>NC_143162.1:36503750-38977500 GCF_047325235.1 Durio zibethinus
GCATATAATTTTTTAATTGAGGGAAGGAAAATTCATTATCCACAATTTGAACATGAGATACATAAAGGTATCATTGAAGCTGATATGATCGCAAATGCTTGTAGAAATTTTGTATTCTTTACAAGTTCCCTTTTCCACAAGAAAAGAGTAGACCACTGGACATGATCCTCTGAGAAAGATCTAACGCAAGGCCTGGCCTCAAAAACTAGAACTTCAGGTCTTGAACCCTACCTATCTACACATGGGCCTCCTACAAAGCCAGTTGGTTCATTCTTCCCTTTGACTTTCATTCCTATTGGAGCCGGACCTCCCCCTCTATGGCTATTGGCCCATACCTGCACACCTAACAGACAACAGCTATGAAAACTTGAAACTACCGTGCTTGTGTATATTACTTCTTGCATCCATTAAAATTTGGTTCCACTTAACCCTACAACTAGATAATACTAACAAGTCTGATAAATCGATGCTTGAAAGGGAAATTCTGATTCAAATATCAAAGTTCCCGGCAATTCACATTATATAATCAAAACCTGCTTCTGTTTCCATAATTTTATTAGTACTAGAAAAAAAAACTCCACTAGTTTCCTTTGCATGAGCATTAAAGGAATGCCTCCTCTTCATGTTTTAAGGTCGAGTAACGCTCCAAGCTGGGCAAGCCATTGGAAAAGTTGGGACAAAATGCCTGGCGAAGTTTATTATATTTTTCGATATCAAAGTTGTGGACCTTCATAAGTTTCTTTTGTTTAGCTTTGAAACGACGTTGAAAGTAGCCTTCAAAAGAGGGTTCGGTGGAAGTCCTGAGGAAAAAACCATAGGCCAAGGCGAAGTGAAGGGACGTAACAAAGAAGCATATGGGCTCCATCACATCCCAACTCAGTTCCCAAAACGTAAGCCTCATGAAACCAAGTGTTTGGACCACTAAAAACCCCAGCCCACAATAAAGCTCACCACGAACCAGAGCCTTAGCTTTTTTGTCTATTTGAGCTTTTTGGATCTCCATTTTTTCCAGCTCTTTTATTCTTGGGTCATCTGGGAGGGCCATCGATTCAGAAATGATGGTCTCCATTGATTTAGCCACCTGCCCCGATAAAAAAATCAGTCAATATTCAAATACCCATAGAATGTTTTAATCATGAATTAATCCAATTTATGTCTCCGTCTCTCTTAGTATGAAATTAAAAATAGAAAGAAAAAGAAAAAACTAGCAGCACAAAGTGGAAATCTTCACGAATATGCAGAGTATAAGAGAGTGGGTCCATTTTATAGCCTTCCTCAGTTGAGGGTCAGTTTAGCCTACTACGACAAGGTCCGTCCTGCTGACCATTTCGGACCATTTCGGCTGAACCAGGCCCCCTTCGCAACTTGCATGTGGGACATGGTAACCTCGTTTTTCAACAGCGCGTGTATCGCACTTTTCCAATCAGCTTGGGAACATAACGGCTTATTGAAAAAAAAAGGGGGGGGGGGGGCGGTGAGGAATTTTGTACCTGTTCGGGGCGGAGAAAAACGAGGTTCCCTAAAACGATGACGTTCCCGGACTGATCCAGCATTTTGGCGAACTCTAAAGCTTGAGCTTCATTTCCGCAGCCTTCAAGGCAGATTCGAACAAACTCATAATAAGAAATCGAACTCTTAGGAATCTCTCTTAGCTTCGCTTTAAGCTTCTCGATTTGAGAAACCCTCAATAGCTTCCTCGCATCTTCAACAGAAACCTTAGCCAACGATTCGCCGGCAGTGGAATCCGTCGGCTGAGATAGAGGTGGAGTAAGTCCTTCCAACCGAAGGCGATCTCCGGTAATGTTAATACCTTGGAGCTTTTCTCTCAACTTTTCCCCAACAGGCACCGAGAAAATCTCCGGGAAACCCGGAGACAACTGTTTAGAAGCTCTCCGATGGAAGAACCGTCGAAAGAATCCTTTCTCATCGGAATCAGGCGATGCAACATACTCGCGACGGGGTATGGTATGGAGTGAGATCGGGGAGTTTCCTACAGAGACAAGCCCGGAGTTAGTTCTGTAACCGCTCAACGGACGCTTCGCGAGTGTTCTCGTAAGCGCCATTGAAGAAGGAAGCAAAGACAAAAAAAATAGAGAGTTTTAAGTGAGAGAAGAAGAGAGGATTCTGGGTTGAATGGGTTGAATGGGGGGGATCAATATTTATAGTGTCCAAAGTTTGATGAGAATCTGCCGGGTCGTGATGATAGAATCTGCGCCTATTTTGGTAATTTTTTGATTTTTTTTCCTTTCCTATTTACTTTCTTCAGCAGTGGGTCCGAAGCCATTGTTCACTTGTACTTACGTTTCAAATTAGACTAATCATGGTTTCCCAAAATTTATTTTGAAATTAAGCAGAAATTAGTTTATTCTTATCTGTGTTTAATTGAATGAGAAGGGTGCTTATTTGGCAAACATTGAATGGACTAAGTTGATTATGATATAATTTGTTAATGGATTTGTATTATTTTGTTAATATTGAAAAAAATTATGATCTTATCAGTGAAGCGGAATAAATTTCTCTAGCCTATATAATTTTACGAATATATATTTTTTAAATTGAAGATGATGATATTATTTTTTATAAAAAAAAAAAACGTAAATAAAGTTAGGGAAAAATTTATCACTAAAAGGGGAAATAAGGAAAATATGCATTTGAAAGAGAAATTACTATCATATAATAGAAATTTACCGAGCCCTGAACAATGAGAAGGCTGTCATTGCCAAAGAAAATATCTGTCCCAACTTAGCTTTCATTCAGACGCGTAACCCTAACACTAGTATAATAATTACTACCAGCTTTCATGTTTTTTTTCTTTGGTCAAGAAATATAACAATCTTAACCACTCAAAGGAAAGGCAGGGTTTGGCTTTGGTACCGAAATTTGGCCACTGCTATTATTTTTATAGCAACTGACTACTTCAACTTGCTATTATTTATTTAAAGAAAATCACCTTTTTTTTTTTTTGGGTTTTAAAATAATCATAAAAAGATAATTTCTTAGGAAATATATAGTTTTGGAGCCAAATATTTAAGATAAATGGTTTGATCCTATAAATTTGGACAAGATGAGGAAATTGTGTATTTTAAAATTTTTTTAGTATACAAAAGCCACAATTTAAGGGTAAAAAAATAGATCGTACACATTAAAATTTAAACTTTAAATTTATTAAATACTATTTTTGAAAAATAATTATATAAATTAATATTTGTGTGTTAAATTTAAATTAGTGCTATTAAGATATCACAATGATTAAAATCTAAAATTAATTAATGTCTTAGATTAATTGAACTTTAATTATTCATTTCTCTCTCTTATTTCTTAAATGAAAAAATTACTTAGTGATATTGTCTTAAATTAAGTACTAATATAATTTTGACTCAATTTTAAGAGTTTACAAATACTTTTGTATTTCTTTTGAATCTTAAATAAAAATCATTAATTAATGATTTAAAATACTAAGATATTTAAAAACGAATATGAATTTACAAGCTTTGACTATTTCTAAAGAAAAAAGGCTTTTGTTTATCTGTTTCCTCATCTTTCTTCCTTCTGTGTTCAGCTAGCTATATAGTTTCACTTCTTTTCGGAATTTTATGGGCGTTTTTCATCTTAATTATACTCTGTTTGAAAAGTTTGGTAGTTGGATCGATTTGATTGCAACTTTGAGAAAGCGTGGATAATCAGCTTAAAAATTATAATAGTTTGCATTCGGTAATTACATTATTTTATTTAATAACAATTTAAAAATTATATATAATAATTTTAAATTATTATGATGATACTATCACTATTTTAAGGAATGATATAATTTTTAATTTAAAAGATTAAAAAATTTTATCACTTTAAAAAATTAATTTTCAATATTATTTTTAATTAATTTATCTTCATGAAAAATGTAATAACGTTGCCTTAAAAAGTCGGTAAGTAAAAATTTTCAAAATTTGATTTTTCTAATCACTTTTTTTTTTTTTGTTACAATTGAATAAATATTTATTGATTAGAAAAAATAATTAACTTATTTAATATTTTTTAAAAAAATTTCATTAAAAATGATTTATATTTTGTAATTTTTTATAAATAACATTTATTTTTTTTAATAAAATTGTTGTTTCAATAAATATTTAATTTTTCATTTTTTTGCAAGATTATTTTAAATATTTTATACTTTTATGATTTTTTTCATATAATATAAAATATAGTAATTTAACATTAATAGTGATTTATAATATTGCTCTAAATATAATAATATAATATCACTAATGATCAAATTACTTAGGTGATTTTATCATCTTACTATTAAATTATTACGATAATTTTAAAAATGATACCAAACAATATCTAAAAGAAAAGTACTTTTCTTTTATAAATATATGATCCCTAGCTTATATAGATACAAAGACTATAAATTTTAAGATTAACTAGGAAAACTATTGATCCAAAATTTTATCATTTTTAATTTATGAAGGAAGTTCATTTGAGTTTTTAAAAGAAATTATAAATCAAAACTTATGTAAAAAGTATTAATATTTAGTAACAAATATTTACTAATTTTTTTACATTCTTACCTTACTCTTCGATAACTTCACGTTCATTTTTTATTTGCTCTAATTTTCTATTGATTTTATTAATTTTATTTTTAATTAATTAAATATATATTTTTTATTTTTTATTTTTACTTAAAATATTATGATTTAATTTAATAATGTTGACTATTTTATTTTTATTTATTAAAAACATACAAATAAATAATATCAAATAAATACTTTGTGTTTCTTGTAGACATCGATTTTGTCTAGATCTATTATTTTCAGTTTTAGTTTAATATTAATAGTAATAATATTAATAATGATATTAATAATAATATCGATTTAATTAAAAATTAAAAATCAAAATCATTAAAATATCATTAAAAAAAAAAGAGAAGATAGAAAACAAATGGTTGATACAGCGCCGTTGTCGCCCCTGTTCAGCCTTTTGCTTGACCCCATTTGATCCAACCACCCTATTTAGTCTCATCAAACCATTGACCCATGTGATTAGACCAGACAGCCACTTATATGGCCATTCTTATAGCTAGGGGTGTAAATGATATATTAGTACTCGTAAGTTATTCAGGTTCGATTCGAAGAAAACTCGAATTCGGTTCGATTATTATCGAGTCGAGCTCGAGCTCGAGTAGCTCGACTTATCGATCGAACCGAATTCGAGTATTTTTATATCTGACTCGAGTAGCTTGCAAGTCTAATCGAGCTTTTATATTTAAATATATTTTTATTATTTTAATTAATAAAATATTTCGAGTCCGAGTTCGAGCATGAATAATCGAACTCTTGTCGAGTATACGAATTGAGCTTATTTTTACATATTAATCGAGCGAGCTTGAATAGCTCGAATTTGATCACGAATCGAGCTCGAGCTTAAAAAATAAACTCGATCAGGCTTGAGCCGAGTATCGAACCCCGAGTTATGAGTGGAGCTCGAACTTCTCACTATTCGGCTTAACTCGGCTCGATTACACCCTTACCTACAGCCACTTTCTATAGCTCTTAAGATACCCATGCTGAAATAGATCGACTCTATAAAAAACCCAGCTTCATCCCCTTCTGCTCTCTCTTGGACACCCCTTAAAATTCTCAAAAATACAAAAATTTCCACACCCAAAAAACCCAAACACTGCTCCCTGTCATCCCTAGAAACCCCAAACTATTTCACAACCAAAATAATAACAAACAAAAAAAAAATAAACAAAAGAAAAAAACAAAAACACAATCTTCTCTGTTAGGAGGAATCTAACGTCGAGCCACCTGCACCAAAGAAAAAAGCATCAGTTAGTTTCCAAACTGAAAATTAAAATAAAAAAAAGGAAAAAAAAGTAATAATATTTAGTAACAAATATTTAATAATTTTTTTACATTCTTACCTTACTCTTCAATAACTTCATGTTCATTTTTTATTTGCTCTAATTTTCTATTGATTTTATTAATTTATTTTTAATTAATTAAAAAAAATATTTTTATTTTTTATTTTTACTTAAAATATTATGATTTAATTTAATAATGTTGACTATTTTATTTTTATTTATTAAAAACATACAAAAAAATAATATCAAATAAACACTTCTACATTAAATTTATCAACCATTGTTTTAATTTTTCTTTATAACATTCTTAAAACAATTATATTCGAAACAATACTTCTAATTTTTAACAAAACTTGAACAATACTTCAGACAAAAGTTCCAATTAAACCAAACGGATTATCATTAGCAATGTCTTTTTTTTTTAATCACAATAATATATCAACTTGCATTTATAAAGGTTAATAGCAATCCTTTGACAAAAAAAAAAATAACAACAACCCAATCGCTATAATTACTGCCAAAAGAAAAAAAAATTTTTTCTGAGGTTTCACATCACTCTAATATCCTATTGACGCTAAATTAAAAAAAAAAAAAAAGGAAAGAAAATAATCTTTAAACGGCAAATTTTGTGGGGTAAAGGGAGAGAGGGTCTTCATTGGTTACCGCTAAGAAACTTTTACAGGCCAACCGATTTGCAGCTGTCACTTAAATGAAGACTTCAATAAATCTGCATGTTACCTTGGCCTTATTCCTTCACATGCCTGTCATTTGTCTTCGCATGAGTTTCATAGCTTTTGTTTGAGTCCAACTTGTAGGCAATTTCACATGAGACTTGAGTAAGTCTTAGCCGTGCTATCCAACACGTGTTTCTTGGAAATTTTTGTCATATTTTCGATAATAATAGTCAAAACAATTGCCCATATTTTAATTGCACAATTTGTTTATTCTATGCGCATGCTGTCACCTAAGAGATGCGTAGGCCAACCGATAAAAGTTTTATTTTTAATATTTTTCAGGATTAATAAAATTTTTGCATGATTATATCTAAGACTAATAATAATTTAAATCAAATTAATTCTGATTTGATTTTTTAGATAATGTATAAAATTATAAAATTTAATATAAATTAAAATTAAAATTTTATATGATTTGATTTGAATCGAATTCTATAGATTCAGTTCAATTTATTAGTCTTTAATTTTTTAATTTTTATATATTATTTTAATATAATTTTTAATATATTAAAATAAATTTAAGTATAAAATAATTATTTTTATTTTATAAAAAATTAAAAATATATAAAAATTAATAAAAATATATAATTTGATTCAATTCTTTTTTTTTTATTTTAAATTTTTTGATCTATAATTTAATTCAAATATAATATTATATAATTTAATATTCAAATTTAATTCAAATCGAAAAAAAAAAAAATCAAATATTATAATTTTGAATCAATTTTTTATTTTTCTCACCCCTAATTATACCATTACGTGATCCAAGCTCTCTCAAGTCCCAAATAAATTTTTTAGGTGAATAAAACTAAGAAAAATAGGTTGTTTTTTTTTTCCGATCCATGTTATGGCATAGACGTGCAATTTCTCCACTCATCTTGTCGAAAGCTTACATTTTGGATAATATTAACCAGAAGTTACGGTATCCAAACGAAATTCTTACTGTTTAGACAGACGAAAATCAATTAGAGTCATCGTTTGAGTCATTGCTTGGGGCTTTTTGCTTCCTACAAAAACATTGGAAATGCATGTTAATTAGAGGATCGAAGCAATCCTAGGCAAGCGATTCAATCATATTCAAAATGCCCTCTCTCGTTAACGGCATTAATTGGGATTACCAATGTTTCTAAGCCGCTATTCACACCAATATTTTGATGTTATCTTTCTGGCTCTGATGCTTGCGTTATTACTTCATAAATTTTTTCTTTCTTCTTTAAAGATTTGAAACTCTCTAATTAATCCGAGAGTGCCTGATTAACCACTTTGGCACTTTCAGTTTACCTACTAATATCATGATTCATGAGGCAGAGGAACATGCCCTTTACCTTTCTTTATTGGTCCCTGCATGCTTAAGCCTTGAGGTGCAAAGATACTTTTGAAAAAGCCTTTTAAAGGCAGAGAGCGTAAATAGCAGTCGTCAGGATCTAATAAACTTTTACCACTATGAATTAAAGATTATGGTAAAAAAAATAATTAATAGACAATTCTTTGATGGCAAATAATTGCATGTGGTATTCCTTTACGTTAGATAAATATCATACAAATATATAGAATAACATTTGTCACGATCATGGTCTGTGACAGTTACAATATTCTATATATATAATATTATATGTGAAGATCTTAATGCTGTAATTTTGAAGTAACTAAGGCCAAAATGATGAAACCATTATCATCAGTATTAAATTGCAGTATACAATGTTTATGAAACAATTGAGCAAGTACCAAAATAAGATTGGATTTCGTTTTACTTAAAAATTGACATGGAGGGGCAGCTAGGGATGTGGAGATTCTTAATTCAAGTGGGTTAAAGAGATTCCTGTAGGCTTGCTAAAGAGGTAGGGACGATTTCTATCTATAAGAAAGAATCCACGAAAGAAATTCACCAATGCATGCTAGGAATCTGTTGTTAGTCACTGAATAAGAAATAAAGAATCCCATCAAATTGTCGGATTTCCATTTGAGAGCTGCTAATATATGAGTGATTCTTGGACACTAGTGGCAGTGGGAAGTCTACTGGACCTTTTCCCTTTCTTACTCTTGCTTTTATAAATTTATAGGAGCTGAGGTTCATTAGGGCTCCGGCTTTCTCATTATTTCATTATCACTTTAACCACCATTCATAAATATAAATTTTAGAATTCATGAGTGAATTTTATACATGTAATTGCGTTGACAATGAATATATTAAAAAAAAATCATACTATCTTTTCTTTGCTATGAATCGATTTCAAACACCAAGCACATTTGGTCCATTACACCCTACACCAAAACACACAGCATACCATGATAGAACTGTGGGCTCAATTTGGTGTGAGCTTTCCAAAGTTATGGGTTTGTGTTAGATAGTGGGAATCCGCCAAGGCACTGCACCATTTCTGCATTGATGTGAACATGGTATTTATGTTACAATCTAAACATGGTATTACTTCAAAGATAATCATACATTCATTCATTCTATAAAAATACAAATTTAACTGTACGAGTTTTTCCTAACAATTTGTAAAGTTTGAAATATGCACCAAATCAAGCTATATATTGGGATTTTGCACCAGAAGAAGCTATCTATGGAGGTATTGGGTAAATGTTGCTTTAGTCCACGTAATCCCACTGATATTTTTTGTTCTGATGGAAGGTGACCTATGACTATTTAGTGACGGCATTTCGGCGACAAAACAAACTTTTGTTGCTACGAGGGCCACTCACTCAGCCACTAGTTCTTTGAAAATTATGGTGTTTTGGAACAATGACGCAATAAGAGGGGTAAGGCGCTCGTCCAATCCAATCAATCATGATTTTTTTTTTTTTTGAGTAAATATCACGGCTGCTATTAAACTATCTTTCAATTTTCGAATAAATCACTAACACACTAAATTTGAAAAGAGGTCATTAAAATTTAATCTGCTTTGATGAAATTACTTAGTTTTGTTAAGTTCATCAAATTTGATCATCTCCCCATATTCATCCAAATAAAATGACATGGATGCCATGTATCTGTTAGTGTAATCTTATCAAGGACAAATTAAAATTTTGTGCTCTATTTGAAAATTGAGTGATAATTTAGTGATAATGAGGGGAATTCACTTTTTTTTTTTTTTTCAGATAAGAATTTCACCATCCTTTACTACTTAAGCATTGGTTTTATATCATATATTGCAATCAGATAAAAATGATCATTTTTATCAATTAGAGATCCCATGGAATGTGGTTAGGCAAGCTGATGGCCTGCAAATTATTCATTATATTTCTGAAAGCAGGTGGAGATCAGAAAGAAAGATGCGTGACACGAATTAAGAGTGGATTCCACTGAATTTGATGTTGCAATAATCTTGAGTGCCAATTGCTAAATGTAGAGATAGACTCATCTCGTAGGCTAATTCCTTTAGTATCCAAATATCCAATGTTTTTTTTCATATCATCTAGTTCCCGGCATAATGCGCAGGTGCATCTGCTTCCAGGGTTAATGCAGAATTGAGTTACCACATTAGCCCCTTTTGAGGCATGAAGAGGAAAGCATATTGATTTCAATGTACCCCTTAAATTAAGGATTACGAAATTTTGGTTAATTAGAAAGCTATTGTATCGGCTTTTGTTTTACTAGGCTAGAATGCCTAGTAATCAGATTTTAATCATGACAGATGGCAGGCAATGGGATCCGAATCTGATTGTAAATTGGCAGGCGTGAACAAAGCAGTGGTTATGTAAATCGCAGGACTCCAGATTCAACTTCTGATCCTGTAGGAAGGCTTGCATGCTTGTCAGTAGTAGCAAAGGAGATATTTATGCCTGAATTATGATAATCTTTTGATTTTTCCAGCAATAGGATGGTAAAGGGGATTGGCGTATCAGCAAAAATGACCTCAAATCTTCTCCACAATTAGCAGCAACAGAAGAATTTATAGCAATGAATACTTTCATTTTATCCTCATATTGATTTTTGGTGTCATTTTCTAGATAACTGAAAGTGATTTGAGAGAGATCAGATATTCTTTGACATTATTTGTGGGATAATGATGGAAGAAAAGTAGCCATTTCAGAGAAAGAACATCCATGCAGAGTTTGGCCGGAATCCTTTCTTTAATCCAACTGGTAGCTTAAAGATGACGCCCCCATTGGCATTGGATTTGTCGAATTAAACCACAAACAAGTTTCATTTTCCTGTAATATGGTGAATACTAATTAAACTTACATGTTAAAAAAATCAAACAAGCCCGAGTTAAAGATGTTAACAAATCAAGTAACATATATATAATTGTAGAAAAAGGAAAATGGTGTTGGAGAATACTTACAAATATACCATTGATGTTGGTGCAATTAGGCCTTTGTGCCACCATTGATGAAATATCTCATTGAGAAATATATGAGGTTAATATTAATACAAGGTTATGAGTCCCCTTATGTGTTCAGATGGTTGTAATTTGTAAAAGAATGTTCATGATTGTGAATAATACTCCGGAAGTAAAGTTCGGATGTATCAAATCAACATAAGAAAGTGTGTTTTTAAGATTGTAAAAAAAGTAAATAAATTTAAGTAAAATCTGAGAATATCTTGAATCGAATTATGAAAAAAAAAAAGAAGAAAGGAATGTTCATAATTCTTTCATTACAATTGTGTGGATGCTGTTGGGGATACGTCCACCTTTCATAATTCTTGTGCTGGTGTTTGAGGCAGCCCCATTTGGCTGATTGATTGAATCTTTATTTCGAGTAAAATTCTTTATCAACTTTTGTAGGCGAATACAATGCTTAATATAGCATCATTAGATTCATATCATCAACAAGAGGAAGATATACATGAAATATATATTCGATGACTTGCAAAGAGAATTGATTCATGAGTCCTTCTCCTATGGATATGCTTACATCACCAAGCGAAGAATTTCCAACCTGAAATGTTATAGGATGATCTTGGCTGCAGATTTGGGAATGAAAGCTTTTCCAAATACTGTCCAATTCAAATTCTAAAAACTGCTTACCATACAGCTGAAATACAGTACTTGCTACCTTACATCATTGGGTCGGTCCTTCCCTGTTTCTTTGTCATGTAAAATTCATTTTAGGTCCATAATCAACATTTAGTACTACTTTTCTTATGTTTTTCTTCTCAAGGACTGATAAAAATCTACAGGCCAAAACTATGGTTTATTTATTTGTTACTCGGATTTGGGAATGAGTGTCTGCTTATGTTCAGGTTTTTTCATATATTTGAACGGTCATATTCTCATATTTATATCTACTAAATTTATGTCGGATGTGAAAATCTTAAGAAAAATGAAGAATCAAATTCTAAACTTAATTCAATTTATTCATATAATTATTTTTAAAAAATGACATTTAAATATCAACAGCTGCAATCTTTTTTTTTATTTCTATGTTACAACTTCATTTGTAAAAAAAATAAATAAATAAAGAACGGAAACAACATAATTTTATTCACTATTGGCTTAAAAAAACTAAGAAAATTTGTAAAATCGAAGACAATCATATATATATTAATGGAACTTGGTAATGATCAATATAAATTATTACACTACTTGAAAGAACACCTCATTCTTCTTTAAAAAGCCTTCCACATACTTGACGTGAGGGAAAGCAATAACACCAAAAGAAACATAGCAAAATTACAAAACACAGTAGTTTTTAAATCGGACTCTAATGCTCTCCTTGCTGATTGATGCTTTTCATAACCTTTTCCAACGCAAAGGACACTGCATTTTCTAACAAATAATTCATTTTTAATCCCTTTACCAACATCAAAGAAAAGGTCATCATTTGAAAAAAAAAAAAAAGGTTGCTTGAAAATAATTCTCACGTAATTTCGAATTTTCTTTCTGTACGTAGATTATAACCTGAACTTGAATTCTTTTGTTTTATAATCATTGCCATTATTAATACAAATTCATCAAATATAAACTATTGCATTTAACATAAAAAAACATTAAATTTACTATTATAGTGCAATTTGATTAATTAATGTTACTTGAATTGATCAAATTGGAAACACCTTTCAAAGAGCCAAGGACAACTAAACAGCAAATGCTCCATTATGGAATTAAAAGAAGGAAAAAGCCATGTTAGAAAGCAGTTTTTGTTGACTATATTAAGGGAAGATTCGAGTGGCTCTTTTGACTAACTACGACCATCCAATTAATCTGAAAACAATAGTTCTTAATTTAAGATTGGAAAGAAAAAAAAAGAAAAGAAAAGGTAGTGGTAGACTCATAATGGCTAAAAGATTGTACGTAAAGAAAATCCCACCATTGTGGGATCTGAGAATGAATCTTTGACTAAAACAGGCTGAATCTTCTTATCTATGAATCTTTGGAAGAAATTGCAGCACGAAATTTCAATATGGGAAAAACTTTTCCAAGATAAAGACGATCAAAAGCTGTGGACTTATTTACGAGTGGCAGCTGATTGTCCGCAAATTTAGAGATGATGTTGAGACCAAAAGGATGATGGTTTTGAAATTGTCGTCGAGATGAAGGCTAAAGAAAATGCAGAGTTTGTGGGGTTTGATTAATGGTCGAAACTTTACAAGAAAAGGGGTCTGAAAAGAGCAGCAAATTTCCAAATATGACAAATCAAACAATTAAAAAATAAAGAAACAGCAAGAAAAAGGTTTTTTAATATTGAAGTTTCCGTTTCAAATTTAGGTTATATTTGGATGGATAGAGAAATTAATTACGGTGATATTAAAAATAATAATAAAATTTATTATAATTGCAATTAAAAAAAATTATTGTAATTGCGATTGAAAAAAAAAAAATAAAAATTTATGTTAACTTGATTTCATTAGAGTTGGCATTTAAATTTAACTAGTAGTGCAATGAGCTTAATCACTCCACAACGTAGGTGCGATGAAATTCAAATGGGACTTAATCGGTTATATTTTTTTTTTAGTTTTTTATTTTGAATTTAGGCTAAATGCTCAATTAAAGATCTAATATTTACATGATTTTCAGTTAAAGATCTTATCTTTAATTTGGTTTAATATAAGATGTAATGTTTTCATATTTATTCAAATAAGATCTTCTGTTACGACTATGATTTACACGCATAAAAATAAACGTAAATCATTGTTTTGTAACATAATAAATAGTCAAAATAATCAAAAACTGTATCTTTTTCAGCTTCTCTTCTCAAGCTAACCTTGTTTTCTTGTTCTTTCTAACCGAAGAACAAACACTCATAAATTAGTCTTTTTCATCATTGATCTTATCGCCAAATACCACCATTGGTCTTCCTCCTTCATTAGCAGCATAGGTTCTTCATGGCTGAAACCACAATTTCTGGTTTAATCCCTCTTCTGTGTTATTCTTTCTCTAAATTTTTAAATTAAAATCCAACTACAACCTAAAAAATGAAGACTCCAAGAATCATAAAATCTCATTACCAAAATCCGATGCCATTCGCTGTTTATTGTGTTGCTGATCAATCAACACTTCCTCCATTTTCTAAATCTATTTTAAAACCCAAAAATTCTAAAAAAAAAAAATCAAACCTAGAAAAACCCCTTGCCGAGAAATTCTAAAAAAAAAATCAAACCCAGAAGAAATTCCCTAAAAAAAAAAAAAAAAACAAACTTTTACTGAGAAATTCTAAAAAAGAATCAAACACAAAAAAATGTTGATAAATTCTAAAATCTTATTGCTGTGATTGCTTCTATGTATTAGAAACCCCTTATTGGATCAATTACTTATTTGAGACTAGTTACCGATTGTTAATCTTGCTGATGAATTTATTTTGTTAATTGTCTAACAAAAATTTTTTTCTTAGCCCAAAAAACTTCTCAAAACAATTAATTTATTATGTATTTTTTCCTCCCTTCAAATATTCAAAAACTTTACCATTTTTTTTTTGCTTTTCAATGACTTTTGATTGTGAATTGCTGCTGTCTAGCCTCATTTCCTTGATTTTTCAAAGCTAATTATTGTGCTTAATTGTGCTCTCTGCCTCTCTCTATTGATCATTAGTTTTTAATGTGTTCAATTTTTATATTTTGTTCATTAGAATTAATGAATTCATTAAAATTAATGATTTGATGGCGCGTGTAAGCTACATCTGTAATTTAATTTTTGTTTGAACAAATTTCAAAATATTATATTTTATATTAAATTAAATTAAAACCGAGATCCTTAATTGAATAACCATTCAAACCTTTAATCCCAACTTAACGATTTAACCATTGAATTTATCCAAGCACTGATTTGTTGACTTGTTTGTAATTTTAACTTTATAAAAATAATAATAATAAATAAGGAAACATTTTTCCCCATGTGATTTTATCAATGGAAAATTTGAAATAGTACAAAAAATTATTATAATAACAGCAATAAATATGAAGTTGTTTCTCATTATTAAAGAAACTCACAATTACCCTGAAAACTATTTGCATAATTAAAATTTAATTTTAAAATAATACGTCATTGTTAAGCCACAGTGAACTTCTGTTTTAAGTCTACATTGAAAGATCAAACAATGAGGAGCATGTTCAACGAGGTCGGCCTTTTTTCTTTTTTCTTTTTTTTTCCCTTATTATTTTTCTAAGAAATTGAAGTTAGGGTCGGCTGTTGAATTTTGGATACTAATTAACTTAGCTCAGCCATTGTCAAAGTTTGATATGCATGCTATATTATAAGTCAACCTATTTTTTACGGTTTGACCCATGTTGCTTTCTTTAAAACCTTTTTCTTAAACCCAATTGTTGGGCCATTTATACCCAAGTATAGCCCACAGATAGTGTACTATGGTTTGCCCAGCCTCAATGAATAAACATCAAATTAGGGAGCTAATAAAGCCCAATTATTTGGATTTTCTTGTCCTATATTGGTAATAGAGATTCGGGCATTTGGCCCAAATTTAGTTCACAGAATTCTTTGATTGTCCTTATCAATTGGAAGAAATGGGCCTACTAGTAGTTGTGTGGTCACAGTATGAGTTTGTAGTGAAGCCGAGGCTGTGTTTCAAGTTCAAATTTAAGCTAATGGGTGGGCCATAAGGGCCCATCTCTTGACTTTGTACTTTCATGGTAGCAGTGATTGGCCCAACAAAAAGGCAGCCGTAGTTGTTTTCTTTGCTAAAATATTAAGATACTCTTGGTGTATTTTTTTTTTTTTATAATTAAGTCTCTATATAATTATATATTTAAATAAATATTTATTTCAAATAAAAAATAATTTATGTTAAAAATTTATTTAAAAACAAATTACAAATTTATTTAAATGCAATTTAAACAAAAAAAAAAAAACTTATCTAATTAAAGTTGCAAAATTTAAGGACCTTTTTATTATTTTAGCTAGTTTTTTTACAAATGAAAACACTAAAACGGTTTTTTTTTTTTTTTTCTATTAAATCTATTGAAATCGGAAGCTAATTTTTTCCTGGTATACAACCATGCAGAAAACCATGCTGCATGGTAAAAGGAGGGGACTGACATCATCACCCTGCTGATGGGTATTGGATAGCAACCTCTTTATCCAAACACGAATAAAACCATTAACTATCAATTTTCATTTAGCAAAAATTCCAACTCAAATAGATTTAGAAAAACAAAAGGAAGAAATAAGAATATATACGTTTTTAAGTCAGCAGTGCATTCATTCAACAAGCTTTTAGGAAGGAAGCCACAAGGACTTCATAGAGGTCTTGTAACCAAGTTTTGGATTATATCTACATAACTACTCTCTACTCTACCAAAAAGGAAGAACCTCTATAGCTTGAAGTAAAAATACTAAACTACGAGAAAGATAAACAAGCCACCAATACGTATGTTACAGATATCACACTACCAAGGGAAGAGAGCATTACGATACCGAGCATATCGGTTAGCTAGCGTTGATAACCAAACTCAAGAGCCGTCTGATCCTTCTCCTCCAGGTCATTTGCAAATGGTCTTCAATCTCTTTGCAGCCTGAACAAATCCCACAATGACCTGCAGCTCATCCATTTGCTACACCAAAAGAATGCATCAGAAATTGTCTAGACACTGTCAAATCTCATTCTTATTCAAAAAGGAAGAGGAAAAAACTAAAACACGCCTAGACTTAACAAATGGAAACTTATTGTCATTATCTAAACGTCAATCTTTTTTCCTTTCCAACATCCAAGAAGGTGTTTTCTACCAGTTAAAGTTTACTTTCACAGCTCTGGGAGAAGATGAAATCAGGTGTACAGTAGAATGAAAAAAAAAATTGAAGAGAAGCTCTGAGCAGTTGTGAAAGTTACCTGTGACATGAAATGCCTCTGAACAACATCAACTAATTCCTCTTTTGATGGATTGCGAATGGCATCAACCTAGCAATAGCAAAAGCAATAACATGTAAACTTTTATTTCTTTTGTTATGAATACGCTAATGGCAGTGCCGATAATTCTATTTAATTGTTTCTGCATGAAAAACTCACATGATTGAAGTGTCGCCAATATCTCCACAAAGCAGCCATCTCTAGTTTGCTGAGGTCAATTTTCTACAGGGGAGATATTATGAAAAAAAAAACAAAGCCGTAGTTAAGCAAAGAACAGATAGCTAACATATTTTTGCAATCCCTTATGATGGACAATGGACAAAAACGACATTTATATAAAAACCAAATAAAGTTTTAAAAATTATATACCGTGGACCCACGGGGAGTGGAAACAGATCCCTTAGACCGCGACTCACAAGAAAGAGTCCTGCTCATAGTCTTCTGTGAAGAACCGACCGATTTATGTGTTCTATGCCTCGATCTGTGGGACTTTCGAATGTCATCAGATGCTGGAAATTGAGAGATTGAACAAGCAGGATTAATGAAGTGTTGTGGGACCAATAAAAAGATAAAGAAATAATACGATGGAGCTTTTAGAAATAGTGAAAGTTAGGTGAAGATAATGGATCCTATGTACAAAACTCAACCACTTTTCACTGGAGAAAATTATCATCCAAAATCACAACATTAAAAGTATTAATAACTAACACCTTCTTGAAGATTGTTTTTGGATTGAAAAAGCATAAGAGTTCAACCTTATACAGGAAACCAAATTTTGGAGAAGTGTGCAATTTTTTAAATAAAGATATCAAAAAACAAACTCACCTATATCTGATCCATTCCACTCCATGTTTTCGAATTCCAGGTCATCATCCTCTTCATTACCAGTAGGAGCTTCAATCACACTGAGGGCATTTCTCTGCAGCTTTACTTCTATGCCATTCGTAAGAACCTGTGATTTTATTTATTAGACAAAGAATATCACAATCAGTTACAAACTAATATGATCCATCAAGTGGATGCACATGGAAGACAAATTTCCTGATTCTTGGCATGAAAGAATAGGTCGGGAAAAGAGATGAAAACACTATTCTTGTTTTAACAAATTAATTAAATCCCAGTGTTGGGAAACTAAAAGCCAAAACAAATTGGAAAATTATAGGATTGTGATAAAATAATCTTTTTAAACACTGTTACTTGTCAATTTGTCTTTCAATCCACTAGCACATCTAGAGTTGAAAAAAATAACAAAAATCAACATCAAACACACACGTCTACAACACGTATCTACGAATTTGTCAAAAGAGATCTGCAGTAAATAAGAAAAGTGCAGAAAAGTAATTGAAAAAAAAAATCCAGCTGTTTCTTTACAGCTTAGCAACAGTGGAAAGAGACATAATTGAATCAAAGTGTGATGATTTCCAGCAAGCTATGAATTAATCCCATATTAAATCATGCGATCCACAGAAGAAAGTTGCAAAAATAGGAAAAACAAAGAACAAAAGGAGGGGAAAATTTTCTTAAAAACCAAGGAAGCAAAGTCAAGTATAAAAATGATTGCATGTTTTAAATCTCGAGAGATTGACATCCAGGCAGAATCAACATCAGACTCCAGAAAATAAAACATGGGCTTCTTATTGAGAAACATTCCAAAAAAATCCAGGGCAACCCAATCATGCGATCGAAAAAGTAATCTCAATATAAAGATAAATCCCTAATTAATTTATTTTTTAAAAATGAATAGCAATGCTTTAGATTTTAGAATAGATTTCAAACACTAAGGTCCTGAGATTTTATACAATAAAGAAAAACACTTAATAAACCCCAAAAGAATAATCAAATTCATTGTAAAAATGTCAGCATAGCATTACGCATTAGCTAAAGCACTTCAAAATACCAGATCCACTGACAGACACTTAAATGCAATCAAAACCCACATCCAAAACCTCAAATTTGCAACTTGTGACCAATAAAAAACCATTATTTTTATCATATAGAATGATAAGTATCAAAATTCAAACAAATTAAGACAAGAAAAGGCTAAATTTGCAGTTTTACTTGAAAATAAATCTTATAAAACAGGACATGCAATTGTATTGCAGTGAAAAAAGAATCAATGCAAAAATCACCAAAAAAGTTATATAAATCAATTAAGTGAAACCAAAAGTTTTACTTTATAATAGCAAACATTAACCTTAAAAACCGCAAATTGAATCCACATTTCCGAAAAATTCAGATTTTAGTTCACTTGAAGAAAATACCAACGTTATAACCCATAAAATCAAGAGCAACCAATTTCCAGATAAAACCCCAAACCCCATTTCCACCAAAATCGAAAAAAATTACCAGCCAATGCCACCCGCCAAGCCTCACGGCCTTCTTAACCACGCCATGAAGACCAACGAGCACCGACTTAGTACGGTTATTTCCAGTGACGACCACCTTAGTATGACGTGGCAGCACCGCTAGCTCTTCTTCACTACTGTCTCCACAGCTCGGTAACCGCGAGAAACCGCCGCCATTGACGGAACTTTCCATTGCCTCCAACATGTATTTTTTTTTCAACCAGAAAGAATTCCCAACTCAGTGAGTCAATCGGGTGGGTCAAACTCTCTGAAAATTCGAAGCGTTAAGGATCAAAACTGCATTGGATGGGAAGATCATGCATTGGTGAATACGTATATGGGAATTTCGTAAGCAAAAGAGTGAAAAATTAAGGAGAAATATGGGAGTTTTGATGGGAGAAAAAACACAGTTTAGAGAGAAAAAAAGGATTTTTTTTTTAGTGAGAGACAGATGAGAGTGACTGGTTTTTGTTCATTGGTTGTTGTCGGTACGAATCCCGACGAATGGAAAAGGACCAATTAAAAAATGCCACGTAATGGGTGTTAGAGTTTTCTCGTTAATCATGCTTTACAGAGAGGAAAGATAGAAAAATGCTTAGATTGCGGCATGATTCGAATTCCACTAGCGGTTTGTTTTTTTCGAGGGAGCGGTTTTCTTTTTAGGGGTTGACCATTTGACCGGCAGTGAAATGGAGTTTGTGGGCATAGTAAATGACTCTCTTGCCCTTCTATCACATTGCTTTTTGTTTTTCGTTCATGCTATCACATTGATTTTTGAGCATACGAATTTTAAAAAATTTTAAAACGTAGTTTGTGTGTTTTTTTATTTTGGAGTTCGGATGGGTTTATCCAATGGAAATCCTTGTCGTTTTGGACTAATTGGATTTTAATTTAGAAAGTTGCACTACGCCGGTTTATTTATGGATAAAGAATCGAAGTATGGTTCGAATTTTAATTTTTATTTATAACATGTTCCCAATTTTAAGATACTAAAATTTATAAAAATTTGCTTGTAAACCTCATAAATCTCACAAATTTACAAGTGATATGGTCAAATTTATTTTACTAAAAAAATTAATTTTAATTTATTTATATATTAATTTTTTAAAAATAATTACAATTGAATCCATGTTCCATATCCAAAGATTTTCGTAGAAAAAAATTGATTTCTTCCTTCTCCGGGCTTGCTTGCTGGGCCTTCGAAAAAAGTCCACTTACCAGCCTAGGGACAACAACTTGACTGAGACACGAGTAGTAGCTCTTCTATCAGAGGATGCGAAGAGAAATTTTGACATCACAACGCAAGGGTTGAGGAACCTGACAAGGACGAGGGTAAAAAAGTTATTACCTTTAATTGCTTTTTGTGTTTGGGATCGCATAGGTTCAGGAATTGCCCACAACAAAAAAAAAAAATTATAGTCATTGTGAAAACGTATGAGGAATCCAATGATAAGAATAACGATAGCAATCATCACTTTGAAAACTCTAATGGAGTGATAAAGCTTGGTGCTATCTGGTTGAGCCGAGAAAAATGAAGCTCTCAAGCTTCCGATGAGAACGACAAGAGTGTGATCACAAAGAGCCACCAATGAAACTAAGAAGATCAGCAAAATGTGATCGCGAAAAGCCACCAGTTGAGCCAAAAAGATCAATCAAGCCCCTCCCATCTGAGTACGCAACAGACGAAGTCGATTTTGCGACAGTCACGTCGACGTCATGTCAAGAGCAGGACGATCACGGTCATGTGCCAAGGATCATCAGGAAAAAAGACGATCATCAATCTAGTGTACGCGTGATGAAAGATCTGCATTCCCTAGCAACAAGAACATTGCCAGTACGAGTGAGGGAGAAGTGTACAGATTTTTTGCATTTTTTTATAGTAGAATTCGAATCTTCCTTTCCAATGATTACTGAGTAAGCTAATGCTAGTATTTATGATTCTTTCATAAAAAAAAATTTTATTTCATTTGTCTAATTACCCCTGACCTTGAAGCTGCACTCATACATAGCAGTTAATCTGCACACTATGATATAATTCACTACCTAGTGAATATGATACTAATTCACTACCTTGTGAATATGATACTAATTTACTACCTTACAAATGATGTACGTGTGAAAACAATTATCTAACATGATATAAAGCATAAGTACTTCCTTCCAAGTTTTTTCATTCCGCCAAATGCTGCTCTCTTTCTTTCACCTGCTGCTGCCGTATGGCTGTCGGATGATGATGATGATGATGATGACGACGACGACGACGCTGACAATGGAACTTCACCCCTTTGATTCCCTTTTGCATGCTTTGCAACCTTGTTGTTTCGGTCTTTACTCCCAGAAGCAGAAACAGGCACAGAGCCAGCGGTTTTGCAGAATTCATTACGAGTTGAGTTGCTTCCCTCAACACGAACTACAGATCCTGCTCATAAATCAAAAATCAAAACTTTTGCATATCCCACGGGAAAATTCATCATAGCAATAAATTAAAGCTTAGGTAAAGGACGTAATGGGTGAAATACTGGTTTGAACTTGATAAAATATGTAGACGCATACATACACATTAACTAGACCGCAGACAAGCAAGTACTATTATCAGCAGGAAATGATGGTTATCCAATAGATTCCACTACCATTTTGCATCATCAATGACATGCTTGATGCAACTAAAGAGGACATGAACTGAGATAAAATTCCAAACAAAGGCAGTTTCACTTGGCATTTGAAGGGTCTCTATGATCATACATATATATTTTCCAGGACTTAAAAAATGGTTAATGTTATATCATCAAAATCTTTGGCATGGCGCTGGTAAATTCATGCTTGCACATCATCATATCTCACCAGTAAAAGACATAATAATAAATAAAATGGAAGGTTAGGATAGCAGCTATTGCCTATGGTTTCTTCCACTAAAATATGAATAGTGGGTCTTGCAAGGTTAAATTTCAATCTCGCTAAAGAATTAATATACTAGGCTGTAGTTAATGCTAGATGCATCATTCTTTATAATTGTCATGCATCCTCATTATTTTGCCACATGTTCAGAAACTTCTGTTTTAATGGTGTTCCCTCTCTTTGGGATATTGAGAAAAGTTTTCATTCATCTTACATTCAACTTGATGAGAAAAGTTGATCATGGTTCAGAAAGTATGAAAATTTTCAGCAGTCCCGTTATTCAGGCTGGTTCTAGAGAAATAAGTTCACAAACAACTTCTGATGCAAGAACAAGTTTGAT
Source organism: Durio zibethinus (assembly GCF_047325235.1). Lineage (NCBI taxonomy): Eukaryota > Viridiplantae > Streptophyta > Magnoliopsida > Malvales > Malvaceae > Durio > Durio zibethinus. Next base: position 36,526,170 of record NC_143162.1, read on the forward strand.
TTTCAGGAGTTGGACCATGTGTCTTTTTCTAAGGAAATGTAAGAAAACCTCATATGATGTGAAGCAGAAAGAAGATGGTAACCAAGGAAACTTGACAAAGTGAGAAAGTTGACAAACCTAAAGTGGCTGAAACTATAACCACATCATCCGATTTGTTGGGCGCAGAGACATTAAGCCTTCTACCTGCATCATTCTGTTCTACATTTTGGTCCTCAAGGTCTTGCAAGAAAGCCATTGAATCAAAACATTCATCCGATGAAATGCTCATGGCGCTTGAATTTTCAGAACTTGAAGAAGATGCAGGGTTATCCAGATCCTTCAATTCTATGAAGTTACCTCCTGAAAAGAGATCAGGTCTTGAGAAAAAATCTAATTCGACTAGGTTCTCTCCTTGATGCTCTCGAACTGGAAGTCTCTCTGCAACAGCCAATACTTCTGTCTCGTCAGGCTTGTTCACCTACAAATAATCGCTAGACCTCAAATTTGCAAACAGAAAAACACCCAATTTTAATTATTGAAAAAAATGACAGAGAACAAAAACTCATCCTCTTCAGATTCTCTCCAGTCTCCAGATACACATAATGTCAATGAGTTGCCCATGGACTTTTTAGATCTAGTTGTCTAGTGGTATCTTATCAATCTTGTAAGACATCCTAGCACTCAAAATAAACTTATTTGTTTGATTTCCAGATTCTAACATTCATAGAAAATAGTTTAAATCTATAAACTACCAAATTGCACAAGTATATGCATTATGACAAACCATAGAAAAAATTTAGCTAAAGAAGAAATTATTCATAACTATTCAAATCTAGAATTTTCCTTGTCAGTGAGAAGAACAAACCTAATCAAAGCACAGATTTCATGTGCTAGGGGCATCTTGCTACTATTTTAGGTAACTCTAAAGGAAGTTTCAAATCTTCAATACTTGCAATGTTAAAAAAAAGTCCAAATAGAAAGTTTGGTGTAAAAGCCCTCAACTTGAAAGACTTATGTATAATTATTGTAAAACAATTAAAAAGTGAAACTGAAGCTAACTTATCCCAAAAAGAAGAAATTAAAGTGCCAAACTGACCAAAGAAAAGCAAAGATGCATATACTGACATACCACAGGGTTGCTTGAGGAACCGATTCTTGTACAGCTGTTAGCATCCAGAACAGGAGGTTGTGCCAACTGATTCCTAATTTCTGTGTCAATACCAGCACTAGACACTCTCTGCTGCATCTCATGGCTGGGAACAAGAAACACTCTGCATAGGGAGCTCATTTCCTGCATATCATCCAACCAAACTGGTTGACTGGCAGGCCAAGTTGATATTGAAATCAAACAAGCATGTTAACACGTAAGCTTGTAGGACTTTCACTTTCAATAGAGTACCTTTTTCTCATTGTCATCAGACAGTCTCTTCAGAGTTGTGCTGAATACTTGCATCAACCAGTTAGTTTTACTCTCATAAGGGACTTGACCCTTATATTCAAGAGTGGTTCTCCAACCAATAATATCAGAGTTTGAGAATACTTCACAGGCCTCCTCTTTGATCTTCCAAAGGCCATGTTCCATATCAATGTTCTCCCTTGAGCAAATCAAGAACCAATGACCATCTGCATATAGCAATTAATTGCCATGAGTCTTGTAACTCCAGAAGACTGATCAGCTCGCATCATAATTGATGTGCAAAAGATTAAGTAATTCATATTATGCCTAAAACATAAACATGATTGACATATAGGTTTTGTGATGCAGAAATTTTTACTTGAAATAACATTTGGTTTATCACACTAGACTTCACCACCAACTTATATAACTCTTTATTCTTTTAATGAAAATAACAAGGTATTCCGCTTTTGACAAGGAGATTAAAATATCTCAAAGCCAAATTAACATCCTGCATTAATGGTATAGCTTCGCATACCCCATAAGAACTCAACTTTCTTAGAAAGTAATAATAAGAACTACCTTTCGTTGCAGCAGTCTTGAGGACATAAATTTAACAACAAATTTAATCCCTTTCGCTTCATTTCACATGCCATTCTAGGGCACATCTATATTCAAGAAATCTTCCATAACTTCATGATAAAATGAGTATAACCTGAAAATAAGGTCAGAAAGAGTCCAAGAAGATACAGCCTTTGGCATGGGCTGTATCAGAGACAAAAGACTTTGCAACAAAAAGGTGGATGTAAGTAAGAATATTGAACATGCATTTATTTTACAGTGGCAAAGAAACAGACTAATAATCCTGTGATGACATAATAGAAACAAAATCTTACTCATTACCCAACAGAGAAATTAATTAAATTAAATTAGTAAGGGTCAGAAAGAGAAATGATTAATTGTCTTAGTGATACACTATACTAGATTGTAGCAAAAATCCAAGTTATTTATTGATAACTTATGGCAAAAATAACAACCCTTACCAGGTAAATTTTCAGGATTGAGTCTGTAAGGATTTTCTTCAATAACATTGCTTGGTAGAGGATATCCACTGGTCAATTTGTACAAAGCAATAACGACCTCCTCATCGGTGCAGGTGAAAGAAAGATTCACTGGTGGGGAAGCTGTCGGAGTGGCCATGGAGATCTAATTTCAGAGAACACAAAAAACAACCTCATGACCGAATATTTTATCTGGTCCAGCTGTAAAAGGAAGGCCTTTCAAGCTGGTTGATATCAAGTTTCTGCTACTCATCAACACATAACAATACATTAAAAGAGCAAATCACAAAAAGTACTAGCAAATGATACATTATGTACACAAACAGAATCATACAGCATCAGCCAAAATTATCCAATTAGTAGATTAACAGTGAATATCCCTGAATGGATTAAGAGCAACTAACCTTTCACCTAGGTCAACTATAAGAAGCCACTCAAATTACCTGTTCTTTAAGGCCCAGGAGAGCTATGGAACACTTAAAATTGCATCAGACTAATTTTAGTTTAAGGCAAAGTCTTTAAATGTAACCAATATATATTATCATGGAGGAATTTTTTTTTTCTTTTTGTTTGATCTAAACTTTGATTCAGATGGTATTATTTTTCACAATAAACAATGATGAAAAAAATATAGTTTTCAGAGTAAAAGCAGCAAAACAAGACCATAAAAATTATAAAAGAAAAAAGGAAAAATGGGTAGGGAGGCTAAGGAGAAAAGAACACCTCACTTTCCGGTGGACTTGTGCTGCCGGATTCCAGCACTCAATCTGTCACGCAATATAAAAATTCAAAGAAAACCAAAAGATCAGCTAAAAGCTATGATTACTTACCTTCTGTTTGGTTGCCAAGAAAGTGAAGGTAAACAAAATTAAAAAGAAAAGAAACCAAAACAATGAATATATCTTTCAGCTTTCGGGTCCCTCTGACTCGTTGACTTGGTTGACATCAAAGTCCACTACTAAAACATAACGATAAAGCCTTCCACTTTCCCTTTCTCATCTAAGAATATTGTTATCTTTTCTCTTTTCCTTCCTTTTCTGACCAACTAAACAGAGGGTCTTTAGCTAATTTCACAAAACCAAATTATACTTTTTTATCCACTGCGAGCTTTGATCAATACTAAACAAAGAAGAAAAAGAATTGATGTTTAAAAAACCAGAAGCAAATTAAAAGAATAATCGTTTACCAGCTTTTAGGACGATCCACCGGAAAGAGTGACTGCGTGCTTCGTTTCCTTTATGAATCACACCACTCTCTAGTATTAGAATACACTATTCGGCAACGAGAACACCTCTGACCAGCTACTTAATAATAAAGAAACCATAAGTAACCCTGGTTAAGCCGCCGGGGTTCGAATTAGGGAAGCATTTGGCAAAAACAGGGACCACGGGATCTCTTGTTGGATGTAAATAACCTTGGTTATCCTAGTTGGCTCTTTGTTTTCAAGTACCAAATTATTTCACCCGAAAACTGAGAAATTATTAATCAACGGTATTATGAAAAAAATATTTTTTATAAATTTATTAAATTTAACGTAAATAAATTTATTTGAATAAATTAAAAAAACAAAAAGTCTAAAAATCTTTATATTAAAAAAAAAAATGAAAGATGAGCAATATTAAGGAAGTGGAGTAGTCAAAATCCGAACCAGCAAGTTGTGATCAAGTCTTTAGTACTAACCAATAAAAATGAGATCGTCAAAAAAAAAAAAAGGGCAAGTAAGGTCAATTCTAGAATAATCCAGGGGATTCTAGTTCTACTTATTAAAGTTAAATTTAATGTTTCTTACCATTGATTTGATGGTTTCATGGGTTTTAGGACAACCTGCTGTAAATGTAATAAAATTTATCTGTCCAAAAAGTGCCCGACATGACTCCATATATTAGATATTTATGGTCCCATGTACAATAGATTTTTTCAACCTTTATAGGGAAATTATTAAATGAATAACAATTAGTTTTGGATTTGTATCAAAAGAAAAAGGTCTCACTTCTAGGACTGACAAATCGAATTTCAGTACTTCCTCTTTTTAGAGGTAGGAAGCTTACTTACGGCTATTATTATCGTTATACTTGTATTATATAAAATATTAATAATTTATATATTTATATTAACACAAAATATAAAAAATTTTATTTTATTAAATTTATATATAATATTTATTAAAATTTTAAATTGTCATTTTTTATATATATTTTTATATCAAATCATTGTTTTATGTATTAAATTGTTAAATAACATTATGTTATGTAATTATGTTTTAACCCAAAAAAATACATAAATTTTTTTTAATTTGTACTAATATATTCTCAAATGACTAGTAAAAGAATCCATTATGTTATAATTTAATTTGAAAATAAAAAAATTTATAACTAGTCAAATTTGATTTAAAATTTATTAATTATTTAAAAAAAATTATATGAACTAATTAAATTAAATTATAAATCTATAATGATCTAATTTTACACTTATATGATTAATTTTTAAAAAAATTCCAGCATGTATATAAACCTATAAAATTTCAATTACCAAATTTGCAGTCATTCCATACGAGAATTTACCATTGTTTCACGTCTAATATAGTAGGCCTTAATTCTCTTGATATGCATATTTGGACAGACATGCTTAATACGGTCAAGACATGCTTAATACGGTCAAGACATGCTTACAAACTTACAATAAACCAAATGTACGGAAACTTTTTGGCATTACCTGACGTATTTGTCGGCATGGAAATAAAACAATAGTATTCCGACAATAAAGTATTTAGGAATTAGCGAAACTGAAAAGCATGCCAACGCCGCCAAGCGCATCTAAGAATAATTTTTTAGTAATATAAATTTTTCATTTGTCACTAAAAAGTCGACATTTAAGAATCATTCACGTTTTTATTAAAAGTGTAAATAATACCTTAATTTTCATAAATTATTTAAATTTAATTTAAATAAAATTAAAATTTGATTGATTATTATTGAATTGAATTTGAGTTTGAGTAATTTAATTTATGGATTAAATTAAATTTAAATATTTTTATATATAATTCGAATAATTTATAAATTTAATTTAATTTTTATATTTTAATATATTTTATTATTTTAATTAATAAAATACTTTAAATTCGAATTTGAATATAAATAATCAAAATTTTGTTGAATATAAAAATTAAATTTATTTTTATATAATAATTAAACTTAATTTAATAAATTCGAATAACTTAATTTTTATCTCAAATTAAATTAAAATTAAAAAATTAAAATTTGATCGAGTTCAAACTGAATTTTAAGCTTTAAATTTCAAGTGAAACTCAAATTTAAACTCAAATTTAATATTATATCGATTTGAATTTACACTTTTAATTTGTGCAAAATAAGTTCAAAATTAGTTGTACTTATTTTATGAGAAATGGTTTTGGGAGGTATAAGACAAACGGCTGAGTTAAAGGGTCACCATAACCCTGCCTGGTTAATAGGAAGCGACGCCCCAAACAGCTAAAAAATTCTAAAGCCGGTAGGGAACTGAAAAGGGAAATCATGAAGAAAACAGAGCTCAAATATTACCTTAAATAAGAGCCAGCTTCCAACGTTCAACCTGTTTGGCAAAACCGAAAATCAAAACTTAAGGTTAAAAGAAAACAAAATTCTCCCTTTGTTTTCATGAAAAGTATTAAAATAATATTATTTTATATTTAATAAATATATAATTTTTTTATAATTTTATATTTAAATTTAATCTATTTATTTATAATTAATTAATTTTAAGTTGAATATTTACTATAATATTACAATCATTTTTTTGTTATATTTTTTAAATTTATCATATAATAAATTTTTTTAATCTATGTTTATACGCAATAAGACCTGTTAAAATAATATTATTTCAAATATAATAAATATTCAATTTTTTGTTATGTAATCTCAAGTTTGATCTTTTTATTTACTATCAATTAATTATTTTCATCTACAAATGATAAAATTGTTAAAATGATATTATCTCATATTTAATAAATATTTAATTTTTTATAATCAAATTAAATATTTTTATTTATTATCAATTAATTTTAAATTAAATATTTTCATCTTCGCTTTTTCATCATGAAACCTGTTAAAATGACATTATATAATAAATATTTAATTTTGATGATTAACTTGTTTGACATCAAATTCATTTCCATCAGGAAAACTTAAAAACAATAGTAAATGACGCAACCATTTCCTCCCGCTTCTTATCGTTCACATAAACAACACAAGGGAAGGAAAAAAAAAAAAAAGCAACAAAAACAGAATCACAAGATGTTGTAAACCCACATCTGTTATCAATGAAATAAAACAAGATTAATACTTAGATGAAAAAAGAAGAAGAAAAAGAGGAATTCTAACCTTGAAACGATCGGACTCGGAGGAAGCCGGTGACTCGGCGGTGAGTGACTTCGTTAATTTAGTTAGCTCAATTCACTACTCGCAAAGCTTTGGGGAGTATTTTATATGAGAGGCAGTGGAGAGGTTAACTGCCAACCACAAAACCTAACCAGGGTTACCCGCCCACAGTTAACAATGTTGATCGTCCATCAAGGAGGAATATTAAGCACCGGTATGACGTGGCCATCCGTCATTGGCTGAGGTCATGGATCCCGTTGAAGCAGAGGGACCCTACGGTCAAAATAAAAAATACTTTATTTTGGGGCGGCCGGCCTTCCGTGAAGCTTCCTTTACCCCGTTGGTGAGTTTTTTGACTTTGTCAACTCCAAATTTATAAGGATTTGGTTACTTCGTTTGTGGTTTGATTTTCCTACCCTGCAATAAAGCAACTTAGATGATCATTTAAAATTTTATTAAACAGTAATTTGATTTTAGTTCAATTCATTAATTGAGTCACTCTTAAGATGGAATATTCAATAAATTTAAAATTAAAAAAAAATTAATTCAAGAGTAAATGTCCTTTTAACAACAATATCATGCGTAAATAACGAAAATTAAATTTGATTAAAAAATTATGAAATTTAAATAGTTTCAGTATTCATATATAAAGAATGTTTTTTGTATGAAATAAAAAAGTGCTAATCATGTTTTTTTAGCTAAAAAGTTAAATAATCATATGTTTTTATTTAAGTAGAAAAATTTAGCTTTTAAAAATAAGTTGAAAACTTGAATTTTTTAGCCCTTTAAAAAAAAATTTTTTTTTTTCATATAGGGGAAATTGGGAGGCGAATAAAATTCGGTTTTAAAATCCAACTTTAAAATTTTCATAATTAAAGTGTGAACTAAGTTGATGATTCTACTTTGCATATTATTTTATTATTTAAAATTTTTTTTAATTTGTTGAATATTATAAATAATTGAATGAGTCAATTAAACTATTATAAAAATACATAAATTTTATAGTTCTTTTTAATTAATCTCATATAATATTAAATTTTATATTTGGTGTGAGTTAGTCAGAATATCGATTACATGTTGATAAGGTGGGGCACTCAAAGAAGAGAGTTGGTGAGCTATAAGTCTGGTTTTCTAGATGAACATGCTAAATATTTTGAATTGTCATCTTAATTTCTTAAATTTGACTTGTAAATGCAGAGATAAACATATATACCATTGTTAATTTAAAATTTTAAACAAATTTACTATGTTTTTTGAATAATAATAAAAAAAAAACAGTAGGCATGCATTAGAAAATATTCTTAATTGAATAAATGGATGGATACTAATTGAAATTTTTTTAAAAAATACAAGAAACTAAAGTAAATTTAAATTAAATTAAATACTGCATTAATGTATTAATATATATGATTATCATTTATTATTATGATAAATTGATAACCACATAGTATTACTTAAAAAAAATTTTAAAATGATACTCATGGGTTACGCTCTCCTTCGTTAATTTTCTATCTATTATTTTTCAATTCATTTATCAGTACCGTTCAATTGCATGACTTTCGCTATTTATAAGTGGACCATACATTTGTGGACGGTACTGATTAGTGTATTGAAAAATAATATAATGTGGTTCTAAAAGAACATCTGCTTATAGGCAACTGTTGACCAAATCGTTTAGTCATTCTTTTCCATCTAACTTGTTGAAAAGCTGATAAGTAGCCACTGCCTTCCGTTGCACGATTTCCGTGCAAAATTAAATTCAGACTGGATAATGTCTAATAGTAGCAGTCAGGTCAAATTCACCTACATGCTACAATAAGAGAAGCAAGCTTTTTGCATTATAGACTCCAAATTAATGTCAACCCTAATATATTTTAATCAATCAGTAACTTACCACATCTGTTAGAGGGAATGTTGATTTCACTTGCATACATCCCATATTCATAGCTGTAATGAGAAAGGATTCATAAAAATTAGTTAGTTGTTGAAAAGTACTCACCCGGTACTGTCATCTGACCTTGTACCCACTGTGGAAATACAATTGGAAAATCTTTAATCATGAAGTGCTTTTCAAGTTCAGACTTGCGAAATGACTCATGCATGAATAGTTTTATCCAAAAACTTCATCTATATAAACGTATTCTATCAATAAAACAACAGTTGACAGAAAAATCAAGTAACAATCATGGAAGGGACAATGTACGTTCTCTCACCACTTTTCTAACATCATTGACCTTGGAATCCTGTTTCAGTTTTTTTGCAGAAATTATTGAATTCCATCCAGAAGTGGCCACACAAGACTTTTGCTAATTCAACTCTTTTAGTTTGGTAAGATCTCGGATGGAAAACAAATAACACTGAGGAATCTCTGATTTCATAACGGGACATAGAATCTTCCCTATAGCATATAATACAAACTTTGCCTTGAATTCATCATTCCCTTGGTCCAATCTTTTCAGTTCTTGTTCTAACCACTGCAATTAGGAACATTGTACTTCCACCTAACAGTGTGAACATCTTCAGGTGATCCAGAGGTCACTAAATCAGCTCCTTTTGACGGCAGACCGATCACCCATTCTACATCTTCAGGTTTGAAATCTTTAATAATAAGAGGCCACCAAGACCAACATCCTTGACAGCTTCTATTCTCCCCTCACCCTTTTCCAACCCAGTTTCAGAGTCTATGAACAATCTTGGACTGCATCTACTTCCCAGGTAAAACCTATGTGATTGAACCAAGCATATATAAAGCAATTTCAGACTAAATACAAGAAAAAGATTGAAAAGATAGTGAATTTTTACCTTCCTATCAGAAATTGAAAATAAAATGGTACGATAGAATAAATTAGACAGCAGAGAAATGGAAACCAAGCAAAGGTTTTTGGTGGTTTCAGGACATATGTTACTGAAATTATTTGAAATATTACCAAAAAAAGCTATAAAACAATTTTAGTTTTCAGTAACCTTATTTTTTATGTTTTAGTTGCTTTATTCAATATAAATATATAAAAGTCAAATTTTTTGTCAAAAAATTTTTTCAATATGGATGGCTCATGTTATTAACATGTGGAAAAAATATAATTTTAGTAATTTTTTATATAACTTGATAACATTTAATATGATTTTTAATAAATTTTATAATAATTTTGATAAATTTTTTATACAAATTTGGTAACTTTTATATAATTTGATAACTTTTGATATAATTTAATAACATTTTATATCATTTTGAAAACCTTTGATATAATTATGTTAATTTTTAGCATAATTTTTGTAACCTTTAATATAGTTTTGTAACCTATGTAATAATTTTAATAACTTTTTATATAATTTTAATAACCTTTCTAATAATTTTGATAACTTTTAATATAAATTGAGTGATTTTTATGTGATTTTAATAAACATTGATATGATTTTGATAATTTTCTATATATTTTTTATCTCTTTAATATACTTTTTTAACCTTTAACACGATTTTTTTAATTTATGATATAAATTTGGTAAACTTTGATAAATTATGATAATAATATTTGATATAATTTTGGTGATTTATATAATAATTAAGATAATCTTTTTATATAATTTTGGTAACATTTTATATATTTTTAGTAATCTTTAATATACTTTTTGAAGCTTTTGGTACAATTTTAAAAGTTTTTATATAATTTTGTTAACATTTCATATAATTTTGATAACTTTAAACGAATTTTGTAAAATTTTTTACAATTTTTTATATAATTTTAATAATTTTTAATGTATTATTATGGTATAATTTTGATGATTAATATAATAATTTTGATAACATTTAACACGAATTTGAAAATCTTTGATATATTTTTTATTATATTTGATTCGATTTTAATAATATTAAAATTTGTAGAGGCAAGAGGTTGTGAAAGTGAAACTGCCAAAAATCTCTGATGTTGGGAAATGAGAACACTGAACGTAGAAACTGATCAGATGATCTGTCGGATATGCTCATATCCAGTGGGTCCCACTCCCTCCAACGACTTGGTCCCACCTTCCTTCTATCTTACACTATTATATTTGGTCATTACTCGTAACGTACTCCGACCTTTCACGCGCCACGTTCTTTTCTCCCTTCTCTCCACGTTTCCTCAGCTTGTCCACGTGTCCTCATCATTCAGCAGTTTCAACTCTAATCCAACGCTCTCAATTGCTCTTTTTTTATTTTTTTTAAATTAGAGAGAGCTTTCATGCATTCACCCGCACTATATAATTTCTATGAAAACAAAGCAGGGGCGATGGGCAGAGTGTGTTTCTTTTTTTTTTTTTTTTTTATTGTTTGGGTCCAAACAGAGGACCAAAGATTCTTTGTTCTTTAACATTTTCCTTTCGCAGCGAAGGCAAAGCGTATTTCTCGTGAACCTCTCCCACTTCTTCCTTCTTTCCTACCCTTTTTTTTTTTTTTTATAATAATCCTCAAAAAGGCACCCCCACGCCTCGCCGCCGTTACTAGAGGCGGAGAGATGACGTCAGATGGGGCGACGTCGATGCCGGCGCCAAGGAGGAAACCGTCGTGGAGGGAGAGAGAGAATAACAGGAGGAGAGAGAGGAGGAGAAGAGCTGTTGCTGCTAAGATATATACTGGCCTTAGAGCTCTAGGAAATTACAATTTGCCCAAGCACTGTGATAACAATGAAGTCCTCAAAGCTCTTTGTGCCGAAGCTGGTTGGTTCGTTGAAGAAGATGGCACCACTTATCGAAAGGTATCTAATTTACCCTTCTCTTCTTTTCACTTTTTTACTGAATGATAGATCTATAAAAAAAAGAAGCTGTAAATTTTTTTAACTTCTCTGCTCATTTTTTTGTTCTAATTTAGTTGGATCTAGTTCCCATCGTGATTTTAGTTTGGTTTTGCTCTCTGGGTTTCTTTTGTCTGTTCAGTTTCGGTTTGATTTGCTTTTGTTTACTTGCTTGAAAGATTGGGTAAAAAAAAGTCATTGTTATGGATTCTGGAACAATGATTTTTTTTTTATCTGTGTTGGAACTGAAACTTCATTAAATAACTGAAATGAAACTTTGATGAATGATGAACAATTTTTATTGATTAGCTGGTATTTGTTGCGTTTTTTTTTTTTTCTCTGTTTCCTGTATTATCCTGTTGAGTCTTGATTAATAAAGCATTTCCTGTTGATAATTTTTGGTTTTTAATTGGATCTGTTGTGCAGGGATGTAAGCCACCTGCAATGGATATACCGAGCAGTTCAGCTAAAATTACCCCATTTTCATCCCAAAACCCGAGTCCATTGTCTTCTGCATTTCCAAGCCCAATTCCTTCCTGTCAAGTCAGTCCTTCCTCCTCTTCCTTCGCTAGTCCCACTAGGCTTGATGCTGCTAATAACCCGTCTAGTCTCCGTCCATTCCTTCGAAGCGCCATTCCTTCCTCTCTGCCTCTTCTCAGAATCTCAAACAGTGCCCCCGTGACACCACCACTTTCATCCCCAACCTCAAGAAACCCCAAGCCAATACCCAACTGGGAGGCCATTGCGAAAGAGTCCATGGCCTCTTTTAACTACCCTTTTTATGCTGTATCTGCCCCTGCTAGTCCAACCCACCGTCATTTTCATGCCCCTGCTACTATACCTGAATGCGACGAATCTGATACTTCCACGGTTGAATCTGGTCAATGGATAAGATTTCAAATGTTTGCGCCTTCAATATCTCAAGTGCCGACGTCTCCAACATTTAATCTTGTGAAACCTTTGGCTCCACAAAATTTGCCCAATGATTTGATCAAAGAGAAAGGGCGAGGTTCAGAGTTTCAGTTTGAGAGTGGACAGGTGAAGCCGTGGGAAGGAGAGAGGATTCATGAAGTAGGCTTAGATGATCTGGAGCTAACGCTCGGAAGCGGGAAGGCTCGGTGTTAAACCAAGTGAGGCTAACAGTCCAATGTTGTTGTGAAAGTATGTTAAAACAGAAGAAAAAGCTGTTTTGCCTAACCCTCCCCGGTTCTCACTGTCAGATATTGATGAAAGAGCATTCTCAGTTCTGTTGTTTCATCTAAATTGGAAAGCCTAAACCAAAGTTGGGAGGAATTACATTTTCATCTGCAATCGTTCCTTTCTTTCTTTCTTTTTTTTTTTTTTTTTTTCAGTTAGTTTATGCTTACATTCCCTTGTTGAATTGTTAGGGAATTGGGTTGCTTTTACAAGCATTATGGAGTTGTTTTATCTTTCCTTTAGGCTTTGTAGGCTTGGGTTAAACCTCACAGAATGGAATTATTCCAGTGGTTTGTACTGTCAATGGATGTATGAATTATGATCATGTTGGTAAGATTTTTTATTTTTATATTCATGATTGAGGCTTCTTTCTTCATGTGGCCAATCACCCAATCAAAGTTAATCCTAACAAAGAGGCAAATGGAGATGTAAATAGAAAATATTATTGCTCGATGTATCCCTACCATCTATATTTACTAGCTGATGAGCACATTTAGATGACCTCTGGGCCACCACCAAGATTAATTTTTACCCAAGAGTTGGCTGCCTCTAGAGTGGGGATTGCCTCCGACAAACCCCACGTTTACTCAAAATAATCTAGTAATAATGCACATCTCATAATGGAAAAAAATATTAACGAATTTAGATTGCAGAGCTGAACTGCAAGACCAGTCTCCTTTGTATGAGTGGAATGGTCTAGTCTTATCCATATCTCTTCAATTGATAGAGACTCTAACCTTCCATTTTGTGTCCATCCGGGGGTTGGGCCATCGACCATGTAGCTTTCTGTCGGTCATCATATCATTTGTCTAATTATCTTGTATGTGAATTCGGATGCTTTCAATCTTTATTACTTACCAGTATTCACATAACCAGATATCATTCGATTCAATTGTTCAAAAAAATACTGAAACTACACAATTGGCAAGAAAATAACTCAACTAAAATGAATTTATATAAACGATCGAACTTTATTACCGTAACTAAATGATAAGAACAGCAGGTTTAAGGTAATGTTACAAAAACTCTACAAAGACTACTGAGATGACAAGGCACACATAGGTTTTTACGGGAGCATTAGCATTTAGTAACAGACAACATCAGAAAAGAATCCTTCATTGTACAAAAACTTACTGGTTAGCTAGATGATACAAGGAGGATGAAGAAAGATTCTGCAATACCATATGGCGAGGGAAATACTGACCCATGTTTCAGAACATCTGGCCTTCATTCTCCTGCTACAATCTTCTTGTTACTAAGATCTGTGTGATTAGCGAAGAATAAGGTATGTGACTCAGGCATTCCCTAGCGAGATAAGCATGTGTTCTCCACATCTTTAGTTAGCCCTTCTATTTCGTCAATCTTTGGTTTTATATCCTTTTTGACATTTGCATTGCATTCTTGGTATCTGAAGCAAGTTACAAGATGATCATTAACAATTCCTGCCACTTGCATGAATGAATAAACAACAGTAGGTCCCACACAACGGAAGCCTCTCTGCCTCATATCCTTGCTCATGAGTTCAGCCTTTGGGGTCTTAATTGGTACTTGACGCACATAACGGAATCCATTTCTTAATGGTTTGTGGTTTACAAATCCCCAGCAATAGCTACTGAAAGAACCAAATTCCTGCTGAACCTGCAATGTTTTAACAAACCATAGGGCTTTAGCATATAAGGATATCTTATGTTTCCATCATACACACTTGATTTAGCTGCCATAGGCAACTTGATGCCCTTTTTGTTTGTTTTGTGCGTAAAGGGAGGGAAGGGAAGTAAGTTTGCAGATGCAACAAATTAGCACTATCATCAATAAAACGTGTCAATGCTTGCTACTATATCAGACATAAAGCTACCATTTAAGGGTAATATATTTTTATTTTGTGAATGTATACAAGATATAAGAATTATATCAAACAACTGTCTAGGTGGTATGAAGTCAAAGCATTCAAAATGCTTTGCGATTTGTCAGTCTACACTGTATGACGCTGACATGCACCTAAAATAAGGAAGGGTGAAAGATTTGATGCTATGACCTAAGGATTGCTTATTTTCTCCTCTTTTCCCTCATCAGATAACCAGATATTTACCTTAAGCATCTGCTTAGCATTCTCCACTACTGCACGAAGCTTTGGTTCAGAAAGCAATAGGCTACCATCAACTTTCAATGACAGCATCTTCTTCTCACTAAACTGTGCAATTGATGATGGATCAAAATTGTCGAAAAGCTTCCTGCAAAAATAATTCAACAATAAACAAAACACTGATCAAATGCATTATTCTTCTTTACTATTTCTGATCTGCTTTTATAGTTGCAGCTTTACAAATAAATGAATAAATAAAGAGACGAAAAACTAAAGAACGAGGAAAATGAGAGAATCAAGGTAGTATCTTGTTCATGACAAAGATACCTGAATGTGTCTCTCTTATTGAGAATTGCTGGCCAGCTGAGTTCAGCTAAGGCTTGTGAAAAGACCAGTAGCTCAAACAGCTTCCTGTCATCATGAATTGGAACACCCCACTCTTCGTCATGGAAAGAAGAATACAAAGGGTCTACACAAATAATGAAATTGTAAATTTCAATGTTAGCAGAAGACAGGATCAAAGACAGGCCAATGATGAATCGAAGTGAGAGTTAAACGAAGTGAGAGTTAAACGAACATGCACCTAGTGTTAATTATTAAAAACTTCATAAACCTTAGAAAAGTTAATGGAATCACACATACGACAAAAAATAATTGTAAAATAGCATCAAATGTAATAGAAAAGGCTATAACATAGTTCTGTTAAAACTCATTGATAATTAGAAACTCAGGAAGTCTTGGCATGTCAAATCAAATGGTTAAGATTCTTCTGTACATTTTTGGGATATTGCTATGAGCCCGTGAATGATATTATGGTCAAAGCCTTACTAGATACTAATAAATCATAACATATCATATCAAAATCTAAGAAACCATGCTTTGTTCAGCTATTTGGCTAGCCTAGCACTGCTGATGCTACTGCACTACTCCAACATGCTCTAAGCCGCATTTGGTTCTGTAAGCAATCAGTAGCATTATCCTATGACTATTCCAAGCCTTCAACTCCTTCTAAAAACAGAAAAAGGCTCACATCCCGTTTCTTAATGGCTAAACAGGACTGAGCTTTTACGGGTAAAAATGACTAAACCCTCCAATAATTGGCTAATTCAATAACAAAAAGCTCAATGCGGGGGCAATTTTCCAACAGAGAATGCAGGTACTGAACATTTTTCAACACGGCAACTTTGTTGGCATCGCCAGCTTGAAACAAAAAAGATTAATATGCAAATGATTTAACGAGTATCATCCTACCTAACTATCATAAAAAAGGAAAGTACATTATAATCCCGACAGAATTGCAAGAAAAAAGATATCACTGAATTTCCGGACATTTATTTCACTTTGGTGTCATTGTCAAAAGTCAAAACACTATGTAACGTAATAAAAGCTTTCAACTTCTCTAGCAGAGAAGCTTCAATAAACCTTAAATGGTTAAACCCTCAACGTTGTCACCATTTATTAGGCACCGCCATGTTCCTATATCGAACGAAACACAACTATGTTCAATAAAAGAAATTACTGTCTCAGTAAAATCACATGTTGATACCTCAAAAAAAAAAAAATCGCAATTCAGAGTTTTTTTTTTTTTTTTTTTTAAATTTAACCAACTTACCAGAAAACTGTGTGATCCAATCACATCGTTTTAACGGTTCCGATATTACCGGAGATATGTCGGTGACAACCTCGTCAGCTGTTGGAGCAACCTTGGCTTTGATTGGCTTCACTCCGTTGCGCTTGACGGTTTTCCTAGAGCTTACCGTTTTGACGGAGGAATTGCTATAAGAAGAGTCAGAGGAACAGGAACTGTCGACGGAGACATTGCTTTGTACAACGGACTGTGGGCTCTGGGGGACTGGAATTTTCGGTCTTTGCGGCTTTTTTAGAGCTTCGGTTTTTCTCTTTAACTCATCCGAAACCCTAACTCTGTTCCCGGTGGGACCGAGAATCGCCCGCGTTTCCATCACCGATTTTGGTGATGACTTAAGCTTAATAACAACCGACATTGCCTCGAAAAGTAAAAAACCTTCAAACGTGAGCTGTTTTCCGTCTTGATTTGAGCTCTACGAACATTAAACTTGAATTTATATAGCAAATATTCGAATTTTACAGGATTTTTTTGTTTGAAGTGGTAAGAAAGGGAATTACAGACCTTTTGGAGGGTAAAACGGTCAAGACGGTGCGAACAGAGATTAAGTCTTAGAAAGCAGGAAAGCAAAGCAGAGAAGCGTGGGATGCGTTAGAAGACAGAGGAAGAGCTACGCGACGGAAAAAACAGGGGGGTTGTCGAACGTTTTTAAAAACGGATACCTGTGAATTGTAATGCGTAAGGTACCGGTTTTAACCGGTGATTCGCCCGCGAGTCGGTTAACTTCTACCGTTTTAATTTTGAAAGGGATTGAATTTTATGTCCTAAGTACCAAATTTGCCCTTTCTTGGGTCGCTTAATTTAATATAAAACCCACAATTTTAAGAGGTGAATTATTACGTAATTTTTTTAATGATAAACTAATTTGAAATGCTTTCTTTAAAGAGATGGAATGGAGGAGGGGGTTCCACCATTATTATTTCACCGTTTAAAAATCCAAAGTTAAGTGAACATATTTATTAGCAAAAGGTTAAAAACGGAATGTTGAAATAGTTAAAGTGGAGGAGACAACTGGGAGCCGGCGGTTGAAGCAAATATTAAAAAGCTTAGGCTAAGGGTCGCATTCAGTTGGTAATGGTAAAATGAGTGGTGGTGGTGCTGGCAAGTAGTAGCTTTGCAGGGAAGTTTCTTTCCTTTTCCCTTACCGTTGGGAGAAAGAATCCAAAGCCTCCACCAGCTGCAATGCAAATCAAAAGTTAAGTTTGGTCGGCAACTAAGGGCTATACGAACTGGTCCATCTTTGGAATCGCTTTGATTGGTTGGGCCTAAAGGCCCATAAACTGATCCAGTGTGTTTGGATTTTGACCCATTTTGAAAAATGGATTCTGGAGTTTGGACTGGTTTATGCCGAAAACGTTGCCGGTTCGGGTAGCTGTTTGCGTGGTTTGGCACGCATCTGAATACCTGTCAAGCGTTTCTGACATTGACAGTTAACATATCCCAACTCCAAAAGGACCTAAAACGTTGTCGTTTGGATGCTAATAAAATAAGAATTCTCTTGATGATCGTTTTCCATTTTCTCCTTCTTCTTGCCTTGTGTGTCTGAACCGCCATGGATTCGAAAGCTTCGACCGTTACTACATCGCAAACCCCAAACGCCCCAAACCCATCAAAGCCCAAAGAAAAAGACTTCCTGAACCATCTCGAAGCTTACCTCGCCAAGCGAGACGGTGTCGACAAGCTCCTCAAAATCTCTCGTTACGCCACCAAGATCATATTAGCGTCCTCGGTCCTCCCAGAAACCGTCCCACTAACTCGCCGACTCAAGAGCTTCGAGTCAAGCGTCGGACTGAGTCGGAAAGCATTTCGACTCGGGAAATTTGTTCAAGACGTCAACGCTTTGAGAAACTCCCATTTGGATTCTAAGCAAGAAATTTTCCTCTCAATTATCGCTTACGGCGGCGAAGGTTTATATTATTTCGTTGAACAATTTATTTGGTTGGCGAAATCAGGACTAATCGACGCTAAACACTCCCGCAACTTACAAAAGATCAGTGCTTGGGCTGAGTTTATTGGGTACATAGGAAGTATTAGCCTTAAGTTTAGGGATTTAAAGAGGATTAATGAGGGTGAGGCCTGTTTGGATTCGAGTATTGAGATTGCGATTTCGAGAGGAGTCGGGTATAAGGAGGAAGAAGATAGGAAAAGGAAATTAAGAGAAAAAAAATTGATGAAGCAACTTTCAGTTATTCAAGATTTGGCTGATGGGTTAATGGCTTTGGCTGATATTCAAGACGGCAAAGGAAGCTTTTCGGATCCTCTTTTGGTGTCTTGCGCTGGACTTTTGTCGGCTCTTATTAGTGCCCATAAAAACTGGGTTTCTTGCTAGGTATGATCAGAAGGAACTTAGTTGATTTATCTTATCATTATTATTACACTAATGAATCCTGAGAAGGATTTGGGGTTCTTCTGATTTTCATTTCTTTTATCAATAAATGCATACACAGGCAGTGGATTGATATGAATTTGTGCTAAATTCATTCAGGAAATAATACAGGTGTTGACTTAGTCCTTGTTGGTGAAGCTTGATGTTTTATAATGAATTTAAATGCTAATACATATGTTTGATCTGACTTCATTTACATGTATTCAACTGATTAGTGGGAAGAAAATCCCTTTTTATGTTTGTCATGTCAGCTTCTTTCTTAATCTGTAGACAACATCATACTTATATGTTCTCGAAAAATAAAATTGAGATGGGGGATTATGTCCCTGCTGACTTTGCCTTCTCGTCTTCTAGTTCAATTTAAGAGGGCTTTCTTTACTTTCTGCAAGAATTTTTAGAATCAGGTGAAGGGAAAATATGTTATGATTGTGTTTGTTCATCTGTTTTGCCCCTTTCTAGTTTATCGATATCTTAGTGCAAGATCTTAAAAAATGAGTCCTAGAGCTCCTTGGGAATTTCTGGTTTGTTATGTGAAGGATCTTAATCCTTAAACTTTAGTAACTTTGTTATTTGAGGTTGGACATTGACTCTCAATCTCAGAATACACAGTTCCCAGCTATTTGAGAAAGAGCTCTTGGTTAGGATATATGGAGTAACTACTGAATCCATTTCTTCCCCTGCCTTCCTAGATCATTTTAAGATTATGCCTATATGATAATGATCTGATACTCATTAGGCCATTTATCTGTACTTGTTCGATGTTCAGATAACACATAATGTAGAAAGGTATATGCTGTTAGTGATTAAACCATCCTGAGCTTAGTGAAATTTTACCACTATCTTCTGCCCAAACATCATCAGAAATGCATCCTTTGGGTAATGGAATTAATGGTTGCTAAATATTCCCCTGCTTTAATATGAAATCTGCTTAATCAACAAAGTATTCTCATACTCTAACTAGGATTACATGGAGATTAAGGAAGGAAGATTATGAATTTATGATAATTCTTGTTCTATTCGAAATAGGCTTATCTTATAGCAGCAGCATCACTTTAGATTATAGATTTTAGAAAGTATAGTTTCTGGACTTAGATTATGGTTTCTTGTTTGTGATCTTGGTCGGAGCTCAGAAGGTTAACTTGTTCCATATTGTTTGTTTATCATGCGTGAATGTACTTAGGGAGTGACATAAGTGTTAGAACCAGGGCCTTTTTTTGGGGCCATGTTTATCTTAGAGGTATAATCGTCGAGTTCAAGTTGATACAGTATTAAGCTTGAGTTCAAACTCGACTCCAAATTCGATGCTCGAAATTCAATTCGAACTCAATCGAATTTTATTTTTTTAGCTCGAATTCGACTCGAGATAGAAATCGAGCTATTCAACCTAGCTCGATTAACATATAAAAATAAGCTTAATTCTTATATTCGACAAAAGCTCGATTATTTATGCTCAAACTTAAACTCGAGTTCGAGATGTTTTATCAATTAAAATATATTAAAATATAAAAGTTTAATTAAGCTTACAAATAACTCGAATTGGGTATAAAAATACTCGAATTCGACTCGATTGACAAGTTAAGCTATTCGAATTCGAGTTCGAATCGATAATAATCGAGTCAAATTTAAATTTTATTCAAATCGAATTCGAATAATTTTTTAGTATTATTGTATTATTTATACCCCTAAACTATATTGAATTCTTAAATCTAGGCATGCGGATGTCCTTAACAGCATGGTTTAGTCATGTTTGGGCCTTGAGCATAATATTCAATTTTGCTCAACTTTGAGTTGTTGACGAATCCCCATGATAAGAAACTCATGGTATGTCATTTTATATCTTTCTTGATAATGCTATCTTTTTCTTGATAAGAAAGAAAAACGTGTTGTATATTTCTATTTGCTATTATTTCATCTAAAATTTTCATATCATTTATTAAATGTTAAATATATATTTTAAAATTTATCAAATTTATATATAATTTTTATCAAAATTTTAAATTATGTTATTTTTATTTTTTTATCGGCTTTATGTCATTAAATTTAGATAATGCAATGCTGTCTTTTTCTTGATAAGAAAATTATTTCGAAGAATTGCAAGTTCTGCCCTGATCTTGAAAAAAAACTGAAAAGAGACAAACGATTTGTGTTGGTATGTCGAAGGAACTCTTGGGGTCCACACACACTAAAACTTATTAAAATAATAATAATAAAAAAAAACCAAATAAATATGCAAATCAATCATAATCAATTCATGATACAAAAATGGTGGAAACGGAAGCCGAGTTGTTACGGCGGCTCCAACTAGTCCTTGGCGAGAAATCTGTATATGAACCGGTGGGTC
The DNA here is from genome assembly GCF_047325235.1 of Durio zibethinus. Classification (NCBI taxonomy): domain Eukaryota; kingdom Viridiplantae; phylum Streptophyta; class Magnoliopsida; order Malvales; family Malvaceae; genus Durio; species Durio zibethinus. The sequence continues at coordinate 36,547,397 of NC_143162.1, forward strand.
GTTGGAACACCCCATTCCAAATGTCAAACCCACCAATCAACAACAGGTGTCGTAGTGTCATCGACTTTAGGAGCCAGATTATCCAGTAGGCATTAGCTGCAGAAGCGTAGAAGTCGGTCCTAGGTTTGTTGGAATGAAATCAAACGGTCAACATCACAGGCATTTCATCAACGGCCTGAACGCTCCAACTCGGAATCTCTTCTCACTATAAATAATTTTCTTTTCATTTAGATAATGTTTTTTTTCCTGTCCAAAAAAAAAAAGGAAAATTGTTTTTTTTTTTTTTCAATATTTGCGCATCTAATTCCCGGCATTAAGCCTGGACTTCACAAGGGAGGCGGCGGTGGTGGTGGAAGATAGTAGAAACCATGACGCTTTTCCCAGATCTAAGAAAGGCTTGCCTTTTCGTTCATAAACTCTCCTTTCCTCTCCACCAAACATTTATAAACAAATCCAAATTCCATACCGAATCCAATAATTACCTGTAAAAAAACCCACCAAATTTTCTTATATAGAGATAAAATTATTGACACGACCCTCTTTTCCAAATCATTAGGTTTCCAGAAGCAACATGGAATCCGAACTCAAAGAACTCAATTCAAAACCAGCCAAGACCCAACAACCAGACCCGACCCACGACGATGCCTCCTCCAAAGACGACCGTCCCCTTCTCAAATCCGACTCCTCATCCGCCGAGAATATCCAGGAGCTCGAGAAGAAATTCGCTGCCTATGCTCGCAACGACGTGTACGGTCCCATGGGACGTGGCAAGCTCCCATTGAAAGAGAAACTCTTCCTGGGCATAGCCCTCGTCACGCTGCTCCCTCTGCGTATTATTTTAGGGATGACTATTTTGGTCGTATATTACTTGATTTGTAGAATTTGTACGCTATTCTCGGCCCCGAATCAGAAGGAGGAGCAGGAGGATTATGCACACTTAGGTGGGTGGAGGCGAGCCGTGATTGTCCGGTCGGGTCGTTTTCTGTCTAGGTCGCTGCTTTTCCTGGTTGGGTTTTATTGGATTAATGAAACTCATAAAGAGGATTCAGCAAATACCCAAGAGAACTTAAAAACTGAGGTAGGATTTTACTTATTGAGCATTGTTTAATAGTCTAATTTGGTAGCTTTTAAAGAGAATTTATATGACTTTTGTTATGTAAACTCCCAAACTTTAGTTAATAGACATTAACATTAAAAGAAATTGCTTGATCAACATTTTCCTGAATTTTCTATTTTTTGGGTGTTCGATTTTTCTACAGGGTACCAATCAATCAGAAAAGCAAGAAAAACCTGGGGCTATCGTATCTAATCACGTGTCATATTTAGATATCTTATATCACATGTCCTCTTCCTTTCCAAGTTTTGTTGCCAAGGTCTGTTAACTTAGCCGCTCTTCTAGCTTTAATTATTGATTATGGTATAAAAGGTAAAATTTTGATGGTTAGCTGAATGTTTCTTGTTTGGTTTTGTCAATTGGAATCCTTGGATTTTTTTGCTGAAGAGATCAGTGGGTAAAATTCCTTTAGTTGGTCTCATCAGGTGAGTTTATTTTAACCTCCTAAGTTTCTCCCGTGGTTTGGTGCAAAACAAAGTGCATTTTGGTTGTCATTATTGATTTTTTGTTTCTTATCAAATTGCTAAGTTCTTTTCTTTTTGCCCTTTCAAGCTTGGTATAGTTATGGTAGAAGTTTTGTATTTTACTTCACTCTAAGTTCTTAATCTGCTTCCTTCATAGCTTATGTTGCTGCAATGTCTAGCAAGTGACCTGTTTATATCTGAATAGAAATCTTTATGTTTGGAAAGAGTGTTGCGTGCATGAACGTGTTTTTGATGGTTATATATTTCTTTTGTATCCCACCACTTGTATATTTTCTCTATGTTGTATGTTGCGTTCCTTGTATAAATAAAATGGTTTGAATTGGAGTGATGAATGATATTTGGCTTGTTTCTTACAGCAAATGTCTTGGTTGTGTCTATGTTCAGCGGGAGTCAAAATCATCAGACTTCAAAGGTGTTGCAGGTAGAAAAACTTTTGATGTCAAACATGTTCTTCACTTCTTATTATTGATCACAAGTACAATGCCTAACCGGTCTCTTTTTCAGGTGTTGTGACTGACAGAGTTCTTGAAGTGCATCAAAATAAATCTGCTCCAGCGATAATGCTTTTTCCAGGTTAATCGTCTTTTTTGATCCACCATATACATTTATTACATGGTTTAATTATGATGCAAGCGGTGCTGTATGAGTGTATATGTATGTAGCTGATGTTTCATAGCATCCTAAGGTTCTGTGTTTCCTATGCCTATCCCAACAAGTAACATTTGTTTGATTCATATTCATCTTGACAACAGAAGGAACAACAACAAATGGGGATTTCCTCCTCCCATTCAAGACTGGTGCATTTTTGGCAAAAGCACCTGTAGTGCCTGTTATTTTAAGGTACCGTTACCAAAGATTTAGTCCAGCATGGGATTCAATATCAGGGGTGAGTATTTCTTAAGCAAATTCAAGATGGCTTTGTGATTTTTTATAATAAATCGCACTCTTTCCTTAATTAAGTAGCTGATTAATACCTCTAACTGATTACTGGATATGAAAAAGTTAATACATATGAGAGATTTTGCTTTGTTTCTATTAGTTATGAGGTGGTGCTCTCACTATTAGGTGTTTTTAATACAAATTGTTCGTGAAATATAGTTGATATTGGAACTAGGAATTCTTTGTTGGTTACACTGATATTCTGATGATGGTTTGTTGTTTGCTTAGTACATTTTATAAAATCTGATAAAAATTACTTTAAGCAACCCTTGTTTTTGTAATTTTTCTTGGTTTATTGAAGAAGTTTCAGAAGAACTGCTAAAGAGTGAAGATAATAATGTACTTTAATCAAAACGAAAAAATTTGGAAAAAAATGTTAATAAGATGGATGATTATGTGAAAAAATATATGATTATATTTGTCCCTGCAAGAAAAACATTGAAATTATTGTGAATGATTTTATGATAAGTGTATTTGTTTTATGACATTTTTTCGTGCTGGTGTTAATGCTGTTCTATATTGTTCTTTGTAGGTCCGTCATGTGGTTTTTCTTCTGTGTCAATTTGTAAATCACATGGAGGTAACATGGTTACCTCTCTACTACCCCTCACAGCAAGAGAAGGATGATCCAAAACTATATGCTAATAATGTCCGAAGATTGATGGCCAGTGAGGTATGCATATACTATCAACTTGTCTTACTGAAAGATATAAAATTTCTGTCATGTTGTTGTGGGAGCTCTCAGATATGTCTCTTAAATCACTCTCCACGGTTACAACGAAAGTGAGACTAGGGCCTTTCAAGAAAATGTGCTATCCTAACCAGTTAAAGATAAATGTAATTCCATTGACAGTTATCAGATGCTATAGTTTGATTGTAATAGAATTCTGAAGCATTTGTTTAAAGCACCATCATATTTTTCTTCTGCCAAGTAGTCTCTGATATACAAAAGAAAAACAATCTAGTCATATATTAAATATGACACTATTACTTGAATTGTCATTCATGTTAAAGTCAGTTTTACTTTCTGTTTGGTTTTTTTGCCTGCAGGGTAATTTGATACTGTCGGATATCGGATTGGCTGAGAAGCGAATATATCATGCTGCTCTCAATGGTAATAATAGCCTGCCTAGTGTTTTGCATCAGAAAGACGATTGATAATTTCTTGGCCTTGCTCCCAAATGTTATCTAAACTCAGTTAAGTTTCTTTGTTTGCACTGGTATTTTCATGAATACACAGACAAATCAGTAGGGGTGGTTCCGCCTCCCTCATTTTACTCAAAATGATGCCATGTGCAGTTACATTGTAAACTTCTTTGTTCATGGAAAGTGTGGTCAGTAGATGCAGATTTAATTTGCTTATGGAACTGATTTGGTCAGATCATCTTCTATAAGCGACTTCTGGGCTTTTTTGTCCTAAAATACACATTAACAATAAGTTTGACCATAAATTGCCCTTAAAAACTTGCATATAGAGCTACTGCATCTGTAAATCTGAAGTCTCTTTCGTGTTCCTGCAGGTTTGTTTTGACAAAGCTAATTTGGATTCGCCGCTGTATAGTCAATGTATGATTTTATTATTTATGTTAAAAAAAAAAAAAGAGATTTTATCTTCATCGATCTGAAAGAGTTTTACCCGGAGCTGAATTGGCATGCTCTTAAAGCAGGCAGGGACGGATTTAAAATGGGGGTGGTGGAATGGGGAGGGGCCCAACTGAAATGCTAATTTTTTTTCACAGTAATATTAATGTAAATGTTTTAATTACAAGGAAATTTTTAAATTTCTCATTGAGGTTTTTTTTATTGGCCACCCTTCATTGAAATTTAATTAGTGTATGACTTTCATTAGCATAATAAATATCACTAAATGTGGTTCACTTTTTAAGAAAATTTTTTTCTTTCCGATCAATGAAATTACAAATAATGCTTTCATTTTAAAATTTCTCCCAAACGCACCCTAATGATTTTAACTGGACCTAAAACAATTACATTGTGGTGGGTCATCGACCACGATACGCTACTTTCTCCATCGACCACAATACGCTACTCTCTCTAATCGTTGATGACCTGTGTTGTCATCAGAAAGCTGCATTAATTCATGGGCCTTTTTCGACGGTAATGGATCAGCATCTCAAAATAGATCTTAACAACACATTAGTGTCACAGACATATCATGACTACATACCCCACAAAGTAGACCACAACACCAAAAGAAATCTTCAATCATTAAGCTTACGGAGCCTGGCTGTTGAAAGTTGTCCTCACCTTTCCTTCAACAATACATTGTTCGATTTTTTTGATTCCCATGGTGGTAGGCAGCCTCTTAAGGGTGATTGTAGAAGTAGTGAAGATTTCTGCCGCATTGACACTGAAGACAAGCAACTGAAGGCACATCTCAGTCTCCTCTTCTCACTATCGTACGGTTGATAATTTGGATCGTGTCGCACAACAGAAGTTTTCAGGGCTTCAGGAAGAATGCAATTGCACATTGAACCTAACACGAAGAAAAGATGATTTAAGCTATTTGTAATTCATTGTGGACATTCGAGAGGCGTAATGAAACGCAACATGATAATAAGCATGTGACATATCAGAAAATGCTTGTGCAAGTGATATAATAAACAACAATCACTATGATCTTGCATGTTTTGGATGTAAGTGTACCTATTTTGGCCAGTCGGTTTACCCATTTGGGTATGTGCTTCCCAGTCAGCTTGTGACAAATATCCTTGCAGAAATGGTTGCAATTCTTGACGATCAAGTGATATGTATCTCCATTGTATCTTGCCGAATTGCACTCCATGAATTCCCTTACTTGGATACGGTCCAGTGATGTGGTCCCGATGAATATCGATTTCCTGAACTTGAAGCCAGGGCAATGTCGTGGTTCAACCTCAAAAACACCACTGCTTGGGTAGTCATGAGCTCCAAATGCATATTCCACACCATGAACTATACAGTGTGTGGGTCAGGTTATCAGAAAAGCTAGAGTTAGACTCAAAAACCAAATAGCAATAAAATGAGAACAGAATTATCAAGTCCATATTTTGGATATTTAATTTAAGTCCATTGCTTGATATTATGAATTCTGCAAAAGGTTATTCTTCCTCCCTCTGTTCCTCCTTAACAGCAGCTGCCTTAAAATGCTATAATGAGGACTATTACCTATCCTTTCTACCTTTATATTTCCAATTCAATCAATCAGCTCGCACTGGACAGAAACTATGTAAGGACAAATGAGAATCAAAACCTTTTCCAGATGCAAATTAAAAACCAAGTGAACAAAAGGGCAAAAGCACAAGGTAAATGTTATCAACCTACCTTCCACGCCAGAATGAAAGATACCAAGGCCTGCCCAGTAAAAATAGCCATTCATAGGAGTTAGGTCATATACATTGAGATACACTGGTGCACAGCCTGGATCGAAACTAGCAGGCTTCACCTTCGGGAAAAAACAACGAGAGGCTGATTTGTTTTTGAAAAGACGTGGCACCACAGATTTCCATCTCTTCTTTGATTCAAAATCCATATTTCTTCAATGTTAAGACCAGACTTCAATTAATGCCTATACAACCTGGGGTAAATGAGCAAACATTAGCTATTTGTTTTAAAAGAAGTAAACTATTTCATAATCACCATAGAGGCAAAAGCTAGAGAAAACTGGATACTGGAAAAGGAAAAAGATGAAAGAAATGCTCTAATAGAATTAACAGCTCTTATATTCAAACACTGCAACAGATAGTCTAGTTATAGCACATAGCATATTCAAGAGTACTTTTACCTCAGACAACCCATTGGGTGGAGATACCATAACAACATAATGGAGGTTCAACTCTTAGCATACAAAACGCCCTATGTCCACTGTCATGAATTAACATTTCCGATAACCGTTAATTCCATCTATTGACGTTTGAAATCCCTCATTCAACAACAAATATCAAGCATCAGAAATCGTCCTGAAGCATAGATAAAAGTTCAATGGTTAAAGGTTATCCTCTAAAAGTCCAGAAGTATCAATTTGCTTGACAGAGAAGAGATGGAACAAGTCAAATACAAGGAGAAGCAAACTGCTTTGTCATATGACAAAGAATAATGATATAAAAATGATTGATTTTTGTAGACTTGTATACACATTAGAAACTATCTTTTATCATCAAAGTACTAAAAAAATTAGGATACATTATATAAATTTAGAAGATAACAATGAAGATTAACAACCGAGAGAGGCAGAGAAAAAGGTAAGGTCAACTCAAAGCTTCAACAATCCTTAATTCCAACCAACTGGAGTTGGCAAAAACAAAACCCCCCAAAAAAAGTTAAACAACAACAAAATACAGCATATAAAACTCCCAATGCTAGCTAATAGCCCCTGCATTTTATATGAAACTACATAAATACCAGAGATATCAACGAATTAACTCCCATAGCTGGGAAGAGAAAATTAAAGAAAAAGGAAAAAAAAAAAAAAAACCCAATACAGCATGATCCAAAATATGAAAAAGGTAAATTTTAATAAGAACAAAAATAGTAACTTTTAGCAGTAAATTTAACCATCATTTCCTGATGGAACTAGATTTTCAACATTACTCAGAACATTTAAATTTTCTGTATATGAAAAAAAAAAAAAAAGGAGCAATCTTTATTGGTATGCCATGAAAAGAAAAAAGTGGGAAAAAAAAAGGAAAAAGAATAAATTTCATAAAAAGACGAGAATCACTTCAGATCTATTAAAAAACCATTCATACCCAGAAAAAAAAAACAATAAATCAAATAAAACAACAACAATGTAATAGATCAAACAGATTCAAAACCTTAATTTTAACCATTGATCCTACCAAATAAAACAACAATGCATAAGGAGCCTACAGATTTAGAGAAGAAGGCCATTAAGGGTCAAGCGAAAAGCAACCACCATAGCAAAATCGAAGCCCAGCTGGCATTGAACGAAACGTTTCGTTTTTCTTTATGGTAGCTAGCGGAGGAAAACCAACAGAAGAAGACGAAGATGAAACTTTATAAAAGAGAGATTAATAATAAGTTTAAGCACCCACTTGAAAACTGGACGCTGTAAGCATTAAAGAAGGAGAAGAGAATAGGCAAAGCCTTATTCTCTCTTTCCCTCTCTCTTTCTTTTTTTCCCCTCTCAATTTCTTTTTTTTTTTTTTTTTTTTTCACTCCGCTGCTCAATCACTGCCACGCCTTTTTCGGATAAATTACCGCTTTTTCGCTTTTTCAAGGAAAAAAAAATTTACATAACTTTCTCTTATCAAATGGAATACATAATAGTTTACTTTATAAAAAATATAGATTATGCCCATTTTACTTTCTTGAGTTCAAATAATTGGTTACAGGGTGAAAAAAAATTAAAATTTAATTTAGATCAAATTTTTTATTAGATTTGATTTAGATTAATTTTTTTATTCGATTCGAATCAAATTTAAATATTAAATATATATATTATATTTTAATTGAATTTCAAATCGAGATATAAAAATTTTTAAAAAAATTGAATTGAATCAAATCGAATTATATATTTTTTTTTAATTTTTATAAAATAAAAACAATAATTTTATATTAAAATATACTTAAATATATTAAAATACTATATTAAAATAATATATAAATATTTAAAATTAAAAACCGATTTGAATTAAATAAAATTTTGATTTAGATTCTAATCAAATTTTAAATTTTTATAATATTATATAATATTAAAAAAAATTTGAACTAAATTCTATTTGAATTAAATTGTTATCATCTCTAACTACAATAAATTGTCATAATTTTCCATCAATAATGGTTAGTGAAAATATATGAAATTTTAATACAAACCTAAGCTAACAAAATTTGAATTTCACCAAAAAAATAATAATTAACTCAAAAAATATTATTATTATTATTATTTATCTTTTTAGTATTTTTTTTGGGTAAGCTTTTTAGTATTTTATAACATATCCTAATATGCAATTTGAAAAAAAAATCTTATCTTAATAAAAAATTTCAACTTCTATTAATCATAGGAGTTTGGTTCACGAGTACTTATAAACCTCAAATGATCAAAGAGAGTTAAAGAGGGAAATAGTGTCACTAGACATGGATTAAGGTAATATATTTAATGAAACAAATATGTAATTAATATATTATTTTTTAAAATTAATAAAAATAATATGTTAAATATAAAAAAAAAACTTTTAAATAACATTTTAAATAATGCTATAAATTAGATTAGACTCATTAAATTTAAAAATAGATAATACATTAATTGAATTTTTTTGTATAAAAAGTCAAAATCTAATTTTTCTTAAATATTATTTATTTAGTTATTAAAGTTCAAAAAACTTGGTTAGTGCTTTCCTAATTGTATTTGGCCAAAAAAAAAATTATATTATTTTTTTATAATAAAAAAACTTCTATTACTTAATTGTAGATGTGGTGGGACTTAATGGGTGAATTAATAAAAAGTGTATTCTATAGTTGCCTTTGGTCGGGGAAATATTACTAATATATTCAGACATCTTTAATTTTGGTATAGAAAAAGACAAGTTGATGTGAAAGCAAAATTGTGAAAGACAGCTAAGTTGGCCAGAAACTCGTGCAAGTATTAAATTCATTTACTCAAAAATCTTTCTGTTTGGGAAGATCAAATGAAGGACAATAATTTAAAGTATCATATGATATAATTATATTATAAGAAAAAACATAAAAATGATATAAATTAAAATTTTAATTAAATAAAAAATATTATATTTTTTATATGTATAAAATATAATATAAAATTATAAATATTTTATATTATATAAATATACGAATTATTTAATATATTTTTACTTTAATTCACACCTGTTTTTCTCATAGGATGCTGATGCACGTGTGTTCCACCGGCGGCACCGGAGGAGGTTCCGGCCATTTGTCCCGTCTCTCAATCCCATAGCATGTTAGACGTGAGAGAGTGGCAGTTTCAAATTTTATTAGCTGTTTCAGTTGACTTCATTTTCCGATCAATGATTAAAAAAAAAAAAAAAATGGGCGTAATAACGACAATAATATAGGAATTATTGTTGATTTTTTAAATTTTTTATACTTTATCTTATACGTGTATTTTATGTGAATGATATATTACGTCAAATACTAATAATAAGATTAAACATATTATTGTTTGATAATTATTGAATTAAATAATTAAAATAATTTAATTTATTTAACTTTAATAAACGATTTAGGTTTATCTATATAATTTTAATCTTAAACCATAGTAAAAACAACTTGAGATAATTGCACTTTTAATCTTAAAGGTTTATATATTTTTCACTTTCAATCTTAAATATTTAATGAAAATTGTTATATCGATTTTAAACATTATCAAATGATTATATTATTAATGTAAATGTAAAATACCTAACATGTTATATAAAATAATTACATTTTAGTCCTAAACATTTACATGTTTTTAACTTTCATTTCTAATTTTTTGATAATTGTTATTTTAGTTCTAATGTTTTTTTTATTTGAAAAATTACTGGTTCTAATGTTAATCATGTGCAAACGGAATGCACAAGTAAAACAAACGGTGACAAGATATCAATGCCATTGCTTTAGTTTCTTGCCTTAATATTGGTTTTAGTAATTATATTAGTTATAGTAATAGCTAACATCGATAATCACAGGTTAGGTCTATAATAATCAAAGAGAGAAAGAAGACTGGCAATTTGGCATGCCATTGCCAGCTTTTTCCTTACATAAATATCTTCTTTCCATCCAACGACTACTGTTCCAACCCAACTCTTCTCATCTCTTCATCTTTAGCAAATAAGGAACAGTACTCTGTCATTGTTCATGTTTTGTTACTCAAACAACATAAAATTGTACGGTAGATTTGGTGTACTTTAGTTGCCCAAGAAAAACCCATTCACCAACTTCACATGATATTGGCAAAAAAAGAAAAAATCATGATAAGTTTACGGTTATTATTATTGGTCCAAACAGGTCAAAATATATAGAAATAAAGAAAAACTCGATTAGAATGATAATGGCAGTGATTTGTCCTTTTCCTGTTATTACAAGAAGATAAGTACAAGTAATGGCCTAATGGGTGAGGGAAGAAGAGGTGGATGATGACCTCTTCACCGCGCAGGCTCTGCTCACATGAAGACAATGTCCCACCTTATCTGGTGGTCCATCTCTTTCATCTCATCATCAGAAACAAATTTTCCATTTTCCCTGTATAATTTAATCAATCAATTTTGATTTATCAAGGCGATTTCATGCTGTTAGTCAATAGTCATGTACTAGAACTACCTACCTGGAATGTTATATAGATTTTCATTTTCTCAATATCCTGGAATAAAAAACCAGTCAGTGGACGGAAACTTTTCTTTTCTTGTCTTTTCTTTCATCAGAAATGAAAAGAACATTTCACTTCAAAATTGGAGGAAACAAGAAACAACTTTCCAATTTTCAAAATTCGATGGCCAATACAAATAGTGTAGCAGTTAATAATAAAAGAGAGCCTTGCTGTAGAACTTTCATCATTGTAAAATGGTTGTAAAAGCTGAACTTTTTGCTTGGCTAAATGCCAGAGAGACAGGCAAATCAACACGAAGAATTGACCAGCCGTACTTCACCTTTATATTCTTTTTAGGCAACAATGTTCAAACAACAAAGACAAATGTGCCTGTGCAGTCCAGCCCTTCGCTTTTTTTTCTGTGCTAAACAGCAAACCAATAGGTCCACAAGAGGTAAAAATGCATTAAACCTTGTTCTTGAATCGTGTAGCATGGCTCAAATGATTACTAGATTTTGAATTCAAAAAGAAATTCCAACCAAAAGGCAAGTGGGTAACAAAAAGTTCAGGCGGGAGATTTAAAGCAGATTAAAAAAATATATCACAGATTACTGATCATACCCCTCTTTTTGCTTGTTCTTTGAGTGTAACATTAAACAACTTTGTGGAAAACTTGGACTTCGTCAAACTTGGTCTTCAGGGTGTTCCAAATATAGCTGTGGGATAAAACTGAATGTGTTTGCAAACTGCTACATCCTTACACAACCTATAAAGAATCAAACCGATGGCTGAAAACAAAGATGAATTAATCCTGAGCATCTAATTTTGCATCATTTTGTCGACAGATGAAACATCGCGGTCGAGCATACAGTAAATCACGCCGAACCGAGTGAGTTGAAATGAGTCCATGCATCCTGAAATTGCAAGAGGTAATCAGACATTGTATTGCCTAGCTACTGTAGGTGTAGCAGCATTGTGAACGCGCTGAAACCAAATTTATCTTGCAACTGATAGATGCTAAAACATAATCACATGGAAATAGTATCAGACATGTCATGTTTTGATAAGTTGCAGCTAAGGGTTCATTGAGGTGAATAACAAGGCTGACCAAAAAATTAAGGTCAAGTGCCTAAAAATTGACAAATTTATATCCTATCGTCCTATAAGAAGAAATGTTGGTAGGTTAAACAGATTGTGGGCAATAAACGGGTATTCCCATGTGTAAGAAATTTTAGCTTGTGAAAATCCATGTAGGATCTGTATGGTAGCGTTCGTCCAGTTGTCTAAACTAGGAGATTGTTTGAAGTACAATAATTGATCATATCAAACAGATTTGAAGTACAATTATTGACCATATCAAACAGATTAGGTTATTTTAACTTCTATTGTCACAAAGCTGGTTACACATGATGAAAATTTTCATTGAGAATACACATATGAAAGACTATTCAGTAACAATAATATAAATAATTTCTCTACCGGATCAAAAGAAGCATTAATACATATCAATATGAGAATAAGTGTTTACAAAAATTAGACATTACCTGCAGAATATCGAAGACTTTTTCTGCAATGTACTTTCTATCTGAGGAAGCACCCTTCTGCTGTAGCTTATCTGGATGTAGACACAGCAGAGCTTTTTGGTACGATCTCTTCACAGTTGGTCCTTCAATAATGTCAACAAGAGGCACTGGCTTCCAGCCACTATCAGGCCAAAGAATCTATGTATACGACCCATGTTAGTCTTTTAGAGACAAAGAAAGTTCTTTACATTGGCCTCAAGATCACAAAGGATATTTCTTTTAATTTGTTTCATTTGATGAGTGATAACATTCCCTTAACCCTGACCAAACAAGGCTTCCTTACCACCCTTTATCCAAGGTGAGACCCGGTTTTCCCCTCTTAAGATGGAGGTAACATCCTCTGTGAAATACTGGAATGCACTTGAAGCACAACAAAAATGTAATATCCTTGGCAAACCGGATAACTATTTCTTCTAATTTCCCTACCAAAGCACATTGAGACCATTATTGGACTGACAAACTCAAAACAAAATGTGTAGTTTTTGTCCAATGTGGCTGCCTAAAGCTTCCTTCAATATTGTAGGCCATTTTCCTTTGTTGGAAACCATGAGCCAACTGTGAGTTCTAAGAATTTAAGGAGCATTGGAGCAACAGCAAATTTATTACAGTTAAAAGAATGAAAATATTGGTTTATCCCACTGACCAGTACGTTTAATTAGAAGCTTGACTTTAGTCTTCAACAATTTTCACTTGAAAAGTTAAAATACAGATCCATGAAAAGAGGGATATTTTTCTTTGGTACCCTATAGAGTTGGGGAATAATCAAGTGGAAATACATCATCACTGGCCTACATACTCTTGGTGATTAAAACAGGAGACAGCTTTACTTGAGAAGAGATAATGATTGAAGTTGGATCCAATTACTACTTACATATTGCAAGGTTGACAACAGTGAACGGATATTTCCTTGTTTTCCATTTGACCATTGCCGTATTTTAGCATCAATGGCCTGCATTAAATGAAGTAGTCGGCTGACAAATGTGAAGCAACATAGGTGTTTGTGCATATGGTTATAACTGTATTTAGTGTGCTCTTTGTTACCTTGATTTCTTCAGGACCAATGCCAAATTGTGGCAAAATTTTACCTCCTGGCGTCAGGTCTTCTATCTGTTCATAAGCCAAAGTGGACCAGCCCATTAGGAGTTCAGCCAAAATTATATCTTCCCCTACTAACAAGTAACAGAAATATCAACATGCTTTAACTGTTATTTAGACAGATATCCATTTTTCAGATTAAAATTTCAGATCCTTAATTTTATTGGAAGTCTAGGAAAGATAATAGAGTAATTAACTTTGCATATCAACCATTCAACGGGAAATGTACAACTAGATATAAAGCAAAAGCTTAGATGACTTTACTTCAGTTTTCGAAATGGAGAAATCACATACCAAAAAGTTGTCCTCAAATGACTCTGCTGGATCTTCAACAATAGTCTTGGAGCCATCAGAAACTGATGCCAACAGAGTAAGTGGATAATTAGTATTGAGGATTTGAAAATTCATGGTCTGCTAATTGAAAGAAAGGTCAAATGAAGTGAACATGAAAAAGATTTGATCTGTTCAAGGACAAGCAGAGAGAAGTGATATCAATTAAACATGATGAAAAAAGATGTCGTAGCATTTCATGTTATGTAACGAACCTTACTCCTTTATATGTAGTTTGAAAGTACCAGAAGCATATTATGCTGAATTCCATGAACATAATAATAAAATAAAATGCTAATTTAGAGTGAACAAGGCAAATTGTTCATGCAACTGTGACATCTCCAAACCAACATGTTTAAAGTATTTGTTATACATTTAATACTTCTATTTTTTGTTAATTATTCGAGGCAAGTAGTAGCAGATAAACTAACCGGTGTCTTTTACTGAGCTATTAGCATACTTTTCAGATGCACCGTTACACATATGATCGGCAACATGAACATGTGGAGATATTTTCTTCTTTTGCATGTTAGATATGTGAATTTTCTCATCCCTTTCAGTCATACTAATACTTGGCTCAGTCTCTGGCTTGACAGTATATCTTTCCTTCCATCTAGAGCTATGACTCCCAGAGACAGTGTCCACTCTAGGTTTTGGTGAAGCATCCTGGTTGAAAATTTTAATGAATTCTTTGACCTTTCCTCTAACTCTCTCTTTTCCATTATCCCATGAGTTCCTAGGGGGACTTTTTACACTTGTTGTTGTACTGGCCTCCACATTATTGGAAGTAGCCCTTTTCTTCACATCTTGTTTCTTGATGTTTTTACCATCGAGCATTTCAGAAAACTTCTTGGCACTCTTTTCAGAAATGTCTTTTGTTCCAGCATTTCTAGTTATCTCATCATTGCCTGTGTCTATAAAAGAAAACAGAATAAGAAAAAAGCACATCAGCACCAAAACATATCATGTGGAATATGACTTACCCTGTTCATAATTGATGTCATCATCGAAAAGCAAATTCAGAGGTTTCGATTGAGGCTTGTGAGTTTCTTTCTCTCGTTTAACACACAAATCTATCTGAGGAAGGGAATAGTGGGTTTTTTCTTCTGCCCCTGAACTGGGCTGAGTGTCACCAGAAGCTTTCTTATCAGTACTTTTAAGCCTGCTTATGATTTCTGACTCAGACTTGGGAATGCAGTCTTCCTTAATAATTCGAACTGGTTCTCCATCTTCATATCTTGAATCAATAGGAGAGCCATGTTCATTCTTCTCATGTTCTACTCTAAAAGATTTAGCATTTGATGACATTCTATCAGTAGAGCGGAAACTATTATGCAATTTTGCTTTCGGTTCCTTTGCTATACTTTCACATGCTATCCGACAATTATCACTTGAGCACCTCCGCAGTTTATCCTTTTCTTTGAGTCTATCACTCCCCCTTAGAGGAATGGCTAATGGTACACCTCCTTTGTTTGCCCATTTGTATATTGAGAAGTGAAAGTGTCTGTCATTTTTTGAAATCTCTGAACTACTTGAATCTTCTTCTGAATTGCTTTTTGTTTCTGTTTCATTATACTTAGTCAAGTTTGTTGACTCCTGACTACCAGTAGATACCTCCTGAGATGAAGCACTAAAGCAATATGATGATTGAAAATCATTTCTCATTTTCTCTTTACCTTGATTTGCCTGACCTGGGAATCTTGACAGAGGAGAATGTGCATAAAAACTTGAACCATTTGAAGAGCCATCCTTGCTTTTAGATGTGCTACGATTAGGGGAGCCAAATGTGGGGAGGTCCATTCCTTTGTTCAATTTGGCAGGAAGGCTGGGAAGTTAAAGGCAGCAAAAGTAAGCTATTGGCAGAAACATGGAATCAGATTCACCTCAAATGACTAAACTGAACAATCTTTCTACACTCAAAGAGATTTGAATGGCCTCATCAATCAACAACACATTATATGTAAATAAAGGACATGAATTAGAGACAATATAAAATACTAAACCCTGTTAGGCTGTTACTACCAAGCCCACTGTTTTTTTTTTTTTTTCTTTTTTAACATAGAACAAGTGTAAGAATTTATAGATGCAACCGAAAACATGAAAGATGCTAATGCATCAGAAACTAGAAGATTAAACATAACTAAGAAACAAGAAAAAAAAAATCTGCAAGAATAGACAGATTTTTTTAATTTGATCTCTAATGGTTAAGAAGTAAGTTGTGGCATTTTCTAAACTGTAATTACCATTTCTTTGGATGTATTGCCCAGTAATATAACAAAATGAAGGCCAAAAAATGAAAGCCGAACCTGAATTGAGCAGGAAATGAACTCCCAAAAGGTTCAGCCTTTGGTGGCAAAGGCCTAGCCGGGCTCAATAACTGTGAACCTGGTGCAAAAGGGTCCTTCATCGCATACTTCCTTGGAGAAGAACTCAAAGATTCATTCCCTCTAAAAATATCATCAAAGAAATCATTTTTCGAGTATCTTCTCCGACTCATCCCTTCTTCACCGAACACGGGTTTTTCTCTTAAACCCGACCATGGATTCCCTGATGCAGCAACCGTTTCATCAGTTCTTCTAAAAGCAGATGACGAATCCGTGTTTTCACCAAAACCGTATCGTGTCTCTTGAATTGATGACCTCCTTGGTGGACCACCAAAGACATCATTAAAGTCTATATCTGAGTTTCTACCTGGAGTCTTAGGAGAAGAACTGGAGTTCATGAATATCTTTTGAGGACTATAGCCTAAAAGAACCCTCTCTGTGTGTGACAATCTCTGCATCTTCAGTGTTGAAGAAAAATGGGAAATTGGCGGGAAATAGGATGATGCTGTTAAACTTTCAAAGGGGTTACATTAATTAATTGAATCAAATTGAACATGTTTTCTGTTGATGAAGCAACGGAGGTTTCATGAGAAGGAAAAAGAAAATTGTTTTGATAGAGAAAGTTCAAGGAAGGAAAAGAAGATGGCAGGGTGGGGTTAAATGTTTGAGAGGTTTATCAAAGATTTGAAGCCACAAAAGCTTAAGTGATTGTCTATTTTCTATGGATAAGATTAGAAAAATGCCAAAAAATAAAGGATAGGGGTTTACGTCTATTGTCTTTCACTGAACAAATTTTAAAACAATTTCTCTTGGCGACCGTTATTCAAGATTTTTTTTGTTATACAAGGTTGATTCTGAGTCCGTTTTCATCAAACCAAAGTCAGATCCACAGCCTGTCATCATGATTTTCGACTTCTAGTCCTCGGATCTGCCTGATTTTTTCCCCTTCAACGAGGAAAATAATGGTGATTGAGCAGAAAAGTTTCCAGAATCCGACTGCAACAGATTGAAGAAAGAAAAGGAACATCTGGCATGCTTCGTTGAATAATTGATGTATGTATGTTAAAGAGAAATGCCAAATCCAAAGATAGAAAAACGCCCGGACAAGATTTATTTGCCATTAATTTGTGGTTCTTCGTTTGCATCATCCCAGGGCCTACCTTGAATACAACAAACCTCCAAATTCAGATTTAAGTGGCAAGAATGTAATTACAGTTTTATTTCCAAAAAAGATAACAGGTTCTATGTAGGCTGTGAATGGTTGCTTCAGAAATCATGATAACAACTTATAAAAAGACCCCAGAAGCTAGGCCAAGAAAAGGACCCCAGGCGAGAAACATGTCGCCGCCCACCCTACGTGTCTTCCCACCATGTTTCATTATACAGAATTAAAGAGAGAAAAGTCCATGATAATTATAGAAGGAGCTTCTGTTACTAAATGAAATTTGGTGGAAAGAAAAAGCTTGAATTGTATTTTACTAGATTCATCCGAAGAAAACAACAGTCAGCTACCCCACGCTGTCATCTATTAGCAATTGTGATATTTCACTCCGAAATTTCATGCTCCTAACTCTCAAACCTTAAGAGGGAATGGATGTCTTCATTGAGACAGATTCATCGTTGCTCAAAATCACCTGTAGGTCTCTTTTAGACAAGTCGACAATAAACAGGCGGCCATATCAGGATCTCCTATTCATTTATGCCCGTCATCCTTTACACTATCTTTGCAATTTCTGAGTAAATTCGGACAATAAAAAGCCAATTTAGAAGAGGGATAATCACACAAAGTATGATGCAGACAGTGAAACAATTCTTTATCATGAAAAACAACAAAAACCTTAATAATATTTTTCAGTATGCGTATTACAGAACATGCGTATTAATTGAAGTGCTTGTAAAATTTGATGAAAAGTTACAGCAGAAATACAAAGCAAAAATTAAAAGGAGGATAATAAAGAAAGATATTCGACACTTTCCTCAGAAGAAAATATCAGATTGACCTACCCGCACCAAGTGACTTTGCAACAAGTGATCGGATGAGCCCATCCATAGGTTAACATGAGATCCTCAGCAATGCTACTCGTACTATTCAGAACCATCTGGGAAAGGGTCCAATGCGTCTTGCTTGCCCTTAACATAGAATTCCACAACGGCTTTCATTCTTCGAAGTTTATCTGGGTGGTAATTTACGTGAACAATTACAGGCTTTAACTTCTTCAGTTTAGCGTCTCTCCTAACTGTTTTAAAGAGGACCTTACTGTTCATAAACATGTAGAAATCCATAGTTCTCTTGACTGCATGAAGCCCATCATACCCAGGATGTGATGGAAAAAAGAGTTCCTCATTAAAAACAGCTTGGTCCCATGAGTTTTGTTGCCGAGCCATGCGATCAGCCACACGGTCTAAAAGCTCAATTGAAGGAATTGTAGGCCTTATATAGAAGAAACCAGAGTTGTAAACCCATATTCTCATTGTATGAGCATAACGTGCCCAACCCATGGCAGGCTCATCAAAGACATCATTATATCCGTAAGCAGTCATATTATTGTGACCATCAGTCATGGACTCTACGTCAGAGTCCCGATAAAGATGGTTGAATGGGTTTTGTAAGTATACTATATCAACATCAGATAGAAGAACACCATAACCCAGTTGCAAAAACTCCCTTAAAATACGGAACTTCAATCCAGACACAGCATGATTGCCTCCTGTTCTCCCAACAGCATCAATACCCTCATCCGGATCCCTCTTGTATACCGGAACATTATTTGATTTGCAGAGCTCCACAATCTGGTCATCTAAAGCTATAACTAGGTAATTAGTTATACCAACTCTCTTGATGCTAGAAAACCAAACCTCCAACATCTCTTTCACATTTGAATTGGCAAGTGCAACTATAAGCTCTTTCCGAACAGCAACTTCCTCCAAGATCTTAGCCAATCGCGGGTTCACAGAGTCATCGGGAACAACAGTTGGGTTAGTTCGCAAAGCCTTGACGGTACCAACAGGTCCAGCTTTGTGCTGTTCACCCAACATTAAAAACTGCTTCTGTGCATGATCTTTTCCTTGTTCAGCCAGTTGCAGCTTTTCTGTCAAATCCTTGAGTTCCTTCTTTAATTCAGAATTCTTCTCCGATAGTGATACAATTTCAGACTTCAGCATCTTAATCCGCTCTGAGGATTCACATGACGAAGAACCAATCTGAAAAACAGAAGAAAAAACAATGGTGTACACATTAAACAACTAACAACAATGAAAAAACAAGACGGTACTTACTAACTTTGCAACATTTGGTGACATCCCACTGTAATTAGAAAGTTCATAGTCCTTTACAAATCATTATTAAGTGCAAGTCACAATATTAAATTCCATAGCTAACAATTTGCCATTGGCCATTTTATGCAACAAAATGTCCAAGGGTTGACCAAACTAAGCTCAGAGTGAAGGCAAAATATCAAACAAAAGACAGGAGGAAAACGCCTAAAGGGGACCATTGCCAAGGAAAATGGCAACCAGCTATTGCAATTTGCAAGTAAATATTCAAGATGGGTTAGAAACCGTCCTCCAAAACAACTCTGTTTCAAGATTCTATTACTACTTTTCGCCATGTAATAGAGCTAATCAATCTCGGTGATGCTCGACCCTAGATCTAATTAGGCTTTATTAGGTCTTCAAAAAGGAGAATAAAACAGTACCGTATAAATTTTTGATTCGTAACGGTTTCAAATTCCTTTGCCTTGTATCCTAAAACTTACACTAGTGTTAAAGACTTGCCAACTAAAATCAAGTTAATTTAAATAATTTTTATTTTCCTTGGAACACCCAAATCTTCGAAACAAATCCTTTTTGACTCTAGAAAGAGTTAACACCGTTAAGAACACTCATTAATTCCAAAGTCAACTCAACCCAATTCACACTTAACACATTAGCAAGAACATATAAAGATTAAAAAAATTAATCGATGAAATTCTATGAAAAAGGTGAACCTGGAAATTGGATTTGCCAATTCGACGATTTTCAACAGAGGAAGTAGGGTTGATGAGGCCATGAGGGAAAAAGAAAGCGATGACACAGCCAAGAAGAACTCCGATCACAATGGCTATAGCAATTCGAGATCCGCGAAGTGACTGTACTTTGTCCCTACGACCCGCCATCTTCCCTTCTACTCAGTCCAACACTGAAACACAGTCGTAGAGCGAGAGGGAGAGAGATGAAGAAGTGATAGGCTTTTCCTTTATCTACTGCATCAACCGCTTGGTAAGTTAGCAATTTGAAGCTGCTCTAATGTTGTAACTGAAATATAGACAAAGGAAAAAGAGTTTAGTCGTCGCTGAGATGCTGTCTTTCTTTGTTTTTTAGCAGACAACATTGAGAAGGTATGATTTGGTGCTTCGCGAGCATTCTATTTAGTATTGAGAAAGATGGAATCAGACCCTTCGTTTTGACAAGACTTCAAACTGTTTTCGTCAAAGAAATAATCCAACGGTTATATAAGATTCATTGACTTTTCCACTGTACTGGCGTCCTGAGAGGAGTTGGATTATCTGGATCCAAATTGTAGATAAGCAGCCTTTGTTTATCGAGGGTTTCTTTAATTTAGTTTTGTTTTTCCTAATTTTGCCTTTTTTTTGGTAAATTTTTAATAATTAAGTGTACGTAGGAGCATAGACCATGGCTAGCTGTAATTTATTAATTAAGCAATAAATACGACCATAAATTAGAGAGAGGATTGAGACTCCTCTTTCGACCCACGGAACACAACTGATATATATTTCTATATTATATCAGATATGTATATACCATAAAATTACCCTGTTATATATATTAATACAATAAACATAAAATATATTTTTAATTTTTATCATATTTATTTATGATTTTATTAAAATTTTAAATCATATTTTCATGTATTTTTTATATTATATTGTTGCATCTTTAAAATTGCTTATTAAAATATACTTTTTTGTTTAATTTTACCAGCAACAAGAACATTTAATTTCATATGAAATACTAATAGCAATATATTTACAATAATGTCGTGGTTTGAACATGGAGACATCTTTCTCATGAGCTCTTTAGATAGTGGAAGAACGTAAAGGAGTGTGACAAAAACAAATAGTAAAGAATTCATAAAAAAGAAGAGAGGCTGTTCGTTGCTAACTGAAGAACAAAAGAACCTCCAAAGCCAACTGATCTTCATAAAGGATTTGCTTCCTGAGAACAAAATGAATCGCCGCAACGAAATCAAGCAAAACCAGGTTCATTAACATCCCTACAACATGTCCACATCCTCAAGAAGACTTGTTCTTCTGCATAACTAAGAATTAAAAGACATTAGGAATCTTATAAGTAAACATGAATTCATTACCATAGGGACCCATATATAAAGAGTAAGGATGTAAGGGAATGATCATGCAAGAAAGACAAATATCAAGATTATTTAACACATCTCATTTTAATGGTTACGTGTTTATTTCGGGAACCAAAAATCTTGGCAGTGTTAATATAGTAAATAACTTTTACATGAATACCAACCAAACGGAGTCACTCCTAATGTTCATTTTGACGTAGGTCACACTGGCAGGCGACTGCTCAAAATTCAACTCTTATTTCTTGAAGCCTAGATTAATGTTCAAGAAGTGACGCTAGTTAGGTAAGTAAGGGAAAAAAAAATCACATAATGGAAGATATTAAAAAAATGAAATCCTGAAATTTGCTAGGAACAGTCAAGCCATGTCTTTTGGAAAGAAGAGAACGCAAACCAGGGGTCTTTTTAGTTAAGTAAAAACAGGTTTTTAGCATAAAATCTTAAGAGTAACATAAATGAACCTCATTTATTCCTCTTTATTTTCTTATTTTAGTTAACTTAAAAGGGATAGAAAGAATTAAGAGAATATGCAAGAGAGAGTGAGAGACATACTTCCTCGGAGCTAGTAATATATGACACAACAACAGTGATGTCATCAAGCTTTCCACCATAATAACGGAATCCAGCATCTTGAGCTGCGGTAGAGAAAGGGGTTTGTCGGTCTCTATCCTGTGCACGTTGCCGTGCCAATGCAGCTATCTTCTGAGCAGTCACTTGAGGCCCCAAACCAGCTCTTACTGCATGAACCACCACTGCAGTAATTTCGTTATTGTACAAGTTATCAAACAATCCATCTGTGCCAGCAATGATAACATCTCCCGGAGCAACAGGAACTGCAAAGACCTGATTTGGCCAGAAGATTTAGGTCATTCAGATATTTCATAATAATCAAGTAAAATAAAGACTCCCATAAATAAACAAGCTGGAAATTCCAGTTTAAGATAGAAAGGGGGAAAAATAAAGGGTGTGAAAGATGCAACTGGAATCAAAACATGCAAACCGATGCTTAATAAATAATTTGGTTGACCTATCAGTTATCAAGAAATATAAAAGGGTATCCTTTCACATTTAAATATTTAAGTTATCATCTGCAGGAAATAGTAAGCAGAAAAACGATCTAACATGCCAGAGCCACCTAAGCAAATGTCCATTGAAACACAGACTTTTTCTCATGATTACACAATCAAAATTTCATTATCATAAAGTCAAAATAAATGACCTTTTCCAGGAATATAAGAAAAGAGAAACATATGTAACTACCTGACCAGAGCTAGGTAAATCACCATTACTTCCACTCTCAAGTTGATATGTAAAATTAAAATCATGCTGCTGAACAGGGGATCTAAATATAGTACATCCATCTCGAACCACCATAAAACCACTGTCTCCCAAATTTATAGCGTGAAGACCCTGCAGTAAAAACCCAAAAATTTAATATACAATCAAGCAAGTAATTTTATACAGTTATCCCAGAAGAGGGTAATTTTAGAATAATACACAAATTCTCCATTCTAAGTTCTGATATCATTTCAAGTTTCACGAACCTACCACAAGTCATTGATGGAGAATTTAACCCCTATTAAGGTTATATGGTAGGGAAAACTTCTAGGCATTGCCCATTTCGTGTCACTCTCCACAAAGGATGAAACACCTTATAAATTCATTTGGACAACGATATCCAATTGCAAGTAATCAATTCGTCAGTTCATGTTAAGTGCAGAAAGCATTATTTTGGTTTGGATGAGAAGAAGGCTTGTGTTTAAAATAATTATTTCAGGAAAAAGCTACCCATGTTGGAACTAGAACATTGAACACAACAGGCAAGCCCAGAACAGAAATGGCTTACCTGGTCTGTGAGGGCTATGATGCATGCTGTTGAGGAACCTTTAGCTTTTGTGCTAGAGTGAGCTTTCTCTAAGACTCTCGCAGGGTCAATTGAACCCTTGGGCTCCTCCTGGATAGCAGATACAGAGTTAGACATGAGTTCCCTAGAATATTGCCCTGCATCAACACCCAGATCTGCCCAGCCACCAACTCCATCTGCTACACCTATTGCTTGTTCATCCACACATATGAAATGAGCATCCTCTCCGCCAGTATCTTCTTTGGCAGGATGTGGAAGACAGCATGATCCTGAAAGAAGCTTCAGAGTTTTGCCAGCAGAAATCTTCCTGTTATGGTTGTCAAACACAGCACAAATATAAATAGCATAAAATATTGTAACGATTTAGTAAAATAAAATTCGAAGCTGCAAAGATAACATACTCTTCTGATGACACCGAAGAATTGGCAACCTGTTCTTCACGCCCAGAATTATCAAAAGAAACATCAGGGGCAGTCCCAGCTGATAAAAAAGAAGGCAATGAGCTATGGAAAGCCCTTGAACCTGAACCCAACGAAGGATTAAAGTTGCACCATCTTTTTCCGACATTATAAATGAAATATCCATAGATTGGAGAATTGTTTGGTTTCTCACGGTTTTTCAAACTCATTCTAGCTTTTGTGCAACTATTCAAACTTCTATTGCCGTAAAAGATGTCAGCACTACTTGTTGATGATGAAAGATGCTCATGCTTTAACTTTAATGTATCAACAAGATATCCACCAATTATGACTCCAGAACTAGAAGCAGCCATAGGTTTACTCTGAAATTTGCTCGGTAATGATGATATTTGACTGGAGTCAGCAAGTGCACAATCAATATGATACCCACAAACCTGGAAAGCAGGGCCTGAAACAGATGGAACAGAAATAGTTCGAGAAAATGCTCCCACAACAGAAATGTTCCTTCTTCGGTTAGCTAAGAGAGAATCAGATCTTGCGGCCAAAAAAGTCCCTGTTTGCAAAATTCCTTGCAAATCTGCAAGCCCAGAAAATCTTAAAGAATGAAAAAACCTACAACTGCCAAACCCTACCTTCCCTGCTCCAATCAGAACTTCTATCGAATCCTGAAGCCCGCCTTCTGTTCTTTGGATTCCATTCTGAACAGCACTCCTCAGTCTCCAAAAAAAGGTAGATGGCATCTTATCCTCTTAAGCAAAGCAATTTTGCTTCAAACTGTCTATTACATAGAACACAAAAGACACTACTATATGCAGAAGAAAATCTCATAACTTTAACACATCTAAAACATAGATAATTCCCGCTTTCCCTTCGAAAAATAGCAGGAATTTAGAAACCTGAAAAGAACAACAAAAGTTAGCCGATTCCAAGTTAACAAACCATCTAATCAAACAAAGAAACAAATAGACAAAAAAAAGACTTCCAACGATAATGCCATAACTATGAATAATATTAAATTAAACAGAACAGAAGAAAATACATATAGCAAAGTTTACCTAAGCTTAATTTCGATTAAAAATCAATTTATGATCTAAATCAGCCAAAGAAAGGAATCATAATCTACCCGGATACGATAAAGTTAATTCAAAATCAGCTGGTTAACAGAAAAAAAAAAAAAAAAAAAGAAAGAAATCCTAAATTCCTTCTAAAAATTTTGCAAAACAAAAAGTCAAAACTTTAAAGAAAGAACAGCAAATTAACAAGGCAGGAAACCTCACCTTTACAGAGCCATCAAAGTCCAAAAATATCAAATCGAAAACCCTAATCCCCAAAGTTCTGGAAAAACTAGAAAAGAACCGATCGGTTTAGAAACAACAGCCAGAAACCGGTTCTTCTTTCTGGTTGCCTTTATGATGAAACCTTGAAGAAACAAAAGACTCCAAATCTTGGGATGCAGAATCCTCTGAAACTCTGGCAAGAAACCGTGCAAAAAGTTTAAAAGAATCCAAAAACAAAAAGTCGAGAAAGTTCTGGGCGGGGTAGGGAGGCTCAGCCAACGCAACTGAAACCCTAAAAATAGTCAACAGAGAGGGAAAGTGACAATAAAAAGTGAAAACCGCTAAATCTTTCCTCCTTTTACTTGGGATTTTTAGGATGAGGTTTAAGATTTTAATTTTTTAATTGTCGAATTTGGCTGTTGGATAACCTTAAATTTACGAATTGGTGGTGGTTGTTTGGGGGATTTCGACAAGGGTAGAATTGTCTTTATATAGCTTAACGGTAATACGTAATCCGTATGTTCTTGGAGCCTAAAGATCGGAAGGGGAAAGTAGAAATCTTTGGATTTTAGGTTTTTGGCCTAAGGTTTTCTTTGCTAACAAAATTACCCTGTCCTTGCAATTTTAGACTTTAGCCAAGTCCTTGTCATTTTTCTTATTATATGGTTAAGTCCTCTGACTTTTCCATCTGCTTATTATTTTTATTTTTTTGCCAATCTATCTGCTTATTATAAAAAAATTTAACGAATTACATCTCAGTTTTATATAACTAAAGAAAATATTAATCAAAATAGCATGTTCAACGTATAAAAAACTCTCCTTTTTTATACATAGTTGAAACGTGTGGTATAATCAAGTTTTATTTTAATGAAGAATTCAAATTCTCTCTAGCCTTTGTTTCTTTTATGTACGAGTAACAACTAACAAGGGTCTTCTTCATGCTTAAGGATGTATCTATGATCTGTTAAAGTTCTAAATATGATTAAAAAAAAACTACTGGAAAAGTACATCTTTTATACATATATAAGGTTAACAAGCAAATTTTGTTCGTTCCAGCTCAGATACTGATACAAATATTTTACATGGATGAGGAGCTCTTAAGAGTTTTTGACAACAAAGCCGTCATATCGAGCTAATACTCAGTTGGCATCCTTGTTAAGACTATCGGTACACCATATTGGGGCTGCAGGGTGATGAACAGCATTGGGGCATGAACATATGTTGGCGACACTGCCAAAGAATACTGCCTGATAATCATAGCTACAGCAATTTTCAACTCGACCATGGCTAAATTCTGGCCAACACAAATTCTAGGACCCAAACCAAATGGAATAAACGAGGCTGAATGCTTACGGAATTCTTTAAATCTTGCGGGATTGAATTTGTTAGCATCTTCTCCCCATATATCCGTGTCATGATAAACAGCAGTCAGTGCCAAATAAAGCTGTGTACGGGCAGGAACGTTTAGCTTTCCTAGCTTAACATCCTTGCATACTCGCCTCATCAACATCACTGCTGGAGGGTAGAGTCGAAGTGTTTCATTGATTATCATGCTTACCTGTTCATTAATTGATTACGCAATATTAAATCTCTGACTGTGAGAAAGCAAAATATAAATTGCAAGTTATCCTATTTATCTCAAACATGGAAGCTTAAGTTTATCACTTATCAGATTTATGCTACTGCTAGTGTTTAACCACCAAAAGCCTACATGCTCACAAGTCTGCCAGATGCATTAATTTGAATATGCCAAATCAGTCAGGAGATAAACTTACGATCTTCAAGTCATTCAAATTCTCTGCAACTGGAGGCTTATTGTTTCCGCAGATGCAAATCACTTCTTCTCTTGCCTTGTCTTGCCATTCCGGATTCAATGCCAAAAGAAGAAGTGCCCATGATAAAGCATTAGCAACTGTTTCCTTTCCTGCAAAGTAAAATGTCTTGCACTCATCTATAATTTCTTCCTCTCCTAACCTTTCTTCTTGACCATTCTGATTCTTATATGAAGACATCAAAAGACCAAGTAGACTTGAAGAATTTTCCCTTTCATTGCTGTTAGCCCGGATCAGTGCTCGTACAGATTCACGAGTTTCCTTCTCTAGTCTCCACCTCTCTCTATTATTCTTAGTAGGTACAAACCTGACACAACATTTACTCGGCTTCAGTACTTATCCTGTGCGAGATAGGCATGGACACAACATAGTTTACAACCAGATCAATCGTTCCAACTATTTTACCAGTACAATATATGTGTTTTCATATTTAATAAGCAAACAAACTTCTTACAGAAAGGTTACCTGAACCCTGGGATATAGACACTTCTTATAGCCATTGAGAAAAACTTCATCTGCCGTTCTTGTAACATGAAGATACGTTTTCCTTCTTCAAAGCTGCTTCCAAATGCTGTTCTGGATATAACATCAGCTGAGAGTTCATGAAGTTCTTTATTCACTTCCAATTC
The DNA here is from genome assembly GCF_047325235.1 of Durio zibethinus. NCBI lineage: Eukaryota > Viridiplantae > Streptophyta > Magnoliopsida > Malvales > Malvaceae > Durio > Durio zibethinus. The sequence continues at coordinate 36,574,937 of NC_143162.1, forward strand.
GAATTCATCTCTCTCCATTCTTTTGTCCTCCCACTTCTCCAGCATTTTGGTTGTTGCAGCCACAATTTCTGGTACCCAATCCTGTTAAAAGAGTTTTGTGCAGGTGTTTGCCCCATACAAATAGTGTTGGTTTGAGTTATGACTTATGATTGATAATCAAAACTTTTCATCCCTTTTACAATCCAGTGGTGATGGAAGTTTGTGAATCAAACTACACATGGTTTTACGTTCACAATTTGTATACTCAAAATATTATGGAGAAAGTATTAATTATATTTAACTTGGTAAATTATTCGATTTATATTTCTGTTTAGACTAAACCCTTAATTCTAACAAGATTAAAAACCTGAGACGACAAGCACTTTTTCAAACGGGCTTAGCAGCTGACAAATCATCGAGGCCCATAATAAAAAAAGTACGAAGGATGTTTGATTTACCTTAACTCTTTCCATAGTAAAGGCCTGGTTTGCAATCCTCCTGTGAAAGGCCCATTCTTCCCCTTCCAACCCAACAAGTCCCTGTCCGAAGAGCATCTTGGACATGGGGTTAAACTCGATCTTACCAAATGACCCGCCCGTGTTCATAGCAACCTCCTTGATCACATCCAGGTCGGAAATTGCCAGCCTCGGTTTTGACCCGAACCAATACAAAAACGGCTTACCATACATGTTGGACCACCTGTGGTAGAACGGAGCCACACGGTGAAGGACATCGTGGTGGTGAAGTGGAGCTGGCTTGGACTTAGCTTCTTCAAACAGACGGCGGATCTCAACTGAGTTTCCAAGGATTGGACGGTACCCAGGGCCTGTTACTCCTTGCTTTCTGAAATGGGTTTGGATTCTCCAAGGGATCCATAGGATTGAATATACAAATTTCAAGAGACAGATGCAAAGAAGTGCTACGAAAACAGCAATTAGATGATTCATTAGTGCAATCTCTGTATCTCTAAGTGAGAGATAGCTGCGGACTGTTAAAGGTGTATAGGTATAGGGATCGGAGTTATCAAGAAGTGTTGAATTTGTTTGTATTTTAACTCATTAAATTAAAGCTTTGATGACTCTGCCTGTTAACCACTGTTGGACTTACATAGTCTACTTGCAGTATAGAAAATAGACTCCAAAGTGAAAGAGTGGTACCCATTTTTGAGGTTATTAAATTGCAAATGCCATGCTTTTTAAACCTAATCTGTTGGTTCATTGTCTTACAGTAAATGGTAAGAGTTTTTTTTTTAATTATTTGAATTAGAATTTGTTAGAAGATTTTTAAAAAATATTTTTTTATAAATTCATTAAATTAATACCGATTTAAAAAATATTAAACAAGTGTAAGAACCCTAACTGCTGGAAAACCAAAACCATAAGTCATGATTAGTATTACTTTTTGGCCAATCTTAACTATTTTGCTTATTATAAAAAAATTAAAATATTATTTCTCAATTTATTATAACTAAGAAAATTTTAATTAAGATAGCTTGTTACATGTATAAACCAAGTTGAAACATTTAGCAATAATCAAGTTTTATTTTAGTGAAAATTTTTCGAATTTATATTTTCATTCTTTAAAATCATTATTAAAAAGCGACCACAGCAAAGTTTAGATAATCTTTTAGTGTATGTCATCATTGACGTAACCATTTTGATATTTTATATATAACTAGCAAGATTCTTCTTCATGCAGATGAAAATTACTAACAAATTTTTTCTTTTGTTTGTATCAGGTAAATAAACAAAATTTGTTATTTCGAGCTCATATAATGATATATGTATTTGTTGCACACACAATTTTACAAAAGAATGTTCATACATCATCCTTCGGTCACAGTGAAACCATACATTAGCAGAGTTGAATAGCAATATCTTGACATGGTAAATTCAGACATGTTTTACATGGACGAAGAGCCCTTCAAAAGCATCATACGTTTGCCCTTGTTAAGAGTATCTGTACACCATATTGGGGCTCCAGGGAGATGAACAGCATAGGGGAATGAACGTATGTCGGCGTCACTACCAAAGAATATTGCCGGATAATCATAGCTAGAATTATTTTCATCTTGACCATGGCTAAAGTCTGGCCAACACAAATTCTAGGGCCCGAACCGTATGGAATAAATGGGGGGCCAAAGCTCCTCATGCTTCCGTTACCCACCACCGCGGCACCGCCCCTGGTCTTGAATTTGTTTATATTTTTAGCTCACTAAAGTAATGCCTTGATGACTCTGCTTTTCAACAACCGTTTGACTTACAGAGTCTACATGCAGTACAGAAAAGAGAGTCCAAAATGAAAGAGTGGTACCCTTTTTTGAGATTATTAAATTGCTGATGTCATGCTTTAGAAACCTAAACTATTGGCTTATCGTCAGACAAGTTAACAAACATTAGAATGAGATTAGCTCTAAGATCATAGTATATGCTTTTAAATATCTTTCTTTCCAGAAGGCAACTTCAGTATTCAACTACAACAATGGTGTTGGTGAGGTCCCCTTTGAAGGCAAAAATGGGGTTTACCAGTGGAATTCCTATTTCACAATTTGGCAGGCCAAGAAATGGTTTTTTATCTCATTGGCCTGATCATAGTATAATGAAGTAGTATGTTTTCAATCCGAAGTAAGAACAGCGGGTTAGCTACCACAATGCAGGGCAAAAGCAAAACACATGACATGTCCGAGACGTGTTCCTAGGACAGGAGGCTTAAAGCCTTTAAACCAAGCAAGCAAGAAGCCTACGAAACATCCATTTTTTTTCTTCTCTCATATTCGGAGTGGAACTGATCTAAGTTCCCACTTTCTCCATATTTTCTGAATGAGCAATCGTTCGTTTGAAACGCCAAGCAAAAACCCCACCACCCATAAAAGGTCCAGGGCCCTGCGGCCAGGCTACACATGCGCCTGTGGCTTGCCAACTCACCTTATTAAATGGGGTTCGACAGCTCTGAAATCTGAACTCGAAATGTGTCCGTATGCTGTTTAGAATTGACCAGCCGGCCCCCTTTCTTTGACCAACGCCATCATCATGGCGTAGATGCACCGTCATCATCAATCAATAAATCGTTTTCGAACTTGGACTGCTCAAAACTTTGGATTAATGAACTTAAATTGGGTTTTAACTGTGGTTAGCAAATTGTTTAAAATGTTTTTTATGTTCAGTCTTTTTGGTAAATTCAAACGTGTTGACAGACAGGTTCGAATTTGAAAGTGATACAACAATTAAAAAACAAAATAAAAGAAACGTATATAGTAGCATCAAATTTTGTGCTACATTTGCTAGCTGCTAAAAACAGAAGTTCCTGTACAACCTTTTTCCCTGAGTGATATCCCCGAGATTTTTTAAAGTTAAACTTTACCTCATAAGGAAACTAACTTTAAAAGGCAGTGCTAACAAACGCAAAGCCAAAATTAATGTCCAACTTTAACATCCTTCTCTCAGTTCTAAGCACTTGTGTCGAAGATAGAAGCAAAAGATTGAAAAAAACAAAATGGTTTAGCATTTCTTTTTCAATTCCTTTACCAGGGAATTGAATATCTAAAGAATAGCTGGGCCATTGGGCTTTCTCTCAGGCGCACCTCCCCATGTTTCTCTAGGCGAACGGCCTCCTGCCCCATATGATGTAGTAGCTGCTTCTCCAACATTGAAGCCACCTCCAAAGGAAGTGAGCAAAGCAGACAGTCCACTTGAGGAAGCTCCACCATCACCTATGCCTATGCCAAGGCCAAGAAGATCAAGCGTAGTAGGCCTGTTTCCAAAGAGCGAGGATGAGCCTATCATGGGATTAGTCAATCCAGAATTTCCATTTGAGGGAAGGCCAAGGCCAAGACCAGCTGTCATTGAATTGCTCTCTGACTTTACATTAGGATCCTGACCAGCAGAGGAAGTTGCTGATACTGCCAAGCCTAGACCACGGAGCAGTGACGGGTTTGATGCCGCTGCACCCATTTGGGCAGCTTTTTGTAGCAATGCAGTAGCAGACATGGCTGGTTGCGGAGACGGAGCATAGTGGCAATGGTCATGTTCAGTTCCAGTGAAGATAGAGGGGCCATTGTTGGAGAGGTAGAGAGGAGAGGAAAGAGACAGCGATGTGCGCTCTAAGGGTGCTGCTGATTGACGGATCGATGCTGGTGCTTGTATTTTGGATGGTTGAGAGTTTGGCGCAAATATGCTAGCAAAAACATTGCTGTTTGAAGTAGATGCCTTAGTTGCTGCTGGAGTTGGCGGTGAAAGTTCCATTGGATTTTCCGGTATTTCTGTAAGCATATATACAGTGCAAAGAAGACTGAGAAGCCATTGAGAAAATACAATGATGAAATTGAAGTATCAGCATAAAAACTAAAAACAAAACCCAAAGAAAGCAGATAGATTAAAAGGAAGAGGGCTTTTCTTTGGCTTTTTTCCAAGTCCCATAACTGTTCAAGCTTTGGGAAGTAAAAGCAAAGGCAATAATGGCTTCCTTTATTTCTCTCAGATCACCCCTTTTCGCTTTCCGATCATTGAGCTTAATTATTGACAAGATAACATCACGCTCGTGAACCCAAAGCTAACCTCCTGAACATCTTTCTCTCTCTAACTCTCCTCACACCTGCCGGATTTGTTAGGTTTAAGCCAAAATTTTCAAACGAGAACGACATCAAGAAGAGACCAAACAGAGCCATAAAAAACCAGAACTCCATTTGAATGGATTCTCATCTTTCTTCACCCACAATAGAAAAATAAAAACAATTTAAAATACCCCACGATTATCTCAACTTTTAACCTATCTAAATAAACAAAACCAAAAATAATGTGGCAACCCTGTATAGAGTCACATATAAAAAGACCCACACACAAAAAATTTACCTGAACTCTGAATCGACATACCCGGTGAAACTACACTAGTAGTAGACGGTGTTAAAGGCTGCGGTGGTGGTGATGTTGCAGCAGTAGCTTCTCCTCCAACCATACTTTTCCCATTCTCATTCCCATTCCCATTACCATTCACATTAACATTCCCTTCTGTAATAGCATTCACTAGCCTGTTAGCCCTTGCGCTTTCCTCAGCCAATGCATCGCAGAAAGCTCTATGCGTCATAAAACTATCCCTTCTTCAAGAAGACATCGTCATTATCACAGTCAAAAGTCAAAACCCAGAAACCAAAAACGCACCGTCAAGACGAAAGAAAAAGAGTTCGATTATGAAACTGAAACGGATGTGTATGTCATTTGTCTTTACCTAGAAAAGATGGTGCCACAATCGCATTTGTATTCTCGGGTGCCGCAAGTCTTCATGTGGGCCTTCCAATCGGACTGAACAGCGTATTTTTTAGAGCAACGCTCACATTTCCACTTCTTTTCCCCGTGTTTTCTGCAGAAGTGTTTCTTGATACCGGTAAGATCACCGAGGGCTCGAGCTGGGTTGTGGTGAACGCAACTTGGCTCAGGGCACACATAGACTCGCTTTCGAATTTCTTTGCTGGTTCTTTGCCGTAGCTTCCATGGTAAGTTATGGCCCCGTCGGTGGAGTTGAAGGTTTTGATCGCGTTGAAAGCCTTTGTTGCAGATCTCACAAACGAACCGGTTGGTAGCTAGTAGGGATTTTGGAGATAAAGCTATTACCTCAGCATCTGGATCTGAATGAATCAAAAAGAAAATAAAAAAAATTATTCTTTTTCCAACATTGCAAGACAAAAAGAAAGAAAACCTGGAAATTTAAATTATTCGGATATAAAAAAAGGGTGGACTTTGACTGTTCTTATAATTCACCTGGCATCCCAGGAAGATTTCTTTTCTTCTTCGGTGGTCCTCCTCCTCCTTTCGGTTGAGTACCTTGAATCTGATTAACCGAAGAAGATGCACTTGCTTCTCCAGAAGCTGTAGAAATTGTCATTGTTGACGAATTCTCAAGCTCCACCATGCTTTATTTACTCCAATATTTTACACCATGCTCCACCAAACCCCAATAAAAAACAACCCAAAAAAAGTTCCGATTTTTGTTGCCCGTTTTTGTTTGTTTTCAGAAGAAACAAAAACCCAGTTTTAGTTAGAGACTATCGAATTTGGATACAACACCCCAAATGACGGTTTGAATTTCAAATATTATGATTGTTTTCCAAGGAAAAATGATAAAAACATGTAAGAAAAAGACAAATGTTTTTAATCTAAGTGTATGGCTTTCATCTGAGTGAAAACAAAAACGAAACTAGTGAAATACAGAGACATGACCGAAAGAGCACGAGAAGAGGTCCCGTAAGGCGGCTTCATGTCCATAATACAGATAGAGAAAATAGTGAAATACGGACACTGTAAAGAGAGAGAGAAGCAAAGAAGAAATAAGGGAGAAGGGGATTTTAATGAAGTGAAAAGCAAAAATAAAACTAACTAAAAAAATAGTTAAAGCGGCGCCAGCTTTAACCATGGTTAAGTTTTTCGACTATGGTTAAGACATCATTTCCTCCTCAATTCCAAGTCGCTCCCCTTCTGCTGCGTTTCCAAATCTGACCGTCCACGTGTCAAGCTTCTGGCTTCCTGGCATTGATTGGGAGAAGCCGGGACTAGACGGTGCTCGTCGTTTAGTGAAATTCCTCGCATATTTATGTGTGAACCTTTTTCAGACTCAAACCAAAAGTCAATTATACCCCTACAAAAACAAAATTTTTCACCGTCCACAAGGATGACATTTTGGATTTTTCAACTCAATTCAACGTATGTGTTCCTCAACTGAGTAATAATAATTATGTTAAGAGTATAACATTTTTTTTTTCTTTCTCGGATTTGGAGAAGAGAAAATAAACTGAATATTTGTCTTTGTCCTAGCTTACAGATTATGCGTTTTGTTTTAAGGTGATTTTCTAGCAAGTGTTAATGCAAATTCCTGATTCGATGAAAGATTGCCTCAGGAGCAGAAAGTGAGAGAAGGCAGAAGATAGTATTTTAAGATGCCTTTCATCGCTCAAATTAATTAAAATGTATAAAAAAACAAAAAAAAAATAACGAGCAAGAAAGCAAATTCAAATGAGAAAATGTTGAATGTTTTATTTTTTTATATTTTATAAAATAATTTATATTTAATAAATTATTAGTATATAAATATTATATATTATCAAAAAATAATATAATATTATCTTATGTAAAAAATAATTTTAAGCATATTTTCTTTTTAAAATTATTTTTTTTTATAAAATATCATTCTTCGATGTATTAATAATATCATAATGTATTAAATAAAAATTATTTCATAAATGATGACTTGTCTAACTAAATAGATAACTGTTTATCTTGAAATTTATTTGAACACTGACAATATATGCAACAGAATACTACTTGATTACACCTCTAAAATATAGGTAGAAACATTAATAGTGTAATGCCATTTAGGAGATAAGGACGACCAAGGCAATGAGACAAAACCTGAAAGATTTTATGTCCGGAAATGAGTGGCTTTCTCGTGATTATGCTCAAATTTTGTCCAATCTTAATTGTGTTGAAACAGCTGTTTTTTCCATTTTAATCTATATATACCGGAGGATATTCATGTTCCTTTGTCAAAATGACAATTATAGCTTTAATTTTCTTGAATTTTTTTTGTAAAAATATAATTTTTTTTAGAGATTGAACAATTTATTTGTTTTTAAATTTTTTTAATAATTTTTTATATTTGATTTAATTTCATATTATATATAATTATATGATCTGATTTAATTAAAAATTAATAAAATATTATTTTTAATTTAAATATAAAATTAAATAAATAATTAAAAATAATTATATATACATAAATTTACTTAAAACCATACTCCAATTTTTTTATTATTATTTTATTTAATCCAAAACTCGTTTTTTTTTTTTAAATTGACTCTAAAATATTAACTCGAATCGAAGAACGTTATTCAGACTGCCAACCCTAATTTAGAGTGGCAAGTTTGGTAAATAAAGCTGCATTTCTGAGCTTTTTTAAAAAAGAAAGTCTTTGATTGTCTCAATAGCCGCCCGCACGTTACAGGATTTTGGTGGTGACAAATGTCCTTGAAGGTCTCATGTGCTTTTACAGGTAAAATCCTTGAATTTTGTTTCTCCTGCAATTTTTTCAGGGCTTTGATTGTCTGTTTCATGAATTGTCATGGCTTCATGCTGTTTCAGATTCAAGATCAAGATCACCTCCTCCTAAATGATTAAGGCTTTTTGTTTTTTTTTCGTTGAGAGTATTTTTAATTTTTGTCTGATTTCAATCTTTTATGATAATTTTAAAGAAGCAGTCTCCTAGATTTTCATGTTACATTCAAGTATATTTGATAATTTTTGTTTTTATATAATGTAAAATATTAATATATTATATATTTATATAATATTTTATATAAAATTTATATATTATAATTTTTATCGAAAAAATATAAAATATATTTTTTGTTAAATGTATTTTTTTGCTATTTAAATCTATACATTGATATATTTTTAGTCGTACTATTTTTTACATCATTTTTATATTTTTTATCATTTTTTAATCGTATCATTATATTTTTTAAAATTATTATATCTACATTTAAGATTTATATTCGTAACACTCTTTGTAAAATCAAACTTTAAAAAAATGATTTTTTCTCTTTATCAATTAAATTAGTTTTATAAATCTTAGATAACCATTTTTGTTGTTTAGATTTTTTTCTTTTAAATAATTTTTTTAGTATTTAAAATTATTAAAATTTAAATTATAATCATTAAAATTAAAAACCAAACACTCTATTAATAAATTATATAACTGTTGATCCCTCAAAATAATACTACTATATTAAATTCTTTACTTAACTGCCATTTTAAATACCTACTAATAAAAAAAAGGTAACTGAAATTTCATGTATAGTGCCAAATGAAGAAACTTGGTTTAACTTAGATGTGAAGGCAAAGTAAAATTTGTCTTTACATACAAAAAGGGCAACGACTTTTGCACAAGTAGAGATTCAATTTCAGCATGAGTGGCATGTGATTTAAGTTGAGTTCGAGTAAGCAGCACTGGCCTCCACTACCATTCAAACGCCGGACAATTTCATCAAGGCTGCCCCCCATTTCATGGACGACGCCTTTTGGTTAAATTAACTATCTCTTAAATAAGTTGATTATGTTATTTAAATAAATATTTAAAATTATGAATTTAAAAAAATTTAGATGTGTAATATTTTCTTTAATTAAATATATAATAGGAAAAAAATTTTAAAAGTAAATTAAAATTTTTTTTAAAAAATTATTTGTTTTATTGTGTTTTTGGCCTTTTTTTTTTATATGTAATTTAACTTCATTGTCTTATAAGGAAGTTGGTCTGTGTATTAATAGTCATAATCCACAAATTATTGAACTAAGGATAATGATTTGGTAGGGCTCCGAAGTTGCATGTGCAACCAAAGCAAAAGTATGAACGTTGAAAAGGGTTTGACAATTATATTTTATTTGAAAACACATTAGCATTATAAGTTGATGATCACATTATCAACATTCATATATATATATATATATATATATATATATATATATCAAACATGATTTAAACCTTAACAAGCACTTATACAAATAATCATGTTATTATTCATAAAATATGAACGAGAGTCAACAAAAATAAAATCAAGTATGCAAAATATTTTACAATTTACACTGAATATTCTTTTTCTTTTCTCATTTTATTTGCTTTTTTCTTTTCTCTTATATACTTAATTGATTTAAAACATCTCAATGGGTGTTTAGTTCACGAAATTATTGATTCTAGAGGAAAATGTGATCATTGAAAAAATGTGATATCCTAAATTTTTTTTCATTTTTAAAACATCTCATATTCAAATTCACTCGTTTGATTGAAAAAAATTCACATATATTAAATATTGAATAATTACTATAATCTCCTTAACTTATACGATGATAACTTAAATAATCTAATTTTTAATTAAAAAAAATTATTCAAGGTATTTTTGATCAAAATATACCTTGAATAATCCTTACAAAAAATTAAATGGGTTTATTCAATGCCTTTGTGATAAAAAATACATTGAACAACCCCTTTTTAATTTTTATGAAGGGATTATTAAAAGTATTTATGGTAAAAAATACCTTGAATAATTCATAAACCATAAACCTTAAACTCATAAAAATTTAAGAGGATTATTAAATATGTTTTTGCCTAGAAAAAATTTTAAATAATATTTTATAAAAAATTGAATGGGATTATTGGATGTGTTTTTAACCAAAAATACATTGAATAATTTATAAACTTTAAACCTTAAATCTTAAATTCATAAAAATTTAAAAGGATTATTCAAGGCAGTTTTGCCTAGAAAACGTATTAAATAATACCTTACAAAAAATTTAATGATTTATTGAAAGCTTTTTTTATTAAAAATACTTTAAATAATCCTCTTAATTTTTTATGAGTGTAGGGTTTAGAATTTGAGAATTATTCAAGTCATTTTTTATTAAAAACGCCTTGAATAATCATCTCACAAAAATAAAAAAGATTATTGAAGATATTTTTTGCTAGATATATTTTTAATAATCACATTAAATTTTTTGTAAGGGATTATTCAAAGCGTTTTATGAAAAAAAAACTCCTTATATAATCCCTAATGAAAAATTGAAAGAAATTATTCAAGACATTTTTAGCAAAAATATATTGAATAATTATTTCATAAAAATTAAAATAGATTATTAAAGATATTTTTTGTAAAAAATGTATTGAATAATCTCATTAAAATTTTTGTAAATGATTATTCAACGCATTTTTCGTGTCAAACGCTATATATAAACCATTTTTTTTTTTTTGTAAAAATCAATAATTGACTTACATTCATTTTTATACATGATTTTCAAAATGATAACTATTATTTTATAATTTTTTAATCAGATCAAATTTAAAAATAATGTTACTTTTTACCTGAAATCTTAAAGTATCACAAGAAAAAGTAAATTTTAGATTCTAAAACTTTAAATACTGTTAAAATTATATCATTTTTTAAAATTAAATTATCTTACATCAAATGTTAAAATCAAATACTAATAATAAAATTAAAAAAAATACGTGAATTTTTTCCAACAAAATGCACAATCAAAATTTTAATTCGGAATCTCTCATGACTTTTTTTTTCAATAAATCTGACAAGTTCAACGACTTAACTTCGGTCAAATTCTCTTTTTGACAAATTCAAAAGAACCCCAACAAGTACATAAACCTTTTTTAAACTAGAAATAAAATATTTTATTAATTTCTACGATATGCAAATATGGCAATTTATGTAAAATTAAAGAGGATAATTTTAAATTTGCAAGTCAAATCCTGTTTTTTTCTTTCTTTTGAAGGTTATGATGTCGTTTTGGGAAAGCATTAGCACCAAAGAAAAAAAGAAAAAAGGTTGAGAATGGGTTATCAAAGAGACCCATGATTGAATATTAGGAAGGTAAGGACTCTGGGCTAGGTTTTAATTATGGTTTTATTCATAGTCAAGAGTCAGCTCGTAAAAAAAAAAAGGAAATTGGCTTTGATTATGTTCAAAGAAATTAATTAATTGGGTTCCATCGTCAATGGAAAAATGACTTTGGAAGAGAAAAAAAAAAAAAAAACTATTATTATTGCATAAAACAACGGCTCAAACTCAAGATTGATGTGGCTAATATTAGCAAAGCAGTTTTTTGGCAAATAATAATTTAGCATTATATGCTAGCTGGTTGGGATAGGCTAGCGAGAGATTTCGTTAGATTTGAGCCAATCAAGTGTTTCAAAAGTGGCTTTGCATTCGTGGATAAGATTTTTTTTTTTTTTTTGGCCTTTTCTTTACCTCCGTGCGGAAAAAATTTAGATTAAGTTATAAAATTTGTGAAATATTTTAATGAAAATTATTAAATAAAAATTAAAATTAACATTGATACAGTAAAAAGTTTTATTATACAAATTAAATGTATAAAATTTTAAAATATTTTAATAAATTTTGATATATTTTTTAGATAAATTTTTTATTATTGAATAAATATCAATTAAATTTAAATTATAAATAAAAATTTTAATATTTTTTTATATATTATTGATTTTTACATTAAACTCTATTTATTTATAAATTTAAAATTTTTATTAAAAATTTCAAAAAATTTAATTTTAAAAACTTTATTTAAGTTTTGTTTATAGCATTTGGAATGCTTATCATATTTCCAAGTACCTAATTCTAGAGTAAAGTAAATTGGTCATTATAGTAGGAAAACTAAAATCATGAACTAATAAATCTAATTTAATTAATTTATATAATTATTTTAAAATTTAAATTTAATTTTTTTAAATTTTCAAACGACTTGAATATTTTTAAAATTATTAAAAAAAAAAAGTTTCAATAAGTTTGAGAATACTGTGATTATATTACCAAAATAATATTAATAAATCACCAGTTTTAGTGTCATTTAAGGGAGATGCCATTAACATGCATTTATTACAACCTCTTTACTATTAGACATTAGGGCTATTATTTTATCTTAAACAAAATTAAGCTATGTTTTGATAAAAGAATAACATTTTCGAAACACCTCATATTTGAATTAAAAAAAAAAAGAATCTATAGTTTGAAAAATCTCTTTTATGAATGTATGTCAAAAAGGGGTTAGTGATTACACTACTTTTTTTTTATTAAAAAAAAGGTAAGAAAATGAATCAATCTTTTATACCTTTGTGGACAAGCATAAAGGGTAAGTTCCTAGTGCGAGTTTTGCGCTTTACTTGTCTAACATGGTGGCTGTGATTGATGTTATGTATCAACACCACATATTGGCTGTTCCCGTCTTTGCCCCTTTAGGCTATGGAGATTGAAATGGAGGAAAAAAGGTAAATTAATTAAAACAAGAAAAATAAAGAGCTTTGATTGTAAAAATAGGAAAAAGGAAAAAGTTATACCCTAAAGTTAGAAGCTGATAAGGATATCAGTAAAAGATTACAGGAAATTGGTAGTAAAAATGATGGAAAGGAATTGAGAATAGAGTTATTTGGTGTAAGCTATCAAATCAATGATTAGTCGGTTATAAGAATAGTGGTTACTAAAATAATAACTGTTTGTATTGTAAATTGTAATTCATGAATTATAAACTGTCATGTATATGTGTATTTTGGGGTATGAATGAGAAACCTAATTTTTTTCTCATATCTTTTTTTTTTTTGTCTTTATTTTCTTTTATTTTGGTCTATTTCTTTCTTCTCTTAATTAGATTAACTCTTAATTAACTCAATAACATCATTCTATTACAAAATTTGTATCAAAGCCTATTAGATCTACCTTAATATGAGAAAACTTAAGAAACAACAAACCACGATTGACGGAGCAAAACTAGATGCTTAACAAGAGAAATTTTAGGTGATATAAGGGCAATTTAAAACTCTAATGATTGCTGACTCAATAGTTTCAAGGTGATGGGAAAAACAAACGAAGCTTATTAAGTCCCAGCTTATTAAAAATCATGAACGTATAAATCAAGTACTTAAACTATTGGATCCAAGAAAGGTAATTAAAACTTAATTAGAATTAGAAGAGATGACCAGTAGCCAACCATTTGTTCTTATATTTCAGTTTAAAAAATGAGGTCAGGCGCTTGTTGAAATCACAATAATAGATGATCATGAAAAAAATGCTTTTAAGTCTAGTGAAATAGGATTATTAGCCAATAAACAATATGAAATCAATGATAATACCTTTCAATTTAATATTGAACAGTCTAAATAGGTAGATTTCATTTTTGATAGTAGTTCTTCAACTGTTATGAATGCATTTGCACCTAGACCTAAGATTAAGTTGCTGGTGCTTAATGTAAGCTATTGGCTTAAAAAATGCCAAAAATACTTTGTCATATTTTCAATATTTGATCATTAAAAGTTAGAGATAGTTGCTATGTACTTAGTCGAAAAGGTTAAGGTGTGGTTTGACGGATATCATATGCAAAAGGAAAGGGCAACATGGTCAGTGTTTATTAATGACTTGTGTCAAAAGTTCTATGACAAAACCTGTTTTGACATAATAGAGGAGTTCAACAAATTGGCCTAAAAAACTACTATGGATGAATATCAAGAACGATTTAAAAAGTTATAACCTTATATGTTGCAATATAACCTATATTTGACTGAAGGGTACTTTGTTTATAGCTTTATAAGTGGACTCAAGGACGATATCAAACCTAGAGTGAAGGCTAATGAAATTGAAACCTTTACTGCTGCCTACAGACAAGCCAAACTACATGAACTATCACTTGAATTTGAAAATAAAAGATATAAGAAAACTACCAAACCTATGTTTACCTTTAATATTGGCTCTTATCCTAAACCTACCAAAACCAAACCAACCAACCAATTTCATACCAAATAGACAACAGTTTATTGAGCAAAAAAGGCTACAGAATTTGTGTTTTAAGTGTGGTGAAAAGTTTATGCCAGGCTATGCATATAGAACAAAACACCATTACTACCGATGAATCTAATAAAGAAGAAGACAACATGCAGATGGTAATGGAAAATCAGAAAGAGTTGAGAAATAAGACAATCTTAAAAACTTACAAATTTTTATCAATGCTTTTATAGGTAGTGTTGGGCATAACCCTTTTATGATGAAATGAACGATAAAAAGAAAATCACTTTATATCCTTATCGACAATGGTAGCACTCATAGTTTTGTTACTTCTAAATGGGCTTGAGAGGGAGTGAAGCTAGAGAAGATTACTATTTTAATTATAATAGTAGCTAATAGAGAGAGATTATACAGTAGTGCAAGATGTAAAGAGTTAACCTGGCTAATGCAATGATATATTTTCTCACATGATTTAAGAATACTGCTAATAGAGGTAGTGACATGGTTCTTAGGGTTGATTGGATGAAAATGTATAGTCCTTTGATGTTTGATTTTAATGAGCTATCTATGACTTTTTAGAAAGAAGGTCAACAAGTGAAATGAAATGAAGTAAAAAGTAACCAGGTGTTAAGCTCATTACTAGAAAAAAATTATAAAAAATTGGCTAGTAAGGACCCAGACATGAATAAAAAGCTTTATATGATCAGTGTAGATTGTACGAAAGAAGAGACTTTTTTAAACTATAAGAATTGCTCATTGCTTATTATGACATCTTTGGGGAACCGATAGGACTACTACTAGCTCAATTACATGACCATAGTATACCTTTCAACGAAGGGTCTCAGCCTGTAAATTTGAAGCCATATAAGTTTTCTTATCATCAAAAATTTAAAGTGGAAAGATAGATTTAAAAAAAATTTTCTTCATCTATTATTTAGATTAGCAAGAGTCCATTTGCTTCACCTTGTCTATTGGTAAGAAAAAAAGATGGTATATGAAGGCTATGTATTGACTACAGGCAATTTAATGCAATGACAGTTAAAGACAAGTTTTCAATTCCAGTAGTGGAAGACTTGTTAAATGAATTGAAGGATGCTAGGTACTTCTCCAAGATTGATTTATGGTCATGATATTGGCAAATCAGAGTCAAAGCTGAGGACATCCCTAAAACAAACTTTATGACTTATCAGGAACATTATAGGTTCAAGGTAATACCATTTGGACTTACTAATGCACCTACTACTTTTCAATCATTAATGAACAATATTTAAGAAAGTTTATGTTAGTATTTTTTTAATGATATATTAGGTTATAGCACTACTCTTGAGGAACATGTCTTACTTTTGAAACTTGTTTTTGAAGTGTTGAGACTTCATCACTTATTTGCCAAGAAAAACAAATATTTCTTTGGTCAAAAATAAGTTAAGTATCTTGGTCATATCATTTCAACAGATGAGATTGTAATTGATTCTGCTAAGGTAGAAACAATGATGAATTGGTCATTTTCTAAATGTCTTAAATCTATAAAAGAGTTTTTTAGATTGACTGGCTACTACAAAATTTTTTTTTAAAGGATATGGAATGATACGTAAGCCCTTGATAAACATGTTGAAAAAAGATGGATTCCATTGGTCAAATACAACAACAACATCTCAACAACTTAAAGAAGCAATGAACAATGACCTAGTAGTTGTATTACTAGATTTTTTGAAGCCTTTCTACCTAAAAATGGATGCTTGTTCTTCAGGTATTAAAGCAATTTTGTCACAAAAAAGGCTTATTGCCTATTTTATCAAAACCTTAGGTCCTCGACACACTGATTTATCTGTCTATGAAAAAGAGTATCTAACTATTTTGATGGTAGTTTTTAAGTGGAGACATTACTTTGAAGGTAGACCATTCATTATTAAGACTGATTATGAGGCTTTGAAATATCTTTTAGAGCATAAGCTAACTATCACTATTAAAAAGAAAGGGTTTACCGAATTGTTGGGTTTGAATTACACTATTAAATAAGGAAAGGTAAAACAAATATAATGGCAGATGCTCTATCAAGGCAACATGAAGAAAAAAAAAAGGCTATATGTTTTGCAGTCAACCACTTTTATGCCTAAATGGGTAACTAAAGTGGAACAAAGTTATGAATGAGATATAGTTACTCAAGAGAAGATCGTAACTCTTACTATAAATTTTATAAGTGATTTCAATTATTCTTTTAGTAATGGAGTATTTAGGTATAAATGTAAGGTTTATATTAAAAGTCAAGGTCTGTTGATAACTTAAGTATTGTAACTACTTCATGATTCACCCCAGAAGGGTCATTCAGGAATCCAAGCAACCTATTATAGACTCAAACTCTATTTTTATTGGCCTAAGATGATAAATAAGTGCAAGATTATGTGCAATAGTGTGACATGTGTCAAAGGAATAAAAGTGAGCATGTTGTTTATCATAGTTTACTACAATCGATTTCAATTCTTACACAAACTTGGGAAGTGATCACCATAGACTTTATGGAAAGACTACCTCAATCTCAGAAATTCAATTATTTTATGGTCATCATTAACAAATTTATCAAATATGCATATTTCTTGCCTCTTTCTCACTTTTACACTGCCTTAAATGTGGCTAAGGCCTACTTAAGTCAAATTCATAAACTTCATGGAGCTCTAAAGGCTATTATATTAGATAAGGATAAACTTTTCACTAGTTCTGTGTGGCAAGGAGATGAAGCTATTAGGTTATTCTTTATAGTTCAAAATAGCTTATCACCTAGAGTTAGATAGCCAGTTTGAAAGGTTGAACCAATGCCTTGAGCAATACCTAAGGTGTATATGCTTCTTTAAACCCAAAACTTAGATTCAATGGCTACCTTTAGTTGATTAGTGGTACAACACTAGCTATCATATTGCCATAAAAATAGTCCCTTGCAGGTTTTACATGGATATACACCTCCTAGGTTTTCTTAGAATGTTAGTAATGAAGCAAGAGTATCAACTATGAAAAACTTGTTTAACGAACGAAAAAATTTGAGTAAGCTACTAGTTGATCAATTAGGAAAAGCTCAACACATGATGAAGTTTTATATTGATAAAAACAGGACTGAAAGGGAGTTTTAGGTGGGGAATATGGTGTATTTGAAACTACAGCCTTATAAATAGACTTTTATTGCGTTAAAAAAAATTTAAAGCTTTCATCAAAGTATTATGGTCCTTATTTTATAGTTGTAAAGATTAGAAAAATAGTTTATAAGTTACAGTTACCAGAATTTTCAACGTTGCATATTATTTTTCATGTTAGCCTCTTAAAGAAAAAAGTCGATACCAAAGATGTCCCCAGTATAACCCAAGTGAGAATGGTTAACCACTGGTATATCCAGTTGCTGTGCTTGATAAGCGAATGGTGAAGAGAAATAACAAGGCAATCACTTAGCTACTGGTGGAGTGTTTTAATCTGGGTCTAGGGAATGCTAAATGGGAAGATTTTTCGATCCTTAAATCTCAATTTTCACTTTTAATCCTTAGGACAAGGATGCTCTCAAAATAAGGATAATGTGATGAAGTTAGAAGCTGACAATGATACTAATAAAGGGCTAAAAGAAACTAACAGTAAAAATGATGCAATTGAATTAATAATAGAGTTATTTGGTGCAAGCTGTTAAGCTAATAATTAATTAATTATAAGAATAATAGTTATTAAAATAACAACTGTTTATAATGTAGGTTGTAATTCACAAATTATAAACTATTATGTATATGCACATTTTGAGGCATGAATAAGAATCTCAATTTTTTTGTTCTCATATCTCTCTCTTTTAGTATTGATCTTCTTCTCTTTTGATTTATTTTTTTTATTTAAATTAATTTTTGATTAATTCAATAGCATCATTCTATTACACCTAAATTTAGGATGGTATCCAACAAGTTAAATTACGAAGCAATCAACTTTTGTAACAGGTTTCGGGTCGAAGAAAACCTGAGCTTTAGGATTTTAGGATTGTGTTCATCCCCAACAACATGGATTTTTTTCAAGTAACATACAGCAAATATAGAAATGTGAGGTGATGATCAATTGTCAAAAAGTAGCAGTATTGAAACACAATTGCTGGAGTAATCATTAGCAATTTGATAAACTTTTTGGTTCCTTTTCTTTTTTCCTGATTCCAATGGCAATATAAGCAGCAAAAGGTCCCCACTTTGAATCCAGACAGCCACATTCACATCATCCACCTCACTTTTTTCTCCTTTACAAAAGGTTTGCCCCTACAACTATAAGAGCCAACTTAGGTATTGTGACATTTGCCGATCGTGGGGGGTCAGATTCAGAAACTAGATTGGCTTGGAATGGATGGGTCAATAGCTTTTAGCTTTTTGCATCAAAGTTTTTAAGTCTTCCTATTGCTTACCAGTTGCCACCACCCCTACAATATCTGCAAATCTATAGCACCAGCACCAGGTCTAGGGCTAAAGGAGTTTATTCCCCGACTTCATATCTGCATGACTATTCTCAATTGGCCTGCGACCATTCCTACTACTATCATAACTTAATTGACTGCCGTGAGACCCACACACGTGGAATCTCATCCCTATTTTCATGTGTCAAAAAACAAACTTTTATAGTCCTGTCGGTTTTGGATATTTTCAAATTTTGTTTGATCATTTTTTTGAACTGATTTTAAGGGCCTATATATATATATATATATGCTTCAGAAGTGTTCCTCGCATGTTTTCATATATTTCCGAAACTTTTGAACCTAAATATTTGAAGCCTGTAATTTTGACTAAAATTTTTCAATGGATGTTATTGTACATGTTGCATGATTTTGTTATAAGGAATAAGGAGATTGCAAGAGTTTGATATGTTAAAATTCTTTCAAAATGCATCTTCAACTTTTAATTCTAAACTTTCTTTACATTAAATATGATGTTATTGTATCCTTTTAAGTCGGACTAGATTAAGTATTATGTTTTGGTTAAGTACCAACGGCCGGTGAAAATGACATGAAAAAAGCTTTCAAGGAATGGCTGGCTGGCTGGCTTTTAACTAACCTCCAAAGATTCTCGTTTCAATTAGGAGAATTCTTAAAGTTGGAAATCACGCCTGGACAGTGAGTTGCAACAAAGATAACGTGAATCCAAGCCCACACTTTATTTTATGGATTCAGCTTCAAAAAACTTTCAATAAAGTTGGGTTTGGGTCCATTTTTGAAGTAACCATTCGGAACTAATGCAAAAAGCAACGACTCTGACAACTAGGAGTATTCTTTTAACCAGGTGGCAAATCCTTTAGGACCTAAAGACCAAGGCCCAAATTTGAAGATTCGGCAGTGTTTTCAAGTTTGTCTTTACCATTGCATGGTGTGCAGTACAAAAGTCTCTATTCTATGGAAGGAAAATGCTATCACAAAAATGAAGACACAAGCCAATTAACAATACTGATTCATGATCTGCAAGTGCTGAAAATCTCACCCCGCATTATATCAATTGCCATATGTTCGAGGGTGTAACGCTCGGGACCTAAATAAACACCTGTCTTCTCTAAAAGGGCAAGTCCTTCCTCCCTTCCGTACCTTGAGGCATAAAGCTTCAGGTATTCAAAGTCCTGAATCGACGTTAAAGAAAATATATAAGCAAACAAAAACTGGTTCGCAAAGCTGATAACAAGAAATTTATTATACCTAAACTATCTTTCAGTTATTTTCTCTTCATATTCCTCTAAACTACTAAATTTCAGAAATGGCAGCAAATATTGCACAAATAGAAGGTAAAATAATGTGACAAACATTGACTCAGAAATTTGATTCACCTGCAAGCCACTGAGAATGCGCTCTAGTCTAAGTGAAGCAACGGGTTGACTTGAAGACGAGAACACCTCACCTGGGTAGTACAAAACACCATCACCTGGGGGGAGGCCCCGCCTAAATCTTATCTGCACAAAGGCATATTTTGCATTTTCAGGAAAAAAATTTTGAGAGTTCAGAAATGCCATTCAATTATTATATTTACGGATTTGAGATGCTAAGTGAATACCTCTGCACTGGGAACTGTCGCCTTCTCATAGCAGTTGGCACCCCAGTACAGAAATCCAGTTCCACCTTCCTTCCATACACGCCACATAACAGCACGATGCTGCGTTCCTCGCATTCCAAGATGCCAATTTGGATGAGGGTCAGATGGACCCATGCAGACATATGTCCACCATTCCTAAAATAAAAGCTCACTCCCATCAGCATAACCTTTCATAGTGCCCATAGCTTTGATGTTGGGGTTTAGAAGTTTTGCTTTTACAAAATACAAAATAAGAACTCTGCAACTCTGAAGTAGAATGTTGGACACTGCCAGGACAGAGGCACGACCCAAACGGTGGTTAATGCATCACATATTTTGATGAAGAAGCCAGTAGCAATCTGTTTGGCTTCACTAGATGAAAGGGAAGTAAATAACATTTTGCCTTAATCCTAAAATCTTGATGGGAGGAAATCTTTTATGCTAAATCCCACCAAGCATCATTAGAAAATGATTAATTTGAAAAATCATCATAACAAAATAATTAAATGAACTATAGAGAGCTTTGTTTAGGTTCATCCCACCCTCTTCCCCTCCACACACCTACACAGACAGAGAAATAGGCAAAAACCAACAGTAAGCATTACCTCTCCGTTTTCTGGCTGCAATTCAGAAATAACATCCTTAACAAGATCCTCTCGATTACCAAATACCCACTCACTGCATGCAAAAACAAAAATTTTAATTATTCTTCAGGATAAGGAAGAACCCTTTGAACTATAACAAGCAAGAGATACCTTGTACAATAGATTTGAGTGTGAGGGCGTAGGAACTTTGGCACTTTTACAAAAGCCTCGAAAGGAGTTGGTGCAAGAGGGGCGTCGCTTGGCCCTGCATGAAAGAAGCAAACCAGGTGAACCATCACAATTGATCAGAGAAGGATGCCTTGCTAATTCTATAAGGTAAAAATAGCAAAAAGACTCCTGAAATACATAATTTTCAATACCATAGCAGGTCAAATGGAACAGCAGACCAATAAGCCTTTAACAGTCAGCCATATGACCATGGCACCTCTTTAACGCATGCAAAAATGACTAATTACCCTAACAAAGTGAGAAACTTTATACTATGTTATTGGGCTCCAACTATCTGATTGCACATTCAATCATTTCACAACCAATTGCTCAAGGGCAAATTATAACTTATGAAAGAGGCAGCTGACATGTTAAATAGAAAATTGAACAAAGTAGGGCATGAAGTCCTACCACAATAGTAAGTGGTTAAAACACGAGCATCAGGAGCATAAGCATGAATCTCACTTGCCATGTTGCGAAAAGACTCATATTGTTCCATGTTTAGTGGCTGCAGAAAGAATTACATTCTCAGCAATATCTCAAGATTATCACATAATGCTAACAAACAGCAATCAATTTGATAATTACTGAAACAACATCAACTACTGGACATACAACAAAGAACATAAAAGACTTATAGCACATAAAAAAGAAGTATAAAGATGCAGAAATGATTGGCGTCACTTTACAGGCCAAAAATAATAAATAGAGAAAAGCTGAGACATCACGTCCTTCCCAGGATATTATATCTCATTAATATGGCATATAACAGCTAATTTTTCTGCCAATTAAAAAAGAGATAATACCTCATCCCACAGGTAAAAGTAGGCTTTCTTCCAATGACTTTTTGTCCTCAATACCTCAACTTCTTTCTGCAAGTAATTCTTTGCTGCATCATTACTGTTGCACATCAACAAGTCATGGACATTCATCAGTTTTTGTTACCAAAATACCTGAGAGAAGTGAGCATGCAACTAACTCTATACCGGGAGACCACTGGACCATATGGAACAGCATATGCTGCTAGTCGTGGATCTGAAAAGTATTCGTCTGTTTTTGGATGATCCGCTGCAGTAGCAGACAAGGTAAAATATATATCAAAGAGGGAAAAACAAGAGCAATCACTGCTGTAAAAGTAGATTAATGACAATTCACTTTGTTACCTGGCCAGGGAGATGTGTAAGACAAAACACGCATGCTATCACCCCATCTACAAAAATATGGGCTGATTCTGTACTGAAGAAGCCACTTGAAATGCTGCTCCAATGCATCATACCACTCACTGCTCCCATGTTCAACACCAAAGCGATCCTCAATTACAGTATCAGATATCTAAATACATGGTTAAGCACACACTGAGTTCTCCAGAAAGGAGAAAATGAAACATCCATAACTTGTCATCAGCCATTCCAAATATAATCTGAAATGAATTATTATGCGAGGGTATAGTGAGGAGTGAGGACCGAATAAACCTTTAGTTTGTGTTCTTGGTCATATAGGTGGCAGCCTACACTTATTATGAATACAGAAAGACTTTAACTTAACAAAAATACAGGATACAGCAAAGACAGCAGGAAGTGAGGGGGTTGTTGGAATAATGAAGTCCCATACTGTCAAACTTAACTTGACCCGTACTGAAAGGTTTGATATAGCATCTTCATCCATCATATCAACTAGCCCATTATCCGAAAAGAACTCAGAAAATGATGGAGACAAAAGAACTCTTCTTAAAGATGTAGTGGCAGATTTCACTGTTTCTACCTAAAAAGCAATTAATCATATGAACGGCTTAAAAAAAGAGAAGCAAAACTTAAATGTAATACGGACTCAAAGAAGAATAGATTCAGATATTCACCACTTCATCCAATGGCTTTCCATCTATGGGCTCCAAAGCATCAAGACAGTTACGAAGTTCTGTGAATAGTCGATGCTTCTCAGCCTTGCCCAAGCATTGTGATGACGATCTGAGTAATCGGAATGAATTCTTGAGATTACATTTTTATAATAACAAGTATGAAATAATAGAGCAAAACTACTCAATTCATGCAAAAGCCCATACAAAATATTAAGCACACCCTTTTAACAGCTGCAATTTATTGACTCCAATTGACAGAATAAAAACTAAAGGTAAAAAGGGTAAAGGAGGAAAGATGGTTACTCTGCATCTGCCTTTATAGCATTAATTATGATCTCCCCTTCATATATGCCTGGGGGCTGTGCACTTGGCACATCTATTGAAACCCAGACAGCACTTGTCTCCCTGAAGCAGGGGAAAAACAAAAACAACCATCTTAGTCTTAAGAAATAAGAAGCCACTCATTTTTGTTCACACCACCAAAACATGCACTATGAAGCCATTAACAGAGTAGTACCCAGGTTGTAGGCTTATTTGACTAATTGGAAGATCAAGAGGTACAAGAGCATCGGGTACACCCAATATTGGAACCACCCGGCGCAATGTTAATGATTGGCCAACAATCAACCTGTCCACGGTCAAATATTAGCAAGAATATATCTAAAACTACGCCATATAAAGAGCCAAAATTGTCTAGAAACTAACCGATCACCAGATGGTGAGCATAAGTCACTGCACTGAACCTGCACAACTCCAGCAACACTAGAACCATTCCAAGAAACTTTTGGACGGATGGCAATTTGAACACTTTCCCTCTCATTTCTAGCTGCCAGAAGGTTTATCTTCAAGATTAAAAAAACATTAGAAGTCAGAGCAATATATCTACTCAAAGAACATGTGAGTCATTTCTAGTAGTAATCACTCCTTAAATTTGTTCTTTATAACCCATGGGCCCCAAAAACAAAATTAAAAAGAAAATAGAGAAGAAATGAAAGAAAAAGGATATTAAAAAATAAAACAACTGCACCCAAAAAACGCAAGTGTTTCTTTTCAGGCTACACACTACCAGAAGGAAATCTAATTGAGAAGGAAACATAAGATTTTAATATACATATCATACATTGTGAAATCTATCCTGAAGTTTCCTTCAAACCTCCTCCACCCTGCAGTGTGCATAAGCAAAGATGTGTGAATCCTATCCCTATAGACTATAAAGATACAAGAATGAAGACAGAATTGAACAACAGTAGTATGGGAAGTAAATAAATTTTATATTTCTATTTGGATGAAATGAATGTCAAAAAGAAAGCAATCTTTTATTTTCTATACAAACATAAAATGTTAATAAACATGCATGCATTAATGATTAACCATAATTTGATATATAAACAAGCAAGCCTAAATCAAAACAACAGGCCAAACTATCAACCATGACTAGTGCTTGCATGCATGGGGTGAGCAAACACAGTTGTAAGCCAGCTCAAAAGAAAAAAAGAAGGTAAAATAAAGATCCAAATCTACCCCTTGAACCTGCATGAATGTATTCCTAAATCGAATTTCTGATTAAATATTCAACAGCAACAATAAAACAGTGTGGCAATGACTTACAGGCTCTAAATTTCTAGGCACTTCTTGTGGTCCAACATTTGCTGTGCTCGGGAGGCACCACACGTGTACTAAATCAGCAGTTAGAACTTCTGTGGGGTCAATTGAGCCCTTGAGTGGATTTGAGACATGGAAACCACCATCATTCCATCCATATGCTGTCCCTCCCCCTGCAACACCTTCAACCGGTGGCACAACCATATCTAGCAGATTTCCTTCTAAGTTGTCAAAATACTGATCCAAATTTTATATTCGGAATGTTGAGGAAATTGAAATCGACAAGATAAAGTTAAGACTGACTAAAGAAACTTTTCCATCCTAATGCTTGGTTTAATACCCTAACTCATTCATTTCAAGAACCAAGTCGAGAGTGTAATTAGCCAAATAAAGCATTTGAGATCATCCTCTTTCACGAGTAATCAAGAAGCAAATATGCTGGTAAGACATTACAGTTTTAAGTTCGCTTGGTTTTGCTTTCACAGATAATCCACCCATATTTCAAATATATTTAAGTCAAGAAATCACGGTCAAACTCATATTCCATGATTTAACGATACCTAGAATTAGTATCCTCTGAATTCAACCTTAAATAGCAATCGGTGGAACTTATAAGGCTATAACACAGCTTTCAATTGAGTAACCGCCATAGATCTCCCCTAAACAAAAAGCAATAAAGTAGAAAAAGAGAACATAATCGAAAAGCAACAGAAAAAAAGTAAAAAAAAAAAAAAAAAAAAGCGAAGAATATTATACTGAGTAAGCTTAGAAGCGTAAGCTTCCAAGTTCATTTTTCTCTTTTTCCTTTTTTTTTTTTTCATTTTCCCTCCGATTTTCTCAGCAACCAAACAGAGCAATAAAATTCGGAGACTAATATATTAAACTGTTGGAAGAAGAGCAAAATGAAAAAACCGCCATAAAAACGCAAGTTCGTGAAGATAAAGAAACATAAGGAAAACAAATACGGAGACCAACCAGGATTGTCCATTTTCGGAGCAGTTACGCTAGTGCGCTTCTTGCAATTACAACGATCTTTGAAATCTCCTGTTTGTGAGATTTCGTAGACAGCCAAAATTCGCCTGATGGAAATGATCGCGTATTTTTTATCGAGAGTGAACAAAACTTGTTGCTAATTATAGGAAAGAGAAATGATAATTCCACTCCAAATTTTGCTTTTACACACCTCCTCTTGGAGTGCTACTTGACCGTATCATCGTTTAGCATCAAGAGTGCCCGAATTAGAAAATTTGTAATTAATGCTTTTTTCAGAATGATTTTTTGGGTGATTTCATTTCAATAGCCAAAAGACTCATAATAGCTAGTGTGTTAACAACGGTTGTATAAGTGGCGAAACGAACTGCACCTCCTTTTTAGCCTTGAATTTGAAATCTTTAAGAGATTCTGCAAACGTGATTTTTCATTAATTCGTTAAATTTTATGTAAATAAATTTATTGGAATCAATTTGAAAAAAAAAAGTATTAAATAAAATCCAAGAATTTTTACCACTTAACAAAAGAAATAATTACCATGTTAAAATTTGGAAAAAACCTGAAAACAAGGATGAGAATTATTCCACTTGCTTTGAGAATAAATTACATCAAAAATGAAAAAAAATAGGTGATTTTGTATAATAGAGTATATGATGATCTTATTATAGCTTCGAGTATAATAATAATAACAAACTAAATTTTATATTTCATAATTCTGAAATTGATCGCATACAAAAACTAAAAAAAAATTCATATTAAATTATAATTTTGAATTTTTTTACGTTATTCATTTTTATGAAAAATAACATTTTCATTCATCTACTTTTTTAACATTTATATTATTTTTTATTACTTATATTCACGTTTTTCGTAATCTACCTCTTAATTGGTGAATTTATGTTTCACATATTCAAAAAATCTCAAACAACTTTTTCTCTTCTTTTTCTCAATTCAAACCACTTTTAATTTTTCTTGAATTTTGTTATTTCTAATTTTGTTTTTTTTAATCTTACCACATATTAACCTAAGTATATTTATCTCACCTACGTTCATTTTCTTCTCATATTATTATGATTTTATAGCTATGAGTATATACGAGTACATCCTCATCTTATCATAGCTATTATGAGTATACATGATTTTATATGAAGCAACACCATCACATGCACTTACCAAGACATAAATATTCATCTCTGTTAGCCCTTGAGATTTACATCATCCAAAAGCAAAAAGTAAAACCACTGGTTAAAAGCTCATATGAAGAGAAGGGAAATACAATGTTGCATCATTAAGTGGAACACAAAAGCTTTGTGTTAGGACACTACCAACAAAAACTACAGCAGTGCCAATGTTGTATATATTTTGCAAGGAATAGCTATGAAAAAGTGTAAAATACAGGTGAGACAAGCACCAGTTCACTACATACTAACAAAGTAGTATGTAAATCCACACCAAATTAGATTTCCACCAAATAATTCAAAATTTTCACGTTCGGATCACCATTGCAATCTGTCATGCCAATGCAACTCCCACCCTTGGGATAAATGCCTGAAATTAGGGGAAAAAGTTGAAATAAATAATATTGTATTCACTATAATGGTCAATGCCAAACTACCAATAAGATTAACCATTGCACTAGCCATCGAGGAAACACACAAATATCATGGTTTTTTCCAACAAAATCCAAATACAGAGAAATACCAATAAAGTTTTGGCAAGGGATACAACAACGTAGTAAACATAGTTCCAATCTTTTGCAGCAGCAATGACATAAAAAGCACTCTTTAAATTTAAATTATATCACATGAATAAGGCCACAATATGCAGTATGTAACCTCAAACTATATTTTGAAACATCATATGCAATTCCACATGTATAAGACAATCAGCAAGGAAAGAACATTAATTTTCAAATCCTGATTTAAGTAATGTATGAAAGCTTTCAAGGAGGAAGGAGTGAAGAACGGAAAATTTAGCTATATCTTATTCTAGTTTATCTACAGTCTTGATTTTATAATCCTAATTTTTTGGGTCATGTCAATCAGCTTCAATAATCTCTAACAAGCTTATAAAAACTTTATTATCCCACAATTTTTCTAAATTATTTCCAAAAAAGCAATGATTAAAGCAAAGTAAAATTTAGTATTACATTCAACAGAAAGATGCAAAGAAGAACCAAACTCTTAAACTTAGAAAGAACTTAAATCCACATTTCTGTTACAAGCAAGGTACAATATGGTAAAGATTGCAAAGAATATTAGGATGAGGAACCAAGTTCTAGACAATAAAGTTTCTGCCTATTGCACCAAAAATATTTCAATGAAATGGAGCCAGAGGACATGGTAAAGGATCTACCTCTTGAAGACCTCAGTTACATATTTTGAGCTGTTGTAGAAAATGAACCACATCAACACAATCACCAACATATCTGCCATGGTTTAGGAACTGACAAGTGGGATGTTATCTTAATAACTGATGTGATGAACAAATAAGTTAATAGGATCCTTTGACTCTATTCTAAACTGGTAGATAAGAAAGCCAAAATTTCTCAAAATTCCAAAGTTCAAACTTTATCAAATTAAACAGCCAATCAGAAAGTACAAGACAGCTCCTTGTATAATAATATCAGCATAATTCAGTCACAGGCTTCCACAAAATGACCATGTTTGATCCTTTTGTTAGGTAAACGATGAATACAGATAGAATCATCCAAATGAAATATTTTAACAATCCTTACAGCATGCAAATCCCGAAAATCCCTAAAACTGAAAAAGGATACTGAAAAGGTAACGCTCCCACCAATCCAACATGTAGAGTCCAAAGGTGACATTGTAGAGATAGATCTTGCGCTGAACCCAGTTCATCTCTAACCCCTATAAATAAAGCAATAGATGCCTGTAAAAATCATTACAGTCACACAAGAAATGATCAATTAAAAAAAATTCAAATTCATGGCCAAAGTCATTACAGTGATGGAATGCCTTAAACTACAAGCTGAAATCATCTTAATTTATGATTCAATTTCTGTCAGATGCAACTTGAATTATCATAAAGAAGTGAGAAAACTCAATAACTCAACATCCAAACCTTATTCATATTACTTAATTCACTCTCGTGCTCTTTGAACCAGTCAAGAAAGAAAAGCACTATTTCCAGGAGACAGACTGAAATTGTTACCCAACAACAACAAAATAAAATCAATAGCAGTTAAAACGAAAATTGAACAAAATTTCAGAATTATCCACGGCGAGGTAGCTTAGGTTCATTGGATCAAATGAAAATAAAATTTTAAATGCAAGGGTTAAATTGAAGGAATTCTACGCTAATTTTATTGAGAGTTTAATTCTGATTTCTTAAACAACTTAGCAAAAAGCTAAAACAAAACCTCCAGGAATAAAGGAATCAAAAAGCTTACCTTACCGAAGCAGGGGCCGTTGACGGTTGCGTTAATGGTGTGATCGAATCGAGAGTGAAGAGATTCTCTGAGATTTGCTAAACTATAGCAAAGAGGAAAAAAAAGTGTGGCCTTTGGCGTTACGGTCAAAGATAGACAGCAAATACTTTTCGTTGACAATTTAAAGGACGTAAATGCCATTTTAGTGACGTGTCAGTTACTAATTCGCTCTATTGGTAACGCAGACAAAGAGCTGTCCATACTGTGTAACACCCTACTGTGTCTCAGTAGCAGAACACAAAATAAAACCACCATAAACGGTGGACAGTGCGAAAAAAGAAAATCTCTCTCCTGTCTCAAGGGGAAAAAAATATTAGGGTTTAGGGCTTCGAAAATTTTGAAGAAGCGATCGAAAGACAATGGATAGTGCCTTAGCAAACGCCTCGGCGATCGTAGATCAGAGGCGGAAAATTGAGCAATACAAACACATTTTATCAACTGTTTTCTCATCAAACGATATCGTTCAAGCGAAGAAATTCATTGATCATAGTAATTGCCTTGCTTTTGCTTGATTTATGCGGTTATTTAGGGCTTTTTTTTAGGTTAAGTTATTTTAATTGGTGATTAATATTTGTCTCAGTGTTATCGGACGATGTTCCACTGGTGGTATCAAGGCAGCTTCTACAAACTTTCGCACAAGAATTAGGGAGATTGGAGCCAGATGCGCAAAAGGAAATTGCCCATTATACCCTTGCTCAGATTCAGCCTCGTGTCGTTTCATTCGAAGAACAGGTTCGTTTTAGATTTGATTGGTATCCCCTTGCTGAAAGGTACTGGGAAAATTGTTCTGTTTGGAAGTACTTTTTCACCTTTCGATACCACATTGTTCGGCCTTTTATTTATTGTACCTTTTTGCTTAAATTTTGCTCGCGGCATGGCTTCCATTTGGTTGCAAAAGGGAAATTTGTGTTTTTTTTTTGTTTTTGGCCTCCTGTTTTATTTTTAACGAATCCTGTTTATTTTGTATGAGTTGTATAGGTATTGGTTATCAGAGAGAAACTTGCTGAGTTGTATGAATCTGAGCAACAGTGGTCAAAAGCAGCGCAGATGCTAAGTGGGATTGATTTAGACTCTGGAATGAGGTCTGACAGTAAGATTCTCTTTAATTTTTCTAATGATGGCTGAAGCGTATTTTCTTTTGTTCCTATTGATGATACTTATATGTTTATGAACTGGCTATCAGGGTTATTGACGACACGTTCAGATTGTCAAAATGTGTCCAAATTGCTCGTCTATATCTTGAGGTATTGAATTTCATTTTGGTGTTGTTTTTGTTGAATGCTAGCATGATTTAGACAAGTTTGGATGTGTTAGAATGCCAAGGAGTAATGTGGCTACTTATTCTATTGCTGACACTTAAAATAAGTTTGGAACTTTGACTGCAACCATTGCTTGAATATTTTACAGGATGATGATGCTGTTAATGCAGAAGCTTTTATTAATAAAGCTTCATTCTTGGTTAGCAATAGTCAGCATGAAGTATTGATTTTACAGTACAAGGTTTGGCATAGGTTTTTGGCCAATAATTGTAAATTTAGAGCTGGAACTGAAGTTGTTTGTTTACTTTATTCTTTTTCTTGTTTTCAGGTCTGTTATGCAAGGATTTTGGATTTGAAGAGGAAGTTCTTGGAAGCAGCACTGCGGTACTATGACATATCTCAAATTGAGAAGCGACAAATAGGAGATGAGTATGTAATTTTAGGTTCTATTTGTTTATATAAAAGTTTTGCTAGTGTCTCCATTTAGGAAGCAGTTATTAGCTCAAATTTGCAAAAGCACCTTAACTCTGTACATGGTGTTTACATTAATAATGATCATGCTTCGCATGCCATGTACAATTATCAATTTTTGCTTGTATCTCATATCTTCTTTTCTGAATTATGAGATATGTTTGAGGGATTATGGTGCAAAAGTTATCAATATTCACTTATTACAGAGCAATTGATGAGGATGCGCTGGAGCAACCTCTATCTGCCGCTGTAACCTGTACAATATTAGCTGCTGCAGGTCCTCAACGCTCTCGTGTTCTTGCCACCCTTTACAAAGTAAACACTTTCACTTGATGGTATGTAATATGAGAAATTCCTTTTATTGTTTGAGTCGAATTATGTTAATGGTTTGGGACATGTTTCAGGATGAACGGTGCTCCAATTTGAAGATTTATCCAATATTACAAAAGGTTCTCTCTCTATCTCTCATGCGTCCCTGCATGCACTAGTCTTGCATATTGTTGTCCATTTGATGGGGATTTATATCGAAATTGACAGGTTTATTTGGAGAGAATTTTAAGAAAACCCGAAATTGATGCATTTGCTGAAGAACTGAAACCACATCAGGTTAAAAAAAGGTTCAACTGTCCTAGATGTTACATTTACAATAAAAGTAAATTCTCCTGTCTTAGATTAACCTTTTGTTTCCCAATAGAAAGCACTGCTTCCTGACAATTTTACTGTACTGGACCGAGCCATGATAGAGCATAATCTTCTGAGTGCAAGTAAACTTTACACAAATATAAGGTTAGAAACGTAACATTATTGATTTCCATCTTATCTTATTTCTAAGTTTGGAATTTTTTTTAAAAAAAATTTTGCTGTCTTTGTAATAGTTTTGATGAGTTGGGTACTTTGCTGGGCATTCCTCCTCGTAAGGTATGATTTCTTTGTGGCACCCTTTTGGTCCAATTAAGCAACAATAGCGGCTGTCATTACAACCTTTTTAAGCTACTTGTTCTGCTTGTGGTTTTTGATTCTCTGGTCTTTTCTGTCTTATGAGGAAATATTTTCATATATTGTAGTTAATGGAGAAGATGATTGGCTGATATTTCTTTACAGGCTGAGAAGATAGCGTCAAGAATGATTTATGAGGATAGAATGAGGGGATCGATTGACCAGGTTTCAATTTCTTGCCGCATTATTTTGTTTAATTCCTGCTTTTATGGATTCAATGATCTTATGATTGTGTTCTTATGATCCTCAAGTAGAACCTAACTCATAAATTGTGTTTATTAAGATCTATATATATAATTAATAATCTTATGCATCAGGTGGAAGCGGTTATACATTTTGAAGATGACACTGAAGAGCTGAAACAATGGGATCAACAGGTAATGAATCTTGAGTATGGACTTAATTATGGCCAATGTGTGCGTCTTTTTGCAACTTCTTAGTTTTATCTTAGTGTATGATTTTGCAGATAGTTGGTGTTTGTCAAGCTCTGAATGATATACTAGATAGCATGGTAAAGAAGGGCATGGCAGTTCCTGTCTGATCCAGTGCACCTGCCAATAACAAAGAAACTTAGAAGAGGAAGGATTGACTTTATCCTTAACCTGTATGCATAAAAGAACACCGTCTATCCCCTCTCATTTATGCCAATTTTCGTTCTTTGGTGTTTACTTTTGTAACTTCGATTGTCTGTTAGGTAGGCATGGGATTTTGGATAATCAACTTAAGTTTCTGTAATTGTTATTGTTATTTTCATTAATTTTTTCAGCTGTTTACTTAGAAATGTGCCTTATTGATCAGTTATGATGCCTACATCAATCCGAGATTTGCTAGAAATTCGTTTAATGTCCTCAACTTAGTTGCAGAATACCGGCAACTCTTTCCTTGCCCCTATTAGAGAAAAAGGTAATACACAACTGAGAGATATGATCTAACAAAGTCAACAGATGTTGGTTGAATTGGTAGGGATTGATATTTAGTTTATAAGATTTATGTTGGTTGAATTTGGTAAGGATTAATATTTACCGTATAAGATTTATAAATTGGTTGAATTGGTAAGGATTAATATTTTGAATTGTTAGTTATTTATGCTACTTTTCACGTTTTAGGAGGTAACGAATAGAAAAAGCCTCTTAAACCAAACTAGTCGTCTACAAAATTACTTTCTGGACCGTACATTAAGGAACATGAACGTGGACCCGACAATCATTTCCAGCAATCGGGCAAATTTTGAATGAATGACTATCTAATGCAATAACTCTGCCCCAATTTACGTCTTGCTTATAAAATGCCGGTAATCGCCAGCAGAGGTGGTTATTTCAATCGGGCTCAAATGAGTCACCTGCTTAGCTGCTCAAGAACATCTGATGCAAATTTTTGACAGTCTCATTTGATTTCTTGGTCAACCGATCTGAGTAACTGAGATTTTGAGTTCAACTGCATAAAATGAATCATGTTTATTATAGCCATATATATCAGAATCGCCATATTTATCAACAATTTAAAACCATTGCTTTCTTTTTAGTGCAGCACTTGTGAGTATTGAACAAGTAGAAATGAAAGTAAGGAGATCCTCTTCCTCTTTCTGTAAAATTTGTTCTAATTTTACAGTTTCTTAAATCCTCTGTTTTTCCCTTTCATAAATGATAAAAAAAAAAAAAAAAGGCACTGGAATCAACTCAAACTATGTCCCTAAACCTCTGGATGGGGAGCACTTGGCTGAATCCTTCCCAGATTGTAAGAGCACATCATGATTTATTGATGCCAGTTGTGACAAATTCTGCAATTGAACAACCTTTTAAGAATAAGGAGCTCATATGCTTTTATAAACTAACCACAATTTTCAACATTCGAATAATGAGAGTATGTCGTGATTGCTACTATGTTTTTGGAAATTTCATGATTGATTATTTGATGGTATTCAGTTTCTGGAAATCATAAGACAGATCTAATAACAAACATGCAGAAACAAGAATTTGGATGATATCTTTTTATCTTGAACGGATTTCGACTAAGAATGGAATAACATATTATCACTATTAATTTACTCTTTCAGGGATACCAATCACTACAAATGTACGAGTGCATTTACCTTTGTATGTCTCAAGAAAACCGAGTGCCATACCTTGAAAGAGAAATTAATCAATGAGAGATTAAGAGGAGAAGAATCAAACTCCGCTAGGTCACCACATTCATCCATCTGAAACAAAGGAAATAAGGGATGATCAGGATAGAATTGCCACATTCATGCAGCAGCAGCAGACAACGACATCCAAATTGAAGAAATTTTTTTTTCTAGAAAACCTTCCAACAGAAAGGATGAATGTTGCAGCCTTTTACTAGATAGACTATTTATAGAACTATACTGCAACATATATATATATATATATATATATAATGTAAACTCAAGCACAATAAAAACACAAAGCCTTAAACATTAAATGGAGTTGGTTACAAAGATCAAATTTCAATATTGTGCTCTATAAGATCAAATTCTACAGGGAAGACTTTTGCAATCTCAAATTAAGATGCTTGTGGCATCATTCAAAACTATAATTCTTGATTAAAACCAAATCCAAGTACACATGCCCACATGTCCATCCATCTGAAGTAAGCCAAAAATATTACTTTTCAATTTGATTCACAAGAAGATAGCATGGGCCATGAGTTAGTGAATTACCTCAAGTCCACCATTTGAGTTTGACTCACAAGTCTCAGTATCAGAACTACTACAATCGTTCTCATCAGGGATTCCACTGGAAATTTGAGGAAAACGTGATACAAAATAGCTGGTGTCATCTGCACTGTCAGGGTGTGGTATAAAGGCAGCCTGCAAGAAGTTAAAGCTAACATGTTAATATTGGATCTCCATCAAAGACAAATCAACATTTTCTTCTATTCTCCTAACCATGTTCCCTTTTCCTCTCTCAACAAGTTAACAGAGTACTATTGCTGTTATGTAAACGCAAATACATGCATAAAAAGGCAAGAAGACATCTATAAAACGTGAAAAGTTAAAACGATTTTTACACCTTAGGCAGACAATAGAAGAAATTACTGTATCAACACACGTAGAAATGTTTAAGCATACAGGATAATCAATAGACAATGGGTATAAAGCCCAACAGAATAAGACAAAAAACAATTATCTGATATTGATGAACTAAGATAGCCATATGCAAATATAAAATATAAACACATTGCACCTGCTAAACCTTCACGTATTGCATTAACAAGGAAATATAACAGTCAACCATGTTGTTAGAGGCAAAGATAGAATTAAAGCTGTGGATTCATACCTTTTGCAGTGCAAGACTATCCCAGTTAACTCCATTGAAGAAAGGATGCACTTTTACCTGTAAGATGGTCCCACTTAAATTACAGTAACAAGAATACCTTTTC
Source organism: Durio zibethinus (assembly GCF_047325235.1). Taxonomy (NCBI): domain Eukaryota; kingdom Viridiplantae; phylum Streptophyta; class Magnoliopsida; order Malvales; family Malvaceae; genus Durio; species Durio zibethinus. Next base: position 36,610,124 of record NC_143162.1, read on the forward strand.
AAGTTTTAATAGCAAATGGAAGGTATACTTTGCTTTTCCAATGAAATGAAAAGTTAGAAAGTGAAGTACAACCTCAGTTGATCCATTTGCACCTAACCGCTGATTGGGATCATGTATAAGAAACCTGTAAGAAAATGCATTGGTACTGAATAAGTTGTTGTGAATAAACTTTACCCTTAACATGATTAAGTCAATAAAATACAAGCTAAAAATATATCTTAAGACTCAAAGCCAAAAATCAACCTGTTAATTAGATCTTGAGCCTCATAGGACATCTCACTAGGCACAGATGGCCATGGAATTTTTCTGTTCAGAATGTTGTCAAAAATTATCTGCAAGGCCATGACAAAAGCATGAAAGAGAGCATTCCTAGTCAGCCAACATTTTTTACATAGCATTACGCTAATAAGAAGGAATCCAAAAAGGAATGAGTTCAACTAATAAAAAAGGTATGTATGTATGTATACTACGTTCCAGAGAACAAATACAAAGAACATAAAATTCTTAAAAATAATACATGGTAGTTAGAAATCACATATTGTGGCGGTTAATAATTGCAGGATGAAACAACGTTCAATCAACTAAAGTTTAACGGAAAAGTTCGCATCACTTATACAACATATTTCCAAGAGATTAATTTGATAAACAGAGTCACCACCTAGTTCAATGAAAACAAAGGAATACACAAAAACCGTGAAGAAATTGATAAATGTTGCACTTATTATAAAGCATAGTGGCTGATTAGTTCGACATCAAACAAATATGGTGTGAGAGAACAATGGATGATAGAAACAGCCATTTGCAGTTATAAAACAAACCTTAGCCTTGGCTTCGAAACACAAATTAGGTCTTTTTATGTGTTCCCTTCTCAAGATTTAATTTAAATATCAGAAACGTTTTTGTTTTGGGCAGTAAAATCATTTTTTCAAAATTTGAGAGGCAGCTCATTGAATTAAAAGAGATCCCACATCAACATCAAGATCCAACAGACACAAGATTCTGCTGGACCATAAACTGACATAATAATTCAATACCTTCATTAAAGTTACATATTGTTGGTGTATGCCCTAAGACCAGTTGGATTGGTTATGGGATACATATCATATTAAGCATTACCATAATTGACTAAGGCATTCTTTATGTACAAGTTTGTTTATGCTTGACATTACTTACTTCCTAGATAAAGTCCTTGGAATAAATATGCTTTGCAAGAGAATTACAATATGTTGTAATTATGAGATCATCATTTTGTTAAAGCATGCATTTTTCCTAAATTGTTTCTAGTCAATGCTTTATCAAGAAATGGATTTCATAGAAGCTATTGAGACTGGTACATGGTTATGCTCTTGCTTATGAAGCTAGCAACCAATTTCAGAGGTTGAAGTTTGGGTAAACTTGAGCTAACATGTGGGTGCTTATTACTGGCATAAGAATTCGGCTGAGACTTCTACCTAACCTTGGTGAAGGTTCTTTCGTCCTTGTTCATGTGGACTTGACATTAACAACTGCAGGTTTACAGCAACCAAGCTTGGAGCTTCTCGTTGTTTGCCGCACACAACTACCCAAGGTATGCAAAATTTGCTCTAGCCGGTTGGTGTGCATGATTGTGTAAGTTCTTATCAATGTGATTCTAGGATTTGGGAGTTGTTAAAATTTTATAATTTGTGTTGACATGTTAATTACATGATCAATTCCCAACACATATTACTTTAGTAATAGTGAGGATATGAGTGAATGAAAATAAGACTTCAAGAAGATATATACCTCAGGGTGTTCAGCAGTGAAAGGTGGAATTCCTGTTATGAACTCAAACAAGATTATCCCCACTGACCACCAGTCCGCAGCATAACCTGCATGAACATCAATGTTGTAATATCAAATGCCTCATCTAGTAAGGACTTACAATAAACCTGATCTCAGGCTGAATCCAAACCATGCTCAGTGCCAAGAAGAATTTCAGGGGCCAGGTAGTCAGGTGTTCCAACAGCCGAGTGTCGACTTCTACCCTCTATTTGTTGGCTTTGTAGATTACAAGCATCTAATGAAGTGGTTCCAGTTGTCTCAGGTCCAGACAACTCAATTGTGTTGTTTATGAGACCAATTTTTGATAGCCCAAAGTCTGTAAGCTGGTAATGTAAGCAACAATTAGCTCATTATCATTACAATAACATAAGGTTAACGCAGATATGCAGAATGAGTAATTCATACTAGAAATCAAATGTTTCTTGATCAGCTATATAATTTACTCAAACAAAAATTTATTGTTCATACAGCAGACCTTAATGTGACCATCATGTGCAATCAGTATGTTGTCTGGTTTCAAGTCGCGATGTACAATTCCAAGGGAATGGAGATACTCTAAAGCAAGAACCTGAAATTCGGATATAATTTAACAAAAGTTCATACAAGAATTAGATTGGACATGCATGATAGAAAATGAGTTCGTACAAACCAGTTCTGCAATATATGTACGAGCTACTTCTTCCTCAAGGCATCCAACTTTTCTGAGCAAAGAATACAGATCACCACCATTGAGATATTCCATAACCAAATAGAGGTTATCTCTACAGGTGAATGAATAAAAGAATCGGACCTGAAATGACCAACTCACATCTTTTTATTCAACTAGCCTCATTCTAAGACAATAAGACAATTTAAAGTTACAAACATTAACAATCTTTGTCAAACAATAAACCATAACAAGGATAAGCAGGTCAAGACAAAAGAGAAATCGCATGATTCAATGCTCAGTCACAAGGTAAACTTGAAAAATGTAGTTAATGCATTTTATTTAAATTGAAAAAAAGAATGTTATAGCTCAAAGCATGCTAGAATTAGCTATTACCACAAAAGGGTTTCGAACTGCTATGAGTATATTCCGCTCTGCTAATATACGCTCAATATCATTTTTACGTATCATATCCAATTTTTTGAGAACCTGCATAAGCAGCAAAATTACATTAGCTTAAAAACTAAAACCAAATTCTCGTTTTAAAAAAATGCTCAAGATTAAAATGAACTAGTTGAATGCTTCATGAGAAAATAAAAGCTTGAAACTTATAATTAAACTTATTACTGGTATGTTCTGCCAGAAGAAATCATATTGTTGAAATCAAATTGCAATCAAATAACCCAAGAGATGTGTTGACCGAGCAAAGACTACAAAATTTATTCTTAGCATAATCAATTAAGCAACCACTTGATTCTGTCACTTTCAGTTTTTACAAACTGAAACAAGTATTATAATAGATTTTTCTACATTCATAGATATCCTGCATTTTCCTTGTCGTATACATGAAACTAATCTAAGACATTCTAGATTCTAGTACAAAAGAGGACAGGACTAAATGTTCACTTTATTCAGTGGGAGAAAAAAAAAGGAACTTTTACCTTTATTGCAAATAAGTCACCCGTTGTCCTTTTGCGTGCAAGAAAGACTTTACCAAAGGCACCTCTGCTAATTGGTTTGATGATCTCAAAGTCATCTATTGTTGTCCTCTCTTTGTGGGACATATTTAAAGGAGTTGACACTGTACTACTTTGAGATGTATTATCTGAGAAGAGTCTAGAGTTTTCCCTTTGTTCACTGCAACTCGTTGGACTTTTTATATGTGTTACTTCACAAGCAAGTAAATATTTCTCCCTGCATGAGTAGTTAAGAAACTCGATGAACTCTACACTGCATTGAGGTATGTGTTCAGTCTCAAAAATATTACTCTTGAACACTGTATTACCTTAGAAGTTTTTCTATCCTGCCTCCAAAAGTGTCAATTACAAGAGCTTTAAGCTTACTATGCTGTAAAACATCTTGCAGGTCTTGCATGCAAGCAAGCAAAAACTCATGAGACCCTTCTTTGGACAAGTCTGTTCCTGCTACACAACGGGCTATATCTGAAAGGTCAACCATCTGCCAGAAACAATAACAAAAGGACTGATTTAAACTTAAAAGTAACATCACGCTTTCACATTACAAAATAGCATTAGATGCAACACAGAAGCTCATTGTAAAGATAAAAGGAATATATCAGAAAAATGATAGTGTATACTTAGACATATGCAAACATATCTTTATCATAAAATAAAAAGATGGACAGATTATCCTACTCATTATAGTTATCTATTTAATTGGGTGAATATATAATAGAGTGATCCTACTTTAACTTAACAGAGCTGCATAAGAAATGCATTAGTTCCATACGAGTCAAGAAGACTTCATTTAGTGTTTTGGCAAAAACACTGAATAATTTTTGCAGCAAGAATACGGGGATGAAAATATCAAATACAAAAAATATGAGATCCTCTAGTTCAACAAACCTGTTGCATGTCCTCTAGTTCAGAAGGATTGTTATGCTCCAACCAGAAAGAATCAAAGTGACTTGCTCTTGGAGTATTGGTAGAGGATACAGATGTCATGCTCCCAGTTGAGGATGATGCTCCATAGTTTCCAAGCCTCATGCCTAAATGGCCCTTAAAGTCAATAGAGGATGGATGAGAATCCTCTATGCAGGCAGTATCCATCTCATGTATGTCGTCAAACATTCCTTCAACACCCTTGTTTCGCCACTCACTTATCTTGGGAGAATAACCTTCAGATATGACTGCAGAGCTCAGATTTTGCATCCTTGAATTCTCAGGGCTCCCAAATGAGCTCAAATTCCGTGACTCTATAATCTGTTCTAATATTTCTGCAAGCTTTACAAGCCGTTCATCTACATCTATACAATTTAGTGCACATTTATCTGCATATGCACATATATAAGAATGAGATTCTAAATGAGAAATAGGAACAGCTTCCTCACATATTCTACAGATTACTGAGTCAGACCCATTTAGTGTTCGCTTAGGCTCAATATGTGAACCATCAAAATTATGGTTGTGCTCATGAAGTGAACTACAACAGGAAGTGTTAACTGAATTTCTTAGAAAACTGCCGTCAGCTTGACAAAATTGCTGCTCTTGTGAAGTAAAATCAGATCGAGATCTCTGTGTAGGTGAAATTTTCTCAAGAATAGTGGAATCTTTTCCAGAAGTTATACAATGCCGTCCGGCTGGCTCAGGGAAAGAAGACACTTTATTTTCTCCCTGCAATTTGTATTCACCATCAGCCTCCTGATATATAGCATTAGCTGAATGAGAATCAGCAACTGCAGCAGTGGGAACCCAACTCGTTTCAACAGCAGGAATGCTTTCTAAACATTTCTTAAATTTTTTAAGAGATTTCTTGTCAATCGGCTCTTTCTCTTTCTGAAATTGCAATAGCCTTGTGCAGCGTGTCAAAATAAAGAGCATGCGCGTGCACAACCACTTCACCAATACTGTTTGACACTGCTGTCTTTTTTCAGTCAAATTTTGAACTATTGTTTCACACTTAATGCGAAACTGAGAAGAGGTCATTTCAACACATTGTTGAGCAAGAAACAGAAGATCCTCTGCCATTTTGCGACCCTCTGGAGATGAGGAGTCAATGGTCTGAAGAACATCCATCACATCCCCAGCAAAAGTAGCCAGCTCTGTGTCCACCACCTCTTTAGCAGCATCAAATCTTGAATGTAATGAACCCAATAGTTCCTAACAATCAATTCATAAAAAGAGAGATAAAGGAAAAGAAAAATTAGCTGATTAATCAGAAATGAAAGAGTCCAATAGAACTGCCATTGTGGCAAAGCAACACAACCATAAGCACCAGCTTCTCCATTAAGATGACCTAATGCCCTACTATCATTTCTCATGCAGAATTGTACTAATAGTGATCCAGATAATCTAAAGTGGTCAAACTTTTCTATTGGTAGAGTAAACTAACCAAAATATGATTAATGACATTCAGAAACAAATATGAGAATCAAGTCGTTACTTGAACATGCAATATAGATGAAGCCTCTCAAGGAAAGAGAAAAAAACTTTGTACTAAGTAATACAAATTAAAATTTTCAAAATATATTGCAAAATCCTTTATTATGTTTTTTTTTTTTTTTTAACTCAATAAGGAATTGAAAAACAGGTTATAACCAAGTTCTTTCTTCACTAATAGCAGCACAATACCTTTAAATCATTGTAACTGTGGGCTCGAGGATGGGCAGATGGAATACCACCCTTAGGACCTAATTCATGTGAAAAACTCTTTAGACCTTTTGACACTATGTTAGAGCATGCACTCTCTGCTGAAGATTGCTTTCCTTCCAACCTATTTTCCGTGTAACCGAGTTTAGTCCTTGAAGTTTCCTCTTTTTCACGTGTCATAACTTCTGAGCCACCACCCTGAAAATTTGGCAGCACGATTTCTCAGGTACATTTAATGCAAGACAAGTACATCATGAAACCAATCTGCAAGATGATGTTAGAGAAAAATCGGCATAGTTTAAATCTCACATCAATATTTGTAACATTATTGAAGGCTTGAGTGGAATTCCTTGAAATATATGATGAAAACCATTGTGCTATCTTCTTTCCTTTTTGTTCCACTACAAATTTGAAACCAGAAAGAGCAACAAATACACATTAATTTTGCTTTGAATAATAAATGCTTCATTAGAAAATAAGGAAGGGTAAACAAAAGACTCAGGACAAGGTTAAGATAACAAAAGAGAATGAACTTGGAAAAGTTAAAGCAAAACAAAAAGGAAAAAAACACCTTGGAAATATTCACTGGTCTAAGATAACGGGGTTAGCAGTAGTATTCTCAGTACAAAGCACAAACTCTGGTAATACCAAAAATTCTAAGTCACCTGAAAAATAAGCCTAAGAACTAATGGCACAGCGAACCATTAAAGTTGCAGGAATCCATTTCAGACTCATGTTTTAAGAGGTGAAAAGTTCTCTTTGCATAAGCAATGGAACGAATTGATGAAATTGATGGATAACTATTTCCATTTGACATGATTTAAATAAAAGAGACCTAGCAAACAACAATACTATAATCACTTTAACTCACGTTCATGTAGGCATTCATCGTATACGGATGACAATCTTCTTTTTTGCAAAATGGTTATGTTTGATTCCTAATTTTTGTTTTTGTTCTTAATCATCCTTAAGCTCTAGAATGATTTGAAGACGTTTGATATACCATCAGTAAAATTCAACTGACATTTAAAAATTCGTTTTCTTTCTCTCCATGTTTTCTCGGGAAACAAACAGGACCTTAACAAAGACGTCTGAGCTAAAATTGAAAAAAAAAGTAAAAATAAGAAGACATTCAGACCTTCTTTAGAGAAACCGGATGTTTTTCCTTGTCCACGAGCGACTGAGTTCTGTTGCTGCTTCAAAGGAGGCTTCGAAGTCCTTGACTCGTTCAACTCGCCCAGTTTTGTACTCGGTTGTTCCTTCAAAGAAACTCGCGGGGTTTTGATCCGATTCAATCCGGAAGGAATCCCGACTTCCGACGAGAAAACGTGGTCGTTTCGTCTCGTATCAGCCATCAATCACAAAAATCCAATACTAAAACCCTCAAACTCGAGCTTCGTTCAGGTTACCGAAAGCACTTCATTAAAAAAAATAGAAACAAACATAAAAAAAAAAAAAAACCCAAAAAAAAAATCGAAATAAAATTTATTAATTAAAGAGAATTTGAAAATCAGAAAAATAAAATAAAAGGAAAAAGTTGAAACAGAAAATGGAGCACCTGAAAGAGTGTTTAGTTGGCGAAAGGAAGGAGTCGTTGTTGTTGCTTTGCGTGGTTGTTCGTTCTAGTTGCAAAAGGAAAAGCCAGCTTTCGTGATGTGTGGAGCGGGTTCGGTTACAATGACGGTTGATAGATACTATTTAAAATTAAACCCAAAAAAATAAAACGAAAAATAAATGTTTTGGATAAATTTTTGCTTGGTTTCAACGGACAACTTCTGGATTTTGTCATTTTATTTTTAAACTTTATATTTATTTTTTTCTTTTATTTTTATCAATCAGAAATGAATATATTTCTTTATTTTCATTATAGAAATGAAATTATATTTCAAAACACAATCTTTACCTTTTACAAAGAGAGTTTGAATTTTTAAATTGAAAATACGTGAAAGTTATAAATTCAAATCCTTAAAACTTCAGTTTTATATTTTCAAAATAGCATTCACTGGTCAAGCTTTTGATTAGCCATATCCCCACGCTGCATAATTAATTTAAAGTGTACCGATGAATGATTAATTTAATCATATAAGTTTTATTGATGATCATTTATTAAGATTATATCAAATGCATGATTTACAATCAATTATTTTAAATTATTAGGTACGATATATTTTATTTTAATTCAAAAGATTAAATAATTTATCTATCTCGAATTTATTTTTACCAAAAAAATTTTAAATGTATTAATTATTTAATCAAGTGTTTACGTGTTGAATAAGCTTTTTGAATTTGAAAAACTAAAGAATCTGAATCATATATAAACAATTAAATCTAATTGAATCTAAGGCTTAGGGTTAAGTTAGTGTTATTGTTTTGATTAGAAAAAATATGATTAAAAATTTTAAATTCAAAAATATCTGCACCCACACTAATTTTCTATTCTCCTCGGGTAACTTAAAATAAAAACAATTAAATGAAGTGCTCGTATACTAAAATTTAATAATTGTACGAATTGAAATATTGGAATTCTCATAATGGAATTTGACAAATTCTCTAATAAAAACACGTAATTAATCGCAGCTTTTGACTTACATATCATTCATTTCAATGATAAATCGGCAATTTTATCAAGGTCATAAGTTTATTAAGCGGCTCTAAAGATTTCAAGAAAAAACTCCACTAAAATGTAATAAAAAAGTATATATTTGATGCATCGATAATTTATAAATTTTTTATATTATTAATGAATTAAATAATATTAATTCATTAATAAATTTTAAATTTTTGTGTGTTTAATGCTAATAAAAATTTATATTTGATTATTAATAAGTTGATGTTATTTGATTTATTAATCGTATATAAAATTTATATACTATACATCAAAGGAAAAAATTTTATATGAAATTTTTTAAATGAAGTTCATAAAATTATTTATTAGAAATAATTAAATTAAAATTAAAATTAAAAATTAAAACTGAAATATCTCGTTACATAAATTAAATATGTAAAATTTAAAAAAAATTAATAAATTTTGATATATTTTTTAGATAAACATTTTTAGTAAAAATATTTAAAAAATTTTTACTATTAAATAAGTATCAATTAAATTTAAATTATAAATAATATTTTTAATAATTTTTTTTATATATTATTGATTTTTACATTATACTCGATAATTTATCAATTTAAAATTTTCATTAAAATTTTTTTAAATCATTTTTAAGAAAAAACTATAAACTTTATTTAAAAAATTTCACGTAAATTTTGTTCATACATAAGATATAAACTCGACATAATAATATCATTAGTGAGTAAAACTTTCCTAAACCAAATACAAAACATATTTAGGTTTGTCCTTCTCTTCCATAAGCAACATCTAAATATGTATTGATTCCTTCTCAACTTTAATATATAGGATAATGTCATAAATAACCTTAAATTATAATAAAATATTTAATGTATTATTTGAACTTTAAAAATTTATAATATGATATATGAAATTTTTAATATATTTTTAAAATTTAAATGTCATATTAAATATTTAATTATAATTTAAAAATCATTCATAATATTAACACTTAATATATATATATATATATTTTTTTGCATTACAAATTTTCATTTTCATTTTTTTTTCTTTAAGTATTTGATCTAATATTAATTATATTTACAATATTTTGTTCCCTGGAACCAATAAACAGAGGCACTTCTGCTGAGAGAATGCTCCTCTATGCCAACTGCAAATTAAAGACAAATGCTTGAAATTTTAGAACTTTCCTTCAAAAAGGATTAATGCTTGAAATTTTTGCATATATTATTTCTTTGTGTTACTAAAGATTAAAAATACAACATGGCAGGTTCAAATGGCTTCACAATATCTTATGAACAGCCAAAGGACAATCTAAAGGAACCCCCCTTGAAGTAGAAGCTAAAGCTCAACTGATTTTAAGAGTTAACTGTTGTCATCCACAACTTGGCTGTTCACAAATAAGCTCTCTCTTCTTTTAGGAAGGCCAGTAGATTCCAGGGTTGAACCCCTAAACTTTAGCTCCGGAGCAGCCCTATAATTGGGATCAACAGAAGCAGGTCTAGAGCTGGGATCTGCAGAATTCGGCCGGAAAGAACCAGTTGCTCCACCTGGATATCGAGAAGGAGATGCATACCTTCGACCTCGAAGACCACTGCTTCTCATGTCCGCCATATCAGCACCTCTTGTAGAGGAATCTATAAAAGACCTGTCTCCAGTGCTAGTTCCTAATGGAGCCCCACTCGTAGCCGATGTGGAGCTAAAAGGGTCATCTGGTCCCCATGAAGTAAGTGCCTCTTTCTTCTTTGCAAAGAATTGCCATGCCCCAAATAAGAAAAGTATGAAAAACAGCACAGGGCTGGTCCATAGCATCGTATTAGATTCCCCTTTCAAAATTGGCAGGTTAGAGCGATACATTCCTACATACTCACCTCCGAGACCAAGAACAACAAGCTTTTCACGATCACTGGCTATTAAGGGCATCACCTGTCTTCTCTCTTTATTTGTATCCATCACTTGATAAGTTAAAAAAGATGACCTGATCTCATCCAAACCGGCAGAGAAAAGAAGCCGTGGCGCACCAGCCCTAACATAATGCAGGGTAGAAACATTATACACAGAAACCTTTTCTGGATCAACAATAAGCAAATATCCTTTCATAGCCTGAAAAGCAAGAGGCTCATTCATTTCCAACTTTTTCTTGGACCTAACCCTGCACTTGAAATTCATGATATCACCCAGCAGCAAAACATGAATCAAATCACCATCAGATGTAAAACCATATGCTTTAGACCGCTCTATTGCATCAAAGACATAATACCGAGCAAGAGAATGATTCAACCCTTCACATTCTGATTCCTTAATTTTCATGCTTCGCAAATCCAATGACCCAGCACCAGTCTCTGTCAAGAACAAAAGTCTTTGCTTCAAGAACACAAGCGGCCTACTTGTTGGCATGGCAGAACCATAAAGTGTTCCGTTTTCTCTAAAAACCCTGATTTTTCCACTAAGATCCGTAGACAAAATATACCTCATTCTTCCAATGTAATGAACTTCCAATGTAGATATTGGCAACCCATCTGCCCCACTTTCAGCAGTCACAAGTGTACCAACAGTTTCCATTACAGGTGAACCCAACTCTTCTCCATTTAATCTTTCATAAATTCTATGGACCAAGATCACGCCATTTTGATGTCCTGTAACCACAACGCTCTCATTCTTATAAACAGACATGTATGAAACCATTGCCATAATTGGCGACTCACACTTGGTGTAAAACTCAGCCACAACATCCCCATTCCTCAAAAACACATAAATCCTTCCTCTTTCATCACCAACAGCAACATACTTGCTAAGTCCCTCGTAATCACGAAATGGCAAAACATTTATGCATGTTGCATCAGAATCTAATTTCACAGCTGACATGAATTGAAACCTCTCGGACCAAAACGGACTGTACTTAGTAACTGAAAGAGCCCTCCCTCTTCCCCCATCTCTAACACCAACTCCTTGAATATTCGCTTTAACATCATATTTTGGTTGACTAATTTCACCTTTCTTTCCAAAACCTGACCCTGAACTGTCAGCACTATGCCTGCCATCAGCTTTAGAAGACTCTGATAATTTTGATTCCAATCTAGAAACCACTTCACTAAGATTTCTTACTAATTCCTCAAGTTTATGTAATAAAACTTCATGGAGATTAAAATCAGGTGAACTAGGGCCAGGTTCATGGTGAAGAATCTGATCATTTCCATGCTCGTTTTGGACTGAGACAGAGTTAGAGTCTACAAAAGCTATAGAAAGTGGCAGAGAAGTAAAAATGAAAAGAAAAAAGAAGAGAAAAAACCTGCCTTTGTTGGGATTTGCCATTTGAAAGGAAAAGCTTGAAAACCTTTTAGATTCAATGTTTTGCCATTATAAATCAAAACCTGTCCGAGTAGCAGATCTTGTATTTTTTGGATCTGGGTTTGGAGAATTTCGGCTGGAATCTATGTTAGATTTGATGAATCTGATGTGGGAAGATTGGAGAGATGGTGAGCAAAGACACTGCTGTGAGAACGTTTTGAGTTTTGACTTGGGTTTGTATTCTGTACGACGAGTTAGGGCAAGAAATTCGGATTTCCAGCAAAAGAAAATATGTAAAATGAGTTAAATAGATTACGGTAAAAAACATGTCAAAAGAGAATGATTCAGTCAGGTTATCTTACCTGTAATTTTATTGAAACCCAATTGTAGCACGACACGTTGATTAAAAAATTGAGTACCACGTTTGACCGTATCCTAACCATATATCCTTGATGTGTTTGTCCCGCAGTTCATCTTTACCTTTTTCGATTGGGTTTGGGCTCCTAGAAAACGCAGCGTTTGGTTACTGTTCCTTTTTGCTGGGAAGCCATCAAGCCAAGAGCAACATCATTATTTAGAAGAAAAATTGGTTCCCATTTTTCCAAATAGAATTTATAACTTTATGGATAAGTTACAAATTTATTATTATAACATTATATTTATGTGGATGGTATAAATTCATTATTAATATTTTAATTAATATGAAATTTTATTGTTATATTTTAAATTTTGAAGCAAATTTACTATCATATTTTAAATTTTGAAATAATTAAAGTATATTCAATAAAAATTAAATTAGAAACCATTTTAGAATTCAAAAATTAATTTTGAAAATGATATAATTAAAAAATAATCATAAAACTAAGATCCAAATTTCTTATGATACTTCCTATTAAATATAATATTATATAATTCAATTTTTTATTTTTTATTTTGTTTCATTGTAACATTTTTTACTACATATAACATTACATCATACATTTTCAATTGATTATACCGACCATTTTTTAATTATAAAATTACTTGCAATAAAATATCCTTTAATTGTTCTTAATTTGAAATATAATAATAAATTTGTTACAAAACTAAAAAAAGGATAAAATTACAACAGCTGAAAAATTAATAAAAAATTTAACCATTAACATAAATACTTAGTAAATTTGTACATTATCCCTAAATTTTTTTTTTTTTGAAAGATTAGGCTTAGGCTATGCTTTTAACATCAGGACAGGATAGGGACCTCCAACATTTCATCCACAGGGCCAAATTTAGCAAAAGATGAACGCAAATAAATTTATCAAGAAGAACTAAGCTTTGGCAGAAAATTGCATTTTGCATGTGATATCAAATGCTCAGTGCTGAATAATCTAGAAAGTCTTTATAGAAACATTGGCTTTATTTCCTATAGATTTCTTTTCCAATTTGAATGCAGCAAATATGGATTCAGTGTGGTCAACAATACTATTACCAATGCAGTGACTTGTTTGCAGTGAGGAACGCCTTAATATTTCCAATAATTGAGCTCCTGAACTTGTTTCCGTTTCATCTTTTCTGGGTTTAGAACTTGGTTTGATTTGCGAGTTGCTATTAAACTTGGCCGATGCAGTTTTCGTTGGCCGATTATCCCTTTGGTTCTGAATATGGTAAGAACCAAAACAATTTACCAAACTTCATACAGACAATAAAAAGTAATATAAAATGACAAAAGCTAGAAAAATTGCAGTGAATAAGCCTACCACATCAGAAGAATTTTCTGCCACTGTGATTGTGCTTTTGGTATTGCTGTCTTCACGTTCAAATACAAAAGAACGTAAGATGCATGATCCATGCTTGCGAGATGATGGTATGGAACAATTTGACCCCCGACCTATGAAAGATGACTGCAATAGTTACCAAGGACAAACGATACCTTTAGTTCTTGAAAATCGATATTCAGTTCCACAATCTTCCACTCATCTACACATAGGCATGTGGTCAAAAAGCAAAAGATGACTAAGATCCCACTATAGTTAAGATCTAAAAGAGAGGATTCTATCATGTCTGAGATGAAAAGGACAAATGTTATCAGGGAGATAAAGGACATAGCCCTAAACAAAGGTAAAATCAGATGCTAAATATAAAAGAAGCCAAAGAAGCTTGCATAAAGAGCATTTATTTGCTTTGTTTTTGGTAGTGAAGAATGGTGTCAAATACAATGTGAATGAAGCGCACTTATCCAGCATATCTGGGAGTGAAATCATGGCAAAATAATTTGTTAGATTATGTGTGCTGAACTATAATAAGGTTAGAGGCTTCTTTTCATATATTAACTGCCACTTTATTCAAATCATCAGAGTTTCTTATAATAAATGCCAACCTACTGAAAATCCAAAGATGGAAAATAGCTTACTTTTGAGGACACATTCCCTTTTTTTCCCATGAACAGCATGTTAGAAAAGGCTGCCAAAATCGAGAGCAATGCTAATAGCCATTAGGAAATGTTATTCATAGCAAAAAAACCTGGGCTGGGGAAATGCAAATAACTTTATTGAGAAAAATTCGTTGATAAGAATCTTACATGATGTTTTGGATTTTCTTCTGGTGTCAGGCATATTATTCACCTTCTTTATATAACCATAGAGTTCTTTGGACCTTGCATCCTCTGTTGGTGGCAAAAGCTCAGCCTGCTGATTCTGTTCCATGCCACTTAATTCAGTTCCTATCTCATGATCAGAGCAATAAAGCAATAAAAGATACATACTTATGGACCAGAAAAAAAGTTATTTATGCTCAAATCTAAATTTGCTAATACTCACAGCTTTCTCAGACAAGCACTGTTCAACAAGCTTTTTTTCTGCTTCCTCATCATCAGATGATATGTACATGTCATCCTTATCTGTAAACATTTGTGGTATCATTTCCTTTATCTTTTTTATATGCATGCGCAAATTTACCAGAGGTAAATCTTCTGTAGTTTCAAGAAAATCCTCTTCATCTTCATCATCTTCCTCAAGTCCTTCCTCATCAAGCAAGGCTGTTTCTCTATGCTTTGGACCCCATTTCCACAATAATTGCTCTGTCTTAGCAGCATCCTGTTGGTCAAGCAACTTCTGATGGAGTTCCATTCGCCTTTCAATATCACTTCGCTTTTCTTCATATCCAGTGGCTATCACATCCCTAAGTTCTTCTAAATCTTCACTATCTTCATCTTCTTCGTTGCCATCATCTTGGAAGCGAAGTAAGTCATTGTCACTGTCATCTTCTTCTTCAGCTTCTTCATCAACAAATGGTTTAACAGGGTCACCATTAGGTGTTGGAGACAAATCAACAGACTCATGCAGGTAGGGATCAATGTTCTCCTTGTCATTGTCCTCCTCATCAGATGAACTACAAAAAATCAAGGTGACAAAACTGTACATATTAGAGCAAACATAATGTATGAAGACCAATGATTGATTCAATTTTTACGAGACATAATCAAAATAAGTTGCCTTCATGTATCACAAATTCATTCCAATTCCGAGTTAATTCTCATGAATAAATGTAAATCTAACTTAAAAAATAAAATGCTAGTAGGCATGTTCCAATGGCTAAACAAGAATAAGCAAATATAAAACCTTTGAAAATATGTGGCAAAACACTGATAGATGGAGTTGTCATAAAGAAGGAAAATTCTTTACAGAAGCTCTATCCTGAGAACTAATGGTGTTAAGACTGCAGATCATAAGCCCACTCAAAGTAAATGACATCATTCTCAAAACAAATAAAAGAAAAATTATAAGACTCACTTGTCATCAAGAGGTGCAGAGTCAAGCTTTAAGTTCAGAGCAAACAGGGATGGTGCCAGAACTTCTTCTAAAGGGTTATTAGGGGTCTCTTCTGCAAGCTCATCTTTAGAGTTACTTGTTTGAGAATCAGAAAATAGATCCTAGAATATTCAAAGAGACAAGCAATTAGATTCCATAAGTGGCACTTCTTTAACCAATGAGATGTGAGAGGGAGAAAAGAAACCTGAGTATCATTTATAGGAGCTCGAAACGCTTGTTTGGGTTCCTCATCAACAGCCTGTAATTGACACAGATACCACCATCAGAACACATAGAAGTCTACCCCAACATGATGCAAAGACTCATCTGAGCTTAATTTATGAGACTGAATAATCACATATAATTGAAGTATCATTGGGAGAAACATCATTCCCAAACTTCAAAAGGATGCAAGCTCATAGACATGCAATGGAAGCTTAACATCTACTAAACAATTGTTTGCAAACCTTAAGCTGACAAAATTTATGAAATTTCCAATATGCAATAATCAGATTTATTGGCAAAATATAATATGAATAACTTACAATCTTTGGTGAAAGATTCTCATGACTTGAGACATTCACAACATTCTGTATTTCATCAGAAGTCAAGGTATCTGAAATCCCATGATTTGAAATAGCCTCCTCACTTTCAACTTCCACAGCTCCATCATTGCCTCCCTCGTTAGCAACATTTTCAAATCCAAGCTCCACCATATAGTTGCTTGAATTATCATCATGGTCATCAACAACAAAACAGGTCCTATCAAATGTGACAACTTATTATAACCACCTATATAAGAACTTTAACTCTTTAAGAGGACCAAGTCTGAGTCAACAAAGAGGCAAAATAAAAAAGTCAACTACTCACTTTTTTGAAACCTCAAGCTTTCTTCTTCGGATCTTTTCCAAAACTGATGATATGGGTTTTTGAACAATGGGTGCTGGTCTAAATGCAGCATCTCTAGTTTCTAGCCCAAAGTAATGCACAATTAAGGAGTTAAAATATTACTAATTCAACTCAGTTATGAAATTACAATCATAAGTTTACATAAACATAAACCAAGCTTGTTTATAATACCTCGCAGCAGTCTCTGAGATCCAGCACGAAATGGGCAAGATGTTCTCGTCTTTCCTTTAAAAAAAGGGCAACCAGATAAAAATCAGCTTACAAATAATTTAACATAAAGATTATGTTATATTGTTATTTACTAGACTAAAATTAGAGAAATATTTTTTGTACCTTCGCTGTTCTTCTTTCTGGTAACATGGGCATCTCCTCATCGGCGAGGTCTTTCACTCTCTTTTTCTTTTTCTTCTCTGTACTCTCTAAGTCATCAAAACTAGGCCGTTTCTTTTCCGATTCCTCCCTTTCCCAATCCCTAATTCCCATCTCTTGACTGTGATCTTCACCATTTCCATCAACGTCCTTGGTCATGGAATCAAAATCCAACGTGCGCTTAGCAACCGAACCCAACTCGTTTTCCTGGACACGTAACTCATCAAAGCCTGAACTCAATTCATTTTCCTCGTCAGAACCCTCGAACCTGGACCCAGATCCCTATATCGGCTGCTCAGTAGCTTGGCCGTCGGATATATCGAAATCTAGGGCTTCAAATTGGGATGGATTCTCCGCAACCGTTTTCACCTTCTTCAGTCGTTTTAACCTCCTTTCTTGAACAGGAGAAGATGTGTCCATGGAAGGTGAAACTAATTCTAGATCCTCGTCGCTTTCCATCTGGGCGGCTCTTTTTTTCTCTTCGACGTAGGCGGTGAAGAAAATGTACTGATTTTGTTTACTGATACGAAATGCCGAAATGCGATCTAGACTGGTTCCTGAAAAACTGATAACTGGAGGTAAAAGTGGATGTAATGGGATCAAGGCGGCAAATGTTTTTAAATGTTTTGGGGGCAATCGGTAAAGGGCGCGATTTGGTTTGGGATCGTTACTGAATTTAAACCGCATAAATTTGTTGTTACGGCGCGGTATCATGTAGGGCCGCATAGGTGTTTCTCAGTGTTCTTTGAAGGGCCTTAAAGGCCTCAAAATGCAACCTAAAAGTAGATTTAATAGTTCGTGAATTATAAAATATTTCAATTGTAATATCACAATTGGTGTTAATATATTAAATATATTTTTTATTTTTCTAAATTCATATATAATTTTTATTAAAATTTTAATGATATCTCTTTCGCTTTTTTTATCCTTTTTGTATATATTAATTAGTCTTACCTCCATATATTTTTATTTGTGCAATAAATATTTACTTTATGACACAAAAAAAATTTATAGATTTATTAATAATAATTTTGAAATTTCACTAACAAAATATAAGTTCAAACACTTTTTATGAAAAATCTGTATCCTTTTTAGAATAAGAATAAAATTATCTTATTTTTTTTATTAAAATAAAATTTGCATTCGAAAATAATTATTATAAAATATATGAAATATATATAATCAGCTCATTACAAAAAAAAAAAGCATCCAAACTGTCATATTATTAATGGAAATAAAAAGAAAGCATCTGTTGGTTGGAATCAATATGTATGCACACATATTGACGTGAACATATCTTGTCAATAATTATGATTTTTAAATTTATTTTTAAATTTTATATTTAAATAAAAATATTATAACTTACATAATTTTATCTCTAAATTTTTATTTATGTGAATTATTAATTTAAACAAAATAAATAATATTTTTAAATTTCTATAGATAAATGATAGGATCAAAATATTAGTTGTGATAGACATGTTTATCTCTTAGGATAAAAACGAAATTACATTCATTTATTTTTTTAAAGCGTAAATCAACAATTCGTAACCTTCTGTCTCTCTCTTTCGTTCCTTCTTGAATTATTGTTTGTGAGCGTTTTTTTTTTATTATTTTAATGAACTATCAAATTTAAGAACTAACAAAATTTAATAATTTTTTAATAATATTTTTAAGTTTCCATAAATAAAAGATAATATCAAAATATCAATTATTATAGACATGTCTACCTCTTAGGATAAGAACGAAATTACATCCACTTATTTTTTTTAATGCATAATCCATCTATTCATAGCCTTTTGTCTCGTTCTTTCGTTCCTCGTTGAGTTGTTGTTTGGGAGAGTTTTTTTTTTTTTTTTTAAGTTTGAGGCATCTTAATATCGGTATAAAAAAAAACTTCTTTCATTGGCTTAAAAAGTCAACGTAAATTTGTTGATTTTCTTACAAAGCAACGATGTTTTATTTTCTATGGTTGAATTATCTAACAAAAATCAAAAGATTTACAATCAGCTTTTTTTTTTTTTTCTATTTCATTTCACTAACAGGATCATTACAAATCGAATTCAAGTTTAAAAAAAGTGAAACCTTTAAAAATATTTCTTGACAATGATTTCTACGTTTGTTTGCAGGAAATATTGATGAAGCTGTGTCCATTTTCAGGTATGTACCTAACACTTCTTTTTGTTTATTTGATGGTCAATGGTTTTTTTTAATATATAATAAGTTTGTGTGCAGTATCAAAATGAAAGGCTTGTTCTGTTTGCTATATCATTTTCTTTCATTTTAACGTGCAATAGCAAAAGTTACTTAATATTTGGTATGTGTAGTTGTCACGCTTAACAATAAAGCGAAAAAATAAAAATAAAAAAGACTCTTCACCTAAGGGAAACTATTTCTTCAATTATCTTCGCTCGAAAACTTTCATTATAGATATTTTTTCTTTTTATTCTAGTGATAATCTTTAGTTTAAACCATTTCAATTTTTATTTTTAATTCCGACCATTTCAATTTCTAGGTTTATCTTAAAATTTATAGCAAAATTGGTAGCAAGTCAGATTTCTATTAGACTTTAATTTTTTCACACTAATGCATTTTGAGCATGTTGATTTTCTTAAAATAAAAGTGCTAAAGCTAAAAAAATAAAAATAATGATAAGAAATTGAAAGAATGGGGACCCGATCACGGTAATCATTTATCAAATTATGCTGAGATCTTGCAAATGCATTGGCTTGGACAAATATATGCAAGCTAAACTTTAACAAGCTTGTTCTCACTTCTCAGCACATATACTTAAGCAACAAACCTGCGTGCTTTTCTTCAATCTTCACTTCACATGCCAAAACCAAAATGCCTCGTAAATTAAAAGTATCTCTCTGCACCTCTCTTTTGGATTTATATGACCGGCATATTCTCATCCTAAAAAGGGAAAACAAATTCTAACAAATACCAAGGACTTGCAAGATTGGGGACCTGATATTCATAATTTGATAAATGAGTAGTATAATTTTGGTACAACCAACACAATAGAGCTGTCATTAGCCCGGTAATCAGAAGCAAAACTATGTTTTGAAACTATTGAAGAAGCAGCTTCCAGTAAGCTGTTTATCATCCAAATGTATATAATTCAAATATGCAAATGGATAAGACTGATGAACAGCAAATCACATTTCCAAATCCCAAGTACTTTCAGCAATAAATTTGGGGATCTTAGATTCTTCAGCTAGGTTGACGGATGCTGAAATCTAAAAAAAAAATTATCATGGTTAGAAATCACACAGGCAAGGGATAAAGTACATTAAGTCAAGTTCTTAGATCACTACCTAAAGAGTCATCATGTCAAGAACTCGTAATAAGTTATCAAAACTAGATTTCTAACCAACAGATAATAACTCAATAGCTAACATTGCACTACCAAAGCTATCTGAAAAGGCAAGTAAGAAAAAGACTACAAATTGATTCTAAAGCTGTCTTATATAGAACATTATTAAATTAGGCAGAATTTTGTCCTGTTTCTGTGTTGTTATTAATAGTCAAAATTCGCTTCTAATTTGCCTCCCATGCAAAGAAAGCAACCTTAGTTGGAAACTTGTCTCCCTTCACTGCAAAGGATCCTCTTGTAAATCTCAATATAGGATGTTCCTCTCTACAATACATCCATTCTTTACCATAGAACACATATGACCATCTACAATCTCCTTAGGCCGAGAAAAGTATCAGTTCACACTAATGCAGTATAAAGAATGCATCATATGACTAGCCTCCCAATAAACCACCAGAGTTACTGCCTTAAAGCAACATGACCTAACATTATCTTCGATATCATTGTTTAATTAGTTGAAAATAATGAGAAACACTGACATTTTATTTCATGCTCCAAATTCCTGTTTCATTCAATAAAAGCCTAGCCTTAAACAAATAGAAGTAACATGCACATCCAAGAAAGACATAAGAAAAATGATCAAGCAATCCAAAGCCTTGCTTGCTTCAACCTCTTCACATTTCAAGTAGCACTCCAGCAGTGAGTTGCAATGACTACATTTTATATCCTCTTCATACAACACCTCTTCATACAACAGAAGTCTGAATCAAGACAACAGCAAATTCTATAGTGATGGGGGAATGCAAGGAAGCAGCAGTTATCTACTTATCATCCTAAGAACCACACCAGTCAGCCGTGTTTTAGAGAAGCACCCTCTTGCAGAAAATGTCTTCTCATATTCAAACTTTTTAATCTTTATATTACTTTAGCTTTCATTCTTGCACTCAATTTCTTGAACAATCCGTCCTCATATGAAATGAATAGTTCATTACCACCAAATGTTTAAACAGTTATCCTATGAACCTTAATTCACTTCTGCACTCTAAAGTTAAGATACCTCAACCATATCAATCACTAAGTTCCAGAGCTAAATTAATTAGGCTCCCTTTGCTTTCTGCTATTTGTCCTTTTTTTTTAGTTCATTCTTTATTTTTGCCTTTTTCCTTTGTATTAATAGAAGAAAAAGTAAAAGCGTGAACCAATCAAGCCTTCAAATTGAAAACCCAATTTCAGAATATAAATGGCAGATTTCAAGACTATACTATGCAATGGAAACACTCAAAATTCAGTAAAAAATAAAATAAAGAATTTTCTGGTTAGTTACCTTAAAAGTACCAGTAAACTTGGAATTTCTCGACCACTCCAAAGCCAAATCCCTGCTCACCGTCTGATACGACGCCTTAAAAACATCGTCATATACTCTCCTCGAAATTGCAAAATCCCACGCATTCTTCCCAAAATCATAAGATGGTTCGAAAGTCGTAACCCCTCCGTGCACGTAACTATACTTGAGCTTACAGTTCCTCGTACCAAGCACGTAATTAGCCGAAACTTTATTAGCAGAATCGAACGCGAGTGCCCCGTCCACCATTGTCCGGTTATCACCTCTGCTGTGAATGTAAGTAAGCTTCAACGGCTTCTCCGCAACCCTAACTGAGTTCATAAACTGAAATCGATAATCCTATTCCAACAAAAAAAAATACAAAAAGTCGAATAATTAACAATTCAATGATTAATTGAAGTTGTAATTAAAGGAAATTTGCTCTTCAATTTAAGCGTGCCTTTTTGGGGACGTCATAGTCGATGATGAAGAAGCCGGGTTTTTCAACTGCCAAAGTCAAACCGTTCAAGCTAGGGCCGCTGATCACCGTGGCGTCAGTCATGGAAGCGCGTAGCTTGACATCGCCGGCGTTGACGGCTAGAGTAACGGCCGCGCAGCTCTTTTCATTAGTGTATCTGCCTTTCAAAGACGCCTTCATTTCTTTCGGAAGACACAATGAACCGAGACAAGAGGGAGATGTTGGTGAACCTGTCGAGGATTTTTTTTTTTTTTCTTTTTCCTTTAATAATTTTGCATCCAGAAAATTTTGTATTTCTTCGGCGGACCTTTTTACAGCTCGATGGCTCGAATCTTCGATTGAACCTTGGGTTTTTCCAGTGGGCTTCGTAGCAGATGATGGATTTATGAGTCAGGATCACAAACTAATAAGGCAGAACAATGGGCCACAAGCCCGTTATTTAACTTTTTATTATTATTATTTTCCTTCGCTTGTATTGTTAAATCATTTATTTTTATACTAAAAAAAATTAATAATAATAATACCCGAATAAATCCTTTAACTTTATTAAAAATAAAATAAATCATCAACCTTTTATTATATAAAATTAAGGTTATAAACTTTTTATTTCATTATAATTATATCCATTAAAACTTGAAAATTAATTAATAAAGTCTAATTGCTTGAATTTGTAAAATATCATTTGCTCAAATATGTGTTATTAGAATAAATTTAAGTATGCATTTTCCATAAACTACACCATTCAACTAAGAGGATTTAAAAAAATTAATATTTTATAATGTTAATGTTCTAATTTTAATCATAATAAATACAAATTTTATAACTTAGATTTCATACAATAAAATATTGATAATTTATTTTTATTATTGAATGAATTTTGAGTGTTTGTAAAGTTATTATTTAAAAAAATGTATTGTCTCATATGTCTCAATACTTCATCGGCATAATTAAAGAGTTATCGTATATTTGGTTAGAGTGTATTTAAATAAGTAATCTAATATATATTATATAACAACATACATAAATAATTTTGTCACATAGGTGCTTACATAGACAATTATTTTAAATGATACATAAAATAGTTTTTAAAAATAATAAGATAATTTATTTCAATTACAAATTAGATAATTTTAAATTTATTTAAATATCAAAATTATTCAACTTATAATTGAATATCAAATTAATTTATAGATATATTTTATAAATTTAAAAATATGAAACATAGATTTTATTTTTTTGATAAATAGTTTTAGTTGTTTATCAAATAAATTTATTTAAATTATTATTTAATTATCAAAATATTTCAAACATATTTAATAATTACAAATATTAAGTTTATTTAAATCTTTCAATAATCTTTTTTATATTGATTTAAAATTTTATATTTTTAAAAAATTTACGTAAGATATTAAAAGTTTAAGCAATTTTATATAACATTTTGAAAATTCAAAAAATTATCATCTTAAATTTTTAAATAATAAGACCATCAAAATGATTGTATCAATTTGAACTATAATTACCAAATTTATATTTCAAATAAATGCAAAAAAATTAATACTATCTTTATCACTTATTATATCCTTTTTAAATTTTATATATTTAATCATAATTGCTAATAAATAATTATTCTATAAATTTAAGATTACAAATGTAATGTTTTATACATCAAGTGTTTAAAATTTTTAGTAATTTTTTTCTAAGGTATATTCTATTACTATTACAATTTTTTTATAATTTTTTTTCAAGATATATTTTATTGTTATTATAGTTTTCATTTTTATGATTTTTTTTCAATTTATTTTTTTCATATATTTTCTAACAATTTTCATATTTTGCATAATAATTTAATCAAGATTATTAAAGTGAAAGTATGTTAATATTTATTTTGTTATTTAATCTATCATTCAATAATATATCTTTTTATTTTTTTAAGAAAAGCATAATTTATTTTTATTTTATATAAATTTATAGGTATATAAAAATAATTTTTTAAAAATATCCAACAAAAAACATAATTTTTTTCATATTGTTTTTAGAAAGTTTATTTTTTTAATAATAAGTCAATATATATATAATATATAAATTTTATATATGTTATAAGTTTTAAATATTAGAATATAAATTTGAAAATAAATTAATTTGTATAGATATAATTTTGAAAATGAATTAATTTGTATATATATGCACATTCATATTAAATAAATAGAATTATTTTTTATATCGCATGGGTTATAATATATTGATTAATACAATAACTAAAAGGACATGTGATTTTTTTTTTTCAAATAAAACTCCATCTACAATGTATAAAATAATAAAATAATAATTTAATTAGTATGAACTGAAAGAGATCAAGCTTGAGCAGTAGTCATGGGCAAATTAAATGACACGCATCAACCAGACAAATAGTATCATGTTTTCCTCCTTTTTGAAAGAACTGTACGATAGGTTAATACAAAGGTAGACATGATCATTGGTTACATCATTTCGCATTGCTCTTCATGCACTTAAAAAAAAAAAAAAAACTACCGTTGCATTTGTTTTATTTAAAAATTATAATCTATTTAAATTCTTAAATTTATATCTATTTAATTGAAAAAAAAATTATCTGTATAAACTTTTTACAATTTATAACTTTTAAATGCTAATTTTAATATTATGTCGAGTGATTCAAAAATTAATTTATTTTTAACTTATTTTTAAGTTGATGAACTGTTAAATTTTAACCTATTTAAACCATTAATATAATCCTGGATAAAATTAACAAAGTCATATGCAGTAATAAAAGCCTAAAGACTTGAACACTGTCATGGAACAAAGCCGTGTTTTTTCACCTTGGTAAACCATTAATATTTATTTTTTAATTTAAAATATTATATTGCTATAAAATCTTTTTTAAGTCAGCCCTCCATCACCGAGTATAAGGGGAGCTACAAAAGAAATTAATATAAACTTTCTAAAAAACAATTGGTAGTATAAGTTACTTACAAAGGGCGACGGACCATGATCACCTAAACCCGAACAAATAAGGCGATTCAGAGCGTGCGAGCCCAATTAACGCGCGAAAGCCGAATACGGAAAAGATCCAAAGTCAGAATCAACGGTAATTTTCGAAAACCACGACTTCACGATAATCATACGCGCGCGTCGTATGCAAACTCAGACTTTTGCTGCTACCCATTTCGATTTCGTAAAAGATTCGTTCAAGGCTTTGCCGCTTCATTCAGTTCCCGCCACACACAATTTGGCGCGAGTTTATAAATCCCAATTTATTTCACCAGCGAACCCTAACATTTCTCTCTTTCATTCGCTCTACCTAATACGAAACTGCAATTTCACGAGCCTCTCCTCGTTTGATCCTCTTCTCTTTATCTGGCGTTGGAAAGTCTCCAATCTCAGGTGAGTTGGTGCTCGATCTGTTTCTTTTTTCCCATTGGGTTTGATTATATAGATTTGTAAATCGGAGGTCAACTATGCAACAATCGAACTTCGTAGATCTGGAGATTATGGATATTACTTTTTGTTTTGTTTTTGTTCTTTACATTATTGTTTCAAAATTTTTCGCTAGTTATGGTATCGATTCTAAATCTGATTTAGCTTTGGAAATGAAGTTCAGTGAGCTAAGACAATAGCTTGAATAGTTTACTTTTTTTTTTTTTCGCTCGATAAGGAATAAATCGTTTGCTTTTGTGAAATGCCTCTGAAAAGGGCAATGCACTGTTTTGTATTATTAGCTGTTGCATCGGTTTCCCATGAATTTCCGATCTTACCAATGGAACTAGCGATGCCGGATTGTAGTTTCAACTTTGGGTGTTCTTTAGGTTGTCGATATTTTCAAAATTGCCTCAAAATTAGGGAGCGCCATTTAGCAATAAACTTTTTTTTTTGTGTAAATATCATATTTTGTTTTCTTTTGTCTTGTCTGTGGCGACATTCTTGTGCTCAGAAGTCATTTTCTAAGACAGACTACCTTGACATTCGGAAGTTGGTTGAGAGGGAGACCCCTTTTAGGGTCATTCATTGAGGAGTAAGAGATTTCGGATTTTCGGGCATAATTTTAGTTATTACAATGTTGCTTCCACTGTACTTTAGGCAGATGAAGACAAATCTGATATGATATTTATGTGCAACTTGCTATTGAATTTTGGTATCTTATCATTAATTTGGTTCGCTATTTTTTGACCTTCAATTTTATTGCTTTTTTTTTTTTTTTTAATTTTTTAGGATAGGATTGGAGAAATGGGAGATTCTATTTTCATGTAGAAAAGTTAGGCTTGCAATGTTATATCCTTATGATGCTAAGGTATTTTATTTTGAAAGTGTTAATTATGAATAGCTTCTCAAGAAATGAAAATTTAACATATTGCAGGCAAGCATTCAAGCCATCTACGCTAGTAACAACGACTATACTATTTAATGGAGCTAAGGAGCTCGACCCATTTGCATTTTGTCCAGGCCATTAAAGGTGGTTCAGTGGCAAAGTCCATGAATGTGGATACTCGTGGGCGACCTGCGCTCAAATTTAAGGAAATCAAAGAAATATACAATTTAAGAGATGCCAGATATCCCCATCAAGTTCCAACAATTTGTTTAAGGGATGACTTGGAGAGCTCACCAAATGAATCTTATGTGGTCAAGGTAGAGAGCCCAGACTTCTCTTTGGTTAGAGGAATGAAAGTCAAAACTGAACCAGAAGCTTCTGATTTTAACTGCAACAATGATGGTGGTGAAAGAAATAATGAGCTGGATGATCATAGCTTTGGCAATATGACGTTGAAACAGATTAAGAACAGATGCAAAACAAAGAAAAGAAAACGCGTGAACTTTGTTGGTTTAAATAAAGAAACTGTGGAAACTTGCTCTCCTGTGAAACATGAGTTACCCAATTTTCAGCACAAGGATGATGGATATGATCTTGAAGAGCCTCTCATCATTTTGAAATCTAAACTATCCAAGAATGCTAAGAGTAAGAGGAAGCCTTCGAGGAAGAGTGCCTCTGCTTCATCTCCCAATGACATGTTCATAATTAAATCTGATCAGGTTAATAGTGATGAAGGCTTACTCCAACCAAATGGGGATTGGCCTGCAACTATTGATGTTAAACTTGAGAATCCTGAGCCTGGTTACTCAGAATGCCGTACTATTTTCAGTGTTACCTCTGTTTCTGATTTTAGTTGCAGTGAGCAAGTGGATTCTACTGTTACTGTATCTTATGAGGTTCCTGAAACTACCAATGTACATATTTTGGAGACTGAGGTGCCTTATCTTACAAAAGGACCTCAATACTGTTCTCTTAATGAAGTGTCCTATGAATATAGGAAGAATTTTGAGCCCAAGTTTGATGTGGGGGTTTCTAGTTGGGAGATTGTAAAGGTAGACAATCCAGAAATAATAAGTTATGAGTACTCTGACTTGTCAGAGTTTAAGAAAGAAGATTATATCATTCATCCCCTTTCCTATGATGTCTCCTCAGGGCCAATGTCTCCAACAAAGGATTATAGCTGTGATATTCACGAAAGATGGCAAAGTAATTCTCACAAGGAAGAGATGCCATGGCAGACAAGCTGTTATAGTTCAATTCAAGTTCCTGAGACAACTATTGCTTCATTTGCTTGTGGTTTAGAAACAGGGGTCTCATTCTGTCCCATAGAAGAACCTATATGCAGTGTTTCAAATGAGGTGTCTTATGAATCTATTGAAGATGTTGGTCCTAAATTTGGTGCTAGTTTTTCTGGTTGGGAGATTGTGAAGGTAGACAGTCCAGAAATGATCAGTTACCAATGTTCAGACTTACAAGAATTTGGAAAAGAAAGTTATACCCTCTATCCGCTACCCTATGATGTTTCCTCAGAGTCAACATCTCCAAGCAAGGATTATAGTCCTGATTTGCATGATAGCTTTAAAAGTAATTCTTCTGAGCACAAGATGGCTCGGCAGACAAGCAAATATGGCCAAATTGACGTGCCTGAGATGAACAGGGATACTAGCCTTCAATGCTTGGAAAATATCAATGAAGGTAGTCCATGCTCCTTTGAGAGCAGAAGTACCCATGATTGGCCTTCTAATATTAGAAACATTGCCATCAGTCCTTCCGGTGACAATGGCTTGTATTGGGGTTCCTTGTGCGTGAATCTTGAGAGACATTCAATCCCTCTTTCTGGTGATTCTCCTTCAGCAGGGAAGCAATCCCTGTCGCCTGACTCCATATCAACTAATTCCTTAGATGCTTCTGATAAGTCTATGGCATCGCCAAGACCTCTAGATTATCATCAAATGAAGCAGCAGCATTGTCCTGAAAGGCTTCTCTCAAGCAGAAAGGTGTGCAAAATATGTTGGGCTTTAAAGTGTCTACTTTTGTTCTATTGAAGTTTTTCTAACCAAATGCTTTGACTGCAGGCCATTTCTCCAGCCTCTCAAGAGAGGCTTTGTCGGGGTATGGAGTTAACTGGGATGAATGAAAATGAGCATCAACGTAAGTTAGCTAAATTGGGATGTTAACTTATATGCACTGCCTTTTAAAGTGGTCTTCATGATATTGAAACTCTTATCAGTATTAATTGATTGCTTCATCATAACTTGTGGAACAAACAAGTGGTAGCCTGGTAGAATTCCAGGAGAAACATATGTTTTATGAGCAAAAGTGAGCCAGGAAAAAGTACTATTAAAATGGAGTTGTTCCACTATAACTGATATTATTACTCTTTCATGTTTATGCAATGGACTTTTAAGCGTTTAGAGCAAAAAAATTACTGTGGCTAATGGAGAAAAAAAAAGAGATTTTGTTGATATTATGTCCAATTAATTCTTTCCATATAATTTATGTTCATTCTCAAACATCTAACATCTTGCTTTTAAATTAAGAAAGCTGAAGAAAGCTGAAGAAACTTGTTGAATCAAAATTTTCATGATTTACAAATGCAAATTAAGCAAAGCTAGTTTTTTTTTTTTCTCTAAAATATTACTGAATCATGCCTGTTTTATTTATGGAGACTAGTTTATTCTTTTGCATTCCATATCTGCTTGATATTGATTGGGTTGTGATACTATCAGAATGTAGGGGGAAGCTATATTTTGGTAAACAGACCAATCATAGAATTTTAAGAGCTCAAGGGCTTGACTGGTTCAGGGGAGACGGAGCCACTATCAAGCCAAAGTCAATCATGGGAAAAGCAAAACAAGATAAGAAAGGGTCCCCTCCTAAAGGCATTCTCAAGGTTACTCATCCTTCTCGTTCAGTACAATGTGTTAGTGGTGCATGCACCACTGTCCAACGTTGTTCACAAAGTGCGATAGCATTCACACAGCGACAAATGCGGGATATTGAATCTTTAGCAACAAAACTGACAACAGAGTTGAAGTCGATGAAAGACATTGTGAAGGGAAAATTGCATTTGGAGTTGGAGGCCTCTGTAGCCACAGCTGCAAAAGAAAATGCTGATGAGGTGTGTTTACTGTAAAACCTTCTTGCTTATCATTGAACAAGTTTTAACACATAACTTTGTTACAGTTCTTTTTTCAGTGGCTTCTTCCTTTTTGAAGTTTCAGTAATGATATACATATTATCTTTTAAATTGTCATTCATATCTGGGTAGATGCATGAAGTTATATATCTAACTAAACTTGACTACTCTGGCAGGTCAGGATAGCCATTGAAAATGCAACAAGAGCTGAAGAAAAAGCAAGAAAATGGCTTGCTATGATGACAAAAGATTGCAACCGATTTGTTAAAATCATGGTATATTTCTCTTTTCATATTATTGGAAGCAGAACAAAGCTAAGAAGAATTATCAGTAGATTGGGATAGAGGGGGTAGGGGATAGATAGGATTGCAGAAGATTTTAGAAGCAGGAAGAAAGTATGCCTTATGAGTTTTACTGATTATTTTCATGGTTTAATTGCAGAGAATGACTGAGGAAAATGCTGCTGCTTCTGAACGTGTAATCCTCAAAGAAAGGAAGATTACTTTTGCTGATGAGGCTGGTGGAAAGCTTTGTCATGTCAAGGTTTTTAAGGATGACATGGGCACAGCTTCTTTACTAGAGTCTGGCAGTTAAAACAAACAGACTACTAGTTGAGTAGTTATGAGGCATCTCCTGTTTGTATATTTACATCTTTAAATACCCTCTTGTTCT
Source organism: Durio zibethinus (assembly GCF_047325235.1). Taxonomy (NCBI): domain Eukaryota; kingdom Viridiplantae; phylum Streptophyta; class Magnoliopsida; order Malvales; family Malvaceae; genus Durio; species Durio zibethinus. The sequence goes on from NC_143162.1 coordinate 36,640,366, forward strand.
CAAATGCCTATTCAATTCCACCTTGAAGTTCAGCAAATGAATACCACGACTGTGATGCCATTGAGGATTGTTTTCACTACCTGCATGAGTGGAATAGCTGTAAGTCTATAACATTGAGTTTCCTATCAGCCAGAAATAGGAGATTGGCATCTGTGGAATGAAAGTTAAGGAAATGGGAAGGAAATAAGGGACTTCATATCTAACTTAAAGCCTTCATTTTTGGCTGCGGCAAGGGTGATTATTTGTTTTCAGGCTACTTAATTTTTAGATATTTTGCTGCTGTCGTTGGTCGTGTTCATTTTTTCATGAATGTTGCATTATATTGTGTTAAGAATGGATAGGAAAGGGCTCTTCTGCAACCTATTTTCCATTCTGAAGTCGGAACTCTTGGGGTTGGCATGTATGCTTTTTTTAAAAAATTACTTTGCTTAAATCTTGCTGTCCTGCTTCCTTCATCTGCATGGCTAGCTGACTAAGTGGAACTGGAAACTGTTACTAAGGTCATTTTACATCAGTGTACCTCCAAATTCCAGCCACTAAACATGGTGAGTCTTATTGCTTGTTCAAATTATTTTTGTTAATGTTGTTCTCTTTGTCGTGAATTAAAAGACTGGTGCATCCCATCATGCTAGGAACTTCTTTTGAGTTTTGAAAAGAAAATTTTTCAAGCTTGGATTTCTTGCCCATTAAGAAATGTGTGTATATATATGTATGTTTATGTAAAGTGCATCAAAATTCGTTCATTCATTTCCTTTCAGTTCAAAACAAATACCTTAAATGCTTGGAAATGATGGGATAATTCGATGCAAAAGCTATTAAATTGGAAATTATTTCCTTCAAACTTCTTTTCCATGCATGGAGGGCAGGCTGGATGGTTTATTGTCAGCTGACTTGACTCAATTTTAAAGGTAACCTAATGAACCTCAAAGGTCTAAAAAGCAGGACTTGTTTCATCAAAATAACTCAATATTTTTTTATGGAAAATATCAAACATCTCATTTAAAACATAATTTAATACCTTTTTATTTCAGATTTTCAACAATCCATGAATAAAGAATTACATCATATATTATTAATTAATTGTTTAATCACTGATCATAGGACATTCATGGGGTAATCACAGAACAAGGCTTCCCAAATTTCGGTGAAGGCCTCCACAATAATTCCATGGTATTGCCTTGAATTCAAAGAAAGAAAACACTGCAACAGCTGCTCTAAATCCTTTGGCTCAAACATCTGCTTCTCCAATATCATTTCCAACATCGAACTCTTGAAGTCCTCATAAGGATCCTCCGATTTCTTCACAACCGCAACGCTCCCCCTCACCTTTCCTTCCGCCGTGCTCGGCGGTGTCATCATCCGCCGCAACATTGAACCTCTCCCTGGAGTTTCATTTTCCAAGGGCACATCTCCTGTCTTTGACTTTGAAACGTTTGGTTTTGATGATCCTCTGTGTTTCCTTGACCCAAAGCTTCTCAGTCTCTTCATTTTCTTTGTGTTGTTTACTTTTTTCTTGTTCTTTTTGGTTTCCATGTGGGAGTCCTCAGCCAGTGATTGATCCAACTCAAAGGATGAATCATCCGAGAAGCTTCTTGAAGTAGAGATTAGGGTCTCAGTCTCTTCATTTTCGGCTGCTCCTTCGCTACTGAAACATCCACTGTCACGTGATGAAACACTTGCAATTGCCTTCACTTTCTCCATCTTGATCTTTTCCTTCTTTTTGACCTCGGATTTGCTCACTAAAACCGGTACTATATCTCCATTACTCTCATCAGAAAATGATTCTTCATTTGTCTTCCTTTGAAGCTTGGAATTGTGGGCTTTTGTCACTATATGCAACCGAGTTGCTTCTTTCTTCCACGAGTTGTCAGGTGACTCAAAACTAACGTCCGGAGAAAAGAACTGAGTCAATGCTCTTCCTCGGCAGCCGCAGTTGACTGATGCTATCTTTGGTGACAGATGGCGTTTGATAAAAGAGTCGTCTGGTGTCGACGGAGGCGGGCCAGGAAAGTTCGGATAGCTAATATCTAATGCTTTAGGATTCACCGGAGATAACCGGTGAATTAGCGGGCCTGGATTCTCCGGCAAATTGAAAGCTTTCTTCGATCGACACAGTTGAAAAGAGGGTATAACACGAGAAAATTTGAACTTGAAACGTTTAGCCATCTCCGAAAACTTTGGTGGTTCTCTGTTTACAAAGTCCTCAAGCATTCAGCGTCGAAGACAATTATATAATAGAGAAAAGGCCGGCTATATAGAAAATAATAAGATCTCTATTCCCAATTTCCCACATAATTAACTGACCAAATCTAAGTGATGATATCAGTTATTTACACTCTGAAAGCTACGTAAAATTCTTTAGTGAAACGTTGGGTTCGAAAACGTCTGCCTATTAGGTGGGTGGTCAATGTAAAAAACATCAGCTTTTGCTTTGTAAAATTCTACATTAGCGAGAGTCTCTCTCCCTCTCTTTCTCTCTCTCTAATAAGCTTGACAGATTAAGTGAAATCGTAAATTTTCAAATGGGTTATTTGTATTGTCTTGCTTGTTTTAATGGTAAGATCGCTCCAACCCCAAGGGGAAAAGGTTGAGTTTCTGTCGATTTGTTCTCAACATCATGACAAATAATGGGGAGTAATTACTGGAAGTGAAAGCTTTCCTTCTAGATTTATGGTGCAAATTAAAACGGTCACAATTAGCTTTTAAATGCTGACACAAACTGATTTGAGCAATTTGATCGTAACTTTGGACCATGAAACGTGACACCATAGCAATCACTGGAGCTTTGAATCAATGAGAATGTATAACTAGCCACACAAACTTGAGGCCTTCATTATATTAGAATTAAACTCAGGCAAACCTCATATAAAAACCCAAGAAATTATTCGCTCTTCTTTCAACAAATTACCATGGGATTTTCAGATGGAATGGGAGGACTTGACAGAGCAAAATGGTTGTACCCAGCCGTATTTTGAAGCATTCCACGGAAGCCCCCAAATAGAAAGAGGCTAAAAATTCAGGGCCCCCAACGTTTTGTCATGAGTGTTTTATGAATTCTGCCTTCCGTTTTCACTCAAGGACTTTGCTGCAAGGCATGTACGATATCGGCATTAGTATGACACGTGGACAACAAATTAAACACTAAAAACAAATTGGAAAATTCCACTACATGCACACGCGTTTTGAAGTTTTTGACTAAAACTAATTCTGGCTGGAGAACTTTTGAGTAAGCTCTTTCTAACTCCGTATCAACGGCAGACAAGATACAGGACACCATGGGTTGTTGTTGGTTTAAGATAGAGCCCCTAGGCCCAAAGTTCCTGACCAAACAGAATGAGCTGTAGGCAGTCGTTTTTTAATGGACCATTTTCATAATTGGGGCCATTGCTACAGTTTTAAATTGACTAGTTATCAACGCAGGTAATCAGAGAATTTGGTTGGATTCGTAGGAATTTGATGATCAAATAACTTGTTACTTTGATGGATAGGAGATCTCAAATTCCAAGTTCAAAACATATTAAAATAGGAGTTGCTTTATCCTCATATTTTTCTCATAGGTATTGGTATTCAATTTTATGGCATCTCTCTAGGATTTCAATTCTTTTCAGGTAGGATCCAAGGCGAGAAATTAATGAGGTTTATTGTCTATACTTGAATTTTAAGCCAAGTTTCTTAATGGAAACATAATTATCTATTAGTTAGATATCCATGTGTGAAATATGAATCCACTTTTTTAATTTATATTAATAGCGATGTGGTCCATGCAAAGTTGGAGCTGGCCTATCAAGTTAATGTTTCAAAATGCCCAATTATTTGGTGGTCATGCCAAGGTACTAAATCAAACAGAAATTCAGGTACAAGGATTTTCCTCGTTTATTTTTCACGGGGTCGTCAACTTTCAACAGGTTTCATTTCATGTAATATAATAATCACCTGTCTCTCTGATTGCTAGTTTGCCATGTTGCAGCCTAACCTCTTCAATTACAGCCTGCCATTCAAGCTGATTGATTTCATTGCATGCAAAAAATGGGAATCCATTTGAGACCACGATTTTTCCTAAACATTCTGACTGCTCTCCCCTGCTGCTGCTAGAATTTTTTTTTCCCGACTCAAGGTATTTTTTAATTTTAATTCTTTAAATAGAGTATTATTGAGTTTTATTTTAAAATAAAGGTATTTTCACTTGAATAAAATCCACGTCAGCCATCTACCAAATCCTAAAATTAAACGTATTACGTACCGTTAAAATCGTGCTTGCACGACGAGACCTACGCGCAAGGGGCACCTCAGGCCTCAAAAATCTTCCTCAAAGCCAAATCTCCTATTCTATCTCATTCCAGGAGATAATCAACTTAATTGAGAACGCAAAAGGAAGAGGGTTTCCATTCGAACAACGTCAAGCTTAGAGCCTTTGAGGGAAAGAGAAAGGAAAAATCTTTCTCTTTCCAAGGCTCCTTTTCCTCTTTCTCTCTCATTTTCTCCATTCTCGTTTTCCTCCTGCTTGGAGCCTAATTTTCCATGATGATAAGGAAGCTGTGTCCTAATCTTGATAAACAAGATGGCCTGGAAACCGTCCTGGAAGTGCCTATACCCGAAGAGATGTACACCAAAATGGGTAGCAATGCGGCTTTACGGTGGCAAAATATGCGTGCTTTAATGAAAGCTCAATCAGCTTTTGATAAGTCAACCCATCTCCAGGCTAAATCAGACAATGAGTTCTTGGCTTTGCTTAAGATTGTTGGTGCTCCTCTCATCCCATGTCAGGTCCAATTAGAGAATTATACACTTTCAAGGCCCCTCAAAGATTGCTCTATTGTGAGTACAACTCTCCCATATCTTCCTTAATTCCAAGAATTCTATATATGTTCATGAATTCATATGAACATCAATAACAAGACTCTTGTTGTATAAGTAGGAATCTTCTACCGCAAAATATATAGTAGAGCAGTATGTAGCTGCTACCGGAGGACATTTGGCATTGAGTTCAGTGACAAGCATGTATGCAGTGGGACAGGTGAAAATGCAGGGTTCAGAGATGCAGCAGGGTGATGATAGCGTGCATGCCAGAGGCAATTTTGAGGTTGGCGGGTTCGTATTATGGCAAAAGAACCCGGATTTGTGGTATTTAGAACTAGTTGTCTCTGGTTTCAAGGTTAGTGCAGGCAGTGATGGTAAGGTTGCTTGGAACCAGTCGTCTTCACAACCCGGTCATGCAAATAGAGGCCCTCCACGACCCCTACGCCGATTCTTCCAGGTACTTTACTTCAGATATATAGTTTGTTTGTTGTCTTGACGAAATGAATGTGGCTGACAAGATGTTAAAAAGACAAGAAACTTAAACAAAAATCAGTCATAGAATCGGATTCACGATTGTGTGGGACAATGACAATTCCTGAAATTTGTGAAATCCATAACTTCAGTCTTTTTGTTGGCCCAAAGATTTTCTTCTTTTGATTAGTTCTTTAATCAAATCAAACACATTGTCAAATCAGAGAAGAGCATGACAAGAACATTTATCATCTGCTGCATTGAGTTTAACTTCCATGATATTCACTGTGTGAATTCCTAAGGGATTGGACCCCAGGTGCACAGCTAGCTTATTCTTAGATGCAGTTTGCATAGGAGAGCAGGCAATTAACAATGAAGATTGTTTCATACTCAAGCTTGAAACTGCTTCAAACGCCCTCAAATCTCAAAGTTCAGCTCAAACAGAAATAATCCATCACACAATCTGGGGATATTTCAGCCAAAGAACAGGACTTCTTGTCAAATTAGAGGATAAGAAGCTGGTCAAGATGAAGCCCCCCAATGGAAACGACAGCGTATTTTGGGAGACCAGCGTGGAATCTGTGGTTCAAGATTACAAATACATTGATGGCATCAACATATCACATAGTGGAAAGACTATGACAACACTTTACAGATATGGAAAGTCACATAACCACAAGAGGAAGATTGAAGAAACTTGGAGGATTGATGAGGTTGATTTCAATATTTGTGGGTTGTCCACCGAAACGTTCCTGCCTCCAGCTGATCTCAAGAGAGAGCAAGAAGAGCAATGATAAGCTAGATTTCCTTTATATATATATATATATATATATATATATATTTAGGGGCTAGAAGTTAAAACTCAAAGAAAAGTTAAAGAACAATGCGTGTACATATATATAGGAAAAATTTGAGAATCGCTTCATTCTTTCAAGTCTAGTTAATTAAGCTTACTGAATTAAACAAGACAGATCATTATTTTTGCGGTTGATTGTGTCTTCAAAAACCTTTCAATTCCCTGGAAAGAGTTAGAACACTTTCGAGTTTGTGGTATAATATTTTATTTTATTGTTTTGGGTCAAAAAACAATATACATATTTTGGTATTATAATAATATTTTGTGTACAATAAAACATTTTATTGTGGAAATGTTAAATTCAACATAAAATTAAACCAAACTCGTATATTATAAGATTTGAACCTATAATTTTAAAATATTAAAATATTTCCTTTATCATTAAATGAAAAACTTCATTAAAAAGTTTATACTCTTAAAAGAAGGCAAAGTTTTTAATTCCTATGCTTTTAATAACTTGCTTGACTTCCTTAGCAAGATCAAGTTTAATATTCTTTTAATAAGTTGGACTATTTATTCTCATTCTCACGCGATCGGCCTTTTTTCCGCTCTCAAAACACTTTCATGTTCGTACTCAAAATTAATGTTACCCAGCCGCCTAGTGTAGAATTGGTCAAAGCCCAGCAAGGGAGTCACGAACCACTCTTCAACTGAAACAAACCCATCAAAAATGGGCTATTCCGTTTAGGCCCAGCTTAAAACAGATCTACGTGTAAGCCCTTGTCGGCCCATCTCCATTAAATTTTAATATTCTGGGATCATTTGGGCCAAAAGCCCTAACAGCCCATAATTTTATCAAAAGGGCCCAAATAAAAGTCGCCGCCGACTCAAACATTCGACTCGACACTTCTCAAACCCTAATTCCTGTAAACTCTATTTAAACTTCTAATGTCCAGTCTTCTTCCTCAACTCCCCGCCTCCTAAGATTTAGCTCTCCTTTCTTTCAGATTCGTTGTATATAATTTTTTTTCTTTTGATCTGCTTCTCCGATTCGATTTTCCTGGAAATTTCCATTTTAATTTTTTTTTTTAATTTGGATTTTACAAAAATCAAATTAAAAATTATTTTCTTTGGTTGCATCTGTTTTACCCTCTCCTTTTTGTAGCAAAAAAATGAATAACGCTAAAGGAGATATAACGGAGGCAGATATTGAAAAGGTTAGCTTATCAGCCCATCGCATTTTATTTCTTTGCCTTGGTGTCAAATGGACTTACCCATATTTCTTTTTTTTATTAAAAAATTGTTGCTTTTTTTGCTTTTTTATTGTTAATGGCAAGAGATGAATATTTATCTTATCCTTCTTTCTGATGAACCCTGGAGATTCTAATTTCCGCTTATTGATATTCTGATGCCCTTTTTTTTTTTTTGTGAATTTATGCTTTGAATTTGAAAGTGAAGGCAAATGATGTGAAATTTCTTATCCTAAACACTGAAACATGAATGTAGACTGATAAACTCCGCTTATTATCTGATGCCTTGGCTTTTTTTGGACTAAAGCTCGATCTTTTTCTACCCTTTTTCAGTTTTTTGTTTATAAAGTTTTAAACTTTGATTTTTTTTTTATGAATTGATGATTTGGAATTTTCAATGATGAGAAGAAGCAGACGGGCGGTCTGAATCTGATGCCATGTTGTATGTCTGCAATTTTCCACTTGTGGAATTTCTCTGAGTTATTAATCATTTCTCTGTTTTCTGATTTTCCTTTTTATTTCATGGTTTGAAGCTGAAAATAAATCTTTACTTCTTTATGCAATGATGAAGTTGCTTTAATTATGTCTGGACATATGAGTTAGCCTATGATAAGCTTATGCATCTTCTGAGCAATGCTGTAGTATCTATCTTTCTATATGATTCTATGTTGAAATTTAACTCTTGAAAAAGATTTAGATTTTCAAAGGTTTTACTTAAGTGATGGCTCTTGATTTTACCAGGAATGTCTCTTGAGGGTGTAGTAAATACTTGATTTCTGGTTCTTCATGGTAGACAAATGTCACCTGATTTCTTCTGTACTTGTCTTTGATAATTGATAAGCATCTAAAGTTCTGTTATCAAGCACCCTAAGAGTATTGGTAATTTTTCAATTATGGAAAATTATGTTCATTTTTCAATTATGTAGAAGTTATGGAAAGTTATAATCTAAATGCAGTTGTTCAATTATTGTGGTCATTTTTCTCGCTTTGGATGTAGATATTTCCTTAAATAAATCTTAACAAGTGCTCTTATGGAACTTGTTCTTACTAAACTGTGTTTGTACATGGATTTAAGGGAGAACGTATGTGTTTGCAAAGACCTTATGACCATGTTGGTGTTATCTAGAAGTTTTTTTAGGTGAAGATTGTAAGATTGTTGAGACTTTTGCAGTTTCTGTCGATCTGCCCCACTGGATTTTCAGCTTTGTATAATCTTTATCAACATCTATGTTTGGCTGGGTCATATGTTTAATTCTAAGGCAATCCTGAGATTTGTTTTTTTCTGGTAACAGGATATATGAAGTGTTGATTAGGTTAATGAAAAATTGAGCGGCAGTAGGGTAGGGAACCTCTGCTATGGTACTGCCCACTCGGCCAAATGAGCAGTAATGCGATTGTGGATAAATTTTATCGCTTTAAGTTTTACCATTTTGTTTACTCAAACAGATTGGAATGTATTTTAATGGTCTTCTATTAATGAATTATTGATAGGAAAACATTATTTACACACGCACTCAAGCACGCTTCACGCTCATCCTAAGATTTGTCCAACGGGTCACATTTGTCTCATCGCTTTGATTGATTGTGTTTGTTTAAACTAATCATTACAAAATTGATGTTCTAGTTTGATATGCATTGGGTTGATGGCTTATTTTACTGACCATATCAATAAAATGTAAATCTTCACTCCAAAAATTTGAACAGGCAGTCACTAGCTGAAGGCACTATGATGCAGAAAATGTGGGTTTAAAATCTTTGCTAATCTAAAAACCCAGGCTTTACCGACGTATGGGGGCGTGCTCCCTAGTTGGAATCCTAACGGTGGCTGCTGGTAACTGCTGCTTAGCGCGTGGAATCCACAAGACAACAACTGTTAACTCTCACTGTTGGATAGGCATTATGGGGCTTTGTGGGGCTGGGATGCTCTTCTATAGAACACTGGACCTGGGTCTTTAAATCTTTTAGTTGAACTGGATAGCAAAGTAGCTCTAACTCATACCTGTAGCTGTAAACATGAGACAAAGCCTGGCCCATATAGGGCTGAAATCTTCTGGTTTCTAGTGACTTGTACTACGACCCTGAAAGGGTGAAGCCGTGAAGGTAGTTAAGCAGGGAACAAAGATATGTCCTTTCTTCTTGCAATTTTCGTATAAACAATTACTTTATCATTGTCTCAAAACCACCAGTTAAAAACAGACATTGACTAAGACATCAGCTTTGTTACTTGAGGTTGTGTACGGAAAATAAGGACAATGTAATGTTCTTCGAGATTACGCTTTCCTTACTTGGAGTTCGTGGTTTTAACTTTTTGTTCACTTACAGTATTAGCTTGAAAATATAGGAAAATTTTCTTTAGATCCCTAAAACGATATTAATACTAGTAAGTAGTATTCATTAAATAAATTCTTAGTTAAATTTAATGTTAATTTGATTACCACAAATCTTTTCCTCCCATTACAGTGACACTTCACCGACTTTCTGCTCTCTCTCTCTAAAAATACCGACAACGAATTCTGTTCTCTACTCTCTTACCCTTCACTGCTTTTTTAGCAAAAAAAGGGAACTTCTTCACAATTGTGGTTGAGAGAGCTGAAAATGAAGGACCAAGATTCACCCACAACACTGTCAATTCCAATGAGTTCACCGCAACAAACAACAGGTAGTGTTAAGAAAGATAGCCCTGTAGCTGGTTTCTTTGGTAAAAGTGGATATCAATTCTGGGTATTGGCTGCAACTCTCTTGCTTGCTTTCTGGTCCCTGTTTACTGGCTCTGTTTCTCTCAAATGGTCTTCTGCTAATCTTACTAGATTCTCTGATGACAATCATTTTTCTATCCATAACGATCTCGACGTCCTCGTAAGCAATCAATGCTTTCCTTTTTCTCTTTGCATTTCTTTTGTTTAATTTTCTTGGTTTGTTGGTTTTGGATTGACTCGTTTTGTTTAATAGGAATTGGAGGAAAGAGAGAAGGTGGTGAGGAAGATGTGGGATGTTTATACGCATAGCGCTAGCGCTCGTTTGCCAAGGTTTTGGCTTGAAGCTTTTGAGGCTGCTTATGAATATTTATCAAGTGATGTTCCTGGAGTTCGAGAAACTGCTATGTCTGAGATTGCTAAATTATCTATGCCCTCCCTAAATCTTGATTCGGCCTCAGCTCAATCAAAGGTTAGTCTCAGTCTCTTTTTTTTGGTTGATCTTTTTATATGATTTTGATCTGCCTCGTAGCCTTGAAAGTGATTGAAATAAAGGTTAGAGCTTGGTTTTTTTTTTTTTTTCTCCTGGTAAAAGAAAACAAGAGAAGGATTGTGTTGAATTTTTCTTCTGCGTTTTTGTGGGTTTTTTTTTTCTCGTCGAGTTCTGTTTTAGACCTTTCAGTGACTTGAAATTTGTTATAGGACTTTCTATTGAAGTTTGAAATCTAAAGATTTGGAGAATTTGAGTGACTGTTCTGAATAAGGATTAGGATCCAGCAATTCACTGAAAATGGTTTATTTTAATTTTTCCATCAACCAGTTTGTAGATGTTGGATTTTTTTTAATGATTAAGGTTGCTTTTGTTTTCCTCTCTTCGTTCCCTTCAGATTTAAGCAACATTTCCTGGAAATTTACAGATTCCAAGATTTGTCCATATTAGATTCGTTTATAGTATATTAAAGTGGACGTCTGTCTCCTAACAGAAAATCAAATCATCATTGCTTTTTCTCAAAAGGCAGCTTGAAAAGTTTTACTAATGACTACTGCTTTTGCAGGGCACTAAATATGCTAAATCCATCATTTTTTTCTAAGGTTATAGGGAAAACCCAAGCAGAAGTCGAAAGATTTGAAACTGAACCTGCAGGATCAACCCCAAAGTGGGGACATGAGCCGCTAGGCTAAACCCATCATCTTAACCTAAAAATTTGGGGCGGTTAATTACTTTCTGCAATATCAAGTTTGCAATGTTGAAACAAAGTTTTCTCTGCTGTGTTAAGATTGTAAACAAATCATTGCTCAATGTATCATGTGACAAACAGGTTTCTCATATTTGTCATGTTGTTATAATATCCAGAGCAGCAGTCGAGGGATAAAGACTTCCAAACAAGCTAATGAAAAGAAGATAGCTGCAGCTAGGACTACCTTATAACTGGAATTTCCAGTCCAGTCCCAGTTCGCACCTAGCAATATCTCATACTGCTTCAAGTTCAGAGGAAATAGCAATTAGCTGGTGTCCAATTTTACCTCTTCCATCATTGAATAAGTCGTTGGAAGCTTGAAGTCTTCGGATGGAGTTTTCTAGTATTAGATTTAAAACTGTAAAAAAAAAAAAAAAAAAGTATTTGTTGTCAAGTGGAGGGCAGGAAACTTCAGTGTGAACCTGCTGGACAAAATGGAGGAACAAAATTTGCCTCGTCCATTGTACTGATACCTTTTGTTTCGGGTTTGCGAGAAATCAGTATTTTATTGTATCCTTCGTATCTGAAATTTCTAGACGGATGACCTGATTGGTTGGTGAAAGAATTCATCTAAACACTACCACATATAAGAGCATCATCACCTTTTTTGTGATCAAAGTTTAGACTTGCTATCATAATAAAAATAGACGACTTTACCGCATTTGACATCACAAAATTGCTTGAGCAGATTCTATTGCTGCTGCTGTTGCTCTATAAGGAGGTAAAAAAAGAAAGAAAAAGAAAAAACCCTACCTGTACATAAACAGTTAAGCCAAATGTATTAAAACGAGACATCTCAAAAATATTCTACCGTCTGAAACTCATCCGTTATGACGTCTCTAAAGAAGTCACAATTATCAATCTTCTACCGTCTGAATCTCACCCATCATGATGCGGTTACTGACGACATTAAATCCCAAAACAGCCGGGCTCACCTTCTTTCCTTTCTTCCCCTTCTTCTTGCCTCCTCCCTTCGAAGACCCATCTAGATCGACTGCAAGATCTTGGTCAAAGTCAGCAACGCTTATATCGCCAGAAATCACATTTCCGGCGCCCAACTCCATGAACTTTCTGTCATGTCCACTTTGAAAGGCAATCTCAAGCACGTCAGCTGGTAACAACTCCTTATAGTTGAGAAATTTTTCAATGAACTCATGATTAGGATCATATGATCCAAGGTTCTCTACTAAAAGTATCTCAGCCTCAGACCTAGATTGCTTCAAACAATATTCCAAGAAACTCGTATCTAGCAAAGAAAAAAAGAAAAATGACACAACATTAAAATGTCATAAATCAATGAGTATTCAACCAGCTTTATATCTAGAAAACTTAATTTACAGATTCACATAACTAGAAAAAGGACAAGCAATTATTAGGACATCATCATACACTGAAAAGTGGAGCTGCAATTGAAATTTTATGTGATCAACACTTTTCCAAAAGAAAACAGGATATACAACCATTGTCTTCTACCTAAAATATGCATAATTTTGAAACCATATAGCAAAATACCATACCGTTTGTCCCAATAAGCCTAACACACTCGCTCTCACACCAATCCTTGAAATCCATAGCCTCTGCATAAAAGTTAAATGCATATGTGACATCATTTTTATGAGACGTTGAAAACAACTTTTTGTATGAAGACCATTACTCATCTTAGGATGACTTACCAGAATGCCTGGTCAACATATCCCTTTTCCCCTTAAGGGAAGACCGAGTCGAGGCAGGAGAGGATGACAGAGTGCGCTCAATAGGTCTGCCACCCGCGGACTTCTGCCCGCTTAATGACCCACTAGTAGTTCCTTTAGCAGGAGTACTTTTTGTTCTCCACCCGCCCACGTTTGCTAGAAGTGGGAAATCAGGTCTGTTTACAACAAAACATAACATTCATATCTCCATTTAGTGATTAATATTGAATCTCATTAAATATTAAGTTAGAAAGGATAAACATTTTTACTTTTCTTTGTGTGCAAGGATGTATTATTTACAAAGTGGCTTCATATAGGAGTAAAAATGGCAAAGAGAGTTCCCATACTGAATCCAAAAGTTGGGATAATTATTGTTAAGTTGCAGTCAAAATCTTAATTTTCTTTTTACTAGAAGAAAATCACCCTCTGACCACAGTACTTAGCTGCTCTGGATAACAAGGTGTTGCAGAACAGGATAGCTTACAAGTGTGTTATCTTTGCAGACTAGAATGCAGTTGAAATAAAAAGAGAGAGACTCATCTTTCCAACTCACTCTAGCAATTGCACGAAAATATTTCACAAGAGAAACATTTAATGCATGAGGGTGTGCGTGTGTTTTCCTTTTTTTTCCCCCCCTCAAAGGGGGAGGGGGGTGGGTAGGGGAAGAGAACATACTGCTTTGTTTCTTGCTTTGTCTGATCAATTGGACCCCAGAATAGGTCATCATCTCCTTTATATTTTGACTGAGAAGATGCATGAGAATTTATCTGGATGGGAGATGCAGCCTTTGATGGTGAAGATGCAGTGATGGACCATGATAAAACACCACCATCAGTTGACTGACTTGGTTGGGATTTCTGAGGAGTTGGTGTTGGATTTGTGTGCTGGACAGAGGAATTCCTCTTCTGCTCCTTTTGTATGTCCCTTAATGACGTGGGTTTAAGAAGTTTCTTAGAATCAGCAGACCATGCTGGCGCAGGGGAAGGGTTTACTTGCTCCCCTCTCCAAGGAACAAAATCTCCCAAAGAAGGACCTGAAGGAATTGAAGGCAATACTTCCTTCTCTGGTTGTGCTGGTCGAGAACTTTTGCCTTTCTCAACAGGACTTACACTAACAACAGCCACATCAGTAGCATTAAGAGGACCCGATACCTTTGCTCCGGTGCCCTTTCCTTTGGCAGACCTTTTACGACTCTTTTTAGTTTCCTTAGCCTCAACAAAGTTGTTGTCATCAATAGGTTCCACATTTGTGGTGGTATCGTGCGCAGAAGATGCACAAATAATGTCAGGAGCATCTGCATCTCTTTCGCTGGATTTTGCCAAAACTTCTTCTGCCAACAAATCATGTAATGGGCTCTTTTTACTCATTGGATTTGCAGAACTTTCAGGTTTCACAACAGCTGACTCAGCAATATCTGCATCTCTTTGACTTTCTCTAGAAACTTTGGGTTCTAAACTACTCACAACCCCAGCCCATGGAGTTGACAAACTCATAGAGTTGACAGAAGAAGTAACCTCTGATGCTGCCATTTCAATTAGTGCCTTCCTTTGTTCTTCCTGTTGGATTTCCAATAATGACTTTGCCTTGAAACCAGGAGCAGGTTTCCAAGCATGTACTCCAGGCTGCGTGGATGTGTTCTGCACTGGGAAAGAACCAGAAAGTCTGGACTCACCCTTGAGTTCTGTTGTTTCAACATCACCCACACCAACATTAGCAGCTGAAGAGCTTTTGGCATAGTGAGAATCCCTGGGGGCAATTCTTGATTTGTTCTCTTCTGTCTTTCGTGGAGACGTCCCATTAATATCATCTTCAGCAGTGTTAGTGTCACCAATATCCAGCTCTTCAGTTTCAGATGGTTTCAGTTGCACCAAAGAGGAAGCTTTTGAAACTCCCTTTGCCTGGTCAGAAGCTTGTGATTTACTAGATTTTTGCTTTCTAGACTTCTTTTCCGAAGCTTTTCTTACCTGACGAGCTTCAACATTCTTAACTTCTCTCATTACAGAAGGCTGATCATTGCTTCTTTCTCTTTCAACTTGCAGCTGATCAATAGCACTAGTTGGTTGAATACCCTCATTCATAGGTGTATCAATTTTACAGGTTCTAGCAGTAGCAATTCCAAGGTGCTCCAAGGTTCCACAATTTGCATCATTCACCAGGGTTACAATCTTCTGAGCATAGTCCAGTGGCTGCTCCGCAGCAAGAGCATAGCAGTCAGAAGCAAGGAGGGGCTCTTGCACAAGAGAAGCCTCCGAAGAGGATAAGTTCATTTCCAATGAGGGTGAACTTTCAACAATTGTTGTCACCGGCAAAGACTGTTGGATGTCATTAACTGGTTCTGGGGCATTAGTCCCCCGGCTCTTCTGACGATTAATACTACTAAACATCTGGTGTGGTAGATGCAAAGGAGGGGATCCAGAACTAACAGCATAACCAATATCCTTGGAAACTTGTGGAGGCAGATTCATTAAGTTATTGGCATGTTCATCTTGGGTGCCTGGACGTTGCATCTGTGAGCCAATCTGAAGCATATCTTGTGATGATGGCTGAAGTCGACTGGGATCCACAGATGCACTCCTTGTTGGCATTGTAGTATTCTGTAAGTGTCCATAAGAGGGTTCACCAAAACGCTGTTGGGAATGATGTTCTTGCAAAACCTGTGAAAGCAATTGTTGTTGCCGTAACAACTGTTTCTGTTCCTCCTGTTTCTGTTGCTGCTTAAGCAACATGATCTTCTCAAGCAGTAACATCTGTTGTGTTGGTACTGCTGTCTGGGGTTGTAGCTGCTGCATAAAATACTGCTGCTGCAACATATTTAGCAGTTGGGAGTCTTGAGATAAAGTGGAGGAGAGTAACTTTTCAGGTGTTAGAATACCAGATGGGTTATCCATAGTCTGACCAAGCAAACTTGTCAAGGAAGGTGGGGTTGGTGTTTGCAGCCTCTGTTGCTGGATCCCAAAGGGAGCTTGGTTAGGAAAATTTTGAGCATGATGTAATTCAATCTTATCTTGAAGAGGATCCAATGCACTTTGTGCAGGAAAATTTGACCAACCACCAACACTATTATTTACTCCTGGAGCAGACCTGTCCAGTAATCCATGGAGGATGGACATCAAATCAGCACCTTGTGAATGAGGTGGCTGAAGAGTGTTGTCAGTCAATGATGTGAGGAGCTTTGCTTGAGGTGTGGGTGATTCAGAGATGATCTCTGGCTTTGAAACCACAGATGCATCATCTCTCCCTGGCCAATAAGGGTATGATTTTGGTAATGACCTTTGCCGTTCAAGTGTCATTCTCTTGGCCAAGATATAGAGATCACTCTCATTTTCTATTCCAGATGCTGGAATGCTGCTAGGATTATTTGCAAGATAGCCTTGCAAACCTAAAAACAAAACCATACGAGACAGATTAGGCAGCCTGTTTGAAAATACTAGAAGAAAATTGAATAAACTGTGGAGAAGAGCTTTATAGATTACAATCCTGGAAAACTCTACCTACAGAATTCAGCAAACAAAGATTCTATACTATAGTATAATTAACTAAACAAATGTATGTGTCTCTATAAAAACCAAACCTTGGGATGGATTGCTGATGCCACCAGACATGAGTGACTCCAAAAACTTATTTTCAGCTTCTGTTGTCGGCCTTGACTCATTTCTGATCATATCAATCTCACTTGCACCAGCATGACCTTTCCCAAGGCTACCAGAATTTGACGTGCTTGACAAATCTGAGAGTTCACCCTGTTTTGGCACACCAAATCCAGGTGGTGGTCGTGCTTTAGCCCGTAAGTGGGGCATCACATCACCAAGTAAGGAAAATGGTGAGTCCTTGGATGCATTTGCAAGCCGAACTTCCAAATCTATCCCAAAATATCCTGCCTCATACCAGCCTATGATGTCAATCCCTGAAAAAGGGCCTTGAATTTCACCTTGAGGATCTTTGTAGTGAAGGAGAAGGTCCTCTGGAGCAGGCAGCTTCCTAGGTTCAGGTTCTCTCTCCAAAACTCCAGATGGTTGCCTCTTAAAAATAGGATCCTCACTAGATTGCCAATTTGCTTCATCTCTGGAACAGGATGAATTCATCACACTACTTTCTCGTTGGTTAATCATATCTTTCTGTGGTTGTAACCAGCTCATGTCAGGGGTTCTTGACCTGACATCAGTTGGAATCTCCTTCCAATCATGTGTGGCTGTATGTGTTCGTTCTCCTAATGAGAAGGTTCTCCACATGGTGCTGGGATTAACAGAGTTAGCCACTTGTATGCTTGATTCCCTACTTATGGGCACCTCTTCAGCCCTTCTATAAGAACCCCTATCGTCCATAGCTGCAAAAATATAAATGAATAGAAGATCAATTGTCATAGCAAGAAAATGCATATCAAGATAAAGTAGGTAAGTAGTATGTCAAATCTACAGAATGCAGTATAGTGTATTGAACTTCAAACAACAAAAAAGCTGAAATTCAGCATGAACAAAATCTCAATCACGAATCAAATTAAACTAAACTACCAATCCATTGAACCAACAAATGTAATCCACAATAACTAGTTATCTCCCTCCCCATAACAAAACTCAACTAATCCATAATCCCCTAGACAAACTGATTCAGGTTGGCTACCTGAGTCCTCTTTATTATTCCAAACCCTGTGTAGTAATTCTTTAAAAGATGTAGCCATGAAAAAATTTCTTATGGTTCAAGAACTTCAATTGAGAATACCTTTCACATCCAATGAAATAATTTGTAAGGTGGTTGCCAATGGTATCACCAATACAGGTTAAACAATTTATGTGATTATACCTTCTGATTTCAATTTAGTATCTGGGTATCCCTTATGCTTTTCAAGTGCCAAATCTTGTGAATAACTGCTCTTTGGAACGTCAGAAATATCCTCTTTATGATCATCAATAGCAGTTGGTAAATCTTCTCTACTGCCTGTGTAAATAAATTCCAGCAGAAATTAGACACTACCTCAAAATAAACACAAACTTACAGCATAATATATCTTGAACTTGTTGAATACCAATCTTGTTTCGTTTTGAATGAGTAAACTCTAGAGAGTTCCGCCCTGCAGGCCCATCTTTAGGCATCTGAGAAGCACCACTACTTGTTATGTCCCCTTTGTCAATTCCCTTCAGAACAAGCTATCAAAAAAGCAATAAAATCAACAGAAGAGTCTAAATCAAAGTTCACCATCACAGTACATAAAAAAGGGAATTACCATTTCATCAGAATTAGGAGCACAAAGAGCTAGAGGTTCCAATGGTTCATTCTGCGTAAGTGAAGGCACTGGTACAAGCTCTTCTAAGAGTTTTTCATAAATCCCCATGTCAGTCCTCTTGTATAAGTCAAGCAATTTTGTCCTACTATATCTTAATGGGGATGGCTCTCCATGGTCAATTTCACCTTTGTCAGATATGCTTCCCAGAGATTGACGATGAGAAGGCATACTAGCCCCTGAGTTCCCACCAGAACTGACCCTTCCACGGCCAGCAGAAAATGTCAAAGGGTGGTTTTCTCCATGTCCCCGGCCATAGGAAAAAGTGGAAACCTGCTTGCTTGGAGTTAATGTTTGGTGATGAGGAGGCTCTACCCTTCCTCGACTTTGAGAAGAGGTGAACCTCCATGGGCGATAGTGATCCCCCTCCCTCTCATCCTTCCCGTGACTGGAAAGATGAGACAACCCTTTGTCAAGAGGCATATCACCATCTCTTCCATAGTCTGCCCACTTGTCACGCGAGCTTTCAGTGTTTTTATCATCAGGGCCCCAGCGTGTGTTCCATTTGCTCTCACGCCTTTGATCATAATTTGAGTCCCTGTTACCTGAATCAGTCCACCGCTCAGAGGAAGCACGGCGTGCTTCTCCAAATTGTCTTGAAGGCAAGTTATCTGCCCATCGATCCATCCTGCGGGTATCGCTGAGCTCTTTATCTCCATCCCTCCAATGATCTTTGCGCACAGATGAATGGGTGTCTCGTTCTTCATCGCGCCAGCGGTCTCGGCGACCAGTGTCCATATCAAGTAAGGATGGCCTGAAAACGTTCTTCTTCTTCAGGGTATCATGAATCTCCTCACCATTTCCCGATGGCTTTACGACATCGGAGCGACTTCCATGAGCTGCATATGGGCCAGGATGACTTTCCTGTACAGATGATTGAAAAATTAAAATGGAAAAAGAAGCACATCTAAGACAGTAAGAATATTAATCAGAAAACTAACTAATTCTCGAGAAGAAAACTGTATGCTGATGATAGAAAGAAGGGCAAAGCATTCACACAACATAAAAACCCAAGACTACGAATGAACAAGAACACCATGAGTCAAATAATAGAAGTATATAGCCAAAACAACAACAATTATAACATACCATAGTTCCTATTCCCGGCTTACTCTCCCCTGGCTTTGGCAGAAGCCACTGCGGTGAAAGCGGAATAAGATTGTCAGATCCTTGAACATCTGCATAAAACAAAAGGATGCGTCAATTAGAGACATGGCATATATTCAAAACATGTATTTGAAATTAAAATGCTTAAAGTCACATTCAATGATAGTGCAAAACAGGTACACTCGCAATGAAACAAGCACTGAATTTTATTTTATTTAAAAAAAAAAACTCATTATCTGAGAAATGACTGAACTTGCTTCTTGAAACTGCCACATGGACTTAACATTGAATAAGAAAAACAAAATCACGAAGACAATGAAAAACAAAAGCGCCAAGAGTAGAAAAACATCATTTGCAAAGCCTCAATTGACTTTCAAATGCAGCATTTCAAACTAATCATAAACCAAAGGAATGTCTCAGTAAAAGCTATTCAAGATGCAGCTAACAAGACGAAAATTAAACAATCAATTGTCAGTAAAAAGTTAAGTTGCATCGATCAATGGAATAAAAAATGTTGCAACTTTTATATGATCAATCACATAAATCCTAGTACTTGAATTCAATGACTGAACGAATATTGTGCAAGAAATGAACCAAAACTCGTTTTGAGTCGAATTAATTAAAATAAAATAGAACAACGTCAGTACGCAGCTATCGCATCGCACTTTTCAAATTGAAATTATATATATAATCAGTACGGAAAGTCGGTAACTAAAGTGCGCCAAGCTTAAAGCTATCATCATTTCTCTTCTTCACATTTCAATACCCAAACGACACAAAAAATGACACCAACAAAAACCTGCCATTTCCAAATGATAAACCAAGAACCCTAACTTCGAAGCAACAAAATCAATAACAACCCCCAGCAATCTCGTAAAACCACTGAATCTACCATAATGCTTCAATAGCACAACGAAATGAGCACAAAGATGAGGAAATGATCTGAGCTAGGGTTTTACAGAGACGAATGAAGCAAACTGTTCATCAATGCGAGTAGAGGAAAAGAAAGCACCGAGGTAAAATACCTTTGGAGACCGGGTGGGGAGGGTTGACGGTGAGTTGGTGGCGGGAATCGGAGGCAGAGCTATGAGCCATGGATGATCGGTGAAAGTTGAAAGAGCTAAAGAGAGAAGAAGGCCAAAGGAAAACCCTTAATGCTGTTTTTTTTATACTTTTTTCCCTTTTATATGTGCGTTTGCCTTGATTGCGCTAAGCGGGGTGAACAAAAGAAGATGTGAAGAGTGGCGGACAAATACAAGTTAGGTGAAAAAAACACAAATTATAAGAATAAAGTGGTAAAAAGATAAAATTATGGAGAGATTCGGGCTTACCGCATACGTTACTTTGGACAGATTCTTATGATTATCCGGTGGATAACACTTACGCGCTTTGCAAATTGCGTGAAGCACGGCACCTGAATAAGTCTTACAGTGGCTTGCACGTGAGGTTGTGATGAGAGGAGATAAGGACTATCTGTGTTTTGATTCGATGGCTCCGTAATACGCCACGACCGTGCTAGGGTCGAAACATGGTGCGAAGTGATGGACATTGGGTTGGTTGGGTCTTTTACCCAAAAGCCGAAAACAAATCAAGGTTTTTGGGCTTAATAGGCCGTAGCCATTGCAATTATCAGGCAGGAGAGTTAGTGACAGTACGTAATTAAATTTATCGTATCATTAAATAAATTAAAATATTAATTTTAATAAAATTTATTTAATATAAATTTTTATTAAATTTTTTTTTCAGTTGTAATTATGATAATTATTTTTAATTCCAATTATAATAAAAAAATTTTTTTTTTAAATTTCACTGCCATTAATTTCGTCGTCAATCGTTATGGAGCCTTACTCGTTACGGAGTGATGCCGGGTGCGCATGCTGTAAAGGAAATGGCTGGAAGACTTGGCACCACCAGTTCGTGGAGACTAAATTCCCGGCTTTATTTCTATATAACTATGTAATCGCAATCCTCCAGGAATGTTAGTCTTCAAACCCATTTGTTGGAATCGTCCGTCTGTTTCGTTTTCGTTCTCAAGATCTCTCACAATGGCCCAAGCAGATCAGCTTAACAACAGCCCTGAAATCAAAGAGACATCCCTAAAAGCCCCAAAACTCAGTCAAAATGGAGTGCATGGAGTTACTCGAGCTCCAGTCCCACTTTTGAGAGTCAAAAAGCTTTCTGAAAAAGCTTTGTTGCCCTCAAGGGGTTCCCCTCTCGCTGCTGGCTACGATCTCTCAAGGTAAATCCTCAAGCCTGATCCTTCATGGAAAACAACATTGGATTTACACTAAATTGATGGGAGTTTCTAACCTTTTATTGTCTGCCACAGTGCAATGGATACCAAAGTGCCAGCTAGAGGAAAAGCTTTGGTTCCTACTGATCTAAGCATTTCAGTACCTGAAGGAACCTATGGTCGCGTTGGTACAAGTCTCTTAACTTTATTTTTTAACTTAACTTTATATAATCCAGTTTGATTGATTTCGTTGACTGAATCGAAATTTGGGTATTTCTTTTGGGTGTAGCGCCAAGGTCTGGCTTGGCTTGGAAGCAATCCATTGATGTGAGTGCTGGAGTAATCGATGCTGATTACAGGGGACCTCTTGGGGTTATTTTGTTCAACCATTCGGATGTTGACTTTGAAGTGAAAGTGGGTGATAGAATTGCACTGTTGATTATTGAGAAGATCATGACACCTGATGTTTTGGAAGTTGAGGAGTTGGATTCCACTGCTAGAGGGGCTGGGGGATTTGGATCCACTGGTGTTTAAATCTCTGGGTTTTCTTTTTCCTATGGAATGAATTAGGATTAGGTGGCGGTTATTTAGAGGGTTAACAAAGCTGCCTTGTTTTGTAACGAACCTCTAATTGGTCAAATTATATATTCTGCTGTGACGAGCTCTCTCTATATTGAAGATCAAAATTCTTGATTAACTGACTTTAACATAAATTCTTGATTTCAAACTATTCCCTGTTTTTTTTTTTTTTTTGGTTTTCGATTAGCCTATAGACCATAGCTGATTTATGTCGATAAACTAAGCGTGAAAGGCCTGTGCAGCATGCTCAAGCCTCAAGGTCCTGATAAAAACTTGGAACCTCAAGTTGTTCCATAGCACAAACCTTTCGCGTCAACAAGCTAGGGTCTTATTCATTTTCATTTTTCCCCTCAATTTTCACATTGAGTTATAAAAATGTGATAATGGATAAGAAAATCACAAGAAAGTGGACAGTCGAGGCATACCAACTTGAGCTTCGACAAATTTGGTTCCGCCATGTTGTTTCTTAGAGCATGGTTCTTACGAAGCTGGCAAATTTCATCTAGCTGCATCTGTTATAAACAAGGGTACAGAAACTAGGCAATTCTATGTTGTGTAAAGCAAGTGCATTTATTCAAACTATTTTTCGGATGATTTTGAAATTACTATAGGTAGCCTCAAGTAAATATTCCACGTCTAACATAGATTTATTACATCCATTTTGCAACCCGTAGGGTTCAATGGACCTCCGTAGACATCAAAAAACAAAATCAGAATCCCGAGGCATACTGCGATGAAGCTGCTTCATCATCAAGCCAGTTATATCCGAGGTAGAAGAGTAGGTGGGTCAGCTGGGATATCAGAACTTGCCTGTCAAGCAATTTATAAATTTTCAGTAACAGTGGAGTGTCATATTACTGAAAATTCCTTATCCCAAATAACATTTTAAAAGAACAAGGGAAATTTCTAACTGCTTGCTCAAAACTACACAAACAAGATAAGGGTTCCTGAAGTAAGCATTTAGATTTTAGACTTCTAGAACTGTTGCAACACCGTAGGGTTTATAATTATTTTTGGCTAATGGCTCATAGGGAGAAAGTGCCAATACTATAATTACCCACCATTAAGAAAATTATATCTGATATTAAGAAATTTTCTTTTCTTAACATATATTGCAGAATTTCTTGTGATAAACCTTATTGTTAAACCGAACATTATGATGTTGAGATTTATGTCAACATTCTATTTCTAAAAGGAGCAATATATATTCTGGTCATTACAGAAGGTTTAAAGACTTAGCAATCTTAGAACCATGACAAAGAAGATTAATTTTTACTCAATTCAGGGTAATGATGAATTCGTCTTACCTCTAGATATCTTGTTAACAATGTGGTGGTACTAAAATTAAAGCCCTCAACAGGTTCTCCTTTTGTACGTGATGCATGAAGCTGTTTCCGGACTTGAGTAGCTAGTGACTGCATTTACAAAAATAAAACAATTAGTCTAAGTTCAGGAATCCAGAAACAAATTGCACAGAAACATTCACCAAAATGTGCATCTTGGAAGGTGGAACAGTATGATTTTATGTACAGAACATGATGGAGTGTTCTTTGGTGATACATACCTTCCCCAACTCAACTCCCCACTGGTCAAAAGAATTAATGCCCCATACAAAACCTTCCACAGCAATTCTATGTTCATAGCTTCCTAACAGCTGAGATAGCCAAGAAGTCATTGTGTTAGACCAGACAGGTGAAACATGTTATATGCATTACGTGCTAGTACTTGAAAATTAAAGCTAGAAGAGTTACAAGGTAGTAATTGACTCAGTGATGCAGAGTCATATCAATAATACAAAAGTCCTCAACAGTTATAACCAGCCACAAGAAAAATGCTTCATTAATTAAAATCTAAAGAGAAGAAACCAGTCACCTGCCCAATATTGCAAGCATTAAGAGATGGAAGCAAAAGACTGAGAGAAGGCCGATTCCCAGAGAACATCTATGGAGGATAACAGAACAAGTTAGGAAATTGATTCTATTATGAACTAAAGCTTGGTAGAAGAGCTGAAAGTAAATCACCTTATGAGGAATAAGATGCTGTGGAACATTCTCCTTCAGCAACTGCTCTAGTGTCTGCAGTGAATCAATTTTTTTCAGCAGTGATATAGATTTAGATTTTAGGCAACGATTCATGAAAAAAGAAAATAAATGTTCTAGTGCTTGAAACTTAAATGAAATTGGCCTCCATAATAAGGACAAATAATGGATACCTAAGAAAGCAAAAAACCTACCTTCCCATATGCCAGGGCATCTGGCTGTGCAAAAAAGTTGGACATGAGCTCATCATGGTTGCTCACCACTTCACCTGCCAATAATAATAACCATGTTCAAAAATGCAATAGAAACAACAAAATATGGGATCTTCAAGTTAGCAACCAACTGGTTAAAAAAAATGTTAGCAACCAATACAGAAATAAATTGGATTATACCTTTAAGGTACACAGGTTGCTGGCTCTTCACAATACCGATGAAATCACATGGAATTACACGTCCCTGAAGGTGTCAAAATGAGAAATTAAAATGCTTATAGCTGCAGCACAATGTGGTTTAGCACAGAGCCTGATTCTGCAAATACCAAATGATGAAGAACCATCCCAACCCCACCCTTTACCACTTGACACAATAATTTGAGAGTACCAAACTGAACCTATTTACACAGATGGTAAGCCATTGAGGTTATGCGGTAACAGAAACAATCCTTCCATCAAAGCTAAGGACAAAGATATGTGAAATTATGACTCAGTGACATCTCAAGAGTTGGAACCTATATTCTGATGAATAACATTCAAAAGGAGCTTTTATTGAACCAGTTCTTCAAGCACACTTTAGTACTTCAGTTTGTTATTTCATGGTAACTAATTAAGATAACGTGCCATATCTTGACAAGTCTCTCAAAAAGCTTTCCAGTCTCTTCATTTTACGCACAAGCTTCCAAATTTATGGTTGCCTATAGGCAAATCAATAGCTCTCCTAGGACCAGGCAGGGACATATAACTATACTAGCACCGCAAATATTTAAGGTGGTCTAAGATGTTATATGAGGCAGAAATCACCTAATATCCTTCTTTCTGCAAAACAAAGCAAACAATTCACCTGGTGGATTAGTTGATAAAAGCTGTGCTGGCCATTTGTTCCAGGTTCACCGAAATCAATTTCACCAGCCTCATAAGGAAGTGGCACACCATCAATTGACACCCCCTTGCCATTACTCTCCATGCTGACCTGAATTGAAGTAGATTTAGCAATATATAAGATTTAAAAACACAAATTCAAACCCCCACCACCTAAAGCTGCCCAGTGAAAAAAGGAGTTCCCGTAAACATGCCTGTTGAATATGTGGAGCGAATTTCTCGAGGGCCTGGGAGTAGGGTAAAATGGCCTATATACATGTAAAGTGTTAATGACGGGTAGCAAGCATTTAAAAGGTAAATGATAAGTTTAACTTAAGTTAGAAGCAGAAATACTCACTCTTGCAGGATATCCAAGAAATGAAACGTTCCATACACTGAGCAAACCCAAAAGTACCTAATCTTCCAAATAATGTTATCATACAATGTCATAAAGTAACCATAAAGAAGACCAAGATGCCAATTGGAAAAGAACTTGAATTATCAACCAAACTTATATGAAAAAAAACAGTCTTATGCATGGTTAAATGAAACATAGCATCCAGTATATCCACTTTGGGAAATACAAAGAGGTAGCTTATTCTGGACTAATCCATCCTGATTTTAACTAACCATAACCTTCATACCGTTATTCATAGATTCTATTCAAATTCATTAACCCATAATACCGCTGGTAGATAATTTTATGCTAATCTAATAAGTAACAAAGAACCACAGCTGCAGTGGAAGATGTTACATCAAGGCACTTACAGGTATATTCTTCTCAAAAGGAGCTGAACGGAAATGCTGATCAATACTTGAAGCCCCATTTAAGAACCTTCAAGTAACAAATAAAAAGCTTATTCAAGTATATATCAAAAACAAGCCAAAATAAAAGGAAGAACATGAATGAATAATTATCCAAAGCACCAAGGCGAATGAAGAATGGATTAAGAGTTCGGTTGAAAATTAAAACCTACCCCATATAAATCACACACTCTTAGTTGTCATACTTTTGTTAGTATTTCCAGATTCTCATAGTATTCGAAATTGTTTTGTATCATGCAATAATGATTTAACTTAAAGATCTGTGCACTAGCGACTAACATTTTTTGTTATCCATTATGCTACAATTTTATTTACTAAGAAATTGTTTTCAGTTACAACTATTTGTCAAGAAAGGAGAAATAAACCACTTCTCAGTGGAGCAAGTAAAACTGAATTTCATGATATATGAACTCCATGGAGAAAAACGAAAAAGAAAACCCTTTTTATTCCTAAGTTCTGTTTGTTATATTGAAGGTGATGTATTTCCTTAGAACAATGAAGCTGGTTTTAAAATTGCACAAATCTGTCTCACCAATCATATATGGACACCTAATGTATGTTATAAATCATAATTTATTGGTCATCAAAATTTGAAAAGTGAATGCAATATGGTCAAAAAAATAAGACGTTAACATACTTTTCTACCATTGAGAAACCATACTGCAGAGACAAAGGCAACACCCCAACAGCACTGCAAACTGCAAATGGCAGTTTACTTCAAGGTTAATCACCTTCCACAATTCAACTAGAAATGCGTCTCAATCCTCAATAGAAATCAAATGACCATAAATGATGCTTAGAGAGAAGCAAGGGGACAGGGAATAAAACTTACCACTGTAACGACCACCAACCCAATCCCAGAATGCAAATGCATTATTAGGATCAATGCCAAACTTTTCAACAAGCTGCATGGTAAACATTTATAAGCTGCATAGGATTAATGCTAGCATATAATATGTAATTCGAAGCCTTATTTATTGGCACTTTAGCAATTGAGGAGGAGAAAGGGAATAAATAGAAAGCTATGAAGCATGGAAATTCAAAAAAAAAGAAAAAAGAAAAAGAGGAATGCATAATCGAGAGGCCATCTCTTTCAAGCAAAAAGAGAATAAACATTTTCACTTCATCAAAAATAAGTTGTGAACAGTACTCTAGCACATCAGCAATGCTTGATTTGCAACACAAAATCCCAAAATAAACAATTTAATATGTACGTAGTGGCATGGCAAATGCTTAATCATTCAATTAAAGAGATGGATGAACAAGCTGATACCGTTAGATTAGTACTGACGGCCACCATGTGTTTTGCAACTGCAAACGGCCTGAAATATTTTGAATCACAAGTGGCTTAATAAGAAAGCATGCTTGTACCACATATTAACATAGTAAAACGGAGAGAAAAATCTAGATAATTCACAAAAAATCTAGTAAGTTATAACAAGCAATAAGAAATAGAAACCCTCCAATCCAGGAAAATTTTAGATGAACATTAATTCGTTGAATATTGAGAATGATTCCTAACAAGATTGAGAAAATCAAACACTTATTAAAAGCATTCAAAGATGAGAACATCTCCTCTCTTTTGCTCAATGTTTTGTCACTCTGAATTTTAATTGTTAAGCTGAGAAATAGTTCCAAAATATTTGGGCAAAAATAGTAGCAGAATCTCAAACTACCACTGCATGCACGTTGTTGAAAAAATAAGTAGTGTTATCATGACACTAACCCAAGAGCAGATGAAATCCATTCCCTTAATGTTCGGGCATTCAACATAGTTTCTGCTGTTGTGAAAGTCTTTGAAACCACCACAACTAGATAAAATTACAACCAAATTAAATCAGAAGAATCAGTCGTGCAAAAAAAAAAAAAGGTTTAGACAACAGAAAAACAACACACTTTCAGATGAATAAAAAGAAACTCGTTACCAAGAGTGGTTTCAGGGTTTAATCCTGCAATATTTCTAGCAACATCAATGGGATCCACGTTTGCAAGGCTGTGGCAATTCAAACAAGAGATTACATTGAATTTTCAGAATAACCGAATGAAACAACAATTAATTATGTATGCAGGCATTATAAATTACAATGAAAATGTCAGACAAGCAGTTAGAATAACAACAGGCACTTTATGTTGAGAATCCACCACAACCAAAATGCTTTTTTTACTTGATCACACTTATGCCAATGCCAGTCTTAGAAGGCCTATGTGGCAGCTAAGTGTTCCCCCTTTTATTAAAAAAAAAGAGCAAGGTGCCTCAATCTACCTTTTTCTGACACATTCCTCCTCCCCCTCCTTTCCTCACCAAAAAGGAAAGAAGCAGCATCTACTGACAATCTTATAATACAATGAAAGAAAGGAAGTAGGCACAAAAGAGTACCAGCTGCAATAATAAACAACTACTTACAAACGCAATTGGCGTCCTTTTGCAAATTCAACAGCCTCAGGATCTGTGAGAGTTGTCAAGAGAAAACCATGAATACATCAGCTACACTTGTTTCTTAATAGGCCATAAGTAACAGGGTTACACAACTAATGATAAAATGCACCAGTATAACCTGTTTGGAGAGCAGTATGCACAAATAAAGGACCTAAGAAACTGCCACCAATGCCGATTGCAATAACATCCTTCAGTGGTTTTCCAGTAGCTCCAACCTGCCAAGATTTACCTGTTTCTCAGCAATAGAAGAATAACGTATTCAAATTTGATGTACAAGAAAACACTGATAAGTCACCCAGGAGCCACTGCGAACTTTCTCCGAAAAATCCTTGATCTTATCCAAAACATTCCAAACATCTGGAACT
The DNA here is from genome assembly GCF_047325235.1 of Durio zibethinus. NCBI lineage: Eukaryota > Viridiplantae > Streptophyta > Magnoliopsida > Malvales > Malvaceae > Durio > Durio zibethinus. The sequence continues at coordinate 36,669,235 of NC_143162.1, forward strand.
ACATTCTTTCCATCACTGTATATAACAGCATCCCTCGGTGCTCGGAGAGCTACATGAAGCACTGACCTATTCTCTGTGCTATTTATCTGAAATATTCCAGCCAAACACAATTGCAAAGTCATAAACACTAAAAATGAAAAGGCATTAAAGGCTATTCAACTATTACAATATCATCACCAATTTTTACATCAAACCCAAAACTAGTCTTATCTTTCTCTAAAGAGAAAGTTAGACTTACATGCTCGCCGCTGTACATTCGATTAATTTTTTGTTTGAGTGAAGCAGCCTGAAAATGTAAAAATATTTTTTAAAAAAATCCAAAACTATTATGATTTAGACTCATAATTTCAGAAACGAGAATTAATCCAAATTCACCTCTGCTAATTGATAGAGTTTATCCATGGTGTCAAGAGTGGCTCGTTGCCTTGAGTAGTCCAAAAGCATTCCATCGAACTCACTGTAGAATTATAAGTATATATAATCAAATATTTCATCATTTTTTTATTACAAGCTTCGTGTAGATATCGAATCAGAGAAAATGGTGAGAGTTGAACAGAGGATCTTACACCATCATCGATTGGCATCGTTCTTTGTCGTTCATCAAATCACGAAGATGAGTTTTCTTGAAATCCTCGACATGAGACTATAAAACGAATTTTGTGTTGAACAAATAGATTTTTCTAGCTATTTTTAACAATAAGCTTGGCTAGACAGTGGCCCGGAAAGTTACCTTCAAGTCCTTCCATGGCTCGGAGTCGCAGATTAGAGTGGTCGAAGCCATCAATTCAGCCTATACTAAAACGCAACAAATATCTGCAACAGATAGATACTGATTAGCTTGAGATTTCGAAGCGGTGTGAGAAAAACGCGAATAATAATTTGAGAAGACACCGGAGAAAGGAAGAAATTCAGATGATGATGAAGAGAAAAAGAATAAAGAGAAATAACTAATGGAAGCAGAAAAGTTGAAGTTGGCAAAAGCTTTGGCGAGACTTAGAAGGTCATGTGACTATAAAAGGTTAAAAGGCTACGTGGTGGAGAGATGTGAGGGTCCGTGACGTCCGTCGAAAGGGCATCTTGCAATTTGATACGGATCAGGAATTCCGGTCACTGAAAGTTGGGTTGTTTGATTGTGACTTCTGAGGGTTGCATTCCGTGGGCGACGGATTTCCGATGGGCCCGAGAAACCGCGAGCTAAATTACAAAAATGTTACGTTTAAACGACCGCGTCTGAGATTGGACTCATCGAAATTCTTTAAAGCCCAAAGCCAATGTGAATTACAAAAATGTTACGGTCTAAACGACCGCGTCTGAGATTGGACTCATCGAAAATTCTCTTAAGCCCAAAACGCATAAAGAAAGTCCCAAACGCATAAAATGTATTTCGTTGCCGGGGATCAAATCCGGGGTGAAAGCCAGACACAAGAGAACTTGAAAGTTATTATTTATACTTTCCAATCTTATTATTTATTTAGAAAACAAGAGAACTCGAAAGTGGGATTGCCGTGGAAAGTGGGTTGTTTTGGCTTGTTTGCTTGGTTTCAGCAGACGAAATTTCAGCCAAGCCACAGAGAAGTTTCGCTAGTACCAACTCAAGGATCACGACAACAAAGTACTATTAGTCTATTACATTTTTGTTTTCAAAGGCCTCGCTTCTAGCAAATAAGCAGGAAATGTAGTCTCAAATAGAGTATGTGTTCTTACATTTTCCAAACAATATAGCAGAATGGAATCACATACATAAACTATACCATTTCCATTCTTGATGAATTCCAAACTTAGAGGAAAAAAAAAAGTATTCCATTGCCGGGGACCGAAACTGGGTCTGCTGAAAATCCTAGTCATTGGACGATAAAGGAGTTATTGAAAGTGGTAGCCACTGTCAAGTTACATAACTGATTCATGTTTACAGGAATGAACACTTTCTAAAATGTCTGTCAATTGTTATCTATTATGATCATAAATCGTCTCTTACTGATGAAATTATATTGTTATAGGATGTTTGGTTCAAAGTGACCAGATCCCAACTTTGGTTAGAACTTAAAACTTGCTTTCCATGAATTGTTAAACTTCTGCTATCAATTTCTAAGGCCATTCTTGTAGTTATTTCCTTAATTAGACATTCTTATCGAGGTCTTTCTCATGTTCTGAAACACCCCTGCATCCATCTCTTTCTAATTTAAGTAATACTATTATGAGGACTTTCTAAAATTTTGTTTCTTATTACATGCAACGGAATTATGTTTTGAGGCGAAAAAGAAAAAAGACAATAATTTTTCCTACTGATAGAGGAAGGAAAGAAGCTCTAATATGAACAAATAACTAAGAACTACCATCCGTTGTACCTATGTATATATATTTCTAATTAAACTACCATCCATTGTACCTATCTATATATATTTCTAATTAAACGGATATCTCTCGAGAGCAATGGAACTATGTAGTCTCTTCTGATTTGGTTGCTTGCCAGAGATCAAACTCTTCGTCCCTTCATTCTCAAAAGATTGTTTTCTTGAATGATTGAGCATATGCTTTTTCCAACATATATAAAATAGGAAACAGAAATGAACTGTAATTATTTTTAATCCATTTTCATACTGATGCTTCAAAATTGACAATTCTTGTTGCTGGAATGCCTGATGGATCCACTGTGTTAAATATTTTAGGCACAGACATGCCACCAGAGATAACAATTTCTGCAACAAAAGGGAGGACCTAAATTTAAATCACCACAAATATATATATATATATATATATAATTATAAAGGATGTGTCAGTCTTAATTTTGAGTTTGAGTTTCATACCGATCCCTTCTCGAACTGATAAATTGGGCCTCAAAATATCCCTTGAACTAATCAGAAATATATCACCGAGATAGAGATGGTTTGTGGGAACATAAACACAGCATAGTTCCTCTTCACCTACGCCCTTCTGAAGAATAACTGTAGAAGTAATAAATCCAAACATATATTGGCCCACTCGGGGGTGCCTTATGATCGCCACTTCTTTGAAAGCATTAGAATTCTGATCTGCAAAGTGGTATCCATGTGGCTTTGAGTTTATAAAAGTTGGAAGCTGTAGCCATTAAATATATAGAAAGACTTACCTGGTGATATTGCAGCACTTATTTGCTTTGAGGCAGCATAAATATAGCTCACTAGCGGCATCTTCTTGATGAACCATTCACCAAGGGTAAGAACTGAAGCTCCCCACCATGATGACATGAAAACGCCTACTAAAAAGATAAAAGTGATGGAGGTAGCAAATCCTAGACCTGCATCATGTTGGCCAAATCATTCAAGCAGCAAACACTAAAATCAAGAATTATATCATTTGCCATCCGAAAAGGTTGGATTATTGTTAAAAGTTTAGCCATGCGTTGTCGTATGGTTCAGATTATAAAAATGGCAATGCTTGAAGACTGTTCTTCTGCAGCATATATCCAGTTTCATAATAGCTAAAAGAGGATCCGAGAAAAGGCAGTTTATTCTGCTTACCAAAAACATTGATGCCTAGCTGATTATAGACCGGGGAGAAAAATCCATCAACGAAATGAACGAAACCCCAAGTAATATAGAATGTAATGGCCAGTGGAAGAAGTATGACACTGCAAAGTAATGCTATCACATTTCATCACAAGACAACCCACAGAATCTCTATAATTTCGAGCTTGATGATTCTGTATCTTTTTCAACACGATTGAAGTTTTGAATGTATGTGGTTTCAATGACTACACTAACAGTTTAAATGCCATGAAGACAACAAAAGTTGCAATGCATGGTTCAAGATGAAAAGAACTTACCATCCTGTCATAAACTTTTTAGAAGCCCAGCTGCGGATTACTTTTAAAAATGCCTATGCCAGAATGCAAAAGAAAAATATAGTTACAAAGAAGAATTTGTAAGAGTTCTCTTTCTGATATATTCATAACCATGAATGATGACAAGAGGACAATGTTGTCAATCCTTCTGGTTTAAGTTTGCATTTTCTCTCTATAGTAGTTTCTTTTTTTTTTTTTTTTTTTTTATAAATGGATCTAAATAGAAAATATAAAACAAATTAAATCATCATCTTTGCGTCGTTGCATGCATGTCCTTTTAGTTTTTACCAATCCAAGTTGAGAAAACGCGAGAAAGAAGGGAATGAACGAGGAAGGAAAAGAAAGGCACCTCCCGGCCATGGGAGGAGGCCATGGTAGGAGCAGCAGTAGGGGCGGAGGATTTGGAGACTCCATTTTCAGAGATTGTTGCAACTGGGATAAGCAGCTCCCTATCTCTCTCCCGATCTCTCGTTCCCATTTCCCTTCCTTTTGGCCCTTTTCTTCCTTCTCTGTTTCTCTCTTTTTCTCTGACTCTGTCTCTGTTTCTCTCTCTCTTCCCTCGAGCTAGTATAACGAACTATCGGATCAAGGTTGTTAGGATTATTGGGAAATATATTAACTGAAAAATAAATTGAGCCAAACTCGTGGGTTTGACTCAGCTTGTTGTTGGGTTGTTCCAAATTCTTCCAATATTTTATTTCCTTGAACGACGTAGTTGAAGCTTTCTAATTGCATGTGTTTGAAGTGCATAAATTGCATCAAATCTTAAAGTCACTCCAATTACACATACAATATATACAACAAGACATGGTCTCCTAATTTCTAAACAAATAGGCAAACATTTCTTTTATCTTTTTGCCTTGACAATAAACAAATTTTCACATGCATCACAAACTCTCACATAAAAGGAACAAAAAGAAGACTTTGTGCCTATATATTTGCACATGCTGGCGTTGCCAATCTCCCCCAACCACTTGTGAAAGATGACGATGCCTTGCCCACGAAATGAGAATAAGAGCAGCAAAAGCTGCCTGTTGCCCTTTATTCATCTGTCCGATTATTCCCATTTTCAGGTACTCCCACCAGCGTAAGTGCAACCATTATAGCCTGTAAAGTGTAAAAGCAAAAGAATTAGACACGGTATGAGTCATTGTAACGTAAAGCAAAGATTCTACTTTAAGAAATTTAAAGTTACTTGGGTTGTTGGAAGAAAGCATGGCTGTTTGTGTGAAATCACAGTTCCATGGATTCTGACCAGCAGTTTGATAGAAGAGATTCATGGCATATGCAGCATGTGCTGCTATTGTATTTGGTTCAAAACAAGCCCCTCCTGGTTGAATTGGACTACAATCTATCCCTTGTGCACAAGCGTAATCCAAACTCGCCTGCAATTCAGCATCTGAAACACCAGCCTTTGGAACACACCAAGCTGCTTTCTTTGGCTGTGACGATGGTGTCACTGGTGTCTTTGGCGTTGCCGGAGTCACCGGAGTCTTTGTAAAAAAGAAAAACACTTAAATAAGAATCACTGCCTCTACCAGTATGAAGATGATTATTGTTGAGTAAAGATTAGTTGCAATTTTTCTCACCTGGCTACTCTTTGAGAGGCCAATGTCATAAGTCGTGGTAAGATCAGACTTGAAAAGCCCGAAGGATCTCTCGGAAGTTGGTCCAGGTTTCAAGTCCTCATCGTACAGAGCAAATAGATATGTGTCAACCGATTTCCCTGGCATCAGTGGAGTTCCCACCATTGATCGAAGGTGTGCAATCAAGTTTCCATTGTAAGCCTTAGCGTTCTCAATGCTTGGTCCCACTTCGTCGCTATCTCCTTTGTACGGCCAACCAGTCTCAGCAACCACAATCTCAACATTCTTAAACCCCATGGCATTCAACGCAGAACGAACAGCATCCACCTGGCAAAGTAATAAACCCATTAAATTAAACAAAACAATCATTTTAAATGGGAATTACAGAACATGTTCATTTATAACATTGAACTCAACCTGAGCATCGAACATGTTCATGTAGTTGATTTTCGTGTTGGCATCAAAACGCCCAGAATTTGGTTGAAACAAGCAGAACGCCAGCGTTTCAGGCCTGGGATCGCTCCTGTACGCGAAATAAGGATACGGGTTGATCGCAAAAGGAGAACCAGTAGCATTGTTAAACGACAAGAGCCCCTTCAACACGTCTCCAAAACTTGGGTCGAAGCTCCCAGAAGACGGCGGCTCAGACTGTTTCAACAAAGCCATTGAATGCACCGACGAGACCTTGACTTTATCTCCTAACGAGGCCGCATCAAGAGCATTCTTGACATTTTGCATGGCTGGCAACAACTGAGTTATCAAATTTTTATCTCCCGACATGACAACCTCGTTGCCAACGGTTATAAGGATGATTTTGCTGGATGGATAATATGCAACTATGTTGGTGTTCACCCAGTTTTTGGCAAAATTTGGGTCTGAGGCTAAAGCGGGGATGTCACCATTGGCCGTACCAACGACGATGCCAACTCCGGTGTTGGCTAGCGCTTTGATCATTGCAGGGTCGGACCCGTATAGTCGAACCTTTTGGATTGAAGTGGATTGGAGAAGCTTTGCAGTGGCTTCCGGTGACGGTAGGTTGTCGGCAACTTGGCCATAGTTTACGCCGATAAATGATTGGGATTCTGCAAAAACAGACGTACGTTAGACTTGTTTAATATTTGTTTTTCCTTTTCTACTTGGAGAATACAAATTTCCTTGGAAATTGGAGACTCCGTTACGTGTAAAATAAACTGGTGCCACTATTCATAGATGTATAAGAAGCGAAATGATAAAGGAGCACTCAGATTCCATGTCTGATGTTCAAAGAAAATTTGCTAATTACTAAAAAACAGAGAGAGAGCCAGAGTTGAAGTGAAAACTCTCCTTCTGCAAATTAAACAAGATAGCACGAAAGTGCCACATTTTTCTTGGGCCAATACAAAGCAAAAACAATAGAGTTGGAAACGAAGATTCTGCTAAACCAGACAATCTCAGAAGCTTAGATTAAATTAAACTGAGAAGAAGGAAATTTAGAAGCTTACTTGCTTTAATTGCTCCCATTAACAGAGTCAGAAGAAGGAAAGTTATAGTAAAACGAAACGCGGCCATGACTGAAGAGATGGTCTCTGTTTCTGAACGTTACAAAGTTTGATCATCGGTGAAAGAATCGGAGCGATAAATAAAGAAGAAAAGCTTAGGGACGAAGGGTAGAACCGTAAAAGAAAACTTCCAGTGGGCAAAGAATTTGAGAAAAAAAAAAATAGCTCCATGTTTTTTGAATGGGCCAGGTGTAATTTCATACAATCACGTGAGCGTAGCCTAGAATTGGGATTAGATTTGTGTCACTGCACAGGAACCGAAAGTTGCTTTATTCCGGAGAACTTTCACTTTGACATTTGACGCAAATGCCCTCCATTTTGAACGTTAGGCCTGATTTTTGGATTTTTTTATTGTATCCAGTTCTCTGCGCTTGTGGTCCTAAACTGAACTCTGGTTCAAATCGGACTCGTCTGGATTGTACTTCTGTCGGGTTGATACGTGATCATTGTCGGAAATCAGTTAATCTGGAAACAACTCTATAACTGAAATTCCAAATCAAAACGTGATTTTGTGTCAGTAATTCGTGCATGCAATTTACCAGTTTAACGTAAAAATAATCTAGCAAAATTAGCTTTTTTTTTCTTGATAATTAGGATTAATCTTGACCAAAGACAAAAACAAATGAGAATACTTTTTCTTCCAACAAAATCATGAATGTTGACTCAGATACAGCTGCCGAGCTAATCCAACAGTCATAACCTAAAAGGTTTAACTCCAACTCAAATTAAAGGTTCAAGTTGAAGAGACAATGGTATTGATTTTGGTGGGATTGAAAGTAATGATTATGTCAGTGTAATTTAGTATTTATAATAATGTGATTAAAATTAATAATAAAAATTTGGTTTGGATGTAAATTTATTGTTCAAAAATAATATTTTAGTTTAAGAGTATAAAAAATATTTTATTTTTAAAATTGAGATAAATTATCAATTCATAAAAAAATTTATAAATACTTTAAAACTTATAAATTATTTATCAACAATAAATCATAAAATTTTAAATTTAAATATTTTACATTCATATCCTAAATTTTAATTACTTATGTTAATTTTTATTTACCTAAAACAACCATCATTAAAAAGTATTTTTATTCCTTTACATTAAGATAATTGACTGCCCTAAGACAATCATTGAATAATTGTCCCGTCAGTCAAAAATGAAAGGAGTACTGAACCCAATTGCATCAACAGAACCATTCAAATGTAACCACGATGCAGTTTGATGAAATGGAATCCAAACTAATCTGAAAATTATAAATTTGGATTCTTAAGTAATCCAATTATGTGCTTTATAATGTGCTCTAAAACTTGATATTGAATATTATATAATCTTCAAATGTCAAACTTTTTTTTTTTTTGACATAGCTATGCTTTAAGCAATGAAACAACATCCTGTCTTTCAGGGAGGTTACATAGTCTTTTTTTTTTTTTTTTTTTTTTTTTCTTCTCCATTAAGAAACGACAATTCTTTCTCTAGATAGAATACATTTTCCACCACACAAAAAAGAAGAGCTTTGAACATAACTAAGAAAGTAAATCATATTCAATCATAACACCCACTGGAAAAAGAAGAGCTTCTCACGTAATTGTACAGTACATATACTGATAGTCATGGACAAAAGCATAAAGGTAGTCTTAAAAAAAAAAAAAAAACATAAAGTAAGCTGTTAAACCTTCAAAATTAAGTTTTCTACTAGCTCCTTCCAAATCCACCAAATTATTTGAGTAGGTATTCCTTTCCGATACTAAGAAATCTACATCTATTAAAGTGTTTTTTAAGAATAATATATTAATCCATAAAATCCAAATATTTTCAACTACAACACTTGTTAAAATGGATGAATTTAAAATTTAACTCAATTAATTTATAAATTTATTTTTTAAAATTAATATCTAATAATTTTAAATTTTAACATTTACAATTATTTTTTCAATCTGTCTATTTAATTTCGTTCACAAAAAAATTTATAAATAATCACTAAAAAAGCAAGTTACCGTTAAAAAAAAACAGAATATTTGATATAATGAATATTTTTAAAAAAGTTAAAATTTAATGTGAGGACTTTTTTCCTTTATTTTATTTTTTACCGTGTAATAAAAAATGAATATTTAAAAATTAATGAAAACACTATATGAGAGGTTTTATTATTTTTAAATAGGTTAAAAGAAAATTTTGTCTTGGGCCCAAATTAGAGGCCCATTGTCGAACCACGTAGATTGCTTATCTTTTTGCCACTGGTCCCAGCCCGAAAGAGCAGCCATCTGGGTTTCTTCGCGCCGAAGAAAGAGTTTGAATTTACCTTCTTTGTTTCCATGTGATTTGGTTCCAAAATTTGGAGCTGAAATTCATTGGCGAATTTTTCTTTTGTTTTTCGTTTCCGCGCATACCTATTGCATTTCTCTCGGTAAACAATCACACCATTAATCAATTATCACAATTCCTAGTCGAACATTCGTTGATTCTTCAAAAAATTCAAGTTAAAACTTTGAAGTTTAAAATAGATGTTGCGTGTAAAAAATTGATCTTCCATTTTTGTTCTTCGAAACACTAGATCAAGATTTTTTTAATTTAATTTTGCTATTTTTATGATATATTTCTTTATTTGTACTATTTATATGATCTTAACGTTTTTTTAGGTATAATATAATATGCTTTAAAATGTATAAAGAAACAGATAAAATCACGCTTCTAAAGAAAAGATACCTGAAATTATATACAAACAATTGAAAATTGAAAAAAATGCAAATAAGAATCACAGTTTTAGGCACATTATAAGGAGGAAAAGCCATGGAAAAGTTTTTTCACTGGTACAAACTAAAACATTAAACCAATTTTGCTTAAATAGTTTTAGCTTTTTATTTTTGCTTATTATTTTACAATTAAATTGAAACACTTCTGCCTGTGAAAAGATCTCTGGTAAGCTCATCTAAAAGTAAAGATTACCATCAATTCACCCCCACTAAGATTACCATCTAACCTAAAAAACTAACAATTGATATCTAAGCTTTAATATATTTTTGTAGGTTTAACCACATTGAATAAAGATTTTATGGCTTAATTTAGGTTCCAAGATGGTGAGAAACATCCTCAAAGCTTTTATATTTGATAAATTTGAATTTTGTTAATGGATAATGAGGATGAAGGTATTCATAATAGCTCAAGATTTTAGAGCTTGGAATGTGATAAAAAAAGGACTTGAAATTCCTTTAAATAATGCAAACTACATGAGGTAAGTGATGAATGATGCCAATAGCAAATGCTTACTACATGGAGCTCTTGATTTTCACAACTTCAACTTGATGTCAAATTGTTCAACTTCTAATGAGATTTAAAGGAAGTTGGATGAGCTATATGAAAATTAAATTTTCAACCATTATGCACTATGTCTCATGGTTATTGAAGAATCGAAAGTAACCTTTAATTTTATTAATTTAAACTCTTATACTTTTGTTAATTACAAGATGCTTACAATAATTTAATAATTAAGTTTGAGAATATGTATTTGAAACATAAGAAAATTATTTCAAAATTAAAAGTTGAAAATGAATTTTTAATAAATACAACAAATGATTTGGAAAAAACAAAATGACAATTTGAAAATGAATTTTAAAGCCTTTTAAAATAGAAATAAAATTTTGGAAAAAGAAAATGTTGATTTGAAAAAGAAATTTGAAGTTTTGATGAATGAAAAACAAGAGCTTTTAAACAAGAGTTTAAGGGCTAAAATGATTAAATGCAAGTTTTGTCATTTTCATGGTTATACTTCACCTACTTCTCCTATTAAAATAAAAGTCTCATTTAGAATTAGATAAGTATGAGTTTTTAAAGGAACAAAAGACTTGGTGACTGACTCTTAAGGACCTAAAACAAATCGAAAATCAAATGAGATTGTCTTTTATATATGTGCTAGAGTAAAGAGCTACAATGTGATATTTAAAATTGAAACTTTATATACACAATGGAGATGTATAACCTCTAAACTTTTATGAATTTGAATTTAATTACCTATTCTTGATGAATTTTGAGTGCTAAATTGTTATATGCTTTATAGATATATCTTGATTGATTCTAAATTATTTTGAAAGAAATACATGCCTACATATGCTTGTTGATATTGTGTTTAATGCTTGAGATATATTTTATACATGTTTGATGTGATTAAGTTATATGCTTAATTATTTTTATATTTATGTACAAACTTAAGAGGAACGCTTAAAGTTTAATGATTTTAAAATTTTATATTTTGTTTGAAAGTGATTTTTGCTAGAGTCAAGCTTTAAAATATACAATTTTTTTAGCAAGTTTTTAATTGTAAAATGAATTTAAATATCTTCAATTTAATGATTTAAACTTACATAAACAAAGAAAACTTGATAACTTGCAATGATTTCAATTATTTATAAGTGCTACATGTAAGTTTCGAAGGAAAAAGAAAAGAAAATGGAAGGAACAAGAAAAGGAGGCTACCTTTGACTATCTTTCTGATGTCGTTTAATAGGTGATAACAAAATAGTGAAACATGGTGATTAAGTTTAAATTTCAAGGGATATTTTTATTTCGGTCTTAATCATTAAGTATATTTATGAAGTTAACCCATTAATTAATTATTAATTTAAAATTATGTGGAAATTGACATTAAAATTATATAAAAAATTATCATTTATAAATGATAAAATTTTATATAATTTTTTATTAAATAATTAGATAATTATATAATTATAATTAAATGAAATGCATCCATAAAAAAATTGGTTTTAACTAAGGAATAAATCGGTGCGTTGTATGTTAAATGAAAGCTACAAAGAAAAACAACATAGTTTCATCAAAATTTTATGCAAGTCTTTTTGCAAAATTCGAAAGGATAATGAATAAAAGTATCCAAAAACATCAAAGTATCGACTGCTGTGGATTTTATTGGTAAACAACAACATACTTTTTACATTATTTTTCATGTTCAATTTTCAAGTTATTCATAAATTTTAGAAGGAAGGCCAGGCTTAATAAGAACTTCAAGTGGGGTGTGGCTTTCATGTTCGATAATCCAGCTTCTTCACTTATATCAACCGTTGCATTTGCTGGAGTCGAGATGTCAAACGCCTGTAACAAGCTAGCCAACGTCAAGTGTACCATTTGGAGGCCGAAAGCCATTCCAGGGCACACTCTTCTACCAAAACCAAATGGGATCAATTCAAAATATTGATCACCCCCAACATCAAAATCTTTATGGGTAGTCAAGAATCTTTCTGGCTTGAATTCTAATGGATCCGACCATAACCCAGGATCTGTTTGAATCTTCCAAAGGTTTAAGAATATCCAGCAACCTCGTGGAACATGATAACCACTGACAACTATTTCGTCGATGTATAATCGTGGGTAGAGAAGTACTGGCGGATGTAAGCGTAATGTCTCTTTAACTACGGCTTGAAGATACTCCAACTTGCTAAGATCTTATTCGTTTACTAATCTTCGCTTGCCTACATGGATGTCTAGCTCTTCTTGAACTTTTCTCAACCAATGAAGATTGTTCAATAATAAGGAAAGTTTCCATGTTAGTGTAACCTTAGGAGTGTCACTTCCTCCTGTAATCATACTCTGCAAAAAAAGATGCAATTTTTTACAAAATTGAGGGCTAGGAAGATGAACATAGAAAATCTTATGTTTGAGTTTTTGAGCCAATATGTAACATCAGATCATCTGAAAGCCTCAATTAGTTCAAATAATTGAGATGTGGGTGTTTTTATTGGGGCAAAATTAGTTCAACTAGGACAGGCCACATGGGTTAAATGTTGAAAAGAAATTTGAGAGGTAGGAACTAGAAAGTCTTATTTTTGGGCTTTTGATCCTATAAGTAAAACATTAGAGATTCTAGGAGACCCAGCTTATGTATTGGGCCAAACGTAATTCAATAAGTTCTAACGCATACAGGTTCAACATGTTGAAAGAATTTTTTTGTCCCCAATAATGTTTAAAGAAATTTGAAAATTACAAAAAATTTAAGAAAACATTTACCCTTTAATTTTTGCTGTTTTGCCAGATCATTTGTAATGTTTAAAAAACTTTGGAACACTAAAAAAAGAATTGCATGAGGCATCCAAAGAGCAATGCACTTACTAGAAAAGAAAATTAAAGAAAAGAAGTAAAAGAAAGTGCTAGCAATACCAAGCAATTGGCTTTGTTAATTTTGTCAACATCAAATTCGGTTGCAAGGTTAGTACCATCAAGGAGAGAAAGCAAAACATCCATGAAGTCTTATTCTTTAGCCTTTCCTGAAGCTCTCTTCTACTTATGTTCCTCCAGCCATTCACTAGCAATATTATCCAATTCTTTCGCAGTCTCCTTCATGCCCTTTTAATGCCCACCCAAATCCAAAAACCCAAGAGAAGAAACAACATCTTTCAAGGCAAATACCCCTAACAAATGAAACCATTCCTTCATCGTTTTTTGGTTGGCACCATCTGGCCTGTTGAAAAATCACCATAGTTCTTATACTATTTGTTGCGTTAAAAACCTCCAATCTAATAATATCAGTCAAAACGAAATCAAACAATCAATCAAATACACAAGAAATAATAATTTAACGTGGTTCAATCTAATTGACTTACATCTACAGATGAAAAACAAGATCTACTAGTTGTAAAGAATTACAAACATATATCAAAACATATCAATCACTCAATAATCAATATCCATAGACTCTCTCGATCTCCTTTACTCTTATGAAATATTCTCAACCTAAACAAACATATACTTATGTATACCCTTTCAACACAACTAAACTCATACCCATATGTACCCATACATCATACTTATGTGAACCCTTTCAATCTCCTTTAGTCCACTCACAAATAAACATACACACTCATAAGACGTAAAGCCTCAATACTCTTATAGGGTATCTATCTCATAAAATCTTACAGCTCTCTTACATCTTTTTTTTGTACCTAATCCTGTAAAAATTTCACATATTTATAACCATACAAATTTATCAATTAAGAATCCATTTCCTCTTAGAATTCTTCTTCTGCAAGTCAAACTTGCCTATTAAAAATCTCTTTCTTTTTAGAATTCTTTTCTTGTAAGTCAAACTTACCTATTAAGAATCTTTTTTCTCTTAGAATTCTTTTTTTGTAAGTTTTTTTATCCATCAGGCAATATTTGATCAATCCCAAAAAAATCTCTTATGAGATTTGAGTCATTATTTTCAACAATCTTCACCTTGACTCTAATTCTATCAAATTATCTGTCTTCAAGCTAAACATGTTTGGCTCCATCTGCAATAGAAGTCTCACAATCATCTTCTCTTATGTGTCTTCACATTTTACGTAAATCGATCCTCAATCTTTAAAATTTGAACTCGAACTCTTCTTTTGAATCGAGCGCCTCTAGATTTACCTATTCACATAACTCAAACCTTCTACTCTTCCCATATCTCAAACCTTTTGCTCCGACACTACTTGTTGAGAAATCACCATAGCTTTGATATCATTTGTTGGGCTAAAAAGCCTCTAATCCAATCATATCAATGGAAGCGAAATCAAACAATCAATCAAACACACAAGAAACAATAATTTAACGTGGTTCGATCCAATTGACCTACATTCACAATGAAAAACAAGATCCACTAGTTGTAGAGAATTATAAACATATATCAAAACATATCAATCATTTAATAATCAATACACATAGACCCTTTCAATTTTTTCTAATCCTATGAAATATTTTTAACTCAAACAAACACATACCCATGTGTACCCTTTCAACACAATCAAACACATACCCATATGTACTCATATATATCATATTTATGTAAATGCTCTCACCTCTAATCCACTCACAAACAAACATATACACTTATAAGACGTAAAGTCCTAATACTTCTATGAGATGTCTATCTCATAAAATCTTACAACTCTCTTATAAAATTTTACAACTCTTTTATATCTTTTTCTCGCACTTAATCTTGTAAAGGCTTTACCTATTTATAACTATACAAACTTATCAATTAAAAATTCATTTCCTTTTAGAATTCTTCTTTTGCAAATCAAAGTTACTTATTAAGAATCTTTTTTCTCTTAAAATTCTTTTTTTACAAATTTTTTTTATCCATCAAATAATATCTGATTAATTTTTAAAAAATCTTTTATGAAATTTAAGTCATTATTCCACAATGGCCTTCTTGTCTTCACCTTTAGCTCCAAAACGAAGTACCTCTTGCCAGCAACCATCCTAAGTATCACATTTAAGGTCAAGTCTAGGGATGGCATCAGGTCGGGTTCGGAGCAGGTTTTGCTCACTTTGAACTCGACCCGACTTTATGCTTTAGCATACCCGAACTCGATCTTACCCGATTTTTTTAATACTTGAACCCGATCCGACCGAAATTAATAAAATATTATTTTTTTAAAAATATAAAATATTTAAAAATATCATTATATAAATATATATAAATAATTAAAAAATAATTTTTTATATAATGTCGGGTCGGATTGGGTTGGATTTTAGGCATACCCGAACCCGACTCGATCCTGATTATTCCCTAATTATACCTGATCCGAAAACTGAAATTCAAAAAAAAAAAATCGACCCCATAGGGTCGGATCGGACCGGAACCCGACGGGAACCGGGTTGATTGCCGTCCCTAGTTAAGTCCCCGAACCATTGCTTCATTTCAACTAAAACATGGCCTGAGCCATTGTTTTCTTCGGACCAAGTTTTGTATAGCTCTTTTACAGAGACTTCTGCTTCAGAAACTCGAACATGCTTGAGTATTTCGAGTCGACGGTTCGAGAGCAGCGCTGTGTTGATTATTTTGCGCATTTCGCGCCAGTATGAACCATAGGGTGCAACCCCAGCCATGGCATAGTTGAAGCCCAAGTTCTCTGCGGCTATTGTTCCTGGACGATTGGTAACAGCCACGTCATAATTAGTGAATATTTCCTCGGCTATCTCCCAACTGCTCAGCACCAATCCTGGGTGAATCCCTATCCAAATGGAGTAGACAGGACCATATTTTTCGGCCAAGGCTCCCAATGTTATGTGAGGAAGCTGCGGCCCACCTAACAATCGTAGGTGGCCAATTATAGGCCACGCCCTGCAGCTTGGGGTGCCATCTTTTTGCTTTTGGTAACCCTCGAACATCTTACGAGATAGAAGAAAAGGAGAAGAACGGTTGCTAAACCAGCCATAAGAGTGCTCAACTGAGACCCAAGAAAATCCATTGAGACAAACAATTAGTCCGTTGAGGTGGGTGCGGATGTAGTATCCAAGAAATTAATTAATGTGGTTGCTATGTGATTTGATATTTGTAGTTACTTCCATTGAGCCAGATTCAATGTCTTTCCACTATATATGGGCCCCAAAAGTTTGCCCTGTGTCAATTCTTGATTTCCTGACGCCTCAGCAAACGGTCAACTTGCTTAACAGGATAGAACTTGAGCTACGAAGCGTATTTCCTAACAACTAGATACTTATCTATTAAGCTTGTTTATCAACTTTGAGTTTGCAAGCAACGGGAAACACATCAAGCCTCGGGTAGCAAATCTGCAAGCATTAACACCACAAAGTTCTTCATTTTCAACTTGAAGTAATTATTTGTGCTAGACTTTAGGGCCTTTCGCTCCTTTATGTATTTGTTATATACAACTGAAATCAAAAACTGCTAGCTACTAACTACTAGCTACACTTTGATTTAAGAATATCGTAACAGGCATTGGTCTACAAATGGGGGTTGATCAGAATGTTAGGACAATCCTGATGAAGTGTGGTCTTGTAGTTGAAGATGCAAATGGTTAATTATCTTCACAACGATAACTTGTCTTTTCTTTCAACCATGTTTTTCACGGACTAATTCCATGGCCCACGATATTGACAGATATTTGGGAAATAATTATGTGGTTATGTGAGCCGCACGAGTTTCTATGTTTGAATTAATTTGGATGGCGATGGGTCATTGATCTCATCAAATCCGAAACCATTTTTCTACGAATTGTTTCCATTTTGTATTGGGGCATATTGGCGTTTATTTAGCCATGCCACGTCTGATTGTTTAGCTTCCTCAAATTACCCAAGAGCCTTGAAGATCTTCTGATTCTTAGGTTTATATTATTATATACTGGCTTTTTCATAATCCGAAAATTTTGAATTTGTTATTTTGATGCGTTTTATTGGTGATTGAAAATATACAACAAAAAAAATATTTTTTGGAATTTTTTACAGCAAATATTATGTTGCTTTTTCTTTTCATACCCAATAATTTTTTATTTACAGCAAAAAAAAAAAAAAAAAAAAAAAGAAGAACGGCTATAGGCCAATTTAAGAGTTGCTTCGGTCAGGCAGAACAAAATCTATTGATGTAAACTTGTGATTTTTTGCCTGTTGCTTGGTCCACCAAATTTGTCATTCACGACATGTTTAAGTTAAAATAAATTATAAGTGATTAACTGTTGGATGATAATGTAGAGGGAATAATAATCAAATAAATCCTAAAAAAATTATTAAAAAATAAAAATAAATCTTCCATCTTTTATTGCATAATAAAATTAAAATTTATGAATTTTTATTTAATGATAACTATTTCCATTAAATCTTGAAAATGAATGAATAAAATTCAATTATCACAATTTTTAAAATAACATTTTAAAAATGTTTGTTATTTTGTTTATCAAAACAAGCCTAAGTAAGTATTTTTATAAATTATATAGTTCAATTAAGAAAATTTTAACAAAAAATCGAGTATTTTATAGGATTAAAGTTTTAATTATAACATAATAAAATTTTATAATTTTAATTTTATGAAATAAAATATCAAAAATTTATTTTCATTTTTAAGAAAATTTTTACTATATAATTTGGGCATGTAAAGTTAGATGAAAAGTTGTTTACTCTTTCAATTTTTTTTTAAAATTTTCCTGGTCTTTTTCTTTTTTCTGTGTTTCTTTGTTTTCTGATAGCTTTGGTGTTGATGTTTTAATGGTGTAAAAGCTAGAAGGCGAAAAAAATCAAAATGAGGCACTAAATATATAAATTCGTTGTTTTTTATAATGAAAAATGATTTAATTTAAAAAAAAAGAAAAAACCTTAAAAAGCGAAAAAAATGAAAGACAAAAAAGGAAAAAATGAATTTGGATGCAATATCAACAAATCCACTAATATAATTTTCATTAAAAATGATCAAATTAAAAAAATAAAAAAATCAAACATATATTTTTAATAATAATATCTAATGATTTATATTAAAAAAATAAAAAAATAAAAACTATTAAATATTAAAAATTAACAAAAACAATGAAAAATAAAATCAAATTGCTTGATATATTTTATATTATTGATATAAAATAGATCTTACAAAAATTTAAACAAAAAATATTTATTAATTATGTAAAAATTAAAAAAAAGTTAAAAAAATTAAATATGTGCTGTACTTTCATAACAAATGAGTTTCAAAATAAAATTAAAACAAAAAAAATAAATTTTTTTTGAAAAAATTTAAAAAACAAAAGTAAAAAAATTTTAGTTTAAATGGGTCTCATAACAAAAATCTTTAGAAGATATATTTCTTGTTTTTTTAAATTATTGAATATAATAAATAAAAGAATAAATTAGGAAAATAAAAAAAATCGGGTGAAAAAAATCAAATGTGGATGCAAAACCAAAAAAATTATAATGTAAAAGAAAAAAAGGGATCCCACACCTTTTAAAAAATTTTGAAAAGAAGTGCATTCCACCAATTAAAAAACAAAAAAAGAAGGCAGAAGCGCACAGCTCTTAAAAAAAATAAGTGGATCCCACCAATAAAAACCGTTGAATAAAAAACCGGGTCTCACTCCTTAGAAAATAAAAAAAAATCGCATAATCCTTAAAAAAAAAAAAAGTCACACCACAAAATAAAAAATGACCACTTGACAGACACATGGAGCAGCAAATTTGCAGCATCATTTTCCGGCTAAAAGCATGAATAAATAAAGACAAAACATAGGAGACTGGAATATTAATTTTTGAACTTCACCAAACACAACTGCCCCGGCTTGCGATCAAAGAGGAAAGAGTCCAGTGTTCATGACATGGGAAAATTATAGTTTTGAGTGATAGAGAGCATATATGACAAAGATGCCGGCTTTAAAGTAAAGAGAATAGGATGTCAGCAAAATTATACTCATACAGATAAACCAGAAAATTATAAATCAACTTTGCGTGGACTTGACTTCGTGTTCTTATCCTTGAGTTCCAAGAGCAAATGAATGAAACCGCAAGCATGGCTGAATTTAACGAGAAATTATCTAGAAATTGTAGATGTGATTAGAGCACAGAAACAAATACTAGTATAGTATAGGTCAGGTTTAAGAATAAAAAAGAATTACAGACAATAAAATTTGAACCTCAAACTTTTGTCACCTCTTATCCTAAACACTGGGTTCAGCCAGGAACCATACCTATTGATATCACAAAGAAAAATATCAGACTCAACTTTAGCTAAAGTAAAAAAAGCAATAGCTGTGGATTACACTTCAAGATGATTATTGATAGACACTAGGAGACAAGCGCGGTTTGGCAAGAATTTTAAGTGGGGTTGCTTTAATGTTTGTTAGTCCTGGACTCCCAGTCATGTCAACAGGTTCATTTGATGGAGTCAAGATGTCGAACGCATGGAGCAAGCTGGCCAGAACCAGATGTGTCATTTGCAAGCCAAAGTTTATCCCTGGGCACAATCTTCTACCAGCACCAAATGATATGAGCTCAAAATGCTGACCCTTAACATCAGTATCCAGGTGACTGGTGATAAATCTCTCAGGCTTGAACTCTAAGGGATCGGACCATAATTGTGGATCTGCTTGAATTTTCCAAAGGTTGAGTATCAGCCGGTTGCCTTTGGGCACAAGGTAGCCACCTATTGTGCAATCTTCAGAGAATTCGCGTGCTCCTGAGAGTGGTCCAGCTGGATATAAACGTAGTGATTCTTTTACAATTGCTTGGAGGTAGACTAGCTTATCAATGTCTGATTCATTTACTTGTCTTCCTTTGCCAATCTGGATGTCCAATTCTTCCTAAGCCTTTTCCAAAGCATGACGGTTGTTGAGCAATAGCGCAAGTGTCCAAGTTATTGTGACTGTTGTGGTATCAGTGCCCCTTACAAGCAAAATCTACAGAAAAACACAATTGTGTTATTGCCATTGATAATATCAACTTAAATCACATGAAGCAATTTCATTCTAAAAATTTTCTTTAAAGAAGGTTGAGCCTAACAAAATCGATGTTTTGGCTCCGTGTTTAATAGGAATTAAGATTGTCAGAAGGCCTAAGTGATGGTGGTAGAAGAATTCTTACCATGGCTGTTGCTTTAGTGACAGTATTAACATCCTATCCAGAAAGGTCAATACCCTCAAGAACAGAGAGCAGCACATCAATAAAGTCTTGCTCTCCCTTAGCTACCTCGCCAACAGATTCTTTCTTCCTACGATGTTCCTCTAACCATTCTTCCAGGATACTATCCAATTCCTTTCCAGTTTTCTTCATGGCTTTTTCATGTCCACCCAAATCCAGCCACCCAAGAAAAGGAATTGCATCCCTTAACACAAGCAATCCTGCCAAATGGACAAATTCCCCCATTGCTTTCCTGCATCGCCTTGCCTCTTTCTCATTGGTAGCCACAACAGCACCAAAAAACGTCTTCCCTGCAATCATCCTAAGAATCACGTTCAGATTTAAGTCCTCAAACCATTTCTTCATCTCAACCAAAACATGGCTCGACTCATCTTTTTTCTCGGTCCAAAGCTTGTACAGCTCTTTTATTGAGCTTTCTACTTCAGAGGCTCTAACATGTTTCAAAAGCTCAAGCCTGCGGTTTGACAAAAGCTCCGAGGCTGTTATTTGTGCATTTCACGCCAGTATGCACCATAAGGACTGAAACCAAAGTTGGCATAGTTATGGCCGAGGTAATTTCCTACTGTAAGTTTGGGCCGTGAGGACACAGCTACATCATAGGTCGTAAATATTTCTTTGGCCAACTCCGAACTACTGACCACCACAGCTGGGTGTGCAAGCCAATTCGGACGGTGAATATTGGTCCATGCTTGTCAGCTAAGGTTCCCAGTGCTAAGTGTGGAAGCTGGGATCCTGCTAATAGATGGAGATGACCGATTAAAGGCCATCTACCGGCAGCTTCTGGTGGTTTTTGGCCCTTCAAAGATGTTCTAGATCACCTAATTAGCAGGAAACATGAAAGGAGTATGGCAAAGACTCCTGCAATGTTACTGTTTAGGTAACGAAGGAAGAAATCAATATCCATTGTGGCTTTGATTACTGGATGATAGCGTTTGGGGAGTGTTTATCATTTGATTAGTCAACAAAGATCATTTACTTTGGAAAAAAAAAAAAAAAAGACGTCAGCAGTTGAACACAGGTGTCACGGACTTAAGGACTTAAGGAGAGTCTTAAATACTACATCCAACATAATAAAAAGGTCACTGAGGTATAAAAGAGTTCACATCATCTCCACCTTGTGAAACGCCTTTTGTAGGATAAAACTCTGAGACCAGGAGGTCAAAGCGGACAATACCTCACAAGGGTGTGAACCGTGACGGAAGACTGATCTGGGATACCGAAAGGGTGAATGCCCGGGTCCCGGAGTCACGCTGGTTCGGAGCTTAAGTCTCGAGCAGTGACAAGTGGTATCAGAGCCAGCCTTAAACCGTTCGATCCACGCCAAGCACCTCAAGGGAGGCAAGCAGGGTGGTCAGCCTCTGTGACGAGGACGTCACGAGGTTGGGTGTGAGAAAATATCACGGACCTAAGGAAGAGTCCTGAATCCTACATCGAACATAATAGGAGGGTCACTGGGGTATAAAAAGATTCACATCATCTTAATCTTGTGAGGTACCTTTTGTAGGATAAAACCGTGAGATCAGGGGAGCCAGAGCGGACAATACCTCATAAGGATGTGAACCGTGACAGATAGGCTGATCCGAGACGTCGAAAGGGTGAATGTCTGAGTCCTAGAGCCGCGTAAATTTAAAACTTAAGTATCGACCATGACACAGATACTGTGCTAAACTTTGTTTTAGATGATTCGATTCTATTCTATCTTCGATGGTCGTCATATTCCAATATTCATTTAAGAGCTTTGTTTGAGTGCCAGTTAATTAAATTATTTCCAAAGTAGGCCTTTTTTTTTTTTTTTTTGTCAATTTGATCATCATTTTATATATATTTAAGGGGGAAATAATGCTATTCGTCAGAATGATGAAATTCAACATCTTCCTTTCTTATTGGCTTGAAAAGGCGAAACATAGAAAGGAAGTAGTGATTGGCTGGCAAGAAACTGATAGGATATTTTAATACTACAAGTTACTAAATTATAGTAAAATTTCGAGTTTAACATTATTTTGGATTTCATCAGAACTGAACCACAGTATTAGACATAACAGAACATATCATGATATCAACTAAAAGATTCCATTATAGTTGGTCTTATTTTACTTGAGTTGCATCACCATGTCTCCTCCGTACCCTTGGTTATGAGGCATAGACATTAGCTGGGAGACGCGGCTGAAGTAGAACGTCCAATGGGGTGGCCTTTGGATGGTTAAACCTGGGCTCTCGGTCATGTCAACAGGTTGATCCATAGGAGTTTTCAGTTCAAATGCATGAAGAAAACGAACAAGTGTCAGATGAAGTTGTTGGAGAGCAAATGATGCACCAGGGCATGAACGTCTTCCTGAGCCAAATGGACAGAGTTCAAATTGTTGACCTCTAACATCAACACCGGCATGGCTTGTGAGAAATCTCCCTGGTAAAAATGCAGATGGATTTGACCATACTCTTGGATCTCTTTGAATTTTCCACACATTTACGACTACGCGACAGCTGGGACATGATAGCCAGCAACAGTGCAGTCGTTCATAGCTTCCCAGGGTCCCCGTAGAGGATCAGCTGGATAAAGGCGCAGGGTTTCTTTGATGATGGCTTGAAGATACACAAGATTTTTAATATCTGACTCATCAACTGGCCTTTCCCGGCCAACCTGGAGGCCTAATTCCTCTTGAGCCTTCTCCAACATCTCACGATTATTCAGAAGTAAAGAAAAGGCCCATGTCTGTGTCCCAGATGTCGTATCACTGTCACCAAAGATATGTGCCTACATGAAAATTGAAAAGAACGTTAATGTAGAAGTAAGCTTGCCTAACAAAAGTTAGCTTATCAGCTATAAAGAGTCGTATAAACTGTTTGTGATTCTCAATAATCACAAAATTAAATACTTGAGCATGCCACACCAGTCAAGAACTAGCAACCCCAAAATAATGAACCATTCTAAGAATACAGGGTATAATCAGACCTTCTTGGATAAACTACCCCACTCATCGATTGTCCTGTTTTTGGCCAAACAAGTGTTATCATAAATCAAACTCTGAGCTCAAATTTATCATGTTTCTTCAAATTAAACATACCAGACAGATAGACTTGATACTCGTATCTGCATCATACTGAAAATTTGAGAGGTGACCTTCCTCCTGAAGAGACAACATTACATCAATGAAGTCCTGCTCCCCTTCAGCCTTGATTCCACCAGAAATCCTTCTATCACGATGCTCCTTTAGCCAGCCCTCAAGTACACCATCCAACTCCTTGGCCGTCTTTTTCATTGCCTTTTCATGCCCCTGCATATCTAACCACCAAAGGAGTGGAAGTGCATCTGAAACAACAAAAAGACCAATTAAATGAAAGAACTGACTTATTGCCTTTTGACACCTTCTTGCCTCGCTATCATCACAGGCAGCAGAAGCACCAAAATAACATTTTCCAGTCACCATTCGAACAACTATATTAAACCACTGTTTAAGTTCAACAAGCTCAGGACTGGAACCATTGTTATAACTTAAACTGTCTAGTTCTCTTATCCCCATGTCAACTTCAGAAATGCGAACATGCTTGAGCATCTCAAGCCTGCGGTTTGAGAGGAGTTCAAGTGTTGCAATTTTTCCCATCTCACGCCAGAAGGGGCAGTAAGGCGCAAACCCAAACACAGCATAATTGTAACCCATGTGCTTTGTAGCTACTGTAGTAGGACGCGAAGCTAGTGCCTTATCATTAATTGTGAAGCATTGTTTTACCACTTCCCAGCTACTAACCACAAAAGCATGGCGACTGCCTAGGCTTATTGTAAACGCAGGCCCACGCTTATCAGCCACTGCTCCAAGTGTTCGGTAAAGAAACTGATTACTGCCACCCAATAGGTGGAGGTGGCCAAGAATTGGCCATGCACCTTCTGGTTGAGGAGCCATTCTAATCAATGGTTCAGTAACTCATGAAAAAAAATTCATGTCCATTTATACGTTCAAGCCAACAGTAAATCGACTAAAGTCAGCATGATGCATACCATTGCTTGACAAATTCTAGCAAGGAACATGGCTTGACTTCATCAATCTGTTTACTATTCCTCGGTGTACAGGAATCTGTGAGAATGACAGTAGAAAAAAGAGAATTTAATTAAATACACTATATCACCCTCAATATCCATAGAACATATCTAAAATATATTTTTGAATATAATTAACAGCTTAGCCTTGAGCCGTGCGACAGTAATGGGACGGTTTCATCCCTCAGATTTCAGTAGAATGACAAAACAATTTCTCCAATGTGAGAATAGTCTATAGAAAACTGCCGAGCCACACATTGGCTTAGTATTCCAGTTAAAAGTTAGAGTCTGCATTATTTCAATAAAGAAAAACAACTCGGACATTATATATATTACGCCAAGGTCAGAAAGACTTGCTGGTATGGATCTTCTACCACTTGTTCTGGTTTATCCATTTTTTGGTAGTTCTGGGGCAGAAACTACTCATTACTTCATCTGCAGAAAATTTTAATGTTGCAAAGAATATATTATGAGGTTTCTACCGCTTGTTCTGTTTTATCCCATGTACGTCATACTCCAGATAGTAACATCAAAATGAAATAAAGCAAGAAAGTCAACTCTAACTTGCACTTTGGCAGCCAGGTTGGGGAGGGGGGGTAGAACTGTTACCAAACACGAATGTAGGAATAATTTCTCAATTTTCTAAGGCATATCATCACTTGATGTCATTTGTTCTTCACTGTTTTACTCAAAACCTAGATGCAACACTCCAGCAGTACATTTCAATTACGATTGATGAAATTTACAAACATCAGCAACGTAATGGGCCACTAGAAAAAATAGATCAAGGAGTCCATTAAGCACTTCTGCCTGAAACACTTCTGCCTGTGAAAAGATCTCTGGTAAGCTCATCTAGGAGTCCATTAAGCACATACTTCTCCACATCCTTTATAACATCATCTTTCTCAAGAAACCCAAACATCATGCTGTTCCAACCCAAGTCCCACATACAATTCAAATCTGGTTCCTTGTTGTTGACATCGGCGTCAAGCATTTTCGGTAGGTAGTCTTGGAAGAGAGAATCTTCTCTCCCGTTCCGTCCGTATAACTTCAACTTGTCAAAGTCTTTACACATTTGCTTGACCAGCTCATCCAAGGATTTTGCTTTTTTTGAAGAGATGGGTGCTTTCAGAAATGGGTGAACACTTAGTTCCTGCCTCCTTCCTTTCCTTTTCATTACTTCGTAGCCACAGTCTAAAACGATCTTGCTTTCTTGATCGTGATAGTCGTGACCGTTTGCATGAAGAATGCTGATAGGAATGTTGAGTTTGAAAAGCGCCTCTGCCGTGCTCATAAATAGTTGGCATTTCATCACTATCTGCTTGAGGTGGTTTTCACTCTCTGTCAGTGGCTCTGACATCTCTGATGTATAAGTTCTTGGGTTCTGTGACTGTAGACAGTAGGAGATTTCTGTACTCTCTTCATGAGTTCCTAAAAACAATGAACTTTAGCAGATAAGTTTCTTCTTCTTCTTTCTTCCTCTTCCCAAACCACCCACCCCACCAAAAATTAAATGAAAAGTCATTTCATGAGTAGTGGCGGCCTAAGGAGTAAATGTTAACTTTTGAAAATGTAAGAGAAGTAAATTAGGAATGCAAAATTGTACTTACCATGTAGTGGGTCAGAGACACCGTTCTTAAACTCGCTTTCTTCGGCTCTTCCAAAATCAGCTTCTTGATCTTGCTGTTCTTTTGTAATCATTGGCACTGTAGTTTGACACTGCATAAGATCAAAAGGATTATTTAAGCTCCACTCAGAAGTATGAAAGTGACTTCATTTGTCTAATATAATTGGTTAATGGTTTTAGTAATGGTGATTTTACGCTATCTTTTGGAACTAAAGCTTTTGGTTCCTTTAGACTTTGGTATTCATCTTCTAGAGGACTGCACAAAATTGAATTTTGATGTGCTGCTTTCTGCAGCTCTTGTGCTACACTTGATGATTGTAGGCCTGCTACTGACTTGTTGGATCTAATGATCTGTGCTTCTACTTCTTCGAACCTGTTGGCTTTCATTTTATCTGCTTCACTTGAGATAGCAAGTTTCTCCTGCCTTGTTTGTTTCCTCTCTTGCAAAATGGAACTCTGATTTTTCAGTGTCCTCGGCAAGTTATAAACACCTGCACCTTTTTTAGTCACCACTTCGTCGATCTTTCGAGGGACCTCATGTTTATGGCCTTTAGCACTTCTTGCCTTCATTGTTGTTTGAACTTGAACAGGTTTCTCATCCACAGCAAACAGGATGCGAGCTTTTGCTGATTGAGATTCTAGATCTCCTTGAAAGTAATGCTGACCAGAGTTTCTTTTTAATGAATCTTTAATTTTGAAATTTAAGTTTGTTGAACTACTATCCATGGCCGAAGTTTTGTGGTGCCTACCATCTGGGAATCCATTGGACTGTGTTGCATCAATATGTTCGGTGGAGCTTTTCCTACTAGTTTCTGCTTGGTTCATTTGTGGCTGCTTCTTTTGCAAATTGGTTGCACCAGACATTGGTTTGGAGAAATTACTGGATATTGGTTCATTTCCCTGTTGTTTCTTCCCCTGCAATTTCTGTTTGGTACTTTGTTGTTCCTTCTCTTCTGATTGTCGCCTTTTCTCTTGAAGCTCAGATTTTTGAAGCATATGCACCTGTTGAAAACCATGATTATTTTGCAGCCTTTGTTGATTGCCTAGGAGAAGCTTGTTTGCATATCTGTTTTCGCCATGAAGCATGCTTTCACTGTACTCTGGATTTTCTTGCAATGTAAGTGCGGCTTCTGATCTTTTATGCATATAGGGTATCATCTGCTGCATCTCATCCTTGAAAACTGATCCCTTGATTTCACTTCTTTCAGCGCCCTTCTGTTCCCTGTGCTTTATACTATCTTGGTTTCTCCCCTTTTCCTGAATTTCTTTTCTGCTTCCGGAGTTATGATTCAATTGGGTGATGTCACTTTGTTGTTTGTCTATCTTGATGTTGGCCTTTCTAGAGCTTGTCACAGGTTTTATGTCTTCCAAGTCCTTTCGACGTATTAATTTGTCATTAACAGCAATCCTTGTGCTACCATTTCTAATTGTCAAAGGTTTTCCTGCTTGTGATGTAACTGTCTCCTGAATCAATGGAGTTTTGCTGGCTAGTGTTGCCTTCTGTTTTCCTGGTGGGAGAACCAGGGTTGCAGAATCTTTGGTCCTTTGTTCAGCCTTCTTGATACTTTCCTGTGCGGGTTTCTGGGTAATCATCCCTTCTACTCTTTGTGTTCCAGACTTCTTTGTGGTCACCTTTGAATCTACATTTCCCGGAAGCTCATCGAGCCCCATCAGTTTTGCAATTACGTTTGGAATTCTTGACTTTTGTTGTTTGGACTGCACTGAACTTGAGTAATTTTGTTCGGAGAATGTGGTGAGATTTTTTATGTCTGGACCATAGCTAACTGATCGCCTGTGAGAATGTGAATTCGAGGCAGCTAGAACTTTCTTCTCATGGTTGGAATTAGTAACTTCTGAAGAGTAGGTAAGAGCTGCCAGCCTCAGCCTGAGATCAGTCCTTGCAACTTCTTGAATGTCATTATAATTTCTTGCGCGTCTGTCAAAAGAAAATCTTGGCCTATCCAATTGCTTCTGATCAGCTATTTTGACAGTGTTATCATCATCATCTTCATCCTCCTCTAGCAATGTTATCTGACTTTTTCTCTGTGGCGTTACCAAGTACTCTGAAGCTTCCTGCAGGTTTACAAGCATCCTTAGGGACTCTTCCAAATCTATTGCTCCTTTCAATAGTTCCCGTCCAATTTCTATTGAGTATCTGTCGAAGTTGAGGCCATTAGAGCAGGCTCGGAGGATCTGATTTAACTTTTGTGCACCCCTTGATATTTCTTCGATATGGAGATGTGAGAGAGTAGGGAGTTGGCTACTTGAAGGTTGATGCCTACTTACTACACTGTTTTTTCTTTCTATCTTCCCATAGTCCATCCGTCTCCTACCCATGTTATGCAGAAAACTGAAAATTGAACTATTGCCAGAAGAATCTGTTCTTCTTAGCTTTCCTCCATTTTCAAGTGCAAAAGCCAGGGCCATTGATAGATCTCCTATTTGTTCTGACTTCAGGTCTCTCTCAAAAGGAACAATCTGATTCGATACCTGCCCAGTGGCGACTGATTTCCTGCCTCCACTAGGTCTGGTTTGTGTGCTTCCAGCTCTAAAACCAATCTGCAGGAAGCCAAACATTTTAACTAGAGGAAATCGTGATATCTAATTAATATGTTGTATGAACTGATTACTTATACTTCAGCTCTGGAAACTTACAGTTTTGAGCGTCTTTGGTTCCCTAGATGATTTATAGGCTGCCTTGGAGTAAGCATACGCATCTGCCCAAACACGCAACAAAAGGAACAGAGTAAATTATGCATCTTTGTTACTTGTTGACGGGTTTTGCTAGCTAGCTAAAACTTATTGTCATGAGTCTAGCCTCACACATGGTTCAATCACTTAACACCACGAAACTGATGGAAGTCCTCCTGTGTAAGCATATTTAAAAGAAATTTTCTGTTTTTCCTTCAGGTATCAGCTTTCTATGCTTACCTCCCCTGCCCCGTTTAATTTAATTGAAAAAACTCATCCACAAATCCTTTCCTTTCTGTTCTTACATGAAGTAAACAGTTCTTTCATCTTTTAAGTTTTACTTACGTGCAGTGATAGACAAAACTAGATTGCCTTTAAAAGAAAAGTTCAAAAGATTGCAAACTCTCTTAGCTTCTTTGATCAACGCCCAAGAGCGAAGAATTATTGCTTAATCACGTGGCTGGTTTCGGCAGGCAAGATAATAGAATTAACAATTGCTTTTTCAAACTTGGATAGAAAGAGGGGAAGAATGTATCTCAAGAAGGAAAGAAAAGAAAAGATTAGTCGTTAGTGCTAAAATTACACGTTTCAACAATTGAATGCATTTGCATGATTTGTGTATTTGTATGCGTGATTTCCATTCGCTCTAATTAGATTCGAAACGTGCATTAGTCCGTGATGCCTCCTGCTTTTCTAATGTCTTCAAGTCATTGAACAAGAACCATCAACCATGATCCAAAAGAAAAAAAAAATCTTATTACAGGGTTTTAACTTATAGTTTCTTGAAAGGATGTTGGAATTCTTTGATGCATGCTCCACCGTGTATGTTTATTGCAGAGAATTCGGGAAATACTCACCTGCGACCATTGGATTCGTGCCCTTTGAGTTCTGAGAGGCAGCCATCCTCTCCTTCCGCAACCTAAGGTCATCTAACAGTTTCTGTGCAAAATCTGATCTCTTGGCCATGTTGGTACTCTGAATTCGATCAAGGTGCATTCAACTCTCTTTGAGCCAGAATAAAGATAGAATTTCTGTACATTGTGTTTTGCAAATTACTTTTTTACAGATATGACGTAGGAACAGGAATATTTTTGTTTCTTTTTCTAGTTGGGAGGGTTCTTTCAAAGTTGGGTGAGTTGAGAAGTCCAGTTTCCTAGCAATAAAATGGAGTTTGAAAATTTATCTTAGATAGTTTGACGTGAACGTTAACTCTCTTTCTCTCTCTGGAGGGTCTCTGCAACATCACGAGTATCCCTCACTTTGATTCTAATACAAGCAATAGCAGAAAGTTTCATTCAAAGGGCTTCCATCCCAAGCTTTCTTTATCAGCATCTTTCCTTTTTATTTTTCTCACTCCCTCTTGATTCCCTTTAGTTGCCTGAGACCTTTGCATCAAACTGATGGTCGATAGGCAGCATCCCACAGGCAAATGTCATGATGGGAGGGCATATCCCAGCGTCGAGACACTGATTTGGTGGAGTAGCTTTGAATTTTAAGGAAAAACAAGGTCTCTATCTTCCCGTTCTTTCACCATCTTTAATGTTTCTTTGGTCTCCAAAATTACAAAGTTGTGAACTCTACATTGAAGCTGTCGGTTTGGTTGATATTTTATAGTTGAAAATAAGAGAATAAAATTAAAGTTAGATGAGAATGGTAGGCTTTTGAAAGGTAAGTTGTGAGAAATGAGAATTAGTGAGAGCGATGGGAACAGTCTTTTGGAGCTTTTAACAGACCCCACCATTACCACAATTGGGTGAAGCGGAATCATAATATTAGTGATGAAATCAACAGACAAAACTCCAATTTTAGTTAAATGAAGGTCGTACCAAGGCTGCAAATCATATGATTTAGGGTTGTTATAACATTTAGATCAAAAGACCTATCGTTAGACATTGATTTAAGAAATTATCACTAATTTTTTTTATTTAAGTGTGATTGAGAATCTATCATTTTAAAGAACATTTAAGCTTAACTGAGGTCTCCTAAAAGAATAGATTCGGGTCTATTAACCAAAATATGATTTGAGAGTTCGATTACGAGTGAGAAATATTATAGCACCCTCATAACGCTCATTGAAAGATGATACCAGCTGAATTTCATGTTATCCATTAAGCTTTAAAAATTTTACCGAGTATTTAATTATTGAAAATTATCCTTAATTGACTCCAATACTTTTGACAGAAAATTAAGAAAATTCTTTCAAGAATATACAAGAAAACTATTATTTTACTTGTAGAGGTTCTGTAGTCGGATTATTTAACATTAAAATTTTTCAAATGAATTTGACTTTTGATATAAATTTTTTTTTAGGTTTTATAAGAAAAAAACTCATGATTTTATATAAGAAAAATTGATATTTTCAACTTTTTCTTAAAGCATTTTTTTAAAAATTTTATTTTCAAGAAAAATTGATACTTTCAACTTTTCCTTTAAAATATTTTTTTAAAATTTGATTTTCAAGAAAAATTGATACTTTCAACTTTTCATTAAAAAAATAATTTTTAGAAATTTTATTTTTAAAAAAAATTAATACTTTCAACTTTTCCTTTAAAATGTTTTTTAGAAATTTTATTTTCAAGAAAAATTGATACTTTCAACTTTTCCTCAAAAATATTTTTTTCGAATATTTTATTTTATTTTAAATTTATTTATGCAAAAATACTCTTAAAAATAAACAAACAAATAAAAAATAAAAAAATACAAAGGAAAATACAAAAAAAAAATGGCTCGTTGGAGAGTTGGCGCGAGTCGGCTCCAAAGATCGACTGTGGAGCAAGTTGAAATGGGTCGCGCTACGAGTCGAGTAGTCCAGTGGTAAAACGCGCGGATCTTAGGCTGAATTAAGATGCCAAAACGATATCATTTTGAAACAGATATAAAAGGCAAAGTTCAAGCTTTCTGCCTCATATCGCCTTTTTCCTTTATCTCTTTTCCCTTTCTTTTCTCTCCCATTTCTCTAGAAATCGAATGAGCTCTGGTTGAATTTCATCAAATTCTGAAAAATGTGGTCAGAATCTAAGTTTTTCATTAAAAGTTCACCGAAAAGTTCAACAATTTTTGGGGATGTAATGCCGAAAATTGGGTAACTGACCAAAAAATTCAATCGAAATATGAAATTTTCAAAAAAATCTCTTTTTTTAACAAAAAAAGTTTCAACTTTTTTTGCTTTATGTTTTTCTCTTTCTATTTTTTGATTTCTGTCTTTCTGTGTATTTTTCGTGTGTGTTCTCTGGCCTTATTTATAAGGTTTCAATCCGAGAGCCCTAAACCAAATGGGATTTCTATCTTTTCTGACTTCTAACTCTAAACCCTAATTCAGTTTAAATTTCTCAACTCAGTCATTCCCAAATTCAACCATTTTTTCATTTTTTTCAGCCTTTGCATTTTTTAAATTTTTAACAAAAATCAAATATAGACCCTGGACAGATTAGGGTGTCTACAGTTGCCTTTTTTTGCCCATTTTATGTGAAACAGAAATTGTGCAAAGATGTAGACAACCCAATCAACTTGAGACATTTTTTTATTTTTTTTTTGTTTTTTTTTTTAAAAAGGTAAATTAAGCCCCTCTAAACAGAGGCTCAACGACTTTTGAAAATAAATTGCTTCTCTAAACAGAGGCATTACGACTTTGAAAAATAAATTGCTCTTCTAAATAGACACACCACGACTTTTAAAAATAAAATGTTTCTCTAAATAGAGGCAACCACAACTTTTGAAAATAAATTGTTCCTCTAAACAAAGGCAACCACAACTTTGAAAAATAAATTTTTCCTCTAAACAGAGGCACCACAACTTTGAAAAATAAATTGCTCTTCTAAACAGAGGCAACACAACTTTGAAAAAATAATTTGAAAAAATAAATTGCTCCTCTAAACAGAGGCAACACAACTTTGAAAAATAAATTACTCTTCTAAATAGTAGCAACTATAACTTTGAAAAATAAAAAGCTTCTTAACGATCATGTCTAGCAAAGTCATAGATCAAATCTGATGAAATTTGTAATAAAAAACTCAAAGATTTGCAATTTGAGTTTGAAAGTCAAAGGTTTAGATTCACAAGAACCTTTCAGCTTCATAAGAATTCACTGAAATTTAATTATCAGAATTTCAGTTTCACCAGAATTCAATTCATAAAATTTTAGATGTGCAAGAATTCAGATCTATAAGGTTTCAAAATTCGTATTTGCAACTTGCAAGACTCGTATCCAACATTAAATATTCTCATTTGAACTTTAGAGATTCAAATCTAAAAGTTCAAAGCTTCTCATTCAAGTTCTGAAGGTTTCACATCTCAAAGATTTTCGTTTAAAATTCAAAGATTCTCATTTGAAATTCAAAGATTCGCATTTGAGAACGTCTTGAATATCCTTATTTAAAACTTAAAGATTTTCATTTGAAATCCAAATATTCTCATTTGAAATTCAAAGATTCTCATTTGAAATTCAACAATCCTCATCAAAAGATTCCTAATTTCTTTTTCAAGTGATTTAAAATTATGCATACAATGAATGTCATGATCAAATATGCAAATATTTTTTTAATGATGCAAATGCAACAATCCAGATTCTCACAATGCCATGATGCAAATGCATATCCAAACCAAAGTTCTAAACATTTTTTTAAAAAATAATGCTAATGTAATGCATATAATGCGGATATCAAAGTCATGAAATTCTAATCAAAGTGTGATAATATGGTTTTCAAAACTTCATCATCTCACATTTCTTCCTTGTTTAGCTTCTCAACACTTTGGAACAAGTTTCATCAACTGATCATCATTATTTTCATCACTTGATCACCATCCATAGGCTTCTTAATACTAACAATTTCAGCACAAGTTTCGTCCATTGCCCTATATCATTTAATCACCACTCATAGGCTCTTCGGTACTATAAATTTCAGCATAAATTTCATTCATTGACCCATAATATTTTCATCACAATTGACAAGCTTCTCAACACTAGCCATTTTAAAATAAATTTTATCCTCTGATCTACATTATGTTCATCACTTGATCACTATTCATAGGTTTCTCAGCCCTAACCATTCTAAAACAAACTTCATCTATTGATCCATATTATATTTATTATTCAGTCATCATTGACAGGCTGTGTCAATTAATTCATCCCCATATTCATCACTTGGTCATACTACTTTTTTCAAATCATCATTTTTTATGTTCCTACCATCTCTTTATTTTTCTCTTATCATCTTAGATTTTTTTTTCAAAGGAATGCAAGATTCTTTTATACACATTGTCATTCATTAATCATCATTCCAAATCAAGACAAATATAATGCATTCACACGTTTTCTCGATTCATTCTAGGGATACGAAAACACAAGATGAATTAAAGAAAAGGCAATCAATGAAAAACGAGTTTGGTATCAAAACAAATAGGGAAATAAACAAGTTTGATGATGTCATTGGGGAATTGTATATCAAACAATGAATATTCGAACAATTTTAAACATTAATCTAGGATTTTTTTTTCAAAAACTCGTTCCACTAACTTTAAGCTTATTGAACTTTACCCCAACTTCAAGAGATATTTATATATCTTTGATCTCTCATCTATATGAATTGTTTATCAAACTTTTAGCTCAAAGATTTTTTTACCTAAATCACCCTTTCGAATTTTCAATTTGAGTCTCTTTTTTTTTTTAATTTTTTTTCACTTCATTTTTTTTTCTTTTTTTTTTCTTCCTTCATTTGTTCACCCATCTTTCACATCAGTTTTTAGAGCAACCAAGCATGATTCTATCATTCCATCATGAGCATGCCTTAGCCTAATATATGACCATTCAATTCGAGCATTCACATTTGATCCAAATGGACTTTTAAAGGTTAAAATATAAGCCATGATGAAAGGTCATGAAAAAAATAGATATAATAGGCTCAAAATATGTATTAAAAGGGTTCAAAACCAAAAGATTATCACTTGATGTAACTTGACATTTTATCTCATTATTTCATAACTTTTTCTTTTTTCACATTCACTTCACTCATCATAAAAGGATTCATATTACTTTGTCCAAAATCAAGTGTGGCATTTTTTTTCTCTTTTTTTTCTTTTTGTTTTTTTTAGACACTTTTTTTTTTTTTATCTTTAGGCTCCTTTCTTCCTAAAAAATTATCCTCCAATGTGAAAGGTGATCCTTGGTCAGGGTTTTTTTAGAAAAAAAAAATCATAGCAGGCTCAAAGGGATAACAATGAATGGTTTTTCAAATGGTAAAAAAAAAATGACCATTTTTCATCTCAAATGTAAATACTTTTCTTGAATATCATCTATTGAGCAAAAATAAGCTCATAGATTTGATAAAAGACTGCACATCTTCAAGATATATTAATTTTACATCTGTTAATAGTTGGCTTCCTTTACTCAAATAGTCTCTTCATATCAATGTTAATGATTTCTCAAAATTAAATCTCAGAATTATTGTTATTATTGTCTAAACATTCATCATTTGAAAATTAAGAATATGAATGAAAAGTTATAAAAGGTAACAGAGCATGAAACAATGATTGAGTGAAAGAGAAAATATAATGAAATGCATTAACTTGCCTTTATTAAAATGATAACAGATGAAATCTTATTGCCTAATAGAAATCCTAACATTACTCTAAAAAAATCCTAAAACGACAAGAAACTTTCAACCAACCTTATCATCATTCTTCAAAATTATGTCTCTGTGCAATCAGGTGGAAGATCTTTATTGATATCTTGCTCTCTAATTCATTACAACTTTTTAAACCTTTTCGAATCAATGTGTTCTTGATTCTCACTCAGAGTATTGACATTATGCTTAGGCAATGGATTGCCACTACCATTAGGTGTTATTGTTGCCCTTCATTGATCAAAACTTATCATTCCATCTTTGATCAATTATTGCACCTTATGCTTTAAAGTAGTGTAATTTTTAGTGGAATGACTAACAATTCTATAGTGGTAGTCGCAGTGAGCTATAAGATCATACCACTTTGGATATGGTGACTTGAGCAGCTTCACACGATTGGAGGTAATCAAATGACTGTTATAGAGCTCTCGGTATAACTTTGTATAAGTCATGGGGATTGGATCAAATATGAATTTTTCATCAAAAATTTATTGCTCTCGTGAACCACTTGCCAGGCTAACAAGATGAATTTGGAGTCTTACGAGAGATTGAATGTTAAAGCTGTATGTGAGAGCTTGAGGGCCAAAAATAGGTTGGTATGTGGATGAGTAAGATGATTGTGGTATGGGTTGGTATGAGGCATTGTTTATAGCAGGATAATATGGAGAGTAACCTTAGGGTAGATAGGGTTGATATCCACTGAATTATCTATCAAAGTTCATGGCTTGAGCTTCAATTTTTTTCTTTTTTGATGCCTTCTTAGTTTTTCTTCCTTTCAACTTATCATTTTTAACGATATTCTTAATGATTTCACCTGAGATCACTATGTCAGTAAAATTTTTTGTTGCATTTCTTATCATTTTTTCATAATAGAGAGATTTAAAAATACTGACGAATAATACTGTGATCTCCTTCTCAATCAAATGGGGTTACACTTGAGAAGCTATATCCTTTCACCTCTGGGCATATTTCTTAAATGACTTAGTCACTTTTTTTTTCATATTCTGTAAGAAAAAATGATCATGAGCTAAATTTATGATATGTTGATATTGATTAATGAAGTCATGGGCCATATCATTTCAAGAACGGATACGAGTCTTATCCAGTTGAACATACCACCTAGCAGTAGAGCTAGTGAGGCTGTCTTAAAATACATCCATTAATAGCTTCTCATTATTGTATGGGTGACCATTTTTTGATGGTACATAGTAATGTAAGTTTTCAGACACTTTATACTATTATATTTTTCAAACTCTAAAATCTTAAATTTTGGAAAAATAATCACATTTGGGACTAAACAAAGTCCAGCAACATCCACTGAACCATAAAAACTAATACCCTCTACTGCTCGTAACCTTTCCTTTAAGAAGTTTATTTTTTGTTTAGCTTTTGAGCATTCTAA
Source organism: Durio zibethinus (assembly GCF_047325235.1). Lineage (NCBI taxonomy): Eukaryota > Viridiplantae > Streptophyta > Magnoliopsida > Malvales > Malvaceae > Durio > Durio zibethinus. The sequence goes on from NC_143162.1 coordinate 36,705,924, forward strand.
AGCCTCATTTTTATTTGGCCATAGCTTTTCTTTCTCTTTTGGATCATTCAAATTAGGTACTAATACTGGTTTTACTATCTTCTCAGTAAAAATAAGATTTATATAGCTCTGGTACTATGGTGAATTTAAAATTAATGGTATTTCAATATATGTGTACCTTACAAGATATATAAACTGCTAGGATGATGGACCTTGTACGGGTTGAGCTTGATATGGCCCAAAATTAAGAAGGTACAGTAGATCATCCACATCTTATAATGGATGGTCTTGTTGACTAATGCTTTCTTTTATACCTTTTTTCTTTTTTAATTTGTTCAAAGCCTTCAAAATCCTATTCAACTTCCCTTCTAGCTTCTCTTGTGCTTTCTTTATCCTTTTAAGACGATTAAAATTTTCTTGTTTCATCTATCTGACTCAAGTTCTTATATTGTACCAGTGAGTTGATTGTGTGAGATTATTGATTGATGGACCTATCTTTGAACCTTGATACCATAATTATGATTAAAAATGATATGCTTTATGTATGGTATGTTTGTGCATGAATGGAATGTATATTTTTATGGATGAAATGAGAATGATGCAAATGATAATGTTAAAACATGATCATAAAAATGATGCATAGAATGAAATGATGCAAATGCACAAAATCAGACAAACAATATGATTAGTTTCATGGATGAAATAAAAGTGATGCAGATGCACAATGTACATATGATAATGAAAATGATGCATAAAGTCAAACAATCAAAATGGTTAGATAATCACAACTTGTTCCTTCTTATGTCATAGTTTCACGGTATATCTATCATTGGGTAGAAAGGGCTCTATCTTAGGGTTGGCCTCTTAAGTGTACACTATATGCTGGTTTAGACAATTTTAACCACTAAAGGTTTTCAAATTGTTTCTTACATCATCGTCCATCACAGACTAGTAAGGTAATCCACACCTCACCCATCATAGGCTACTAACAAAAATGATTCAATTTGAGTAAGAGTTTTAACCACTAAAGGTTTTCAAATTGTTTCTTACATCATCGTTCATCACAGACTAGTAAGGCAATCCAAACCTCACCCATCATAGGCTACCAACAAAAATGATTCAATTTGAGTAAGAGTATTTCGCTAGCCACTACGGAGACATTATAACCTTATGAAAGCATAGATACTTTACTTCCTCCTAGATGGATGAAACTTGGGTATAAAGCTCATATTATGCATATGAATGACATAGTTTGCAACATAAATAAATAAAATGAATGAAAAAGAAAGAGAAAGAAAAAAAATCCTTACAAAAACTTTAATTTTATTAGGCTTTTTGAAAAACATGAATTTATTTGTTGGTTTGGCTCTCGGTTATCTCCAATGGAGTCGCCACATTATCATAACATTTAGATTCGAAGACCTACCGCTAGGCATTGACTTAAGAAGTTGTCACCAATCTTTTTTATTTAGGTGTGATTGGCTACCTAAAGAATCTATCATTTCAAAGAACACCTAAGCTTAACTAAAGGCCCCTAAAAGAATAAGTTTGAGTCTATTAACCAGAATAGGGTTTGGGAGTTCAGTTACGAGTGAGGAAGGTTATAGCACCCTCATAATGACCATCGAAAGATGGTACTAGCTCAATTTCATATTATCCATTAAGCCTTAAAAGTTTTACCGATTATTTAATTATTAAAAATTATCTTTAATTGACTCCAATACTTTTGGTAAAAAATTAAGAAAATTTTTTCACTTCAAGAGTATACAAGAAAACTACTATTTCACTTGTACATACTTCATTGTCGGATTATTTAACATTAAAATTTTCCAAAATGAATTTGACTTTTGATATAGATTTTTTTTTTTAGGTTTTATAAGAAAAAATTCAATGCTTTTATGCAAGGAAAATTGATACTTTTAACTTTTTCTTAAAGCATTTTTTAAAAATTTTTATTTTCAAGAAAAATTGATACTTTCAACTTTTCCTCAAAGCATTTTTAAAAAATTTTATTTTTAAAGAAAATTGATACTTTTAACTTTTCCTTAAAAAATATTTTTTAAAAATTTTATTTTCAAGAAAAATTGATACTTTCAATTTTTTCTTAAAAATATATTTTTTGAATATTTTATTTTATTTTATTTAAAATTTATTCATACAAAAATACTCTTAAAAATAAACAAACACATAAAAAAATAAAAAAATATAAAGGAAAATACAAAAAAAAGGCTCGGCTGGAGAGTTGGCGCAACATGGCTTAGCTCCAGACACAGAAAACGGCTCAAAGGCTCAACTTGAGAAAATTGACTCGGCTCTAAAGATCAACTATGGAGCAAGTTGAAACGGATCGTCCAACAATAAAACGCGTAGATCCTAGGTTGAATTAAGACGCCAAAACGGTGTTATTTTGAAACTGCTATAAAAGGCAAAGTTTAAGCTTTCTGTCTCAAATCGCTCTTTTCCCTTCTCTCTCTTCCCTTTTTTTTCTCTCCCCTTTCTTTATAAATCGAATGAACTTCGGTTGAATTTCATCGAATTCTGAAAAATGTGATCGAAATTTAGGTTTTTCACCGTAAAATTCAACGGTTTCTAGGGATGTGTTACCGAAAACTGGGTAATTGACTAAAAAATTCAACCGACGCTGGAAGAGTCACCGAAAAATTCAATCGAAATCTGAAATTTTCAAAAAAAATTTCAAAAAAAATCTATTTTTTTAACAAAAAAAACTCTCTTTTTTTTTTTTGCTTTTCTCTCTCTATTTTTTTATTTTTGTCTTTTTTGTGTATTTTTTATGTGTGTTCTCTAGCCTTATTTATACGGCTTCAATTCTAAAGCCATAAACCAAATAAAATTTTTATTCTTTTGACTTCTAACTTTAAACTCTAATTCAATTTAAATTCTTCAACTCAATCCTTCCGAAATTCAATCACTTTTTTCATTTATTCAACCTTTGTATTTTTTAATTTTTTAATTTTTTAATTTTTTAACAAAAATTAAATATAGACCTCCGAATATATTGGAATGTCTAGAAGGGTTTCTAAACAAACACATTAAATTTATGATGTGTGGTATTAGTACCTTGTATATTGTTCTATTTTTGTCTTTATCTTGAGCTAACTGCTGCCTACGACTGGACAAGTATGTGTCACCATATGATTTTAGTATAGAAAAATTACTGTAGCAGAGGGAATCTTGTGTCATTTTGTTGTCTCACTCTTCAAACCTGTGGTTTGGACTTAATTTGTAGAATGTATCGTAAAATGACTGCCATTTTGTTTAATTTTATTTTTGGTAATACAGTTAAGGGGTATTTGTATCCCAGGATTTGGTTGAATTCTTTCCTCGCTAACTGGACTAGCTTTCTTTGTAGCTTACCTTCAAAACAAAAGCTTGCCATTGCCATATGTCTGTGCGCTTGATAAAGCAATCATTAAAATTGGGCCGCCTATTACATCTAAAATCTAACATAGTTAAGCCCAATCTCAGGGAAAGCCCAAACTAGTTATTGTGACAAGTGCCTGGCAGTGGCAGCGGGCTCGATGTATGGTTACCCAACACAAGTTTCTTTTCCTTTTAGGCCTGATCCTAAACAGCTAATCACTGGGCTGTCAGCCCAAGCTGATAAAATCCATGACCGAGAACACGTGGCAGTGAAAGGTCTCAATCTAGGCCTAGCATCTAGAACCTACTCGGCTAATTAGAGCCATTCTTGCCTCGCTTGCCTTCACCACAGGCAACCCAAAATAGCTTGGAAAAAGTATCGCTCAAGTCCAACCGTTGATCTCTTTAACCACAAAATAGTCAGAGCCGTTGGATTATCCTAATTCTATTCCAAAAATATCTAGCACCTCCATTTATAACTCTTGTGGGCTGTTGCGAGCCACGTTCTTCGTATCTGCTTAACTGTCGTCGTAGCCTCTCTCGATTCCGTCGAATTCTTCCGATCGTTTGACGAAATTTGCTTTTTTATCATGGCTTTTCCCTGCTTTGCTGAAATTTGTGATTACTTCCCTTCGTCACTTGTTCGTCGCTCACGCTATTGTAAGAATCGATTTCTTCTCAGAGATCGAACGAGGTAAGTCGATTAATAATTTTCTGTTATTAATTGCTAGTCTCGATTGTTCGGTTCATAGATGTTCTAAGGTAGAGTTTTGCTCTTATCTTTGTTTGTGAAGGCTCTTTTTGATCTAGCCGAGTTTAATTCAATTCCTCTCTGAAGGGGCTAATCTATCCTCTTGTCGACCTCGGAAATCTGCCTTTGTATCTATATCTGAGGTATTAAGCTTGAATGCTAATCTTCTTTTCCTATGTTCTGGTTCCTTAATTGCTTATTCTGGTTCCTTTGGTGTTTTTAGATCTGGGAACATCTTTCAGATCGGTTTTAAGAATCTGAAATTGTCCAATTGATTTATGGATCAAATTTTGTAAATTGTGGCATGCTGCGATCTGCTTTGTAGTTGAACGACGGTTGTGGCGGTGAACTGGTGTTTAGTCGGAAGAACAAGCTGCAAAAGATTGGACTGGATATTTTGTGAGCTTTTGATTTATTATGTGATTTAACTTTGTTGTGTTATATCGATCTCCTTATTGTAGATTGATGAGGTATTCATTGTTATATCGATCTTCTTAATTGTAGTATGATGAACTAGTCATCTCTATGAGTTGAAAGAATCGAGGGTGTGAAAAATCGTTGCTGAGAAGACGTAAGAGAGGTGAAAAAATTGTGAGGGAAAAGAAACAGAGTGATTGTTTTTGGTGTTATCTGACCTTTGCCATGACAGGTGCGCTTGCATGGCAGGTCAAAAATCCTAATAAATTTTTATTTTTTTTTGGTTTTCCTAGGGGGGAGATGGCACGAGAGATATTTTATTCATTTTTTCCCCGGCTCTCCCCCCTGTGTGTCTCGGCTCTATTGCCTTTTTGCTTAATTTTTTCCTGCATCTCTGATTGCCTATTTGTGATTCATTGCTTTGCGCAAATCATGCAACACTACTTCATATCAAAGCATGCCCATTTGATAGACTGAAGCTGAATTTGATTCTTGACAGAATATATGGTCATCAATGATTGTGATTGCAACTAATAAGGTGTATTCTGTCATTGCAATTTCAACCTAAATGGTTCAATTCTTCACTTATATGTTAGTTAATTCTGTTATAACAACACTATCCCTAACTTCTGAAGCCTGGTTTTGATTTGATTTTATTTCTCCATATGACAATTGGGTTTAATCTAAGTTTGTTTTTAGTTCTCTTAGTCTCATTGCTAGCTTGTTATATATGTCACGTGCTCTTATTTGTGTGATTGGTTATCAAAAGTTAAATAACTTGAACATGCCCATCCATTTGATAAAATGAAATCAATTATTGGTACTGTATTGTTACATCTAGGTTTATGTATTGAACCAGTCTGTACTGGCCATTTTGGTTCTTGTAGTACAAGATTTTTTCTTGTATTTTTTTATAAATTTTCATTTTTTATTCTTTTAATCAATTCCTAATTTTTTGTGATCATTTTTATATTTTCATGGTTTCATTTAAAAATATATATGTTCATTAAAGTAAGCTATTGAACAATAACTTGCTATATTTTCATAATATTTTATATTTATTTCATTTATTCGAGGGTTGAAAATTTATATATTAAATATTTACTAATTTTTAAACATATAGATTCAGTAATTGAGGTGTATTTGTATGTGTATATATTTTATAGACAAAATACTAGATAATGCTGATAAACTTGAAATGGTACGTTGAAACACACTGGTATCGGAGCGCACAGTACCAAAACAAAAATTATATATCCATTGGTAAGGTACTGATTATTTTGATATAGATTTTACTCAGCCTTTGGTTGCTGCTTTTTGATTCAATATGAGCTTAACTGGTATTTGATTAATGGCCCATGGATCTTATTCCTCTATTGGAGAATTTGTTGTAATTTGTATCAAGTGCTGATTGGTGTATTGTAATTTGTGTGGAGGGTTGGGTTCTTTGGTATAATTATCTACTAATTCACCAAATAAGTCATGTGTTTCGTTGACCCAAGTGATGACATTCTTTCCATCTGAGGTTGATATCAAGATGTTATCTATAGCAACTGTGTATTGATGGTGAAGCAGCTTAAAAGTTTTTTTGGAGTCTCATGTTTTCTAATACTCCGAGGAAGGTGAGCAAATTTTTGGATCTTTCTTGCATGGAAATTAGTTTTTGTCTTTTCTATTTGATGGCATGGTGCATTAACTCGTTGAATTTGCCTTGCAGGACTATATGCTGGACTCTTTTGGAATTCCCTCCTTTAGAAAGCTTTAGTTGGTCATGGAGCACCCTATTCAGGAGCATTTGCCGGCAAAGAAATCTTGGTTCAAATACTTCTATATGGTGACTGTCTGTCTTTTCGCTACCCAGTCTACAACTCTACATGCATATAAAAGCACTGAACCAGTAAACCTGAAGAAAATTAGAAAAAAGTGTTTCTGTTGATAGTCTTATTTAGCTTTAGAACTAAAGTCTGTTTCTGCGTGTGTTTCAGTTAAAATGCTACGTTTTGCGCAATCATCGCAGGGACTTATCATGACATTGCCGAGAATATATTAGGATTGCTTCAGAAGGAAGCGCATCTGTCCCTGTGTTAGTCCGATAATGTAACAAAAGTTACTCCTAGATATCACTGTGATCAGCCATGACAATTGGCAAGTTAAAGATAATCACCTAAGTTTCTGACCATTATTTGATACTGTATTTCTGTTTCTTTTAATAGAGGTATAACTGTTTTTTTCTTGAAAGTTTTTAGCTCCTGTACCACGAGTGGTAATCTTTTGAGTTATTAGTTTAGTAGTTCTTTGGGTTGTGTTATCCATTCCGCCCCCCCCCCCCCTTTTTTTAGCCGTCTTTGATTTTAGCTTTTAATTCCTTGCTGCATTTGTTCTTACTGGTTTATTTAACTTGTGAGTTTTCATTCGTTTTCCTTGAACCTATTGTTGTTTTTGTTGGTTATGATAAAGCGGTGATAAGGGTGAAAAACAGAGTAAGAAGAAAGGATTAATTTATATATTTCCTTGCGGAATGTTGAAATTACAGGTAGGCGGGTACTGTTGTTAGTGGTCCATCTTCATCTAATTGCAACGAAATGAGTGCGATTGAGTACCTAAAATAAGTTAGTTGACACGTGGCAGGATTAAACCCGTTTGTGGAGTTATAAGAAGTTTTGAAAGATGTTCATCTTCTCTTCCAAAAAATTTGGTGTAGGCCTGAGGCGAGGGATGAAGAGGCTGCAAAGTTTGGATGTACGCTGGTGAATCCGAATCCTTTGGGCCTTATAGCTCTTTTGGGCTCAAGTTTTGGGCTAGACCGTCCTGATGGAAATAGAACCGTGCATGTGATGCGGATCCGTTAGCACAAAATTGGTAGGGCGCTCAAACATTAAGGTTTGGGAGGCTGGTGGTTCGAAACTAGCTGAATCCTTGATCGTTTGAACTTTTTAACTCTCATGGTCATTATTGTTAACAACATATCCGTGCAGATAAGCCAATGAGGTTTTTGTTTAGTTGCAAGGAAGTTGTTTGGGAACTAAAAGTTTTATTGTGGTTTGGTTAGTTAATTATGTTTTATTTGTTAATTGATTTTTTAGTGAATGTAATTTTTTTATATTTATTTTAACTTAAACATATATATATGCCGCGTGGAAGAGGGAAAAAAAATTGTGAAAAAAGTTTGTCTGGCTTATTTTTCAAAGAGAAGTGAGTAGATTTTTAAGTTTAGTAGTATTTTTTTCAAAAAATATATATAAAAAATTCGAAGGAATAAGTACTTTTGTTGTATTGTTATTTGACATCATGATTTATTTGATTTTTTAAATATTTTTTTAATTGAGTTGGTATTATATGACATCACATTAAATTCGATCGAATTAATAGCGATCTAACGGTGTGTTATAAGGCATGGATTTTAGCTGTAAACTTTTGTTGCTCTGCCTGTTAACCTATGATTGATCACTGGTCAGGAGGATATGTATGTGAAGCCCAATGGACAACGGTGATATTCAAGCAAGCTGACTGCAATAATACTTTGGTGTGGCTTTGGGGATCTGGAGAAGCAACTGTTTCGAGTGTTATTGGCAGCAGATTTCATTGGTAACATGCACCATGGATAGTTTTCTGTGGTAAATCTAATAAATTTATGCTTCCAACGCATATCATAGCATAACTTGTGCTACCTTCCGGTGGAATCTGATATATATATATATATATATATATATATTATCATTCTTGTCCTGTTCTTAACTTTGTGATTATGTTTTTTAAGATTTTCATTTTCTTCATCTCATTGTGGGTAATCCTTGGCTTTTCCGCATTTTTTAAATTCTCTTTCGACGTGTCCACACACCGGTCACCAAGCACTCTCGGCCCATCCGTTTTATATTATTCTCTTTTTCTTTTTTACGGTTTATAACTTCTATGAGCTAAATTCCACTGCAAAATTAATTAAAAATTTGAATTTATCTGATATACTTACACTTATCATTTGATATCGGACAGAAATGAATGATTGCAACGACTTTCAGAATTTTGGCTACCAAGGGACTTCTAGAATGGCATGGAAAATCAATGAGAAAGGACAAAAGAAATAGAGATGAGAAAAGGGGTCGCGGCATGCCACATATTTATGGGTGCTTCGCATAGGAGCAGCTGCCGACAGCCCAGCACTACTTCGGGATGGCTGATGTCTGAGAGCATGAGTCTTACGGTGGCCGACAGTCCGCGAGTTCTATTCTCATTTCGCTTTCACCCCTGGTTTTTATTTTCTCAATTTGTCCCTTATAATGGTTGACTTGTTTTCTTTATAATTTTTTTTTTTTTTTTTTGGAAACAGAAAAGCTTGTTAGTATATTACGACTAGCTTTTATTGATTTTTATAATATAAGTTTGGTAAAATGTTTCTTTATATATTAGTATTGTCATTAAATGAATCATTTGGTTTATTAGATTATACTATTTCCTTTTTATGAGAGTAAAAAAAAATGGATAATTTATTATTAAATTTTATTTAATTTTTTTAATAGACTTTTAATTTAATTAATTTATATTATTATTTTTAAACAATAATATTTAATTTTAAAATTTAAATTTTAACAATTATAATTTTTTCTTATTTTTAGATTATGATTTTTTTATTAAAAAATTTTTAATTTGACATGTAAAGAAATTTAATAAATTGCATTTCATATTTAGAAATTTACTTATTATTATGTGGAAAGAGATAGTAATCTTAAGAAAAAAAAAAGAAAAAAATGGAAGGAATTCAAAGTTAAATTTTCATTGAAAGAAAGTTATTCTATTTTATTTAGCCAAAAAGATTTTATTCTGATATTATACTCTAAAGACTCTGCAAAGCACTAATAATATTCGTTTGTTGTTGCACATGTCTTAACGGGGTAAAATGTAGATTCAGTCTCCGATCTGTTCTCTGTTTATTCCATTGAAGGACAGTTAAAATTCATCACGATGAATGAAACTTGTAACGAAACTGAAAAGAAGCAAACATAGTACAGAAAAAAAGATTACTTTAATTACCTTTCCTGCTTCTGTTCAAAAATATGGTTCCCGTCTGTCTGAATCAGAAAGGAGAGTTTCTTTGCTGCAAAATTAGGTCTGAAATTTCTCACAAAACGACAACAACTTGTGTCATATCATTGGTCCGAGAAAAAAAAAAAAGGCCTATAGTCATAAAGACTGGCCAAAGCACAAGTACCGTATGAGTTGCGCTGAATTTGAATAATATCTGGAGCTAACCAACAAGGGATACCGACTCATATTAGCCAAAAGGTTACCAATCAAGATCCGGGCATTTGAACTCTTTCCTTTTTCGCTTTCAATCTTTTTGTTGGATTACCTGGTCATGTTATAGAATTCCATGCCACTTTTATGGTAAAGAATCAACCCTTTTCTTTTTCCTTTTCATCTAAGAGCAGAGTCTTTGCTCTGTTTCTTTTCACAGGCAGGAGTGAAGGAGAGGTTAGTTTTTTTTTTTTTTTTTTAAAGATGTCAAACCCTGGAAACATCTCTGCAAGACTGCAACTCTGTTTTCATCCGCTTCTTTGACTATCCATTTTAAAAAAAAATTTTCTTTCTATTTATTCATCAACCTTTCATTTTGTTTCTCTTTTGATATTGGTATGTAAAAATGGGTTTTTTACTGAGTTTTTGAATATCTTCTTGTAGTGATTTTGAAGAATGCAGAAGCTTTTCTGGTGTTTTCTGGGTTATCCGAGTTGAATTTATACTATACTTTTTCTCAAAAAAAAAAAAAAAAAAACAAAACAGGAGAAATTAAAAGGGAGTAATGGTCTGGACAGTCTAAAGTTCTATTTTTTCTTACTAGGCCGGTGTAAAAGGCATCTTTTTTTTTCCTTCATTAATATCATTGTAGAATAAAGAATTTTTTTTTTTTTGTTTTTCCATAAAAGACTGTTGATATTTATGAGATCAGAATTCATCAGACGTTTCTCTAATTTTTTTTCTCTACTCATACTTATCGGAAAGTATTAGCAGTCGTTGAATCATGCTTCTTCCACTGATGTAACTTGTAACGTGTGACCCATTTTTACCGTTACTGCTCTTTATGTGAATGTAACTGTTGAGGAATTGACCCCATATTAAAAGACTAGTTGATGATGGAAAATTGATGGTAACTTTGATAATACTAATCTGATCAAATGAATGAAACCAGGTGGAGCTTCTCAGGTCTGATTCAAGCGCATGTCCCAGGACTCGACTCATCTGTGTTTCTACGGTATCATATCTTGCAGTACCATCTTTTTTTCCCCATATTTTTCCCTTGTAGCATCTAGATTCTAGTACCAGCCATCTTAGCAATGTTATCACAGTTCTATGAATGACATCGCTGCAGCAGTAATTCAATATGACACAGCTCTGTTAGCGGCTAGACTTGAACAGTGTTGACTTTTGGTAAAGTTTGCTTTTTTTAAAAAATTGTGGTTGTGTATTAAACTGAAGCTCATGATTTAATTCTTATTTCTTGTGCTATTTTGGTGCTTTATTGTGTTCTTCATAGAATCTTATTGTCTGGTTATATTTGGTGTGAGAGGAACTGAAAGCATATTTTCTATGCAATTTCTTTGACGATTAAGCTGTACAGGGCTAGTTTCTTGATTCTCACATCCATGTTTAGTCTAAAGGCAGATTACTAACCATTTCAGTCAATTAACTCTGAATAATAAGTCCCAAGTCTTATGCAATGTTATGCAGGTTGGACTAGAATCTAGATTGCCAGATTCTAGTATTAGTCACAATGTTTAGTAGATGGAGTAATTCTCATCACAACCAAGAGGATGATTCATTGCAGCATGAATCCAAGGTAATAAAGTTGGAGCAGTTAGTGAATTTGTTTAACTATGGCAAAACTTTTGTGTTGTCTACTGAAATCTCCCTCTGCTGCTCCTTATCTTGGGAAATATAAGATTTAACTCCTAATATTTATTTGCAAATTTGTTTTATTCTGTCTTTAGATTGTGGTTACTTCTTCATTAATGTTTGCTTTTACATGTGAATACAAGCAGGCCAAGGAGCTTAGAGCTGCAATCGGACCACTATCTGAGCGCAGTTCGAAATATTGTACTGATGCCTGCTTGAGGAGATACTTGGAGGCACGAAACTGGAATGTTGACAAATCAAAGAAAATGCTGAATGAGACACTCGAATGGAGATCAACCTATAAGCCTGAGGAAATACGTTGGGTAAGTTAATAAGTCGAGTAGCTGATTTTTTTCCTCGTAATGTTTAGAAAAAGAGAGTTAATGGTGATTAATTGATATATAGTAATAAATAGTATGAGGTTGTTGAGAATCTATTTTCCCTAACCACATTAGGCGCTTTTGTTGTCAGCATGAAGTTGCAGTAGAAGGTGAGACTGGAAAAGTATCCAGAGCAAATTTTCATGACCGACATGGTAGGACTGTTCTTATACTGCGACCAGGAAAGCAGGTAATAGGTTTAATTAAATCAAAATCAAAATCGTTGAGTTATTGTAAGTTTGTAAACTAACATGGCCGAAAATGTTACAGAATACCACATCGTTGGACAATCAGCTTCACCATTTGGTGTATCTGATAGAGAATGCTATCCTAAACCTTCCAGAGGGTCAAGAGCAGATGGCATGGTTGATAGACTTCACTGGGTGGACATTAAGCACAAGTGTGCCCATCAAGTCAGCTCGCGACACTATTAATGTATTACAAAACCACTACCCTGAGAGGCTGGCTATGGCATTTCTCTATAATCCCCCAAGAATTTTTGAAGCATTCTGGAAGGTCTCAATTCTACCCACTGTAATCACATTCTGATTCTTAACTGAGTGCTGAATGTCTCTAGACTTGTACCATGCTTAATCATTTTTAATAATGGTTAAACAATGTGAAGTACAAGTTTTGCAAAAGCTTAATGAGCTTACATTGGTGCATTTTAGCATTGTAAGTTGCTGCTCATGCTCATGATTTGATCTATTAAGATTAACCAGCTTGCTGTGCTTTTGTTTCTGCAGATTGTTAAGTATTTTCTGGATGCTAAAACCTTCCAGAAGGTAAAGTTTGTGTACCCTAAGAACAAAGACAGCGTAGAGCTCATGAGATCATATTTTGATGAGGAAAATCTACCGACTGAATTTGGAGGAAAGGCCATATTGGAGTACAACCACGAAGAATTCTCCAAGCAAATGATCCAGGATGATATCAAGTCTGCCAATTTGTGGGGATTTGATGATAAACTCCAATGCGTTGGCAATGGGCACTCTAGACCTGAGGTTGCTCCGGAGCCTGTTTCCCTTGCACCGCCAGCCAGTTGAGCTACCTGTCGTCACCTTATAATGTAATAAGTTATATATATTTTTTATGGAACCGATTATGAGGTGGACATAGCAAGCAGTGACATGACCTTTTCACTAACGGGCTGAAATTGATGCACGAGTAGGATAACCATTCATCTTGTTGCTGCTTAAAGGGGATTATTTTCTGTCATTCCCCTGATGATGTACCTTGCCACCGGCCTACCCTTTTTTTTTTTTTTTGAACCGGCAGACCCTTCTATATCTATTAAAGAGAAAATAAGCATGTGATGCCTACAAGAAAGCTACCAAATCAGAACTTAAATTGCTATGTCAAAACCTAACACCACACGGGAACCTGGCATGATAGGTAGCTACCGATAATTGAAGTAATGAAGTGAAAGAAGAGAGTATGTCTGAAGCTTACAATATGAAATAATCTGGTGACACAGTCCCATTCTAGTTGATCAAGTATCAATTTCTGATGAGAAAATCAACTCGAAATTGCTATTTGCTGATTCGTATATAGCAGGTTTTTTATTCCTGTGTGCTCAGGTAACTGATCCCCCTCCTCTCAGGAGCTTAATCCTCGCTGAAACTCTCAATGGGAATGACAACATAAAAGTTGGATTCCAAAACCTGTTAGAAATTTAACAGAGAGAAACATTATTCAGCTAATCTCAGTGGGTAATTAAGTGATTATAATGTTGAGAAAAAAAGGCAGTAAGCCAAATCAGATGAAATCAGCTTATGACATTTCGAGATATTCGTTTGTGATGTTCATGATTCGCAGACATAAACACAGATGAAGTCAAGAATATGAGGTCAAAGAGTAATTTTATAAATAAAAAAAAAGGGGGGGGGGGTTGTCAAACATTACTTTTAATAGGATGAGATATTGTGCTGTAATGATGTAAACAAATTTTGGAGAAGGCCGTGGCCCCTGCCAGCCCCTCCATAAACGCTAACACCAAGCAGGAAGTGGGAAAGTACAGCACCAATTGAGTAGGTGGGTTTAAATGCCTCTTGGGTAGTCTTCATGGATTCTACATCTGTTTCCTAGTGTGTATTTATTTATGAGTTAACTAATATTATCAATAAAAAAATTATATAGTGTGTATTAATTTATTTATGAGTTAACTAATATTATGATTAAGAAAAGATTATATACACTCATTTTTATTAAATTTATTTCATGCATTCATATGATATATAAAATTTTAAATTTTTATTATAATTCATTAAAATTTGAGTATTTTTCAATTAAATTTATAAAACAAAAAACGAGTATGTGAAATAAATATAGGGATTGAGTGCATGTAACAATGACCTGAGTTATTAAAAAAAAAAAAAAACACAAGGGAGCGTTTTACAGCAAGAGCATTGATGAGTTTATAGAATCAGGCTTGGAATTCTAATAATATTCTTTTTAAATTCAAAGAAAGCATGAAACCCAGCTACAGGATGAAGGGGTCACAGATCATGAGTTCAAGAAGAAAATAGGGTCCCCAACTCCAACAGAAGATTTAGCCACATTATTGTTCGAGAAGAGGATTCGGGAAACTTTCAACATTGGTTAAAGTCTTCAAATCTTGGCTAGTGTGACCCAAACTTAGGTGTGTCGACTTGACATCGACTGAGCAAATTCAGTTGTGATTTGGTACGCTAGAGAATCTCCGTGTGTCATGGCTTGACCAGGTCAGCGGTTGACTTTTTTTGGCTTGCATCAAATCCAATATGTCAAACAAGAACATAGAAATTTCTTTGCATTTACGTAATCAATCATGTGCACGTTTTTTCAAACTTTTTTTTTTGTCTTTGACTAACTGAAAAATCGGAACCCTAGAGATTTTGAGTATAATTTCTTAAACGCGGACAACGTATTCTCGGACAAGAGGCTTATGATACAATTAACTAACGCAAGCTTAGATGACAGGGTAACAATAATTAAGAGAAATATTATGAAAAAAATGATCCTATTTGGTCGCAATAATATTCTTGGGTCCCATCTAAGAATAGTTATTGCGGGACAATGAAGAATCAGAGAGAAATGGAATGGTAATTTTGCCAATCCGATTATACACTGTTGAGCAAGGAATACGAGGGGAATAGAATAGCTATTCCACCAACCAAACATGATATTAGAGTTCAAAGGCAAAGGAAGGAATAGGGGCCATCACTGACCCATTTCGTTTGCGTGCATGAATCATGCAAAAACATCACGGCAGTGGGGGAAAATATGTAGAAGTATGAAATACGAAAAAAACGTATGGTAAAAATTAAGGTTGACATCAGGTCGGATTTGAGGCGAGTTTTTTTCGTTCTTAATTTGATTTGACTTATTGTTTTAATAAATTCGAATTCGATTTTATTCAAAAAAATTTTTGTTTTTTTATATCCGAATCTGACCTGATCCGATATTATATAAATCGTACTCGATCAAACTCGAAATTAATAAAATATTATTTTTTAAATATAAATATTTTAAAATATCATTATATAAATATATATAAATTAAAATTTAAAAAATTAATTAAAAATAATTTTTTATATAATATCGGATCGAATCGAATCGAATCAAATTCACTTAAATTCTGAATCCGATTATTTTCTAATCTTATCTGATTCAATTTAAAATCTAAATTTCAAAAAAAAAATCGATCTCATAAAATCAAATCGAATGAAAATACGTCGAGAACGGATTGAATTGCCGCCTCAAGTCAAAATATTGGAATGGATAGCTAGTTCTAGATCGGTGGCTTTTATGAAACGCTTTTTGACTTATGACTTATTGCTCGAAAACAATCAGAAAGGTCCATTATTTGTAGCAGAAACTGATTAAATAATTCACATGCAAGTGGTTGGAGTGGATTTTTTTATATGTTCCTCAACAATATGCGTGTTGAAAAATGCTTCAAGTGCATTGTACATGTATTATTAGGATTCTAGAGACTCGCTTGAGACAATATTGAGACTTGCCATAGAAGAAATGTCTTTTTTATCCAACATGTTAGTTGAGGACTTTATTATTTTTTTTTTTGCCCAATATAGGGACTTGGATAAGGCACTATAATTCAACTAGAAACAAACTGATGACGTCGTTCTCTTTTCTCTTTTGTGCGGTTTTTCTGGCACAATAGTTGGTCAGATCAGTCGGGGGATGTTAACTTTTCTAAGGAAATATTAATACAGATCCCATGTCGATTAAGCTGAGTGCCTTCACAAGGAGGGTTCATCCGAGTTACAATGGACAAGGAAATATATATATTAATATATATAGATGTTCCAAATAGCTTTTTGATTGCTTAATTTTGGGGCCTAAATGAAAGGTTTCATCCAAGAAATTTCAGTTCCACGATGTAACAGTGCTTGAACTTCGATTCTAATATCTAGTACATATTAGAAGATGAATTATAAGAGAAAAATTTTTTTTTATAAGTAAATTTATATGATTATAAATATACAGTCTATTAAATTAAGTATGAAAAAAAAATATAAAAAAATAATAAAATTTTATAAGATAAACATCTCATAAAATTACAAGAAATTAATGTTTTTTATGAGTGTATATATTTTAGTGGACTTGAAGAAATTAATATTCTTATATATGCATGTTAGAAGAAAATGAGATGATTTATATAAGTATGGTAGTGTAAATGTATGTGAATAAATTAAAGGACATTGAAAAAATCTACATAGATATGAATGTATGAGTATATATCGGTTTGTATTTATTTGAGTTGATAATATTTCATAGAATTAGATTGATTTGTATTTATTTAAATTGAGAATATTTTATAAAATTAAAAATATTAAAAGGATATATGAGTATTGATTGATATAAATTGTATATTTATAATTTTTTATAATTAATAAATTTTTTTCTAATCCATGAACATAAATTGGATGGAATATAATGTAAAATATTCTATGTCATTTCAATCAAAATCTAAAGTGACTCCGCTATTTGACCCTCCCAACGTAGCGGTCCCGCATTCCATCTATAATGGATTTGTGGGCACTTTTAGGTTTTGGTGCACCAAAAAAGTGACAAAAAAGAAATGTCATAGCCACCTTATACTTAGTCGTCTATCTTATTGAATTTTGCCTTCCCATCCAATTTATATTTTCTCAGATTCGTTTTAGAAAATTGTCGATACTTGAAAATTGCACAATAAAGTATGGTACAGATAGCTGGAAACCAATATGGATTGTTCCACCCGAGCTAAATGCTAATTAGGTGGCAGCCAATGTAGAAAGTCATCGATCGATTCTCCGAAAACAAGTTGTTGGCAAGTAAGTATAGTCAAAGGCTTTATTTTTCTTGTCCCCCTCCACTTTCCCAAGAAGAAATTCTTATCATAATTTATTTCAAATTATGACAATTTCAAATATTAAAAAATTAATATAGATACAATTTAGCTAGTGGTAAAACTTCAACGTAATAGTAAAACTTGTTACAATTCTCGTGGTTCTACAGAAGCCTGTGTATTTGGAAGTATTTTAAAAACAAGGAAAAAATGAACCAACGAAATTTAACAAAGCTATATCCACTTAAGAACCATTCAATTAGAATGTATCTGAAAGTATTTTTCCCCGTATATAAAACTTCAGAAATCATTGAACTTGAAAAAGCCTGAGACGTGCTTCTGTTAAAAGTTCTCTTTATGAAATTCGAACTTTGTGGAGGTCTTGTGAGAAAAGTCCAAAGCTAATTGTCTTAGCTCTTTGGTTAGTGCGGGTGCCCCACAGTAGAAAACTCCTGCATCATTGAATTCATCCATGGAAAAGTATGAAGTAAGTAGCTGCTCAACAAATAATACTCCATTCTATGTAATAGCCGTAGATAGAGAAAAAAGGGGATGGTGGAAGTGAAAACTGACCAATTCTTGCGTCAGGATGATGTACAGCTATCTTTTTGTAGACTTGACGCCAATTTGGCTTGGCAAAGTGGGATTTGACACGAGTTCCAGATACGACGTCCACACCATTTTTGGCGTGGTGAAGTGATTGAAGCATGGTTATGAGAGCTGATCTAGCGTCTCCTTCTTCGTACACACTGGTGCAGTAGTTGTGGAGCTCTATCACCTTCTCCTCATCCATCTCAGCTACTTCGTTCATTATTCCTTTGAACCACTCGAACGAGCCTTGCTCCCTTGTTACCCAGTAGAAGTAGGCTTTTCTTGTCCTGAACCCTTTGTTGTTCTTGTTATTGTAATTTCCATTCTCCAAGGCAGATCCTGGAACCGAATCGTCTGCCACTTTCATGTTGTTGATGATGTCCTTGACGATGCTGATCATTGGGGTGGCACCAATTCCAAGCCCCACCAAGAGCACCACATCGTATTTCTTATAGTCCTGTGCAGGAGCTCCGTATGGACCGTCGATCAAAATCTTGGGAAAGCTGTACAGGAATTAATAGTTAATACAATCGTCAGAAGAAACCAAAAATGCAAAAATATATAAAGCAATGCAATATAGACATGACACATTATTGTTGGTTCTTTCAATAAATTAAATAGTAGGATGAGGAAATCTTACCTAGTGTTGTTTCCTTCTGCCCTGAGCAGTCCGCTCTTCCCAGCAGGTGGAGGTTGACAGACCTGATTAGTATTCGACACAAGCAAAAACTGATGAGTCACTTGATTTCAGTTTCAGGTTTTAACTTACAAAAAGCAAGTAACATTAACCAACCTCAGAGAAAACAGTTTTGAGCTGCCTTGTCCAATCACCTAGAGTTCTAATGTGAACGCTGAGGTAGTCATCTCCTGGTGCTGAAGTGATGGAGAATGGATGCCTACAATTGCCAAAGGTTGGTTTGGTTAGATAAATAGTAAAATTGAAGCAAAGCGTAATTATGAAGTGAGAGCTATCGAATGAGGACCAAAATGTGCATACCACTCAAATGGGGAGACTGCAGAGCAGTTGACAAACATGTATTGCCCACTTTTATATTTGAATCCTTGGGGCTTTGACGTGAACAGTGACAATACATTTCCGGGATATACAGCAACCTTCCATATTTGTGAAGAAAAAAAATCAGTATGTTTCAAAGAAATGTGAAAAACTTTTGGTGCAACTGGGTGGAAGCATGTCATATAGGCTTTTATTTATACCTTGAGAATTTTAACTGCCTTGATACTGGATCTAAAAGCTCGAATCAGCCGTTCGCAAGTATAAAGAGTAATAGGCACTGCTAGATACATCCATGTCTGCAATTAAGGTATGGAAGACTCGCTACTGTCAACGGCATTGTACTAATGATACATATACAATGAATTATGAGAGGGAAAAGAAATGAGAAGAAAGACAAAGAAGAAAAAGCTTACCGTTTTCTGATACCATTTCTTGGTGAGGTACAGGTAAATACCATGAACAATGAGGAGAGTGTAGACAATAACAAAAAGGTGATGGGAATACCAAAATGCGTTAAACCCAGTGAGCTTCTTAAGGAATTTAGGAAGGTTGAGCTTGTTGCGCCTGAACCAAGGAGTCGCAAGTGTGAAGGCTATGGCCATTAGCACCACCATTATAATGCCTGTTATACCTTCTACTCCCTTCACAAACCACCAGTAGTTTGGAGGTTGTTCGTCCCCAAAGTAAGGTTTCATAGGCTCATATTCTTCTTCAGTTGCATGTAGAAGCCGGGGGAAATCACAGGTTAAATGGGCACCTCCGTGTAGGATCACCCCAATGGTGATTCCAACCGCAATAACCTGAATATTACATTACAATAAAAGAGCAATCTAATTTCAGATTACGAAGCACAAATTTGTCACTATTCCAAAAAGTAATAAAAGACTTTTATCAGATAATGTTGAGCATTATGTAGAAGTTTCTTGTTAATAGTATCACTTACCTTGTGGAAATTCAAGTTGTCATCAAAAGGAACAACAACACCCAATTTAGTCTTGTTTCGAAGCCAAGTGATGGTGTTCCGGCACACTGGTAGTAAAATCAAGGCCATGTTGAATTTAAGAGTCTCTGCACCTCCTTTAGCGACGCAAACACAGTAGCCCATCACATCGAACACGGCCTTGTTCCGGTACTGCACGAATTTATAAGCGAATAAACCCCCCACAATGCCAAGCCACAACATCATAACCCAGACCCTTTGCCAGTTATCCATTATAAAGTACTTAGTCTTCTGATACCACCTTTTTATTGGGTTGTTCTCTTGAGTAGGTTTGAGTTTCTGGCTTAACATTTGACTCAGAATACGACTATCTCCTATCCTAACAGATTGATTTGGAGCTTGCAATAGGAGAGTTTCCAGGTTGTAAATCTGTTCAGTGCCAAAAGCCAGTAACATTAGGAAATAAAGATAACATAGGACAAGAGCAAGATAGATTTGTCCTTGGGGTGATCTAATTTACCATGATGTATCCAGCATTATCAGGATCCAATTCTTCCATGATCAAAGCAGCATATTCTTCAGCCTGTTTCTGAATGTTAGCAAGTTTGTTTGCCGAAGCACTGAGACTGATAATCTACAAAATAAAATTCATATTGTTAGAAATATTGGAAAAATAATAAAATAGTACAAGTTACGTAATGATAAGAAATGTTTGCCATTTCTAGTTGGTTGAATGAGGTCGGTCGGTATGACCATGCGGATTCCTACCTCCTTGACTTCTTCTTCTGTGATCCTTCCATCAGCGTCTTTGTCCACCCTTCATAATTACAAATTACACTTAGTAAACAAGCACTAAGATTAAAAAAAATGAGATTTTCTTTCAATTGATCAAATTTACATGGATAAAATTGAGGAATACGAAAGCAAGAGAAAGTGTTTTGAATAAATGAAGGGAGGAAACAACATACATGTCAAAGAAAGTTTGGAGTCTAGAGTCAAAACTTTCGTCAGAAATCTGATCCCAGAACTGTTTGAGCTGTATTTTATTGATTAACTCTCCGGTTACATTATGCCTCCGAGCAAGTGCTTGAAACAGCTCACCGGCAAATTCCTTAGACTGGTTCATCCCTGTAGATCACAGAATAAGAAAATATGTAAAGCTTTTGATTTTATGCGTCTTCCAGGGTAAGGTAAAACAAGAAAAACTTACAACTAATTTTTATTTTTGGATCAAGAAATACGCACCGATGCATTCAGCGAATTGGGAGCGGTGAAGAAGGCCATTAGTTGAAGCAGTTAAATCATTGAACCGCTTCTCGACAGAAGACCATCCATTTCCAGATGCCCCAGTTTTGGTAGTGATAAACTTGAGTCCTTTCAAGGCATGAGCTGCAGCAGATTTATTCCTATCAAATCTCCTGCCTGCATTAGAAGATCTTCTTGAAACTACACGTTTCAGTTCCTGAGAAACCTGTTTAATTTGAGCCGACGTGTTCCTCAAATACGAACGAAAAGAAGCAGACTTGTTCTCCAGAGTTCTCTTAGCTAGCAACGCTAACTCAGGGTCTTCGTTACCTCCATCTGCACCTTGAACGCTGTGAACCGCGACAGAATCGTCTCGGATATCCAGGGTGATTTCCACATAGGCATCATTCTCATCAGCATGAGAAGAAAAACCAGCTGCGCTTCCTGTGGAGTTAGTCTTGGCCATGGTGATTTCAGGTGGAAGGTTGAATCTTGCACTCTTTTTAGAAGCTCTTTTGCTTGAAACTGGAGCACCACTTGAGCCTAATGGTCCACTAAACGCTGCCCTGTCGCTTGCTATACTTTCTGTATCGGAATTATTCTCCGAGTAAGCCCCTCTCCATTCCTCGTTCCTCATTTTTTTTTTCTCTTTTCTGAATGAGAGATTGGAACAGAAAATTTGTTATGCACAACAAGAATTCAAAATTGGTTCCTCCAACTGTGAATTACTAATCAAAAGTGCATGTAAAAGAAAAGGTGGATTCTGACAAGAAAAAAGAGATGATCGAAGGAAGATTTTTCTAAAAGATTTTAAGCAACCCTTTAATGTTCTGGTTTTTCAAGAGAAAAGAGCTTCCTTATATAGTAATGGCCAACGGTCACAGACGCAAATGAGAAACTTACAGGAAGCAAACTTCATGGCGCCGGTCAAACGACCTTTCACACCCCATATTTATTTATTTTTTTAATTTTTCTGAGTAGAATCCCAAATCCTGACTTCCACTTTTAAGTACCTTTTTTTTTTTTTTTTTTTTGCATTTGTTTAAAAACTGGAAAATTTAATTCAATGGTGAAACTTCTCATGGAATTTCTAACAGGAATTAATTATAATAATGTTATGGAATTAACATATGCACAAATTTGATGATGATTGAATAAACAAATATTAAGGTTTAGTTTTGTATTATTATTGTGGTGGAAAAGAGTCTCAATTAAAAACATGTGTTTAAAAGTATGTTAAAATATTTTAATGTTAAATGTTAAAGTGAAAAAGTGTTGTGATAAATTAAAATATTTTATAAAATATGTACAAATTAATAAAATTTAAAAATATAATAATAATAATAATAATAAAGATGTTTTATTTACAAAATTTAGGATTTAACCACAAAAGTACTTATTTATGAGTTTTTTAATTTAGACTTACAAACCAAAATTTTAAATGTTAAAGTTATATTTCTTTTATTGTTCGATATTGAAATTGAATCAAAATGACATTTGAATTGAGAAAAAATCATTTTCTACTTTAATACTAAATCAAATCTAAGAAATTTCATTTTACTTTAATACTATATTTCTTTTCTTACCATTTGGCCCAAACTTAATGTTTGACATAGAATTATTCAGATTAAACAAAATTTATTTCACTGTTAAATTATTTAAGTGAAAAAGGAAAAAAAATTATGTTTAAAATTTGTTAAAGGATAAAAATCTCCTAAATATAATTTAATAAAATCATTTAAGTTTCTAACATTAAATTATCAATCTAAGTATTTAATTTTTTATTTCGATTCGATTAAACTCTTAAATAAACAAAATATAATCATTTAATAAATTTTAATCAATTCATTTTTTAACTATATTTTATTAAATTATTAAAAAAATTTTAAAAGTAAGAAAGAGAAAATAGATAATAAATTTTTTAAAAAAATTTTCACATATATTACTAGCATCGCATAGCAAACTTTAATTTATTTTATTGAAATTACATTTATTTTTTTTAGATAGCAAAAAGATAATTACATTAATTTTTTATTTAAATAAAGATTCAATTAAATGCATGTTAAAGAGATTGATTGGTTATAATAAAAAAGAAAAACGTAAATGACTTTTTAATTATAATTCAAAGATTTTTTTGACCTTTAAACCTTTTGGAAAATTGGTGAATTGTTTTTTTCTGTCAAGTGGACTGCATTCGTATATTAAAAAAAAGTTATGAAAATGCAAGACACGATAGATATACAGCTGAAAATTCTAAATTGTCATCCTTATCCTTAGAGTCAAGCCCACCACATCCGTACGAAAAAAATCAAAGGTTGCAATTTAAAAATAAAAATCATATAAATATTAAAATTTAAATTTAAATCTGTTAAACGATTCTTTTTAAAAATTATTAAGATTACGTAAGGGTAATTATTATAAACAAAATTTTCCTTCATTCAGTGACCCAATAGAACGGGAAGTTCTCATACATTATCAATGGCAAAAAGACATTATGATAATCTTGAAGATTGATAATTTTATTTTTAGGAAAATAAAACGAAAATAATAACAAAAAAAAATATTACTTATAAATCTATAAATAAGTGAATTCTCTAAAAAAATTACATTAATATTAGGTATAATGAAAGTTACTTTTTATTTTTAAATTTGATTTTTATTTTTTTAATAAAATAAAATTCAACTGTTGGCTACAGATATAATTATTATAAATCTTAATTGAAGACCAACGAACTAGAAACGAACTGATTTTATAAATCCTAAATGTCAAACACAGTTAATACTTTATCATGCTCTGTTTTTATTTGTTAAAATTTTATTATTCTCTTTCAATAATAAACCAAAAAAAGAAAAAGAAATTTCATTTTCAAACGAGTAATCCATTTAAGACTAACATTCCCAATGTTATAATAAAAATTTTAAACTTAAATTATTAATAATAAAAAAGTGATTAATGTCAAATCCAAATTTTAATTTAATTAATTCATATTATTATTTTTAATATTTAATAATTTTAAATTTTAAATTTTATTTTTTTTGAAGCAAAGCTTCTGTGCAGTCAACCTCGGGCCTCCGCCACGAATTTTTAGTGATATTTTCCTTCTCATCAACCAATGCCATGTTAATTTATTTTTGAAAATGAGCTAAACTCGACATTTAATTATGGGAATTGCATATTATATCTACATATTTTTTTGACCTATCAATATCGAGTCCACTGGATATATCATTATTTGGTTTATAAATTATTTATTTTTTAAAATTATTATTATTATTATTATTATTTATAAAAAGATCAAATCTTACGAAAATTAAAAAAGAAGAATTTGTAAATGTTAGACAAAAGCTAAAATTCACCTTAAAAAAAAAAAAGATAAAACTATTTAAATTAAATTTCAAATTCATTTATATTTTAATATCATTGTTATATACGCATACAATTAATGTGATTCATTTAATAAACACTTATTAACTCATTTAACTTAATTAATTAAATAAAAAATAGTGTTAAAGGGGTCATTAACACAAAAATAACGTATCAAACTTGGTTAGACTTCCTTTATTACATACTAATATTTTATCATAAAAATAAAAAATTTTCAATAAATTTAATTGTTTATAATAGATTAATTGAGTTTGATATCTAGAATAATTCATACGATGAACAAATACTCATTGAATTAGTATTAAATAAACTATGTGACAATTTCAATTTTAAAGGCGTAGATTCTAGAGGCTAGAGATGAAAATTTTGCGTCAATTCTAATGTATATATAAAATTAATAATTTATGTTTTTATTTTGTATAAAATATTAAAATTTATATATTTATATTATATTTTATATAAAAATTATATATCATAATTTATATTAATAAAAAATATATTTTATTTTTTAAAAATTTTAAATAAGATTATTTTTATATATAATTTTTTTATTATATCAGTGTATAATATTTTAAATTGATAGGTTTCACTTATACGCGGAGTGCATGCACGTGTAATAGCAAAGTCTGAAAAAGAGGGAAGAAAAGCATTTCAATCTTTAGATACGGATGACTCGGCTTTGCTCCAAAAAATCATGCGGACCTAACCTACAATTGCGGTGTTCAAATTCTTCATCATTTTTGTTGGTTTGTGTCAACAGGCTGGAACACACTTCCATTACTTTTCTCCTTACGCTGAAATTTCAAAATGAATGTTTCTTGTGCCACGGTGGAGAAGTTACGCACCCAAGAGAGCATATTAGATTTGAAAATTATATAACGATATAATATAAAAATGATATAAATAAAATATATAAAAATAATATAGTTTTAAATTTTAATAAAAATTATAAATAAATTAAATAAAATTAAACATATATATTTTATATTTTTTTATTAATATAAATTATAAATTATTGTATATAATTTTTATATAAAATATAATATAAATACATAAATTATTAATATTTTATAGGATATAAATTAACAAATTCTCAAATCTAAAACAGACCAACAGGGTCTTTTATGATTTTTGTTTTTGGGTGGAAAAGACTTGGAATTCGTTCTAGTAAAATCTGCCCCGGTTAACAACAATATCCAAAAAATCAAAGCAAAGACTTACTTAGGATGAATAGTAAAGTATCAACTCTTAATTCAATAATCATAATTCAATCTTTGACAATGGGTATATGTTATGGTCCCAACTGGTAGACCTGGTTTAACATCGTCCGACCAAGAATTTGGATAAGATGTTTAGTTGAATCAAAATACCAAATTGCTGTACTTCTCAAATTCGGGAAGTTTTGGAAACTTGACATGTTGGAAAATGTTGCTTACACAATTGGTGCACGATCTGATGGAGATTTCCATCACAAACCTTCAAGGGGGTTAAGAAAAAATGGCATGCTTTGACACTTGATAGACTTTGATTGGCTTATTTGCATTAATTAGCTAGTTTTGGATTCATGCTCGCAAGTACAATTATCCCCCATAAATGAAAAAAGAATCTGCAACAATGGAGTTCTTCAGACAAAGTTGAAGGCCTGGAAGGAACCATAGAAATTTGACTAAACTGTTCGGCTTTCTCTAGTCATTAGGTTGTTCTTTTTTTTTCTATCAATGCACATTAAAGCAAGTAGTACCATGTTCCATTAATGAAAACAGACCGCATCCCAATTTTCTCAAAGATTTATGTACAGGGAAATACAAGTCATACAGACTTCGACATGTATAGCCTCAGAAACATTTAATTTCCCAACAATAAACTATTTATCTAACAAACTAATCACAAAGCAAGGCAAAATACAGGAAAAAAGAGAATATTAACTGAAGGGGAACTACTCAATCAAAATCTGCAGTCAATGATGCAACATTGTAAACAAGATGATGTTAGATGCCTTTGGATCTCAAGGGAGCAGATAGTAATGGCAATTCAGATGAAAGGAATCAGATAAGCCGCCTTTTGAAGTTTCTAGTGGTTGCTTGGTAAGTTCGAACCAGTAAGCCAACTCCGATACCAATGCCAAGACAAACGCTAAGACCAATCCCTACACCAACCCTTACACCTGCATTGAACCATGAGAGTTCACCATCTTCACCATCTATGTACTCTGTCCTCCTCCAGTACATATTGCTGTAGTCTTCATCATTTTCTTGTTTGTAGTTTCCGTATTCTGCCACCTACAAATGGACAGTAATGAAACAAGTTAGAGATGAGCACATGTTAAAGACTCCCTCCAATTCTCTCGAGGATGAAGAGAAAGCCTGAACTGACAAAGTTTTGTCCACAGATCTCCGATCATGGAGTAAGAATATTCATTCTTATTCTCTAAAGATAACAACAACTAATCCAAAAGATACCAAAGAAGAAAAAACTAAACACAAATACCTAAAGTTTACATGAAATATGCTTCCAAAGAGGGTTCAACACATATCAGTTTTCCCCCATGATATAGTTACTTGGAAGAGAAAGAGATCTACTTTCAATATATCAGGTGGGTTGAAACAGCCAGCAATAATTGAGATCTATAAAACAATGGTATTGTTCAAACCAAATATTTGAAAAAACTATAGAATGCTCAGATGTTCCAACCAGTTTCTTGGTTGCAACAGCTCAGTCTATCTATTCATGCAATAGGAAGTTTTGTGCAAAGTCCGAAGCCAAAAGATCAACAAATAAGGTCTGAGTACAGGCATGCAAAGCAATTCCAATTTAATGTATTGTTTCAAGATAAAAGTTCAGCTAAGAAACAAGATTAAGCAAACATCATTGACCATTAATTGGCTTGCAAGTTGCAATTAATCAAACACTCAGATTGCAACAAACTCTATAAACACAACATTTGCTTTAGGAGCAGAAAATGGGGGGTGCCCCAACAAGAAAATAGCAAGAAACAGCCGGGAGAGGTGGGCCTTTACATGACACCAACACAGTATGGCTCTAGTGGGCAAAGAGACATCAGGATCTTGCAGAACAATTACAACGAAAACTATATTATAAGAGAAAAGGAAATGGGGTATATATATCCCATCACTCAAAAATGGCGAATTGCATACGCTCATGACACATATAGGATAAAGATTCTTTTCCCAATCCATGCATCAAATCTAACAAGAATGGACCATATTGCAAAAAGAAACATGTTTCAAGACAGGAAGCACGTTGGCAGCCATAAAGAGGACGGAACTAACATAAAATCAGAACTTCACTGAGTTTCAAATCACAGAAATTTGACCAAAGCTTATGAATGGCCATCCTTAAATATACGAAACATAAGCCGCTAAAATGTAAGATTAAGAGCAACACCAAAGCTTTGCTCAAACACAGTATACCTCAAAATCAGTAAACTGAAATGAACAGAAAAGAAATGGAATTTCAATACTGATTGGTAACTGGTATGTTACCTGCAAATTAAGTCCAGGTGACTTATCTTTCTCGCATTCAGTGCTCTCATATTCTGGGATTGTATCTAACATGCCCTTCCTATTATGCTTCTTCCGGTAATTAAGTTGCAATGTTTTAGTCAAGATGATTGGTGTTCCAGAGAAGCAACCCGCAACATAAACCTCAATGGTTGGTGGTGATAATTCCGGACAAAATATGTGCTTTCCCTTCAGGAAACCACTGCCAGATGTGATTTCTGATTCACAATTAATGCTCCATCGTTTCACATAATTTTTTGCTTCCCCAATGAAGCCATTATAACTAGACATTTCCAATACTCCAGAGAGAATGAGATCCTTTTTATCAAACACCTCAAATTTCACACTTCCCATCAACCGAATACTATCTGTACTCACAAAGGTAGCTTCTTCTGATTTCTTATCTACCCGATCCCTTCTAAGGAGTAAAGAGACCCCATCAGAGTATATGCCGCTTCTAGTGCCATTAACTTCCAAAAGGGTGTCGGGGTCTAGAGGGATATGATTGAGAGTTAGAAACTCTGGAGTCGAATCATCAACTTGAAAATTGCTGACTCTAACATAGAAGACTCTCAAATCAAACCAGAGTGATGATAATCTGGAACATGGTTGGAATGGCGAGTCCCTAATAAGATGAAGGTTGTGACCTGCCACTTTACCATTTTCTGGTTTTTCACATGGACCCTTCATGATTGAGGAGCTTAATCTCACTGAAACCCTCTAACATCAATTAGAATCACAACATTGGAAGCACCACAGAAATTGGTATCAAATTGCCAGTGAAAACCTGTTACAAGATTAGGAGAGTAATGCCAGTCAGATAATCACAAGGAATAATATAAGTCATACAAATCAACTTGCACGAAATTACGGAGAGGGAGAGGGTGGAGGAAGAAAGAATATACGAGAAAAATTCCGAGGAAAGCAAGATAAGAGGTTTCCAGGTAAATTTTTAGGAACAGAAACCCTTGAAATATGGAAAAGAAAAGGAAAAATCATAACAGAGAGAAGATATGCAATCAAACGATATTGTCTTATGGCCAAACAAAGAAGAAAATTTTCCAACTTTACCATATGACAACATGGCTAACAGAGATTATACAAAAGCATACATTTTTTTTAAAAAAAAATACATAATTAATTGTTATCTATCCCAAAGTAATTAAAAAAAAAAGTTTTAGATTTCAGATATGCAGACTTTAAGGAACATAAAAAAGCTAAAAAAAGATATGATTTTCTATTGCATTTCTGAAATTTCAATAAACCACAAAATAATTAAGACAACCAAGTGGGAATTTAAAAGAAAGATCAACTTCTAAACAAAATTCGTCATTTGGAAATTGAAATAAAAGTATCCACCAGCAGTCAACCAGGGGATCCTACAGTTAAGCAAACCAGGAGTCAGCTTTCCTTACCTCTATGTTTAGGAATCAAAGCAAACAAAAGGATAAAATTGAAGAACTTACTAACTCTTGAGCTATCCTCTTCTTCTTCTTTCAAGGGAATACAAAAATGAAAAGCAGGAGAGAGAGACAGAGAGAGAGAGAGGGAAGGAAAAAGGAAATTTTAAGACAAAAAAAGCCAGGCAATTAACAAATAAGCACAGATCACACAACCAGCCAAATTATGTAAATACCAGTTTCTTCAGAAACACATGGCACCACAAACGGAAAACAAAAGAATTTTCATACCACAAAGATTAATCTTACCAGGAAAATTTTCCATCCACAAAGATACCAACTTGCAGAAATATATATTGTGATATTGTCTTCTACAATCCAAATAATCCAACTCTTCTAGCTACTGACTTGTCACGCAACTTTCCACCTCTAAGATTAAAGCTTTTGATTTGCTAAATAAATCTTCAAAGACCCAAAAGTCTCCAAGCACCTCCAGCCTTATATATTAGCCACAGTAGCAATCTGTTTCTTTTACTTCTTTCTTAAGATTTATTATAGAGCTGTGGTAATTCTTCATATCTCCAAAATGGGTTGTCCCAAAAATGTAAAATTGAGTGAGTGATGGGACGTTCTGATGACTTTTTTCTTTCTTTTTCTTTTTCTTATTTTACGGTTAATGGTGAAAAATGGTTGGATATGAGGTGGACTACTTCTGACCTCGGCTGCCTCTGCTTTATTACGATTTACGAGTATATTTGAATACGTCTCATGATATGAATGATCTTATCCGATTAGCAGCCTCCGAGTTAGTATTTGCGAGGCCTCTGTCCTTTGAAAGGGATGTCCTGCCTTTCCCCTGCCTTGAGGATTCATAATCCACGGCTATGTTGACATGGTCATTGGCTGTTGTTTTATGAACTCATCATTATAGTTTGGGCGATAGATGTAGTCCACTAGGTCCCATTGGGCCTCGTTACTGAGGACTTGGAGAAACAGGCCTCTAACATAAATCTATTGCATCAAGGCTTTATTGCCACATGTTCTTTGGGCCTATTGTCATCACTTCTGCTAATTCTATTTTTGTTACGGTTAAGATGTTTTCATGTTTTATTCGGCCTAATCCTTTCTCGGACTCTTCAACATCAGTCTACTCGTGTGTGTGTGTGTGTGTTTTTTTTTTTTTTTTTTGCAAAAAACAATCGCTTGACCGACAGATCACAACAGGCAACAACCGTTTTCTAACAGGGGTTCTTTTGAAATATCCACTCTCGCGCTTCTCTGCGAGTCAAATCTCTGCATTTTTTTTTCCTTGGGTCTCAACAAAATCTGACACCATAGCCTGATCCTGTATTCTTCTCTGGTATTTTCCTGGTGAGCATTTCTTTTTCTACGTAAAGCAAAAGGTCTAGAACTCTAGTTATCTTGCTTACTTTCTTTGTAACCTTGAATTTCTTCAAGTCTAATTGTTCTGTATCCCAAAATTTTGAAGTGGCTTGTAAGTTTCAAGTCAAGAAATGCAAGTTTCATTTTTTTTTTTGGGCGAAAATTCTTTTTTTTTTTTTGTGGAGATTGATTTTGGGGTTTTACTTAGATTCAATGGGGGTGGTTGCCCTTTCTTTTTCTGGGACAGTAAGTAGCTGGTAGTTGAATCAGGAAGAAGATTGACAGTTGATTTTGTGCGGTAAAAAGATTCTTTGATTTATTATTTTCTAAACATTTTTTCTTTTGATGATTTGTAACTTTTCATTTAATCCTCTGGCCTTGAATAGGGAGAAATGCTTGTGGATTTGACTAAAAATTCTAGAGCTTTGATAGTAACTTTTGTTCTGTCACGAATCTAAACCCGGGAACATTTAAAATATCTATGTTACAATGTATCGGTTAATAAGATTTATTGTGGAGGCAAAAATGATTAGAGATAGTTTTTTTTACATCTTGGCTACACCAGCAGAGTCAATTTTCTCAAGATAACTGTTTTCTAGGAGACTGCATCTAGTTCTCAAAATTGATGTTTTGTGTTCTTTGTCAACTTTGAAATCAGTCTATGAGTCCTAAACTTTCAGAAACTTAGCTTATTGGGTTCAAATGATTCAAGGAGATTGTGATTGTTAATGGTTTAAGCCGCTCATGAGAATAACATGGTTCTTATTCCTGCAATGACAGGTTTTTATGGTGGGGTTCTTCTTGCATGCATTTTTCTTTTTAGATTACTTTCTTTCTTTTTATTGTATTTTACATCACTGCATGGTCTATGTTATCTATTTGTCAAAACGAATAGACTAATACATCTATAGGTATAATTTTGACACCTTTTGCATAGGTTATGGCATACCCTGAGCCTCAAAATGCAGTGAGGGGAATAGTTCAGGTCAACCCTACTCCTAGAAAACCTCGGATTTACTTGCTGCCACTGGAAGTTTAGCTGCCATAAAGTTCGGGAATCTCTGCCATTGCTTCTCTGGATGGGCAGAAGTAAAAGCAGTTGCCACAAAAACCTCTTTGCATTTCATTGACAGAGCATCACTTCCTAAGGATCTATATCTTTACACTGATGAAGAGGAATGGTCCAGCTGGGGGAAAATAGGTGACACTGTGCTTCACATTGAGCTTCGTCGATGGGCTGATCTTATGGTCATCGCCCCATTGTAAGCAAACACACTTGGCAAGGTAATATGATTTGGCCATTTTTTGGTACATTTTTGTTCCTCATTTTTGTACCTTTTTATAACTGTGAAAGGGATGCTTCAAATTATACGTGCATGTTAATGAAAAGTGCATTGAAAATGACTGGAGAGAATGCCTAAAAGTCACCTAATTTGAATTGTTAGGATGTGCTTTATGTAGTTGTGGGTAGATACGAGTACTTATATAATGCTTTATGTCAATCATATTTTTGGTTGAAAACTTGTTTATATTTTATACTTTTAGTAAGTAGGCTACACTTATGCTAGCATTCATGTACCTGATAATTACTTTCTGTGCTGTGATATGCTTTTGAATGATTTTCCCTTTTCGCTAAGCTGTTTTGTGCTGCTTAAATGATCATATGGCTTGGTGTGATTGTAACTCTGCTCTTAAGTAACTTTCTTCTTATCTTTTAATATCTGCTATTGCAGATTGCTGGGGGATTATGTGACAATTTGCTAACTTGCATCGTACGAGCATGGGACTACAGCAAGCCACTGTTTGTTGCACCGGCTATGAACACTTTCATGTGGAGCAACCCTTTCACAGAAAAACATCTCATGTCAATTGATGAGCTCGGAATTTCTCTCATCCCCCCTATCTCAAAAAGACTAGCTTGTGGGGACTATGGCAAAGGTGCCAATGGCATAACCTTCTCTAATCCACTCAACTATAAGACTATTCTTGGAGTCACGGCCTAAACCAAGTGCTTGAAGATCCAGTTGATTCGACATAAATAACAATACTAAATTTGTTGCGTTGTAATCCATTGATTCTGTAGGTTAATGTATATTTAAACCTGCATTTTAGATTTTGCTTAGCTTGCATATCATGAGGAATGGTCTTGAACACTACAGAACATTTGATGCTGTTAGCTGATAAAATTGACGAGTTGTAGAATCGTATTAGCTTGACAAAAGTTACCTTTCATGATTATCTTTTTTCCTTTGAAATGGTTGTGATTTATTGTACATGTTTAGTGGAGATACAGGTGCATAAATCTGTGGTGGTTAGGACCTGGAAACTATAAAACTTAAGCTGGAAGGAAATTTTTTATTGTCTATGACTACCTCTATGTATAATAATTACTGCATATGCAAAGATTTAATAGAAAATGAGTGAAAAAGCAGGAAAGAGCTCATCATTATTATTCTTTGATCAAAAGAAAGAAGCCCACGAAACTCCTTCCCGCGTCCATATCTAGGGACTGTGCGTAACAATTTGCAGTAGTCATATCTTTATTGGCTGGCTCTGAGCCACAAAGATTCAGTCCAATTGGACGGATTGAGGGTTATGTACCTCATGCACTTGAACAACAGGGGAATATACAGATATACGAAGCCCACGAAGGGGCACAAGTGGTCTGACTGAGACCGTGAGTCTGAGTTATATAGTACAACCTAACCCTTTAACCACGTAAAATTCGAAACCCAAAAGGATCCTTATTTTTCTAGATGAGAATTGGGAAAGACAAAGACACTTTGGTTTCAACCTCTAGCCATTTAACCATGGCTTCTCATAGCCATTCCTGTAACTATAGGACAGTGACAATGACATCCTATCCTATATTATATTAATACTAACACGATTCCGGTTCATTATTAGCTCTAGATTAACAAAATCTTTAGGATGACAAACATTCCTCTTAATTATGGTTAAATGGGGTTGTAACAAAATGTATATGGGAAGGATATATTATAATTCACTAACTCATGTATCTAACTAATATTTATGAGACTTGCTTGAATAATAAGAAGATACCAACATGAAATGAAAATCATTATCCCTTTCAAGGATGTGGCTGTCACTTTCCTTAGGGCTCTTTATTTCTACCTAGGAAAAATCAAACTAATCTGATTATGTGCCCTGTTGTTTGTCCACACAAGAAAGGCACAAACCTATGTGTTTAACCATGGTTAGTGTTTAGCCACTTCTTCATTTTCCTAGTTTTGGACTTTTTGTGTTTAACAAAATAAACAGGAAATTTTGGAGGGTGAATGAAATAGGAAACCTTTCCACCTCATTTCATTTCCTCCTGTTTGTCTTTTCTTCTGCTGCAAAAGAATAGGATATATAGGCATGGATGGGGTTTGATAGACAAAGAAAATGAAAGGGAATTTTAATGGATTTTTAAGGTTTTGAGCTTTGTTACTATTATTGGTTTGGGGTCATAGATATATAGAATAAAATAAGAGGAGAGAGAAGGAAAAGAAACACTAGAAGGGTAGAGATTGTATTAATGGGGATTCCAGAATCTGGATATTGGTCCATTTGCCTTAGGGTCTTGTATAAAAAATATACCAGGGGACATGTTTGAATGAATTTTTGGATTCAATTTCAATATACAGAAGGGTAAAAGAGCTGAAAACATAGAAGAAAAAAAAATTGGAGATTTGATTTTGATGGTTTCTTTGGGTTTATGGTAACTGTGTATTGGTTGTTGAATAAAAGCTTATTGATAGGAAAGATTGATGGGTAAGAAGAAGCCTCAAAAAACCAAGGAACTTTCAGTAGCCATAGCTGAGGCTTCATCAGCAAGAGAAGAGGTTCACCAACACACACGACAAAAAGAATCTCAGCCTCAGGCTCAGACTCCTAGAAAGAGAGGAAGACCTCGAAAGATTGTTGAGAAAACTGAAATTGAAGCTGAAGAGAGAAAAGAAGAGGAAGCAGCTGAAGTTATTGAGAGCGAGTCAAAGAAAGTAAAAATTATTGAGGATCAAGTAGAAGAAGAAGAGCAACAAGAGCAAAAGCCACAAGCAAAGGCAGAAACATCATCGGGCATAAAGAAAGGAGGGGGACAATCAGTGACGCCAAGGGAGCCTCCAAGAAGGAGAACAAGAAGAAAAAGCAAACCCAGAAAGAGCAGCTAAAAAATTGCTTTAATTTGCCTTTATAAAATCTGGTAAACCCTTTTTTTTCTTCTTCAATACATATATGGTAGCTCCAGGAACAGAAGATTAAAATGATTCTGCTTTTCATGTTGATAAAGATTAAGATGAAGCTTCCAGGTTTCATCAAATTTGTTGCTTTATCAGTCTCTGTTTCAAATGTAAACACAGAAAAGCATAACACAAAGGGCCTTGCTTTTGCTTTTCTTTTCTTAATTGCAGTAATTGGACTTGACCATCTTCCTTATCCCCATCTATTTTCTCTATAAACAAACAAAAATTAAAAAGTAGCAAAGATATTTGCCATCGCTTAAAAATTAAACCAAATTAGAGTCGGTATCACTATACATATTTTTCATGTTATACTGTTTCTTTATGATTATTATTAGTTGACTGTATTTGTTCCTTTGTCATTGTTTTAATAACAAACAAAAAGATAAGAAAGGAAAAGAAAATCTAGCTAGCTGCATGTTGGATGAAGAAACTTCCAGCAAGACCAGGGTTTTTGATTATTTTACTCAATTATGTAGGAAATTTAATGCTTGGTGACAATGAATGAGGGGCAAGTGAAAAGTGAAAACCAGATTGAAAAACTGAGTGGATGTGTTTTGCTGGTGCCACTGCCAGCTCTGCCTTGTAAGGAACAGACGCTGAGTTATAATTGCTCTTGACAAGAAAAAAACTAGAACTGCTGCCAACTCATTTCCACTCTAGCACGTGATGTCACGCTCTAGCTATCAACAAAACAGCCTCCAGCCGCCTCAGTAACCCAATGGGCAATCTCTGATTCTGATGGGTTCTTTACCACGAAAAAACTTGAGCTGCAAGTGATCCCCAAGTTATATACTGGCGCGTGGAGTTGGTGTTTTTTAAGATTCTAGTTATGGACCAGGTCAAAATGGAGGAAGAGGAAGCAACAGTAAGAAAGGGAGACGGAGAGATAGTGAGCTTTGGTAAAGATCTTCGCAGGAAGAAAGAGAGAGAGTAGACCGTATTACAGATGTCCTTTTATAGGAACACGTTTGGATTACTCTTTCACTTGTCTACTTAATTGTAAGATAGAAAGGTAGCAGACGAAGAAGTCGTGAGCTTTTGCCACTTGCCACACTCAGTCCACGAGTTGCTGAACGCGCCCTTGCCCATGGGACCCTCCCGTATCTGTTCGCTGCGTAGCTTTGACAAGTTGTTTGATTCAAATTACCCCACCTGAAAATCTCAAGCCAAGCTACTGTTTGATTGGGTAGAAGTTTGCACGCCGCAAAGAATCTCTCACCCAATTATTCTAAAGCAAAATTTTGAAGGACAATCCTTGCTTAAATCACTTAAGCTGGCACTAAAAGGGCAGTTTGTAATTGTTTTTGGAATTACTGCGTTTCACTTTTCATGCAAGAATGTCAGTGTAACTGTGAAATTTTGCAATAAAAAATGTCCTCAGTTTTTCTTTCTTCTTTCTTTATTTATTGTGAGCCAGTGTTGAGAATTGAGGAGATGTTGCTGTCGGGCGCAGGCCTGAGTTTGTCCTACTCCAACACAAATCTTGCTGTCATCCAGACACACGCTTTGAATGATTTTGATTTAACAATTTAAGGGCCACAATGGCCAATCTGATTCTTGTAAATCTTTAATAACATGTCAATCGCAGAGACATGTGAAAAGAAAAAAAAAGTTTTTGATACATTGTTGAAAACGGACAGGTCGTATTCTTTCCTTTTCTATTTATTATTTCTTTTTTTCTAAGAAGTCACAACTTCGGGACATAAGAGAATGTAAGAGTTCATTTAGAAAGTAAAAATTCCCGGATTCAACCTGTTAAAAATTAAGTTACTTTTGATACACTGTAATCTGCAGTCGTCTTTTATCTAAAATATCATTAAAAATGGAAATTAGCCGTATATAAGTTAGTAGTGGGAGACAAAACGTACGGTGAAGTCAAACAAAAGGAACAGACCATTACGTTTAAACAACAACTAATCTATAATTGATGGGGACATGTCCGAGTAGGGAATGACACATCTCTCAAAGTCAATAAATTTATAGGTTTTGTTCTTTGAGCTTATGGTGATTGTCTTGCTGCTTAATACCATCCAGCGTGTAAGAAGCTGATTCTACACGGCCCCGACATCTTTTGAAAATGATATTCTTTCGATGTCAACTGGTTACACTAGGCCAGAAACCGCAAGACCAAACTTGGCTTTTAATTATGTTTGGTCGAATTGTCGATTTACAGAAGTAAATTGAATTTGGCAACATTGGAAGATAAAGTATACTGAACAAAATGCAAATGGAATGGTATTGAAAAAAAAAAAAAAGACAATTGAGCCACTTATATAGGATTGACAACGAATTCGAATCATGACAAATTTTTGTTCTCTTAAATTTGATTTAATTTTATAATCATAAAATTTGAATTCGATCTGAAATTTTTTTTATTTTTTTTATATCCAAACCTAACACTATACGATATTATATAAACTGTACTTGATTTGACATGAAATTAATAAAATATTATTTTTTAAAATATAAAATATAAAAATATATTTAAAATTAAAAAATAATTTTTATATAATATCAAATAAAGTCAAACTCACCTGAAGCTCGAACCCGACTTTTCTTTAATAATATTTGATTCAATTTGAAATCCGATTAAAAAAAATCGATCTTATGATATTAGATCGGATCGAAACCCGTCAGTTACGAACTGAGCTGCCAACTCTACACTTACGTGACCTTTTCAGTAAAACGCTTGAAGTCAAAATTGTTTTCAGAGAAAATGAATACAACAAAGCTACAGGCAGAAAATTATCATTTGAATCAGAGCTTTTACCCCCATGTATAGCCAACTAAAGCAAAATTATTTAAATGCAAAGAAAATGATAACCCCATGTTTGCTAATAAAATGGATATATTTATTAATACCAATACAAATCTACCAATTGCTCAGTTTTTTGACTTGTGATGTCGCTCCTTCCTGTACCGAGAATAATCAGGATCAAATCCACCTTCCTCAGCTCCATAGACAGCCCAGGATGGAGTGAGAGCCATATAATCCTCACTGTCGAAAGGTCTTCCTGAAGCCGCCTGCACCATTGACAAAAAACAAAAGGTTTAAAAGAAAAAATTTTTATAGACCAGAGACACTCCAAACAGTGAAATTGATGCTGTTACTAACCAGGTCATGAAAATTTTCGTAGTCTATCCATGTGTGCCATTTGCCATTGACCTTGAACTTTTCTGTTTTTGCCAGGAGGACACAGCATGAGTGTGCATGTTCACATGCAACGTCATACTCCCCTCCACTTTTCAGAGCCAACGCCTCTGAGAAAGCCTTCACATCAGAATGCCATGGCACATTTTCCATTGTCAACTTTGATGTGGCAGAACTGTGAAAAAGATCAACATGATTGAGCAAGGGCAGGCGATGTTGCAGATAAAAATCATACTAATAATAACAGTAAGTCCAATAGACTTACGATCCACAGTATGTAACGCCTTTGATTTCAACAAAATCAGGATTCCCAATGCTAAAGAGTTTAGAATATGCATCTACATCTTCTGTATTCCATCCTTTCACAAGTGTCAAGCGATATACAGTTCGTTGGTGTTTCTCCTTGAGAGCTTTCAAGGAATCCTGAACAACAGATGTTACCAATAAGAAAATAAGAACTTCAGGCCACCCAAAGAAAAGCCCTAAAAAATGCTGAGGAATATGTGAAGTTCTACGCAGTATAAGCTGTCATAAAGATGAAGAAGCAGTTCATTCTTACAGAAGTTAAAAAAATTATTTGTTTCATGTTAGGGGCTTTTAACATGGCTGTTATGTAAATAGCATTTCACAATAATGCAAACAGAAAGCTGTGCTTAAATTGGGATTCAAGAAATCTGCAATATGTTCTCCATTGCATGGTAAAGGCAGCTATATAGCTTTCAGATCAACACTAATTCAAGTTTGTAGAGGAAGTTTCACATTCCCCATGTAGCCTGCTAGTCTCTGGATTCAAGGATTTTGATGCCTGCCATCTTTCCACTTTATATTATCCCTCTTCTCCAACCATCATATCTTTTTGTCTAAAGAAATTTCTGTTACACTTCTTTCCTTAATGTTTTATCTCAATTGTTTAGTTTTCAAGAATGAAATACTTACAATGAATCTTTCCCAGAAGTCCCCAAAGAGTGGCCTATCAATTGCCTTCAAGCTATCCTTTGTTGCAGCATCTACACTCACATATAACTGCATGAGTAAAAGAAATTGACTAGGTTAATCAAGAGCGGAAGACTCATTTAACATCTATGCTTCATTGACATAAATTCACAGCCAACAGACCTGGGTTACAGGCTTCAGATTTTCAAATTTTTCAGGGAACTGTGAATTAGTAACTAGAAATGTAGAGATTCGCCTTCGGTGCAGCTCATCCACAAGCACATTAATATCTGGATACATAATTGGTTCACCAACAAGTGATAAGGCACAGTGCTGAGGGGATAGACCTTCTGTCAATCGCTCTTCAGTAATACCTGTGGTAGGATGAGTAAAATTCACCTGTTAAAGCAATGGAAAGATCTTTGTTTAAACTGTATGTCTAAGAGTCTAATTTGTAACAAACAATTTTGGGGACATTTTAATCCTGCCAAATATTACCTGTTACTGGATGATTATGACATACTTGAGGTGCATTGACTAAATTGTCTGTGGCAGAACTTAATAGAAGAAAATGTCAGCTATAGTAAACCCCATAGTCCTGAAAGGAAAGTATAATTAGAACTAAAATATGACAATTACCAGGAACTCCTTTCATTTGCTTAATCATCTTTTTATGAAGGTCTATGGCAGCATTGACAATCTCTAAGGGATCGTCTGTCTTCCACTGCCAACTCTTTCCCACAGGATTCGTATGATGCCTCCAGCAGAAAACACATTTGTTGGCACATGCCAAACTAGGTGTAGCCTCCATGCATCTGTTAAATTCAGAAGTTAAACTAATTTCAATTGCAGGTCTATAACTGCAGCCACGAAGTATAGAAGGGACAAAACACCTAGCACAATGTAAGTTAAGTAGATTATAATATGAGGTTTCACTTCAATAAACTACATAAAATGATCAAACTCACAATAGACAAATGTACATAAGAGCAACTAACAGCCAATTATAGACTATCATGATGCATGCTTCCTAGTGTCCAACCTTTTTTTTAGTTAGCTAAGGGTGTGAAAGGAACATAGTAACATGATAATCTTTCTGTAAGTGTAAACATGATATCAGGATTCTCCTCATAGTATAAATCAAGGAGCACCATAGTACGACATTTTTGTGATGAAAAGTGTAACTAAACCTAAAAGCTGGAACAAATATGCAAAAAAAAGGTAAAGCCATATCGCACAACATTCAAAATAGAATCAACTAAATAATCAACAAAGGCTTAATAGGTGCACAAGAAAGTTGCAATCACCTATGACTCTCTATTCCATAAAAGAAGTGCTTGTAGCAACCTCCTCGTCCTCTAAGTTGCGACTTGGTCCATCTACAGATTTTAACACCACTATGTGAACCAATAATTTTATATCCCTGTAAATTCCCACCAGTTAAAGGATGTCAATTAGACCATAAACTGCGATACCAACAGTAAGCAATCACCAGAGTGAAATGTCTTGATCAACAAAAGATTCATATCCATTTAAAGAAAGTTACCTGTTTCTCCAAGTTGGCTCTGATAACTGGTGTCACCATCTCTCTTTTCCCATCAAATTTCCGATTAGTTTCAGCCACATTAACCGACTTCTTTCGCGACGGCCCTTTACCTGCAATATCTTCAAGATCAACAATGTTTTCCCCTCCTCCTCCATCATCATCATCATTATCACTTTCACGGCTTTCAACTTCACTCTCATAAACAATGCCATTCTCATTCTCCATCACCAATCCCCCTTTCAAAAAAGCAACTACCATTTCACTCCACTCTTCAAAGGCACTCTCCAATGCACCTCCATCCACGTCACCTTCCCCAATTGACACCATCTCCATCGCTCCCAAACCTCTCAACCTCCTTCCCAAATCCCTCGCCACCGCATTAAACGTTTCTCCTTAAACCCGGCTACCGACTCCAAAGACGGCGAATTTACAATTGGAAAGCAACAAATTCCTGGCGCGAAAATCGGTGCTGATTTCGGCGAGCCAATTGACGAAAAATTTTGAGTTTTGAGGAGGGTTTCCATCTTCCCACGTGGAAGCAATGATAAGGATTAGGGATTCCTTAGGAAGGTCCTCGGGCTCGTAATTTTGGGGATCGACGAGGTCGAAAGGGATGTTGTTGTAGGAGAGGACGTTGAAGAAGCGTTGAGCTAGGGCTTTGGATGTTCCTGTTTGGCTGATGAAGAAAAGCTTGCCTTTTCTAGGGTTAGGGTTTAGAGGGAGTTGTTTAAGGGGTTTTAGGCGGCGGCGGGATTTGTAGAGGAAGTAAAAAGTGGTGGCGGAGAGGAGTGCCAGGAGGGTGAGGCGTGTGGAGAGTGAGGATGGGGACATGCTGGGGATTTATTGTTTCCCTTTACTCGGTTACAGGGTTTTTGATGGATTTTGGCAGAAGCGAGCGAGTAGAGGCGCTCGTCGTGGTGGTGAAGTGGAGGAAGAAGGCGGCGATGTAGTAAGCTTTGGCATGAACATGAAGAGATCGTGGGCTGAAATCACATTCTATCTATTGGGCTTATTTGACCATTGTTAACAGTATGTTACATTTCCGGGCTTAAAAACAGACACGGTTGAGTTAATTAAGTATATATTCTTTTATTTTTAAATATTATTTTTATCTAATTAAAATTTTATTTTAGCATTAAAAATCCATTAAACAAATAAGAGATTACTTTAAAAAAATAATATTTTACAATTTTAATTAAAAAAAATAAAATTTTAATAGAGAGTACAATAAAAGAATAAAAAATTATTTAAAATATTAAAAAAACTAAATTTTTTTTAGTATTTTTGCCATTAGTTTTGTGGGCCAACCCTTCTAATAATCAGTGTCCCCAGTTAGATCTCACCATGTCCCCCTGTAAGGGATGTTAAGAGTGACAACAAATTGAAGTACAACTCATGAACTTTGAGAAGATCAAATGTTAAAAAATGATGATTAATTTACAGATATCTCGCAAATTTTGAATAATCAGCGATCCAGGACAACAAAAAGGGAAAATTAAAAGGAGACTTCTGAATGATGTTGCTGAAAAAAGAGGAGAAAATGCGTGGTGTTATGAAATTTGTGAATGTACATAGATAAGAGATCTCAAGGACGCCATATAGTTTTCTGAGCACATATGATACCCTCCTTGTTCTGAGAATAAGTCAATCTGATCTCCCAATGTAAACTTCCCAAAATTCCCTCTAGAGGATCAAGTATCTCAACCTTATCGCGCACGATTACCCAACCACCAGGACGTAGAATACGATCCATCTCAACAACAATTGAAACAGGCTGCTTGCACCTGCAAAGGGTCATATATATTGGTGTGATGATCAATCAATGAGAGTAATCAGGCGAGACAACCTACCGTCCTAGTGCAGATGGTAATAAAATTCAATGGTAACTTGCCTGTTCTTTAGCCTGGAGAAAAAATGATCAGCGTGTAAGAGGTCATATGATCTTGGATAAGTCCCAAAAGGCTCGCACCAGTCATGGTAGATGCCAACGAGTCCACGTTCAAAGATGAAGGGAAGTGTATCTGGTGCATGGACCGGGACAACATTCATCACCCAAATCTTCTGTTGTAAAAGTGCAGCAGCAAATCTGTATTTTAACAGAAACATTTCAACTTCATTTCTTGGTACATTATTATGTATTTGCAATTTTTTGGGACCCTACAGCAAAAGCAAATTTCAAGAGGAATTGTATTACAAGCGTTTTATTGTACAGTAGCCATACCCTCCGTAGATGGCTTTCATGTCCATCACATTCCTGATAGTTGA
Source organism: Durio zibethinus (assembly GCF_047325235.1). Classification (NCBI taxonomy): domain Eukaryota; kingdom Viridiplantae; phylum Streptophyta; class Magnoliopsida; order Malvales; family Malvaceae; genus Durio; species Durio zibethinus. The sequence goes on from NC_143162.1 coordinate 36,748,674, forward strand.
CCAGTCAATACCCATTCCAGTGAGATAGGACTTCTCAACAATATCTTTCCAGTGCTTGTCATCATCAATTGCTTTTTGTTTGTCATTCAACCAATCAGGATATGTTTCAAGCCTCTTAGGCCATTCCTCCGGCCACTCGGTGCCATGTTGTTCGATTGCAGATGGAATGGCATGCAAGCAAGTCTTCATAGGGACATACCTATCAGGAACAATTTTGCAGCCACCAAGCAAATTAGGGTCACATTAAATCATTATGTTAAGATTAAGCATGGTTTTGTTTCATGGAAACTAATTTTGATTATCTTTACCCATGAATAGTACTAATGCTTAATTTTAAGCGGTTAGGAATTTAAGCTGCTACATGATTCTTAAAATTGGGAATCTCACTTTAGCCACATGAACCAGGCAATAAGCAGCGCACCAAGGGGCAATGCTAGCCCCGAACCCGACCCGATTTTATGCTTTATCAAACCCGACCCCGACTCGACCCGAATTTTTTAATACCCGAACCCGACCCGACCCGAAATTAATAAAATATTATTTTTTAAATATAAATATTTAAAAATATCATTATATAAATATATATATATATATATAAATAATTAATTAATTAATTAAAAAATAATTTTTTTAATAATGTTGGGTCGGGTAGGGTTGGGTTTTAGGCATACCCGAACCCGACCCGACCCCGATTGTTACCTAATTTTACCCGACCCGACCCTGACCCGAAACCCGAAATTAAAAAAAAACCTGACCCTATAAAGTTGGATCGGGCCGAAATCCGTTGGGGACGGGCTTGATTGCCATCCCTAATGCTAGGTATTATGCAAATTAAATTAAATTCCTTTTTTCCTATATGTTTAAACGTTTGAAACGGTATATTAGATGAGTATAATCAAGTGCAGGAAGTTACATAGCATTAAAACCAGAAAGATAAATCGTACACTTTGTAAAGAAAGCGCATCTGAGCTTACCAGGCAGCATCAGGATTTTCATGCTCCTTGCATAAAGGCGGATTTTTCCTCCTCCTCAACTCATATATATCATTGGATTCAGGCTTCTGATATATCTTAACACCCACTTCACTGACATCATCAGTTTTATGAGCCAGAATATTCCAACAGATGGAAGAAGTCAACGTGTTCATAGCTGGAGAAAACAAAAGTGTTAAACGTGAATATCATCATGAATAAAAGAGCAGTTCTTTAGGTAGATAAAGAAGCAAAAAGCATTGCACCCAAAATAAGAAAAAGGAAAGCACATTAAATACATGGCCAGGGGCAAAAACTTTGAGCTTGGCAGAGTGCAGACACATCACCCATAAAACAGCAGAAGGTTTCACAGAAATTCTATGTAGTTGGCCAAGTGTTTCTACCACACAGCAAGTGAAGTCCAACAGAGGAAACTAGATAAATTCCATAAATTGTACAAAGATGTCAAGATGGTAAAATCAAATAGTGGACAGAGTTAAGAAAAACAAGATGTAGGCTGCATGGATTGACACAGATAGTAGGAGATAGAGTTAATAAGCAACTTTGTGAAGATTGGAACTTGAATGTAGCATTGCTAGAATAGGCTGCTTATAATCATTTGATAAGTTGAGAACAGTTGAGAACAGTTGAGAACAATTGAAAATTTAGCTTATCCAAACAAAATCATCTGTTTATATTTTCTTGCTCATTAGAAACTGATCCATCCAATATTATAGGTCATAGTTGCATCTGAGAACAATCCTTTTGAGTTGATTAATGCCAGGAACACCGTCCGGTGCATCCCTCGTGTTGTGCAACATAGTAACAGTCTCATATTGACCACAGCCTCAAAACTAGATCGATAATGGATAGCAATATATATACAACTTTACAGAGAATTAGGACATGTACATCAGTTAAATTCAACAAATAAATCAAAACAGCAAAAATGAGAGACGATAATTTATTTTTGTTTTGTTTATTGGTGCATTGACAGAATAATTTTCAAGGGAAGGCACATGGCAACATCATTTCTGTATTCAAGCATATGAATCTTAAAAATAAAAAGATAAAACCAAACCTTCTTCCCCCTCAATGCTGTCATGTTTAGTTGACAAAATGAAGTATCCACCAGGCCTCAGAATCCTATTTATCTCTAGTAGAAGCTTACCCCCTGAAATTTAAAAACAAAAAGTGATATTTTATAAATACTGATGAGACTTTAAATAGGAAACATAATTTAAAAGAAAAAAACAAAATGGAAAAAGGTTACTTACCATCGGAATGCCAGGGCATGGTACACCCACCACAGTGAATAGCATCAAAAACTCCACTAGGAAAAGGAAGTCTTCTTCTTGCAAAAGGGCTAACGACTGTAGCAAAACCACGTTCAAGGGAAACCTGTGCTAGGTCAACCAAATCATCCTTCAAGCCCAATGATAATGTTAATACATCCTTATCAAGAAGAGAGGCCACAAAGCTTGAATCTGCACATCCAACGTCCAGCACTGCACGTATGTTCTTTCCCCATTCAATATCTGGTACCATCTAAGAAATCCGCTAAAATTTTAAAAAAGCTAAACAAGGAAAGGATGACAACATAAAGGTTCAATTACCATCCAGTATAGTAGCTTTTACTTTCTAGTTTTCTAGGAAAATTATGATTCCAATCTGTAAAAAGATGTCCATTCTAGGCAGTAGGAACTTAAGAAATCTCTCTTTCAGTAAGCTAATTGCAGAACTATTTTAAACTAGGCCAAACTAAACCAGGAAGAAAAAGCTAGATGAAACATTCATTGAACGACCAGTCACAAGTTCAACTTCCCTTACGAACATGTATAAATAAATGTGCAATGCAATAGTATTATACAAGCTATGTTTTGCACTAAAAATACATTTTGTTTTAGAAGAAGCCCAAAAATATTCGTCATAGATATTTTAAGCTTCATGCAAATAAAAGATAGCAGATAGCAAAAGCTTATGTCATGGAGATCATTCACCATAGCTTCACCAGTTACCAAATTGGCCAAGACGTTAGATGTGAAACACAAATAAGGGGTAGCTAAAGCCTACTTCGAATCTGATAAACAGATTATTATATTATGACAAACACAGAAGGATCTCGTCCAGTAAATTTATGCTCCATTAGCTAATATTTCGAATCATTTATGCAATCTGGAACTTAAGAAGGTGCAGAAGTTCCATAAACTTTGGTTCAAATCATGCAACAAGAAAGTCACCTCTTCAATGGATTCAAGGTAGTGAACAACTCCACCCTGGAATTCAGACTGGTTCTGAGGAAACATCAAATGCTCTCCAGATTCAATCAACCAGTTATGATTCTTCATGTATGCAGCTAGTTTTGGATGAGCCACATTCTTGTACAATATCTGCAAAACAATTATGTTGTCACCATATCAGAATTCAAAATGCATCAGCATATAGTCAAAATCAAAGCATGGAACAAATAAACCTCACGATATACCTTCAACTTGCTCTCAGGCCAGCGCACTGGAGAATCATAACCATCATGGGGAAGGGGAACAAGACACATTGGAGGGGCTTTGGGACAACTCCTCTCACTATGCCTATAGCTCTGCAGCCTTGTGAAGCCACTTTCAACATCAATGCAGGGCATATAATTATGCTTGCTCCTTGTGCTACATAATTTCCAACTATAATGTGCTTTTGGATCAAAAACCGGACCTTTGATCTTTCTCTTCTTACCTTCATTTTTTAATCTTTCATTCTCATTTTCCACCTTCTCCCGAGTCTCTTGATCTACTGATTCATCCAGATCACCATCACCTTCCCTCTCCCCATTTTCTTCTCCTTCACCATCTAATCCTTCTTCCTTGCCATCCACTACTACTACTTCCTCATCTTCATTCTCCTTTTCTTCTTCTTCACCCTGGGATTCCTCTTGTTCCTGATGCTCTGGCTTCTCTTTTGAGACACCACTAGGTAACTTTAATTTTTCCTTTTTCCTATTTGACACATGTTTGTCGTTCTTTTTCCCAGATTTATGTTCATGAGCAGGTAAAGGCAAAGACCCATTAATCTTTTTCTCATCTTTTTTCTTCAAACCAGATTCAACCTTCTTGTTGTGATCACTTGAACGATGCTTTTCTAATTCATTTCCCTTAGATTTGCTTACCCTTGTGCCTGAAGCTACAGGTTCAGCTATGTCATCAAAGCTCTCCCTTTGAACGGTAACAGAAGTAGAAGGAGTAGAGAACATAGACCAAACAAAAATAAAACAAAGACCCATGATTGCCACTGCTGACATCTTCACACAAACCCCATATGGGCGCTTAACTTGGCGACCAAACCGAGCCAAAGCCATGTCTTTCTGTTTCTCAAAGCTCTCGATAATGTTCTTTTAAGTAAGCAACTTAGAAACAAAACAGCACACTAAACAAGGAAAGCTAATATACTCAAATGGGAATACAATAACCCAACTTCCTAAATTAAGGAAATAAGATCTATGCAGATCTTAACTGGAGCTTGAAAAAACTAGGAGCTTTAGAATGAAAGAGAAAAAGGTTCCAATAATGGCTTTCAAAGAAGTGAAACTTTGGAGTACCCAGATTGGCAAAACGGGTAAAAGGAAAGAAAGCTGTTTTAGTTTTTGTTCTATTTTGAAATTAAATCAAAGGTAAAGATGAGAAAGATTGAACCGGCTTTAGGTAGAACTGAAACAGTGTCACCCACCAAATTTATAATTAATTTATCTTACTCGAAGAACTCAAAGTTTTATCCTGAAAAGAGGGTAGATGCATTTTTTCTACTACTATTACTAAAAGTTCCAAATTTATAGCGATGAAAAAGAATACTACCATTAAAAATCTTTGAGGACAAAGAGAAACAAACAGGAAAATGGGAAATATTCAAAAACTGTTGAGATTACGCTGTCCAGACAGGACCAAGGGCTTCCGGCTTCGGTTTAAAGTAATGGCACATCTAAGATGCAGATATCTTAGGCGCTTTCAACGGAAATGTCCCATCTTTGCTATCCCTTGTGTCTTCAAATTTTGACATTCAAGTTGTTCTATTTTCGGTTTTTTTTCTTTTGGGTTGTTTTGGACTTTGTAATGTTCAAAGACTCAAGAATCAAGAGCTTGGATTAGTCTTGAAACTTGGCCCCATATATCTATATGGTCTGGAAAAGGCGGCCCATATATGGCAAACGTGCCAATCTATTTTCATAAGAAAAAAAAAAAAAAAACAGTTTGATAAAATATTAAATTTGATTAGAATTTACAATTTTAATTATAAACTAATACTAAGAAATAAGGAAAATAGAAAATATGATTTAATAATGTTATTTATACGGTATAGTGGAGTTGAACCATAGTGACTCTTCACAGTGTATTATTTGCTAAGGTTTAAAATTTATTGTAACCATTTTTACCACGTTAAAGGGGCGAGACTACCATTAAAGCAAGCCCTTGTAATCTTAATATTTTAAACCTTGTATGACTTGAAGGCAAAACCGCCGAGAACAAAAACCAAAAAACTTTCATGAAATTATTTAAGTAAAATTTGTGAAATTTTTTTTTTAAAAATAATTTAGTAAAAATTTTAATTAAAAATTGAAACCAATAGATTAGTAAATTTTATTATAAAAATTATTTAAAATATTATTTATAATTCAAATTTGATCGATATTTATTTAATAATAAAAATTTTGTTAACATTTTAAATAAAAATATCTATCTAAAAATATCTATATCAAAATTTATTAAATTTATTTTAATTTTGTACACTTGATTTATATAATAAAAATCTTTTAATTTATCAATTTTTATTTTCAATTTTAATTTTTATTTAATCATTTTCAGTTGAGAACTTCACCAGAGAAACTTCATCTAAATCTTTTCTAACCAAAAGAAAAATCTCAAGTAGTAGTAATACTAGTATTTGGTGTTAACAGGTATGTCCTGATAGATCTTCTTGTAATCAGCTTCCCATTGTCTTCCAGATATAGTTTGCAGTATTTGCATTTGAACTAATACATACAAGAATTTGAAAAATAATAAATAAAAAATAATAAAAAATCTTTTACATTGCTTCTCCATTGTACTTGCCATTTTCACCATTCTCTTCAAAGGAGAGTTCAGTTTCATGCTTAGGTTGCTTTGAAGTAAATGGAACTAGTAATATAATGGCGATTTACACAAATCAATCATTATCTATGATTCTATATCGAGGGATGTCTATTTGAGTTCTTATCCATTAAACCAAAAGACAAGCCGTTCTCTATATGATTGCATGTATCCAGCAGACAATCGGCCTAAAACCAGGTAGGGTCTGTCGTTGGTTTCTTACCTAGTAACTAAAACTTAGCTCGTATCTTTTCTAACTTAAGAATATATTTCATTATCGCGTCTAAAGAAAAAAAAAAAAAAAAGCTTTAAGTTTCACCTATCCTTTAATGAGTCGTCTCCTGAAGCTTGATGTGTTATGGCAGGTGAACCTGTACTTGTAGTACTGATAGAGCCTGAAGGGGTTGGTGTGGTACCAGGGGCTGCCAAGTAGGGGGGGACGGGGGAATGTTGAGGAAGATTTCCCTCGGGCATTGATGATGCAGCGCTCGGGATGCTGCTGTCATACGGAGAAGGTTGTGTCGAATTCGAACTCGGAGCATTGTCCCAAGATGTGTGCATGTTGATCTTTATCCTGCATTGTCAAGAATTGCTGAAGTCATGGTTTTGACTTCTCTGATGCTTATGCTACCCAACTATAGTCATTTGCTTGCAATTGCATGGAACACGTGGTCAGATCTCTGCTGAACTAAAATCTTTAATCTTTCCATTTAAAAAAAAAAATTTTCTTTATTCTTTGCTAGAACCGAAATCAGAATCATAGTATGGGTCCGGTGGAAGGGACAGAAATTAACTGAATAGCATGATTCACATACTATGACATCAACTTTAACAAGATAAGATACCAAATGAACATGTAGAACTGGTGAGATTTACCTGTTGTGGATATTGACGTATTCATCTGTCTCATCTAATATCTCCTCCTGTCAGAAATATGCATGGGCAAAAGAAATTGAGGGATAATTCCTATAAACCATTTTAGCATACTGGCAGTAGTTGTTATCAGGCCACAACCAGAGGAAAAGAGATCAATATCATTACCATGGGGAAGCTGAGAAACCCATATGAAGTTCCCAAAGATGACTGGTCCCTTAACTCCCCCAGAATGCATGATTCCAAGGTTCAGATGTTTACCTGAAGAAGTTCTTCAATAACATCCTCCATGGTGATAACACCAACAACCTCTTCATTTGATGGAAATTCAGGAATAGGAGCATTTTCAACGTCCAATATGCAGTATGAACAACCTCTGTGCCGCTTCTTAAAGGCAAAAGTAGCTGGTGGATTCTTCTTTGTCTGTTGACCTCCATTACTGTTAGTCACAGGTGTCTGAACATCTTGTGAGTCGAATTTAAGCCCTGATTTTTGGGTACTTACACCAACCTCGCGATCATCTGGAAATACATGAAGATTGTTTACATTTACTCTACAAGAACCAGATCAGGCAACCTAATGAAGGTATGCTCAATCAACCTTACAGAATCAATCACGACAAACTCCTAACTAGTTAATGATGCAATAGTAACTTGGGAAATATCAGTGAGAACTGATAGGTGCCATTTCTAAGAAAAACTTATGCACTGTGCACGAAATCAATGGAAAAAAAAAGATCAAAGAAAAAGGTAAAGTCATTTGTACAGCATTGACATTGATGACTTCAGGTTCAACATGCCACTCAGAAATAAATCACATAAATAAACAAATTTTGTTAAGGATCATGAAATCATAGTGGGTAAAGGGTACAGTGTACAGATAACCTCCCATCAACATTGTAATATAAACCTACAACTAAGTTCTAAAGATAAACAGTTCAGCTTTGCAGAACTAACCAAGATAGGAAGATGGTTGTGGCTAAAACAATATACTAAAAATTTTTTAGGGAATTATTCTGTCGTAATATGTATATACTCACCTTTTCTTGATGTCTCAGGTTCACCTCTTCCCTTCTTACAGCTGTCCTTAAACTCAAGTCGTTCACCCTCTTTACCTTTCTTCAATGATTCTCTGCTCTCATTCAGATCCTTATATACCACCGCGATGTGGCTGTGACCCTTTTGGAATTCATTAAGAATATCATATAGTGGCATGTCCTCTGATACCCTGCAGGGTGAATAAGAAGCATAGAAGAATATATTTTAGCTCCTTACGTGCAGTAGGGGAAACAGAAATAAAAATTAAACTGACTGAAACAAAGTTAAGTCTAATTGATACAACAGTTCAATCTAATATCCGCACCTCTTTTCCACCTATTTATGGACTAAAAAGATATCCTATAACAAAAAATAGGAGATACCGTACCGCGGGATTTTTCTTATGATCATTTTTTTGAGAGGAACTGGACCTTCTGAATCAATTGTTAAAAGATTTTTAACCTGCACGATTCAAGCCAGACCAAGAAGAAGAATCCACATATTAAAGATAGGAAAACAGAAAAGAAGTTCAAGTAAAGCAATGTGGAAGAGAAGAAAACAAATATGCTTTCATTTATATTATAGAAGTCGATAATTTTAAAATGGGAGAATGGCTTTGTTGGGAACTATTAGACAAAAAGGTGCAGAAAATTAAGAGAAAAGTTCATCCATGCAGGAGATAGTAGGAATTTGATACAACAGTTCAAGCAACAGAAATCAATATCATGCATTATGAATTGTACAAATACAATGTATTTTAAAAAATTATACCCAAGATAGGATAAATATACAATGAACAAGCAGATAAGTGTTTAAACAAAAATTTCAAGTTGAACTGTTAGACTGTGTATAGAAGCAGCCAAGCAAATAACAGGGCTTTTTTAAGATCCCTCCAACATGGTTTACATGATACTCATAGCATTCAGCAAAGCTCCAAAGAAGCAACACGACATTATCTAACTCCAAGGAATTGCCAGTAACATAAGCAAGCAATTGTAGCTCTATTTCAAATTACTAATGCATACACTTATTTGACTTTCCTTAAAGCATGACTACCAACTTTGCTGTCATGACCTTTTAGATCAAGAAAACCACATTTGATTATCAATGGCTATTAGTCATGCCATTGCAACTCACTGCCTTGTTGTTACCTTATTCAGCATCTTGTCTCTCAAGAAAGTATACAGACTACCGTTGTTAACAATAAAATAGCAACAAAAATAAAGGATAAAGATTTCTATTAAAAGTTTTCAGAAATAGAGACAGGACAATGGGAGGTCAGATCACATGACCAAGGAATAAAAATGAACAGATGGCAAATAAATATAAAGTATCCTAGCAAGGAACTCTCATAAAATGATAGCTTATGCGGAGAAAAGAAATTACCAGAACAAGTCCAATTAAATTTCTTGGGTTTCCATAATAAACTGGAACTCGGCTATGACCCATGGTCATTACTTTATTCAACGTTTCCCTGAATAGCAAAGAGAAAGAGAAGGAGAAAGCTTAGAACACAAGAAGAGTGGAAAAATCCTAGGCAATACGCTGGAATCCACAAACCCACAAATCAAGAGTTGTATCCAGATCAAGGGAAAATGCATTTGATATTGGCGTCATGGCAACTTTGGCAGTCTTTTCAGTCATTTCAAGTGCCCCAGCAATGATAGTTGTCTCATCATGAGTTAGATCCCCACCTTTCCCAGCCTAAAAAAGGCACATATAAAGAAAAGCTATGGAGTGCATAAAACATTTAAACAAAAGCCACAAGGTGGATGTTGCTTGTACAAATTCGTAGAAACCGGAATTTGAACATGATTGCCACAAGGTCCTAAACTTCAAAATTCAAAACCTTTTGAGTTAAATTCAATACCTCATTGCCATGAAAATCCACAAAAGTCTTTAACTCTGCTCTCCGTAGGAGGACAGCATGTCCCTTACCCAACATCCAGTCCAAAACCTATAAAGTACATGACATTTATTAAGAAATTATAAAACATAAAACCCGGTTTCAGGAGATTATTAGTAGCAAATTTAGTTTCCAAATTCAACAATATCTAATAACAACCTGTAAGAAGCACAAAGCACAGCAAATTCCAAAATCACAACAACATAATAGAAAATCCATTTATGATTATACCTTGCTAATTGGATAAGAAATTGGTAAGAAAAGAAAAAGAAGAACACGGACAAGAGGTGCCATTGCTGCTCCAACTTTCAAGCCATATCGAGTACAAACAGCTTGTGGCAATATCTGCAGTCAGATGTACAAGCATATATTAACAAGAATAGTGCAACTTGCTCAAAAAGATGGTGACTTCAACCTGTTAACAACCAACCTCTCCAAACATGAGGATAAGAGTCACAGAGATCAAAATTGCAGCCCATGGAGGCACAAGCTTGTCCAGAAAAATGGGAAGAGCCTACATGGAAGGAAAGAAATTAAGGGAACAAGCAACAACATTGAAGAGAGAAAACGATAGCAATTGTTTAGTGTAGCCACCTCCATTGCCAAGGAGTTTCCAATCAGCAGAGTACATAGCAGAAGATGCTGATTTTTTACCACTGGAAATATCTTTGCTGCCAAAAAGAAAACAAACAAAACTTCTGATTTTAGAAACACATCTAAATGAGAATCTCACCTATATGCCTACAAGATCAGCTCACACGCTAACTCAAAACTCAAGTGAGTTAACTCGGTACCCAATTCTCCGTGAAACTGATTATTACTTTTTCTATTTGCTTCTTTGCTTCCAGAATCTAAAATAGTCCAAAGCAAATAGAAAAAACAACCAAAACAGAGTCGTCAAAAGACTCTGAACTCAGTAACCGACCTACTCCCTTCTGCATCTACGTCATGCAATCTGCCTAATATACTAGAATCAGAGTGACAGGACTCGGTGATTGGACTCAATTCCTAAAGCCAATTACCCGTTTTTGTCTTAACTCGCTAGACATAAAACTATATATGATCAACCCCCTATCATTGATAGATTAGTAGAACAACCAAAGCATCCATTTTAGCTTAGTAGAACAACCAGAGCATTCATATTTAAAGCACCGACAAGCTATTCAATAAAACAGTGTTAAAACCCCCGCAATCACTACTTATATTTTATACAAACTGGGTTGACAAAATTAAAAGAACAACTAGTGGAACAATGAAAACAAGAAAATTCCAATCAATCACTCATCTAAAAGGAGAAAGTAAAGAGGGATGGTTAGTGGTTACCAGCATGGATACGATCTTGAGGACGGCCAGACTTGATGAGGACTTCAAGGTCGACGAGACCCAGAGACATGAGACCCAGTGTTAGCCCAGCCATCAACCCAGCAAAACACACCAACCCCACTATTATCAACAGATACAATGAGAATTCAGCCCCACAACAGGACACGTCTGAAGCCATTTTTTTTCTGTTTTCCTCTTTCTCTTTCGCTCTGTTTATGTTCTCGATTCTTTTGAAAGTAGCAAACAAGGATATTTGGGTTTCAGGAACTTTGATCGGATAGAGAAAAAAGTGGAAACTTGAGTTTAAGAAATGGACCAATAATTTGCTCACGTGTGAGTTTAGTTTACTGCTTTGGAATTCAGACACGACCAGCATTTTCATTCAGTCCACAGCCTAGGATCAGTCCTGTCCACTTGATTACGTATCTCTGCAACTTCTATTTGCTTACGGTTAACCAATCTGTCCATCTGGATTAACCTTTTATTTTATTTGAATATTAAATTCTAATATAACGATTAAGATATTGTGGTTTTAAAGTTTTAACAGTGCTTGGGAAGGCTTCTAAATGCCATGGAAGGCCATTGTTAATGCAAGAATGATTGAATTGTGTTTTATTTATTTTTAAATTTAAAGATTTAATTCTCAAAATTTTGTCTTTATATCAATTTTGTGGATCTGTTAAAATATTAACCTTAGTAATCTGCACAACAAAAAGATAATAATGTTTATTCAGTCTCCTTTTTATGGTATTATTTTAACTATCAACTTGTTTTATGAAATCACATCGTCCAAAATCCAAATGCTAGTCTCCAAAGGGATGGTAATAACAATAATAGTTTTTTTTTTTTTCAATAAGAAACTTCATTCGAATTGTAATAAAAAATTTTGAAATTTAGGATGTAAGTTATAACATAAGAGATATGGCTTTGTTGTATGATGAAATAAAAAAACAATTTATCATTTTTATAAAAAATACAAAATAAATTATCAAAATAAAGAAACTTCTTATCACTTTTACAAATTTCAAACCTTTAAAGAAATAGTAATCTTAAGTAATATACATTAATTATAAATGCAACTACCACTTGAATTTATGGCCGCCTTGATCGGTGTCCTACATGCGGGATGCATCGAACTTTTTCCAATTTGCATAAAGTTAAAGTGGACCCAAACCAGCTTTGGAATTTTTGAGTTCTGAGTTCTGAATGCAATTAAACCACGTTTGTTAGATTAAATGATAAAAAATTTTATTTTTTTTAAGTAAAATTTTAGTTTTGAATCTTTTAAATAAAAAAATAAATTTAAAAAAATTTATTATTTTTATGAGATCTGATTCAATTCGATTTCGAATTAATCAAAATTTAAAATGATTATTAAATGTCAAAAGATTTCAAAAAAAAAAAAAAAACAACTAAATTCCTCAAGCTAAGAACATTATGGTGCCAACGCTGATAAGGTTTGCTACTCACCCTGGAACTTAGCCTTCTGGTCCCAAGAATCCTAACAAATAAATATATAGTAATATGTCATTAGTTAAATTTTGTGGCCGTGTCTAGGCCTGGGCAGATGGAAAATTACGATCTAAGCTCGGCTGTTTAAAGCCTGTTAACTGGTCCCGTGGTCCGACGAATGGTCTTCCAATTTAATGTTTCACTGACCAAACACTGAATCTGAGCTGTTGCTGGCCCAACGGTGCCTCTGGGGGGTAGACCATGAACCCACTGTCCATGACTGAGTTTAAAGCGTGACGAATTTATGCTCCAGGATCGAACTATTTTTAAGCTTCACCTGTTCTTGCCCTTGTATTTCTTTATATCAAGCAACAACAGCTGTTTCGTGCGAAGCCGAGGGTGGGATGCAATCACGATTGCTATATGTGAACAGAAGACTAGTGAGTAACTGGAAGTAGACTTGGCTTCCTTCTGCCTTTTTGGTCAAAGGGTACCAGGCTTCTTTATTGCTATTCAACTTGGTAGCCACCTCACATCTAATATCTAGTCCTCCCATGGTGGGTGGGACAGCCATTCATTGTCGCCTTTTTCTTTCCAATAAGGGCAGAGAAGAGAAGGAAAAGACAGGTGAAATAAATGGTAGCCCTCGTGAGTTACTTCATTACGTTACTTTCCATCAAGCCAAGGAAGCCGGATATGAATACGATTGAGCACTTTTCTCAAACGTTGGTTTTATGTGTGGCTCTCTTTTCTTATGCCCTCGCGCACACTTTTTTGGTTCTTCCATTAACGTTTTGTAATATATATTGCATTCATTATCTCATTCACTCCTAATAGTAGACTTTAAAATTCGGTGTTATGGACAATTCGGAACAAGAAAATGCCTCGCCAGAAGATCACGAACTGGAGCTAAAGCTTCCTCACTTGCCAATTACGGCAACAGTTCGAGAACTCTATGTAAAGATTGTGAATGAATGGGATTCCCTCAGAAAGTCAGCATGCCAAACGGCGGCTGGAAAAGCCATGTGGAAGCATGCGATCGATGACCCTCTTGTAGTCCCTCTTGTAGTCGTGCTGGGAGGATAAACATACCTAAGAAACCTTCACAAGAAGATTAAGAAAGATCGCCACAACAATGCTCGAGAAATTTCAAGGGTGATTCTTGCCGTTGGAACCCTTTGGTTTGATTAAAATTGAAGCTGCTCTTGATGCCTTTGGTGGTGAATCTGTTCAATAAGCTCCGCAACTTGCAAAGGTCAGTAGACACCCACCCAGGGGGACAATGGAACCCCATGCTGTCGCTTGTATTTGGTGCAGGCTTCTGGTTCATCAAATCAAACAATTTCCTTGAGCAAAATCCCAATGTAGTACAGAGATCATATTCTCAAACATACTAGTAGTTGTAACGTAGATGCAGGAATAATTATTTGTAATGTTGCTCATGCAATACACAATTCAATTGAACAACATGCAGCAACATGACTTTTGAGCTATATAATGATTCTTTAAATTGTACAAGCATATACTTCGGCAAAAGTAGTTGCTCAACCATTTCTCTTTTCAGGAATATCTGAGGATAAGCATCCTCCGTTAGTTTGTCCCAGAGAAAAAACTCCTAAATTTTGATAGATCACAAACAAATTCTATTTATTGTACAATCAACAAGGAAAATATGTATGAACGTATTCCTCTTTTTCTTTATCAAATTTCAAACTTTGATCTTGCATAGCCTGGGAAGAGCAAATAGTAAAAGGAATCAATCGAACATTCACTTCCTACCAATTAAAAAGGTAGCCATATAAGTTCAGCCCAAATCTGCAGATGGAAAATATTCTCCAGTCACAAGATTCTCCTTGCCAACTATCTGATGTCTACTGGAAATATTTTTGATGCAGAAAGCAAATGAAATAAGAACTAAGATTTCAGAACTCACAAGCCTCCATTATCAATGGAAATTCAGCAGGTTAGAGAAGGGGTAGAACTAGTACCACCAGAATGTTATTCATTATGTTAGTTATGAAATTTTAATTATGTAGCCTAAGTGGTTTTGTCAAAGGTGCATAGGGTGTATCGTTCATCCAGAACTTGATGTAAAACTATATAAACATTTTCTTGTTCTAAAGCCAAGGTAAATGATATGAATTTGAAGAATTTGCTCATATTATAGATTGTAGCAAAGAATGGTCAATAAAGGCTTGAACAATGAAACAAAAGACATGTGAATGGGAAATTAAACAAAATTTACAACAAAGATAAAGTCAAATAACATACTTATGCATTTTGTATAGTCTACCATGCTCCGGGTGTAAAATCTCCAAGCGTCATATAACACCATAAAATTTCAGTTACAAAAGGAAGCCAGCATGGTCATGCTTCGAGGCAGTCCTTAACCCCCTGCTCAAATTTGTCAAGGGAAGTTATGGTATCCATGAGCGCATCTGCAACCCTTTGTCTTCCGAAAAAGAAATACATTGCAAATATAAGTAATCAACAATTGTAATCTGGTAATGGTAAAAGCTGTCACAGAAAGGAGCCAGAATCGCTTCACATTATTAGAAACGAACTCAACCTACATAGGTTACATTACGTTTGAAATGTAAAAGCATACCTACTGGAAGCAACTTGAATATCGCTTTCATTTGCCAAACTATTAAGTGAGGTAAATGAGCTGCCAAGAAAAAAAAAACAATAAACATTAACAAATTATGTTGACACTAAAACGAATCTGCACTTGACAGGAAAACACATGAGGGGATAATTTCGAAACCACCAGGCATTGGATCTCTGGGAGAAAAAAGGAAAATGATGAAAAATGCTTTAAAATTATCTGGATATCAATGTTCTTCCAACAAACATCCCAAAAATAAAACTCCTCCAAAAGAAAAACATGCTACAATATATGCAGAGAAGGAAATATCTACGGCATTTCCTTCTATATTTATAGCAAATTAGCAGCCAGAATTAATTCTTGAAATTATTCAAAGATATTTTACATTTTCAGATTTCAAGCAATCAAGGTATGTATAACACGATTATGAAAAGATTAATAGGAACATTAATAGGTTACTTTATAAGATCATCTAGCATAGCTTCAGCTTCGAGCTTAACAGGGTTCTTATCCTCAAGCAAAGAAGAAGCATTCTTCACAATCAACTGGAATGTGCAAACCTGAGAGTCACAGAAATTTGAACTACAAAATTATAACCTAAAATTAGGTCAAATATTGGGAATTCATTTCTTCCTCTCTGATTTTGTTTTAAGTTCAAATTTAGTGAATAAAACAAGGACAGTATCTATCTATATTAAATTTTATGTAACCAGAAAGCCTAAACAATTTTTTACTTAGAATCAATGGACAGTGCGTTACAAATTCGATTTTAATCTAAGGACAAACCTCCATTCCGGCATTGGCTTGAAATGCAACAAAGGAATTTCTCTATTTTACAAAGCAATCCTAGCGGCGGATTTCAAGAGCTTTTGAACTCCTCTAAGTCCTTATCAGAATTAGTTGATTCCTTATCCACTATTCAAAAATAGGTATTAAAACAACCAAAATTAATCAAAGAAACACAACAAACAGATTCGCATAATTGCAGAAGAGAAGGGTAGAGAAATAGAAATGTAACGTACCGAGCAAAAGGTAGGCAGAGCGAAGGCTTTGCCGAGACGCACCGATTGGCGCCAATAGGAATTTCGAAGACTTCCTTTTTCCCTCTTTAAGCCAATCCTTCGGTCCTGCTGCGCATAGCAACAAACAGTCGTTAATAAAAGAAAAATCAATGAAAAAGAGAGAGAGAGAGAGAGAGAGAGAGAGAGAGAGAGAATTGCTCACAAATTCCAAAGGAGAAGGCAGAAGCATGAGAGAGTTGGAAGATGGAAGGAAAGAGAGAGATCAGAGAAAGAATAGCAGCGTCTCTGCGAGAGATTCGGTTTGATTTTGAAAATGTCGGCGTACATTTTGTCGATTCTCTTGATTGAGGTTGACGGAGAGGTTTTGATTTGAAATGGGAGGTTTAAGAAGGATGGATGGGACGCCGGCGACGGTGGAGAGGGGGGAGCTAGAGACAATGCGGAGTGTAAGTAGCGGCATGGCTTATATAGCAAGTACCAGCGAAAAGTAAACGACCACTTTTAATGCCCAATTTGTAAGGTCTGCTCAAATTAAAATCAAAATCCTAAACCCAAACCCTCAAATTTAAAATCCTAACAGAAAGCCCACAGATTTTGTTTTCCCCTTGATCTGTCTCGATGTCCTCGGGTCAAGCCTGTGCAGGCTCCACTACTTAACAACTCAAATTTCAACCAATATTGGTGATATAATGGGCCTGACCGTCATGAAGAACATTTGTTACAGAAAATTATATATATATATATATATATAATATATTTAAACATTGAATATTTATGAAATGTCTTTGTTTCATTCCAACCTTTCATCTCCAAAAGTAAAAAAATAAATAAAATAAATAAATAAATAAAAGATGAATTTCATATTTAATTAAATTAATTCATATAATTATATTTAAGATATGCTATTCAATAAATCTAAATTCAAATATTGACATAAATAATTTTTTATTTTATTTTTAATCTGAGATCCTATTTTTAAAAAATCCTAAACAGGATCCCATTAATCTACAAAATTAACCATGTTTTTCTTTAGTCTTTGTAGTTTAATTAAGCGAATGTCCTATTGCCTAATTCGTATTAAAAGTACCTTTATGTATCCTCATAATTCGATTGAAATTTTTAAAGAAAGGAACTGATTCCATTTTTTTTTTTTCTCTTTTGCATCATTTAACATAATGTTTGATCACGTTTATCATGCCAGGTGAAAATATAAAACTATAAAATCCAATTAATTCAATATCGTCATCACATCTGGTTGTTTAATTAGGCAACATTGATTGACACAATCTGCTATCGACCTGCAATTTATATCATATTTTAATGGGTCCATATCATTAGTTATTTTTTATTATAATTTTATAATTATTTAATCAAAACAAATAAGTACATTGACTCTATTATTTATAAATGTAAATTTTTATTTTAACACAATCAATTATTATAATAAAAAAATAAAAAAATCTCACATGCCAATTATACAAAATATTATTCTATTATGTTAATTTTTTATAAGAAATATTTAATTTTTTATCAACTTAATCAATTCCATTATATTTTAATTCTCGATTCGAGACTTTTTTTCACGTGAAGGAGAAGGAAAATATGTTGAATTGAAATAGCTCCTTTTATCCAAAAATACTGGACAGGATTCTTTATGTTGTCAGCAGCAAAGAAACAGAAATGGAAAAATAAAAAAATCCTCAATTAAAATCCCACCTCTAATTTAAAAAAAAAAAAAAAGTCCATAATTCACCACAAATCAACCGATTTTCCGTGGTGAAAAGACGACAAAAGAAATAGGAAACGCATTTGCCAAACTTTTTCACGATCCACTAAGCACGTAATGATGCCACGTGTCACTCATCTTCATCATCTCTTTCATTTCCTCCTAACGTTTCATTTGCCCCCGGTGGAGTGAGTGAGACAATTGAGATAAAGAAGAATTTAATTCCCCCCCTTTGCAGTCACCAATATGGATGATCCAGTTCGGATTCCAATTCCAGATGGGAATAATAATCCATCTTTTTCCTTTCCCCAAATAAAGGAATTTGTTCAATTTACTTGTTAATGTCTCGTCTCGTCGTGTCAGTTGCAACCTTATTGCCAACTTGTGACTGCACATTCCCAATTTTTTCGTCATCGGAATCAGATTCTCTGCTTTCATCGATTCCACTTAGCTTCTTCGCTCTCTCCCCTCGAAATGCTTTTTTAAATCCACCATGCGAATTCCCAAGAAACCTGTTGCCTTTTGTCTCTCCCTCTTCTCCCCTTACTTTCCCACTGCTTTTTCCTCCCGGATTCTTCGCTTCTCCTCTGGATTTCCCGCCAAAATTAGACCCATCCACGCTGCAGGTTACTTGCGACTCTTTTAATCTTTTTTTTTTTTTTCTTTTGGTTTTGCATTTAACATTTGCATTTTTGGAGTTTATTTTCTTTGTTTGGTTGTTGTTGCGGTTGAGGATAAGGAAACTGTTTGTTTGGTGGAAATTTGGGGATTAGAGTGAAATTAATTAAGTTGGAATTGGATTAGTTTTGATTGAGAAATTGGATTTTTAGGTGTTACTCGGAGCATATGTTGGAAGATTCTTAGGCTCGGAACTTAACGTGGTGCACTGTGTGATCTTTTGATTTGACACCTGAGGTAAGATGTCAAGGTTTTTGTCTAATTGTCTCTAGGAAAATCTTACTCTTTACTGTTCTTGATTATTAACTTTTTCTTTTTTCTTGAGAAGGAAACAGTAGATGTTATGAAATTTGTTATAACTAATTGACTGTGTAAATTGAGTAGTCAGAAAGAAGCGAGTCAATTATAGTCAACCGGCTGGTATTTGTATTCCAAGATTTTCATTCTCGTATGAATCTGGCCAAACCGTTAAGGTGGCTTGAGTTTTGAGTTGTGAACTATTTGATCGATTTTAACGACTTCAGCTATGTATTTTCACAGTTAATTGTCTAAAATGATTATCAACAAAAAAAGTCTGAGTTAGGCTCATGCTACTTTTAGCACTGCGAGTAATATTCATTCTTCTCGGGCATGAGGTCTGCTGTTGTCATAAGAGACATGTTATGGATTGGACTTTATTATTACCATTAAGGCTAACCCATTTGTCTCCCTGCTAATTTATTCAGGGGCTAATCAGTTGCACTCTCGCTACTCAATGGACCATAGTGCTGGGACCATGTTAGGTGACCAAGCATCACAATCTCATCTCATGGTGAACAGCAATGGTGGTGAGAAACAACATGTATGGTCGTCTCCTGAAGGAGGATGTAAAATTGATATAGGAAAACAGATTTTCTGCAACAGATCATTGAATATGAGGAATATCGTTGCTGTTGGCTTTGATATGGATTATACCTTGGCACAATACAAACCTGAAACTTTTGAGTCCCTTGCATATGAAGGCACAATAAAAAAATTGGTTTATGATTTGGGCTATCCTCAAGAGGTTTGTCAACTTTCTATATTTTGTTCATCATCTGAGGAAGAATGTTGCCAAAGTTCGAGTATCTGTAGAGGCTTGCTAATGAAGATAAATATTATGCAGTTACTGGAATGGACATTTGATTCGAAGTACATGGTTAGAGGCTTGGTTCTAGACAAAAAGAGAGGCAACATCTTAAAGGTGGACTGAATTTGCACCTTTTCTGCTATAGCTTCTCCCGATCCAACTTGACTTAACATCTCTCTCTTTTCTGCTTTGCTTGAATATGATTTGTATTGATGGTTGTGTCTTTAACAGATGGATCGACATAAGTATGTGAAAGTAGCATACCATGGCTTCAGAGAGTTGTCCAAGGAAGGCAAAGTTGGCACCTATGGGAATACACTCATACGAGATTCGTTTGATGAGCCAGATTATGCCCTTATTGATACACTGTTTTCACTAGCTGAAGCGTACTTGTTTGCTCAACTTGTTGACTTTAGGGACAACAATCCTGGAAAAGTTCCAGAGGGTGCTGAGTAAGAAATTTTAGTTACTGTTTCTTTTAGAACATTTTGTTCATTTAAAAATTTTTGTATTACTGTTTTCTTTCTACTTCTCTATTGGAAAAACCCTAATAATGTTTGGAGAGTTGTAATCAATTAGTTTACCATTTTTCACCATCAGTGCAATAAGAAGTTACCGCATGCTAATAGAAGCATTTAAGATCATATTAAGTTTGAAAGTGGCACATTTTGGTTGGATTATTGATGTGATACAGCTCTATAGTTGCTGAACATTAATATAATAAAATGCTCCATTTTTTGATTTTTTTCCCTGAATTATAATAGTGGGAATTATTAGGTATTTATATCCATTTCTCTACAAGGTTTTGTATATTAAGCAAAGCTGTCTATAAATGATGCTTTCAGTTATTCTCGCATGTACAAAGATGTTCGGGCTGCTGTTGATTTGTGCCACCGGGATGGAACCTTAAAGCAAATGGTTGCACAGGATCCTAAAAGGTAAGTTGAATAGTGGCATTAATTTTATAATTTAGGTTATAACTAAGTTTAAGAACAGTTGTGAATATCTATTTAAATTAACAGGCAACTCGCAAAATGGGGTAGATTGATATTTATTTTAACATAATTTTATAATGTATCTTGGACCATTTTTCATTTAGTTGTTTTCCTTTTAATTATCAGGTATATCAACGAGGACACCTCTATAGTACCTATGCTCAAAATGATGAGGGATTCTGGCCGTTCAACATTCTTGGTGACAAATAGGTGTTTATCTCTTACTGATTTCAAATCTTAATTATTTAGGCATGAAAAGTAGTATGGGATTCGTGCAAATTTTCTTGTCCTTTTTTCTTCAAAAGGAATTTGCCTTAAGTTGGAAGAAAACATTTGGTACCAATGCTACAGATGGTTTTGCTTTCATACTAGGTGATTGTTGAGGTTTTTGGTTTTTTATTGAAAGTGTTTATATTTATATGCATCTTTGTATTACTATATCTGACTTCCATTTCAAAAAGTCTGTTTGGAACAATCAGTCAATACTTGATTACATCTCTTGCAGTTTATGGGACTACACAAATATTGTAATGAATTTTCTCTGTGAATCCTGTACATTGGATGGTGGTATCACTTGCAATTTTGATTGGCTCCGATATTTTGATGTTGTCATCACTGGCAGGTCATGTTCTTTTATTTCATATTATATATTGTCAATGTTGGGCTTTCATCATTTGCACTTGTGAATTAGTTTCAACCACACTCAACATGATCCTTGTATTACTCTTTAGTTTTATTCATATATATAGCACACGATATGTGGTTTATCCTTTGATTTCTGATGTTGAAGATCAAAGTATCCATACAGTGCAAAACCTGGCTTCTTCCATGAAGACAACCGTGCCAATCTTTTTGAGGTTGAACCTGAGTCTGGAATGCTCCTCAATACTGACAATGGCACTCCTATGCCTCAGGTTAGGTGAAATATGCTATTCTGATTCTGTATTCACTCAGTATATGATTTTGTCCAATGGTCATTTGGTGATTTAAAGTTTAAACTTATCTTTGGATAAAAGGTGGGAAATACTTCACCAAAAGTGCTACTGAAGGGATTAAACAAAGGTTGCCGAGTCTTCCAGGTATTTTGGGTATTATCTAGTATTAAACAGTGGAGTTTTCTATTTGAGTGTACGTGAAATAAAATTACAAGCTTTGCCAGATTTATCTTGGACTATTTCAAAGGTAGAAGTAGATATTATAAGATAACAACTAAAAATTTCTTTGAACTTGTCAGGGAGGCAGTGTTGGTCATCTACATAAGTTGCTCTCTATAGAGTCAAGTTCACAGGTGATTCATTGTTTGATGCATTAATGAATCGTTGACTTCCTAAGTTGTTTTATATGGATCGTTGTAATGTTTGACTTGTTGAATTTCATAGTAAACACTCTACAAAATTTTGGTCCCCGAGTTAATTGATGGCTTTAGTTTTAAATGTTTGTCTTTCATAATCTAATCAGTTTGATGCTTCTATTAGGTTCTTTATGTTGGGGACCATATCTATGGAGATATTTTGCGCAGCAAGAAGGTTCTTGGTATGAATTTTTACATCTTTGTTCCCCATAGTGATTAATTTGGTCATTATTGTTTAATTTAATCATGTGAGATCGGACCTTTGACTGTATCTAAATGTGAGAATTTAGGTCAATGGAAAATAAAGAGGTTTTGTAGTATGCAGTACTATTAGTTGGAATTTCACTGCAAATATTCTTTTTTCTTTTATTTTTTGCCAAGACTGCAAATATTCAATAAATTAAATTAATTAAACAATTGAAAAGCAAAAGTATCCAGGAAGAATATATCCAGAATCCAATGCAATATTCATTCGAGAAAGAATTCCTTGATTTTTGGAGTTTTTATATTTGCTGCATATGCATTCAATGTTTTCTCGTGATTTCAATGTGTTGTTGGGACTTAATCGTCCTTGTGTCATGAAAATTTATATATGTCATCATTATTTTCAGTGATAGTTGCATGATGATCATTGCTGTTAAAATGAACAAATGTCATAGTTTTGTATCTGTATGTTTAACATTTTTCCTTTTGTTGCATAAGTGATTTTAATTCTGTAATTTATCTATGATTAGGATGGAGGACAATGCTTGTAGTTCCAGAGCTTGAGAGGGAGGTTGAATTGCTTTGGGAATTAAGAGATATGCGAAAGGTGGGTTTTACATGTTGGATATGATGTTAAACTGAGATAGTGTTCATGGTATTTCAATTTTATATCATATTGTTTGGATAATTTATTGAGACAAGTGTTGTAATAATAATTAATACCATAACTTGGATGATACCCTAGTAATGAACAGTTTGCAGGCTGCTTTTCTCTTGATGGTAATTTGTTATCACAATCCATAGCTCTGTTTTCTCTGTTTGGTACTTCTAATAGTCAAATAAGTTTTGAGGGAATTGTGCACAAAAAATGCGGAAGTATTGGAGATAATTGTTATAACTTGAGTCTTTTTTTTTTTTGGCCAAAGTTATAACTTGAGTCTATGAGAGCTGTACCTTCCTATTCTGATTGATCACTAGGATATTATTCCCTTTGCAACTAACCCTAACACTTTCATGCAGCAATTAAGGTTATTGAGGAATGAGCGTGATCTTATTGAAGACCAAATTCATCATTTGAAGTGGTCTCTCAAGTAAGCACCTATTTTAGCATTCAAAACTATGTTACCAGGATCACTACCCTTCTCTGTATTTCACATATAATGGATTTATGAGAAATTATATATTTTAACCCCCCGATTTGATTTCTTTGACAAATGTTGATAGTTTTATAAAAATTTCTTCTATTTTTTTTCTCATTAATTTCGACTTGATCACATTAAATCATTTACTATTCCATTGCCTTCATGTGAAGAGGACAATGGAGAATTTTCTGCTTCACTTTAGCAATTTTTGGTTATTATTATTATTTTGCTTTGGTTCCTTTTCTTCCCTTTTGAACAAAGAGGTGCATTCCTGTTGTTCAGGTTTGAAAGTCTTGGTGATGATGAAAAGCAGAAAATGACTTCTTCTCTGGGTGAACTACAGGTTAGGCCATAAGACCTTGATGTACTTTATGTAGTGTCAGATGGATGATTCGAAGCTTTCTTATGATTTTATTTTCAATTATTTCTTACAACAGTCCCAAAGGGATCAAGTGCGACTTGCTCATCAACAAGCTCAACGGGAGTGTCACCAAAAGGTAGAGGAAACGTTTTTACATCTTGGGACTATTTTTAGTTGCTAGGGGGGCTATCAAGTTAAAGCAACCTTTGAATAAAGGATACATACAATGACTTTTTTATTTGTTAACAAAACAGTTTCATAAGATCTGGGGACAACTCATGAAGACTGGCTATCAAAACTCTCGCTTCGCTCATCAGGTAAGACTGAACCGTCACCTCTTGATGGAGTTTTAGAAGGATTTGATAAAAATTGCTGTGTGCTTTAACTGTGAAATATGGCTAGTAATTTCAATTTCCTTTACATTTTGTCATGATGCAGGTTGAGAGATTTGCCTGTCTTTACACAAGCCAAGTGTCCAACTTAAGCTTGTATTCCCCAGACAAATACTATAGACCAAGTGAAGATTTCATGCCTCACGAATTTCATATTCTTCCTTTGTGAAATCTGTTCCGAAGAAGCAAAATAACTTTTCTTCCTTTAGTGCTTTTGAGGCGTAAAAATAAAAGCCTCAGCCTCTTCATTTTCTTGTCGTCTCTCACAACGATGGCTTCGTTGTAATTATTTTTGCTCATTTGTAATTCTCACTTGATGCTTGTAGTCATCGATCCTCGATAAATAGATTTATTTTGTTGGATGTACACGAGACCTCTGCTTGATTATGAAAGCTCGAAAATGGCTTCACTGTCAATGGCATGTCTGAAACTTCAATGTTGGTGATAGAGATAATATTTTGATTTATTAATCTTCACTTTCAATGGTATGTTATGTTGTTCGAATATTTGACATTTTTAGCGGGGGTATTTCTTGTATTTTTTATATTATAATTTTGTAATTAATTAATCATAAATAATTTAATTATGTATAAGTCTAATATTTAAATCACAAATAAATTAATTATGTATAAGTCTAGTATTTAAAAGGTATGGATTTTATATAATTTTTTTATATTTTTTATATAATACTAAATTTTAGTTGATTAATTACTTTGCAATAATCGAAAGTAATATATACTTATTTTTATTTATAGAGACATATCATTTGTGATATCAATAGAAATATATCACCAATAATTACAATAGTATAATTAATTAATTATAATTTAGTATTGTGTAAAGTTAATAAAAAATTATGTAAAATTTATATTATTAAATGGTAAATATTATATAAATTTTTATTATAATTGATTAATTATAATATTATATAAAAAATTATGGGTGATATGGATCCGTTATCTACAGCAATCTGCAGTTGAATTCAAATTCAATTCATGGGTTTGAGCAAATCCCCCAGCCCAAAATTTTTCGGGCTGACATTACTGTTTTATGACTAAAAGTGGACCCGCCCAACCCTACTAACTAGACCAGATCGTAGTTTAGACTTATCCTACTAAACTGGTCTCTATTCACTCCAAGACCCGGTCCGGAAAGCCCAGGATCGTCCAGATTGGAAAGCAAATAAAAGTGTAAAACCAGAAGAAGATCAGAGGATTACCCTATCGCTCGATTAATCAATTCGACGAACCAGTTGTTTCACATTTGAATACAGGTACAACCCTTTATATCTATTGCAAAAACCCTAATTTTTCCCCCCACTTAATTTACTTTAATCGATTCATGGTTTTATGGTCGTCAGTGGCTCAGGAATTTGTTTTCCTTCTACTTCTTAATATTTGATGGAATAATTTTATTGAATTTTTTTCCAGGCGTATTTGTTACAACTATTAGATATGTTTAACATTGCAACAACATTCTGCAAAAGGGTAAGCGTGAAGGAGCTAGTTACCAGCTCTCCTGTGTACGGCACCATCACTGGTATTCCTCTTTACCTATTGAAATAAGCTGTTTTTGTTTTTGTTGTTTGTTGAATTCTGTTGAGCTAATTTCATGGTGCTATTTCCTTTTTCTTTTTTTTTTTTTGGCTTAGATGGGTCTTCTTCTGGCTTAAGCTTGATGTTTAAGCGGTGGGCTACTAAAAAAACTGCTGGATCAACAAAGAATGGAAGAGACTCAAAACCCAAGAATCTTGGGGTGAAAAAGTTCGGTGGCGAGGTCAGTGGATGATCCATATTCAGTTACTTCCATTTTAGTTATAGTGGATTTCGTTTGATTTGATTCGATTTGATTTGATTATTCACTTCTATAGAGGGTGATTCCTGGAAACATTATAGTTCGTCAGCGAGGAACAAGGTTCCATCCTGGAAACTATGTGGGGATTGGGAAGGATCATACTCTCTATGCCCTGAAAGAAGGTTGCGTGAAATTCGAGACACACAACCTTAGCGGACGAAAATGGGTACACGTTGAACCCAAGGAAGGCCATGTCCTCCACCCTGTTTATGCAACCGCTGCTTCAGGAGAGCTGAAGACAGCCACATAAAATTTGCAACACTGTTGTTTGTTTCTGCAATCAAGCTGCACTTTATAGTTTGTTTTTGCCTGATATTCTTGGATGTTCAACTATCATTGTGTCACAGAGGAATTTGGGAGATAGAAATTAAAAGAGCCATGGGTTTGGCCCCAAGTTTGTTTTCTGTTACTGATCTCTTTTTTATTATCCTTTATTACATAGCATGATTTTAGATTCTAGTATAGTAGTATTCTACAGCCATGAAGGAGATATCATGCCATAAAATGATGCAAGCTTGACAAGAAATTTAAGATCACTTTCTAGTCAAAATGATTGAATCTCCCTGGAAATTATACTGGCAATGTGGCATGATTCTTTTATCTTATCATTTTTAGTGTCTTTTCGGCTTTGGCTAGGAAGTAGTCTTTCAAGTTGATTGAAATTCTCAATCCAAAAAATTCTTTTGAGGTACAGTTAATGTGTTTTTCTATTGCTACTAACTAAATGTGAAGTTAATAATGCTGCAAGGAGTCCTAATCTTTTACAATTTTACACTACATTTTAAGATATATGAGAGAAAGTGCCAATAACAATGAAAAATTGCTGCTTGTTATGACAATTGACTGCAAACAAGCTTTTGAAATATAAAAGAATCTCGCTGGATATAGTTGGGTCTCCCGTCTCTTCTCCATGACTGACTTCGGCCATTTTCGTTAAGCCTAGAGATGTATCAGCTCAACCAGTCTATCTTCATCAGATTGGATCGTCTGCTAGTTTCCTTATAAAATAGCTTTGGAGCCTAATGGGTGCACGAAATGTTGGGATTCAATGGTTGAGCAGGCACTTGAAAAGAAGCCCCCCAACCCCCCCCCCCCCCTTCTCCCCGCTAAAAATCAGTTAACAGCAAACACTCTTTTCAGCTAGTTCTCATCTAGCCTCTCAATGTCTTGCATTTCCACTGGTTCGGGGAAAATTTCATTTGACAACCTTTTATGTGAAGATGAGTGGTCAATTCCCCCACTACCATGAGAACCTACTCTACTTGACTGCCTAAAACCACTAAAACCCTCTCTGTTTGGGTGGCCTGGAACGGTGGCGCTCTCTGATGAGCTCTGTCGCCAACTACCAAAGAAGGCAGTACTCCAAGATCTCCGAGACGATGTTGTTCTCAGCCTGGCAGAGCTGAAACTCTCCTCCCTTACCACTTTCAAAGGGTTTTCCAATGCTTTAAGAATATGTTTCATTGAGGGTCGTTTGGAAGGCTTTGGATTAAGGCATGACCTTGCCACGATTGCCATGGCCCATACTTCTTCCAATAGATCCTCATCTACTATCAAGGATGGATCCATGATCTTAGTCACCAATTCCTTTTCATATATACTGATGCAAGGCAAGGTTTGCTCAAGCCACTCCTTTGTAGATGCATCTTCCGCTTTACCAATGCCAAGCTTGCCTGTTATAAGCTCAAGTAATACCATTCCGAAACAGTACACGTCATAAGCACAATTAGCCGAAGAAGAGCCTGTCCATTTCCAAAGACATGTATAAAAATTATAATTTTCTTTCCAACATGCAACTGATGCAGAAAAATAAATAAATAAATAAATAAATAAAACCACCTATGAAATGCTGTGTGTCTTATATTTCAGAATCTTCCCTCCCCAACAACAGTTTTAGAGATATAGTTACATGGGCAAATTGGCTCGGTTAAAACAAAAGGATATATTTGTTGGTGTGAAAAATCTATAGTTTCAACTTTCAATGATGGAAACAAGTAATGGATATCATCTGCTAGCACATAGGTACAACAGTGTACATGTGAATGATAACTGCTTTAAATTTCAGTCCGGTGGACCAATTCAAGCAAGGCTGTCGACTCCAGCCTTATAGTATAAGAATGGTAAATCAATGAAGTGAATACCCACAGACTAGTGAATTACTACTATTAAGTTTCACACGTTGACAAATAGTAATATAAAGAATCAAGGATATTAACAACCATGCAATTGAATTTTACATACCTGAACCTGAAGGCCCCGGGTCGGAGGTCCTACACATCACCAAGAGAAAAAAATATATTATAGCACTGAACAAAAATATACAATAACAGAACAAAAGAACTTGTCTCTTGCCATCATTCTCTTGTTCACACACACATTAATTTAAATTTTATGTGGCCAAATCAAAGATCAAATATCAATGAATAGTACAAATTTTGTGTGTCAAAGTTGCCATGGATATCAAGGTTTAAAAGCACCATAAAACAAAAATGAAAACTAAATATAACAAATGTGTGCATGGCACAAACAGTTGAAAGCAATAGATGTGTCAAGGGCCAGGCAACTCACTCAGGCCTGCAAGTCAATTGTTGTATTATATTATTCAACATAATTTATAAAATTAGAGGAAATTTATGGGCCTGGTCTTGCCCCAAATGTATTGGCCAGAATTGGGCCAGCCTGAGCCAAAAGGTGGGCTGTCTGACAAGAAAATTCTCCCATAGCATCAAAACTACTATTTTACATCTAAGAAGATCAGCATATCAGTATATCCCAATTCTAGTTGATTTAATTCGCTAGGCCATATCCCTTTCAATCAAATTAACTATGTCAAAAGTAGCATGCTTAGCAATATGATACCAAGTGCTTTTGTTATAAGACAAAAGGCTGACCAAGCAATTGGAAGCACTACAGCATAATGAAAGATACAAAACCAGATATATTATGATCAAAACTAAAAAACAAGAATATAAGAAGATAAAGAAAGTCAATTGTTTTAAAGCAATTGCACCAGAAAGGACTGAAAAGAATAGTAAAATCACTCAAAAGAAACAAATAGTAAATCAAGTTAGTTTCAAAAACCAAGTAAATCTGTTAAGTTATTCCTAGATTAACTTAACCCCCGCCCCCCCCCCCTCCCCCCCCCCCTCCCCCCCAAAAAAAGGGATATACAAACTACCATATGCTTCCTGGCAAATGGATAGCTAAGAAATGGTAAAAAGAATAACTTTTATAATACTTACTGTGGCTTCCAAAGCAACCTTGTGAGCACATTTTGGTGTGTATCTCCTTCCTGGCTGCGAACTTCGCTCAAGCTCCCAAGTCTCACTTCAAATTTATCATCAAGAAGAATACTGCTTGCTTGAACATCCCTTCAACCACCAAAAGTAATACAGCATAAAAATTAACGCTATTGAAAAGGAAATCATAAAGCTTGTGAAAAGTTACAAAAACAGGAGAAGCAACTTGAGTTAAAATGGAGAAAAACAACGAGTAGCTACTGGCATATAGATTTATAGTTTATTACCAGTCCTACCAGTCCTGGTTACTAGCAACTATTATAATTATCAATCTCTCATTGCACTGAAAAGAGATTAAAAGTAGCCAAAAGCATGTTTCAAAATACCTGTGAACAAGAGGAGGGTTACATTCATGGTGCAAGTAGCGTAGGCCTTCAGCAGCTCCGGTAGCTACTTTCAACCTTGTAATCCAATCCAGGGACTGTAAGCTATCATCCTCTGAGTTGGTAGCCCTGTAAAAGGAATTGGCCAAATCTCCATTTGGCATATATTTGTAGACCAGAAGCTTGTCATTTTCATTCTCCAAGCAGTGCCCCAAGAGTGGGACAAATCTCGTGTGAGCAAGCTTTCTGAATAAATCCAATTCCATCATGTATGATTCTTTCTTGAAAGAACTCAAATTGACCTTTTTGATGACCACTGGGATCCCACCTTCTAAGATACCACGAAAAAAGTCTCCTGAGTGGCCATGCTTAATAAGATTCGTCTCACTAAAATTACCAGTTACTTGGAGCAACTGCTCATATGTAAATGGATGTCCAGAACCAGCTATTGTAGGATCTTTCGGAAGTTGAGGACTATCACCTTCTGGAACAGGCCCTATATCTGCACTTCCTCTTTGATTTCTGATGCCCTTGTCACAACCTTTCAAGAGGACCACTAGCACCAGTACCAAAATTACAATGAAGCCAAGTCCACCGAGTACTCCTGCCAAGATAAATATCCATCGCTTCCTGCTCTCTGAACTAGATTCGGCTGGAGCTGGCTCTATTGTGTCTGGTGCACCAAAATTATCAAAACTTAGCCCTCTTTCTGTATAAAACAGTCTACAATCCTCCAAACTCCTTTGTTTCACAGCCTGAAGGCAATTCTTGTTTATAGTAGCATTTCTTTTACTGTTGTTAACTACCTTGCCTTGAAAATAGTTACCAGAGAGATCGATAAATTTGAACATTCCAAGTGAAAAATTCAAAGTTCCATAAAAGAAATTGTTGGACAGATTGAACACGGCAGCTGCAACAGCACTACTATTAGAATTAAGACCCGGTAAAGGACCTGTAAAATTGTTGCTAGATACATCAAGGAACCCCAATTTAGGCATTGACCAAATCGTATCTTTAAGAGCACCTTCAAGTTTATTCCGGCTCAAATCCACAACTTGTAACTCAACTAGACTTGAAAACAAATCAACCGGCAGACGTCCTTCTAGCTCATTAACCCCAATTACCATCTTTTTTAAACTTCTTAACATCTTAAATTCCTCAGGCACCGACCCGTAGAAAGAATTCTTACTAAGATCAAGCACAACTAACCTCGAAAGATTACCAAACTGAACAGGAATTGAACCAGAAAGATTATTATCTGAAACATTAAACAGTTGAAGACGTCGTAAAGAACCTAAAATAGGTGGAATTGACCCAGATAAGTAATTTGAAGCAAGTTCAAGCCTTTCAATATTTCCAAGAAACCCAAAACTTAAAGGAACTGACCCAGTAAGCGAATTAACTGAAAGATCAAGAATTTTTAAATTCTTTAACTGTCCCAATGTAGCAGGAATTGAACCAGCAAGATTGTTATCACAAAGATACAAAGAAGTGAGTCGACTCAAGTTACCAAGTGAACCAGGGATTGAACCAGAGACATTGCATGACCGGAGATCAAGAACCTCGAGATTAACCAACTGGTTTCCGAACCAATCCGGTACTGACCCGGGAAGTGGGAACTCGGATGCATTGAAGGAAACTAGGCGGGTCAAATTAACCAATGAATCAACATTGAACCTGGGATTGAGTCGTCCAAGTCTGGTTCTTTTTAAACCGGAAACAGTGATGTTCCAAACGGAGCCGTTTCGACATTCGACGCCGAGCCACGATGTGCAAGGGTCGGCCTTGATGGGCCAATCTTTGGCTCGGAGACCTAATGATGAGCGGAGATCAAGCAATGCCCTCCGTTCGATTGAAGAACTTATCGAAACTCTCTGAGCTACCACGCACTGGATCAAGAGTAAGATTACAGCTAACAAGAAGATTGGTAACACACTTCTTTGAGCTTCCATTGGTAATGTCAAGCCGATGCTCATGAAGCTCAATGGAGGCTCAGTCTCTCACTCATCATCTTCTTCTTCCTTGAAAGAAAAAAAAAAAAAAGAAAACTTTATTATTTTTTTTATTTTGACCATCACCCTTACCATCAAAGAGCTCTCTTTCTCTAGCTAGCCTGTACATTTTATGTACATACTTGATTTACGGGGAAAAAAATAAAAATGGGTAACTCAAAAATAGAGAGAAATTTATGTATGTTTTAAAAAAAGAGTTTAAATATTCCTTGTTCTTCGTAAATTCTTACCTCCAATCACGAGCTATGATTCTGCATTTGATGTTGTTCCTTTGTTACCACCGACCCCAAATTAATAATCTAAGCAATAAAAAAAATAAATTGAACTGCATGTGTTTAAGTCCAAAAAAAACACTAAACAAAACAAAAACGTAAGATTTACAACGTTAATCTTGAAGTTTAAGCAAACAGCTTATAAGGGTTGTTGTTGTTTGTTTCTAGAGACAACAAAAATTGAATTATGGCACGGGCTTTTAAAGAGAGGGGGGTCGGCTTTTAAAGAGAGGGGGGTCACCCGGTCAGGTGACATTAATGAGGAAAAAAAAAGGTTTATTTCTGCCCAACCGCCGGACCTTCTGCCAGTACTGTGTCACTTTCACTATCCACCGGAGCAATTTAATGAATCTGCCCCTTTCAACAAACTCAAAGATTCTAACACCTTCACTTCATTATTACTACTAACCCAGACGAGAAATGGTTTTGGACACAGAGCGTCGATGGTGATGGACTTTTATGGCTGGTTCATTGACTTGGAAACTAGGAAAACAGGTTCCTGGTCGTGAAAGCCAGCTCAGGTGAACAATAAAATTGTGAATATACGAAAACAAGGAATCCTTTCGCTTCATTTCATAATCAATCAAATAGAAGTGTACTACTAGCAATAGACTGGGGATGCAAGGACAAGTCCAAAGTCTTCTTTTTTTTTTTTTCTTTTTTTTTTTTTTAGGATTTGATTTTTCTTCTTCTAATACAATGGCATTGCTTTCTTTTGGCCCACTCTCCCATGTTGTCATTTTTTATGGAAGTTTGTTTCTTGAACAACATCTACTTTCATGTTTCATTTTGTCGATGAAAATTTGCATTCTTGATAGTCCATCTTCATTCTTCCATGTGGATTGAATAGTCAGCATATGGATTTTTAAATGCCATTGCAGTTGGAAGCAAAGGTTTCCATCAACTATTGTTAACCTGTCCACATGTAAAGACTGACTTGATTAAGTCCCTATAAAAAAAAAGGATAACGTGGTAAGTGTCTTCATAAGCCATACATAACATAAAATATGTCGAATTACGAAGGAATTATGGTGAGTGAAATGGTTATTAATAATTACGAAGGAAATGTTTTGATTTCAAATATGTCGAATCATTTAAAGTTATATGATTATCCAAATCAAATCATCCAATTTTTTTTCCCTTCTCCTTGTTTTATCTCAATAATCATTGAATTTTGCATGAAAGAATGTAAGTATTTAGTATAATTTTTTTATGCTTGGAAAAAAAAAATTGTAAGCGTCAAGTAACTGTTGGGGTCAACAATTAAGTTTTCTGGTCAAACGTGTAATCTTAGTGAACCTTTGATCCAACAATAACCAGACGAAACGCGAAAAAGTGCTAGCATTGGCTTGCAGCGGCGACTGATTTGAAAAGAAAAATTAAACAAAAACAGATCGTGACTGACGTGGCAATTTTCAACATGGACCCCACAGCTAACGCGTTTGTGTCACTCTCTTGTCATTTGATTACTTTTTTTTTTTTTTAATATAGTAATTAAAAGAAGCAAGAGTGACTTTTGCATGCTAAAATTTATGTTTTAGAAAATGCTTTACTTTAAAAGTGGACATCTGACCAATTCAACCAATTTTTTAGGTGCATTTGATTTTTTTTTTAATTATTATTAGATTGGATAATTTTATTTATTTTTGTTATATTTATTTTATATCATATATTATAAAATATAAAAATTATTATATCTTAATTTATATCTACATATTAATTACGAAATATATTTATTTTATTTTTTGTTAAATTGATAGGTATTTTTTGTATTATTTTTGTTTTAATTAAATTCATGTAAAAATTTTTATTATAATTTTAAAAAAAATTTAATTATATATTTTTATATTATATTATTATATCATATTTAAAATTCATAGCTTTATCTTTGAAATAAAAAACTTATCAGTTCACGTGTAATCTTTCTCAACATTCTAATATTTTTTTTTTAGTCAATCTTATGATTGGATTTAGAATTGAAATATATCATTAAGAAACCATTGAACGTGGATAATTCGTTAAGAATTATTAATTAATAATTTATTTTAAATTGTTCACATGTGAATAAAATTTATTTTTAATTTATGGATGAAATCTAAAATTGCAAGCAAAATATATAAATTAAAAGGTCTTAAGAATTTCTAAAAAATGTATTTTTTTTAAGTGTTATTACATGATCATAAATATCAATCGGGTGAAAATATATTATTCAAAATTAGATAAAAATAATAAAAAATTTTATTACTTTAAATAGTAAAGAAGATATTTTTCCAATTTAAACAAGTGAAGAAAAAAAAAAAGGCAATGAAAATTACTAGTCTAAAAATGCCACTGAAATAAAAATGAAAATGGAATAAAGCTACGTGTCCAACTTGGCCAACGAAGCTGTCGGCTGGCCTATGAGACAAGCTTTGCTGAATCATCACGGCGTCGATGTGGCACTACATGATTGGATGAAAAGTTTACAGTTGTAGGAACGAAGATGAGAGCATATTGACTTGGTCAGTCTCGGTAACTTTGAAATGACCGTAGGATGTTGAGGTTCTCAAACTTGAAACTGTTAGAGAAGAAGACACAATCAGTAAAAATATATTTTTCTCTTACCCAAAGTAACAAATAATACTCTTAAAATAATATTTTAATCTTATAATTTTTAAAAATTCTTTAATATGTTCGATTTTATCGGAATTTAATTTTTTTTAAAACGATTTTAAAGATGCATTCTTTTAAAGAATCTTAAAACATATTTTTTGTATTAATTTAGTGAACTTAAAATTATATTTTAAAAATGTTTTTTATTATGATCAAATATATGTTGATAAAAGAAAAAAACTATTCTCCTTTATCAGCTAGATTAATCTTAAATGGGTTATGAAAATTCAATAAAAATTAAAATGTTTTTAAATTTAAAGACATGTAACAAACAAATATAAATATATAAACTTATTATTTCATACATAATTAATGAAGTTTCTAAAAGATTATTATATATCTTTTTTTTTTATAATATTCATGTATGATGGTTTTAAATATATCTTATATCGTTTTACTGATGGTATATTACATCATTTTAATAGAAGAGAGATCAAGTTATATAAAAAAATTTTAAAAAATTTATTGTAATTATTGATTTTAATAGATTAAAAAGATAAAATAAATCATTTTTTTTTTATTTATCTCTCTTATCCATTAGATTTATTAAAATCAATTGTTAAAAAAAATATAAAATTTTTTAATTTTAATTATTATATATATAATCATAATACTATTTCGAACAAAATTTGAAAACCGATATGATAGATTTAGAATCCACGACATAAAAAGGCAGTTCACAATGAGTCAAATCCTAGTCCATTATTAACGATCAAACATAATTGCATAGGCGTCCTTTATGCAAATTAAAGCACTGAGTTCAATTTCAATAGCGAAAAATGCAACTTTTTTAATAATTGAGTAGCTTCGTTTGTACTTTATTGTTCATCATCTTCCTAGTTTGGAAATTGGATAAACTACTAAAACAAAAGTTCAATGTGATAATTTAGCACATAATTTACTTACTTAAATCCATTTGACAATAGGATAATCTTTTATTTTATTTGATACAAATTAAAAAAAAAATCAAATTCTAACATTCATCGTCAAAATGTTTAAGATAATGGAAAGAAAAATATTTAATTCTAAAAAGATAGAGTGGAATTAGGCTAGGATGTTTCATATTTATAATAATGTAAATATTTTTTTGGATTTGTTAAGATTTAAATTCTAATCTTTAAAATTAATAAAATATTAAATACTAATAATTTCTTGAACAAAAATCTCCTAACCTATATAATGTTCTAACAAATAGTCCAATGGATTCCTAGTCCATCGCCATTATGTTGGGTTGGTGACTAAATTAACATATTGGTTTGGGTTTTCTTGGTGAAGGCTGTTGGGTGATTACAGTTGAGCCCAAGATATAAATTTTAGGTATGGGTCTTGGAATTACTAAGAATTGGGCTGTGGCTTAATAGTATTTGCTGATTTCACTTATATTTGGACTAATTGGGCCTTGTCTTAACTACCTAGTCCAGTTGCCTAAATGTTTGATGAACCGGAATCCTAAGGCGGCTGCTGCAGATTTCACAGAAGACAGATGAAGTACTCTACCTATGCAGTTTCTTACTGAACTAAACACGAGATTTGATTTGTTTTGAAAATGATTAGACACCCCTACAAAGGGGGAGACCACATATTTTTTGTTTTTTTCTGTTATAATTTGATGACATTGACTAAAAAACAGCATAAAGGCACAAGAATCTTCACCTGATCACCATATCGCATATAAGGTCCAATTGAGTCTTTCAGCACCGATTATCAACTCTATGAATCTCAAGATTCTACTCTCATCTTATACAGCCTGGCAGAATTTTCCACTCTTATCACTCAGCCAACTGATTTCTCATGATGTTGATATTATTGAAAACTGGACGATCCAACTTTCATTTGCTCAGCCAAAGTGGGAATTCACCAAAGAGTGATGATGCCTATCTACTTCATAGTTATCCATCTCAATTATTATTGGCTTCCTCCTGTCAGGTATTTTTCTCTTTCTCGACCTGATCAACATTCCTGTTATACATGAGTTAGTCGTTTCTCTTTCTTTTGCAGTTAAAATGGCTAGATTTTCTCCAAATATTGTAATAATTTGACCCACAGGCCAAAGGGATTAGTTTTGTTGGTAAGGGAATAGCTCATTCCTTGTCAATCATGTTCGATTTTGTAGGGAGGATTTCGAGAGTAAAATCATAACTGTATTAGGTGGATGGGAAGGGATGTGTTTTTAAAATCACAGGGATTAGATCCAAACAAAGTTTTACGTCTCCTTAACTGTCTTAGAAAAAAATATTGTAATAATTTGTAGGAAAGTACCATTTTTCCGTCAGTCACCATTGGAATAGTACTTATCCAGCTTATCCCCATCAATTCTTTCCCTCCTTTCAGCCACCGGATCAGCAACCTTTGAATTTTCTCATCCAGGTTACTTGCTTTTCCTCAAATATTCCCCCAAGAACTTTTTTGCTTGTTGGATGCATCATTTAGGTCCCCACGATGGACACTTAGCCCTGGAAAAACGTTATGCTGATAGCAGATTCATGGTTCCCTGACCCTAAGCAGGAATAATATTCAGCCAAAACAATTGACTCCCCTGATGTGTCTAGCTCGAGAATCCAACGGAAACGTCTCGCAATTTCAGACCATAATTAATGAGCTCGAGATGGCAAAGCAAGCGCTCGAAGTTGAAAGGAGGGGCAGCAGAGAATAAATTAATCAAGTCTTTCAAAGCTATTGATAGCAGGAAAATGATCTCATTTGAGATAACTTTATTGTGGAAATGACATGGATGATAAGGATTAAAAAATATCGGCAGCCTGATATACCACAATGAACAATAGGTGCTTAAAGTTGCAGATGTAATTGATAACAAATGATCACCACATATTGTCAATAGTGCTTGTAAACTTGTGCTTATAATTCAATCTGTCCATGTGCTTGAAGGATGCATGGTTTTCTCTAAGTCTCATGTACAAAGGCAAAATAGCTTTGGATTTTAGAATCTACAAACGAAGAGTACTATAGCAAGAAAAACCAGTTAGGTTTTAGTTTTATTCTGGAGGTTGGCGGAAAACTTATGCAGGAATTCCTTTGGTTTAAATTTCCTGTAAACCCAGTTATGCTTTTGAGAAAACTCTGAGCTTCTGACAATGAGAAACTCAAAGGTTCCCCGGTTTTAGCAAGCATATCAATGCAAAATTCCTTCCTGAGTTAAACAGGACCACCACCTTTACAGGTGAGGTGCTTTTCACACTTATAGGTCAAGAACGGTGACCTTTGATCTCCTGATAAAGTCCTGGATTCCATAGCCCCAGGCCCCCCAACTTGCAGACGAATTCTAAGCTACCCAAAGAAAAGGGAAATTAATGGCGTCCTTAAAAGGTCTTGAAATAGAAAGGAAATGTATCCAGGGAAAAAATAAAATTCTTTTTGCAGTGGACGTGGATGATAAGGATTCTAATCATCAAAACGATAGAACGTGCCTGAAATGGATCTTCTTCGTAGATATTCCCCCCAAAAGTTGGAAACGCCATGGCAACCACATAAGCGCTTGTCTTGCTTCTGTTGATATCCAAACTAAAGTGAAAAAACACTTTCTAATAGACAAATCACAAACCAACCAGTCCTTTTCAATGTTCACAAAGGAACCAGAACCACCATAAACTAGTAACTACTGTATAGTTTACCTAACTTTCCACAGGAAGTTTCTTCATGACGGTTGTATCCAAATTGTTTTAGAACAATCAGATGAATTTATGGCTCCTAGTCTTTATGTCCGGTAATAAATTCTCTGAGGGAAAAATTTGTACTAGTAGTTTTCGCCTTTTTGGTGCAAACACATCTCATGCCCATCGATCACCAATCAGCTGTTAATAAGTCATATGGTAATGTTGATTTTAACTTTTTTTTTTGGTTGTTACAAGGGGAGTATGAGCTGCTAGACTAATCCCATGATCTATTTTTCTTTGTTGATAATTCATCTCATTAACTCACATTTAAATTTAATTAGATGTCAATTCATGCAAAATAGAGTACAAATGAATTTAACCATTTCATTTATGATTGTCTGCCTATTGGGTTTTCGAGAATCTTTGCTATACTTTGTTTAAAATAGTTGTTGTCTTATAGTGAAAGTGTACTATTTAGCAGCCTGTCAAATTTGACAGTAAGCCAAAAAGATGTATCGGGTGCTGGGTGCAAGCATGGCTTTCCAGCGGATAGCGTTGCACAATATAATGGTCTTTTAAATTATGCTTCCCGATTTTTCTTCCAAGCTAAAATTATACTGTTAGTACGAGTTTGCTTATCCTCCATCCTGGATGAATTCAACATATAATCAAGTGGATACTTTCGGTTGCCCTCATTTTGCTATAGGATCATGTTATTCAAAAGAGAAACATATATCTGGCCCACTACCAGCATGAGATCAATCTATAGTTAGCCTTTGTTTTTCCTTAGGGTACATGTGAAATGGTGATTAATTATGGGATCACATGATGGTTTCCATGGAGTTTAGGTGCAAGATCTGTCTAAAACTTTTAATGGTTTTGGTTCCAGCATTGGACACTGTAAACCAAGTACAATGCATGACTTGTTTGGTATAATCACGGCAAGGATATGACTCTTATCCTCTTAGGCATCACACACTATCATTTGCTATATTAGGCATATGACCCAGAGCCAGATGCCAAAAGCTAGCTGGATATAAAGGGACCGCCGAGTATCAAGTATGTAATTAGTTATTTCAGAATTAATCGACAGGCATGACGGCTAAACAGTAGCTACTAATGTGAGAATCCATATTAATATGCATTGGAAGACAGCAGAAAATGTCGATACTTATGCCAAGATTGTTTTAATTTGAAGTGCAGCAGTAGAGACTGCTTTAAATTAACCGACACTTTTAGTGCTCAGGAAATTTGAGTGCAGCACAGATATGCTAAATTGAATGAAACCTCGCATTGATGTTCTTCCTTCCAGAAACCAAAAAACCATAAACTCCAAGGATCAGTTTGAACTTTGAAATTACTTTCCTTTTCCTTCAACAATTATTAGACTGTTTTCCCTTCAATAATTGGTCTAAATAAACGAACAAAAAAACGAGTAACTAGTATCTAAGACCCTAACAGATTGTTACAGCAGTCTGTACAGTTTCACCTGGTAAAAGAGATCACCTGTTTGACTTATTCTCGGAAAAAAAAAGAACAAGTACAAACAATTGTAAGGAAAGATCTAGCAGCCTCTGTCACGTTTTAAGATTGATTCACAACACAGAAAACGCCTAAAAAGAAAAATAAATAAATAAATAAAAGGGTCTCTCTCTCTGTCTCTCCCTTTTCTCCCTCTCATTA
This sequence comes from Durio zibethinus, assembly GCF_047325235.1. NCBI lineage: Eukaryota > Viridiplantae > Streptophyta > Magnoliopsida > Malvales > Malvaceae > Durio > Durio zibethinus. Next base: position 36,788,637 of record NC_143162.1, read on the forward strand.
TACAGCTCAACAGCACTCTCAACGTGAAGATTTTACTGGTTGGCAGCAATGGTGCACCCGTGAATGCTAAAGATCAGCACAGATGCTGAATAAACCCTGGACCCACCCTGATGAAGGCTGTAGCTTACTTCTGTATACAGCGCCATTATAATGTACTGGACTGTGCTTGCTGTGTTAACTTTATCTCCCGAGTGAAGTACTCGGTACTTTTGATAACTCCATTTGGAGGAAATTTTTCGTGATATAGGAACCATTACTTAAATGTTTAAACAAGTTTCATTGAAATCTGATATTGGAAATTTGAGAACCTAATAGTACGATAATTATAAAGTGAAGTACAGCTTTGAATTCAAGTGTAAATTTTAGTTAACAGAATACTAGTATTAAATGAGGAGTTAATCACTTAGTTCCATATCTGGGAAAAGGGGTTTGGACAATTTGGACACAATATTCAACCAAAAAACCATTGTAGCCGCAGATTTAATACCTTAAATACATATATTTTGATCCTTTCTATGAAAGGTTGTCCACGAAAATAACCACTTTGAGCACATTTATCACGGAGGTCGACACATTCGAATGTGCATCATGAGTAAAATTTTCGCGGCAGGCAGAATTAATCCATTGTATAAACAAAATCCAAGATGGCTAACTGGTATATATGGTTGGTTGTAACAGTTATTAATGTGTGAGGAAAAAAAAAAGAGCGAAAATTTCTTGGATTAATAAAAACAGACCAGGAATTGAGTTTCTTGATGTTTAAGTGATTAAGTCTACAGCAGACCCATGAAATTATCTGGAAAGTAAAGTAAAACCACGTAGTTTTTTACAAAGTCCCGCTGTTTTGCAAGTAAAGCAACAGCTAAGTACCTGACACAAGCCCCGGCCCACGATTTCCAAAACTCTCCTTTCTCTTGCTTTTCTCTCTCCTTCCTCTACTATATAAAGAGCAGCCTTGGCAGTCTCTTTTGCGCATAAAATCTTCTTAATTCTATATTTCTCTCTCTTTTTTTGTGTTTTCTCTGACTCTTTTGAGTATTATCAGTGTAGTTATTTCTGCAATGGCCTCAGGTTCGAGCTGGACACCAAAGCAAAACAAATTGTTTGAGAATGCTTTAGCTATCTATGACAAGGATACTCCGGACCGCTGGCACAATCTAGCCAGGGCAGTTGGAGGGAAAACTGTGGAGGAAGTGAAGATACATTACGAGAATCTTGTCGAAGACATCAAGCAGATTGAGTCCGGCCAAGTTCCCTTACCCCCTTACAAGAAAGCAGGAGGAAGCAAAGGATACAGTTACATGGATGAAGAACAAAGGTATAAATATATGCTAGTACCAATTAACTTAATTACCGCTTTTCATACTTTTTTTCTCCAGTTTTTTTCACTTCCCAAGAATGTTTATAAAGATCAGAAAGTCTCATAAACTTTTGAGGAATCCTTTATCTAATTGGACAGGTTTTCAGGAATTCATATCAAATTAACAAGTTGAGAAAATGAAAGGCTTGCTTTTAATATCAAAGTACTTCAATGCATGGCTAGCTTTAACATTATTATGATACTGCTTAATTGCTAGCTAAATATGTGGTGCAGTTATAACCCATAAGTAAAAAATAACAAGTTTCAAGCATTAGTTGGTGTATATTGCACTATTTCCCTATGGCCAAGACTGATATCTCATCCATTTTCTCCTGCAGGATGAGGAATCTCAGGCTTCAGTGAAGTATGAACCAGAACCAGTAGAAACAAAGATCTTAACCATTAATAAATCAAATGCAGCCCTGCGCAACAAACAGCGAATATGTTGCTCTTATGTCGTTTTCAGTTCCTGATCAAAGTTGTACCTTCCTATATATACTTCTTTCCTGCATGTTGCTTCGTTAAATGTACCGTGTATATGACTCATAACTCATATAGCATTGGTATATGACTCAAAGTTCCTTGTATGCTCCTGTACGTTTTTAATGAATATCCTCCTATTAATGTCTTTGTCTTCTATCTGACCAAATATGCATCCTTGAAACAGCCAGATTTATTGCAATACCTTAATGCAGAATCTAAATTTCAAGTTAAAAAGGATAATAATTAAAGGATAGACTTCGTAAAATTTGTTCTTGGATATTCATTTTCATATTCATTTTCCCAACCAATGTGGAAAATAAGAAGAGCCACTTTTTGGATCAAAGAGAAAAGATGGGAATTATACAATCTACAATATATGTTTGTGTGAACACCTCTTCTGCTAGAGACAAACTCTTTGCTGTTGAGTTAATCATTTCCATAATTAATAATTGTACTGGTTCAACTTTGTAAGCCATTAATCTTCTTTTCTGCACATGAAGATAGAATTCTAGATCGGCATGTTATAACTATAAGAATGAATAAGAACATACAATAAACTACAAGGACTCCTCAGCATTCTTTCTAAGAAAGAATTTCATCCACGGCTAGAAACTTCACCTATAGAATTAAATGGTTGCTATTAATTCTGTATATTATCAAGTTCAAGTCAATGGCAAGTTTTGAATTGAAAAAAGATTTCATGTGTTTGCTTATTATTATTACATAAGTAGTGAGATTTCAATTTGTAGATCAATGTCAAATAAGGAGAGCCTAAAGTACTTCAAAGCAAATTTGGAAGTGAACAAGACAAAAGCAAAGCATGATGTTAATATATAAAATTAAAAAAAAAAAGATTTCCTTTTGTAATAGAATAGAAGGATAGAAGGAGATAGTGTAAACAATGGAAAGTTATAGATAAATACATTAAATTTGTATTATATTTCTGATTTACATGTAATTAGTGAATTAAGAAGATATAGATAAATAGAGTATAAAAATTTTAAAAAAAAACCATGTGTTCAGACTGTAAATAAAAAATAATTGGTTTAATAATAATTTTTTTGAGTATATATAAAATTTCCTTTTTCTCACATTTTAAAGTTGGCTTTGAAAAGTTTAAGTCATAAAACGACACCGAATTATTATGGGCTTGGGCTTCGAAGGTAGAAGAAATCTTACTTGATTGGTGGGCTTTAAGGCCCATAATATGACGTCATAACGTACTATACGGCTAGGGACCAAGGTCCTATTTTGATCTGCGTACTCAACACGCGCACCATCACCGTCTCTTTACTTCGTTTTCTGATTATGTCTCGACTTACACTCGCTCATTCGCTCGACCTTTGCGAAGACAAAACTGAAAGACAAAATGGAGGACAAAGCTTGTCCTTTCAAAGTACGCTAATAATCGTTGCTTACTCGAAAGTATCTTTGTTTTTATTTACTTATCTTAAAATTTAAATCAAGAATTTAAAAAATAATAATGGTAGTAGAAGAAGAAGAAATATTTCCAAAAATTTTGGAACTTTGTTGAAAATTCAACTGATTAATAGTTTTTGTAACGCAGATAATATTGGGATCTTCGTCCATGGCTCGTCGTAAAATGTTAGCTGAAATGGGATATGAATTCACAATCATGGTAATTTTCATATATGTAGAAAATTTAAATGTTGATGTATTGACAAAAAAGAAAAAAAAAGAAAAAGAAAGTTTCAGTTTGGGTTTTTCTATAGAGTGCAGATATTGATGAGAAGGGTATTAGAAAGGAGAAGCCAGAAGAGTTGGTCATAGCTCTTGCTGAAGCAAAGGTTCTGAAGTTTTACTTAAATCGGTGAACTGCTTATTTGGAATGATTGTTTTGATTGATAGAAGAATTTTAGAATCTAAAATCTTTTTTTTTTGCTTTGAGCAGTGTTTTATATATATTTTTAATTTGTTTGTGGGTGTTTTATTGTCTAGTTCTGTTTTAGAATGTCAAATTGGAGAGGGAATTTTTGGAGTTTCTTTTATTGATTTGAGTGTAAATGACATCTCAGGCTGATTCCATTGTATCAAAGCTACAAACTATCAATAATCAAGAGAAGGATGAAATACCAACTATTTTAATTGCTGCTGACACAGTATGTCTTGACTTCTTTTAGTTACTGACTGTGCACCCTTTTTAGACAATCGGGCATGGTTTCACTGAATGCCATCTATGGCCTGAGGATATACTTTTGGAGTGAGTAAATCTGTTTCAATACCAGTGGCATAACTGCTATTTATGGCTTAGATTTCATGTTTTTATTTCTCTCGGTAAAAAGCTGGTTGTGATCCTTGCTAGATGTATAATAAAAGAATCAGAACCATTCAGCTTTCCTACAACACACAATTTCAAAGTGTGGCTTTTGTATGTTTCTGTTCAAATCACTTACATGCATGCACTTTTTATTTACCATTTCCACTGCTGCTGTTGCCTGCAGTATGGTATTGTCTTGGCATTTTCTTAGCTGGTAAAAATTTATCGGGTAGAAGCCATCTTACACAGGCTCTCTGTTGGTGATTACCTAAAGGAAGCTCAGCCAACATTACTAATTACTTCTGACCAAGTGTTAATCTATTCCTTTGATTTGCTTTAGAGTTCCTGGCATGTTTAATAATGCTATACATTCTGTGTTATTGTTGCATGTGTCAAACTTTTTAAGAACAGTTCATAAGTTATCTATTACCACCATATCCCTTTCTTTGCCGATAAAAAATCTATTTCATTTCTATTACACATGTTATTTGGCTCTTTGGAAGGAAGTTAAAGCCGAAATCATAAATAGGTCAATCAATTCCGCCCTTTCAACCTTTCAGCGGGTTCTTATAATTTTAATGCTTCCTTAAATAGATGCTGCAAGTCATGAGTTTCTTTTCATAATTAGAGTGAATTCTTTTTACCATAAAATTTTCAATTAAGAGGCCTATGTCTCACTGTTAATCAGATTTACCATTGCCTTCAGTCAGAAGTGCTTTCTCTGTGGAAGAAACCAGATAATCTGTAAAATATGCAGGATTGATGGGTGGGCATATCTTGCACTGATGTTTTTTGTGCCTAAATTTGTTTGCACTATGTATCCTCAAATATAGATGGCAATTGGTGATAATTAATGCTTCTAAGCATAGCATATTTACTATTTTCATGTTGTTGGAAAAATGAACTTTTTCCCTTTTATTCCTTACTGTTATTGTTAAATGAACTCGAGGTGGTGGTCTATGAAGGTGCTGTAAGGGAAAAACCAGCCAATGAGAAAGAAGCACGTGAATTTATAAAAGGTTTGTCTTAACATTTTCAATCTAATCCCATCTGTTCTACTCTTTCAAAACTTTACTGATAAACTGATGTGCAGGCTATTCGGGTGGGCATGCTGCAACTGTGGGATCTGTTCTAGTTACGAACCTTAAAACTGGGTTCAGAAAAGGAGAATGGGATATGGTGGAGGTATTAATGGCTCTCATTCTTGATTTGAATATTTTTTCCAAATAAATCTTAGCACCTGCTTGAAAAATTACCATACTTATGTCATGTTAATGTATGGAGAGAATCAGAGCAACATAAACTAGATGACGTGTTATCATGTAATTTCATTACTTATTTATGTTCTTTCCCAGCTCTATCAAGTACTAGTTAAGTTCATCAGGACAAAAATATCTTTATTAAGAACCTTAACATATGTGACAAACAGATTATAACACTGTTTTCAAATATGAGTATACAGACTGAAAATGTTTTGGTTTGAACCCAACTCTCATTCCAATGTCGTTTCATTCCTTGTCTGTTGGCTACAGTTATCCAGCTTTCTTAGTCAAGTTATTAGTACTTGCATCAACCTATGGTAGCCACAGAAAGAGAATCAAATGCATATGAAATAGTAATGAAGGATGTCTGACACCATCTTCATTACTTATCCAAAGGGGTAAAAAACACAGTCATTAAAGAGATCTGCACTATGTAGGCCTTGGAAGCTGGAATTATGCGAATTCCATTATTGGCACTTGATAGATATTGTAAGGGTTACAAAGCATGATCATAATGTGGCTTAACTCTTATTATTATTATTGATGCAATGGATATATTTCCATGAAATACCAGATGTGGTCATTGAGAAACTGGTAAGAGTAATTTTCTTCTTTGTTCTTCCTCCTCCTTTAGCTTATTGCGTGAGCAATGTCAATTTTCTTTATCTGTTTTCTTTCTTGTTGTTCAGATTGAGGACGGGACTGTACTACATGTTGCTGGAGGACTGATTATTGAGCATCCTTTGATAAAGCCATATGTTAAGCAAGTGGTTAGTTTGATTATTTCTGTGAATATAGTTTCCATTGGTGTAGGATGTGCCAATTGGTAAAATATGAGGCAAGAATTGATAAATATGATTCTTGCTTTAAGTTGTCTTGTAAAAATCAACATGCTCAACTTCAACATATGATCATAGGCAATGCATGAATACTTCCTTAAGGAATAGCTAAGATAAAATGCCTTGACAGCACCTGCAGGTCTTTTTCAAAACTCTCAAAGCAAGTAGTAGTAAGTAGTAACCTTAGACTGAATTCCGAATGTGCACACGTCCAGTCTGAACATCATCTTTTTTAGTGTGGTAGCTGATGGATTTTCACTGACTGAGAAATATTTTTTAAAATCAGAGGTAGATAAAATGTCGTTTGGTGTCTTTACAGGTAGGGACAACAGACAGTGTGATGGGATTGCCCAAAGCTCTCACGGAGAAACTCATAAAGGAAGCCCTGTAGGAGCTGCATCATTCGATTCCCTTTTTGGAGCTTATTCGCATTTATTCTGATCGGTTCATAGTCTGTCTTAGACATTTTACTCTGCCTAAAATGTGTCACTGTTCTGAACTTCTTATATCATCCATACCCACCTCAATTGTGCACTACTTTTGACCCTAAAAGTTGTATTCCAAGGCAGACGGTGTGTAAATAAGAGGCTACTCATTCATTTGATCCAGAACTCTCTGATTGTATGTGGATACAGGACTACTTGTTGAATTGGATCACTGGAATAAAGAAAGAGAGAGGAAATTAGCAGCATCCAAGGTTTACTCAAGAAGCATCAAAGGAAAAAAAAAAAAAAGAGATTATGAAAACTGTTTACAGAGCGAATTATGCAGACCAAAATTTTTAACCTGAAAGTGAACTCTCTCAAGTAAGACAAACAAAACAACAATTCAAGATGTAAAGCCAATACCCGAGCAGGTTTTCTCGTACCAAATTATCGCATCATTTAGCAATGTTCCAGTTTCCATCACTTGATCAACGCATTTCCTGTCCGTAGATGTAAGGCGAAATGTAGAATCTAGAAGAATGACTTTCGCCGTCCTATGATTTTAGCCATACGATTTAAACAACAAAGAAACAGTAATACTAGAAACATTGTCGACGGAGACAATTTTCGATGTAAACCTCGAGTCCTCCACGGCTGTATATCTGACACTACCCAGCTGGCCAGCGATGATCCGATTAACCTACCTTTTCCAATGCAGGTTGGCCATTCCGTAGCAGTACCGACTCTGTTTTCATAGCTGGCATTTTGATAAGACAAAATCATTCAAAGCCACAAGAATTCTCGTTGATGTTAACAGAAAATGTGAACAAAAAAACCAATCTTTAGTAATAATAACCTGTTGATAATGATGAAAACTGAAAAGTTTTCTCTTCCTTTCCCATATCCATTTTTTCATGCTAAACCAAAAAACCAAAACCACGTTAAAGTAGAACAGTCAACCTTCCAGACGCATTCGTTAAAATAGATTCCAATCTTTACTTTTTTCTTTTTTTCTCTCTAAAGTTCCATTTTTCAGAACAAAGTTTAAACCTTTCGCCAAGGGCCTGTTGTAATTCTACATCTAGCTTTTCTCAGTCCCGGAAACACCTCTCACTCTGAAAAAATATACGATTTCTTTTACAAAACCGTTAAAACCCTGCCACACCTTGGGTTCATTATTGTTAACAGACCAGGTCGGGACCATGAACGAAGGGGGCTTAGCCGCCACAAAAGGTGGCTTGGGAAGCGGCTTAGTTGGTGTTCAGATCAATCAATCCCGAAGGCTCCCAGATTTTCTTCAAAGCGTTAATCTCAAGTACGTAAAATTAGGCTACCACTATCTAATTTCCAATCTTTTAACCCTTTGTTTTATACCTCTAATCGCGGTGGTTTCAATGGAAGTTTCTCAAATGAATCTCGATGATTTACTCCAGCTATGGGTTAACCTTCAATACAATCTAGTCAGCATAATCATTTGCTCTGCTATTTTAGTCTTCGGGTTAACGGTCTATATCATGTCCCGACCCAGAACTGTTTACCTTGTCGATTATTCTTGTTACCGTCCTCCTGATCCTCTTAAAGCTCCCTATGGTCGTTTCATGGAGCACTCTAGGTTGACTGGTGATTTTGATGAATCGTCTCTCGAGTTCCAGCGCAAGATTTTGGAGCGTTCGGGGCTCGGAGAAGAGACTTATGTGCCTAAAGCAATGCATAATATTCCTCCAACGCCGTCCATGGCGGCAGCGAGGGAAGAAGCTGAGGAGGTTATGTTTGGGGCATTGGATATTCTTTTCCGGAACACGAATGTCAAGCCCAAAGATATTGGTATTCTTGTTGTGAATTGTAGTTTGTTTAATCCAACGCCTTCATTGTCGGCTATGATTGTGAATAAGTATAAGCTAAGGGGAAACATTAGGAGCTTTAATTTAGGTGGGATGGGGTGTAGTGCTGGGGTGATTGCAGTAGATCTTGCCAAGGATATGTTGCAGGTGCATAGGAATACGTATGCTGTTGTTGTGAGCACTGAGAATATTACTCAGAATTGGTATTTTGGGAATAAGAAGTCTATGTTGATACCTAATTGTTTGTTTCGAGTTGGGGGTTCAGCTGTTTTGCTTTCGAATAAGTCCAAGGATAGGAAGCGAGCTAAGTATAAGCTTGTTCATGTGGTGAGGACTCATCGTGGAGCAGATGATAAGGCATTTAGGTGTGTGTTTCAGGAACAGGATGATACAGGGAAGACGGGTGTTTCACTGTCTAAAGATTTGATGGCAATTGCTGGAGGTGCACTAAAGACCAATATCACTACGTTGGGTCCTCTTGTGCTACCAATCAGTGAGCAGCTTTTGTTTTTCACAACTTTGTTAGTGAAGAAATTGTTCAATGCCAGTGTCAAGCCTTATATTCCCGATTTCAAGTTGGCATTTGATCATTTCTGCATACATGCTGGTGGGAGGGCTGTGATTGATGAGCTAGAGAAGAATTTGCAGCTGCTACCGATACATGTGGAGGCTTCTAGAATGACTCTCCATCGTTTCGGAAATACTTCTTCAAGCTCCATTTGGTATGGATTGGCGTACATTGAGGCTAAGAAGAGGATGCGGAAGCGCAACCGTGTATGGCAAATTGCATTTGGAAGTGGCTTCAAATGTAATAGTGCAGTCTGGGAAGCACTTCGGAATGTAAAACCATCTAGTAATGGTCCTTGGGAAGATTGCATTGATAACTATCCTGTGAAAATAAGCACCTAGCTGAGCAACATTTTTGAGTTGGATTCTACATTCAGACATTGTATTCATTGGAAGGCAGACCGCTATATTTTGCTCTATCGGATTCTTGACGTGTACTTTAGTTGTCAAATGTGGTTACCTTTGTGTTCCAATTTTTTTTTTTTTGCATCTGCATGCGTGTCTGGAGTCCTATCATGGGAGACTTGCTCATTTTGTGCTATAATTCTCCATGCATTTACTAGTCATTAACCTAGTTGAGATTAATACTCATTGAAAGTTTCATCAATGTGCCATCATTGCATTTCATCTTTCTTTGCCATTTAAGTTTTTTTCCTTTTCTTTTTACCTTAAGACATACATTTATTGGAATTATTGGTGAGTGGGCATTAGTTTTTTTACAGATACATCATACATGGCATTGCTCTTGTCTAGACGTGCCTATCAGTCATTTATAGGTTGTGATTGGATGGGGACGAAGGAGTAAAAAAAAAAAAAAAAGGAAAAATCTTGAAACATGATAAAGACCGTATCGAACTATAGTTACTCATTACTAAGGTTTTAGTATTTCCTGCCTTACGGCGAAGGGTATCTAACATCGTCATTTCGGAACAGTTTTGTTCAAGGAACATTTCAGTCCACTATTAGACAATTACTCCTACTCAAAATTTAACGTTAAAAGATTTAGACAAACTGGGATGAAAACTTAACAATGATAACGTTTCTTGACACTGAAATATGATCATTTGTAGTTGTTTAAAGACGAAGTTTCGAACCTTGATGTTGACTGCCTTGCCTTCTGTTCTAACAGTTTAGTCTGTTCTACTTAAGTGTCGAAATGAAAGCAAAAGCAATTTACCCATAGAAAGAAAATAAATGAATTAATCACTCAAATAAGTACACAAAGCAGATATTTGTTTGAGGATGAGATTTGAGCCTCGTAGAAATACAAGCCAGGAACAAAAGATGATGACCGTAGAATATGCCTTTTCTATGCCGAAGGAAGATGGTTTCAGGCAAAAATTTTACAACTAGAGATCTGTGAGAGTATTACAAAATTGAAATTGCATTGCAGGAACTTACTTCTTCTAAGCAAAAATGAAACGAGGAGAAGAAAACTCATCTGAAAGACCATTGGATTTCTTCCAGAGTTCTCCCCTTTGTCTCGGGTACCCAAAGAGTCACAAACACGATTGTGAAAGCACTCACAAGCATGTAAATTGTAAAGGTTCCTGTTGAGGATGAAGGGAGGTTGAGTTCATTAGGAAGCCAAAACAATAATAGTGTTGCTCCTATTAGGATGTCCATGTCAGTTATTTGAGATTCCACAATCTTCTAAACACTGCCTAATTTTGATAATCTGGTTTTTGCTTTTACTATCAACCTTGTCCGGTGTCAATGTGGATGTGGGTGCGGGTGTGTGAGTCAATATGTGCGTGTGTGAGAGAGAGACGTACCTCCACTGCTCCAGTCCAAAAGAAGGTTGGCAGTCATTGTGACCACCCAAGCAAAGAACCAGTTGGAAAGTGTTGCTATGCTTCCAGCAAGACCCTTGATATTTACAGGAAGAATCTGCAAAGTAAAATGTGGAAAAATTACGAGATGCAACTTTAAAAGGGAGATCATGGTTATCATTATCTACTTTACTCAGCACTCGTGAAGAAGATTTTCAACAGAAGAGCAAATTCAAGTAGTAAAAACGATTGAAATGCATCCACAGTAATTTAATAACCAGCAAACATGCAACATCACCAAGCTATTTTGCTAAGGTCATTTTTAGTAAGTTCTGGACTGCAGTCTGCAGTTTAACAATGACTATCGTTTTGGAGTTCGACCATAGATAAGTAACCACTGTTGAACAGTAACGAGGACTTGTCAAAAATCTGCTTCAGCTCACTTTCCATATCACTAGACATTGAGTGAAAACATCAGAAACCAAAATTTTTCTGATAAATAGTTGGTTTGGGTTCAACTTTGAAAAAATAAGGATGTTAACAGATATGTAAAAGCTTGTAGATTTTCAGAGTTAGATTATTGGTACTTCTGACACCCATTTCAGCAGATTTTACAAAAGTAAGCATAGCCATCAATTCACAGGATGAAAGATGATGCCAAATAATGTAACATGTTGATACCTCTGACATTATAACCCAAGGAATGGCCCCCATTCCTAGAGAGAAGGCAACCACCATGGCCTGAAAGAAGAACAAGTCAGGCAATTGCATTTTAGCAACAAAGATTCAAAGCAATAACACATTCTCAGAAACGGAAAAGTAACATACCACAACTCCAACTCCTGACAAGATGCCCATAATGCTGTAAAGGCTCGAGTCACTAGATACAACATCCTGGATCAATTACCAAAAATGGTGATAATTTAGGTAAAAATGGAAAGGAAATGGAAACTTCAATATAATTGAATCATAGACATAGATTTCAGTTTACTTCTTTTCTTTTAAAAAAAATTTTTTGCATTAGGGGGGAGGGGGTGATTGTCAACAGAATCCACCGCACCTTTAAAAAGAATGATACTGCAACGACTAGGAGGCTCAGAGTCATTCCAAAAGAGGAGACCTGAAATAAGCCAAGGGCAAAAAATGAATTAGATAATTACCAACAAAGTACGAAAGATAAAATTAGAGTAAACTTACTATAAGCAGAACCCGGCGCCCTGCTTTGTCCACTAGCCAGGTGGTTACAGCAGTAGCAATGACCTAACCATGCATAGTCCAATGATCACAATATTTCAAAAGTTCTTCTCGTGGACTGAAAATTTTGATGAAAAGAAAATGTTGTGGCATTTCTTCAAGCTATACCTGAATGGCACCAACTCCAAAGGTAGCCACATTGCTTGATTTAACCCCTGATCAAAGTTAAACATCTAGTTAAGCCTTTTTACTTGAACATTAAATCTTATGGTATGTACTAGGATATAAAAATAAACATAAGCATCAGCAAAATGTTGATAGCTTGTGCACCAACACACTGAGGAGACAATATAGTGAAAGAAAGCCTATTAATATTACAACACAAGCAGAGACAGAAGAGCAATCTTAGGTTGTCTGAGTTTCTGTAACATAACTCTTTTTGAAGGATACAATTAGTGAAAAGGGGGAAGCCTATTGACGTACTTCTAGAAATAACCAACACTAGTGTTAAAAATTTTCAACAATTCTTGTCTGGCAAATGTTTCCATAAAAGGGGAAACAAGCTTGAGCTTACCAGCAGCTTCAAAAATGGTACTTGAATAGAATAGAACACCATTAATGCCACAAAGCTGTTGCAGCACAAGTAGTCCAATTCCAACCTGAAAGACATTGGTCCATGAAACCAATTAGGTTCCTTTTTTCCCTGGTGCTATAAAGACCTAGGACAGTTCAGATTAATGGAATGTCAGAATAAAACTTGTGAGCTATTAAAAATACCATCAATGGAAACCAATATTTCCTTTGTTTGAGTTCTGCAAAGCGAATTGTAGTTCTTCTAGTTGTTGATGCTACAGACCTCTGTGAAGTTAAAATAATAATGATAATAAATAACTGAAGTAGTCATTTGAGGAGAGTGAGGGGAGGGGAGGGGCAGAATAACCTACAAAAGAATTAGAAGTTTTGAACAGGAACTTGCAAACATATAAGTGGTAACCACATTGAAAGAGGGGCAAATGGAGAAAAGTGGATCAACTGCTTATTAGTACCTTGATTTCATTCACTTCAATAGAAATATCAGCATCAAAACCCCTGAGAACTTGCAAAGAAGCTTCAAAATCTTCTGTCATACCCATTTTGGCCTGAAATTAAAAAAGGACACTTGAATCAGGTAATAATAATTATCTATGCAAGCATGCTTGAGTCAACGACCTACTTCTCAAGCTTACCAGCCATCGAGGAGATTCAGGAATGAAAAATAGACCAGGTATCAAAATTGTACAAGGAAGTATTCCTGCCAAAGGATGAAATTAGCAATTTCATCAGAAAAATAGTTAATTTTGAACATTTTCCAATTGCCATCATATGGTAACTTTAAAGTCTAAAGTTTTGTTTTTCACTTTTCCCCATTCTTCGAGGAAGGAAATGCTTCAAGTAGTGACTTAAAGCAATCTAAAACTTAATTGAGAATGTGAAGTGTCCTCCTTAGCACTGAAAAGGAACGTTAATATGATTAGCTTGTTCACATCTCATAAACTTTGTTGGTAAATACTTTACACACCACTCAGCAATGTGGAGGAGAAAGTGGATCATCACAAGAAAAGAAGTGGCTAGAGAAGTAATATTCAAATGAAGCCATATGAGACCATTCTCTGAATTTGAAACCTTATTAAGAACTCAAAAGTGAAACAAATGAGCAACCTTTCTAAGTCAAACACAAGCTTTAAATTTCAATTGTCAACCAGGTCTAATCGGATTGAATTTCTAGACAGATTGAAATAGGGTCCAGAACTGCACTGCTAAGCTGCTGTCTACCAGGACTGATGCCCATGAGAAATCCATTTTTCCAATGGTAACAGTTCACACCAATCTTGAAAAGAAAAGAAGAAGAAGAAAATAAACTGTTTTTAACATATAATGCCATTGTGAGAATGATGCTGTCATATGATTACCTAAAACTGCAAGTATCCTCCACTCAACAAAAAGTCCCAGTAGATAGGCCAGCATTATTCCAAGTGTGACAGACAGCTACAAAGTATAACATTGCTTATTTGAGTAGTCTGACAAGTGATTAAAGCCTTCCATAAAATATTCAGCAACCACACTCATGATAAACAGTGCCAGAACCAACCTGATTCACTGAACCCAAGCTTCCCCTTAAGTTTTGAGGTGATATCTCAGCTATATACACAGGCACCTATACATGACAAACACATTGAATACTCTCAGCTTTGCTTTACACAAAAATTCGATCTTAATAACCAAAGCATAGTTCCATGTTACCGTGTAAGAGATTATTCCCACACCAAAACCTTCCAACAACCTTCCCATGTAAAGAAAAGATGAATCCTGAAAAATGCAGCAACCTTTGTTGTGAGTGTTAATGATCAAGCTACATGAAGCTTGGATAATATAATCATTAGAACTCACTTTTGCAAAAGATATAGCAAGCCATCCAATTATATTAGGAATAGCTGCAATCATTAAAGACTGCAATGAAAGAAGAAACTAAACTTAGCAATCCAAATCAAAACAAGAAATAAAACTGCGAAGCTAAATCAGTGATTGGATTACCCCTTTCCGGCCGATATACTCGGCTATCTGACCACTGGCTATTGCTCCAACCATGGCACCCACATTCGATAAAGAGCCAAATAGAGAAAACTGTCCCAAAAATAGGACTTCTTAGCTGAGTTAATCAAAACCAAAAACAAAAAGGAAAAAAAGAATAGCTTTACCTCTGAGACTGTTAGTCCAAGATCCTTGATGATTGCAGATTGTGTAGGAGAAGAGTAACCAGACTACAAACAAATTAAACCCCAATTTAGGACTTCCATTTCTTATTTCAAATGATAGTAAACTTAAAGCTACATCAGAAAAGAAGCAAAGCAAGTGCAACTGAAGTTAACTTACAGTGAAACCGAATTGGATAGGACCCAAAGCAACAATCAAAACGCAGGCTACAACAGAGATAGAGCTATCACGAATAGCCTGAGATGAGCCCAGCATACTAGAGCCCATCCTGGAACCCATCCGATACCAGCTTCCTGTATGTAGAAATGGCTTCCGTAGATCCCTCCCATCTTCAGAATCATCCCTGAAACTCATCTGTCCCTCTTTCTCTGTACCAACTTCTCTTTGAATGAGAAAACAGTCTGATAACCCAGAGACGAGACAAGGAGCCTTGCTCTTAGATTGGATATCCTGACACAGAAGATTTTATGAGCTGGAGGAACCCTACCGAACAAGGAAGTAATAAAACGTAGTTTAATAAAAAAAATAAAAATACTTAATATATAATAATACATCTGCCAAAAAAAGATAGAAGAAAATGAATCAGAACCTGTGAATCAGACGTGTTGATCGTGTCTCATAACCCAGCTGCTCTGCTGTAATGGAAACTGACCGTTAGCTCCAGCTCAAACTTACCATAGATGTGGTCACACCACTCCAACTAAATTAAACCTGTTTTATTCCTCTTTTGGGGTCTTCCTGACTGATATCGAAGAGGAGAAAAAAAAAAAAAAACTGGACTTTTAGAGTTTACCAAACGTGAGCAAGGCCGTTGGTTTCCATTATTGAAAATAGTACTATCAATGTCTATTTAATCATATTCAAACCCCAGTTATTGACCCTTTCATCTAAGTAACATTTAATTTAAAATATTCCTATTTCACTTATTACAAATTTTTTATTTTAAAAAATTAAAAAATTAATCAAATTTTGATCTATATATTCTCGTGACGATGTATCAGTAGCTATAAATTAAATTTATAAAACTAACACTTTCAGCTTTGTCGTGCCAAATAAATAAATTCAACAATGGTAATCATATCAAACAAAATAATAATAATAATAAAAAGCACATTTTCGTAGAATCCCAGGTACTACCAGTTTTAGAGGTGAAAAGTAAAAAAACTGGTTACCGGTAAGAGTGGTCGACTGGAACTCCAACTACCAGTCGTCGTTGGTAAGCAAATCAACAGAAACTTTAGAGTTGGCATTGTTTGAGGTAAGGTTGTCTGATTTTGTAATCGTTGCACCAGAAATTTAGAAGTGTCCACGTGAAAATCGTGACCGAAGAAACTGACAAGGAAACCAGGCTGTCGTCGTTGATAATGAAAGAAACTGAAAGTGTAGGAAATAATAAATATTACTTTTACACTTACCTTAAATAATTTCCTAGTGGGCTGATCCGGCTCAAAATAAAAACGTCAGTTCGAATCGCCGGTACCTTTTTTGGACCGGCCATTTCTGAATTGGGGCAATTCCTCGGCCTGCTTATATTGGGCTAGGCACATGGATTTTTTGTGGGGCTTATTACACGCGCTGTAACCGAGCGTGGGATATTGAAGAGCATGAAACTTTTCCTTCTCGGAAGACAACACATGTTGAGAAACAAAACGCAGTTTAGTTGAAAATATTAAGAATTTTATTTTTATATAATTAAATAAAACAAAAAGGAGTTAGTCAGTCCACTTTTCTCTGTTTCGAGTGTGTTAAAGACTTCTCATAAATCATAATTACTCCACTAGTTCATGTCTTTATTCCATTACTGCTCCCCATAACACGCCGCCGCCAACATCAACACCGCCGTCGTTAACCTAGTCAACCACCGATTTCCAAATTAGAACTCAGATTTTGATCGATCTCACATGGGCGAACAAACCCTGACACCGCCTGAACCACAGGTTCAATCTCAGCCCCCAAATGACTCCTCCTCCACCCCAACCCAATCCCAAGCCTTAGCTCAAACCCAAACTCAAAACGCGAATAATAATACCTCCACCGGCGCTGTTTCTACCGTTAGCACTGTCACTTCCGCCGTTGTAGCTTCTCCAACGGAACTTACCAATGCTCCTCCCCCGACCTCGTCCCCTCCTTCGAAGATCCCTTTCCGCCCTAGAAAAATCCGGAAACTTTCCCCTGACCCGAAATCCGACCCTAATGCCTCCCAACAAGCAACGACTTCCTCAGCGTCCGTAACGGAACCGCCTAAAACCGTCGCCAAAACTCCCAAAACAAAACTCACTCAACATCGAGCCCTAGCGGTTGTGGCTCCACGAATAATGGCCCGGTCCCTCTCTTGCGAAGGCGAGGTCGAAGCCGCCATCCGCCACCTCCGCAACGCCGATCCCCTCCTCGCTTCAATAATCGATCTCCATCGACCTCCAACTTTCGACACTTTCCACACCCCTTTCCTCGCTCTTACTCGAAGCATTCTCTACCAACAGCTCGCTTTCAAAGCTGGCACTTCCATCTACGCTCGCTTCATCGCTCTCTGCGGAGGCGAAAACGGTGTTGTTCCTGAAACTGTTCTTTCCTTAACCCCTCAACAGCTCCGACAAATTGGTGTCTCGGGACGAAAAGCGAGTTACCTTCATGATCTTGCGAGAAAATACCAGACTGGGATATTATCTGACTCGGCGATTGTTAATATGGATGACAAATCACTCTTTAGCATGCTTACTATGGTAAATGGGATCGGATCTTGGTCGGTTCATATGTTTATGATTTTCTCGCTTCATAGACCCGATGTTTTGCCGATTAATGATCTCGGGGTTCGAAAAGGGGTTCAATTGCTTTACAATTTGGAGGAGTTGCCAAGGCCTTCGCAGATGGATCAGTTGTGTGAGAAGTGGAGGCCGTACAGGTCAGTTGCTTCGTGGTATCTTTGGAGGTTTGTGGAGTCCAAAGGGGCTCCTTCGAGTGCTGCCGCGGTTGCTGCTGGTTTTAGTCTTCCACCGCCGCAGCAAGAGGAGCAGCAACAACATCAGCAGCAGCCCCAGCTTCTCGACCCCATTAATAGCATTCTCAACCTTGGGTATGATCTTTTTCTTAGCAAAAAAATGTTTGCTTTATTGAATATTTTGGTTTTGTTAGTTGCATTTCATGAAAAAGAACTGTTTTTTTCTTTGCCTTTTATGAGCTGGATTGACATTATCTATTTTAAGAGCTTAACCATTTTTGCTTTTTGTGCATTTTAGAAGATTCATTTGATCAGTTATGCTTTTGAAGTAGGATTGATAGTAGCTAAGAGGCATCTCTTACATTTATTTCAAGTGCTATTTGTTAGACTTGAAATTTATTACTTTGCTGTCTTTAGCTCTTAAAAAGTTATGGAAGTCATAGAATAGGCTAAATGCTCAATTTAGGATCTAAAGTTTAAGTGTTTTCTCAATTAATGCTACTATCTTTAATTTGATTCAATTAAAGATTAAACGTTTTCGGATGTGTTCAAAAAAGGACTTTGTAACGACAGTGACTTACACGTGTGATGAAATAGTGTGAAACATTTCATTGTTAAGCTGAAAGGGGTAAAATCATATTTTTAATCATTGTATCAAAATAAAAAATAATCCAAATTAATATGAAATCAAACGGGGTTTTAAGGATTTTTTTACCCAAAGCTTTTCAAAATGTTCCATTCTTGTTTCTGCATCAAGCTTTTCAATTCTCTTTGGGCTTGTCTCCATTGTAGAATACTATCTTACAGCACGCTGCTATCCAACCAACTCCCTCTCCCATGGTCTATCTCATTCTCAACAAAAACAAAACCAAATTCAAGAGGAAATTCAACTAAACAACAAAGTCAGAAAATGCAATTGAAAAACATTTTGATTCATTAAACCACTAAGTTTTCAAGAGGAAAAAAAATTCAATTAAATCAAAGTGAAAAGATTCAAGGGCAAAAAGTTTTTCATTAAACCATATTGAAGAAAATTCAAGAGCAAAAAAATTTCACAAAATTAGAAAATTCGAAGGATTCTCAACAAACCAAAGTTCACAGTCAAAAAATTCAAGAAAAAAAGAAGAGGGTGAAATGGGAGGATCAGTTAAGGGGCTTTTTCAGTGGTGAAAAGGAGAAGAAAAATGACACCACTGGAGGTGGCAGTGCCAGCGGTGGCTGACAATGGCAAGAGAAGTTTGGGCTACTTTGAAACTGAAAAGGAAAGAAAGATGGAGGTTAAAACCATAGTGAAAAATGGGATTGCTTGAAGTTATGAAAGTGGGTTTTTTGGGGTTGAAACTACGAGTCTTCTTTGTGGATCTAAATAATTTCAAGTGTTTTATAGAAAATCCACTCAGATAACATGAAAGAGACACCCAAAATGGATTAGTGGATGAATATTTGGCTCATTTCAATGCCGGCAACAGGTGGTCGGCGATGGAAAGAGGCGGCCACGGCGGTGGCTAGTCACCAGTTTCTGGGTTTGTGAGGAACTACTGCTAGTTTGGCCTAGAGAGAAGGAAGAGTGTTTGGGTTTAGTGAGAGAAAATGAAAGGTGAAATAAGAGAGATTTGAAAAATTTTTAGATTTTATAGTAGTACTTTAATTTAATAAAAAAATAGTGATGAATGTTAGCATGTTAAACGAAAACTGATAAAAAATAAAAAATTTAACGGTTAAAGGGACTTAAAGGTGTCTGTAAGTCATTGCCGTTAAGTAATCCTTTTCTGAACACATTCGAAATCGTTTAATTCTTAATTGAGTCAAATTAAAGATGGTAGCCTTAATTGAGAAAATGCTTAAATGTTAAATCGTAAATTGAACATTTAGCCCATAGAATATAAATATCCTGTTAAGGTACCAAATATTTACTTGCTTGGAATTGTACATACCTGCAATGCGATATCATGATATGGGGGAAAATAAATTGAGAAAAGGGGAACTGGCCTCCTTCTAACTCAGGAAACTGACAGGATTTGAATCAACATCTGGAAAGCATTCTGAAATGTGATATTAGTGTGTAAAACACTTCATAAAGAAAGTTAGAAAGACAATAAACAGGTGATTCTTCCGTCCAGAAGAAAAAGGATATATCTTTTTATTGAAAATTAATAAATATAAAGATGTTAATGGTATTTTTTTTCTAACACTCAGTAGAATGTTATATTCTTTTCAATATACATGCTATGGTGATCCAGTGTACTTCTCTATTAATAAAACTATCAAATCTTGATATCAAATATGGAGATAGTAATAGGAAGAGCATGAGTAGATTTACGTTCATATTGGCAGGAAAACACCTTGAAGATAATTTAGTCATGTTTTTGCATTTGAAAGAAGGCAATAAATAGATGTTTGGGCTGTGTATGATATACCTAGCCTCTACTTTGAAAGAGTTTCTTGTGAATGCAGATAGAGTTAAACAGAAGTACCAGTAGTTATTAGTTTGCCTAAAAGTGGAACATTGACAGCTGCATCACCTCTAAGGCATTGAATAGAGGACTGTGTATGATAGTCCTAGCCTCTACTTCACCTTTTAGGGTGTAGGTTTGGGATTGTTGTGGATACTCTAGATACCGTGTTCAAACTAATAATTGTTTTATAATATATATCTCTGTCCATGATCAAGTCATTGGGGAAGTTTACATTATGAGTATTAGTTGGCATGGATGATGGATCACATGTCGTATCTATCCTTGATTCTGTATGGGTAGTCCTCTTGTTTACATAATGGTATAAATCAAGGTTTATGTTGGAGATAAATGACAAATGGAGCCTGTCAATCATTATATGCTTGTCAACCTTGTATGTTTTATGTGCCTGAAGGTCATTTGCAATATTGATGGGAATCGTAGTAGAATCTTCGATGCAAGTTCCATATTGGTACATTGCTGTGGCTCTCTAATGTTGGTGATCTTGGAGTCTTTAGGATTTGATTTCCTATTCTACTTGATGAAATTTCATGCTAAGTTTAGAGATCTTACTGCTGATTGATAATCTACACTTTAGAACCTGTCTTTTAGTTATATCCTTAGATTGTTATGAAGGTGCATCTCTATCACCAGTTTAATATAAAAAGCCTGAATAAGATTTAGTGTAAGGTAATTTTCTTCATTTTCTTATATTGTTTCTTTAATTTTGAACAAGGTAAATATAGAAGTTCAGTTAAATTTCCATGTGGAATTCTAGGCAAGGAAGTAAGTTTCAGCATGGATGTAATTGATCATAAGATATCAAAAGAGATAGTTTATTCCTTGTACTTGATACTCCTACCATTCTCAAACCTTTACTGCCAGAAGACACAATGGAGAAAATGTAAATGCGTGTGCCCCTGTAGTGGCGGCTTGGATTGGGGTTTTCCATGAATTCCAAAAATATCCCAAGTTTAGATTCATCGATGTCTTACGGTATGATGATAAGCTTATGCTTACTGTTTTGTAGTATTCTCTCTCTCTCATGTTGAATTGGGCCAAATTCCTACCCCTTGCCTTCTAACAGGGACTAATCGTTTGATTTTGGGAAAGGGATAACATGAAATTCTTCTGCCAAGTAGTTCATATATATGGGTAATCTACCTATTTCATGCCCTCCACCTTACTTTTAAATTAGTAGATTGGTATCCCAAGTGGAGTCAGTTATGCTATGGATTTACATGGTATATTACAAAAATCACCATGACATTATATCCATGATCTCATGTTTTCTTACACTACGTCTCTGAAAATGCATGCTCATGCTCCCCGGGTGCAATTTTTTTTTCCCTTTTTTCTTTACCTTCTACATAATTGAAGTTTGAACTTTGTTGGTTTTAACATTTCTTTACAATGCTTTTGTAATGATTTTTCTGTCTGTTCTGTTATTAGGGCCTGTGCTTGGGGGCAATGATTGCCATTGGTAACAGAATTGTTTGGCATTTGTCACAATTCATTGATCGCTTGAAGGATAGGGGCTTCAAGGAAAATGTTCGTGTGTAATTAGTTGTTCTGAAAGCCATTAACGTGATAGGCCTTAAGAGTAAAGTCTTTCAACTTTGGTCTCGTAAATCTGCGTCGAGATTGAATAAACACAATGCCCAGTTCTTTAGTCTCTGTGAAAGGACACCAGTTATAGCTGTCAACTGTAACGAATAGGACATTAGTAGGAGTTCAATTCACCGCTGGATGTGTCCTTGCGTCCCTTGAACTGTCTAAATTCTGGCTGCATGTTTGTATATTTTCGCAACTGATGCACATGTTTGAAGTCAGAACCCCTTTTTGATAATCAATTAATGACCATCTATGGTAAAGCCCGACTTAATTGATAGCCATAATGGAATATTGGTTTCTGGTGTTGACACTGGAAAGTACAAAATCTGGATGAAGAATCATTAGCTGGAACTCAAAGATTGATGTAACAAGGACAACCATAAGCACTTCCTCTTGGAAATCCGTGTCTTGGTCAATTTGACTAGGAAATCCTGAACTGTTAGATAAGGTTGCAGCAAACCCATGGCTTGTAATCAGATGGTGGGTTGATGATGTTACTCCAAGTGTGGTTGGTGCATTATTTTCAATTGTGGTTAAGTGAGAAGTGAGCTCGAATATCAAGTTATATGGGCGAGGCGACCAGCTTTAGCCTTTAGGACCAAACCACTCTTCAATTGGGCCAAAGATGGATGATGATGTTTTTCCAACTGTAGATGGTGCATTATTCTCAATTATGGTTAAGCAAGAAGTGAGCCCCAAGATCGTGTCATATGGCCGAGGTGACAAGCTTTGGGTCCAAGCCAGTCTTCATTTAGGCCGGAGATGGATTCGACTAAGCAGGCCGGCGATCTACCCTCACTTTTACAGTATGTTTGGATTGAGAGGAGAAGAAAAAAAAAAAGTAAAGTAAAGAAATATAAAGAAAACAAAATTCATCTTCTTTTGTTTTGAATAAATTTTTAATTTAAAGAAAACAAAAAGGAGAAAATCAAATAACGTTTGATTTTTCTTGTAAACTTAATTTTTTTAATACCTTAATTTGAAAGAAAAATTAGGGAAAGGAAAGTTGAAAAATATTTTTTTTATAAAAAGGTTATTATGTTCATTTTTTTATTAATACTAAAAACTTAATAAAAAAATCTAAGCAGATCACAATTATTTTATAATTTTTTTTAAAATTATTTTTTTTTCAAGTAAATTTCACATATCTTTTTCAATATAAATGTTTTTTATAATTTTTTGGTGATTTGATTTTGATAAATTGTTGAATATGAATAGATATATTTTTTGAGTTTATGAGATAATAAATTAGCTCAAAATTCATCAATACATTTTTGTAAAATATTTTCTTGTTTCATTTGATTAAAAATCATTGTGAGATCTAATAAGATAACAAACATAACATAATCTAAGAGTACTCTAAAATCACAGGTAATGAAAGGTTATAATTGAAAAAAAATTATAATAAATCATTTTTTTTTACTCTTTATTAAAACAATGTTTATTAGAATTCTTTTCTTTTATTAATTTTAATTATCCAAATATGAGTTACATATATCATTTCCTTTCCTTTAAAAAATTTTATTTTTCATTCTTTTTCATTCTTTTCTTTTCATTTTTTTTCTTTTATTAATATTTATCCAAACATAGAGTTAGTCACCTATGGAGCATGGACTATGCCTAACAAATACCATATCTATTCCTTACCATTGTGTTAATTAGGAAGGAATAAAAAGGTTAGAAAAGAACAAATATATATTTAAATATTTAAATATAAAAAATTATTTTTATTTATTTGGTGTGAAATATTGAAAATAAAGGAAAAGAAAGATATTAGAAATAAAGTAAATAAAATTATTAACTTAAGTAGATGAGTGTTTTCTTATCATATTTGGAAGGATTGAATTTGGAAAAAAGAAAATTATTTTTTTTAACTCCTTATTTTTTTCTCTATCAAACAAAAAAATGTGAAAATGAAGTGTTTTTTTTCGTGCTTCCTTCGTTCTTCATCCCCTACTAAATACAGTGTACGCATAATTTCTCTCAGCTACTACTAAAAGATACCTTTAGGCTTGATTTCATCATCTATTTGCCGCATATTCTTGATCAATATCCGTATCAAGCTCTTTGGAATTCCCGCAAAGTGTATTCCAGTCTTTATTACCTTCAAAGAGAATCGTTTTAGGAACCAATGCATTAGCTTTTCATATTTTTTTAAATTGTTGTTGTATCCATCACGGCATCACCCGTCGCATGATTGCTCCTAATATTACTTTCTTAATCCACATGTGATCGAACCAAGGACGGCTTTCAAGAAGGTCAGAAGCAGAAGCTGGCATTGGAATGTCACGTATTCACGACAATTATGTGCAAACATCAATGAAGTGACATTGTTTTACTTATTTACAATGAAAGCTGCCGAGGATCATTCTGGGATATTCTCACAGAATACCTTTTCTTGTTCACTCTTTTAGTGTTCGATTGTCTTCAGTGAAGGCAAGATTGTCACCATATTCTCAGCGCTGACCTGGCATTTCTCAGTATAAAAGTCGAATTAGCAGGAAGACGACCTATCAAGGAAACACAGAACAGAAAAATATGAATTATGAAAACTATGATCCTTCTTTCCCTGACCAACCAGTTGTTGACCAATACCTCCCCTTATGGTCTCGCCTACCAGCCTTTAGGTCCAAGCCAGCCTTCATTTGGCCTGAAGATGGCTCGACCAATTTAGGCAAGGGCTCAACACTAACCTATGCTCAGCTCAATGATTCAGTGCAGGCCATTTCTTTTCAGCTACTCCTCTCATTACAAAGAGGTGACACTGTAATCGTTTTATGCTCACCCGGGCTAGAGCTCGTTGAGATCATTTTTGGGTGTCAAAGAGCTGGCCTTTTGAGCGTGCCCATATTCCCACCAGACCCTTCTTTTTCCGAAGACAACTATCACCACCTAGTCAGAGTTCTCTCCCAGACAAAGCCAAAAGCTGCCATTGCTCACCATGATTATATCACAAGGGTTCAGCAATATCTCTCTTTGCCCTCTAAAGACGAGAGGCTTGCAGAGTTGTTACAAAACCTGAGGTGGATTTCTAATGAAGATGTCAAACATAAAAATGTAGATTCTAGAGTGGGTTCTACGTTTTATAACGGTTGCAAACCTGATGAAATTTACTTGATTCAATACACCTCAGGTGCAACAGGGATCCCAAAGCCAGTGCTTGTGACTGCTGGATCAGCAGCTCATAATGTTAGGACAGCCAGGAAAGCTTATGATTTACATCCAAATAGTGTTATTGTCTCTTGGTTACCTCAGTACCATGATTGTGGCCTAATGTTTCTGTTATTGACCATTGTATCCGGTGCAACATGCGTGTTAACATCACCGGGAGCATTTGTTAACCGCCCTAGGCTATGGCTCGAGCTAATTACAGGGTTCAAGGCTACTTGTACTCCAGTTCCATTATTCACCTTGCCACTAGTCGTGAAGCGTGGTGGAGTTGAAAAAAGAAGCTCACCTATCAATCTATGGAGCTTGAGAAATCTCATTATCATCAATGAGCCCATTTACAAGGCATCAGTTGAAGAATTTCTTCAGGTGTTTAAGCCTTTTGGACTAAACCCATCGTCAATCTCTCCATCTTATGGCTTAGCAGAGAATGGCACATTTGTTTCCACAGCATGGAGAAACAATAACAACTCTGGAAACTCCTGTTTTCCTAATTTTCCTTCTCACAACAAGCTCTTACCAAGTGCAAGACTTGCTAGTGACGAAGAAGAGGACATGAACATTATTGTTGTAAATGAGGACACTCATGAGCTTGTTGAGGACGGAATGGAAGGGGAGATTTGGGTTTCATCTCCAAGCAATGCCTCTGGTTACCTGGGCCATCCTTTCTTGACTTAATTTATATTTAAAGGTAGACTTAGCAACAAGGTTGCGCGGTGCTTTGTCCGAACCGGAGATAGAGGAATTGTGAAAGGGGAAGAAAGATTTCTCTTCGTGACAGGTCGTTGCGTAGACGTCATTAAGCTCCCAAACGGTCAGGATATGCACCCTCATTACATAGAGACCGCTGCTTATAATAGTTTCCTACAGTTTATTAGAGGAGGTTGTCTCGCTGCATTTGATATTTCAAGCATAATCGTTGTTGTTGCAGAGATGCAGAGGAGTGAAAAAGATAATAAGATTTTGAGGAACATATGTGAAAGAATCAGAGAAACTGTTTTGAATACAGAAAAAGTCGAAATAGGGATGGTCGTTCTTGTCAAAAGTGGAAGTGTTCCTAAAACAACTTCAGGTAAAATTCAAAGATGGGCGGCAAAGAACAATCTTCTAGGAGGTAAAATGAATATTCTAATGGAAATGAAGTTTGATAACAATGGGGGTTTGTTACCACCCCCAGGGGAAACGGTAATTGCAAGTTTTGGAAGAGGTAGGCAAGGTGAAGAGGGAAGAGCACTAAGACTAAGAGCTGAAGAGAAAGAAAAGATTCCTTTTTCTTTCTCAAGTGCTTCAATTGTTCGTCCTAGGTTGTCTCGATTGTGAGAGCATAAAAAATCTATCTACGACAAGGATGCTATGTTTTGCTTGTGCCCCAAAATAGTGTAAGAAGAGAGCTTTAAGTCCAGTTGCATCCTTTTCTTTGAGATCATCGACAATGGTGAGAATTAGGGAGTGAATATTAGTTTGTGTGAATGAAACTATATGGCTCATTGCATAACTTCGTAAATAATATATTACTTATACTCTATCTATGGTCTGTGCTCTAAGAAAATAGATTTGAAGAACAAGAACATGAAAACCTTTTCTCTCTGCCAATTTTAGGCTGTAAACCAGAGTTTATTCCTCTCCTACTCTGCATTGCAATCATTCTTGGCTTGCAGTGATAATTCATATAGAGACAGGTAGTGCTTAAAATTCCCCACATCTGTTGACTTTAAATAAATGCTACCATCATTAGACAATTGTAAATGGATATCTAACATTTTATCCCCAATATTGCAAAAGTTTGACAACAAGTAAGACAAAAATCACAAGGCAGTAATTTTATTATTTTCTTTATATTCATCTCCATTATGCATACATCCCCTTTAATATCTGAGGCATAAAAGCATTAAGATATGGATGAATCCTGTTGTCTGAAAACAGTATCTACTAATCATCCCTAAAAGCAACAACTTCTGTGTAAGATTCTCAATTTTGGATTCCAATAAATCTCATCCAGGTAATTTGAACTTCTAATCTAGAAGAAATCAATTACGACGGGCAAGTAATAAACTGGCAACTCTTGCCCTGTAAAGCAAGAGCATTATAATATAAAGCAGTTTAGAGGAAAAAATTGGCAATTAGCTATGGTAATAAACTCTAGAAACGATATGAAGAACGGCAGCAATAGTAGACTTTTTAGGGAAATTCCAAATCCCAACTGATCATTGCGACAGAGAAGACAAGAGATGAATACATGACTTTCCTAAAATCGAAAAACCTTGGAGGAAGTACATGTTTCATGGTAAATTTCTGACTTTCCCTAGACTTGCCCTAGCAGATTAAGAAGTTGTGTTGTTTTCCACATATGCGGCCAAGGTAGTAAATTGATGGTCCAATCTCAACGATCCTATCTATGCAAATCAACAGCCTTGAACATAAAGGGGTAGATATTATCATTGATATTTCGACCTATTGCATTATCAGACTGCACTGTGATCAGTTTCCTTGTCTCAAAACTGTAAGCAGCAATGATTCGAGGCAGTTGAAAATACAAAATCTCCAAATCCTCATTAAAAGTACAAGGTTTAACTGTGGCAAGTGAGATTGTAAACATCATATCCTCGGGAATTTGAAAAACCTCATAAGTTCTTGATACCAATTCATCCATTCGAATGCAATGCTTGAGTCGCCACATCAATCTGTAATCATTGCTGTTATTGTCATGAACAGAATTGCCTACGTATTCCCATATATAGAATCCCACATAAGTTGAATCACAATAATGCAGACGATCTTCGGATTCCCATAAACGTTTCGCACAGTACACAGACATTACAGGAATGCTCGTCTTCGGTAACTCCATAAGCTCAAAAGATTCTTTTTCATCATTAAAAACCAGTAAGTATAGGCTCCAAATCCAATATATTTATTTGTCCCTTACAGTAAAGACTAGGGCAAGACCATTCTTCACTGTTGAAATCTCTACTAAGCATTAAAGCTGACTTGGGTATTCTTCCACTGCCTTCCCTCCATTCCCAAGTCTTTGACGAGAAAATCTGATACGTAATAATCCCATTCTGAATATCAGCTTCTTCCCAGAATTGACATATCACCTTGAAGTGTTGTTGTACCCCATCAAAGGCAAGACTCGCAGAAGCTGGACGCAATAAATCATAGCCACAAGGAAGTTGTGACCATTGGTTTTTCATGGGGGTGGAGACATGATAAGTTAAAGAACTTCCATCTTTGACACCAAACAGAAGCAAACCGTTGCAAGAATCAATCAACCAAGGAAGATTATGTGTGAGGAAAGTGTTTATAGAACAGCTCTCGCCTTGTCTTTGACATCAAGCAAAGTTAGTTGGTATAAAGTTCGGTTTGTGGAAGATTTCTTGACGGAATAAGCTAGGCCTGAAGTGGTGATGGGAGGAGAAGTATAGCGGAGATCAGTGATCAAATTGTTCCAAGCTTTTGATACACACCTGAATCTTGTGCGTGATTTCAAGGGAACTTTACAGAGGATTAGTTCCGGGATATCCAGGCATAAATCTTGTCTGTTTTCCATCTTCATGGTTCTTGTCTTGCTTGGCAAGAAACCCTAACATTGCAATAGCTGAAACTTGAGAAAGAAGGCTGCGCGATGGTTTTGCTGAAATACATAAAGCCTGGCGAGGTTTGAAGGACTTTAAACCCTTTCAGCAGCGCCAACTGAAGAAAAAACAAAGATCGAAAAAGCAACAGATTGTAGCGTTAGCCCGGCCCAATTTTACTGGGGTTTGGTCTGAACCTAGGTCTGGGATTAAAGTATATCCTATAGATTATTTACTTGTTCTAGACATTTGGGGCCAAACATATTTTCTTGCTAAGTAATTAATGAGAAAATCACCTTTTAAGATTTATATCAATATTCCAATTTTCTTTTTCAGAAAATGCAGTTTTCTGGGAAAAACAACACTTCATCTAGCTTTGCTCCTCTGATCATTATAATAATAAGTATTTTCCATTTCTTATATGTGTGTGAAGAGTAAACAATGACTCCAACAAAGAAAATTGTACTGTCCAAAAAAATAAATGTTTGAAAACCGGTTTAATGCCATCAACTTATATATTAACGGCAATTAATTACGTACCCAAAGTCAATCGAACTCAAGATTTAGCTCAATTTATTTATGAAATTTTTTTAAATAAAAATGACTTTAAATAATTTTAAAATTTAATATTTATAATTTTTTAATCTCTAAATTACTATCTATTTGTAAAAATGCAATATGCCTCTAACATTATCGATGTTTAGATTAGCCTTTGGTTCGTTGGACTTTGATTCAGCTTTGCATTTAGTTAAGATTGAAGCAAATTGTTGACTTTCTCAAGTCATGGCTTCTACTATTTGAAAGAAAGATTCATACTATGAAACAATTAATTTTATTAATGAAGGAACCAATATCTTAATAAAAGAACATTCTGAATTTTGTTACCATATTGCTATGATTTATTTGTAATAAAAAATCATTTAAACTTCAGGGTTAAATTATCTATAAATAAGAATGAATTCTACATATTAATCAAATTAAAAGAAGAATTTTGCAAGCGAGTATTCTGAGAAAATATTTTAAAGTTATTATATTAAATAAAAATTTTCATATATTATAATTCATCAAATTAACTATCAAATAATTGTATTTAATAAAAAAAAATTAATATTATAAATAGTAGTTTAACCTTTAAAAAAAATGAATTTGTTGCACATTTTGTACCATTTTGAGCATGTACATTAGTATTACATATCTTTTATAGTGTATTTTAATAAAAAAATGTTGGATTTTTAATTTTATTTAAATCTGGCAAATTAAAAAAAAAGTTTATATTTAATACATTATTGGTGTATAGATTTTATATATTGTCAGTGTATAAATTTTTTATATCATCAATAAATTAAATTATGTCACTTTATTAATTAATAAATATTAATTTTTAAAATAAATATATAAAAATTAATATTTTTTATAAAATTTACTCAGAGTGATATCATTTTTTTTATTTTATTAATGAGATGACATAATTTTATTTAGTGAAAATATATAAATTTACACTGATAATATATAAATTCATTTTATTAATAAAATGACATCAAATATCATATTATATTAACGTGCATGAGAGGGAGGTGACAAGAGAAGACATAAAACGAAGGAACGGGGGGTGTGATTCAATCGGGAAATTTATGCATGAAGCAGAAGGAAAATTTTCAGAGTGGTAAAGCGGCTGAGGTGATAAAACCAAAAAGTGATAGAAGTCCTGGCGAGGGATTCTTGAGTTCGAAATATCATTGGGTGAAGCCATACTGCATTGCATCCCCGAAAAATGAACAGTGAGCAACCAAGTACCAAAGCAATACAACGTGGAAAGAGCAGAGAGGCAAATAAGAATCCATCGATTGCATCACGGAAAGGTAAAAACATTGCTTGGGGGCAAGCGTGGTTGTTGCCAGAGAGTTGCAGAAATGCGCACATTAGGCTTTGATGCGTCAGATCCATACATTCAGCAACAGGACAACAACCCCACTGTGGACCATCCCCAAAGTTTTTAACTTTTCACTCTCCCCTCTCACTCTTTCTCTTTTGAGTTTGAATCTGTAGCAGTTGTTAAAAATCTTTCCTTTAGCCTGTAATGGAGTGTTTATTAGTTTCAGGAAACCTGTTTTATTAAGAAAAGTCGAGGTTTGGGGGAGGATTGTGGAAGAAGCAAAGCTACGTCGCATCAGGGGGTGAGAGTACTATAACCATCTGCTTGGTCATTTGGGGGAGGGGGTCAAGTCAAATAGGTTAAGATAAGAAATAGGAAGGGAGGGAACGGCAATAATGAAGGGTAAGAGTGGGACCCAAATGTGGCAGGGCGTGAGAGAGGGATGAACATGACGTTGTCGGTTGTTTTGTACAGATCAGAAAGACAAAGACCCCCCTTAAGTTAATCTCATCAGAATCTCTCTCTCTTTATGTTTTTCTCCCTCTAAAGATTGACTCTCTTTTCTTCCCACAACCTCACCACAAGTAATCAAGCTGTCCCTTGTTGGAAACGTAGTTGGCCTGTTGGGAGAACAGAAGCAAACAAATATCCTTAACCCTAAAACTCAAACCCCAAACCTCAAAGTCCTCAAAAACCCAAACCCCAAATCTATCTCCTCTTTCCTTTCCCTTTTTCTTTCTTGCTAATTAGAGATTTTTAGGCCCCTTGACAGTTTGGTAAAGGCCTGAAAGCTGGTGGCTTGCCTTCTGCCGTTTGCAGATGTTTTGCTCATCTCTTTCTCTCTCTTTTGTAGGTCTGTGACTTTGGTCCCATTTCAACTTTAATGTCTTTGTTTGTTATTTGAGGATTAATTCGTCTATCTTTTTCTCTTTCTTCTTTATCTCATCTTACGGATCGTGTAACGGTTGAAATTAGCGGTATGGGTCGGTGGATTTTGGCAGAATAATGCTGAATATTGGGAGTAGGAAAGGGGAAAACAACAAGATATCTAGATAAGCTACTTGCATCATCTGTTTTGAAACGTTTCAAGTTTTCAAGCTACACACAAAAGTACGGAAAAAGATCATTGATTCGTTGAATAGTGAGCTTCGTTTTAGCTTTGGATAAAAAGATCATAAAAAAAAGTTTCATTCTTTTTTCCTACAATATTTACTTCTGAAATTATGGAAGTTAGAGGTCAAGAACATGATGGTGTAGAGAGAAGAAGAGATGGGAATCATAACGGTACTGCTGTTCTCACTTGCACTCAAACTCTAGATTATGTTCATCGTCCGCAGAGACAACAATCACTCGGCCAAGGAAGATCTTCACATCCGGATCGAATCACTGCCAGTGGTGCAGCTGTTGCACCCATTTCAGTTGGTTCTGACACAAAGCCATCCAGCGTCATCAGATATCGAGAGTGTCTCAAGAACCACGCTGCCAGCATCGGTGGAAATGTTTACGATGGCTGTGGTGAGTTCATGCCTAGTGGAGGAGAAGGAACCCTCGAAGCCTTGAAATGTGCTGCCTGTGACTGTCACCGCAACTTTCACTGCAAAGAGGTTGATGGAGAGACCCAATTCGGGGCTAATTCCAGTAGAAGAAGCTTGATGCTTAACCCTCTTCAGTTGCCTCAACCTTTGCCATCTCCAACCATGCTGCTCCACCATCAAAAGTATTCAGTTCATACAAGTCCTTCAAGTGCAATGGTTGCACCAATGAATGTGGCGTTTGTCAGCGGCGCTGGCTGTGGGACCGAGTCTTCAAGCGAGGATCTTAATGTGTTCCAGTCCAACGCTGAGGGAATGCCGCCGCCACCCCTTTATGCTTTGTCAAAGAAGAGGTTCAGGACAAAATTTACGCAGGAGCAGAAGGATAAGATGTTGGAGCTAGCGGAGAAAATGGGTTGGAGGATCAATAAGCAAGATGAGGCGGAAGTGGAGAAGTTTTGTGCTGAGTCTGGGGTGAAAAGGCAGGTTTTCAAGGTTTGGATGCATAATAACAAGAATGCGAAGAAGCAACCACAGGAGTAATTAAGAGCTCTTCATGGTTGCTAAATTAGTAGAATGACGACATGTGAGCTATGTATAGAAGAGGCAGCCTGGAATATTAACCAGACATTTTAGAGTGATGAGGGGGCTGTTCTTGATCTTGAATTATTTGTATAATTCTTCACTGTAATCCTTGGTTATCTCTTTGCATTGAGCACTATTCCAAACAAAAAAAAATCTTGTAATAGTAATTGTTCCTCTTTAAATTATGGCATCTAGTGTCTTTCTCGTCATTTCTGTGTCCCATTATTTCCGAAAGCACTGTCAGCAAAGGAAATATGAAATGGTGTCTCGTTCTTCATGTTTAATGCTGATTGAAATGGTGAGTTCAGTGCATGCAGGCTGTTGTTGGGCAGTTGTTCCATCGGATCGAGTGGGTCTGTTAGACGTTCTAGCTATAGTCTGAATCTGGCATAGCAATCCAAAAAAAAACAAAAAAAAAAAAAACAAAAAAGAAAACTTGAGTAGGGCCATGGCTCGCTCAATTTTTTTTTGACCCTTTTGTTGACGGCCAACTTAAGTTTTGCCTTTTGATCTATTGCGCTTGATACGAACCTGCCAGATTATAAAACAATCTCTTTGGAACTCTCTCTTGGCTCAACTCTCAACAAAAATTGCATACCAATTCCACCCCAAAACAAAAAGTGTTATTGAATTGGACAATAAGCTCTCTGAGATTGTGACCCAACACATTTTTCCTGCTTGAATTTTGTTGGCATGTTTAAACAACAAATGAAGAATAAAACAATTTGCTCTTCCCGTTTAATTTCGCTATCAGGTTTAATATTATACCTTTACATAATTCAAACGTTTAAAATTTTGATTTCACTAATGGGATTTGATTTGATTTCTCCATCCTGAGCCAATTGTTCACCAACCAATCTTTACCATCCGATTTTTCCAATTCTGTGAATATATATATCTGTTCTTCACTTTTTCTTATGAGGCAACTGATAATATTATCGTAAGGCTTGTGGGTTCTCTTAATTTTGTGATCGTGATAGATCAAATTAACCTATGGTGCATATATATTGAAAAAAAAAAGAGAGAGAGAGAAAAAAAGTTCTTCAATCAAAATTTATTTGACGAGAATTAAAAGGATAAATAATTCCGAATATACTAATAAACTTATTTAATAATAAAATGACATCATCTAATTTATTTTATTAATAAGATAATATCATTTGATTTACTATTGATAGTAAATAAAATATATATTATGACAATACATCAAAAATAAACCTTATTATGCTTTACTTTACTACTTTGGTGCATATATCCCATCTTAAACCAAGGGTGCAGCGACAGGTCCGGGTCCAAAAGACCTTGCGTTATATGCTGGTGCCGGTGCGTTTGCTGGTGCAGATGCTGATGACTTAGAAGATAGCAAGCCATAACCCCTGAAAGTAGCAGCACATCACAAATGATGATATGAACCAATAAAGCAATGCCAAATGCGTATGTAATTAGTAAATCATATAGGATTTGCAACTAATAAAAATAATATTGTTTCCATGGTTTCTTACCTGAGCTTTTCCTTAGCCCACTCGGTCCATGATGAGGCAGTCTCCTTCACTTTCCCCGAGGCATTTCCTGCAGCACTTGACATGCTCGGGGTGGCTTCTTTATCCTCTGATTTAGCCTTGTTGCTCTGCTCCGGGGAAAGTGCGTCATCTCCTAGGACGGACCGGATTGAGACAACCATGATCAACGAGAAGACAAGAACCAAAGCAATTTTTGCCATTTTTTCTTTTTTTTTTTTTTTAAAGAAACTTATGAATTTATTTAGTAAAGAATAAACCAAATATGAGTGATGCTGTAAGGATTGAAATCGGGAGAAATTTATAGCGTTTGGGAGGAGACATTTGCGGCGAATCCAGGGACAGGTGACTGGTTTGATACCCAATGGCCAAACACGGGTAAAACAGAGAGATAGCTTCTCTCAACATTTTCGACGCCCGCGTCTTTCTCACTATTTTGTGATTATCATTTTCTTTTTCCGTTGTGCAACTGTAATAAGATCTTCTTACAACGACATTCCATAAGACAGGGCTGAAAAAGTCGAAAAAATTAAAAATTACTTTGAAATTAGAATATTTATTTTTTTTATTTCACTTGGATTAAATTTAAATATTATATATATGAAAGAAAAAATGAATGGAATTGAATTACATGTTTTTATTAGTTTTTATATTTTTTAAAAATTATATAAAATAAAAATAATTATTTTATATTTAAATTTATTTAAATATATTAAAATTTATATTAAAATGATATATAAAAAAACAAAAAAAATTAAAAACTAATGATTTGAACTAATAAAATTCTATTTGAATAAATTAATTTTAATGAAAAATTAATTAGGATTTATATCAAAATTTTAAATTTATTATATTATAAATTATATAAAAAATCAAGTGAAATTAATTCCAATCGTTATCACTCTTACTATAAGCTTTAATTAATATGAATGATCCAATAGTGGTAAAACAATTTCAAATCGTTCAATCTTGCTTTTTTTTAAGTGTTAATGTTATGAATGAAATATTAAATATAGTATTTAAATTTTAAAAATATTTAATATAGTAATAAATTATGTATTTATTAATTAATGTAATATTTATTTTTAACGTGATTAATTTTAAATAATAACTTATAATAAACAAAACAATCCTCTAAATATCATGTTAATTTAAAAATTTATAATTCATATAATACATTAAAAAATTTTTAAGTTTAAATATTATATTATATATATATATATATATAGAAGATAATATGCATGGTTTATTTTTTTACATAGAAGTTGACTCTCACGTGCCCTAAAATTGAAAAAAGAATTCTTAAAAATAAAAATGATTTTTCCTTTCTTCCTTTCTTTTTCCTCTAATATGGAGCCAGTCATAATCCTGCAACTCATATCTGTTCTTGCCATTATCCAACCGGATCGAGCCAGTCGTTGCCATATCTATGAACAATAAGGCTGAAAAAGACCAAATAAAAAATTTTCAATAAATTATAATTTTTAGGCACAAAAATCAATATTTTATTTGAAATAAAAATTATAAGATAACAACTTATTTGAATATAATAAAACTATAAAAGTTTAATTAAGAAAAATAATAGTTTATGAACTTTTTAGTATTTTTAATCCTTTAAAAAGGATAAAAATTAAATGACTTATATTATTAAAAGTGTTTATAAATAGGATTGGCTATACCATGCTAGATCTAGTTGCCACTTTCAAGGTGTTATCTAAAGTTTTATCTGACTTGCCCATTTAAGCATGTTTTATCATTAAAAAAATTTAAAAAATTATTTTTATATTCTTATTTTAATATTTTGAAATTAAATATAAAATAAAATAATAATATGAGCCTAATTATTTTGTCTTAAAATTTTTATCAAAGGCTTGACCCAAGTCGAGGTAGATGTCATGAGCTTAACAAAACATTTCTACTTGCTATGTTTGAAAACATGAATTGGGATATAGATTTAATTTAATTTGTTATATATATATATAAATTATTAAATAAATTGTAAGTGAAATTTTTTAAATTTCATAAACAATATTGAAATAGTGACATATATTTTTTTAATATATATTAAAAAATAAAAAATAATTTAAAAAATAAATAAAACATGTGTCATCATCTTAATTTCATTTTTGAAATTAAAAATTTTCACAATCAATATATCAAATAATTTATCATATATATAAATTGTGACAATGAGATGCAATTATTATATTAAAGTTAGCTAAAATTAAATATAACCATGTAATTGAAAGAATATAATAAGATAATATAAAATTCACAATTTTACCATTAAATAATATCCAAATTGATGAATTTAAGAATAATCATAAAAATTATCTTTACATATGTTATATCCTATAATTTATATTAAATTTAATTTTTTTTAATTTAAGATTTTAAATTAAATAAGAATTCTACCAATCACAATCAAAGTAAATTTCAAAATTGAATTGTACCAATTAGTCATATCACTTGAATATTGAAAATCAATGGCTTATCCAATCGGATAATAAGATTAAATCGATCAAACATTTCATTGAATCAGATCGTATTGACTTGATTTTAGATATTTATTTAATTTGTCAAAATATTTTATAAATAGTAAAATTTGAACCAGTCACCTCTTAAATTTTCATTAATTAATGATTACACCATTGCATTAAATACGTGTTTTTTTTTAATTATTTATTGCATTTAATACTAAAATCATTCTTTCGACAATAACGAGTATTCTCAAAACACGATAAATTAGTTAATATTTTATTTGTCGTATAATTAATAATTTTTTCATTGAATGCGGTAGTTTACAGTTGATATGCTGATTCGTAATGCATTGAAAGAAAAGATTAATTACTTTATATGGTAATCTTAAATATTTTAAGTTTATCACCACTTTTTTGTAATTTTCCTTTGCAAACTTGCAGTGATCACTTGGGGACTAAAAAATTTTCAATCCACTAGTGTGTAATTGCTCTACCATTATCCAACAATCAATATCAACTGGATTTCATTGGATCTCTACGGTTGTTGCAAAAAAATAAAAAGACAAAAAAAAAAAATCTACAGTCCAAATATATTGGACGAGAACCAAATAGGCAAGTTACTCTTAATATAATAATAGTAATATGAATTGCTATTTTGGTGCAAATATCCCATCCTAAGCCATGGGTGCAGCCACAGCTCCGGGTCCAAAAGACCTTGCGTTATGTGCTGGTGCCGGTGCGTTTGCTGGTGCGGATGCCAATGGCTTGGGAGACAGCAAGCCATAACTCCTGAACGTAGCAGCACATACAAATGATGATATGAACCAATATAGCAATATCAAATGCGTATGTGATTAGTAACTTAAATAGGATTATCAAGTAGTAAAAATGATATTGTTTTCGTAGTTTGCCACCTGAGTTTGTCTTTAGCCCATGCGGTCCATGATGAGGCAGTCTCCTTCACTTTCCCCGCGGCATTTCCTGCAGCACTTGACATGCTCTGGGCGGCTCCGTTATCCTCTGATGTAGCCTTGTTGCTCTGTTCCGGGGAAGGTGCGTCATCTCCTAGGACGGACCGGATTGAGAGAACCATGATCAATGAGAAAACAAGCACCAAAGCAATCTTTGCCATCTTTTATTTTATTTTATTTTTTTAAATGTATTTAAAATTTTAAAAAATAATAAAAAAGGAAACTTATGAATTTATTTAGTAATGTGAGTGATGCTTTAAGGATTGAAATCGGGAGAAATTTATAGCGTTTGGGAGGAGATATCTGCGGCGAATCTATGGCCAGGTTACTGGTTTGGTACTTAATGGCGGAACACGAGTAACACAGAGATAGCT
This sequence comes from Durio zibethinus, assembly GCF_047325235.1. NCBI lineage: Eukaryota > Viridiplantae > Streptophyta > Magnoliopsida > Malvales > Malvaceae > Durio > Durio zibethinus. The sequence goes on from NC_143162.1 coordinate 36,826,483, forward strand.
TCTCTCCACATTTTCCAGCGGCCGCGCTTTGCCACAAAATTTTGATTTTTTTAATTTTTTTTAAAAACAAGTGTTGCGTAACATGGGATAGAGAAAAAAATTATATGTATAGGAGGTTGAATTTTAATTTTATAATTTTAGAAAAAGATAAATAAAATATTTGAGTTAAATTTTAAATTTAGTTTTTAATTAATGAAGATGCATAGGAGTTAGGTGATCATATAATTTACTCTGCATCCTGTTTTTACTAATTAAATTGTTGAGATTTAATTTTAAAGTTTTAAAAAGAGTTTTTTTTATCAGACATAGAATACTTGTTAAAATCATAATATAATTTTAATAAGCATGAAATCGTATATAACTAATATCCACATATCTTAATTATAGAAGAGTTTATTTTTAATAAATTAACAATAAAATTTTTTAATTTAATTTTATAAATAAAATTAAGAAATTAATACGTATTTTTAATTAATTTATTTAATATGCTTTAAATAATATATATTATCTGGCTAATTTTATTTAGGAAATTTAAAAATTGATAAAAAAAAGTAAAATTTATCTAACCATAGTTGACTTTTGGATTATCAGAATGTAACACGGATAGCAGAGCATTCGCTTAGCATGGGAGAGGTAGAGGGATCAATTCCCCGCATCTACGCTTTTATAAATAGCGACACATTACCTTTTATTTGAGAAGACAAATTCTTCTCCCGCCTTTCCACCTGCCTTAAAAACACGCCAATTCGCTTCTATATTTCGTTCTTTTGATTTTTAGCTTCTCCACCTAAAATCAAAATCTCCTTGTTTTTCCCTTTTCCCAATTCCCTCCTTTTCTTAAATTCAAACCAGGATTTTCAATTATTTCCTTGATTGTGTCCTCTCTTCAGATTCAGAGTACATTTTTTGAGGCTGGGTTTCAAATAGGTCAGATGTTAAGATTCTTTTTCACTGCCGTCATTTGATTTTCTAACGACAAAAACTTGTGTTCTGTTCTTTAAATCATTAAGTCTCATGCGATTACGATGCAAAAATCGAAATCAAATTTATGCTTTATGAACAATCTTGATTTCCTCGGCTCTCAATGGTAAAACAGAAAAACGAAAACTGAAAATTTTCCTTTAATGTTGTGATTAATAAGCATGATTATTTATTTATTTTTATTTAAATTGGCTACGTTTCTTGTTTCTGTTGCTTATTGCTTTTTTTTTTTTTTTTGTTAATCGTTTTGATTTTGTTTTGGTCGCTTCATTCTTAGCTCCGAAATCTTTATCCAGTAATTTAAATATTATTTTGGACTTTTTTTTTTTTTTTAAATTTCCACTTGATTAGACGATTCACTTATTGAATTTCTTGGGAAAGAAACAAGGTAATTAGATCATTGATTCAATAAATAAAACAAAGAACATTTAGTAGTAATACTAATGATATTTTTATTTTAAACTGGAAAAATCCAGTACAGTACTTACAAGCTTGATAATTATTGATATTAACAAACTGACTCCAAGTAACACAAACACGCTTAAAAGTAGCCAAATCAAGATAGGGAGAATTATAATCTCGGTTCTCGATTTCTTTATAATTTATGCCTTTGTTTTAGTTTTTACAGATCCTCTGACAGTGCAGCTGAAACTTTGGCTTCATTGGAGCTTTAGATTCTTCATGAACCTGCGAAGGATTTAAAAAAAAATAATACAAGAACAATAAAAAAAATTGGATTAATATAACAGGAGGAGCATGTGTGAATACCTATTTATGTTAGATTATATGGAAACTATTTGTTTTTAGCTGAGGAATCCGTCAATGGCTTCATCATCCAGGAAAAACCAGTTTCATTAGAGTAAGTCTAGGGATTATTAATGAAGGGTTGCGGAGGAATGTGAAATTTATGGTTAAAAAAATTGGGTTTAAGTCAGACATGATTACGAGAAGCAACGGCTATCTTATTTATTTTATGATATTGGGTTTCAAGCTCTTTGAATTATATATATATATATATATAGGGCCATTTACATGTGATATAAACAAAAGACGATTAGATTTCGTGGGGGCTTTTTCATATTAAGTTGAAATAGGATATGGATAGAGTATTATAGAAAACAACATAAAGTAATAAAAGAAATTGTGGGGAGATAGGGATCGGTGTTTGATTTGAACTCTAGCTACCAGAAAAGGAAAGGTGAGTGCATGACATGTTAGAGGAAACATGGATGATTACAACTGCTTTAAAAGAGGTTTTTTTTTTTTTAGTTTACAATCTAAACATTTGAAAATTTTTTAATGTGACTTTGAGCATCATACCATGAATCCTAAGCTCGGGAAAGAACACTCGATTACATTCTTTAAATGATTTCCAATGCAGCCAAAAGGGATGAGAGGGTCACACGATTAATTAGGAATGAAAGAAAAATAAATCCCTGGTATAGTTACTATCATATGCTGTATTTTGGAGCTCGAGCACGTCCATCGGTCCATGTTTCATGTTGGGCATGTCCTCTAGAAACTACTGTTTTTTACTGCTTATTAACATAGTGATCATAATCTTTTTGGAGGAGTTGAATAAATGAAAGTTTTCTCAGATTTTTCATATTCATGTTGGCTTTGTGAAGACCTTGGTTCCATGCCTTGCCACAGGCCTGTCATCAGTTGACAGCATTGGCGTTTCACAGGAAGTCTTAAGAAAGATGGCTGTTTGAATATTGTTGTTTTGCTAGTTTATTGAATGAGAATAGTATGTTGAGCCAGAAAATAGAGTAGCATGAGTAATAGTTTTGAAGTAGAAAAGACTAGAAGAGGGAGGAATAAGTATCAAGTTTGCAAACTAGTAATACTCTACCTTTGCTCACCAGCAATTCATCTTCTGTTACTCCTAGTGCTTTTATAATTGGGTATAGGAATATGACCAGATTCAATATACATGAGATCCATCACTAGGATCTCATAGTGCCTTCTTACTTCCTCGGCTGATTTCTCACCCACAGCAGCAGCAACCTTTTGCCAGCGGTCTGGGGTGTCCTTGTCATATACAGCAAGTGCCTTTTCAAATAGCTTGTTTTGCTTTGAAGTCCAGTAGGAGTTAGAATCTCGTGAAGTAGTCATAGAGCTTGATGCCATTATTACTTTGGGGATGAATGAAAAGAAAGACAAATATGATAAAGCTTGGATGAGTTGGACGTGAAGCTGAACAAAAAGTTTGGAGAAGAGTAAAGTATGTCTTTCAAAATGAGACCTGAAAGAGGGAGTAACTATCAACTAACAAAAGAGAAAGTAACTAGGAATGAAAAATAGATTACTGCCTCAGTCAAGGGGTGGTATGGGTAAGAAATTGCAATGGTTGCTACTTATAAAGAGCAACGGTGGTGGGCTTGGCAAGTTGGCGAATATCTTTTCTTGGGGCTACAACATGATGTGATTCGCTAGCTTAAGCAAGGCGTTGATGAACAAGAATCCAGTGTAAAGAATTGACTCTTTGTAAAAGTCATTTTCTTGTCTTTTATGACATTGTCAACACCAAGTTGATTTCTTTAAGAATTTCTCGTATGCTGAGGATTAGATCCCAAAACAGAGTCTACCCATTCGCATAGATGCTCCACCAATATCTCCCTCGACCCTCCTTTAGAAACCCAGCAAAATATACAGTAAGATATTCTGCCAATTTTTTTTGAGTGGGAAAACGGGATTTGCTGCCCTCTCTTATTTAGCAACTTGGTAAAATATACTCTATTTAAAGAGCACCTTTTTCATGTTTTAAGTATTCTTCTTTTCTTAGAATAGCACTGAGAAAGAAGAGGCCAGATGATAAATGTGACCTGATTGTAAAGGCTTACGAGTTACTACGATAATTCTTTGTTTCATTAACTCTTGCCATCTGAGGACATTGTTCTTTGCGGACATGCAGTCAGATATAGCCATAATAATCAAATGAACTCATTGAAATATCTGTGAGTTTATGTAGTCAGACGGTTTGTTTTTATTTCTCATACAGCACCAAATCTTTTTTTTTTTCATCCCAAAAACCTTATAAGCAGAGAGATTACCTACCTCCAAGGCTAGGGTAAGCTCCTAACGCACGAGGAGATTTTTAAATCTTTTGACATATTTTGAATTTACAAATCATTTATCATTAAAGATCATAAAAAATTAATTTGAATGTTATATTCAGGTTTTAAATCTTAATCATTTGCGTTTAACTCTTATTGATTTTAGTACCAAAGCTTTGGCTACAGATTTATTTTCATTATTGTCATTGCCATTAATTATTTACATACCTTAAATCATATGCCTTCCATTGCATTCTCCATATGATATGACCGGGTAAATGCGCGAGGAATAAGCACCAAAATACTCTAGATCTTTGATATTTAGAATCCTTATCATCTCAATTCTCAGGTCCCCTCAGGAGAAAGTTATGTTATGCCAGTGGGTTCCTTCCCATTTTTCTTGTGGAAACTATTGCTATGTGGTCCTTTCTTAGGATCGGAACTGATAAATTTGTGTGGGTTCATATGATTAAATGTATATGCCCAAAAGCCTATTCCAAAATTTAGGAAGATTTAATTCTAGACCTATGTTGGCTTTTCTGGCAGCTTTTTGGAATTGAATGCTACAGTGAAGACCAGTGCATTTGAGCACCTGGACGAGTCTACTCCACTAATATACCATCAACTCGTTTGGGTATTAAAGGCATCAGGACCACTCTTAGAGGGAATCTTTGAACAAAGCAAGGAAAAGTACCTTTAGAAACATCATTTTCTTATCGTTGGATCTACTCGAAGAAAGTAGTAAAAGGCGTGCTTTGCTCGTGGAATGTCCCAAAAGATAAGGAGCAGATGCTTGATGTTCCTGAAGCAACCAATGGAGTGGAATTGTATAATCTTGTAGCTTGAAGTGATAGAAGCTGTTTTGTCATGTTGGATATTGATTCAATAATTTGGCTGCCAATAAAATTAAGCTGTCCTTCGAATGACTTTGCGTTGGTTTTATTTTGATAGAGAAAGATAAGGGAATAGGTCAAAGATTTGCAAGTGGTTAAACTAAAGCATACTTTTGTTGTTCCTCACTGATGAATACGAGAAAGATTCTAAAGTGTCTTTCCTTTTTCTATGCTTTCCTTCCTAGCCACCAGTCCTCTGTTTTGAAACAAGGAGGTCAAATCCATGCTTTTTCTAGTTCTTGTTTACCAGGTTTGGGATACTAGAGTCAAGAGCTTCATAAGGTCTGTCTTCTATACAATAAAGTGCCGCGTTTTGTTTGACATGGAAAGCACTCAACTATGTTTGGCACTCTTTTGTCCAATCGACCAAACTAGAAATTATATTCATTATTGAAATAATGGCCGCATAGATGAGAAATGTCATCTAAGAAATAATATTGTTGAATCTTTTTAGTCTTGAACTAGTTTACTCTGATTCATAGCTCTTTTGAGCCAAAAGGGGCTGAAGGGAAGAACACTGGGTCCTATTTTTTCTGGTTATTTGATTGTTGTTTTGTGTTTTTATGGCTAAGTTTCCAATAATGTTTTCTGTACCAGTTCATGGGATTTGCTCATTACTGCTTTGGTGTATATAGTGCGTGCTCTGCAACGTTTATTTGGCTAGATTACACCGGATAGAAGTGAAACTTGATGCTTACAAAATAGTTGGTGTGAATTCAAGAAAATCTGGATATGGTATTATTTGACTATAACTGCCTAAGGTCTGCACTAGAGTATGAAGAATATGTATGCCTACCCAAAGTAGACGCAGCATGCCCTGCTTGTAGCATCCTTGTTGCCTACAATCTTAAGCTAAGAGTAATCACTAGCATGGGCTGAGATTCAAGGAGTAGACAACTCAAATTGTTTGAGGTTGTAGCTGTTTGTTTTTTTTTTTATTATTATTATTAAATATTAAAACAAATAAAAAAATTAAAAAATTTTGGGGTGGTTGAGTTTATTCGAAATTGTATTTTTGAAATTATAAAATTTGAGTTAAAATTAAAGTTTGAGGTTGAAATTAAAAGAAAATTAAAATATTTTTTGATTTACGGTTCTCATGATTTAAATCTTATAAATACAAACTTAGATTTAAAAACAAAACTACAAATCAATAGAAAAATATACACAAATCAGCAGCGAAATAGAGGAGAAAAGCTTGTTTGGAAGTTAAAAAAATAATCTTTTTAAGCTGTTGTGGAGCTGATTTGTCAGTTAATTAAGCTGGTTTTCTGGAGCTGTCCACTATGTTTGGAGCCGAGTTAGGGCCATAGCCAAGTCGAGTTGATCTTTTTGTTTCGGTATTTGTTTATTTTTTATGATTTTTATTTGTTTTTGTTTTATGTTATTATTTTCTTTATTCATTTTTTTAAATATTTTTACATGATTAATTTTTAAGAAATTTTAGAAAAATTATAAAATTAAACATTAATAAATTTTGAAAAATAAATAATAATTATCTAATGATAGAAATTTTTAAAAATTACAAATGATTAATTTTTATAAAATTTTTATGTGAGAAATTTTTTTTTAAATTTAACTCAAATGATGAAAAATTTAGATAAAATTTCAATAATAATAATTAATATTTATTTTTCAAATTACACAAAAAATAATAAATAATATAAACTTAATAAAAAATTTAGGATTGAATTAATAATTATTCAAAATGAGATTCTTATAAATTTTAAATGATAAATTTTTAAAAAAATTTTAAGTGATGAATTTTTTTAAATTTTACTCAAATTGTGAAATAATTTAAATAAAATTTCAATAAAAGTAATTGTATTTTTTTCAAATAAAAATTAAAATATAATTTAAAATTTTGGTTGAAAATATTTGATAATTATCCAATAATGAAATCTTAATAAAAGTTACGAATGGTTGAATTTTCATAAGATTTTTAGATGAAATTTTTTTTTTTAAATTCATCGATGGAAGAATTTATGTAAGACTTTAAAAAATAATTTTCATATTATTTTTTTTCAAATATTAAGAAATTAATAAGAATTTAGATTCTAGATAGACTCAAATGGTAAAAAATTTAAAAATAAAAATAAATTCTAATTATGAAAGTTTTAGTAATCGAGAATGGATAATTATTTAAAATATTACTTGGTAAGAAAATATTTTTAATTTTGATTCAAATGGTGAAAAAATTAGATATATTTTCAATAAAATAAAATTTTAACAAAAATAAATGATTAAACTTTTTAATGACTGAGCCTTTTTATAAAAATAAATGAAAACTTTAAATATTTTTTAGGTGATGAAATATTTTTAAAAATATTATCAAATCAATAGAGAAATTTTAAGAATTATTTTTAATATTTAAATATTAAAATAAATATAATTAGAATCAAGATAATTGTTAGGATAATTAAAAATTAAATGATACAATTTTAAGATGAACATTATAAGGGTGTTATAATCTTTTCATACGTAATCGAACTTTCGAATTTAATTATAAAATGCAAACTAAAATTTATTTTTTTAGAGATTTTTAATCAAACTTAAGAATTTTTTAAAAAGATAAATTTATTAAGTGATCAATCAAATTTTAAAAAAAGCTTGATGATAATTTTTTAAATTTTATCTAATTATAAGTTTACAAATTTTTTGACAGTAGTCACCTAAGGAACTAAAAAGTTTGCTCACTTGACTCCTTCCATTGTTGACCAAGTAAAACAGCATTATAGATCGATTGATTCGATTCAATTATAATGCGCAACCACCAAATTCAGAGTGTCCATTGCCAATCAGGTACTTTTCTCTTATTAAATTGGTCATACTTACATAAACCCTTATGATTTATTTATAATGTGGAATAGTTCTTCCATCTGTAACCTGCAGAACAGAAGAGGAAAAAATGGTAGAAATGTAGAACTGATGCTCAAACTTGATCGGATACAGAAAAATGAGTGGATACATTCCAATAATGACGGTATGCATGGTATGCCGGCTGCTTGTAGAGTGCTTCGAGACCCAATAACCAAAAAATGCCAATTGAAAATGACATTAATTGCCATTTTTTTATTTTTCATTGATTTAAAGGCAGTGCTGTGAATTGATTGAGACTTTATTAATTTGTTTTTATTCCAAGTCTACTATGGGGTCGTCGAGATGGCTTAGGGTCTTCCGTTTATTGGGTAGATTTAGAATCACTGCTTTCTATTGTTTCAAACATCATGTCTAGCTGCCCCCACCACCCAAAAAAGATGACAGCATGTCTTGCATAACATTGGTCTACGACCTAGCCTAGACAAGTATCTGTTTTTTGTTGTTTCTTGGCGGTTCTTGGCGGCTGGCTCACGTCTAAGAAACTATACTAAAACAAATACTTGTCCTAAGGTTGTGCCGTTCGCAACTAGTGGTGACCGTGTTCTTGATTTTTCAGAGAAATCAGGTTTACTTAATCTATTTATATATTTATTAAGCTCTCAATTAGATATAGATGGCAGAAGGAATTCTTTTCTATATTAAATAAACAAGTAGTAATATAAATAAAACTTTATAAGGGAAAGAATATAACAGTACTAACGTTAATACTATGTCTAATTTTGGTGATTAAGTGGCTTCAAACTCTATTTTTGTTGGCAGGCTTTGCCATTTTGGAAGAAGTCAACGTGCTAATGGAGTCATTTGGCAGGCTTCTAAACACTCAAAGGGACATATCCAAGTATACACCCCCCCTCCGGCTGTCACTCTCACTCTCTTTCTTTTAGTGGTCCTTAAGTAAGCCTCCTCCTGAAAACTTACTTGTGGAAATATGTAGTCTTCCTCCTCGGGAAAACTGAGTGACAGAGACTATTTTCCTCATAAATCCTGTTTCCTCTTATTTTTTGTTGTGTGAAGTATAAGCGGTGCAACTCAAACCACTTCGACGGCCATGGGGTACCTTTAGATTATATTTTCGTTGTGTTTACCGTCCTTTACTAGGATCTTTTCCCCTTAGAGCTCTCCTCTTGGGCAACTGATCAAAACTAAGTCGTTATTTCAACTGTGTTATGATAAGAAGAACTTCTTCAAGTTAGGTCCGCGCTGTTCATTTTGATGTTTCTATATTGGGTCTTAAGTGGAGCTGTTGCTGAGTTTTTGCCGGTAGAGTAACTGGGTAAGTTCTCTTTTTAATTATATTTAAACTCCAACGTTTAACTTGTGAGCAGTGACAGACCTACTGAAATATAGAGAATAATAACTGATTATTAACATGCATAATTGATGTCATTTGCTTGATTTTCAAGTTCTTGAGAGCTTGCTTTTGCAATGAATTTCAGCCCTGGCTTGTAACTACACCTAAGAAAGAGTCATCATCTTTACTTGGTTGCATATAGACTGTTGAAATCATTACAATTATTGCTACCAGAATTTTGTTCCTTTGATAATTAGGCTTGTTTGACAAATCCACAAATTAATCAGCATGTGTTGCTTGTTTTGCTGCTTTGTGACTTCCCTTGTGAGAAAGGAAAAATGACCTTAATTTGCTTTTTCTTGATTACAATTTTTGACTTTCAGAGGAATTTTGTGATGTTTAGAGGAGCCTTTTTCAGTCAGTATTTCAACTAGAAGGATCTTAAACAAGAAAGCTTTGTGCTCTAAAGGAAGCATTTAAGATGTGCTGCATAGTTAATGCTCCTGTAGCTTGGTTGATTCTTTTTATCTATTTACTTGACTTCATCCATAACCATCCTCTGGTCTCGATTCTTTCCAATTATATTTTACTTAACAGACTATATAATGTTGGTAAAATCATTGATGGAAGTACTCGTGCAACTGTAATTCAAATTTGTAATGATGTATTCTGCAAAAATAACCGTTTGAGGACTCGAATTGTTTTGATCAATGTGCAGAGTGAGGATACTTTTATAATATGGAACTTGGTACTGCTGACAGTGTTGATCTTCCATATTACAGCACCACTAAGGTAAATGTCAACTGGTTACTTGGTAAGTAAAAACACTGGCATTTTTATTTTTTGGATGCCTTATCAGTTACATATCAGTTTGTTTGAACTTTATGAAAAACATATTATTTTCACTTTAGCATAGTAAAATCTGAGTTTCTCTTAACAGCCTTCATAGCATTATGAGAACTCTTTGCTGTTGTTTTATTGAATTTCTAGCTCAACAGAGGGTTTCATTTTGGATTCAAGAAATTCGGGCAACCTTCAGAATTAGTTATATATATCCCTAAGTTCCGATTGTTAGTGACTCAGAGTCCAGGAGAATAGATACTAGAAGAGACCCCTTTTGAAAGAAATTTAACTTCTGTTTTTGTCCAAAAAAAAAAAAGACTTCGGGAAACATTTTGCAATCCAGTGGTTATATTTTTTTACCTTACCAGTCATCAAGAGTCCAGGAGAATAGATACTAGAAGAGACCCCTTTTGAAAGAAATTTAACTTCTGTTTTTGTCCAAAAAAAAAGAAGACTTCGGGAAACATTTTGCAATCCAGTGGTTATATTTTTTTACCTTACCAGTCATCAATTTGAAATTCTTGATTTTTCCTTTCTACACTGAGAGCGAAGCCACTATTGCTAGTTTAGTTGTGTTTGTTTCTTGACAATTGCCATTGGATGCAGGTACATCGCTTAATGTGCTTGGAGCTCAAGAAACTCATTGATAGGATTTTGTACATATTTTCAGCTCTTGAGTCTGCTAGGCCACGATGCACATCAGGAATGCAGGCATTATGCACATTACAATCGGCAATGGATAAAGCCAAGTTACTAATCCAGCACTGTTCTGAATCCAGCAAACTCTACTTGGTAATTTCTTTTTTAAATTTTACTTTTCTGTTTATAAAAGAAATAAAATATATGTGTGAAAGGAGGATCTGCTGAATCTAAAAACTGATATCACTAGTCCCAGGTTGTTGCGTTTTATTATGAAATAAATTCCTATGTTACATTAAAGCAGCATGTCATTTTTTTCCTAATCAACCAAAATGTAATGTTAAGAACACTGTTACAGTCTTGATATATTCATCCTCCCATTGGGTTATTTTGTTCCCTGGGTAAGCATTTAATTTTGAAGAGCTTGACACTTTGAATTCACATTGCCATCTTCGGTTTGTGATAGTCAAATTTATTCAGTAAGCCATTCACATAATTTTCAGGTTTTGCTTGACATTATTTGGGTAATAATTGTATTTATGAAATATTTAGGCAATTACAACAAAAGCCATACTCTTGAGGTGTGAAAAAATTCGGAAAACTTCGGAGATTTGCATGAATCAAGTTCAAGATTTGGTGCCACTGTTCTTGGCTGACAAGGTTTGTAATAACTAATAACTTTTTCTCTTTTTGAGATTTCCTGGCAGGAGAATTATTAAGTGCTTCATTTACTTGTGTTATTCCATGTATTATTTGGTGCTCTTGTTACTATAGTGGTGAAAGAATATATAGTGTTGTTTGTTAAGTTTTTAAAATTGATGTACTATCTTCAGTCTTTTTTAGCCCTTTCCTTAATTGTAGTTAATGGGAAATTACTGTTCACAGATATCTGGCATTATACATGAGCTTAGGAGTGCAAGGTTTCCCCTAGAACCTTCTGAATATGAGGCTGGAGCGGTTATACTTGCACTGCTTAAGCAGGACATAGCTGCATCAGGCTCCAACATGCAATCAGAAATTGAGGCTCTTCGACTTGCAGCTATGAGGCTGGGTATTACATCTCCTTTTGCTCTTTTGATAGAGAAAAGATGTATCAAGAAACTACTTCGAAAAGTCCATGATACAAACCCAACTAAGAACAAAATTTTGAATTATCTCTTATATCTTCTGAAAAAACATGAAAAGTTAATTTGGGAATTCCGATGTAAAAGCATCATTCTTCTTGAGGAAGAGAACCTGTTTTCACCGAAGGAACTGGAGCACGGAGTGAAAAAAGAAGAAGAAGAGACTTCACCTAATGACTTCTTCATTCCTAAACCTCCTGAGCAATTCAAATGCCCTATCTCAATGAGACTGCTGTATGATCCTGTAATTATTGCTTCTGGAAAAACATTTGAGCGAGTCTGGATAGAGAAGTGGTTTAACGAGGGCAATCAGATATGCCCTGTGACTAATACAAGGTTGGAGCAGTTGTCCCCCGCTCCAAATTTAGAAATGAAAGGCCTCATTTCAAAGTGGCTTTTGAGGCATGGAATTAAGATTCCTGAACATGCACAAGCAATCCCTTCACAGCTTTCCTTACAGCAACCTTCTTCCAGCTCCATTGCTAGCTTTGGCAGTTCTGTGCTTGGCTTGCAACTTGAAATAGGGAGTGTCTCTCTTGGTTCAATGAGTACTGAATCTAGTTTAGATTCATCAGATGGGAAATGTAATGATGAGATTACATCCGGGCTGCCTCAGGTTGCTGCAGATTCTCAGAGTCAAAGATATCATCACTCTTCAATGACTTCAAGTAGTCATGATATTGGTGCAGCCTTTCTTTCTGAACTTGATAAACATTCCTGGAAATCTCGATGCAAGGCTATTGAAAATGTTAAAGGTCTTCTAGAAGACAATGATAAGGCCCAGCATTTGACTTTTTCAAATAGTTATGTTATTCCTGTGATTAAATTTTTGAAGGATGCAAATGAATTATGTGATATAAAAATGCAAAAAGATGGAGCAGAGGTTCTTTTAGCGATTTTGAGCAGTAGCAGGTAACATTTCTCTCTGGTATCCTTTGTTCTTCTTTAGCTACTTAGGCGTTGTTAGTAAAAATATTATCGAGTTAAGAGGCAAATAACTAGACCTGAGTGGGGAGGCATGTAAGAATCAACGCTTGGATATTTCTTTGAAAAGGTCAACCCATCATTAGAAACCGTATAAATATTGCAATAAATAAAATCAAGCGTATCAAGTATTCAAGTGACTCCCCACTTGCATAATACAATTATTATCTGGTAAATAAATTCAGATGATGGGAAATAGGTACATAGTGTAAGTAGCAAACAAAGTTTAGTAGCTGGAGCTTAGCCAAATTAAAGCCCCTCGAGGAAGATTGGCACAGCCAGTGCCATGTAAATCTGTTGAGTTGATTGAATGCCCGTGGTGCTGGCTGCTTTGGAAAGTTAGAGGAAGTTTTGGTCCTCGTAATCACTGGCATAGGATTATCTATTCCTTCACTTGCCCTCTGATTTTGCCTTTCTCTATTGTGTGCTGTAACTTTGAACTATAAATCTTTCACTGCTTTGATTTATTGTTCTTGACATCTACTTTTCATACAAAGTTGCATTGTCCTAGGATAGCAGAAGCATTCACTTATTATGTGATGATAAAAGTATCTGTTCTTACCTGCAGAACCGAATTACCTCCCTGTGATGAAGATGTTATCTATTTGTTGGCATCATTGTTGGATTCTGAAACAGCTGGAGAGTCCCTTGCAATACTGGAGGTCTTATCCTGGCAACAGTACTATAAGACCAGAATTGTGGCATCTGGCGTTTTGCCTTCCATCCTAAAAGTTCTTGACAATACAGTCACAGAATTTTACATGCTTGCTCTGAAGATCATATGTAATTTGTTGAATGGCAGTGATGTTGGTTATCATATTGCATATTTGGGTTATATCCCCAAGTTGGTTTCTTTGCTTGAGGATTCAAATGTTGCAGGCTATTGCATTGAGATTATAAAAAATATATGCAATATTGAGGAGGTTAGAATTGAAGTTGCTGAAGCCAATTTATGTACTTCGATAGCCACACTCTTCGAAGCCGGCAATAAGAAGGAACAAGAGCTTGCTGTTGATGTGCTCCTGTCTTTATGCTATGACAGTACAGGATATTGTCAAATGATAATGACAGAAAACATAATTCAATCTTTGTTCAGCATATCTGTCAATGGCAGTTCTAGAGGATCCGAGAATGCATTAATACTGCTTGACCTCTTGGAATTCATGATGAAAAGTGATGCTTCTCAATGTTCAGTCCCTAGCAGCTTTTCGACCCAAGGAAACTCGCATGTCTCCAGCAATGAATTTATCAGAGTGCAAAATTCATCTTCCAAGGCATTTGGATGTCTGAGAAAGACATTATCAAGGCTTTTACATGTCAAATGTTGACTTTCCTTTTGATTTTTGGTGCTTGAATGGCTTTCTTCGTTGAGAACCCAGGAATAGGATGCTAGTCCAACCCATTAATCCATATTTGTTTCTATTAATCAGGGGGATTAGCCATGAATTTTGCCATGTTCTAATACGTACTCTCATATTACTACATCTATAATTGTTTTGGTTGTACTTAGTTTAACCTAATTTTGTATACTTTTTTCATGAGATAATTTTTATGTTTTTTTTAGAGTTGATTTTTTGTGTAATTTTTTAATTATATAAACAGGGTTAAGAGGTTATATATTTTATTTTTCTAATTTTTTATTATATTCTAAAAAATGTGTTTAAAAATTCAAAATGTGATCGTTTTTCTTTTTGAGTTCATTTTTAATTAAAAAAAAAAAAGTACCGTAAGCATGCCAAAAAGCCCTAATGCTCTCCCCTCATCATCAGTCCCTCCACTAAACTCCTAAAGTCTAAGCCGTCCATTATAGTATTGTACGGGCAAAATCCACGGTCCCGGTAACCTTTACCCACGCCCATCTTTCTTGGCTAGTTTCTTGTTCTTTCTTCCCCGCGAACCAAACAGACTTGGTCCGCCCTCTTCATCCCGTTTCCCATCCTTTATTTCATCACTAAATTTTTTGATCTCCCAGGTATTTGCATTTATAAGTAGAATTTCGTTTGTTCATTTGAAGTTTCTGAGGAATTTAGGATTAGTGTTTTGGCTCCTAAACATGAACTTGAAGCGTTTAATTTCTCCGAAAACAATCAATAATTTATCAAAAATCAATGGAAAAGGACAACCGGTTTCCAATAATTCCAAAAATTTATCAACCATTTCCGCCGCAATATCTCATTCCCTTCATCCATAGAACAGTGATCAAAGCTCTGCTTTTATTCAAATCCCTAGACTCATTTTTCCTTTTATTAGATATAATCACTCAACACAAGAAGCTAAGCTAAATAATGCCAGTATTGAAGCAAAGCTTGTGTCTAGTGATTTTGAGGAAGAGGAGGATGAAACGGTGAATGAGTTTTTATCGCAAGTCGTTTGGATAATGAGAAGTTATCCGAAGTATACACAGATTGTAATAAGGAGACAATTGATGGGATGCTTTTGATTTTTGTTGAGAAGGTTGCGGAGGAGATGGAGAAGGGTGGTATCCAGCAGTTCCACGGTGGCAATGCCATCATAGGAATGTAGTGAAGATTTGTGGAGGACTGTATGGGAAGTGAGTAATGTGGTGTTGGAGGATATGGAGAAGGCGAGGAAGAAGGAAAAATTGAAGCAGTTTTTGCAATCTGAAGAAGTGAAAGAAATGTGTCGGTTTGCTAGTGAAGTTGGGATTCGTGGGGATTTGTTGAGGGAGCTCTGGTTCAAATGGGCGAAAGAAAAGATGGAGGAGAATGACTTTTATGGGATGATGGAACGTCTTAGGTATAGAAAGCCTGCAGAGGGTGGAAAGATCTTCACTGAACAGGCTGTTGTAGCAGAGGATAAACCTTGGGTTGCATCTCTTCCAAAAAGAAAGGGAAAGATAAAGTATAAGATCTATGGACTGGATTTATCAGATCCTAAGTGGGTTCAAGTGGCTGATAAAATTCATGTGAGAGAGGAAATGGTTTGGCCTCAGGAGCCAAAGCCAATATCTGCGAAGTGCAAATCGGTCATGGACAAAATCCTTTCATTAAAGAAGGAGGATGATCGTTTTCAGCTTTTGGCTGAATGGATAGAGCTTTTGCAACCTAGTCGTGTTGACTGGGTCACTTTGCTTGAGAGATTGGAACATCTGAATCCTGACATACACTTAAAGGTACAGTTTCGTTATTGTTCAGCCCATGTTGTCACTTAATTTTGCATGATATTTTCATGTTGTTACATCCCATAGTACTGAATAATTATGGCATGATCTATATTGGCCTTTTCTTGACCTATGTAAGTTGGTGATATATATATATATATGTATGTATGTATGTATGTGTGTGTGTATGTATATATATATATATATATATATACACATACATATATATTTATTTATTTATTTATATTTTTAATTGAATTTTCTCTAATTTTAGGCTGCAATGACCAAACATAAATACTTTTTTTTCCTGATAACTTTGTTGTATATGTATTTGGATGCATCTTTCTCTTCATGACCCGTTTGAATAACACACATGTAAATATGAGTATTTGCATGGTGAAATTTTGATAGTGGAGCTACATATTCTGAACTTGCTATTATGATGTTGAATATTTATAGGTAGCAGAACTTGTTTTGAGAGAAAAATCTTTCCAAACAAACATTCCTGACTTTACAAAACTGATTGGTGCCTATGCTAAAGAGAATTGAGTATAAGATGCTGAGAGAATCCTTAAGAAGATGGTTGAAAATGGTATTATGCCTGATATTTTAACTGCTACAGTTCAAGTTCACATGTATAGCAAGGTGGGCAATATTGACCGTGCTAAAGAAGCTTTTGAAAGCTTGAGGAGCTGTGGCTTCCAACCAGACATGAAGGTCTAGACCTCAATGATAATGGCATACATTAATGCTGGTGAACCTAGGTTTGCTGAGTCGTTGATGAAAGAGATGGAAACACGAGACATCAAACCCTCAGAGGAGATTTACATGGCACTGCTTCGGTCATATGCTTATAGTGGTGATGCTGTGGGAGCTGGACGAATTGCAACTACCATGCAGTTTGCGGGATTCCAACCTACTAGAGAATCATGTTCATTGCTTCTGGAGGCATATGGGAAAGCTGGTGGCCCCCGATCAAGCTAGGAGCAACTTTGACAACATTATAAAACTTGGCCACAGACCTGATGATAAGTGCACCGCTAGCATGATTGCAGCTTATGAGAAGAAAATTTTATTGGATAAGGCCTTAAACCTTCTACTGCAGCTGGAGAAGGATGGTTTTGAACCTGGCACTGCCACATATATTGTTCTTGTGGATTGGTTGGGTAAAATGCAGCTGGTTGATGAGGCTGAGCTGCTATTGGGAAAGATTGCTGAACAGGGTGAAGTTCCTCCTTTGAAGGTTCAAGTAAGCCTCTGTGATATGTACTCAAGGGCTGGATTTGAGAAAAAAGCTCTTCGGGCTCTTGGAGTTTTGGAAGCTAAGAAGGATGAATTGGGTCCTGATGAGTTTGAGAGAACTATAAATGCACTTATAGCAGGTGGTTTTGTGCAGGATGCTGGAAGGATACATGGGCTGATGGAGGCCAAGGGCTTTGCTTTATCAGAGCAATTACAGGTTGCCCCAATAGCTTCTCAGGCTTTCAGCAGGAAAAGACCCACAATGAGATAGCGTTGTCATTAGAAATGATTCAGAAACTTTTGCTTGCAACAGATTGATGAGATGGTTAGATAGTTAAATTTAGAAATCTTAGCACACTGAGTAGCCAGTGGTATGAATTGATGAACAGGTGAGACAAGGTATGATGATTTGTCAACCTAATTTTCTTTTGAGATCTTGCTTTGGTTCTCATTAGTGGTTATGGGCTTCTCCCGTTTGTTGAATCACAGTAATTTGTAGTAATAATTATTGGAAAGACATAGGTTGCTTTCTCCCTTGTTAATTGAATTTGTTGTTTTCCGTTTGTTTTTGTATCAACAAGGCAGATTATGTTAATCTCAGATATGCAATGGCTCACACCAATATAGGTGTGTCTTTTCTAGACTTTTCTATTTGCAATTTTCTGTCTTTATTGATCCACACAGGAAGAGGTATTTGAGCCATCCTGGGGTTGGCAGCTATACCGTTTTTCATTCATCTCTTGTGTTTTTCCTTTTTATTTATTTAAAGAAAGAGAAAAAAAGTCATTTCCCAGTTCCAAGATGTGAGCATAAGTAACATGAAGTTGGTTTCTAGGAACCTTTTGAAGCCATTGTTCTCGTTTGAATTCTGTCAGCCAAACTTTTGTAGAATTCTAGTAGTAGTCTCCTTTAATGAACTCGTTCAATCTCTTTAATTCTCCCTTCTGTTGTTCCGCCACTGCTCGGACAACGTCTACAATAGAAACCATGCCTACTATTCTCCCATCTATGACCGGAACATGCCGAATGTGATTGTCTGTCATCATTAAGGATACTCATTGCTTCTCTTAAAATCAAATTTAAAAACGAGTTGATTCCATCTTTCATGCATTCAGATACATATATCACCATACCTGTCATAAGTTGCATTGCTTGAAGAATGCTTGTATCAGATTTCACTGTAATTAACTTGCTCTGTTTCACAAATGACAACTTATGACAGGTTTAAATGTTGTGGAGTTCAGTGATAAAAAAAATGGAAGTTCTGAAAGAGAGAAATTACCTCCTCGGTCATGATTTCCCCTACTCTCGTGAATTTAGGTGATCTTCCTTGCCCAATGATCTTCCTCAGGTAGTCTTATCCATTCCACCGTTAGGAAATTAACAGGTCTCAAAGTTAGAAAGATTTAAATAGAAATTCCTTGTTATGATTAAACTTCCATATTGATTATTCTAGTCAATATTGGAGCGTTAACAACATAATGCCAACGGTGGTCAGGCTGAGCCTTTATCACATAATTTTTTTTTTGTTGTAGATCCTGGGAAGCCTAGATACTGATGAACATTGTGATTTGTCTCTAGATTCTGGGCAATATAAGAGAAATGTTATGGTGATCTTTACCTCTTTCTGTGATGATTCCAGCAATATGTAGTTGCTCTCCTGGTTTTAACACCACCAATGACCCAATGTTATGTTCTGCCATCTGCAAATTTCCTCCTTTCTTTTAATAACAATCTCCAGACAATGACAATAACTAGGAATTAGTGAAACAGTGTCCGTTTTAGATTCTGAAAAGAAAAAATTGTAGTTTGATACCTACATTTTTCATGGCATCATCGACATTGTCATTGATGCGGCACCAAAGCCAAGACCCAACATTTTCTTCTCCCTTTGTCATTAGTACATCTGCAACAGTCATGTTGTCTAATCCCTTCTCTTGCATTTCTATGGGATGAGAGGAAGTGACACAACCAAAACGTGAGAGCATGTTTTTCCCTTCAATGGAGACTCTGCCTCGTGAATTTTTTAGAATCGACAGCTTGACTGTTTCCTGGCATGATCTTAGTCCTTGGATAAGCCTTTGCATTTTGGCACTGTACATCAATATTAGATTACAAATAAAAAATTTTGTTTAAATGTAATTCAAACCCTTGTTTTTTTACTATAACATTACATATTTTAAAGTGCATTACAGAATTATAATGCTTAAAAATGACAATAAAACAAATTGAGAATTACATACCTTGGAGGGACAGCTGATATTGAGACTGTGGGAGCTCCTTTGACAATGAAGCTAGGAACCCGGTCCTGGTCTTTTCTATGGTGAAGAAGCAAGAATATATTTCGCTGATCCTCGTCTTATATTAAGGGAATTCTTTACTTGATTAACTAGATGAAGGAAAACGCAAACTTGGCTCTGCCATTCACTTTGTTGGAATGTTCCTTGCCTCCATCTTAGGCATAACAATAACAGGGAAGTTAACAGTTGCGTCAAAAGGATTAAAAGATGGAATAAAGTATGAAACTTTCTTTAAAAAGTTTGGTTTTTGTTTTACAATGAAAACATACTCCAAGAATCTATTTGCCCCAACTTGAGTAAAATTTAAGATTTATAACATAACGTAAATCTTTCTTTTAAAGAATGACTAAAGGAAGCCAGGTGATTGTCGGAGAGAATGCCTTTGGTGGGTTAAGAGTTAAGTTTGTATTATAATATTTGCCATGGCAGAAAGCGAAATTCTGGCATCTGCTAATTTAAGCCCTATCTTGTCCTCAAAGCTGGTTGAACAAGGCTTTTAATTAGCACGTCAAAGTAAAAAATGACATTGAAGCAAGTATATACTGGCAAGTATATACTGGCAAGGCCTTTAAGAAAAGAATAACAATTCCCGGTCTTGTCTGAATAACAGATACATGAAATGTATGAAGAAAACAAAAATTAGATGCTAGACCGACCAGACAAGAAAAATCTGCCTTAAGAATCCATAATATTATATAAAATGATTTGTCCTCTCGTAAAAGCAAGGAGGTTGAGAATGTAAATTAGACGAAAGTCACGAGTGCAAATGTCTCGTAGGCTTTCCAAGGCATCAGACTCAAACCTATATATGCAGATCTCACATCAGACGTGAGTCATCATCAGAAAGAACCCCGAATAACTTCCATCTCTATTGTTATTCATTGTTATTTTTCTGTTCCTTTTCAAACATGGGAGATCAGAGGCAACGTTTTCGTTTTCGACTCCCTTGGCTCTCGTCAGCTATCACTCCCCGCCCTGCGGCTCCTCCTCGTCCTGCTGCTGAACCACAACCTCGACCTGCAGCTCCAACTCAAGCACCTGCCCAGTCAGCCACTACCATCCCTATCCGACGGCCACCATTTCGGCCTGCAGGGATCGCCCCAGTACAGACCACTCCCACCCAGTCTCAAGCAGCAGCACCAAAAACAGAAACTCAGCCAGCAGCACCATCACGTGCGGTCACTGAATCCAAAGCTACTTCGCAGCCAGCATCACCATCTCGCCTAACAAATCAAATCAGAGCCTCCTCAGTTCCACCATCACCATCTCGTAGAGCCACTGAAACTCAAGTGACTTCTCAGCCAGTACCGCCATTTCGTGGAACAATTCAAAGCCAGGCTGCCTCTCAAACCCGACCACCATCTCCTGTACCCACACAAGCAAGGGCTGCCTCTGTGCCTCCATCTCCATCTCGCATTGCTTCCCAGCCCCAATCAACGGTACAGGCAGTCTCCAAGCAACAATCTCCATCCCGTTTGGCCTCTCAGCCAGCGGGCCAAACATCTGCAGAACCGTCAGCTAGACCAGAAGGGTCCCAGCTTCCAAGTTCTACTCAACCCCCATCATCTGCCTCACAAGAAACCACTTTTCAACCGTTTGGTGTTGCAGTAAAGCCTTCCCAGGCAACTGCCGAAGTAAAAGAAGTTGCACCAATTACTGCAGCAGCTATAGAAACACCTTCAGCACCAAGAATGCCAAAGGAAAGGGAAGAAAGGGAGAAGGTTGAAGAAGAACGCAAGAAAGGACCAACAAAGGGTCCAACTCAAGAAGAGCCAGAGCAGAAAACAAAAAAAAGGGGGCTACTGGGGGCTGCTTTGGAAACGGGAAAGAGACACCAGGAAAAGCAAGAAGATAAGAAGGCATGGACAATCACAAGCACTGATGAAAAACAAATCAAAACTGTGAGTTCAACACATTCAAAAGATGGGATCACGCCGGATAATTCTCATCAAAAGCATGTCACTTCTAGTTGGGAACAAGTTCCTCTGCACAAAGAGATCAGGGAAGATATTTCTAAGTTTGTTCATAAGCTGGCAACAGGGCAACCAAAGCTGCCTACAGATGAAAAATCGATCAGTGTTCTAACCCTAGCAGGAGAAAACAGAGGAGCCTCTTTTCACATGGGGTCAGAATCAACCAAAAAGGATGGATTAGTCCACACTCAGAGGGGTTATAAGGCCAACCCAGATGACAGTCCTGATGCTACCACTGACGGAGAAGGAAGCTCCCAGGGAAGAAAGCCCAAGGATTCAATGACCAAAGAAAATCCAGCACCAAGAGCATATGTCAATAGTAACACACAAAGCATCAATAATTCACTTGTGTTCGAAAGTTCTGTGAACGGAAATGATCCTGGCGTTCATCTAGAATTTTTACACAACTTAGCAGAATCAACCAAATCTAGTGCAAAGGCGGAGCCTCTTGAAACACGCAGGGCTGCATTTAACATTACACCAGCAGAGAAGCTTAAATATGAGCCTACAGTAAGAAGAAGAGGCCGCAGAGGGCTTTTCACGGAACCAAGTGACTCAGACCCTGATAATCCCGAAAAGCCTAGACGACATGGTCGCCGCTAAAGCTGTGGAGAGAAGGACAAGGAAAAGGAGATAGGGGTTCTCTGACCACATAAATTACAACTTTTAATAATTACCTATCAGTTTGCATAAAGCATATGCATTCATGATAAAGTGAATGATTATGATATATTGAAAATAAGGATGCCATATTGTCCAGAACCAGCTCCTGAGCCATAATGCCTGTTGCATTTTCATGCTATACTGCTATGCAAAACAAAATGCACTTTTTACTGCAATCTGCAATAGAACACCAAGTTTAAGGAGGAAAAAACTTTGTGATATGCTATCACAACATAGTTCCCTTGAATATTGTGCAACATTTTAAATGTAAAAGGCGCAGAATGTGATGAAGCTAGATGCTCAGGGGAGAGTCCGGAGCTTGCCATTCAAAAATAAATATATAGTAAAACTTAGAATACGTTTGTGTAGCCCTCGTTACATAAAAGAAGTATGCATAGTAACAAAGGCAGTTGCCCATGAAAATGGCAAAGCCTAAAGAGCTTCCAAAGAGAATATCTACAATCAAATTCTAGTGAAAACTAGCATGATCATGCCCGTAGAGGGAACAAGAGAATTGCTATTCACAAACAGGTTTTGTGTCAAAGCTGCTTAAGCTGATTGCAAAGGCTTGGAAGGCAGAGAGTGGGTAACGATAATCCATGGTGAAAATGTCCTTACCAATCTTCCCAAATTGCAGAATCACTTTTTCTTGTTCAGCCACTGTAACATTTTGGCTTGCCTCTACAGCAGCAACCAACTGGAAATTCTTTACAGAAGCCACCGTAACACGTCCTTTAAAATTTAGGCACCAACACTGCAATTGTTCATGCCATCTAGGAGCTTTATTTTTCAAAACTAAGGGTGCACTTTGCACTGATTTCAGAGGCTTATAATAGCCAGTTGAGTCGAACCCAACTCGTGGCCCTTTTCCTTCTGAATCTAACAAGGGAGAAGAATCCTCATCAAGGCAATTTGTGAATGCCATTGGAGTAGGAGCAGTTCCTACTTCTTCAATCGCGGAGATGGGGATCAAGTGCATGGTACACTGCATTCTTCTTGGACCTCTGGTGCGAAGAACATTGAGCTCATAAGATATGTTGGCTGTGTTATAGTTACTTATAGGTACCCTCGAAGGCACCTGCTTCAAACGAGTTTTCAGACGCGATTGACAACTGGATTGGACTGTAGAGTCATCTGGAGGTTGACTGTCAAAAACGTTGAACTTGGTTCCAAGGAAATTAGACCTGTTAAAGCTTCACTCTTAAATTTCATGAAAAAAGAGACCAATCATTGAGAAACTAACAATTTTCACACATCTAAAAGCTTACCTCAGTTTTCCAACATAATTGTTGCTTGATCTAGAGAAATCATTCCCAACTAAAGATATCACAAAATCAGTACAGGTAGTCCTTCTAACTTTTTTTGCAACCAGTAACAGTTTACTCAAATCACCTGACAGAGCTGGAAATTCGTAAATTACGCTAATAAATATCAGTTATAAGAAACAAATCACCCATTTTCAAAAATAATAAATAAATAAATAAATAAAAACACCCAAAACAATCAACGCCAACAAAAAAAAAGAAAGTAGAGGAAAAATTACCAGGACTGAGACCCATATACAATTGATATGTTGAAGTTGCCCTTTCCCTCCTGATAAAGCACTGAATCGGAGTATCCCTTGGTCCAGGCTAAACCCAAAAAAAAAAAAAAAAAACTCACAATTAAGTAAACAAAAGAAAGATTTTTTTTTTAAATAGAGGAAAAAAAGAAGAAAAGAGGATGAAACTTTGCCTGCTTTAAAGATATGGGGAAAGTTAAAAAGCCACATTGTTCAGGAGTCTTAACAATCTCTTTAGTAATTTCTCTCCAAGATGTACAAACAGAAGCACAAGCAACCACATCTCTCCTTCCTGGCCAACATGTTTCCCTGGCTTCCACTCTTTGAATTATATCTAAAAGTAATTCCGGGGGTAAATTTGCCCATTGCCCTTGCTCAACTAATGCAGTTGAAGAAGAAGAAGAGGCAGCTTCTGGAGCAATAAAGGCTCGTCCTCGCCTAAGATTATGTTTCTTCTTCTCTGAACTTTTCTTTGATATATTTCCAATCTCCCGAACAAAGCTTTTCAATGGCATTTCTCTTAAATTTGAAGAGGTAATCAGGTAATAAGGAAAAAAAATGTAAAATTTTGAAGATTTTTGTTTTTTTTTTCTTGGGTTTTTGGAGTTTACCTGAAAGATGGTGATTTTATTCTGTTATTGGATCCAAATTGAAAAGGAGAAACCTTTAACACAAACAAAAACAAAATCTTCAAAAAAATTTAAAATGCTGAAAAGAAAATTTCGAAAAAAAATGTTAAAATTTCCAGAAAGGAGAGACAAATTCATCGGAAAACACGAAACGGAGAGGCAAAAATGGAGAATTTACACAATCTCCAATCAAAGAGAGAGAGAGAGAGTCTAAAGAAATGAGAAACCTAGAGATTTGTAACCGTTTTTTGTAAAACGTTAACGCCGGCGGTTTGTCTGATTGTTTGTATTTCCTCTGTCTATCTCCGCCTCTCTCCGTCGCTGCCACCGCCTCAAGCTTCTCCGCGACAGCGACTACCACACGATGAAGGCTCTGCTTTTTTATCCTCTGTCTCATTGATTCTAATTTAAACGACTTCGTAATTTTTTAAAACCGTTTTTTTTTTTTTATTTTGACTTTTGTCCGTTAATTTTAGTTGGCGGGTTTTTGTGTGTGTTCACAAAGGAAATAGCACTGGGGACACGTGGCAGAAATGAAGACATGAGCCCTCAATTGGATTTTCCCTGATTAAAATATTATTATACTCTAAAAAAGCATAATTAAAGTTTTTTTTTTCATTTTTTATGAGTTTGGAAGTTCAAAATTAAAACTTCTTAAATTTCAAAGTAATTTTTTAATAAAAAACCAACACATCACCTTTTTAAATTTTGAAATAGCATTAATTCTTTGAAATTGTTTTTAATATTTTATTTTTCTACACTTACATTTGATATTAGCATATAGTTTCCAAAAAGAAAAATTACTATGTTTGTTTTTTTAAAATGTATGATTAATATGATTCAAAATTTCATATCCTCATTTTTATTGATATATTTAGATGAAAATTTTCGATTCTAATCATTTTTACAAAATATTAATAATACCTTTTTTATTTTTATTCTTTTTTTTAATTAAAGAAATTGACAAATAATTGAATGATATTCTAATAAAATGAAACCATAAATTAAAAGAGAGTTAAAATTTCATTTAAATAATATTTATTTTCATCATAGGGTCTATTAATAAAATTAAAGTATTAAATTGTTAATTTTAATTAATGATAAAGTTATATCAACCTTAAATTTTTAAAAAAAAAATTTGCTCTTTTTAGAGTTATATAAGAGAAAATTAGTGATTAATTATATGCACGAGGCAGTTAGGCATCAAAGAGTCCCTCGCGATTCCTTTCCATAGAATATTTCCTCAACAATTGTACAAGAATTGAAGAATATATTATATATTTCCATCTTCAAAAAGATTTTGTTTGTTAATAATACCTCTTCATAATTAGTAATATTCTCTTACCCCAAAGTGGTCTTTGAAATTCGTAAGGTTTACATAATTTTGTATTGTAATTAAGACAGATTTTCACAAAAGGAAAAGTAGAAATAAACTATTATCTTTTCATCAAGAAAAGGGTTCACACCAAACAAGAGTTTCGAAATAGACTTGTAAATATTTTAATGGTTTGAAAATGTGATTATATAATATATAAATATCATAACTAAACCCTAAAACAACTCAAAGATAGAGAAAGAAAGGAAAGGAAATTCATGCAACAAAATGAAAGTAAAGCAAACGTGATTGTGAACTTTTGGTATTTGATGTTTTTGCGATAATCATTGAAATGTTTCAAGAGAAGTTGAGAAACGTACAACTGATAGGCTGATCCCAGGCCGCTGTCAAAGGTTGAAATGACCAAAGATTGAAGACTTAGGAAGAGCTCCAACGCCCTCCTGGAAGCTGCATGTAGCTGGCTAGCATGCAACAACCGAGTCAGCCATGTCAACTTTGAATATAAGCTCAATGTTTGCGCTTCTAAATTATTGAAGCAAGTAAAAGTTTTTAAAGAAATTACTTAATATTCCCCGCACGCGTGGATTGTAATTAGCTACATGTCCTCTAGTTCGAAGAGAATGCAGGCCCATGACACATCGACTACCCAGTCAGTGTCAGGTTAAGAACAAGATACAGTGAATTCAACTTTAAGTCGTAAGGTCACACTTGCATAATCGTTAATCAAACAGTCCTGTTACTAAACATTGAATTATGCTTCTATGGATGGTGGGAATTTTTCTTTCTACAAAAGTTTAATTATAAAATGACAGCTTCGATGAGAATCTCTAATGTTTGCTGAACATATCTTTTCATAATTCAGTGAGAAAGTGGTTGGTCAATTGTGGAAAATCCATGCTAATTAAAAAAACCCTAAAAAGGTTTAAGGATTATAATCTAATTTGTTTATAAAATAACGTTGATGTTGATTTAACTTAATTACACCAGTTTCGTCAGAAAAAGGTAAGCTTAGATGTAGGGGCCTCAATGAACTTCGGCTATTGTTTAAACTTTAAGCTTTAAATCCTTGACTCTTTGCATCATTAATTTCCACCGAAAAGGAAAATGTTAGACCCACTAGAATTTTATTGCTATATTATTATATATAGAGTAGTAGTTTAATTATAGATAGACATGAACGAATTGTATGATTACTGTCCCCTCCATTGGCTGTGTTCTAGACTCTAAAAGGAACTCCTAACATATATATGAGAATGATTCTGTCATGCATGCTTCAATTATAGCAAGGAATGGTCTTTTGTTTCTCTTTTATATTCTTACGTACTGTATTCGATTGATTATATAAATTTTATACACATTCTTTAATTTTGCTTTCTTAAAAACATCATTTTTTTGGGTTCAAGTAGAATCATCAATTATTGACACTAGGTGTTAGCTGTGGCTTTTCAAAACAGACCACCCAAACATTAGGGTCCACTCACCAACTGGCGAATCTAGATGCAATGGAGGAGACCTTGACCTGACTGCTGAAAACTGCCACTAGTGATTTTAAATAGTAGTTAGCAGTATTTTTCATGGGATTTTCTTGCTTGTTAGAATGAATGAATGAAGAGTCTAGTTGGGGAACTGAAAGTGGTCGTACGTTCATGCTAATCAAGGTCTCCAGCTCAGATACAAGCCCTTTATAATAACAATGGCAATGAAATAAGTCCTAGCTCAACAACTACAATGAGCCGCATTACTCAATTGGTTTCAAGCAAATTGAAGTGCTAAGTTAGGTGCCTGTCTGTTTGTACCATACAAGGAAAAAAAAAAAAGAAAAAGAAAGGGAAGCTGTTTGCTTTAGTTTTGAACTTTCTACTTTTATCATACCAAAACAAATAAATGCAGCCACGCTATAGAATGAGCAGTAGAAGCAAAGCAAAATATTAATGTGTCTTTTAAAACCCATGATCCTTGGGGAAGTGAACGGTGGAGCCCTTTTTTTTTCTCTTTCTTTCATGGATGCACTGTATGGCATTGCAATTTGGTTGAAAAGGAATCATGTTTTTGCAGTTTGGAAGTTTGCCAACGGGTAGGATGCCCACAAGGACAAATATGGGTGGTGCATCGACATGAATTTGATCGGCATATTCGACCTGGATAAGATTTGGTGTTAGAAAACTGCAGTCTCACCTCCCATAGAAAAGAAAAGAGTTTTGTTCTTGATTTGATGATGAATTCGGATGTGCCATTCACAATTTGATTCAGAGGACATATGCCAGCTAAGAGTTTAATTGGAGCTCTGCCAATTTTCAGTCCCTACTTAATTACCCCAATGTCTTTGATTACATGAATAAATGGTTTACCTTGTTTGGTATCCCAAATAAATTTATATGGCTCACTGCTGAAGCTACTGATTTCACAATAATTGGCGTTGAGTTCTGATGGGATTGAATTCTGTGGCATTTTACAACCAGGTTGAGTAGGTCATACTTGTTGGTGTAGTCCAGATGTTTTGAGTGGGAATCAAGATCGATGAAGATATTCATGGCAATCAAAATCATGAAAAGATGTTTATTATTGAGTTAAATTTTTATTGCTCCAAATTTTCATTTTTTTAAAGTATTTGTATATGGTAAATATTAGACAAATTAATCCTCAAAATATATGAAAATTCTTTAAAAAATGAATATACACGTGTCTAAAATATACACATATATGACATTCACTTTCGAATTCGAATAATTGAGGTTTGTATGGGTAAGATTTTATTTGAAAGAGAGCAAATTTCATGCTCTTTGCAATGATGAAAAGAGAAAAGAATAGAAAATTCTTCAACAAGAGAAGAAAGGGTATTAAAAAAAAAGAACAATATTTAAAATTAAGGAGCCATCAAGAGTTCGTGAAGATCACTAATTATTAACAGTCATGAGACCATGCATACACCAACGATGAATACTAGGCAAGTGACCTTTGGTTCATGCTGGTTCTGGAGCTTAATTTCCTTCTTGGTAATGAAAAACAAAGGAGAAAAGCAAACCGACTTTTGTTCTTTCCTAAGCTTTTTGTCATGTCATTCTTTTTCATTTTCCTTCTAGATTCTAATAATGGTCGGTGCTTGTTGCTTCAATATCATCCACTGACGCAATCATAGATGGGAATTGCAAAGTTTTAAGGCAAAGTAGGTGAAAAAGCAAAAGCAACACCCCAAGAACGAAACTAAACAAAAGTGAAAGGTTCCTTCTACCTGGTGAATATTTCATCCCCTAATTTCTAACTCATAAACCCAAGTTGTTTGAGATTGGGTCTGAGGCTCTGAGCAAGACAAAGATCTGAATTTCTTCATTAACTGTTGAGCTTAGACTGTGGACTGAATCTGGACTCCTTTTTCAGTCCATTGCTCACATTGTGACCAGATTTGGAGCTGAACAGCTAATTGACCCAAAAGTAGGAAAAGATAAGAAGAGCCCAAGCTGCAAAAGGGTCAACGGACAGCTGGACAGGCACCAAGTCAGGGGTAAAGAAGCCGGCCGAGCCATGGTCAACTCACCCATTCAAACAAAGATTACATCCTCCAGTTATCGTGAATTGACAGTAACAAAGAATTTGAACCAGAAAGAACATGCCAAGGGTGCTTTTTAAGCTATCTCAAGACTTGTGCAACATGAATATTGGCAAGTTATTAGAACTTGGGATTAAGCTGAGCTAAATCCCACATATTTTCCAATTTTACATTTGTAAATTGTAACGTTTATCTCAAGCAGCCGAACCGAACCCATCATTTCCTTTCAAGTGGGGCTAAACTATATCAATAACAAAAAATCGTCGTTTAGATAAGATATTTAATGATATTGATCCACTAGTCCAACATCAATTAATTTATTACTACAATGGAATTTTAAAATTTTTTTTAATTAAATACATTTTTAAACATCAAATTTAATTTCGTTAATTTATATATTTATTTTTAAAAAATAATATATAATAAATTTGATATTCAAATTTAAACATTTATAATTTTTTTTTTTTTTGTAAATTAGATACACTTTTCTATTCATTCAATGATTGAAATTGTCTATTTTAAATTACAAAATTGCAAAAACTCTTCATTTTTATTGTGTTATCAATAAATAGACTAGTTGTATTAAAATATTGAGACTAACAATATAATTTCAGGAGTGCTGAAAATTTGTTTTTGAGTTGCAATTATTAGTTCTTAAAAAAGAGAAACATAACCTTTGTAATGAATTAAACTCATTATGAATTCTAACTCAGTGAAATTAAGATCAAGTGGATGCCTAGCTAGAACAAAATCAAAGGGCGGCCATGGCCTATCGAGTCCTCCAAATTTTCAAGTTACCGGCTGCTTGTGTTAGGAGCTACCCCAGCCGTTTGTGATATTGACGTACACACGTTTGCTTGAAATTGATGCATATATGAACTTAAAAAAAAAATACGATGTATATATGTCACACTTCCATGGCAAGAAATCGGCCCCTGAAATGTATTAAAGAACAATATCCACCATAATCTGTCCAGAAATCAGTGATCTTAGTACAAGTTCGTCTCCTTATTTACTTCATCAACTTGATCAAGAAACAAATTAAACCTCAAGCCTCAAGGTCATAGTAAATCTAGTTGTCGTCGTCCCAAATTATTTTCCAACGATGGCTCATGCTAATTCTAGCTACACTTGTATCTTTGTCACAACTTTATTCATTTTCATGATAGCTAGCCCTCGAGCAGACGCTGCTGGAACTTCCGTAGCCTTACTTGTAAGAGTTGACCAATCAGGGAAGGGAGACTATAGGAAGATACAGGACGCCATTGATGCCGTGCCATCCAACAACAAAGAACTTGTCTTCATATTGGTTAAGCCCGGTATCTATAAAGAAAAGATTGTCGTGCCTGCTGACAAGCCTTTCATTACAGTAAGTGGTTCACAGGCAAACAGCTCGATAATAACTTGGAATGATAGTGGGGATATATTTGAATCTCCTACCTTTACTGTGTTGGCTTCAGATTTTGTTGGCCGATACCTCACAATTCAGGTATACATAACAGCTCCAATTAAATAACACATCGCATTTTCACTTATGAATTCTGATTATACGATATTTGATAAAACAGACTGAATTTTTGAATAATTTAACAGAGAATTGAACTTAAAATATCCTTTTTTTGGGCTTTTTTCATAAATAGAATACATTCGGATCTGGGGCTAAAGCAGTTGCATTAAGGGTATCTGGAGATAGAGCAGCTTTCTCTGGATGCAAAATTTTATCTTATCAGGATACGCTGCTAGATGATACTGGAAGACATTATTACAGCAGTTGTTACATTGAAGGAGCCGTTGACTTCATTTGTGGGAATGCTGCTTCCCTTTTTGAGGTAACACATTCAGGAATATCCGTTAACTGCCAATATTCCTACACATTACTAGACTTCTGGATACATATGGATTTCTCTTGGGATTTTTTTTCTTTTTTTCAGAGGTGCCATTTGCATACATTCTCAGAAGCAGATGGAGCTATCACAGCCCAACGAAGGGAGTCTCCTTCAGAGGACACAGGCTTTACCTTCTTGGGTTGCAAGATCACTGGCGTCAGGACTGCTGTACTAGGAAGGCCATGGGGTGCATATTCCAGGGTCGTTTTTGCCCTAACCTATATGTCTAATGTGATACTACCCCAGGGATGGGATGACTGGGGAGACTCGTCCAAGCAAAGGTAACAAAAAAGTTGCCAAATTAGACAAGATCAATCGGTTATCTTCTTTTCTTCTATTCATTGCTGTAAAAATTTGAAATTTGAAATTGAACAAATTGTTGACAATTTTCTTTGATTCCACAGCACGGTGTTCTACAGAGAATATAAATGTTATGGACCTGGAGCCGATACAAAGAAAAGGGTCCAATGGTCAGAAAAGCTGACGGACAAAGAGGCAGAGTTTTTCTTGACAAAGAACATGATTGGTGGCAAGAGTTGGATCAGGTCTACGCCTACACGTTTCAGGAAAGCTTCAACTGCCATTTCTAACAATTCAACCGGACATGCCTGATCCTGAAGAATATTACTGTTCAGCTCATGTTGTAGTGATGTTGATTGGTTTGTTCTTGCACATATGTTTCTCTACCTGTTAGAAAAACTGTTTATGTAACCATATCTGATTTAATCGTTTATTTATTTGTAATTATTTCAAAACACTGTGTATCATTTGTAAGGAAGAAAATGTTAATGGGACCATGGAGCATTTATGAATAAACATATCCATTACTTTTTATTATTATTATTGTAATAGGAAGATAGAAAATATATATATATATATATATATATGAAAAACTCTAATCTGTCCATAGAATTTTGGGGTTTGAAGACGTCATCAATCTGTATATAAAGGATTACAAAAGTTATATGTATAAATTTACAAGTGAAGGACATTAAACAAGAGAGAGAAAAAGGTGAAGAGATAGAGTGAGAAAAGAAAGAACAAAAGAAAAGAATTGGCCTCCTCTAACTTAGATACACTTAGGCTTTAAATAAAAAAATTCTAATATATGAATAGCAATTTTGTACAGTTACTGCTATAATATACAGTAAAATTTTTATCTACAGTATCGTTACAATGACTTACTATAGTGTCTTTTGTAGTAGGTCTCTGTTTTTTTCTGCTACAGTGATATTTTATCTGTCTGTTACAGTGACTACTACAGTTGACTACTATAATGTTTTCTGTCTGCTGGTCGTTGGCGTGGAATATAGTTTGTCTTTTAGTGTCGACTGTTTGTTCTGGCTTATCCTGAATTAGAATATGCATAATTTTATCCTTCTATAGCACTGTTTAAGTTATGAAATTCTTCATCTGGTGTTTTAAGGGACTGGAGAGATTGAGGAGATCCAGAATGTGATTTGTTCTACATTTGCCATCCTTCTTGGTATTGGTATAGTAATTCTGTTGGATGATCTAAATCTTTCATGTTTGATAATTTTTTCAATAGCTCAATTGCATCTGAAGCATTTTATATATCAAGATCGTCATGTAGTTCAAGAAATCTGATAACAAAAATGTGTCTGTCATCTGTCTAGCAAGCTATTTTTAGATAGTCTGGTTTTGTGGCTAGATGCAGAAAGAATTTTGCTTTTTTCATAAGATCAGTTCCTGTTTGAAAATGGTAACTGTTTGGATTGGTATATTTAGTTATGATTTTATTTAAATCATCTGAGAACTCGATATAGTCTGTTGGTAGATTGAGTATATTAAGGGATTGAAGAAAATATCCTTCGGATATTCTATCAAATTCTTATATTTGATAAGATTGGTAAAATTTTTTTCTTTGAAAGGTACCTAAAAGACTATATATGGTAAAATGAATGTAGTAAAAATGTTTTGACCATTTTATACATTCAATAAAGCGATGTTTTATAAAAGTTGAAAAATCTTTTAAAAGGTGAAAAAAAAATTTTGTACAGTAATTTTTTCAACTAAATCAAATTCAATGCTTTTTACATAAAAGGTTTCATGATCAAGTCAAAATTTGATTTTAGGTATATATTCGTTAAAAATAGTATTATACATATACGTAAAAGTATAATAATAATAAAAAAAATTTATCAATAGGTTTTTTGTTGATTGTAAAATAGAAGAATTAATTTGCTGAAATAATTCTTTGGTTAAGAATACTGTAGCTTTTTCAAAAAGAAAAATTCTCTTAAGCTTGTTTAGCTTAGAGGAGACATAATTTTTTTTTTCAAAATATTCACATAGATTCAAGAAATTATTGATCTCTTGAAAACTGTACTGATTTTCTTTCAAAGCAAAGAAATCAATATCTTGCTATTTTAGCAGATTTATTGATAGAAGACTTTGAAAAGCTATTTCTTTGAAATTTTGAAATTCTTTAGCCTGGTTGACTAAGAACTCAGCTAATTTGGTTATCCCTTTTTGAAAGTTGGATTTGTTTTCTGAGAGATAGGATTTTCAAATATTGTTTAACAATTTGTAGACTTGTGGTTCAAGTGTAGGGTTATAAAAATCTTTAATCTCTGGGTTAGAGAGATTTGTTCTTTCAAGCAGTTGTTCTGCTGAAGAGATTATTTGTGAATAACTCATAGGAGTATATTCGTTTGGATCTTAAGCAAATTGAGAAATTTCTGATTGAATTTTCATGAAAAGAGGTTTGTAAAGTGGTTGTTGGTAGAGATATAATCTTTGGTTAGGATTAGTGTAAAAGTTAAATCCTGGGTTAGGATTTGTAGAGACCAGAGGTCTTGGAGAAGAAGAAGTGGAAGATGAAGAGGGTTTTTTACCTATCTTCTTCTTAATTGTTTTCTATCCACCTATATCATGGACCGGTTGTTTTTCTTAATTCATGTGGTCGACTCAGTAGTCTACAGGAGATTTTTGTCTCCGTTGATAAACTCTACTTGAAAATGATATTGACCAAAAAAGTTATACCACCGTATTCGCATGAGATTATCAGAAAGCTTTCTATTTTGGAGAAAGTTTTTTATTACTTGGTTATCTGTTCTAAAAATAAAGATCTCTAGGGTTAAATAGATGTGAAAATGCTGCACATAATTTTTTATGGTTAATAATTCTTTTTCAAATATAATATAATTTATTTCATTCGGTTTGAATTTACCAAAATTGTAACCACAAATCAGTTCATCTTTTTTATGAAGATTTTTTGCTTTAAGAACACATCTCCAATGTTCATCACTGGCATCCGTCTCTAAAATAAGTAAATCACCTTGTTTAGGCAAATAGACTTTAGATATAGTGGTGAAATCTGATTTAATCTGTTTGATAATATCAGAATCGTTGGGTGTCCAGACAAAATCATTATCTTTTCGTAATTTACTCAAAAGATAGCTTTCTTTTTTAAAAAGATTTTTGAAAAATTACCTGTCATAATTGAGTATACCTAACAGCTGTTGTAGCTGTTTGACATTATCCAGTTATTCTGAAAACTCCTTGATCTTTGATATAATGTGATTCTGCAATGTTAGTCCATTTACAGATAGATTAAGACCAAGAAATTTAATTTTTATTTTTTCAAGTTCAACCTTTTTGGGATTTAAAATAATACCATGTAAAATAAATTCTTGAGCAATAAGATTCAAGTGTTTTCTATGCTCATCCAAAGTATTTGAAAAGACTAAAATATCATTAATATAAACACAGTAAAATTGTTTATGTTTGCTAAAAATACTATCCATCCAACGCTAAAAAATTTAAGGGGTGTTGCATAGACCAAAAGGCATAACAGTCCATTGGTAATGGTCTGCTGGTGCACTGAAAGCAGTTAAAGGTTTAGAAATATTATTTAGCATGATTTGCTAAATTAATCAAAACGTTTTGGTTTAATTTCTTGTAATTAATAACCATACGGGGTTTACCTCATTTAATTTTAGAATGATTTCTTACCAAAAATGTCAGACTAGAGTGCGGACTAATAGTTGGTTCTATCAGACCTTTGTCTAGTAATTCTTATATTTGTATTTCAAATTCATCTATATCCTGTTTGGTATAGATCATGGACTTTACTCTAATAATCTCTTTTGGAGAATGAAAAGTAAGTTCACAGTATCTGGGACTTCACTTCCAAAGCTTCAATGGGTCTTCACTGAAGTTTTCCTACAAAATCTTATAAAGCCAATGTTTTTCATTAATAGCTTTAAGTTAAAAAATATGTGTTATTTCTGGATAAAAACCATTATCACAAACATGATTATGCTTGGATAAAAGAGGAACATAAGATAATCATGGAAAACAAAAAATGATAAATATTTATGTATAAAATTATTTCTTAACAGAATGTCTCCATGTATATTAGGAAAACATAATATTTTAGGTATAATAAATTTCCTATTGTTTAAGGTAATAGGAATAGTTTTTGCTTTTAGGTTAACTATGGTTTCTTTACCATCAATACCTACTATTATTATAGGATGCTTCATATATTACCATTTTGTTGA
This sequence comes from Durio zibethinus, assembly GCF_047325235.1. NCBI lineage: Eukaryota > Viridiplantae > Streptophyta > Magnoliopsida > Malvales > Malvaceae > Durio > Durio zibethinus. The sequence goes on from NC_143162.1 coordinate 36,861,961, forward strand.
AGGTAAAATATTGGGTCGACAGCTAGAGATTATTGCTCCTGTGTCAATCAAAATATTTAAACTATATGGTTTATAGTTTGAAAAATAAAAATATCCTTCTATGTAAGTATAATAATGAACCTTTTTAGCAAAAGAAATTATTTCTGGCATGTTTTGTGCAGAGATACGATAATTATTTATATAATGAAACATTTAATATCTTCATTTTTAGTTTTTCTAGTTGAAAAAGTGTGTGAATTTAACACAAAATTTACAGAATGATAATAGGTTTGGTTATCACTTGTACCTTGCTGAGATGGATTATCTCATGTAAAAATAGAGATTTGAGCATTATCAGTATTACCTGATTGATGCATACTATTTGCTCGTCGTAGGGCTTCTATACTATTTATACTATGAAAACCTGAAAAAAAAAAAACTTTCATAAGGAGTACAAAAGGATTGATTACTTGTTATACTCTCTTTATCATCATCTTGTTGATAATAAAAAACATTGGTATGAGGTAAAACTAGGTTTTGATTAAAACTAGTTGATGCATTTGGATTTTTGAAGTAAAGATTTTTTCCTGATGAGAAAAATTCTAAACTTGGTATTTTCTATTTTTTAGAAGTATTTGAAAGATTTTCGAGACACTATCCTTTTGGGATTGATAAATCTATGAGATTTACGAGTTTTGGTTTAATTTCTGAATCAAAATTGTTTGGTTCGAAAATTTCAATAATATTAGAGTCTATCAATTTGATAGAAGTATTAATAGTATTTGTAAATTCATAAACCGCTGACCAATTGATTGAAAGATCATGCAAAGTAGATTCAAAATTAGAATTGGTTATTTTGATTCAAAGGCATAAACATTTTTCAATGTTTTCGTCAAAAATAAAAATAAAATAGTTTGGTTTAACTTTGAATAAAACTACTCATGCTGTTAAATTAGATTGGATTCCACCAATTACAGCATTAGCAGGGTTTTGAAAACGATGATCCATTAAAACAGATATTATGAGAATATCCTTTGTGGATAAAAAGAGTGGTTTAATGATGATCAAAATCATTCTGTTATGGATGTATTTGACCTTTGGATAACGAGAAAGAAAATGGCTTTTTTTTTTAGTAAAAAGAGAGATTTCTACCGATCCTTGTTTAGAATTATTAGCGACCATATCACCAGATAGTTTTTCTATATGGCATTTAGACCAAGGTTGGAATTGTTTAAACCAACTTGTTTTTTAAATCTCATCTGATTTGATGAGTTGTAATTCTTTTAGTTTTTCATCAGAAATAAAATGAGTTTTTCTCATAATATTTTTGAGTTTATCCATTCCGTCTTCGTTGGTAGTTGTTGTACTTGTAGAAGAGGTTACTAAAATATTATCTTGGTTAGATTCAGTATTTATCATAAAAATAAAATTCGATTCATCTTTAGAAGAACTATAATCAATTTCTGAAAAAACTTCATAATAAATTTCTTCGTCAGATAATTCATCAACAAAACAGATTTGAAAAAAAGTTTCATCAAGTTTTTTTATCATTTTCTTCACACTTTTTCCTTTGTTAGGACAATTATTTGCATAGTGACCTTCTTAATCACAAAGAAAATATTTACAGTTATGTTTAAAAGATTTTTTCTTCTTTTTAACAACAAATTTACCTTTTTTAGGTTTAAAAGTTGTTATAGGTTTTCACTTTTTCTAAAAATATTTTCGTTTTTTCTTAAAACGATGTTTCTTTAAAAAAAGATTGTTTATTGCAACCAAATTCAAATTCATGTTTCAAAATCTTTGTACATTGTTTATACGAAAGTTTGGATTTTACCTGCTTGACAGCTTTTTGCTTGAGGCAGTATTCGTTGACTTGATTTTGAACATAGTGTATTATACATCCAAGAGTCTCATAAAGTTCTATACTGAGATTTGCAGCATGAACGGTTTTGAGTTTTAACTTTAAATAAACAGGGTAATTTTGTGAACATAATTCATCCCATGGTGAGGGAAGTTAGAGAAAATATTGTTGTAACCAAAAGTTTGAATGTTTTTCATCCAATTTTTGATATTCAAAGAGATTTTTTAGAAAAATTATCAAGATACTGAATATCACATAATTTTAATTTTGATAAAATAAATTGAACTTCTTGAGTGGGATCCAGAGATTCTGTACTACCATAAAACTCATTTTTCAAGATTTGTGTTAAATCTTTTAAAAGTTGAGGTATATTATGTTTTCCTAATATGCATGGAGACATTCTGTTAGAAAATAATTTTATGCATAAATATTTACCATTTTCTATTTTCTATGATTATCTTATTTTTACTATTGATAAAAAATCAATAGATGTTCCTCTTTTATCTAAGCATAATCATGTTTATGATAATGGTTTTTATCCAGAAACAACACATATTTTTAAACTTAAAGCTATTAATGAAAAACATTAACTTTATAAGATTTTACAGGAAAACTTCAGTGAAGACCTATTGAAGCTTTGGAAACGAAGTCTCAGATACTATGAACTTACTCTTCATTCTTCAAAAGAGATTATTAGAGTAAAGCCCATGATCTATACCAAATAGGATATCGATGAATTTGAAATACAAATTTTAGAATTGCTCGACAAAGGTCTGATAGAACCAACTACCAATACGCACTCTAGTCTGACATTTTTGGTAAGAAACCATTCTGAAATTAAACGAGGTAAATCTTGTATGATTATTAATTACAAGAAATTAAACCAAAATCTTGTTTTTGATGGCTATTTTATCCCTCGTAAAGACGTTTTGATTAATTTAACAAAAAATGCTAAATACTTTTCTAAATTTGATTGCAAATAAGGTTTTTGGCAAATCATGCTAAATGATATTTCTAAACCTTTAACTACTTTTAGTGCAACAGCAGGCCATTACCAATGGACTGTTATGCCTTTCGGTCTATGCAATGCCCCACAAATTTTTTAGCGTTGGATGGATAGTATTTTAGCAAACATAAAAAATTTTACTGTGTTTATATTGATGATATTTTAGTCTTTTCAAATACTTTGGATGAGTATAGGAAACACCTGAATCTTATTACTCAAGAATTTATTCTACATGGTATTATTTTGAGTCTCAAAAAGGTTGAACTTGAAAAAATAAAAATTAAATTTTTTAGTCTTAATCTATCTGTAAATGGACTAACATTGCAAGATCACATTATATCAAAGATCAAAGAGTTTCCAGAACAACTGGATAATGTCAAACAGCTACAACAGCTGTTAGGTATACTCAATTATGACAGGTAATTTTTTTAAAACCTTTCTAAAAAAGAAAGCTATCTTTTGCATAAATTACGAAAAGATAATGATTTGTCTGGACACCCAATGATTTTGATATTATCAAACAGATCAAATTAGATTTAACCACTATACCTAAAGTCTATCTACCTAAACAAGGTGATTTACTTATTTTAAAGACAAATGTTAGTGATGAACATTGGGGATGTATCTTTAAGTAAAAAATATTCATAAAAAAGATGAATTGATTTGTGACTATAATTTCGATAAATTCAAATCAAATGAAATAAATTATATTATATTTGAAAAAGAATCATTAGCCATAACAAATGGTATACAGCGTTTTCACATCTATTTAGTCCCAGAGATCTTTGTTATCCGAACAGATAACCAAGCAATAAAAAACTTTCTCCAAAATAGAAAGCTTTCTGATAATCTCAGGTGAATACGGTGGTATAACTTTCTTTGCCAGTATCATTTTCAGGTAGAATTGATCAACAAAGATAAAAACCTTCTTGTAGACTATCTGAGTCGACCACATGGATCGAGGAAAATAACTAGTCCATGATAAAGGTGGATGAAAAATAATCAAGAAAAAGATAGGTAAAAAACCCTCTTCCTCTTCTACTCATTTTTTTTCAAGACCTTTGGTTTCTACAAATCCTAACCCAGGATTTAACTTTTACACTAATCCTAATCAAGGATTATATCTCTACCAACAACCATTTTATAGACCTTCTTTCATGAGAATTCAACCAGAAATTTTTCAATTTGCTTAAAATCCAAACGAATTGACTGCTATAAGTTATTCACAAATAGTATCTTCAGCAGAACAACTGCTTGAAAGAATAAAACTTTTTAACCCAAAGATTAAAGATTTTTATAACCTTGAACTTGAATCACAAGTCTACAAATTGTTAAACAATGTTTGAAAATCTCATCTCTCAAAAAACAAATCCAACTTTTGAAAAGGGATGACCAAATTAGCTAAGTTATTAGTCAACCAGGCTAAAGAATTTCAACATTTCAAAGAAATAGCTTTCCAAAATCTTCTATCAACAAATCTGCTAAAACAACAAGATATTAATTTCTTTGCTTTGAAAGAAATCAGTACAATTTTCAAGAGATCAACAATTTCTTGAATCTATGTGAATATTTTGAAAAAGAAAATTATATCTCCTCTAAGCTAAACAAGCATAAGAGAATTCTTCTTTTTGAAAAAGTTACAATATTCTTAACCAAAGAATTATTCCAGTAAATTAATTCTTTTATTTTACAATCAATAAAAAACCTGTTGATAGAAAAAAATTTTGATTATTATACTTCTACGTATATATATAATACTACTTTTAATGAATATATACCTAAAATCATATTTCAACTTGATAATGAAACTTTTGATGTAAAAAGCATTGAATTTGGTTTAGTCAGACAAATTACTGTACAAAACTTTTTTTTTCACATTTCAAAAGATTTTTTAACTTTTATAAAATATTACTTTATTGAATGTATAAAATGGTCAAAACATTTTTACTACATTCATTTTATCATATATAGTCTTTTGGGTACCTTTCAAAGAGAAAGATTTTACCAACCTTATCAAATATGAGAATTTGATAGAATATCCGATGGATATTTTCTTCAACCCCTTAATATACTTGATCCATCAACAGACCATATCGAGTTATCAGATGATTTAAACAAAATTATCACTAAATATACCAATCCAAATAGTTACCATTTCCAAACAGAAACTGATCTTATGGAAAAAGCAAAATTTTTTTCCATCTAGCCACAAAATCAGACTATCCAAAAATAACTTGCTAGACAGATGGCAGACGTATTTTTGTTATCAGATTTCTTGAACCACATGACAATCTTGATATACAAAATGCTCCAGATGCAATTGAGCTACTGAAAAAATTATCAAACATGAAAGATCTAGATCATCCGATATAATTACTATACCAGTATCAAGAAAGATGGCAAATGTGAAACAAATCACATTTTATATCTCCTCAATCTCTCTAGTCCCTCAAGGCATTGGATGAAGAATTTCATAACTTAAACAATGCTATAGAAGGATAAAATTGTGCATATTCTAATCCAAGATAAGCCAGAACAAACAGCCAACACTAAAAGATAAACTACCTTCGACGCTAACCAGCAGACAAAAAATACTGTAGTAGTCAACTATAGCAATCATTATAACAAATAGATAAAACATCACTGTAGCAGTCACTGTAGTAAAAAAAGATAGAGACCTACTACAAAAGATACTGTAACAAGTCACTGTAGTGGTACTATATATAAAAATTCTACTGTATATTGTAACGACAACTGTATAAAGTTACTATTTATAGGTTAGACTTTTTCTATTTAAAGCCTCAGTGTATCTAAGTTAGGGGAGGCCAATTCTTTTTTTTTTTCCTTTCCTTTCTCTTTTTTCCTTTCCTTTTTCACTCTATCTCTTCACCTTCTTCTCTCTCTTATTTACCGTCCTCCACTTGTAAAATTATACATATAGCTTTTGTAATCCTTTATACATAGATCATTTTTGCACCCTCTTAAAAATGTTATCAGAGCTTTAGGGTTGTACAAAGATTTGCTAAGCTTGTTTTACGGATTCAGCAATCTACTTGTATTTCATCTTGTAAGATTTTCTTTTCTTTTACTTACATCTTCTTTTTAAGCCCTTTATTTCAAAGCTTATACATTCATATTTGAGTTGTTGCTGACTTTTGTGGCTTGAGTTGCCTTTGTTGGCTAACATTGTCAGAACAGCACATCGATTTTAAGCACCAGAAACATAAAAACTTATGAAAAAATACTTGTATTTGTAAAGATATATCTTATAATCATGACTTGCATATAGATCTTAAGTATGAATCTAGTAATATTAGCATAAGTAGAACTGTAAGTTGTTTAATAGACTTAACTTTTTCTTTTTTTCATAAATTTTTTCTAAAAATGGATAATATAAAAGATAAAGTAGACATGCTTATAGAAAAAATAGACCAAAAACATGTTTCTTCAGATACATCTACAAAATTTAGACCTCTTTACTATGATAATATTATGATGAATGATGATAAACCTTCATCTTTCGTAGCAAAGACGAAACAAGAACAACTTGATTTCGACTCTTATAAATATATAATTAAAAATTTTAAATATAAAATGAAAAAATCTAAATATCCGCAACAATGGATTAATTATCTTCAAGCAATAGAGACTCTTTATGAAGAACATAAAAAACTTTTTATTAAGTATAAATATCATTATATGCTTAACTATAATACAATTAATGTCAGTAGTGAACAAGCAAATAATGATACAGTAACTAATAATTTTAAAATTTTTGCTACTAACCCAATAGTCAAGGATGAACCAATTTTATCAGATGAAACCACATCAGATGAAAATGATAGTTTTGATGATCAACCAGGTCCAAAACTAAGTGACATTCATATCCCTTAAACAGATAAGCGTGAGAAAAGAAAAACATCAGCAATATCTAACCCAGATATTAATGATACTTTAAGATTTCCAAATTTACTTGGTTAGATTCAGTATTTATCATAAAAATAAAATCTAATTCATCTTCAGAAGAACTATAATCAATTTTTGAAAAATTTTCATAATAAATTTCTTTGTCAGATAATTCATCAGTAAAACAGATTTGAAAAAAAATTTCATCAAGTTTTTTAATCATTTTTTTCGCACTTTTTCCTTTGTTAGGACAATTATTTACATAGTGACCTTCTTGATCACAAAAAAAATATTTACAGTTATGTTTAGAAGATTTTTTCTTCTTTTTAACAATAAATTTACCTTTTTTAAGTTTAAAAGTTGTTGTAGGTTTCCATTTTTTTCAAAAATATTTTCGTTTTTTCTTGAAACGATGTTTCTTTGAAAAGATTGTTTATTGTAACCAAATTCAAATTTATTTTCCAAAATCTTTGTACATTGTTTATACGAAAGTTTGGATTTTACCTGCTTGGCAACTTTTTGCTTGAGACAGTATTCGTTGACTTGATTCTGAACGTAGTGTATTTTACATCTAAGAGTATCATAAAGTTCTATACTAGGATTTACAGCATGAACGGTTTTGAGTTTTAACTCTAAATAAACAGGTTAATTTTGTGAACATAATTCATCCCATGGTGAGAAAAGTTTGAGAAAATATTGTTGTAACCAAAAGTTTGAATGTTTTTCATCCAATTTTTGATATTCAGAGAGATATTTTTTAGAAACATTATCAAGATACTGAATATCACATAATTTTAATTTTGATAAAATAAATTGAGCTTCTTGAGTGGGATCTAGAGATTTTGTACTATTACAAAACTTATTTTTCAAGATTTGTGTTAAATCTTTTAGAAGTTGAGGTATATTTCCTATGACTAACAGAGTTGATTTCTGCTGTTCTTCGAGTGTTGTAGTTTCCCATTTTTTGAGAAATTGAAGGACATCACCTTGCCATGTGCCGTAAAAATAATTTAAAAATCTTTTTTTGTTTCATTGCTCTTTGTATCCTATGACAATAATAGACATAGATTGTGTCCAATCATCTATGATTTTTTCATAATCTTTAAGAAAGACTTTGGTTAAGTCTAAATAAGTACCGCATTGAAAAATCATTTGTTTGTTTAACGAATCGATAACAGGGGTTTCAATCTTAACCTGACCTGTTTGGCCAGAATCAGATGTTTATTTTATCTCATCCTTGTTTAGGTGAAAATATTTTTCTTTTAAATTAAGAAGATGTTGATCCATTATATCAGGATCAAGTAAATCTAGAAATCTTAAAGTATCATCAATATCTGGGTTAGATATTGCTGACACTTTTCTTTTCTCACGTTCCTCTAATTGAGGGATAAGAATTTCGCTTAGTTCTGGATCTGGTTGATCATCAGAACTATCATTTTCATCTGATGTGGTGCTATAAAAATAATTGAAGAATCTTTTTTTATTCCATTGCTCCTTGTATCCTGTGACAACAATAGACATAGATTGTGCCCAATCATCTATGGTTTTTTCATAGTCTTTAAGAGGGACTTTGGTTAAGTCTAAATAAGTACCACCTTAAGAAACCGTTCGTTTGTTTAACGAATCGATAACAAGGGTTTCAATCTTAACCTGACCTGTTTGGCCAGAATCGAATGTTTGTTTTATCTTACCCTTGTTTAGGTGAGAATATTTTTCTTTTAAATGAGGAAGATGTTGATCCATTATATCGGGATCAGGTAAATCTAAAAATCTTAAAGTATCATCAATATCTGGGTTAGATATTGCTGACGTTTTTCTTTTTTCATGCTCTTCTGTTTGAAGGATAGAAATTTCACTTGGTTTTGGATCTGGTTGATCATCAAAACTATTATTTTCATCTGATGTGATTTCATCTGATGAAATTGGTTCATCATTGACTACTGGGTTAGTAGCAAGAATTTTAAAATTATCAACTACTATATCATTATTTACTTCTTCACTACTGGTACTGGTTGTGTCATAATTAAGCATATAATGATATTTATACTTAATAAACAGTTCTTTATATTCTTCATAAAGAGTCTCTATTGCTTGAAAATAATCAATTCGTTGTTACGAATCTTTAGATTTTTTCATTTTATATTTAAAATTTTTAATTATATATTTATAAGAGTCGAAATCAAGTTGTTCTTGTTTCGTCTTTGCTACGAAAGATGAAGGTTTATCATCATTCATAATATTGCCATAGTAAAGAGGTCTAAAATTTGTATATGTATCTGGAGAAATATATTTTTAGTCCATCTTTTCTATAAGTATGTCTACTTTATTTTTTATATTATCCATTTTTACAAAAAGTTTATGAAAAAAAGAAGAAGTTAAGTCTATTAAATCATTTACAGTTCTACTTATACTAATATTACTAGATTCATACTTAAGATCTATATGCAAGTCATGATTATAAGATATATCTTTACAAATACAAGTATTTTTTTCATAAATTTTCATGTTTTTGGTGCTTAAAACAGGTGTGTTGTTCTGACAACACTAGCCAACAAAGGTACTCAAGCCATAAAAGCCAGCAACAACTCAGATATGAACGTATGAGCTTTGAAACAAAGGGCTTAAAAAGAAGATGCAAGTAAGAGGAAAAAAAATTTTACAAGATGAAATACAAGTAGACCTTTATTGTTGAATCCGTAATACAAGGAGGTGCAGAAAGAATCTATGTATAAAAGATTACAAAAGCTATATGTATAAATTTACAAGTGAAAGACGGTAAACAAGAGAGAGAGGAAAGTGAAGAGATAGAGTGAAAAAGGAATTGGCCTCCCTTAACTTAGATACACTGAGGCTTTAAATAAAAAAATTCTAACTTATGAATAGTAATTTTATACAGTTACCACTACAGTGTACAGTAAAATTTTTATCTACAGTATCGTTACAGTATCTTCTGTAGTAAGTCTTTATCTTTTTCTGTTACAGTGATATTTTATCTGTCTATTACAGTGACTGCTATAGTATTTTCTATCTGCTGGTCGTTGACGCCAAATGTAATTTATCTTTTAGTGTCGATTGTTTGTTCTGGCTTATCTTGGATTAAAATATGCACAATTTTATCCTTTCATAGCATTGTTTAAGTTATGAAATTTTTCATCCAGTGCGTTAAGGGACTAGAGAGATTAAGGAGATCCAAAATGTGATTTGTTCCACATTTACCATCCTTTTTGGTACTGGTATAGTAATTCTATCGGATGATCTAGATCTTTCATGTTTGATAATTTTTTTAGTAACTCAATTACATCTGGAGCATTTTGTATATCAAGATCGTCATGTGGTTTAAAAAATCTGATAACAAAAATGCGTTTGTCATCTATCCAGCAAGCTATTTTTGGATAGTCTAATTTTATGACTAGATGAAGAAAGAATTTTACTTTTTCCATAATATCAGTTCATGTTTGGAAATGGTAACTATATGGATTAGTATATTTAGTGATGATTTTGTTTAAATCATCTGAGAACTCGATATGGTTAGTTAGTGGATCAAGTATATTAAGAGGTTGAAGAAAATGTCCACTGAATATTCTATCAAATTCTCATATTTGATAAGATTGGTAAAATCTTTCCCTTTGAAAGATACCCAAAAGACTATATATGGTAAAATGAATGTAGTAAAAATGTTTTGACAATTTTATACATTCAATAAAGCGATATTTTATAAAAGCTAAAAATTTTTTTAAAAGGTGAAAAGAAAAGTTTTGTACAGTAATTTATTCGACTAAATCAAATTCAATGTTTTTTACATCAAAGGTTTCATGATCAAGTCGAAATTTGATTTTAGGTATATATTCATTAAAAGTAGTATTATACATATACGTAGAAGTATAATAATCAAAAAAAAATTTTATTAACAGGTTTTCTGTTGATTGTAAAATAAAAGAATTAATTTGCTAGAATAATTCTTTGGTTAAGAATACTGTAGCTTTTTCAAAAAGAAGAATTCTCTTAAGCTTGTTTGGGTTAGAGGAGACATAATTTTCTTTTTCAAAATATTCACATAGATTCAAGAAATTGTTGATCTCTTGAAAACTGTACTAATTTTTTTTCAAAACAAAGAAATCAATATCTTATTGTTTTAGTGGATTTGTTGATAGAAGACTTTGAAAAGCTATTTCTTTGAAATTTTGAAATTCTTTAGCTTGGTAGACTAAGAACTCAGCTAATTTAGTCATCTTTTTTTGAAAGTTGAATTTATTTTTTGAGAGATGAGATTTCCAAACATTGTCTAACAATTTGTAGACTTATGGTTCAAGTCCAGGGTTATAAAAATCTTTAATATCTGGGTTAAAGAGTTTTGTTCTTTCAAACAATTGTTCTGCTGAAGAGATTATTTGTGAATAACTCATAAGAGTCCATTCATTTGGATCTTGAGCAAATTGAGAAATTTTTAATTGAATTATCATGAAAGAAGGTCTGTAAAGCGATTGTTGGTAGAGATATAATCTTTGGTTATGATTAATGTAAAAGTTAAATCATGGGTTAGGATTTGTAGAGACCAGAGGTCTTGGAGAAGAAGGAGTAAAAAAGAAAGAGGGTTTTTTACCTGTCTTTTTCTTGATTGTTTTTCATCCACCTGTATCATGGACTGGTTATTTTTTTCGATCCATGTGATCGACTCAGATAGTCTGCAGGAAAGTTTTTGTCTCTATTGATAAACTCTACTTGAAAATGATACTGACAAAAAAAGTTATACCACCGTATTCACCTGGGATTATCAGAAAGCTTTTCATTTTGGAAAAAGTTTTTTACTGCTTGGTTATCTATTCTGATAACAAAGATCTTCGGGACTAAATAGATGTGAAAACGCTGTACAATATTTTTTATGGCTAATAATTTTTGGTCTTAATCTATCTACAAATGGACTAACATTGCAGGATCACATTATATCAAAGATCAAGAAGTTTTCAGAACAACTGGATAATGTCAGAAAGCTACAATAGTTGTTAGGTATCTCAATTATGACAGGTAATTTTTTAAAAACCTTTCTAAAATAGAAAGCTATTTTTTGTGTAAATTACAAAAAGATAATGATTTTGTCTAGACACCAAACGATTCTAATATTATCAAACAGATCAAATCAGATTTAAGCACTATACCTAAAGTCTATCTGCCTAAACAAGGTGATTTACTTATTTTAGAGACAGATGCCAGTGATGAACATTAGGGATGTGTCCTTAAAATAAAAAATCTTCATCAAAAGATGAATTGATTTATGGCTATAATTCTAGTAAATTCAAACCGAACGAAATAAATTATATTATATTTGAAAAAGAATTATTAGCCATAAAAAATGGTGTACAATATTTTCACATCTATTTAGCCCCAAATATCTTTGTTATCAGAACAAATAACCGAGCAGTAAAAAATTTTCTACAAAATAGAAAGCTTTCTGATAATCTCAGGTGAATACGGTGGTATAACTTTTTTTACCAGTATCATTTTCAGGTAGAGTTTAGCAACGAAGACAAAAATCTCCTTGCAAACTATCTGAGTCAATTACATGGATCGAGAAAAACAACCAGTCCATGATACAAATGGATGAAAAACAATCAAGAAGAAGACAGGTACCCTCTTTCTCTTCTACTCTTTCTTCTTCTTCAAGACCTCTGGTCTGTACAAATCCTAACCCAGGATGTAACTTTTACACTAATCCTAACCAATGATTATATCGCTACCAACCACCACTTTATAGACCTCATTTCATGAGAATTCAATCAAAAATTTTTCAATTTGCTCAAGATCCAAACGAATGGACTCCTATTAGTTATTCACAAATATACTCTTCAGCAGAATAACTGCTTGAAAGAACAAAACTCTCTAACCCAGAGATTAAAGATTTTTATAACCCTGAACTTGAACCACAAGTCTACAAATTGTTAAACAATATTTGAAAATCCCATTTCTCAGAAAACAAATCCAGCTTTCGAAAAGGGATGACCAAATTAGTTGAGTTCTTAGTCAACCAGGCTAAAAAATTTCATAATTTCAAAGAAATAGCTTTTCAAAGTCTTCTATCAACAAATATGCTAAAACATCAAGATATTGATTTTTTTGCTTTGGAAGAAATCAGTATAGCTTTCAAGAGATCAACAATTTTTTGAATCTATGTGAATGTTTTGAAAAAAAAAATTATGTCTCCTCTAAGCTAAACAAGTTTAAGAGAATTTTTTTTTTTGAAAAAGCTGCAATATTCTTAACTAAAGAATTATTCTTGCAAATTAATTCTTTTATTTTACAATCAATAGAAAACCTCTTGATAGAAAAAAATTTTGATTATTATACTTCTACGTATATGTCTAATACTATTTTTAAAGAATATATACCTAAAATTAAATTTCGACTTGATCATGAAACCTTTGATGTAAAAAACATTGAATTTGGTTTAGTCGGACAAATTACTGTACAAAACTTTTCTTTTCACATTTTAAACGATTTTTCAGCTTTTATAAAATATCGCTTTATTGAATATATAAAATGGTCAAAACATTTTTACTACATTCATTTTATCATATATAGTCTTTTAGGTACCTTTCAAAGAGAAAGATTTTATCAACCTTATCAAATATGAAAATTTGATAGAATATCCGATGGACATTTTCTTCAACCCCTTAATATACTTGATCCACTAATAGACCATATCGAGTTCTCAGATTATTTAAACAAAATCATCACTAAATATACCAATCCAAACAGTTACCATTTCCAAACAGGAACTGATCTTATAAAAAAAGCAAAATTCTTTCTCCATCTAGCCACAAAATCAGACTATTCAAGAATAGCTTACTGGACAAATGGCAGACGCATTTTTGTTATCAAATTTCTTGAACCACATGACGATCTTGATATACAAAATGCTCCAGATGCAATTAAGCTACTGAAAAAATTATCAAACATGGAAGATTTAGATCATCCGACAAAATTACTATACCAATACCAAGAAGGATGACAAATGTGAAACAAATCACATTCTGGATCTCCTCAATCTCTCCAGCCCCTTAACACACTGGATGAAAATTTTCATAACTTAAACAATGTTATGAAGGATAAAATTGTGCATATTCTAATCCAGGATAAGTCAAAATAAACAGCCGACACTAAAAGACAAACTACATTTGGTGCCAACGATCAATAGACAAAAAATATTGTAGCAATCAACTATAGTAGAACTGTAATAAACAGATAAAATGTCACTTTAGCAATCACAGTAACAAAAAAAGACAGAGACTTACTACAAAAGACATTGTAGCAAGTCATTGTAGGGATACTGTAGATAAAAATTCTATCGTATATTATAACGGCTACTATACAAAATTACTATTTATAAGTTAAAATTTTTTTATTTAAAGTCTCAGTGTATCTAAGTTAGTGGAGGCCAATTCCTTTCTTTTTTCCTTTTCTTTCTCTTTTTTCTTTTCTTTTCTCACTCTATCTCTTCACCTTTTTCTCTCTCTTGTTTACCGTCTTCCACTTGTAAATTTATATATAACTTTTGTAAGAAAGTACAAAAAAGATTTATGTATAAAGGATTATAAAAATTATATGTATAATTTTATAAGTGGATGACGGTAAACAAGAGAGAAGAAGGTGAAGAGATGGAGTGAGAAAGAAAAGGGAAGATCGATTCACCTCAGACTCAGGTAAATTCATTTATTAACGGGCCTAGATTGCTGACTGTATACCAACACGACAAACCAGGTTTTTTCCTTTATCCTCCGACTCATGGATCTCGGGTTAGAAACTGGTCTGTTAATGAATGCGCAATGTCAATAATTTGGTGTTGAACACTTCAAATGGGACATGAGAATGTGACAGGCAAATAAGATCAAAACGGATGCATCGGGCCACAACTTTTCTGAATCCACCTGGTCTTGCCACAGCATAATGTGAAGTCTGTGGGCAGTGAAATACTAGAGTATTTTACAAGAGCTAGTGGAGCTTATCCCAATCAAAAGACCTAATCATTTTTGTCACCATCTCAATAAATATGCCCCACTGTCTCCATTTTCAGAGGAACAAATATCGTTGTGAGGATAAGAACGAGTAAAAAGGCGGATGCCCCGACAGAAAACAATGGAAAAGATAAGATAAGGTCCAACTCACCTCTATAAAAGGCCTTTCCTCAAGATATTTGCTACGACACGTAATACTTAGTTTTGGTTCAAGCAAGTTAAAGATCATCGGCAAGATGGGTTCTCTAATGGCAGGATGGGATTCTCCAGTATCAGATCCTAAATCAGGTTATTGCAGTAAACTCTTATCTGGTTTATACTACATGGCTTAGTGTTTCCATGGTGTTTTTTATTTTCTACTTAACCCTGTTGTTTAATTTCTTGTCATTTGACAATTTTTCAGTAATACGCAAAAGAAATCGATCACTTACCAAGGAAGAGATTGAAGCTTACTGGAGATCAAAGAAGAAAACGGAGGAAGAGCATCTTAAGGCTATTTATAGTCCATCAGCTAGCTGCAGCCAGCTGGTACAAATTTTTATTTATTTTACAACCAATTGAAGACCAGTCCTATTTTTTCACTCATACATGGATAATTTCTTTGCTGAACTAGTACCTTATTTTGACATCTCTAACAGGAAACTCCATTTGATGAGTATGGAAGGAAATATATGAGATCAAGCTCCATGCCTTTGCCCAATAAAAAACAGGGTTTCGTGGACATGGACGCAGAAACGAGCCTGGAAAATATCATAAAGAAGAATGGATGGTAAGTTGCTAAATCTTAGTTGACTCGTTAACACCAAAAGGCTTAAAGTTACAATATTAGCATAAGATTTTCCGTGGATGATTGTAGGTGGACAAGGAGCAATTGGGCATTTTTGAATGAACCTCCTGTTCTTGACCGCTCTACCAACAGTTACAAAACACAGTTCCACATTGCCAACCTTGCTGCATCGGAGCTTAACAAAGATGCTGGAATCAGTGCTAATTAATTTTTCGCTCCTATTGCTATCTTGTGTGGGCCTATTTGTCTATCGAATCTGTATATAATTATGTTCTACAAAGTAGTAAGAACATTACTCTCATGTGTGCTGGTGTGTGAGTGTGTTGAGTGTCTCCTGGTCTGGAGTCTGTACAAAGTAGTTGTAGCACTAAATTGCTAATAGTAATGGTTGATAAATCTGTTGTAGCACTAGAGTTCTCTGTATTATAAAGAGATTTATATGACAAGATTTTCTTCTAGTGATAGAGTACTTTCTAAAACAAGAAGAATTGTTCTAAATCTCGTATGGTTTCTTTGTTTTTCACAGAAATATGCAGTAGTTTCTGCTTCAATGTGTAAGTAACAATTAAAGTAGATATAACGATATATATCTGGCAAAAATCAGGTGTAAAACTTCCTCTGGGAATGACTATTGAGATTTTCATGTTTGACTTATTGTTACCTGGGGCTTTGTTGACAGGAACTGATTTATCTGTCTCCGACACTCCCATCGCTCCAGTTCCATAATAGTTTATCTTTGCTCCCAAGTTACTTCCATTTAGTTTGCAATCAGCTGGTTAACTACTTGGAAACATAATTCATTTAAAAAAACAAAAAAAAAAAAAAACAAGAAACACTAACCAGACCAGACTGCAAGATGCTAGAGTCATCTCCCTTAAAGCTCTCTGCAAAACTTGGCCTAAGGGCCAAGTAATTTGCAAGATTGATTGCTGAATTCATAATTAGGTTGTGACTTGTGAATACAAACAATAGCTGGAAACAATCATCAAAAGAGAAGAAAAAGAAGCAACTACTATGCTGGTGAAAAGAAATTTGACCCAATTGACAAGGAAGTAATGAATGATACCCTGCCTATCTCCTTTTGGTAGGTGTCTTTTTGTTTTCTTCCCCGGAATTATTTGCTTGGCAAGCGTCATCTGCAAGGCACAAACCCGTAATTATGCTTTCTTAAGCCTCAGACAATAGCTGTAAACCTCATTACTCAGAGAGTCCCCAAGATTTAACCTTAAAAACATTTTTCTTTGAAATAGAAAAGATTTCTGAGGATACAGCCAATGTTTTGAGTATATAATAGTCTTCACATTTAGTGACTTTTATATCAAGAATACCTGAATCGGTCTGCCAATTCTTTGCTTGTTAGAGGCTTTTTTTATTTAACTTTTAAGGGTTTAAAATAGAGTTATCATCGAGTCAGATTTGGAACAGATTTTACTCATTCTGAATTTGATCTTATCCAATTTTTTTTTATTTTTTTTATATCCGAATCCGATTCGATATTATATAAATCATATTCGATTCGATTCAAAATTAATAAAATATTATTTTTTAAATATAAATATTTAAAAATATTATTATATAAATAAATAAATATATAATTAAATAATTAATTAAAAAATAATTTTTTATATAATATCAGATTAAATTTACCTAAAATTTGAACTCGATTCAATTCGAAATTCGAATTTCAAAAAAAAAAATCGACCTCATAAAGTTAAATAAAATAGAAACTCATCGGGATGGGTTAAATTGTAGACCCTAATTTAAAATGTGTAAAAGAACGAAATCACTTAAAAATAAGGGAAAAAAAAAAAAAAAAAAAGGAGGGTAACAGATAAAGAGAAAGCTAAAGGCTGAGACCAATGCTGAATCTGTTACCCACTTGGCTGATTTTTTGAGGCCGAATGATACTGTAGGGCCATTGCCCGTGCTTCAGCTTGCAACGCGAGCATGACAAAATCATGATGGATCTATTTCATTTCTCAGGCCCATCCTTGTTATGGTGCCATAGAGTAATTTTAGTACATTGCATTATAATCGGCTGTTTGAATGCGTTTCAGTTGCATTCCACGGATGAGAAAAGACTGAATCTAGTTTTGGACACTTTTGTCTGTACCAATATTTTTTTAATTTAACTTTATTCATATATATATAATTTTATTGAGATTAAAATAAATATAGTTTAAAAAATAATTATTACTGAATTAAAAAAATAACAAATTATTTTTACTGATTATTTTTTTATTCATTTGTGCCCTTAAGAAAATTTTTTAAAATATTTTAAATGTTAAATGAAATTAAAATATGCAACAAAATAAAATTTTAATTCACTTTTATATTAATATCCTTAATTATCATTTTTATTTTCATCTTATTGTCATTACTATATTTATATCTAAACACATATTTCATTATTAATTTTAATATCATCATTACATTACTCAATTTTTTTATTTAATAATTAATTTCACTATCATCAATATTTTCAATATCATTCCTTATTCTACCAATACAAGTAAATACTACAGTACCCTTTTAACCTTCTCATAGTACCACGCTTCTTTTGGATTAAATTCACGGTTGTGTGGTAACCAAACCAAAACATCATCTTCTCCCACCTAACTTCTCTTGAAATTTTGGCTTAAGCCAGCTCATTCATGTAAGACATTTTGATTTAATTAGTTTTTATTAATTTTTTTACAAAAAAAAATCACAATATTTCTAAAAAATTATAAGTTAAGATTTAAATTTTAAATTTATTAAATATTATTTATTAAAAAAAATATTACATGAGCTAATTAAACTTAATACATATTAAAGTCTCTTAATGATGTAATTAATTAAAAATGAGTAGAAACATACTTTACATTAATATAATTCTTTTTTTTTAATCCTTGAATCCAAATTTATTTTACATTTAATAATTTTGATATAAAAATCTAAAAATATAATAATTACACTATCATAGGTGAATCCATCCTCATTAAATATATAGATGATAAAATCTTAAACCTTAACGCAATAGATTCCAAACTTACTAATTTACGCAAACTCACACTGTTATTTCCATGACGTTTATTTTTTTGTCCATTTTTTTTCTCCAAATCCTTTTGTAGTCTTGCGATTCGGACATTTGTTATTGTTGCCAGTTGAATTAAGCAAACACCAACTCCTTTTTTTTTATAAGGCTATATTAATACATACCAATGCTTTAAATAGGCAAATGGATTTTGTTAGCATCTTGGCCACATTCATTCAGTCTCCAGAATGTCAGGATTTTTTTTTTTTATTGACGCTACATTTTTTAATGTCCATTAAGTGAAATATCCATATTGGCCTTCTCCTAACGAAGCTCGTTCAATAATGCACGGGTAATTTAGACTTTTCAGAAATAAAGCTTTAATAATAACGACGACTTAACTTCTTTGATCTTTTGGATGATGACTGCTGATCTTCTTATTTACTCCCAAACGAAGATTTTCCAATGACAGACCAACAAATTCCTACGGTTTAATGAAACTAATTTGGTGGTGTCCTCAATTGGTCAAAAAATCTGAAAATCTTGGGACCACTTTGGTTCACACTAACAAGGCTATTCTTGCCACTTCGCATCCCTCATTTCGTCCATAAATAGAGAGCTCCATTTGTCTCCAAATGCCATTACAAGAACATAATCCAAAGCCTCTTTGTACCAACTGGTTCTCATTTGGGTTCTCGTTCCTGTAGCTGAAGAATTCTTCAATGGCTGGAAAGAGCAAGGTATTGATCATTGGAGGGACTGGATACATCGGAAAGTTCATTGTTGAAGCCAGTGCAAAAGAAGGTCATCCCACTTTTGCTTTAGTAAGAGAGAGTACCATCTCTGATCCTGTTAAGGGAAAAGTTATTGAGAACTTCGAGAACTTAGGGGTCCAATTGTTGTATGTAAGTAATATTTGTGTTCCTGTTAACTTGGACGTACATTCATGGCTGTGAAAACTTTTGGTGGTGGTCTTAGTTTTTTATTTTTATTTTTTTTATTTTTTGGTGAAATGCAGGGGGATCTTTACGACCATGAGAGTTTAGTTAAGGCAATAAAGCAAGTTGATGTGGTAATATCAGCCGTAGGTCAAATGCAGATAGCAGATCAAGTTAAGATCATTGCTGCCATTAAAGAAGCTGGGAATGTGAAGGTTAGGGTTTCTCAGTCAATTTACTCAAATTATACATTCAGGCATTTATTTGGTGGTCTTTAGTATATCTGACATCGCTATAAGTGAAATTAGCTTAAACCATTGTGATTCGTGTTAAACTTTGTACATTGAAAATTCAAGTTAGGACAGTTGAAAATTTTTGGACTTTGTGTTAACTGACCGCAAGGAAAGAGAGAATTGCGTATGCATACATCAATGAGACCGCAAGGAACAAAGAAATTTGCAGGCACTGAGCTGATTTTTTTCCCTGGTGGAAGAGACTAATTAATTTGGTTATACTAAAACGTGGTAACTAGTATTTTTTTTTTTTGCTCAAATTCTTCATTCCATTCTAAGGGTTTTTTATTTGATCAGAGATTTTTTCCATCGGAATTTGGAACTGATCCAGACCTGAATACTGCTGTTGAGCCAGCGAAATCAGCATTTGCAATCAAGGCTCAAATCCGTCGTACTATTGAGGCTGAAGGCATCCCTTACACTTATGTGCCCGCTAACTGCTTTGCAGGCTATTTTCTCCCAAATTTGTTACAGCCAGGAGCCACCGCTCCCCCAAGAGACAAGGTCGTTATCGTAGGCAATGGAAATCCTAGAGGTAAATAGTGTTTATTAGCTCATTAATATCAGCTTTTTTTCCATTTCAAGTATTTAACCATAGGAAATCCCTTAACAAGACAGACATTTTTATCATGGATAAGGGTTTATTGGTCTGTAAATGCATTACTTTGCATTGAACTTCATTGCTAGAGATAACTCTTTCATGGAATGATGGGAAATTATAGTTGTAGTGAGCTAGAAAAAGAAAGGGACACGGTAAAACTTTAGTTCTTAATCTTTTTTGTTATGTAAATAAAGGGAGATAATATAAAATCCAAGGACTTATCAGAAAGTTGATGAAGAGTTAGTTGTAGAAATTAAACAACGCATGTTAATCACTGTTTGCATCGTATTCTGTTTGCAGCTGTTTTCAACTCTGAAGGTGACATCGGCACCTACACCATCAAAGCTGTTGATGACCCCAGAACATTGAACAAGAGCCTATTCATCAGGCCTCCTAAAAACACCTACTCATTTAACGAGATTGTTGCCCTGTGGGAGAAATTGATTGGCAAAACACTTGAGAAAACATATGTCCCAGAGGACCAACTTCTCAAACAGATCCGAGGTTGGTGAAATCTCCTGCTCTTATTTTACTCAAACCTACTGCTAATTAAACCTCCCATTGGATTATTCATCAAGTAAGGGGAATGTTGACACATTAGGATATTCTTTCTGAAGTGCTATTCATACCAATCTGTTCTTTTGTTATTTGTTTTTATTATTATTTCTTTTTGAAATGTGATGTATGGTATTCATCAATTCTTGCAGAGTCTCCAATTCCAATGAATATTGTTTTGGCGATCAGTCACTCAATCTTTGTGAATGGAGATAACACCAACTTTGAGATCGAACCATCATTTGGATTCGAGGCTTCTGAGCTATACCCTGAAGTGAAATATACCACTGTGGAAGAATACCTCAGTCGTTTTGTTTGAGAAAGAAATTGAACTAGCTCTTTGTTATTAACCACTGTGGAAGAATACCTCAGTCGTTTTGTTTGAGAAAGAAATTGAACAAGCCCTTTGTTATTAAACAAATGCTAGTAATAATTGAGAGGCCTTCACTGAGGGATTTGTGCAGAGGGCTTGAGGAGTGTGTATGTGTGTATGTTCGTTAGTTTCTTATTGCTGTCATTCAACATAATGTGAACCATGCCGTTCTATCTAAATTATATTATATTAAGAGCAGCACTTTTCTTACTTGTATAATTTTTCATATTAGCATTGAATTTGAACAGAAAAATCCGAGTCCCAGGACTAAAAATGTTCTTGAGTATGCAGAGTGGAGTTATCCTCTTATTTTGAACTTATCAACCAAAACATGAATTACTATAATATGATACTGTACTTTTGTTTGGGGGGTTTGGTTTTTGTCCGTCACTTTTCTGTCCATTATTTATCAATGAATTACCCCTGAACCACCCATGTTATTGGAAAGTAACTGAAGGGAGCCGGATCTTTCGTTTGGCACCTAATCCAAGACTTTAATAGATTGTGTTGAACTTGTGTGTGTGAGTATATTAATTTAGCAATGGAAAATGTGATGTTTTTGTTTAAAGAAATAACATCGTCCCAAAACATGTTTGTGTCAATTGGGCTTTCAAGGATCGCATATTGGAGCCTAATCTCCATTGAAAGAGAAAGGTCTGATTCCTCAAATCCAAACCAACCACTTTGCATAGTTCTCTTGATTTTTCACAATTATTAGAAGTTCTGCTGAACATGCCGACCACTAACCGAAAACAGGAGGGGTTTATACGATTATGGGTTTAACTAGGACAGCATTTGGCAAGCAAATTTTCTCCTCTTTTAACTTTTATCCCTATTCTTAACTCCTATATTGAATGTGTTCGGGACAAGCCTTGATCATCTTATGGAACAAAAGACAAACCTTGCAGCTATCTTAATTCATCCAATACCACATCGTGATTCGATAACAAGATTCCTGACTATTAAAAGCTGATGGCCTGGATGGCCCCTGATTAACAAAATATAACTTGAAAACTTGATTCGAATCATTAGTTAGACCTTATAATCATCTGTCAGCTTCCTCAACTAACATTGTTCTAGCAAACTCGGACAATCGGCATTAGGACAAATTAAGTCAGCTCGGCAGCTTCTATAAATAAAGCTGTTAAACAGCCCTTTTTTTAGTCTTTTTTCTTTCACCTACTCTATCCAGTTTTTCATCATCAATTTATCTACCTCTACCAATCAACTTTCACAAGAAAGCGACTTTCAAAAAAAATGAAATAAATATGTAAATTTTGTGCAGTTGTTTTCTGTATACAAGGCTAAGATATCTGCAAGCTTGCCTTCTCATCCACTTTTACATGTTTCCTTTCAGTAATGACATGGCAGACTTAAACCTGATGAACTTGAGTTCTTGTATCAAAGGATTAATTCCTTCAAGTACGTATCAGGAAAAGGTGGGATTGCAAACCTATACTTTCTTGGAAGGTTTATAATTGAATTTAGCTGACCCTGATCAGCAGTCCCATTGCTTTTTGAAAAACTTTGCTGACACAGCTTTCAAGTTCCTGAATCCAGCTCCAATTCTGGTGCTCAGTTGTGGCTGCTGCCTCCAAATGTGTCGAATTCATGGTTGCATTGCTTACTTGTTTCACTCCATAGCCAATCATTTTCCTATCCTTTATTCCATCACTTTTCTGACCTGCAAAATACAAAGCAAAAGAAATCAGCAAAACATTTGGAAAAAATATTAAAAGAAGAATCCTTTAACCAGAAAACAGTTTTAACTTGAAAACCAGGGAGGAAATAAAAGAAAAGCGTGGAAGAGTTATGATCTCTTACCATTCAATTCCATCTCGGGTTTGGATGACTCTGACCAGAGAACAAGGGTGGGGGTGATAATTGTGAGAGCAGCCCAGAAGAAGAATATCACCACTAAGGTTCTCCCATTCATTTTTCAAAGGAATAATGATTCACTAGTGATCAGTTGTTGGAGAGCTTTAATGTAAGCATTTTGAGAGGGAGAGAGCGAGGGAAAGAGACGGAGACAAAACCTCTAACAAATTAGCTGGCCATGTTTAAGGAACAAATGTTATTATAAAACAATACTAATGTTCAAATATTCTTTTCCTAAACTAATCAAAGTCAAGTACAAACAACAAACTTATGAAGATTATTGCGGTTCAGTTGTTGGAGAGTTGTTATTCAAGACTAGACATCGATCTGGCATGATCGATATCATCCCCCAAGTCAATTTTCTCAAGGCTGCTCCGGCATTCAGTTGACAACACTACCATTAAGAACGTCATAATCGATAACTTCAAATATTGAATTATCAAGCTTAAAAGATTCCGGGGAGCTTTCCTTGATGGCTCGTCAATAACTAACGGCAATATAACATTGACCTCTGCCAACCCTTTACACCATCCACAAAGCCAATACCAGGTCAACAAAAAACTATGCATGCAAAATAGTTAAATAGAAGCTCTGACCTGCTTCCTATGTGCATTGTCTGACGCTTCACAATGAGGAAAAAAATGGAACAATCCAATAGCAGAGTAGTATGGGCCAAAGCCTTTCTAATCTCAGCCTGCATAATTGTCTATAATTCTACCAAGTGAAATTCCATGAGAAACCAAGAACAGAGTAGAAAATAATTTCTATGGTATAATTCTTCAATTTCCTCATTAAAAAATTAATTTAAAGAAATATATTGTTGTATGGAAATAATTGTAAAAAAAAATTTCAGCCAAAAAAATTAAAATTATTTTTTAATTATTTAAAATAATTAATTATATGAATAAAAATGGAACTCCTATCGCTTCCTCTATTACTATTGGGCTATTACTCAAGGGTCAAGGGCTGAAGGCTCAAGTCAAGTCAACGACTCAGACCCAAAGTTGGCCTGAGGGTGAGGGAGGCCCAGAATATTCTACCCTACCACTAAAGTAACAGCATCATTTCTCCATTTCGTGCTTTGTTTCCCAATCACACACGCCTGGGCTGGTTACTCCGTACTCACTGCAAAATCATCGATCAAAACTTTGTCCAGAACGAATCTGAAGATGGGAACCCTAGGAAAAGCAATATACACCGTTGGTTTCTGGATTCGCGAGACCGGCCAGGCCCTCGATCGCGTCGGCTGCCGACTCCAAGGCAACTACTTATTCCAAGAGCAACGTGAGTTTGGTCCACTTCTCCGTTTCGTTTCTTTTCCCTCTTCAACTTCTATTCCTAAGCTAATCTCTGCTAATTCCAAATTGATTAAGGATTTAGTGTCTGGGGATTTTCAGCTGATTTCAAATACCAAATAACTTGTATTTGTTTTCATTTATAGCTTACATTTTCGTTGATTTTGTTGTTAAACTATTAGCTTGGCTCTGTATGAAAACATAAAGCGTAGCTATGGATTATAGACTTAGGGTTTTCTCCCCCCCCCCCCAAAAAAAAAGAACTTCAATAACCTTGTTTAGATAATTGTACTGGTTAATTGGTTGTTTGCTTTGCTAATTTATGTGGAAATTCGGCTGCATTTTACTGTCTTATTTGTTATCATTACAGTTTGTGTTCAAAGATAGGATTTTGCTTATGTTGCTTTAGCTTTCTTTCCGTTATCCGACTATCCATTTACGGTATTCTTCTTTTCTTAGTTTCTAGGCATAGGACTCTGATGAACATATTTGATAAAGCTCCTGTGATCGACAAGGATGCATTTGTAGCCCCTAGTGCTTCTGTCATCGGCAATGTTCAGGTGGGAAGAGGATCATCTATTTGGTATGGATGTGTTTTAAGGGGTAAGATCCTTGCTTATACACACAATTTGGTGTTTTTGTTTTATTACAATATAGTATAAGTCTTTACTAAAATTATCCAAGAAAGGATGGTATCCAACTTCATGTCTATAAATTAGAGTATAAAAGGTCTAGGGTTACACTAATTAACTTTTAGTTGGTGACGTAAGAAACAAATAGGTGTCATTAATGGTAATACCGCACTGGCTTTTATTCAGTGTGTTTTATTTCGAAAACTATGTGAATAAAGCTAGCAGACTTAAGTTGATTTTTTTTTTACATATTCTGAATGTTTTAACTTTGGCAAATGTCTGTGTTGATCACATTGGCCTAGAGGAATGTGGCTTGTCTTAATGAGGGATATAACTTGGTTTAACTTTAACAATTGGTTTAGAGGAATGTAGCTTGAAATTTTAATTATTAGTTTCAACTTTTAATTGTTGGTACTTGGTATTATATTTATTTTATTTTCTCTTGATGATGTAAGATATTGTCTTCGAGATATGCATTACTAATTCCTTAACTTTTTTCTTTTTGGCCAAACTAATTCCTTAACTTTGTAGCTTGCCTAAACAATGTATTGATTCACACAAGCAGGATGCTTGTAAATTGTACCTTATACCTTATCCTCCACCCGGTTCATGTCCTACCCAACTCCACTTGCTTCTTAAAGCTTAAGTACAACCAAAATGCATAAGATGGCAAACTTATTCTCCTGCAGAGCAAACCTGTTGCTACTAGTATTTATCATTCTTCTCCTTAACTATAAAATGAAGCTGTTTATTTATATTATGAAGATAGAGTATTTGGATTCTACTTAAAGGGTATTTCAGATGATTATTTTCTTGCTCCGATCGAAATGCCCTGCTATGCGTATGTTTAAAGTTCAAAACTGATTCACATGCCTAGGCCTCATGCCACATAGCAAAGCCCTTTTGCTACAATGTAGGGTTAGAGTTTCTCTCCTGAATAAATCATAGAAAAACCCCCTTTTTCGTAATACTTTTTTTAATGCATGGTAATAGATTTTGACTTTTCAGTATCATATCTCAGGAAGAGGAAGGTTTCTGAGATTACATCCTACCCCCACTATCATTTAACCACCCAGTGCACAGGAAGCTATAATTTTCCTGTCCATCTGGATTTGTTCAAAAAGATTAAATTGTGGTTGTTTACGTTAGAGCTATTTCATTGACATTATGTTTTACTAGATTTTGCTGATAATCATCCCAAGTCTTTCTTTGAACAGGGGATGTCAACAGCATTAGTGTTGGATCTGGAACTAATATACAAGACAACTCCCTTGTGCATGTGGCAAAGTCTAATCTAAGTGGGAAAGTGCTACCAACTATCATTGGGGATAATGTTACTGTTGGTGAGTAAAGTAGCATTGGCCATAAATTTCGTCTGAATTAACCTTATAAAAGTTCCTTCCATTCATGGGCTATGGTTGAAACTTTGAAATGAGCAGGTCATGGTGCTGTTTTACATGGCTGTACTGTTGAGGATGAAGCATTTGTCGGCATGGGAGCAACCCTTCTTGATGGTGTAGTTGTGGAGAAACATGCTATGGTTGCTGCAGGAGCCCTTGTGAGACAAAATACGAGGATCCCTGCCGGGGAGGTAGTGTGAACTCTATTTCTTGGACTTTGTCCTAATGGCCATATTCTTGAAAATCTTTGATGAACTGATCTGTTTATCAAGGCAATTTCATATCTTATGCTAGCGTGTATGAATATAAAAAAAAAAAAAAAAATCGAAACATGCATTAAAAGTTAGGAAACATGGAAAGAAATAGAGAATATATACTTAAGGTAAGATGACATAAAGATAAAATAGGTGTTTTGATACTTGTTGGTATCAAATATAATACAGAGACAGTTTTTACTGCTTGTATTAATATTTTGAGTGACAGGGTGCAGAAAAAAATGTACTTGGAAGTTTTAATTTAGATGATGCGGGTGTTCAATCTTCATTGGTTTTTAACAGGTGTGGGGAGGCAATCCAGCAAAGTTCCTGAGGAAGCTAACTGATGAAGAGATAGTGTTTATTTCTCAGTCAGCCACCAATTATACCAACCTTGCTCAGGTTCATGCAGCTGAGAATGCAAAGCCCTTCGATGAAATTGAATTTGAGAAAGTTCTCCGCAAGAAGTTTGCTCGTAGGGATGAAGAGTATGACTCAATGCTGGGCATCGTACGGGAAACTCCCCCTGAACTAATTCTTCCAGACAATATCCTACCAGATAAAGAACAGAAGTCTTCTCAAAAATGATCTTTTTCACAAGTTAATATTTGTTTGCTTCAAGCCTTTAGATTTGGCATCGAGGAATATTTGTTGTTATGTGCAACTACATGGCAGAGGGATGATTTTCTTTCCCAATAAGACCGGACATGTTTTATATAGAGCCATGGCTCCTTTTTAGCTATAAGCTCTACTCTTTGTATGGTTACTCAGAGACTCATTTCATGACCGGAGGAATGTATTTTGATATCTAATGTTCCTTGTACCTAAGATTCTTGTTTTCTTCGTGGCTGTGAGCTAGGAACCAGGATTTGGACCAACGTTCCTATAACATGCCTTCTCACTGTGGATCAGTGTAAAGCAACTGGCTTTATTGTGCTTTTCTGAGCCTCAGACGCAGGAAGGCTTTTGGATAACAAGTGGTCCAAGGCCCAGGGCTTCTTTTTCAATTGTGGAATGTTAATAGTAATAAACAAAATTGTCAATACTAGGTAATCTTTGAAGGGATCATGCCCTTATTATTGATAAAAAATGTTCCAACGAATTTGCTGCTTCAACCGATTCCTTGAGTACAACCATTTTCAATTTAACTTGGGGCATGAGGGCAATGACACTACTAAGTGGGAAATGAAAAGCCTAGGACATAAGCGCAAATACCTAACCCATGTGCGAAAATGCTTCACCCCAAGCCCACCCACGTTGAGAAATGCCAATCTATTTAGTGTTTTTTATTGTTATAGTTATAAAATAATGCTAATGATCTGATCTTTTTCACAATATATAATTAAAGCCTTCATATGGAAATTTAAAAAAGCCAAAGATACAATTCCCACTTTCCCCGTAATTTCAGCTGGCTTTTGATTGGCGATGACAAAAAAGGGTCATCCAAATCTGATATAAATCATCCAAATCTGTCGTTGTCATAAAAGCGGCAGATTTGGACGGGTGCAACTTAAATTTGAAGGCATTGTCGACTGCTTGGTTGAGTCAATAAAATTTAATTACTTTATTTATAAGATTTAAATTTGAATTTTACTTTTAATAATAATTTTTATGAATAATTTATAAATTTAATGTAAGTCATTTTTTAAGTTATTTAGGACTTTTTCTTTGTTTAAGTTGTACATATGTTTTCTTAGCATGCATTAAAATGCTGTTAGTGCAGTGAGTGACGCTTAACCACTGGTCAATTAGTGGTGGATATACGTTTATAATAGTCTAGTGCACTAGGGAGGTGCATAGGGAAGCCAATGATTAACCTAAGCAGCTCCCCTGATCGAAAGCAGACAAAGCGATTTCAGCATAAAGCAATCAAAAGAAAGCAGCATGATCATATGGCTCATGCTCTGAAAATATTTTAAGTGAGAATCTTGAGGAAAGCTATGTCCAAATGGCTATTATCTTTCGGCTGCTTCGTGGATATTTGAAGCCTGCAATGCAAGGATAGGCCATTCTTTTCTTGTCTTTCAGTCTTTCGCCCTCCAACTTTTGTTTCTGTCCATCCATTTATACATTTTTTTTTTCTTTTTTGTGAATTTAGTAATTTAGTATATATTTAAGGTGTGGCAATTGGCAAGGGCCAAGCCGAAATGCCGCACCGCCCACACACAAGCTGCAAGGTTCACATCTCTTTTTGTCTCGTCTCCACCTCCATATTGAGCCAAAATTGGCAAACTATATCCAATATATTTGTTTTGATTAGACCATGTTATCAGTTATCTCATAAGACTGCTTATATCTGAAACTCTATTTTTTTTTTTTTTACAGAAAAAATTAAAGACTAAAGAAAATTAAGATATAATATTTTATAAGTGTTTGAGGATCAAAATTCGATTTTATTATAACTCAATTCCTAAGAAGTTGACGTATTCAAGATTGGTTGCTGTTCTTTTATATATATATATATATATAAAAGAAAACTTGTGATTGTGATTATTTTACATCAAGAATCCATAGTTGTTTTCAGAAATATCTATCGTATGTATGATCAGTTTCCATGAAATGCTACAAGCAATGAAATCTTGCCAAGAAAATGCAACCGTAATTGATGTTATAAAGTTTATTTGACAAATTGACTCCAAAGTCACTTTTTATGATTGAGGGCAAAGATCCATGTCATGTTCTGATCACCATTGTTTTTTGAGAATGGATTGAGACGTTTTTCTTCAGATAAAGCTGCAAATACTAACCAATTTGGACTCACTTCGGACCAACAGAAAGCTCAAAAAAAAAAAAAATTACCACAAACAATCAAATTTATTGGACCGACATCTTACAACTTAAAAAGTCAAGTTCCAAGTAAATGTTTACTAGAACAAGAAACAACATCGAAACTTCCCCATGGCTTGAACAAAATGGATAATTCAATAATATCATTACGAACTATGAACCGACAAACCCCAAAAAACAAAACAAGATAAATCATAGTAATCCGAAGGTTTTGCTTAGTATTGCAGGCAAAACCTTCTTAGTACCTTCATAGGGCCGTCCTAATCACAACTTAGAATTGACGAGATTTTGATAAGAGGTAGCAAAAAAAAAAACACAAATTTTTATAAAAAAGTAAAAAATATTCTTGGAATATATTCGAAATTAATTCTCTCTTTGAATTATTTTAAAAATGTATTTTTTTTATCTCAATACCAAATATTCGAAATTTTATTTTCATAATATTTTCGACAAATGACCCCAAATTAATAAGAAAAATTCTATTCTTTTATTGACTGGACTAATCTTATGAATTCAAATTTACACTTGTTTTTGGGCCAAAAGGTCCAATTTTTTTATATGCATATAAATATAAACAATAAGGAAAATAAATATGACTAGGAAAAGAAAAAAAAAAAGGTTAAAATAGGCGAATAAGGGCAGACGCGGCAGTGGAAGAGCGCCTCTCGTGGTCCTTCCCCACCTGCTGCAGGAGTACGCAGGTTCGGTTCTCTGCTTATATAATACTTTATGTTCTTTGAGAAAATCTTAGAACACTTCAACGACCTGAGAGATTAGAAATATCATTTTCCAGGAGCCACCCAGCACCAAAACTATGGGAGCAGAAACCTTGGTGAAGAACGGAGAGATACGGGTTCAGCTTGAGGCTAAGGCTCCTGTTATACTGGGACTCCAACCAGCCGCCCTCATTGATCATGTGGCTTGTGTGGATAATGACTTGCTCGATCAAATTCCCGGTGAACGTGGTGGCTCTATTCCGGTACTTTCTTTTTTTAACTAATTTCCTATCTCAACTTTTGTACTGGTTTTATGCTAATTTCTTAACTTTATCTGGTATAATTTCTGAATTTTTCTTATCAAATTATGTGCATTAGCTTTGTTTCAGTTTTTTTTCTGCTATGTTTCTGTGTACCATAAAAAGGGCTTAAAGAATTTTATTTGTTTGAGAGAAAGTGGTTAGATTTTTTTATTGGTTGATGAATGTGAGGCTTTGTCATGTAATTTTTATGGCGGTTTTTGGCTTGCAGACAAGACTTTTTTTTTTTTTGCTTTGAACTGCTCACATTCTTTAATTCTTTACTTGGTTTTTTTTTTTGTCCAAACAAAAATAATAGCTTTCAACCTTAAACTGAAAAAGTTAAAACTGTTTTCTTGTTTGATGAGCATGACAATAATCATACATATATTCTGTGGTTAGTTGAAGTCAATGGGTTTTATGTATTATGTAGGTGGCAATCGAGGATCTTGGCCATATATTAAGTGAGTTGAAAAAGCACATCCGTATTTCAGCTGATAGTCCATCTCCTGTGAAGACTATGGCTGGAGGAAGTGTTGCAAATACTATTCGAGGACTTAGCTCAGGCTTTGGGGTTAACTGTGGAATGATTGGGGCCTATGGGGATGATGAGCAGGGTCGATTGTTTGTAAGTAACATGAACTTTAGTGGAGTTAATATTTCTAGACTGAGAAAGAAGAAGGGACCTACAGCTCAGGTGATCTTCTTGATTCAATTTCTATGATATTTAATTGTGCATTCTATGGTAAGTATTGAAATTTTCTTAGTGAATGATATGATGCAGTGTGTTTGCCTAGTTGATGCATTTGGCATTAGAACAATGCGACCTTGCCTATCAACTGCTGTAAAAGTTCAGGTGAATGTTACAATCGGCTTTTTTTATTTAGTTTAAACCTCTTTCTTTCTTGATTTTAAAGATTTATGTTTGCTCCTTTGTGAATACAAACTTACAATTAATTTTATTTCCTTTTTTTTAGAGTGATGAATTGACCAACGACGACTTTTGTGGTTCTAAGGTGAGTCCTATTTTATGGAATTAAAAAAAAAGGATTAGATGTTTGTAGATTTTCTAAAAATTCTTTTCCTGTCTATTATAACAGAGGACCCTTGTTCTCTTGGGTCCTTTTTATCTGATTATCATATTCTTTTCATTATTACAAAAATTGCTGGATTGATTTTGCACTTGTTGACTACATTACATCATTCAGCTCTTTGCAGCTGGTTTGATTTCAGAGTATTCAACTTAATGATGTATCTTTCATTGCAGTGGTTGGTGATGAGATACGGGATATTAAATTTGGAAGTTATTCAAGCAGCTATAAGCATTGCCAAACAAGAAGGTCTTTCCGTCTCCTTGGATTTGGCCAGTTTTGAGGTAATTGTAATAACTTTATGTCTTGCTGAAGGCTGAATGCAATGTTATTTGCAGAGTGAAATAGCTAGCTGGAATAGTTGAATTAATATGTAATTCAAGCAGTTTATTTTCTTTGAAATTTTGAAAGTGATCATAATAGTTAAATCTTTAGACCTGTGGTTGATATTCTAGTAAAGTGCAGGTATTTCATTACTCGTTGGCATCTAACTGCTCCTCAACTCTCCATTATTGTGCTTTTCAATATCAAAATTTTCAGGTCTGAATTTTTTATCTTATAAAGTCTGTGACTTTGGTCAGATGGTTCGAAATTTTAGAGAACCTCTTCTACGGTTGCTGGAGTCAGGGTTTATTGACCTCTGCTTTGCCAATGAGGATGAAGCGAAAGAATTGCTAAGGTGGCTGTCATTTTTCTTTTAATGGATGGAGTCCCTCTTCCTGATTTTTCAGGATTTCAGAAATTGCTGCAGTAACTGCAGTTGTTCGCTGCTGATATATTTTTTTTCTGTTTTACCTCTTTAGGGGTGAGCAGAATGCGGATCCTGAAGCTGCACTGGAATATCTGTCCAAATATTGCCAATGGGCTGTGGTTACGTTAGGTCCCAATGGATGCATCGCGAAACATGGACAAGAGGTAGGTCACTTGCAAGTTGCAACGTTGTAACTAATTGTCGTTTCTCATACTTTTCAGTCTTTTATAGTTTAGAGGTGTGGTTCACTAGGCACAAATTCTTACTGTTTGAGATGATTTCAACCTATCAATGCAGCCATTTAGGGATGCCCATCTACTCTAAAGTGGTTAGTTACCAATCTCAACTTGGAGAGTATGGGCAAATTGTGCCCTTTTTCCATAAATGTCGTGATTTGAGATGCATGAACCGTCCTTGTCTTTATGGATGTCATTATCACACCTCCTTTTTGTCATTAGTTGAAGACAGACCAACTAAAATTTCCTTCTATGACAGATTGTCCGAGTTCCAGCTATAGGGGAGGCAAAAGCAGTTGATGCCACAGGAGCTGGGGACCTGTTTGCTGGTGGTTTCTTATATGGATTGGTCAAGGGCTTATCTCTTGAGGAATGTTGCAAAATGGGTTCATGTAGTGGTGGATCAGTGATTCGTTCACTTGGGGGTGAGGTAACACCGGAGAATTGGCAATGGATGTTCAAGCAGATGCAGATCAAGGGCCTCCCACTTCCCGATATTCGGAACTGATGTCTTCATAACAAAATAAGCATGTTATTCACTTTCATTGCTATGATTTATTTTTCTGAAGAAAAGGGCAGCTTTAGTTGCGTTTTGGGGCTTGATTGACTTGTGCGCACGACTCCTCGTTTTCAACAGAAACATTAAGATGTGCAATGTTGAGTTGTCACTGAATTATTCTGTGGGAACTTCTTTGCAAGAACTTCAGTCCTATTGAGTGTTACCCGAGGCAAAAGCCTTATCTTACCTCTTTCTTTTTCTTCCACGAAATGTTAAATGGCATCATAAAATTGTCATTTTATGCATCAATCATCAAAAAAGACTACCAAACTGGTTCTGAAATTTCCTAAACATGCAATTCAAAGGCAGAAATTAAGGTCCAAATTTAAAATTTGCCGTATTGGAAAATGAACAAGACAGGCTATCGCGCAAAATTCCGATTTCAGTACATGCAAAGATTTGAATCTATGAAGTCAAGTTTCAATAGGATGTCTACACGTTCAGCTTGCTAAAATACCCACCATTATACTTGAGTTCGTACAACTAGGAACTAGTAGAACAAAATCTATATGTTGTTTAACGTTTATGGGTGTCTTTGTGCCCTTGATGCAAATTTGAGTCAATCACAAATCCTCATGTCCGCCCCTTCAATCTTTGTCTTGCAAGAGACTAGCATCAAATTTCATAATTCAAAGTAGTAACACTTAAATTAAGTCAGCTTCGTATCTTTGAGTATAAATGTAAATGTAGTTTTAAGTTTCAGCGCAGGCTAGCATTGCATGTTTGCACCAAGGGTGAAGATAATTTGCATAAGAAAGAAGGATATATCCAACACAATAATGTCTAGCAGTGCCTAACTCAAATCTGCAAACACATGCTAGAAAACCTCATCTAAAGACAAGGATGGGACTGTGGCGTTCTTGCATCCTCAAATATCCATTGGGGCCACACCTTCATCAGTAGAACCACCCTGATCAGCAGCAGCACCCTGCTCAGCTTCAGCCTCCTGTCCTGCAGCTGCATCATCAGGTTCGGCAGCAGGACCTTCTTTCTCTCCGACAATGTCAAAGGCATCAATCATTTGTTGTACAGTTTCCTGATCCAAAATATGGAATGGCTCCCCAACCCCTACCACAGCAACTGTACATATTGAGCTTTTTAGAGTTTCTCCTTGCAGGGTCTCCCTTATTGCCATAAGAGCATCTTTGACCAGATCATCCCGTGAGGAATCTGCAAAGTTCTCAAACCTGCGTTCCAAGTATGTCTTTGCAGCTTGTGAGCGGGATCCAATGGCAAAAGCCTGGTACTCAAAGTAATTTCCGCTTGGGCAGTTGTAGTAGAGATGAGCCCCAGATTCATCCAAGCCAGCCACCAACAGGCCAACACCATAAGGTCTTTTCCAAGAGCGTTGGGTGCAGACCTGCCACCAAACACAAGCATTTTCCCCTTTTCAATTGCCCAAACAAAAAACACTATTATGTTAGTAGGTTGGTGTTCCACAAGAAATTGCTATCTTTAGCATCAACCATGTTTCATTTAATAGGGTTATACAAATAATATTAGACCTTCAAATATGCAACAGAATTAAGATCATGCCCCTAATGCTGTTGAGAAATATAAAAAAATTTTAGCAGCAAATTGAATGGGTAAGCACAGAATAGTAAGGAAAAAAAAACAAAAGATAAACATCAAAGGCTTCCATACTTTTTAAATAACTATCAAAGAGACATATGAAAACATAGATCATCTACCAAAACTTATTGTTACTGACTATAACCAATCTCAAAGACTTGACATCATTTAAAGCAGTAATACTAACAACCTCAACTCTTACATCAACAAATATACAGATTCCAGATCAAGTACTCATGAAAAAGTTGGAAAACCCGAGCACACAAAGGTATGCCTAGCTCTATGAGTTGGAAACCATTCCTCTCAATCATTCAATTAATGGATGCCAAAGCAAGATATTAAAATGGTAACCAGAAGGCACTCATAACCGCCAACAATCTTTTAAAATCATCCTTTTTATGGCATAACCTATTGCCTGCTTTATACCCTGAAGTTTTTTGTCACAAACAAAAAAGCAAATATGAGATTGTTGCCCTAGTCACTTGATCCCAGGTACACTCAACCTATTATCCTCAATTTCCAAGTAAAGCTAACTCACCAATTGAATATATAAACCATAAATAGGATATTCACTCAGTTGTACCCTTTTCCCATTTGTATCATACTAATCCTCATTATCCATTTCATTGTCATCTATTCTGGATAGGACTTTTGGATATTATTTTAATCAACCAGTTCTGCAATAATGCAAATGGGCAATTCTATTTACTTACAGTTTCCGCATTACTTGATCTGCCAATGTTTCCTACACAAAAGCCTTAACTGTGAGGTCATTATCAATTAGAACAGCATTCTGGTTAAGTCAATAACCATTTTATGCTTCAATTTTGCAGTTTGATTTATTTCAAAGCATTACTCAAAACCCTCATACTTGTCAAGACTTCAGCGGAGACCAACCAATTAGAGTTTAAAACACTAAACGAATTACTAATTTGTCTAAAAAAACCCAATAATCAACATTACCCATCAGTTTTAACTACACTAAAAATAAAGTTGACATTTTTTTTAGGAGAAGTTTAAAGATTGGAGATTTCAAGAAATAAAAAAGACCTGGGCTTTATCGGCGAGTTGGACGACGAGTCTGCCTACAGGAAGCGGCGACTCGTACGTGAAGCTGTAGTTAATACACTCGTTTCGCATATAACGAGAGAGGACGCGGCCGTCGGCGGTGAGACCGGCTATGGCGACGCCGATGTGGTCGTCCACTTTGAAGATCTTCTTCTGGTGAGAAGACAACTCGGAGTTAGCCTTGTTGACACAACCCAAGACGATATGGGTCTTGGATCGAAGCCCGATCGCCGCCGAGCCCTGCTTCACAGCTTCCATTGCGTATTCCACTTGGAACAACCGCCCTGCGGGGCTCCATGTAGTCACGTCGGTATCGTACTGGTTCCTGAACATTTTCCCCTACGGCAACGTTTTGATTGCTAGCTTTCTTCCACTGAAAAACTTGCTTTTCCTCTCTTTCTCTCTCTCTCTGGACTGTATTTTAAGAGGGTTTTTCTTCTTTTCTTCTTCTTCAAGACAAAGACAGAACAGCACACCCAAAAAGAAGCCCTTTTGATGGTTTGGTTCTGCCCGGATTTAATCTGACTTGCGTCATTCGACTAGTAAATGGGCCAATAGCCCTGATATTTGGATAGAGCATTAAAAAATGGCCTGATGGAGCTATAATATTGGGAAAATGGGCCGATTGGCCTGAAATCATCCGTCTAATAACCTGTTCTTGAGATCATTTTTTTTTATTAAAGAGAGAGCCTAGGGGAAAATGAAAGATCTTAACTCAGAATCCAAAGTCTCAAATTTTTTGTTTAATGGTTAAAAACGTTTGAAAAAATATCAAAAATTTGATTTCGATTTAGATCTTTTTTTCTTTTTTATTTGTACTAAAGTTTTATCTTCTTAATATAACAAAAAAAAAAAATTCGAAACCAAAATTTTTATGTTCTCATAAAACTTTTTTAGTTACTAGATCATGCTATCTAGTGTTTGAAGGTGATGGTTTGACGGCTTGGGTTTGAGCTAGATTGGTTTAGATCAAGTCATTTTCGAATTTATAAAATTCTAATTGTTCTGGGATTAAATTTTTTGAATTTGATATTCAAAATACTTAAATTTAAATTATTAGTTCAAATCATTTTGGTTTTGAAATTTAAAATCAAATATTTAATTTTGAATTATTTTAAATTATTTTTTTCAATTTAAAATATTTTAGATTCAAATTAATTTCATTTTTAAAGTGCCTTTAATTCAAGTTGAGCGGTTTCCAACGAATTTGTTGAATTCACGTTATTTTGCCGACTTGACATCACTCTCTCGTTAATTTATCTCTTTGTATATTTACTTATGAATTTAATCATTGAAGAGCCCTTTAACTTTAGAGTTCCAACTCTTTGGTTTGAGCGTCAACATGAATACTTACATCGGTTTTGACCTCAACAAATTATCAATGAAATTAAAAAATTTTTGGATATCAAAGGATGGGAAATTCAAACTCAATATAAAGTATTGTCACTTTAGCTCTAGGATGATACTTGCAATGTATTTGAATTTACAAATTTTGGTATGGTGGATAAAATAATATACTGTTTATTCTATGGTTAAAGCCAAGATAAATAAAGTAGGCGTCATTTGAGAGCCTAATTAAGATGCTCTCATTGCATGAAAAGGTGCATTTTATGACTAGATTCTCGTGGATGGCGTTAGCAATTCAGATCAAAAGCAGTAATCCAAAGAAAAAGTTGAGCATAAAAGAAGCAATTTAAATTGGCTTCTGCTTTATGCTTTGGATTCTGAATTCTTTATGAAACTGACATTGATTCGGTTGGTGTTAAGATCTAAAGGGCTTTCATTACTTTCAGGAAAATTAGTCTCCTTAAATCATCATAATTCATAAAGTATTTTACTTTCTCATTTTCCCCAGGCCTTAGATCATAACGATTGGTTTTTCTTGTTTGAGCTTGTAATGATATTCCATGTCAGTGGTTGCCTTTTTCTTTCATTCTAGCTTTGATAAGATTCATGTTAGCAATAATTTTCCATCTTTTAACCTCCCCCATAATTTCTTGTTTCTTGTTCCCTATTGAAGAAATCAGCTGGCAGAATTTTGATCCAGATTTTGTCCATTGAAGATTGCGTTTGGGCTAACCGAAATCTTTGAATCGCCTTTGGAGTAAACAGTGGAATGTCTCACACAAGAAAGACGTAAGCAGACGATGCAACCAGGGTGGAAATATGACTTGAAAGTTAGTTGAGACTGACTAATAATAGAAGAAAAGCCTGTGCTGTGCTATCTCAGCATTAACGAAAGGAGTGCTCCTGGAAAATCAAATCAGTGTTTTCCTTCATC
This sequence comes from Durio zibethinus, assembly GCF_047325235.1. Classification (NCBI taxonomy): domain Eukaryota; kingdom Viridiplantae; phylum Streptophyta; class Magnoliopsida; order Malvales; family Malvaceae; genus Durio; species Durio zibethinus. The sequence goes on from NC_143162.1 coordinate 36,900,101, forward strand.
TTGTTCTTTTCTAAAAGCCACTTTAATTTTGGTTATGGCAGGAAGAACAAAGAATGCAGAGAAGCTATGAAAAGAAGAGACGCCATCATTCGGTGGGTCAGGACCAATTTCAAATGATTAGAACAGGGAAAAATTCATTCTACGTGACAATCATTAACCTCTTGTCTTTTTTACTTGTCAAATGGGGACATTCGTTTGGGGTGATTGATAAACCATAATCTTCTTGGAAATGATAGCTAAATTTTTCATAAGCTTTCACACAACATGTCGGTTGTAATTTCACTCATTTGAAGCCAGCAATGTGAAAGCTGGAGATCATTTCAAAGAGATGTACCGCCACTATTACTGTTACTACTACTACTGCCACCAAATATTTTGACTTGAGTCTACCAGAATGTCGTCACAATAAGCTGTCATATGACCAAACAAGCTTGGAATGGCAAACTCACCTACTCATCCAACCAAACCTGGTCATGGACTCGTGGTGGGGTCTGGGGCTGAGACAGGGGCCAATGGGGAGGGTCCCAATAATTCCTTGGTCGAAGGGTTTTTTCTAAGACGATAACAATATAGAATTTGATTTTATTTTTTTAAGTATTATATAATATTATAAAAATTTAAAATTTGATTTGAATTTAAATTTTTATTCAATTTGTATCTAATTAAATCAAATTTTATCGATTCAGATCAATTTAATTTATTAATATGTTAATTTTTTATTTTAATATAAAATTTTAATATATTTAAATAATTTTTAATATAAAATTATTATTTTTATTTTATAAAACTTAAAATATATATACAAATTAAATATATATATAATTTAATTTGATTTAATTTTTTTAAAAATTTAAATTTTTGAATCAAAATTTAATCTAAATTTAATACATATATTTAATGTTTAAAATTAATTCAAATTAAATTAAATATTATAATTTCGAATCAATTTTTATTTTTTATTTTTTCGCATCCTCCCTAGTTTTTTTCCCCAACAGCTCCATCCCTCTCTCCTTTGTCATGTGAAGCAAAGGAATTCCATCTTTCTCATTACGAGGGTTGGACTGTCAAATAATTGCATTAATACCAAATGCCTCAAATTTAAAGCTATTTCTTTGAAATTATAAAAAGGTAATGATTGGACCCATCAAACAAAAATATGAGAATCTCTTTGATCTTATTATTACATAAAAAAAAAAGATAGCTTTTGATTTTTTTATTTTTAAATTTCACCATCTCCCGGCAAACACACGCCAGCTGTTTTTGTATTGGAACGTTAAACCATTTTCGCAAAAACTAGTGTCCTACTTCCAAAACCATCCCTGTCATTTACCACAAAATATCCCAACTACCCTACATTGACCACCGTGTCGGCGTTGGTGACAGGTTGGAACCTGGAAAGAAGACATTCTAGTAAGACATTCTAGTAAAACGACAACAGACAAAACTGAATCTGATCATCGAAAAAAGTGACGCCCAAATGCCAACCTCATCTCTCTCACGAACAACACTACTCTCACTGGCTGTAGCCGGTCACTTCAGTTTGATCTTTGATCTTTCCCTCCATTCTTTCAACCATGTCCTTAACATACCGTACGCTGACAAATATACCCCATTTTATTAATGTTTTTCTTCTCCTCATTTTCTCGTCCAAAAAAACAAACTCTTTTCATTTTCTCGTTTCAATCTTCTTCTCTCCATGTCTTGTACTCTGCAGATTCATACCGTTTTTATTCTCCGCAGAGAAACCAAAGGATAAGAAAAGATTATAATAAAAAACTCTGAAAAACAAACCCTAAGGTTTTTTTTTTTCGTTTCAATGGAATACAAAAGAGCTTCGGCTGCTACGGCTTTCTCTAAGAAAGTTAGTAATGGTCACAGTTTCAACGGTAAAAACATGTACGACGGCATTTTTGGTGGTGGTCAAAGGAAGGTAGGATCGAGAGTTGAAGATTACGCCGAGATATTTAGTGGCGGTTCCGGTTCTTCGATTCCGGTTCTTGATGTGCCTGAGCTGAACGAGAGGAAGTTCTCGGTCGATGTTTCGAGCTCGAAGCTTGATTATTCCAATATTTTTGGCGGTTTTGGAGACTTAGATTTTGCTGTTTCTCATGAAGAATTCATTGCTAAACCAACAAGAGATAAAAAGTAAGTTTCTTTTTTTTTATAGAAAGTCTTTTTCTTTCAATTTTCTATTTATTCTGTTTATTTGAGATGGTTAGTTTGTTAAATAAGGTCTTAGGGCGTGTTTGGGTGTTGAAAAAAGTTTCCATTTTTATGCAAACGCAAAACCTTTCATGGCTCTCCAAAAAAAAAAAAAAACACACCCTTTTTGTTTTAACTGTCTGTCGTGAGCTTTGATTATGGAGAAGGGCTGTATTGGCTCTTTGACCTTAGTTTAACACCTTGCCCATTGTCAATGAATGCTAAATTTATTAGAAAGTAGTAGCTCTAAATATTTTTAACTTTCATATGGTGAAAGATTGAGCCTGAGTTAATGAATTTTGTAGGACACCAGAAGGGTCATTCTCGTATCCTTCGAGTATTCCTATGGGGAGTTTGTCGAATGATCAAACCTCCCATGAATCAGGTAATGGCGTGAAGCAGTTCAAAATGTCATATAACAAAAGCAGCCCTGGAATAAAAGATGGGTCAAATGGAACAACACATGTCGCTCAGCTTCATGCTGTACCTGGTTATACATGTTTAATTGATGAAAGTATCACTCCATCAAGAGACAAGCCAGTTCCCTCTGTTGTAAATGAGCCATACGAGACCAGCAATTTTGGTGGGGGGATAATGGAAGGCATGCATTGTAAGAAACAGGCATCCAATGTCCCACCTAGTGATGTTAATAAACAGAACCCGAAAGGCGTTGATGAATTGCATAGCGAATCTAGAAGTAATGGATTTGATTTTAATGATGTATTATTTGGGTCTTATGATGTTGGCCGTAGAACACCTCCTCCCAAAATGACACGAGCTTCAAGCATGATGAATAACATGGGTGGTAACAAGCATGTTTCTTCGAAGTTTGGGGTATCCAAGAGTCATTCTTTAGATGGTAATGAAGGTGTTTGGTCTCCCCGTTACTTTGATGATGAAGTGGATGCAAATTCAGTTGCTGCTACTTCTGCAGCTGCAGTGAAGAAGGCAATAGAGGAGGCTCAAGCCAGGTTAAAAGTTGCAAAAGAAATGATGGAAAGAAGAAAAGGACATATAGGTCGTGTCAAACCAACCTGTAATGGTAATTCGAAAGCTGAGGAGAGAAAGAAGGGTATAGATGCTTTCAAGCAAGATAATGCTCGGGAGATATGTGAAAAGATAGATGCTACTATGCAAACTTCTGTTGGAGTAAGAAAGCAAAATGTGATGAAAGTTGGCCAAGTGGCTGCTGAATCAGAAGATAGGGAGAAAAGTTTCATTGCCAGAGAAGCTGCAGGAGCAATATGTGCAAATAATTTCATATCATCACAGGCTGATTTTAGGCAAGAAGAAGTGGAAAAGAGGGAAGCAGCAAAACAGGGAGAAAAAGAGAAGGATGTAATGCAGGCTCTAAATGAATATGAAGGAGAAGAGAAGAAAATCTTCGAAAAACCAGAAAAATATGGTGAGAAATCAGAAGTTGTTGGGGATGCTCCTGAACAGGAGTACCAGAGGAAACTAGATGCATCAAAAGAGTTATGCCATAAGGAAGAATATCTGCACAAATTGAAGCCAGATGTAGAGTTTTATGATCAGAAAGAAGATGAAACCAAACTAAGATTTTCTGAGAATTGGGAAGAAACTGAAGAGAAAGTGTGCAATGAACTAGAAGCATGTGAGAGGAAATTGAAAGATCCAGAGAAGCTGACAGAAGATGAGAGAAAGGTTGAAATTCAAGAAGTAAAGGATATTGACAATTTGGAGGGACTAACAGTTGCTCAGGAATGGGTAGATATGGAGGAGAAACATAAGCATATGCTTAAACAGGAAGAAAATGGTTCTGCTTTAAAAGATATTTTTGAGAAGGATGAGAATGAGATGCTAACAGAAGATGTTTCTATGCAGAAAGAATTTGAGAAGATATCTGAAGATGCTTTTGAGAGATCAGAACTGAAAGAGGAACATAAAGTGGCTTGTGGATCAGAAAAAGAATACGCTTGCGATAGAGAAGACAATGAACAGCTGCCAGACAAAATTGAGAAACCAGAAATTATTGATCTGGGACATAATGGTTTGGATTATGAGGAAGGGGAGACGAGACTTGAAGAAAATGGCGATTCATTGGGGAATGAGGAATTTTTGGAGGCTGAAGAGAATGAAGACTTGTTTGAAGATGCTTATCAGATGGAAGCAGAGGAGGATGGACAAAAAGAGGCTCCTGAGAGTGTGAGAACTGATATGCAAAAACAGACTGATCAAATGGAAGCTGAGATGACAGAAGCAAGGGAAGATGCTCTGGACTGCTGTCCAGAAGATCTTAAAGCAGCTAATGATGCAAACAATGACAATCTAATCAACAACCTTGGTGAAACTATGGAACCCTCTATTAATGAAGACAGCTACGAAATGACTCCACAGTTACTTGTAAATGAAGAAAATGGAGGGATAGCAGAAGGAAGTAAAGCTTATAGTGAATGTAAAGAAACTAGAAGAGATTCAGAGGCAGTTGAAGTGACTAATGACTTGGAGGAAAACCTGGCATTTGATAAGGCAGATTTGGCGGAAAGCAACTTGAAATGCAATGAGATTGAGCAGCAAACAGAAAATACTAGAGAGGCATTTGATTTTGACAGAAGCAATATAGATATTGATACATCAGATATAACTTTTGAGCAAAACCAATATGAGCAGCATTCCGAAGAGTCTGAAATAATCTGCACAATGGAGAAGCTTGTTGAAGAACTGGCTTGTGAATCAGAAGATGTCAAGGAGACTGAATTTGGGTTGAAACAGGAAGAGAATAACCATAACTCTGAAATCTCTTATGAGGGAAGGTGGGTTGATGCTCAGCTAAAATGTAAGTTTGGAGAGAAACATGAAACCACACAAACAGCTCATGATATTGAAACAAGCCAAAGTAGAGAATACAATGGGGAGAGTCATCATGAATCCCCGAAGACGGAAGAGAGGCAAACCAAAAATGCTTCCCGGGAAGAAGTTAATCTAGCGAAGGAACAACAAAGAAGAGTAGATGAAGCAAAAGAGAGGGAAAGGGAAAAAGAAAAGGAGAGAATAGCTGTTGAAAGAGCAATTCGTGAAGCTCGTGAAAGGGCCTTCGTAGAAGCCCGTGAAAGGGCTGCTGCTGGAAGAACAAATATAGAGGCACGGCGTAAGGTAAAGGCTGAAGCCCAAGGAGAGTTAGCCAAGCCTTCCGCAGAGGCCAATGATAAGAATTTTGTGGAAGCCAAACTTAAAGCTGAACGTGCTGCAGTAGAGAGAGCAACTGCAGAGGCCCGGCAACGTGCCCTAGAAAAAGCATTATCCGAGAAGGCTTCCTTTGGATCCAGAAACCAGACTGAAAAGTTCTCTGATGCAAAGCAGAGCTTCCAATCTTATGTGAGTGTCTCTTTTTGTCATGCATTTCTCTTCCCTGTTAATCTTGCAGCTTGTTTTTGAATGGTAGGGCAAAAAAATGATTAATAGAATCTCTCACAGGATTCACGTTACAAAGGATCATGTCCTCCTGCAACTTCCAGATATCCTAATTCTTCAAATCAGAGTGGCACGTGGTATACCGGTATTTAAATATACCCTTGCACGGACTAAGCAAAAAAGAAGAAAAAAAAGCCATAACTTTTTATGAAAATTAGATTACTTATTTGGCACAAAAGAGAAAAAAAAAAAAAAAAAAACTCTTAAATCTTGAATCATCTTTATTTTGCTTCATGAAGCTTCAAATTCTTCTGAGGGGCTGGATGGAGCTACCGGTGAATCGGCTCAAAGACGCAAAGCTAGGTTGGAAAGGCATCAAAGGACGGCCGAACGAGCAGTAAGCCTTCCGCTCTCTTTCTCTCTACTCTCCCTTTTTTCTTTTCCCCACCCCCAAACCCCTATTGAGGATGTCAAAACAAGTATTTCCAGAAATGTGAAAAGCTCACCTTTGGGGTTGGATGTTTCCAGGCCAAAGCTCTTGCGGAGAAGAACAAGCGTGATCTTCTTGCTCAGAAAGAACAAGCTGAAAGAAATGTAATTATCCATTCAAATGAAATGAGAAATCTTTTACAATAATTAGGAATGCTTCAGTTCTTTTATAGCAGTTTTGGATCCTAATTTATATTGCAGAGAATAGCAGAAACTCTGGACGCTGAAGTCAAAAGGTGGTCAAGTGGGAAGCAGGGAAATTTACGTGCACTGCTATCCACATTACAATATGTACGTGACAGCTTTCTACATATGTTCATAAGTTTCTCTTCATATGAATCATTCTGCTTCTATTATATCATTAACCATTTAGGACAGCGTAAAGCATGGATCATCTGGCTCTGCTCTCTGGATTGTATTGACCGAGGGTTTCCTTCCCAATTGCTAATTTATTTTCTTCTAACACCAGTTATATTTTCAGACGCAAGTTTTGTAGAAAGAACTGCATCTTTGACGCTTATGTGGGCAATTGTCGTCAGATGGAATTAAATCTTGGTTTAACTGAAACTTTGCGTTGCTGGCAGATCCTTGGCCCAGATAGCGGTTGGAAGCCGATACCCCTTACTGATATCATAGCCACTGCAGCTGTAAAAAAAGCATACAGAAAAGCTACTCTTTGTGTTCATCCTGACAAGTTGCAGCAACGAGGTGCAAGCATACAGCAAAAGTACACTTGTGAGAAAGTTTTTGATCTTCTAAAGGTTTGTTGCTCCCCCCTACTCCTCTTTCATTGATTTGGTCGGAATTTATTTCTTTCATAAAGTGAGGGAAACAAGAAACAAAGATCTAAAATTTCAGTTGTTAACACTTTCCTATCATACCATTCAATTACATCGTGATTTGCTATTAACTTTATATGCGCAATCTCCAGGAGGCTTGGAACAAATTTAGTGCGGAAGAATGGTAGAAAATCACTTTCGTGGAGGCTACAGTGACGGCAGTGGTACACGAAGAAAGCAAGTCGTAGGCATTCTTTTTACTCGTTTGCCTGGCTTAAAATGCATGCTGTAATTCCATATCGTAGTAAATCAAACAAATTTCTGCGCCAATATTTGGGTGCCCAAGAGAGAAAGTTGTTAGCAACAGAATATTGACACTCGCAATGTACAGCATTTGAAATTGGATTATCATCGCCACATGAAATACTAATATTTTAAGTTTCAATGCCCTTGCACCCATTGAAAAAGCTAGAAGCTAAACTCACAAATGTTTAGAGTTTGTTTCTGAGCTGAAAATGGAATTCCAGAAGTAACACGCCGTAATCGATTTTCATTTGAACATTGAAGCATTGCCACGCAATCATACCCCAAGTAGGTGTAGCATTATAGCATTCTGTGCGTGCACGCGATTTTCTGCTTGTGGGAAGACGATCGAGTTTGAAGCCTCAACAACACCATCAGTCACTTCTACTCCTCTTTCAGCAGGCAAACAATGCATGAAATAAGCTTTGGGGCCTGCTATTTTCATAAGAGCTTCATCAACCTGCATGGGTTGTGCAAATCAATCAGGACAGAGACATGATTGAGATGTGACCAACACAAGAAATTCGATAAGAAGCAAAATAATGGCATGGAGATTAGATATGACATGTGTAACACAGCACATCAGATTCCAATGCAGAAAGTTGCTCCACTTTAGAATTAAAATATCAATAGATAAAAAGATGATCGACTATGAGAAGCAGCATGTCAACACTACGCAAACTGTATTTAATAACACATAAATCTAATTAAATTTTGCACAAAGAAATCAATCATAATTCAGGCAGAGAATTTTTCATTATAAATTTTGGAATAAAATATTATGGCTGGGAAGTTTGAATGTGCAGTTGGAGATAGCATAGTCAAACCCAATATTGGCATCAATCAGGTATAGCAGTATAAATTAAAAGAGTTTCCCTATCACTCTATCTTGATATCAATACAGTGAAAGAAGAATCCTGGCTAAAACACACCTGAAATCCTTGAAACACTTGATGACGATAAGCAGCCTCTTCCTTTTGCCCCATACTAGCCCACACATCTGTATACACAACATCAGCATCTTTGACTGCTTCCTTTGGATCATTTGTAATCTCAATCTTACTGATCCCAGCTTGCTGTGCCTTCTCAACAGTCTTTTTATCAGGCTCAAAACCTTTAGGGCAGGCACAGACAAAGTGGAAGGGAACAACTGCAGCCAGCAACAGCCAAGAGTGCACAATGTTGTTTCCATCTCCGACATAGACAACCTAAAATTTTACATTCACACAAAACCCAGTTTAAATCATACAAGAAGATGTTAGATCCACAATATAGAAGCTAGCAAACAAGTTGAAATAGCTAGAAAGACACCTTGGTTCCTTCCAACTGGCCAACGTGTTCTATAATTGTGAGTGCATCCGCCATTATTTGACAAGGGTGGTTGTAATCTGTCAAACCATTAACTACAGGTACAGTAGCAAATTTAGCCAAGTCAAGAATATCCTGCAACATAACAGATAAACAAATTGCATCTTTAAGCAAAAAATTGTACAGAAATTAAAAATTTTCACACTAAAAGATGCATCAAACATGAAGTATGAACTTTATAGCAATCCTCTGCTCCCCAATAAGGCATTCAAAAAACACCACCCTTAAGTATAATTACTTGAAAAAAAAAATACCATCATACCTTATGAGCAAAGACACGCGCCATGATGATGTCATTATAGCCAGATAAAACACGAGCAACATAACGAGTTTCCTCACGTTTACCCATCTGGATATCATCTGGTCCCAAATATATAGCATGACCTCCGAGCAAGAAAAACCCAGTCTCAAATGAAACCCGCGTCCTCATTGATGGCTTTGCAAAAATCATAGCCATAGTCTTCCCCTTAAATGGAACAAATGACCTATCTCCTGATTTTAGCAGTGCCTTGACCTCTGCAGCCTTATCTAATATCTTCATTATAGTGGCTTTATCAAAGTCACTAATATGCAAAAAATCCTTCATCTCCCCTTTTGCTGTAAAATAACAAAAAAATGAAGAAAAGTACAATAAACTATGTAAAGCTAAGCAATTTATCCATTCAAAATTTTGAAGAAAACTTTTGCAGGAGCTTTAGATACATTTAATATTGATTAATTCCATATTCTAAACAATGACGAATAAACTTTGAACCAATATTTACCAGTCAAGTAAAAAACCTACAAATTCAAAACTTCCATAAACTTTGAACCAATATTAACCAATCAAGCAAAAAAAAAAAAAAAAACCTAAAATTTCAGAAACTTTATCAAGAAGCATATAAACCCTACATTATTCAAAAACTGAAATTTTTATGTATATAATGAACATTTCTATTATTACGCAATAATTAAAGCAACATTCAAACCCTAATTCCAAGCACAATCATCAAATTAACTTCATAATCAAATCGTAAGAAACCGCACATGCAATATCCAAATAAAGAGAAATTGGCCAAAATACTGAAGGCGAAAACAAAAAAAAAGGAACCTCTTCCATTGACGGAGGAATAAGGTGGTGAAGTGGCGGAGGAGGCCTGGCAAGAGATATGGGTTCGGCTGACTGGCAGAGGAGAAGCGAAGGAAATGCGGGAAGATACGAGAGCTCCGCCAGTGAGGGAGGAGGAGGCGGTGGCAGAGAGAGGGAACTTTTGTGATCGGAATGTGCAGTGGCCAGAGATCGCCGCCATTGATTTTGGTGGGAAAGACGAACAGCTAAAAAGTGAAAACCCAGTTCGTAGGGGCTTAAGAAGGTTTATGATAAGGGCTTTTCGTAGAAATGGCCCAAAGGACTGCTCAAGTTAATGGGCCGAGCCTTAAAGGGCCTAATCCTTGAATGGATTTTTCCTGGCCCAATCCAGGCTCTCCATGTGTATAAATATTTATTTATTTATCAAGTGCGCCACAAGTGAATATGTTATTAATATTTTTTTACAAAATTATTTTTCATTTTTTATATATTTTTTAGAATGTTTAAAAATTGTCTTTTTTTTATATCTAAAACTTTTTTATATGTTTTAAAATTATTTTTATTTTTTATATTAAAAATCATAAAACTTTAATTTAATAAAAAAATTATAAATTTTAATATTAAATATATTAAAGTTGAAACTTTTATTTTAAATTCATGAAATTGATAACACTTAAATAATTTGAGACAAAAGAAATATTAAAATACAAAAAATCTTCTCAATTAATATTAATTTAAAAAACCATATCAAAGAAATAATTTAAACGCACAACTTCTTTTAATGCTAAAACTTATATAAATTATAAAAAAAAAAAAAAAAAACATTTTCACCACCAATTTTAATCTTAAAAATCTTAAACTATCAATGTCACAGTTACGTGGAGCAAAACCTAAGTTTGAATTATCCCTATCATATAAATCCAATGAATTTCATAAAATAATTAGTAATCCAACATGGTTTTTGGTGGAAACAATTAAAGAAAGCAACCACTTGCCTATTTCAAATTAATTGTTTGAGAATAGACTATAGATGAACAGCCATTTATTAATCCATGACCAACTGGCCACGGCTTTGCGTTCTTCTTCCAAAACAGCCACGGTCAACCACCCAACTTTCTTCACCTACAATGCTGTCAGGTACCATCGTGATCTCACCTAAATTTGATAATTTATATATTTATATTATATAAAATATTAAAATTTATTTATATGTATCATCTTTCATATAAATTACTTATTATAATTATATTAACATAAAAATATAAATTTTTTTATTTTATTAAACTTAAATATAATAATTATTAAAATTTTAATTTATATTTTTTTATATCTTATATTTATATTGTATTCATATTATATTTTAAATTATGAAATATAATCAAAATTTTAAAAAATCAAAGCTAAAAATCCCCATTTAATACAAAACCTTAGCCTTTAGGCTTTAGTATATATCAACAATAATCCATAACTTTTAGCCACCGACATTGGTCGCCACTGGAAGTCAAATCGCCACCATTTAAAACATATACTCAATTATGCCCTTTCTTTGCTTGAAATTTCTTACGAAATAGTAGTAACAACACCTTTAGCTGTCTCAATACCGTTGAGATAATATTGTACCTTGTAATGGACAAGTAGTATCTCTCCATTGTTGAAGTAAAATTTGGGAAAATTTTCATGATTGATTACATCAATTTTCTTCTAGAAAATTTTCCCAATCACCAAACAAATGTTCAAAATCTTGTATTTTCTTTGTAGAGCATGGCTTTTTCTGTGGTGGTGATATAAAAGGGTGTTGTTTTATCATTGGTTAGCTTTCATTTTAACTTGAATCTTTGCTTTAAGGTTAAGTTATCATTTTTAAGTTTAGACGAGGGTAAATCTCTTTTATCGCAAGATAGGTATATCATAAGTTTCAAGAAAATTTATATTAAATTTACAAATTATTTATAAAAAAAAATTACTGATAGTAAAATTTGAATTTAAATTTTACAAGTGAAATATTTAAATCTTACCAATTCAATAAATTCAAAACATGTTAGCATATCATTTAAGTTATAGGAACATAATAAATGTGCCCAATTTTTGGAATAAATTATAAATATCATAATTCAATAACAACAACCACTTCCAAAATCGACACATTCATAAACTTGATTTTACATAATTTGGTCCACTCCCCCATTGAAAATATCAGCAAGAACAAACTTCACAATTCTTTAGAAAAATCCTTATTTTCATTCAATCCCAACCATTACCAAAACCATGAACATGACAATGATGATATCTTTGGTAGATGTTTTTACTTCTTCTAACTGGTATCATTAAGTACTGTCTTCTCAGTAGACGCAGGAGTGGTACCTTTGACTGCCTTCTCAATGGAAACAGGAGCAGGAATTAATCCCTTTTCTCGGCATGTGTCGACAGCTCCAGTAAACATGTCCTCCAAACTGTATTTAAACTGGAAACCCAAGTCCAGCAACTTTTGGGAACTGAAAACTACGTTTTCCAAGTTTTCATCCGCATCTTTGAACCTGAACACCAATTTTATATATATATATATATATATATATATATATATAATAATTAGCCATCCAACCAAATATTGTAACCTCATCCATGGAAAGTACCAAAAAATTTCATGCTAAGTTTTTGTAATGCTGAAAGTGGGCTTACTTAGTAGGAACATTGTACTTTGGGTATTTTTCTCTCAGCAATTTGGCAAGTTCAACAATGGTAGCAGCATGGGAGGAACAAATGTATCGGCCCTCTGCTTTAGGATTTTCGAACAAGAATATGTGAGCCATGCACAGATCATCCAAGTGAACAAACTGGCCTTGCCTAATGATGGAGTAATGAGCTTCATTACCTGGATTATGTTCACAGAAAAATTTATGTTAAACTGTAGCTATAGTATCTTAAAGAAGAAAAGCAATGGCGGTGGGAAAGTACCGGTGATCGGTGAAAGGCCAGTTATCAGGCTAGGTGGCATTGATGGCATAAGAAATGGACCAATGACAAGAGTAGGAATTATAGTGATGAAATCCAAGTTATTCTCCTTAGCAAATTTCCAGGCAGCTTGCTCAGCCAATGTCTTGGAGACAAAATACATCTAGAAACCAGAGAAAAAGGGTGTTAAGTTTTTTCTTTTTTCTTTTTTCTTTGAACAATTGAAGAAAAAGATATGAAAAATGAGAAACTAGGCTTGTTCCTAACCCATCCAGTCATTTTCTTGGCGTAAACAAATTCCAAATCACTCCAGTTGCTTTCATCATAAACGGGTTTTTGGTGTTCTTCAACATTGACAGTTCCAGCTGATGATGTGAACACCAACTTTCGAACTGTTTTTGCTTCGAGGCATGCTTTCATGATGTCCAATACTCCACTTATTGTTGGCTTTATCACTTCATTCTGCAAACCAAACAAGTACTCAGTCTGATAAAATTATCTTAGCAATTTGGAAAACTGGGTTGCTATTTACAGTATAAAACTTTGACCTATTACAATAAAAATTAACAAGGGCCAAAATATTTCCCATATTTGGTACCATAGACGTTTAATTTGGGCACTAAACTTCAGGTTTCCAGTTTTTACCAATTATTGGTTTTTCCTTCTGATTAATAAAAAAACCAAGAGACTCCATATGGTAATCTTCTGTGAATTGTGAAATGATTAGGAAATTAACTAGTTTTTGTTGGTAAAGCAAGGATAAATTTAGTAAATTTGCAACTGATAAAGAGAGAGAGAGAGAGAGAAAAAAAAAAAAAAAAAAAAAAAACACCTCAGGGTCCTTAGACTCAAAATCCATTGGAGTAGCAACATGAAACACTCCGGAGCAGCCTTGAATTGCTGCATCAAAGCTGCCCTCTTCAGATAAATCAGCCTTCCACAAAGTCAAGTGGGAGTCAGCTTTAGGCAGCTCAATCAAGTGCTTCACTTTCTTTGCATTATCTGTTATCAGGAAAACAAAAATATTAAAGCAAACTTGAACAGATTGAAGTCAAAAATTGAAGTCAACATGCACGAAATATTGGTAAAGAAGGAAACGAACCAGGGTCACGGACAGTGGCTCGAACCGTATAACCATTCTCCAGGAGCCTCATGACGAGCCATGATCCAATAAACCCAGATGCTCCGGTAACACAAACGGTCTGAGATTCTGATCCCATGGCTTTCTAAAGATTGATGAATTGGACTAAAACTTGTTTTTAGCTTAAAAAACTCCAATTTTCACCGCAAATAGAAGATAACAATTGTGCGCTCTAATAAAGTCAGGCGTTGGTAGCTTATATAAGATTTGAGATGCCTGTAGTAAAACTGACAGTGAAGGAAAGAGAAATGAAAATGGATCCTTTCATGATTTGATTTCGAGCCATTGATGTTTAGCTCCATCTAACAATTCAGTCCAGCAATGTAGCTAAACTCACGTGGTCAGCTGACCATTTCTCACGTGTTTGGTTAGTTGGAACTGGTAGCCATTATAACTGGTAGCCATTATCACATAATTAATTTGTTTTTCTTAAAACAAACCATATATACCTTATTCTGTTTCAAATATTCTCACAAAAAAATTCAATTATCGAACGAACCCACATAGATTAATTTAGTTTGTAAAAAATATATATTTTTCTTTGTCAATTAAAATTCAATTTTTGTGAGTAATAACACGAGAGTAAAATTCTAAATACATCAAACAAATGTGAAAAAAAGGTATTGAAGACACTCCTAACCAATTTACAAATAAAATGTCTTGAATGAAATCACCTGGACAGTTTTTTTTTTTTTTTGTGTAAGAATGAAGTCATAATATGTAATAATTAGTTTTAATAAAAAGATCATGACAATTATTAAAAAGATAAATCATATTTAAAATTATGATAACATATCAAAGAGTTTATATATACATATTAGACACGTTTTGAATCTAAAAATTTAAATTATTGAGTTTTTTGATTCTCCATATATATATATATATATATATTATCTCATTTAAATATTTTAATGATATAAAATTTTTTATTTATATATAAACTTTATCTCAACAGTAATATGATGCATTTAAATAAGATTAGGATTGACTGGTAGGTGAAGGAGTGATGTGTTTTACATCCAAAATTACTAAACGTTTCTTCTTTTTTTTTTGGGTAAAAATTAAATCATAAACTTATAATCACAATTTTTATGAAGTTCATTCAGGTCTCCTTGTTACCAATATTTAGGGAGTAACTACGATGTTGCCTTATATAGCTCTTTTTCTCGTTTTTCCCCCTTTCTCGTTCTAAGAAGTTTGTTATCTGTCTCCTTCACCTCACATTTATTTTGCTTGTGTCAATGGCTAAAAGGGTTTTTATTTGTGTCGAACTCCACCTCGAGGTTATTCCTGAAAAAACAAAAGAGAAAAGAGGTATGGTTAGAGGCTTTTATGTCTTTTTACGTTTGCACTCTGACGTGTAAATTAGAAAGAGTGAGATTGAAAAAAAAATTAAGAACTAAAAAAAAAGAGTTGAATGAACTTATTTTAATGGTATTTGAATTTTTATATTTATAAGTAAATTGTATGAGATAATCAGGAGATAATAAAAATAATGTCGAATTAAAATGATATTGAATATATTAAATCGATCTGATATATCAAGTCAACGTAAATGATAAAAATATTTTTAATTGTTTATTAAAAGTTTCATAGAAGAAAAAAATTTATTATATTTTTTTTAGCATCAAATGCCCTTAACAATTTTGCTTAGAATTTAGATCGAGGGGAAAAAAATGGAAAAGGAAATGAAAAGAAAACACGAGAGAAGGGAATGAGAGTGACATCATTAATTAGGAGAATGTTTTAATGGGAATGGAAGGGCTTCAAAAATACACGCATCTCTTCAGAAGTCTTTGAACCTTCATTTTCATTTAACTATTGAGAGAGAGTGTAGCGATAGATTTGGATAATTGTTCTTGTGAAATTATTAACAGAAGATGCACAAATGAGTTTAGGTAATCGTTTTTGTGGACCATTGAGGGAGGTTGTACAAAGGGATTTTTTTATTGGTTTGGGTAATCACGGAAGGGTAACTATTGAAAAAGATCATATTGTATTTTGATTTCGTAATAGTAGAAAAACTATTTATTCCGTGATCAAATTACATAAATTTAAATGTGCTTCTGTTATTTTATTTTATTTTTATTTTTCTCTTTCCTTTTTCCTCATAGTTAATGCTATCCTAATTGTAGCTAGAATGAGGCTATAAATTATCTTTGGTTCATTTGCCAAACAATAATATTTAAAACAATATAATTAACAGGTTTCCAAACATTTCTTGATTTTAATGTCAAACATATAGCTTTAGGGAATTTCTTAATTCATGCCTCATTTAATACTAACATAGGGTCCAATTTATGCATATATTCACAAAATTGTTGGTCCAATAACTCTAAATTATCATGTGTACAATAACTTATTTTTTTGACCAATTATAAATTGAATTAATTACTACTAATATATTAGTCAAACTTGAAGACGAAATCATGAATTCGGCTCTAGAATAGCTTAATTTCCATTAAACATGGACACTAAACTTGGACAAAATTACTTAATTAAGATAATGTGGTAAATAAAATCCAATCAAGGTAAATTTCACTCGTAAGCAATTGTAAATCAATAATTAATTAATCTAGTAAATTAGGTCCAATAAAATAAGTTGGGTTCAACAATATTTTTCAACTAATTTATTAAATGAGCAAATCAACCATTTTAAATCATGTTGAGTCCATGTTTTTAATAATAGGAAGCTTTAAATATTACAAAAGCAACGCTCACCTAAAGCACCCATTCTTTTATAAAATTTCTAAATTCAAATTTGAAATAAAATTTTATTTTCACTATAAATTATAACATATTTTTATCGTATCGAGATTTAATCTCGTCACGCGGGCAAGATGGGAATCCAAAAGCAACATTAGTAGGAGTGGTAGCTGTCAATCATTAGGCTTTTCTCCTTTCGCATTTTTTTCTTCCGGCGGCGCCTTTGACTCTTGGGTAACTGCAACCACTCCTTTTCAAAACCAGTATTGTTGGTGGAATATGAAAATAAGGGTGTTTAAAATTTGAAGGGTAGAAACCCATAATAACATTTAATTTGATTAATGTTTTTCAACAAATGGAAACACGTTAAACTTGATACTCATAGCTTAATTGGGTCCTCGATTTCTAAGAAGTTTGCCTAAATTACAATAACAGAAGGCTAATGGCTCATTTAAATCTTTATTTTGCACAACTCGAAAATGGAAGACATGGCATCCATTGTTGACGGTTCATCTCTTAGTTTATTTCGTCGATCTTCTTCTCATTAGAAACAGGAAGCGGTCCCGTCTCTCGGCATGTTTCGACAGCTCTTGTAAACATGTCTAACAAGCTGTGTGATAACGATTTTGTGTCTGTCCGATGAATTTGAAAACGAAAATAAAAAAATGGTAAGTCATCATCAATTTTTGTTAGGGTGTGATTAGTCACCCAAAAATTTATCTTTTCAATAAAATTATAAAAACGAGTTTAAAGTTTATCAAAAAGATAAATTTGGTTTATGAAAAATCAGGTTGGGTCCGAGAGTCGGTTACGCGTGGGGAAGGATTAGCACCCCCACAACACCCATAAATTGGTACTATTTAATTATGCGTTATTTTCAACATTGAATAAAAATGATTTTAATTTGAAATTTAACATTAATTTCCTTCATTTAAAAATATTTTTGCTAAAATTTTTATTTAGGAATATTGAGAAAATCTTTAAGTTAAAAAATTATCTTAAAATTCTTTATCATCTAAGCAGAATTTAAAATAACTCTTTTCGCCTAAGATTTAACACAATAATCCTTAAAATGAAATAACAATCTTTATAGAAAATAATTATTAGTGACTTTCCATCATCTAGGCAGAGTACCAATAATTATTTCTTTCGGAATGTTATTTTTAATTTATTTTATAATATTTAAAAAAAATTTAAAGTATTATTTCTTTTTTTTACTATAAAATATTTTATCATCGAACAGCAAATTAAAAAAAGAATACTGCAATCGATTATCGATGATAACATGCTAACGTATGTATACTAATGAATGTCATTTATAATGAAATTCAATTTAAAAGTTGGATTCTTAATTATAATGAGACCACTCCGACTCTCCAACATCTAGGCAGAGCTTAGATGCGACTGTTTATATTTAATATCACAATTTTATTATACATTTATTTATTAATCCTATTATTAATGTGAATTACGAACTCATGAGAAAAGACTTAACGAAGTAAAATTTCCTAAATACCCCATCATCTAGGCAACATTCGAGAACAAATTGCTTCAAATAGAATTTTCACACGTGTCCTTAAGATTTTTAGGACTTTAAATTTCAAGGATTTTGAATTTTTGGGTGTTTGGATTTAAGGAATTTTAAAAATTAAAAATTAGTATTTAAGGTTTAAGTAAAACACGAACATCTTTAAAAATCCCCATCATCTAGGCAGACTTTCGGAGCAGGTTCAATTTTTTATAATTTTTGAAAACTCGTTAAAAATTTTATATATTAATTTTTTATGAAAATTTATTAATAATAATTCCTCAACATCTATGCGAAATTATTTCTTTAAAAAAATATTTTTATTCTTTCCAACATCTAGGCAGGAAAAATAATAAAAATTATTTATTTTTTTAAAGCATTTTAATATATTTTTAATTATTATTTGTTTTTAATTTTATTATTATTGAAACAATTAAACATTTATTTTAACAAATTTATAAATTTATCATATATTTAAAATAACAAAAATAATAATATAAAAAAATTTAGAAAATTCAAAAAATATATATATATATTTACTTGAACCGGATCGATCAACGATCCGGTCAACGATCGGTTCGGCTCGCGGTTCAGTAGAACCGACAGAAGAGTGGTTTGGTCTAGTTTGATTGAACCGGCTCAGAGCTATTGGAGGAAATGGGTCAGCGGGTCGTTGGGCGGATCCTCCCTGGTCCAGACGACGTCGTTTTGGCTATTTGTTCCTTTATAAAAGACCCATATTTTTTTTTCAACTCATTCTGTTTGTTTCAGAAAAAAAAAACGGGGAGAAAGGGGAAGAGAGAAAGCTTTGGGGAATAGCTCTGTCCAGCCGCCGTTTGGATTGTCGCCGGCGGTGGTTGGAAATTTCAAAAGGTTGGAAATTTCAAAAGTGACCAGGAGGTTCTTTTCGACGTAATATTTTTAGATCTGGTTTCCTCTTCACCGAAAATGACCCCGATCGATGTAGATCGGGGTTCTAAGTTTTCTGTTCTTCTTCTCTTTTTTTATTTTTTATTTTATAAAATACTCAAACTAATAACCTTGCTTTTCTTGTTGCAGGTATCTCTTTGGCGCTGGGTTTCTCGTCGATTCGACGAGGACTTTGTTATTTTTTCGTTTTTGTTTTTGTTTTTTTTTTTTTTCGGTTGGTATAGTTTCTGTTTGGGTATTTTGGGTAGGGATGAAGTGAACGGGTTCCTATGCGTTCGAGAGAGATTTCGGAAAAGGAGGGATTCGAGGGAGAGGTTTCAGAAAAGATAATTTTTTTAGAAAGGTTGAATGGGGATTCCAGCCAGCTTCTTTTTTTTTTTTTTTTGAAAGGGAAATGACTGGAGATTTTTAAAGGCTTCAATTAGGGGGATTTAGACGATTGTAGGGTAGTTGGTTGGTGGCTGTGGGGTGGCTGGTCGAGTAGTTGATCGGGGGCTGGCGACAGCGACGCCGTACCAACTCCCTGATTTCTGTTTTATTCTGTTTCTTTTGTTTGTTTTCTTTTTTTGTTTTTTTTGTTTTGTTTATTAATAATTTTTTTTATTAAAAATATTATTATTATTAAAATAGTAGATCTGGACAAAACCGGTGTCTAGTTGTATTTAAACTCAAATTCCAAGTCCATGAGCTTTTTTTGAAGAGAATTCCAAACTCTTCAGGTTGTCATCCACATCTTTGAACCTGACCACAATTGTATCATTAGACCATGAATCAAAATTCTGGTAAATTACAGTTACCAGATCTTTAGTAGGAACTTACTTGCTAGGAACATTATATTAGGGTAGTTTTCTCTAAGCATTTTGGCAATATCAAGGATAGTAGCATGGTGAGAGGCGCAAATGTAGCGACCTTCTGCTTTCAGATTCTCGAACAGAAAGATATGAGGTTTGCACAAGTCATCCAAATGAACAAATTGGCCTTGTTTTATGACCGAGTAATGAGCTTCATTCCCTGAATTATTAACACAGCTCCATCAGAAATTTTATGGTAAAAATTTCAGTTTATAATCAATTTAAGCCTGTACCAGTGATTGGAGAAAGTGCAGTTATGAGGCTCGGCGGCATCGATTGCCTGATAAATGGACCAACCACTAATGGTGGTATTATACTGACAAAATCGATGTTGTTTTCTTTGGCAAACTTCCAGGCTGCTTGCACTGCCATTGTCTTGGACATAAAATACATCTATACAATCAGGAAAAATTATTAGAATTAGACTTTTTTTCCCTTGATTGTGTTCTCGTCGAGAATTTGGAAAACTAGTAGTATTTACTAACCCAACCAGTCAATTTTTTTGGCCTGGATAAATTCAAGATCATTCCAACAGTTTTCATCATAAGAGAGCTTTTGGTGTTCTGCAGCGTCGATTTATCCAGTAGATGACGTGAACACCAACCTTCTAATAGTTTTGGTTTTGACACATGCTTTCATGATGTTGAACATTTCATTAATTGTTGGTTTTATAACTTCATTCTACAAATAAAAAAACAATTAATTTTATGTTTTATTGATCCTTATATAAATTAACAACTTAATTAAAATCACGTGCTATTGTTTTTTGTTTTAAATTTTTTTCATAATGTAACATAAAAAGCAAAATAAAAATTGATTGTCTGCGTTAGTTCTTAACTTAAGTTACAATTCATGTTAGCCTTTACCTTTGGGTTAGAACCTGGAAGCTAAAAGCCTCAGTTTAGAACAATTTCATTTAATCCAAGCAAGTAAATGAACAATTTTTTATATTATATTAATACCTCAAGGTCTTTGGACTCAAAATCCATAGGTGCAATATGAAATACACCAATACAACCTTGAATTGCATCATCGAAGCTTTCCTTTTCACCTAACTTTGCCTTCCACAAAGTCAAGTGTGTTTTAGTTTTTGATAGCTCTAGTAAATGTTTTATTTTTTTCAAGTGGTTTGTTCCATTAATAAAAGAAAATAAATTAAAATACTATCAAATTACTACTGTTATAATTTTTTTTTTGGGTAAAATGCTTGGATCTAATGTTTGGACATTTTTTTAATTTAATTCAATGTAAAATTAAATATTTTAAAATTGATTCAAATTAAGATTCCGTTAATACATTGTGGCACATGCGCATTAAATTAGAGTGATTTTTTTTTTTACTATAAAAGATAAAAGAAAATTTTTTATTTAATTTTTTACATTTTTATTTTTCTCTTTAACAGAAATAGAAAGTCTCTCTTTAAAAATAAAACCTATCCTGATTTTGATCATTATCACTATATTGGCCGTTGTATAATTATTGTCGGTCACTCTCGGTCGATCACCTTTCAACCCCAAAATTTCACCAAATATTATTCTCAATCTCTTCGTTTCAGATCCATACTTGATTTTGCTCGAAATAGCTTCGAACCATCCAAATCTGGACCAAAGTTGCGGCCTAAACTTTAAAATACCCTCTATTTCCATCGGCCAAACACCTTCTCCTTCTAATATATGTTTTTCCAAGCCGAAGCCCCCTATTCAACAAAAATCTATACCTAAAACAACATAAAGCATCTAAAACCCAAAACTTTCCCTCCATTTTCGATACTATTTTTTTGTTGTTCCTATTGCTTTTGGCACTACTGTTTCTTTTTTGGCATGTGTTTTTTTGTGTGTATTTTTTTACTTTTTTATTGATGGTAGACGGGGGTTTGGTTTTTTTTTTTTTTTCCTTTGTGGTCTTTGTAACTGTTGGCTAATGGTTGCGGCTTAAGGGTTGCAAAGGGTGATTTTTAGATTTGGTGGTGTGGGATGATAGTGGTGAAATGATGAGGGCTATGTGGTAATTGCAATGATGTGCGATGATGGGGGGGGGGGGGGGATTTTGGTAAAGAATGTGTTTTCTTTTCTTTTATTTTTTTTGCAGTAGGTTTTAGTTTTAGTAGAAGTAGTGGGTTTGAGTATTGTATTCAGTGTAAGGATGGTGATGGAGCCGTTGGTGACGTGCTTGGCAAGTGGAGACAAGTTGGGTTGCAGAGGAGCTGGAGAATGGGTTTTCGATTGGGTTGTGGAGGAATTAGGGAATGGATTTTGAGTATTTTTATTGATAAAAATAAGTTCACACTGAATATTAGATTTTAATAGCCCGTGGATTACACTTTCATTATAAAGTCATATTTTGAGTCATTTCAAACACGTTTAATTTAATACCACACACACAATCTCGCCTTCTGATGCCATGATGAAATTTCTCATTTGTCTTGCCGTTCGAACTCAGTCAAAAAAAAAAAAAAACAAAAACAAAATATTTAATAATTCAATGCCACAATTCCCCTCTCACTGCACATTCTTTTTCAGTTTGGCTTAAGATTTCACTGTACAACGCTTTTAGTTTCTTTCCATCTAACCATGGCCATGGGTCTCCTCACGTGGTCAGCTGTCGGTTTTGCACGTGAATGGTAGTTGGTTCAGCCGTTTATTACTACTATCCACTACACTTTTGGTTTCGAATAATCCATGATTTTACTGCTTTGAATAGTTGTACTTTTTTTTGGGGGGGGGGGGGGGGCGCTGGACTTTTGTCATGGAAGGTTTTAATGTAAAACAAGCATTGGAAGCAAAAATGTTCTTCCGCAAATCTTCAACATAAATTTCAAGTTAACACCGGGTAGTTTAAGTGCTTTGTTTCTCCGAAATTTGATCCGAGGCTTGTGGAAAAGTGGGATTACCCCATAATCATGGAAAAGGCCAGGGGACAAGGCTCCCAGCCTACCACCATTCAAATGATTTGATGGTTACCAATTAGGATTGGTATTCTTGTACGATCCCATGCTCCGGATGCTACAATTAATAATTTAGTTTAGTAATTATAGGTAATCTCATCTCATCAAGTTCGAATTTTTTTTCAGTTGGTGTGGAGAGTCGAGATATTATTTATTTAAATTTAAAATTTTTATAATTTTATAATTTTATTTCGTTAAAAATATTTTATAAATTTAAATTTTTATTTATATATTATAATAAATTATCAAAGTATTTTAATATAAAATTAAGAGTGTTACAATTTTTTCTCATTAAAATTTGATATTTTTATCAAACCTAATATAAAATAAATATAAATTCATAAAACTAAAATTACATCAAATGTTAAAATTTTTAGAAGTGATTTTTATTGTATAACACTTAACTCTCTTAAAATTTTGAAATTGATTATCACGATACAATACTTAATTTTCATCTAACTGATAATTATTGTAATATTATTTGTGAATATTTATATCTAACTTATAAGTTATTTGTTTATTTTAATATAAAAATTTTACAATTTTATTTCATAAAAAATATATTATAAATTTAAATTTAAATTTTTATTTATATATTATAATAAAATTTCAAAATATTACAATATCATATTGAAGGCGTCACAGTTAAGTCAATAGTAATCATTTAGTAGTATGAGTATTCTCATCAAGTTTTTTTGGCTGGATACGAGTTCTTTGGAGTTGTAACGTACTCATCAAAACAAAAGAGTAGTAGACTGGTAGTTGAAGGTTTAAGCAGATAATTGGTCTACGCTTGGGACATCTCATTGGGCCTTTCGTGGGAATCTAATTTTACTCTACGAATTGGATCAGTAGGACCAAAGCGAGTCATGTGCATAGAGCAAACTGGAGGAGAGCGCCAATACAGTAAAGGAAACCTTTTTCATGCCCAATTTTGTTTCAGGAGCTTATTAATACCCTTGAATGAGTGAGAACGACTTGTGGCAGAATATCGCGTTAGAAATATTAAAAAGATTATCTCTAAAACATTTCAGTCGGGAAGATATTAAGGAAAAGCAAGAAGGGAGGGGGACTACTGTTTGAATCAGATTGCAATTTGAAAACCACAGAATCTTCACAAACCAATCCATTAAAGGGGAATACGGAAACAACTTGAGGAAAACTAGTTATTTTTTGATGATTACAAAGAGAGGAACTAGCAATAGTGGCCAGAGTTGTAACCAAATGAAAGTGAAGTTTCAAGCAAGTCTACGCCCGGGACATTGGCTTACCCTGGATGAAAATTCGTTAGCTTTATGTATTCTCCATTTGCCAAGCCATATATAGACCGAACTGGATTTGACATGGATTAATGGCCAACCTGGAAAAGGCTTTCCACATGATGGCTTGCGTGACAATATTGCGAAGGAATACCTTTGATTTTCAGTTGCCTAAAACAACCAGTTTGCAAATTGTACCAGTTCAAGTGACCCAGGCCTTTGATAAATCCATGCAGTAAAATTTCCTTACCATTAAACGCCACTGGACGAGTGGTATCAATAGGTTCTGATTCATGAACAATAGTTTCTTTCATCCAATTCTCTTTCTTCTCAACAATTCCTTTGAAGATCCAAATTTCCAACTTTTTCCTGTCTTCATCCAATTCATAATCTAAGTCCACCAAGCATAATTCCCCACTCAATTCCACTAGATACAAGTTATACCAATTCTTTTCTGAAATACTTTCTGGTGGAGAAATGGCTTCAAATATTTCTTTTCCAACATCAAATGAAACAATTAAGAAACAAGATGGACTACCAGGATTAAAATCAGCTGAAATCCAGTAAAAGAACCCACCAGCAAACACCGGTGGTTCATGATGTAGAAAGCCAAAACTAGGATTGTACCTTATTTTCCCCCAAGAATCATTGCCCATGGTAAATATTTCAATCCTGAGATTATCCACAGAAAAGTCTGCTTCCAAAGGCTCCAAGAACTTAATAACTTTATACTTACCACTCATTTCGTCAAACCCAAACCCACAGCCTAAAGACCGAACGCCTTCAGCATTAATATCAGGGAGTCTGACTATATCTTTGGTGCTAGGGTTGCAAACATGAACACTACCACGAAGACCATAAAAGCAGACCAAACCATTGCAAGAAGGTAAAACTTGGTGAGAGTCAAAACTTACAGGAGCAGAGTATTCAAGAAGTGCAGGCTCATCATTGTCGTCTTTGACGGTGAGGAAGTGAATTATGCTATTAAGATTTCGATGCTCCATGCACGAAAGGATTAAGCAAAGATTACTAGCCTTATTTGCAGTACCATTCTTGAAGTGGGCATCGATAAAATGTGGATCCGTGATGAAAGAGAGACAAAGCTTGTTTAAGGTCTTGAATCTTGCTAAAGATTTTATTGGAAGTCGAATGAGAATGTCAAAGATTATAGTGCTTGGAATGGAAGCCATTGATGCAAAAGTTTAAGGTTTCTTCTCTGGAATTAGATATCCATTTATTTATGTATATTCCATTGGACTGTTCCATGTTTCATTACTTTGGTTTTACCTGGAAATTACTATAGTCCAACTAGAGAATTATTGGGAATGGAAATCAACCTTTTTCCCCAATCAATTGATTTTCACATGTTAATTGATGGGCCAATGAAAAATATTAAAAAAAAGTCAGTTATATTTTTTCCCAGTTGGGTGCTTTTTATTATATATGAAAACTGTTTACAATGGTTTCAAGTTCAACCCTCATCCACTTGTGTACTATTATATCAACAACGTCCACTTCTAGATGGACAGTTGTTAATTTTTTATGCTTTCCAAGAGCTATTGGCCTATTGGGAGAAACGTTAAATGATATTTAACACAATCTTTTCTTTTTGTAATTTTTAACACATTAATTTAATTTGCCTATAGTCTACATTGGACTGGCCAAGAGAAAATGACACCCTTAATTTAAAAACTAGTTCTTGAATCACTTCATATTTCATGGGCCCAGTTCAGTGTGGCAGCCGTGAAACGGCAGACCCACTAAAATGGGCAGCATAGCTCATAAATTTAGTCCATTGCTCTAGAATATGGGCTCGTCAGATGAGCCAGTTTTTACATTATCTTGACAAGATTAGATAAATGTATATATATGGCCTTTGTGGGTCCATCATGCCCCTGTATGAACAATGTTTAAGTTATCCAATATCCATCATTCTTCAATGCATTTGGTTTAGTTAGGGTGCGCTGTAGCTACACATCCATAATTGGCTCCTGCACCGCCATCTCCATCTACATCAGTCATGTCATAAAAAATTTATTCAATTGCACGATATCTTCAAAACATCTGAAAAAAAATCGCAATTTAAAGATAAAAAATATTTTAACTTTTAAATTTATTTAATATTATTTTTTAAAAATAATTATGTAAATTAATTGAATTAAATTAAATTTGAAAATATCACATTTTTAGTGGTGACAGTAACAATCTTGTGCTAATTAACCTTAGCCGTAAGCACCGACTTAAATGGAGAAACATTTTTCTGCTAAAAATTGACTGATAAGACAAATTATAAATACGAAAGATTCTTGTAAATGGAATTGAAAACGAAATACAATGGAATTGGACAGTTAGAAACTTAATGAATTGATGAAGCGGACAAAAGGACGAGATCCCTGCACTCCCATGAACGCTGTGGTCTTGAAGCCATGAATCAGGGTCCATTTACGAGCCCATTGGACTTTGGAGGTCTCCAAATGGACCCCCAGCAAACACGCCACTGTTGGGATTATGAAATCACGCGGGGTGCGAAGTCGGTGCTTGGCATCTTTAACAGGAAAACCAAATTTTATATTTTTAACACCCTTTTTGCACTATTTGTTTGCTAAAGGCAGATAACTTTGGTTCCATTTGTATCAGTGAAAAAAATTGATTTTAATGAGATTAAAAATAATAATAATTATTATTATAATTATAATTTTTTAAAAAATTATTATAATTGTAATTAAAAAAATTTAATAAAAAATATACTAAATAAATTTAAAAAATTTTGATATTTAAATTTAATTAATAATATAATAAATTCAATCACATCACAAGATGATGAAATCTAAACTAAGACTTTAAAAGTAGTGAAAGATACATGTACTGGAAAATAGATATTTTTTTTGGACAGCAGAAAATAAATATTACACTCTTAGGATTAACATGATTCCCAACAATGTTAACATGATATGTTGATCATAATGTAAAGTTTTCAAAAATCCGAGTTACCAATTGATTTTGGCATATAAGACATTATCATTTTGATAATTGCAAATTTTTTTAGGAAATGAAAAGAGCAAAAATTTGGTGTATTCAAAATCTAAATATTTGAAAAATATATTTTGATAATAAAATTTTAAATACATCAATTTTATGCAAAGCGTGACATCGTGATTAAGCCTCCAACAACAAACAATTTTGATGGAGCAATGAAAAAAAATGGAGGACCCACATCACCTCCCTCCTTTAACCTTTTTTTTTTCAACATTGGAAGATTGTTTTTCCCCTTTATTCTTTACCTTTTGCTTTGGGCTATCCTTGTGACTTTGACTCTTTTATTTTTTGTCTCCATTCGTATGTTTATATAAGAAAACAAAAGTAATTCCATAAATAAAGAACATTATAATCAAATCCAACCTCTTGATGTAGCAGAAAACAAGTATTTAGTATTAGATTTTTTTAATCAAGATTGATGATTAAGATTTGGTAATTTGACGCAGTTTCCATGGACCTGCTTTTGCATGGTCAGGATTTTCCCCGGTTGAAAGCTTTGTTTTTTTATTCCAAATGCCGCCGTGATGTACGCTAAATAAGTGATGGTTTTAGGTACTTCGACTTTGCCAAATGAGAGTGGGTAAACCAAAAAAAAGCTACAAATCCTCTTCCTTTTGATTTATAATATTTTTTGTACTTACCAACATGTAATGAAAATTTAGATACAATGATTTGTATATTTATTTTTTATTTTATATTAAATATATATAATATAAAAATTATTACACCATAATTTATATAATACATCAGAAATATATATTTTTATTAAAATTTTAAATTATATATATTTTCTATCATATTTCAAAATTGTGGATTTAAAAAAGATGTTCAATTTCACGCTGAAAAGAAGAACACAGGTAAAAGAGAATTCTATTATGTTCGGAGCGAGTGGCCATGTTAATCTACTAGTATTATCTGTCTCACATTCTGAGCTCTGACAAATTGGTGTTGCACTTGCGTTTTCTTTTTATCGTAGAACCAAACTCTGAAACCGTGACCTGTCAGGATTCATCAGGACAAAGATAAATGGATCAATCCCAGCAAACAACATGAACAAAATTCGTGTTGAATTTCATGGTTGCTTCGTTTCCATGGATTGAAAGTACAACAGTAACACCAACGTTACTAGCATTGGTTTTTTGACACATTCACGGGAAGGATCTAGAAAGTAACAGGGCACTAGTTAAGTAGGAGTGAAATGGACGGCCATAGCCTGTCAAGTGTCAATAAGACATACGAATCCCATCTTTTCTTTTGGGGCACTGCCCTAAATAAGGGCACTAAAGGTTTTTCAGATCCTATTTTGTTAAAGAAACCAACGATGGTAAGCTAATTAGTGAAGAAAACAACTATGGCGGAATTTAGGAATATCTCAATTCTCAACCATATATTTTAAGTATTACTTTTAATTTTTAAAAAAGAAGTAAAATAGAGTGACCTCTACTTCTAACCCAATATAACCCTCCATAGTCTCTTTTTGTGTTAATTTTTTTATTTGCTTCTTTGCTGCATTTGAGAGAGAGAGATGAAGCATTGGGGTCTAATTTTGTTTGTTTTTCTCTTGTTTCAAGAGCAAGGAATTGTTCTGCATGTGAAAGCTGATGATGGGTTTGTCAAAACTAGAGGCGTGCAACTAATGCTGAATGGAAGCCCGTTCTATGCAAATGGGTTCAATGCTTATTGGCTTATGTACATGGCTGCTTATCCATCTCAGAAAAACAAAGTCTCAACTGCATTTCAACAAGCTAAACAACATGGCCTCAACATAGCCAGAACTTGGGCTTTCAGTGATGGTGGAGACAGACCTCTTCAATACTCACCTGGCTCCTATAATGAGCAAATGTTCCAGGTTCAAATATATATTTATTTATTTATGCTTTCTGATTAAAAGTTTGGTCCATTTCTTGCCATGATCTGGGTTCTGATTTCTTTTCTTTTGTTCCTTGAAGGGATTGGATTTTGTAGTATCTGAGGCAAAGAGTTATGGGATTAAGCTAGTTTTAAGTTTTGTGAATAACTATTATCAGTTTGGAGGGAAAAAACAGTATGTAAACTGGGCAAGAAATCAAGGACAATCCATTGGCTCTGATGATGATTTCTTTACAAACTCTATTGTGAAGGAATATTACAAGAACCATATCAAGGTCAGTCACTGTTTTCTCCAATCTCTGTCTCTGTCAGAGGATATAAACATTTTACATGCTTGCTTGCTCTTTCATCTTTAATTTCTTCTTCTTTCTGTGACTCTGAGTGACAGTTACAGAAATGGCACCAAGCTGGTGAAATTAAAACCTTTTCTTTTCTGTATTTAATACTGTATTTCTTTTCTCCAGACAGAAAAACAACTTCCATGCAATTGCTGCAAGTGCAAGCTTTTTATTTTTGCCCTTATTTTTCAATGAAAGGATTCATCATTCATTCATGTAGGAGTTTAATTGGTTTTAAATTGATGATATTGTCTACATCATGCCTTGAGATTAATTTCTTAATAATTAGAAAATAAATTGGAAATGGTCACTTTTCTAAATTCAACTCATTTAATAACTCCTCTTTCTTTTTTTTTTTTCTTTTTTTTTTTGGTGGGGGGGGGGGGTGATGCAATAGACTGTTCTTACAAGACATAACAGCCTGACTGGAGTGGCTTACAAAGATGAACCAACAATAATGGCGTGGGAGCTTATGAATGAGCCCAGGTGTCTCTCGGATCCATCAGGAACGACCATGCAGGTAAGGAATACATATAAATATATATATATATATATATATTTATATTTATATCCTCAAGCTCTTTTACTTCAATGCGACTTTGTTTTTGTTTCATTTTTCCAAAAACATATTTATTTATATTCTGAATTTCATTGTGTTTCCTCTCGTTTTTTCCATCTAGAAATGAGTTTTCAATACATTATTTTTGATAAAGTCCTAAAACAATTTACTGTCTAGAATTTTTAATGCAATGGTCTTAGTTTTTAGGTAGTGCCTTTTGCTTTTCCCATGAAATCCATTAAAGTGGCGTTGGAAGTTGTAACTGCAAAACTTTAGTGGCATGTTTTTCTATGGATTTAGCCTGTCTCCCATATTCAAATATATGGTGGTGGGACTGGGAAGTGGGAACCTACTCCATTATTTGAGTTGGTTTACCCTAAGTAGGTAAGGTTACATATATTTTATGGATTCACCAATGGCAACAGCATGATTGTGTTTGTTGAACAGGCATGGATTACAGAAATGGCTTCTCATGTGAAGTCCATTGATGGAAATCACTTGCTAGAAGCTGGTTTGGAAGGGTTTTATGGGCCTTCATCATCTCAAAAGCAGCAATATAATCCGAACTTTCAAGTCGGAACTGATTTTGTTGCAAACAATCAGATACCTGGGATTGACTTTGCTACAGTTCATTCTTATCCTGATCAATGGTAATATATGTTATCAGTAGAAATTTTCCACTTAGAAGTCAAATCCAATGCATCAAATCCTTCCCTGAACCTGAACAATTTGCTTGTTTGAGCAGGTTACAAAGCTCAAGTGATGAAACCCAAATTTCCTTCTTGAACAATTGGCTGACCAATCACATCCAAGATGCTCAGAACATCATTCAGAAGCCTGTGCTCTTTGCTGAATTTGGAAAATCATTGAAAATTTCCGGTCTTAACCAAAGAGACGAGCTGTTCAACACAGTTTACACAGCAATTTACTCATCAGCCAGGGGTGGAGGTGCAGCCATAGGTGGATTGTTCTGGCAACTCCTTGCCGAAGGAATGGACTCCTTCCGAGATGGGTACGAGGTAATCATGAGCGAAAGCACCTCAACTGTCAACATCATTACTCAAGAGTCTCAGAAACTTAATAGGATTAGAAAGATGTATGTAAGGTTGAGGAACATCGAGAAATGGAAGAGAGCAAGGGATATCAGAAGGGCACAATGGTGGGCTGGGAACGGTTTCAGTAATACAGGAAATTGAGAAAGAAAACTTATTGTAGTGTTTGATCAGTAAATGTCAAAGAAAAAGTATTTAAGTTAATGTCCTTATAAGGAAGTGAATTCTCTCCTAGAAATGAGTTGTAATCATTGAAGCTAAAGTGTAATAGATTCTGTGATTAAGTACTAATCTGATGAACCAACTTATTTTGGTCTGTAAGCTAAAATGGTGTTTTCAGCTACTAAATGAATGCAAGAAGAGATAAATAAAGCAAATGGCATTTGATTTTCTTTGAAAATTGCATAGGAAGTTATAGTTTACATTTACAAAGCATTATTCCTATATTTTCACTGCAAAACACTGCAAAACAGCAAAAGACAGCAGATAGGGCTCCCAGTTTTCCGTCATCGGTGGCTCAAAAGAGAGCAGCCTCTGGAAGGATTCAAAAATTTTGTATCACGGTTCCATCTTTAATTGTTGCATTCTTCAGTATGACTGTGATCCCAGACCTAATGTAAAACCCATTTTCCAGTCTCTCAGCTTCTTCAACAGCCTGAGTGGTCAAAGTAAATTAAAATTATTAAGGGAACAAGCATTCTACATTCATAGAAGCAAGGGAAACAATACTTACATCACTATTTGATATAATCACATCTTTTCCTATCTTGGCATTCTTGTCAATTATGCAATTCCTGCCAAAACAGAATAGCAAGAAGTCTTTAGTCAATAGGGTAAGGAATTATTTTAAACACAGACATCTTCTAAACGATGGAGATGATCAATGAGAATATTTTAGAGTGAAAAAATTAGGTACCGCTGGGTGATAGAGGCGGTTTTTCAATCTGAATCTCTTACTTGATCTTGGTATTCTATCCAACATTTATGGGAACCTTTCCTTCTGATAGCAGAGAAGCCATTTCCGGCTCAGTTTGGTAGTAGTCTGCTCCCATCATCATGGTATCCTGCAAAGAAAACATATGAAGGTATTTTCTCAATCCAGAGATATGGAGATGAATTGTAAAGCTTTTAGATAAATTAAATGTAAGCACCTTTAAAAGAAATTAGTTTATAAACAGCACAAGCTTAAAACTATGTGCACATTCTAGGTTGCTTGGCGCAACAGATGAAGACTAACAATGGCCACTTGTATTTTTTATTCAGAGCCAGTAATTATAATCTGCTTAGTGCTACTGCTCACTGCTTGACCGGATAATCGTATGATCTTACGCATCATTTAGGTGATTTTGGAACTTTTTGCACCAGAAAAATCTAAATTGATTGCTACAATCATTCAGAACTGTTGAGCCAACTGAAATACCTCCATACCCGGTTCAATTGTTTCTTCCTATTATATGTTCATCTCCATAATTTGCCTCTTGTGGTGCCAAGTAGATTGTCTAGGATCTTCTCAGAGTGTAGTCAATGGCATTACTAACTCTAAACCGTCCAATTAGTGATGGGCCAGAATGATAAAAAAAGCTTAGGACCAGAAAGAGATTCTGAAATGCAGTTTGTCATCAAAAAGAGGTGCTTCTAAGCCCTTGTTACATACATTTCTATGGGAAAGATAAGATGTTGGATCACCTCAAGCTCAACGCCAGACTCTAAACGTGAGCGAACACCAACTATAGAGTGTTGTACACTACATTCTCGCAAGAAATAACCATGTGAAATAATAGCATCAACAATCTGCAATGCCAATTAGCCATAAGATAAGACTACCAAGTGATTAATCATGATATAAACTAAAGCTTGAAGCTATACCCTGCATTTATCAACTTTGGTAGGAGGCAAGAATCTTGGAGATGTATAGAAAGGTGTCTTGGATCATAAAATTCAAACTTTGGTAGCTGCATGGAGAACACAAAAACAGTCAGTTTTTGGGAAAAGGATACCAAATGCCATGTTAGGCTTATGACGGGTACATGGGTGGGATGACAGAGGTGTCCTGCAGTGTAACATACCAAGTGAAATGCAAATGATTTCCATATCTATATGCAAACATGACATGGCAGGATCTTAATCAGAAGATCTTTATTTATTTATTTAGCAAAACTATTAAAAAAATAAGCAAACTCTGTCATTGCAGCCATCTTCTTTAAGATCTTATACCTGTTTGGTTGTTGCAAGCGGATAAATGGGGATTTAGTATCTGTGTTGACCAGTAAATCAAATAAAAGGTTAAACTTTTAAACAAAAGTGAGAGCAACCTGTTCTGTGAGCGCTAAATTGGCATCAAAGAAGGATTTTATTGTCCCAATGTCTTCCCAATAGTCATTGAACAAATATCAAGAAAATCAGCAATCTGATCACCAGACTAGTAAGTCCTTGTTATTGCAAAAAATAACAACTGATTACTATTGAAAAGTTCACAGAGAAAACTGAAGATAAAAGTTCTTGCGAAAGCCATCTTGCCTGGACATTTTGTTCCTTTACAGCTGATGGAATAATCTCAAAGCCAAAGTCATTGCATGATGGATAGCTCCGCGTCAGAAGCTTTAACAAGACATCAGTTTTAAACACATACACACCCATTGATGCAATGTATGGATATCTTGCAGCATCTGGCTCTGATAGCCCTTAGCATGGAGGTATCAACTTGCTATAGCATGAATGTGAAACAAGCAAGATCACAGATTAGAGGAAATTACTGATACCAGTAAACTTACAGTTATAGCTTTTATTATCAGGAAAGTTACAATGTTTGAAAACAACAAAATTATGGAAATATGGGTTAAGAGGTGATAAGTAGTAAAAGCATGTACCATAGCTTTAAGATTGGGACCCTTTGGTTTTTGGGCAAACCGGACGATCCATCCTGTTTCATCTATCTTCATCAATCCATAATCTGATGCACGGCTACAAAAAGAATGAAGTTAATTCCCAAGTTCTGAAGGAAAACAATCAATAGATATACTTAATGTTCTGAGCAACAGATACAGATGAGCAATGCTAAAAGAATCTAAAAGCCAGATAGAAGATCAATATTGAAATATTGAGAAACTTGGTAGTAAGAAATTTCAGTTCTCCGTAACTTACATGTTACGGTAAGAGAATCATTTATAAAGATTATAGCCATTATGATATGACAAAATTACGTGATAAATACCTGTCATCCATTGGTAAACATGAGACTGTGATATCAGCATTTGAGTCAATATGCTTCTGCAAGACAATAACTGTGGATTAGGCCGATGTTTTTCAAGTTACAATCTCCATGCATAAGAAAGAGAAAAGAAAAAGCTTTAAATGCTATATTACGGCTCCTAGCAATTGAACTAAGTACCTGAACAAAATCCATGTAGTCTGCCCGGTAAAGATGATCACCAGACAATATCGTACATGCTGCACAACTTTAGCTTTTGTATCCTGGCAGTAACATAAATCATATATGGTGAAATTCAGGCTCAGGGGTCAGTCGGATGATTTCAGCTCAAATACAAATCCTTGTAACCAACCTCAAAGACCCAAACAAATTGCCTCACAGCATCAGTTTTTCCTTGGAACCACTTATTCCCTGCTTCTCCTGGTGTTAGAGTGGCTGCCAGAACCAGTTACAGATGACATAGCTTCATCAAAAGTTTCAGAAAACAATTAAACTTCCTGGGGATGGAAATTGTAAAAAGTCATAATCGGCACAGAATCATGGATTTCTGAATGAGATGCAAAACCTCAATTAATAATATGCATAATTTCAATATCTCTCCTACTATTGCTAAATCAACATGGAATTCCTCCACAAAACCATCTCCAAAATTTACACCGTTTCCAAAGTTATACGTCCCAGCTAAGTGACGGTTGAGGGAAAAGGAATTAAACTGGGTTAGGATAAATATCTTTTTTATGCCACTGTTGATACAGTTGCTTATTGGAACATCGATCAGCCTGTAACAACCTCCAATTGGAACCTGCAAACCAAACAAAATCCCAGCAAACTTAAATCTAAAAACTTTAAGGAGTTTATTTTATTAAAACCCACCAATCATGTGACTTCAAACTTAATAATTGGGTTTAGTTTTCTTCATGAAGAGAAAATGTTTACTTTCAAAAAAAAAAAAAACAGCTTTAAACTTTCTCTGGGCAATGGTTTCTTACTGCTGGCTTAGCTCTTTGGCCAGTAAGAGGAAAGAGGCGTGTCCCAGCACCGCCACCCAATATGATGGAAGCCACATTCTTTGGATCTACTTGTGGAGTCTCAAACATTGGTGCCTGAAACTTCTGAGAATCAAAAGATTCAAATGCTTAGTAATGATCAAATGCCTACATTTTAAAAAAGAAAAGATTTTTATCAGATAATCAGAAAATTTTACTGTAAGATATCTAACTACTAGTTGTTTAATCCTTGGAACAAACATAACATTAAAAACACTTTCTTGTACTCACCAGAGTCTCCTTGTCAATATCTGCGGTGAGAACAGAGTAATCGATTCCAGACTTAGCTTTTTTGACACCATTTTCAGCTCTGAAGCTCTTCCATAACTGTGCTCGAAAATCCCTGCTTTTAAGGCCTCCCCTGATATCTCACCCCAGAAAACGGTGCTACTATTAATCGGATTGGCATTAGCCTTGAGTGCCATGCAGCAAGATTCCACAGCTGAATTAATTTATCAATAAACCAAGAAAAAAAATACAGATGATTCTAACAGGAAAAAGAAAAAGAAACAAAATTTTAAAATATTATAACTCGGCAAAAATTGAATCTTTAGTAGAGAAATTTGAAAAAAAAAAAGATAGAGAGCGAAACTATTTGTTAGTGGTCCCAAATTTTCATGGCCATAAAATGTATAAGAACACTGATCAAAGAGATTAAAAAGCTGAGACGACGTTAGAACATGTCTACGTTAAAAAAATCCAATATTGGAAACACCCAGATCCGAGAATAACTCTAAACCAAAGAACCCATATGCAAAATAGATCCTTTATTTTCTGTTTCTTAAAGCATTAGCATTTAGCTGAAGCTTCTCGGATCACAAAAAATTTGTGGAAGAAGAGAAATGGATAATTAAAAGTTTTGATTAAAGATTGAAAAGAAAGCTCTTTTGGTTGAATTGAAAGTGGAAATAAGCAAGTGGGAAGAGACAAGAGAAAGCAATGATTGTTGATATCATAAATCTTTCATAGATTGACTTGTGAGCCGTCATGAGAGTATAATTACGTTTTCTTTGCCCTGTAATCTGACTGAGACTCTGATTTTCCAGCGTCCGCTCTGCAGTTTTCCAGAGGCACTGGGCAGAAAATGAAATTTTCATTTATTAAGTGTATTTAGAGTATTAATCAGAGAATATTCATTTTTCTGACTTCTATGTTAAGAATCTATGAGAATAAAATATTCTTTAATAATTTGTATTTCTAGTATTTTGTAACCAAGAAAGTTGTATTCTTTAGTTCTTTTATTCTTCGACGTTTTCTTTTCCTAATCATCGAACCAAGAAATATAATTAGGGTACTTGATTAAGAACCTTCGATTGTAATGATAATCCTTCTTGAAAAAATATGTTTTTTAAAGTAAATTATCCGAAAAAAATAGTAATAGGAGCAAAAGAAAAGCAAAAAATCTAATTACTTGTATAAGCACAAATTTAATGCTTTTATTATTAGTACTATAATGTTTTAACTCAAATGTCAAAAAAAATAATTAAGACTCCAAAATTTGAATCTAATCCTTCCTAATTATAAGAGTTTTTCTAAGTCTGCATGAGAATTTTCATAAATTGAAACGACTCTTTGCACTTCCTATGTCTTAAAAAAAAAATGCTGAAACGGTCCATTAAACCTAGAGTTCAGATTAATTTGTAGGGACTATATTTCAAGCTTTTGAGATTCTTTCGGCAGTAGTAGGAATAGCCACGTTGCGGTGGCGAAGACAACCCGTCTAAGGCCGTCGTCAATTTGAGAGCGACATGTGTGACTGGTGGGTGGTGATGAGCCAGAGGGACAGACGCAGGCCGGCTGATATTTGCCATGTGTGTCGCCTTCTCAGTATCTCTGTGCTTGTCATTTGAGAAATAGTTTTAGCGGTGGCTTTCGTAACATATTAAAACTCCCCAGATTCTAACCTAGTCCAAACCCAATGCTTTCAACCAAATTACAGCCCCAAACTCATTTTAACCACTGACCTTTGAAACTCATTTGTAGCCCAATAATTTAGTGTATTCGACCTTAGCCCATTTAAAGAAACAGAAAGAAGTGGCTCTCCATCACCAAAAACTCCATCCCGTTTCTATCCCTTTGCAACACCCAGTAAAACCAGAGAAGAATGGCGCTAACTCTCTCGAACCCATTTCTCCAAATCAAACCGTCTCTTCTTCCTTCCCTCGCCACTAGGAAGGTAAATAATCCTAACCCATACTCCCCTTTAATCCCATCTTAACACCTTAATCATCCAATTAATCAGTTTTCTCTTTTTTTCCCCTTTAATCCCATCTTAACACCTTAATCATCCAATTAATCAGTTTTCTGTTTTTTTCTTAGCAGGCTGTGACTGCAACGGGAAGGAGCTATAGGCCACAAGTGACGTGTCGGAAGAAAGGCATTCACCCGGAATTCTACGAGGATGCTAAGGTTTATTGCAATGGAGAATTAGTGATGACAACAGGTGGGACCCAGAAGGAGTACGTGGTGGATGTTTGGTCGGGGAACCATCCTTTTTACCTGGGAAACAGGTCGGCTGTTCTTGTGGAGGCTGACCAGGTCGAGAAGTTCCGTAGGAAGTATGGGCAGTTGTCTGAGATCATGGAGATCCCTGTGCTTAAGGGTGAGATTGTTTTGCCCACTAAGGGAAAGTCAGCTGGTAAAGGCGGCAAGAAAAAGTAGATTCATTGATAGTAACTGGGATTGATTTCCTTTTTTTAATTCAAAATTGTCAATGATTTGGTACCGAAATGCTTGGTTTGTGTTTGATATTATGCTTGTTTATGAATGTGGTTGGACTTGGCTAACAACAGGGTACCAAAATTGGCACTTTAGTCTTTTGAAAATTTATGAATTTGGTCATGTTAATTATTCTGATTGTTAGGTTTAGGCACATGACAGTAGCACTGGAACTTCTGATAAAACTAAATATTCATTTTTGGTTGAATTGAATCTCTATTATCAAATCATTTGGCTTTTCTTTTCTCACTTGAATTTTTGTTGGCTTCATCTTAACCTAAAAGCTAAGTTTTTAGGTTCCGAATCAGCTTCAACAGGTATTGTGGATGAGTTCTAGGTTTTGCGTATAAAAGAAAAGTACAAGAAAGGAAAACTAAGGCAGATGATGAATAATGGGGGCTGTAAGGATATGCTTTATAGTCATAATAGAAAAGGTCAGTGAACTGTGAGCCAAATTCACCCCAAATTGAAAGCAGTCATTTTCTTAGTGTTTTATGAATTTCATTCACATCCACAAACCTTTAGCACCTGTTCACAGTGGAGCTAGCTTTAGTATCTTCTCATTCTTTGAGTTTCTTATTTCTAGAAGCTCATTGCTTTCCTATATAACTCCACGTAAATGCTTGGAAATTCATATTAGTAATTTATATTCAACCTTGCTTGTGTTTTTGGTGATTATATTTTTTCAAGTTAAGGAAAACAAATTTGCAAGTTGAGATTTCAGAGTTATCTCTCTTTTAATTCTATTTGTCAACTCATTGGTTCTTCATTTTTTTCCTCTTCGGTATACAATTTTCAAAACCTTTACTCTTTCATTTTCCAAATTAAATTAAAAGTCAAAGTTCTATGGCCGCACAAGTACATGAAATCCTGAAAGAAAAGAAAAAGAAAAGAAAATTCTAGTGAGAAATCCAAAAACTTTCTTTTTTGTTTTGGAAAATTTGAAAAAAAAAAAAAAGAGGTCAGTGTGTAGCCTATTAATATGTTTAGTATATCTTAAGGTCTTTTTCCTATGGTTTTTGGATTAATTAAAGTGATAAATCAAGGGATATCATAATTTAAAATAGTGAAAATAACATTGAATTAAAATTTAGAGTTTAATTCAGTTAGTTTATATTATCATCCTAAAAAAGTGACATCTAATATGTAGGTTTGAAGTTTAAATTCAAGTCTTTGTAGCTTATTTTCCTATTCAAATACTGTGACATTCTTTACAAAAAATGTTAACAATGATCAAAGAATCCTAAATATTTTATTAGTTTAAAGTTAGGCTGCTCAAATCCAGTCAAAATGATACACGCAGCAATACCAGCTAGCTTAGCCTTCATATTTGACAATATACAAGCTAAAATAAAAATTACTTTCAGAAATAGAATTGTGAAACACCCTGGAAAATACCAAAATTACATCAACAATTAAACGGACTAGAAATTGTCAAAATTCAATATGATTATTACGCGTTTCTTACTCTAACAGCAACCCCAATCATCACTTTGTTTTTTTTTTCAATTGATCCCCGTACCAAAACTTACAAAAGTATAGTATATGTCCCAGGTTTCCAACTCTGTTTCCATTGATTTTCTTGCCCTTTGTCGACATTGGCAAATCTTCATACTTGATCCCGTAACTTCCAAGTTCCATTCATTTTCCTTACAAATACAAGGCACTGTTAAGTTCTAATAATTAGGCGTTCAAAAGCCTTTAAATTCGATTTCAGATAGAAAGAAACATTAAATTTGGGTCTTTTTTTGGATTTGGTTATGGTTAAGCTGAGATGCATGGCGACCTCGATGGACGAATACTCATACAATGACAAGCAGCGAAAACACAAGAGCAATGGTGTTCCCTTGCGCAAGATTGTCTTGGTCTTGGTGTTATTCTTTTGGTTATCTACTCATTTCGATATCGCTAGAGATCTATGCCGAGAATTCATCGCTGTTTCAAACAAGCCCTTGCCCATTTTCATCTTTATGAACTTCATCATCTTTGCTCTTTGCTTTCTGTCTAGCCAAAAACAGTCACAGCGGCCTTTGCTTGTTTATCATGAAAATGTGGGGTCTAATCGGGGCAACCCCGACGTTGGTGACTGTCTTCCTGAGGAGGAACACTCCGAAGAGATGTTTGTGGACAAGCATATCATCCTAGTGGAGAATGCTGGTAGGGAAATTGTGGCTGTTAGTTCGGAAAATTATGAGAGTTTGGAACGAAATCATGGTCAGTTAGAGTTCAGGAGATCGGAGAGAGGGATGAGCAAAGAATTGGTTATCACAACGAGAGAACCGCCATGGAGATCAATGGATGTTATGAGCAATGAAGAGTTCAGGTTTGCAGTAGAGGCTTTCGTTGCTGAAAGGAACAAGGTAATGATGCAAGAGAATGTTCATGACAAGGAAGGGATACGTTTTCTGATAAGCACTTCGGATTAGTTGGTCCACTCCGTTCATTCAATCACTTGGTGATCAGATTGAGTGGATGAAAAGAATGTACAGGAATAATAATACTACAGATCTTGGATAAATATTTTCTCTTTTCTATTAGTTCAATCCTTTTGTTTGTTACATGTTTCTAGGAAACTAAGCCTAAGTTTTAGTTCTCCTTATGCAGATATACACCTGGAATTTGTGTTTTTGGTAGAAATGTATGTTCACTTCCATTTTGTGTTCTCTTGAAGAAACATAATAGGCTGGTTTTTTTTTTTTTTTAGCAAGAATAAGAGAACAATCAGCCATGACAGTTTCTGTAATCACACCAGTTTTATAAGAGTGATTCCAGTGTTTTATGAATTTACTTTTTTTTTTTTAATAAATGTAGTGTTTGTTATTCATTCAAGCAACTATTAAAAAAAAAGATTACAAAGCACTATGCAACATTCAAGTACAAGTGAATGAGAAAATAACACTGCTATCAGGAGCAATATTCAAGGTGATCGATCAACATCTAACGTAGCAAAAACATGCAAATCCTAAGAATTGGTGACGACAGGCTCCATGTAAGGCACCTTCCCAAGTCCTGCGTTGATGGTTGCAATGGCGAGAGTTCCCACAAAAACCTGACCAAGTTGTAATCCGCCTCTGGCAATTTTGTGCTTCGCATCTCTGCATTCCACAATTCGTTCAGGTTATATATCTATATTCTTGTACATGGATCAAAATGAAGAGGTAACCCATTATAAAATAAGATCCAGAGTAAACCAGGAGGAGAAAAAAGATCAAAAGGAAGGTATAGGTTGGTAGACGACCAAATAACTTAGCCATATCTGTTTTCTGTTACCTGAAAATGGAAGTACAGCAATGGAGCTGGTATTTATATGACATTTATCCTTGTCACTTATCAGGGACAGGTGAATCAATTTTCTGAACTCCACCGTTCAGGATATCCTCCTTTAGAAGAAAAAAACCAAGAAACAATGTTGGGTAGTAATATAATCTTTACCTGAAAAACATGACAAGGATGAATTGCTTGGCAAATTTGGTTGCTAATAGAGAGTGCAAATCCAAGTTGTGCTGGTCACTCTCTTCTGGAACAGTACATGAAATCCTGGCATTGCCATTAGCCCAATAGTATGAGAAAGGCTGGGCTTATTGAACATTTAAGGAAAACAGCTCGGCCCAAATAGATCTTCTCCCTCTGATGCCGAGGGCCAGCTCTTAAGGAGTAAACCCAAAGCTTTTTTTCCACAATCCAGTAAAAGCACCCCTAGTTAACTGACTCGCATGGTTAGTCGGGGAGTATATAACTCTATAAAATTTAAACTTGACTCAGTCATTGAGTCTAACTAGAGTAACGAATCGAGAATATTCGATTCACGAGTTTAATTGAAATTTTTATTTTTAAAATATATTTAATATAAATAATATTTATTATTTACATATAAGTTAACTTATATATTTTAATATATTTAATATATATCAAACCGGTGTGCTTTAAAGGAAAGAGAGGTCCTGTTAAATAAATTTTCTTGAACACTAGGTAAATTCGAAACTGGATATGAAGGCCTTATTTGATAAATCATTGAAATTTTTTATTTAATTAAAAATAAAAATTTTCATCATTTACCTTTTTTTCAAAGGGCATGATAATATATTTTAAAACTTTTTAAAAAAATTCAATCAAAAAATAGTGAATGAGATGAATAGATACAAACCTACTTATCAACTAATGCAAAAAAGTTTAATATATTATTCTTTTAAATTTTTTTGAATAATTATCTCTTAAAAATATTACTTCATTATATGCAATGAAAATAAAAATAAAAATATAAAATGATAAATTTTCAAATGTCAATATTTTATCATTATCAAACAATATATTTATATTCAACATTTAATCTTTAATAAAATATTAAATAATTTTTATAATTCAAATTCAATAATTATCAAATTTAATATTAAAAATTTATTACTTAATTTTTCAATTTTATCAAACACATCCTAAGTCTTTTCCTTATCAATTCATAAATGTGAATGCGTTGCTTGATTTGATCTGTGAATTGTGGACTTCATTTTTTCCACATTTGAA
Source organism: Durio zibethinus (assembly GCF_047325235.1). Taxonomy (NCBI): domain Eukaryota; kingdom Viridiplantae; phylum Streptophyta; class Magnoliopsida; order Malvales; family Malvaceae; genus Durio; species Durio zibethinus. The sequence continues at coordinate 36,942,335 of NC_143162.1, forward strand.
TATCTTGACTGCCGGAATCAAAGCATTGAGCTCCAACATTGAAGTTGACACATAGACACAAACAATGACAAAACCCAATAAGGAGTACTTTTGTATTTTGGACAGGAGGGTTTTCTTAATTTCCTAACCGAAAGTAAACCAATGTCGAATCGCTTCCAAATTGAAATTGGGTTGTTTTTATTTGAATTTAATTTTATTTTTGGACGACCTCTGGAAATGTTTGAATAGAAAATGTTAGATCATGTGATAGGTTGGGTCTGGCAATCCAGATAAACACTAGGGAGGTATTATCACCTATTGATTTCTGGGGACCCATGTTGGATATGACCTGTTCTCAGCAAACTAAAAAAAAAAAAATTGAACAATCAAACATTAACTTTACCTAATTATCTTAATCACTCATTAATCACGGCACCCAAAAGGTGGGTTAAGTACTTCTTCTCATCACCCTTTGTGCTTTCTGAAATAACAAAGCTACTACTCATTCCCTTAACTATGGTCTATGTGCAACAGACATATAATAATTTCCAGCTTTAAGGGATTGCAAGGCTAACCCAATTGCCACTTGATTTCTTTTCAAAATTTTTGATTAAGTTATGAATAAAAAAACATATTTTAATTTAAATTTAAGATTAGCTATGAGTTTCATATGTCAGGGTATAACAGTGGTTATTAACCTAAAAAATTGCATCTTTAGAATCAATTTTAAGTATAATATATATTGTGAGAGTTAACCCAAACAGAAGCAGAAAAGAAAATGAAACCCTTCTTAATTGCCATGAACTTCACAAAGTTAGAATTCTCAACCTCAATTGGTTTAGAAAAAAACCTCCTGGAAAAATCCTTCATCATCTCGTAGCACACCATGCACCTACAAGCTACAGCAGCAGGAGCAGGCTTTCATGTTGAAAACAGGTGCAAAAATTTTTTTTCTTTGGAGCCCATTAAATTATTCATTAAAACAAAAGACTAAAGCGGGAGCCCTTTGCTCTTTTTTCTTTAAGGTGACGCTCAATTCCACATCGACCATTGGCTTGACATGAGTCAAGTGGAAATTCATCAAACAGTATAATAAAGTAAACAGCATTATTGCTTTTTTCTTCTTTTTTTTTTTAACAGTTTAACTAAGATATTAATCAAATATAGTAGTTGATTACCATAATCATCAGATTACTAACCTTAATTGGTTTAGAAGATCAATTGTAATTAAACAAAGTCAACATCTGCTGATCAATGAGAGAATTACCAACTTAAAAGAAGTTAATTTGATCAAGAGAAAAACAAAGTTTAAAAGTATTAAAAGAGAAATAGAGAGGAAAGTTCTGGTGACATGGACTTGTATTGTATTACCATTCTTCTTATCCTCAACCAATGATCTTGACCTGTTAGTCTCCCTTTTTTGGCATTGAGTTCTTTGTCCTTGCTTGACTACTCAAAGTCATCGCAACTAGCAATGAAAAATCACCCTGAATTCTTCTGATATTATTATGCTGAAGAAAAATATAAAACTAGACGGAAGTGACACGAGTACTGATCAATTTTGATATTTTTGCATGTAAAATCGGCATTGTTTCAACTTCCAAACCTGTCATGTGATATTGATTATGATAATCATCAAATCAATTTTATAAGTTTGAGACAATTATCTTAATTTGAATCGTTCAACTACTAAAGTAAACAAAATTAACTATTGAAATGTGGGAGACGTACAGTTTGTTCATGCCTCACGTGATATTCACGTACCTTTTCGTTTCAACTATTTACTTTGTCATGCTTGCTTTATTCTTCTTTTTGTAGAAGAAAACCGCGCGTGATTTTCCAACCAAACCATTTTCACTTTTTATGAGATAGTGAAAGCTTGAACCAATCAATGTTTCATGGATTTCATCACCTTCCCACGATCAAACCACGAGCACACCTTCTCCTGTTTTTAGTCTCTTTGAGAGTCTTCCATTTCACAACTCATGATTTTCCCATGCAAAAGCTTATTGGATAGAAATTTCACGCATAAATTGGAGCTTTTATTTGCTTTTCATTTTCCTTTCCGATTGCCTTCATTAATTCAAATGTGATAATCTAAACCTACACATAACATTTGAGTTCAGAATTCTTTCATGACTAAGAGCTTTTTTGGGGGCATTTAACATTTTATCATCAGATCACATTTGATTATAAATTTTTTTTTTATCTCCTTTTCATCTTCGTTCCTCGAAACAATGATTTTGGCCAAATGAGATTCGTGAATTGTGAGTTTTGTGGCCAATGTAAGCTAAAGGGTGATAGTTTTTCAGCTTTTCAAATGTACCCAAAGAGAATTGAAATGAGAATAAGTCTGATGAGACACATTGCCAATTCTGAGAAGGAAGTATAGCCCATATGATGGACTAAGGCTTTTACCAAAAAGAGGTGAATTATTCTATGGCGCAACAGTCTATGCGTGATTATATTAATTCATGAATTGCCTAGTTGGAAATCAGTATCCATCTTTAGTTCTCAATCCTGATAATCGGTGATTAAATGTGGGATTAAGGAGTAAGAGTAACGCATTTCCCAAACAATTGAGAATTGTATGAAAATCACAGGCATTAGGATTAAGCTCCAGAACCAAACCACCACACATCAGGTCAATGTCAATCAATTTTAGGATGTCTATCATCGATTAGATATGCAAATCTCCAATATTTTTCCATACGGCAAAAAGTTTCCCCTAATTTATTTGTCTTGTTGAAATGACAACCAGGAAATTTTGACTTCTTCTGGGCTCCTAACTTCTTGGTTTCTGAAATTGAAATAAGAGAGGATTCGGTTCACTTTGTTCTATACTGGGGCATGCATACAAGTACAATATCCCATATGCAATAACTTAGTTATTGCTTTTGATAACTATGTTTAGAATTTATTTTGAAATTGGAACTATAATTATTGAATGTAAATTAATTAGGACTAGCTAGCTATTATAATATTGGTCTCAAATTCAAGGACTAAAACCAATGGAAAACCTTTGTCTCAACAAACATAATAAATTGTGGAGTACACAATCATATTGTTTTATCTTTTGTATTTTGAAAATCCCTTGAATTCAATGCATAGGCATGACCATCAAATAAGTTGATGAATCTCATTATTTCCCATCCCAAAAGTACTAGTGGGAATGATAGTTAATAATTGAACTGCAATTTATAAGTAAAGGTACCTTCTTCTATCAATTTTTTTTTCAAATGACAATAGTGAGGATAGGCTGTCAACTCTCAAAGCTACCAATACTAAAAAAAAATGGATTAAATAGTAATTTTACTAAAAAAAAAAAGGATCAAATATTATTTTTAACGAGATGAGATATTTTACTACAATGGTATAAAATTTTTTTTGAGAGGGTCATGACCCTGCTAGCCCCCTAGCTACATTCCTGCCAATACTTATAGCTAATGTAATCCGAAATTTCTTATATCAACAAATATTATCTCATATTATGAATTTACTACTTTACTATTAGCATCTAATTTATTAACCAATTAATGCTTTCCAAAAATTATTGATCAAATTAAACCTAATTAAGTTGTTATATAACAAAAAATCAGACAATATGCGTTGCAAAAGGGCTTAATTTTGTAAACAATGTAAAAATCTCAAATCTAAAACTAATCCTATAGGGAGTTTCATGCTTTATTAGGAAATGTATAATCGATATATACTCTTCTGATATTCTTAATTCTCATTTAATTCCAAAAATTAGGAAAGAAATGAAGAAAGTTAAAAGGCAACGACCCACTTTTACTTTTCAATATGGGAAGATAGACATGCCACACAGCTTAATTAGAAAAACAAAGTATTGGTGCGATCCTGGGACCCGTTCGGGCCTGTCCGTTTTCCTGTGGTGTCAGCAATCTGCCCACCACCTAACCTAACTCAATCCCCTCTTCCCCCCACGCGTGGGTCTGCCCTGGTTCAGACCCGGTTCCATCGGGTTCACTTTCTCTACAGTGCTCAACATTGTTCAATAATAATTTCGATTATATATTTTTTTATTTAATGCAAAAGCAATGGCCAATCCACCTTTATATAAAGCCCTTCGAATCTATTCAAATCATGCAGTTTCCCAAGCCCCGTATCAAAAATTATTAAGTACCCAAAAAAATACTCTCACTACCAGCTTCCAACTCTGTTTTTCTTCAATTTTCTTTCTGTTTAATAACCCTCTTGAAAGCAACCTTAAACCTTACCCTCCATTTCCCTCATTATCTTGTTAAACAAGCATGGGTTCCTTTGAATTTGATTACATTAAGGCAGAGAAAGAAGATGCTCTATGGAGATACAACATGGAGTGGACGCTGAGGATCGGTCTTCGCTTAATCGTGTTTTTGTTAGTTTTGTTTTTGCTGCAATGGTCTTGGTTCCCCACTTTGATTCCTGACACCGTCGAGGTTGCTGTAGATTTTCGCCGACGTTTTATCTCCACTTTTAACAATCCTCTCTTCACTTTCATCCTTGTAAACATCATTATCCTTGCTGTTTGTCTTTTGTCTAGCCAAAAACAGACCCAGAAAGATACCACCACCCCTGATATCTACGATGAGTACGTCAGTTCTCGCCGGAGTATACCCACATCCGCCGTCTCCACCTCCACGGAGGAGACTATGGTGGACAAACAAATCGTCCTGTTAGAAAATGTGGTTGCTGTTTCTCCAGTAAAGCAGCGGCAACGTACGACTAGAGTTGATATAGTTACGGAGACAAAACGTTCCCTTTCACCAGTTAAACAACAACAACAACAACCTACAACGACCCGTAGAGTGACAAAGACAAAGATTGCCGTATCTTCAACTGATCAAGTCAAGCAAAAGGAGTATCGAAGAACTCGATCAATGGTTTCAGAATCTCGTAAACAACGTCCGCGGGAGTTTAGAAGATCGGAGACAGCTATGATCAGCAGAGAGCTGGTGATTTCAGGTACAGAGCCGCCAAGGAAATCAATGGATGAGATGAGCAGTGAAGAGTTTCAATTAATAATAGATAGTTTCATTGCTGAAACAAAGAAGACTCTGATGCAAGAAAATACCGCCCATGACACCAGGAGGAAAGACAAGTGCATGGCTATTGTGGTTGAGAATTAGGAGTTATAGAAAATTACTGAGTTAAAAAAAATCTATCTCGATTTTCGAATTATTAGGTTTTCCGGATCATATAACTGTTTGGGATGTACAGTGATAACGTTCCCCAGGTTTTGTGGGAATAAAATTAAGATAATTAAGTTTTATGGGATCTTATTTGTATGCGTGTGTGTTTTTTTTATTGTTTTTTGTCTTTTTATTGCCTTTTTTCCTTTATCTTTGAATTGGACATTCATTTAAGTGATCTGTGAATCAATGTGTTTCTGCTTTGCTGAGTTTAGTTTGACTCTGAATCATAAGCAGTTCTGGTGATATTCTTTTATGGGTAAAAAATGAAGGTGCATTCTAAGGAAAGGATTTTCGGATGAGTGAAAAAAAATTCAGGGCTAAAAATAGGAGCTATAAGCCACGGAATTCAGGGACGATAAAGCTCCTAATGTCCTGCGCTGAGTTGGGTTTGGTTGGGTACAGATTTTGGAATATTTGAGTTTTGTTTTTCAGGAAACAAAAGAAAGTATGATAATTCCATTTTCTGTTGTTTTTTTCCCTCTGACAGGAGAATTCATTTCAACTTCCCTTTTCATTCAATTTATGCTTCCTCCAATGGGAATCCTTGTGTTTCCTTGTCATCTATGGCAAATTTTAGAGCCCAAATACTTCAGATATATCTATCTTCAGTTTCGTGCAAGTTTATTGGTTAGAGCAAAGAATCTCACGATTTGAAATACACAGATTATACGAATAAAAGATATAAAAATAATATAATTTAAAATTTAAATAAAATAAATAAAATAATTTTTTATTTTTTATGTTAATATAAATTATAATATATAATTTTTATATAAAATATTTTACATGACATGAATTTTCAAGTTTAGAATCAATCCTTTGGTTATTGGAATTTTATTTCAATTCCTTGTTGCTTTCATTCTTCACAATAATAGCATAAATTTGCACGCCAATTTCGGTCAATTATATCATTTTCTTGGAGTCCACCGACTTCCATTTCGATTCTTTCTCCTACTCGTGTTTGACTATTTATTTTTCTCTGTACTAAATACTAATCAATAACCAAAAATCCAAAGGGTACAATGATAAAAGGGAAACAGTTAAAATGCTACGAAATACCACATGAAAAGCACAAAAAAGGGTGGGCATTTGCTTCATGAATAACCAATCATGAAACTTACACTGATATTGTGATTATTTTAGCAATTGTGTTACAGTAGTCCTGCATAATGGAGTAATAATTTAGAAGGTTTGAGAATTTACTACCAAAAGCTTGAAATCTTCCAAGGGAAAGTCAATAACTTTTGCTTTACTTTAGGCATGTCCTGTACCAATAAATTAATTCGGCAGCTTGTTTATCATCATTATTTACACTCATCTAGTGGAGGCATTTAGGCAACTTGAGATGCTCTTAGAGCAAAAAAGACTATATTTTCCTGCAATTACAGACAAAGAAAAAGTTCCCACCGCCAGCTTTCTGATTCTTAATTCTGTGTATTGTCCCTTGCAGTGACATGCCAAATCTTCTTCAAGTAATTCTTTTTTCCTGACTTTTCTTTCATTTTAGACAAAAACACATCAAAAACTCAAAACTCTGAAACCAGTCCAAGTACAATAATTCAGGAAGCAGTTTCCATTGACCAGCCAGGCAATTCTAATATTTCAAACAGAAAAGAACATTGTTTTTGACAAAGGGACCCACTGAGATAAAAAAGAAGGGTTGAGGTTGAGGCAATAGTGGTTTAGGCGGTGGTTGCAAGGGAACATTGGCTATGGAGTGGGGTTGAAGCCCTTGTGGGCTGTGGGGTACTTCTATTTTGTATCTATACATGGGCTTCTTTGTAGTGAAGTACCCTCTTCTTATCCACTTGTTCTGAAAATTCTGCAACAAAAAGGGAAAAAGAGGTTTTCCCTTGTTTATTAGCCATCATCACTAAACATTTTTTTTTCCTTCCCCTTTTGTTGTTTCTCATATTGTCACTACTGCCAACTGGTGTAAATAAACATTAAACTTCTCAATTATTAGGCTCCTATTGCCAGAAACTCTTTTGTTCCGTACAAATGGCAAATATTCATTTTTTAGTTAAAAAAATGGTGTGTGTGTGTGTGTATGCCACATTTCAACATGATTGTGTTATCTTATAACCATCTGTATGCTTCACTTCGTCATACTATTCATTACAAGCAAATTGATTATTTTTTTAACAATTTATTCCCTGTTACTATCATTCAACTATGAATACAGATAAAATGAGAGCAAACTAAAATGTCATTCTTCCCAACTGACAGTGGTGTGTTTATTGATAAAATATTCAATTTGTAATTCAAATAATTAGGGTTCCATATATGATAATTTCAAATAAAAAAATCATTTTCATTTCTCTAATTTTCAAATTAACATTGATTCGATCTTTAGCTATGATTTGGGATCTTTGCAACTTTTATCTTATGAATTTCCCATATGTCAAGTAACCTCGGAAATTGGAAATATTATTCCAATACTATGATTTTGTTGGATATGAACTATATATGGATTTTCATCCTTAATTAGAGAAACACAATTTCTGTTTTCATGGAAATGGAAGACCCCTATATTTCTGTGAAAGTAGGCTGGTTGTTACTTTCATGTTTTGATAGTAATAGTAACAATAAATATCACACAATTATTATTAAATATGAAAAAATGAAAGGGTAAACCAATACCAACAAATTCAAAAATTATTTTATATAATATTTGTCTTCATATTGGAGCAATAATATCTTGTATCCACAGATTGCCATTTCCATTTCTATTCTACTGCTCACTAGCTGTCATATGATATCAAAGAGGACCCATCATTAGTTTTCCTTTTTGTTTCTGAATAAGAGCCACTTGACTCTCAGTTTTCTGTACCATCCAATGGCCCTCGTCATGATCAGGCAGCAGCCACGAAAGACTCCTTGAATTTTCTTTTTAATTGCTTAATTTCAGCTCTCAACCATTTTGGTCTTTGGAATTTTCTAAAATGGTGAGTACAAGAGAAAGAAAATTCAAATTTACTCTTCCAATAATTCAACAAAAATTTATATATCAAAAACTAAGTCAAATATTCTTTAAATTGAACTTTATAAATCTTGATTTTGGTTAGGTGAGAAAGCCATTTACTTATTTCTTAGAAACAACTAGGAGACTCAGATTAGGGGCCGATCACTAGATTACATTGAGTCTGTGACAATCAAAAGAGCTTTATAAACAAAAAAAAAAAAAAAAAAAGAAGCATAATAATGCATTGTTGATTGGTCAAGTCAACATCATGATCATTAGAATAAGATTTAACAGAAGAAAACTTAACCCATGTTGCAACTTAATTTTGAAACAAACATTAATTAAAAATAAACATTTTGTCCCCGCACATTTTTTTTAATACCAAAGTTTGCCAATTCTTTATTTATACTTTTGTTGTCAATAATATATACATGTGTGTGCTTTCTTTCGTTAAACCTATTGTCTAGTAGCAATTTTTCTTCTTTTTTTTTTGGGGAACAGTCAAGGAATAGCTAGCTGGGGAAAAATGTTAAAGGTGTTGGAATTTTTAAATTTACTTTTAATGCCACCACTTAAGAATATTTACATAAATTTTGTCTGTTGAATAAAGATTTGGCCATTTATTGAAGGTTCATCAACAATTCATTATTTAATTAAGCTTAATTTGTTCCAAAATTTTGCATTTAAGTTTCTGCTTTTAAGTTTGAATTAAAGTATACCTTTTCTATTAGTTGCTAGAGAAAAACAATAGAAAAACCAAGTGAATGATTAGGGTATAATTAGGTAACAGGTGAGGGGTTCTCGTCCAATATTCCATTGTTTTTGTTTGGTTGGAAAGAGACTGGTGCCTTTTATCAAATTGATTGTAGAGGAATGGGGGATGGCAATGGGTTCTGTTGGAACCAAAACAAAGCCACCCCCACTTTAAGGAAAATATTATTGGGGAAAACCAGGAAAGTAATCATGAAACCACAAAATTGGATATAACCTAAACTGCCTGTACAAGTGTCAGTACAAATCCTTCTTTGGCATGGTGAGATCCCAAGATGCTAACAGGCAAATTAATCTCATGTTTATATTGCAGCTTCCAACCATTCCTGAAATGGAATACAGAACAGAAGTTTAAAATGATCAAGGGGCGACCTCTGTACCTCCGTCCAATTTGGGTAAGGTTGTGGAGCAAGCTGGATTAATTCTGGCCGGTATAGACAACCTATTATTATTAAATTCGGTAAAATACATAATTATTCATTGGTGTTTTTAAAATGGTACTGTTAATATTTTTTAATTTAATCATTTAAATTTAAATAAATTTTTTATCACTCAATTATTAATTTCTAACTAATACAAAAAATGAAGTCACACAGTGCTTAATAGTTGAGATAGTAATATCATGTTAGCACGCCCGATAAAATTTAATATTTAAGTGAAAAAAAGCATTTATTTAAATTTATGTAATTAAAAAAAATAATTTAATAATTAAATGACTTTTAAAAATACAACCATAATTAAATAACCAATAATCTATTTTATCCTATTAATTCTATGCAGGTTTTTTAGTCCATATGCTATATATCTTAACTTAGTATTTAATTAAACAATGTTATGTATGATTTTTTTAAAAATTTCGTACAACTATTCCCAAAATTTATTTGAGCCTAATTTTCATCTTAAACGATTTTAAAATTACATTTTCTCATGCATTTAAAATTAATTTTACTTTCGAAATGTTATCTACAAAGATCAAATCCTGATTAATAAAAGAAAAAATTTATTCCTTACGGATTACTTATTGTGATTGTATTTATAAGATACCTAAAACATGGTATCGTTTTTTCTTTTCATTGTCACGAAAATATGGAGCATGAAGCAATATTATACTACAATATCTTAATTATTTAATATTGACACCATTTTATTTATTTATTTTTTTTTCTTTTCTTTTTTTTTTTGTCAACTTTTCTGACGGCAGTTGCATTGCCAGCCGCCTGCAAGCCGCCCTGACCCTGATAACCACTAACAGCCATTCTAACAGCCAGTGGCCGCCCTAATATTAGGCTACGAATTCTATAAATAGAGCAATAAAACTGGTGGAAAAAAAAGTAAAAAAGCCCAGAGATCTTGCAAAAAAAATAACAAAAAAATAGATAAAAAAAAAGACATTGCCAAGTTCAAAAAAAAGAAGCTTTCTGTAAAAAAAAATTCACCATCAAAACACAAGCAAAATCACAGTCCTTGAAACAGGAACCACAACGCCAGTTTATAAAAAAACAAAAAATAAATAAATAAGTCATTTTAATCGAATCCTTTAGGCTAGATTTATGCGGTTTAAGGTCTCTTTTTGTGAAACTAAGCTCAGATTCATGTTTAGGAAGCTGAATAGAAGATTTTGAGAGTTTTTAAATTTTTTCGACGACTAACAGACGACGATCGACGATCACTGACAGCGGTCGACGTGACGGGGTAATTATCAAATTTTGAGTTTTAGAGAGAGAAAGAGAGCGTCCGAGAGGAAAAGAGAGAAGAAGAAGAAAACTGAAAAAAACAGCTGATTAACCCTTTAAATAGGCCTCCATAACGACGTCGTTTGGGCAACAGGTAAAACGACACCGTTTTAACCCCAAAAGATCCATGCGATGACCTGTAACTCGACCCGAGATCCCCGCATCTAACTCAACTCATCCTTTGACCTTGATCGGTCCAGCTGAATCAGCCCAGACCAAATCAGAACGACTTTGAACCGTCGAATCACCTAGACCATACCAAATCAATGCCAAACCGTCGAACAGACCTAACCGCCCAGATTGATGTTAACCGAACCATTGACCAGTTAGGTTCAAGTAAAAAAAAAATTTTTTTGAATTTTTTTGAATATTATTTTTTGTTATTTTAAATTTTATTATTAATATTTATGCATATAAAAATGTTTAAATTTACCAAAATAAATTTTTACTGTTTTATAATAATAATTAATAAAATAAATAATAAAATAAAAGTTTTTGATAAGTATAATTAAATAAAATTAATATAAAATTAATAAAAAAATAAGAAAAAATAAATTTTTATCCAACAATGAGATTTAAAGATACTCCGAGTAGTGATACCTACGAAATCTCTATGTGACAAATTTTTTTTTAAATACTACCAGTGTATTGGAGTATTTATAAAAAGTTTTCAATACAATAAAATTTTTTTTCTTTAATAAAATAATAAAAATTAATTAATAAATTAAGAATAAGTAATAAAAAAGAGAAAAAAAAATTTTATCCGATGATGAAATTCTAAAAGTATTTCGAGTAGAGATGCTTTAAGAAATTCCTAGGTGAAAAAATTTTAATAAGTTTTGTCATTTTATTTATATTTAAATAAACTCTTATATAAAAAAATTTATTTATGTTAAGAGTTTATTTAGATACAAATTAAATGATAAAGGTTTTATTTAGATACAAATAAATGATTAAAAATTTAATTAAGTGTAAATTAAAAATTAAAAATTTATTTAAATGTAATAAAAGTATAAAAAATTATTTAAGTAAAACGATAAAATTTAGGAATTTTTTTTTGTTATTTTAATTAAATCACAAAAGAAAGTTTTAAGTAGGGATAAAGTAAAGAGTATTACGAATCTCTTTTTTATACTTTATGAATAATGATGTGATTAATTGGATAAATGATTGTTTTTTATAAAATATTGTATTGCGAACTTAAATTTCATCCATAAATTAATAAATATGAACATTATTTATGAATGATTTAAAATAAATTATTAATTAATACTTGTAACAAATTATTTGCAATTGATAATTTAAGGACAAAAATTAAATAAAGTTTTTAAGTAAAATTAATAAAGTTTGTTTTTAAGTAATTTAATAAAAATTTTAATAAAAAATCTAAATCGATAATTTAATAAAATTTAATATGAAAAATAATAATATATAAAAAAATGATTAAAATTAATAATATATAAAAAATGAAAATTAATAATATATAAAAAATGCTTAGAGGAGCTTTTTGAAGATGAAATTTTAAAGTTGTTGAGCCTTTGTTAATATGAGCTTTTTCAATATTAATTTTAAAGTTGTTGAGCCTTTGCTAAGATGAGCATTTTCAAGAATTTTTAAAGTTGTAGAACCTCTACTTAGAGGAGCTTTTTCAAAATAATTTTTTAAAATTGTTGAACCTCTGCTTAGAGGAGCTTTTCTAATATGAGAATTTTAAAGTTGTTGAGCCTCTGCTTAGAGAAGCCTCTTTCAAGATGAAATTTTAAGTTGTTGAGCCTCTGTTGAAAGGAGCTTTTTAAAGATTAATTTTAAAGTTATTGAGCCTCTACTGGGATAAGCTTTTTCAAGATGAAATTTTAAAGTTATTGAGCCTCTACTAAGAAGAGCATTTTTAAGAATTTTTAAAGTTATGGAGCCTCTGCTTAAAGGAGCTTTTTCAAAATAAAATTTTAAAGTTGTTGAGCCTATGCTTAGATGAGCTTTTTTCAAGATGAAATTTTAAAGTGTTGAGCCTCTGTTTAGAGAAGCCTCTTTCAAGAAAAAATTTAAAATTGTTGAGTCTCTGCTAAGATGAGCATTTTCAAAAACTTTTAAAGTTGTGGAGTCTCTACTTAAAGGAATTTTTTCAAGATGAAATTTTAAAGTTGTTGAGCCTTTGCTAATAGGAGCATTTTCAAGATTAATTTTAAAGTTTTTGAGCCTCTACTGAAAGGAGCTTTTTCAAGATGAATTTTTAAAGTTGTTAAGCCTCTGTTGAGAGGAGCATTTTAAAAAATTTTTAAAGTTGTTGAGTCTCTGCTGAGAGGAGCATTTTCAAGAATTTTTAAAGTTAATGAGCCTCTGATTATAGGAGCTTTCTAAATTAAAAAAAAAAAAAAAGAATAGGCTTTTATGCCCAATTTTTTTCTTTTTTCGAATAAAATGGTTGTTTGTTTATCTTTGCCTTATTCATGATTCTAAAAAATAAGCAAAAAGGGATAGTTGTTGATACCATTTTATTTTATTTTTTTTCTTTTTGTCAACTTTTCTGTTGACCGTCAGCAGTCGCACTACCAACTGCCTGCAAGCCACTCTGGCCCTAACAACCACCGGCAGTCGTTCTGATAACCAATGGTCGCCTTAATACTAGGCCACCAAAATTTCAGATTTTTTGAGATTTTGGTCTTTTTTTTTTTTTTGCTCTATAAATAGAGCAATGAAATTGGTGGAAAAGAAGGTAAAGAAGCCGAGAGACCTTACAAAAAAAATAACAAAAAAATAAATAAATAAAAAACACTGTCAGGTTAAAAAAAAAAAAGCTTTCTGTAAAAAAAAAAAATCAAGCATCAAAACACAAGCAAAATCACAGTCCCTGAAACGGGAACCACATCGTCAGTCTATGAAAAAATAAAAAAAAAAATTAGAAAAGCCACTTTGGCCGAATCTTTCAAGCCAGATTTACGCAGTTCAAAGCCTTTTTTTTTGCGAAACAAAGCTCGAATTCGTGTTTAGGGGGTGAAGAGAAGATTCTGAGAGATTTTAAATTTTTTCAACGATTGACAGACAGCGACCGACTACCATCGACCGCATCTAATGCAACAAAGTAGTTGTCGAATTCTGAGTTTTAGAGAGAGAGGGAGAAGCGTCTGAGACGAAGAAGGAGAAAGAAAAAGAAAAAAATTGAAAAGAAACAATTGATCAGCCCTTTAAATAGGCCTTCAAAATGACGTCGTTTGGGCAACAGGCAAAACGACACTGTTTTAACCCTAGAAGATCCGCGCGTCGACCCGTAACCCGACCCGAGATCCACGCATCTGACCCAATTCACCATTTGACCTTGATTGGCCCAAACCAAATCAAACCGACTATAAACTGTCGAATCGTCCAGACTGGATCAAACCGACGTCGAACAAACCTAACCACCCAGACCGGACTGTTGACCAATCCGGTTCAGGTAAAAATTTTTTTTTTTAATTTTTTTGTTATTTTAAATTTTATTATTAATATTTATGCATATAAAAATGTTTAAATTTATCAGAATAAATTTTTACTGTTTTATAATAATTATTAATAAAAATAAATAATAAAATAAAAGTTTTTGATAAGTATAATTAAATAAAAATAATACAAAATTAATAAAAAATAAGAAAAAAGAAATTTTTATTCGACGATGAGATTTAAAGGTACTCCGAGTAGTGATATTTACGAAATCTCTAGGTGAGAAGATTTTTTTTAAATACTACCAATGTATTGGAGTATTTATAAAAAAATTTCAATACAATAATTTTTTTTCTTTTCTTTAATAAAATAATAAAAATTAATTAATAAATAATAAAAATGAGAAAAAAAAAATTATCTGATGATGGGATTCTAAAAATATTTCGAGTAGAGATGTTTTAAGAAATCCTTAGGTGAAATTTTTTTTTTAAATATTACCAGTGTATTAAAATATTTATAGAAAATCTTCAATATAATAAAATATTAATTTTCTTCAAAGTTTTAAATGAAAAGATTAATAAAATGAGCAATAAAATTTCTAAAAAGGAGAATAAAATGTGTGCATCAACATGATAATATTTTACATTGCATGCACGACATAAATTTTTTACGAAAAATAAATTGAAGCCTCCGAAGATGAGATTCTAAGATACTTCAAGAAGCGATGCCTAAGAAATCTTTAAGTGAGAAAAAGTTCTTCTAATGTTACTAACGTATTGGAACATTTTAAGAATTATTTTGATAAAAAAGTTTTAATTTATTTTTCTCGAATAAAATTGAAGCACTAAATAAGTTAAAAAAAAAATAATTTCCAACAAATGAAAAAATAAAAAAATTATTCTTCAAATACTGAAAATAAGATTGTTTTATAACAAAATCAAAAGATAACACGTAATTAAGAGGTACCATTTTTAAACGAGCGCTATAAAGTGCTAATCCTTCATCACGCGTAACCGACTTTCAAACTCAAATTATTTTGTATACCATAAAATTATCGTTTTAATAAATTTAAAAATCTTATTAAATCGCACATAATTAAAAAAGATTGATAACGATTCCATTATATTTTTATTTTATTTTCATCGGACGAATACAAAACTGTTAAGACATTTAATATTTGATGATATGGACATTTTCAACAGCTAGCAAACACCAACCAGTGTATGTGTCATAACTCATGATCGAGCTGCACTTAAAACAGCTCATGTCCCAACAATTTTTGCTTCTTCTGTACCAACATATGCCCCTAATATTGTTGATCCCTCTAATACTTTGGTTTTTCCTGTATAAAAATATATTACATGAACCAACTGTATTAAGATTCAAATTTAATTATATGTACCTGATTATTACAACTATATTAATATAATCAACTATTTCACAATCCGTTTTTCTTCTTGGAAAGAGTTCAACTCCTTACTTAACATATTTATTAGTAAATTTGATGATTAAACCCTAAATAATTTGGTTTACTATGCTGCTACTAAATACGTGTAACGTGCACAGGACAACCACTCCTTAATCTTGAAAAAATTGCCCAGTTCTCAGTACTTGAATCCGAGTCCATCACCTTCCACCTGGAAAAAAAACAAAAAAACAAATCCCTTATGTTTTTGCAAATGAATAATTAATTTTAAACATATATCATTCATTGATTTTGGATACCCTTAATTAAAAACCTAACGACAAATTTTATTTATTTTAAGAACCAATGATTTAAATTTTTTAAAACATAATTATGTATCAATTATTAAATCAAGTATTAAAATATCATAATATAAAGATAATGAAAACTTGCTTGTATGTGGTTAGAAGACGGTGGAGAAAGACAAGCATCATAGCTTTAGCCATGTTCATCCCCAAGCAAGTTCTTGCTCCCATTCCAAAAGCTAGGAAGCTGTACGGCTTAGATTCATCCTGTGTGCAAAGAACACATCATTCCATAACTTCTTCCATTTTCTTGTCGAGAAATTAAAACTAATTAGATCTCTAACACCAGGAAGAGACTTACATCAAACCTTGAAGGATTGAAATTATTGGGCTCATTGTGGACCATTGGATCAAGGTGTATTGCTCTAGCATCAATGTTCACATTCCATCCTTTCTTTATCTTGTATCCTTTATAAAAAAAATAACAGCAAACAAACAAATATAGGGATTTTAATCACCAAAGTTCACTATATATATAGGATAAACTTTTGGTTTGATTTTGGTGTTAGAAATTGAACCTTCAATCTCACAGTCTTGAAGCACGAGTCTTGGAAGCCATGGTACAATAGATGCCATTCTCAATGATTCTTTAACAACTTTAGAAGCATAGTGCATTTCATTAAGATCATCCAGAGTAAGAAATAACTTTTTCGATGTTTTTTCTGCAAGGTGAAGTTGCTCAGCCTGCTCTAGTCATTAAAAACAAACCCAGAAGACAAAAGGTAAATTATTGAGAATGTGACTGAAATTTTCATGCATCAGAAATTTGATTTTCCACTAGCCTTAATTGCTTCAAGAGCCTCCTCATTCTCCCCCAGATACTTGACCATCCATGTGATTGCACTTGCTGTTGTATCTTGACCTGATTTCAAACAAATACTGATTGGTTATATATAAATATGAATGAACAATGTTATAATATTAAAAATGGGTTAGTTCGGGGACCTGCAATAATCATGGTCAATATATTATCTTGAATCTCTGCATCGGTTAGCCTGTGCAATCCACCCGAACAAGAATTATCATCCTTTGCCAGAAGATGCTGCAGAAAGTCTTCAGCACTAGCATCTAAACCTCTTCTTCTTCTACTAATGATCTTCTCCAACATACTCATGATTCTTTCTCTAGCCTAATGATCAGTAATTGAAATTGGAAAGGTTTAGTGCTAAATTATGATGTGGATTCAATGGGCCAATAGCTTTAGAAGCTCCTATCCAAGGTGATTTGGACGGGTCCAGCTCCCTTCCATTTCTTTTTTTTCTTTAATTTTCAATACAACTTTAATAATTTATGAGTGGAATCTACATACGTGAATGATAGTGATAAGTATATTGAAAAATAATGGAGAAAAAAGAATGGACAAAAGCCCTATCCAATTTGAACGAAGTTTGGGGTATCAAATAACCTGAAAGCCCTTGTAAAATCTTGTCCAGGGAAACCGCAAAGGGAGTGCAAGCATTGCTTCGCAAACCCGACCCACATCCTTTTGCAACAGCTCTAGTTCTGGTCCACTCTCCAAACTCAACAACATTTTGCACATTGCTTTGAAGGTTATCTGCACCAAATTCGATTCCCAATCTATTAAATAAGAACAACAACAATTTCTTGATTTTATATTGTTTCATTTTTCCATTTTTCTTCTAAATACTCGTATCTGACACAATTCAAAGAATATAAATATAAAGGTCCAATCCGTTAAATTTATAAAAAATAATAACAATAATAAAAATTTAACATATCCGTATAAGATAAATACCCAAAAGACCATATTCGACTATCACCTGGAGCCCAAAAAAATCAGATAGCAAGAATTAATTTTACTTTGCCCTATATCTTATTGGGGCTTACTTTGTAAAGGCCCCAAAGTATTCGGCTAATTAGGCCTGAATGAAGCCCAAATAAAATGACTATAGTACTGGAACACCTTGGGCGGAATATGCAACCTGTCATGGCAAATCATGCATATCATATAAATTCAGAGGAAAAGAATGTTCATCAACAAACCTTAAGAGCTTCGTTAAGTACAATGACAGTGCCCTCATCTTCCCAGACACCAAGAGCATTAACAATGAGTTCATCGAACTGTTGAACTAACAGCGATATGGAAGTTGTGGAGAACAAATTGACTAAGCGGCCACGGAGCAGTTTATGATGGTGGGGAGAAGCACAGAGCAAGCTTTGATTCCCCACTAACTCTGCTATCGACTTTATGTACCTCTTCGTGAATCTCCCCATGTCATTGTTTAGGATTGCTTTAGCTGATTCTGTACTCGACACAAAAACATGCGTCTCTCCGAATATGCTGGTTTTGAAGCAATTCCCGTATCTGTCAAAAGCAGCAAAAATAATGACCCATCAAAACAACACATTAATTTCCAAATTCCAAGCATGTAGAGTTGAATAAATTATATTCTGTAACAACTAGATTGGATGCTGACAAGATATTATTTGTTTTGGTTCATTGAATCTCATAATTTTTGTTCTCAAAACAATTCTTTCAAGAATAGATATTATTTTATGAAAAGAAGGTGCCAATTTTGAAGCTTTCAGACTATCAGAATTTTTCATGAAAGCTGTGTTTCAATTGACTAAAAGAGTGGAGACTAAACACCTGAGACTGCGTACTCGGACAAAGTCATAGAAGCCTTTGCCACTGTTGATGGCAGCCATAAACTGGATAGTCTCCCCAATAAGCGGTAATCCTAGACTACCCGGAGGAATATCGGCCCTGGATTCCTGATTAAGTTGCCGCAGCATCTTCCATAACCGACTCACAAGAAAAACCAGAACACCAAGAATCATAACTGCGTAAAAGCAAAGGCAATAAGGACCTACATCTAGCAAAAGCTGAAACATTTTTCTTGTGTACTGTCCTTCGTTAGGTGAAATTAATGAAAAATTTCATCAACGTTTATGTTGCCCTTATACTGTTATACACCTGTATATTATTTGAACTTTGAAATCTCATATTGATCATTGCATGGGAAAACACGTGTGCGGTTTAAAAATGGTGTGTTGGTGTATTGGCCTACATAGATATGCCTCAGCCAGTGCCTGTCGCTGGATCTTTCATTGTGAAATTAAATTATACGAAAGACATCATGAATCATGATGGGATCTTGAAATTATATGTAGTCCCTAATCTATTATTCATGACAGAAAATACCACTATGTATTACTAAAAATGGTCTGGGTTTCTATTGCGATGAAATTTGGTTTGCAGTAATCTACTATTAAGCAATAACAAACCATTTTTATGTGCTGTTAAAAAGTAAAAGAATTGTAGTTTCCATAGAAAGTTACTGCAAAAAATATATTATCAAATATCAATAGTTTTTATAGTACCATTATATATCACTAAAACTTTCCAACGAACTTTGAGCCTTTTTTTTTTTTTGAAACAAACATTGGAGTCTATAAACTTTTTGGTATCCAAGTCATGCATCACTAGTAGATTTGCAGTGATACTGATATGTTGAAATCTGTCGATCTGACTATATCGTGTGTTTTGAATGTCGTTTCTGCAGCGGCACAATCTCTCTTTATCGACTTGGCGTATACATGCCTTCCTGACTCTTGATTTACAGGATCCTTGATACTTGAGTGTTGAAGGGAAATGAGTGGTTGATGATAGTTGATTTTGTGGGCAGAAGCCAATCCAATGTAGTTTTAGAATTGGAATTAATTGGTACTGAAATTTGCTTTGGTGGTTTTGGTAATCGACAATACACGACTTCAAAGCGAGGTGTGGAGTACAGAGTTTCATTGCAAAGTTCTAAAAGAATACCAGTAGTCAAACATCCAAATGAATTGCTGACAGTACTCAGTAAAACAGAAGTACGAACTAAGAAATTGCAGACTTTTCTTAAGCTGCGCTTCCAATTTGATTCGATTAGCCCTTTTTAATTAGGGACATCACCAAATTGATGTACTTGGTTCTAGACTTTGACAAGTGATTCCCGACAATATCTACATACCTGCTGAATAAATCATCCATTAAATCTTTTCCAATTCCAAAGTGAGATTCCAGCATCGATTCCACCACTGCTCTGATTGTTTTTGCCACTTGCTGTCCAATCAACAGTTTCCCTTGTGTGGTATGGATGTCACTAACAGCACCTCCATCCCAGTGAATTTCAAAAGCTTCAAGGCGATCAATAATGAAAGACCCTTCCTTCTGTATCTCCACTTTTATTTCCTCAGCACAAGGAGCATAGTAAGGGGCATTGAAAGAATCAACTTTTTCCTCTTAAATTCGACCCTGGAAAAAGTTCAGTATAGTTACTTAGTTATTCAACCTGAAAGGAAAGCTCTTCCACTTTCACCAATTACTGATTTATGCCATTCACGGATTGATTCTAGTCCAATTCTTCACGTGATTCTTTTTTTTTAAGGGGAAAAAAGGGATAATAACATGAAAATTTTCACTTATAGTGAATGAACTTACCAATTGATATTCAATGGAATGCATGTAAAATTAAAAGAAAAGCCTTGCAGTTGCAGATATACCTCTCTAACCAGGCTTATTATTGCTTGGGCTAACAGCTCCCATTGATAGTAGCTTTCTTCAGTTGTGGGATCAGCAGATCTCCTGCCCATGAAAGAAAGGAACATGCAGCCTGGGAACGTGACTTTATGAACAGTGAAAAATCATTCTGGAATTGCAACGAGTATGCTTCCAGCACGCTTTGCGGGCTGGTCTTTGAAATATATACCTTTCTCTTATTTAAATGTCTGAGAGCATTGTGCTCCAGGCCAGCTGGAACCTGTAAAAATTCAGCATTTCTTCCTTAATTAGACACACCTAAGCACCATTAAAGTTCTATAGACTTGGATCAATTGTTAGTGTCCATTTAATATTAATTAAGTTAATTTATTATATAATTACTTAATATAACCTAACAGGTTATGTCATATGTGATAATCTTCTAAATTTGCTCCTGGAATTTAATTAAAAACTTAATTAAAAAAGCTACCTACTAAATTTAGGGTTCCCACGAATGGTTGGCCCACAGCTATACGATGATGCAACCTTGGAAATAATTATTGAACTTACGCGCACAAGTGGTTGAGTGGCATTCAACGTATACAGTGATTTGATACTATAATTTCTGTATGATATCCCCGATCAAAGAGATAAAAAGAATTAGAAAGTTATTACGGCCGAGGTTTTGGCTTTTATGACTTATACTCCATCAGAGATTCTAAATAAAAGGAAGACTATAACAAAAAATAAATAATAGTATCATCCGTACGTGCATGAGATTATATTTTAAGTACAATTTAAGGGTTGTTGAAACATGGAACTCCTTTCCATGATTTTTTGGTATCATGTCACTAACCTGGGAGAGCCAGTGAACACTGGAAGAAGAGTGGATGAAGTGCAGGCTGTGGCCAGGGAACAGTCTGCCATAGAAGGAACCTGGGACAGCAGATATGAAACAGGACCCGAATCCAATACCCTTCTCTTCTTTGAGTCTGTTGTAGAATGCTGGTAATGACATGAATATGTCATTAAAATCATTGCTATAAAGATCATTCAAGAACAACCTAAACTCCCGTAATCGGCGACCAAGATGAAGAATCGTGGCTTGTACCATGTCCATGATCTCAGATATCACGGATAAGGTGTTTGGTCCTGATGAGCAACCCAAGTCTGCAATTCCCATGCTTTCTATGACATTGTTGCATATGATTTCTAGTACTGCTTCCTCAATGATTGGTTTCCCGACGGATATGATTTTGCACTAACAAATCGAAAGAAAAAACAAGAAGGCAAAGACAGATTTATAAGGAAAAAAAAAAAAAAAAACAAAACACGAATTAAACGGCAAACATGTATCTGATGTTTCAAATGAGGAAAAAAAAAAAAAAACCTGAACCGTCTAGTTCTTTGCATAACTAGTCTCGCCATTTCCTTTGTTCATGTGAAGTACTTGCATTACTTCCATCGTTTTCTTGCTCTCTTAATTTCTCTGTTTTGTTTTTATATTTAATGGTTAGAAAGCAGAACGAAGAGAATGGTGGCATTAGTGCCATATATATAGAGTCGACTGAGTAAATGAAACAGTTTGTGAACCAAATTTAAGCCCGAAGTCAATTGTTTTTCATATATTCAAAAAATAATAATAATAAAGATGGAATTGTATATGCTTGTAAATTTAATGGTTACACATCAATAATCACGTCATTAATGGTGAAATGATATAGAAGAGGATAAAACCAAGCCATATCTTTTATCTGCTTTTTGTATTGATTAAATGTGTTTAGGAATTTTCTTTACCTATCTTTCTTTAAAAAAAAAAAAATTTGTTGGATCTATGATACCATATAAAAATGATAAAAAAATTTTTAAAATTTTAAATTTTCTAAAATTTAAAATTTTAATAAAAATAAAAATAAATTTTATATTTAATATATTAATCTAAATTATGGTATAATATTTTTATATTTTATATTATTTAATACGAAACAAATACAATAAAAATAACGCAATAATTGAATTTATTAATTATATGACATGAACCAAAAGCGGTCCCAAGCAACCGCTGCACTGCTGTATCATTTCATTAGGTATCAATTTCCAATCGCATTTCAGTGACTCGTACGAAAGCTAAAACCAGACCATAGAGACCACAACCGGCTTTGTATTTAAGCTGCATATCATTGTCGGAGCCGTGCCCACTCTCTTGTGGAAATCATTCCAAATTTGCAGCTTAAGTACTATATCCTCTTATTTTTCTTGGAAATATACTTATTATTCAAAAGGAAGGAAATTGAAATTAGAAAATTATGGAAACATACTTAATTTTTCATAATTTTTTTATGAAATTACAAGTATAATTATTACAAAATTTTACATTCATATAATTATTACTGAATTAAATAAAAAAACTAAATTAATATATAATAAATCAAATCTAATCTAAAATTATATCAAATTCACAAAATAAATTTAAATTTAAAACCTCAAAATTTTTAATATCTTTGTCCTTGCACGTAGTTTCAAATTAGGACAATGAAAATTTGTGAGTTCTTTGCGACGTCTAAAACTTTCTGTCTGTTGCACTAATTAATTTTTCCTATATTATACACACATTAAAGTTGTCCTTCACATGTTGAACACTTGAGGTGCATTGATGATATATTATATCGTAATGAAGACGTATGCAAATTGCGTGCCGAAAACACAAAACACTGCCTGGCCACTAGAAAAAGATGGCTCAAAAATGCGTCCCAAATGAGAGATAAGCCTTTAACTATAGATGTTTTAGCTTCCTAAAAAGAGAGAAATTCATGGACGAAAATCAAACACGATTGGATCTCGAACTCATCTAAAATTTTATCGAGTTAGCTTGAATATTTTCTTTTTTTTTTATGAATTTATTTTTTTTATATTTATTTAATTAAAAAAATAATATATATAAAATTTTTCAAACTTGTAATCTTTAAACTTTAATAAAAATTCTATACCAACTTATTTTAATATCAGTTGATATTAATTTTAAAATTTATATAAACTTTTATCATTAGGTTTTTTTTAGTTATTCTTTTTAATGTGCAATAGTAATGTGAAAAGCATTCAACTTAAGAAGAATTGTTCGTTTTGATTCAAAAATCTCATGATTTTATCTCATAAAAAACGTTTCACAGATTTAGATTTAAGCATCAACTTATATATTATAACAGATAATCAAAATATTTTGCTATGAGATTAGATTTTACAAATTTTTCTGTTAAAACTTAACATCTTCATTAAACCTGACACAAATTACATAAATCTATTAAATTACACCAAACATTGGGTTGACTCAACATAAAATACACATAAATCATTAAAATTACACCAGTCATTAGGATTTTAGAGATAGCTCTTATAATATAACATTTAACTCTCATTTAACTGATGATTATTCTGATATTATTTGTAAAAATTCACACTCAATTTATAAAATTATTCGTTTTGACTTAAATATCTTACAGTTTTATCTCACAAATATTTTTTTACATGTTTAAAATTAAATATCTATTTATATATCATAACAAAATTTTAAAATATTTGAATGTGAAATTAAAATGTTACAAATATAATATCAATAACTCTCTTCATTTAAGACCATCATTTCTAATATTGAGCCATAATACAGTATATACCCGAAGGAAATAAGAATCTATGTTATCTACCAGTGGTCTCAGGCTTTAGGGAAAAACTTATTCTTGCGTGAGGCAAAAAGAAGTTGAAAAGAAATAAAAAAAAAAAAAAAGGGTTTAACTATCCTACCCAAAAATATTCGCCAATTCTTAGTTATCTTTCAATGTTTAGCAGACATATTTAGAACTCTCCTACCTTTTTACTTGATAAAAGATTAAAAAATGTTTTTCTCGTTCTTTTCATACTGACTTAAAAAAAAAAAAAAAAAAGTAGTCCAAAAAAATTCCAAACTTTTGAAGAAAAAGAAAAGAAAAACAATATCAAATAAGCATTAGCACGGATTTGGACGGTGGGATGGAATTCAGATTTTTTTTTACAATATTTAGGATAAAATTTATATAAATTTTTTTAAATAAAGTTTGTAAAGTTTTTTTAAATAATTTAATAAACATTTAATAAAAATCAAAATATAAAAATGGAGAGATTTTAATGTAAAAATTAATAATATGTAAAAAATTATTTATAATTAAAATTTGATTAATATTTTTATTAAAAATATTTATTTAAATAATTTATTAAATTTTTTAAAAATTTGACACACTTAATTTATTTAATAAAATTTTTTAAGTTTAGTTTTTAATAATTAATTTTATAAATTTTATTTAAAAATTTTTTAAATCTTTCCCTGATATTTCGTAGTGTAAGTGGTGTCGGTGTCCTGCCCATCTTTAATCTTTAGTGAAGAGGTTTATTGGACTTTAAACGGTAGATTGTTTTGATCTAAAAATTAAAAATAAAGATATATTTTTTAATATAGCAATCAATTATTTTTCTATAAAATATTATATTTTTTCTCATCATTATTATTATATTTATATTTAAATACATATTTTTATCATAATTATTAATTTTATTATTACGATAATTAATATAATTTAATCCCACCCTTATCATTATTTTAAATCTCACCTAACTAATTTTGTTGTCCATTGTTGTATCAAATAAGCACAACTAAAAACAATCCGAACGCATTACATTTTTTGGGGTCCACCGAAAAAAAAAAGCAGTATAGTTTTGTTGCTTGATTTTAATAATTTAATGTCGTTCCAAGAATCTCAACATCCAAAAAGGGCAAATTACCCAAATTCTCAAATTAAAAAAAAAATTACATATAAATCGGGCAAGCAATTTTATAGACAAATCGCGTTTCCCAACACTTATTATACCCAAGGCGGCCAAATTTTTAATTTGTTTGTAGTCAACCAAAAGCTGAGCTAATAGTGATTAGAGTCTCGCTTTTTTCCATTAAAAGAAAAGCTGAGCTCCAATGCCGTCTTTTCACTTCTCTACCATTCCGCAATAACGACTGTTTGGCTGTGGTTTTCTCTATTGTTTATATCTTTTTATTTGATCTGGATCGTTCTTAGATTTTCCGATCAGGTATCCAAGGCATTTTAAGTTTTTTTTTTAATTAATTTTTATATAGTGAATCTGTGAATGAATCGCAGCTGACGTAGATAGATGGAGAAAGTGATTTTAGAGCGAAAGGATGCAGTTGATTGGGTCTACAGAGGAGAAGGGGCTGCTAATCTTGTTCTCGCTTACACTGGATCATCTCCAACATTTGTAAGTTGTTCAACAAATTTTTTATTTATTTTTTCAGAGATTTTAATTTAATTTAAATAATTAAACTGGAGTTTTAATTTGAAATTGTTGTTGTTTTTTTTTTTTTTTTTCTTTTGGTTTGGAATTTTATTGATATAATAATAAGATTGGGAAAGTGATGCGAATACAAAAGTCACAACGGAACGGCAAAAATGGAGTGAACGGAAACGGAGCTTTAACAACGCATGAACGGCTTCTTTGGCGAGAAAATAAGGAGCTAACAGCGTCGCCAAACAGAGAGATTGTAGAGCAACTTTACGTCAAACATGTCATGAGCCCATTGTTAGGCCCAACACATGTCGATGCCGGGGTATATATATGTACTGGTTGTCATAATTCTGATTTAGTTATTTTGGTTTGATGAGCTTTATGATTGCCTTTGGATTCTTGGTCTTTTTGAGTTTGGCAGATGCGTGTTCTTGTTTCTAAGGAATTCCTTGAGTCTGTTGAGAAGAATGTGACTTGTCAACGGCCTGCTTGGCGAGTTGATTCATCCTTGGTTGATGTAAATCGTGATTCTGCGCTCATCATATCGGATCATTCAATCTTTCCCAATGGTCATTTCGCCTTCTCTTGATCTAGTTTGTATTTTCTCATGTTGTGTTTAGAAATGTAAAGGGATGATAGTTTCTTTTGTCACTATTATAGACAGAATAAAACAGGACTTTGTAATCCTCTTCAGCTAAGCTTAATTAGATAGCCCTATAGCTGCCTTCCAATCTTATACTTATGAGACCAAAAGTACTACTTGCAGACTTACTTTTACTAGAATGCAGGTAACAAAATGTTTGCCTGGTGCTGGTTTCGAAGTAGGGAAAGTACTGGGAAGTAGCTCACTGTATATTATCTATGTTGAAATTTGTATATCTAAAATTACTTTGTGCAAACTGGCCAGTTAAAGAATCTTTGTTCTTAATGTGATTTTGTTAACTAGATTATACTTACTTGATGTATTGATGTGGGAAAATCCAACAATTTGGGAAGACCTTGTACACATATATATATGGTCTTTCTCATTTTCGTTTTTCTAGAACTTATCTCAAATAGCAGAATACAAGTAGTTAAATCTAAGCAAACATCAACCTGGATTTTCATCATAAATGATTAAAATTAGTTTATGCAATATGGCAAAGATTGCATTAGGTTTTTATATCATTGCACTTTCTTTATTTCAGGTGCCCTTAAAGGTGGACCATGTATAACTGTTGAGATAAAGGTGGATTTCTTTTTATGCCTTTTTCCCTCAATTTCTTTGTGTCATCCCTTTTTTTTTTTGCCTGTTATGCATTTTCGTTTGGTCTAATAAGTTTTACTTTTCCATTTGTTTTGATGAAGTAGCCTAAATGCGGATTTCTCCCAATCTCAAGATTCATAGCTGAAGAAAATGCTGTTAAAAGAACCATAACTCGGTTTAGAATGCACCAAGCACTCAAGTTGCAGAAACAAGAGGTAACTTTTGTTTCTTCATATTATTAGGTGTTTTTGGGTGCTAAGTTATTACTGTGCCCGCATGCAATGTGCAAGAGAAGAGTACCTGTTCTAGCAATTTCTCACCTATATATTAGTTAATATGGTCATTTTTTTGTTAATATTTATGTTTATTCTCACACTCTTAATATTCTGATATTTTAAAAAAAATTTCAGATATCAGAATGTAGTGAATATAATCCACTGGATCTATTCTCTGGATCCAGAGACAGGATATGTAAAGCTATCAAAGCTCTATATGCCACCCCTCAGAACAATTTTCGTGTATTTTTGAATGGTTCTCTTGTATTCGGGGGCTTGGGTGGTGGAACAGACAGCACTACTGTTCTGGTTGGTGAGGCCTTTGAAGATGCACTTAAGAATGTCATTCAGGCAGATAATGGCCTGCGCACTGCTAGTTTTATACAGCTTGTTACTGAGACAGTTTATACTTCTGGAGTATTAGATCAACTTCTCGAAGTTCAGAAACTCGATACTTATGACATTGAAGGGGCAATTCATGCTTATTATAACATAATTTCTCAACCTTGTATGGTTTGTAGAGAATTGGGTAAAAACAAATTATCACACCGCTATGCCTCTTTGCACTCCATTCCATTGGATGAAAGCTTGAAGATTGTGAAGGACTATCTAATAGCTGCAACTGCAAAGGACTGTAGTTTGATGATTAGTTTTAGACCAAAGGAAGATGGAGATTTACGATCAGGATCTTCTCACAATGCTGTATATCTAGGATCAACTAACCAAGTTTTTGAGTACAAGGTATACTCCCTTGTCATTTTCATTTGACTTTTACTGTTCAATTCATTGTTATGCTAAAATATTGTATTTAGTACTGTCATTTGTCACAGCATTTGAAAGCAATCTCTCAAAATACTTTTTGGGTGCATGTTTTGGTTTTGTTGTCCAAAACTTTTTGAGGTCAAATATTTTTTGCGGTTTGCTAATACAATTTTTTTTAGTCTATATTAATTTGCTCAATCTTTAAAACGAACCTAGAAAAAAACATTATATAGCTCTCTGTTTTAATATATTGAGGAAATTCCTTTGGGCTGACATCAAAGTCCTCTATGGCAATGTTTCTTTCTTTTTTCTCGTGTTACATGCATATCTTATGTAAGTTGCTAATTTCTAGGTGTATTTCATTGATCTGGATTTGAAACCTTTGAAGAAAATGGAGGACTATTACGAGTTAGATAAGAAGATTCTCAGCTGCTATTCTGTCAAAACTGAGCATAAAGCAGATGCTGCTGTTAGAATTGACACCCATGGAAGTTTATTGAGATAAAAGATATGTGTTAGAAGGCAGTTTGTTTACTGAAGGTTCTACTGGTAAGTGCGAGTAATTCTTATATGTTTCCTGAACTGTTGTTGTAAAAGTAAAGGTTGTAAGAGTGAAGATGAGTATTGCTCATCTTTAGGCTTAAGTTCTTCCTTCACCTCTTTTTGGGGCTTTTGGATTTCCCTTCGGGAATATAATCTGTTGTCTGTATCTTTTGCGTAAAGATTTATGCTAGATAATTTCTTTTTTATTTTTTCCTTTTTATGTGGAAACTAAATGATCTGAGTTCTTTCACAGCAGTTGCATATTAACTGATTTATGCTCAGATATACATATGTGAGAGACTACTTGGTCAGAAAGAATTTAATCTTTTTCCTATTTTTTGTACAATGTCCAATGTAATGTGGACTGCCTTAAAATCAGATAAACCATGACTCTGTAACTTGCTATCCAGTTTGTCTTACTCTTGCCAGATTACAGTTACTTGATAATTTACCAAATATGTTCGTCCTATACTTTGCTCTTTCTAGTCTATAATACTTTCTTTCTCTCTGCGCTGCAAAGCTCCAATATTTCTCAACCCTTTGATGTAAAATTCTTTTATGCTTTTCAAGTACTAAGTTGTCAGGAATCATCTATGCTGGGTTTTGCTACACCTTGCCATTGAACTTCAAACT
Source organism: Durio zibethinus (assembly GCF_047325235.1). Lineage (NCBI taxonomy): Eukaryota > Viridiplantae > Streptophyta > Magnoliopsida > Malvales > Malvaceae > Durio > Durio zibethinus. The sequence goes on from NC_143162.1 coordinate 36,971,429, forward strand.
GTTTCTTTGCTTGAAAGAGTTAATTAATTTTAACTCTTGCAATGTTATATATTTGTAATGCTACCATACGGGCATGTCTCATCTGGTTTCAGCAGAGTGACAGCAGGTTAACATTCCATTACTAGTGGGTGCTTAACAGGGGAGAAAAAGGGAAAATGACAGACCAAAATGGTCTGGACTAACTGGGAAAGTGATGTATCAACTACTCACTGCCATTATATCTTGAGCCCACATGGCCAATTAAATCATACAGCTGGATATTGAATTTACTGTTTTTAGTGGAAAGTTCAATGGTATTTTATGTTGATGAAAATTCTTGCTTTAAAGTTTATCAAATAAGAATTTTTATGTAAAGGCCTAACTAATGAATTCTGTTGTTTATTTCCTTCTTAAGCCTGACCAATTTGTGTAATGTTTGCATGTGAAGGAATTTAACATAATAAACTTCTTAGAACAACAGCTTGAGTTATGCATGGAAAGGACATTAAGAGCATGTGAAGGGGGCCTTGATTTTTGGATTACAATAATGTTCACATCCGTTCAACAAAGTGGTGGTTCTTTCTAGACAGCATGAAGCTCTGTTGTCTCTTTGATTTTGCATTAATCTTCTGTGCGAGGTTAGCATTGACAATGGTCTCCTGAGCCATAAGCCTGTAACTCAAACAAGAATTTGATTTGAAGATATAACCTCTTGGTGAAAGCTCTACAATGTTTTGGGGAATAGCATATGTGTGAAATCAGAATGATTCTAACTCTTCTTCATTTGAAGTTTCACGCTTGGTAAAATTATTCCCCTTTGGATACTTTGTATTTGAAGTTTTGCAGACTTTTTGTCCAATCAGAGCTGGAGAGCTGGAGATTTCAGTTCTAAAGTGCTTGGACCATTGGAGGAAGGTCCCCCGGTTTCTTAAAGTTATATGTCTGCAATTGCGACACATTTTTGGCTTGCCAGGTATATGTTTAATGCTTAAATTTTCATTTATTATAGTATCTGATGATTCAAGACTTTCTTATTACAAAGACATTTCAATGCTTCGGAAATTGTTTTTCACCTTTCTTTGCCCTTTTGGCTTGAGGAAATTCCTAGACTACCCTTGACTGCTGGCCCTTAAACTTACTTCACTGTGTGGACAAGGCAACTCAAACTTATAGAATTATGGTTGTCTAAGATCACAACCTAAAGTCAATGATCTTTCAGTAGGATAAAACAACTTCCTAATCCTGGTCTCAGTTCTAATAGCTTAATTAAAAACTTAAGCTTTTACCTTCAATGCTGAATTGCCATCTCTGCGGAGAAAATTATATAGAAGAATCAGCTAGTTTTGAGACCGTCAAGAGGGCTTGCTTTGTACCTTATAATCTCTAGGTATAAGGTACCTAAATGAGTGGTATAACTGTATAAGTGTGACTTTTGCCATTCAGCTTGATCAACCACTGACACACACACAAACTCAATGTCACATGTTCTCCTCAAGAGGAGATAGACACATGGGTAATTACAGAAAATCCTGCTAAAGTTGTACCGAAAACCTCAAGGTCATAGGGCTGACAGCCTTCTGCAATCAGAAGGAAAGGTTATATCTAGTTACTCTGACAATATGCTCAGATAAAGCATTCAACTGTATGTACTCTGTGCAAAAATGATTGTTTGGCTGCTGACTGTTAACTTTTCATTGAGTCAATGTCATATGTTATATGTGTTACTGCTTGTACCATATATTATTAGCAATAGAAAGAATTTTCCTTAATGACTAGGAGTTATTTTGTGAGCCAGGGAAACTGCTATATTGGTGTGTTTCATTCAAAACTCATTCAAGGTCATAATGAGTGAGAATTATGAAGTCATGTTTTTGTTTCTAGGTGTGTATGCAGCGCACATGCCTGTGAATTGTAATTGTGTTTGGGATCCACGTAAAACTCACATTTAAGAGTACGATGCGATTGGTAACCCAATCAAGAACCTTCTGACTGACATTTACTTGTCACCAACTAGCACTGTCAGTCCATTTAGTATCCAACCAAACTTCTATCCAAAAGCATAAGAAAAACCGTAGTAAAAAACACATTAAAATTACATATAATCAAATGAAATTGAGAGATGTAGTAATGATTTATAAATAGGAAATTCGAATCTATTACCTTTTCCTGGAGAAGCTTGTTCTCATCCAACTTTTTACAATTGTAGTTAGTGTGTGCTTTCTCGAAAACCATGTCAAAGGTTCCTTTCCCCTGAAAGCTGAAAACCCATTTAGCTTCCATATTGCTTTTATGTTATTTGAAGTTTGTTTTGTTATGCATTTATGTATTTGACCCATCATTCTGCTCTGCCATTCTTTCCCTGCACTTACATCCTTTTAGTACGTTTACAACTCATAGGATATTGGATTGACTGTGTCTGTTCTGAGCTCAGACAAAGTACTCTTTTTTCCTGGTGCAGAAAACTATCCTGTCAGTGGAGCTGCTTTGTCCAAAGTGCAGGCAGAAGGTCATGAAGGTAATCTCTGACGTTGTGGGGATAACTTCTATCATCCTTGATGCATCCAAAAATAGTGTAACTGTGACCGGTGATGCTGATCCGTTTAAGATCATTTAGAAGGTCAGGAAATTCAGAAAACATGCATCAATTGTAAGCATAGGGCCTGCAAAGGATGAGAAGGACGAGAAGAAGGATGACCGAAAAGATCTTATGCTGTACACTTCAAAGACATGCCAGAAATGCAATGTTTGGTATGTTGTGGGTGATGATCTTTACAGTTGCTGTTCCATTTTGTAATTAATATCTCGATTTTCCAATGTATCATTTGTCGTAAATTTTCAAATTCTAATTTCATTAGATTGCAAATGGCAATTCTTTCCTGCTGGTGGATAAACATACAGCTTTTCCCCTAGTATATATCATAAACTGGTGATCGATTGACAGAATATCTTGGACTAATTTTAGTATAGTTAAAGTTGAATTTTTGCTTTATTAATGTGGTCTGATATGGTATATGAATGATGCGATATTCCTTTTGTTGGATTTTGCCAAAAGCTTGATCGAAAGAAATGGCAATGTTTATTGCTGTTTAAAATAGTAGGTTTTACACTCCAAAGTTTGACTCAATTTCCTGATCCTAGTAAAGGGCAGTGAGCCGCTGCAATTATTACGGAGAACTTAGGAATGTTAATATTATTCAATTTGATTTCTTATTTGAATGAGATGGGAATAGGAATAATTTTAAATTTTTATTAGTTACGGAGATAAAGGCTTGAAATATAATATCTGTCTTGTACTTATATATTTTATATATATATATATATATATATTTATATTTAGTAAATAAATTTTTTATTAAATATTATAAATTATTATTTTAGATTAATTAAAATTAATATATTTTTATTAAATATATATATATATATCAATATATATTACTAAAAGAAATCTAAATATACAAGATAGAAAAAAAACTAAAAAAATAAATTTTTATTTTTATTTTTTTTAAACTATAGGTATAAAAATTACCTAATTAAATATCATAGATGAGGTTGAAAATAAATTTAAACTATTCGTTAAATATTGATACGAAAATAAGTATAAAATAAAATTTTATAAGATAAGATGAAAAACGCTTTATCCTGCTTGTTAACATCCCTATTAGAACTACCCATTCTTCACTGTATATATTTTTGCCTTTCCTAATTGGAAATAAATTAATTAAGCCAACGAGTGTCTGGTTAGCTCGGCAAAACACAGAATGTATCCATATTACTGACAATGGATCCGTCACTATACATACAAATTGAGATGTCGATTTGATGAAACTATGTAATATGATATAATCTATGAAAGCCGTCTCTTTTATTGATGAATCAATATATAATATCAACTTGAAAAGCTCATTTGATCCAATTTTTTTTGTAGGAAAAAGACTTTGGAAGAGACCCTCACATGTTTTAATTTTATCTTTTTAGGTGGCTATTAACGTTGCTTGCTTGCCCCTCATGCTTTCCAACTATAAAATGAAATTAGTTACATTTTTCGCATGGGATTGAACAATTTGATTACCCCTTTCTCTATTTCATCAATTTTTTTACATTTTAAGGAGTTTGAAAGAGGGAAAATTAGTCTGTAATTCACATGAAAACTTTTGAAGTTACTGAGATAGTGAGAGTTTCGAGTTACCAGGCTTTCAAGGGAGTGTGAGCTTTTTTGAAGATGATGGATTTCCCTCTTCGGCTCGAAAAGCAGAGTCCAGAGAAATCTAGTTCCTAATCTATTGTTTTATAATTCGGAAAAGCAAAAGCCCCCATTTAAGAGATTTTTCTTTCGTTTTCTCCAAGCGAAGCAAGCAAAACCATCTAAGTTTTGTTCTTCCTTTGCTTAGCCCAAACCTCTCTAAAACCCCAAAAACGAACTCTTCTGGAAAAAAGAAACATGCGGTTTTCAACCAAAACAATGCCTTCATATGAAACGAACTCTCATCGCCTCAGCCATTCTCTTTCCAACCATTGCCAATGATTTCATCCCGGATACCATCAAGGGTCGGTTCTTGTTGCATCTACAAAACATCTCCTCCTAATGCTCTCATCTCACAGTTATCATTGAAGAGTCTGATGGACTCACCACCGCTAACAAAATCTTCCATGCTGCTAATGTTTACTTGGGGAAAAAGTTATCCTCATCGACACGAAGGGTTAAAGTTAACATGCCTGAAAAGGAGAAAGGATTGCAAGTGACTACTAATAACTGATAAGAACCAAGAATTGGTTGATGTATCCAAAGGTGTGAAGATGAAGAGGGTATTGTTGTCCTCTTCAAGGAATCATAAGTCAGTTTCTAACAAGAAAAATGACACCAATGGGATGCTGAAGGAGGAAATATGGTACTTTGAGCTGAGTTTTCATCAGAAGAATAGAAAGATGGTGTTGAGTTCATACTTCCCTTACATTCTTTAAAAAATACGAGACAAGAGAAGAGAAAAAAACCATGAAGCTTCATACACGAGAAGAGAAAAAGACCATGAAGCTTCATACAGTTGATTATAATGGTACAGATTATTGGGGTTCGATAAATATTGATCATCCAGCAAGTTTTGATACCACGGCAATGCTCATATTCACATTTAAATACCAGCAAGAACAAAAGAACAAAATATGAGGTCAAGAACAGTAGATGCAAAGAGAATCAAAGTTAAAGACTACCAAGCATTTTGTATCTATCCAGTCAAAATGGTGCTTGCCATTTGAGATAATTTCTTGAATACGTCTGAAGTACATTTAATCATCATGTCTCTCAAGAATCATCCTTGGCAGGAAAGTATAGTTTTTTACCTCAAAATTGTAGGAATTTGAACTGCCATTAGACTTAACTTCATTATTTGAAGGAGAACCAGTTGCCACAGTTCTCACACGAACATATGTTGCAAAAGAAAACCGGATATAGTTTTCTACTAATGGCTTGGATAAGTACAACGGCCGGAAACAAGACAAATCAATTGCAGGAATGAAAGTATCGCAGTCGATGCTGGTGTCAATTTCAGTAATGTGGATGGCTTCACAACCTGGAGCATTGAGTGTTTCCCTGCATTATAAAACATCAAATATGTCTCTTTCAACAAAACTAATCAACTAAATTCAACAACTGCAACTCAAATTTACCTAAATATCTGGGCACCGCCAATGACAAACACCTTCTCTATCGAAGAACAATAAGGAATCTCTGCTAATAATTCCAAAGCTGATGAAATGCTCCTACATGTTACAACATCTTCTCCAGTTGTAATATGAGAACATTCAGAACGAGTCAGGACAACATTTAGGCGAGCAGGTAAAGGTCTAAACTCAAGTGGAATACTCTCCCAGGTTTTTCTACCCATTACTACAGCGTTCTTCTTCTCAGGATCTGATGTCGTCATTGTAAGCTCCTTGAAGAATTTGAGATCAGTAGGTAGTTTCCATGGTAACTTGCCATCTTTTCCAATCCCCATTTCACGAGTTGCAGCCACCACAACTTGGTAATTCCTCGGGGAATCACTCTTAGGTAGGCTCCTTAAATTATCACCCGACACTGCAGAAAATCCATGCGTTGCAGCCTCATTGAAAGATCTTAATAGCTGAGACGATGAAGACCCAGGAATGAGATTGGAAAACCCATTATTGTAACAACCCAGAAGAACCTGAAAATGGAAAAAAAAACACAGTTCGTGACACCAATAAGTTAGGTAATCGAGAATACCAACGCTGGGCAGGATGTAAAAAGTAACCCATATAAATTATACAAACCTTGGAGAACCTCTGAAGACGCATCAAAGTTGAGAAGAAAGATGAGACCCAAGAGCCAAAATTTTTGAACTTTGGAACAAACGACGAAAACAGTCATTAATACTTAAAAAAAAAAAATCAAGGGTTAGCACAAACAAACACCAGAGGTAGAATTACAACTTTTGTGGAACCGGGAACAATTTTAGTTGCTCTGTGTCTGTCTGAAACTCAGACGGTCGGGTGTCAAGCGTGATCCATATTATTTACCAATTTTTTGTCCTGATAATTTCTCTACAAAATATTTTTACATTATCTTTTTAGCTTTACACCAACCCCCCTACCCAAAAAATTAAAAAACCGTTTTTTAGTATCTTTTTTCTGCAAAAACTATTTTCCAATTAAGTTGGTAATACCAATCAAATTCCAATTCCATGTCAAAGAAGGGGAGTCGGCTATCCATTTTATAAAAAAAAAAAAAATAGTCCTAGTTTGTACTCTTTTTGTCCATCCTCGATCTCATTATTAGACTGAGTTTGTGTACCCTTCATCCCGATTCCCATGTACCCGATATGATATTTGGCAGTAGCATCGGTATACCTATAATTAAAAGAATCCTATGGCAAAGCAAGAGTTTTGTAGATATAGGGATAAGCTGTCAAGTTTAGACACTAATCTGAATGTTCATCTGTCCAAGACAAGGAAAGAGTTTTGTAAATTGTTGAGGGTATTTTTGGTAAACAAAATTGGACTTGGCGGTGACATTACAAAAGAGAGAGACAGAGAGAGTCAGATGAAAGAAAAATAAGAAAAATATTAATAAAGATTGATGTGAAGGGATAGTCAAAAGTCAAGAGAGAGACAGGCGCAAAGTGTGAGATCTGCTCTTTGGTCACCAATTTGATGGGGTAAATACCTGATCGGCTTGGGAGATGAAGGAAAAATTCATAAGACAAAAGAGAGAGAAAGGCAAAATGATGGGCTGTCAAAGGGGTGATTGGGGCAAGATGATAGTTACTGGGGTAAGGCGTTAATGGACATGGAGAGAGCCGAAAATTGGTGATTGGGAGCCCCAGGACCCAATATGCATATGAAAAGGTGGCAAAGAAAATAAAAAGTCTTTTATCTATTATTACTAATACACAATCAAACTGTGCAATAAACCTCCAAAACGACAACCAGGTACCACTCCACCTCCAGTCCAGACGACAAACTTAGGAGCCATCTCATCTGCTACAATTGTGATATTTAGTACGGTATTTTATTTACATTGCATCAAACCCTTCGTAAGAAAGTAATATAAAAAGTATTGAATGCTGATAGAAATTCCGCCAATTCTTTTTGGTACAGAAATCTCATTCTCATCTCACCAGCAAAAAAACTTCCTTTTCTGCAATCATGCAAGCATACAAAGATGCAGTCATTTATCTAACTAATGTAAATCAGATGGCATGTATTGATAGTTAACCACAGAGTCTTTTTACTTACCCGAGACTTGGCTTCTTCTTGACTATCTATATAAGCAAGGAGTTCTTCCTGCCGCATTAAAGCTTCATGAAGAGCCTGTTCATGTATAGAAAAAGAACAATCAATAACACAAACTCAGCCAAACATATGGAAGCTCCCATCAACAAGGAAGAGAACATGCATCATACATCAGACTCTAGTCTTCTAATTAAAGAGTCATGATAGTTGGGGAAAAAGATCAAGACAGGCTTGAAATGCTTCATAAGACTAATCACGACCTTGAATCAAATAAGAAGGTGGTATCAAACAGTAATTACCTTTTTTGTGGCAATTAGCTCTGCTTCTAATGCATCCACACGACAAACAGCAGCATTCAACAACTCCTCTTTCTCATGAGGCATCTCAAATCTTTTGGATTGTAGCACCTCAACCTTCTCTTCTAGATCACCCAGCCTTCTTACAACAGATGATAGGAGGTCTGCCTCGGTAAACCTTGGAGCAGGTGAAGGGGGACGAGTTTCCTCCTTGTCCGTCGACTCAACATGCTGGTCAGGAATGCTACTTGTCAAATCAGTTATACTCCGCTTCTTCATCAGATTTAACATCATGGCTTTGATAAGAGTAAAAAAGGTCAAGAAGGCAACAATTACAGCTACGATACAACCATAGATTCCTTTCGGAGTCTGCTCTACCGGCAGCAGGGGAGTTCCTGCAATTAAAGCCAATAGACTTCATCAAAGTCAAATATATTGAAAATATAGGAGATAATCGAGCTCTGGTTTTGGTTACACTGTTCTTATGACTCATGATTTGATTAAATAAATCTGTGACAATGAGCTAAAAAGCTTTGAAAATGTGAGTGAGAGAACGAGAAAAGAGAGATGTCCAAAGCCTGGCAACATTCTGTTTATTTTGACTGTTAATTATTTATCTCTCAATAAACCTTGAGGTTGATACCATATGTCTCGCATGAGAGTAGGACTTGTAACACCATTTAAAAGGCATTAAAATTTGGCTTTAAGCATATATTTTATAGTTGAGATGACACAGTACACAAAATAGTTTCTCCTGTCAGATTGGTGGGAGTAAAAAAAAAGTTTTTAAACACAGATCATATTGCTAACCTCTTGAAGTGTATGGACTATGATGGGACACTTGTATCTCACATTCCGAATCTACAACCTTGTCAATCATGGGCACATATTCATCATACTCGGACGAACCACCAGCAGAGATTGCCTTACCAGCCATTTTAGCCTATACAAACATCATGGTATGCTGTTATTAGTTCAAGATTTAAGAATTTATAGCGTGAGACTGTAAGCTTACTCCCTCTAAACCATCTTAGGATGTTACCATGTTATTTCATACAGTGAGCAAAGCATCCACACATATGCTAGCAAGTCAAGCACTATTGGATAGACAAAAGGGCTATCATGGTGTTGATGCTGTTTTAAACTGTGAATCTGGCATGCAATGAATGAAATCCTTTTTTGCCACTTAATCATTCATCACAATTTAAAGCACCTACCTCTTCGCTAACAGGAGCCAATATTGGATGTAAATAGCTTCTTGTTGTCTTAGGAGATGCAATTTCTTCCATTTCAGATCCTGACTCAGCTGCAGATGTGTCACTACTCTTTATCTGACCCAGTATGAAAAAAAAGAAAAGAAAAGCAGAACTAAAATTAGAGAATATTTGACTAAATTCTAACAATGTAAAACTCAAAGCTGAGAAGTCATGATATGACTCTGCAAGACAATCTAGTGAACCATACCACAGGATAACATGGCTTATCACAGGCAATAACCCTTCCTTCGCTGTTTGAAACTGTCACAATCTGTCTGGAAAATAGTGCTTCACCATTGGCAATCATCTGCATGAAAACATTCAATCATTTTTCTTAAAACATGTATGAGATAACACTGAAAAAGAAGGGGATCGGAGAATAAGGGGATGTTTGTTCAGAAAGTGCATATCAGACCTTTAATATGTTGGGGTCTTTCCATGGACCTTTGTCTGATCTCATGCAACCTCCCTTATCAGCACAGGTGCAACTACCTCCCAGAAATTGAGGCAACTCACTAACCAAGTTTAAGATATCAAAAAGCTTTAGTGTCCGGTACAATTAAATGTGAATTACCCAGCATATCTGCAACCATAAAATTTCATTACCTTGCATCAATAACTTCAAGCAACTTATTCTGGTAGTTGCTACCAAGAACCTGAGAGAAATTTCGAAAATGAGGTAACTTCTATTAACTGAGAACAGTAGAAACTTTAACTCCAGAAAAAAGCCAAACCATACCAAGATTTTGAACTTACAGTAATCTTACTAGCAGTTTTAGAATCAAGAAAAGATTTGGCAGCTTTCCAGCCCATCTTAAAACCAGGACCAGCATTGATGATGAACATTCTGTAAAGAGTCTGCAGAGGGAGAATTGATGATAAACATTCCTGACAAAGTTCTATCAATACTGAAAACACCAGCAATTATCACAAAACATCTGAACACATTAGCAACTGGTACAATATCTACCTCAGGATAGTTATCACTATCAATCTTCTGCAGCCGCCTCACAAGATCTTGTGCAGACTTGCTAAAGTTTTTAACACCCTATGATGAAAAATTCCAGGGAATGAAAAACATGCAAATGCTATTAAGCAAAACATAAAATGATGGCAGGGAAGATTATAAAATCTAAGAAACAACATAAAACATACCATGCCTTGAACATCCAAAATAGTTGTGTTGGAATCTATGTGTCTCTTTGCTGCAATGGTGCAAGCTGGAAACTTGGTTGCAAAACACTTTTCAAACTCCTGCACATGGTATCTTACATATCGTTCCAAAGTTGTCACTCGCATGACCTTGTCAGGTTCAACTTTTCCTAGCAATTCAATATAAACAGGTCTTCCTTCCTTATCCACCCCATGATAACCTTGAGGGTAGTATTTCAACACTTCATTCAACTCTTTAAACTCAAAATCCTGATTAAATCACAATAACATTTTCATAAAAGTGAGTCAGCATTGATCCATTTAAAACAGGCATTAAAAAACTTAGGACATAGGCAAATATTTAACACAAACTAACAAAGATCCCACGGATAACATGGGGAATTCCTGCAATAAGATGAAATAAATAAAACCACTAGATGAGATCACCTCCAAAACAGTATCAGTACCAAAATCTTTCCTCCATTGGATCATATTTTCCCACATGTTCTTTGCTTTTTCGATATCAAACTTCCTTGCTTTTAAGAATCTGCAAGAAAACACCTATTCGGAGACAGAACTTTCCATAAACACAGAGTAAACTAAACCAATCTTGCATCATTTTTTTTACCGTCTCGACAGGAACAATTGTTCAGGCAATTATTGATAAAAGTAAAGAAGATTGCGATCTCCAAGCTAATTAAGTACCTCAATAGTATATGATAATCGTTATGTCTAGCGTGAAGCAACTGCTCAGCAATTAATGCCTGACGAAAAGCATCAACAGTTTGCAACTCCTCAATATCTCGAAAATCCTTAATGGAAGAAGCAGAAAGATCACTTTTCCTCCTACTATTTTTCTTCTTAAGAGAACGTCTGAATTTACTCGATGCCTTCATTGCTTTCTTCTTAAGATTCCCAATTCTAGTCTTCCTATCATCTTCAGAGATTTCAAAATCCGATTTCCTATCTTTTTTTTCATCATTGCTAAAAGCAATACCTTCAAAACCTACATATCAATCAAAAGGAAGTTCATCAATAATGCTCCAAATCTTATTTAAAATTGATATTCTGAAATATTAATTCAAATTATATAGCAAGAATTCCATCAAAACACCGATAACCAACTTAAACAGAATTAACAGCAGTACAATTCAAGAAAACTAATGATATGAAATCAATAACCGACTAAAAACCCTAGAATTCATAACTGATAGAACAAAACGATTCAAAACGATTGGAAAGGGAAAGCAGAGAATTTTGGATTATGAAGAGAAATTTACTTACAAGGCCTTGCGAAACGATCGAGAGGACCGGACATGTTTAAAGGATCAATCGGCCAAAAAGCATCCAACGATCAAGAAGGCCAATAAGATTGTTTGAACCACACACACACACACACACACACACACACACACACACACACAACTTAAATCAAAGAGAGTTAAAAAGAACTAAAGGGAACTATTGGGATCTAAAAAGAAACGGTAGTTCAAAGAACTCGATGTTCGCAGTTGACGGGGTTGCTGAAGCTTAGAGAGAAAAATAAATAAAGAAATAAAGAAAATAAATAGCGTAAAAAATTTTTCAATGATTGGATTGTTAAAAATTGAAATGTAGTATTGCTAGTATTTATTATCGGCAAAGCAAACGACGGGAGCCTATTGAAACGCGGATGCCCACGTAACTACGAGTTTCTCTCCCCGTTAGCGGGTGAAAACATTGGAGTGGTCCCACTTTGACAAAGTTGAGAGGTGGCAAGATAAGGTGTCGCCGTGTGTAGATATTCTTGGACGAAATTTACTGACGCGTAACGAGTTTCCGTCGCTGTCTTAAATTGTTTAATTCTGTGCTTTTAAGGGCAGATGTTTTGTGTGTCATCTACTCTTCTTATCTACTCATCAAGAATTAATTATTTATTTATGTTTAAATAAGACTTGACTACTATTCCATTTTCTTTTAATTTCTGATTTTTTGTTTACACTAAACCATTCGTATGAACCTCTACTTGGATTTAATTTTATAAAATTTATCTTTTAAAAAATTATGTTTTTAATACATGAATTAAACGAGACACTCCAAAGTATCAAGTTATATTTTGAACACAACCTTTCAAAACTCAAACTCAATCCAATCTAATAGAAAATGTAATTTTATTAATAAAATATATTTTTATTTAATGTTAATATTAGAAAATGTTTAAAATATTAATAAAAAAATAATATTTTTAATCTGGTTGGAGGTGAAGCCCAACCAATGCATATGTACTTGCCATTTTAATTGTGTGGAACTCTTTTTCTTCCCAAACACAAGCATTGCACCAAAATGTTTTATGTTAGGACTACCAATGCATACCTAAAACACCTTACCTAGCGTAATTGAATACGACCAGACGACAACCCAACCTGAGTAACATGTCAACCCAATGGCCTTATTTGGATGATCAATGCAATGAATGCTGTTTAACCCGAACATGAAAATTGATAAATTGATAAGCATAAACCAACGTACTTAAACATTACATCAACATGTTTTTAACTGTATCTATACATATATTCACATACTTCTTACATACATATTTGGTAGAAGATTAGACAACTGATCGCTGCAGGATGTTGCCGCAACCCAGTTCATCAGCTTCCAACAATAACTCTATTTACAATTTGAAGTCACCAGGAACAACTGACACAAATAACAACTTGCTAATGTCAATTGTCTGTGCTCAAAGTCGGAAAAAGAAAGGGGGAGAAGAAGAGGATAGTACAGAACACAAATACAACTTCAAGATTCAACCTAATTCAATGTATTAACATTACCTGTTACGTGTACTTTCGCAAGTTCCTTTGAGCCCGAAACTGACCAAGTTTGTCTCTCAAGTCAGCTGTCAGGGTGCAACAGATATATTAACAAGAAAAGATGAGGTAGGTCATGCTACAATTCTAATTTACAACACATTGGTTTAAAGATGTTAGAAGATCTTAAGATCTTGAGCTTGATATAATTAAAATCCAGTCTACATATTAAATTGACTTCATTTTGGATCACAATTAAATATATAAAGAGTTACTCTTTGAAATTAGGGTACAACTAGGGTACAACTTTAAAAGATAAAGGCTACAACCTATAGTGGATAGCAATTCATCAATTAACCTCTCAGGTATCAAGGAGACAGCTATCACCAAGAGAAGAAGTGTTGAAAAAACTCCAACTCTAGGTCATTGGTTATGTTTTTTACAGTCAAATGAAATATGAAAGTGAGACAGAGAGAGAGAGTACCAGCATCCTGGTAGCGTTCCTGATTAATAGCCTCATTTAAGTCATGGACAATTTTGAACTCCTCCGTATCAAGACAATGCTGACCGCTTGGCCTGAAACCATAAATTAAAGCATGTTGCATTCTAGATTCTCATATTCAAGAACAAGAATCTCCTACAGGCTACAAGTGTTAACGCATCTAATTCTCCCAGGGAAAAAAAAAAGCAAATGAAAAATTCTCCAAAGGGGTTTCAAGTCTAACCGGTCCAGTTCAGCAAATAACAAGCCATCTGAAGCTGGAGAATGCAGCTTCCCTGATTCAATCACTCGCATGCCATCACTGTATGCCAAGTACTTGTTCACTTGTATAGGTACCTACAGAGCACATCAGGTAGGCTTCCAAGGTCATATTCTGAAAAGCTTTCACATTTGGGTAGAATTTAATCAGGGCAGATATCAAACAGAAAAATAGGTATAAAAAAATTTATGTTTAAACCATATTTCACAAAACACTCTAGTTTAGGCAGCCGAAAAGCCCAAAAATAAAAAGGGGAAATACAATATGAGGTCATCACAAAAGTATAGACAGCCACAGGAATACTTCTCTACAAAAGGTACAGGATTTTTGCAATCATGTCCATAGAAATGCTAAAGTCAATTTTCCAGGATCATTACCATTTTTAGAGGTTATACTGTACTTAAAGTAAGGGGGAAATTTTCTAACAATGTCCTAAGATATTGTGAGGTATTCTTGATCAATAAACAGGCATAAACATTCAGGACAATCCAAAACCATATCTTAGGCATTCTTTCTCCTCAACACTAATCTTTGAAACCATCAACAAGCATTGCTGAACCATCTTATGTGTTTTAGCTGTTGGAAAATACTATCTAGCAAGGATTTATAGTATCATGTAAAAAAAAAATACTAATTAAATATGTGTAGCATGCTTCAACAAGGACCATGAAAGTACCCATCTTAACCATTCTCATGATAGATTGTAGCAAAACAATTATAATCGAGATACTTCAATGCTACGGGTAAAATTCTCCAAATACTATTTGGTACACAAAGAATCATGCTAGATAATAACGAGTAAGAGTACCTTGCATCTCACAGCAATGTTGATGGCATCAGAAGGACGAAGGTCAAAACTGACAGACTCTGTTTCATCACCCAACTGTGAGAACATCCAACATGAGTCAGTGAAGACTACTCCCAAGAATATCCCGCAGTTGCAAGTCACACAAATATGCCAAAAGTGTGAGGGAGAGAGGGAAAGAACACAAGTTCCATTCTGAAGTAGATACATACCTTTGTTAGGTACAACTGAGCAAAATAGGCCAGCTGCACTTTTTTAGTAAGTCTAACAAGCTTTACCTGCAGAAGAACAAGATAAATATCACAAATTCACAATCCAGATCTCAAAGGAGTAAAAACAAGTCAAAAAGATGAAAATGCCAGCATCTAGTAATGGTAGTGGCATTACGATAATAAAATGTTGAGAGATAGGAACTGAGGAATCATACCGAGTAGCCCATCTTGTCAATTATGTCCTTCACCACTTGATACATAGTAGGTCTAGCCTGGAACCAATAGCCAAAACATATATCAGCATTCACATTTCAATGCAAAAACCAAGAGCAAAGGCCAAATTCAATAGAACCAACATGCCAGGAAAACCAGAATTCTGACGCAACCAGAAGAGAAAACAATAACATACAATTTGGACATTGCGCACTGCTGCCATGAGCAACACACTCGGCATCTCCACTGCAATTCAAAACCACAATTCAAATCAAACATTACTGGAAAAAATAACAAATAGAGCCCAATGATTGGGATCATGAAAGATCACATACAAACAAGGATTGGGAGAAGAAGACCGGTCCCATCTTCCATCTTCAGAACGATGACAGGATGCGGTGCATCATGCTGCAGATGCTCACTTTGAGGATTGTTATGGACGCACCTTAAATGCCTACCATCCCTCATTTTGATCATATATCCGTCGGCCCCACTCCTCAACTCAACTAATTACGAAATACCCCAGTTAATTACTACCACATATCAACAATTCTATACATATAGAGAGTTTATATCGAATTTAAAGGCAGTAACAACAACGAAGATAACAACAATAATGAAGTAATCATTGGCTTAGAATCCACATACCAGCTTCAACCAAACTGGAATTAACATAATTTTCATCGTTTTCATTGAAATTCTCGGCCATGCTTCCATTCTCATCTGACGATGAACTCAAACTACACTGCACCATGGTCTTACACTTTCGCAGTTTCAATTGACGAGAACTGGCACGTGACTGACTCTTTCCATCAGTTACCCCTCTATATCCCCATATATCACTTCTATGCAATCTTGCCCTCGGGAAAGGCCCATTCACCGGCAACGTATAAACTTGTTTGCTCCGAACGGCAGGGCAAATCACCGGTCCTTGCAACGAAACCATCTTTCCTCTTTCACCACCTACCCCACAATAAAAAATAAATAGATTGTCAAAAATCAGATATTTATAAATTGTAATTATTTCCTAGTGAGAAAATATCTGAAAGGAAATTTACGATTTATTTTTGGTATTGTTTCTTTACTTGAGCTCCCGATTTAGAAAGAAACTAAAACAATAAAAAAAAAAAAAAAGCAAGATCCAAAAATTTTATATATCATATTTAATTTAAAGGCGGCGGATGATCCTATTTTTAGAATTAAAGCATCAAATAAACAAAAATCTACACCTGAAAAGGTAATTTCCAAAAGCTGGAACTATAACTATACAGATGAATAATCAAAGATCGGTTTTAATCAGCGATCGATCAGAGTAAAGTTTTTTGAGATTCACAAGAATCTTTCGAAGTTTGAAGGAAACTCTTGATTGATTGATTGATTAATTAATGTGTGGAATATGAAGAAGCTTTTTTTTAGATCTAATTTCTAAAGAAGAAAGGAAGAGAATGAAGAAGAAAAAGCAAAGAAAATGAGAAAAGGAAATATCGATGGAAATAACGAGAGAAAAAGGAGCTTAAAGAGTAAGCAAATAACCGGCGAGGTGGGGATCAGATGACGGAATGAAAGACAGGCTGAAGATAAGATTTTTTTAAAATTATTTTTTGGATATAATTACATAACAAGTCTGCCCTCTCCCTATCGCGTTGAATCTACGCCCTTCATCAACCTTTGAAACTCTTTTATCAAATTACGCTTCTGTCCCTGTTGGGTGTTGGCTTTTTCTTACGCTGACTAATTCGGTAATTTCGCTTTTTTTTTTTAATTTTGTTTTTAATAGTATTTTCTTTTGTAGTAAATATAATAGATTTTTGGATTATAAACAAATATTTATTTTTCGAGAAAAAAATGAAAGCATAAAGTTCCTACTTGTTAGTACAAAAATAATTTTTCATTTCTCATTATATCAAAATTTGTGTTTCATGATTGAATTTTTAATTTAAGATAAATAAAATTAATTTAAATCTTGAAAAATAACTTGTTTTCTCTTTCAAATCTAAACTTTATTTTATTTTATTTATTTTATTAAAGTCAACAATTCATAAATTACAACATTTAATTGGGATCACAATTACAATGTCATGTTTGCTTTGAATTGGATGGTGGAATAATATTTCAGTTATTAAAAAAAATGGGTCCAAATTTTGGGTGTTGACTTTATATGGCAAATTGCTATAAAATTATCAATAGTGTTGCAAAATGTCAAGATCGATGGTGATGTAAATAAATTATATGTAAACGCCAAATATTGATTATGCAAGCTGAGATATATTTCTTTAAGCTAGATAAAGGCACATGCAACCTTTATTTATACTTCTTGAATAATTAATGTGATAAATATGATGTACCAAAGTGAAGTTCTGATTGATATTTTCTATGAACATGCTTTGCCAACCTGCAAATTTGTCCATGTATGGTTTTAATAAAATGTTTAAATTTTATAAAAAAAATATGATAATAAATTAAGCTCAATTTGATAGATTTTTTATTTATTTAAAAAAATAAAAATAAAACATTAAAATATCATAAGAAACTTTAATAATTCCGAGCAAAGCTTATTTATTTGTTTTTAATGCATAAGATAGTGTCGAGTCTAATTTTATATTGAATTTATTACATTGTTTGCTAATTAAATGATTTATTTATTTATTTGAACTCAATAGTTTTTCTTATATGTTACTTCGACTATGACGGTAACTTAAAAAAAAAAATCGTAAAATAACGGTTAACATTTTGGTGATATTGTGATGGATGGAAGGGTAGAAATGGGATTTAAAATGGAAGGACAAAAAAGGGCTACCTGGTTCTGATAGTGACCTCAACATTAGCCGGCCGAAGGAGACAAGATTATAGATGAGCGCCACCTGTATACTGATTCTATCAGACAATCTGGATAGGCTCTGTCCTTAGCTCCAAAAAATATCAAAGTTATGGCCGTCCCCTAAAAATATCAAAATTCATTATTAGGGATAAACCAAATCGTTTTGAAGGGTAGGGGATGAGAGGAGAGGGTAAAATCGTCAAATATGAAATTTCCATTATTAGATTAAAATTATTATTTTTTAAATATATTTTGAAATAATAAAAATAAAATTATCAACCTTTCGAATTTTATTTATAAATTTTAAAATTTTTATTGACGGTCGAAATTTTTGTTGAAAAGATTCAAACATCGAAGATGAAGTATTAATTTAGAATTATATATTCAATTATTCATTGAAAACTACTAATGTCGTTTCCAAGTTTGAAAAAGTTGGATCCAAGCTTACAATCAAACAAAGAGATTAAATTTAATCCCATTATTATTACTATAATATTAGCCATTGTCAATGAACTCTTTAATTAACTATTTCATTAATTTTTGCAGTGGAAAACGTGAAGAAATGAATCATTAGCACCGTTATTTAAATTTGCAAAGTGATTGATCGGAAGAGAAACAATATATAACAAGAAGTAGGTGACAACACCAATGAAATCAACGCTAGCCTTGTGGATTACGAAATATGTATATGAAGAGTGAAGGGTTGTTTTGTCTTAGCAATTTGGTTGGAAAAGCTTGGGAAGCATCGAGATTCCCTACTTGAAATGATTTAAAATTATATGGTCAGCGTCAAAGATTAATTCTTTCTTTATAATCTTAGTTAATTAATGCGTACGGCAACTAAGTTTTTTATTTACAAAATTTAATGACGTAAATCTTATTGTAAAATATCCATGTGGTTGCATCGAGGGTGAAGATGCATTTGCTTGATTTGGGGCCTCAATCATATTTTAATTTATTGAATAATTTTGTGTTGCTCTATGAATTTATTTTTTTAATATTTTAAAATTAATATAAACAATGAATTTTGGTTTCTATTGAATGTACATTAAAGTTTTTGCTCAAAATTGTAAGATTAAATTGACAGATTGACACTGACTGAATCTTTTGGATTTTTGCAATATATATGATTGATCGAACAACATCTTCATGAAATAATATTATAAGTAGGCATGAACTAAAAAAAAAAAATTATACTTGCTGGGCCAAAAAAAGGCTGTGGCTTCCTGATTATGAATTTAATCCAGCCAGCATTACAAGATGGACCAAGAAACATAAGAAAGCGTTTACCTTTTTATTTATTTATTATAAAATAAAAGTTGCTTTTAATTAATTTTCTTCAAGCTTCATAGATAATAGAATTATTTTTGATTACTAGCGGTAAGAAATTTCAACCCAAATGATGAACTTTGGGGATATTTCTATCATTTAAGGCTGAAACTAACTAATTTAGATAAGCTTTAGTAAATTGCAATCAATTATTGAAAAGACAAATGTGAAAGAAGCTCTTTTAAAATCTAGAAACTATATAAATTTAAAAGGTTAAAAGTACAAGAAATAATGTAAATGGATCAAACTTGGTCCATCTAGTAATTTTAGCAAGATGACCAAATTTGTTCCATAGAAACCAAAGCTAGAATTTATTATTCTATTAGTCAACATGTGGGCTTAGAAAATAATCAGTATTTTTATCATAATGTCCCAAGATTTAATATCTCCTCTAGATTCTCCATCGGTTCAAACTAAGCTAGCAGTTGTTGTTATAAGTTCCTCCGGTGAAGTTGGGCGGTGGCCAAATGCTGCCACCGCTGTCGTTAGTCACGTAAGACATGCACGACAATGGCACTAGACATAGACCTCGGCTTCTGAGATCTCGCTTTGCTTCTTCTTCATTACCCTCCTCCATTGTTGAACCCTAGAGATCAATATTATTACAAGAGTTTCAATGTTAAAAAGCACATATAGTAATTAAAGTGATTCAAATCCCCTTGTTCCCCCCCCCCCCCCCCAAACCCAAAGCTCCCTAATTCATGAAATGACTTGAAAAAGTTATTTTCCATTGGCAATTGTAGATTGGTTTTTCTTACCCCTTGCTTGGATCTGGATGTTTTATTGCGATATGACTTCATGTATGGAACGCTTAATGTCTGCAGAAAAAACAAATACATTACTCAATGAATAAATTTTCCCTTCTCCGAGCTATATATGAAAAAGTAAAAGAAAAAAAACAATAAAGCCGTTTTTCCATTTACAATTAATTAAGTCTAAATGGGTATGGCTAAGTTCTTTTTTTTTTTTTCTCTTGTATTTCTTTAACTCATTCTGAAGAAAGCTTATTAAAGCTAGGGTGCAGGAAATGGAATGAATAAGATAGCTTCTTGGAAGTCATCAACTATGGGCAATAGCTGTGCTTTTTCCACGGTTTTCCAAGTAAGGGTGATATTAATGCCCTTCTTTCCATTAGGAAATTGAAAAGGCAGAAACCCATACGAATCCTGAGGCGGATGTGAGACTAACGTCTGAACTCTAAAGGGAGGGAAAAACAAAATAACTTTCCACTGTAGACCACGTTGATCATAAGGCATTCTCTTTCTTTTTGTGCCCAAAGAATAAACTATAGAAACTCTGGAAATCTGGTCAGAATCCAAAGAAACAAAAAAAAGTTCCACCGTTAAAGTACACAGCCTACAATTACAGCTCCATAATTATCTTTATGTTTTGTTGTTCAATGGGATGAATAAAATATCAAGGCTGTTAAATTGAAGTTGGTAACTTGGTATACCTTAAGAGAGGAAGAGAAAATTATATAACCCTTATAAATTAAGAAGCAAGAACCCTAGGGAGAAACCCTAGGAGCTAGTTTGCCTGAGTATTTTAGGGTAACTTCTAGAAGCACAATTAGTTGAGGCTAGCTTGCACCCATAACTGTAATAGTAATATTTTAATAATGTGTAAGAGAATATATGTAAGAAATGCAAAATTCAAGGAGAATGTCTGGGAAGTAAAAGTACCTCGACTTGATTTTGAAGGAATTTGATATATCCAATAGCCTCCATTAGTACGGACGCTGTATCTGTCTGTAGTATTCTCCCCCCCCCCCACCCCACATGCAAAAAATACACGTCATTTTCCATTAATTACTCACTAAACCAAACAACCTTAAACTTCTTTCTTTTTTTTTTTCTTGCAGTGGTAATAGTAAGTTGTTTTATTATTGTGCTTCTCTCCACATACTTCAAAGTTTATCATTTGATTTATATGATTATTTTTAAGTGTTATATTTAATAAATTTAAATTTTCAATTTCAATTCTTATATTTTCGTTTATCCAAACTCAAAATTGCCTATTTTATAATAAATTTTTTTAAAAAAAGGGCAAAGAATTTACCTTGCCAAAAGGAGCAACCAATTGTTGGAGAGCTGCAATTCTATCTCCCAATTTCTCTTTCCTAACCTGTTGAATGCAAACGCAAATAATATAAGGTTGGAAACTGTAAAATTAGCAATCTTGTCTTTGATCTTGAAAAAGCGTTTAGCTACCATTAAAATTAATCACGAGCTACTAATAATGTGCTCAAAATCACGTTTTTTTTTTTGGTCCTTATTAGGCACCTTAAAGGGAGGGCAGGAAGCGCGTGACTCCAAACGAGATTTCTTGGCTGTTGCACCTGCTGTTGCCTTTGCTTCCGCTAAAATGCTCGGTTTCTTTGCCTCTATTATTTCAGTGGGGAAGGGTGATATCTTTCATGAAGTGCAAAGATTAAAGATGATCAGTTGAATGATCACCAAAAAGCAGTTTAAAAAACAAAATAGAATAAAATAAAAAAGGCATGAAGTTCTGGTAAAGATATATGCATACAAACGATTAAAGCTGAAGATACCCCATTGCTTAGCAAAAGATCAAAGGCTGTATATTTCCTTTAAGTGGGCGTTACTTGGAACCAGAAAAAATATTCTTACTTATGAATAAAGATATTCAACTTTTCAGTTTTTTTCCTTAGCCATTTAATAAAGTACTTGACTAATATTCAAGGTTGTTCAACTACCTATTAATGGAGTATTAGATTGGAATATATGATTAAGGTACTGAACAGCTACTTGATCTTACTGATTTCATCCAACACTCCGATCAGAATTAATTTTCATAGGAGCTGATAAGATTACACTGCATGATTTAAGTTGAGTGCATGAGAAAAAATAATAATAAATATTGCATGCAGTGCCATATATCTGAGCCATGGCCGAGCAGTGTTAAAATTATACTGGCAATAATGTTTTGTACTGAAGGTCTGGTTTGTGGCAGAAATGAATGCTGCTACAAGAAAGAATAGAAAGCACTTACTTTACTAGGGCTATAAGCTGGCCTCTGATTTGACTGCTGAAAATGGTGGTGATGAAAACCAAAAGAAGGGCTGATCTCTTTGTATATACCAAGATTATTATGATCACGCGAAGGATTGGTAAAACTGCTTCTGCTACTAAATCTTGCAGGACTTAAGAGATCCAAGGCCTCCAAATTCATGTCGAAGGAGCTTGGGATATTAGGGGAAGATGCTTGGCTCAAATTTGAAATATTTATACTAGGATATATCTGGCTGAAATTCCTTCTACTTGGTAAACAAGTACTTCCAGGGATAGAACAATTCTGGGTGGTTGAGTAAAATTCTGATCCAGCTGAAAACATTGGAAAACCAGAAGATATTGTCTTGAGCAATAGTTTCTCGCTAAGATCATGCAAGTCTTTTTGCTCATTATTCTTTAAGTAGTTTGTAGGAGGTAGCTGACGAGAATCTCCGACATCCCTTGATGAGGTGTCGCTTAACATTTCAGTGAATCTTGTGAGAGATTCTGAGAGCTCTTCCTTGATTTTGGCCAGGTGTATGTCATGGCAAGAATGGGTGGCGAAGCTTCCTTCATTGTTAGTCCAGTCTTGGATCATGGAACTGTTTTGAGAAGAATATGCTAAAATGCTATTTTTCTGCATTGAGTGTGAGATATCCCCATTGTAAACTGGAATGAACTCACTGGTGTTCCTGCAAAAAATCAAACAAAAAAAAGGGGTATAAATTTCCTAAAATGAAAGACAAAATGAACAAGCCACTGGAGGATATGGAAAGCAATTAAAAGATAAGTGATTTTACTGTACTTTGTGAACCCACAAGTTCAAGGAATCCAAAGACAATACAAATGAAAAAGAAAATATTCTCCTGAAAATCAATTGATAATCAACAAAATCAACCAAGTAAAATTTAACTACATAATTCTGATTGATGCACATCAAATCAGAAAAGAAAAAGGAAAAAGATTCCGGAGTTAAAGTAAATTCATGATGAGTGAACTGTGAAGAGCAAAATATTTGTGTACAAAAGCTTAATTAGAGAGAGAGAAGTGACTTACAAAATAATACTTGAGGAGGTTGGGGTCCAAGAATGGGTACTGCTTGCAACTCCATAACTGGGTGGGATAGGTAAAGAAGAAGACCCAACAAGCTGGTCTTGGAGCTGGTGTTGGTGATGGACATTTTCAGGCTCCATAATGACAAATTTTTTTAAAAGAAAAGGCTTGAAAATCCCAAGATTGAGTAATTAAAATTCCACTAACCAGCTTGTGTCCGGGAATCTCTCACACTAATCAAAGAAAACAGTTCAGGTGACAGCCACATACCTTGTTGCTTTTAGCTAAGCAACTTTTCTCAGTTTTCCTCTTTACTCTTTCAGGTTTCCATCTTAAAGTAGTCTTGAAAAGAAAGGAAGAGAAAACTTGAATAATCCCTTCCCCATACCTCTCTCTCTCTCTTTGTGACTTTAAAACTTTAATTATTTATTTTTCTTTTCAGACAAACTTTTTTGCAGCTATCCCTCAATGCAAGATTTCACTCAAAAAAAAAAAAAAACTATCTTTATGTTACAATCCTTTATTGCACTCACTGCAATTACAGGAAGATAATTAATACCTCCTCTAGGCGATGATTATGATCCCTACCTTCGATCCCAAGACTTTCAACAAAGGTCCGAGAAGAGAAATGATAGCAACGACCATGCTTTCTCTCTCCCTTGCCCACTCACTGCAATTGCTTCTATTGTTATCTATTTATAAAATCAGCAATCAGGCTTGGGCTATATACAGTGAACAAATACTTCTCCAACATTTTCCAGTGGAATATGATACAACCTCTTATATTAATTCTTCATCAATAACATGATTGACACACCTTCTCTGATTTCTTGTATTTCTTTGCGTTGTGATCGATCACCTTCAAAAGTACGTAACTAGATCCCGGAATATATTTCTTTAATACGATTTTTTATAAGACAATTCGGATTATTTTTAGGCTTTAAAATCTATACTATATATATATATATATATTGTTTTGTATAACTATAATATGTCGGCTATAAGAAATAACATATGATTTACTTAAGAATTTTAGACATGAAGTTACGTTTTGAACTTTGCCCTATCCGATTCTTCTGGTGGGTTTGCACATTTTCTCACTATCATTCATGGAATTTGTGTGTGGTTGAAATCCAATTTGAGTTATTGATGATCAGATCACACCATATCTAGCTATGATTTTATTGAAGACTAGCTAGTTAGTCGGAGTTTCCCATGTGTGAGGGGCCTCCCCCAACTACGTTGATGGAGTAAAATTATATATTCCTTTTTTCTTT
This sequence comes from Durio zibethinus, assembly GCF_047325235.1. Lineage (NCBI taxonomy): Eukaryota > Viridiplantae > Streptophyta > Magnoliopsida > Malvales > Malvaceae > Durio > Durio zibethinus. The sequence goes on from NC_143162.1 coordinate 36,996,126, forward strand.
TGTACTAGTAATATACTCCTTTGTTATTTATAGATAAGAAGCTTACATCTCACCCTTGTAATTTCCTGTCTCTTAAACCCGTCGTTTTGAAAATTTTATATATATAAATATTTATTTATTTATTTTTTGTGTAATACGGTACAAAAACCCAACTAACAAAGGATATAGTGTGGGAACGCCACAGCACCAGCATCCGCATTGAAAATTATTTTAATTCCAGGAGGTGGATCATGAAAGACGTTCAAGTGGGGAGATTGATTGAGACTCCATTTGGCCATCCAATTTGCAGCAAAATTATTTTCTCTATGCATATTGAGTTGCAATTCCAATTGACCCCACTATAGTTTACATTTTTTTTTTACTATTTGTTTATATTTAAATTAACATTATAAAAAATTAAGATTTGCAATTTATTTTTATTGAATGAAGATTTAGATATTATAAGTTATAATATGGTAATCATGTTTTTATACACTTATAATTTTCTAATTATTGTCTAAAATATAATTTTGGATTCACTCCAAAATTGTTTCTACAGATGACATACATACATGTATTTATTCATACTATTTCGTAATAATGCCTCGGATACAGACGATTCTGATATACATTTAATTTCTCAATGATTTCGTTTCTTCCCATGTAGGCCATAGTGGCAAACAATAACCCTAGAATAAATCCCTACCCTTTTCTCTACATTTATACATACTAATTCCTTTGCGATTGTGATCTACAACCTGTAATACTTCCTCTCTACCTTCTTCCTACTACACATTTAATTGTTTTTAAAAAAAAAAACTATTAAAATTTAAGTTAGAAAATAAGTATAAGACTAAAATTATACATGTATAGAATAAAACATTAATTGACGTGCTTAATGATGAAAATTTTATATTTTCAAATTAAATCTTGATGTATAAATATAAGAGAGGGGGGAGTAGTGATTCTTACGTCTGAAATATCCTTTTTGACTATGATGAGGGTGAGGAAACGAATCTGTCAAAGAGCTTAATTTTGTCTGCTTCTGAAGATATATATGAAAAAGAGAGAGAGAAGGGATACATATAGGTAGATTAAGTATGATTAAGCTGTGATTCCGTCAAAGAACAAGTATGATAATTTGATCACTTCCTACAAAAGTTCACATCATTCCAAAAGTTGATGGGAGAGAATTTGAGATGAGAAACAGAGCATGGGGCGTCGGCCATGGCCAAGCCCCAAGCTTCACTTTGCTTGCTTTTTTTCTTTTTTCTTTTTTTTTGGCCCTTTTACTCTCTCTTCAGCACGCCCATCGCGTCTTACACCTTGTATGATATGTATAGCTTTGTTTATTTATTCCTACTTTTTGTTTAACCCTTTTCGTTCTTTATAGCCCTTTTATTAAGGGTTGTTTTCTTTTTTCCTTTCTCTTCTCCTCCAAGCTTTTCTTCTTTATTGAGAGAGAGAACTTTTATCCTTTCCCTTGCTTGTGACCTTTTACATATTTCCCAGTTTCACTATCTTCCAAGATTCATTCATAAAAGCTGCTTCTTCATCAGATTTCAATTACAATAATGTCTCTCTCTCTCTCTCTCTCTCTCTCTCTCTCTCTCTCTCTCTCTCTCTCTCTCTCTATAAATGTATTGAATAAATTTTTACTCTCACTTTCATGAGGAATCTTTTAAAGGAGGTGAAACACTGTTTATATATTAATAGGATGGCCAGTAATTATTCATAAATTATCTGCTTATCCTTGAGTTAATTTTGCTACATTTTTTATCGATAATGTTGACTAAAATGATAAAGAAATTTTTTTTTTTTTTTTGTGTAAGTTCAAATCTATTCAAAAATTATAAAAAGATAATTTTTTATATTATATGAATTTTTAAATCCGATAAACTTACTTAGACTGATAAAAAAGAGAATATATTAGATAAAATTCAAAAATGTTTTATCGCTTAAAAAAATCGCCTCAGAGTCTCAACTCTAAGGTGTCATTATTGAGAATAAAATAACCTTGGGTGCCACTTGCTAGTGAAGGATATTTAGGTTTAGAAAAGGAGGGATGAATCATATAGAGAGCTCTTTCCCCTAATTGAGAATAAAACAAAACTTAAAAGAACAAAGCGACATATACAAAAGTGATCAACTCTCATTCCTTTTAACACTACAGTTAAAAACTTTTCCACTTTGCAAAGTGATTCAAAGTTTCCATCTTACAATAATTAAGCAGATTCATGGGTTTCGAAAGTTTCCAACCTTAGTTTAGAAAATCAAATACAAAGGATGGGAAAATAAAATAGTGATAGTAAATATTTAAAAGCAGAGAAAATGCTGATTCTTCTTCTATGGTTACACTAATATTCCGAATCCTGTTGCAAACAAGAAGCCTCATTAGCCCCTCTAAAAGCATTTTTGCTATGGTTAATCACTTTTTAGGGGTCCATCATCATCAGAAAATAAAGCCTACATCACCTTTGTTTTTTAAGTGTAGCAGTCAGTCCACAGTCAAGGGTCAAACATCCACTTCCTAGTAAGATATATACTCTTATCAGTTTAGATGGTAAAGTTATCCAAATTTGTAGATAATATTAGATTAATTTATTCTAACTTTTTTTTTTCTTTTCTTTATAGAAATAATATATAATTAGTAGGCCATGATAGTGAATAAAAGCATTAACAATGTTCAAATGCCTCCTTTTCTTTTGTGCATGGACTGATTGGAAAGTATGTTAGTCTAGATTTCCTTATTATTCAGTCAAGTTGGTCTCCAAATTCACATTTTAAAGAAGTCTATTTAGAGAACTTTGCCTAGAATATTCTCAATTTATAATCTTAATATTATCTTGTCCCAACTGATATGAATTCCATGATGACCATTCTATCATTCTCGAATTAAGTGCTTAGAGCTTTGAACAATTTATTATTATTATTATTTAAAGATGATAGGATTTATTAATATTTAATCATTAAAATTAAGAATTCAATACTTTATTAACAGATTATAAAATTATTGATAAAACTTCGATTAATAATGACAAGTACCTAACAATCATCTACATCTTTCCATTAATTTGTTTTTCTTCACACATGGTCAACATCTTACCACATAATTTTTTTTTTTGTACTATATGGATTGATAGATTCACTAATTGTAATATGCCATTATCATGTATAAATCTGTATCTATAAATGCATATATATTACAAAAGTTTATGTATATATGAACCGTTCTCAAAACATAAATTTTGCTTCCTAATTTTCTATATAAACTTCATAATCTTGGTATATTTGAAGACTTTGTTCAAAAATTTTAACTAAATAAACTAACATATTAAGTCAAAAAAGTTACTATAAAGAAATCAATCTTAAAATCATTTTAAAAAATTATTACATATTATATGCAAGCTCTTTTCCCCTTACCTTTTTCCATTTCAATTGTTTAACCTCTTTTAATGCTTGTGCTTTTCCCTACTGTATATATAGATATTGCAACTTTTTTGAGTCAAAAAAATTTTACAAAGCCCTTAAAAGTGGGTCTAAAGTTTTTGTAAGACTTAAAGGTATGTCTTAAGAAGAAGACAAACACTTTGTCATGGCAGAATATATGCTTTCTCTCAAGCTTAGGTCGCCATTGAAAATCCAACACAAGGGGCCAGTGCTTTCTATTCTATTACCCCCACTAAACCCCATTCATATAAATATTTCCTTGTTCTGTCTGATTCCTTTATCTTCCTATAATCTATTTATAGGGTTTTTTTTAATAGCTTTGGTACAATTAATGCAAGATCTTCCAACAATAACGGTGCAGATTAGCCACACGTTTGCTATCTTTGTTAATATATTCAGCCAGTCAGCCCAATGATTCAAACACTTTTGCTTATCCATCTTTCAGTTTCCATCTAAGAACAGACCACTTTCATCAAAGTTTTATCTTTGGTTCTTCCGATATGAAATCTTTGATGGATCATGTTCTCTACATAATCAAAAAAGGAAAAAGGGTTTGTTTCAAGGATCATATATAGGAAACATGTAAGACAGACAGTGTTGACCAGATTCTTTTTCTTTAAACATATTTTCCCGGATAAAAAGCTAGATAATGAGGCTTCAGAACTTGTAGAAATAACCACATGGCCGCTGCCCGGAGCTTTGGAGGAAGAACTTGGTGGGTGAAGAGCTTTATGTGCATGCTTTTCAAGGCAATTGAGGGTTCCACTCCATCTCCACCTCCCACTTGAAAGAAAAGTACTTAAATGTTTCTGATCTGCATCTTGCTTCTAAGCAGATTTTAATTTAACAAAGTTCTTAAGACGTTTCTTATCCAATTTTATATGATACGACCTTCGAAAAGAAATAAAGAAATTGAAAGAGATAAAGGAAAAAAAAAAAAAAAAAGAAAGCCTTTGAATAAGTGTACGGCAAGAGAGGAAGACACAATAAAAACAAAACTAAAGGCTCACTGATTGCCTTGGTTGATAGATGATTAAAAGTTAGACGCATCCAGAAATGCGATGGAAAGGCCGAAAAGGGCATGTGAGATGCATGGGAAAAGAAAGTAATCGAAACCAATCTTTCTCATCAATATATTTCACAAGCAAAGATCATCACTTCTTTATGAATGACTTGTATTAAACGTAAAACTATTCTTTCTTCTTTTTTTTCACTTTCATTTATCATTTAATGAAGTAACCTTAACATAAACGCAATTCAAACAAGCGAAATCATTAGATTTTTGCCGTAAAAGTTATCATATATAGGCATGTGTATATCATGTGCGTGTATATGTGCAAGTAAATATATATCTACATGTATGTCTGTATTGTATAGATTTTGTGTATAATAAAAATTATCAACAAAAAAGTGATATTTTTGGATGAATATGAAATTGACATGTTATTGCCAAAAGAAAAAGGGACAAAATTTGTCTCTTTCTGGCTACTTGGTATAACTATCAAGTACGTAATGAAAGAGGAGCAGCTGAGATTAAAAGCCAAAGAGAGATTTCTTTCAAGTTTTGATACACTTACCCAGGTGTTTACTTCCATTGTAAAAAATGAAAAAGCAAAATGAAACAAGAAGAAATGTAATACTTGCGCTGGATTTTCACGGAATGGAGTCAGGAAGAGTGACCAACAATGAATCTTTTCTGTTGTTTTTCTAATAAATTGTAGAACAACTGTACATTTACAATTCCACGCAAAAGAATGGCTGTGATTCTTGCATCAATGATCTAAAATATGAATACGACTTATCGCAAAAATGTCTGGAATAATTCTATTGTACCAGAAATTGGAAATAATTAATCATTCTAAGAGCGAAACAAAATTCAGGTAGTCTTTCTTGTAATGCCATAAATGTGCCAATGGAAGGTCACTTTGATGCACTAAGTAAAAAGATGTCTAGTTAGTGAGTATCTAGGCACTACTCCCATGTTCAAAACCTCAAAATGCCCTCCTTCGCTTCTGGGAAAAGGCAGATTCCAGCTCTATTCCGGTCTCCAGCTCTCTCTCTATCCAGGCTTCACTGTCTACCTCATCATCTCTGCCTTCCACATACTTCAAATTTGCAGCTCTATCACATCTCCTCCTCTTCAAGTTCTCTCTAATCCTGTCAGCATCACTCTTACTAAAGGTATTTCGAACAGATACAATCTTAACACTTGGGTTCAGGCCAGATTCCTCTGTTCTTATCTCACACTCGCCTTCACCATTGTCAACAACAGTACTTGCACCACTATCACTGGTTTGACATGGTAAACTTTCCTTTGCACTGACTTGTTTATTGCCACAGGCCAGTGATGAAACAATTGTAAAACTTGGGTTCTGGTCAGACACCTCTGTTCTTGGCTGATCCTTGTCACTGCCATTCTCAACAACACTACTTCCACCACTATCACTTGTACGTTGTGGAAAAACTTGTGCCATACTAACTTGGCTGACACAACTGTTCATAGATTTGCTAAGTTTGCTATTCTCAGGTTCAGCACTTGACTGACTCTTGGCAAGTGACACACTCAAAGTGCATGATTGCGTGCCACTGATCAATGCCTTTCCAGCTAAAGCAATGGAATGACTGGCCCCCTCGTGTCTTGATGGTAAAGTTCGTTTTTTGTCTTGCTCTAACAACCTGACCATCTGCTGAGTGACCTCTGAAAAATTTTGCAGTAGAGTTTTCAATTGAACTACAATAGTTAAGCACACACAAAAGCAATGAAAGATAGCCATCCCCAGTTTAAAAAAAAAAAGGAGAGTTAAGAACTACCATGCATGATATTTCAGAGAAACGTTGCAAAAAGCTTGAGTCATTTATATTTATTCCATAAGAAGAAAAGCATCTGTTAAGGTTAACGAAGGTGATTTGAAACAAGGAAGTTCTGCATGATCCATGTCTACCACTTTTTCAAAGTGTGGGGAATAAATTAGAACCTCACCCACGTGTTTAATTTTTGCATATTTCCTGTTCATTAACAATATAATGACCATGAGTAAGAATTAAAGCAGATACATATAAATAGGCAGAAAGATATCTGTATTACAAACCTTGTAATTGTTTAGGTGAAATATCAAATTCCAACCACCATACTTTCCCCTTCTCCATTGGCAGCTTTACTTTTTGGAATTTAGCAGCAAGACACAAGGAACCAGCTGCAATGTAATGGGGTTTGTATTGCAAGCACAAGGTTGTACGAAGCCTGCTAGTTCCATTCATGAAACTATTTAATATCATAAAGACACAAGGAAATGATCTAAAATTTACATAAAAATAGCATAAATATGAGTATTTTTCATTAGAATGAACAAATCCTCACCAATCATTCACGAAATTCCAAGCTACTTTTAAGAGGTTAGGAAAAATTTCCAATCTCTTCACAGCTGCAACAAGGGGCTTGTAAGGGAGTTGGATATCAAGATCAAAAGCAATTGTTGCCAACAAAAGCCTCTCCCCAATCAAGACCAATTCCTTCTGCTTATCATAAACTTCCTGCATAGAAAAAAGTGAGAAAAAAATTAGGATAGTATGATTATGAGAAAACATGGAGTTGTGCTGAGAAAAGCAAATTAACATACTCTCTTTCTGATTCTTCCTGGAGCAGAAGGATCCCGTTTATAGATAATTTCATAGCCCACAACAATAACATCCCGCAGCAAGCATGGTGTTTCCTCTATTTTGCCGGCAAGAAATGTGCTTACAGTTGCAATAGTCTGCACAGTTCACCAACATGTTCAGAATTGAGAAATTCAAGACAGCTAGATTTGAACAATTTAATATTTAAAAACATCTCAGCTTCACTTTCTCTATGTTAAGAAAAGCTAAGTTTTCCATAAGACAATTATCAGACAAAAAAACTAACAAATATTAGAAAATAAACAATAATACGTAATAGTATTATGTGCATAATCATTCATTACTAAAATCAAATCACTAATGTTCTGTTTCCAAACAATGCAGTTAAATTTTAACCTAATTGTTTGCTGATCATGCACAGTACTTTACATTTGCATCTATTCTATACTGGCACCCATACTCACAAACTGAAAGTTCTATATTTTGAATGAAAAAATGAAGAAGCATTAAAACAGAGTAATACAACATCTACCTGCCAATCATTCTTTGCGTGAGATTGACGCATGTAATACCGATGGCACAACATCATTGCACATGCTATAGCCACTTGAGGCCTGCAAGTAAAATTTTCAATCACCATTTCTAGTAGTATAGTAAAACATAAACCATATTTGAGGAGTTAAATTGGTGTATCAAAAAGCAAACAGATGTATTCTACAAGCATGTTTATTATTTTTCAATCTCAAGTACAAGGAGTATGAAGTAAAAAAACAATTGTTACACCTACTAAACACAAAGCCAAAGATTAACTTTTAACCAAATCAGAGTAGACTACTTCAAAATGGACATAGTCCCAGCACTTACACTTTAAGCTTCATCCCAAGCTCTTGAATAAACAAACAATACGTCTTTCGCAACTGTTCCTCTCTTCCAAGGTCGATCCCGTCCTTCCTCGATGGAGAATGGTTTTCAATTTCTTCTCTGCTAAAGTACCACTTGCGTGTAAATGAATCCGGCAGCTCTGACAAACACATGCCAGCTGCAAATCTCGAATTCATGTGCAGCAGTTTTGCCATCATTACAATAAAAATTAAACAAGCAAAGCTCAATTAGTGGTTGTCTTATCATAAATTTCACCTCTTTCTGTTAAATCAAGGAACCAAAGTAAAATTAAACCGTCCAAATGTTGGTAAATTTCTATAGTATAACTAAAAAGCCCAATATTTTTCTCTGTTACTAAAAAGGGTTATTTGGCTAAAAAAGAAAGGGTTTTAAGTTAAAAAGAAATTAATCAAGCCCTTCAAGGAAATTAAAGTTCTGAACCGAATTATTATTAATTTATGTGACCTGATTCATGATAAACATAATTCAAAATTGACGTAAAGCACATAAAATTAAGCAATAGAAGAAATCTGGTAGAAAATGGAAACAAGAAAAGAAACAGACAACGAAATAAAATTCAAAAAAGGAAAAAAAGTAAATACCTGGGGAAAGATTGACGAGAAATCTAAAGAATTTTGGAGCGGTTTCTGTTAACAGTAAAAGCCTAATTTTTCAATTACCGATGAAACTGTTTCCTTGTTTTCAGGCAAAATTGATTTGAGTTGTGTAATTGAGTTGACTCCGGTTTTCAAGTCTTTTTCTGTTTTCCAGTAGAAAACGTAGCTTGGCAGCTACGCATGCGCGTGAAGCGTCTTGTCTGAGCGCGTGCAGTTGGTATCTAAGTTGGGATCTCTTTTACTGATTCGAGATTCCAACGGCCTGAGAGCTAAGGCGGTAGTACCCATCACCCGGCCCTCACGAAAATCCAAAAACATTGCAAATGGACACAAGCCCAATGGTAAACAAGCAACCCATGACTCAATAATAATTGGGCTATATGCTTTTGATGGCCCATTATTTGATAGTGAGGGAGCCCATTCTAGATCCAGTGACTCTAAGAACTGGGCTAAAGTGTCGTGGCCTTTTGGAGGCTTCTTTGAGCTTAGTGTTCTTAGATCTTTTGGCAGCTTCAAGTTCATCGATTATTTTACGTAAATGACGTTGTAATTAAAAAAATAAAAATAATTTTATGAACTAATTTAAATTTAAAAATCTTTTCACGCCATTATTCTCAATTACTCTTTCTTGCATAAAGGGTTTTTACATTCACATCAACAACAACAATAATAATAATTATAATAATATTATAATTATAATTATTATTATATACGTAATGGCCAACCCAAGTGATGCAATGGATGAGCCAATAAATTATTTTAGTATTATTATTTTTTATTTTTATATATTAAAAAAAAAAAGAAAGAAAGAAAAAAGAAAAGAGATGTTGGGATTTTGACTGCAGTTCACGCGATGCTGTGGCTGTTCAAACATTTTTTCCTTGGTTACGTCAACAAGATTGATAATGCTAAAGAAAATGACTATTTTCTTCATTATTTGCGCGTTTCCATTCTTCCTTTCTGCATGGTATAAAAATGCAAGACCCGCAGCTTCTTCGTTCAATTGGATAAAACTATCTTTTTTAATAAAAAAATTTTGAATTCGAATTTCGTTAATAATAATTTATTGATATTATTTTAAATATATAATTTATAATTATTTATTTTAATTTATTAGATACAATATGTTTTATTTTAATTTAAAAAATTAAATAATTTATCTATTTTAAATTTTTTTTATTAAAAAAAATGCAAGCATAAAGCACTTGATCATAGTAGTTTGGATTTCATGAACTCCATCTTATGCAAATTTTGCATAATTCTATTAGATCAGAACTCAACTCTTGATCCAGAGTTAGAGTTCAATGACTGAGATGAAAAATTTGGATAGTTGTATGAGACAAAACGAAATGTGATTTCAAAGTTAGTGATAATATGGTACAGTTAACCACATTAAAAAAATATTAACTGCTAAACCCACTTAGAGGTTTTAAAACAGAAAATTAACTGTATGTTACTATTAATTAATATATACTTAATTGTACTCCATAATGAAAGGATAAAAGCGTCTTTAAATGCAAAGCAAGTCTCTTTCAAGAAAATTGAAATTAAAGAAACAGAATATTCATCCAATTGGGTGGGTAGTGGACTCATGTAAGTTTAAAATTATTGTACATTTCAACCATCAATTTGTCATCTCAAGCAAAATGGAAGTAAATCAAATCAAATAATTTAGGGTAGGTTTGAATGAGAAAGGAATTTTATTGGTGGAAAGATTTTCAAATTTTTAAAATATTTGGATTTCAAAAGAAAGATTTTAGAAGCTTCAAATTTAATCTAAAGAGATTAATTTTGTTAAATTAGGCATAGGAAACCGTTAGTTGAATTTAGGCAATTAGGCATAGCGCATGGGCATGGCCGATGCCACATTGCAGTTACATTAATTAATCAACATCAATGGAATCCTAATGTTCCACTTTATATATTTTGCTCTCTTATCTTGTTTTCATGGTCCCTAGGAAATTCACATTTACTTTTCTAATGATAGTGGGTACAAAAAGAAATATAGATTATCTCAATAATTTGAAGCCAGATTAGAAACATTTATTTTGAGTCGGATTTGGATATTAATAAAATATAATTTAAAATTGCACAAAAATTTATCTTGTCAATTGATCTTATCTTATTATTTTTTTAATCTTAAATTAGGTATGTAATTAATTGAGTTTGAATTAATACAATATTAAATCTGAGTTCGATTCAAAATTCGAAATTTAAAACTCAATTCGAATTCGATCGAATTTTATATTTATAGCTCTAGCTTAATTCGAGATAGAAATCGAGCTATTCAAACTCACTCGATTATATTTGATTAATATATAAAAATATGTTCAATTCTTATATTCGATAAAAACTCGATTATTTATATTTGAACTCGAGCTCGAGTTTGAAATATTTTATTAATTAAAATAATAAAAATATATTTAAGTATAAAAAATTCGATTAGACTCGTAGATTACTAAAATCGAGTATAAAAATCATTGAATTCAGCTCGATCAATAAGTTAAGTTACTCGAACTTGAGCTCAATAATAATTGAGTTAAATTCAAATTTTATTCGAATCGAATTTGAATAATTTACGAATATCAATATATCATTTATATTTCTATCTTAAACAAATGCCTAAATTATAAAAAAATAATATATCTAATTTATTAATAAATTAATTAATCGCATATTCATTCTTTAAAATTTTTGGAATAAAATCTTAACTTTCTAACATTTAAAGGTAATTAAGCACTTTCATTTAAACCAATAACACTCCATCAATTGTGCAAATTATATTAATGATACAACTAACTTTCTGACCGGTCTTTAAGAAATTGTCAAGTACTGCCATATACTGCATAATACAACAAGTCAAAATTAAGTGGATTTGCTTATTTGAAAATTTTTCATCAAAAAAATTTTTAGCTATATGGGCGATGTGAGTTATGTACTAACAATTTTTAATCTTATCTTTTCCTTTTTTTAAAGGCTAATAGGGTTTATCTAAATGCTGGCACTGCTCAGTTCATTTAATATTATTGTAAATAATAGGATAACGTTAAACCAGGGCTTAATTTAGTTAACTTTTACAATTAATTTTAAAAAATAATATTTAAAATATCTGATTCGAATCCCAACATGTATCTCATATCTCTGAAACGAGGGCTGTTTTATAAAATATATATATGATAACATTAAAGTTTGCAGAATGTAAGAAGATGTGGCACGTCGCTCTCAGTCATGAAAATGGAGATGACAACCATTACTCCACCCATCATTTACACAAAGAAAAAAAAAATGTTAGAAAGAGCACATTTTCAATGAGATTTTGGCTTAATAACAAAGAAGAGGATTTAAAACTTTGAGATTTTAAATTTAAATTTTATTATGTAAGAGTTTATTTTAATTTTATGTTAGATTTATTAATTTATATTTTAATTTTTTGATTAATTTATTCATTTGATTATTCAATTACGTAATATTTTATCATGATTATAAAATATATTTATAATTAGAAAAAAAAAGAGCAAAATTTGTGATTGCGCTTTGCCACTATGTTTCCTCATTACCTGTTAAATAAATAAATAAATAAGGAAAGAGAAGAATATAACTGGCACTTGCATTTGGTTGGGGCTTTTCCTACTGCCCGCATTCTGTATGCCCACTTTGTCATTTAAATAGAAGCTAGAGATAAGAAGTGCCTTTTTCACTCAAACAAAAAACAAATATATTATTAAAAATGGTACGTATTTGACATGTACTCGAGCATTTAGTGCATAATTTTTACTTAAAAAAAAAAATGGAATCATTTTCTTTTTATTTGAAAATAAAAAAAAATTTATAAGATAAGAATCACTAACCCAAACAATAATTATATTGTCTAATTGTTCTAACTTTAGCCCTCTTTAACAAATCATAAGCAAGTTCATCGTTTATGAAAATCATTAGAAAAACCCACCCTTATCTTATTGGCCTTGTCCTATAGTAACGAATTATTGATTTTTTTTTTAATTTTTATAAAAGAGATCTTAATATAAAGATAAAAAAAAATATAAGTACTTAAATTTATTAAATATTATTTTTAAAATAATTTAATAAATTAAATGAGTTAAATTTCAAATTTAATATTTTATATCTTTCACTTGCCCTTGATTCTTTAAAAACCGTCCATAACATTATATAGCAATTTTAAATTTTTTTTACACCATAATTTCCACTTAATTATTTGATTAGTATTTAACAATTCAAAATTCAAAATCAAGCAAAGTAAAATGTTGCGATAAAAAATTTAAATTTTAATTTAGTTAATTACATTTTAAAATATATATTTTTTATTTTAAAATTACGACCTACCTTATTCAAAAAATATTGTGGAATGTATATCCAAGTGCTTATAAACTGAAAAATAATTCCAGTCAAAGCATATGTAGATCAAATTTCATTGCTTAGCTGTAATGAAAAGGGGTTAATTAATGGTTTTTGTTATTGGGTTGATGACAAAAATGGCATTTAAAAACTGAGCATGTGAGTCATGAGAGAGCCAAGTCGGGTCGGACAACAGTAAAATCCCCTCCGTTTTCCTTTGAAATTCTTGAATGACGACGATCATGATTTGCTTTTCAATAAAGGAAATTTATTCTCTTGGATGCTCATTCCAATCGATATACCTAATTAATGTCGGTCCTACTATTAATTACTAGCATCTCTCCAAAATATGCTATCCCATCTGCTTCCATTATTAATAATAATAGTGGATTTTCTTAATGAATATGCTAAGTAGAGGAGCCTATGTGCCCCAGCTCGATGCATCCAAAATATTTTTTATTTTTTTAGGGTATTCTTTAAAATTAGAATTGGCAAAACCACTATATGGGTGAAAAAAAAAATATATTTTTTAATTTTTAAAGTGAGAATACATATGCATTCTTAATTTTATTTAATTTATTATTATTATTTTTAATATATTAATTTCACTTTACTTACAATGTCAAACAATATCAAACTCGATAAGAAAGTTTGTAATATTATAGATTATATATTAAGTAGTAGTAGTAATATTTTATTTAAAGTTTCAATACCTTAAATCGATTATCGACAAGTGATTGATTTAATTAATTGAGATTCTTCTTTTTCGATAAAAAATTTTTGAATTTAAATCCTGCAATTGATCGTTTGTGATTATCTCGAATGTATAATTTACAGTCATCTATTTTAAATTATCAGATTCGACATATTTTACATTAATCTGAATGATTAAATAATTTATCTACTCTAAAATTTATCTTGCCAAAAAAAAAAAAACCTTAAATCAATTTATCATATTAATTATCAACTACATTTGATACAAAAATATTTCTATAGATAATATTAATCAAATGTAAAATTTTTTTCAGACACTAGTTAGCAAAACCCGATTAGAGAATCAAATTCAATTTAATTTTTTTAAGATATAATAATTTTAACTTCTTAAAATCTATTTAAATAAATAATGAGATTAAAAATTATAATCAGAATAAAATTAATCATTATAATGATGAAATTAAATATTATAAAAAATGTCATAAAGTAAAGTGGGGCGGGCCATCTATCCATTTTTCATTGGTGGAAATTATACGAAATAATAGCTCAGTTCATTTCAAATGGAACCACAGTGAATTTAATTTTAATTAATTAAGGTAATATATATATATATATATATGATTTTGAATTTTCTAAACGATGATGACAACTCTGTTGGATTTATATGACTTTTTTGAGATTTTTATGTCTCTTAATTTGGCACAATCTCATATTTTCTTATCAATGAATTCAACGTATTTGACATTTTGGCCTAAATTTATAATGAAAATCCGCATGTATACAAGAAAATTAATTAGCAGTCTTCTTACTCATCATAAATATCGTATGATTAAGATTTATAAAGTTATAATAAAACATAAAATCATATTTAAATACTTTTCCAAAATAATAATAAAAAAGCAGTCAGATATTCACCTTAAGATACTGAAATTACAGTAATTTCTCTCATTATTAACAGAGAAAGTAAAAAAAAAAAAAAAAAAAAAAACTTTGAAGCAGCTTCTTCAAATTAACCCATTTTGTTCTCCATTATGAAACCCATTTATATCTCCATTTTCTTCTGTATCAAGACCCTCCTTCATGTAATACTCAAACTTTTCAACCATACACTCTGGCACTGAAACTTGCACTCTTACCGCATCAAAATTACCTACCACCGGTAAAAACAAGCAGTAAATATCACTTGTCAAAGGGCCCATATGCAAAGGCTTCCCTTCCCCGAAATCTAAATCCTCTAACCCCAACCTAGCCCATTGAGAAATTACCAAGCTCAAAGAAGTATCCGTTTTGACATTTTTGTCCTCCAACAAATCAATCATTGACCTCACATGACCATCGGTTAAACTCGATTTGGCTTGCTGGATTAAGTTTACCGCGTGGTGTAAATTCGCGGTGACTAAATCTTTTACCGCGCTCTCAGCGCAAGCGAGAACAAATCCATTCCCGTAATAGCCCTGCGGCATTTCCGGATTTAATTTTTTCCTAACGTTGACGGAAAACAGGAGCTTGACGTTAAGTGAAGGGGACATGCCCAAGAATCGAACCCACGAGCGCCACGTGTGCGAGGCCAGTGCCTCGAAGGTGGTGCATTTGAGGGATGGAACGCACTGTCGTTTGAGCCGAAGGACGTGGGAGGTGGTGAAGGTTAAGGATGTTGGCACCAGTTGCTGGGACTGTAAATACTGGCTGATGTCCACGTGGCCATTGCAGTCTTTGAGGTTATTTCTGGTATATCCGAGGTGGGTATGGGTAACTTGAGGAGGATCTCGGGGTTTCAACACGTGCCGGGAGTGGATGGGTAAAATGGGAAGATCAAGTGCTGGGCTAGTGACCAAGTGGGACCAAGCGTGCAGGAACTGGGATGTGCCAATGCCGTCACATATACAATGATTAATAGCGGTGCAGAGGATCATACCTCCACAGCGAAGATTCGTTACCTGCACCAAAAATAAAAAATTAAATTAAATTCAAAGGTAAAAAAAATAAAAATTTAAGATAAAGTACTCAATTTTACGCATAATTTCATATTTGACTAATTTTTTAAAGAGTAATTTCTCTATTAAATCAATATAAAAAATATATTCTTAGGATATCACTCATAAGAAATTAAATTCAAACAAAATTTAAAAATATCATAATTGAATTGATAGCTATAATATTAAAATCAATTTCAGAATTAAATATCTCTGATTTTAACAATAACTCAAAAGACATAAAAAAAAATCGAAAATGTCCTAATTTAATAAAAGAAGAAGGAGAAAGGATGAAAAAAAAAAAAGCTCTCCAACTGGCAACTGGTGAAAGGAACAAAAGAAGAGAGAAGCAACATTTGCGAGGAGAAAGGTCATTTTCTTTGAAAATAACATGAACAAATTTTTACAAAAGCAAGGGAAAACGGTGTCGTCTGGCAATGTAATGGTTGAATGACACCAGTCATCAGATGAACAGAGTGATGTCATTTCCCATTGCATTGTACTCAAGAATTTGCTTGATGGTTGCATTATCAAAGAAATATAGTAGTAGGCATTATTATTATTATTTTGTTTGAAATATTTGGTGCGGTAATTTTTTTATTTCGATTAATTTAAAATTAAATCGAATTGAATTATATAAAAAGATAAATTTTTTTAAATTTATTCTTTTTTATATACAAAATTTCCAATCAAAATCTTATTTAAAGAAAAATGAATTTTTTACTACTCATAGTAAAAACGTTGGTGCAGTAGGCATTTGTACCAAGGAGAAAGATGACATTGAAGAACTGTACTTATTATTTATCTATAATTAGTAAACTCAATGATTTTGGAGCATTAAACTAAGTTGGGAATCTCAACTCAAAAAAGAAAAATTTTTTTATCTGGGATGGAAAGGAACAAATTGATGGAACCAAGAATTAAATAATTATCAAAAGCTAAGTACAGGGAAGATTTATTAGTTAAATGAAAGCCGACCTGAACTACAAGAGGAGGTATATCAAGGAAAGAGTGAGCTTCAACCCTGTAAAGGAGCTTCCTCCAAGACGTGTTTGGTTTCCAGGAAACCTCAAGAAACTCATCGCAAGTGATCTCCATGAAAGCTTCAGCAAAGACAGCTCCTTCACCATTGCAATCAATCTCCAGCTTCTGATCGTCAAGGCTGCATGTCCTTAACCTCCCAGCTAATGGGTAGTAATATACAAGAACTTTGGAGAGAGAATGTTTCAAGATATCTAGGCTAACAGATTTCTTGAAAAGGTAGAGATATTTAATGGAGAATCTAAGGAACTTTTGATCATCAAGGTTGGAGAGATACAAGGAATGCTTTGGGGTTGGGGTGTTCGGACTGATTAAGGTTGGCTTGTTTTGGTAAAAACATTCTGGGAGTTCTGCTGATTTCAACATGTTTAAACCACCTTTTTGTTCTTGAAACAGTTGAGAAAGAAGCGGAGAAGGGAAGAGACAGAGAGACAAAGAAGTCAGAAGGAGTTGATTGAAAGACAAAGGATGAAGAGAAGAGCTTTGAACTTTGTAGACTATGAGAGAAAAAAAAAAAAAAAAAACAGTGGGACAGGTGAAGATCTACTGTTTGATATGGTGATAGTACGATCAGATTCCTTTAGGGGAGGGGCGGAGAGTGGGGTGGTAGAGGAGAGGCTAAGATGAGAGGTCACATATGTGTGCTTATAATGAGCTCATCTTTAATTTCCCTTTTGATTTACCCACTTCTGCTAAAGCATTTTTCAGTGACATGCCAAAACCGGTTTTTAAGTACAGTACATCAGTATGTATATATATATATATATATATATATATATATAAATTTTTAGGTATCGTTCGTGGTGGAATAGAATCTTGATTCCTGGCTCAAATTCTGGGCTAAGTACTATTTTTTTGGTCTTTCAACGGTCTGGCAAAACATGGACTCAATCCTCTCTGGCTCTGCGCAACCTCTTATTTGTATCCCCTCGATTAATTAGGATTGTAAATAAATTAAATATAAATGAATAGATGTATGTTTATATTTATTTATTTATTTTTAAAGATATTTGTATTTGATTCATGTTTGATAAAAAATTATTTTATTTGCTCATATTTATTTGTTTAAATAATAAATTATTCATATTTAATTCGTATTCGTTTAATTAAGTTAAACGAATTTATTCATAAACATTAAATGAATATATTTAAGAATATATATAAATGAACAATAAATAAATTAAAACCAAATAAATTTAAACAAATAAATTTTAAACGAACATAAATGAACTTAAACAAATATAAATGAATCTTAAAATATGATTAGAATAAATGATAAAAATATAATTTTATTAATATTATTATAAACGAATAACAAATGTATAGTAAATAAATAATAAACAAATGAATTTTAAACGAATCGTAAACAAGTTTATTCGTGAACATAAATAAATGAACATACAACTATTCATGTTCAATCTATTTAATAAATAAACGTACAAATAATATTCAAGATCATTTATTAAATTTAGTAAACGAATATAAATGAACAGAAACCAAATATATTCATGAATGATTCATCAAAAGTTTTATTCACTTACACCCTTACAATTACCACCAAAGCAACTAAACTCTTTCAAAGTATATATATATTTTTTTTGGATAGTCTTAAAAGATATTGTTTGATTTATAAGTCAAAAGTTGTAGATATGCTGTAATCTAAAAAGGGAAACTCAAATGCTGCTCATCATAGTTAAGGGCCATTTTCATGGTTTCCCTTCTTCCCTCCTGTTTCTATTCAAAACCATGGGAATTGGCACCATGCTAGCTGCTGCACATTTAAATTTTAAATGAATGATGAAAGTTGTCTATTTTTGTTAGTTTTGATGGGTTTTTTTATGGTGTGGGTTTGTTTGGAAGCAGAAAAACAGCGTATCTGCCACAAGAAAGAACAAAAAGAGGGTGAAAAATCCAAATGAAGGAATTGACGAAACATATTGAAGGGGGTTTGGATTTGGCATATAAGACAATTGAAGGGACTGTGTTTCCTGTTTGGGTGTTGGGAAACTGCATCATCAGCTGCCGGAGTGGCCTTTGATGGATTTCATGTGCTGTGTGTGTATATCTAGAGTTTTACTGAAATTGGTTTGCCTTTTCTTGTTTCTATTGGATTTATTTGTAATTTAAGAAAAAAAAAAAAAAACGGATAATTGTTGGTTAACCAAGAGAAGAGATAATTTCTGCATCAAGAAACAAAAAAAACTTGCTTTCAACTCTCTAAACCAATATCAATTCGACCTTTGCCTTAATGTTAAGATCTAAGAATCTTTAAGTTGACTAGCTCAAATCCATAAGAGTTCAATTTGTTTATTGATTTTTTCTTGTTTTTAAATGTATATTTATCTAATTATGTGTTTTTTTTTTTTAATTTCTAATGAGTTAATATAATAAATGTCTCTTAAATTATAAAGAAAAATTTAATATGATACTTAAATTTTAAAAATTTGTTATTGTAATAAATGAATTATAAATTTATTAATTAATATAATATTCATTTTTAACATGATTAATTTAAAATAATGATATATGATGAATAAATAAATTTTCATACTGTATTAATTAATAAAATTTATAATTCAGGTATTAAATTAAAAATTTTTAAAATTTAAGTACTATATCTAACATTTTACCATAATTTAGAATCTATTTACAACATCAACCCATTTCTAGTCTATTCATGAGCCTCAGTCTTTCTTTACTCTGAAAAAAATATCACGCGGTTAACTCCTATCAAACTCATAACCTCTAGGAATCTGTTCAGCGTGAATGTCCTGGATTGGCATCTGTTTGAGTTAAATTTGTTTCTTAATGTATATTAAAACTATTTAGTTATAATTGTAAATTTATCAATAATAATAACAATAATAATCCCATTGGTAATTTTTTTTTAAAAAATGGGATCAGATTATAGATATTACTCATTTAAAAAAGAAATTTTTTATGCATCATGAAACAAATTTACGTATGGATTAGATGGCTTTGGATGCAAGTCAACGACCAATAAGCTTCCATGAAATTATGATTCCCTTATAGAATGAAGACTCTTATGTTCAATGATATTATTGGTATTCTTTTTCCAGACTTGTTATTTAGTAATGAATCCACCTTTTTTTTTTTAGAAGAAAAAAAGACTAGGCTTTGAGTCATTTAATGAAATGTTAATATCATTAGTTAAAAAAGAGAAAAAGAAAACCATTTGAAAACTAAAGAAACCGACTTCTTTTATCAAGCATACCTTTAATTATGCTTACGAATACTAATCCCATCAAACTTTTAGTTTCATATTCTTCTTTCCAAACTTGGCTTTGAGGTTCAACTTACTAAAAGATTCACCATTCTTTTATGCTACTGGACACGTTTAGCTTTATATTCTACTTTCAACAACTAATAAAGCTTTGTTTCGTTTCCAGCTTCAACAAAGTTTAGTTATTTGAAATGATTGAAAGCGATTCCCATTGTCGACGCACGGTAGTCAAAAGAATTGGGAATTGTAAACATATGGTAATATCCACAATAACCAATTTTTAAAAGCAAATGTGGATCTTTAGATTTAGTTATATCCTTTGGAATCCACTTTCGGCTGGCAACTTTGTTCACCATTCCAAGGATGAGCGAAAGATTAGACCATTCAACTTTCTCTTCAACGCTAATTTGAAATTTGGGGTAAAGGAGAATCGAGTTCCAAAATATATGCTATGGTTCTTGGGAGATTTTCCACAAATAGTGAAAATTTTACAGTTTTTGTTCGAGTTTTCCGACAAGCAAATCGATTGACAATCAATTTGCCAGCAGTTGTGTCATTCTAACAACATTGCTTAGGCCACTTTTGGATGATGGACATTGCATTTTGCCTAATCGTATCAGTATCATGTTCATGAACTGCTCCTTTGGAGACAAAGCAATCTCCAAACCCAATATTCCCACCCTAGAAAGGACATGACTACGATGCTGATTCCAAAACCCAAAAGCACGGTGAATGGAGACTCAATTGCACCAACGACTGCTTTGCTTCAATTAAGGCACATCAACATTTTTTTTTTATTTTTCTTTTATTCCAGCCATTTGAAGTCGTTTAAGGTGTATGAGTCATTTAAAAAAGGAACTGAAAAGGAAAAACTCCAAGGGCAAGTTATCATAGTCGAGCAACATATGAATTTGCTTGTGTGACGTATCTCACCCATCGATATGGATTATAGGTGTTCGACTTCTTTGCTATCTGTAAGTACTTAACCTGAGCCAGAAATTAAATAGAGATAGTCAGTTTGAAAATTAAAATCATTAAAATCATAACATATAAATGAAGAAATTTATATTCGAATCCAACAGCCATCATTAGATTTCTTTATGCTGTGGTTTCAGATATTATATGCTCTAGGTGACATCATCAATACCTATATCAATAGGTATATCGACTTAATTTGATTCATGCAAACAACCAAGACGTGGTTCTAACCTTAAGTCCCGATGCATTGAACATTGGGATCGTGAAAGTCATGCTTACTGGTCCAGCTTCCTTGGTGATATTCCCTGTACCAAGTAACCCATGGCACTGATTATTATGAGATAAAAAGCCAAGTTGAAAATAACAAATTAAATGAAATTATCTAACCATGTGGTTCTTGTGCAAATGTCAGCTTTGCACGGAGAGTATGTTCAGACCCACCAACAATCTGCAACATATTACAAGACTGATGACTCAATATAACACTATGTTTAGATTGAAGCTAGAAAAGGAAAGGAAAAGAGAGGTTTTTAAAAGAAAGGCTGAGCAAATGCATAAACATCAATTTAACTATCCTTTGGGACACCCAAAAAGAAAAAGTATTCCTTACCTTCTTTAAACCCCATTCAAGTCTCTTGCTTGATTCCTTAAAATCAGTTGTGTTTCCGACTGTCCCAGGCTCCAACTCAAAGCTAACCCTAAAATTTAATTTGTTTGAAAAAAAATCAAATAGTAATATTGATGGAAGTCTGGCTTCTCCATAACTACCCCCTTTCCAAACAATACAACATACTTTGACCTTTCTGTAACCCACCCATAGCCTCTTCTCTTCCATCTTATAAAATGACTCATAAGAGTGATGCCCCATTAGCAATTAAGAAGTTTTACTACCAGAGTCAGTGCAAGGTTTATGCATCACTTTGTCCTGTCATAGATTGCTCACTTATTTATGATCATAAATGCGGAGGTGCTTCTATAAATTTAGTATTCTCAAGTCTACTTGAGCAATTGAAAATAAAATGTAGTGGTGAAAGAAACTGTTGAGAACTTTGTTGCAGTGCTTGGGCAGAAAAGCAAGCATTAGATTCTGTCCATTTACCCTTGAGAGAATGTAACCTATAGTAAACAGAAATACCTAGTTGTATATATTGGCACTGGCATCTGTACTAGAATACTGTTTGCAGTAACACTTGGGGAGAAGTCAGCACGTATTTTCAGTATCACTTCAGCCTGCGAGAAAGCACACAAGATATAACACAGATCGGAAGTTTAAATCCAACAGAGGAAAAAAACCTAGAAATTTAAATCTCAGATATAGGGGCAGCTTTTAACTCACCTTAAGTGATCCTGCTGCTTCAAGCAATGCATTAATGCGAAAAGGAGGTTTGAATTCCTGAGTCATTCGGTAGTTCATGACAGAAAATTCACCATCTGATGGTACCTGTGAGAATGTGGTTGGAAAGGGTTTAGTCTAGGATAAAATGTAAAACAAGCTAAGGATTTGTAAAAGAACATACTCACCAGAGTTAGGGTCCTGTCAATGTCAAAACTATCGAGATGTACTGATTCATGGAAATTACAGTCATCAAGAATCACAGCACCTGATCCATATGAACTACTATAATCTGTCGCAAAGAGCAGCAAAATAACATTACGCAACATAGAAATAACAAGTTGGCACAATTTGGTGAAAACATTATGCTGAAGGAAAGAAACTGCAGACCATACTTGTCAATCATACTGGATGACATGATAAAGATTTAAATTCAGTTTCTAGGCAGATGAAAGATGAAATCTTCTTAGCGACACAAGTTCTAAAATCATGAAGAAGTAAGGCTCATGCGGTTTTAGCCTTTTTGATAAATTTATCATATAGTTTGTCCATTTAAGCAAAAACATAGAAGCCAGAATGTATCATATGACTGAACCTGAAAAAAAAAAATAAGTCCTAAAATATTGGAGTAGAGAAATACCATAGATAGACCTTCCACCTCTTCCAATATTAAGGTCGTCGTTCAGAGCAAGCCGAATTTCTGGATTGCCTGTAAGGTAACTCTTCATTTGAATGGTGCCATCAATCTCAAAAGTAAGTATATAACCCTGTGAAACCAAGTATTAATTAAACAAAATAAGGAATAAAGTTAAATACAAATATGATAGGAGAAAAGGGAAGAAATAGGAATATGAGGCTAATAAAACAAATGGTCGCTAGAAAAAAAAATGAGAACAAGTAATCAAACCATTTGAAATTATTAAGAAGAACTATGAGAAGGGAAAAAGGCCCCTATGAAACTCTGTAAACTTAGGAGCAAATTTATTATGTTTCTTGCACTATATCAACCATGCCAGGAAAATGCAGGTCCTCCTATGAAAATCAGTTAAACTTACATCAGTCTAACTAACATCATTAAAACTGCACTCTAATGTTTCAGTTTATTTCTGCAACAAAACGACTCCAGTTATGACAGACCACAAATAGGCAATATTGATATTGAGGCAAATGAATGAAAGTACTCACGCTAGCACTGAAAGTAACACTTATTTTCTCAATTACATCCACAAAAATTTCCTCCCTCCTCCTACCGCCAGGTTCATTTGCTATAACTGATTTTGTAATAGCTGTTCCTGGCATTCTTTTGTTCCCTTGCTGAAAATAGAAAATCAATAACCGATTTAAGCTGAAAATCAATAAAAATAACACTATTATGTGATTTGTGATAGTAATTTTTACCATAAAGATAGCCGCTGGCCCAAGGCTTGGCACATGGGCCACATCAACCAAAATTGGCTCATTAAATACATATGATTTCAAAACCTCAGTAGATGTTGTTTGCACATAACCAAAATCCTGCATGAAATTTTAAGGATCACTTGTGTATTATGCAGAAAATCAAACAAAAGTACATAGAAAATATTTTCTTGATACCCTGTAAAACTAAGCATCATGCTTGTTCTCTTTGTAGTTTAATGAAAATATTACTACACCAACCACCTCCCCCTTCCTTCTCACTATTTTGGCAGGAAAAAAAGACCTTTCTAAGAAGAAACATTTTCAGAAACATTCTTTCCATGTTTGGATCAATAACTTACTCCACTAGAATAAGCCCCATTAAGGGAGAAAAGATCCTTAAAACTAGGAAAACTTTCAAACTCACTAACAACAAGTGGACAAGTAAGCACGTTTTTGAAGATGGCATTATAGAGATTGATCCAACACATTTAACTTGCCAATTTCTCCAAACATTAACCCCATAAAATAGATAGAAGGAACAGCTGATGTGCATGCAGATAAACAATCCAATAGCAGCATATACTTCTATGCTAAATTCGTAAAGTAAGGATAGAGAGACCCAATTCGCATACTTACAATGACTTCATCCAGCAGTTCATACACGAGCACAAAATTCTTTCGCAATGAATCTTCATTGAGAACACCAAGGTAATCTTTGATGACGCGTGCAATTCTTTGTAAAAGTTCCAACACAAGAGATGGTGACACATTAACTCTTGTTGTTGCAACAAACAATAATCCAGAAACCCTCACGTGAAAGTAGTTTACACCATCCACATTCTAATTCAACATGAAAATTCAACACGAAAAAAACACATAAGAACAAATTGCAAACAGAAAAATCAAAGTCTAGGATGCATAATGTTTAACAATTTAAGCCCTGTTTGGTTGTTAATTGTTACTCTTTAAGCAAATTTTTTTAAAAAAATTTTCCTCACTTTCTTTTTGATGAATTATCAGAGAGAAATACAAGAAATTTTAAAAAATAGCAATTAATTCAGGAAAAATAATTGTAGTAGGATGACGATTATATTACGAAAATACCTACAAATGCAGGAGGAGCATCGCCGTCTCCATCATCTTTCCAGAACTTTACTTTGCGAAAAAATATCTCCGCGCTGCCTTTCTGTACTTCGCCACGATCTGTGTCGCATTAAAAAATTAAATAAAAATTAAACAAAAACAATTAATTTTTATGCTACGATTATTAGAGAAATCAGCTTGGCTGCTTTTCCTTTTGTCGTTTCCATGTTCGTCTTAATTTTAAATTCAAACGAAGCTTCAATTAAAACATGCAAGAAGCAGATAATAAAATTGGAAAATTTTAAAATTAAAATGGATAAAAAGTTAACAGAGATGAACGAACTGACAATCACGGAAGACGATGTTGTCGCCTCTTTGAGAAAGCACAAAGAGCTGCGAAATCATGGCCATATAAGCGAAACCTTGGTCCGATCACCGTTCACTCGTAAATGGTAATGGCGATTTTCTTTCAACTCTGGTTTAGTTTTTCGAAGCCGATAGAGTGGAAAAGGTTTTCAATTCGTAATTGAATG
Source organism: Durio zibethinus (assembly GCF_047325235.1). NCBI lineage: Eukaryota > Viridiplantae > Streptophyta > Magnoliopsida > Malvales > Malvaceae > Durio > Durio zibethinus. The sequence continues at coordinate 37,021,319 of NC_143162.1, forward strand.
AACGGAGACTTGGCTTCAGGATTGTGGTTTGACCGATAAAAAAAAAAAAAAGGATTTATTTATCTAAGAAAATATTTAACTGAGTTGCCTTATCGAAGCGGGGATAGCTCAGTTGGGAGAGCGTCAGACTGAAGATCTGAAGGTCGCGTGTTCGATCCACGCTCACCGCAATCCGTTATTTTTTTTCCAAATGACAAAATTATATTTAATATAAAATAAATAAGATAAAATTATATAAATGATCTAGATTTATTTGACCAAAAAGCATATAATTAACTTCTAATCCTATAATGGCTACTGACCAAATCCTTATTTTATGTATCATTACTTGTTGGTCAAACTAAACGACTAGGAATGCCTAAATTCGCTGCTTTCACCAAATAATTTTGACAAACGTCCATTTCGGGCCACAGGCTTCCCGAAGAATATCCTTCGTTTATCCACAACCAGAAAAATAAACGTCGTTTTGACGTTGTTTTCCACTTCAACCGGGACGACGCCGTACGCCCAGTTTCCTTCGTAATCTAATAAAAGATCGCCTGCTTTGTCACTGCTTCGGCGGGCCCCTACGTGAATGGGAAAATATCCGCAATCCACTAGCTTTCGTTACAGGAGCGAGATCCGGTGCTCGGTAAATGCCTTTAAAACCAAAATATAATTAATTATAATAAAAATGAAATTTAAAATAAAATAAAATCCTAATAATTTGTTTGGTTTCGTCGTTGTTCTGATGGTGACGACATAACGAATCTTCCTATCTGGATAGATCCCATCCAACCTCATCGTTGACGAAAAAAATCACATTACAATCGAAGTTTTTCTTTTTTCTCCGAAAATTTGCGGACCGTGAAAGTTTCATTGTCGAGCTTCATGTTGCAAAATCGAGATCGGCCTGGCCTTGCTCAAGCTCAGCTACGACGTCCTTTCAATTAGGGTTTTCATTGAAGAAAATAGAGCTTTAATTCAAAGTTTTTACCCAATTGTTTCTGAGAAATTTGAAATGAATTCGGACGTTGCTTAGCCAACGGTATCACGGGATATTTCGAAGTTCAGTTCTTTGGGGAAAAAGAAGAATCTCTGATAAAATTTTCAGAACAGGTAAAAGATCTCTTTATGTATCTTTAGTTCTTCGCCTTATTTCATTTTTTTTATTAATTTTTAATTTACTTTATTAAAAAGAAGTCAAACCATAATAGAATCTTTTTCTTTTCCTTATTCAGCACAGTTTTGTTTATAATAGAATCTCGTTATTCAGTAAATTTTTCTCTTTTTTTTTTTCAAACTTTTGGTAAAAGAAGGAAATGGCAACTCCAGTTGAACCTCCAAATGGTGTTCATTACCAAGGCAAACATTACTTTTCCATGTGGCAAACATTGTTCGAAATCGACACCAAATATGTGCCGATCAAGCCTATCGGAAGAGGTGCATACGGTATCGTTTGCTCTTCTGTGAATCGCGAAACCAATGAGAAAGTTGCCATTAAAAAGATAAACAATGCCTTTGAGAATCGCGTCGATGCACTGAGAACTTTGCGTGAATTGAAGCTTCTCAGACATCTTAGACATGAAAATGTGATTGCTTTGAAAGATGTGATGATGCCGATTCACAGGAGAAGCTTTAAGGATGTTTATCTAGTTTACGAACTTATGGATACGGATTTGCATCAAATTATTAAGTCTTCTCAAGCGCTTACAAATGATCACTGTCAATATTTCCTCTTTCAGGTATCTACCGATTCCTCTGCCAAGGCATTATATTAGGCTAATATTGGATAACTGCTCTTACTTTGTTGCATACTTGCATTACATTTCACTTGAAAGAAGTTTATCAATAGGAGCAAGGAACTAAAGGGGTTCCAATTTCGGATGCAAGTGTTTTAAACCTAGAGAGTGTGTTGTGGATGTATAACAGAACATTCACTGATATCAGCCTTACTTGAAACTTCGTTACAATTCACTTAAATGAAGTTTTGGACAAAGAAGAGAAACTAAATGCTGAAATTTTGAATTCGTGTATTCACAACCTGGATGCTATGTAGTGGATTTTTGTATTTCTAAAAGCATATCACTTGTTGATTTATGTTATGCTAGTATATAACTTTTTATTTAGATGTTTTATGTGCTTTCTATTCTTGCAATTTTCCAATCACCAACTAGGGCCATTGTCCAATTGTTATATTAATCCTTAGCACCATATTGAATTCTTGATGGAAAAGGTGATTGTTTCTGCTAATTGATCTCCAGTGTTTTAACATGACTTGGCAACATTTGGGGACAGATATGATGGGAGCTAGTTCATGATAGGTTTTGGGAGAAACATGTTTTGGAGATTCTAGCTTTTACTTTCCTCACTAATAGTTCCAGTATGATTATGCATCAACAATCTTTTATGAATCAATGGTGGCCTATTATTCAAAATGATTTCGTTAGGAAACATATTTCCAAGTTCTGCATCTGCCTGACTGCCACTTTCTCAGAGTCATTTGGACATAAAGAGACTTCCACCGTAATATAGTAATTCAGTTGAGATAATTATGTGGGATTGGGGTTCTGGAGTTCTGCATTAAAGCTTCTATTGTGACCAGGAAATGATCAAATATTACAAAATTCTGTACTTGTTGTGTAGTAATTCATTCTTCTTCTTGCAGTTGCTTCGAGGCCTGAAGTATCTTCACTCAGCAAATATTTTACACCGTGACCTGAAGCCTGGAAACCTTCTTATAAATGCAAATTGTGACCTTAAAATTTGTGACTTTGGACTGGCACGCACTAGCAATGCCAAAGGTCAATTCATGACAGAGTATGTTGTCACTCGCTGGTACAGGGCCCCTGAGCTTCTCCTCTGCTGTGACAACTATGGAACATCCATTGATGTGTGGTCTGTCGGATGCATCTTTGCAGAACTTCTTGGCCGAAAACCCATCTTCCCTGGTACAGAGTGTCTCAACCAACTTAAGCTGATCATCAACGTCCTTGGCAGCCAGAAGGAGGAGGATCTTCAATTTATAGATAACCCCAAAGCCAGGAAATACATCAAATCACTCCCATATTCTCATGGAACCCCCCTTTCCCATCTTTATCCAAATGCCCATCCTTTGGCAATTGATTTACTGCAGCAGATGCTTGTTTTTGACCCTTCAAAAAGGATTGGTGTAACTGAAGCACTCCAACATCCTTACATGGCACCCTTGTATGATCCTAACTGCAATCCTCCAGCCCAGGTGCCAATCAATCTTGACATAGATGAGGATTTAGGGGAAGAGATGATTAGGGAGATGATGTGGAAGGAAATGCTTCATTACCATCCCGAAGTTGCTACAGCCAATGGTGAGGTGTTTGCCTAATCTTTTCCACTTTTTGGTTCTGCACTCAAGCTTACGAGGTTGTTTTACTAATGACGAGCAGCGTTTTTTCTTGGTAGTATTAGATGTTATATTTATGTCTTTGCGACTTCTTTATGCTTTTAATAATGTTGGTGAAACATATGTGATGTGTCAGTTGTCAGCTGTGATGCATGATATAACTAAATTTTGTATCAATAGCTTGTTTAGGAGCTTGAGCTCTTTACTATAGATGCAGTTTCTTTTTTAAACTTGTATATCAGGTTGCTGTTGTGTATGTACGTGTTCAACTCTGAGAACTTATTTTTTAACATGTAAATTAAGTTTAGACATCAAGAACTATTATTACTAGCAGTTTAATATGTATGAAAGGAAAAAACCACTTTCATGTTGGCTGTTGCATTTTCACCTGCTACAGTTACTCAATGCTCACTCATGCTGATGGTTCTTTGAGAAGAACGGTTCAAAGCCAGGCACTGTAATATGTTTAAGTACTTCTAAACATTAGATTTGACTGTCCAAATTTGTCATTTTACCCCCGTCGGAAATTATTAAAGAGTATGGAACACTAGCAGGCTGATATCGTGGGCTGGGCTCAATGTTATTATTGTCTGATGATATGTGGGCTTAGTGATATTCGTTTGTCCGACTTATCTGGAATCTAAAGCCCAATAAGTTGTCTGACTTCAAAGGTACCATTTTTTGATAACAAGGCCCTCATATACTGGGGCAAATGAAAAGATAACAAAAAAAGAAAAAATGGTCAAGCAGGCTAAGTTGTTCTAGGTTGAATGAAATGCGAATTTTTTTACTTTTTCCCTACATCTGTTTTTTAGGTAGATTTGGACAAAAATCCCTAAGCAGGAAGCAGGTCCACTTTTGATTTGCTGGTCTCTTCCCCACACAACCCAGCATGCTGTTGCCTTCCAAGTTGCTGCTTGAGCTTTTTATTGTTCCTGTTTTGCTGCTTTACGGCCTGGGCCAACCTTCCAAGTTGGCTCCTTTTTGACCCAATTGCCATGCACCAGCCACCTTTTTATTTTGAGGGGCCAAGACTCAGTGAAGTTTGTCCCCAAAAGACAATGATACTATGATAATAGGCTTTGCCTTGACACTTACAATTACGTAGTAATTATCGTGTTCAATACACTAGTAGACGAGTCGTCAGAGTCTGGAGGCTAGAAAAGAAACAGAGGAGATTTGATCTCCAAATGATAAATTCAAGAATATTTTTTTATCAGTACCCTTCACGTGTAATAATACTAGAGTGTCACTCACTTTCTTTCTTGACGTTCGGTTTTATTGAACAAATTTGGCCACTGTTAAGGGTTAATAGGTGACAGCAAGCGGTAAATTCATGATTTTTTAATGTTAATTTATAATATATATAAGAATATATATAAGAAACGTAGATGTATTTATTGATTTTATTAATAAAACGTGTTTTTAGAAAAAAAATTTAGGATATTTTAAGTAAAATTTTATTTTAATTTTCTTTTGAGGTTGTTTAAAGAAAATTTTATAAGTATCCAATTTTTTTTTCAAATTTTATTATTTTTCATTTTTTTGAAGATGTCTATTAACATCCTAAAGCAAACTTTGCATCCGCGACTGGTCAAAGCTAGACCCAAAGATCGTCCTCAGCAAAGCTCAGGATAATGGTGGATTGACTAATGATAAATTCATTGACTTTTGAATGATTTTATGCGTAGGGGAAGGGAAAGTGAAGGAAAAAAAATCGTCCCTAAGCTGATATTTTTCAGGAAGAATTGATTTTCTCTGGCTCTGTCTGCCACTTGGGAGAACACAGTTAAACAGGTAAAGATATTGGATCACTGAAAAAGCGTCGAACAGTTGAATTGATATTGCGTTGCCAACTTGTTTACGTATTAATCTTCCTTATGAACCCTTATTTGTTAGTAGTGCTACTACTATTTTTTTTTCTTATCTAAAAAAATATGATGAAAGAAGCAAATCAAATGACAGATGCTCTATCAATGAAAATGGGTAATAAAATATAAGAACAATATATGAGCCTATGAACCAAAATTTTCTGCGGCTTATATGGGAATTTTCTTGGGAAAAATTAATCAGATGCTGATATGATAAGATCGAACCCTAAAAAGGTTAAAGTTTATGGAATTCTTTGTCACCTTATGGAAACCTCTTTTTGTTATTCAAGTACACTTTGTTGGAGTGTATGTTTCTAATTAAGTAATTAGGCTAACTAAAATAATTAAAGCTAATTAATAAACTTTTAAAAAAATGTATAAGGCTTGTACGTTTAAATGAAAGTAATTTTTTTTATTCAAACGAATTATTGTAGCCTATTTGTAGCTAATAATTTTAAGCTTAGTAAGCAATTTATTGCACATGTCTAACAAGAGTCCTATGGTAGTTAATATTTGTGTCACTCCTTGACATGTATAATAAACTTAGTGTCTAAGCTTGCCACTAATAGACATGAAAGGGTGCATGCGTCTTTACTTAATAAAATTTGAATTATTACCAACACGGATGTTTCTGTGAATTAGAAGACTTCTTGGATGATATGTTTTTTTGGGGTTTTCGACTGCCTTGATTGACAGGTTGAATGTTTCATTAACGTTGAATTGCTTATAATTTCCAGATTAACTGGTTAACTACAAAGTGTTGCTATACCAACATATCTTCTTCCAGTGACTAAATCTTCAATTGGAGGTTTATCTAAAATATGAGTTTATAAATCAATATGTTGAAACAAAATACCCAAACCATCTGCACATGATCTATTACTTTATCGTGAGATATGTTGAATTTCCTGAATCTATCCTTCTGCATGATTTACGTTCAACTCATTTCTAATTCAAGAATTGAGACAGCACAACAGCATCCAATTCAACTATAAGAGATTGGATGTTCTTAGCATCAAACCTTCTCTCATTAGAAGCAGAATATAAATAAAAAACACTTGGAATGTGATTCTCCTTAAAAATAATATATGTATTCTTTTCTTTAGTTAACATATTTTAAATTAACAAAAAAAAGTGGGAGAGAAATGATTTTTGGTTCCATTCCCACTATGAGCAAGTACTTTGAATATGTTTCCTTGTAGATTATGATAGTTTCTCTAAAAATCTTGGTTCCAGTCAACTTCCTTTCCCTGATTGGTGCAAATGGAATATTTTACAACTTTTTTTTTCATAGAAAATGTTGTCATAATCTTCTTTGTTCTTGAATTCCTACTCTCTAACACTCGAGAGATATGATCAGATTTAATTGTGAATGTTATCTGCTGACAAGCAAATATATAAGAATGTTTTGGTAAATTCAGATAATTTTTCCATATCCAAAAGAAAAAATCTCAATCTCATGCTTGCCTTCACGATGAAGGCAGATTCCAGAGTCATAAAAGACCCCTCCCTGGAGAGATACGAAGTTTGTAACAAAACTGGACCAAGACTAGATAACATGACAGCTCTATAATAGCTTGACTTTACTGTGATAATCACCTTTACACTATTCTTCCATGCACGATTGAGCTTGATATAGGAAACCCCTTATCTGCTTTTTCTTTTGGGGATGTTGATTTCTGTTTGAGACGGTTGGAGCCGAAAAGAGGGCAAAGGTTGGTGGAGGGTTTGATCTTTGATGGCTGCTTTTTTCCCTTTGCTCGTTTAAAGTAGCACGTGGTACGTTCATGCTCATCTTGGTTTTGTGCACCACGAGTCCAACAAAGCGACCCTGACTGACTTGACCAAAAAACTGAGACTGCTTGTTGATTAACTTGTAAAGATTAAAGAACAACCTGTTTAAAATCTCATAATCCGAACAAAAAGAAAGTTCCCCAGACAATCTCCCAATCTCAATTGTTAATTATGTAGCTTTTCCAGATTCTGTTTCAGGGATTTGGATAATTTGTATTGAATGTCTTTGAAATCATATGGTGTCTGCTGTCAAGGGAAAAGAAGACTTTGGCAGCTGATAGGCGAAAAGGAAAAGGAAACTCTGAGACCTACCAAACCCGCAAGTTGTTGAGATTAAAAGCTATAACCCGAAGAAATTGGGGGAAAAAGAAGAAAAAAGAAAACGTGTGAACATGATCTAGCGCATGGAAAATAGAAATTGAACTTGTTTTGGTACCCTTTTGCAAAAGCTGAAATAGACTCCTCTTTGACCCTACAAAAACCGACCATTATTTCCTTTTTCTCATCTCTGATATATTGTTTATTAATTGATCAAGAAGATTGTAGAAAAAAAGTGCAAAGAGTAATGGCAGATTGGCAGCATTTGGTTTTTGATCTATTTTTTTTATTCAGATCATATGCTAACATTAATCATGATTCAACTTTTTGAAAATTATTTAAGGATTGAAAATGAAGTTAATTAATTATTTTCCATCAACTAATGGAGCCAAAAAACAAAATAATTATGTGCCATTTTTTTCCTGCAACAACATTATTTTAAGATCAAAGGGCTAGCTAGAAAGAAGCCAAAAAATCATGATGAATACTTGAGAAAGGAAAAATGAAGAAAAGGGTATTACTGTATACTTGGAAAATAAGAAATACTTAAATGCTTATTTTTATGAGATTTTTTTAAATAAAATTATGAAAATTTTAAATTAAAATAAATAATATCTCGTAAAAAAAATATAAATTTTTACATGTGTAATCTATTAATAAAATATTAAAATATTAATTTTAATAATAAAAAATATAAAAACTACAATCACGTGCAATCGTAAGGGAAAATTAATGGGGCTAATGCAAATTCGGAATTATCAATTCTATTTGGAATATCTAATTAATTCTAAAAGAGAGTGACATGCAATTGGGTTATTTCATCTATGGAGCAATAAATTTTGAAACTTGACAGCACCACAAGAGAAAAGCCACCTGTTATGAACCTTATCTATGGTCTCCTTCATCACCGTATATCATATGTTGATAGGCAGATATCTATGGGTCTCCTTCATCACTGTTTATCATATGTTGATAGCCAGATACTTTTTCATTTGATGGGGAAACCAGTTTCTGCTGATTCCTACTTCGGACACATTGATGTGCCACCCCATCTTCCTATAATTAATAACAGGTAAAGGCGTTGGAGTTCTAACGGTATTTTACTTATAATTTTTTTAATTATTCAATCTTATAATTATTTAATTAAAATAAAAAATTATGTAAGAAGTCATTTAACAAATGTTTTGATAAATCCACGTAATTTTAAATTGTGATGAATTAATTTTAATGTAATTATTGTAAGTGATATATTAAAAATTAACTTGAAAAAAAGCAACGGTTTCAGACATTGTGGTTCAACAATTAACCACGTGTGCTTATAAAATTTTAGTTAGGTATTGACCTAAATATTCCAATTTAAGGTCCTCAAAATGCCACAATTACGTTCTTTTTTTCCTGATACATAGAACCAAGCTTGTAATTGGCATGCAAAAGCTTGGTCAAAAGCCTTGACAACATATAAATCGACAACACCTAGGATTTTCCTTTAGGAAGAAGGCATCAAATAAAAAAGTTAAAGTGAGTTTCTCCTCAATCCTTAATCTGTTCACATATGGTGTAGGACGAGGAAGTTGTTCATTGTCTACTTTAATTGAGTTCGAATAAGTAACAATCGGGTGGCCAAGGTATAAAATATTGCAAAACCATATAATATAACTAGCTTTATAAGCAGAGAATTTACCGAATTAATTAGATAAATGATAAATTTTAGGAGATATTTGATTCGCGATAATCAAAATATATTTTTGAATTGTCATTATATTTTATTTAGTTTTCACGTAACGCTGATTCATAGGTGATGTAGTAATTCAAGAAGAATTTTCTAAATGAAAGAATGTACTAACATTTCCCTCTCTCCTCTTATTTTGGATTTGGTTGAAATACAGGAACTTGGTGTGTCAAAGTATATTTGGACAAAAAAGCATATATTTAGGTAACAATCTTTTCCTGTGTGACTATCAGCTGTATTGCTTTATGCATAACAACCCTTTTTTTTTTTTTTTTGAAAGATGCATAACAAGCTTGTTGGATGGTCATTGAGATAGACCAAAATGTTACTTCAATTCAAGCTATGATTCAACAAATATTTGGGTATAATACGCTTGAGAACATGATTAATTAATAGTATATAATAAAAAAATCAGCTATACATTTGGTTTTCTTTTTCTTTTTTTATTTACACTTCAGAAAGTATGAGGACAAAATTAAATGATATTCAAATAAGTTGACAAATAATTATGTATTTATGAGATATTTTAGGAGTTTATATTTAATATATTATTAATATATATTATATACATTGTTAATAAATTAGATAATATTATCTTATTAATAAATTAAATCAAATGATTATACTTTATTATGAATAAATTTTAAAAAATATTAATTTTTATATATTTATTTTAAAAATTAATATTTTTTATTAAAAAAATAATATTATTTGATTCATTGATAATATATAAAAAATTATACATAGACAAATTAATGCATCAAATATAAACTATTTTACGATAATAATTTGGGCTAACTTCTAATTGGTTGTATCTGAATGTCCCCAAACAAAAGCAATAATGGAGAACGAAGAAAGTACAGATGTAAATATGGTCGGTGCCCCCACCATTCAGAACAACAGCTGGCATATACATATATAGCCTAAGCAACTTGGGGGCTTATTTGGGCCACTCTCTTAGTAACTTCAGATTAATTTTTCTTAAACAACACCCAATAAACAAATCAACTTTTGAAAGTTGTCCTTCCCCGTCAAGCATTTGTACAACAAAACACAACATTAGAAGTAGCCGTCAAACTAATTGTTAGGGGTATTTGATTGTCAAAAAAGTATAATAATATTTTTTTTAGAAGTTTTTAACAAATAATTAAATATATTTTTATTATTTATGTTGATTTGATATGTATGTTAAATCGATCTGATATGTTTAATGTCACATTAATTCGAAATTATTCTTATTATCTCTTACAACTTATTTATAAATATAAAAGTTTAGGTACTATTAAGGTAAGTTCATTCAACTCCTTTTCTCTTATTCTTACTTTTTTTTTATCTGAATCTTTCTGACTTATGCATTGGAATGCAAACGCAAGAACATACCATGCCTTTATCTCTAACGGCCCTTTTCCTTTGTTTTTTCAGGGATACCCTGAAGTTAGAGCTCCACATAGGTTTTTGGCACACCAGGTAAGAGACTTTTTTTTTCATTAACCAAGCATAAAGCAATGCTGTCAAGAAAGAGAACTTTAGAGGAAGGAAAGACAGCGGTCCCGATTGGAACAGAATAGAAATAGAACCATTGTCAGCATTTCGATTGACCAACCCAACCATAGGCAGGCCCAACCATGAAATAATTTCAAGCATTGATCAAACAGATACAAGCTCTCAAGAAAATATTATAAACTATAACCCCATCATAAGTTTTAAAAGTGTTTGACTTAATCACCCTTGGTCGAGAAGTTACTATCAGACAACCGAGCTACGAAAAGGTGGTAGCCTTTTTGGCCTTTAGAAAAGAAGAACACACAACCTCAACCCACCATTACCCCAGCCATAATTCAACACAGGTTACGACCAAAAAATCCAAACAAACCTCGAACCTTAACAGAACAAAGATTTAAAAGCTCAAATGTAGACCATGAAAAAAGAGCTAAAAAAAAAAGTAATTGCTGTTGAGGATGAGTTCAAGTTCCTAGAGACCTCGTCCTTTATCGAAGAAATCAAGAGAGCCATGCCTCTCAAAGGGTTTAAAATGTCGACCTTGGAAACCTACAATAATACTTCTGACACCTTCGATCATTTGAAACTTTATAGAACTAATATGATAATGCAAGAGGCAGATGAGGCTCTAATGTGCAAAGGCTTAGCTACTACACTGAAAAACGTAGCTTAGTCTTGGTATAGTAGCTTGGAACTAAGGTCAATGATAACGTTCAAATAGCTCAGCCACTTTTTTTTATCCAAGTTTATGAGTAGTCAAAGAGCAAAGAAAACGACTCTAAGTTTGATGTTAATCCACCAAGGATAGAATGAAACTTTGAAGAGTTATGTCACGCGTTTTAATGTGAAAGTTTTATAGGTCACATACCTCTAATAGATGGTGGTCGTAGCTACTTTAACAAGTGGACTCCATGATAAAAAGTACTACTTAAAGTTAACTTTGTCACTTAAATCGCCTAAAACTCCGGTCAACGTCCTATTGATAGCTGAAAAATACATAAATATTAAAGCTATGATGAAAACTAATCGAGGTGAAAGAGGCTCATCCTTCTTTCTCAGTCATAAGAAAGGCAAAGATTTCTACGATCGTCCTCCAATAAGGAAATGGCACAGACCTAGAAGCTTCAGTAGAGAAAGAAACTACACTGTACTAAATATCTCTCTTAAGAAAATTTTGATGCAAATTGAAAGAAACCTCAACCTCAGATGGCCAAAACCACTGAGACAGAACATGATAAAGAATTTAACTAAAAAATGTACCTTTTACAGAGATATAGGTCATAACACTAAAGATTGTGACTTAAAATTGAGATTAAAACTTTGATAAGAAAAAGTCAGCTTAAGAGATTTATGAGATAGAGAAGACAAGACCAATCTAGAATAAAATATAAGCAAAATCGAAAAGGGTCCATCCGGGGCAGAAAAGGAAAAGCAAAACATGAAAGAAAGAAAACTCGAGAAGATGAACCTATTCAAGAAGAGGTTCAAACAGATAATAACAGACTAATTATCGGAGTGATTAATGTGATCACTGGGGGTAGCTCCACCTCAACCAAGAAAAAGTTTAACTCAGGCATGATTATAGCAGTAGGTATCTCAACAAAAAAAATTAAAGAGATTAATTGATCTCATTTAGCTCAAAAGATCTTAAAGGAATCAAACACCCACACAATGATGCTATCGTAATCACGATCTTAGTGTACAACTATATAGTCACAAGAACCTTATTTAATAATGAGAGTTCAACCGATGTCATGTACTACGACTATATGAAAAAATGAAAATTAGTGAAAATCAATTAAAGTCGATCACCACGACAGTCATGGGGTTTAGGAATGAACAGGTACCAGTAAAAAAAAATCAAGTTTTTGATCTACTTGGGGATTGAATCGAAGATTATCACCTTGGATATAGAATTTATTTATGTAGACGTTCTATCAGCTTATAACATGATATTGGGCCAACCTAGTCAATTTATTATATGGTTTATAAGTTCAGCTTCTTATTTGAAAGTGAAATTCCCAACACCCAGTAAGGTTGAAAAAGTCCAAAGAGACTAGTCCACAATAGGACAGTGTTATGTCACAATAATAAAAGGTAGGACTAGGAAGCAAATAGGTAGTTCTACAGAAACTAAAGTCAAAATAAAGAAGGATGATCATAAAAATTTGATAAGAAGCAGAAAGTCACCAATGAGAGCTCAAAACATAAGATTAACCTTATAGAAATGTGATTTTAAGTCACTATTTGTTTTTAAGCTCTAACAAAAAGAAAATTTTTTTTTTTTAATTTTTTAAAGTAACTCTAAAGATGATCGAGCTTTTAAGCAAGTGTAAACAACCACATGTCATTTATATTGAACTAATATGCCGACCAAAATACAATATAAAATGAAAAATACATATCAATTTCACTACATACATATTCAGTAAGTTACCCATAGTATATTGATCATTATGTCGAGATATATTTTTACAAAAAATGATCTCGACCTAATTAAATAAAGAGAGATAATTGATCAAAAATCAGACTCAGATAAAAATTGATCTGAGCTGACTGAGAACCTCGTAATAATTTCATTCTAGGATAGCATTCCTAGAAAACATATGCAAATTGGAGCTAAACTTCAACATAAGGATTAGTTAATTCAACTTCTGAAAGATAATGCTTACATGTTCACTTGGACATCATCCGATATGCTCAAGATTGATACTGAGGTAATCGTTTATAGGTTACACCTAATATTAAGATAAAATCAATTTAACAAAAAAAAAAATCTCTATCTCAGAAAAACAACAGGCTATCGAGAAGAAGATCGATAAGTTACTGTAAGCAAGCTTCATTAAGAAGGTTTACTACTTGAAAGGATATTCAATGTGGTCATGATAAAAAAGTACAGCAAAAAATGAAATATGTGCATTGATTTTACTAACCTAAACAAAGTCTGGGCAAAAGATAGCTTTTTTCTCCCTAGTATAGATCGACTAGTGGATGATAACGCTGAGCATAGCCTCTTCAATTTTATGGATGCCTATGCTGGTTATAATCAAAACAAAATGCTAAAAGATGATAAGAAAGAGACAGCCTTTATTATTGATAAAGTCTTTTACTGTTACAAGATAATGTCTTTGAGATTGAAAAGTGTAGGGGTGACATATTAGAGGCTGGTAAGCAAGGTGTTTAAAAATCATATTGTCTGCAACATGAAAAAATATGTGGTCAACATATCATCAAGAGCAAAAGTTTCACCAAACACCTCAAAGACCTCAAAGAAACTTTTAACACTTTAAGAAAGTATAATATGAGACTTGACCCGAATAAATATGCTTTTGAAGTCACATTGAGTAAGTTTTTTGATAATATAATCAATAAAAAAAGGATAAAAGTGAACCTAAAAATTCAAGTGATCTTGAACATGAAGGCATCGACCTCGATAAAAGAAATACAGAGGTTAACTGGTAAAATAGCCACCCTGAGGTAATTCATGTTCAAGTTAACAAAACAATATTTGTCATTCTTCAAAATCTTTAGGAATGTCTTTGACTTTAAGTGGACTCATCAGTGCTAAAAAGCTTTTGAACGACTCAAAGAGTTCTTATCCTTTTCATATATTTTGTCCAAACTAGGACCCAATGAGATCTTTTACCTATACTTAGCTAGCACAGACCAAATCGTCAACTTGACCCTGATCTGAGATGAAAAAAAGAAATAAAGATTGAGTTATTTTGTAAATAGAGTACTAATAGGGTCAAAGACTGACTACAACGGCATAGAAAAGCTAACTTATGTTATTGTCACCTCAACCAAAAAATTTAGGTCGTATTTTCAAGCCCATATAATCCATGAACTGATCGATCAGTCACTAAGATAGCTCTTATAAAAATTTCAAATATAAAAAAAAATAATTAAATAGACGATGGAGCTCAACGAATTTGATCTACACATATTACCTAAGTTAACCTTAAAATCACAGGCACTGACAGATTTTATTGCAAAACTTACCTCGGTATACCCTGAAAGACAATTTGAGAAAAAAAAAACCTTGGATAAAGATGATTGGAAACTTTATGTTGATAGTGAATGAGCCAGTCTTATTTTAATAAGCCTAGAAGGGCTACATTACCTATATATCTTAAGTTTAAGTTTAGAGTATTCAATGATAAGGTAGAATATGAGGCATTGACAGTCAGTTTAAAGTTAGCAACAAAGCTGAACGCTTAACATATAATCACGTATAATAATTTTTTGCTAGTGATTGATCAAATAAATGAAGAGTTCAAAGTTTGAAAAGATGAGATTTGAAAGTATCTCCACAAAGCACCAACCTTGGTGGCTAGCTTCAAGAAAGTTAATGTGAAGAAGATACCGAGGTTAAAGAATTCACCAGTAGACTTTTTATCTAAGTTGGCTTCAAAAATAATAAAGAAAACCTCGAACCAAGTTCTGGTAAAAAAGCTAACACATAAAAGCACTGAAGATAAACTCGTAGGATAAATCTAAAAAAAAAAAAAATCTGGATGAAGCCAATCAAAGCATATTTTACCATGAGAGCAATACCCAAAGAAAGAATCCAAGTTAAAAAATTGATGAGAAAGGCCCTTCGGTACATAATGATTGAAAAAAAATTATATAAAAGATTTTTTAACCTGTCTTAATTAAGATGTGTTGATGTGAAAGAGGTAGACTACATCTTATAAGAAATTCATGAAAAAATATGTAAAAGTCATCTCAAACCTTGGCCATTGGCTTACAAAGTGCTTAAGTAACGTTATTATTAGCCCATCATCAGAAAAGATGCAACTTAACTGGTAAAAAGATGTGACAAGTTTCAAAGATTTACTCACATCCAACATCTTCCCTCAACCGAGCTTATTCCTATTATCAATGACTTTTTATGCAGTGAGAAATGGATATCCTTGGACCGTTCACCCTGACTATAGGTTAGAAAAGATTTGTCTTAATAGCAGTAGATTTTTTAGTCTGTGACTTTTTAGGTAGTGAGAAATGGATATCCTTAGACCGTTCACCCTGACCATAGGTCAAAAAAGATTTGTCTTAATAGAGGCCTTAACTACCACCATAGAGGCCCAAGTTAAGAAATTCGTGTGAAAAAACATAGTTTGTAGATTTAATTTATCTTGGTCTATAATAACAGACAATGGTAAACAATTTAAAAACTCAAGGTTCAAGGAATGATGTTTAAGCTTTCATATCGACTTTAGGTTCACGTCAGTTGTCTACCCTTAGTCTCACGAGTAGGTCGAAGCCACAAACAAGATAATATTAAAATATTTAAAAAAAGATTTGATATAGCAAAGAAAAAATGGGCTGATGAGTTACCATGAGTGTTATGGGCCCTGAAGACAACCACGAAGGTACCCACTAGTGAAATCTCATTTCATTTGGCATTTGAAACAAAGTTTGTGGTACCTGTTGAGATTAACTTTTTGAGCTTAAGGGTCGAATTAAGGTCAAAAGAGAAAAATAAATAAGTGCTTGGGACCGACTTTCACCTCGTTGAAGAATAGAGGGATAGCCGCTTACAATAAAAAATGGCTAATTATTATTATAATAAAAGGGTTCAACGTAAGCACATCGGGAAGGATAACCTAGTACTTACAAAAGTAAAGGTCTCAGGAATAGATGATCGATGTAAAAAATTAACCCCAACTTGGGAAGGATCATATATTGTTAACAAAATCATATATGATGTAACTTACAAACTACAGGACTTGAATGACGATGTCATCCCAAGGACATGAAACATAGATAATTTAAAAGTCTATTATTAATAGCTTAGTCTAAACTGAGTTCACACTTGTATTTTATACTCGAATATAGAATTCAAATTATGTTTAACGAGCTTACATCTACCAATTTAACAAAATCAAACCTACAATTTTGATGGATTCTCAAGTTAATTTAATCCAAGAGATTATGCAAATCTTTAGTTTAGTTAATCGGGTTGAAATTTCTATGATTAATCGTACTAAAATTTATGTGAATAAAGGAAAAATTATGATAATAAAGCTAAGCTGAGTTGACGTTTAGACTGATCTGATTAAGAAGTTATATTGATTAACTGTTATCAACCAATGATGTCAAGCAAATCATTTTTACTTGAGGTCATTACCAAAAATTGACCTCATACATTAACAAAAAAATTACAAAAATTAAAAATAAAAAGTTAAAAGAATAATTCATCAACAACATCAGTAGCAGTAATAGTGGGAACAACATTATCATCAGTGGAAGTAGTAATGATGACTTCACCCTCATCGACTTTCTCCACCTTATGCTTAAGCCCTAGAACTGCTTTCAGCTCGACTTTTAAGGCTTCATCATAATCATTCTCTTTCTCTTTTTTATCAACCTCAGGCTAAATTAGACGAGGCCTTAATCTGATATTGTTGATATCAATATAAAAAAGGTCAAGGTTGAGGGCAAAAAATTTAAATTGCATTTTATCTTTAGTTAGCTGGAAAGCATCGAGCACATTCTTCCTAGAGAACTCCACTTTCATTTGAAAACATTAATTGGAAGCCTTGAATATCTTTACCACTTTCTTTTTCAGGTCTTCCTTTATTTTCTCCCTAACCTTAAGCTTAGACCTCAGCTTTGTTATCTCAGCCTGAGCATTATTAAGCTTGAGCTTGGCTTGCTCTTTTATTAAGTCAACTGAGGCTTTGTCCATCAAGACGACCTTCAGTTTTGCTGTTAGCTAGTTAATTTTTTTTTTCTACTCAATTTTTTTTTTGTAGGATACATTGAGGCTAGATCTAATATTGCTTAGCTTGTTTGAGCTTTTCTTGTGCTCCTCAACTAAGATAGCCATGTCCTTCTCAACCCTAAGCAGGTGGGCCATTACGAGGTAGGAGTGGTGAAGGGTTTCACCAATGTTCTACAGCGGTTAAAGGAGAAATTTTTGTTGGACTATACAAAATGAACTTAGCAAAATAAAGAATACTAATAAAACTAAGCTGAAGTCAGTCACTGTTTACCAAGAGAAATGACCATGACTTTACTGAATCTCCTTGTCACAATCAGGTTAATTATAGGATCATTAGCAAGAATGTACTCAAAGCTGGTGAAAATTTCTCTAAGTTGGGCCTTAATATCCTAGCCGCAAGGTTATCGAGAGTGAAAAAAAAGGCAAGGGGAGAAAGTGTTGGTGCCGATGTGGAAGATAGATTTTAACTAGCCTTAGCTTTTATTTTTTGACCTACAGAAGAGCTATGTAATAAGGTATTGACAACTTTGTCTGTGCCAAGAGACGAGGCCCCAAGCTAAATTTTTTTTTAGCCTTTCTTAGGTCTAAAGGTGTGTTGGTATCGCCCGAAGTCAAAATCGTTGTTACTAGCCATCTTTACAAAATTGAGCTAACAGTTAGATAAAAATCAGGTTAAAGTAAAATTTTACAAGTTACCTTAAATCTATCATAATACTTCATCTCGTTTATTACTTTTAGGGAGATCAACTCGTGAGTATCAATGACAACATCCCTTTTTATGAGTATATTCTAAAATTTTGTCATAATTTAATAGATCCAAGATGAAAAGAGCTACCGGTACATCCATGAAAGTGTCAAGCATACTTATTATTCTCAGGCCTCAACCTAGGAAGCAGCCTCAACCCTGCACTCAACATCTTTATTTATTTTTTTCTTTTTTAGGCAAAGAAAGAGCAGTTTCTAATTTTTTATTAAGCTCAGACAATCAACAAGTAATTTTTTAATGGGTTGAATTGTTATGTAGTATCATTTACTATCATTATGGTATTTTTAAGATAAAAGAACTCTCTAAATAAAGCAAGAGAAAAAAAAATATTTAAATATTGACAAAGAATGATAAAGGCAATTATGTACTGTATAAAGTTATGAGTAAGCTGAGTGGTAGTCAAATTATAAAAATTAAAAATTAAAACAAATAAAGGATGTGGTGAAAACCTCAAACCAACCACGAAGGAATCCTAATACATATAGAGCCAATGTAACTCTAGTCTATTAGTGATCCAGTCTGAGGAGTTTGACATTAGTATACTATACCTCTCTTAGGGAAAAAGGAAAGTCGTAGCCAGATAACGGATGTGATAAGTTGAATACATGTTAAAACAATATTCAAGATTTGCTCTACCCTTTAGTTTACTTATCACGTCCTTGGGGATCATGTCGAGGTCACAGAGAGTATATATAGAGAACTTAACCAGTTTGTTTTACACCATAAGGTTGTCTTTTTTGTTGTCACTTTTTTTGGTTGAGGTACTCCATTCCTCTTGTTTTTTCACAAAACCCTTCTTTTTAGAATCTTCACCACTAGAAAATTCTGACTTATAAGTAAGAATAAGATTCTAAAATGAAACAATGGCTGAGAGTAACTTAATTCTGGAAAAAGAAAAACAAGGTGGAGACCCTTTAGGAAAGAAAGATATCTCAATAAGAATTAACTAAGGGAGAATAGAAATGACAAATAGATCATTGCTAGAGAGAGAGAGCAAAAGAAAAAGTAAATTGATGAGATTGAATGCTAGAAGGGAAAACAATCAAAGATGAAAAAAGGTCAACCATAAAAGATGGATCGATCTGAGATATAAGAAAAGATGGTGGATTTTGTAGGTTGAAGTCAATTTGAGCACATAGCTCTTTCGTGCTCAAAACATGTTCTCCTCTTGCTTGAGCATTCTCTTCATTTTGTTGCTATCTTTCTATGGATATCGAATTGAACTAGTAGGCTATCATCTCATAATTATGGACCTCGATAATTAGTGAAATCATATCGTCATCTTGTTATCCCTGTTGACCTCCCTTAAGTTCTACCTAGTAACCTCTAATCTCCCCAGAACACATACTAGAAGACATGGTTAAACATACGTATCGAAAAAAGTGTGAAAAAACTTTAAAGGTAAAAAAACTTTTGAAATTGAAAAGTTCAGGTCGAATTGAGAGTAAAAAAAAATAGAAAGGTGAAAAATAGAAACCCCAAAGGCTCTTTATATAGACACGTCGGAGATTAGACAAACGACATAGGTTGCACCACGTGTCGAAACAAAGGTGGGAATACATCTTTTTATCTTCTTCCTTTAAATTTTCTTGCTTAGACTACTTCTCTTCTTATTTAATACTATCAAACTGATTTAACTGGATGAACTCTAGGTCGGACCAGCTAAACCAGATGACTTTTCAGTGCAAACCAAGAACTCAGTTCACCATTAAAGTTTAAAGTAGAGGCACAAATCCAAGCTTTTGAAATAAAATACAAGTCTCACAACGACCAGATGAATTCCAACACTAACCTCGAATCATTCCTAACAATTATCATCTCAGCAACCTTTAAGTTAGCTACGAACTCAACCCATGATGCACGCGCGAAATCAAACAACCACAAAGTCGAACCGTGGCTCAAAACCAATCATCTTATAAGACCAACCTCTTTTTATAACATCAGCTTCAAGAAATCCAGGTTGTCTCTTTTTGCTAATCTGCTCTACACTAAAAGCGTCAAACATACATTCAACAATCTAATATTCAGATTGTTTGGTGGGAAAATAAGTGTTAAGGGTATTTGATAATAAAAAAGGTCTAGTGACTTTTTTTTAGAAGCTTTCAACAGATAATTAAAAATATTTTTATCATTTGTATCAATTGACATATCAGATCGATCTAATAATTTAATGCCACATCAACTTAGAATTGTTTTTATTATCCCTTGCTGATTCTCTACAACTTTTTTATAAACATGAAAATCTAAACACCGTTGAGACATTCATTTAATTCTTTTTTTTTCATTCTTAATTTTTTTCTGGCCTAAATCTTCTTGACTTATATGTCACAATACAAATGCAATGAAAACACCCTACATTTACCTCTAACCGCTATTTTCCTTTGTCCTTCCAAAAATGTCTCGGGATCAGAGCTTGACACAAACACCAACCAAAGCCCGAAACCAATCCCTCTGTCTATGTGTACTCTCTTTCACACAGCACTTTTTTATTTCACCGTAAACATTTTGTTAGCTATAGATTATGGTTTTACTTTTAGGCATGGATCTTTGCACTTTCTTTTGTGTTGTCACAATCTTGGAGGGACCCGAATTTGTCATCCCATAAAATCACCAACCCACCATGAACGTTTCATATATTCGTAGTAAACACTAACAAAACTTTACTCTCCTATGGCAATAATTGAGGTGAATGTTCATATTTTTAGCAACCCATTTTGATTTTAAAGCTTTTTTTTTTTAAATTGTAATTTGAAAACAAAAAAATTAAAAATATTAAAATTTAAATATTAGATCTAGATAAATTTTTTAAAAATAATTATATAAATTAATTGATTTAATTTTTTTCAATATTTTCATTTAAATAATTAATTATACTAGCCAGCTACTATAGTCCTTTTGTCATTGCACGTTAATGTTCCCAAGGATACGACTGTTGTTTTATGTTACATTCAAGCTTATTTTTTTATTTTTTTATTGGGATCGAGGATATAATTAAATGCTAAGTCGATATATTTTTGTTTTGTGTTGCATTAGAACTTGATTAAATACACCACTTGTTTGACATTAATCATCGATTTGATCCAAGTGGAAAGTCTACTAATTAGTAATTACCTAGCTATGAAACTACAAGTATGAAGAGAAATCAATGTGTTTTGGCATGCATTTATGCCGGTCCTGATCAATGGTCATTATCAAGAACCTGCCCTAGGAATTACTACAACTAAAATCACCAAACTACGAGTTAAAAAAAATAAAAATAAAAAATAAAAAGCTTCTAGTACGTAAACACAAGGAAGGATCCTGGTAAAATCAGATGGATTTCCCTACATTCATATCTTTTCTCCTTGCTTTATTTTTTATGGCAAGATGTTTCATTTTTTAACAAAAAAATGTCATAGTTTGAGGATAGAAAATGGATCATAAATATAAAGATTTGAATTTTAAATTTTTGAATATTATTTCCAAAGGATGTCGAAGAAAAAATATATATGGAAACTCTGGGGACTCATCCATAACAGTGCTTTAACTATTGCTGGTTGCCTTTGGCGTGATGATTTGATCAGCAGTTCAGCTATGAACATGTTAATTTCATCAAATTTCATAACATTGTCGGCCAGTGATACTATTATTAAAAGATCATGTGCATTAAAGATCGTCCGGAGAATATTAGATCACGGAAAACTTAAGAATAAGATCCTCAAACTACAATTTAAGTATTGGTAATCACACTTCTCATTGTAAATACTTCTTTATATATATATAAAAAAAAAGGTATGTATAATTTTTTTATATTTAAGATTGTTAGGATTTAAATTTGATAATCAAAATTAAAAATTTAGTATTCCATCAATAATAGACCATACGGCTGTTGGCAAAAGGTACGTATAAATGATCAGAGAAAGTCTCATTAATTTTCTTTTATATTTTAATTAAAAATAGAAATGTTTCTATTCTACCAATTGGAACATAAAACGGAGTCTATGTTATATAGGATTGTGTGTTTTGCATTATCATGGCTTTAAACAGGGTAAGCATATATGGAGTACTGTCATGTTCCTTTTGCATTTCATGTCTTTAATAGGGTTAGCATTTGGAAGAGATAAAATAACTTTAATGTTCTTTTCTTTTTGTGCTAAAGCAAAGCATGGGATTGGATGGTGTCATTTTCAGTGACATGGGCTTGCTCAACTATACTAACACAAAGGGGAAACCTGGTGATCAAATAGGCAAACAGTTTTAGTAGATGGAATATTCTAAAGTATAACTCAAGTTTGAAGGGTGGTATTTTTCCGATAGTTATTCTGCAACTGCTTCATCAAATAAATACATTTATAACAATGTTGATAATTTTCTATTTTTTTTTTCTAGAGAAAAGTCAGAGACCTTGAATTTAAATAAAGATAATAGAAAAAATGTGGAGTTTTCTAGCTGCATAATTGTGCTTTTCACCCAAGTTTTCATTGAAAGTCTAATTTCTCTGATCCGGTTTTCCGTTGTCAGGTAGCATTAATTCTTTATAAAAGATTTACTTATGATCACGCGCAATTGTCATGGGAATCCTTTTATCAATGCCATTTGCATCTTTTTCTATCTGCAAGTTGAAAGTAGACCATTGTTTCTTTCCTTCCAAGTCTCTTTCACAAACAAGATAAGCAATGAAGATCATCCAAATCTCTACTATCCACAAGAAGGTTGGGTTGGCAGCTGGAACAGTAGTTGTAGGCAGATGAAAGAAAATGGAAAAAAAAAACCCCATCCCTGTAACTGTTACATTAACATGACTGGAGTCTATCTTTTTTGCAAAGAATGGAACGAGAAATCTAGAATTGCACCAGATCTACAAAATCCAAGAAATAAAGGAAACTGATTCAAGACAATTGAATTAAGTGATAGATAATAATGGTCTGTCAAGCTTAATATTCCTGTTTCTGGCGAATATGATTTGCATGTCATCTTTGCAACTTGAGATTGGATTCCTGAGTTCCAACATTTATTAAATATATCAGAAACTGCTATTAGTGTCATCGCCCACATGGGTGGCTTGCAATTAAGGCTGGTTTTGTGGTCCAAGCTGCTAGCTAGCTAGTAGGTGTTGAGGCATTAATTTTTGTTTTTTTTAAACTTAGGTTTTATGGGATGTTGTCTTTTGCTATGTGTTTCACGATTCTTCAAAGCAATGATCAGTAGCGCCAATTAAAGTCTAAACCTTGATAGTTACTTTGTGCTACAGCCTCGGCTTTAGCACCATTCCTGAAGCTGCTGTGCGCACGGGGATGCTTTTGTTTTTAAAAGTTGGTAAAAATAACAAACAAGTCCCTGAATTTTATCATTTTTTTTGGAAAAATTCTTATATTTTTATTATCCTCAAATAAATCTTCAAAGTTTAATTTGTTTCTAAACAAACTCTTATTTTTTAATTTGTATATAAATAAGTCTTAAATTTTAGTTTATATTTAAATTAATTTTCATTTAGATATAAATTAAGGAGCAAAATTTTATTTAAGTACAATTAAAATATAAAAATTTATTTAAAAAATGAAATAATTTAAAGAATTTTTTTAGTATTTTAACTTTAAAAGTTTTAATGAAAAAAAGTTGGTCATTTTATATAAAATAAGCCGTGATGATTTTTTTTTTAGTATTTAATAAGGAATTGATGCGATGAAAAGAACAAGGTGCCCTCTTTTTATTACCAAAGAAAAAAAATTTGAACCAACTTTTTCTATTCAGGTCCAGTGAAGAGCTTCAATATGGCAAGCAATAATTATACATGATCTGCCTAGAAATCCGATTCGCCTTTCTTCCATTATTTTTTTCAATTATGTTTTAATACATACATTTAAAAAAAAAAATTTTGATAAATCTGTTCAGTCTTTCAATAAAAATAAGATATGTGGTATCTGATAAAATAAAATAAATAATTATAAATCTTACATTCGAGATGATACTAATAAATAATTATTGTCAAAATTCGAACTTAACATTTTTTTATTAGAAAAAAATAATTTTAATCGATTGAATCAAAAATTTATTAATAATTCGTATAACATCAACATTTATATACGTGATTTTCATAATTTATGAGTTGATCTTATAATGTGAATGATAATATTGAATGGATTAAAAAATAGTAAACTCGATTTTGGAATATATTTTATATATTAAAAAATAATAAATAAAAAAGTAAGGAACAGAATCAATCCTTGAAAATATTTTTATGACTATTGGATTGGTAGTACTAGTATTAATTTTAATTTATTATTTTTTATGATGGAATATGACAAAATAACTGATAAATATTAAAATTTATTATTAGAATAAAGGTAAAAAAGAAACAAAACAACTTCCTCTTTGGAGAAATCAAACAAAAGTTCTCTGACTTCTGATCTAGCCTTTAATATATAATAATAAGGGTGGGGCAGAGGCTGAATTGATGGGTTATTCTACTACTAGTACTCTTGTTTGAATATTAAAAAAAAAAAAGGAAAAAAAATCTTTTATGGGAAAAATCAATTATGTCAGTATTTAAAGATTAAAATTAAATAAATTAAAAAAAAAAAAGCAAGGGTCTGTGAGAACTCATTAGAAAACGATTAATAGTAGCACTAATCTTTTTTTAATGCCTAAATTAGCTTTTCAAGGGTTTGAAATGCCATTCCATCCCTAAGATTCCTTATGGTTTCGTGCAACTGCCACTTGTCTGAAAAGCACTGTGCTGAATTAAACAGTTAATTCTGGTACTGGCGGTGAAAGCACGGGTACAAGTAGCAGTAAAAGAAACTAGCAAATAAATAAAACGATAGAAAACCTGAAATGGTAATGGTTAAATAATAACTTGTTGGTCACCAGCTGGAATTGGACGGTTGTCGAAATTTCGTCCCCACCCGCATTCCTAATGGACTTCAACAACTCTCAAGAAGCAGTTTCCAATGCTCTTTTCTTTTTATTCGCATTTTTATTTTATTTTTATTATTTCACCATTTTGCAAACTTTCTTTCACTTACTTTTACACCCTTTTTTAATCTATAAATTGCCTTCTGAATTCTCTCAAAAACCTCTTCCAGTTTTGCTCTCTTCCCCCATATAGAATTTAGGCTGTTTCTGCTCTCTTCTTGTTTTCCTTTTCCCTTAAAAGAGCCGAGGCTCTGCTGGTTTTGGTCCACTATCTCTATTAGCTCTGTTTTTCCTGGTTTCCTCTGTTTCTTTCATATACTTCTGGTGGGTTTTTGCCCTTCAATGGAGGGTTTTGGTTGTTAAACTTTGGATGTTAGAGTCCACACCAAAGACCCAACGCGTCAAACTCTCAAAAAAAACTTCATTTTTCAGCAAAGAAAATATCTTGTTTTTGCTGAGATTTGCTGTTCTTTTTTTTTCTTCCAAAGGAGCTATCTTTTCTTCTTTTTTTTTTTTTTTTTTTTATAGCTGTTGTAAATCTTCATGCGACATAAGTTGTTGTTGTTGATGTTTGAGATTCATGTCTCCAGTTGTCAGTGAAATCCTCAGATCGGGGTTTATGATAAATTCCTCACTCAGACGCAGGACCCATCTTGTTCAATCTTTCTCAGTTGTCTTCCTCTATTGGTTCTATGTTTTTTCATAAATAAACTTTTGCTTGCGTTTCATTATATATATAATAATAATAATAATAATAATAAGTCAAATATATAACTGTCTAGATTAGCTTAAGATCACTAGTATCGGGGTCCTGTCATCTTGGAGGTTAGATTAATCCTGAAATATTAGTCTTTTTTTTTTCTTTTTTGAAGTTTTAGCAGTGATTTTGGTGTAGATATAATATGGCTTCGCCTAGTGGAAATTCCAATTCCTCAGGTTCCACTCTGATTCAGAACTGTGGCTCTGAAGAGGACTTGCGACAGTTGATGGATCAAAGGAAAAGAAAGAGAATGGAATCAAACAGAGAATCAGCAAGAAGATCCAGGATGAGAAAACAGAAGCACTTGGATGATTTAGTGGCCGAAGTGACACAGCTAAGGAAGGATAATAACCAAATTCTTACAAGCATCAACTTCACCACCCAGCACTATTTGAACATTGACACTGAGAACTCAGTTTTGAGGGCTCAGGTGATGGAACTAAGCCAAAGACTGGATTCTTTAAATGAGATCCTCAATTATCTCAACCCTCCCACAGCAAGCAATGGGTTGTATGAAACTGAGCCATTTGAAACAAGCGCTGACAGTTTCACCAACCCTTTCAACTTGCCTTATCTTAACCAACCAATCATGGCCTCTGCCGACTTCTTTCAATACTGATCCATCCTCATCACCATCTTCATTTCTAAATGGCTGAAACAAAATCTGTGGATGTCTTTACATTCACTTATTGGTGTGTTATTTTTTTTTTCGTGTGGGCTTCAATGAGTGGAGAGGAAAAAAAAAAGAGAGGGAATTATTATTTTTCCCCTTCTTTTATGTTGGTGTTATTATTAATATTTTAGTAAAATATTAGTCTTATTCCTACCTTAGAAGATGATGCAAAAGATGACTGTAAGAGAAATGGCAACTAGTAAGTAAAAGCTGCTTGCTAGGGATAAAACTATGAGTTTTGTGTAAATGGGAATTTCAGATATAAAATATGGTGTGAAAGGGTTGTGGATTATGTGGTCACCCATGTTATGTATTAGTATATATTAATTTCCTTCACTTGTTTGGTGTCTTCTTCTTCCTCCCATTCTTCATGATTGATGGTGTCTTCTCTTCTTGTATGCAAGTGAGAATAATTCTCTTGCTCTTTCTCTCTCTCTTTGCACATAATTGCTAATGCCAAAAGGGTTATCTTTGATTGACACAATTGTTGCATGTTCAGCCGATCCGTTTTATTCCAAGAGGCAAAACACTAAAGTCCTGCCTTTGATACACCTTAATTAAAATCATAAGTATATGCCAACAATTATTATGCATTTTATTAAATAGAATGATGAATTTTTAATTTTAATAATTTAATCTTCGTAATCTCAAAATATATATAAAAAAATGGCGATTTGGTACGTTAATTCATTCATAAATATGACTCTGACAAATTGAAGACCTATCAAATGTTATAGTAACTGTAGTTTCAAGTTTCTTATTACTTTTTTTCGTTCCTACGCTTTATTATAACATATGGAAGGAAACCTTTCAGCAAAAAAGAAAAAGATTCCTACATATATGTAAGCAATGATTAATAAAGTAATTAGCAAGTTTAGGTAATTCATTCTATGATATTTCTTTAAACATAAGGAGTCGGTTTGCTTGGGTTGCATGAAATTTGTTCCTTGTTATAGACTCTTGGAAAGAAATCTGAATACCAAGAAACGAATTTCATTGCCAATCAAATTTCTGTTTGTTGATTCTTGTGCCACTTTGAGGAAACACCCATTGTTTTGCTCGAGATTCAATGTACAATGTTTAACCAAAGTTTTAAAAATTTTGTTTCCATATAAAATTAAACATTTTCGTGTTTGAATTATGAAACCCATTCAAAAAGCGAGGGCTATAACATAATCATGCACCTAACTTATGGCTTATATGCATGTGTTAAAACTTTTATATCTTCTGAAATTTTGATCTTTTATAAACAAAAATCCAATGCTTTTGATATTTTCAATTGTAATGAGTTTTGAAGGTTTTGAAACAATTCGTATGACAAGTTTATTAGCAAAGGGAAAAAGAAGAATTGAACAAAGACAAGTAGACAAAACAATTTGACTAAAAAATAAGCCACCATTGTTAAAGTGAAAGAAAAAAGTGAAGCTCATCGATTCGTGGGGGTGTCTCCACTGTGACGCGCGTTGAACCAATCTTCATTTCCCAGAAATTTCTTTTTCTAACATTCATTAGTTTCCTCCAATTATACTTGTTTAAAGCAATAATCCACATTAAGCATACTGGCCATGTACTTGTACTTTTTTAAAGTTGACCCTTTAGGTCAGTGATGTGGGCTGGCATGTCCCCTTTAGATTAGTTTAATTGAGATGCCATCGTACCTTACCAATACTTAATTTAATTGCTTAAAAAAATCCGATTAATTAATATTTATAGCAGCTTGAAGATGTAATAAGATATTGTAAATATTAGAATTTGAATAACAAATCTTTTAAATGTTATTTTAAAAATAATTATTTAAATTAACTAAATTAAGTTTTAAATTAATTATTGAAATCTATTTAAATATTATTTACGCCGGTTAATATTACAAATTTCTTTTATTTTTTGCCCTCAGTTTGTTTCCTTCTTGTTGAAGGAGGGAAGTGATTATAACATTTTTCATTTTTCTTTCATCCATTTTCGTTCTCTTTGCCTTCCTACAAAACACACACTGTTTATAGAATGGAATCTTATACAAGATCCTCCTTTGCTGCATAAATGAAACAATACATACCACAAATACAAAAAGATTTGAAAAGAAGCCGACTTGAATTAAATAGAGCTTACTTTCCCTCCATTTATTGATTCCATTTGTGCCTAGAAATAGAAAATGTTGTTGCTTTATAGTGCAAGAAAATGCTAATGGAGGTTACACCAATTAAATTGGAGCCACCCAAAGGCAGGCAAGAAAGTGGGTGAATTTAGGTAGATAATGCATTTTCTAATACAGGGCATGAATATCTATAAGAGTAACCAAAGGAGACAATATCATCTGCCATTAGCATTAGAGTTGATAAAATGGACCCGAATTAAAAGCATTACCCGATTGACATCCTTTTCTATTGCTCTGTTGTGTTTGATTGCATACTAGAATTAAAAAAAAAAAAAAAAGGCTGAAAGAGGATTAGGTTAATAACCAAACTACGAAAGAGATGATGAAAGCATGACCATCAACAAGAAGGGCTCCATTGGAAGAAAATGGTGTCACATACATTTGCTTTTGTTAAATGGTTTTCATTTGTTACTTGAATGATAGTTGCAGAGGTGTGATAAGTTCAAAGCAAGATATAAGCAATGGTAACTTTGTATTCTTTTTATTTTCTATGGTGGGAAAATTTTTCCAAATAAGAAAAGGAAGACAGGCCAGCAAAAAGTAACATAAAAATTTCGATCATGCTACATTTACAAGCAAAATGACATCATCTGTTTCCAATCATTTTGCCTTCTGAAATATATGAGTAATTGGTAGGTCCAATTTTAATTGAATATCTGACTTAATTACTTCAAGCATTATCCATTTACATTCATCTACAATTAAAAAATTTCCTTTTTTTTTACTCAATTTTAGTATGTGCGATCTGATTCAGGATAAGACCTCATATTTATAAAGAAGAGTGATGCTTATAAACCCAATTATTGTCTTCTCTTTTCAAAAGATTTTTATAATATTAATTTGCCAGCTTTTAAAGAAAAATTTAAGTCAATTATTTTATACAATCATTTATTATTTATCAAATTTAAAATTTAAATTTTCATACTTTAAAACTATAATTTTTTCTCTTATCCCAAGTTTGGCCTTTTTTTTAAATAAAAAAAAATTTGCCAACTTTCGATGGTTTATTTAATTCCTCTCCAATTTGTTTTCGAATTTCCATTTCCATTTCCCTTTAGATATTTTAATCCCTTGATTTGATTATGGCCATGCCAAAAAGATGATAGACAAGTTCAATCAACACAATAAATGAGCAATCGGTTCATTTATTTTATTTTATTTTATTTTTTTGCCTTTGATGGAAAAGCAGGGACAGAACATGATGTAAGACTAAAATGACATTCGCACCTACACAAATTATATAAATCAAAATAATTGAGTGCAAAGAGACATAATGTTAATTCATCCAAAGATTAGTAGGTTAGAGTTGCATCATCTCAAATCATCAGTGTTGTAAGTGGGGTTCGGACAAACATTACTGAAAGCTTATTAGGTTACATGGAATCATTTTAAATCATTATCACATATTCGTATGAGTTTAGGGTTTTTTTTTTTTCTTTAATTAATAGAACAGAGAATCAAAGCTTATTAATGGTAGCGGTCCACTTTAAATGATCATGGGTTTTGACTCGACAATCATATACCCTCCTTTAAATGAAAGGAAAGACTTGGATTCGATATTGGAAATTGTTCAGGACAGTAACCTGACATCGTCCCTGTTGCTGCTGCCAAAGAAGGATTCAACTTGTATGACTTCCATTCTATTCATGCAATGAAACTTCAGAAGGAAGGTGAAACAAAGCCACCATAACTTCTTTGTCAATGATTAGCCGAGGTTAATAAAAACGTTTAGTGGGGTTGAGTTGTTGAAAAACTGGGTCATTTCATTTTGGATTGAGGCAGCAAAGAATTCAACTGAGCTGATGTGTTGATATCTACAACATACTTTTGTTAGCAGTATTTTGCCAACATTGAACTATGATAACACCTAGGAACCATTAGATGGCAAGCAAATAGCCAGAAGAACACGTTCAGACATTAAGATTAAATGCATCAAAAACATTACCTTTCAGAAATGATCATCAATTCACCATTACGGAAAGGGTAATCAGGATAGTAATAATGGTAACCAAAACCTAAACAGCATTCACACAATCGTCATTAAATAAAACAAAGAAGGGGGAAAAAGGCCCACTTGGGGGGTGGCGGGGTGGAAAGTAGGGACAAGGTGCTTGGATGGTTATCCTAAACTGGATAAAACTTAATGATTCCTGTATTACAGAAGCTGACCCAAGGCAATATTCAACTTAAAAAATTCATATCTGCTCGAAAATTTTCCAATACAAAATCAACAACACATTATTGAAATATAGAAAAGTTTCTGTTATATGTTTTCACTTAATCATATGGAATTCGGATATATGCAGCATTACATACAAATGGAATGTCAGCATACCTACCAGCAACTGCACATCGAATGCACTCCAAAACACTAAAGAGGTAAGCAAATGCCACAGCCGTCCAAAAGTGCATTCCAAACTTACCCCAATAGACTGCAAGTGGCATCCACCGGCTCACGGTCCCAATTACCTGCAAGGCAGTCTCCAATAACATGGCCATCACCACATGAAATCTAGAAAAGTGAGGCCATTCTTTCCTCCTCACCACACCCAAATATGCAAAAAAAAAATGCCATGAGGAACCAGCTTGGCAAACTTCCAATGGCTCCAAGGAATGGAAAGGTCAAAAACTCAAAGTCTTCCAAGAAGGTGTGTAGATGATATGCTGTCTCAGCAAACATCCATGTCTCATGAAGAGGCATTAAATAGGGAAGGGCATCCTAAAACTCTCCACCACCATCTGGGCTTCTTAGTCATTGGAGGATAGTGAAAACTGTATGGAACATCCTTTGATGCTCGAGGTAGCAAATTAGATCTGCCACGTCTTGGTAATGAGGGTAACACGTGACAGGCCACCTTGATCCCCACTCAACAAAGGAGTTTCTGCAGCAGAAAGGTGCAAGAATCGCATACCTACAAGATTGAACAGATATACGTCAGAGAAATAAGAACAAATGTTGCAACTTGAGACTTTCATCAATCCAAAACCACAGAATGGAAAATAAAAAAGCTGAGACTCTTATGGAGGTTTAGCCTTTTGATAAGCATGCAGTTGATATTTAATATTAATCTCCTGTGTACCAAATGAAGCCTTTAAAAGAAAAGGGTTAGCCATCGCTTAAACCTGCAACTGACTGGGATTTCAAATCCCAATAAGACCCTGAAGAACTACTGCTGCTGCTTTAAAATAATGTGGCAGGAAAATGATGAAAGCAAGCAAAGGTAGAGCTTCAAGGCACAAACTTAGGAAGCCTTGAACCCACAGAAACAGACCTTGAGGGAGAGGTGAATCCATTCAGAATCATGGCATCTACCTTGATGAAGACCAATGAAAACAATGTACAAAATTTTATCAGCATATGTGGATTAAAATGGAAAATGCTCATAAAAACTCAAAGCAACTATCCTATCCCACCCATTCAAATGATCTAAACATAATAAGCATTAAATAACATGGAAAGTAAAAAGTCAGTGTTTCCTGGATAACGTAAACATCAGGAAACTCAATAATATATTAGGCACTACGAAGTACCACAATGAAATTTTCATATTATGGATTATATCTTCCTGCTCCCAAATCATTATTTGCACACGATATACTGTACTAGTAAAGATTAAAGGAGACATAAGTATCATATTCCTAAACATGCCATCATTACTTGGGTGGTTATTCTTGAATCTTGATAGACTTCCCACAAAGCAGAGAATTAGTTTATGGGGGACTTCACTTGTTAACACAAACTGTAATCCATAGCTCAAAACAATCAATGGTCTCTCTGGTTCAATATTGTTCACATTTTATCATTGGTTCTTAACCTGAAATATCCCTACAATGCCTATCGCTGCGTGATTAAAATTACATCCAATGTTTCTTCTAAAGTACCCATACGAAGAACATATTTTCTTAAACATAATATTAATCTAAATTCCATTTCAAGTAACAAGTAATTGTGAAAACCGAAAAGAGAAAAACTTGTACAGAACTTACTCTGAAGCAACTGAAAGGAATGGTCTTAAACCAACAAGCTTAAAATTATCAACCCCAACAACTCAAGCCAAAACCCATTTCAACCGTCAAATCTAAAACTCGGTAACCATTTTAAGAATTCAATACAAAACTCAGGGGAGAAAGAACCAAAATTCCAGCAAAAAAAAAAAAAAAAAGAGCAAAGTCAATGAAAATTTTCCTTAACAAAGCTCTGGGGCAAATATGCGGAGGAAAACTCGCCTTAAATTGGAAAATAATGAAGCGAAGCCGCTTGAAATGCTACTCTTTAGCTTTGCCTACTCTCAGACTTTCCACATTGTAGTAATTCCATCTCTGTTCCTTCTTCCTGAGGCGAGGTTTCTGAGTTTTACTTGTGGGTCGGAATCCGATGCAAACATTTGCAAAAAGAAAATGCGAGGTTTAAGAACAAATGTTGTCACGTGGGCTTTAGCCATGAATAAATGCAGTCCAGTCTGATTAATGGATTGAGGTGGCCCATTTGGCCCAATCTACGGTAATTGTTTTGAACTTTTTTTTTAGGAAAAAAATAATCTGATATTGTGATATAGTTTTATATATGTCCACATCAACCAAATAGTGTATACTATAAAATAAAAATAAATATTTATTATTAAACCTGAGATTTAGTTAAATTAATTTATATAATTCATTTTGAAAAATAACTTTTGATAAATTTGAAGTTTAAAATTTTTTTATTCTTAGATTATGATTTTTTATATAAAAAAAATGTATGTTTAGCATTTACTTTTTAACTTATGATAAGGGTGTTTTAAAGATATAAAAATATATTTTTTCTGTAATTTGTAAGATGGTTTGACTTGGAAACCTAGCAAAAGCACCGTGGAAAAATTTTACATCTATCTAATAATAATGGGAAGGTACAAAAATTCATCTTATTGCTTAGATACTAGTGACCAGCCTTTATAATTTTCTGACTTGTGTTACAAGTCTAAACCACCAAGGCTCTAAAGTCAAAAACGATTTATAGTTGAAGGCTTTAAGCTAAAATTTATTGGCTCTGAACCTTTAAAGTTATAATAAAAAGGTTTTATTGAATTCATCTCTTGTTCTTTATTTGTTTTTTTCTTTTAAATGTAGATCAATCTTTAGTGACACCCATTAATCAAATCTTTGTTTTTAACGTCCAAATGATAGCATTTATATATATTGCATTTTAAAAAAAATAAAATCATAAGGAAATAACTTTAAATTTTTAAACAAAATATTATATAGTTCAATAATGCTTACATCCATAACATTGATTCGTTATATCAATTAAAAATTTTAATTCTATAATAAACAAATGTATTTTTTTGTTCAGGGTTTTAAATTTTTTTCTTTCAAAATCAAATATTATATATATCTAACATAATATACATAATTACTAGTGGAGAAATTATATTTCACCCCCCCAAAAAAAAGACAGAAGGGTAAAGGAAGAAACAGACATTCAAAATGTGAACTGAAACTCAGTCAAAGGTCGTTATCAACTTCCATTGTCGAAAGTTCACAATTTCTCGGGCCCACCAAATGAAAGAAAAAAAGAAAAGAAATGGTGCGAGTCAGACTCATCTTCATTCTTTTTATCTTTTTAATTTCTTCTTTTCTTCAACACCGGAAAAAATAAACGTATTTCTCATGCTTCTGCAAAGGTAGCACGTAGATATTAATAATATAAAAACGTGAAATATTTTAATTAAATAATGTTTAAAGTTTTTAATTTAAATTTAAAAGTATTAACCAAAGTATACACTTTATTATTAGTGACACAAGAACGGCCAAGGAGACCCGTGGAGCGCACTCCGCTTAGTAGAGAAGGAAACACCGCCTTATTATTCTTATTTTTTAAATTTAAGAAAAATAAATAAAGAAAAAAGAAAAAGTAAAATAAAAAACAAAATAGAGGGAGGGAGCGGAAAAACAAGAGCACTACAAACAGACGTGGCACAATTCCCCATACGTGCTATTGGCTCTCTCACATCCTTTCTCTGCCTAGCTTCCGTCGTGACCGTCGCCTTCCTTCCCTTCATCTCCTCTCTAACTGCCGTCGAAATTTCCGACGCTGTTTAAATCACTCTTTCTCACTTCTTCAGCTCCATGAATCCCTAATTATTGAATCTGTAAGTTTCTTCTTCTTCTCTCTCTCTTTTTTTTTAATCTAAAAAAATTTGAATGTTAAAATTGTTTTTGCATGTGTACGGTTGCTATTTTTGGGATGTTGAAAACTTAAAATCAGTTCAGATAGTGAAGTACGATACGTAACCATTTTTGAGCCCTAGTTGAAGCTTGTTTCCCCATTTCCTTTAATTTTAAGCGATTTTTTGGTGCAACGGTAAATATTTCGAACCTATGCTTGATTTTTTTGCTTTTATTTTTTTCTTATGCTTTTTTCTAGTTATAGAATTAACATAAAATTATGCTCTCCTGTAGTGGAAGACTTTAATTATGTAAGTATTCGTGGCTTGAATTTTTTAATTTACATTTTTTTTTCTAATGTTGGAGAATATGCTTCATTAATTGAGTAAGATGGTTCCTAGGTTTTGGTCCTGGAATAGTGAGGGAAATAAAGTAAAATATTAAAAATGCTCTTAAAAAATGAATTAAAGTGTGTTTAGCTGAAGTTTGAAGTGATTGTTATTGAGTTTGTTTTATTGGTTTCGGTTGTCTGTTCAATCAATTCATCCTTGCGATTTTTAATTATGAATTCTAAAATTCGCACCGTTTTTTTTTTTTTAATTTTATTTTACAGGAAATACTTGCTGTTTATCCTCTGAGGTGCTCTGCCTTGAGGTTTGCATAGCTTGAATTAGTGGTGCGAATTCATAATAAAATTCTTTTTTGGGGGGTATATGAGTGATCATGGGGTCGGCTTGTTGTGTTGCTGCAAGAGACAGGACCCTTACAAACAGAACTGGAGGTGAGACTATGCATAGAAATGTGGTGTGTTCACCATCATGGAGCTTCCGCAGGGATAATCAAAGGCGTGTGGCTGGTGAAATTGAAGAGCCTTCTTATCAGTTGTCTAATGGAGCTAGCAGAAACTTTAGCATGGAGATAAAAGGGACATTAGGCTCTGATAGAGTTTCTCATGAAGGAAGTCCGCTCGAGATTGGGAACTATGGAACACACACTTCTCAAAAATCACCAGTCCATGAAGAAATGGGTGGGAATGTGATGACCCCCTCTTCAGGTAATTTACTTACTAACTGAAATAGAATTTAGGCAGAGCTTTTCCTATCACCATCTCGACATAGAAAGCACGGACACAGCACACATGGCAATGTAAAGGAAAATAGACATGGTCTTCACACACTCTGACACAGCAAGGACACGCATGGACACTGGATGAAAGATGTTTGCGCTTAAAATTTTCTCTAAAAACAGAGAATTGTAAAGCCCATAGAGAAATTAAATCGAATGAGGAAGAATACCCAGCCACAATTAAAGTATAAAGCCGAATAACTGATGAATTCCATATTTAGATTCAAGCACACCTATTAATTTGTTAGTTGAATTTGAACACAGTAGTGATGCAAGGCTGGCATTGATGGTGGTGAGCTGAGTGGAGGCAGTGGAATGGTGCAAGGCTGGCAGTAATGGTGGGATGATGGAGCTGATGAGATCTGATTTTAACATTGTTGAAGGTTGAAGAAGATGAAGGATGGAGGAGACAGTGAAGCCGTGAAGGTGAAGAGTGGAGAAATATCCGGTCAAATAGAGAAATTCAATTTGTTTTAATCCTTCAGTTTTTTCTTTCCTTAGTTATTGTACTGTGCTTTTTTTTTATTTTATTATAGTGGGCCATGAATGAAGAATGGATTAAGAAAGAATGGAGCCATTGACAAAAGACTTTTTATTTTGATAAATACTTAGGGTAATGAACTCTAACTACTACAATTAAGAATTTTTAAGTCGGGGCTTAATTTAGTTATTTAATGACATAAACTAAGTTATTATTTTAGGACTTATTTACTTGAATATTTTAACATAATAAATATATAAAAAAAATTTATTGCCGTGTCCTGCTGTACTTGCGTCTTTATTTTTTAAAAATTCGCGTGTCATCATGTCCGTTTCTTGTCATACTTGTATTACATCTGTGTCGGTGCTTCATAGATCTTGACTATACATGGGGGTTTTAGGAAATTTTTGCTATAATTTTGGTTCTATGTTCATTGTTTGGAGATTATGTATTTTATATAACTTTGTCCATGAATGCAAAAGGCTCTAATGGTCTTCTAATCCCAAGAACTGCAGGCTAACAACTAGGCAGATAATGCCTAACCTTTAATATTCAGGTTAGCATGGTATTGAGTACTTATAATCAGAATCGCATGAATTATAAGAATAAACCTAAAACAGACATGTTTATGTATTTACAACTTACATGCATTCTGTTATTGTTTACTCTATTCTTTATTCTCCCAATGCAGTTCTGAGTAATATGCCTTGTAGTATGTTCCTATTTTTTGTGACTTGTTTGTGCTGTGTTTGATATTGTTTTATGTTTTTGATGCAGACTTATCAAGGGCAAGTAATTATTCCATAGAGGTAAGTTTGATTTAGTTGAAATTGACTTTAGTTGAATAAGCTTTTTGGTGAGTTTGATTTTATCAAGCTTTTTGACTTTAGTTGAAATTGACATATCAAGGTGAGTTTGATTTTATGTGTTTTTTGGTGATTCTCTATCTTACTCTACCCCTTTTGATTATCTTTCAGATGAAGAATTTGGCAGAACCACCAGATTTTGTGGATTCATCTACACCAAAGCTTTCATTTTGTTTACCTTCATCATTCTCACCACCAATAACAGATATGTTGTCTAGCCATGCTCATTTACTTCCTCCCAACTCAACCCCATCCGGAAGGGCTCGATGTTCACCTGGGCACCGGCTATTGAGGCAGGTGTCTGATAGTCGAATCTTGGGTTTGAAATCAGCAAATAATTATTCAATGTCTGAAGGAAGGTCATCTTTTGTGCTCTCCACGTGTAGCAATGAATTAACAGCTGGATCTCATGGTGGCTCCTCTGATGGATGGTCCATGCGCGCTTTTTCAGAGCTTGTGGCATCTTCTCAAAGAGAAAGGTGGTCTTTTGACAGTGAACACTTAGGTTCTGGTTATGGCAAGATAAGTGGCTGTAGCAGCAGGTTCTCATGTTCTCCATCCATAGATATGCAAGCTTGCGGGGCTTGCTCAAAGCTTTTGGCTGAGAGATCATCATGGAGCAGCAATGAAATTTCAGCGGTTGCTATACTTGTCTGCGGACATGTTTATCATGCTGAATGCTTGGAGACCATGACACCAGAGGTGGACAGATATGACCCAGCCTGCCCAATATGCATGGTTGGAGAAAAGCAGGTCTCAAAGATGTCTAGAAAAGCTTTGAAAGCTGAAGCAGAATTGAAGGCAAAACATCTTAAGTTATTGAAGAATAGAGTTACAGATAGTTTTGTTGATGATGGTTGTGATGATTTTGATCACCAACAAAATGCCAAACGAGAAGGAAAAGCTCCAAAGTTGGAACCCAGTTCAAGCCGGAGGAGCTCCTTGGCAAAGCCTTTCTTGAAACGCCACTTCTCAATTGGGTCTAAGTGGGGCAGATCTCTATCTGAGAATGATTCTGCCAGGAAGAAGGGTTTTTGGGTAAGATATCGAAAAGATTGAGTTGCCTCCTTTACTGGCATGAGGTAAGGAGCCAGTCCATTTGATCGTAAAAGTTTTATCACTGTCAGTAAATATGCTTCTGTTTCCCTTACTTAAAAGGGATTAAGAGAGAAGCTTAGAGTATGCTCTGTGAGTCAGGCTTCCAAGTTCCAATGCATTCAAATCTCAGTTTCTCAAGTTAGATATCTAACTTTAAGATATAACTAAATGTTGCCTGCTTTCACTATCTGCATTCCATTCTGGATGACTGATCTGAACGGAACTTAAACCTCCAACCATTGATAGATCAACTCAATGAAGCATTGAATTGATTGAGAAAATGACGATGAAACTTTCTTTGGCTTTGCAATTCTTCTTTGCTATATTTTAGGACATAATTTCTTCTGTTAACGGCACAATAGGCCTGTGCTCTTGTAGTGTCTTGGCGGGAGTTTACGGAGAATGGAGGACCATGTCTCCCGACCAGCCCCATTATCTGTAAACTTTTAAACTTCAATTTAGCAGTTGCTTAGTTAAACAAAATAGCAATATTCAGTTATATCATACCCTCCAAGAATGCATCAACCTTAAATCAAAACAACAAAAACAATAAAGAATTTCCATTAGATATCAACATTCTCTGTTTCGGTTAGCATGCCAACCAACATCATGTGTTTCATTTATTTAAAAGTTTCATCTTGTATACCCAAAATAAATTTGGGTATATACGAAACGACAAGAACATAAATGCGCATTTCGATTGCTTTAAAATGGATCGTTCAACAAAAAAAAAAAAAAATGTTATGGATTAAGTTTCTTAGAACCTAGCGGTTAGCATTACTACAATAGGATTTCCATCTGGTCAATTATGCTTTGCAATCCAGATCTATAACTTGGATAAAGAAGCTGCACTGCCAGTTCCTTCTTCATACGTGCATTGGAAACTCGTTTCTCACCTCTTGAAGTTGCCTTATGAAAAAATGATTCAGCTCTCTCAGGAGCAGTGATTCCCTTGATTAGGGCAGGCCACTTTTTCTCAACCAAATCCAAGGCATAAGCAAATACCTCTTTCCGGGATGCTGGATCATCATCTACAATATTGTAAATTCTCCTGCAAAAAATGAAATTCAAAGGAGCAAATCAATTTTTTTTCTTCTTCAGCTTCAGCATGCAAGTGGCAGTCTGCCGAATAAGATTCATTACAACCTAATGACTGGTGCCATTATCCAGATGGCATACACCAGATATGTGGAGGCTAACAAAAAGTTTCAAGAAACATGAATTTGCCTTTGCATGATGGGGTACTTTGAATTAGGAACTGAAACTAGGAAGCATTTTTTCCTTCTTCAAGTAGAGACAGTCTGATATTCTGAATTCCTGATTATGTGGACTTCTATTGCTATATATTTGGTTAAAAATGCACCAGCAAATCCAAGTACAGCTGATAATTAAAGCATACCCAGAGGATGGCATGTGAATACTGGCCTTAAGTGCTTGACAAATGTCCGCAACATGAACTCTGGATGTGAATTGTTTGGATATTCTCCGTTTTTGAGATTCTGATAAAGGTTCCTGCTTAATTATTGTGTCAACAGCACTGCAAAGGAAAGCAGCAGATAAACTACTCACTCATAAGCCTTTGGATCAAACTTCAAGAGCATAACAATAACCTAAAGTGAACATTGAAAAGCTCAAAGAAAATGTATTGATGATTAATTGTGACAATAACCCAGTACTGCTGCTCATAGCATTAATATATGAACGTGGAGTTAATTTATATAGCTACTCATACATGTACTACGAAGGCCAAAACTTAGATTTAGGATACTACTACTAGTTCTCTCCCACTCCTTACTCAATCCCCCATCTCTAATTCACCATCACAAGGTGGGTCAAAGAGCTGGTGAAGGCATGGAAGTAAAAATATCACTACTTCATATCAAGATAGAAGAACCTAACAGCTGAATTCTTTACTGGTAACTATTGATTCCAAACATCAAACATCTGGTTACAAAAATTATCAATCACAACCTTCTACCAGGGCCATAGATACCTCCAAGTCGAAATACTTGTGCTGTGATCCCAATATCATGGGCAAGATTCAACCATCCTTGCTCAGCACCTAACCTCAATTTAGCCAACTCATTTGTTGGGCTTGCGGGGTAACTACCATGGTATAATGCAAGAAATTAGTGACTCCAGATTGAGAGTAATTTCGAAAACACTAGTCCAGAAAAGAATGTCTTACTCCTCATCAACATATGCACCACCACAATCTCCATATACACCTGTCAGATCACAGAAGATTTCTATGTCAGCTATATCTTTTTGAAACAAAAGAGCAATTTAGAAATAAAGTACCAAATTCTATTACCACTTTTAAAGAGTAAATGATGCAAGGGTTGTTTACTTCAATATCACTTTCCCATTATAGGCAAGAACTTCTAAAATACACAAGGAAGCTCTCCAACAGATACCAGAATGCCTAATTATTGACAAGTAAAGCAGAATAATTTATGCATACGAAAATGTCCAGTTTATTTTTCAAGTTTCAAGGCTGAACATTAAGCAGACAAAGACTAACATAGATTTTCTTCAAGGATGAAACATTGTGTTTGTTCATTTACCATAAATGAGTCACTTATGTCTTACTAGCATTGCTATATTAATTCAAACAAGATATATGATCAAAGGCATACTAGTTGATGACAAATAAGAGAGCCACTGAAGATTGCCCCCCATCAGCATAGTTCTTAAAAGTTCTCCATGTTGAAGCATCTATAAAATCAACAAGGAAAAAATATGCCATATTAGAAACCTCAAAAATAAAAGGATACATGCGCAGAAAACTGATCGAATACAGTATGCAATGTAACCTTAAAAAAGGGAAACATTCTTAGCATACCGGATCACCAAGACCCACAACAGGAGGAATTGAGACAAGAAGATGTGTATAGCATTTCAATGTATTCAAGGTACTGATCCTAATAGAACATAAAACAGGAAGTAAGGCCAAAATTAATATGAAAAATTTTGATAAAAGCAAACATTTTAGCCTTTGGGCAATTAATTGCCAAGAACATTATTTGGTCACAAACTATTCAATATGCAATCCAAAGACAAATCGGAGATAAAAATAAATAACATTAATATTTACTCTGGCTCATTTGCATCGAAAAGGTGAACATCAAATCCTCTTTTCTCAAGCTCCCTTCTCTTCTTCATGCTTGTGCAAGTCCCAGAAACAATCCTACAAATAAAAGACAAAGAACTGATGATGCATGCTTCATAAACCATCGTATAAACCATGGATAGGAAATCTTACCAGCCTTCATTGAGTAGCTCCTGAGCAAAGAATTGTCCGACAAAACCCATACCAAGAATAAACATCGGATTCTGAAAATCTTGGTCCGTCCTTTCCGATTTGTAACAGCTAACCGCATTTGCATAAATTAAAAACTTTGGGATTCTAGCTAATTTTCTTAAACGATGGTTAAATTGAAGGGGACTGGCTGAGAGAAAACGTCCTGGCAGTTTACATATATCCATCTCATGACAGTGTGGCTTTTGCAACGTTATTTCTACTAATTACAACTAATTAGTTTAATTTTTGTTTGACAATGAAGATTCATTTACTCAAATACAAATTAAATCGACTTAGCTGGGAGAGACTACAGACACCTTTAATGCAAGCAAGGAAATCAGGAAAAGAATTTGCAGAGAGGTAATGACTAGTTACTTGGGCTGGCCTCTATTAATGGATTCAACACCATGAATAGTTCGGCCTTAGGTTATTGGATGAGAGCCCAAAAACCACTGCAGATACAAATGAAATGACGGACCTCAAGGATTAAACCAACCAACCCAAGGGTATTACTGATTTGATCGAAGAAAAAATAATAATCTCTTCTCAGATGACCGCAAAAACAGGCAAATCCGAAATACCGTAAGACTTGAGT
Source organism: Durio zibethinus (assembly GCF_047325235.1). NCBI lineage: Eukaryota > Viridiplantae > Streptophyta > Magnoliopsida > Malvales > Malvaceae > Durio > Durio zibethinus. The sequence continues at coordinate 37,063,480 of NC_143162.1, forward strand.
GTTTAGGTATTAAATATAGAGTTTTAAGAAAAAACTTGGGTTAAAATTTATGCTCTAATGTGATCAATTAATAGAAAAGAAAATTTGTTACGATTTCATAGAATTTAATCATTTTAATAATTCAGGTATGATAATGATTTAACGCGAGACCAAAAGTTGTGTGTTGCAACTTACAAAGATAGTGGCTAGGAGTTAGGAACAAAGCAAGTTATGTGTGCCATCCCATCATCAAATTGTTAGCTCTTTACATATTGGAGCTTAATGCAAAGAAACAAACACAAGTTCTTTCTTCTGTTCTAAACTGCCCCGTATCACGACAATGGCAGTCTTCAAATATCCACCATCATCGCTTCTGATCTGTTGCTTTTGGCCTTCTTTGTATAACTTATGTCATTAACCTCTCTTAATTTCCTTTTCAAAACAAGTACAGATATTAGTTATATATGTGTTTCTTTTAATTTTAAATATTTTATTGTGTAGGCTTTGACCTAATATCAAACTTTCATTATTTCTTCGTAAAGTCAATATCAAACTCTCTTTATCAAATCCTTGCTTATTCACGTCAGTTATAGCCATGATCAACCGTAAACAAACTCATAATTCACTTAAACAGAAAAATTCTGCTACTGCAACACATGCCATACGTTGGCATTGTCGTTCTCCATTTTATTCTCTTTGCTGTAACGTGGTTCATTAATGGCGTTTCATTGAGAGATTACTATATAGCAGTAAGAAAGCCAACTTCTTAAACCCATTAAAATTTTCATCCATATTCATATTTTTTATTATCTGTTAATTCCATTTCTTAATTTTGTTTCAGACACAACACATTATAGGATTCAGCTTTGGGATAACTCAGACGATCGAAGTTATATCTCCTATGACGGTGAAAGAAAAGTATTAATCTTGCCAGAGAAAGAGCAATTAGCTAATGGTGTAGCGATGGACGTCAGCCTCGAGAGGTTTCCATGAATAATGGAGTTCCACTGGATTCATCCTTTGAAAATCTCGAACGCGAAGATGCGGTACAGAGAGGACGCAATAAGAAAATTTAAAAATTTTAAGTGAAATTTGTGAATTTTTTTAAAAATATAATTTAATAAAAATTTCAGATCAATAAATGTGAAAATTAATAACACGTAAAAGAATTATTAAAAATTATATTATAATTTAAATTTTTTATATACTTATTTAAATATAAAAATATTGTTGAATTTTTATTAAAAATGTGCATCTAAAAGAATATTAAATTTTATAAAAATTCTATATCCGTGATTTATATAAAAATATCTTTTCATTTTTAATTTAATTAATTTAAATAAAAAAATTCACAAAATTCATCTAAAAATTTCCAACTAAATCTTTTTCTTGTTAGCGGTGGATGCTTGCGCCCGTCCATCACTGCAAAACAGATTGAGCCTACAGAAATTGACATAAAAAAAATGCAAAAGCAATGCTCAACAACTTCCCTGTAAGTTATGTGGGCTCAAGTTATTGCCCAAAAAGATTACTATAGAGTATAGACAAACTAAAGTACGCTTGGGCGAGCATCCATTAATGGGCTCAAAGCCTTTCCAATATTAAGGTGGGCCCAAGCAATTAAACAGGAGCCAGAAAATCACAACAGATCGAGTGCTTTGCGCTGGCTTCCATTAATGGGCTCAGCTCCTTGAACACGTCCATGAATCGTCCGGCCTTAGGCTATTGGACGAGCACCGAAAACGCAACGCAGATACAAATGAAACGATGGAATCTCAAACCAACACAAGGATATTAATTATACATCTAGACGATAATCTATTACAATATTATAATATTTTTTTTATAAAAATTTAATATTTTATCAACAAAATTATGTTATTATTGATTCAATATATTACAATATTACTCCAACAAGAGGAGAGCATATTTATTTTTTAAAAAGTTGACAGTCCATTAATATTTCTTTAGATAAATCTTCACGAAACTTGTTACCACATTATGACCAGATATCCATAAGAGTTAAGACCAAGACTAAAATGTTTTTGTAAGCATTAATTTATACTAATAGTATGTTTTTCCAGTAAAACTAGGCAATTTGCTTTAGTTATTTTGTTAGCTTCAATAGGAAATGGGATATGATGTTGGTGAAGCTTTAATTTAATATGGTTTACATTTTAGGTTAAAAATTACTAAATTTCAATTTAATTGTCGAGAAAAATAAGAGCAAATCTTAACAAATTTATACAACTTTCTTCACTAAAAAGGATAATGGTAATCTCACAATTAATTATTTTATTTATAAATTTTATAGTAATAGAAATAATGTCTTATCGAAAATAGAATTTATAACTTGTTATTCTCTTATCTAATGATTAAGAATTTTTTTTTTTATATAAAAATAATGATTCATTCGGATCAACATGAAAAATTAAAGTGCTAATTATTTATTTTTTTTCCAAGTTAACAGAAATTCCACACTTTTAATACATAAGCATAAACCTCTTCTAAAATTATTGTAGTTGTTATAATATATAAGATCATGGCAAGTGCCAACTAACACATTTATTATATTTAGTTAGCAGCAAAAAATGAAAACGATGGCCCTCTCATACATAATTTGTTGAGACTTCAGAAATCGCACCATTTGGTACTTCGACCAGTTCCAAAATTCTCTCCATTAAAAATTGGCTCGCCGTTAAAAAAAAAATATGGGTTTTTTTTTTTTTTTTAAGCTTTGATAAAAAAAAAATGCTTTAATGTCATTAATAATATATCAAGTACAATGTAAAACATCGTAATAATGATATCCTAAGCAATGCAAGGCTTGCAATTGGCTAGACCAAGTTGAATGTTGCAAGATTTATAACTGAAATATTATTAATTGTATTAAAGCATGATTTATGTAGTGATAATTATGGTAAAAATAAGTTAGACTTTATAATAAAAGATTAATTATTGATTTTAAGAAGTGTAATTTAATAAAAAATTTAACTATTTTTTTTCATACTTTCTTCCTAGCTAATACACATCAATATATAACATTACCATATAAATAATAAGTCTATCATTCTATTCTATTAGTTGACATTACTATGTAAAACAAATAATTAATCCCATGGTCTTGAAACGAAAAACCTTAAATCCAAAAGCTATAAATCAATTAAAGAGACTTGGGCCACCAACCTAACCTACAGTAAATGTTAATCTGGAAGGGTGCGTGGTGATAGCTTTTACAACGTTGGTCATTGTTTGTGGTCATATCGTTGTCATCTGCTGGAAAATTAAAGCTATAAACTAAAGTTTCCCTTTTTGTTTTCAACATGTAATGTATCAGGAAGAGGCCAAAGTCAATTTGCATCTCCTTGGGGGTGTTAGCCGTTAGGTTCTTTATTTACTTCAAAAAGCTATATTTTTTAAGCAGAAATCTTGTCCAGGTTTTGAAGGCTTTTTGTCTGAACTTGTTGGGGGTAGTTTCAGTTTGGAGCAAAAGAAAAGGTTTATAACATGGGAGACGATGTTGTCAATTTGATTGCATTGGGAGTAATCTCATGGACGACAGCTTTTCTATTAATCAGAAAAATTTTCTCCAAACGCTCCTTTAAATTCTGCAACCGCATTGTTTCTACAATCCATGCAGTTATGGCTGTAATATTAGCCTCGCTCTCTGTTGAAGATTGGAGTTGCCCAATTTGTCCTTTGGCTTCAGACTCTTCTCCTAAGCAGGTATGTACAAGCAGGTTCTTGATATCTTGTCTTTGAAAGATCATTTTGAATTCTTATTCTATTTATCAGAGCTTATAAAATGATGGAATTGGTTCTGAGTTTCGAGCAGAGGCAAACTTTGGCTGTTACCGTTGCTTATCTTATATATGACCTGATATGCTGTCTCTTTGACGAGCGATTCAGTCTTGACAACACAATTCACCACTTGGTCAGCATCGTTGGTCTTGGAGCAGGCCTTGCCTATCAAAAGGTGTTCATCTTTATATTTGGTGTTTGTGTTTCTTTGTCTGAAAACTTTTCTGGGTGTTCCTCGATTTCCTTAACTTTTTTCTTTTCCAAGTTCATTTGATGAAATCAAAATCCTAAGTTCGTAAATAATACTAGAGGACTAATCCCTGTCAATCCATCCATGTTTTCGACGTGATTCTCCAGCAAAACCAATCACATGCGTCAGTTTTTTGCAGTGTGTATCAGAGCAGGTTGCTGCAGTATTCTTAACAGAGATCTCAAGTCCTTTCCTTCATGCCAGGGAACTCCTTAAAGAAGTCGGTTACAAGGACACCGACCTCAACATGGCAGCCGATGTCAGTTTCCAAACTCTTCAGACTCAATTTGTTTTCCTTTTTGGCTTTAGATCAGCATACGGATCTAACGTGAATGGCAATAATTTTTTATTCATTAACATTTAGTTGTACAGAGAGCTGTCTTTTCAGGTTTTTAAATAATATTAAATTGTTCAACTGGTTGATGGGTTTTGAGCAGATCACATTTGGTGTGATATTCTCGGTAGCAAGAATGGTGGGTGGACCCTATCTCACTTTCGTGACTCTAACTGCTGACAATCCAATTCTAATCAAGGTATTAATTGTGACTTAACAACTTCTTACTAATTCAATCAATCAATAAGTATGAATTAACTGACCACCCCTATCTCTGTGTTACTCAGGCAATGGCCTTGGGTATGCAGTTGGTCAGTGCTTTCTGGTTCTACAAGATTGTAAAGATGGTGAAATACAAGCTTACTAAAAGGAAGTAGGTGATTTCTAGACCAACCTGCATACAGGAAAATTGGACAAAGCCAGTTTTACTAGGATGGAATGGAATGGTAAATGATTGTGTGCTTTTATTTTTTTTGGCCAATGATAAATGATTGTGTTGAATATGCTGCATAAATATGCGCACCTTGATGTGTAATAAATATAACTTTTAAAATCCCATTATTAAGAATTATGTTAGTGATCAGCGACATTTTATCTTGTTTGTACTGTTGAAAAAACATAGGTTTACCAATAAATAGTTTGTTTCCTTTACCTATCTATTAGCATGAAAAGGGGAAAAAAATCCATTGTGTACCCAGTAGCCAGTGGCACACAAGAAGTTAATTCCCACTTTTCCGGCCAGATTTAAAACGGAGAGGAAAATCTCCATAAATGTGAATTTTAACAACTTGAAACAATGGCCTCAACTACACGTAGATTGAATGAGCACCATAAGTTGACAGCCAACCCCATTCAATGCAGCTCTTGAGGGAAGCACGATTAACCAATTCAGCCATCCTCGGTGTCCCACCGACTAGTTCACCCTTCATACCATCGATCGAATCGATCAATGGAGATGGGAAAGCCAGCTATCAGATCATCTTAACTCTCTTATCAAAGTAGAGAGACAAGTGACACCTACAATACCATCGAAATAAAGAGCCACTGGTGGTGGTTGAAATTTTGAAATGAAATAGAAATATAACATCCAAACTAAATCCAAAAATTATAATATAATCCCTAGTGAAATAATTCAATTTCCTATAACATGCAAAGGCTCCGTAATACAATTGACTCGAGGGTACCAGCTGTAATTTTGCCAACATTGCGTGCAACCCTTTGGCCATGAGAGCTGTAATATTTAAAATACATCATTCCGGATTTCTTGAACACGTTGATGAATAAAGCAAGCATTTGACTTCAGCAAATTAGCAACATCGAGGATATACTGCACTGCCCAGTTCCCTTGGCTTCATGAAGAACAGAAAAGCTCTAGTCTTTCCCAAAATCAGCACTGTAGTGTGCACTAGATTCCAGTTTCTTGGCTTCATTCAATTTTCTTACTGCCTGAAATTCACCAAAGTGAGCACATCATCACGGGTAGTTGATAAATCTATTTTTAATAAATTATTGTGGTACTTAATTAATTATGGTAATTGGTAAATTTTGCTTGATACCAAGTGATTAAATTTAAATATTCACCTAATTTTGTTTAATTATCTCATGTGTAAGTAAATTAAAGATAGAAGGTACAAGGTGAATTGGAGAGCTAAATTGGGTGGCAATTGAAGTTTCAAAAATGCCACATGGTATGCCAAGTAGACAAGGATAAGTTGTCCAACTTTGTTTTTCCCAATAATTATGGGAAAATAATAGAAAATTCATCATTCCCGAAAGTTCTCATGCACATAAGTCGGATAAAAAAGACAGTCTTTCAAGTTTCAAGATTCTACCTTCATGAAATCTTCGTGAATGACATAATCACGTTCTGCACGAATTGCTGACATTCCAGCCTCAGTACAAACATTTCGTAGATCAGCACCATTAAAGCCCTAAAGCAATGGAGACAAAAAACTGTATTAGTAATGAGGATTACAGGGATGATACAGAAATAAGCCACCTTCAACTAACCTCAGCAAGTTTAACAACAGCTTCATAGTCAATTTCACCATGCTTGGCTATGCCGGCAGCATGAATCTTCAGGATTTCCATTCTTGATTGCTCATTTGGCAATGGAATCTCTATCTTTCTGTCTAACCGCCCAGGACGAAGAAGTGCAGGGTCAAGAACATCAGGTCGGTTTGTAGCCATGATCATTTTAACCTACATGAAACAATTTTACTTGATAATGATCTTTACAAACTTAGGAGAAAGTAAAAGCAAATCCTGTACTGGGCAGCAATCTGGATTGAGAGAAATTTGAGTTCCAGACCATGGAAATGCAATAAATTAAAATACATATAGTTAAAGCCACCAGTCATGCACTTCATGATATTAACAGGTTGGCCTTTTTTTGAGGGACCATACCAAAGAGAGGTTATGATGCTGCAGTAGTCAAGTGGAATGGGAACCTAACTCAATAAAGCAGCATTTGAAGGCATTTAGAAGATTACAATCAGAGTAAACAAGCTCCCAGAATACCCCACTCTTCACCAGCGTTGTGAGGAAAACTATTAAGGAAACATAAATAACAAAAACTATGGCCTGTAAGGATGCAATTGAAAGTGCAAGAATGTTTGCTTTAAATCATAATCTTGAACCATGTACATGAACAAAATAATGTACCTTCCCAAGCTGATCAAATCCATCAAGCTGATTAAGTAACTCCATAAGTGTTCTCTGTATTTCACGGTCAGCACTTGTCCCCTCACTGAAACGGCGTCCACCGATGGCATCAATCTCATCCATAAAGATGATGCATGGCTGAATAAAAAGAAACAAACATAAGAATGATATTAAAGGATATAAAGAAACACAAAAAGAAAACATTCATAACTAGAGGCTCTCACTTGGTGATCCCGTGCATATCCGAACATTTCTCTTATCAGCCTTGCACTTTCTCCAATGTATTTGTCAATTATTGCACTCGACACAACCTGATAATGATAAGCAGAAGGTAAAATGCATTCATTCATTCAAGGACAAGATAACAGGACACAGAAAACCACAAAGGTAAGGCACATGGGGTAAAAGACTGACCTTTAAGAAGTTAGCATCAATATTACTTGCTATTGCTCTGGCTAACAATGTCTTGCCTGTACCAGGAGGGCCATAAAGGAGGACACCCTGCAATGAAGACGAGAAAGTTCAGATCATTTTCAACCAAACATCACCCTACCAGAGCATGCTTCACCCATCAACGATACATGCAAGCACACCCTTTGAAACTCGGGAAGACACAGAAGGGGTGGGGGAGGCAAGGAAGGAATAATCACCTTGGGAGGTTTAATCCCAACTCTAAGAAAAAGCTCAGGATTCATGAGAGGGAGCTCAATAGATTCCCTCAGTTCTCGAATTTGATCAGATAAACCACCAACAGCAGAGTAGCTAACATTACCAGGATCTTCATGCAACATGCTGTAAACAACTGGATCAACCTATCATCCAAAATTGTACCATGATATCAGACATCAGCAAAAACTTGCTTCTATATAATAAATACAGCTGAACTAATTTGGATTATAATAACTTACTTCACGTGGAAGAGCCCGCATGATTGTAAGTGTCGTCATATCAAGAACCACTCTAGTTCCTGAAGTCAGTTTCTCCTTATCAACTTTGCTACGGCAACCAACCACATAGCGAGGACCACTGCTTGCTTTAACAATCACTGAAACATCATATAGACATTCAATTTTATAGTTATTATCAGTTCCCAATAAAAAGGAATCAACAAATAACTTAAAATTCAAGTACAACTACTCAGATGCCACACAATGTGTAAAAAGAACAAATAAATGAAGTGTAAAGCTTGTAATGCAAGTATGGAAGATGTTAAGCCACTTGGACTAATGTACAAACATCGACATTAAAACAAGGGCGGAGAAGGAGTAGTTACAGACTTACAGCGTTCATTATCAAGAGGCCTGAGAACTTCTCCAATAATCTGTCCGACACTCTGAAGAGACTTCAAATCATCTTCTGTTTTATTGAATTCCTTCTTAGCAGCTCTCAGATTCTCCTTACCTGAGCATCCATGAGTATAACTACATGTCAAAAACCATCTTACATATGCGCTACAATAATCAGAAACATAAAGATGTGAACAACTACTTCACAATATGATAGCCAAAGCCACATACATTCTTTTATTTTGTTTCTTCTTCCTTTTTTATTTTCTCAAATGCCCAAAAATTTAATTCCATCATCAACAAAAGTAAAAACAAAAGCCAATTACCAGACCAAGTCGAAGACACTAAAAAGCATAATTCCAATTGAAATCGAAATAATAAACAACCCCAGCAACCAAAGCTTAAAGCTTTTCTCCCCAATTTTAACCTAGTCGAGCAATCAAAGCAGCATATTTGTAAATCACTTAAAGCAAAACAAAGCAGTAGATAGAACCGACGGAAAAGCAAACCCTAAAAATCGGCAAACGGCGAAACAATAATTCAAATTTAAAATTAAAATCAGGTCGAGGAAAGGAGAAAGTGGTCGCAGATTAGAGTTAGAGGATGGGAGGAGACCTGTTCGAACCCTGGATTCATAATCTTTGTGTTGAAAGAGTTTCTTGCGGTACTCCGCAATCGCATTACGGCGTCGTACGGCGTCTTCTCCTTCACTCATTGTCACAATCTCTGATCAGAGATCGAAATGGTTTGAGTTTGAACACAGCTTTACCTTTGGGCTCTTCCGAGGTTTCTTGAGTGAGGGGTTGTGCGAGCTGGGACCACTTGTGATCTCCGCGAGTATACCAATTTTAAAGCCGACTGTGCTAAATATTCCTTCTTCCTTTTATAATAAAAAAGTAAAAAAAAAAATTATCTGCACCCAAAAGGAAAAAGAAAAACTACACTAATTAATTATCGGTCAAAGATACTAATTATTCTTAAATTATAATAAAATATTAAATTTAATATTTAAATTAAAAAAATTTTAATATAATATATAAAATATTAATTATTAATTAATATAATGTTTGAAAAATTATTAATTCATCATTGATTATTTTTTGAAATTGATCATATTAAAGATGAGAATCATATTATATAATAAATTCATAATTCAAATAAAAATTTTTTAAAATCATATATCATATTAAAAATTTTATTATAATTTAAAAATTATTTATGGCATTAACTCAATTATCATTAATTATAACAAGAGTTTATGCATCAAGGGATGCATTTAAACTAAACCAGAAAAACAATTATACTGTAAAACAAAACTTCAAAATATCTATAATAAATGCGTTATAAAATAAAAAAAATAAAAAAACTAGATTTTAGCCTAATATTAACGGTCCACATTAAATTTTCTCCCCATTCCAGGAAACAAAAAGAAAAAGATTATTGACACATCAACCATTGATAACATTTGATTTGGAAATTTGGACCCACTTAAGGACCACAAGAATTTTTTTTTTTAATTTTGAAAAAGAATAATCTAATTTTTCCTCACAAGAGTCCAAATTACAAATTTAGAAGTAAAAAAGAATGAAAAATGGCACTATAACATGAATATCTACAACACTTTTTCGGCTACATGATATACAAATTGATTTTAAAATGAAGTTTAGTCATCAGATGCCTGGCAAAAACAGCATATGACAAATTTTTCTACTGGATAATGGTAAAGGCACCGAAACTACTGCAAATTTTAAGAATGAGAGTGGCGCTTTGCTTTTTGCAGCACTTCCTTTAGAACCAAAGCAATTCTCTCAGACATGTGATGCTCTAAAAACCTTTCTTTTACCCTTTCATACCCTTTCTTCCCCATCGTCAGCCTCTTCTCTGCATTTGCAGCCAGTTGCAAAATGTTTTTGGCGAGGGGTGTCACGCCTTCTTTGCCAACCGGATGCAACAAGCCTGTTGTCCCATTCACCACTATCTCCATGGTGCCACCGGCTGCAGTGCCCTAAATAATATAATAGTCAACCATTGAAAAAATTGAATACATTGCTCAGTGAAAAATAGTAGATTGAGAAAAAGAATTTCTACTAAATAATACAACGCATACCAGTACAGGGAGCTGAAAGGCCATAGCTTCTATTGTTATCCTTCCAAAACACTCTCCCCGGGCCTAAATGTGATGACAACTTGTAAGCTTTGGCAGTAAAGCAAAAGCAAGACAGAATTGATAGAGATTTCATGAAATGGGAAAACAACCAAAAGCTATATTACATAACATGATTTAATGGTGCAACAATTAGTACTGCTTGTACACAAATAAACAACATAGTTATTCAGAGAATACCTGAGAATTTTGAACGAGAACATCAATAGATGCCAGATAGGGAGCTACAGTCAGGGTTTTATTAACAAAGTGCACTCGATCCTGAATATTCTTCTCCGAGACAAAGTTACGCAGTTCTGTTTCAAACTTTGTCTGAGCACTCATGTCACTTCCTACTATCACTGCATGAATTGATGGCAGCTGTAGTTTTCTCTCCTGGATCATCTGCAAACTTTCATGAAATGAACGAAGAAATAGATCCTGACCCTTTCCACGGGAAACACCTGCAACAGTACAGTGCTTGGCGCTCAGAAGATGCTCAATCAGTATTGAAGCATAACAGAGGAACATTACTATAATGGCAACAGGCAACATTCTGCAATGATTGAATTGTAGAGCTTTGTGGAAGAATACAAACAAAAGCAACAGGTGATTGAAGGAGGAAGAAACTGGCAATTGACCAGAGACTTTAAAACATAAACAGCAACTAACCATGGGATATCCTCTAATCATATCAAGAATAGTCTTATTCATGCTAGAATGTCTGTGAAGAACCTCATTGTGAATTATTAAATTCCTAGACCTATGATGCAAACTGAATGATGGAATAATTAATAGGCTGTGGACTCACGGGCCAAAGTTGCTACCAGTTCTATGTGGGAAGAAGAGCATCAGATATTAAAATCATCCACACAACCAATTCTCAGACAGGCAACAATTACCACTTTGAACCACAACTAGGATATCAACTTGGATTCAGATCAGACACATTCACTAGCTATCCACCATCGAATCACTATAGCATGTCTTTTATTCATTATGCATTCAAGGAGCACATACTATTTATAAGAGCAAAGACCAGATCTTCATTTCGCACTCCAAGAGATTCACGAACATGCTCACGAAGAACCCTTTTGGCAACACGATTTTCAGCCACTTCCATTAGTTCCTCACTATTTCCTAAGTGCACAACATATGTTTCAGGCATTTTAATCCTGTAAAGAAAATTGTAAAATTAGGACACACAACCAAAAACAGTAAAAAATAAAGTGAAACAGAGATTTTAACAATAGAATCAAAAAGTGTACGTAAATCCTACAATTATATATGATATAAAACCCACCAGCATTTTAAGTCTAGCTAAGCCAAGCAATCGATCTTCATATATATTAGCATTTGCATACAATAAAACCCGAAAACTTATAGATATAAAAAGCAGTACCCTAATCGGTCGTGGGTCCTGTTTTTCCAGTAATATGCCGTGGTATGTGAATCAATCATGGCACCTGCAACAGACGGGAGGTGCTCAACATACTCTAGTTTGAAATAATGTCCTCGCATTTCATGAATCCACCACAGAACTTTTGGAAGAACATAAGCAACATCGTCTTTAAGAACAGCATCCAACCACTTTCCAGCAACTGCAGTATTCAAAATTACCAAATCAGCCTTAAGAGCAGTATTTACAGCTTCTTGACCTTTGGCAGAGAAAACCTGACAAGAGTAGTAAAAACCCAACAATTAGAACATAGAACAGCAATTGCATTAAAGAAAAGAAGAAAACTAAAGAAACCCAAAATAAAAAACTACCTGAACTCCTCGATCCAACATCTTATGTTCCAAACTGTACATGACGTCATCAGGTTGGTTTGGTTTCTGGTTAGTTACCCAGACAACCTGGACGCCAACTTCTCTTAACAGAAATGCCAGTTCCATTAACAGTAACGGTCCACCGGAAAGTGTAAGTTCGTGAGAGACTAAAAGAACGAGTTTTGATTTCATGAAATCGAGAGGATTCGGACTCGGTGCTTGATCATTGCGGTTAACTTGATTGTCGATGCTCCATTGTTCTTCTTTTTCTTTTTTCCTTTCTTGGATGTAATGACCCACATTGTTCCTAGAACTGGTGGTGCAAGAATCGAAGGTGGATCTGATGAGGAAGGCCATGGCTGTTGACAGAGTGAGGAGTAATAGAATCGTCAAGGGCCATCTCTTTCTTGGCTGGGTCGTAACCGATGCGCTTGATTGCTTTCCCATTCTCTCTAATATTGCTAGCTTCGCCAATTCGCTACCGCGTTCGATCTATAACTGTATGTAAATTTGCTTCACTGGCTGACGAAGACGTTGAAAACGACGAGCCCCGCTCGGCTGGCTCCAAGTGAAAATTTTCAGGCTTTACATTTGGGCTTTGGGCCTTTTTATTGTCCAGTTTTCTTTCAATTTTCTAGAAGTGAAAAATTACCAAAAAGATGCGCAAGAAAAATTGGATGAGTAAATGAATCTTACTCCTACAATTAGATGGATTGCTGGGTGACAAAAATAAACTTTGTTTCATTCTTAAAACATTACAAATCATACATTGGTTTTTTTTTTAAGGGCTTAGAATTTAAGGTTTAGAATTGTAAAGGACATAATTAATTAACTCTCCAACATAAATAATCACACCATAGTTCCTTTCCTAGTTAACCAAGCGACAATTCTTCCTAACTTCCCCATTAAATCCAGTTAGGGGACTAATGCTCCCCATCTTAATCATTGATTTAGCAAATTGTTCAATAAAGAGGTTCTCATCCTCTGCCTACGCTTTAACCAATTCCATAGTATTTCCAACATTCCTCGTCAAAAGCACTTCATCCGAATTGAGTAGTCCTTTTCCCCACAAGATAAGCTTGAAGTAGAGGTTGTCAAATTTTACTGGGGATCCAAAATCCAAAGGTGAGATGTTGTTGTCACCACCAGACTTGGGACACACTGATTTCAAGCCATAATAGTAGGTTTTTTCTAATGTCTCGTCTGGCAAGTTTTTTCCATTTTGGTTGTATAGCCTCTGCTTGAATGTCACACACCTTGCTACCCCAATGGTATGTCCTCCTGAAATATTGTTACTTATTCAAATGAATAAAGCCGTTGAGGTAAGACGATTTTGTATCTGAAAATGTCGAAAATGATTGACCTGATAGTTCGACGAGGTCTACTTCATCAAGACCTTGTCGTTGGAAAAGTGTTATCAGGTTCTGAAGAGTAGAATTTGGTGATGGGATATTCTTGTTTGAGGTGCTAAGGCTAGCCGTCTTTGAGTCCCTCCTTCCAAGTGGAAGCTCCCAAAATGGTCCACCGTTCTGTTTCGACATAGGCACTAATCTTAGCAAAACAGTGCTAAAACAAAAATAATGCTGAATCAGCCTTCTGAGTACCCTGGAGCTTGTTGCAAGCTTACCAATATAGTGGAGCCACGAGCAGCCATGGCAAGTATGTCAGCGCAAGAAACTGTTTGAGGACATGCTTCTTCTAGCTTAGCTTTGATCTCATCAATCACTTCAAATCCTCTAATGGAGTTCCTGTTTGGTAATGAATTCTTTTCACTAACTATAGTCGCACTGTTGTCCAACAATACAGATGCATTGCAGACCTGGAAGAAGAAATAGCAGCTGAAAACTTGAAATACATTTACGAGTCACATATATATATATATATATATATATATATTTAAATGTCCATTCCTCTGTATATGATGGATTCTATCTCATATCAAACTAGGTTCTGCAAGCAAATATTTCTGTTTGCATATGCAGTCGTAAATGAAGAGTCGAAAAACAAGTAACCTGCACAAAACAATCGTGGAAATGAAGCCTTAGCAAGGAGGCAGCCATCCTAGGCTCTTTTGCAATGGCCTTCTCCAGCACTGACATAACAATATCCTCAGCTTGAGGGCATGAAAACTGATAGAACTGCCGGTAAAGGCCACATGAGGGTGCACCAAATTAACCACCTGGCGCACCAATGGCCCTCCGGCCAAAACCCAAACCAGGGTAAGCCAGGGAGACTGTGGCTGAGAGTAAAGCTGTTAATAGGAAAACCAAAGCAATTTTTGAGAAAGCCATTGATAATTTGAAATAAGTCTTATTGATGCATATTCATTGGTTGGCCATAGATTTACATTCGTTGTAGCGATTAAAATCAACTGCTCTCCTCACCAAATAGTCTAGAAAAATACCTGCTTTAGATAGCCACGACCGCGTCAACTTGTCTTGACGCTTCTTTTTGTCACTCGAATTGTAAGCGACAAAAAGCTGAGCGGAGGCAATGCTTCCGGTTTTTTGCCTTCATAGCTTATAGCTAGGATCAAATCAATTGCTCCTTTCCAAAACCCAATCTCTTTTCAATTTAAATGAGATTTGAACACAACACCCGATAGTCGTCTAGAAACAAACATCGCAAAGGTGTATCAACTAAGAGACCTGGTAGGCGGTATCAATGAATTCAACGAGAAACATTGAACAATCAAGGCCTGTTTCACGGTTCATTAACAATCTAATTACTCTAGTGGTTTTAGTGCTAGCAATCGGGCATCTCAAATTTACACAGAAATTTGAAATTGTTTTCTGGAAAAGTAGTAGAATTTTTTGGCTGTCAAGGTCTGTTGCATCTTCAAGGATACAAAAATACATACCTTTGTACTCTATATACACTGGTCTTTGGGCAATGCTTTACTAAGCAATCACTGCTCTCTCCCTATTTTTTTTCCCCTTAAAAACTCGTTTAAGTTAATTGCTTTTTGGTCAATTAATACATGTCGATGAATCATTTACCGGCACGAAGTATTAAAAAGGTCATGATATATTCGAGAAAGTTGAAGTTATGATTTACAGAACTGCCTCATTGGGGTAAGCAGCCTTGCGAAACGAAGAGGGACAAATGCCTTGACCAATGTCCCATTGTCAGTATATTCCTGCAAAATGAGGGAAAGATATAAACAACAAGCACCAATAATTCTCTTTGCATGAATGAAAACTAGTTTAGTTTAAATTTGGCTAATACTTACAGTTTTCTCCACCATTCCAAACTGATGTATGGCACTGAGAAGCTCCCCTTTGTCAAAGGGAACTAAGGCTTCCACTTGAACCATAGAATCCTATTCCAAAGAACATTTCTCACTAAGTAAACCAGAGTCCAGATTCAGGAATTGACAGAATCAACTACATTTATGTATCAGGGACACTGAAATCTTGATATCAATTCATTACCTTCAACTTTTCCTGCACAGCATTGCAGAATTCCTGTAAGCCCTCACCAGTCAAAGCAGATATACAAACAACATCTTCTCTTCTCTCTGCTTCCAACTTGATTTTTTGCGGATCACTAACCCTATCGACCTGCCATAACGAGCAGCATTCAGAGATTGTTAAACCCCAGTTCATGTTGCAAGAAATGGAAATTTGGGAAAATGCACATCGTTATATAGATATCTACCATCAACATTACTAATAAGTCCTACAATAATTAATCATCGAAGCAAGTGTAAAGTAAGCAAACTGAATCCTTTCCAATTCATGGTTCATAAAGCAGGATACAAAATACCGAACACATGAGATAATCACCATAAATACTTTAGCAGTGAATGTCCAAAAGTAAAAAACTGCCTGTAAAAGTTACTTATCAATTTTAAAACAAAAAAAAAAGGGAAAAATAAATCTATTCAGAAACAAATAGTATGAGCATACTGAGGTAAAATAGACTGCAGGCACCACATGGGGTTAGGCAAAAAAACAAACATAACTTTTCATGCAGATGTATTGAGGATATATCAAGTTAAAGTCAAATTATACAAATCACAAATACAATGAAGAAAACAGTTCAAATTGTTTCTTTCGCATGTTCCAATTCTTATTTCTTAATAACTTAGTGACAGAGAATATCTCTATTACCTTGTTCCAGGCCATTAACTTTGTAATTGCAGACACATCTAGTTCTGAAAGAACTTTTTCCACAGCATCTATCTGCTGCTCTGCTAGGGGATGACTGAAGTTCACAGGAAGCATTGTAAGTTGATAAATTTTAGTTAAAAAAAAGCCTAAACATAGCCCATGCCTTGAGAATATTATACCTGATGTCCACCACATGCACTAAAAGAGAAGACTCTGAGATCTCCTCCAATGTTGCTCTGAATGCAGCAACCTACATGAAGCAATCATTAAAAAGAGCTGACATGATCCACTCAATATAGAATTTGGTATTAAGATTCAATGGAAACATCTTTCAAAAAGAATTAATTGCATTTGAAGTAGTTCAAAATCAGCAGGCATTCTCTTTGACACAACACATCAAAGGAGTTTCTCCTACCATACACTTCTCCAAAATGTGAAAAGCATTACCAAGGTTGTTGGCAACTTTTGGATGAAACCAACAGTGTCTGTGAGAAGAAATTCACTTCCATTTTTCATCTGGACAGTACACAACAGAAACAATTATCACATGTTACCAACGACGATCATAAATAAAACTGCACAAACTCATTTCAATCCCAGATACCAATAAGCAGATTTGGTTCAGGAAGCATGTATTTGGACACAAATGTATGGAACTAACATACTTAGATCTAAATCATGCTACATGACTTTTTCAAGCTTTTAATTCTTTTCTAACAAAATGAAGTTGCCTTCTGCTCTAGATTTGAGAACACAAAAGCATTCATTGAGAAGAGAAGCATCAAGAATGCTTCATGGAAATGGTAAGTGTTGAGATTGAGAAAACTTCTAGCTATTGCCAGTTCAACTTTGTTCTAATTTAATCTCCTTCTCTAACCATTCAATTGCATAAAGAACAGATTAGCTTGAAAGCAAGGTGTAGCAATAGGTTTCCAAACTTATTTTACTGACCTGAACTCTTCTCGTTGTTGGATCAAGGGTTGCAAAGAGTCGGTCCTCAGAAAGAACATTAGCTCCGGTCAATTGATTTAAAAGTGTACTCTTGCCAGCATTCGTGTACCCAACCTATAATGTTTTCAAGTAGATTACATGTCCAGTGACATAACCAACAAAAGAAAATTGTCCTTGTATTTAAAAGTAAAAAACCAAGCTTTTTACTTACCAAAGATACAACAGGAACAGGAACAGAAAATCGATGGTTTCTGTATTGCTTTCGATGTTTTCTGACAGATTCAAGCTCTTTTTTGAGAACTCCAATCTAGAAAAGCACATGAATTAGGACATGGGAACATCTTTGGAGTCTAAAATACTTAGAGAAAGGCACCAAACGACACTAAATAGATATCTCATTCTCTGCACAAGTTTGAGTTTCTACAGCAGTAGAAATTTATCTGTAAGAAACAGGAAAGGAAAATTTGTTGCTCACTTGAGTACGTAAGATACGCTTGTCCACTTCAATTTGTTTCTCACCCATACCCTTCACCTGGCCTCCAGCTTGACGCTCAAGGTGGGTCCACATTTTAGTAAGACGTGGCAATTGGTATTCCCTTTGTGCCAATGCAACCTAGAAAGCCCCATAACTTGAGTAACAAATATATGGATTTTTTTTTTTTAAATTATCTTCAGTACAGAAAGATTTTACCAACTTCAATCCAAGTATCAGCTATGTCTATGACCACCCACTTTTCATTCATAAAAGGATTATTAAGCACAATCTGAACTTGCCTGTAAAGCTGCTTCATGTGTTGCTGCTCGCTGATTGAAGATATCCAGGATTAAAGCAGTCCTATCACAAACTCTAACATCCCCACCAAAAGCCTTTTCCAAATTGCGCAATTGCCTGAAATTTGATAATAGACCAGATAAGGCGTCGTGTTAAATTATGAGGGTTTCATATCAATTTCATATAAGGTCCAAATAGTTGACATCCCATATGAATTTTTTCCCATTGAAAAAAACACTCTGAGCAAGATACTAAGATAGATTCTTACATAAACGGTGAAAACTAAGGTTCGCGCTTTTGCTTTAGGGACAACTAAAAAAAGGCAAAAGCACCAACCAAACACAGCCTAAGAAATTTATTACAAGCCTTACCCAGGTGAGAGCTCATCATCAAAAATTACAGTCTCAACCCCAAAAGCACTAATTGCACTCTTAATTTCTGCAACTTTTCCTGATCCTATGTATGTCCTCGGGTTGGGAGAAGCTAATCTGCACAGCAAAAAAATACAACAAAAACAAAGTCAGCTTAGAAAATTAAAAAAAAAAAAAAAGAAATTTGATTTCGCTACGAAACAAATAAAACTCTTACTTTTGATAAGTTGAACCAACGACCATAAGCCCTGCAGTGTCGGCCAGCTGAGCCAGCTCTTTAAGCGACTCCTCGATGCCAAACGAATCCAAAGTTTCGCCTTTACGCTCCAAGCCCACTAAATAGGCTTTCTCTTCAAAAACCTTCAAATTTTACAATTAATTATTAAAAAAATTCACCAAAATTTGAACTGATAAATCCAAAAACTTTACCTCCTTCCCGTTTCGTAACTTGAATCTATCCTCAAAGCTTTCACCGTCACCATCATCCTCTCTCGCCTTCCTAACCCTTACCGGTTTCGGTGTATTTTCCTCCAAGTCAACGCCGACGACTCCATTAACGAGTTCATGAACCACTTCCTTTTCTTCCTCTGCCTCGATTATCGGGCTGTGCAAAGAAATGTTATCGACTTCGAATCCTTGTTGAACAACTCTCGCAAAAAAATTCCTGTTATTGCCGTAAACAGAGAAACTGAGAGGGGGGATTAAGTGGTTGAGGCTCAAATTCCGTCGAAAATTGGACTCGTAAATTGAAGGCGAAGGACGAATCACAGAACAAAAACATAAGCTCATGGTAAAGCTTTTTTTGCTAGATTTTTCAGTGGCTTTTGTCTAAGAAACCGTTACTCCAGAGTAATCTTCAATTTTCAAGCACTCTTTCCCGATTTTAGGTTTCGACACGATGTCGTTTCAGTTGGACTTAGTTGGCTAGTTATTCAGCATTATTACGACATCGTTTTAAGCCCAACCTGACTGAACAATTTTTAACAGGCTTGGGCTAACTTATCAGGCCGAGATACAGCTCATTTTGTTTTTTGGGCTCAAATATTACAACCCATTTGGTTATTTTTATTCTTTTTTTCCTCTCATTTTACCAAATACCAATTTTAAACCAAAAAAAAGAAAGGAGAAAAATTCCAAGTTGTAAGTATCATTTTTTCTTTTATTCTTTTGATGATTTCATCCAAATAAGTTTTTTCAACTTGAGCAATTAGAAAAAAAAAATATATGCTCATTTGAAGGATTATTATTGCCAATAATTGTATGGTATTGTCTATAATAACCCCATATATCTCCATTCTTAAAAAAATAATAAAAAAAATCTAAGTTTGATATTTGTAGAATACCATAGAAATGATAAAGGAGTTATTTTTACATTTAAAAGTAGGTTCCATTGAAAAAAAAAAGGAGATACATAAAACATATACAAACATTATATGTGCCTAATATTCTATTCCTTTTGTTGGACCAACCACATCCACATCTCCCACTTCCTTTTTTTGTAAAGCAATTGCATATTTTCATGATTTTATGCTCATGTAAACAATTTTTAAATTATACACCAAGATATTGTCCAACATTTTATTAGGTATTTTATTTTTTTAATGAAAGATGTCATAATCTAATTACAAAAAAATAAATTACACGTGTTATGATTTAAATTTTAAAATTATTATATATTATATTTTAAAAGTGATTATATAAATAAAGTGAAATAAATTTCAGATTCATTTGATACTTAATTTTACTTTCATTAGTTTATTATATTGATATTTAATTGAAAATAAAGAATTATATTATTTACTTTAAAAGCAATAAGCATGATATAAAACTAGTTGTACATATATATAAATCATATAATAAATTATTTATATATAATTCTTTAATGCTTTAAATATATACTTGAATGTCACTATTGGAAAAAAAAAAAAAAACAAGAAACATATTTTTTGCATTTAAGGTTGTTAAAAATTGAATATTAATTAAAAGTTTAACACTTTATTACTATATTATACAATTGATAAAAATTAAAAAATGTTAATGTAAATTAAACATTGTATTTTGTTAGTAAAGTATAAAATAATTGTCTTAACTTCCAACATTTGATTAAATAAAAAAGAAATTATAGGCATATATATGTTACATGTAGTTTTTTTTTTTTTTTTCATTTTGACCAAATAGGTTATGGTCAAAAAAACATAATTTTTACCTTTTAAAAAGGTCGGTCGAGAATTAGATTGAGTCTCATAATTCATGCTCTTAAATGACATATAAACACTCAATCACCAACCAAATAAATAAATAACTAAAAGAAATTACCAAAATTATATAAAAACAAAATAAAAAAGATAGTTCAGTTAGCCGTTAGCCGCTAGCGTATAGAAGCATACGCGTGGAAATAACGTGTGGGTTTGTCACTCTCACCAACTGCAAAGTACAGCTAACATTTTTAGTCTACCTATCACATTTTCAATTCCTTTTATTTTATTATTTTAATTAATAGGAAAAAAAAAACCCATAAATCAGCCAATCAGATGGCTTTAGATGTTTCCTACACTTTGGAAAACAAGAGAGAGAGAGAGAAAAGAAAGAAAGGAAATACGCCATTTTTATGCTTTAAAAGGAGGTTTAAGGGCTGGTAATAGGTCTACCAACTGGTAGTTAGCTTTGAACCCTCTTTAGCAATGAATGAATCAAACAACACCCACCCTTTTTTTTTCATGTTGCCCTTCGAACAACTTTTGAATTTCGTCAAAAAAATAAAATAAAAGAACCCATAAACTAAACAACACAGCTCTGCCTTTTGTTTTTTTTTGGTTACACGTGAGATGCCTGGAAGGATTGTTTTAAGGGAAATTTTTTTTTTTGGTAATATTCTTCTTATTATCATCATCATTTGTTAGAATAAAATATTACAGTTGTTGTCATCAATAATTTTTATTTGTATTGAGTGGAATTATTTAATAATATTTCTTGGGTTGGTGTCAATGTTCCAATGATAAGAAGGTTGGTTACGTTTGGGATTATATCTTTTGGGATTGGTTTTTGGCTATGCTGTTTTCCAGCTTCTTTGTATCTGTTCCCCGCTAGAGGCGCAGCTTGGCTTTGGGGGGCTTTCAGGTATTTCACATTTAACCTTCTTTTTCCCATTCTCTTCATCCTTTGCTTTGTTTTCTGTGAGTTGTAATAATGATTGATTGATTGAAGACTGTTGTATGTTTTTTAAAAAAGTTGTTTTTATCTTTTGGGGTTGAGTTTTAGTGCCCAGAGTACTTGATGATGCTGAAAGAAGACAACTTCAAAGCTTCTTCTTTAATGGAATTTTGTGCTTCTTCTGGGTATTGGATAATTTGGTTTTTGTTTACTATGCTTTTGTTTTGGTTAGTTTATTAAAGTGTTTCTCTGAGTTTGACTGTAATGTTTATGTTGTCAGCACCAGTTGGGTCCTTCATGAAGATGGTGATAGACTGATAGTGATGATGATAGGAAGAAACGGGATAGAGAGTGAAAAGCCAAAAAGAAAAAGTTGTACTTCTTGGGGTTTTTTTTTTATTTTTTTATTTTTCCTTTGAAACCTCTGGATTTACTGCCTTTAAATGATTATGGCTTACCTTTTGGTATCTATGATTACTTGATTCCTTTTTCCTCTGAAGAATACCTGAATTTAGGCTTTAGATAGGATTTTGCTGTTTCGCTAGTTGAGTTGATGCAAGATCGCAGTATTACCTAAATATGAACTTAAGTAATGGTCTTCATAAAAAATATTAGGCTGAAGCTTAAAATAGAAGAAAAAGAAAAAAAGATGAAGGTTTTTTGGTTTTACTGAATTTACGTGTTTGGTGTAACTTGTTGATTTGTTGAAAGAATATTTATGGTTATCTCGGTCTCTGGTTTAATGCAGTGATTAGGTAATTATTCTTTTTGCATTTTTTTTGTTAGTATTAAACAATTTTTCTTAGCTTTTGCATTTTCTATTTGGAGGGAGAAGTGTCTGGATGCAATACAAATAGTTGGTAGAGATCTGGGTTTTGTTTTGTTGGGGAATTCTCACAGTTGATTCTGTTTAAACTTAAAGGCACGTAAAAATTTAAGCCCTTGACCTTGTTGGCTGTTGCTGCACTTTCATGCCATGGGTCAACATGTCATTTGTACATGGCTGTTGTGGTGTTTCTGCTCTTTTGGATCCTAAATTCTTTGTTAGAGATTGCATGAGCTAAAAACAATGATGCAAAGATCTGCCTTTGAATTGTTGATAGAAATTGGGATTTTGAAAGATCTCTGATATATGTTATTATGGTTTTTGTTTGATCAGGATCTATTTGCTGGTCACTGTTTTATTGGGAGGTGTCATCTTTTGGTAATCCTTTTGATTTGTGGAGACTGGTAATGATTTATCATTGCTCTCCTGCTTAACATAAGGAAGCAAATTATGGCTGCTTATTATCCAAGTTTTAACTATCAAAGAGACAATTTATCAACTACATATCTGGGGGACAAAAGGCCTGTCTCTTACCTTGGATCATCTTTCCATCCTGGTAACTCAACAATATATCTGAACGAAACTGCTTCTGCTGGGGCATTCTCAGAGATCTTGTCTGGGACTTCTTTGTCTGTTCAGAACTGTGTTCAAGTTCCGTCTATTGGTGGTAGAAATGAAATGTCATTCATTCCACCCTCAAGTGACTCGGCGAGTTTGCAATCTGTTGATGGGCAGTTAAACATTACAACAAGCAATTCTATATGCAATCCTGTTGTAGTGAATCCCCCTGCGATACCGAGGAGTGTTCTGGATGAACAGAGTTCTCAATCTCAGGGACTATCTCTAAGCCTTGGCTCGCAGATATCATCTGGAGTTTCTGTAACTTCATTTCAGTATCAATACCAGGGTTATTCTTCATTCTTTAGCAGCCATCTTCCATTTTCAGGAAAGGGGACAATTCCTTGTGCTAGTGACGAAAGCAAAAGAAGTAAAGAGTTGAAAACTTCTGATACCATGCAATGTCGCTTTCCTGCAGGCAACAATGATGCATTCGAAACAGATGCTTTATCTAACCCTCAGGGGTCAATAAGTCACAATCAGATACATTCTGATATTTATCAATTTGAGTCAGGTTTTGCAAGTACTATTTTAAACTCCAAATATCTCAGGGTGGCTCAAGAGTTGCTTGATGAAGTGATTAATGTACGAAAAGCTTTGAAACAGCATGATTTGGATAAAAATGAAAGCACTCGCTCCAATGGGATGTCATCAGAACGTAGTGAGTCAGTTAACAACTCATCCTCTGAGATATCACCTCGAGAACGACAAGATTTGCAGAACAAGAAGACAAAACTCTTGTCCATGCTGGATGAGGTAAGCTTCCATTGTGTCATGCAGTTCCTTTTTCTCATTTTTATTTGGTTTGAATAATTTTGTTGGCTGGAATGCTCGCCTTTGTTGGGCTTCTTGTTTGATTTAGCTTTCACTTATCTTGGTGACTGCTTTTCTTTGATTAAACTATTCTCTTCTGTCTCACATTTTGGGAACTATCTTATATTATATGTATTTTAATTGAGCTATACTTGTTTTGGAAGATTTCTAATAGTCATACTTTTGTTATAGGTTGATAGAAGGTACAAGCAATATTACCATCAAATGAAAATTGTGGCGTCTTCTTTTGACATGGTAGCTGGTTGTGGGGCAGCTAAACCATACACTGCACTTGCCCCACAGACAATTTCCCGTCACTTCCGCTGTTTGCGTGATGCAATCACTGGCCAAATTGAATTGACTCAGAGAAGCCTTGGAGAGCAAGATAATTCACCAAACAGTCTAGGAGGAGCATTACCTCGGCTCCGCTATGTGGATCATCAACTCAGACAACAAAGAGCTCTTCAGCAACTTGGTGTGATGCGGAGTGCTTGGAGGCCTCAAAGAGGGCTCCCTGAAAGCTCCGTTTCAATCCTTCGTGCTTGGCTTTTTGAACATTTTCTCAATCCGTGTGTTCTTGGTTCTTATTGTACCTATTTTACTTGCTAATACAAAGAACTTCAGTTCACTAACCCTTTCTGAATTTGGTGTTGACCAGCTACCCAAAGGATTCAGAGAAAATCATGCTCGCAAAACAGACAGGCCTGAGTAGAAACCAGGTAAAGAGATGAAACACAATTATCTGACATGTAAATCATTATTATCATAGTTTACTTATTATATCATTAACATGCAAATCATTGGTATCCTAGTTTACTTATTATATCATAAACATGCATGGTTAATTTTGGATCAACCTATGACTAACCAGTTAATCTAAACCTAGTTTATTACTCCTACCAAAAAAAGCATACATCATTAATTAGCAGCAAATTTAGTAAAGGAACAAACCTTTTGGGTTTTTTTATTTTTCTGATGTGGGGACTCCTCTGCCTGTATGCAGCTCACTTGTCACGTTGAATAAGTCGTTCATCTATTTGTTGTGTTTTTCTTTCCACTCATAATCACTTTTGCTAATGGCTTGTTTGTTGCAGGTTGCAAACTGGTTCATCAATGCAAGAGTGCGTATTTGGAAGCCCATGATTGAGGAGATGTACAAAGAAGAGTTTGGTGAAATGAACTCACACTTCAAATCTTCCTTAGAAAACGCAGTGAAAGCAACTAGAGAAAATTCTTCAGCATCCGAGGATAAGGGAGAAGAATTGCAAGAGAGTATGACATCCAAAGCTGCTGATGCTGATAATGTTCAACCAGGACAAGTTCAACACACCCAACTTGATCATATCCCAGATGTAGAACTGAGCAGGCCTATTGCAAGATCAATGTTTCAAAATATTGCTATTGGAGATACTGGCTCGCCTACTGGGATGAAATTACAGGTTGGCCAGATGAATAACATGGAGAGCAATAACCCTTATCCAGATGCAGGAATCCAATCCAGCCAGCATGGTCATGGTACCCTTATGGCTGGTGATGCAATGTATGATTTAACAGAATTGAGTGGTTTTTCAGTTGGTGGGCAAGTGTCACTTGCACTTGGTTTAAGGCATCATGAAAATAATGTCTTTCCTATGTCTGGAGAGACCAATATAAGAGGTAACAACAAGGTGGCTTCCTCTGTGGGGCCAGAGACAGTGGACTTTCATTGCATGGAACCAGGTAATCAACAAGACAGGTTTGGAAATCCCCATATATTACATGATTTTGTAGTCTGAAGAATGTGCACCTCAAGGTTTATGGACGGGGACACCTAATTGTTAGGAGATGGGTCACACGTGAAACGATTACAAACCAACACAGAAAAAGCAAGCCTTGAGATGTTACTTTGGGATGGCTGCTTCTATGTGTTACATGTTTGAGTAGATGACAAAGACAAATCATTGTCATGATAGAATATAGATAAGGGGTGTATGATTGATGCCAATTTGTAACATACAAATAGGTTGGTGCAGTAGGCATATACATCTGTAAAGATATGGTAAGAAAGATGGATATAGCTTCTGTAGTTTGCTGAATTCTTTTACTAGTATTCTCATGTATGAAGTTGATATATGCTATTTTGGAAATAAATGTGATTAGAAATAACCAGTAAATAAGCCAATGAGAATGAATTGAACTTCGGAAACTTAATTTGTGTAAATATGTGTTATTAACAGATAAGTATGTATGCATGGACATTGTGCCATATCTGTGCAGAATTACAAAATCGTGGGAACCATGGCACCAATACCAAATGCCATTAATGTGAAAGTTTCAGCTCTTTGCTGCCTGTTCTATCTGGTCACGGATACTAATATGACAAGTGGGCTATGTTCTGATGATATTAGCCTGACTATGATGGGTGCATATATGTTGTATCCTCTGATTGGAATGGTGGTCCTTTTAAATCAATGCTTCTGATCTTGGACCATACGTCTTTCTAATTAATTCAATTCCCTGAATCCTTTCTCTTTTCCTCGTCCATAACTCCTTTTGGCCTTTTTTTTCGTACCTGCAACCTGAATGGAGTTGAGCTTCGATCATGTTCTGAAAATTTTTGGTACAATTATGTTTTAAAATTTGCATCTTCCTTTGAATCCCTCTCCATTGTCTATGGTCCCGTCATCTTCCATTTCATTCTACTCAAGTACCATGATTGACATTTACTTTTGATTTTTGGGTTAAAGTTTGCCCTTTGTGCTTAGTGACTTGTGACTTTGTGCCTAGTGTGTGAAGGTACAAAAGTGAAAGTTGTGGGGCAAAAGTGTGCGATGTGAGTGACGTGTACAGAGAATTATAGGGAGAAAGTGTGTAGTGTTGTAATAAAGGAAAATAATAGTGTGTATGTGAGTGCATGATTATGTAAGAAAATTATTGTTTGGAAGTCCATCCAATTTAAGTTTGTATTTTCACACCAATTGTATTTGTTAGAAGACTTTGAGCTAAATGCACAATTTTCGAGTTTCAATGGAGGAAGATAGACAAAAATCGAAGTACACATGACATAGCTGGGCAACCTAGCAAAGCTTTGCATAGGCCAATGGGACTCAGAAGGACAAAATGGCTTTACTCTCCACCTATTGGGTCAAAGCCAACATATAATGTTTAGATTAAATTACTGCATCTCTCTTCTTTACGATTGTCTGTTGCTCTGTTGCGTGGGCCATGTTCCTTTTTCTTCTTCATGATGTCTGTTACCAGTTACCTCCCAAGTTAAGAAGACTGCAGTAACTACTGGGTGATTTTAATCAACTAAGTGGGAAGGACCAGTTCATGGAGTTTAATCTTCAAGGTCAAGGCAATAAGACTTTGCAGCTGGCCTCTTTTTTTTATTTTTTACGTTTGTTATATGCCGAGATGTTTCAGATTATGCACGCTTTAACCTATGAAGTAGCGAGTGTGGGCCTTTCAGGTCCCAAAAAACTACAGAGTTACGGAGCCAGAGGGCGACAACTGAAGGAGGCCAAAGGAACAAGGTTGCAATCATTACTTAAAACATCCAAACACACCAGCCCAAAAGATCATACCATACCCAGAATCAATCTAATCAAGCTTACCAAACCAAATTCAGTTACCAGCCCTTTTGGTCTCTATATCTCTCTCTTTCTATGACAGCACAAGAACCCATTTTTTTATTTTCCTGCACGTCCTCGAAAGATTGTGATTTTCATTGTCCTTTCAACATCTCTATGCATGGCTTGCAACAGCTAACAGGAAAAAGTTAGATATTCCCATGTGGTTTACAGACTCACAAGCAAACAATCTTAAAACTGGGAGTGTGCAAAAGACAGCCCACTTTTTCTCCTCGTTTTGCAGAATTACAGCAACGCAGTCCACCGAAGAATTTAACATATTGAGAGCTCTTCTTGTGTGACAAGCGAGAGAGAGAGGGTTTACACTGTTTTTGAGCTGAAAGTACTTTTGAGTCTCCCGAAGAAATGTAACTGCAGGCAATAAAGCTGAAGGATTGATGCTTTTGCTTGTTGTTTTATGGTCAGGGAAGAAGTTGGGGACCATCTTTCCCTGCCATCTTATTCATTTCTTCTCAGCCATTTAGCTTTGCCTTTTTGAAGAACTTTCAGAGGTCTATGTATCTAGCTCTTCTAGCTTTTGGCAGCTTAGAATTAGACCTCTTCATTTTTTTCTAAGATAAAAATCGTTCTTTTGCTCTAAGCAATATTAGTATTTGTTACTACTATCAACAAAGGGATGTTTGCAGTTTTCCACCTACAGATGGATGCTTTGTTGATTGCTTTCCCATTCATTTTTTATGCTTATTAAAGACAAGTGAGTTCCACTATCTTTATAGCTTTATTGATAGTTCCTCAATGTCAATTTCACCCAATCAGGTCTTCAGTTAGTTACAAATGGCTCATTAGTTTACTATTTCTTTGTCTTGTTTTCAGTAATACCAATTCCTGTACTTCAATCCGACAATCCCCTTCTTATTTCTCCCTTCTCCATCCATGGTTTTCACACATTGAAACTCCTTGTTGCATTTCCCACCCATCTCCCGGTTCCCATCAGCTTAATTTTGAAGGGTTTTGCTTTTCAAGGAAAGGAACTGCCCTGATGGTAATCTTGCTTATGGCTACTGATTCTGTGATCTCTTTGTGTCTCTGGCTCTAGATCTTAGTTGCCTTGGGTGCAAAAGTCAGTACAGATTTTCCATTTCTGTTGTGTCATCCATTACTTCAGGTGGCCCTGTGTTTAATGCTCAGCAACTTTAAATTCTTTTACTTTGTCATCTGTTGATGAATATATTCACCTTGTTTTAACTAGGTCTTACCATTACTCGCTTTTAATGCTTGTCAACGGTAATTTGTCTTTGCTTTTACTTACTGTATGATTTATGAATGGCTCAATAATGTTAGTGGACTCGGTGACTCACTGTTCTTGATACGGTACCTCCAGATTCTATATCTCTTTCAGTCCTTAACCAATGCTCATAGTTTCTTTTTCCACACATTTGAAATCCACTTACCCTCGTGTTTTAGCAACTTTTAAAATCTTCAGCTTCCATTTGTCATTTTTGTCACCATGGTTTCACGAGATTCACCTCCAAATCCAACTTCTAGTATGCTACACCAATTCATTGTCTCAGACTCTATTAATAGCCAAAACCAATTTGGGAGCCAACATTTTGATGCTTATGGCTCTGCTTTGAGAGGCAACCATAACACATTTCCTCAGTCTCTTGGTTTGTTGCCTAGCATTCATTCTCTAGGGGAAAGAATGTCTAGATCAATGGACCTTCTTCCAGCTCCCATTGTCACGGAGGAATCAGAGATTAGCCAGACTAGACACTTGATGGACCTTCTTGGAGCAGCTAACAAGACGAACCACCAAACTCAAAGGCTCTCCCTCTCTCTCGGTTCTCACATGCTTGGTCCTTCGTTAAATTCTAATATTGCAAGTTCCAGTTACTTGCTTTCCGGGGCAGAAGATAGAGAAGTTTATAATCCAGGAGTGGAACACATAAGTGATTACTCTTTCACTGGTAACACATTTGCTTCAGCTTCTAACTCACTACACCGATCTTGTTCCACTACATATGGAGAAGAATCTTTTGCCACTGCTATTGGGAATTCAAGGTATCTAAGGCCAACTCAGTCACTTCTAGATGAAGTTGTCAATGTTGGCAGCAAAAAGATTGAGGAAAATTTTTTTGGGAAGTTATATCTAGGTGACAGAGGAGGGTGGTCAAGACTTTCCTCTGAACTAAGAGCAGAATTCTGCAGTAACGAGATATTATTGCCTGAAAAACAAGAGCTTCAAATTAGACTTGCAAAGCTAATTGGATTACTCGAGGAGGTTAGCAGACCCTGTGGGATATTTTGTCGTGTTAGTTAAATTTGAACTTGGTTGCTTATGAAAATCACTCATAACTTCATTATTGTTTCATTGTCAGGTTGAGCTCAGATACGAGAAATACTATCAGCAAATGGAAGAAGTGGTTTCATCATTTGAAGCGCTAGCTGGTATTGGAGCAGCAAAGTCTTATACTGCTTTGGCACTCCAAGCAATGTCCAGGCATTTTGGCAGTCTAAAAGATGCCATAATATCTCAAGTAAATGTCACCAGAAGAAAGTTTTCGCACGATTTACCGAGAATCAACAGGGGATTATCGCAACTTAGCCTGTTTGATAGAGATTCTAGACACAACCGACTGTCTCTTCAACAGCTTGGAATGATCCCAAGTCAGAGGCAAGCTTGGAGGCCTATTAGAGGATTGCCAGAAACCTCTGTAGCAATCCTTCGGTCTTGGCTTTTCGAGCACTTCCTTCATCCGTAAGTGCATTCAAGTTCAATCACTCGGAATCGATTCTATGTAACACAATTCTTACTATTTGTTGCACGATTGTTAACAGTTATCCAACTGACTCAGAGAAGCTGATGTTGGCATCACAGACAGGCCTGACCAAGAATCAAGTATAATCCCTTACATCTATTTGGATAATGATTTCTTTTATATGCCAAATTTGGGTCTTATTGTTGTTAATTCAGGTGTCAAACTGGTTTATAAATGCCCGAGTTCGATTATGGAAGCCTATGATAGAAGAAATGTACAAAGAGGAGTTCGCGGACTCTTCACAAGACTCTGATCCATCGTTAGCCAGCAGTTCCATGGGCAGGGAAGGAATCACAGATCAAGCTGAGGATTGAAGACAGATAGTAATCTATGCTCCCTTAACCCTCTAGTTTTTGTAACCAAAGTCATCAGACAATCAGATTGTGCAATGTGCAATGCTCCTTCAGGATTTGATTCCAAACTTATTAGGCTCAAAATTCCAACACATTTTTGAAGCTTAATAGTGGAATTTATTGTGGAATTTAGCTCTCATATTTTTCTCATGGCAACATATAATAAGATTTTGAATTCATTTTCCACAGTTAAAATATTATTGTTGTTATAGAAGAAAACAAAAAATTTACTGAAAGAAAATTTGATTGAAATGAACAGACAACTACCCTGTGGAAATTGGCAACCCATATAAAAAAAAAAATTTATTGACGTTGTGAAATTCAACTGATGGTGACTTTAATCTAGCTATTTGTTCATTGTCGATATCTCTTACCTGAAGATTTGTCAGGTTGTAGCAATTTTCCATTTTTCCCAATTAATGAAAGAAATACTATCCTGAAACACTTTATTTCCCTAGAAAGTATGTTTTTTCACTCAATTTCAATTTTACCTTCGATTTTAAAAAAACTATTTTCTGTCACAAGTTTTTGAATTTGTTTTAAATTCATTCATTCATTTCATTAATATACCATTAATATTTGAACGAAATTTGTTCTGTGTATACTTAATAAAGTGTAACGTAATAAATTCATTTCATGTTTGATCAAATTTTAATAAAATTTTAGTGGATTAATGGATTTAAAATAAAATTTAATTTTCTTTTAAAAAATTAATAAAAAATCACATATGAAAAATTAAAATTTTAAAACCACACATGAAATTAAAAAAAAAAACCCTTATATTACTAATTTAGTAATTGAAATTTACACTAAAGAAACGTTTAACTTGCGAAATCATAAATTCTTGAAAAAAGTGTGATTCTAAAAAAAGTACGATATTCGAGATTTTTTTTAATTTTTGGGCACCTTTGTTTAGATTTATTCGTTTGATTAGAAAAAATTCACATATATTAAATTTTAAATAATTACTATAACCTAATTGATATATATATATATATGATGGTTGTTAACTATTTAAAAAATATAATGGGATTATTTAAGGTATTTTTAATCTAAAAAGGTCATAAATAATTTCATTTAAAATGTATTGACGAATTTTTTAAGGCATTTGTAAACAAAAAATGCTTTAAATAATATTCTTCAATTTTTTTATTTGGCTTATTTAAAGTGTTTTTAGATAAAAACGTCTTAAACAATCCATTTTAAAATGTATTAGTGGATTTTTTAAATAATACACTTCAAAAAATTGAAAGAGATTATTTGAGGTATTTTTTGTTATTTAAAATATTTTTTTGTTCAAAAACGCTTTAAATAATATCTTTCAATTTTGAATGAGCTTATTTAAGGTGTTTTTAGATTAAAAAAAAATTATTTTCAATAACCTCTTTTATTACTTATAAGATTTAAGAGATAAAATATAAAAAAATTAAAGTTACTTAATTGGTTAAAACATATGCCTGTTAACCATAAGTTTGTATGTTCGATTTCTCCTTCTAGCCTTTTAAAGGTTTTTCAAAGATTATTTAAGGCAAAAAAGGTCTTCAATAAAAGGATTACAAAAATATCTTAAACTAAAACGAATGATTAAACTTACGACTTTATAGTTAATAATCATATTCTTTAATCGAGTAAGTTACTCCAATGTTTTTATATTTTATCTTTTAAATTTTATAAGTAATGAAATTGATTATTTAAGACACTTAGCTACTTCAGTGTTTTTATATTTTATCTCTTAAATCTTATAAGTAATAAAAATGATTATTTAAGATGTTTTGACAAAAAAATATCTTGAAAACTGTCTTGATGCATTCTAAAAATGATTATTTAAGATATTTTTGTTAAAAAATGAGTTAAATAAGATAACAAAAAAAATTGAAGAGTATTATTTAAGGTATTTTTAGACAAAAACACCTTAAAAAATTCGTTGATGCATTTTAAAAGAAATTATTTAAAGTATTTTTATCCAAAAAATACCTTAAATAAGTCATTTCAAAATTGAACAATATTATTTAAGGTATTTGTTTAAAATGCCTTAAATAAATGATTAAATAATCTCCTTCAAAAAATCAAAACATATTATTTAAAGTGTTTTTATTTTAAAAACGTCTTAAATAATATATTTCAAAAAATCAAAAGAGTAATTGTTATTTCACAATTTTTTTATTTAGGTCAAATTTAAAAATTATGTTACTTTTCTTTTGAAATCTTAAAATACTACAGGGAGAGTGAGTTTTTTATATTAGGATTTTGAATATTATTAGAAATTTGTTAGTTTTTTTCGGAATTAGATTATTCTGAATTTTTAAAAATGCTTTAAATAATTCATTTCAAAAAATCGAAAAAATAATTGTTGTTTCACAATTTTTTATTTAGGTCAAATATGAAAATTACATTACTTTTATTTTGAAATTCTAAAATACTATAGGAAAAGTGAGTTTTTTATTTCAAGTTTTTGAATATTATTAGAAATTTATCAATTTTTTTTGAAATCAAATTATTTTAAATTAAACATTGAAATTAAATACCTAATAATAAAATTTCATAAAAAAAATACAAATTTTCCTGAACCAAACCCCCTAAATTAATTTGAATATCAAATTATAAAACAAGAATTAATTATGATTATAAAGACCAATATTCCATAGACTTTATAACATATATTCTTTTATTTTTCTTATTAATAAACATAAGTAATTGTTTTTGGTACATTGAGCAAATCAGAATTGCAACGCAAGGTACCTTACCCGATCCTATCCATCCCACCAAAAGTCAACGTGATCGGAGAATATCTCCAAAAGCCAAATTGCCCTGCCACGTGGAAATATGCAGCAATCCATATATTAGTCTTCATAATCTTGACCAAAAAGTTTTTTCTAGATCGTCCGATCTAGTGACATTTTCCGCCAAATTCTCGACCAATCATACTACTGGACTGGCTTACTATATAAAAAAACCAGAGTTAGATGGCAACTTCCTTCTCTCGATCTCTCTCTCGCACGAGCCATGACTAGCACCTCCGCTCATTCACGCAAGGTTTCTATTGCTTTTCCCTTTTTTATTTATTTACTTTATTTATTTGCCCTAGTTTCGGTTGCGTCTGTTGAATTTCTTTTCTATTTTTGTTTTTCTATTTGTTTGATTTTTTTGACTTTATTTTTGGATTTTTTTGGGATTTTTTTCTTTTGCGTAGGATTTAAGCAAGATCGCATGTAATAGACTCCAGAAAGAGCTGGCGGAGTGGCAAGTTAATCCACCGGTCGGATTCAAGCACAAAGTTACTGATAATCTCCAAAGGTTTATTGTTTACTCTTTTAATTAATTTTCTGGGTAATTCTGTTAATCGGGGGATTAGTTAGGGATTTTAGTCTTTAATTTTTTG
Source organism: Durio zibethinus (assembly GCF_047325235.1). NCBI lineage: Eukaryota > Viridiplantae > Streptophyta > Magnoliopsida > Malvales > Malvaceae > Durio > Durio zibethinus. The sequence continues at coordinate 37,097,446 of NC_143162.1, forward strand.
GATATATCTTTTTGGTGGAAAGATGGATAATCGAAGTCAACGGAGCCTCTGGAACGCTTTATGCTAATGAAACTTATCAGCTTCAGGTTGATTTTCCTGAGCATTACCCTATGGAGGCACCCCAGGTACCCCTTTTCTTTCCTTTTCCTTTTTGTTTTATTACTGAGTAAATAATGAAAGTGAAAAGATAAGTAACAATTGAATGAAAATTATTTATTTTCCTTGGTGATTGCTGTTTTATTTATGAATGAAGATTATGGTATTCTTTTGTTGATTGAGCAGGTGATTTTTGTCCCTCCGGCTCCGCTGCATCCTCACATTTACAGCAATGGACATATTTGTTTAGGTATTGGCTAGTGTTAATTTTTTGTTAATCATTGCTGGACTCATGATCTGTTAAGGTTAATTTGTTGCTTTACTTGTTGCTAACTATAATTATTTTAAACAAGTAGTCCTTTTAATCTTATTGCTTGAAATATCTATGATGTTTACAGCTGATAGAGAATGGTGATTTGTGAAGTTTGCTGGACATGATATGATTATTTATAATCACAAATGTAGTGGTTCTTTTTGACATATGACTTTGAGTTCCCGGTAGAAAGTGTAGTCAGTAGTTATGTGGTATTTGCAAAAGACAATTCTGATTGTAGTGATAGATTTTAAGGAATGGCATACTGCATAAGTGGAAGGTCCTCTAATGTGCCAATGATATAGCATGCCTATGGCGCTTTCGTTGGATGTAAAAATAACAGTTTGATATAGCAACTTTTATGATTGTTAATAGTAGTTCTTGAGGCAATTATTTATTCCTTGGATCTATACACTTCTGCTGTTCTGTTGTCATTGTCATCATTCAATTTTCTAGTCAAACTGTGATTATATTAAGATGCGGTAAAAACTTTTAATTAGATTTTTGGTGCTGAATACTTTCTGATTAAATACCAGAAAGTAATTATACCGTCACAGAGTGATATGTGATAAATTTCTCCATGTTTGTCTTTCAGAGGTGACTAGAGGTGTTATGAAATTTTTTGTTGCTGTCCTATGCTTGCAGATACTCTAGCTTAGTACATTACTGGTTATGAAAGGTGTCTAAGAGAGAATGTTTGGTCACCTAATGGAAATATCAATTAGTAGAAAAATATGTACCGGAAGATGTCTAAGAGATGTAGGAGGTCATTTTGCTTTTAAAGCGTCAAATTGTTAAGTAAATTTCTTGTTTTTAGCAGTTTACTCGTCGTAGTCATGAGTGAGTCTTGACTCTGAAGAATGTTGTATGTATCACACAATCAAGTAAAATATGTTTCATCCTGAAAGTGTCTTCTGTGTCTGTGGGCTCTATTTGATCCTCAAGGTGTTGATGATTGGGTAAGTCTCATGTAGACATTGAATATGGCACTTTGGTTCCAACTGTTCTTTCTTTAGATTTTTGCTTAACGATAACCTTTCTGGCCTTAAACAAATCTGTTATGCATTGTTTTTCATGCATCAATTTATATTTTATTTGAGAATGCGTCCTTGGTGTTTGCGCTTCATGTGTATGTGAGTTTTCATTTCAGTCTAATTTTCTGATGCTCTCATGATTACTTGGTTTGGTGGTTCGCAATACCAGGATAGTATGATCCATAACACTATTTGGCAAATATGTTTGATGATAAAATGTCATTCAGTTATTTTTCTGGTATGCATTTTAGACCAAAATAGGTTGCAGGAAGCAAAAACACATTACAAGAGTTAATGTAAAACAAATAGGCACACCAAGTTCTTGAATAATGTAAAAAAACAGCAAAGGCTGCTTGGTCATTAATATCCATTTTGTACCATTCTTTGTCATATTCAAGTGATCAATTATCTAGCTAACCAACAGTCAATATTGTGTCTCATTCATTTGCAGATATTCTGTATGATAGCTGGTCCCCAGCCATGACTGTGAGTTCCATTTGCATCAGCATTCTCTCCATGTTATCAAGCTCAACTGTGAAGGTTTGTTGAAATTTATCAACAATTTGACCATTTGTTTTCCTTCTCCAAGATCTGGTCAAAACTGGAATACTGAATTCACTTTGTCATTATGCAGCAACAGCCAGCTGATAATGACCGATACGTGAGGAACTGTAGCAATGGCAGGTCTCCTAAGGAGACGAGATGGTGGTTCCATGATGATAAAGTGTAATAATATAAACCTGTTATCTATAATGTGTATAAAAACCGAGGGTTTTTATCAGGGGAAATGGGAAAGGGAGGATGGCCCCTCCCTAATTGCCATGGTAACGTTTAACATTTATCTGGCTGTGTATGAAATTATGAATTAAACGTAGATTTAATTTGAATGTGGTTGCCTCTAATCAGCAGAGTAAACAATATAAACATTTTCTTTTTCCAATCGTGTTACACTCCCGCTTTGTTTACTGTGGTAGGATTACCCGGAAGGACAATACACTTCATTGCAGGTTGATGGTTTATTTATATTTAAGGCTTACTTTTGCTGATGATAATATTTTTGGAGAGAATCTTTTTGCAGAACAGCGCTGCGAAGCCCTGAGTTGGGATGGAAAAGAACCAGTTAAGAAGCAGCATGAAGCTCTCTTTTCTTGGGTTATTCTTTGACTGTTGAGAATTTTGGAGGGGTTTTCCAAGTTCTATCTGATTTAAATTGTTTGTAGCTGACATGGCCGTTTTTCTTTATCCTCCTTTTGAAGAGATTTTTTCTCTCTTGCATTTTAATCTCCTAAATTCGCAACTTACAAAAGTTTTAAGGGACGAAAGGAGTAAAATTCACTCAAATTATTCATTTTCCTTGGAAAAAATTGAAAACTCGGAGAATTTCATACAGAGAGAAAAGCAGGGAATGGCGGAAATGGGGTAAAGAACAACTAATGGAAAAGTGGGGCAGAGGGACACGACAACTCGTTGAAGGGCCAGGTTGAGCTTGGACTACATCTCAAAAGCTCAGGCCCTGTACGATGGCCAGTTGGGCTTGGACCTAGTTCTCAAAAGGTCAAGCCCTAACCTTTCGATCTTGGATTTTCAATATTATTTATATGGGTCTGGGCTCCGGAGAATTAACCATAGTAAGCAATTGGTCTCCTATTCTACCCTGAAGTGATAATGCTGCTCTTCAACCGCCTTTCCGTCGCAACCACCGCTCTTTCCTGGCGTTCTCCTTACTTCTTCTCTACTCAGCCCCACCTTCAATCCCTTAATTCTCTCTCCTTTTACCCTAAACTTACCCTCCTTTCCTTTAGCTCGACCTCCCAAAGTTCATCAGAATTCACCTACTTAATCACCAAACAGTCCTCCAAACGCATAAAACCCCACTCTTTGTCACTTTTTCTATTCCTTTTGAACTTTATTCGCAAATTATTTAATGCAGTTTCCGTTATTGCGGTGACAGGGACCTCTCAAGCCTGGACTCTATCTCGTTCGAACACCAATTGGAAACCTTTTAGATATCACTTTACGGTAATTTATTTCTCTTCTTTTATTTATTTATTTATTAAAATCATTATTGATAATTTCATTAATGCAGTGCTCTTCGGGTCTTGAAATTAGCTGACGTTATACTCTCGGAGGACACGGCATTCCGGGAAGTTATTTCGCTATTACAGCATTAACAATCCTCTTGTAATCTCGCCTTGATCAGCCATGCACGAACACCAGAAATTAGTGATCCTGGTACGGAACTGGTTAGGATTTGAATCTTCATTGGCGGAACGCTGTAGAATGTTTCCACATACAAGTTTAGATGAATTGGTTGTTTATTTTTGGTCTTTGATGAAGAATGTAATGACTAATGTTTGGATTCTAGGTTTACGGAAAGATATGTGTGGATGAAAACATTCCTGTGCTTCTAATTCCTGGACCCTCTGCCTTCTTAACTGCTCTTTCTGCCTCATGGCTTTCCACTGATGAGTTCACGTTTGGTAATTCTTTTGTGAAATCTTGTGGTTGAGCTTGTTTCTTTGAATGTTTGGAAATTTTGACTCCAATATCTCTTATACACTGTTGCAGTTGGATTTCTTCCGAAACGTGCCGGTTCAAGGAAGGAGAGGCTGAGGGCTTCTGCAAGTGAAACAATAATACAAATTTCTATGTTCCTCCTCACAAGCTTTCTCAGTTTCTTGAAGAAAGTTCCCTGATTTTGGGGATTCAAGGTGAACAATACATCTGCCTATCTTTCTTGAACTACAATTAGTTTTTATCAAGTGGTGAGAGTCAGAGGAAAGGATTGAAAGAGCTATTCATTCTTGGTGAAGGGATTCAATGTGACAAGATGCGATGAATGGTTTATTATTTTGCTATGTGGAGGAGAAATCCACTTGAGCCAGGAGTATCCTCTTTTTATTTTTATGGTGGAGATTCGTTTTGGAAGTCTATGCATCTATTTATCTGCGTTCCTCAAAACCATATAGGCAGTCTACTGAGGGCAAAGAACACATAATAGATTCTCTAATTATGTAAAGCTTGCCAGTTAACTTGCTCTAATTTTGTTTTAACCTATTACTATCAGATCAATATCTGGAATCTCTACCAGCAGTTTCCTATGCAATCTAGTTGGAGGGTGAAAAATCTGGTTCACCATGGTTGGTTGGGCACGTTTCTGTCATCTTTAAGTGCATGAGCCTCTACTTGCTTGATTTACACTATGTGCTTTGTCATTGCCTGTGATAGTTATCTGCCTTCTCATACTTTTATAAAACCTTCTCCATTGCATTTATTGGCATCTTTAAAGTAAGTGTTAAGTGGAAATAACAGATGACTCTTGAGGGCTTAGTATGATAGTTTATGTAATTACAGTGCGGACAATTTGTCATAGTTCGGGAACCTTCAAAAATACATGAAGAGATAGGTTTATGTTTTGTCTCTTAGTATGTGTTTGTATGCTACTTTGTCAAGTGCTTGGAGATTTTATTTTATTGTTGCTTAGCATAGATGTGTATGATAAACTTACTGTCATCAAGCCATCAACTGTTCAAAGATAAAATAACCTTTTTTTTTTCTTAATTTCTTTCAATAACTAAATTATTAATGTTTATAACTACAATCAATAAGCATGTTCTTTTTTTTATCACTTTTTTACGGAATGCATCTGATCCAAAAAAATAATTAGGGACCACTGCCTAAATGTTTTAGGTGGGCCTACCTTAGGCAAAAATTTTAAGAATAGAGCTTAAACTTATGAGCCTTACTTTCTTTTCTTGAAACCTTTTTGTGTGGGCTTTACTAGGCTAGCATCATTTTCTTTGGACTTTATGTCATCTGGCCTTATATCATATGGCTTATGGAGCCATATAAACAGGACTTTGGACTATTGAAGTAGTTTCAGATTATTGAATGTTCAGAATTGAGTTTAAGAATGGAGAAAGTGTTGGTTTTTAGAATTCAGCTTTTCTTCTATTGTGTTCTTCACCCCACATTGGAATTCCTCTTTTTGCAATAATTGGCTTATTCCTCTACAACCAGGCTTGCTTGGAAGACCAGAGGAAAAAAAATATGAAAGGGGCCCTTGTTAGTACATTGCAGGCAGTTAAATTGGTTGCTGAAGGAACATCAATGAAAAAGAAAATGATATATTCACTTGCCTAGAGAAAATTCACAAAGAAAATCGAGGCAAAGGATTCAATATTAATGCCAATCATGCTGTGTCATTACATGCTAGCTGCTTCTAACCTTCTGTGCTAAGATTAACATAAGATTTAAGTAGGTTTTGATACCTTGAGAGTACAAAAGTTAAGAGCACTATAGTTACCCTTTTATTTTGTTTTTCACCCTTTTAAGTCTAATTTGTGAGTTTGTCTACCTCCGCTTTATTGGTCATTTTTCATTTTTGTTTTTGTGGAAATTAAAAAAGAAACTATGACCATGCCACTTTAAAAGTCACGTTAACCGCGCACTAATCATGATAGGACAGTTTTCATAGCACGTTTCTGTCATGTCATATCCTACGAGTTACTGCTTAATAGTTTTCTTGTTTTGTTTCTGACATGATGTTGCCAATCCTGTCTTGTTTGCAATTGTGCCTTGTGAACGCGACAAAGACTTTGTAATCCAGTGAGTCCTGCAACTTGAGTAAAACATGGGATATCCCAAAACAAAGATCCTTGCAGATCTACTACTCTGTAGTCTATGTCATCCATCTGAAACTTATGAACTGCATTTTTTTACAAACTAGTTTTGTATTTACAGGTCCTAAAAAAGGGTAAAAACAGAAAATCGCCAATCCCCGCTGGATGGAACTGGAACCACCTGTAGACAACATCCAGAAGGCAATCAGTTGGGCCGGTCGGGTCACGAGCACTGCAATCACAATAACATCACATGTGCCTTGCAAAGATCATATCCCCCCCCCCCCCCAAGTCTTTTCATCCCTCTTTCCAATTTGGTATACCAAAATTTCATCATTTTCCCTTCTTGCCCCTTTGATGTCATTTCTATGTACAGCAAAAACAAGATATTCCTAAGTCAGTACGTTAATGTCTGTTTCTAGCTTTGTTTGTATCAATGGTTATAACCATGAAGCTATATTCGAAGAGGAAAGGAAGGAGGGTGTGAAAATCTGTTGGCCTGAGGCCAAAATGTGCCTTGGGTCAAATTCCATTTTCATTTGATAGAACCGATCCCACTTATTGCCAAAGTGGTCCATCCACTCCTCTTGCGTAGTGTAATGAGGCAAATACTGCTTCACATTGATCCCAGCTTCATCACAGTATCTGAGAATCTGACGATTCTGATTGGTCAGGTACTCCAGGCTCTGGGTCTCCACCCCATTATCTAAGGCTGATCTTAGCAATGCCACCAGGTAAAACACATCCTCATCTGGCGTCACCACGGAGCTCCTAGGGTCCCATCTGCACCATATTACAAACACGCACACATCAATCCAAAATGCAGCAAAGCATTTTTTGTATAGTAAAAATCATGTAATGTTTTCGGAGCATTGTTTGTGTGGAAATGGTACTTGAGATTTGATGGTTTTGAACAAATCAAAGGGACCCAGGATTCTGGGGGTGATTGGTCGTTAAGCTGTACTAGCTATATCTCTGGAACTACTTTCTAAACAAGACATGGATACTTCCCATCAATGGGTCCCTAGGAGAAGATCTCCTGACACGAGAATCTTGCAACTTGGATGATCATTACCGTTGATTTGTTGGGTTGCAGTCAGCAAAAGAGCTAAAGCCTAAAGTGGTAATCAATCCTAGCTGGCCTTGATCACTAAAAACATTTTATCTCTTGGCGTTGGAGGCATCTGAATGTTGCCCCACGTGCTTTCCTTTCTAATGCAGTGCTGTGTGTCATGAGTTAGGACCACCATGGTCAAATTACTCATGGTACTACCTGATTTTTTCACCACTCCATTTATTCTTCTTTTATCTTCTATTTTCTACGTACGGAACCATGGATTTACCTGACGGAGTAGATACCTCTCCTTTTCAGAACGAGGCCTTGATTGTGAATATATATGGTCAATCAGGCTCGTTAACATCGAAAAGTGAAAACTCGAGGCCAATGTAAATCTGCGGTTGCCGACACTCTTATCTCTATTCAGTATGTAAGGATTTATAGCTTAGTAGGGTCAAAGGCTTTGAATATGCGTTAATTTGCATGTGCATGAACACATCAATAGCATGCGTATTATATGTATGGATCACATGTTTATAATTAAGTTAATTATATTCAGATAGCATATTATAGCATGTAAAAATTATGTTAGAAATGGAAGGGTGACTTCAACATCATGATGCATCATGACCTAAGTAGGCATGGGGCCATGTGAAGATAATGTATATCTTTCATGCATAGAATGCTTGGCGTCGAAAGGACATGAGCAATGATAACAATGGATTCTCGACAGCTTACTTGTTTTTGTTCATTGGGTAGATGAGAATTGGTCCACTCGTTTTGTTCCCCAAAATGCCCTTGAAGACTCCTTCGTCGAAGTCAGCAATCTTTGACTTGGGGACAAAAAGGTTTAGCCATGGGTGCGGAACCTCCCACAAGCCTTTGGACCGGAGCTTCAACTCGGCCTTGTGGACCCGATCCAAGAAATCCATATACTGCAGATCAGTTGTAAACACTGACGTCGGTATAAAATTTAATTTCTTCAACAAAGACTCTACTTCCTGCGATAAAACCACCCAAAGGTTCAGAATTAAAAAATTCGCTGTCATTTTAAAACAAGAAAACATTAGAACATGCAATCAAAGTAAAAAAAAAAAAGCTGCTACCAGACCAAACAGTTGCTTTTGTCAGGATAAGTTCGATTCCAATCAAATTCTTTTTAATTAGCTCTGGGAAGAGAGATTAATTAGAGGAGAATAATTTGGTGAGTGGGACCATGGACGGCATAGATTGAGTAATATTTAAATGTAATATTCAATTATAAAGTAGTGTTCATTCTTAGGATTTGATGGGATGATGGATCTCACTAGATCTTTCATGTTTTCTTGCATATGTTTCCATTACATTTTTAATTAGCTTATTCTTCATAAAATATTTACTTCAGAAAGTAATCATCTCTATCCTATAAATGATTAATTTTTTTAATCTTTCATTTATTTATAATTTTGCATATAAACATATGAATGTGCATAATTGAGGTGTGTTTGTATGCAGTATGTCCTTACTGACTACTTTTGACAACAACCTCTCAAGTGATATGGCTTTAGAAAACAAAAAAACAATGACTTTGGACATGCACAATAATGCAAACGAAGGACAATGATGTTGGTAGAAGGTTCTAACTTCCAAATAAAAAAATTCATTTTGTAAGACTTCTATCTAATAACTTCATAATTAAAGGCTGCCAAAAGGTCATTTTTTTCTTTCTTTTTTCAATATATACACATAATACGAATAAATTCAATAACAGGAGAGGGATTCAAATCTTCAACTTGCAGTGTTTTCAAAGAAATAAACAAGATTAATAAATTAGGTATATGCTAGTTGTCCAAATACAACAAAAGGTCATTTTTTTCTTTCTTTTTTCAATATATACACATAATACGAATAAATTCAATAACAGGAGAGGGATTCAAATCTTCAACTTGCAGTGTTTTCAAAGAAATAAACAAGATTAATAAATTAGGTATATGCTAGTTGTCCAAATACAACTTGCATACGTAATAGATGAAACAAAAGGACTAGTCGTAGTAGTAGTTTTCTTTTAATCGATAACAAGGCCACCCACTTTGAATTCTATAACAAAGTGAACAATGATGAATCCTTTTTAATTTCTTTGTCTGTGTTCACAAGCTATGAATTAAGTAATAATTAATTAAGCTCGAGTTAATACTTAGTACTTCTAATTAATAATAGTTAAATGCACTAATAAACATCATTAATGACATATTAAGGGGATTCGGCTTGTGCTTAAAGCAAGGGTCAAGAGTGGTTTATAAATATATATACCTGATCAACTGTATCAGCAGTAGATTCATGGTAGTTCTTGGTGATTTCCAAGCAATACAAGACGCCTCCATTAGCCCCAAGAGACGAAATTTTGACAGGGTTTCGAGGGGAAAAGAAAGATGATCTCCAATTATTGATGAGCCCTTCATCTACAATTACGAAACCTTCAACATAGTCGAATTTCTGGCTAACTGATTGTGCATGCAGAGATATAAGATATTCTTGATCCCTGGTAAAAACCGACAAATTGGAATACAGTACCCTGATCCACCTTACCTACAGTGATAAGAAAAAAAACAAGGAGACCCAAGAAAAGACCACGTTAGAGACAAAAACGACACGTCAACAACATTGCCAGCTTTTGAAACAGCTGTTTGAAACGGCGTTAAAAGGCTGAAATGGACCCAACCCCTCCCTTTTAACTCTTTAACTTTTCTTTTTAGGTTTTGACATTACTAATACTAGGAAATTGTAAAAGTTTCGTGTCCCATACTCTGGAACCAACCAAAAACCCTTTTAAACGAATAAAGGTGTTTATAAATAATGCTTAGAGAGATACCCTTTGTGGAGCTGGCTCAAGAGAAATTCTAGCTCTGGTGATAATCCCAAATTGTCCTAAACCGCCAAGAACAGCATGAAACAGTTTTGGGTTTAGTTCTTCCGAGCATGTCAAGAACTCAGCTTTTCCTGTTCACCAAAAAAAGTCAAATACAGATAAAATAATATTCGGAAAATATGACCAAAATTCAATAGAAAAGATGCATGCCCGTACCTAACATTCTTGTACATGATGCTCAGTAGTACCACATGTAAAAAAAAAAAAAAAACGTTTAAAAGTCCAAAATTAAGATAAAATCCACATCAGAAGTCATTGAAAAACGTTAACAGAAAATCTTTTGACCTAGGAAAATTTACACCTTTTAACTTTTTTTTTTTTAACAAAAATGAAAGGAACTGTGACAAGGAAAAATGGGCATTCAGAGTTAAAAGAAATTAACCTGTAACGACGTCAAGCTCGTAGACATTGCTAATTTGTGGACCATGATTGAAAGCTTGGCCACTAATTCCAGCATTTGACAAAGTCCCACCAACTGAAAGGTACAAATAATCGGTCCATGATTTTGGTGCGAGTCCATACTCTAAGGTACTCTTCAACACATCTATCCAAAGCTCCCCACCCCACACGTCCACGTATCTCTCTCGAGCCCAAACTCGAGGGTGAGGTGGCTTCCTCCCTGAGGTCAGCCCATTTCCCCCTTTCGAACCACTCATCTGAATCACCACCCCGTTTGTGGTTTGAGCTTGTCCGTTTATGGAATGCCCATGTCCCCTAGCCGACACGGTGAGCCCGTGATTTGACCTGTAGGCTGCTTTAACAAGCTGAGCTATGTCCTGAGCCGAAGCTGGATGCAAGACAGCCAGCGGCTTGGCTCGGGTGAGCAAACCAAAATCGAGAGAAGCCGTTTCCACGTCGGTGGGTTCAACACTGAGTTGACCGTCAACACCCAGGCGGAGAAGCTCCGTGGGGTCTAGGGTCAATCCCACAGTAACAATCAATCTACAAATAGCAAATGTTAAAAGAAGCTTGGTTGCCATATCAAAGCAGAACAATGCTTCTTCCCCTTGTTTTTGCTGCCGCAAGGTATGGTTTCTTTGGAACAATGAAATGAATATATAGAGAAGAAAAAGAGCAAATAAAAAGGTGTTAAAGGGGAGATAGATAAGGATGAAAGAGATGAGAAAAGGAACAAGATCTTTGGTGGCAGCGTTAACGTAAGCCCAGATAACGCTTTCAAAGATTTACTACGCAACAATCAATATGCATATGCACAGATTCCTCTTGTTTCTTTGCTTTGCTTTGCCCCCTTTTTTTTTTTTTTTGGTTCTTTTTTAATGTTGGGTATAAAGATAAAATTGGTGGCTTTGAAGGCAAACGAGGAATTTCAAGGAAAAAGGGTAGGTTTTTGCTGAAGCGCCTGAGTAGAGTTTCTGAGTCTGACTATGTCGCTCTTTTTGTGTCTAGGATATGAGATACAGGTTCTAAATTTATAGGACAAAAGGGTGGCACTAGCGTAAGGTGGGGGCCAGAATGGAAGACACGTGGCCATTCACGTGCAAGGGTTGGGAAGACACGTGTGTGAGAGAGAGGGTTGCTTCTGGTGCGGGGTGGCCCCCTTCCCCTTGCTTACATACGCTTTGGAAGGGGAATGGCTGTGGGGCCCACTTTCGGATACGGAGGATCTACATGGGGTCCCCAGCTGCCGATGGTTCACGTGGGTGATGCTGCTCAGCTCGAGCCACTGCCTCCCATCTTACAACTACGTTTTTAGCCATGCATCGGCCCTCACTCCATCTCTCCCCCGCTTACCAAATCGGCAAATACTATTAAAGATCCTCTCTCTTCACTTTTCTTTGGTTTTTCTCCTGTTGTTTTTTAAACTGCAGCCGATGATGATCCTCTTCAGCAAGTCAGATTTTTTAAAATCAAAATATTAATATATATATAGTTTTAGTAACCAAAATCTTTCAGGGAATTTGCTAAATTTCAGTATGGGATTTTCATGGTCACTATTAATTATATAATTATTGAAATTAACTGGACCACTAAAAAATCCTTTGAAGAAAATAAATTCGAAGTTGACTTGCATGGCCCATGCTAGGTTTAATATTTCATCACGCACACTTTGCATGCCTTACCAAACATTCAATAAACACAATAAATATTAATCTAAACCCTTATATAGTTTAGTTTTGGTCCTTTTGGACGGTTGTTGCTACATTAAACTAAGATTTAATTAAAAATGTACACAAAGGGTTGAATTCCAAATTGACTTAATATATTTATAGATGTGCACAAATTTCAATGTTGTCTATCATCTTCTTGTTGTTTTCCCACTTCGAATGAAGCTAATTGCTAAATATGAATCGGATGCCTTAAAATTCACTAGGAAATTTACCCATATCTTCCACGAGGACTCCCAATATTTTCTTTTGCAGAGGGAAACATGTGGGGATTACAATGTCTCCAAAAGCAAATTAGTACAATTAACTCGTTGACCTGACACGTGAACGTGTTTTGAACGTGTTTACTTTGATTTTTCCTGTGATATTTTCAGTGTGAACAGTTGAACTCTGGAATATATTGTTGTTTTCTGGGATGATTCGTTACGATTGCCGATTGGCTGTCCAAAATCTTGGATTGAACCAAATCTTCCGTAGACGTTTTCTTGGTCAAATCAACGTTTTAAGCGAGGAAAAAAATATTACTTTCAATTTGTCTTTTAATCAATCTTTTCTTTTACAGCATTTCACCCTGCAACATGACGTAAAATTCCAATCTTCAATCTTTGTCACTTTGGCAATAATCAAATATAATAAAAAACCATGAAATATATATATATATATATATATATATGGTTGTGAGATAAAAAATGAAAAAAAAAATCTCTTTATTTTTTTTCTATTGACATGAACTGATATTTCACAGTGATTCATGTCCTCGAGACCTGGGCAAGCAGCTAGCATGACTCATGACGGATGTCTCATATCCTTTCTTCAAACCTAACTGTATGTATCCATTTGTGTGATTTTCATGGCATAGGCGACACAATTGAACAAAAAGAAATCATGTGGACAAGTTGCATATGTTTTTTTTAACATATTAGATCTTTGAACAACAAGTAATTGCATGTCCTTTGTGGACTAACTAGCTAGGAAAGGATTTAATTACGAAATTAGGATGCATATCCCAACATGAAATTAATTTTCAAACCATCTTTTTAATTATAATAAAGATGTTTGTAATGTCACTTGCAACATAATATCATAACAAAAATTGCATGAATGTCAATTTGTATTATCAAGGGAAATATTATATGCACATAATGACGTACACAAATTTCACACACATACATAAAAATTTGACAACATAAAGATTAAATTGAAAATAAATAAAATTTAAATAAAATAATAATGCATATGTGTATAATTATTGTGGATGTAGCATTGTCCTGCTATTAATAAATATTTTTCTGAATGAATTTTACCAATTGATTTTTTCCCTTTTTTATAAGGGTAATTACTACTAGGATTATTACCCTAGATTGAAGATAGTCACATGAAATTTGAACAAAAAAGTAAAGTGAAGGATCAATTAAAATCTTTATGAAAGATTTTATCGTTCTTTATAAGGATTAAAGAGGATTCCATATATTTTCTTAAGGACAAAGAGTTGCTGTCGAGTCCTTTTTATCGAGTGGGCAGCAGTCTCAATTCAACTTTCGTTTCTATTCTTTTTACTTAAAAGAGGAGACTATATAGCTAGTCCACATATATCTATGTTGCTCTCCCATCCTCTTTTTTATACAGAAAACTATACTATCCTAATAGAAAAACCAACAATTTTATTTATTTATAATTTAAGACGGTTAAAAATTAAATTTTAATTATTAAAATTAAAAATTCAATATTCTATCGATATATTGTATAATTATTTGTTAATTAAATTGTAACCTTTGAGGGAAAAGGGAAAAAAATACAAAAAAGAAACTGGCTTCGGGTTTCCATTGATACATTAATCCTATTTTGACAAGAAACCATATTCAAAGAACTTGGCCAACATTTCGAAATCGTTTCAGTAATCAATTAAGATTGAACTGTCTCAACACGTACAGCTATTTTGCGTAATTTTATTATCTCATTATGGTTCAGTAGCTGCTGCTCTTTTAGCTTTTTTTTGGTACAAAATGTATTGTACAAATTCCCCCAAACTTGCTATTATTTTATGTTTGAGATGAGGCATGCAGAAGTTCATCACCCGCACCACAAAAGTCATCCAGCAATGATATTAAGATTAGACCTAACAATTGATGACAAGTCACAATTTGTTGATATTTCATTGTAACGAGCTGATAGTTATGGATGTCACAAACCCTGCTATTTCAAATATTTGGCTTTGTGGCATTCCACACCTTCATCTGTCAATTTCCCAATCTCAAATATGTGATCCATTCATTTCCTTTTATTATATTCTCAATTCTATCATTAAAATATTATTGATATTCATTAGCAGTGTCCGTTGTGTAATTTATTGATATAATATTAAAATTTTAATTTTAATAATTATGACTTAATTTTTATGATCTTAAATATTAAAAAATATTGAAATTCAAGTCCAAAACCGAAGAAAAAGATCATTAACTTTAGTCTTGACAATTTCATATACAATACGATAGTACAATATAAAAATAATATGAAAAAATTATATGTATTTTAAAAAAAATGTTTCGTATTTATTCATGTCAATATGAATTTCGACATAACATAATTTATGTAGTATGTATTGACTCATTTAAACGCATGATATAATACGAATAACACGTTTGATTTAATCTTATTATACGAATATATGTTTAATATGTTTAACATGTTTAACACATTTTTTATATTTATTTTAATTTAATATAAACATATAAATATTATTTTAATTTTTAATATTTTAATTATGATACTTAATTAGCTATTTAATTTCATATAAAAAATATTTTAAACATTTAATTATGATACTCATTTAATAATTATTATAAAATTATTTTTATATTAATAATATAAATATAATATAAATATTAATATTAGTTCTATATATTATTATTTTATTCTTTAATCTTTAATAGTTTATTATTTTAAATTAAATTTGATATTAAAAATTAATATAATTATATAATATAAATTAAAATTAAAAAATATATTAAATACATATTAAATAAGTCTTAATTTTTTTTATTTTTTTATATTATTAATATGACAAATTTATTAAGTTGTAAATGATAAATAATTTATAATTATTTACTATTTTAGTTATGTTTTTATATATATTTATGTCTGTCGTATCTATTTGTGTATATTCATGTTAATCGTATCTATTGGTGTATATTCACGTTAATCATGTATATTTGTATTATTCATGTTTATTCATGTCATATTTAAATAAATTAATTATAAATGTGTTAATTATATTATATCACGTGTAATACGTATATTAAATGTGTCGTATTCGTATTTAGAATTTAAACACGTTTTATATTTCATGTCATATTTTTATTTTAATAATTCATATCATATTCATATTTTAAATACGATATAAGATATAATATGAAAATACAAATTGTCAAACATAATTAACTTAATAGTTAATTAAGTTATATATAAAATGTGTTTAAGAAAAAGCTATCTCGAAAATGGATCTGTCTCCTCTCTAGTCTCAGTCCTTGCATTTGAATGAAGAGGCCAATCCGCTATTAAGATCTTGCCATGTGTAAATGAACCTAGTCAATGCTCTGAAATGCAGATTTGGTTTTATGTTTTTTTAAATATTATGAATGTACCTTAAACTAGTGTTAAAGGTTTAGCGTGGTATTTAATTTTAAAATTTTTTTAATGTGATATTTAAATTATAAATTTATAATTAATATAATATTTATTTGATTATTTTTAATATGATTAATTTTAAATGATGAGATATAATAAATAAATAATTTTTTTAATATTAGTTAATATATTTATAACTCAATTTTTATATTAAAAAAATTTAAAATTTATATTATATTAAAAATTTCATTATAATTTTACGAATATTTGTAACATTAATTTTTTTTCCTTTTTTTCAATTTAAGGTTTTGTTTATTGGAAACTAGAAAATACATTACCTGACATTGCAAATTCCGGTGGTTCAATAGTATTAATTACTTTTTGTTACCCACTTTAAATTCCAATGGCTTAAGCCTCAATAGGCATTATTTCACTAAGGTCTTTCAAGTTCATTATCTCAACTTCATTAACATGATGAAATACATGACAAAATAATATAGAAATTAGAGGAAAGAATAAGTGAAAGAAAATAAAATTTTGATTTATATATAGCAGGTAGAGACGTAAAAGACATGGAGAGGCCATAGGTTGAACCGCAATATACACTTGTTTCTTTTTCTTTATTAATGTAAATAAAACATTCATTGTGTGATTAGGGATATGTTCTGTTCGAGATTATTGGTTTAATCTAGATTTAGCTTGAATTAAATATTAATGATGTGATTTTATAATCATAATAATTATTTATCTAGGGTTTGAAAGACAACACCAATGCAACTGCAATACTACCCAATTACAACAAATTTTGCCTTAGATTTTATTGGTTTCATATAAGAATAAGGGCTCTCCTCTTATAACAAAGAATACATTACATATATTAGCAATATTATATGGTAATCATTTCCACATGGATGTGCTCAGAAAATCCAAAGCAACACCATTTATTTATGTGTGTCAGTTTAATAAGTACAAGCTGCTGGGTGGTTTGAGAATGTTATGCTTATATATTTTAAACAAGTGGTAAATTTTAATTGCAATTATTTTGGTATATCAGTCTTGACCATGACCAAATTGATTGTTCAATCAACATACCAATTGCTGCAATTTTTTGGTACATGAAATGGCCCACTGATGAACTGGAAGGAGTATTTTGGGGGATTTTGGCTGCTGGTTTGCAGCATCCCCATTAACTGTATTTTGTTGCTAGCAGCTGCCATGTGCATTTGTATGATTTATTTTTATTATTTATACCATTTATATTAACTTTTCATTTTTTTGTTTGTAGCCATTTAAAATAAATGTTCTATTATTGATGGTAATGAATAAAGCCCCATTTGGGTGACAAAAGCGTGAGCATAATTTTGCATAAAAAAGAATCTATTAGGTATAATCTATATATAGGCTATGGCTTTTAGTAGCTATCAATTTGGTGGCTCTTTTTTTTTTTTTTTCTTTTCCTTATTGCTAGATTTCTGATCCTCTTATTTTAATTTTAATTTGATAAAATAATTCAATAATAATATTGGCTTATTTTAATTTTTATTGAATTTATTATTGTATACAATTAAATAATTAGAAATTGTAAATATTGTCTGTGTGTAATTAATTTATAAACTTTCATCTATATATGTTGGTTTGATAAGAACTTAAACAATCATTCTTTTTTTGAATAAATGAAATTTTATTTGTTGAAAGAAAACAGAAATAGGACTC
Organism: Durio zibethinus; assembly: GCF_047325235.1. Classification (NCBI taxonomy): domain Eukaryota; kingdom Viridiplantae; phylum Streptophyta; class Magnoliopsida; order Malvales; family Malvaceae; genus Durio; species Durio zibethinus. Next base: position 37,114,936 of record NC_143162.1, read on the forward strand.
AAAATAAAATCGTATGTTGATAACAAATAATTTAAGGGCAAAATGTGAACTTAAGTCAATCGTTTGCAAAGTTAATTACAGTCTGTTATTGGTGATGCTTCCGTCAATATGACAATAGGGGTCTGCTAGACATACCCGCTTAAGTTCAATGTTGATGGCTCATGAGCAATTGGGTTTTCTGATAAAGCTAGTTACGATTGTGTCTTAGCAGATGATACAGGTGCTATCCTTGGAATTTTCTTTGGCCCTCTTGGTATTAAAAGTTCGAATTATACTGAGATTTTTGCTACAAAGGAAGCTCTATTGATGTTCTGTAAATCAACTTGGGTACAGCCCCGACTCAAAAGTGGCAATATCCTGGGTTTATAATTGTGATTCTCGGCCATGGAAGGATTGTCAGATTTTCAATGAAGTTGACAAGACTTAGGTACGAGATTAGGAGGGATGAGTTTGTTCATATCTTTAGAAAAGCAAATTCCTTGGCTAAATTAGGTGTTAACAGAAACGAAATGTTTTATGCTTGGCTTTAGATGTTGTCCTTTTGTTATTTTGTATTATTGGTTTCAACAGCTCGATCTTTCCTAATTAGAAAGCTGCCTTTGGACCCTGCATCGTTGAGGGATTGTTTCAGCTTTGCAACAACATTCCTTCACGAATCATGAATGAAAGCTATATCTTTGGCTGAGAAAAAATTTACAATCTAATCCAATTCAACATATAAAAGAGGAATGGAAGTTGCTATAAGCGCATGTAAGTGCACAGCTATGAATTCCACAAAGCACGAGAGCTGGTGCTTGTTGCTGTCAAATGCTTAATTCCAAGGTGATACCACCGAACAATGATTAAGGCGAGGTTAGGGCATTTTCCATTATCTTTCTTTTCAACTTTCTTTTTTTTCCTCTCTTACTAATTATATACTAAATATACATCTGGAACGAACTTGGGTTTAATCCAAAAGGTTCATCCACTTCTCTTACAAATCCACCTGGAATTTTGGCTTCTGGTTGTTTTTTTTTTCTTGTTTATACTCGAGAGCCTTTCCATGAATTTTCATGGCGCTTTCCCTTTAATCACGATCATCTTTTTTCACATTAAAAAGTTACTTTAAACGCACCAAAAAAAATATATAACTTTGTATTTCTCTAGTTGCTTGCCTTTTAGTAAGATAACATCATCCATGATCTTGTTGTCGTTAAGTTAAAACCCACATCTTTCCATCTCAAATCACACACACAAAACTTGTATAATCTCACTTTGAAAGTGCAATGGCAGTGGGCGATGATCACTATTGGACCTACACAACTGTCACTTTGCAGACAAAGCTGTGGAAATTAAGAAGCAAACAAATCCACTTTTCTTTGTTGTTTAATTGTAATGTGAGATGGGAGAGAATCATTCTCTTTTTCGATACCTGCCACCAATTATTCCTTAGATTAGATTCTTATCTTTTCCTCCGGTTTAAGACTTAAAAGGTAGGCTTAGCCTCAAATTAGTCACAACCTTCTCCACATATTGATTATACTATCATATAAGGGATTAGGGATTCAGTAGCCTTTACAAAAAGGAGAGTAGAGCAAAGTGCATGGAATATTATGAGAAGTGAGAAATCTTGCTTTTCTTCTATTTACAGCTCAAACCCAAATTTTTTTCATCATCATTTCTATAAATCTATATAATATTAAGCATCATGCATATGCTACTATTCTTCTTTATGCTGAAGTTTGGTTTAAATAATGTTGAAGAAAATATCAAATACTCCAAGTGAAAACTTCAAATTTCAACTTAGGATTTAGGAACACTTGAAATTATCAGCTACAAATGATCCAAAAAAAAAAGAAAACTAAGTGAGCTGGTTTTTCCCACCAAAGAATCATTTGTTTTTCCAATGAATGTGCTGGAGGATTGAAGCCAGCTGATCATATTTGTTTTTTTCTTCTTTTTCCTCATTTCCATTTGAGGTTTACTCTCATTTTCAGCAAAAGATTGCCGCAAAAGAATGATGTAACCCAAGCAAGGCTGATATTCTTAATCTATATATCATAGAGTTGGAAAATTTTTTAACAAAGCTACAGTACTACATAAAATCATGTCAAATCCAACCACATGATTTTATTTGCTCGTCTTATAATAAGCAGTAAATACAATCAAACGCCATATACCCTACAGGTGCAGCATTTCAACACCATGTGTATTGACAAAATGATAGCAGCTGGTCGATAGTAGGGCTGTAAACGAGCCGAGCCGAGCCGAGTAGTGAGAAGCTCGAGCTCGAGCTCGACTCACAACTCCGGGCTCGATACTCGGCTCGAGCTCGATCGAGTTTTATTTTTCAAGCTCGAGCTCGATTCGTGATCGAATTCGAGCTACTCGAGCTCGCTCGATTAAGCTCGATTAATATGTAAAAATAAGCTCGATTCGTATACTCGACAAGAGTTCGATTATTCATGCTCGAACTCGAACTCGAACTCGGATTCGAAATATTTTATTAATTAAAAAAAATAAAAATATATTTAAATATAAAAGCTCGATTAGGCTCGCGAGCTACTCGAGTCAGATATAAGAATACTCGAATTCGGCTCGATCGGTAAGTCGAGCTACTCGAGCTCGAGCTCGACTCGACAATAATCGAACCGAATTCGAGTTTTTTTCGAATCGAACCCGAGTAGCTTGCGAGTACTAATGTATCATTTACACCCCTAGTCGATAGCAATATCCATACGGAATAGATCAATTAGACAGCACAAGCAAACCTTATACCTTGTCAAACCTTTCATGTAAGATTGAAGTTGTAACATAGGCCACGAATGGGCAAAGCTTAGCATATGAAAACACCTTAGAGGGGCCACAATTTAATCCACCATATATGCTTCCTTAGCATGCGCGTTGCAACAACAACCCACATGACTATATTTAGTAAAATTTCTGGTGGAAGTGATAAGGATGATGGATATATATTCAGTTGGAAATGTGCTTATATATATATATATATATATATTCAAATTTAACATGATCGTTTGCTTTTAAAATCTCATTTCACTAAGGTGGAAGGTGAATGAATGTGTATAGCTAGCAAGCTTCTTTGTTGGCAAGGAAAATTATGAGGTGACACTGACAAGAGCTTTCCATCTTTGGAAAACCAACAAGAGGGGATTGAGAAGATGCATGTCCAAGAGGAATGAAAATATACATTGTACTTGACCATAGTGTTGAAATAGCAGGGGAATGCTTGTTTGAATAACTCACCATATCGAAGGCATTCGTTGCCAATTTAACAAGTAGCTATTAGATCCTGTTTGATGCATGACTATGATATGATATGAGTACCTAATTTTTCACACATACTGCCATGACTACCATGAAAGTTTGCCAATCATAGTGTGAAGGCATAGCCAAGCAAGTTGAACATATTCTCCTTATAGGACATGTCCATTACATGTCTTTGTAGAGAGACGAAAAAAACCCTAACTCAATATGTGAAATCTGAATGTGGTGTGCTAACTTCCCTGCACGAAAAATTGGGTAGGCCACAGGAATAAAATCTAACACAAGATCTTGGTCCATTATTAAGGGGATGATATGGTTGCCACGTCATTATCCAGAGAATATGGGCCCTTTAATTGTTTTCACGGGGGGGTTTTTTGAATTTGATCTCCTGGTATTCCTTAGAAACACCATGGAATCTGGCACCCACAGCCCACTCTATTATTCTCTTAGGTCTACCCAATCTCAATTGTGTTTCTAGTGAGTTTCCTTCTGTCCATTTCGTTCTTGTTAAATGTGCTTTTGCCAACTTGCATTAATCCTCAGCAGACCACCCTATACATCAACCTGACTTCATTTCTTTACTTAATTACAAGCCAGATTTCTGGATTTTGTCGCCAATTTTCTATTGTTTTCAACATTTCTCATTCATCTTTTGGTTTGCCCTCAAACAAGAAAATAAACGAAAAAAAAAAGGGTCTAGACACTAAACATAGCTTTTCTCCATATATATATATATAGTGTCGGTGGCTCCCCCATCATCTTGCATGGGTTCCACCTTTAAACCCAGTTGGTATTAACGATTGTGTTTGCTAACAGTATTCTTGGATAATTCATATCAAATCTCAATTATTCATTAATTATTGATTTGAAAGGTTAATGTAAAGATGTCTCGGCTTTATATGGACAAATAACATAATTTGCATATGATATACCCCTACAAACATAGACAAACTAAATTAATCTTCTCAAATCATAATAATCTAATTAATCATTTCATATTGAATTTGTTCATAAGAGATCACAACTTAAAAATAAAAAAAAGTTATAAATACTTGAATTTGGACTTCAATCTTATTGGATATCTACCTTTTAAAAATTATTATATGAACCAATAATTATGCTAAGCTCGAAATTCAAAAATTTTGTTCTTTAAACTGTATAACACATACATTTCCTTGCATGACTTGTTATTATGGATGACTAAAGACTAGTATTTTTTTTTTCTATGTAATTAATATAGTGATGTAACAAAGCGAAGATTGCGGGAAGATTAGCTGTCTGTCTCTGTTTTTTTTCTTCTTTTTTGGGGCATTAGCTAGAGAAAATATTCTCTATACATATATGGCCAGCAATTATATATATACATACAGACTCAGGATAGGATGCATGGTTGCACAAATAATTGGGATACCCTACGAAGAAGAAAGCTCTCTAAAATACATGCTCATTCGATGCACATAAAAGGATTTGATCACTTGTACGTAACGAACAGATTCTTGTGTATATATATTTGCTATATTTGGTTTTGGTTGCCATTTTTGGATTTGTATGTTTTCAGGTCCATGTTAGGCAGTCTCGTTGCTTCTTGTACAAATATCTTATCTTAGCAGGCTTTTAAAGAAGTCAAGAATGGGGCCGCTCGAGTTAGATTTTTAGCCCAACAAGCCCATATATAGTTTTGCTGTAGGCAATTCCACCGGGTTTCTTTCTATGCATTCGTTAAATCTGATTTATGGCCTGTTAAACTGTTGCAATCGAATTCGAAAAACTTGATCGAATTTAATTTGATTAAAAAAATTTCAACCGTTCAAATTTGTCCATCCAAAACCTAAATTATCTGAATCTAAATGATGCAAATTTGATCGATTCGTAAATCGGTTCGAAATAATTAAAATTTTATTGATTTAATTTAAAACTAAATAATTTGAATTTGAATGATTCAAATAGATGATTTAAACTCACATAATTTGAGAGTTAAATTTAAAAATTGTAATTTAAAATAATTTGAATAAGAAATAATCTAAATTTAAAATAATCCAAACTCAATTTTTACTCGATTTGAAGTAGTACTAGTTAAATCCAAGGCCGACGTCTATATTTACCGCTTTTAGGATGCGGTTAATTCAGAAACATTTAGCACATCACCTCGTTTATCTTTTTTTTTTTTGGGGCCACCACTTCATGTATCTGATCCACTTAGAATAGAGATTACAATTCATTATTGCTATCAATTTTATCTGAATTATCATACCAAAAAAACACCAACATTCAACTAAAAATTTTGAAGCGGGACAACCTTGAGGTTCTTTGATTTCCTAGCCAGTGCTGCATATGAACTCCAATAGCATCCAAGTAAGAGCTGCTCCTCCCATGGAATCCGACTACCTTACCCTCTGTTGTGGTTGATGTGAAATACGTGCCTGTCTCCTCACCAAATGGTCCATACTTTCCTCTGCTGCTATAAAATGTTAATGACCTTATAACGTTGGACTTCTCATCATTATTTATGGAGCCATAATAGCCGGATACGCAAATGAGTACCTCGTGCGGGTAATCCAATTTTACCTGCATAATCAAGATTATGGTCAGTAAAAAATAGCCCAAGTTAAGTTTGGAGTTGGTTATTAAGACGTTAATTACCCGATGTGTGGCAGTTCCTCCATGACCTCCATGTTTTACAGACCAAACAGATTGTCCATTCCGATCATACTCGATCTGAATTGAGCAAATAACTTCAGATTTGGTGATAAATATTTGCTTAATCCCAGAATATACTCCATCGTCCCATGCTCTCCCTCCATCCCCACCCCAAGGACCAGGACCGCATGGTGCTGGTTCTTTTATCACACCACAAGCAACCTGAGAAATATTAATCCAAATTATATGTTACACATTTCATTTTCGAGTATAACAAGACATATTTAGAATGAAACAAATGAATTACCTCTTCAACCAGTCCTTGCCTTGCTAGTACTAGTTTGTTAGACCATGGAGAATTATCTATCTCAGCTATAGGCCTTTCACTTTGGATGATTGCCTGGGAAAAAGATGGTTTCGGAGGTGGTACTTTCCCTTCCATTACGTGCACACCAACAGCATCCAGGAATAAACCCTCTTTGCCATGGAAACCAACAATCTTGCCTTCATTCATTTTGTTCGTGAAAGAGGGTCCTTGCTCATCTCCATATGGCCCATGTTTTCCTTTGTTGGTGCAGAATGTAAGTGATTTAATCACATTAGGCCCCATGTACATTAAAGGCCCGAATGTCCCTGTGATGTGTGTCAAAATTTCTGATGGGTAATCAAACATTATCTGCAGAAAATGCAAGAGAGTCCATAAAACACAGTAAATGAAATTGCTTCTAGACTAGCTAAAAAACAAGCAACATTAATATGAATTCTATAAAGAAAGCTAGGCTCACCCTGTCAGTTTTGAATCCTCCAGTCCCTCCATGTTTGCTTCCCCATACTGCTTGTCCATCGCGATCATAGCAAACCTTTATTGATACAATTCCAACATTGCGTGATAAAGTAATTTGCCTTATACCGGTATAGGTTCCATCATCAAACTTGGCTCCACCATTGCCACCCCAGGGTCCATAAGTTATCACTCCCGCCGGTACTTTTGAAGGTACTTTCTCAGGAGTCTGAAATGAAACCTTAAACATGCGGCAAACGAGAACTTAGATCACAAATACAAAAGGGAAAACAAGAGGAGATTTATTTCTTATACCTTGCTTTTGGCTTCTACATCACTTGAATCGTGAGAGCTACTAGAGGTTTGCCTTGAGAGCTCCCTTGGCAGGGGATTCCCAAATGCATCCCGCTGTCTTACAGCCAGAACTATATCGTAGCTTTCTCCAACACTTCCCTGGATCACTGAAAAGCCACCTCTCTCAGGCCCATTAGGAACAAAACTTTGGGCATGAATAATTGTCTTTGAGGGGTTTAGTTTTAAGGTAGGCTTTGAATAAACTCCAATTGCATCCAAATACCAACCACACTTGCCATGAAATCCAACAATCTCGCCCCTGGTCATTGAGAAACTAGTTCCTTGTTCAATACCATAGGGTCCATATGTTTTCCTGTTGCTATGGAAAGTGAGCGATCGAACAAGAATTGGTCCCCGTTCATTTAGGCTCCCATAGTATCCGTGGACTGAAGTAAGAAACTCATCTGGATAATCAAGTTTGACCTAAAAGAATTTAAATTACACAATCAATATCAGCTAAGTGAATTAGGCTGTCAAATATATATATAACAATCTAAGAGAAGTTCTACCACTCAATACTGAACTTCAAAACAGACTTTAATGAATTCTATGCATTTCAAGATTGTCCAGAAATCCGAAGGAAAAGCTAAAAGAACATAGCAAATAGCATAAAGCAATCAGCCTAAACTTCAGATGATTACAGAATATCAGTTTTTGTATGGCATTACTTTGAGAACCACATATGGTAACACATATAAGTGAAACTAACCTTATCTGTCTTTGAGCCTCCATCCCCCCCATGCTTCCTTGACCAAATAGACTTCCCTTTGTTATCATATTCAATCTGGATAGAATCAATGCAAGCTCCATGAACTATCAGCAATTGCCTTACCCTGGAGTATATTCCATCATCCCAAGAGGACCCGCCTTGGCCTCCCCATGGCCCAACTGATACTGGTTTCTTATCGTCCTCAAGACTCTGGCAACATCATTCACCAGGAGAATTAACTAACCAGAAAATCAATAAATTGAAAACAAATACTAAAACCAAATTAAATAATGGTTACCATTTCTCAAGCAAGGAGCAAAGAGTTGGCAAATTCAGGTGCGAGAACGGGCGTAAGAAGTTGGTTTAGAACTGCTCAAAGTAGCTAGTAGATATGATTTGAATTTATGAGCACAAAAAAGGTGTTTCCGAGTTAAATATTATGAAGAAAATGTAGCTTTCAAACAGCGCAGAAAGAAGCTTATTCTGTTTTCCACTTTGAAGGGAAACTATTCAAAGGAAAGGAATCAGATCCACAAAAAAATATAGCGCCTCGATAAAACAAAGCTCTTATCTTTTGCTGAGAGAAATTCCATCTTTTGTGAATGCAGACATCTAATTTGATCAAGGTTCAAATCAATAGGACTTGATTCAAATGGATAAATTCATTTGTATTGTTATTTTTATTTTTAATTTTTAATTATTATTATTATTATTATTATTATTTATTAATATATAATTATTTTATTATTATTTATCTATTAATATATTTTATTATTTATCTGTTAATATATATTATTATTATTATTTATCTATTCATATATTATTATTTATCTATTAATATATATTTTTTATTTTATCTTTTTTTCTTGATTGATTCTCGATTGAGATTAGGATAAAAAAAATTGAAATTCTGACGTGAATTTAGAGCTAGTAGAGTTGAAATTAGATTCAAAGATTAAATTCAAATCTCAGAGAGAATTGAGATTAATCAGAAACTCTTTTGACCAATCTTTATAAATAGGTATTGAAGCATATGAGAAAGAGACAAAAAAACACACGGAGAGGAAACAGAAGCTAAAAAAAGATTCTGGTGCGTTAGAATAGCTTTAGGAATTTGTGGAAATTTTTTTCTTCGAATTTTTGGCGTTTTTTTCTGAAAAATTTTTGAAAATTTTTCAGAATCCAACAAAATTTTTCGACAAACTTTGAATTTTTAAACGAGTTTTTCGACCAGATTTAAAGATTTCGGTGACTTTTTTTCAGATTCTGATAGAAATTCAACCTGAATCTGGGATTGTTTAGAGAGAGAAGAGAGAGAGGGAAAGAAACGGTCTACTAAAAAATAGAGATTAGAGCTTTTTATACTTGCTGAAAACGACGTCATTTTGGCGTTACTATTCCTAAAAGATTTGCGCGTTTTGAAATTGGACGACTCGATCCGAGCTCCAACCTGCGTTTGACCCGCGTGTGACCCGAGCGCTAGCCGACCCCTGGAGCCCAGTTGAGCTGAGTCGCGTCTTCGAGCCGCCCTTTCTATCTTGAGCCGAGCTGTTCAAAAGGTTTTTTTTTTTGTTTATATATATTTATTATTATTATTTATTGATTAGATTAGAATTATTTAGTATTTCTTATTTTATTTTTTATTTTTATTTTATTTTATTTTATTAAATGATTTTCTTTAAATAAAATTTCAAAAAATATTTTTGAGAAAAATTTGAAATAATCAATTTTCCTTGAAAATAAGTTTTCTAAAAAATATTTTTGAGGAAAAATTGAAAATATCAATTTTTCTCGAAATTAAAGTTTCAAAAAAAAATATTTTCGAAAAAAGTTGAAAGTATCAATTTTTTTTGTACAAAAGCAGTGAGTTTTTAAAGAGAAAATGATTTATTTCTAAAGCTGAATCATTTTTTTATTTTATTTCTTTTTTTTTTTATTTTCTTGAATTTTTTTTAATGTTAAATAATCCGACGATAGAGCCTCTACAAGTGAAATAATAGTTTCCTTGCATACTCTTGAGGTGAGAGAATTTTTTTAATTTTTTGCTAAAAGTATTAGAGTCAATTGAGAATAATTTTCAATAATTAATTACTTAATAAAATTTTAAGGCTTATTGGATAACACAAAATTAAGCTGGTACAATCTTTCGATGGGCGTTGTGAGGGTGCTACAACCTTTCTCACACGTAATCGTACTCTCGAACCCTGTTCGGGTTGGTAGACCTGAACCTATTCTTTTAGAGACTCTTAGGCTTAGGTGTTCCTTAAAAGGATAAGTTCCTTAAGTGACCAATCGCACCTAGATAAAAAAGATTGGTGGCGACTCCTTCAAGTCAATGTCTAGCGATGGATCCCCGGATCTAGATGTTATGACAGTTTGGTGACTCCGTTAGAGACATCTAAGAGTCAGATCAGCAAATAAATTTGTGTTATCCAAAAGCCTAATAAAATTGAACCTTTTTGTATAGATTTTTTTCATTCATGTTTATTTGCTTTATTAATTATGTCATTCATATGCATATGCATAACATGAGCTCTATACCCGAGCTCCGTTCCTCTAAGAGAGAGTAAAGTACATATTGCTTTCGTGAGGTTTAATGCCTCCGCAGTGACTAGCGAAATACTCCCATTCAAATTGAATATTTTTCACTTGTAGCCTGTAATGGGTGAGGATTAGGGTGCCTTACTAGTCTGTGATAGACCATGATGTAAGAAGCAATTTGAAAACCTTTAGACTTTAACCTCAAATCACATATAGTGGACCTTAAGAGTGCTTAACCTATAGATAGAGCCATCATCTTTCCCTTTTAGAATTGACCAAAAGCATAGGGTTCATTCCTCTTATTCTGTGTGATGTTTTAATTTACTTAGTTATTTATTTATTCTTTTATTTTGGGTATACTAACATTTTCTCTCATTCTTTTGTATTGGTTCATGCTCATATCATAAAGTTGCATAAAAAACATTTGCTTGAAAGACGGTCTTTAACAAAAAAATTTTATGGACTCCACAAAACGACTAGTTTATTTTTCATCTGTATTAGCTCCTTGCGAGTCACCCAACGAAGTAAGGGTCCAGTCAGAAAAGATTCAACTGAAGATGGGGGATTATTTACCACTCCACTACGATTCTACCCTGTCTCAAGAAACATCTATCCCCTTCAAACAAAATAATCTAAAAGAATTGGTTGATATATGAAAGAAGATGGGCCCAGCTAAACAAGAGAAGTTTTGCCAAAGACATGGGCATATAGCACACTTTCTCATAGTAATTATCGACGATCAACTAATCAGAGCTACGGCATAATTATGAGATCCTGCATACAAGTGTTTCATCTTCAATGAAGTTGATATGACACCAACCATCGAAGAATATTTGACTTTATTGGGTTTGCATCTCAGGACTCCTAATAAGATATATGTTAAAAAACATAAGTCAAGATTTCGTAAGGGTTTGGCTCAACTCATAGGGATAGATAAAGAAGCTATGGATTCTCATACAAAGAAAAAACAAGAACAGATTTCCCTACCGTGAAAGTTTTTTCATGAGTTTTTAGTGCAACATGCCAACGAAAAATAGGGGTTAGATGTATTTGCTTTAGCTATATATGGAATGGTGATATTTTCAAAGGTTTTGGGTTATATTGAGATAGCGGTGGTTGACTTCTTCGAGAGTGTAATCAATGATTGTAACCCTTCAACGGTAATATTAGTAGAGACTACCAGATCTTTGAGTTACTGTCATCAGAATGGAGGGCATTTTATAGGCTACATACAGTTATTATACTTATGGATGAAAAGCTACTTCGAATGGAGAAAAGATGCTTTCTCGAAGCTTTATGTCCGTAATCAAGCTTCGATCAAGGAATTCTACAAAAGTGGATAGTCAGAACAAAAGTCTAAAAAAGAATGGATAGCTTTCCTACAAAAATTGACCAATGTCGAAGTAAGATGTTGATCCTGTGGATGAATCGTGAACCTATGTTGTATCAGTGTGGGGATAATACAGTGGTCTCACTTTTGGATTTATGGGGAGCGATAAATTATGCACCACTCCTAGTGAGAAGATAGTTCGGGGCAGAAAAGTTCATTCCTATGACGCATGGGCTTCATCAGTTCTTACAACGAGCCAAAAGTATTTCAGAGGATTAATGAGATGATTAAAGCATGGAAAAACCCCTCAAAGAGTGAATTCTGAATCGTTTACTGATAAAGTCACTCTAGGATATTTACCTTGGAGAGCAAAACGAAGACAAAAAATGATATTCACTTATGAAAGCTTTCAACCGCCAACAGGAGGAAAGCTTAAAGAGACACCATCAGAATTAGAACTTGCGACCAAAGAGTTTGAGTATGAAAAGGATAAGTTAAAGCAAAAAATCCAGAAGCTTCGAGAAGAAAAAGATCAGTGGAAAGATAGAGCTGAAAGACATGAAGCCAGAGTTTGCAAGATTGCTAGAAAACATGATACAGCTATTGAAGACTTAGCAGAGCTACACCAAGAACATAAGAGGTTATGTGTGAGAGAAAGGGCCAAAGAGATAACCATTGTTGAGCTGACTGAAGAGAATGCAAGATTGAAATAAGAATATGTTGAATTAGAAGAAGAAAGTACCCAAGTACAGACAGAGAATAACATGTTGAATAGCTACCTAATCAGGTTGAGACAAAAATTGAATGAACAAGAAGACAATATTGTTGCATTGGTTAGAGAGCATAGAGAGTTATCATACCAAGTCTGATGTGGTAAAAGAGAGAACTTAGAAAGATAAAAGTACATTGAGCACCTAGCAATTCAAATTTGTAAAGGGATATGTAAGGCAAGATAGATGGTAGAAGATGCAGAGGCATTAAAACAAATGGTGGCCCCAGTAAGAGAACATAGACAGCGTCTATTGAACTTCATCGAAGAAGCTAAGGCTCAATATGAGCAAATCAAACAATTTTATGGTTATAACTCTAGGATGATAAACTCAATGTAAATAAAAGTTCTTTGGAATAAATGAAATCTTTTAGTTAAATACCGTCTTAAGACAAATGTTCTTTGCATACCTGCATTTTCATTCATTACATTCTCACTCATTACACTTAACAAAATAACCATGAGATAGTCATATAAATTTGCTAATTCTAAGATATGGTATTCAAGGTTCAAGGATAGCTCCATCTAGCAAGAACCCTATCTATCGATATAACACAAGAGCCAGAGCCAGACAAATGGAGCAAAAAAATTCTCACAAATTTGACAAGTTAGAGAAAGCACAGAAAAATATTGAGAATGAGTTGAGCAAAATTCTAGATGCTCTCAATAAGCTGAACAAGAAAAAAAGACTAGAAAAAAATACAAGCCAACAAGGCTTCCCATCATAAGAAGTGGCCGACCCTTTGTATCCTCCAAGTTTTAATCCACAACAAGCTCAGCCCACACAGGATATTTCGTCACAACAATTCTCATATCCTGTATACCCTAAAATACCATCAACTTCGAATCCAAGGTATTACCATAGCTATGTAAATCATCTCTTTGCTGAAAAGACAGTAGAACTAATTCTTGATCTAGATGACTTTACAAAGAATGAGAAAGAAAAAGCAAAGGTGACAGAGTCTCAGGAAGATCCAAAGATTAGTATGCTTGAACAAAGGTTATGGGCTGTAGAAGGGATTGGATTTTATGGTTCTGTTGATGCTGTTGGGCTATGCTTAGTCTCAGATGTAATCATTTCACCAAAGTTTAAAGTATCAAAATTTGAAAAATATGATGGTACGAAGTGCCCAAAAACTCATGTCGTAATGTATTACCGAAAGATGGCAGCCCATGCCCATAATGAAAAATTATTAATGCATGTTTTTCAAGATAGCCTTATAGGTTCTACTGTCAAGTGGTATGTCCAGCTGGATAAAATTCGTATTCGTTCTTGAAGCGATATAACTTATGATTTCATCAGTCAGTATCGATATATTATAGATCTAGCTCCTGATCGTTTATTTTTACAAAACTTGAAAAAAAAAGTAAATGAGTCTTTCAAGAAATACACCTAGAGATGGAAGGATGTAGCTTCTTAGGTACAACCTCTTCTGACTGAGAAAGAGACTACAGTGCTGTTTGTTAGCACTTTGAAACCTCCATATTATGAAAAAATGATAGAAAATACAATCAAAAATTTTACTGATATAGTAATTTTAAGAGAAATTATTGAGAGTACCATCAAGAATGGCAAGTTAGAAGAAGGTGAAGCATCCAACAAAAAAGCCTAAAAAAAAAAATTGAAGCTCAGGCTGTGAACTTTGATAGGTAACAATTCAGAGGTTATCAACCCTATCCATCATAAGGATACCCCTCATATTATCTTGTTGTGAATAACACCTCTCCTTATCCATACCAACCCATCTTACAGTCATTCTACCCCCAAACATGTCAACCTTCTGTTAGGTCCCAGAATGCCATATACAATCCTAACACTCAACCTACCTCAAGGTCTCAGACCCATCCAACTAGCCCAATGGGTGGTTCACGGGAGCAATGAACTACTCGTAAAAAACTTGTATTTGGCCCAATCTTAATGACCTATACAGAATTATATCGTGAGCTTTACAACAGTCATCCGATTACTCTTAGTAAATTAATGCCCCTCAAGCCACTTTATCTTAAGTGGTATGATCCCACAGCCTATTGTGACTATCACTATAGGATTGTCGATCACTCCACTGAAAATTACACATCTTGAAACACAAAATGCAACGATTGATCAAGAATGAAATGATTAGCTTTGATACATGAGGGGTGACTGTACCAAATGTTAGTGACAATCATTTGCCTAATCATAATGTGAATGCTTTGAGTGAAGAACAGAAGTGTCATTTGAAGAAAGAAGTGATAAATATTAAGACACATCTCAGTCAGCTGTTTGATATTTTGTGAAAAGCTGACATGATACAACTAGTAAGTCCGTACAATTATTATAGAGTATATATAGTAGGCATTAGTTGTAAATATCATAGTGGGGCAATGGGTCACTCTATCAAAACTTGTGAGCAATTTCACCAAGAGGTGTAAAAGCTCTTGGATTCATCCAAATGGAGGTCTACGAAAAGGGAGAAGACTTAAAAAGTGTTGAAGTATCCATGACTAATAAGCCTGCAAAGTTGTTTCCAAAGTCAATGATGATTCATTATGAGAATAAGCTAAAGTCAGTCCTAGATAAACTCATTCTCAGGCCGGTAACTTTTAAAGTTTTGACTCCATTCCTATATAAGGATGATAAAGCTGTACCTTTAAAATATGACTGCGATATAGTAGTTCAGGGATAAGAAGGAGATGTCTCTAAAGTTGACACCTCCAATATAACTGGTGTATGAGGTATTACCCGAAATGAAAGATGTTACACTCTAAAAATATTAGAGAAGGTTAGAAGAGAGAAAGCCAAGGTAAGAGAAGGATGAAATAACCCTGAAGTAGAACTTGAAGAAGATCGCCCGAAGTCGATGTCAGAAAAAGAGGCTTGTGAATTTTTTAAGTTGATAAAATATAGTCAATATTCAGTTGTTGAATAGTTGAATAAGATGCCAACATGAATCTCATTATTATCACTGCTATTGAATTCGAAACCATATCGAAATGCCCTGCTGAAAGTATTGAACCAAGCATATGTGACATATAATGTATTGGTTGAATATGTGAACCACCTGACTGAAAATCTAGTCATGTTGAATTACATTTCATTCAGTGATGATGAGATTTTCTCGAAGGAAAAGGGAAATGCCAAGGCTTTACATATCACGATCAAGTGCAAGAGCCATATCATAGCCAAGGTCTTTATTTATAATAGCTTCGCTATCAACGTCATGCCTATGTCAACTTTGACAAGGTTACCCATTTACTACTCTCATATGAAAGGCAGTCAAATAATCGTGAGAGCTTTTAATGGGACCAGAAGAAAAGTCCTAAGAGATATCGAGATACCTTTACAAATTAAAAGTGAAGTTTCAAGTGATGGATATTTCTCCATCTTACAGCTGTCTATTGAAAAAGTCATGGATTCATATGGCAGGTGCTGTGTCCTCTACCTTGCACCAAAAGATCAAGTTTAATGTAAAAGGTCAATTGATGGTGGTAACTGGAGAAAAAGACATGTTAGTGACCCAACTGTTGAATGCTCCGTATGTAAAGGCTGCAGAAGAAGCAATAGAATGCTCCTATCGATCTTTTGAACTAGTTAATTCTATAGGTGAAGGGTGTAAAATTCAATATTTTTTAAGGATAGTGATGAGCCAAGTCATTAATAAAGGCTAGTATCCAGGATTAGGGCTGGACAAAAACTTACAAGGAGTAAGGGAACCCTCAACAGTGGTAGACAATAGTGAAAGTCTAGGCCTAGGCTATGAAGTAACAGAATGGAAGATCAAGAGAAGGCCAACAGGTAAAACAACAAGACTAATGATTATCCCACACCTGTACGAGACTTTCAGACCTGAAGGATTCATGTACCCAAATACAAGAAAAAATATAGAAAGAGCTTTTGTCTAGTTAACCATCAATGCTATTGAAGATGAAATCAAGTTTAATCAAGAAGGGTGGGTCCGCCTTTGTCCGTCAGATTATGAGCTAAATAATTGGAGTGCCATAGAAATGCCTTTGACCTTTAAAACTAATTCAATGTAATTGTACATCCCAATAGTTATTTTCTAAGGCATTGGGGTGATCTTTCTTGTTTGGGCCATTTATTTTTATTATTCTAATAAAGATTAGGAAGGATGCATTTTCATTCATTTCTTTTTGTATCTTCATTATTGTCATTTTTTCAAACACATCTTACCAACATATCTTATTTCATTCAATTTCAGGTCCTTAAATGAACATGAAAATAATTATGATAACAATCAAGAGGTTAGTTTTAAAAATTCAATTAACACTGATGAACCTGACAACGAAGAAAATTTTGAGAAATATGTTATGCCTCCGAACCCAATGAGATTGATTGAACAAGAAAATAAGCTAATTAAGCCTCATCAGGAGATAGTTGACTTAGTGAATCTGAGAGATGAAAAGAATAAGAAAGATGTCAAAATTGACACTTCACTTTCATCAGGAGATAGGCAACGTTTGACAAATTTACTTCAAAAATCATAGATGTGTTTGCTTAATCTTATCAGGATATGTCAAGGTTGAGCACGGAGATAATAGAGCACGGATTACCCCTAAAGCTAGAATGTAAGCCAGTCCAGCAGAAATTGAGACGAATGAAGCCTGAAATGCTACTAAAGATTAAGAAAAAGGTGAAGAAACAATTTGATATGGGTTTTCTACAAGTGGCTAAGTATCTAAAGTGGGTAGCTAATATAGTACCAATTTTTAAAAAAGATGAAAAGGTACAAATATGTGTAGACTATCGTGATTTGAATAGGGCTAGCCCAAAAGATAACTTTCATTTACCTCACATTGACATACTGGCAGATAACACGACCAGGCATTCAATTTTTTCTTTTATGGATGGGTTTTCAAGGTATAATCAGATAAAAATGACTGCAGATGATATGAAAAAGACCACTTTCGTGACTATGTGAGGGATTTTTTGTTACAAAATTATGTCTTTTGGGTTAAAGAATGCTGGAGCAATATACCAAAGGGCTATGGTGACGTTCTTTCGTGACATGATGCACAAAAAGATTGAAGTGTATGTAGACGATATGATTACAAAATCTTGTAAGAATGAAGATCATGTCACCAGCCTCAAAAAGTTATTTGAGAGGTTGAGAAGATTCCAGCTCAAGTTAAACCCAACCAAATGCACCTTTGGGATAAAGTCAGGGAAGTTACTAGGCTTTGTGATCAGTGAAAGAGGAATTAAAGTCGATCCAGACAAGATACAGGTCATATTTAAGCTGAAAAGTTTGAGGTTTCTGAGAAAACTGAATTACATTTCTCGGTTCATCTCTCAACTCACTTACAAATGTGATCTCATATTTAAGCTTTTCCGTAAGAATAATCTTGAAAAATGAAATGAGGAATGTCAAATGGCTTTTGATAAAATTAAGTAATACTTGTCAAACCCTCCAATGTTGGTACCACCTGTTTCAGAAAAACCTTTAATTATATACTTGACAGTGAATGAAAGTTTAATGGGATGTGTGTTGGGACAACAAGATGAGTCTAACCGAAAGGAGAGAGCTATTTACTATCTGAGTAAAAAATTCATAAAATATGAATCAAAGTATTCCTCATTGGAGAAAATATGTTGTACATTAGCATGAACTGTCAAAAAACTCAGACAGTATATGCTCTATCATATCACATGGCTCATAACAAAATTGGATCCAATTAAATACATCTTCGATAAGCCTTCTTTATCTGAAAGAATTGTTAGATGACAAGTAATACTCTCAGAATATGATATTATATATGTAAGCCAAAAAATAATAAAATTGGGTGCTATAACGAAGTTTCTCGTAAATCATGCTACTAAAAAATATGAACCAATGAGATTTAAATTTTTTGATGAATATCTAATGACTATTTCCTAACTGGAGAAGAAGAAGTATGAAAAAAAGTGTTAGAGAATGTATTTTGATGGAGCTGCCAATGCCTTAGGACATGAAATTGAGGCGATTCTGATATCTCCAGAAGAACAATACTATCTTGCAACAGTGACGTTAAATTTCAATTGCACAAATAACATCGCTGAATATGAAGCATGTGTCATAGGCTTACAAGTTGCTATAGATAGAAGAGTGAAAGCATTAAAAGTATTTGAAGACTCAGCTCTGTTATATATTAGTTGAAAGGAGATGAGAGATGAGAGATTCAAAACTTGTTCCATATCATAAGTATATTTTAGAGTTGATAAAATAATTTGAAGATATCCAGTTTGATCATTTACCTCGAAAAAAGAATCTAATTGTCGATGCATTGACTACTTTGACTGCAATGATTCGAATTAATGATAATACTGACATTCAGCCCATCAAGTTAGATGTTAATGATATACCAGCTCATTGCTCCAATATAGAAGAAGAAGAAGATGGGAAGCCTTGTATTATGATATCTTACAATATATTAAGGATCAGCAATACCCAGTTCAAGCAACAAAGAATGATAAAAGGGTTATCCGAAATTAACTATGAACTTTTTCCTAGATGGGGATGTTCTGTACAAAAAAATTAGGATCAAATATTACTAAGATGCGTAAGTAAGGTTGAAGCAAGAAAAATCATTGAAGAGGTACATGATAAAATATGTGAGGCACATGTCAGTGGACATATGATGGTGAGATAGATCATGATAGCATGATACTACTGGTGGACAATGAAGAGTGATTGCATTGACTATGCTCGTAAATACCATAAATGCCAGATATATGCTGATAAGATCCATGCTTCGTCATTTGCTTTACATGTTTTGACACCACCTTGGTCATTCTCAATGTAGGGCATGGATGTTATTGGTTTTATCACCCCAAAGGCTTCTAATGGGCATAGATTTATTTTTGTGATGATAGATTACTTTACAAAATGGATGGAGGCAGCATCATATGCAAATGTAACATGATCTGTGGTTTGTAAGTTCATAAAGAGAGAGATCATCTGTAGATATGAACTTTCGAAAAAAATTATTTCAGACAATGCCAATAATCTAAATAATAAGATGATGCAAGAAATATGTACTCAATACAAGATCAAGTATCATAACTCGATACCATACCGTCAGAAAATGAATGGGGCAGTTGAGGCAGCCAACAATAACATAAAAAGAATTCTTGAGAAGATGATCGAGACTTATAAAGATTGGCATGAGAAGTTACCATTTGCACTGCATGCATATCGAACGTCAGTGCGCACCTCTACTAGGGCAACCTCATTTTTTTTTGTTTATGGGATGAAAGCTGTACTACCAGTGAAAGTGAAGATCCCATCCTTGAAGGTTTTAAAAGAAGTTGGATTGGAAAAAACTGAATGGATTAGAGAACGTTATGAATAGTTAAATTTCATAGAAAAAAAGAGATTGACTGCATTATGCCATGGTCAGTTATATCAACAAAGAATGATGAAGGCTCATGACAAAAAGATTCGACCCCGTTGCTTTCAAGAAGGAGAGTTGATCTTGAAGAGAATCCTCTCAACCCAACACGATAATAAAAAAAAATAGACTTCGAATTGGGAAGGGCCGTAAGTGGTGAAACGAGTTTTCTCGAGTGGAGTACTGATACTGACTGAGATGGATGAAAATGATTTATCCCATCTTATAAATTCTGATGCTGTGAAAAAATATTATGCTTGAAAAAAAAATGAAATTATAAAAAATTAAAAAAAATTAAAAAAAATGAATGAAAAATAAGGACTCAAGGCGAAAACCCTAAAAGGACGGTTTGAGTCATAGGGGTTTATCTAAGTTAAAAACTTAAAAAGGCAACTTAGATAGAGAAGATACAGCATCAAGTCTGAAAGTTCATTGGCATGAAAGCTAACAAATTCGAAAGAGCTCTAAGTGTTAAATGCATCAGATGGTTAGATTTTTAGAAAAATCTTGAGATGTGTTATCATGATTATCCGATTGTTCATTTTTGGACATTGTCTCGTCATACTTATCCTTGTAATTCTTTCTTGATCAAAGTTTACCAATATTTTGTTAATAAAAGACATTCTATTTCACTCTTTGTGTGCCTCTTTTGTTGATTGTTTCCCAACCATTCTTATTCTTTCCTTCTTAATACCCTACAATGAAAGAAATGTGCAAATGCATTCTTACTTTTTGAGTTTGAAATAATGATTGATAAATGGATAATGGCATGAAAGATTTTTACATTACATTGAAGAAGTTAAGAGTGATAAAGGCATAATCGAGACGTTCAATTCCTGATAAGAACATTGGATTTGGAAAGAGATTTCTTACAGAAAGAATGTGAGAACTAAATGAAAGGGATGATTTAGAATTACACTGACTCGATCTTAGAAGAATAGCGTAACTTGGTCTTTGAAGAATCAAAGGTTCGAGGTCCAAGAAAAGAGCTTGAGAAACTTGAGTACCACAATTAAATAGGAATTAATTAGCCAACATTTGCATAGCATGCATTGAATTTCACACGCATTGCATAGCATATACTACATTCAAGAAAATATAGTGCATAAATTCAAGAAGCAGAGGTATTCCAAAATCCCATAGAGAGAAGACAGATGTGAAGACATTTTCAAATTTGAAAAAAAACTTGTCATATAAGTTTCTAATCCTTGAAATAGGGTATCTCTCGGTATCAGGGTTTATTCGTAAGACCTTTGGGCATAATTTTCTAAAATTTCTTCAAACACGATTTTTAACTCCTTTAGACATGATCGTCAATGAGCATTTACTTTTCAAAAGTCGTTGAGCCTCTGATTAGAGGAGCCTTTTATTTTTCAAAGTCGTTGAGCCTCTGATTAGAGGAGCAATTTACTTTCCAAAAGTTGTTGAGCTTCTGATTAGATGAGCCTTTTATTTTTTCAAGTCGTTGAGCCTTTGATTAGAGGAGCAATTTACTTTTCAAAAATCGTTGAGCCTCTTATTAGAGGAGCCATTTATTTTTCAAAGTCATTGAGCCTCTGATTAGATGAGCCATTTATTTTCAAAGTTGTTGAGCCTCTGATTAAAGGAGCTTTGTTTATGTTTTCTCAAAGTCGTTGAGCTTCTGCTTAGAAGGGCTTTAATCAAAATTTTAACACAAACAAAAAGCGAAAAAAAGAAAAAGGTCAAGTGGAGTCTTGAATGGGTGTTTATGTCTTTGCGTAATTTTTGTTTCACAGAAAATGTGCAAAGAAGGGCAGCTGTAGACACCGAATTTGATCCAAGCCCGGATCAATTGGGTCTGATCCAAATGGGTAAACCCATTTGCATTGTTATTTTTATTTGTATTTTTTATTTTATTTTATTTATTATTATTATTATTATTTATTAATATATAATTTTTTATTATTATTTATCTATTAACATATTTTATTATTTATCTGTTAATATATTTTTTATTATTATTATTTATCTATTCATCTATTATTATTTATCTATTAATATATATTTTTTATTTTATCTTTTTTTCTTGATTGATTTTCGATTGGGATTAGGATCAGAAAAAATTAAAATTCTGATGTGAATTTGGGGCTGACAGAGTTGGGTTTGGATTCAAAGATTGAATCCAAATCCTAAAAGGAATTGGAATTGATCAGAAACTCTTATGATCAATCCCTATAAATAGGTGCTGAAGCATACGAGAAAGAGACAGAAAACACACAAAGAGGAAACAGAAGCTAAAAAAAGGTTATGATGCGTTAGAACAACTTTAGGAATTGGTGAAATTTTTTTTTTCAAATTTTTGGCCTTTTTTTCTGGAAAATTTTTGAAAATTTTTCAGAATCCGACAAAATTTTTCGACAAACTTTGAATTTTTCGACGAGTTTTCAGTCAAATTTGAAGATTTCAGTGACTTTTTCTAGATTTTGATAGAAATTCAATCGGAATCTGAGATTGTTTAGAGAGAGAAAGAGAGAAAAAAAGGAGAAGAGAGAGAAAAAAAATGATCTGCTGAAAAACAAAGGTTAGAGCCTTTTATACTTGCTGAAAATGACATCGTTTTGACGTTACTATTATCAAAAAATCCGCGCGTTTTGAAATCGAGCGACCCGACTTGAGCGCCAACCCGTGTTTGACTCTGTGACCCGAGTGCTAGCCGACCCTGGAGCTCAACTGAGTCGAGCCACGTCTTCGAGCCGCTCTTTCTATCTTGAACCAAACCGTTTTCCAACCGAGCCGAGCCGTTTAAAAAGTTTTTTTTTTGTTTTTATATATATATTTATTATTATTATTATTATTTATTGATTATATTAGAATTATTTAGTATTTCTTATTTTATTTTTTATTTTTATTTTATTTTTTTAAATGATTTTCTTTAAATAAAATTTCAAAAAAATATTTTTGAGGAAAAGTTGAAAGTATTAATTTTCCTTGAAAATAAGTTTTCTAAAAAATATTTTTGAGAAAAAGTTGAAAATATCAATTTTCCTTGAAAATAATTTTCTAAAAAAAAAAGTTTTTTTTTTAGGAAAAGTTGAAAGTATCAATTTTCTTCGAAATTAAAGTTTCAGAAAAAAAATATTTTGAGAAAAAGTTGAAAGTATCAATTTTTTTTGTACAAAAACAATGAGTTTTTAAAAAGAAAAAGATTTATATCTAAAGCTGAATCATTTTTTTTATTTTATTTCTTTTCTTTTTTATTTTCTTGAATTTTTTTTAATGTTAAATAATCCGACGATAGAACCTTTGTAAGTGAAACAGTAATCTCCTTACATACTCTTGAAGTGAAAAATTTTTTTCAATTTTTTACTAAAAGTATTAGAATCAATTGAGAATATTTTTCAATAATTAATTATTTGATAAATTTTTAATGCTTATT
Source organism: Durio zibethinus (assembly GCF_047325235.1). Classification (NCBI taxonomy): domain Eukaryota; kingdom Viridiplantae; phylum Streptophyta; class Magnoliopsida; order Malvales; family Malvaceae; genus Durio; species Durio zibethinus. Next base: position 37,138,086 of record NC_143162.1, read on the forward strand.
GGAAAACATAAAATTAAGCTGATACTATCTTTCGATGAATATTGTGAGGGTGCTACAACCTTTCTCATAGGTAACCGTACTCCCGAATCTTGTTTTGGTTAGTAGACCTGAACTTATTCTTTTTAGGAACTCTTAAGCTTAGATGTTTCTTAAAATGATAGATTCTTTAGGTGACCAATCGTACCTAGATAAAAAAAAATTGACAACGACTCCTTCAAGTTAATGTCTAACGATAAATCTTCAGATCCAGAGATGGTCAAGATTTTTCATTATCATAATTTTCTCTGTTTTTTATTGTGAAATTTCGGAATCAAGATTTCCCTCGCTATAAGGGGCATTTTAAGATCAAATATTCCCCACGTCAGCTATCATAAATGTTACGCCTTATTAAAACTTCTATTTTTCAATGTCTAGAACGATTATAGAATCTTCATAAACACAATTCTTTAAATGTTATTTTGAGATACAATTTCCATGTATCAAATTACTTATCTATGCACCATGGTTGTTGCTTGTTAATGGTTCAGCTGCCGATTTCTGCTGCATATGATCAAGCAATTGAACTCAATTCCTTGATTTTTTTAGTTCTTTTTTTTTTTTTTTTGGTTCTCTCCATTTCAAAAGACAGTATTATGCTTATCCTTAGGAGCTTTCAACTTTTGCAATGAAGGTGATGCGAGCAAATTGGCAGCAATTCTGATGGCTATTTAACGCAAAGAAAACTATGTACTAATTTCTACAGGCGTAGCTAGTTTATGCAAGACTTGATTAGAAGCTTGCTCTCATATTATTCAAAAAAACTTATAAAACCATCTAAAAGGTCGTTGCAATAAAGTTATTTATGCACCAGCATCTTCTGCTAGATTGCATTGCCAATGCCAGCTAAGGTGGTGCATTGCCAATGCCAGCTAAGGTGGAACTCAGAATCTTTCTCGATTAGCTGGCTCTCACCACTCTCTTAATCAAGTCCCAAGTTTTTCTTATCTCAGAAGAAAAAGAAAAGCAGCAAAATATTCTTGGAATGTTTTTGTTTCGGTTGGGGGAAAATCTTTCATCATTAGAAGCATAGGAGACCAAGAGAACACTTTTTTGGTGTTATCAAATATGGACAGAAATGTCCAGAAGGTCCTATAAAAACATTTTAAGAGTCAAATCTTGAATGGTTTATGACTGTAGATGCTCTAAAATTGACAAGACCTATCCAAAGGACAATCAAAAGATTCCTGTTTAAACAACAATAAGGTGCCATTAAACCCACTACAGAAAGCATTCTGAATGTAAATCAAGGAAGCGAAGTGCACACTGTGCAGTACCTATTAAGATCTACATGGTGGCTCTTGCCAAGATACAACATAAGCAGATATGCTCTGCTGTAGTAATTAAACAAGAGCAATTCAAGTTCCAAGTTCTTGTAGGATCCTGAAATTTCTGCAAAAGTAATACTTCAAATTTTTAAGTAAATATGATTGGCTTTAAAGGCTTTTAAGTGAGAAGAACAAGAACAGGATTTTAACATAGAGATAACCAATTGCATGCAAAATGAAGATTTATTCTGAAAATGGATTATGCAAAAGGTGCCATGTATACTGACAAAAAGTAACAATCCTTGTAAATGTTCTATTCCTTTACCTGCCAATAGAAGGGACGTGGATGGGATAGAAGAATATCTCATTGTCAGCCACTCCTGAGTGAAATAAATTGAATTCTCCACTGGCCAGCGTTCCATTGATCATCAGCTTATGGCTTCTTGAGAAAGCTGCACCAATTATTTACATATAATGAATTAATGATATACAAATTAAAGGGCAAAAAAAGAAAAATGATAAATTTCTCAGCACATGTTATGGCAAAGTCAGCGATCAACAGAATCATATTGAGTGCACTTTTTTTACCTGTGTGCTCGAGCACAGAGAAGAGACATTGTTATAGTTTCCAAGGGAGTTCCTGTGCTTTTTTAGAAGACGAATCTATGCAAATAATTATTATTTCCAGCATATGTACTCTACCAATAATCTCCACAAGAACAGTGTCCATTCTTAAAACGGTGGAAGCACTTTGTATCACTCAGATATATCTCACACCCAAATTTCAAGGAGATATACTTAGCAGTTAAATGGCAGTTCCTACACATTCTAGAGTTTTTAACAATCCTTATACTTTGAGGGGATGAAAGTGAGCCAATTAAGGCAAAAGCTAATGCAATTTTTTCACTATGGACGCCACCAATTTCCTCTTTCTCTTCTTCTTCAATGAAAAACTCACCATGATTATCATCTATGTTCACTTCTCTAGCTATGCTTTGCACCCATGAATACAAAAGGCTTGAGCACGGCTTAGACTGATCACCAGTAACAAATGTATGCACTGTATTTCTAACTTCAATCCAGCTGTGCCCAAGAGATCTTCTTAATGTGTTCTCTTTTTCAAGCTTTCTCACTTTTGAAGAGTCATCCAATTTCCCACACAAGGAATATATCTGAAACATTAATTGGTTAACCACAATATTTCCTGGTTCCAAGTCAAGTAACTGTTCCCCTGCAAGGACGGCCAAAGCAATATCCTTATGAATCCTAGAGGCAGTTAGCAAGGAAGTCCAAACAGAGGAGTCAGGTTCTATCGGCATATCTTCAATAAACTCCATTGCTTCCCCAAGCTGACCAGAGCGGCCATAGAGATCTATCATAGCTGAGTAATGTTCTATGGCTGGTATAATCTCATAGTTACCACTGATGCTAGAAAAAATGTGCTTTCCCTCATCTACCTTTTTGGCAATACCATGTGCAAGGATAATACTCAAAAAGGTACCTCTATTATGTTTAAGTCCCAACTTTCTCATCTGATTGAAAAGATCCAGGGCAGCATCAGAACAACCATGCAAGACATAACCTCCTATTATTGAGTTCCAGGAAATAATATCTTGAGTTGACATTCCATCAAATATGATTCTAGAATATAATATATTACCTGACTTGGCATAAGTGTCTATCAGAGAATTTGAAATAGAGAGTACAAACTCTAAATTCCGACGCAAAACACAGCCATGGATCTCTTTGACCTTTTTGGCAGCAATTAAATTGGCACAACCAGGCAGGATACTCAATATAGTCACCGAATTTGGACTAATGGAGCATGATTGCATTTGCCGAAAAACTCCAAATGCCTTGTCTATTGCCCCAAGTTGCACATAACCAGCAATAAGAGCATTCCAAGATGCTGTATTTCTCCTTATCCTTCCTTCCCATTCCATCCGTTGAAAAAGATCCATAGCTCGATCTTCATCTCCATTTCGTATGTATCCTGAGATCATTGTATTCCATGTAATGACATTAGGCTTCACTTCTGATTCTTGCATTTTCATAAAGAGTTCATGAGCCTTCCCACAGTACCCAGCTTGGCAATATCCTGCAACCATTGAGTTCCAAGAATAAAAATCTTTCTCTTCAATCTTATCAAAGACTTGCCTTGCAGCTTCCAGTTCCCCACATTTAGCATACATGTCAATAAGGGAGTTCCCAACAAGTACATTATCAATTATACCCATCTTAAGAGCAACAGAATGCATTTCCAGCCCCATCTTTAATACTCTCAAGGATGCGCAAGCAGAAACTGCACTAGTGATAGTAACACCATTAGGCTTGATCCCAGCCAATATCATCTCCTTAAACAAACACAATGCCTGCCAATTCCTACCATTTTGAGCAAGCCCCGAGATCAATGATGTCCAAGTAAACACATCGGGACTTATCCTAGAACTCTCCATCTCCTTCATCAATCCCATTGCCACATCACATTGCCCCGACTGATTATAACCATTAATCAATATATTCCATGTAATAATACAAGGGCTGATTCCATCTTCCCACATCCCATTAAACAACCTATAAGCTTCATCATTCTCACCCTTCTGAGAATACGCCAAAATCATTGAATTCCAAGCCACTCTATCCCTCTCATCCATGTTCTCAAAAAACCTCCTCGCAGAACTCAAATTCCCACACTTTGCATACACAGCTAAAACCGAATTACTAACTCGCGTAAAACAAACCATCCCCAATCTAATTACTAAAGAATGCAACAATCTCCCAGTCCTAACATCCCCACAATTAGCACAAGCTTGCAAAATTTTCGGAAACAAAAATTCATCAGGCAAAACACCATCTTTCAACATCAAAAAGAAAAGTTTCACAACTTCTTTCCATCTCGACTCTCTGGAGCATGCACCAATCATAGCAGACCAAGTGTACAAATTCCTTTCATTCATTTTATCAAACACTTTACGAGCATCAAAAAAAGACCCACATTTTGCATACATGCTAACAAGCTTGGTTTCAACGAACCGGTCACTTTCTTTAACTAAATGGATTCGGGCATGGAGTTTGCGACCAAGTTCTAGAGAACCAAAATCAATACAAGCTTGAAGTAGATTAATGAAGGTGTTGGGTCTTACCTGGGACCCATTTTGGGCAACTGAATCAAGAGCGGTTATAGCTTCAGTTAGGCGGCCGTTTCGTGAAAGATAGTTTAAATGGTTGTCGTTAATTTTTTGGTCTTTGATGGTTTTGGTTTTAGAAAATTTGAGTTTCCTTGGGGTTTGAGAAAATTCAGATAAATTTTCATGTTTTGTCGGGATTATTACAGGAGGTTTTGAAGTACTAGGAATCATCAGGTTCTCCATTGCTTCAACTAATTTCTGAATAATCTCTGTCTCTGTCTTTCTCTGACTTTTCCTCTTTTATTCTCTTTTAATTTTTTATTTTTCTTTGAAATGTTTTTGGCGTGACAAAAGATAATGGATGGATTCAAAAGAATGCAATTTGCAGAGGTGTGTCGAAGAGGTATGCCATGCCTTGTTATCGACTGGATATAATCCTCCGCAACCGACATCTTTATGATTGATATTGATTTTCCAATGGAATAGAGCCACGTGAAAGCCTTAGGTTGAAAGTTGCCACGTCTGACAAGTTAGGAATACACGGCCTACCAAATTTAATGGATTTCATTGGGCTCGGAACCACTGGAGGTTCAATTCAGGCCTCCCTCAATCCAGTATAACCTCTCCAAATATGTAAAGGATTTTTTTTTTTTTTACTGTAAATGATTTTAGGTATCACTCAATATGTTTTTTTTTTTTTTTTAAAGCGATTCAAATAAATTTATTTATATTAGATTTAATAAATTTATAAAAATTTATCTTCTCACTATCTTCTAACAAATTTGAATTCAAGAATAACATAAGAACAAAACACCAACCTCTCATATTCTTAGTTTCTTACCCATGGATTAAAGCGCAAAAAAAGAAAAAGTGCAGTCCAATGGCATTTCCTCTGTGGGCCTCATATTACATCACAGCAAGCAAGTGCTCACGTAAGCAAGATGAAAATTGAAAAGAGCAAGTGGACATGAATTTAACTTTGTACTATTTTTGTTGGACAGCAAATTGAGTTTCATTTAAGCACTGAAAATAAAAGAGTGAATTTTTCTTTTTGGGTACAAATAAATATGTATTTTACATTTTATTTCTTGAAACATTACCTAAAAATCACATTAATTATCCTTTTTACACGTTTAAAAATAAACTATTATTACTTGCATAATATTTAATCTTGATCACCTTACTCAAAGATCAAAATTCTGATTCTCCCTTCTTCAAATAAAAAAAAAAAATGAAATATCAATCTCTCATTTCCATGAACTCATGTAATTCTTATCCACTAATTCATGCTATACATGAAAGGAGAGTAAGAAGTGTCCAAATTGTCTATCAAATTAAAGCGGATGGCAGTTGCCAAGTTCAACTCATGCATGTCAGGTCTGGTAGCTAGGGTTCACTTAGGTAGCTAATTAAAGAGCAACAACCTAAAATAAGTTGAACATTAATAAAGCATATGACCCCTGCAAAACCATTCTTCAGTTGAGTTTGTTTCAATGGTGTCATACCCAACTCAACTGTATTGGGGACTAATCAAGAACTGTGATATAAATCCATTGGCCAAAGCTCGAATTAAGTGCATGAAAATGATCAAGGTGAAGACTGAAGAGCACGCCTAAGTAGGAAAAACCCTGATTGAAAACAGGGCCTAAACATACTTCACGTGATCCAAGGATCGCGGTAAGCTGTAAGCAATGCACTTGAAAAGGCTGTGTTGATCATTTGCGATTATCGAAGTGGACAAATATTTCGAAAATAAAAAGGAAAAAAGACAAATATATTTCTTTAATATGTTGCTTGCACCGACGTAAACGGAACGGAGATCTAGCGGAACACAGCTTCATGCATTGATTAAAGACCTTGAAAATGGAGAGAAACAAACGGCGCATGAACGGTGTCCTGGTGCTCATCACATAAAGTAGCAAAAAGGCCCCCACCTTCTCTCATTTGCCATTTCGTTTCATCGCCAAGTCGCCATCATCATCATCATCACTTTTATTATTGATTGATTAATCGAATTAAAGACTTTGGTTAAACGTCGTCAAACTTCACTATGTATTATCTTCCACCAATCGTTTCTGGACAACCTTTTTTAATGATGATAATAATAGGTTAAGCATCCATCAATCACAATCAAGACTTTAAAAAACTATCGGATTTGTAAAGGTTAAAAATAAAACAGAGATGAAAATGTTAATTTGATTCATAATGAACCAAATTATAGTAAGGTTCGAGCTAGTAATTGTAAAGAAAAAAAAAAGGAAATGATATTCCGATTGGATATAATTGTTCATTGCCCGACAGTTACTCTAATTAATTCTTTTAGTTGAGCAGTCATATAACAACAATACACGAAACTACAAATATTTGGTAACAGGACCCCAGGAAAATGGCAAATATCAAATACTTATTAACAATTAGATTTTTAGTTTCAATTATCAGAATTTAATTCTTTTATAAAAAAATTTTAATCTAAAAATAAAATAAATAATTATAAATATTAAAATTTGGTTTTGACTTCCTGATTGTTAATACTCATAAGTAATAATTCCTTAGACAAATCGGCAAAGAGAGATAATACAAAGCTTGTGTATCTAGCATGGGTATTAATTATTAGCTATGTAGCTAATTAATGGAGTTTGAAGTTTGAACATATTCAAACAAGGACCCGTTGTCTTAGGGTTATGTCATCTGGGCCAACCCTTTCTTCCTTCCCTTTGAAATATCGTAGACGACAGAAGTAAAATGTTCAGGCATTTTTTAAAATTTGCATAAGAGACGGTGCACATGGGCAGGGAAGGTGGTCATGATTAACCAATCCACGTTGCTTTTTAAACCGGTCTTAACCTAAAAACATTTATTAAGTACATGTCTTGCACTTTCTTATGTTCTAAGCTAACTGTGTTTTAGGTCAAGATTCTTCTTTAAAGGGAGCAACAAGGAGACGAGAGAACATCAAAGAAGAAGTAAAGGAAGACGACAACTTTTCTTTATTCTGCAGTTAATCTGCTTCCATTTAGTACAGCTCAAAATGCAATGGATCCAAATCTGCTGCCATTCTTGATCCTGCAGAATTATGCCAAAAGAATGAACAAATATATCATGGGCAAATATAGAGGTGCCATTTTAATAATCAAGTACTGAAAGTAAAAATTTGGTCTAGCATTCATGAAAAACATGATAATATTATCGAAAGACATGAAAAAACCTTACGATAAAATTAAACCGTCATTGGTTTCATTTTTCAAATCAGCGAATAAAATGGCAAGACACATCACATGCCACCTGAGATAGACAAGATATTTAATTTAAGGGTGTGGTTGAGAAATTACATATTATTCAAAAAGGATCCTAAAATGGAAATAAAAGACAGAAAATTATTTGCACATGCATACACGATTCAAAGGGCCAATGGCAAAGGGTATTTCTCTATTATGATATTATTATCACATTTGGTATGAATTTTTATAGTATGGGCCAATTGGGATCAGATGCGATTTTATTCAAAACATAAAAAAGCATGAAAGCAATACATGGTGGACAATTATAATGTTGGGTTTTTTTTTTTTTTTTTGGGTAAGATATATAAGTATTAGATATAAATATGAAAAATATACAAACATAAATGGAAAAACAAGGCAAATGCTTTATTAGCACAAAACTATGAATTGCTTCCTTTAATTATCATTAAGTATTTTGTCTGTATCTAATAATTTAAACTTCATACTTTTATTTTTTATTTACAAAAAAGGCACTTTAAAAAGACAAAAATTATAAATACTAATATTTAAATTTATTAAATAATATTATTTTTAAAAAATAATTATACAAGAGTCAAATATCTTTATTTATTAGTCCCAATAAACATGAAAGCGGTGAATAATAAATACTTCAAATTCCAAATTCAAACTTGGGAATGGAAACATAATTATACAAAGTTTAGGGTACAGTCACTGAATTTCCATTTCCTTCTCTCTTTTACCATGGGTCATGGCAATGTGTAATAATGGTTTGGACCGCCCTTTGTTTCCCGTTTCTTCCATTAAAGCTCCAACCTTTTTTCGTTTGGCTAGTAGTACTATTTCCCTCTCCATTATTTTGATGACTGAAAATGAATAGGACTCTTCCACGAATTTTTAACTGGAAGTAACAACCATACCCCAAGTACAGATAAAAAACAGCAAACCTGATGAGATCTCAATGTGAACTGAGAACAATGCTGGTTCCAGAGTAGCAGATCAGTGTTTTGCCAACTTCTCTCTCACTTCACTTATTTAAGTTCTTCTTGTTGTTTTCAAAATTTCCCTCCAAGTTCATTGTTATTGAAGGGAAATGGAAACTAGCTCAGTTTCCAAGCTGTTGATTTTGTTCTTCACAGCCTTGTTAGTGAATTCTAGGCTGCTCCAGTGCAGCATTACCTATGATAAGAAAGCTATTCTCATTAATGGACAAAGGAGAATCCTCATCTCCGGTTCCATCCATTATCCCAGAAGCACCCCTGAGGTGATTTGTCGTTCACTCTTTTCATTTTTTTATATTTCCCTTGAAAACAACAAGGACTGATTTTTAGATTTCTTTCTTTTGGATGTAGATGTGGGAGGATCTTATAAAGAAGGCTAAAGATGGGGGCTTGGATGTCATAGACACCTATGTCTTTTGGAATGGCCATGAACCTTCTCCTGGCAATGTACTATCTTAGATCTCAACTGGGTCATCCTTGAATTATGTGTTCTTTCAGTTCACTTCTTTAACATTTCAGTTCCTTCTTTTGGTTTTCTCTGTTTTTGGGATGGTATAGTATAATTTCGAGGGCAGATACGACCTGGTACGGTTTATTAAGACAGTGCAAAAAATGGGACTATACCTTCATCTTCGCATTGGACCTTATGTTTGTGCAGAGTGGAATTTTGGGTACTTACTATTTTTATTATCCTTCCCTTTTCGGTTAAAAGAAAATTTTTTTAACTTTCTTAGCATATTTAAGAGTAACTGCTTGATAAAAGATGTGGTTCCTTGCTTCCTGGATTGAATGCTGGATTTGATTGGCTTACATTCTCTTTCTGCTACAGAGGATTTCCTGTCTGGCTTAAGTATGTTCCTGGTATCAGCTTCAGAACAGATAATGAGCCCTTCAAGGTGTTTTCTTTTTTCTCCTTTCAATTTTTAAACCTTTTTGTTCTGTTTTTGTTTTTTTTTTTTTTATCAATTTTGTCTGTTCTATGAATTTCTTCACTAAAATGGAAAAATCCGAAAGAAAGGAGAAAGATTCCCTTTCAATGTGAAGAAGAAAGTTAGAAAAGCAAGTAAAATGAAATTGGAGAAGTCAAAAAGTTAATAGGCTTTTAAGTAATTCTAATTTTTTTTCTCTTTTGTTTTGTTTTGTGTTATTTTTTTTTCCCCACAGAGGGCAATGCAAGGATTTACCCAGAAAATTGTCCAAATGATGAAGAATGAAAAACTTTTTGCATCACAGGGTGGCCCCATCATCCTCTCTCAGGTTTGAGATTCTTGATTTTTGGCATTTATGATTTCTAGTGAAATTTTGGTTTGCTCAAATTAGCTAGGATTTGGCTTTCAGAAAGATAAGAGATGGAAGGATGCTAAGAGCCTAAACTGCCAAAAACAATCGATGCTTTGGTCTGAATTACTATTTATGTTAATTCTTTTAGATTGGTTCATTTGTGCAGATTGAGAATGAATATGGCCCTGAGAGTAAGGCACTTGGAGATGCTGGTCATGCATACATTAATTGGGCTGCAAAAATGGCTGTTGAACTGGATACTGGAGTCCCATGGGTAATGTGCAAGGAAGACGACGCCCCAGATCCCGTGGTAAACTGTCTCACTCTCTCCCCTTCCCTGATTTTGCCTTGTTGTCCAATGATTTACCTTTTAATTCAACCAGTTTTCCTCTTAATTGAATTTCATGTGGTCTCAAAAGACCCTGACTCCGTTATCCTTCACATCTTGAATACAGATAAATGCATGTAATGGCTTTTACTGCGATGCATTCTCTCCCAACAAACCTTACAAGCCTACATTGTGGACTGAGGCTTGGAGTGGCTGGTGAGTAATTTCTTTGCCAACCCTTCAGAATGAATGTAAAGTTAATATGCTTATTTGTGTATCTAATATTTGTTCACTCAAAAATGAGAAGGTTTACAGAATTTGGTGGCACAATTCACCAGCGCCCAGTTGAAGACTTGGCATTTGCCGTTGCTCGTTTCGTACAAAAGGGTGGCTCATATATTAATTATTACATGGTTAGTTGCCATGTTTATTTTGGTTTAATTGAAAAAGACTCATGGTACAAGCAACAAGTTTAAACTTACAGCTTGTGCTCTATGTGTTTTTTATAGTACCATGGAGGAACCAACTTTGAACGGACGGCTGGTGGACCATTTATTACAAGCAGTTATGACTATGATGCTCCAATTGATGAATATGGTCAGAAAACCGAGTTCATTCTCATTATATTGAAAACCATGAACTGTGAAACGCATTTAATTTTTTCACAATCTAAGCATGCCTTATCAGAATTTGACAGGAGCAATTGATTAATCCACAGATCTTTCTCATTTCCTTTTCTTACTTTTATGTTCTCATAGATCCTAACTTTTGTATATATAGCAACATATTATAGGGCTTTTTTCTTTGAACTCTTTGCGACTGACAAATTCACCTCGTTTAGGTTTAATCCGCCAGCCTAAATATGGTCATCTGAAGGAGCTTCATAGGGCTATAAAGCTATGCGAACATGCTTTAGTTTCCTCAGATCCTACTGTTACTTCCTTGGGAGCCTATCAGCAAGTAAGCTTTTTCTGTCAATAATTACATTTATTATATGTTGGAAGTAGGATAATTTGCAAAAAAAAAAAAAAACTTTCCAGTTTTCACTGATGATGTTAATAATGATTATTTTTCAGGCCCATGTATTCTATTCAAGGCAAGGAAGCTGTGCAGCTTTTATCTCTAATTACCATGTGAAATCTGCTGCTAGGGTGATGTTTAATAACAGGCACTACAATTTGCCACCTTGGTCCATTAGCATCCTTCCCGATTGCATAAATGTCGCATTTAACACTGCATTAGTAAGTAAATTCAGAGGCCCTATTTTAATGTAATTAAGGCGATTTTCTTTTAATCTTTTGATTTTCCTATGAAAATACTTATATAATTGTCCTATGTGCATCAAGGTTGGAGTTAAAACGTCACAGATCCAAATGTTGCCAGTGAACTCCAAGATGTTCTCATGGGCGAATTATGATGAAGACATTTCTTCTCTAGGGGAAAGTTCAAGAATCACAGCTCTTGGACTCTTGGAGCAGATGAATGTTACCAGAGATACTAGTGACTACTTGTGGTACACAACCAGGTGAGGCACCGCATTTTGATACACTTGAGGTTTATTGAGATCTTGAGAGAATGAGTTGGACCGACATATGAGGAAATTAGAGATGATCCATACTCAACAGCATATGCATATTTGATATCTACAGTTTAAATTAATTCACATGATGAAGTTTGTCAGACATAAATATTTATGCTTCTTGTATCTGTAAATCTGATGTATGTATAGTGCTTAAGGCAGTAGCCACAATAATATTTAATATAAAGTAGTCGAGGCAATATGCTAATAATTTCTACTTGTTTAAATTTCATTCCAGTGTTGACATAAGTCCGTCAGAATCATTTCTGCGGGGAGCACAAAAGCCCACTCTTAATGTGGATTCAGCTGGCCATGCTCTTCATGTCTTCATCAACGGACAGTTCTCAGGTATTTTGTGGATTTACTCATCAAGTAATATGATTGAAGTATACATTACATGGTGATAGCACTGTACTGTCATATATGCATAAGTCATGCTTAGGAATACGATAAAATCACAGGGTCAGCCTTTGGGACCAGGGAAAACAGGAGATTCACGTTTACAGGACCAGTGAAACTACGTGCTGGAACAAATCGCATTGCACTTCTCAGCATAGCGGTTGGATTGCCGGTTAGTTGCTGTTGACTATGCTTTGCAAATGTTAGCTAGCACATTTACAATTAGATCGGACTATTCCTTTACCTATGGATCCATCAGGACGGGGGCAAAGCAAGTGAACTGCACTTGTCCCAGCCAAAACTTTAAACTCACAACACTGTATGGTAAAGTTTCTCAATTACTAATACAAATTTTTGGTGGTGTTCAAGAATGTTGGACTGCACTACGAAACATGGAAAACAGGAATTCTAGGTGTTTTGTTGCATGGCCTGGACCAAGGACAGAAAGACTTGACCTGGCAGAAATGGTCATACCAGGTTTGAAAACTTGCATTCTTCTGCAAAAACTGCTATTTACCTGTTTCGATGATGCTTTATAAATGACAGAAGTTGGGCTCACCGAAGTTACCTTCAAACAGGTTGGCTTAAAAGGAGAAGCAATGAATTTGGTCTCTCCAAATGGAGCCTCATCCGTAGAATGGATCCGAGGTTCACTAGCTATACGGACTCGACAGTCTATGACATGGTATAAGGTAGGAAAGCTGAGGGGGCAAAGAAATGTAGGGGGTCTTTTTGGGTGGGGGTGTTGGGTTGGGATAAATAACTTTAGATTTTTTAGATGGAAGCTAAATCTTGGCTTGGATATTGCAGGCTTATTTCAATGCCCCAGGAGGAGATGAACCGTTGGCTTTGGATATGCGGAGTATGGGAAAGGGTCAAGTATGGATCAATGGACAGAGCTTAGGAAGATATTGGATGGCTTATGCAAAGGGTGACTGCGGTCCTTGTAGTTACTCGGGGACATTCCGACCTTCAAAGTGCCAGAGTGGTTGTGGCCAGCCAACGCAAAGATGGTATTATTCTCAAACTCCATAAATGACTAATCTTTCAATGTAGGGCTATGGTATTTAGCTCTAACTTCTTAGTATGCAGTTATCATAAAATACGATTATATTTAAATCCTCCTAAACTCTTATCTGACTTTTTTATAATCTGGATTTTTCAGGTATCACGTTCCAAGATCATGGCTAAAGCCAACACAAAATTTGTTGGTAGTGTTTGAAGAACTTGGCGGAGATGCATCAAAAATTTCCCTTGTGAGGCGATCAGTTTTATAAACATTGCTTAGACACAGTCATAAATAAGGGATGCAGCTGAGAAGGAGAAAATAAAAGAAGAGTAGAGTAGATATATGGGTGGATAAGATATTTCAGTTTCATTGTCTAAATGCTATTTCACCATCGTTAAATTGTGGCAGCAATATAAAGATTTTAGAATTAGGCAGCCGTCCTTAGATTTGGCATGGATGAATCCTCTGTAAAGTACCGAGTGACTACAGGCTAGCCGGTTGATATCTGAGTTTGAAATCCCACTTTTTGGCCTTCTCTTTCTATTGAGAGGAGTGCCAGAATCATTCTCAAAATGCCATGCAAGAAGCAATATTGTTCGACATTGTCAAGTGTGCTTTCAAGAAATGAATCATTCTAATTTCCAATTTTAATTTGCTATCGACGGTGGCAGTTCTTTGTAATGCACTGGATTCTACGCTCAGAAAATATTAGACTAACTTTAATATAAGATAGATCTCAAATTTAAACAAGGTCGGAAGCAGACAGTAGCCAAATGCAAATACAACGGCACGTTACTTAATATTTGCCCAGACAGACATCATTTATTATTTATTAAGTAAAACCATAGTTCCAGAAACAACTTCAAACTTCAAAGAGTCCGACTAAACGTCAATTCATGCCGTCTGCACTGAGTCGGAAGAATGCAAAGCTATTTTCTGATACAGTTCATCTTTCCTAGCACCCACAATCTTGTCAACTATGGTGCCTTCTTTCAGAAAGATCAAAGTTGGCATTGCCTCGATAGCCCAATCCTGAGCCACGGTCTGCCAAATACATGGAAATATTGTCAAGAAAATTTATTACTACTACTTACCATCCTCTGGTTGAGTCAAGTTAATAAAAATCAAAAGCTAATTACACACTTTATTAAGCAAAGGTTTTAAAGATCCTACCTTCAATTCATCCACATCAACCTTCAAGAATATGACTTGAGGCAGCTTCTTAGCAAGCTCTACCAGGACTGGTGTAATCAAACGGCATGGCCCACACCATGAAGCTGTGAAATCCACCACCACCAATCCAAACAACAATATGAGATAAATCGAAGTAATCACTAAACAACTGTTGTGACAATTAAGCACGGGATAGAATTTCAAGTCCAAATGTAAGATCGAATCAGGCAAACGAAAATCAAAGAATCTAAATCTTGAATTGAAATCAAACCGTGTTTTGCTATCAATTTTCAGTGATTAACCCAAGTTCTGTTTGCATTCACTGAATTACAATTGATGAATTAGAAGAAAAACAAAAAGCATACCCATTTCAAACAAACAAAAGGTACGAAAAAGAGAAGTAAAGAAAACTCATTTTCCAACAATCTCACAAACATAAAGTTCTAGTTAATCCAAAGAACGAACAGATTTTTACCGCTTTCTTTAGTTAATCCAAAGATAGAATAGATTTTTACCAGTTTCTTGGACGCGTTTGCCAACTGGAGCTGCTCGTTCCATGAATCAACAGTGTGGCAGCCGATTACTTCCGCCATTGTTTTCCCTTCCTTTCGATATCGAAGCTGAAATGATCGAAAAAGCAGTAATTACCTAAAGCAACGCGGCGATTCCTTATATAGACGAATTTAGAGACTTATTACGAGAATGCCATTCGTAATGCTCTGGAAACACATCACGCATTCTCCCATGTAAGCGAAGCAAAATTTTTGTGATCAACGGTGATAATAGTTCCACGTAGGACCCTTTCGAATTTGGATAAGGACGCGACACTACCTGGCGGCGCGGGATGACGGTAAAAAAACGTAATGATTTACGCAAGCCGAAGCTAGAGCCCAAAACTTGTTAAAAACCTTTTTTATTGTGTTTTTATTGGGTTGGAGTCAGGCTTAACTCTTAAGAAGCCCAATCCCATAACATTAGACCATCAGCTATGATCGGTCGGGTTCGGTATAGATGGTGTTTTTCTAATACAAATATTATATTTATTTATTTTTTCCTCAAATTGGGTTTTAATATGTTAAATTCTTTAAAAATATATATGAAATAATTCGACTCTTATATGATTATGTGTTAATATAAGAATATGAAAATCTTGTGGCCTGACATATTATTATCCATTTTAATTGGTAGTTCCGAATATTATATAAGGGTCTTTTTTTTTTTTCTTTTTTGAAATAATATAAGGGTTTTATATGCAAAGCAATTGTAAATTTATCATTAAATTGGAAATAGGAAGGGAAATGAACAAAAGTTAGAAGTGGGATTGAAAGATGGACCATCTAAAAAGGGTTATGTTTCTTTTTCATAATGTTAAAATGATAGATTATATTACTTTTGCACCTATAATTGTACAAAAAATATATATATAGGGATTTTCCAGACCCTTTTTGCTTTAATATATATATATATATATATACACATGATTAAGACTATTTCATTTTTGTTTGAATTTAATTTCTTTAAACGTTTTTAAAAATGTAATCTTTCACATTAAAATTTTATTTTTAAAGTGTTTCTCACAAAAATTGAATAATAAGAAACAAATAAAAAAATTTTTTTAATTGTTGAAAATTGATGCCTAAACTTAACGAAGTTTTGTAATGCTGATAATTACGGTTTGGAGTAAGATTTGAATCAAGTTATTGAAAAGGAAACGAGTTTTATATTTCAATCAAGTTGGGAGAAAGATTGTATGTAATTATCTTCAAGAACGTTTCAAAACCAGTAATACTATGACTATGATACCATTTGACCCCATTCTTCCCCTTGAATTACATGGGTTGGAATCGTTGGTCGAATTATGCAAAGAATCTCTCTCCATTATCCCAAAATTTTATAACCAATGCAACCCCACCGAAAATGAACCATGAAACAGCAAGCACCACCATCCTAATTGTCCAAAGGAAATTCAAGTCCAAAATTTAACACACGTGCCACAAAAATCCAGACAGCGCAACTCCTACGTGGGATCCTCCGATCCACATTTCACACGCACTAGATTTTCCCAAGCTTTTACAGAAGACAATAATAATATTCTTAAAATAAAAATTAGTTTCCTGTTTTCTTCAACGAATGGGAAAGTAGTGGTAAGTACTCATTTTTAGGATTTCTTTTTATTTATGTAATTATTTTTTCACTTACGCAAAACATCGAACAGTTTCTGGTGTTTTCTCAATGGCTCTCCCTCAGCTAATCCCCTCCCATTCTTCATCTTCGCTCACTCACCAACCTCTGATAAACCCCAAAGCAGCCAATCCTTCTCTTTTAAACCCTAAATTGAAGCCCTTTTCAAAGTCATCTTCTCGCTCTCAATCGCGCAGATTCCATAGGCTCAACTCCCTCCAGTGTTCCGCTTCCTCTTTCCCCGAGAAACACCACAGTAATCCTCCTAAACCAGACGACGTCGCAGAGCTCCCTCTATTTCCTCTTCCCTTAGTTCTCTTCCCCGGCGCTATCCTCCCACTACAGATCTTCGAGTTCCGTTACCGCATTATGATGCACACGCTCCTCCACACCGACCTCCGCTTTGGCGTAATTTACTCCGACACCGTCTCCGGCACCGCAGACGTCGGATGCGTCGGCGAGATAGTCAAGCACGAACGTCTCGTCGATGACCGCTTCTTCCTCATTTGTAAAGGCCAGGAACGGTTCCGTGTCACCAACATCGTCCGTACGAAGCCGTATCTCGTCGCGGAAGTCAACTGGCTCGAAGACCGACCCTCCGGCGACGAAGATTTAGAAGGATTAGCCAATGAAGTGGAGAGTTACATGAAAGACGTGATTCGGTTGTCGAATCGGCTTAACGGGAAACCGGAAAAGGAAGCGCAGGATTTGAGGAGGAACCTATTTCCGACGCCGTTTTCTTTTTTTGTAGGGAGCACATTCGAAGGGGCGCCTAGAGAGCAACAAGCTTTGCTGGAGTTGGAAGATACGGCGGCCAGGTTAAAAAGAGAGAAGGAAACTTTAAGGAACACTCTCAATTACTTGTCCGCCGCATCGGCTGTGAAAGACGTGTTCCCCTCTTCATGACGAGGAATTTGAGTGAATTTAAGCGAACTTTGTTGAGAATTTGGTGAATATATAGACGTTTTTGATGCATAATTTGTTATGCACGAATCTGTAAATTGTTGATATGGAATCTCTGCTTGTTTTTTACTACTAGTTGTTAGAATCTTGGATGAATTATTATTGCACAAAAGCAAGTCTTTTTGGATATGTCTTGTTCTTTATTATATTGCATCTTGTTGGATTCTTAAGCTTGGAGTGGATTGAAGGGAAATAAAAACTAGCTCAGTTTCCAAGCCGTGGATTTTGTTCTTCACACACTTTGTTAGTGTGTTCTACGCTGATCCATCGCAGTATGGACAAAGGAGAATTCTCATCTCTGGCTCCATTCATTATTCCAGAAGCCCCCGAGGCCTGAAGTGATTGTCTTTCACTCTTTTTTTTTCCCCTTGAAACCACAAAAAAAAAAAAAAAAGAACGGAGTTTTTTGGGTTTTTTTTTTGGATTTAGATGTGGCAGTATCTTACAAAGAATGCTAAAGAATAAAGATGGAGGCTTGGATGTCATAGACACATGTCTTTTGGAATGGTCTTGAACCTATCGCATATTTATAGCAATGAATTTTGCTATCTGCTTTCTAAGTCATACCAAATCATATGATAAAATCAGAGTCAGCCTCTGCGACTGGGGAAAACCAGAGATTCAGATTTTCCAGACCAGTGAACCTACAAGCGGGAACAAATCACTTTGCACTTGTTAGCATAGTTGTTGGATTACTAGTTAGTTGCTCTTGACCATAATGTTAACTGCTAGCAGATTTGTGATTTGAGATCAGGCCTTTCCTTTACCCTATGGATTCATTAGGATGGGGCAGAACTAAACTTGTTCCAACCAAAGCCTTAGGCTCAAATCATTTTTCAACTACTGGTACAATTTTGTTGTGGTTTAAAGAATGTTGAACTGCTTTATGAGACATGGAAAAAGAGAATTCTAGGTATTTTCTTGCATGGCGTTGACCTAGGAAAGAAAGACTCGACATTGCATACATGGTCAAACCAGTTTTGACAACTTGCATTCATCTGCAAAAATTATGATTTACCTGTTTCGCTGATGCTTTATAAATGCCAGAAGAAGCTAGTTAGGCTCTCAGAATTACTTTCAAACAGTTTAAAGGGAGAAGTGATGAATTTGGTGTGTCTAATGGACCTAATCCTATTGAATGGATCTGAGTTTCACGATCTACACGGAGTTGGCAGTCTGACATAGTTAGTATAAGGTAGTAAAGCTGATCGGGCAAGGGAATGGCAAGGTGATGAATAAGGGGATTTTTCTTTCTGTTTTTGGATGTGTGTGATAAATGACTTTGGATTTTTAGTTGGTGTCAGAAGCTAAATCTTGGCTTGGATGTTGCAGATTTATTTCAATGCCCCAAGAGGCGATTAACCATTGGCTTTGTATATGCGTAGCATGGGAAAGGATCAAGTATGGATTAATGGGCAGAGCTCAGGAAGATATTGGATGGCTTATGCATAGGGTGACTGCAGCAGGTGTTATTCAGGGACATTCTAACCTCCAAAGTGCCAGAGTGGTTATTGCCAGCCAATCCAAAGTTGGTATCGTTCTTAAACCGTATAAATGACTAAGCTTTTAGTGTAGGGCTATGAAATTTAGCTTTGACTTCTCATCGTGCAGTTAGCATAAAAAAAGATTATATTTGAATCCTCCTGAAGTCTTATCTGACTTATCTTCTGGATCTTTTATGGAGTCTTTGAAGAACTTGACGGAGATGCATAAAAGAAATCTCTTGTGAGGAGATCAGTTTATGAAAATTATCAAGACATTGTCTAGAGATGGCAACGGGTCGGATTGAGACGAATTTTTGTTCGTTTCGAACTCGATCCGACTTTTAAACATGTAAAACTCGAATTCGATCTTATAATTTTTTATTATTTTTATATTTGAATCCGATTTGATCGGATATTATATAAAATCATATTCGATCAGACCCAAAATTAATAAAATATTATTTTTAATATAAATATAAAATTAAATATATATAAATATATATAAATAATTATAAAATTATTTTTATATATATATCGGGTCGGGTAATGTTGAGTTTACCTAAAACTCGATCCTGATCTGATCTTGATTTTTTTTCTATATCGCTCGATCTGATTCGATATCCAATTTTTAAAAAACCAAAAAAATCGATCATAAAAAATTAAATCGAATCAAAATTCATCGATTTCGAGTTTTTTTGCTTTCTCAAATTGTCACAGCTCAGGAAGCTGGGAAGTAGAAACTTAAAAAAGAGTAAAGATAGAGGTGGAGAAGATATTTCAATTTCATTGCCTAAATGCTTTTTCGCTACTGTTTAACTGTAGCTGAAAATGTAAAGGCTTTAGAAACAACTACAACCGCACATCATTTGGTATCTATCCAAGAGACATTCTAGTTTCAGAAAACAACTTCAGACTTCAAAGGGTAGAATTAAACGACGATTCATGCTTTCTGCATATGTAAGGTTATTTTCTGCTCCAACTCATCTTTCCTTACATCCACAACCCTGTCAACTATAGTGCCTTATCTCATAAAGATAAAAAGTTGGCTTTGCCTTTATAGCCCAATCCCGAGTCACAACTGCAAAACACAAGAGAATATCGTCAGAAAATTTATTACTATTCACCACTCTCTGCTTGAGTCAAGTTAATATATAAATCAAAAGCTAGTTAAACACTGTATTTAAGCAAAGGCTTAATAGATCCGACTTTTAGTTCATCCACATCCACCTTCAAGAATATGAGATTGGGCAGCTTCTTAGCAAGCTCTCCCATGCAAGAAAACGGCATGGCCCGCCCCATGAAGCTGTGAAATCAACCACCACCTATCTAAGTAAATCTTTTCTTAAAGTATGATACTGCTTTTTAATTAATCATAAAAACAGGATAAAAATGCATAAGAGGTTGGTGAATGATAGGGAAGTCCAAAGACTACTCAGTAAACCTTGAATGCGAGTAACACGTGACGGCATTCTCGTATGTATGTGACGCAACATTTACGTGGTCACCGGTGACAATAATTCCGTGTAAAGGGATCTAATGGTCCTTTTGAGTTTGGACAAGGTCATGAAGAGGGCTAATGGCAGTGCGTCCGTGCTTGTTTTGCTTTCAGTTGGGCATACGTGAAAAAACGTCATGCTTTAAGAAAGCCCAAGCCAAAGCCCAAGACTTGTTAAAAGCCTATCATTTTTTGCTATCGGATTAACCTCCGGCTTCTGAAGCTCAACATTATGATATTGTAATTTAACTTGGGCCGTTAACTATACCCATTTTCTTCTTTTTTTCTTATTCTCGTTATTGGTTTTGGCTAATATATAGAGCCTTTAACATCTCTTTAGACTAGGCTGCCACCGGGTACTAAAATGTTCAAATTAAAAAATAAAAAATTATTTTGAATAAAGCCGTGAAATAACTAAAAATAATCCTCAATTTGTAGTAATCTTTTAGAAAACCTCCAAACCTCCTTCTGCCACCAGTATAAAAACTGGTAAAGAAAGGCAAGATTCTGTTGAACAATAAATGTTCAGCCAATCAATTTCAAGGCTTCAGAATGCTCAACAAATGATTACATGGATATAATCTCTATGGTATAAAGATGAAACTTGAACAGCAGTTTATGGAAAATGTCTTACAGCTCAACTTCATTAAATCAAATTCTCAACAACGGACCACCAACGGTTGAACTTCCTAGAAGCCTGCCTCTTATCAAATGTTTCCATTCTAGTAGCATTTCCAATACGCTGTAAGCACAAGATATTCATTAGTCTAGACTTTAAAACCTTCTATCATGCCATACTTTGATTATTTAAGATATCGAAGTTCAGTGTCTAATGGAAAAAAAAGGTTCATGCTAACCTTGAGGCACTGATTCTTTTTTGTATCACAAACAGGATAGTCATGAGGACAACAGTGCCGATTGTCCTTGCAACAAACAGCAGAATCCAATTCGCAACATTTCCAAGAAAAACACATTCCAAATACGCGATGTGTACAGCAACAAGTTTCCCCGGCTGAACAGTAAGTAAAAAGATTGCACTTAGTCGGTCCTGGTGGAGGTGGAGGAGGTGGATTTGGACTAGTCTTTGTTGGATATGAAGCCAGCATGTTAATGCCACAAATCCCTTCAGAATTGCCACCATTACGTATCATGTGAATATAACCATTCATTCCCCAACGTGTTCCCCATGAGTTCTTTACGATCCAATAATCCATTCCATTTTCTGAACCGTAACCTACAATTAACACAGCATGGTCCAAGGAATTTGAGCATGGACCAGTGAATATCCCCTGTCACATAAAAAACTGTTAATCAGAATGATAGTGGATCAGGGAAATGAAGCTTTCTGAGACGAGTATTAGGACTAACCTTGGAGTACAACTGAAATGCTCTCTCGCTCCCACATATACCTACACTCACAGGCTGAGTTGCCACTGCTTGTAATAGCTGTTTTTCATTATTTGCTGGTATATCAGTGTAACCATCAATTGTTACCACACGCCTTTTCAACTGCAATAAATAAGAAAAGTAGATATCAAAACTAAATTTACTGAATAAAAAGTTTAGTATGAGACTAACTTCTTGACAAAACTAAAAATTAGGGAACTGAAATATTACTTTTTCCTTGTTGCAAGTCTTTTCCTGAGTTTGGTATGGGTAATCTTCTTCAGTGTCTATTCCATGGTTATCAATGACAAATTGATAGGCATAATCCATCAACCCACCCTCACAGCCACTATTGTAAGATCTATCACAATCAACCAATTCTTGTTCAGATAGGCTCACAAGAGATCCTATGACAATTTTATTTATACCTTCCATAGCTCCAGTAGCTGAGAATGACCAACAAGCACCTATACAAGAACAATAATTAGACTTGTCTCTGTCTAATTTACATAAAACAGGCTCAATCTGCAACTTGTAACTCAAAATATAGCTTCTGATGTTGCCATGTATGACTTATGGTATTGGAATAACCTATTCATAATGATTTTATGCATTTAAATCCAAAACTTTGGGAAACAGGATATGTTTGGACAGATAAATTTATGAGAGTAAATTTATATTTAATTTTGCTATATAAATTGTATAAAAAGATAATTTCAAATTCAACACTAAATAGATATCCAACAAATTCATAAATTTGAAAATAATCACGATAGTCATATTTACCAATATCATATTACACACTTTATATTAAATTTAGAATCCAAATCATATCTTTTAAATTCAAGTTATCAAACTCAACCTAAAGGTGATGATCAAGAACCTTGAATTAACTTGAATAATTCAAAACCATAGGGATTGTTGTACACCTAAATCCCCTCAATATGGTAAATAAATTAAAAATGGAGGTTTCCAGTATCAATATTTCTTGCCTATGCATAGACTAACTGGTATAGAGCACTCTATTCAGACAAATTCCTTGGTCAGTGTTCAATTTTCTTAAATTTCATGATAACTAGAAAAAAAGAAGAAGCTATTTGATCTAGATCCAGCTCAAATCTAATCAATGCTTGTTAATTATCCAAAGAAAGAAAAGAAAACTGTGCTGGTCTCAAAAAAGCTTAAATTCATAAAGAAAAAGTAAAGCAATATACTAAAATTCAACATTGTTAACCCAAGAACAAAAGGCATAGTCATCAATCATCAACCCAACAAAATTGAAACACAAAAAAACACCATCCAAAACGAGTGAAGTAAAAGATTTCATAGCAAAACATTTGCATACCACAGCTCCCTTGATCTTTGACCTGGGTCACAGCCCCTTTCTTCCTCCAATCCAACGACTCTGGAATACCTCGAAGAAGGCCTGGCTCCTGAAGGTTTCGTTGTCTATGGTGATCAATGGCAGCAGCAGCAAAGAGACCCAAGCGGGAGGCCTTGAACTCGTGGTGAGTGAGATCAGCAAAAGCATTGAGAGCCAAAGTATAAGAAGAATTTGCCATATCATTGTGTTGAGTAACAAAGCCATAATTGTCTTCAAAGACTTTAATTCTGTAAGATTGTTCTTCTTCAGATGAGTACTTCTTACCATGTTCATCACACCAAGTTTCAAAGAGATGAGAGATATGAGAAGGAGAAGAAGCAAAAGAAAGGTCAAAGAAAAGCAGGAAAGATAACAGAAAAGAAGCACCAAAGGGTTCCATCTTTTGTTGTGAGAAAAAGAAGGGTGTTTCGGGTTTTTTCAATGGTATATATTTGCTAGCCTAGAAATGTGGGCATCCAAAGAGGAAGTGAGAACATGGCTTGCTTTGAGCGAAACTGGATAGGAAATTGTCCTAAAACGACCCAGCTCCTAAATTCTTGCAATGTCCGACTGTTGAAAGATGGCCCCGTGAAAAATGATTTTTAAAAAATAATTTTTAAATTTTTAAATATTTATTTAATAAAAATTTGATTGATCAATAAAAAATTATTTATTGTTTAATAAAAAATAAAATTATTTTTAAAAAAATTATCTTATGAATTTAAAAAAATTATTTGTCAACAGTTTTGAACATAATTTTATTTATGAATAATATATTATTAATATAATATATTAATAAATAATATATTAATAAATATTATTATAAATAAATATTATAATAATATATTAATACTAATAAATATTATTAATTTAATTAATAAATATATTAATAGATAATATTATATGAATAAATAATATAATATCAATATTATATATTAATAAATAATATAAAAAATAAAAAATTATTTTATTTTAATTTTTTTATATTAACATAATATTTTAGTATTAAATATTATTATTAAAATGTAATTATTTTTTAATATTAATAATTTTAATAATAAATAATTTCAATATATTTTAATAATAAATAATTCTTAATATTTTAATAATTATATAAATATTATTTTTTAAAAAAATATTTTAAAAAATAACCAAACAATAAAATTATGAAAATATTTTTATTAATTTATTTAAATAATAAAAAATCTTTTTTAATTGAAAAAATATAAATATTTTTTAAAACTTATTTTTTAATACTGTTTTCAGCAAAACAAACGAATCTAAAATTACTATATACTTAGATCCAGTGAATTCCAATGCGTGGGGGCATGTGTTTGTCGGTTTGTTCATGATATTTTTTGCACGCTTATGCATTTCTCAATATATGTCGTTTGTTCGCTGTTCATTAGAGCAATTGACAGGCGACAAGCTAAAGGATCTGTTTGTCTGCAATCAAGATCGTTTAAGCTCCGTATAAGTCATAACCTGTTCGAAAGTTGTTAACCGAAAGAATAAATGTTAGGAATAATCAGTTCACTGTCATACTCCTTTTGGCTCTCCATAACTAAAAAGAATTAATTGAAGAGCTAGATTTTAAGAAAATTAAAAAGAAATTTGGGTAATTTTTTTATATAAAAGAGATGCAAAAAAAATTTATAAATATTAAATTTAAAAATTTAAAAATATTTAACATCATATTTTAAAGATTATTATATAAATTAATTAAACTACTCAATTATTTTATCTTTTTAACTTGATCTTGGTTAAAGATGATAACGGGTCAAGAAATGGTAGGTTTTTGTTCGTCTTGAACTCGATTCGATTTTATATTTGTCAAAATTTAAATTCGATCTGATCAAAATTTTTTATTTTTTTAATACTTGAATCGAATCGAATCTAATATTATATAAATCGTACCCGATCAGACTTGAAATTAATAAAATATTATTTTTTAAATATAAATATTTAAATATATAATTATATAAAATATATAAATAAAAAATTAACTTAAAAATTATTTTTATATAATATCTAATTGGGACGGGTTTGTCTAAAACTTGAACCCGATTTTTTTTTAACGTTATTCGATCCGACTTGAAATCCAATTTTGAAAAAAAAAAACGATCCTATAAGATCAGGTCGGGTCGAAATCTGCTATGAATGAGTTGGATTGACCACTCTAATATTGGTATACAAATTCATTGATTGTTTAATTATACAAATAAAAATAATTATAAAAATAAGTTTTATTCATGGGATAATCATCTTATCCAAAAAAATTGAATACAAATTCTCCTTTACGGTAGACTTGATTTAGCCCATGTAAGAAATGCAATTAATAATGTAAGCAAATGAGTAATTTATGAATATTATTTTTTTTATTTGAGAAAAAAAAATTGATCAATTCAAATGTCATGCATCAACTATTAAATTAAATGTTTAATATATTGAATATTATTGATTTAAAACAAATGATTGAAGAACATTAAATATTAGGTAAACTAGGATGAAAGAATTTTGAGGTAAATTATATTACAATTATAACCAATTAAAGATAAGAATTATTAAATTTAAAATTTAATTTAATTAAATTCATTTAATTACTTTTAAAAAATAAAATATATCAAATATGAATTTAAATTTTTTTCATTTATAATTTTTTTATAAAGAAAAAACAAAAGGCATAAAAATATTGTGTAAAATCTATCCTTATTAAGTGAAAATTCTTACATAATTTATAAATATGATTAAATAATTTAATAATTGTAATAAAAATAATTGCAAGTCAAATGTTGCCCTTAGCCATTGAAACACAGGAATTCTGAAAAAATGCATATGTACTCAGAAATAGCAATTCGATCCGATCGCACTTTAAAACGTATCCTATAATAATATAAATAAAAACACAAAGACAGAGAGAGAGAGTTACAGACTGCGAAGATCGCCTTCTTCCTACGGACTGAGATATCCGCGAAAACGCCAACGCCCATCCACCCTATTTATTTATTTATATTTATTTTTTAAACACCAAAACCCTAAAGCTTCAATTCTCATAATCTGCCCAATCATGGACGTTGATCCTCGTCAGTACGAACACATTGTAAGTTTTAAACCTTTTCCCCCATTTCTTTTCAGTTGTGAAATTGAAATTTTGAATTATTTTTGAAAATCGTAATATAGTTTTATGCTTTTAATTTGTTTGGTTAATTGCATTGTTGCTGAAATTTTATTTTTTCTCGAATAATCCAAAGCCTGATATCTTTTTTTAATTGAACTTAAGAAATTAGGGTATTGTGCAATTATGCAGATTAATAAGTTTGCTATAGTTTACTGGGTTCTTAGGGATTTATTATAATCATGGATTTTGTTACTTATTGCGGCTATAAAGTT
Organism: Durio zibethinus; assembly: GCF_047325235.1. Taxonomy (NCBI): domain Eukaryota; kingdom Viridiplantae; phylum Streptophyta; class Magnoliopsida; order Malvales; family Malvaceae; genus Durio; species Durio zibethinus. The sequence continues at coordinate 37,164,786 of NC_143162.1, forward strand.
TCGTTAGGGTTTGAATTTTAACTCTGATTCCGAATTAAGCGTGGGTTCTATTATATACATGCATGCTTGGTTTTGCAATAGAACCACTATGCAAGGCTCTTTGTATTATACTGTTATGGTTGACAGATAAATCATGGAAGCAAGTAAAACCATGATTCTAGTGGGGTCGACTCTTCGATTGGGAGTTTGCTGCACTTCCACAAGTTCAAATCTTGAATATTCGTTCGGAAAGTTAGTTTGTGTCTTAGTGTAGTTCTTGGTAGCAGGTTATTTTGGGGTTGTTTAATCTAGTGTGAATCTAAGTCTTAACGTTGTTTCGTGATTTTTGGTGCTATATGGAATTTGGCAAGTTACTATTGTTTCAGCTGCTTCTTGTAGCAATAATTAGTAGCGTTGGTGTAATGTGATACTGTCATGTCCTAGCCAATAGTGTATGGTGTCACAACTTAAAATAGCATTCCTCATCTTCGGTCCTTTTTTGATGAATTTTGTAATTTGCTTTATAAGATTGGTTCAATCTATCTTGTAGTCCACATTCTTATGGACTCCTTTTTTCATCTTCGTTTTTGACAATGGAGCTCCAGAATGGCAATATAGATTAATCTATGTTATAGTTCTGTCCCTTCAGTAGCCTTATCTTCTTACATCGGGGCTTCCATCTCCATGTTGTTTTTACAGGAAGTCAATGATAATGACATCCACAACATTGTTATGTCATATCTTGTGCACAATTGCTTTAAAGAAACCGTGGAATCTTTTATTGCTTGTACTGGGATGAAGCAGCCTTCTGATTATCTTGAGGACATGGAAAAAAGAAAAAGTAGGTGAAGTTTTTCTCACTTGATAAATTTTATGCATGAGATATAGATAACCTAGGATTACTATGCTGATGCATATTTGTTCCACCAATGCATTTGCGATTGTCAAAGATGCAAGGTTTTCTAATGGTTGGGTCTATCTTGGAATTCTTTACTGAGAGTTTCAAAGGTGAACTAGTGTGCATGTGGGTATGTGTCAAGAAAAATTAAAGGGATTTGGAGTATTTGACATCCAAGCTGAAATATGGCTAATAGATGGTTTACTTAGCTTACTCAATTTCTGCAAAAACTGAGAACTTGCTTGTGCATGCTTGACTGCTAAGCTGTATTAGCTACTACAATTTTTTTTGAAATATTGCAACGGAACCACAAAAGAAACAAGTGTCAATCTTGCCAGCCAAGTCGATTTCTTAGCAGTGATCTTACTACCATGAATTATATCTTCTCTGTATTAGTTTGCTGTCACCTCTCTTTTATAGTCTGAAAATGCTGACAATTTTGTTGGGATTTTGTGCAGGAATTTTTCAATTTGCTTTAGAGGGTAATGCACTTAAGGCCATTGAATTGACTGAACAGCTGGCAACTAACTTATTAGAGAAAAATAAGGACCTGCATTTTGATCTTCTAAGCCTTCATTTTGTCGAGCTCGTATGCTCTAGAAAATGGTGAGAAGAAAACAGGAAATCTCTTGAATTATGAATGACATGTATTCTATACATGTATTTTTTTAAAAAAATTCACTTCTGTTGCAGCACAGAAGCTCTGGAATTTGCACGGATGAAGTTGTCCCCTTTTGGGAAGGAGCAAAAATATGTTGAAAAGCTTGAAGTATGTAAACTTAGCAAATTTTCATGCATCTAATCTATGTGTCGGATAGTGAAAGACATTGCTGTTACTGCAGGATTTTATGGCTTTGCTTGCATATGAGGAACCAGAGAAATCTCCAATGTTTCATCTAATTAGCTTGGAGCACCGGCATCTTGTTGCAGAGAGTTTAAATCGAGCAATTCTTGGTTTGTTTAATTCTTATATCTACTTCTTGCGCCAGATTACCTTTTAGAATATTGTATAGATTCTTTCTTCCTATGGTTAACTGCTATTTATTGTCACTCAATTTGATTATTCTTTCTTTTACTAATTACATGTCAGCTCATGCAAACCATCCTAGCTATACGGCAATGGAAAGGCTGATACAACAAACAACGTTAGTTAGACAATGCTTAAACCAAGAGCATGCTAAGGTAATAAATAGAGGTATTTTATTGTATGAATGTGTAGTCATTAACTGCTACCTTTGGTTGGAGTCAAATTCTGTCTTGAATACTTAGACCGAACATTACATTAAACTTGGTTTTGTAGGATGGGCCTCCCCCATTTTCTTTGAAGGACTTTCTGAAAAGCTGAAGAGGAAAATTTGAAAGAATTTCTGTGAGGGACAGTTAAGGCTGCTTAAAATGTTGTTGCGAATATGGTTTTGTTACGCATTTGCTGTAAGGTTTCATCGTGGTTGACAATATAGTGATTGCCTGCGACTCTGTAAAGGCTGTGACGCTGGTCCTTTGGGTGCGTCTAAATGTTCATGCACTTTTTGAAGTTTTCCTGATTGCCTCTTTCCGTGAATGGCCTTTCAAAGCAGTGAATTTTGCAATGGGGGAAATGGGGTTAGCTGCCCCCAATGAAATCCAAAAACTCTTCTTAGTTAAATTATGTAACTAGTAGTACCACTTGATTAAGATAAATTTTAAACTTTTTTTTTTTACTTGAATTCAATTTGTATCTTACTGTTAATATTACATGGTTACGAAATATTTTTTGAAATTTTACTTTTTGATAATAAAAATAAATTATATTGAGTTGTAATGTTTTCTTGCCTAACTCCTAACTAGTAAATTTCTTTGAAATTAAAAACAAATGAAACTTGCCATTAAGACAAGGGTTGACCATTTTTTTGGAGGGGTTAATGTAACTGTTCAAAATTCTGAAACTTATCATTGTTGGTTAGGGAGTCATCTAGGCGGGGCCAAGTTTGCCATCGTTTAAGTTGGAAGCCACTTCTTTAAAATCGAGGGCCGCCCATTATTGGACTTGGAAATAAGCTTTGCTGGATTCTTGTTGTTGGATTTCCATTTGAAATGTAAGTCTGCATCGTCATGGGCTGCTTTTCCATATACAATAATATTAGCCCAAGAATTCAACTCTTTCTTTTCTTTTTTTCTTTTTTTGAAAATGATCCGTAAAACAAGATAATAGGTTTGCCGGCACAGCAATTCTAGCTTTACCTGGGAAATAATACTAAAAAATTTTTCCCATCTCCCCTATTTTTCTTTACTTTTTGAAGCGTTAGTCATAAGTTTAAAACCACATAGTTGTTAGTTGGTAGAGGTGATTCATTAATTCGTACACAAGCAAATCGAGACAGTATTTTGATACGAGTGAAATGTGAATTTGAGACAAGCTGCCCTGGAAATCTTTTGACAAGACACAATAAAGGAGTTGGGGCGATTAGATAGAATAGAGTATAACGGAGACAACCGAGTTGGAACCCTGAGTCCATATCATATTTTGACTCGGAAAGATTCAGTGTACGAAGGGATCTTTTTGGCAAAGTAATAGCAGCATGGGCCCTATTGATGCATGAATTTAAGGCCATTCTTGAACCTGGTTTCATAGGTTTGTTTTTTGGTTGGATGGTTTCAAAGTTCACACTGACTTCCAAGGCGTCCACCACCTCAATGTACTTGGGAGCCCCCACGTGTCAAAACTCCCTTTCTAATTTGTCATTTGTCATGTGTTAACCCTTCCCATGTTCTTATCTCCAACCGATCGCCCGAACATGCCGTTTCCGATTATTAAATTGACCGTCATCCATTATTTTCTTCTTTTTCTCCCCCTAGAATTTACAAAATCTAGCTGCATTTTCCTTTTTTTTTTTCCCTTCCCTGTTTGCCACTTGAGCTTGTGTGCAGACAAGAGTCTAGGCCAAGTGTGTCCATGAGAAATGACAGTGAGCTTCGCTGTCAACACGAGCAAACAGGGTCTTCATGCCAACCATCATCCCAAACCCATCTTAAGACACGTTTCAGGCAAGCTTAATTACCCCCATTTGAGCTCTTATCTCCTTTTGCTGCCATATAAATACCATTACACCTTTTCATGCAATGTGCTTATCAATCACTTTCCTCATTTTTTTTACTTCCCCTGTTTCTCTGTTGGAACAATGTCAACATCAGTCACGGGTGGCTTTGGAGAGAGAAAACAAGTCAAGAAACCTGCACAAGCAAGCTCGAGAAAAGGGTGCATGAGAGGAAAGGGAGGTCCAGAGAATGCTCTCTGCACTTACAAAGGTGTCAGGCAGAGAACTTGGGGCAAATGGGTGGCTGAAATTCGTGAACCCAACCGTGGTGCTCGTCTTTGGCTTGGAACTTTTGACACTTCTCATGAAGCTGCAATGGCTTATGATGCTGCTGCCAGTAAACTCTACGGCTCCGATGCCAAGCTCAACTTGCCAGAATTATGTGTCAACGCCCCCGAGTATCCACCTTCTTCAGACAATACTCAGATTGCTCCAATGGGGAACCAACCCCAAAACTTGAACAATTCATCAGGTACGAGTTCATCAAATAGCCCAATTATTATCAGGGCCAATGATGTAACTCCATTGTTCAATAATGATTCAGTCATGTCTTTCCCCAACGAGAACATTGATTCTCAAGGGAAGCTGGCGGAGAAAAATGCAAAATTTGGGCAAAATGAAGATGGAATTGATGGGTTCTGGGAAAATATGAGTGTGAACTTGCCTGTTTTAGACGACTCCATTTGGGCAGAAGCTGCTATGTCATTAGATTTTCCAGTGATGGATGATCCAGGCAGTTTTGCTGGCAACCTTGTGGATGCAACTGGCTGGGACGCCTTGCAATCCCCATGGTGCATGTAAAGCTAAGCTAGCTATTAGCTTACATGGAAAAAGGTGAAAGTCTCACATTGTCTTCTGTTTATAAATGTGTAAATAGAATTATGCAGTGTCCTACAGCCTACACTCCACAGTAATAGCCACGAAAATCACATGGGTTTTTCTGGGTCCTGGCTTTAAGTTTTCTTATTTATATTTCTCTAAATATCAGTCACATGCTGTTCTAGCCAGCTTCTATGTCGAAGTGTATAACCTTTGTACAAAATCAAACATGAGTAACACATGTTTTCGTCCGAGAATAATCCTTTAAGTCTACGGACGTGGATCTTACATTTTCCACCAATAATAATAGTATGTATTTCTATCTCATTGCCTGGTTTCTGTCGGAAAGACTAAAATTAATCAATTCAAAGTTTGTATGATCAGCATCGTTCACATTTGCAGATGTTCAACTATTTACTACGTTTCAATCCATGTTTAGTTAGAAACGTTTGGATTGAGGACTTACGGATAATCTTCTTGCTGTCTTTCTCTTGTCAGCATGCGCAGTTATTTTGCCTAAATTTGTTCCGTTTGTTTTTTCTGGTACATACAGTGAACAAGACATTTGTTCCGTTTTTCTTTTTCCAACAAAAGACAAAACTTCTGTTCACAAAATTGTTTTTGCTGAGAACTTCTGTTCACACACAAATTTTAAAATTCAAAATGTTTTCCTCCATGACAGACCTGGGATATGTTCCAATTAACTATTACACTATATTTTAAGAAAATACTACTATTAAATTCTGCTAATTAGAGTAAGCTAAAGTGTGTTCAAATCCAGCACGCATCTAGAATAACCATAAAACGGCCAAATTAAAAAAAAGTTTGGCTAGTGTTTCTGAATTAGTTTAGATAAATGACAGATTAATATGAAGCTAAAAAAGATTTTCCCAGGGGATTCCAATATCTGTTGTGAAACCATAAAGAATCAGCTTCGATGGCATATCCATCTTGATTTCGATGCCAACTCAAGTAGGCATGTGTCCTGTTCTTGATATCGAATATACCATGACCAAAACTGGCCTCCCGATAGGCTGAGAAGCTTGGCTGTGGTTCCACCATGCTGTTTAATCAAGAGAGAGAATGAGCAGTTGATATTATATTAGGATATAATCAAGAATATAGAAAATTCAGAGTTTAAGGAGCAATATACTGATAGTAATAAGCATTACCCTGTAGCTGGTCCATCTTGATTTCCTCCATCTCCAATGGGTATGTAGACTGGTGCAGACTGGTCATTAACAGAAGTACACATTCCATTCACAACATTGTATGCAATGTTGGATATACGTTTCTGCAATGCGAAATATTGGGGGTTATTAAATATAGTAAACTTTGCTTTGCAGCTGTGGCTTTTTTGACAAGCAAATCGAAGCATTAAGGTACTATTTGTACAAGCAATGGGACAAAAAGCACCTTTGGTTCAAATGCAAAGAAAGAAATCAGAGCATATGTCATTGGAAGAGTGACTAACATATGGGTTCCCTTTGAAGGTCAAGGGGAGGAAATTTTTTGGCTGGCAATTCAGACTTAATAAAAAATTCTTAAAAAATAAAAAAAAAATCTTTAAAATGATGGGACTCATGGATCGCTCATAGGCATGAACATGACCAAAAAATACATCTACTTTGTACTGGACCAACCATAGTTCATACACCACTCTCATGGGTTCTCCTTCCCTGTAATGATGCAAATTACTATTATAAATTGGGCAATGCATAAGAACAATCAGCTATGGGGTCTCACTTCTATCCACTTTATGTAGCTCATCTCTTAGCCGTTTGTATCGAGGAATGGATTTTCCTGTTAAAAACAAAATTGAAAATCAACAGAATAAGATGATATCTCTCCATTCTGAACACATTTACATTGGCTATATAACACACAAGCTACTGCCTCCTGGTGACTGATTCAACTTATCTAGTTCACTAAATTTGTTCGGTAGCTTGACATTTAATCCATGTATCATATTTTTGAGATGTTTAATCCATGTATCCTTACCATATGCTGAATAAGAAGACAAAACAATGATATAAGCGCAAGCTCTCTTGATTGAATACCACAATGGAGATGTACTATGTGATGATGCATATGGTACATGATATGGTGAAATTCTGTCTGTGTGCCTATGCAACAATATCGAGGAGCAGATTACAATAAAAATGTTAAAAAATTGGTTACAGATAACGTTTTTGGGTTTTTTTTTTTTCTTATTTTGAAGTGAAATAAGAGTTAAACCACATACAAGTTCAGAAGCAAAATCAAGTTCATGGTTCCCTGCAGTCCAAATCCAAGGCTGATAAACAGCATTCCTCTCTATAAATCTTCCCAATGTATCCCACCGAGCATTATCATGGAAAGGATAGTCATTTGAGTATGAGAGATCCCCCAAATACAAGACTGTTTGCCCCTTCTTTGGATTTGATTCATAATGAGTGAGTGTAACATTTGAATCATGTGTTTGACCAAGATCCCCCGTTCAAAGTGCTCAAGGACTTAGATCAAATAAAACCATGCAAAACTTTATGTATAATCAAACAAATCAGAGGGGACAAAGAAGTTGATGAGATGAAATGAATGTACCTATCAAACCAAAAGTGTAAGGAACATCAGGGCCAGCTCTCGGAGGAGTCATAAACCAGATTGTCCGGTCGTATTTCCTATTCTAATCTCATACATGTATATGGTGTTATACTGCGAATGTGAAAGAAGCTCTAGTTACTGAACTTCATCCATATTCCAAGCAAAAAGACCCAGATATTTCTCTCAAACTTGGCCTATAATGATATTAAATCAACTAAATTAAGCAAGATTAAGAACAGAAAAGAGAAAAAGAATACCCCCAACTTCTTGATGGTTCAGTGATGAATGTAACCTCAGTTGTAATTGAAGAAGTTATATCTGACAAAAATTCCCTCAGCACGATTCTTATGCTTGCTATTTTCAGACCAGTAGAGAACTGTGTTGGAGCCAGGCTCATCAGGAGTTATCCAGGAGATGATCATTCCTCTACCATCAGTATCGCCTTGTGTTATATGGACCTATCAGAAACCAGATATGTAAAGTTTAAACAACCCATTAAAATGTTAGAAATAGAAAAAACAACACTTGAATTCCAGTAACACATTTAGCAGGAGTCGCAATAATTGAAAGAACAGTATGGAATTAGAAAGAAGAAACGAGCATGCCTGTTGAGGTGCATTATAACCAGGAGGAACTCGGAAAACAAAGGTACTAGTTATTCCTCCATTGCAGAACTCAGATTGACTCAATATCAAACATTGAAGACAAATAACAGAAGGGTCAAAGACTTTGAGCAGGGCCATCTGACTAGAACATATATCTGGGGTATCTTGTGCCTTCAACATAATTCTTATACCTTTGAGACATCAGTGGTTGCAAATGGTAAGTATAGTTTCTTGATTCTTTTTACTGGTGTCCAGTTTTTTGAATGCCCTTTCTAGGAAATGGATATGTATCATACGAAATTCAGTAGATAAGACGTTATAAACTGAGAGGAAATTATGCCACTGAACTATTTACCTTGAAAAAGTTGGTCTATAGGACCTAATGGGCTAATGGCCACCACATGAAATGATTTTATATTTCAGACGTGTTTGTTTTTTTTTTATTTTATCTTAATATTAAAACATGATAAGCAGAAGTAACCAATAAATAAACAACTAATAGACTGTCCATTTAAACTCCGGCTGTGCTGACAATAATTAATTATATGACTCAATGTTTCAACCATGTAGCTTTTTTCTTGTCCACTTACTTTTTCCTTTCATCCTTCTTTTTTTTTTTTTCAAATTAACAACGTTAAACTTCATTTTCTACCTACATCAAATTTGTTACTGTTATGAATTATTATGATCATGAAAGAGAGAGATAAAAAAAATGAAAGCAATATGTATCCATACACTGTACTGTTCACTATTTCAACCAGAACAAACCATCAAGCAACAACCATGAAGAGATTCACAAATAATACAGATTTTGACAGTTAATTGCCTCTGCCTGTAAAAGTAGCAATTAAAGCTGATTAAAGCATGACAAGGTAAATCTTGAATAGTTTCATCATCCATGCCTGTCAAAGTAGCGAATCACATTCCTGCTACAGCTGATTCTTCTGAAACGGTCCAATATCTGTTGTGCAACAACAGGGAATCAGCTTCCACAGCATAACCGTCTTGATTTCGATGCCAACTAAAGTGAGCATGAGTCCTGTTCTTTATATCTAATATTCCATGGCCAAAACTGGCTTCGCGGTAAGCTGAGTAGCTTGGCTGTGGCTCTGTCATCCTGTTCATTTAAATCAACAGTGTTAGGATGATAATCACAAAGAAAATTTTGATTCAAGGGGACAAATCATGAAACCAGTTTGCATACTCTGTCACTAATCCTTCCAGATTTCCTCCATCTCCAATGGTTATGTACACTGGAGCAGATGGATCCCTTATGGGAGTGCACAATCCGTTCACAACATTATATGCAATATTTGATATACGTTCCTAAAATGTAAAAGTAATTGAGTGTTATAAATGTTCAAATCAAAGATATGTGAAGGTCAAATTATGGGTGGAGCTAGCCTGGAAAGACAGTAAGCCACCACAGAAAGTACAATGCGTTTAAAGGCAAAAGAACCTCTATACAACTGCAATAACTTGCTAAGTTATCTTACAAGTAACATTATTGAATGGAGGATGTGAGCTTACAGATCTTTCATAGGCATGAACATGTCCAGCAAATACAACATCAACCATGTACTCCACGAACCATGGCTCATACATTACTCTCATCGACTCCCCTTCCATATAATGATGCACGTAACTGCTGTAAAAAGGACAATGCATAAGAACAATGAGCCATGGTGTCTCTGTCCTGTTCACTTTTGGAAACTCCTTTTCAAGCCATTTGTACTGAGGTGTATATTTCCCTGCAATAAACATTTTTAGCAGATCATTGAGATATTTCCATACAAACAGTTCAACAAACCTTACGTTAAACATGTTAAGGCTGCGCTTACTATAACTTCTTGGTTATGTTAATAGGAATCGGGGACAGATAACAATAGAACTAATGTTTTCTTATGAAGTTTAATTCTCTAATGAAATAACAAATTTTTGTGACTACAGTTTACTAAAATGAAAGTGAAGTATCAGAGTAATAGAATGCCATTTGTTCATCATATAACTATGTCGGTCTATAAATTTTTACTAGCAGCATTAACGATTGGGATTCACCACAAAATGTGCCCCAAACAGACATTGTTGCAACTAGATCTTAATCCATGTCAATAGTTATAAATTATTGGGACCGTTTGACAAAAGACAAACAAGTTAAATTGTAAAATTAGTACCATAAGCTGAGTAAGAAGACATGACTATGATATATGCTGAAGCTCTCTTGATGGAGTACCAGAAAGGAGACGTACTCCCTGATGCTTTATAGGGTACATGATAACGGTGTACATAGGGCTTGAAAGGTATAACTTCTCCCTGAAACAAAACCATGGTTCCGATATAAGTTAAGGCAAGCATTGATTGAAAGGTCAAGGAAAAAAAAAACTTTAACTAATTCGTTTAATGAGCATTAAGTCATAAGAAAATGAGAAAGGAGAATGCAGTAAGTTGCCTACTATATCAGGAAGAAAATCTATTTCGTGATTCCCTGCTGTCCATATCCAAGGTTGATATGCAGCATTTCGCTCTATAAACCTTCCCCATGTATCCCATCTAGAGTTGTCATGAAATGGATAGGCATCTGCATAGGAGAGATCTCCTACAAACAATAGTGTCTGTCCTTTTGCTGGGTTTAATTCATAATGGGTGAGTGTCCTATTTGAATCATGAGTTTGCCCAAGATCACCTGCTTAAATGCTTCAACAGTGTAAGACCAGGATAGCATCCCGCATGATAACATTTGCAATGTAAAAATCACTTCAACAAGTAACTTTTTGGCTTAAATCCTTCTACAACAAAGTCATGGATAATACCTATGAGGCCAAAAGTGGATGCTACATCAGGGCCAACTTCAGGGGGAGTTATAAACCAGAATTGTCTTGATGTGTTCCCAATCCCGACCTCATAGTAATACTTGGTATCAGACTGCAAGGGTAATGAAATTAGGTTGAGAAGTAGAATCTTTTCATGTCATAGATTTTAAAGTAATCTTTATAATGAAAAGAAAGACAGTAAAACAAGCAAGCCAGCACCCTCTAAACAAACCACAAGCAGTACAAACCTCCAAATCCCTGATGGTGCAATGGTGAATGTAACCCGAAGTGTAATTGAAGTACTTGTAAGTAAGAACAATGCCTTCTGCACTGCTTTTGAGTTCACTGTTTTCCGCCCGGTAAAGGACTAAACTTGAACCAGGTTCATCTTGAGTAATCCAAGAGATGGTCACACCCTTTCCCAAATGGTCCCCTTGTGTTATATGGACCTTCCATTATATCATTCAATAAAAGATCGGAGACTAGCATTAATCCACCACAGGCAATTAAATGAAATAGCAATTTAATTCGGTGCACTATCAGCATAACTGAGAAAAATGATTGTATATCAATTGGAAGAAAAGGAAAACAAGCACCTTTTCTCATGATTGTCAGCATGCATCATCTGTTCATAATTGACTAACCACCTACTTTAGCATAATACAATGATTTAACAAAACCAACAACCATAAACCCCAGACCTGATAGCTGCTACCACACCATACCATACCATACCAGCTCTATCAATTTTTCAATAACTTTAGCTTCCCAATTTTGAAACAGAAACAACATAAAGCCATCGAATCAATGCTATGCGATGCTAAATCTTTGAAAAAAAAATTAATTCTCTTCCCAGGTAAACAGATCAAAGTAGGAAATTAAAAAAAAAAAAAAACCTGTTGCGGAGCATTGTAACCTGGAGGCACTTGGAACACATCACTGTCCAGTGGCATATCATTAGACAATTGATCATTCCTTACAAAACTGCTGGTTCTTCCACCATTACAAACCTCAGCTCTACTAAGAATAAAGCTCACCGCAAAAACTAAGGCAAATCTGAAACAATCCCACCTCACAACAAACATCTCTAATTCTAATCCAGCGTTTCCCTAGAAATCCCAAAAACACTCAATGCGGAAACTAGAATTATCTCCCACCTTTATATACAGTAGAAGAAAATTCCGAGGGGAATATTCACAGCTAGATACGCATCTAAGAGTACTTCTCATTCATTTTCCAGGCCTCACCTTTCAGATATCAAAGTCCTACACTCCTACCCGAGTACGAATCAATGAAAGACTGACTGCATATTTGCCGTAGATCCCTGAAATAAGAAACCCATAGATTTTTTTTTTATAAATCATAGTCAGACTGGTAGTTGATGCTGTTTTTGGATAGTACTAAGGTATGTGTTGGTCAAGACGATTGGACAGAACGTAGTTTGGTTGTTACTTTGGTACTCAGAAAAAAAAAAAGAAAACCTGGGTTCAACTGCTGCCTTGTAAAGATAAACTGTCAGCGATCAGAAAGATGGATGCCACTTGTCCCGGCAACTAAATTTTTATTTAAGGACAATTGGAATATCCATTCCTTAGGTGCGAATATAAATAAATCATTGGAAGAAATTAAGGAAATCGAAAATCCTTTTTTTTTTGGATAGGTTTATGAAATTTACTTAGCTCATCAACCAAATTAAGTGCCCTTTGAGTAAAACGAAATAACTTTATTAACGATAAAAGGGATTGTCAATGGAAGAAAAAAAAAGGAATATGTTCACGCATCTTTATAAAATAGAGTAACATTAATAGAAACAGAAATTTTAATGGGGTAGTTCACCCCACTGCAATGATAACTTCTCTTTTATGACAAAGAGAAGCAGAAGTTTTTACAGTCAGCTGGTTTTTTTCTTTGTCCATGCCGGAAGAGAAAAAACAAGGGAAAAAATCCAACAAAGTTTTCTTGAAACTGTCAGTAAGCAAGCAACGAAACTCAATCATGTATCCTTGTAGGCTAATATACAGCAAGTTTCATTTCGTAATTCTAGGCTCTAGCAGCATAAACGGAGTACAGAGGCCCAAACTAGAGGTGGCCACGGCCCATAGAAAAGTCAAGCGGGATCGAGCTTAGTTGCCTTGGATATTCGTTAGGATATTCGTTAGGCTAGACAACGCCGTCAAGATCACCATTGTAGGCTTATCGTGGATCTGCTCCGTATTGGACAAAGTAATCTAAAACCTATGAATCTTTTTTCCCAGGGAATGTTTTAGTTGACGATATCAGCCTCCGTAGACGGCCTATGTCCGCTTCCATGCACGACCAAACCATGCATAAAAGCAACCAACAATCAATCAGCTTTTCTCTTATGTGCACTAGCTCTTATAGCCCTTGGAACTGCCGGTATCAAGCCAAAAGTTTCATCCTTTAGAGCACAAGCCCATAACAAATATTCATTCTTTTAACTGTTTCTTCTTTGTCAAACATGGGCGCCCTCTTGGGTATCACAATTTTGGTTTATATACTAAGAGAATAAAGGATGGGGTTGGGGTTTCGGAGTTCCTACTGTGGCTATGGTTTGCTCTATTATCATCCTATCTACTGGAATACCTTATTACCGTTACCAAAAGCCCATGGGAATTCGTTTTACAAGGTTTCTTCAGGTTATTGCGGCTTCTGTCAGGAACCATTTTAAAGGGGCTTAATTAAGACGTGAAATTGTCCTGTACGAGTTCAATGCACTGGAGTCTGATATTTCTGGTGCTCGGACACTCGCTTAAACCAAACACTATAGGTAATTAATAGTAGTAGTTAACGTTTACGATATCCAGTTGTAAATCAAAAGTCACCCTGGGTTATTCAAATTACTTGAAATTTCTACCTAAATCTTTAGTCAATTGGCATTCAACAGGTTCTTGGATAAGGCAGCTGTGATGATGGATCCTGAAGCTAACATTAAAAACCGTTGGAGACTGTGCACAATATCTCAAGTAGAAAAATTCAAGTCCTTCATTGGAATCCTCCCTGTATGGGCATACACAATAGCCCTTTCCATCTCATTTTCCTAACTTTCAACCTTCTTTGTCAGCCAAGTCACCATCATGGACCGAAAACTTTGTCCCAACTTCACGATTCCTGCAGGTTCAGTCTCTGTCTTCACCGCATCAACGTCCTCACACTCGTCCCTATAATGGGTGTTGGGCTATTCATATCCATCTTTGCCGTGGCCTCAGCTGCATTAGTTGAAAAGAAACAACGTGACAATCCAAATCCATCGTCTATGAGTGTGTTTTGACTACTTCCACAGTTTTTCTTAATAGTAGGTGCAGAGGATTTTACTTATGTAGGAGAATTGGAATTCATATACGACGAAGCGACTGACGTAAAAACAAGTAGTGCAATGTGATATGTTTATAGAATGTTGAATTTTTAGTTTCATTAATCAATTTCAGACAATCTCATATGTAAAAAATAATGAACTCAAATTTCATTTCAATTATACTAGTTCATAAATCTTTTGGAGGTCAAACTGCATAATTGTACAAGTATGTGATGAAAATATAGAGGAATACCTAATGAAACCATGGGCCATGCAGGCATCTCCTTAATTCAAGCAACCTTTATTTTCGCTTTATATTCATGTAATTACACACTCAAGCTTCTGCAAACTTCCAATTGAAATGAAACACACCCAAAAGTTCAGAAATTATCCGCAATTTGCAGTTAGGACAATTCCATTGAGACAAAAACCTTGTTTGGACGAAAAAGACTAATTAATTAAAGACAACAAAGATGAGAAAAACTTAAAGAGAAACAAAATGATGTATAATATTCCATTCACATCATTAAAGGCTAAAGCATCTGATTAATATAAAATAAAAATGCTTTTTGCAAAAGGTTACGAATGTGATAATTGGAAACCCTAATGATGCCAATCTCTTTAATAATAAGCATTGATGTTGGGGTCTGTTCAGCTACCTTAATTTAACTAGGATTTTTAATGTTACCTCAGTCGTCTAGCACAGTATGAATACAGGAATTGGACCAAACACACTTCTATGACATTTATAAAAAGACTTATATCCTATGAAATGTCAATATATAATGTTATATATACACTGTAGGAAATGTAATGACATTTAATTAAAAAATTAATTTAAAATATTTTTTTAAGATTAAGCATATTTACTTTATAAGATTTTAAAATTTTTTTAGAAATGTTATTTATGATTTATTGGCAGTTTATAATATTTATATAGTAACAATGCATTAAATATAAATTTTTTATAACACCAGTCTGTTTAAGATTTCTTTTATATCACTTGAGAACAAATAATGGTTACTAGTTAAACCATACAAAAGGAAAGTTTTTGCAAATTAATAAGGGCTTTTAAGAAATAAAGTATACCAAAAACTAGCCAATCGAGGCCTAAAGTACTGCTGTTTCAACCTAATGGCTTTTTTTTTTTTTTGAAGGCTTTTGTTGGTCAGGTGATCACTTGCTCCTATCTTCTATAGACGCTATACGTTTGTCACTTCTCTTTGCATGTCATTTCCTTCACTCCCTTCCAAACAATATATAAATTTAGTTACCTTCCAAATAATGCAGGGTCTGGTGATATCCTGTCGGGGTGTCTATTTTAATTATGAGCTTGATGTTTTTTGCAAACAACTTGCTATATATTTCATAATGAAATGAAATATTTAAGAGGAAACAAAAAGGGAGGAAGATTGGGAAATCTTAAAATGTTATTCATGGTGATTGAAAATTGTTCAATTAGTATCATAGTTAGGATGGCATATAAAAAAACAGCATGTCTCTTGCCATCTTCATTCCAAAAAGAAACATTAGTATTCATAAGCATTGTTGCAAAGGTGGTCCAGTCATACCATACATCATAATGATTTTGAGCATTAACTTCATAATTGCATATCTTTTATCTTATAAATCAAACCATAAAATTAACATATAAAAAGCATATGAGATTTTCAGGCCCAATAAGCTACACAGGTGTGACGGTGATCATCATCATGTTCATCATCATCCCTTCAAAAAACGCTTCACTTTTAACCCTCTCTACTACTTAGAGAAAGCCATTGACTAATAAAAGGATAAGAAAAAAAAATCATACACACACAATGACACAAACTTTCTGATATAGGGCAGTGCCTCTCATTTGTTTCTCCTTTTTTTTTCTCCAGCCTGCACTGTGGTTAAGAGTTAGGGTTTTTCTACTTAAACATTTTCCGTTGAGGGAGGGAGTAGTGGCTGGCTGAGGGATGTCTTGATATGGCTTGAAGTTCTGCTGTTGCTGTGCTCTGGAGTCGACTGAATTGCAGCCTTTTCTTGGGCTGCAAACTTTCTCTCTTCGCTTTTTCCCCAAAGCACTAGGTACAGTCCTATTATGATCAACACTGCCCCAATGATCCTGTACATTTTACAAAAATTAAAAAAGAATAAATTGCGTTAGATTCATGTGCATTTAAAAATAAAAAGGTGGTGTCAATGCCTAGTTGAAGACAGATATTTTGATCCTACGGTTGGGGATGAACATGTTGGAGCTCAACTTTAGTCGATGGATAATTGATGAGGTTTCAACTAAGGGATGCAGAGATAATGTTGAGAAAGAGAGAAGAAAAGGACCCACTTACCCTCCCAAATAGAACTCTTCCCCTAAAGCAATGGAAGCCATAATAGCGACAACAAGAGTCTGAACAGGTTGATAAACAGCAACGAAGACAGGGCCACCTCTGTCAATGCACCATATCTGTACCGCGAATGCAATCCCTGATGCCACCACTCCCTGCATTTTCCACACAAATTTTTGGTCTCATTTCATTTTCAATAACCAACACGTACACCACTCCAAGTTATTGCATAAACCACTTTTCTAATGTGCTACAGCTTGAAAACTACAATTAGAAATAGAATAAAGGGTTATATCCCATGAACTTGGACTGAAATATGGCCCTAGCAGCAACTATTATCAAAGGTTGAAAAAGTACGAATTTAGGCTTTTATTTTCTGATGTTAGCTGGACTTGACGGACTTCTGACATTTCCAAGGGAGTACACGGGCTCCCCTTTGGGTCTTGATAAGGCATTTACACGAAGTAGCACACCAACTTTTAGGACATTTTAGAAAGACTTGCCAAAACCCTTAAAACATTGCTTTTGACAAGGAAGCACTTGCAAAGAGATGCAGAAGGATTCACCTTATTGCTTATGGTTCAGCGAATCCCATTTCACATTATAAAAAGAGGAAAAAAAAAAAAAAGCAAATTTGTGCGTGCCAAGAATTTCAAGAAAGAATAAAACCACCCCATGTGCCAAAATAACTTTTCTCTAACCGATTATCCATCTAAAATATTTCTGTCATGTTCCATGAATTAATAGGAAGAAACTTTGCTTCACCTCTTTCCCAACCCATTCGTACCTCTAGGCCAAATTCCAGGTAGCTAATGGTGTTTCATTACTATCCTATGTGAAGGATAAATTTTAATTGTTCAAACAATTATTTGCTAGCCACTCAAGTTTGATGGTTGATTAAGAAAAAAAAAAAAAGGCTGGCTGCTGATTATATTTATTTTACCTGACCGATCGAAAGTTGTGACTCAGTTTAAAGGATACTTTCCCATTAAAAAAAGAAGAAAATTCTATGAATGGTTTGACACTTTGACTAAAGGACTGATGAAATACTGACCGCGTAGAGAATAGTGAAGAGCTCCCCACCAGAGTGGAAAATCCATGCTTGAAGGTCTCTCTCAAAAAATGCAGCAATGATCAGGAACTGAATAAGACCAAAGAAACATGTATAGGAGGTCACAGAGAGTCTGGCTGGGTACTTCTTCAGGACTGGAGCCTGCAACACCAGCCAACCGGACCAGGACAAGCAATGGCCAATAAGATAGAGACAACCAAGGGTCCAGTTCTTTCCCTTTGCATCTCCCAACGAAACAAACATTGGTGTGGGTCTATTCAGAGGTGGAGCTGGGCTGTATATGGTTGGACCTTTGTATAGAGTTATAACTGATGCTCCAGCCACACACAAGACTGTTCCTATAACCTTCGATATACCATCTTTTCGATTTAGTCGCACTTTCTCTATCCTGAAAACAAGAACATAGAAATGAAAACATTCAGACACATGATTTCATGTCATGTCCCTTGTATGTTTATACTTGTAACTTAATGTATATAATAACAGAGGAATTGTCGGCTTACCGTAGTATGGCTGCCATGAAAAAGGTAATGGCTGGGACAGAGTTTTGGATTGCTGATGCAAAGGTTGGTGATGTGTTATCTAAGCCCAACAAGTAGAAACCTTGATTAGCCGTGATTCTGTTACGTAAAAAGAGAAATACGACCAGTTAGTTTTTGCTTTTATTACACTGAACATGGTCCTCTCCATTACTATGATGAATTGGCTTGTACTTTTTTTTCTTTATGTTTTAGAGTTTTAGTGCATGATCATGCGTACCCAACTAGAGCGAGGAGGAAGAACTGTAAAAGAAAATTTAGAGAAATGGCTGGTCTCTCCTTCCTGGACAAAGAAGAAATATTTGGAAAAAACAAGTTAGGGTTTAGTACATCAAAGGGTTTAAACTAGAAGAGTAAAGAGGTTATGCTTGTATGATTTACTTTTCAAGAAAATATGCAAAGGGTAATAGCAGAAGCAAAGCAATGATATTCCTATAAACTGGGAACACAAGTTTGCTAATGCCCATGTTAAGGGCAGCTCTGGAAACCACATGGAACCCTGCATAACCAAACTGCAAGGCCAACATGGCCATATGCAGCTGGAGCCTTTCAGGAACCGAACACCACATCCTACTAGCAGAGGTTGAACCACCAGCATCAGCCATTGAAGCAAAGTCTTGAGATTAAAAATAAATAAAAAAGTGAATTTCACAAAGAGATTAAGGAAAGTTGAGGATGGGGAGATTGGGAGTGAAGTGGTGGGTATAAATATACTTGAAGGGAGGGATTATAAAAAGGAGATTTTAATGTGGATGGTATGGCCCACAGGGGCCCTAAAAAGACGTTATATCAACTGTTAATAGCCCTTGAAATGTTTTTGGTTGTCTCCCACATTCTTCCCTATTCCACCCTCCGCTTAGCTGACAAGACAACCCCAATCGCACTACTGCTATAACAAGAATAGAAAGTGAGAGAAAATTGAAAAGAAAATAAAAGAGATGATTATTTACTACACAATCATCTAACAGGTTCTGTTTTGGCTCCATGCCATTAATGATGATAATCGTAGGTGATAAGATGTAGTGAGCCGCCACTGATAGATAGCACGCACGAGTGGGAATGTGGGTACCCAATGCGTTCTCATGCCCCATGAAAGCCTTCGACCCACCATCCCCCTACCTCACACTTACTACTATGCTTTACATCTCTTGTATTTTTCTATCTTCTTCATTATTTTAATACATAGTAAAAGATTTCCATACTTTATTACTCTATATATCACCAGTATATACTATATCCTGTATAGAAGAGACTGAACCCATATTCTTTTTCTTGGTTTCTGACATTTTCAATATAATTCCTCCTCGTCATTTATAAAGGAAAAGATACCACAATTTCCTCTTATATCTCTACCATTCATTAAATTAACAAATTATTATCGGGAAGATTCCACCTGATTATCCATTGGAACATCCCTGATTTGCCAACAAGATTGTCAATGTAAATTAATTGTTGAACCAAGCTGCAAACGGCGTCTTTGTCTTATGACTAAAAGCATACAATCAAGATCAATTCAATATTGTTTTTTTCTTTTGTTCTTCGAAGAGGAAAAAAGAGATCATGCAACTATCAAAGCAATCTAATTTCATAATTTTAAAGCCAAATAATTAACAGATCAACACGATTATCAACAGTTTAAGATCATTAGCTCAAAGGCTTCCTTTAAACGAGATCAAGGTCCAGTCGGTGCTTGCAAAAGAGAAGGAAAAATGGACTAGTAGATTCTTTTTTGTAGAGCAAGGACCATGCTGGTATTTAAAAAGTAGATGCCAACAGGAGGAATCCATCTTTTAACAATTTGTAACTTTTGTTTCTCTCTCTCTCTCTCTTTTCTTTTTCTTATCTTTACGAAGAATGATAAAAAGATGTTTTCATGTACCAATTTTCCTTAATCAATTGAATTAAAGGGTCTTTATCTTTTGTTATTAAAGATGTTGATCATCCTGATCGCAGGAACCTAATGAAGTGTTTCCACTAAGGTTCCCACTCCCAAAGTTTGCTCAATCGTGGGCTGTGTTCTGATCTCAAACTCCCTTGCTTTAAGAGACATGCTGTCCCCTCTCAATTGAGACCACCATCATTCTAAAATTCAAAAAAAGAGGCTTGCCCTGGAAAAAAAAAAAAGAATATGTTAACCTTTTTCATCTTTAAAAAATGTTTGCATCTGACGGCAAAATGCTTTAGCCTTTGCTAATATTTTTATCAAGGATTGGTGAGTCTAGGAAGTGTCAGAAGAAGGATTGAAAGAAAGAAAGAAAGAAAGAAAGAAAACTGGGTTTGGCCCGTCCGTCCTGCATGAACCGGTCGGACACCGTCCTGACCAAATCCAGTTGTGATCTTAATTGCAATTGCACAGGCTCGTTCTCTCTTTTGGTTCAGATAAGTACATGACTGACAACTTGAATAGATTTTGTTTGCACGGCAGAATCTTCACTACCAGACACTGGTCGAGGTCTGAGTCGACTCGTTTGACTCAATTTCATGTCCTTTTTCAGAAAGCATATATAGTACTAATTTCTCGATGACACTTGGCCATATCTTTATTATTTTAAGTTTAATTTCAAAGGGAAAAGTCCATAGAAACATGGGATCTCTTTTTCGCATATGCAGCAGAAAGATGGATATTCCAAATGAATGTCGGGCAATTAAAAGTGTAAATTTATATAGTGGACTTCTCTTTACTCTATGATTCTGCCTATAAATAGAAAAAAGAACATACAATCCAACAATGTAGTTTAGCCCTTGATCATATATTATATGCCAAATTAATGATTTTTCTTTTTGAAAAAGAGACTAAAATCTTAATAAATTCGAATTTATCAATTGAGTTTGTTCGTGAGTGTATATATATATATATATATATATATGTATATATATATATAGATAGATAACAAAAAATAACTTATCCCAGTTTGTTAAGCCAAACTAAAAGACAAAAATTCTGGCCTTAAGCACTTTCACAGCTTAAATCTAGCTGATGAAAGGTTTAAAAGTTTGTAAAACTTCATTTAATTAATTGTTCAAAATGCTCTTTGCTGATCATGGAGATCAAGGCTTGCATGCAGCATCTCCTTGATTAATACATATAATTATCAATAATAACGTTTGCTAAGCACTTATGCTACAATCTTATTGGGTAAGACCCTGAAAAATGTTTATGAGATGACCCTTTTTTTCAGAATTAGTTGACCTTGCAGAGTGACATACTTATTTAACTCCAGTTAAATTTCATGATTAAGAATTTGAATAGTCGTGGGAATCGATTAAGTTGAATGTGCTGAAATCATTCTTTTCACGCCGTATAACATCATGTTGAGCACTTTCCAGACAACGTGGATTACCTTGTTTGTTTAATTTCCATGGTCATGTCGCTTACTGATCTGCATAACAGTTCAGCTTTTATCACATTGTTCGCTCATGTTAAGTCATATTCGAATTTAGTTTTTGCTACAGGAATCTGGCTATTGCAATTTGGTTTCAATCAGAAAAAAGGTCTAAAATCCCTCTTTTCTAGTTAGCTGAGCAGCTGACTGATGAACCCCTTTTGATCTCTTTTAATATTGTTAGGTCGTATTCAGTTGAGTTTTATTTAGTGAATCTTACTATTGCATTTTGGTTATATTCACAAAGTCTAAGATTCATTAAGTTGAAACTGAGCCTGTTCTGCTTTAATTTTGCTGCTTTTTCTTTTAGGTGGACATGCATCAGCAAGTGAACCAGGGCCGCTCAATTGACTAGGAAGTGGGTCATCGTTTGAATGCAGCATTACGTACGTTATCCCTCAGCACTCAGCTGACCTACTGATGAGAAAAATCGAAACTAGCAATGAGGAGCAAAGTAGGAAAATTTATCTCCCTGGAAAACAAAGATCCATTGCAGTAAAAGCTTTAAGAGTCGAGACCACCTATTGGCATGGAGCCCTGATGACATTCAATTTTATACGAGGAGATTATGAAAATCTATTATTCTAAATTTATATTTATATTTATGAGAATTTTTTTATGAGATACAATTTATATTTATAAAATATTTTTTGTGAAATAAAATATAAGATTTTTGAATCAAAATAAATAATATTTTATAGGTTGAGTGTGAAACTTCATAAATAATATCAAAGCGATTATCAATTGGATAAAAATTAAATTCTAAACTATAAGAGTTATCTATAAAATCTTCAAAAAAATAAATGTAAGAGTTATTTCTATAATTTTAACGTTTAGTATAATTTTTATTTTGTAATTTTACGTATACTTTATGTTGGAATTGACCAAAATATTAAATTTTAATGAAAAAATTTGTGAGACTTCAATCTCGATAAATTATAAAGATTTATTATGTTTTATATATATATATATATATATATATTTAAACTTATTAAATTTTGTTACGAGATAAAATTATAAAAATTTTAAATTAAAATAAATAATAACTCAAAATTGAATACGAATTTCTATGCATCCTATTTAGGGTGGACTATGAAAACTGAAAAGCCTAGGTCGAGTTGTGCTACTTTATGGGCAATTGGTAGACCAACCCAGGTCCAATTAAATTATGAATCATGACTCATACAAGTTTTGTATTGAGAATATTTGTGATTGATTCGCAAACAAACGTCTAAGACATAAAAAGTCAGAGGATTCAGTAGGTGTATCAGTAGGGATCATTAAAGCTTGGAATTTTGCATTAAGCCTTACTTCCAAAAGGAGCAAACATTGCCCTTCACTTTTTCCGAAGCTTATACTTTTGCAGATAGAAAACAACAATAACCCAATGAATCCCAATGATCTCCAGCTTTGATTAAATATAGATTAGAGATTTAGAACAAGAACCCTGCCCCTACCTTTGGAAAGTTCCCCATAGCTTTATGTGGGTTGGCTCTTCTTTAGTTTTCACTCGTTAGCAGATAAACCATTAGTGATTCTTTTTATTGCTTTTGCTTGGCGCTTTTGGCACATAAAGTGATTCCACCTACCCACAGCCACATTGTGGACGAGCTAAGACAGAGATATTTGGTGAAACTATAGCTAGTTTTTCACATGCTTTTGTTCAAGGCACCTCAACATGATTAGATATGTTCATTTAATTTTACAAATTGCGTGTGCTATAGTCTAATTTAATAAAGGGAAGATCAATCCCATTAGGCATGGATTGCTGATTACTTTCCTACTTTTTGACTGAAAAAATCTTTCTTGATGATTACGCATCAAGTCATCAAAATTGACTAACTTGCTCGTATGCAAGGCGTTTCCCCCCTTTTCTGCTAGGCCTTACCATTTATAAGGTAGTTCAGATTTAGAATAATCTTTTAATAAAGGAAATATATATACATGATATATATAAATATATATATATATATGTCAACATCACTTTGGTCATGATGAACTTCAAAAGATATGGTTTATACTTATACAATATAAATATACAGTTATATTTGAGTCTCACTTTTTAATTTGCCTAGATCAGTCTACATCAATTGCAATGCAGTATTTGGTTAATTATCTTAGGAAAATTGGCTTGTCATTTAGCTATCTAGCTAGTGCCTCTTCATGAAAGTAAAAGAATAGTTTATATATACTCCCTATTTAAATTAGAGATGGGATCCATACATATATGGAACTAATTCCTTATTAATATAGTATATAAATTTATATGTTATTAGCTCAGGAAATTTTATCTTTTAATAATTAAAGTCTTGGTTAATTTCTGAAAATTAATAGTATAGAAGTTTAATTTAATGATATGACAAGGTGTGTAATTCAATTACTAATGTCTAATATATTATAAAAAAACAAATTAACTTTTTAAAGATTATCACATAAGTAATTGTTTTCTTAAACTATTTATGCTGCATTTAAAAGTTTAATTGCAAAACAAATTGGAATTAAATGGCTTAGAGCAAATGATATGATGAGTTATTGTTATTAATTAGCTAGCTAGAGACAAAATAATCCAATAGGAAAGATTGAAAATTGAAAGGAGAGTAGCTGGAGGCCTGGATCGATCTCCGATGGCAAGTAATCTCTAATTATGAACCGCTTGTTAACAAATTCTCAAGATTTTGTGAAGAAAATTCAATCTCATATGTCCAAAACTGTTCCCATTATTGCAAACATTTTATTAACGATCGCTCTCATCCAACAACGTATGTCTCGCCTAAAAAGAATCAAGTTCAACACCCACCCAGCTTCTACCTCCCCTTGGCATATATTTCATCGATGAAACTTTTCAAGGCTGATATCAATAGCTCTGAAGAGTCATATCTACAACTCTACTTGTTCTCCTGTTTTATGCAATAATACAGCCGCTCATGATTACGGGTATGAGCAAAATGGAAAAAGGAAAGCTTGGCTCAATTGGAAAGTTAGATCCCAAAGCAAAGGTTATCAGTTGGTGGAATGTTGCTCATTGCTTACAATGCACAATTCAACTAATATGCATATGCTAACGTGATGGACACTTTTTTTTGTATAATGGAACAGTGAATTTGCATGAAAATTTACGCTATTGTCCTACATGATTATTAGCATTCCAAAATTTTGGTTAAAGCACACGATGGACAGAACATGAGCCGAAATCGAAAGGATAAGAAGACATAAGAAGAAATAATAAAACAACTTCATTTGTATTTTATGGATAGACGTGAATCAATATCTTATTATACAAAGGTGTAGTTTTTGATCCAAGAAGATATATTGGCCGTGCCGCAGCTTCCAGTATTCCTAATCAAACCATCTTTGACTTGTTGGTTAATCTCAATTCTTTTCTTTCTGGCCATCTCTTTCGTCGGTTGTTGGCTGGGTTCCCACTTCCCACTTTTAGCATCCACGTTCATGGGAGTGACAAAGTCTCCATTACCATTCTCTTTAAGTTGCACTAAGGTGGAAGAGGATACCCCTTAAATGGGGCACCCCAACCCCATCAATACCAAATAAAGTCACAAAGTCAAGTTGATCAGTGACCATGCTCAATCGTTCATGTTTATTGAGAAGATGGTAATGGAATCTTTTGGCAAAAGATGGTTATGAAGATTTTTCCTAGCTGACAAAGAAGATTCCTTGCTGGTCATTGTCAAGATCTTCATCATCTTAATTGGTTCGCGTGGGTCTGACAAGATGAATCAATGGGCGACACACTGGTGGCCATTCGCACTCTACAAGGGCTCATTTCCGGGCATGATGTTGCGTTCAAAATCCACTCAATTTTTTCTTGGCATTTTCGGTGACACATCTTTAGCCTTCGATTACGACTTTGAGGCATGACTAGTCTTATCACTCCAAAAATCATGCAGTGAAGGAGCTAATACGGTTGTTAAAAGCCTTTAAGCTCCCAAGTTTTTGCTTGAACCTCCAAAATGAAATATTATTAGTTAGGTACGATTTGAACGAACATTAACCATATGTTCCTAATTTGCATACATTTCTTTTATATTCGGCAACCAAAAAGAAAAGACCCTTCTCTTCTTACTTAAAAATAAATTGATCTCTCCTTTAATTCTATTGAAGCAATTGGAAACGGCTTGTGGGGGAAAACTTCATGTGCTTGGCCTCATGACTCATCAATTCTGAAGTTTCACCTTTTTAATGATATTTGAAAAGAGCATGCTCCATGTTTTTCATTGATCATAAAGGAAATTTAAATATTTGTTTCTAACTATCTGAGCTAGTGTTGGAAAATGTTGCATGCCTGTACCAAGTTACCAACAACATGAACTTGGTTGTGCTTTGTAGAGAGGGATCAAGTGTCCGAGAATATTCTATGTACTCATTATTTTCTCCTAACCTCGTAGGATCTATGTGTATCCTAAGCTCGTTTAATTTTGCAGCTCAATTGACTGCCGCCAAGCTAATAAAATGGGGCTAGAAAACTTGATCATTCCATATCCTCCTAAAGCACGTTGGGTGGTGATTGGTGAAATCCCTTATTGGCAATTATAACACACATGGACATTAGAATGATGGAATTCACGGAAACTAAATCATATTAATTTGATTGATTTAAACACAACGCTATATTAACCATAGAAAATGGGCAAAATAATTGTATGGATGAATTGTTGCAATTGTATAGCATAGAATTGCAGTTATTGTTGGTTTAGACGTAATTGATTAATTAACCTATTGAATTTAAATTAACTAGGGTTTTTTTTTAAATATTACAAATTTACAATATAATTATACTTGAAAAAAAAAAAGAAGCTTAATTAAGTCTTAAGGAATCCCTTGTTGCTAGTAATGTCATGGCCATATCTATATATATATATATATATATATATATATATATCTATATATATATATATATTAACAAACTCTGAAATTAATCTAAGAGATGATATGAAATTCTTAACTTTCTTGGGGACTTGGGTGTTGGGATTCAACTTTTGTTTTTGCTTTGTCTAAATACGACCAAAAAGGTTGGAATTTAATTAAGAGTTTAGGTTTTCGTTCATAATATTCGCCTGCTGAATCATGGTCACGGCGGGTAATGAGTCAATAAGCACTAACTGAAACACTGTAGAGTTTTTGGGCAAGGCTTTGACATAAAACGACAATTATATATTCACTGTAGATTTCTCAAATTCTTTAATATTTTGCTTCAAAATTTTGCAAGTTTTGGTTTCTTTCTTTCTTTCTTTGTTTTTGCTTTCGAGAAAGAAGAAATTCCAGAGTGTCGAGGGCCATATTCGGTTCTAAAGCGCCTACGAGGAAGCAACTAGAACGACAGTAGAACAGAAACCCATCAGGCCCAAATCTATTTGAGCATTGGGATCTTGGGTCTCATTAGGCCTATTACGACCAAACCTATAGCTATAGGATCTCGAGTCTCATTCAGCCTATTAAGACGAAAGGGTAAACAGAAGCACAAGAAACAAAAGGTGAGAACTTGATGGACCCCTGCAAAAAACTAGTTAAACAGCACACAGTCCCACCGTAGTTGATACACAAGTTTCACGGTCCTTTGCCCGCACCAACTCATACAAGCTGGGTCTCTTAACCCACTTAGTTTAGAACTTGCGCACAGACCGTGACACAAGCAGCACCAAAATGCAAATACACGCAATATGAATATCACAATAGATGCTATTATTATTATTGGTCAGGCTTTGAAATTATATTTTGATTTAGATATATTTGCCTCCTTAGTCCCCTTATCAGACGTCATCAAAGATTGTTTAAATTGCACCCTATTTCTCTCTATCCACTTCATTAGGGGTTCTTTTAGACTTGTCCCCATTAATTGAAATTACAAGCTCCTGTGTCCTCCACAGACTTTTTATACTCTGGCTTAAGTTCATAAGTTCCTTGGTTGGTGCCTCTCTTATTATACACACAGAGCTCATTCAGTATCTCTTTCAGGAATTGCTGCAAAGAAAGTAAAGCAAAAACTTTCAAACACATGAAATCCCTGCTAACAAAGCATATACAGACATAACTGCATAAGGTAAAAACAAGAACTACGGAATATCAACTACCAAAAAGAGAAGTCTACAACTTCTTGCCAAGGTCTTTTCATTTTTAAAAGCAAATTGCAATTTCTAAGATATTGGTAAAATCATATATTGCAGCAAAAAAAAAAAAAAAAAAAACTCAAATCATCATTATAGACCATAAGATATATCCAGTGAGAAAAAGAAGAAGAAGCATAGCTCAAACAGGGAGGTAAGCATGAAGAGTTGTGATAGGAGGAAAGGTAAGAGGCTTACAGCAGGCTGATCAGTTTCTTGGACAAGTTGCTTTAAAGCCCAATTAGGTTGTCTTTCAAACAGCTTGAACATTATATCTTCCAATTCCCCACGATCCCTTCTGGTTCTTTTCATTTCTGATTGTTTAACTGGCGTTGTTTTCTTCTTATCCTGCAAAGAGACAATTGAAATAAGAAGTGTCAATGTATACTTCCAATTCCATACTCGTGTATATTTATAAGCAAAAAATGACTAATATCATTCTCTAGACACCACGCCTTTAAGTACCTTGGGGTTAGATGAAATCAGGCCAACCATTCCAGGCATTGGCCTCATGTGCACTCCACGGTCCTTATCAATAACCTTTAAAATGCATCAAGAAACATGAGGAACATATTTGGCGTCATAATAACTTTGAAATAAAAATGTCTTAGCCAAGCGAATGTATGTTCACTCACCTACCTGTATTTGTCTATTCTTGATCATGGACTTATTTGTCCTTTCACGACACAACCTCCCATACTCCTCGAGGTTTTGTTCATGTGGTTTCATGTCAAATTTATTCTCAACCTTTCCTTCCATTGCAACACTACCTATAATGAAAAGAACCAAAAAGAGAGCTTAAGTAAAAGCACAGATGCAATTCTCTACCTCCCCTCTCTCTCTCTCTCTCTCTCAGAGAGCGGGGGGGATTAGACACAAAAACAGAAGTTATCACAACCATAAATAGATATGAAAGTGCACTAGGTCCTTGTATGCAACAAAGCATGCCAAAGCTAAGGATAGTTAATTTTTCCCGACAGATATGTAAAGTAACATTTTATGCATAGCCTCTATGTCTGTTCCCCCACACTTGCTTGCATTGGTGATAGACAAGCCTCATACAATTTAGAAAGAGTTAAACTCTTTGAACAAGCTCCAACTTAAACTGATCAAATGTTCTTCATCATACACATTCAACATGCTTATTAAAAGAACAACTCCAAAAAATATACTAATCAGACATTTTAGGGGTATATATAATCTCCGTTGACAATTTTTTTACAGACAAAAAAAAAAAAATCCTATAATAAACTTGTGAACGGGAAACTGATTCTTAATATGCACATTATACTGACTAAACCCTCCTTGCTATACTACAGCAAGTGCACCACATAACTAACAATGTATTAATAAAATCATGAAAGTAAGAGAAACATCGAATGCAGTTTCTATAAGAAAATCATATCATGGAGTAAATTGCTACTTCAAGTCACTGTACAAAGTCACAACCGAAAAAAAGGAACAAAAGTTATGTTACCACAATTAAGAAAAATAATTGCATTAGATAACATACACAAACTTGAGTACTAGACAGGCAATGAAACCATAACTCTTACCTTGACTTGTTTCAGAAAAGACACACATAGGAACAAAGTCTTTAGACATATTCAAAGAGTAAATTTTGGGTATACTTCCAGCCTCGGGTCCAGCCATCTCCATGGTAAACTAATCATATCAATTGATAAACTCGTAAGAAACGAGAAAACGACACAATAAATAGTATAATATAAACCCATAACAAGCATGTCATCAATTCTTTTTGTTGTTACATTATACAATCAATAATAAAGAAACCTTTTACTAGAATTAAAGGGGGCCAATTCATGATTAATAAAGAAATGGGTATATCTAAAACTTGTAATTAAAGTAATTATTATCTAATCTCAACTATTTAGGGCTAAGAGTACCTGGAGAGAAGAAGGGTCGTCGGGTTTGCGAGGGTCGAGAGAGAGGACAACCTTGGCGAACGGCTGAGAATTGGAAGCAGAAGCAGCCTCGCTCTTCCATGACTTGGCTACCACGACTGGGGACTTCATTAACCAGACCGATTTATCAGTTTTTCCAGTCTCCAAAAAGCCGCCGTTACTGTGATCTTCATCCATGTTCAAGCTCTTTGTTTCCTATAGCCACCGTGAACTGCAAAGTTTCTTGTTCACGTTTATTTTGACAAAGGCTTTTAAGTTGCTCGGTTAGCTTCTTCTAGTGTCCATCGAAGACGGTGACTTTTTTTTTTTTTTTTCATTGACTTATAAATTGCTAGTTGAGGGATGAATTGGGCCCCGACGAACCGGACGGCACGAATTCAGACCACCGGCTTTTGAGGGCGAAGGAGGGGCAAACATGTCTTTTGCCTTAAAGCCAGTAAACGAAAGGCAAATGAAATGGGTGGGCCAAATGGCCTCGAGATTATAGCTAAAAATGGACAGAAGTTATGGACTGTCCCAAACTTATGGGCCGGGTAGGTTTGGGTTCACTTTGGATCTTGATTTTATTGATAATGAGAACAAAAGGAAACAAAATGGGGTTTTCAAAAAAAAATTTGTTGTGGGTTAATGTGTTTACTTTTTTCTCCGTAGGTTGCGTATTGAACAAGGGGAACTAAAATTTTGTAAGCTTGTATATAAATAAATATATATATATATATATGCCTAAGTGAAAATTGGAGAAGTAAAATGCAAGCAGATAGAGGATTTTTTGTTTTTTTTTATTGAGATAATGACAGTGAAAAAGATTGCAAGTTAAGTTTGACAAAAACAATGATTAAAAGATGCAAAGAATATCTAGAAATTATGCAAAAACAAAATAAAAATATTGGTAGTATTATAAGAAATTATTTTTTTAAAATATGAATTATCAAACGGCGATATTTTCCATTTGTTAAGTTAGATGAAGTTGTTGGACACCCAACGAATAAAAGGAGAACACGTGTCAAAATCTCCTTATCTAACTGTCTATTTACTGTAATCTGGGAACCACCGTCTGTTCGATTGTATCTAGTCCGTGCTCATTCACTTAACGAAAGCTCTTTCCTTTAGCCCTTTCACCAAAAATGGAGCGCCTCTTTCTTGTCTTCCTCCTCTCCTCTGTCGTTGCTTCGGTTGTCATCGCCGACGTCATGAACGATGATGACCCACTGATCCGTCAAGTCGTATCCGACGGCGGCGTGGAGGAAGATCCCGATGATCACCTCCTCAACGCTGAGCACCACTTTACGCTGTTCAAATCCAAGTACGGAAAGACCTACGCCACCCAGGAGGAGCACGATTACCGGTTGGGAGTCTTCAAGGCTAACTTGCGCCGGGCCAAGCGTCATCAGCTCTTGGACCCCAGCGCCGTCCACGGCGTCACGAAGTTCTCCGATTTAACTCCGTCGGAGTTCCGCCGTCAGTTCCTTGGGTTGAAACCGCTCAAGCTCCCAGCCGATGCTCAAAAAGCTCCTATCCTTCCGACCGAAAACTTACCTGAGAACTTTGACTGGCGCGATCACGGCGCCGTTACTGGCATTAAAGACCAGGTAATAATAAAATTTTAAGTTTTCAGTTATATGGATAATCCTTGTTTAACAGATTATTTAAAGATTTCCCATTTTTCTTTATGATGATTTTGAAAATTTTCATTGATATTTAGGGCTCATGTGGATCATGTTGGTCGTTTAGTACAACCGGAGCTATGGAGGGAGCCCATTTCTTGGCGACAGGCGAGCTTGTCAGCTTGAGTGAGCAGCAGCTTGTTGATTGTGATCACGAGGTTTCAACCTTTCTTTATTTTCTTTACTGCTTTTGAACTCTTTTGGCTGCAATTCTAGTGCTATAAATTTTGCTTAAAACTATTGGTGTTGATGGTGGACCGGTTGCTTTGACTACTGCCTTTAAACTCATATTGGGGTGTTTTTATCTAATCAATATCACCTCAACTAAGATAAGAATTTCGGGTATTTTGCAGTGTGATCCACAAGAATATGGTGCGTGTGACTCAGGGTGTAATGGTGGGCTGATGACCACTGCTTTCGAGTACACTCTAAAAGCTGGTGGGCTTCAGAGAGAGGAGGACTATCCTTACACTGGGAATGACCGTGGTCCTTGCAAATTTGACAAGAGCAAAATTGCTGCCTCTGTTTCTAATTTTAGTGTCATTTCCGTTGATGAGGATCAAATCGCTGCAAATTTGGTGAAGCGTGGACCTCTTGCAGGTAAATTTCATGCCTTTTTGAGTGTTGGGCATCTTCTGGTTTTTAGACTGAATCTAACAATGTTTGCTTCGGTGACTGCAGTGGGTATCAATGCAGTTTTCATGCAGACATATTTACATGGGGTTTCATGCCCATACATTTGTGGGAGGCATTTGGATCATGGAGTGCTTCTTGTAGGGTATGGAGCTGCTGGCTACGCCCCAATCCGACTTAAGAATAAGCCTTACTGGATCATTAAGAATTCCTGGGGAGAAAACTGGGGAGAGAACGGATATTACAAGATCTGCAAGGGTAACAATGTTTGTGGAGTGGACTCCATGGTGTCAACTGTATCTGCTATTACCCTGTAAATAAATGTGAAAGTATTAGTCAATGCCTAGGACTCCTAGATATGCTATGGCTTGAAACTGATTTTTACTTGCGCGTTCTTATTAAGACTTATGATTATGTATCTATATATGAAAAGGTATATTGGTAAATGGATGATAATTTCTCTGAGGCAGGCCAATGCCTGAATCGAAACATTAATTTGATTATTCTGTCATGTCGGATAAATGTGTTTACTTGTCTGCTCTTGCTACTGTAGGAATCAATTGTTACATTACATTGCATCACAATTATTCTTCGTTTTCCAATTAACAGACAAATCCACAACCACCAATGGTGTCTTAACAATTACAACATTTACTAAGTGGGCAAGTGAACAAAGATATTGTCAAACACGTGATTCCGCAGCTCTCTAAAGATTTCTAATCCCAGAAAGCAACTTCACCTATTCCTATACAAATATGTAATTTGCGACCCCAACTATGTTTCATTATTTTGTATCCTACCTTTTGGCTAATGAACAAATTATCATTATTTTTTTTTCTTTTCATTCATTTTCCTCGCTGAGTAATGCAAATGAAAATGGCTGAAATTTATAACCATCTCCTTCATAGAACTTATTCTGAAACTCCACCCAATGAAGCCTCAATGCGTGTAAGAATGCACTTAGGGTTTCCATCACTAATAGCACGCCAACTGTTGCGCATATGAATACAATTATACCAATAATAAGAATGATGATATTATTGAATCTGCAACCAATTCAAATGATAACAATTAGTCTTTTGTTTGAATACAAAGTATTTACTAATGTAAGAGAATGTGTTGAAAAGAAAAGTACTCACCCCCAGGCCAAAAGTAAAACCTTGTCGTAAAATACGCTTGACAGCTCTGAATGGGCTAGACTGTGAAATGTAAAATGAAAAGAATCAGTTGCAGTCAAGAGGCCTATCTTTGCAAGGAAGGGATATGAAGATCTTAAGTTGTTACAACCTACCTAAGAGCCCATAACCGCAGATATGAAGCTGTATTAGACACTGCTCCAAGCACAAATTCGATAGTATGTATGAGTTGGTGAACAAAGACCTCGCTGAACTCAAATTCTTCATGGCTATTGGAACCATGATGAAGTTCTATTTCAGCAGGGTCATCAAGGCTATCTAATAGTGCATAGGATTGACCACGGTGCCTCTACATCAATAAGAAATGATATAGTAAAGAATTCGACAGAAGAAATCAAAAGCAATTAAATTTTACAAAGCATGGGCTATGCAATGAAAGATATCATTTATAGAGGGAAAAAGAGTTTTGTCCACATACTTCATCATGTTGCTTCTTTAAAAGAAAAGGCTTTGGAAATAACATCCATGGCACAGAAACAAGAGCCGCTAGCAGTAACACAATCTGTCAAAGAATCAGAAAATCTATAAATCCATGTCAAATAGTTCAAGAGAAAACATTCCATAGTTATGAATACATGAATTAAACCTGGAGAAACTTTTGACCGAAAAAAAGCTGATTTTCACCAAGATCGTCTGTAGGACTCAAGAACATATATATCATCACGTGATAAAGATCAGCTTGAGAACCAGTGCACCATTTCACAACTATGAGGAGTGACAAGTATCCAAACAGACTGTTCAAAAATATCATTTGGGGAACAAATTGGTACCTAAACAATGTTACAATTTATTAAATAAATGTGTTAGTCAAAATCACTATATTTTGTGAAGGCAACCAACAAAAGCACATTGTCAAAAGAAAAACCAATGATAATGAAAGACAATTAGCATCTGTTCACAGAAATAATTAACAAAAACTTTGCACATTGTCCCAGGGCATATCAAGAGACAAGTACGTTCTTTACAAGTAGTTATAAATAAGTACTAAAGTGAGGTTTGATGACACTGTTGTGGTTACAGTGTTACCTTCTTTTCAATTTCTCTTTTGTTTTTGGCCAAGCAACTTCTTAGTATTTAAACTGAGATAAGCATTTTGCCAAGTATTCTACAAAATCAATCATTGTGACTCACCGAATGTTGAGTTCATTCTCGTAAAATTTTGCATTGAAGTAGCTCAAAATGATTCCAAGATTCATCTGAGCTACTCCAAGCAAAATTGACATCTTCATCTTCAATGAGTTAAGAAATGGTAGCTCACTCCGAGTACCATGCCACTTAGGATCCACACCAAAAGGATAAGTGGCACGTACTTTTACTAAACCTGCTGTAGAAGCATCTCTGCAATGCAAAGAGATGAATGCGAGTAATTCACAAGGGAGGACAAAAAAAATTTCAGCTTCTGTCAGTATGCTCTATCATACAGACAAATACCTACCTGCAAGAAGGATCACGGCATCCATAAGCAGAGGGTCCAAATAGCTCAAACGGGACTGAAAAAAATTCATTATATATCAATCCTGTGTAGATTGAGAACAACGCCATCATCATAATAACATAGCGACCACCAAAAATCATTTCTGTGATGTCTCCGAGTTTCTGTTGTGGAAGAAAAGAAAATAAAAATTAAGTGTAGAAGAAACAGTACAATTACCAAGAACATGAAGCGCATTGGCAAAATTAACAGGAAGCTATTCACCAGTTACCTGACTAGAAAATTTCTTTTCTCTGATTATGAAATATGATGTTGCCAAAAGCAGGCATATACCATGGCCCCAGTCACCAAACATAACAGCAAAAAGAAAGGGGAATGTGATGATCGTGAAGACACCAGGATTTGCTTCCTGATACTTTGCAATCCTAAAATAATATTAACTTAGGTCAGTTCTTTTCCCCAATAAGTTAGTTTAGAAATGGCATGTTAACAAGCTAAGCAAATATGCCATAGCAATAGAATGTCTAAACTAAGAAGAAAAGTTCTCTTATGCAACTGAGGAGTCAGGACATGGACAGCCAGAGACAATACATTATGAATTTCAATAAAGCCAGTTTATCTCCTTAAATGCAATAGCAGCAACTATTAAATTGACTAACCCATATGCATCCACGATTTCTTGAAAAGCAGAAGTAAATTTGTTGGTGTGGAAATAGGTTGGAGGTGATTCCTTTGTCTGGAGAACATGAAATATGGCCCCAACTTGTGAATTGCTATCAACGGTTGCCTGCTGTAACACATTTTGAATCTGCAAAATCAAGCCTAAGATGATTAGATTTTCATTTTTCAACTTGGTTAGTGCAATTAAGCAGGAATGCTATGCAGCAGAGAAGAAATGGTTACAGGTTCAAAAAACAGACCTTGCTTGTTGCAAAAACAGGGCACCAACCTTCTGCAACAAGACATTTTTTTGTAACATCTATGCTGAGCATGTTCAAAGTGTGATATATGGATTTGTCTTTCTTCACCTACATACATTAGAAAAAAACAAGGTTCAGTGAGTTAAGAAAGCATAGAGTTCAAAAGAACTCAAAATAGGTTAAGCCAGCCAAAGAAACTGACATGCAACCATACAGACATGAAGTTAAAATATAGATGGAAGCATATGCTTTAATAAAGAAGCAATAAAATCAATTTCAACAAACCAAAAGGCTCCACTGCTCAAAGTGATAGGCAATTGTCTGTAACAAGTTGCTTTGGTGCACAAGTCCAACATCAATAGTAGTTTTAAGCTCTTCAAGTCTTCCAGATACCTATACATAAGAGTGGTTAAAAATTCAGATTGTTCTTTATTTGACAAGAAAAACTGTAGACCCTGGCACCCATTCGATGAAGCAAAGTACAACGATAAAAGTACACAAAATCTGAAACTGCAAAATGCTCACATAACAGGTTAGAGCTACAACTGGTTATTATGTCCAAACATTAAAAAAAAAAAGGAGCTCTGTGGAACCTTTTAATATTATCAAGACCTATGCATATCATTAACTTATTATCATCTTTCAGCATTATGTCATAGGTGGTTTCCTTTCAACAATGCTACCCTGCTCAAGGTGCTTATTTTTGCTTCTGTCACAACTTTAGAATTAGGCTTTGCCTTCTATTCTTTTAACCAAAGACAACAATCTTATTCAGACCTCCACAAGAATTAAAATAAGGTAAAAAACCAATGCAGGCCAACAAACAAAATAAAGACTCCTCTTCAGGAACAAATTTAAATACTAATTCCATCATATAGATTTAGACTAATTGATGATTTCCAGAACATCATAATTATTTCACCCCCCAAGCCCTTTCAAACAGAAAGAACTAGAGAGAGAGAGAGATGCATAGAAACAAGAAAGAAAGTAACAACAAAACTGCTTGCTCTATCCTCAAGCTTCAAACTCCATTTATATGTGATTCCTGATTCTCCTGAATACAAAAATTGTATAAAGCATACCTCTGTAATGATCTGAAATTGTCTGCCCAGATCCTCTGTGAATTGGTATCTGTTTGCTCCAAAAGCTTCACAAATTTTCACAATTTTGTTCCTTGCTCTTTCACCAGAATAAAAGACAACAAACACGTTTTTCTCAACCTGTAATTGCAAATAAAACAGTAAAGTTCTCTCATCTCTGAATATAAAACTGATGCAAAAAAGCAAAACAAGCATGATTAAAAGGAGATGATTACAGTAACACATGGACTTATAGACACAAGTAGCAAACTGATGTCATACAAACAAAACTTCTAGGTGAAGACGGTAATTAAAAAAAAGGTATGCATTAATAGAACCATAGGTGAAGGACACTCTGAGAAATTCTAGATCTATAATGGTAAATACAGGTATTAACCTTCTCCCCGGATGCAGGATCAGTGACAGGATCTTCAACTACAGATTGCTTTAAAAAGACATTCCCTCTGGTAGCCCGAAACAGAATTCTTTCAAAAGCCAGTG
The DNA here is from genome assembly GCF_047325235.1 of Durio zibethinus. Lineage (NCBI taxonomy): Eukaryota > Viridiplantae > Streptophyta > Magnoliopsida > Malvales > Malvaceae > Durio > Durio zibethinus. The sequence goes on from NC_143162.1 coordinate 37,201,660, forward strand.
ATTTCTCTCTTAGGACAAGACCACTGACATATCCCAGCTTAACTTGCTTTGATGGATCAGTGACCATTTCCTATAAAATAACCCTAAGAATCATTAAAGAAAAATAAAAGGCATCAGTAATACTAATATAGAAAATGCACAAACTGAAACTATACTTGCTCCAGTAACAATGGACTGTCAATGGATCCTTCACCCCTTTGCTGAGCTTCAACTTCTCTCTGCTTAGCTGCAGCACTGCTCTGAGCTGAGTGAAAAAACTCACCAGCCTGACATAAGAAAACAATACCACTGTAATCAATCATTATGGAATCATAAGGCTACTTCTATAAGTTACGTAGAAAGGTGATAAGCCAATTATACGGAAATATGGAATTAAAGATTTTCGCTTCTACTGCCTTAATAACCAACAAAATGCAACCAAGCAACCAAGAGATGTCGGCATACCTTCTGCACAACTAGCTTATATTCTACTAGTTCATTGTAACTTTGTTGCAACTTCTCATGATTTGCATTCATCTCTATCAACTCAGATTCAAGCTCTCCAAGTTTCACCTAGAAATCCCACATGTAAAGTTACTTTTCCATAGAACAAAGAAAATGTTAAAATCCAAAGCAACCGTTATACCTCTAAGTTGTCTAAATCAACACTGTCATTCATTGCAGATCTAACCGAGGGTGATAAACCAGCCTTCGTCATCTGATCCTTGAAGAAACGTAGCTTGCGTGCCATTTCCCCACATCTCTTGATCTGCATGATAAAATAACACATTAAAGTACAATAAATTTCCTAAAATTAGCATATATCTCCAAGTATTCATAAGATTTTATGAGGTCATATCCTGGCAGAGTTTCTCATCTAACATTCCCAATAATTTCCGCAAATTTATGTAATATATGCATTTTATAAGAATGAAAATTTTCAAATTAGGATTCAAAACGGCCATTTGAGGGCAGAATTTCATGAAAAGATAAATTAAAATTGTGAAAATAAAGGCTGACCTGTGAAGCGTATGTTCGTTGGAACGGGCTCTTCTCTGAGTTAAGCTGCAAGGAAAAAATTCCAAAGAAAATTAAGTGAATCTAAAACACATTAAATCTATAGATTTTTCAACGATAATTCAAAATTCAAAAAGAAAATCAAGAAATTGGAAGAAACTAACGTCTTTGAATTGAAAGAAGCCGAGATCACCGAGATAAGAGATGGTGCGATGAGCTGATTCAATCGGGATGATGAGTTGCACCAATTGCATTGGCTCCGACCGCAGCAGATCCATCGTCGGACGCTGTCTTCCCTCTCCCATTATTTTAAAGATCTAAGAATTATTCACAATTGTTCTTACTTTTATTATAAAAAATTAAATCTATATGCAAAATGTATGATGTATGTAAAGGGAGATTCGTAGCCGAAGAAAATTCGCCGGAGATCGATCCTCAGGCGTCTCACGACCACGGGTGAATGAATTTGCTTGTTCGTTTATGCCTTTTTCTTTTTTTTTTTCATGCCTTCCGTTTATAATGTTTCCGTTTCACCGTCGTTTCACGCGCTTGTTTTAGTGGACGGTAAAGAAAATTGAACATTTACTAAACAGTGCCGGTGCAATGGAATGTCATCAACTTTTAACGGTCCCGTGATATTTTGCTATGCAGATCGAACTGTGGAATATAAAAGTCAGCGGTTGGTCAACTGGCACGTCCTTTTATGAATTTCAATCAAGAAAATTTTTAAACCAAAATTTTTTTTTTAATTTAGGAAGAATATTAAGAGAGAATTTGAAGTATCTGAAAATTTTTCTTAAAATTGACTTAAAGATGTGGGTTTTTTAAATTCATCTTAATATTCTCTCACTTTATTTCACATGATGACAATAAAAAATAAATTTTAAAATATAAAATACTTTTTAATTTAACTTTAATATTTTTTTATTTTACATATTAGTAATAATATCCATACATTTTTATAAATTTAATGATATCCATATTTCAAATTTTAATTTGTGTTATTTTTAATATTATTTTTTTATAATTATTTTTTATCTAATCAAATTTTTTAAAAAAATATTTATTCACACAATAAACTATGTGTGCTGAATTTTTTAATTAATACATTTTAAAATATTTTTATTTTTAAAATCTTTAAACTTTTATGTCCAAACTCATTAAGGAATTTTTTTAAATTGGAGAGAGAATTTCTCCAAAATAAAAAGAATAGAAATTTAAATAGAATGGACTTTTTTCTTCTAACCCAAATAAATTGTTGACATATGGGCCCAAGAAGACCGGGTAACGATTATCATTAAAATTTATTTTTTTGTTTTTTTTGTTTTTTTTTTTTTTTGCAAACAAAGAACAAATCATGTTTACATATTCACGTAGGCTTTAATGCTACTTATGTCACGGGTTCATACCATCAAGAGTTTTTAATATATATATATGTATGTAATATGCCTATCATTAAATAAAAAAATAATGTTAGTCATAAGAATTTAAATCTTATAAACATAAATCTAAAAAAAATATTCACTAATTATTCAGCCTTGTACTCGTATATCAAAAGAAAATCTAAAGGTTCACTTAATATATATATATATATAAAAGTAAAGTTACGATCGGAAATTAAATCCTTACGCCTCAGAGAGTGTAGCCTGCAGTGCATGCTGTGTGAGCTTAGCTTTACATGCAAACAGCAGGCCAGCTATCTTTTTTGGCATGGAAAATCCCAACGATTTTACATCCTCATGAAAACAAAACCGAGTTTTGGACCACAATTTTGGGGCCGATCGAGCAACACAGCCAAGAAGCAAAGTGGCTAGTCCGAGCGCAGTAGATTCGCATGCCGCTGGCGACGACCTGTCATATGCCAAAACCTTACTTCCCAACCCTATACTGCCTATTGTCGGAAACCCTAAAACTACTGGACACCTCTACTGCCCTTGTTTTCTCCCATTGCTTTGTAAGGATGAATAGGGACCAATCCTCTCTTTTTCTCCTGTCGATTCAACAATTTGGGAAGTTTCTGTAAAGAAACATATCAGCACTCTCGCTCTTGATGGTTAATGATTACGCCAAACTTAGTTAGCTTTCGTCAGCTAATGGGAGCCTCTTTTGTTTACTCTCAAATTAATATAGCCAAGATGAGATGATCTTCTCTCTCAATTGTCTCAATGTTGAAAAGCAACAAAGCATGTTTTCCGATTTAATTCTTGTTTCCAAGAAAAGAATCTTGTGATTTATGACTTGCTTGTTGCTTACTAGAATGATTAAGGCAGATAATTAATCATTAATCAAAACCAATTGAATGCCGATCGATCTTACCTGCTAATTACGAGACACACATCAAATTAGGTTTCAAGCTGATGGGTTATATGGTTTGAGAAGGGATGGAAGTCATTCCATTGAAGAATTAGGTACCATGCATATTCTTAAGATGCATCTAATGTTGTCATTCTTTCGGATGAATATTCTTAGAAATTTTCCCCATCCCACATGCAAAATATTTTTAAAAGATTAATCACCAACTATGAATTTAATTGCCTCATCGAATATGTTAATATACGGTGCTTTCTAATACATAATATTACTTTTTAAGACTTATTCTTTTAAAAAAATAATAAAATCATTAGTGTAATATTAAAAATAAGAGTCAAAATTGTAAAAGGTGAAAATAAAACAAAGTTAAATGAGATTGGAAAGTGGTACTGATAATTAATAAATTTCATTCGAACAATTTTAAGATGATTTATTAGGGATTAACAAGTAGGTACTTACAAGTTTACTAAATTCAAATTTAAATGTGGACATGTACATGAAACAACAGCCAAGATTAAAAATACTTTTACTATATTTAACTTTATAAAATCTATATAATATATATATATATAATTCAAAGAATAAATGGAAGGAGGAGAACATGACAAAAAGGAGCATATAAAGTATTACTTACAGAGAAATTAATACTAGGATACGAATCAATTAAGTTTGGACAGCTTTTAAGGTTGGGGAAATGGCCTTGGGCTCTAAAACAAATAATCATAAATATTTGCTCTTACTAAGGTTAAGGTAGGTGAGGCACCGCACCCCATTAAATTTTACCCACTGTCTTGTTTGATATTATATACTTTGCTTGAAAAAGGAATTGGTTTTTTTTTTTTTTGAAATAAAAGGAATAGGTTTCTTAATTCTCTCAAATATTGCACATAATTAGTCTCTAATCTCTATTTAAACTTTAGATTAAGGTTTTCTCTTCAAGGTGAGAGTATATTTACTCATGATACTACTATTCGAAACTTTAAGGTTGGACTTGCACTTTATGTTACAATTATTTTGTCATTATTCATGATGTATGAAAAATATTACGAAATAAAACTCAAATAATTTAATTTCATTAATTTATATAATTATTTTTAAGAGATGATATCGTAAATTTAGATTTGCCCACATCCAAAAAAGTGGACAAACAGATGCCGTGAAACTTAGACCTCTATTATCCAAGAGAATGCAAAAAAAAATAAATAATAAATAAAGCATTAGCATTAGCATTAGCATTAGCTAGCCATGCATGCCGCTAAAGTATTACGTTTTGCCTCGTCTTCCCAAGAAAAAAAATACTTTTCATATTAAGATAAGAAATCCCAATTACTACTATGAATTCTATGCTTTAGGAACTAAAATTTGTTAGTAATTATCAAGATCTGCATAAAATAGCATGAGGAATAGTTGAAACTACATGTGTTTTATTGCGGGTGTTGAAAAAGGCAAAGGAGGAAAAAGAATCAATCAACCCCCTATGAATCTCCTAGCAAAACGACATTCTAAGTACCATTTTAGAGTTTTGTCAAGTATATATAGTTGCTAACTTGGTTAGATCCTATTATAATTCGAACAGCGGCATTCAATTATAAATGGACCGTCTACATTAATTAAATCATAATTATACTTAATTGATTAACCAATAAGCATTATGATTTAATTTGACCATCGACAATAAATGAAAGTTAATTACAGCATTAACGGCAATACAATCATCTTATTCCTTACAGCTAAGCAAAAAATTAGGGAACTAAATTTATTTGCCTTTTTGTTTGTTATAAGAAACCATAATTTGAAAATACAAAAAGAGATTGCATGCATGTACTTAGATTTTAACTTTAAACTTATTGGATATTACTTTTTAAAAATAATTACATAAATTAATTAAATTAAATCTTACGTTCAAATTTGATTTTTTTTAAAGCAGTAACTTGTAAGAACAATTTAATTTTACTTCGAGATTTTAAACAGTAATTAATTAACCTGGACTACATTAAATTATATTTTGCATAGTAATTTAGCATGCAGAAATTTCTATAATAACCTAATTGATACGCTGAATTATACTGATGAGAGAAACCCCACTAAACAAAGTCCAGAAAAGGATAATAATAATAAAGAGCACTAGGAAAATATAGACTAACTCAATGACAAGACAATAGAAACTCACGCGTAATATTACTGTTCTAGGTTCTAACCCTGATATAATCATCAGAAAGAAAGTTAACAACTTGTTCCCTGGGTCGATAGAATCAAACTAGACGTGCTAGCTCTTTCATTTCAATAACTATAGCTTTGCATCTCTCTTACATTTATGTGGTGAAAATAACAGAAAACCTGGTAAAAACTGTCAAATTATTAGTGACAAAGATCAAGAAAAGCAACTTGCACTCTTATCTTTCATGTAATGGAATTGATGCAACGTCCACGGTTGAGGAGCAAAACAGCTTTTTTGTTGGTCATTGTTGTTTTATTCGAAACCCTCATTTTATTTGGGTTGCAGCTTTCGGCCTCAAGGTTGTGAATCTTGACTTCTTCTCACTCTTCCCTTTATCTAATTTTTGTGCCTATTCACTTTTTTTTTTTTATCATGTGTTAAAATGAATTATTCTATATTTAATAAATTTTCAATATTTTATAGTATTATATTTAAATTGAGATCCTTCTCAATTAGTTTTAAATTATATACTTAACATAATATCAAAGTCAATATTTCTTTCTACTATCCTTTTCTAATTTATCATATAAAACATTTTTTATTTTCGCATATACGTGATAAAAGTCAGTTAAAATAGATTATCTTACATCTAATAAATTTTTAATATCTTATAATTTTATATTCGGATTAACCCTTTCATTTACTATCAATTGAATGTATAATAATAAGTTCAATCCAACCTATGAATTCTTGACCAGTCTCAGTTTTGAAAATCGAATAGTGCAATTACATCCTTAGTACATTGCAGGATAAATTAAAAAAGTGCAACAGGAAATGAAGATGTAAGGAAAAATAATGTTGCTTCTAGGTCAAGTAGGCTATAATTTCATTATTTCCTCTATGGCATACATAAAATCCAGCTTGAATCTTTTCCTACAAGTTTATTTTTCCTACAATCTAAGATTGTGTTCTTTCCTATTTGTATATTTAAGCATCGGCCTTGGGTATAAATGCTAGTATCATTCATTTCATGGACAAGGTTATGAATCCTTAAACACTCCATGATAAAAAAAAATAAAAATAAAAATCTTTGAATCTCCAATTCCCTAATAAAAAACTTACATGATATAACAAATCAATCTACTAAAGGTCCAATTTATAATAAAAATGCATTGAACAATCTCTGATCACAGCCTACATGAGCTTCCTCCCTTATAGTTGATTACTACAAATGATAATAAAACTAAAAGCAGCGAAAACAACATCGCATCAAAAAAGTTCATCAGTTAAGGGTGCAACATCATCTTCATGATTGAAGATGATCAGAGCACATGTTTTTAAGTCAGAAATTACAAGACTTAGCATAATCTTTCTGTTTCTTCCCCATGTGATAATTCTAGAAGCCTACAAACAGAAGCATCTCTCTAGATATCCATTAACTCCTTCGTACGACCTTGGCCTAGATCATTAGTCTCAGACTAAATATAACATAAATCACATGCACATAGATGCAGAGAAGCATTAAAAACTATCGGCTAATGAGCAACGGTTTCCATTCTAGCAAAGGGTCACATCCATGCACGTCTATTTAAGTAGCTGAATTTGATTTTCTTTTGCAGAAATGAGTAGCTGATATAAATGCCCAATAAAACTTAATATGTTTACGTATAAAAAGTTTGACAATATACGAACAAGATACGTACATTCTATCAGAAAAAGAAAGAGAGGGAGATAAAATTTAATGGTTTTGCTTTTTGGAATTCATTGCCAGGTTTTCATTTGCCAATGCATGAAAGATTTGTAAAGCTGTTTCATGCGCTTCCCTTTTTTCTCTCTCTTTCTTCAGGAATTCCTTAGAGAGAGTTAAAAATTTAAAGGAGAAAAGGGTTCTAAAATTCTTTGCTTAGCCGAACACGAAACCTAATTTTCTCGTCCCATTTCCATCTGCCAAGCAAACGGATAAATGGGAAAAAGCGAAGTCCTCAACACCAAAGCAGATTCAAGATCAATCAAATGCACAAAAAGAAGAAAAAATGTTTTAAAAATCCATAAAGAAATCCAATATGAAACCAAAAAATAATTCACACCCAAAAAAGCACTCATCCACATGCTATACTAAGTACACTCAAATCGAAAAAAAAAAAAACAAAGGACTGCTTTTACTCATCGATCGGATAAAAAAACAACCATGGAAATCTGAATTGAAATTCGAAAACTAAAACCAACATCCCCCAATATCATATGCATTCTCAGTTTCTATTCTCATTCAAATTCTATGCTGTCTACTTCGGTGGGTGTTAACATTTAACAATACTAGAGTAAAAAAGGACCACAAATGACAATGAGAGCTAGAGACCAACAATCAAGAGTCGTTTCGGACAAAAGAAAGTTTTTGTTAAAAAGGAAGGGTCTCCTCCTATAGAGAGAGTGGAACATTTGGAGACAGGCCTGTAAATCAAGACCTCGGAGGTGGGAAGAATTGCGTACCAGCAATGAAAGCGTTAAGTGGAGCTGGATAAAGAGAAGGGTCAAGCATACTTGTTCCTGGATTGCTCGAAGTAACAGCGGTGGTCGTTGTAGCAGCTGCACCAGTGGTAGCTGCTGCTGTGATGAGATTGAGTTGCTGAGAGGTCTCACCACCACTTGTGTAACGACTTTCTGGGCCTTGATCGTAGAGAATTCCTTTGAATACATGCCCTGAGATATTCACAGCCGTTTGATAAGCGAACTCCTCGTCTACATCGTCCATAGCGCTTACTTTTACACAGCGGAAGACTGCTGGAGAACTCACTTCAGGAGGGAATTGACCCAGTTCCAACCCTAATTTTCAAAGTCAAACAAGAAAATAAAAACCAAATCAATCAAGAGCTAAAAATCCTTACTAAAATGAAGAGACGAGAATAAAGAGGTTTTCTTTGAATTTTTTTCCGAATATTATGCGACTTTTCGTCAATTTCATCAACAAACAGGGCAGAATTAATGCAAAAAGAAGAAAAGCAAAGGAAAAGCAGTTGGGTTGGTGACTATGGAGGTGGACTTTCTTACACGCAAATGATACGGGCTTGTTGGGGTACTAGTACTGCTGGAAGTCATGGGAATTCCTCAAGATCTTACCAAATTAAACTTTGTATAGCAAAGTTTGCAATACACGGTTCTTGAAAATTCTCCATCATAGACCTTCCAAGATATCATTTCAAAGAATATATCAATCTTGCTTTGATGTTAGTTTCTTTTTTCCTGTGTGTTTTGTTTTGGTTTTGTCTTTGTTTGTATTGTAAACAACAACTTTACCTGACGTAGTAGGGGATAAACGAGTGCAGGCAAGAGAGGGAGCACCTTGATTCTCTCTCTGCCTTTTTGGATTCTCTCCTCGAAACTGTTGTTGGTGTTCTTGTTGATTTTGCTGCTGCTGTGTTTGTTGCAAAGCTGCGAGTTGTTGTTGCCTCTCTCGCCTTTTAGCAGCAGGAACCCAAGTACTCTTAACGTGAGTTCGGCACTGAAACCCTCGGCTTTTGCAACAAGTTCTGCATCTCAAATGTGCACAATCTTTCTTAGCTTGGTTTCCACAATCTTGACAGTTCATGCCTCCTTGTCTCATAACCGTAAAACCTGCTGATCTCGAAGACGACTCATCAGAGAGGTTAAACCCACTAGTTCTTCGACTAGGACCCGCTCCAAACGAGTAGTTGTTCACGTTTTGCTGTTGTTGATAATAATACTGTGGCCATATCTCAAACCCTTTGTTGTAGATCTCCTCGTTTCTGTACAAATACAGGTTCTCTTCTTTATCTTCTCCTTGTTTGTTTACTGCTGCTCCTTCTCGTCCACCTAGATAGAAGAAGCCAGCCATCTGTTACACCCAAAAGCAGAAACCAACCTCAATTGGGACCAAAAATCCATAGCAGAAACACCCTATTTAGTACCTCCTCCCCACCCCCAGATCACTAGTGTGATGAGCTGGTTGGATTTTCCCCGGGGTCTTTATGGGTTTCAACTGTGGAAGCTTTTTCTGGTGGGTTTTTAAAGACCAGTGGTAGTCTACGAGTGTTTGTTGGGGGGGATTTGTTTTGACCCGATCTTTGTTGTTTCCGCTATGTCTGAACCCTGATCGACCCCCCGACCCCTCACCCTGAATGACTAGAATTTAATTAGAATAGCCGGTTCTTCTTCTCTGATCTTTGGGCTTTCACCTTTTGAGGTTAAAAACCTTTTAGATTAAGATTTTCTTTTTATAGGATAAACCGAACAAAAATAAGGATGGCTTCCTCAAGTTATCCCCCCAATTGTCTCTCTCCCCTTTCAATTCCGAGCAATAATGGCTCGGAATTAGAGTGCCTGCAACGCCGCCATGAGAACTGCACCGCGCTCTCTGCTACCCTCTCACCTCATTTATGACAAAAACCATTTCTTTCTCTTTCTATCTCTGTCTAAAAAACCTTGTTATAAATCTCCGGTTTTTGTTGAGTAATGTAAGTGAGAGAGAGAACAGAAAGGCAAAGATGCAAGAAAATTTACTCACAGGGCACTTCTCTACAGTTCTCTTCCAGTTTCAATGAATCTAATCAACTAAAGGTTTGAATCTCCGCCGTTGCATGTCCATCGTACGTTCCCTGTCCCCCCACGTGGCATGGGGTCAGCTTTTCCCTATTCTTCCTTGCACCGGAAAACCCGCTAGTACTTTTTCTGACTGTCCCCGTAATAGGGATTTATTTTTCCTTTTTTTTTTTCTTTATCTTCTAATATGACCAGCAATCTAATTCTAACATTAAAAGAAAAACCAAAGCGTTACCCTTTTCATTTTCTTTAAGTGTCACAGACAGAGATATCCCTTAACATCCGTGACAAATACCAAATCCGACGGTGAAAGACTTGCCTGTCACCAAATGAAATATTTGCGTAGTGAATAAATCAATTCGGTGTCTATTTTTCTCACCTGCTCTCGTGCGGGTTTTTATTTTATTTTTAATTTAATTTCCCGTCAATGCCTCGTATTCCCCTCAAAATTCTTCATGCAATCATTTTATCATGACTCCAAAATCACATTTTTCACAATTTCTTTTCATTAAAAAAACTAAATTAAAATATAAAACCATTCCGTTTCAGCCATATAGGTCAACACCTTTGAAGTTGTATTCAATAGAATTAGGTTTATTTTACGAATATCAAAGTGATTACATGCAAAATTCAATTTTGTTGAAAATTAATTCAATTTATTATTAAATAATATTTAATAAATTTTGAATTCAAATTTAACATAATACTTTTTTATTTTCAAATTATAATTTTTTGGTAAAAAAAAGTGGCTATGCCTCATGAATGAATGATGAAAATAATATGTTGGTATGATTTTCATTTTGCTTCACATTACTTTCATGTGATTAATTTGAACAATATGATTAAAAACTTTATATTATTTTCTAAGTTCACATTTGATTGATGGATTGAGGTGTGGCAAGACACAAAAGTTTATATTTTTGTTGGAATGTATTTTTCATGTGATGGAGTATTTTTGGTAAAAATAATGCAACTTTTTCTTTTTTAGTGATGATTTCTTCTCCCTTTCACATTCAAACGTATTATCATTTTTAATTTTATGGCTAGACTCTTGATTTATATGGGACGATAGGTAGCAAGATTTTTTGTTTTTCTTTGGATAAAAGATGATATTTTATATAAATCAGTTACGTTACGAAACAAAAAATATATATTTTTCACCACTTAATTAATAAACATATTCTTTTTTCCATTACTAAAATTTGATTTTTTTTTTTTGTTCATTGCCTATACATGAAATTTGCTAATTAGTACTTTTATTACTCTTAAAACATGAGTTGATTCTTTTAAAAATGATTATATGATAACTATTGAAAATAATTTATTATTATCATTTTTTTCATAAAAGAGTTGTCAATTAATTGTAAAATTTAAAAGAATTGGGGACGAATAAGCTTTTTTCTAGGTTTTAACAAAAATCAATTTTGTACGAGCAATGCCCTTCAACTTTCATATCTCAATAAATAAAAATGAAAAAAAAAATCATAACCTAATTCTAAATTAACCCACAATAGTAATCAATTACTAAACCCTTTCAATTACTAATTGATCATCATTCATTCACATTATTTTAAAACTACGAGATTCTAGATTCAAGTCTCATTTTATAAGTTTGATTGTTTAGTTATATTTTAATTTATTTTTTTGAAAGAACTTGTACATTTTTTCAAGGAAAAAGATTTTACATATTGAATTGACCTTGTAAACGGCAAGAAAATAGCTAATTACAAATGTAATATGAATTCAATTAAGTCATGCACCAACCGTTCAAAGCCATCCAAAATTTTTTCTTCTCTTAACCAGTAAATATTCTAATTTGGTAATTGATCATTCAGTGATTGTAACTTAGTTATGATACAATAAATAATTATTTAAATGATTACATTAATATAATATTTGATTATGATTATAATTTCAAAAAAATAAAAAATAATAATATATGGTGGTACGTGTTATAATTGTTCAACCTTATATAATATACACTTTAGAATATACGTGTGTATAAAAAGACTTGAAAAGAGCAGACAAGGACCGCAATATTGTCATGACCTTGAATATTTCAACATTTTTACACTAACGTTTACCATAAAATTAGGAAAAATCGTGTCCCTAACTATGTTCTTTTTCTTAAAAAAGAAGGTTGGATTAAAAATTATAATAGATATTGTGATTTGAAATTTAAATCACTGTATATCATTTTATAAAAGTAGTTGCATTATCAAATTGTGTTTAATTTTGAATTATTACTTATATTTCACATACATATATATGTATCGACATTCAATAAATGATAAAACTTAAATCTTTAAATTTTAATTAATAAATACACTTATTAGATCTGTTAAAGTTGAAACCATATTATAGTTAAATAAAAATCGTAGTGCCAAACTGGAAAATGACTTCACTACCCCTGGACCAAAGTGACCTCATAATCGAACAATCACGTGGAACCGCGTGAAAGTAGCGGCCACTAATTATTGGATCTTAAACTAATTAATCAATAATAATTATGATTATGAACAGGTACGGTCAGTGGCCTTAGTCCCCCAATCGGACACCACCGCCGCTTAACAAACAGGCTTTGTCTTGCCTAATCAAACTTTTGTTATTATAAAGTAATCTTGATAATTATTAATCATATTTTTTTTCCTTCGGTTAAAGTGCCTTTAAATTTTGTGTGAGTATAATTCTTGAATAATTTTAAGAAATTTTTTATAAAAATTTGACGTATCAAATTTTTATTTTTGAAATATTATTCACAAAAATTGAACCTAAATTAACAATTTTTTTTTCTTATCAACCGATTAACCTGTTGTGTGTCGATGATTATAAATTATCTTTGAAAAAAAAACCTTCAAACTTAGTTTAAGTTTGAATTTCACAACACCTTCCATAAAATATAATTAAATTCATTACATTATCAATTGAATTTAAGTATCAATTTTAATAAATTTTTTTTTAATATAATTTTTTTGTTAAATTTTTTAATTATAATTATAATAATTTATTTTAATCATAATTATAATAATTTTTAGTATTATTTTCAATTCTACTGAAATTAATTTTATTGTCATTCAAATGGAACTTTAATTAATCTAAAAAAATTGTCAATGGAAAAAGTTGCTAATTTTTAATGCTAATTGTAATTAGGGGCCCGAGGCAATGAACCTTTTGTTTCCTTTACTGTGGACTCTCTTTACATTGTTTTTTTCTTGTCTGCATTGGCTAATATTCGATTAGATTAGACTGTTTATTTCAATATAGTAGCAGACATGGAGCTCCTAACTTTGATGAAAAATATTAGGGCTGATGCTGATGATCTCCTTATTATTTTTAACTAGGGAGTCTAAATTGCCTTTTTCTGAACACCAATGAAAAGAACTACTACTACTACTGCTGCTACTTACTACATATCCCTCTTCGAGGTACGATGAAAGCTACGTTCTTTTGCAGCAGAGGAGTGCCTGGATTTCATGTTGCAGAAGGCTCATCCAAAATTTGAGGAACCTAACCAGCCTTTTTCCCCTTTAAATGTTCTTGATTTTCGATTCCTTATTTTCTTATTTTATACGTAATTTTGCTCTAAATAATCTTTAATGGAACACTAACTCTAAACCAGTTGAGAAATTAGGTTATTTTTTGTTACATGGCTGTGATTGGTTGTTTATATTTAAAGAAAAATTTGACTTGATTGCTCTATCATGCCTACCCTGGGGTGTTGTAATTCTCTATTGGGTATTAGATTAGGGTTGGCTAATGGGTTTAACTCCTTTCAAAAGGTTCTTTGGGACCTCATTGAGCCATTAAAGAGAAACTTATTATCTGCAACTTGTACTAATTTAGGTTCTTTTTGACTTTATTGTAGAGATTAGGGAAGTTATCAAAGTCATTTTCAATGGAGTTTATCATCATGATGTGTCACTTCTCACCATTATTTATTTTTTATATACTTTTGTTTATCACATCACATATATATTTATATTTATATTTATATATCAATATAATGAACAAAATGAAAGCCAACTATTATATTGTCCATGAGCAATGAGAGTTTTAAAAGTTAACCCAAAATTCAAATTTAATTTAATTTATTTATATAATTATTTTTAGAAATTAATATTTAATAAATTTAATATTTATAATTTTTTATTTTCAAATCTTAATCACTCTTGTAATTTTTTTAATGTAATTTACATGTTTATCCAATACCAAATGAATGAATATATCTGCTTTGATTAATATAACCATACAAGTACTTTTTTTGCCTTAAATCATTTCCTAATTTTATTTTTTTGTCAATCAAACTCATCTTTACAGATTATATTTTAGATTATTATTTATGGGTTCAAATTAAGGTAAAACTTTTAATTTCTCATACTATCATTTTAAAAATTAAGAATGAAAGTTGAATTTGATTTATCAAAGCAAACATATAGGAACCAAAAAAAAAGCACAAATTAAAAGAGAGATTACAGTGGATAACATAGCATCCAAATTTGAGTTCCAGATAACGATCCAATAGCCTCAAATTGAGTGAAAGTTAAGCGGCTATACAGAAGTAAGCAAACCATCCGTTGTCAAAAGTGAAATAAATTCGACATAACGCCAAAATGGGTATAATATAAAGATAAAAGGGGAGGCCAAGACATGAAAGAGTGAGAGAAAAAAAGAACAGACGTGGGTTTTAATTGGAGATTGAATGATGTGTGTGTCTCAATAATTGTGTCCCTGTCTAATTTCACTCTCGAGCCCTGCGCTTGCTTTCTGCTGGTTGACTCTCTCAGGGCCATGGTTTCCCATTCAACACTTGAATTTCCTTTGTATTTTGACATTATTGCATTATGCAAACGGTCGAGTTGCACTCGAAGCAGCTCTCGAGTAATTATCAATTATCAAACATTAAATTTGATTTTTGATATTAAAAATTTTAACATTACTTTTTTTTTTATCATCAACACAATTACTTTCGGTTTTTTTGGGATATTTTAATGATAGAGATCTGATGTTTTGGAGTAATATTGATTCGATTTTGTTTTTCATTCACGAAGGTGGGACTAGTCATCTCGTTTCATCATGAACTCGACAAAGCTAAGCTTAGCCATCCATTTAGCAAAAGACTCAATAATCATTTGATGGTTTCTATATGCTCTTTTTGATCTCTCATTACTGATCATTAGCTTTCCGTCCTATGGAAAGAGAAAAAATAAAGGGAAAGACAAAAGTGTTCATCAAAGCCAAAATTTTTGTTGTTCAAAAGATTGAACAATATGACCTACGAAAGACCTATATATCAGACATAAAATAGAACTATAAAAACTGTATTTTCACTATATTTCTATGGCGTTTGAACATTTTCTTGACCCCAAAAAGTTTTTAAAGGAAATGAGGAGAATAACAGTTATATATTTAATATGAAAGAAAAGAAAGAAAAACCCTAAAAGTTCAAAAGAAAACAGTGAGAATTTGGAAGAGGGTTGGGTCGAGTCACGTCAAACTAGACTTACCATCATGGTCAGATGATGCTCGCCAACTTGGTCGTTGAATAGAAAGAAAATCATCAAATCAAAGAGTATACAAACTTGGGGATTTTTTTTCTTGGGGTCTTCAATGACCTTTTATGAACAAAATATATACACTTGAAACCACCTTTCACTAGTTTAATTTCCAATGAAGATTCAAGGGAAGGGAATAAATGAAAAGAGCTGCGTAATAAAACTATTGAAACCTCTCGATCCTCTTTATCGAAAAAGCCAAGTGGGGTTGCCTTGCTTCATCGTTCAGGTACCTTGTGCTGGCCCTGCCTGGTTTTGCTTCTCCTTAATCTCGATTATTACCAATCCTTGGGGAGGCGAAGCATGTTTTACAAATTAAAATTGCATAATCTTGTTTATAATAAATAATGTAATCTATGCAATGCTATGCCAACTTTTTTCTTCGTTGTCTTTTGTTTTCCAGCTTTTGGAAAGAAAATATCGTCCTTCTAAAAAAAAAAAAAGAAATTTACGTGATTTTCCATAAATACAAAGATAAGATAGTAGCAGTATCACCACCACCACCACCACCACCACCACCGGCAGCAGCAGAAGAATTGCCTTTAGAAACTACCAGTAAAAGAGTAAACCCTAGGCTGGCTAATAAACTATCCTATTCAAAATACATGTAGGGTCCCTCTCTAATTTTGAGAAGTCTCTCTCTCTCTGCCTCAATTAGAATAAATCAAACACACAGCTGAGCCCTACCCTAATAGCTTAACCAAAGTCGCCCAGCCCCAGCTCAACCAAAAAGGAGGCCCAGAGAGGAGACACTGCGTCCAATTAGGTGAAGATTTTTAAAGTGCAATTGGTGGGGGGGGGGGGGGGGGTTCTACATAGACTCATAGCCTTTACCGACACCCTTATTTCTTGCCATCCCTTGGTAGTTTCAGTTCATACAAAAATCCGTATTTTTGAGAACCCTTTTAAGCAAAATCTTGGGTTGAAACTTGAAACGTACTTTAATATGTCACAACATACGTACAATTCTACTGTTTTGGGATGTAGGGGAGATTTGGTAAACTAGAGAAGATGGTCCCCCTTCGGCCATTTGGTGGAGAGAGAGAGAGAGAGAGATAGATGTTTAGAGTGGGACCAAAAATGGGATGGGGTTAGAGTGGACCCACTGGGCTTTTGCATGTGATGGACATGATTGAGATGATTTCTAGGCTGAAATGTATAGGGTACTAGGTTTTTACACTTTAAGCATATTATTTGTTGTAATTGGGCGTTGCATGACATAATTGTCTCAAGAAAAGGTTACACAAACTCCTTATCACGTGCCTACTACTCAACTTTTGAAATAAACCTATGCCCTCTTCACTCTCAACAAGGATGCCTCAGGAAAGAAACATCTGTTTTCTCTTCTCTCCTAAAGGTCTTTTCTTTTTTGAAAAGCCGATACCACTACTTGTTAATTTGTCACCATGATCCCTTTCAAGCAGCATTACAGTTTTTCAGCTGACATTCTCAAATAAATTGTAGGGCAATGGAAGATTTTTCCTTTGCAGTACTTGTTCATCACTTTTTGTTATGGTTTTGGGCTTTCCGGTTCACAAATGGACCTATAGTAATAGGAACATTTTCATCTGGTTCCGGATGGTTTACATTCAAGAAATTGGGCCTGTAATGAGAGGTACGATGTTGCCTGGTGGGCTCAAGCTTGGTCATACAATGCTTCTTCTGCAACTTTTGAGTTTTGGTGGCCTTTAGTTTGATCTTATTGCAATTCTCTTAGTTGACAATGATACGATTCCAAGTCTCATTCTTTAAAGAAGAAAAAAATTGGCCACTCTTTGAAAAAGAAATTTAAGTAATGATGAGTGGGCTAAAAGCATATGATTTTGTGAACAAAATGGTTTTTTACAATATGAATGGAGTTATTATTAGAACGATTTTGGTTTTGCTAATGAGTGCTTGAGAGTACTCTTTAAGGATATTAATTAGATATTGAAATTTAATAAATTGAGGAGAGATATGTGGTTTTTTTTTTTTTTGTCATAGCATCAAACTAAATATTTTAAAATTTAAAATATTTTAAATTTTAATCATTTTGATGGAAACTTTTATAAATAGTAATTTAATATTTTAATTAATTTTGAAAAGTGACTTAAAGACGCTAGTTAGAAAAACCCTCTCTTTCTCCTAAAGATTAGAAAGGGATATAGATGGATGAAATCAGAACAAAGGGGCTTGGTTTAGGGAGGGCAAAATCACCCGAATCCGTCGGGTTTAGACCCGACCCGACCTTTTAGGGTCGATTTTTTTTTTTTTAAAAAAAAAAATCGGGTATCAGGTCGGGTATAGTAAAAAAAAAAATTCGGGTTCGGGTTTTAAGCAAATCCGACCTTACCCGACCCGATATATATAAAAAAAATTTATTTTTTTAATTTTATATTTAATTATATATATTTAATTTTATATTTATATTTAAAATAATATTTTATTTATTTCGGATCGGATCGGATTTAATTTTATACACTATCAGGTCGGGGGTCGGGTACGTGTATTAAAAATGAAAAAATTATCGGATCGGGTACGAGTTCGAGTATTGTATATTTAAAATCGGGTCGGATTCGGGGTAAGTAAAAACCCACCCCGACCCGACCCGTTGCCATCACTAGCTTGGTTGCATAGTACGCGACAAAACTGCAAGAAAGAAGTAGTTGTTGAAGAGAAAGTTGAAAAAAAAAAAAAAACCTTAGTAATTAATTTCCTCTAATTAATATTTATAAAATTTATGAATATTTATTTTCACAAACTCTTAACTTTTAAATTTATTAATTAATGAGGTAACATCTTATAATATATTAATAATGTATAAAATTTATATATGCATCAAATA
Organism: Durio zibethinus; assembly: GCF_047325235.1. NCBI lineage: Eukaryota > Viridiplantae > Streptophyta > Magnoliopsida > Malvales > Malvaceae > Durio > Durio zibethinus. The sequence continues at coordinate 37,220,054 of NC_143162.1, forward strand.
TAAATTCTATGTTTATATATTTTAATTCTATAATGCTCAATCAAAGAGTAAAACACCCTATATTTATGTTACTCAAGGTAAGATAACATTTTTGGATAAATGTATATACAATCTCCTTGTCATTTTCTGGAAATGCGTAAGAATAACAATTCATATTTTCCACTGATTACAATAGAAGAATTCGGCTACTTTAATTAGCAATTTTCACTATGATGTTCAGCAGCGGTGTTTGACTGACTGCAACACTTTTTTGCATCTTTTTTCCGAAATTAATTGGTTGCTCCATAAGAAAAGAAAAAGGGTTAGTGGTATGAGCGAATGAAAAGACTGATAATCCTAGCTACAGAACTCAAGAAAAGAACGAAGTACTGTTGCATCAACAATGAACAAATAATGTCATAAACTCATGAAGAAGATGACAAGCAAGGCATTGATATAATCAGCAAATAAATCAAATCGATCGGATGAAACTTTGTGGCAAGAAAATATTAATCAAGTTAAGCTTTTGTCATAATGAGATGTGGTGCTAAAGCTAAAAGATTATATTTTGTTTATAACAATTTCCAAGTCATGTTACGAGTTATGTCAAAATCAAATTAGTTTCTTTTGTAATTAGTACAAAATTACCAAAGAAAATCGGCAAGAATCATGTCAAGAAAGTCAAGTTGATCTGTTGATGGTTAATCCATTCAAAAGTGTTAGGCTTATCCAAAATTCAACATGGCAATTCTGTCAAATACAAAAGGTTTACATTTGCTGAAAATCTTCGAACTCTTGAAAAGAAATGAGCTGTCTGGGTGGACTGTCAACTGGAGATGTTCAAACTTCAGAAAGTGTGACATTTTTCCAATTGGATGGCAGCCTTTCCCACTATATGTATGAGATATCATTATCAAGTTACAAAAATCCCACTATATTATTACCTCACCCATTACTCCGTACAAGTTGTATCAGTTTTTTTTAATTGATCACTGTCCATCGCGTCTTTTCTGGAGTTCTATAAATCCGCGCCATTGCTAGCAAGAAAAATCTGCAGAAACTGATGGTACATCAGAAAACAGAGCTGATTACCTACATTTATGATCAAGTTGACATATCCTAGTCCTACCAATGGCCGTCATAACATCTCAACCTGAGCTTCAGCCCGTGGTAGGCACACCCCACACCAGCAGCAGCGTTGCTATTGATCATATTCAAAATAGCAGCTGCCTCTCAACCATTATTGCTAGGCGTATTAAGGAATCATTAACTTCCATCCTAACCAAATTTCATGCTGGTTATTTTAGGGTAAGCCTATCTTTGGGTGGCCAAGCTTTATTATGGAAGACACTGATAGGCCCAACCGATGATACAAGCACTTTAAGACTTACCCTCCATATGTTTCATCCCACAGCTTTTACTCTTCTCTGGTCTTTCTCATTCTTTACCCTTGTTTTGCTTTCAATTCTTTACCTTTTGAGATGTTTATTTTACTTTAAGATGGTGAAAGAAGAGTTCTTGCACCGTGTAGGAGTCAACTACCTATTCGCTCCATCGATTTCTTGGCTTCTTTTGCTTCAATCAGGGCCCTTCTTTACTCCAAACTACCACTACTCATACGTTGTTCTCTGGTGGGTTTTTGCGGTTCCTGTTGTAGTTCTTGATGTGAAAATCTATGGTCAATGGTTTACCAAAGGAAAGAAGTTTTTATCAGCAGTAGCAAATCCAACAAGCCAGTTATCAGTTATAGGGAACCTGGTCAGTGCACAAGCGGCAGCAAATATGGGGTGGAAAGAGAGTGCTATTGGGTTTTTTTCACTAGGGATGGTGCATTATTTGGTGCTCTTCGTGACGCTTTACCAACGTTTATCAGGCACCGATAGGCTTCCGACGATGTTAAGGCCGGCTTTCTTTTTGTTCTTCGCAGCTCCGAGCATGGCTAGCTTGGCTTGGCAATCGATTGCTGGTTCTTTCGATACTACATCAAAAATGCTTTTCTTTCTCTCGCTCTTCCTCTTCATGTCACTAGTAATTCATTTAAACCCCAAAATTTACTGTCAACTAAGACAATGACATAGCTTGAAAGTAATTTCTTTTTCATTATAATTTATATTCAGATAAAAACATGGTTTATTTTTTGCTAGGCCAAGTTTAAAACTATGTTTGCAATTAATATGTTGGTACTGTTGAAACAGGTTTGCAGGCCGACTCTGTTTAAGAGATCTATGAGAAGGTTCAATGTGGCGTGGTGGGCTTACTCGTTTCCCTTGTCTGTTCTCGCTCTGGCTTCAATGGAATACGCAGAAGAAGTTAAAGGCGACATTGCACATCTGTTAATGCTTCTTCTTTTAACATTTTCTGTCTTGGTCTCCATTACTTTGATCATTTTCACTCTGCTCAACACCAAAATTTTGCTCTTACCTAACCATTTTGATCACATTGGAAGTTTCCTTTCTCTGCCAAGAGTGTCACCGCTGAGCAAAAAAACAACTACCACATGTGTTTGATTAGATAAATGATAAAACAAGTGTACAGATCATAGTGATGAGTACTCATAGGATTTTGGGGTAAATCCACAAGACTGTAAACAAATATGATTTCATTTTTGCAAATATGAATGCATATTTATTAAAATCATGTTTTACAAGTTCAAACTTCAAACCATGGAAATCATGCTTAGAAATTGAGTTAAAAGAATTGGATAATAAGTGTGCAAACTGGACATGGAAATCATGGAGAAAAAGGGATGAAACTGAAATTTATATTTAGTCGAGACTTGAAATCTGGAATTCCTAACCATTTATGGGATTTTCGGATAAATTAATGTGTTTGTCGTGTTTGCTGACAATTTGTGAGAGTAACAATCCAAATTTTCTACTTATTTTGTACAATTTGGCTGCTTTAGCAGCAACTTGTGCTTTGATGTTGCCACAATATCCTTGGAATGTTGACTGACTGCAACAATAGCAACTTTTTCAATATTTTCATTGAAGAATTGATGTGACCAAATATATTGTTCAGGCCACAACAAAAAAATGAAAGTGATTTTCCGATAAACGAATAAGACACCAAATCATTTAATAATATCTAGCCTAACATGTCTTAAAAAAAAGGAAGGTGATTTTGTTTGTAATTAAATACATAAAAAAAGATTGGTAAGCTGATATGACAAAGGAAAATGCGATTGGGATAATCTTTCTTTTTCCTGCATGCATGTCTTCAAAGTGATCTTTCTCTAATCTTTTAATATAGGGAAATAGCCATTGAAATTTATATTTGTCATTAGATTATAAACATGAACATTGAAAAAAAGTTTATACCTCTAGAAAACAGCTAAATTCTGATATATGATGAAGAAAACAGCTAGCTTAAGTATCATTAAATTCATAGAGATGACAGACAAAGCATGGATCATCATTGAACTTTGTAGCAAGAAAATTTTAATCCAATTAAGATTGTCGTTATCATTAAGATTAGGTACTAAAGAAAATGAGTGTATAATAAATTCTAACTTTGTCCTAAAGTCATATTGGACGAGATATGTCAAAATCAAAATTTTGGCTTTTGCAAGGAAAATGAAATTTTAAAAAATTTGGCAAGATTTGCTGAAGTGAAATTGATGTTGATGGTTAACATTCAAAAATGTTAGGCTTACCAAGATTCAACCTGGCAATTTCGACAAAGTACAATAGGTTTGGGTTTGAGGAAATTTCCCTTACTTGGGCAAAGAAATGAGCTGTCGAAGATATTTTGAAATATTTAATGATTAAAAGGGCATTGTGATTTTTTTTTTCTTATAAAAGATTATCAATAAATAATTAAAATTATTTTAAAAATTTAAATTAATTTAATATATCAAATCAATCTGATATATTTAATATTACATCAATTCAATCACGTTATTATTATCCCTCAAAATATAAATATAAATATCTAAATACTATCATCTTTAAGTTTCATCTTATACTAATTTCTTACTTTTCTCTATTTTGACTTCCCTTATCTTAACTCTAAGTTATCCATTAAAATATAAACGTAAAAAACACTATTTACCTTTGTATCTAATCGCTTTTTTCTTTTCTTGTTTTTTCAAAAAGATTTCCAGGCCAGAGCTCGTCACAAACAACACCATAAACACATTTCTTTTGATAGCTTAGCAACTTTTCCATGGCTTAGTTTTCAGTTTTCACCTCCAAGTTGCAATCTATGTGAGATTTCATTATCTACTCGTAATAACAATAAATCATCCTATCCATTTATCCTTACAAGTTGCAATTTTTATACATTTATCCCATTCATTTTTCCATTTAATACTCATGAACTATAAAAAATAGACAGAAATAGAGCTTCAGAAGGGAAAAAGAAAAAAAAGAACGGAAGCATGTTCCTGGCAAAGTAGGTTTAGGCCCAAAGATTAATAGAAAATTTAAACCCCATCAGGGTTTTGGGTTTCCAACAGCTACAATTTATTCAGGAGCCCACCCATTAAAAACTCACCCCAAGGCCCATTAATAAACCTTAGATTGATTGAAATTCCAATATTCCATGCGTTTGGATTGAAGTTTTCATGTGAAAAATATATGGATAGAAAATAGAGGGTTTGACTTAACAATTGCCAATTAATTGAAACTTAAATTTCATTTTAATAATAATGGGATGTTTATGTAAAAGATGATCAAGTTCACATTAAAAAATATACATATAAAGGATATTTCAAATCAAAACAAACTAAAAGGTGGGTAGGAATGCTTAGAGCTGTGATTTTTCATCAATATTTGAGGCATCAAATAGCATTTGGGGCCATATTTGTATCCTCAACCGAAGTACTATCAATTTATAAAGCTATTAGGTTAATGGCCTGAAATTGTTTGGCCTGACAGTCGATAGACCTGTGTGAATTCGCAACTACACGAGTCTGTTGTTCGTAGCAAAACAAACTGTTAAAGGTATTTTTGAGTCATAAGAATATAATTATCTTTTACCTCAAGAGAATTATTCACAATTGAACTAAAGGTATTTCGATCATTTAGTCTGAGCTAACTTGTATAAATATCCCAACTCTCTTTAAGTAAAGTGGAGCTAATTCTTATTCTAACTTTCTCATACTTTCCTTTGAGCTCTTCCCTTTAACTCTTTTATTTTTGTCTTTGAGCTTATCTTTGAGCTTTTCCTCTTAGCCTGAACTTAGCACAAACAAATGGTGTGCCAAGTAGGGGTTTTTCTCAACTAAGTTCAAAATGGCACTACAAAAGGTAAGCTCAAACTTAGCTCAGCCAAAGAGCTTAAACCCAGCTCGATCAAAAAGCTCAAATATAACTTGGTTAAAGAGCTTGGACCCAACTTAGCCAAAAGAGTTTAGATCTATCAAATACTTTCATAAAGACTTAATTCAACAAAATAGCTTGGCTAAAGAACTCAGACACAGCTTGGCCAAAAGAGCTTGGATTTACAAAATACTTTTATAAAGGCCCAGTTTGACAAAACAGTTTGGCCAAAGAGTTCAGACTCAGCTCGACAAAAAAAAGTTTGAATATACAAAATGCCTTTATAAAGGTCCAATCCAACAAAATAGCTCGGCCAAAAAACTCAAACTCAATTCGATCAAAAGAGCTCAGATCTATAAAATGCATTTATAAAGGCCAAACTTGACAAAATAGCTCGACCAAAGGCTCAGACTTAGCTCAGTCAAAAGGGCTATAATCTATAAAATGCCTTTATAAAGTCTAATTCAATAAAATAGTTTAGCCAAAGAGCTAGAACTCAGCTTGATTAAAAAAGTTCGGATCTACAAAATACCTTCATAAATGCTAAACTCGACAAAACAACTCTACCAAATAGCTCAGACTCAGCTTGACCAAAAAAGCTTGGATCTACAAAATACCTTCACAAAGGTTTAATTCGACAAAGCAGCTCAGCCTAAGAGCTCGAACTCAGCTCGATCAAAAGAGCTCGAATCTACAAAATGTTTTTATAAAGGCCTAATTTGATAAAATAACTTGACTAAAGAGCTCAAACTCAGTTTGATCAAAAGAGTTCAAATCTATAAAATACCTTTATAAAGGCTTAGCTCGACTATCTCAGTCAAATAGCTCATCTCAGTAAATTATCTTCATAAAGGTTTAACTGAGTCACTTTGGCCAAAATGATCAACTTGTCTAAAAAAGCTCAGTTCAACCAAAAGAGCTCAATTTGGTTGAAAGAGCTCAATTTGGTTGAAAGAGCTAACCTCGATCAAAAGAGCTTATCTCAACCATCTTTGTAAAAAAGCTCATCTTAGTAAACTACCTTTACAAAGGCTTAGCTCAGTCACCTCGGTAAAAAAAAATCATCTTGATAAATTGCTTTACAAAAGCTTAGCTCGATCATAATGATAAAAGAGCTCATCTCGATAAATTATCTTCATAAATACTTAGTTGGACCACATTAACCAAAGTGATCAGCTTGACTAAAAACGCTTACCTTAACTAAAAGAGCTTACTTCGACCAAAAAAGCTAACTTTGATTAAAAGAGCTCATCTCGACCACCTCGATGAAAGAACTCATCTCAGTAAATTACCTTCACAAAGACTTAATTCAACTACTTCGACCAAAAAGCTCATTTTAGTAAATTGCCTTTACAAAGGTTTAGCTCGATCACTTCAGTCAAATAGCTTATCTCAGTAAATTACCTTTATAAAGACTTAGCTGGGTCACCTCAATCAAAGTGATAAGCTTGGCCAAAAAAGCTCATCTCGACCAAAAAAGTTCACCTCGATCAAAAGAGCAAACATTGATAAAAAAAGCTCAGCTCGACTATTTCAATGAAAGTGCTTATATCAGTAAATTACCTTCATAAAGGCTTAGCTTGATTCCTTTGACCAAAGAGCTCATGTTAGTAAATTACCTTTACAAAGGCTTAGCTTGATCACCTCGATCAAAGAGCTCATCTTAGTCACCTTGGTTAAAAGGCTCATCTCGATAAATTACCTTCATAGAGGCTTAGCTCGATCGCTTAAGCTAAAGAGCTTATCTTGATAAAATATTTTCATAATGGCTTAGCTGGGTCACCTTAACCAAAAGAGCACATCTCAGTTAAAGAGCTAATCTTAGTAAATTATCCTCACAAAGGCTTAGTTCAATCACATCGATCAAAGAGCTTATATTAGTAAATTATCTTTATAAAGGCTTAACTTTACCAACTTGACCAAAAGAGATTAGCTCAGTTAAAAGAAATAAGCTCGACCAAAAGAGCTTAATCCAACCAAATTGCATTGATAAAGTAGCAGTTTTACTATATTTTCTTAGTAAAAGATTAGCTTGGCCAAAGAGCTCAAATCGAATAAAGAATTTTAGCTTAACCTAATTAGTTAGTTCGTTAAAAGAGTTCATTATAACAAAAGTTACTTTCAAAAGAGTTCACTTTAATAAATTTTCTTTCAATAAAGCTTCACTTAACAAAATTATCTTTGTAAGAGTTCAGATTCATTAAATTCATCTCGGTGAAAATTATCTTGATACAAATTCACTTCAAAAAAATCACCTCGACACATATTCACCTTGGGATAAATTCACCTTGATATAAAATTTTTCAATAAAAATAAATTTAGAATATCATTATAAAATCTATCAAGTGTCACATTGATATTAAATAACTAAGATGACTTAAAGACCTTCAGATCAGTTGTCTATTAACCCTGACCAAAGTTAAATAGTTAGTAAATAAAGTCAAATAACTATTAAAATCTCAATAGATATCCACCTTAGATGAATCATAAAATAACATCTTATCATATCGGTACCTTAAATCACTCGTGTCACTAAAAAATTGGATTGCAAAACCAACATTCAAAGTCTAAACCTGAATGTATCCTTAAATTTTATCAAATTGACTAAACCCAAAGTAGGTTTGACATCTCGGCTCAATCTTCGTTTGAATCTTCAGATTGTTTTTTGGGGGACATAATGTTAAGGATATTTTTGTATCATAAGGTTATAATTATCTTTTACCTAAGAGAGTAGCTCATAATTGGATCATGAGTATTTTGATTATTTAATTTAAGCTAACTCATATAAATACCCTCACTTCTTTTAAGTAAAGGGGGGATTGATTCTTCTTTCAATTCTCTCATACTTTTTTTTAAGCTTTGCTCTCCAACTCTCACATTCTTTTATCTGAACTCTTTCTCCTAATATGAACTTAGCATAAATAAATGATGCGTTAAAATATTTTTGTTGAGTTTCGATCTTAAGGTATTCTTGAAAAGACAGAAGAGAAAAATGGTAAGAGACAAAGAAAGAAAATATTTCATACATTTACATTCTGACACGCAAGTAAGAAAAGATAAGATCAAAAGAAGAGTAATAGAGAGAAGATAGAGTGGTGTGTGTTACCTTCATGGTGCCTAAACTTTTATATTTATAAATAAGTGATAGAAGATTATTAGAGGAAAAAAAGATATTGTCAAGCTGATATAGCATTAAAAATATTAGACCGACCTGATATATTAGAGCAATGCAAATATCGAAACTACCTTTAGTTGTTTGTTGAAACTTCTAACATGAAAAAAGATTACTATATTCTTTTGACCGCTAAATGTCTCTAACATTAGTAGGTAGCACATAGCTATATAGGCATGGTGAAGGGCTTGGCTAGTGTTTTCTAAGGGCTAAAGGAAAAATTTTTATTAGACTACGTAAAATGAGTTTAGACTTAGTGAAATGAAAAACAGTAAGAAAATTGAGCTGAAATCAGTTAATGGTTACCAAAATAAGGAACTTTGACTTTGCAAAACCTCATTACCATGGTTAGGCTGGTGATAAGGTTATGGGCATGAGTGTACTCTAAGCTTGTACAAAATTTTTTTAAGCTGGGCTTAACACGTTAGTCTCAAGATTTTTCAGAATAGAAAAAGAGACTTTCACCTTTAGTTTTTTAGCTAAAAAAGGTACTAATATTGGTACTGATGTTAAGCAAAGATCTTGATCAGCCTTAGCCTTTATCTTCTGGGCTATGAAAGATTGGTCCAGCGAGAGGTTGACGACTTTGTCCCTCCTGCGAGATGGGACTCTGAGTTGAATTTTCTTTTAGCCCTTCTTGAGCCTCGAGATGTACTAATATAGGTTACAGTCAAAGTTGTTGTTGTTAGCCATTTTTATAAAATTGAGCTAACGATTAAATAAAATCAAGTTAGAATAAAATTCTATGAAGTTACCTTAAACCTATCTTAGTATTTTATCTTATTTATTATTTCAAGAGAGGTCAACCTGTGAACATTAATGATGAGCTTCCCTCTATGGAGGTACTTCATTATTTTATCCTGATCTGATAGATTTAGGATGGAGAAATCCACTAGTGAGTCCATAAAAATGTCAGACACATTTCTTATTTTACAGGCCCCAACCTCAACAGTGACCTCGACCTCAGGTTAGCCATCTTTATTATTATTATTATTTTTTGAATACAGAGGAAGAACAACTTTCAATTTTTTATTGAGCTCAGACAATCAGTGAATAACTTGTTATTGGGCAGAGTTATTACATAATACCACCTCCTATCACTGTGGTATATTTTAATAGAAAAAAATCCCTGAATAAAGGAAGAGAAAAAAAGATGTGTAAATGTTGACAAAAGATGATAAAAATAACTATGTACTATATAAAGTTGTGGATGAACTGGGTGATAGTTAAATTATAAGAATTAAAAATTAAAACAAATAAAGAATGAAGTGAAAATCTCAAACCGACCATAAAAAAATCTTAATAAACATAAAGCTGATGTGGTTCTAGTTTATCAGTGATTTGATCTGAGGAGTTTGACATTGTTATATTATACCCTTATTTGGGAAAAAAAAAAGTTATCGTCAGAGCATGGACATGATGAGCTAAACACATATTAGAATAGTCTTCAAAATTTGTCAGGCCTTTTAGTTTATTTATTATGTCTTTAGAGATCACGTTAAGATCATATGGAGTATATATATAGGGACCTCAACCGGTTTTTTTTATCCCGTAGAATTGCCTTCATCATCGTCACCTTTCCCAATCGAGGTATTCTTTTTTTTATTTTTCATCGAAACATTCCTCATCAGAATCTTTACTGTCAAAAGACTTTAACTCGTAAAAAGGACTAAAATTCTAGTGTGAAATGTGGTTGAGTGCAACTCAACTTTGAAAAAAGAGGGACAAAGTGAAGATCCCTCAAGAGAAGAAGAGATCTCGACAAGAATTGATTGGGGTGAAATGAAAGTAACAACGGTAGCATTGATAAGAAAACGAGTAGAAATAAAAAAAAATTGATGTGACCGAACCAAAAAAAAAAATCAAAGATGAAAGAAGGTCAGTCATAGAAGATGGATTGACCTGAAAGATAAAAAAATATGATAGATTTGGTAGGTTGAGGTCTATCTGAGCATATTGCTCCTATGTGCTCAAGATTCATTCTCTTTTTGCTTGAGCATTTTCTTTGTTTCACCATTGCCCTTCCTCGAACATCGAGTTGAACTAAAAGGCCATTTTTTCACAATTACGATTCCCGATGAATGGTGAAATTAAATCGTCATCGTCTTACCCAAGCTGACACTCCCTAAGTTCTATTATGTAACTTCTAGCCTCCCCAGAACTTATGCTAAAAGACAGTTAAGAATATGTATAAAAAAAAGTATGAAAAAACTTTAAGGTCGAAAAGCTATTAAAGTCAAAAAGTTTAGATCGGATTGAGGGCAAAAAAAGCAGAAAGGTGAAAAACTGAAACCCAATAGCCCTTTATATAGCCGTGTGGTAGATCAAAAGAATGACGTAGATCATGCCACGTGTCAAGTGAAAATGAATAGACGTCTTTTCATTTTCCTTATCCAAAATTTTTTACTCAAAATACTTTTATCTTCATTTAATGCCGACAAACTTATTAGACCAGATGAACCCTAACTTAAATCGACTAGATCAAACAACTATTCGGAACGGATCATATACTCAATTCGTTGCCAAAGTTCAAAGTAAAAACCCTAATTCAAACTCCTGGAATAAAACACAAGTCGCATGTCGATTGGATGAACTCCATTACTAACCTCAAATCATTCCGAACAATTAACACCTCGGTGACCTTTAAGCTAACCATGCACTAACTCATGACATATGTGCAAGATCAGACCTTCACTAGATCAGACCATGACTCCAAGCCATTTATCTCTCGATACCGATCTCCCCTATGACGTCAGCTCTGAAGAACTATGTTTCATGTCATCTTTCTTTACCTACCTGATCTACGTGGAGGGTACTAATCATACATTGAGTAGTCTGTTACTTAGACTATTTGATAGAGGGACAGAATGTTGAAAACATTTAGTGGTAAAAAAAGTATAGTAGTTTTTTTCCATGTTAAAAGCTTTCAATAGACAATTAGAAGTAGTTTTGACATTTGTGTCGACCTGACATATTAGGTCAATCTGATATTTTCAATACCACATCAGCTTGACAATGTCCTTATTATCCCCTAATAGGCCCCTATCACTTATCTATAAAAATGAAGGTCGAGGCACCATAAAAGTAACACACATCTTCTCTTTGTTACTTTCCTTCCTACCTCATCCTTTTTTACTCTTATCGTCATGGGTCATGACAGCTAATGAAAATACCTTTCTCTTCAATTTGTTTGCGTATTTTCTCAGTGATAGATCAGCGGGATGCACCCATTTGCACGCAATGCAGCGTTGCGTGCTCAGTTGCTGACGGAAATTGCCTTCACCAGCTATATTACTACTCCAGTTATTAAATTATAAAGAAAATACCTAGATTTCGCAGGCAATGTCTACTCCCAGTGCAATTTCCCTATATTTTTTAATGTGTCAATTTGTCTTTAATTCCTTTTGTCTACGTAGCTCCATAAAACGCAACTATACCCTGAAAGGAAATCAGCTCAAATTCATCGAGTTTATCATCATGACTTTGACCATCAGATCAATGGCGAGCGTAAGATCTCAACCTGAGATCGGGCTTGTTGTCGACACACCTCAGACCAGTAGCTTTACCACCCTAAATCAAAGCAGTCTCTCAACCATCTCTGCCAGGCGAGTTAAGCAATCATTAAGCTCCATATTAACCAGATTTCATGCCGGTTATTTTAGGATAAGCCTATCTCTAGGTGGCCAGGCTTTATTGTGGAAGACCCTGATTGGACTAACCGATGACAGAAGCACTCTAAGGCATATACTCCACATGTTCCATCCCGCGGCTTTTCTTGCATTGTGGTCTTTCGCTCTCTTTACTCTTGTTTTGCTTTCTCTTCTTTACATCTTGAGATGCATGTTTTACTTTAATGGTGAAACAAGAGTTCTTGCACCATGTAGGGGTTAACTATCTATTCGCTCCATGGATTTCATGGCTTCTTTTGCTTCGATGAGCTCCATTTGTCACACCAAAGACAACCTACTACCTTGCACTCTGGTGGTTTTTTGCGGTTCCTATTGTTGCACTTGATGTGAAAATTTATGGCCAATGGTTTACGAAAGGGAAGAAATTTTTGTCAACGGTTGCAAATCCAACGAGTCAGATATCAGTTATTGGGAATCTGGTTGGAGCACAAGCTGCAGCGACTATGGGATTGAAAGAGAGAGCCGTTTGCTTGTTTTCACTAGGGATGGTGCATTATTTAGTGCTATTAGTGACTCTGTACCAGCGGTTTTCAGGCCGTGATAGGCTTCCAGCGATGCTTAGACCGGTTTTCTTCTTGTTCTTTGCTGCACCAAGCGTGGCAAGCTTGGCTTGGGAATCCATATCTGGTGCTTTTGATACTGCATCCAAGATGCTTTTCTTTCTCTCCCTTTTCCTCTTCACCTCTCTGGTCACGTATCATTCAAAAACACTATCAAGATACTGACATGTACCAAAAGTATTATTGTAGACTTAGATGGACCAATAGAATGAAAATGGAAATTTAAATGCTAAAATATATTTGGTCCCCAATTAGGACTAGATGGATTTGTTTTGCCATGCAAACAAAACTGCAAATTGTTTAATCTTGATCCTTGCGTCACTCGTGGTCCTTCCATGGACTTGGCCATTTTTTATACCATTTCATAACTCAGACACGGAATGGTATAGTCAATCAATATTATTTACAAGTGATGCATGCAATAACTTCCATATATATACTGATTTTTTGCATACATATTTGTGGTATATATTGAGACAGGTTTGCAGGCCGGCTCTTTTCAGGAGATCGATGAGGAGGTTCAATGTTGCCTGGTGGGTTTACTCATTTCCCTTGACAATACTGGCTCTAGCTTCAACGGAATATGCAGAAGAAGTGAAAGGCATTATTGCTCACCTCCTAATGCTTCTTCTATTAGCCCTCTCCGTTGTGGTCTCACTTGGTCTGACAATATTCACTCTGCTAAACACAAAAATGCTATCACCCGACAACGATCCAATTTCAGGTCTCCACCATTTACCAACAGTTTCTGCATAATATCAAAACCGCCAGATCCTAGGGGCAACAAAATTCACCAGCAATTCCAATGTTGATTTCTGTAATATTAGATACTCTTGTCACCTAGTTGTTTATGCTATAAAATTTTGCAGTGAGATTGTAGCTATAGGATAAGCATGCACATCTGTAAACAAGATCAGAAGTGATCTATTGAATAATGAAGGCTCATTTCTTTGTTTTCTTGTTCGATTAGGAAGATTATAAAATAAGACATCTAACATTGAAAAATGGAGAAAAAAATTGGGTCGATCTCATTCCTATTTGGATGCTTCTGATATGTACATACAGAAACAAGATTTCACTTAATCAATGATATCATATATACGAACAGAGAAGTACGATCTTGTCATTATCTTTTCGTAATTAGAAAATATTGCCATTGAAATTAGATATGCATGACTATTAGATTAAGAATTTGGATAACTGAAATGCGTGTTAGCTATTGAAATTTGCTCAAATCTGATAGGTTTATGTTGAAAACCAGCTTAGATATGGGCAGTTAAGATTAATAAAATGTAAGGAAAAAAATGATAAGCCCTGGTTGAAGTCAAGAAAAGAAAAAAAAACATATACAAAGATGATTATAGTAAATATTTTCAGGACAAATTTTGTTATTTTATATAAAAATAACTGTAATTTAAAGCTAAAGAAAGAGATTATTAATAATGTACTGAATATTATTTTTTAAAAATTATTATGTCAATCAATTTAATTAAGACTTGTGTTTATTTTATTTTTATATATATGAAAAGACCTCATTGTACCTTAGATTACATACAAAGAAAGTAACCCCTTTACCATCTTCCAACAACAGCAACAATTTGCATGGATAAAATGCATTTTCATGGGAGGGGTTTCTCTTCCAAGTTGCACTCTAGAAATGTAACACCATTATCACCTTATAATATAACATTATTCTATCAATTTCTCCGGACAAGTTGCCCCAATTTCAATTCTGATTTGAATCCAAAGTCTAGCTCTCTCTTCCAAAACCTAGCTTCCAAAAACATTCTATCATTTTAAATCTTTTCCCCATATTCTAAGCTTTCCTTTAAAATAAATGAGTGAAAAATTTATAAAAAACAATATTAAATAAAAATATCTATATTTTATAATAAATAACATTTATACCCTTCATTTTATATGTTTACTAACAGTTAATTAGGTTTTTTTATCAAATTTTCAACTGAGTTGATATCACTTAATTCATAACACTAATTCAGTCAGAAACTTTATAATTATTGTAAAATATAATTTAGATTCTAAAGTAAAATGAAATATTTAGGCCCAAGCACTAATTGAAACTTGAAAACACAACATCATTTAGGTTTGGAGCTGCCGGGCTGAACCCTCAAATCCAACACATAGGTCCAATATAAGCTTCTCCATTAATTTGTTGTAAAATTATTTAATGCCACACTGTGATTGTGGTAATAAAAACGTTCGGATTAGATTTCCAGGAAACAGAAAAGCTTGGATTAGACGTGTGGAAGATTTGAAATGACATTACCTCGAGCGTCAACAACGTTAACTTCTTCAAAATTTAGTAGGCCTAACCAGTCTTCCCACCTACAAACAGCTACGAGGTAGCCCCAAACAATGAGAAAATCCTGTGGATATTGGCACTGCTTTAAATTTGAGCAAAAATTCAAGTGGCTAAAACAGTTTGTCCAAGTTAAGGTTCCCTGATTCTAAGGTTGAAAATCCATTCACTTGTCACGTCAATAAATTTATTCAAATCTAAAAATTCGTTTAAATTTTAAAAGATTTAGGAAAGATATTAAAATCTGTTAAATAAATTTAAATATATTTAAATTTTAGGTTGGATATTGAATAAAAAAATTAAAATTAAATTTAATTTGATTTAATTTGAATAAAATATATATAATTAAATAAGTATATATTTGTAAATTTTTATTTTTATATTTTATATTTTAAAATTTTTTATAAAATTTTTATTATATAAATTAAGTTTAATAAGTGAATTTAGTATTTATTTTTTAATTTGAGTTAAATTTTAAAAAAATTTAAAACACAAAATATCAAACCAAATTAGATTTTAAAAAATATAAATTATTAACATCAAATATTGAATATAATCCTATCGGAATATGATCCAGTTCAACTCATAATCACCTCATCGGTTGATCCCATGTTTTATTTTTAAATACTCAAATTAAAAGTGCAAATAAAAAACACCGTTTACAACCTCCGTTAAAATAATGAGATGAGTGGGAACCAAACTTGAAGTACATCGTTTGACGGAGAAGGACGGAAAGTCCCATTTACCGCGTTTAACAAACCCTGGGAAGCCTTTCACAGATTAGGCAATGCCTTTCCATTTTTAGCAATGGATTCTATCATCTCTTTCATTTCACTTATTTCTAGTGTTCTTCTTTTCACTATTTTCCCATTGTTATAGGAATTAGAACAAGAAAAAAAGAAAAAAAAGCTAGAGAGAAAATTATCATGGCTCGAGGAAAGATCCAGATCAAGCTGATAGAGAACTCAACCAACAGGCAGGTCACGTATTCGAAGAGAAGAAACGGTCTCTTCAAGAAGGCTAATGAACTTACCGTTCTTTGCGATGCAAGGGTTTCTATCATCATGTTTTCCTCTACTGGAAAACTCCACGAGTTTATCAGCCCTTCGACTTCGTATCTCTCCCTCTAAAACCCTAAATTTCTTTTTTTTTTCTTTTTTTGAAACTTAAATCAAAACCCTAGATTTCATAAAAACAAAAAGTTTTTTGTGTTCCTTTTTTTTTTTTAATATTATATATTATTTTGTTTTCTAAATTTTGTAGAACGAAGCAACTAATTGATCAGTACCAGAAAACCTTGGGCATCGATCTCTGGAACACTCACTATGAGGTCTCTTTCACTCTTTTTTTTCTTTCATTTTCTTCTTTAACTTTGGTCTACGATCTATGATCTGTTACATTGAGAATTTTTTTTTGCGTTTATGATGTAGAAAATGCAAGAGCAGTTGAAGCAGCTGAAAGAGGTTAACAGGAATCTGCGCAAGGAGATTAGGTAAAAAAAAATATAAAATGGAAAAAAATATTTATTTTTGTATAATTCCCTTCTTTTAAATTTAATATGTAACTCTTCCGTTATTTATTTTTTAATGTTTGATGGAATTAATGGTAGGCAGAGGATGGGTGAATGCTTGAACGATGTGAGCATTGAGGATCTTCGTGGTTTGGAGCAAGAGATGGACAGTTCTGTCAAGCTTATTCGTGATCGAAAGGTTCACCATTTTTAACCAAATTGAGGACCTTTTCAATCTAGGGTTTTCCTTTCAATTCATCCTGATTTAGTCATATACTAAGTTAGATTTAATTAAATTTTAAAGGGGATAAAAAATAATTAGTTTCAAATGTTAATATCTTAACAATTAATTACTTTTCTCTAGAAATTTTAAAAAATTCAAGTGTTTACTCAAAAATTTTAATAGATTTTGGGTGAAATTCTTTTTGATATAGAAACTAATTACCAAGTTATGTTTATAATGTTGTGTGACAGTATCGAGTTCTCAACAATCAAATCGATACTTCCAAGAAGAAGGTAATCTTTATACAAAAATAATTGAATTTTATGATGTTATAGAAAATTACTTCTTCATATCTTTCTTATCATCTTGTTGCAGGTGAGGAATGTGAAAGAGATAAACAAAAATCTGTTACATGAGCTGGTATAATTAAGCGCCTGCTTATCATATTGAATGCCATTCTAGTTTCTACATTTTCTCCATTATCATATAATGGTTTGAAAACCTTTCATAAGAGGTCTACCTGTTTGATTAATTAGGATGCAATCAATGAAGATCCATATGGTTTAGTCGATGATGGAGGGGATTATGACACCATTATTGGATACCAAGATGGAGGTCCTCGTATATTTGCTTTAAGCCTGCAGCCAAACCATCCCAATCTTCACAGTGGAGGAGGCTCAGATCTCACAACCTATCCCTTGCTCCACTAGTATATCTTCCATTTCTATAAAGCTTATGTCATGCAATATTTCCTCTTCGCTAATATATTGCTATGGAAACAAAAGAAAAATGGTGTGTACTATTACTAAAATTCTCTTCACTTTATTATGTCGCTTTAGTAGAGATTATATATTGATATGATTAATGATTTATGGAATGCTTTGCTAGATAAAGATATGTTGTCATCGTTGCATTTGCATTAATTTTTTAATGATTTTCATTTTTTTTTTATAATATCATGATTTTTGCTCAATAAAGAAAAATATCATGAATACAAAGAGTATGAAAGCGAACGCCACCAACTTTTTGATCATGACAATTTAGTCTTGTCCTTTAAAAAGAAGTACTAATTTATATAATACTAGTACACATAGAATTAGTGGGTAAAATTTAATTAATTACCATTATGTGGTTTGGATTAGCTGGTACAATTATTAAGAGTATCTTATTTCAATTATTCTTAGTTTATTTTCATTTTTATTTCATCATACTCTAATCAAATAAATACTAAAGTAATAAAATTTCATACATGAATTTGTTATTTCGGTTCAATGCTTTTTATATTGATGAAAAGCAATGCATCCTTGAAAAGGAATTTAGTCTTTCCCATCCAAAAGTATCACTGGCCTGCTAAGCCCAAGGCCTTCCTTTTCCACTCTCTTGGGCCTCAAGAACAAACCGGTAGGCCCAAAGGATGTGCATGGGAAATGGACTCTTTAGTCAAGCGTCAAACCCCTAACGACGTGCCGCAACCAGCAGCCAATACATTTACCGTCACCTGAAGAATTACTGAAAGATCGATAAAGATGGGGAAGGGAAAGAAGCCGATGCTAACAGGCAAAGGAAAGTTTCTTTTTTTTTTTTTTAGTTTAGTTGGAGTTGCACGTGCCCTTTCCACCCTCCGATTTGATTGAAAATCCGTGAAATCACCGTTCACCTGACTACAAAATCACCAAATCTAAGTTTGCCCCCACTTTTGACAGTAACCTCTTCCCCCCTTAAACTCAAGCGCCCTGTTTTCATACCTCTCTTGCTTTTTGTTCTTGGTTTCCTCTTAAAACACCCACACCTTTTTCTTTGTTTTTCGTTTTCATGTTTCACACTCGGAGAGACCCAAAACGTGGCTTCACAGAGAGAAACCGTGGGAAGAGAAGGTAAAACAAAAGAAAGAAAGGGGCTGAAGGGCTTTGGTTGGTTGAGCTCCAAATAGATGGGGGCACTGGCTCCAGTCGTCTCCACTTGGATACCCGAAGATGACCTTTTGTTGAAGAACGCTATTGAGGTACTTGTTTTTTCTTTTTTCGTTGCTTGGTTTTGAAGAGAAAAAAAGGAAGAAGAAGAAGGATTGGTTCTTTTTCATGCTAGTTTCAGGAATTTGTTTTGCTTGTTGTGGCCTCAATTGGAAATTTCTTGTGTTTGTATTTGCTGTCAACTTGGAAGTAACCATATACTCATGGCTAAATTGGTTTTTTTTTTTTTTCCTATCTAGTAGCTGAATGATAATGCTTTTTTATTTTCTTGCCCCTTCTATCTTCTTGTTTTATTTATTGGAATTGCAGAGCTTATTTAGTCTTGTGGATGTATGGCATTGTCAGTGTTCTGGTTTTGAAATTCTGGGTTTATCGTGTTGAAGCATGGATTGTTTGCATTATAAGGCGTCTGTCATAAAAAGAGTTAGAAGATTCTTGCATTTAAGTTTATAAAGTTAACGGTTTCTGATATTCATAAGATTATCCTGTTGTTGTTGTGTTAGCATGATGGTATCACCGTACTCTAGTTGAATTTTCTTTTTGTTGTTTATGGTCCTTTGAATTATGTTTTTACTTTGTGAAACCTTGTTGCATTCTATTTCATTGTATCCGTTTGCAGGCTGGTGCTTCTTTGGAATCTCTTGCCAAGGGTGCAGTGCAGTTCTCTAGAAAATTCACCGTTAGAGAACTGCAAGATCGATGGCGTTCTCTCCTTTATGATCCAGTTGTTTCTGAGGAGGCTTCATCTCGCATAATTGAGATTGAACGTTCTGCTTCTACCTTGTCTTCAAAATTTGGCAGAACGGGAAATTCAAAAGATAGCAAAAGTTTGTATGGGAAGAGAAAGTCTGAGAGCGTACATAGCTGTTACTATGCGATGCGTAAAAGAATTCGAAATGAGCCCCTTAACCCAATGGATTTGGGTTTCCTTATTGCGCCTAATGATGGAAACTATATTGGGATTGAAGATGAGCCTCTTCCTGGAAATGGCATGCTTGGAAATCCAATCTCAGATCATTTTGGAGTTCGAGAAACAAATATGGATATAATGAATTGTTCTTTTCCGCAAATGTTAGCTGCTGATGGTGGTGCTGGAGCTAGGGATGAGTGCACAACAGATGGCTTTCAGACAACTATTAATAAGCAAGATGATGATGGTTTTCCTGCTGAGCCAGTTAATATACATAAGGAAATTCCTCATATACTCAGAGAGAATCAATTTCTAGTAGAGAGTGAGAATATCTGCTCCGAGTTTGAGGGTAACCAGGTCTTCAACTCACCAATTGTGGAGTGTGGGTTGTCAATCTGGAGAACTGATGAAGGCTTGTCTGCATCTGCTATTCCCTCTGATGATGGTCATGGGGAAAAAGACCTACATGGAGGAGATATATATGCACTTTCCGGTGACGGTGTTGCTAAAAGCGATCATGTGACCGGACATGATGTTGTTGGTATAGATTCCAAGTTGGAATCAGAAATACCATGCGAGGAATTGGAAAATCAAACGGCTGATACGGAAGGTTATTTGGTGGAAATAACCAATACCCTTATGAATGATGAACCCTTTTTCATGGATGTTGATGCAAAAGATGTAATTGATAAGTCTTACTTTGATGGTCTGAGCTCACTTTTGGCAAGTTCACCAAATAACTGTGATCAAAATCAGATGCCTGATGTAACTGAAGCTATGACATCAGAAACAAAAGATAATCTTGCTAATTTGTCTTGTTCACATCTTGGTGAATTGGATGGATTAGCAGGATCTTGCGCTGCAGATGGGCCTCTGTCTTGCAATACAGAGGTCCTGATGCTTTCTTCTGTGTCAACTTCAAATAGTCAGTTCCCTGAACTGACTAATGGTATCATTTGTTGCACATTAAATACTGAGGACCCAGAAATTCCGTGCAATGAAGATGTTGTCTTCCCCAAACAGCTGTGTCCATTGGTAGCTTCCTCAACACGACATGTTTTTAAAGAAGCTGGCAATCCTTTATCTGCATGTGTAAAAGATTTTTCTGGGGGTCAGAAAACTAGTGAGGGAGGTCCCCTTCTGGTTCAGAGAGATCAAAAAGATCCAAGGCAATCTCATGGATCTTCTAAAATGAAAGGGTCACATATGATACCAGAAATGGGTCAACTCCATCTAGTTAGCGGTTGCAGAGTTAAATTTGAGGATTCCTCATGTTTACCACCTAGAAGTGATGGCTTTCTAGCCAATGGTTCAGCTCAAATTAATTCCAAAAATGTTAGTGAAGGCACTCTCCAACCAACACTGCCAAAGGAAAAGAATGAAGAAATTATATCAGGAAAGCAACTGAGTCATAGTTCAGCTGATTCTGTAATAGAGAAACTAGCTCTTTGTTCTGATAGCCACAACAGTTATTCACTGGTGAATTCTTCTTCCATTAAACAAGAAGTGGATGCTCTAGAAATGATTAAAGATCACCAGGCTTTAAGTGCTGAGGTGGGATCCACAGATATTATTTCTCCAGAACCCATTGTTGATCATCCACCAACAGATCTTGAAGAGTTAATGATTGAAAGTGATGATGATGTTCCTTATTTCTCAGATATCGAGGCAATGGTATGTCTTCAACTACTATTGATTGTCACTTTTATTATTGTCATCATTATTGACTCCTTTCATTCATGTTGTTTTATGGTGTATGAACAGATCCTTGATATGGACTTGGATCCGGATGACCAAGATTTGTGTGATCAGGGAGGTAGTGTTTCAACCCACTTAATTTTAAATTGCTAACTTGTACTTGTATCTGTTAATGTTCTGCTCTAGTAGTTTGGTAACACCTGCAGTTACTGATTTAATTTACCTCCATCTATAAGCATTTTGAGGAGAGATAAAAAAGTGTTATTTTGCTTCCCCATCTCCACCTGTTGCGGGTTGTTCAAATTTGATCTTTTCTTATTTGAATCTGGAATATTGTCTTCTAGACATGGAAGATAAATTTGTCTTTCCATGCAGTCGCTAGATATCAGCATGAGGACGCTAAAAGAGCAATTATAAGGCTGGAGCAGGCTTCACATTCTTACATGCAAAGGGCCATTGCATCACATGGAGCCTTTGCCATTTTATATGGCCGCCATTCCAAACATTATATTAAGAAACCTGAGGTATTCTAAAACTAAGAAGTCTTTATTTTTAAGCTTTTCTACTATGTCCTTACTTTTACCATTCTCCTCAATGTTGCCTTTCTGATTTGAACAATGTTTGCTAAAATAATGCTATGTTTTAATTAAATGGTTTCTTAATCATATGTGTAACCAAGTCCTATTAGAAAGCTATGCTTTGTGAAGTGCTTATTGGTATTTGTTGAAGCCAAACACTGGATAAATAACTATTCCTGGATAGGAAACTATATTGTCCAAGGAACCATCTAGTATTTTGTCCTTATTCGTTTTATAGGCTTAATGGGAATCTTGGAGTTACCTTCCAACTTCATCAAAATTCCATGGCTTCATTTTTGGAGCTTGCTATCTGAAGCTAGTAGAGGTTATAGTTTTTTCTTCCTAGGTAAGTAAATTAAAATTGATGGATCAAATTTCAGTAATACTTTATAATTTTGATCATGTAGATTTTACTTGGTAGAACGACAGAAGATTTTGTTGTTGACATTGACTTGGGAAGAGAAGGGTGTGCTAATAAAGTGTCAAGGCGGCAGGTAATATTTTCTATGACTTGATATTTATGTATTATATGTAGTAATAAATATGCTTTTTTTTTGGGTTAATGTCATGAGATTAACCCCTAAACAATAGTAAAATATTCAGTGTAATACCTGAACTTTAAGGGGTGTTTCTTTGAACTGAAACACAATATTTGGATTTTTTTTTTCTGCATGACTAGATGGTTTTTGATTTAATAAGCATTTATTACAGGTATGGCAATTAGTGCGTATCTTTGAACAGAAATGCTGAAATGCAGTATTTGGCATTTAATTTTTTTTCATCTGTTTGACTTTATGGCTTTTGATTTAATGAGTGTTTATTATAGGTTTGTCAATTATTGCGTTTCTTTGAAGCTAAACGCAGTAATTGTTCATTGTATTTGCTCAATTGCTGCTTTTTTTGGATGATTTAATGCAGTAATTGATGACTAATTATATTTTTTATAATTGACTACTCGAATATTGCGTTTCCTGCATTTCTTTGATGAAATTAATGCAGTAATTGACGTATTGTTGTGTTTATTATGTAGTGAAGGATATTATAGTAAAAATACATGATTAAATAATATCATATTAGTCCCAACCAAACATAGGAATCTAAAAACGAGACACCATGAAAAATCACATTTCCCCTTAAATCACACCTTCCCAAGGATCTCATTTTTCCCCGGAATCTAAGATTCCTCTAACCAAACACCTTAAAAAAATCTCAAATGTAATACTTAAACTTTGAATTCGTTAATTAATGTGATATTTACTCCTCACATAGCTAGCTTCAAATTATGACACGTGATGAACAAACAACTTTCCCAATACCATATTAGTTGATATATTCATGGTTTAGGTACCACATTAGAGAGTTTTAAATTTCAGGCACTACATTGAACATTTCAATATAGTTTAAAAACCATTCATGAGATTAACTTTTTTGTCTCTATTTTTTGAGCATTTCATAATATGGTCAAGCCATTATAGCTATAAATAGTTATACCACTTAAATGATTGTCTATTAATCTGTCGTACTACTTTTATGGTTCCTCTCATGTATTTAGGCAATTATCAAGATGGAAGAAGATGGATCATTCCATCTTAAAAATCTTGGCAAGTGTTCGGTGGCAATAAATAGCAAGGAAGTAGCTCCAGGACAGAGCCTGAGCCTGAACTCCAGTTGTTTGATTGAGGTGCTGTTTTGATATTTCTTACATAAATATATGGTAACGAGTATTGGACATCGCAACATGCATGCTCTGATGCAGTAGACATTTGTTCTTTTCATATTCGAGTTTAGCTATGAATGTTTAGAGAAGTTTTAAGCTATGGCATGGTTGGATATGTAAACCATCTTGATCGGCTGTAAATGGTGATTTTGCAGATAAGGGGAATGCCATTCATCTTTGAGACAAACCAAACTTGTGTGAAGCAGTATTTGAATGGTGTCGGAAAAAAAAAGTTCCACTCGGGTGCTTCATGTTGAACATGTCATGTTCGATGACCCTGTGAGGAGGTGCTCAATTACACAGCGTTTTGTGGGCAGAGATGGATTTACGATTGGGGGCAATTCCTCTCCCGCTGGAATCCCAACAAAACCTATTGTAATTAGAACAAGTTTAAGAAAAAATTTAGATTCTGTAATCGATTGAATTTCGGTTAGTGTCTCAATCACTTTTACATGTGCGAAAGAGGATATATAGATTCAATTTTCATCCTTTCAAAATTTCACTGAAATCATTACAATTTCCGCTTTCCTGCTACTCCTTCCTTCGCAGGCTCACATTTCAATCTCAGGTCCGAAAAGAATTCCTAGAAATTACACCCAACAAACAAGCAACCAAAAAAAGGGGAAAGAAGTTCTGGGGAAGAAGATGGCCCTCTATCTCTGTCTACGTTCTATTGGTTTCATGATCACGCTTCGAAGCTATTGTTTGCAGCAAATCCTAAAACATATTTAATAATGCTTAGAATAATTTCATGCATAAATTTATTCATCAATTCTGATCTAATTAATTTCATTTTCTCTGAATTTTCTACAATTCCTTTGTGGGGATCTCAAAAGGATTCCCTTTCTTCAATTCTCATCTCAATATTTACGTCAAGAATGACTGTTGCCATCAAGATTGGGTGGCATCCATTTTATATAAGCAAGCTCTTTCCAATGAGTGGTTCCATGTGCATCGTTCACGTTACCCGTACACAGCATTAAAGACTCTTTTTTAAGTTTTTGCCGTTCTTTTAAGTTTCGGATCAAAATAAATTTTTGTTCGTTTTGAATCTAATTAGATTCGATAATTTTTTTATTATTTTATATTTAAATTCGATTTGATATTATATAAAATTATATTTAATTTGATCTGATTTGAAATTAATAAAATATTATTTTTAATATAAATATAAAATTAAATATATATAAAAAATATATAAATAAATAAATTTTTTTTTATATATTAAGTAAGATATGATCGAATTTATCTAAAATTTAATACCTGACCTCAAATTTTTTTTTATGTCACCCGATTTGATCCGGCTTGATAATTTTTAAAATAAAAAAAATCAAATCAAGTCAAAACTCGCGATTTTAAATTTTTTTATCTTTCTCTAATTTTATATGATGATTTCATTTTCTGATAACATTCCTGGAAATTTTTTCTTCTCTTTCACATTTGCCCCGGAAGAAATTCATAAGCAATGATTTGGTTCATTAATTGTGGTTCCCGTGCGTGTATAACATCGTTTCCAAATCTTTTTAGGCAGTACTCTAATAAACACCAGTGCCAGTGGTTATCTTCATTTTTATCAACTTTGAAGGTGGTCCAACCCTTCATCATCAAAACTGGTTCGACTAGATCTGGGATCTCTAACTGATTATGCGCCCACACCAAGTTCCACCAAGTTCAAGTGATAAAAATGCTTACCAAGCCCATGTATAGTTTAGCATAGAGAGTTGGACCTTTCTAAAGCTTTTATTGCGTTTGTTCAGGATGCAGAAAGAATGTTGGCTCAGTCTTTAAGTTAGCTTGATTTGATAAACTCGTTTTAACGTTAGCCTTGCCTAAGTCCTTCCTTGAGTCAGAAACCACATCTATTTTGTAAATTGTAAGGCAAGCTTGGCCTAAACTGAAGTCAACTCATTTAAGCCTTAATTTTAAGGTAAGTTGGGAGTGATGTACAAACTAGCATTTGTCTTTTAGGGATAAAAAGATAAGGGATTTGAGCTCGAAACTTATGATTTATAAAATCATTCAATAAATTTGATATTTAAATTATAGTAATTATAATCTATTTCTCTATTCTTAAGATGAGACATTACTTGATATTAAAATTTACTAGATTAAAATTTACTTGATATTTACTTGACATTACTAGATTAAGTCACAACTTTTAATTGTTGGTTGCTTTACTAAAATTTATGTTGATTATGTGATGAAGAATTTGTGAATTTGATTGTAGTTTCATTAACAAAACGGTTTGGATGGACTGCATATCACTTGAAATATGAATCTGATGTCTTAGGATTATATCATCTGTAAAATTTTCAAGATGGCCAAATCTTAAATTTTTAATTTTTATCACTTGGAGATATGCAAATCTTGGCTGCTCTCCTCATTCTTCCAGCTTCTTGCTGTCCTTATCTAAGGCAAATGGTTGGCCTCAGATTGCACTGAATTAAGGATGTAAAATTTTTAGCCAAACAGCCCTTGGAAAGGCAAATGGGGCATGGGTTGGGGAGGGGGGGGGGGGGTTGCCATTGGCCAAGTGGGAACCCGATTGTGAGTAGAAAGCCCTTTTATTTCTGGCCAATGGTAAACCTTATCTAACATATCCTACGTTCATTATTAATGTTGAAGATAACTGAAGATCCAACTCTTCTCTCTACCAAAGATCTTTGTTCCCCATACTTCTCCTGTCCCTTCTCATCCCATCCCATCCCATCCCATACTTTTTTTTCAAGTCATTCCTAAAATATTCCTCTTAAGCAACTTACCTTTATTCTTTCTCTTTCCTTCTCTTCAAGTTAAATTGGCCTTTTGAATGCCTAGGTTCCTGACTAAGTATGGTCAAATATTGGCTGCCTTATAAATAAATACGAAAATAAATGTTTAATTATTGATATATATGATCACTCCCATAAACAAGAACATGGATTCAAACGTTATTGAACAATTCAACATTCAACATATTAGCAAGTTATCTTGAAATAGGATTTCATTAATAACAGGTGTCAAAACTCCTATTATAAAGAATAATATATTATCTATATATGTAAAAAATATAATGGTGTAGATCTTTGAATTCCTGGAGGTTGGAGCTAGCTATCATAATTTTTCAACCAGCCTTTAATTTAATGCTAGCTAAGCCTCTTTTTTTTTATTTGTAAGTCTCCTCAATTATTGTTTTGACATGGTATACGTATAATGATAAAAATGATACTTGAATTAGGGTGAACTGTTAAATATGATATGAGAATTTTAAAAATTTTTAATATGATATTTACATTATGAATTTATTAATTAATATTATATTTGAAAGGTTGTTTGTCTTTCATATATTATCATTTGAGATTAATTACGTTAAAAGTGAATATCACATTAGTTATTAAATTTATAATTCATGTATTACGTTAAAAAATTTAAAATTTAAGTATCACATATATTAAACATTTGATTATAATTCAAATGTCATTTATAACATTAACTCTATTAATATTTATATTCAAAGTTTTTTATAAAAAAAATATAAATATTGAGATTAAAATCTCAAATTTATTAAAATTTAGCATTATTATCTTTTAAAAATATTGCATAAACCAACTTTTTAATTGATATTCAAGTTTGATTTCCTTAAAAAAAAAATGGTTGAACAGTTATGGAATCAAAAGAGAAAGGCATTTATTCATTTCATATATATGAATGTGATTATATCTTTGAAAGCCAGAAGAAAATGTTGTTTGTCCTGTTTTGATTTTCTTCATTGCGCGTTACTGTAATATCTATCTGACCCATTACTTTTTGTTGATCCTTTTGTGGGCATAAATCCACATTTTTTGCTAACAATTTCTTAAATATGCAGTACTATTGTTTGGTTGACATGCTTGTTCATTGCCAATGAGAAACTTATGGGCTGTCCTTGAGCACGGTTAAACATCATCCCGAGAGAGAGGCTGGCTACACTTTCACACCAATCTCCAATATAAAAAAAGGACAATATACAACTCAGCTAGCTAATTAAATTAAATTAAATTGTTCATGTTCAAACCTTTTTCCAGTAATGCAGGCACGTGGGAGGTTGCTGATTGACCCTTCCTTTTTAGACATCTCCACCATCCCCGAATGGATGAGAGAGAGAAATGGGAAATTAAAAAAGAAAGTAGAGGAAAATATCTGCTCTGTCTAGTCTAGATAAATATCAACATGAATAAATTCATTATCGATGTTAGCGTAAGTGGTTAAGATGTAAAGTTTGGATACAAAATATTTAAATTTAAATTTTTATGTATTTTTTATAAATAATTTATAAATTTAAAAAATTTTAAACGATTTAAAAGTTTTATTTATGAATTAATAATTTATTTTGACTTTAAAAATAAAATAATATTCTTTACTGTTAAATTCTTCTAAAAAAAAAAAATGAATAAATCGACGATACGTATGTGTAAGAGAGTCAAATGGGAAATTGAAAGAAAATAAAGTGAGTAGTAAGTAGACAAGAAAGGAGATCGAAACAAGGACTGGTCGCCCATTAGCTGACACAACTTCTCCATTAAAATACGAGGCAATACTGATCACTCACATCAACAATCGAGACTCTTCTCTTGCTATTTTTAGCTTCAAAGGTGAGAAAAGAATCCCATGAATTCTTAAATCCCATGCTTTGCCTCTTGATTTCTTTCTATATATAGTTTCATCGAAAGTGTTGAGATAATACTTCAAAGGAGAATTCTTTGCCCTTCTCGAGAGATGGCAGCACATGTTTCATTCATAGTTAAGCTTTTTTTATTGCATGCTGAAAGGAGCAAACGGTTATGCTTCTTATTATGTTGTTTTTAGATAGCTATATTCATTAAACCATCTGACCACCTTTTTACTATAAGAATACCACGGCTTTGCTTTGTATAATAAAATAAGATTCACAGCAATGAAAGAGGCAAATTTCAGAATTGTTTTTGTTTGCGTAACTGACAAAACTAGCATGGTGAGAGTACTGTGGTCCCATTTTACAGTAAATGCAGAAGCAACATCTTACCATACGAGGGATTCAGCTAATCAAAATAAATGCATTAATATTCTATTGAATTGGGGATTGAATTTAGAATGAAATTCCATCTCGTTTCATCCCCAACTATTTTACTACTAATTTCAGTCATGGGATGAATTCTCTTTTGCTTTCAATAATTAACCCTTTCTTTTGCAGAATAAAGCACACACATTTTGTTTGATGATGTCAAACATATTTAATTGAAAAAAAAGAATATAGTAATTGCCTAATGAGTGCCTCTCCACAATTACGAAAAGAAAACTAAAAAAACAGATAGTGTAGAATAGTATATCAGGCCCACAATATAATATTGACAAAATTAAAATATTATTAAAAAATAGTAATTTAAAAATATAACTCATAATCTCATTCTTCACAATAGGAACTAATAATTGGTCAAAAAAAAAAAAAAGGAACTAATATTATTGTAATCTTATTTTAAAATAAAATTGCAAATGAAGGCAAAATCCATTATTAAACAAGTGAAAGATCAAGAGAAAAGTGTTAAGATTGATGATTACTTTTTGTGTTAGTTTTTATATAATAATAATAATAATATAATTTTTTAATTTTACAATTGAATTAAAAAAATATCAGTCTTATTTTTTACTAATTTTTTTAATATATCCTAAAAATATTTTTTTAATATATCCTAAAAATATACTTCATCATATTAAAAAAAAAGAAAAAACACCATAAAATGTGAAACTACAGCATCCGAAATATGAATCCCCATAGTAATCTACTCGATGGTTCACTCTTTACTATTTACTCTAACAGATACGCTTATAAGTTATAACCCTCTCTTTTCAACTGTTTTGGGTTCCCAACTTCCACAGTTTCATAGTATTCCTCTCTTTCAGGGAATCGAAAGTGATCGGATTGGACTTTGGAGCAAAAGCTCAGCAGACAGATGAAGATTCAGTGCGACGTGTGTAACAAAGAGGAGGCCTCCTTGTTCTGCACCGCAGACGAGGCCGCCCTGTGCGACTCATGTGACCACCAGGTTCACCATGCCAACAAGCTTGCTTCCAAACACCAACGTTTTTCCCTTATCCATCCTTCCTCTTCTAAACAAGTCCCTCTTTGCGATATCTGTCAGGTATTTCCCGTTCTTGCTCTTTGTGTTCGTGTAGTTTTTATACTTTTTATTACTTTGTAGAATTGCGTTGAAGTTGGTGTTTTGATTGATTGATTTTGGGTTTTTTTTTTAGGAGAAGCGAGCTTTCTTTTTTTGTCAACAAGACAGGGCAATCCTATGCAGAGATTGTGATGTTCCAATTCACTCAGCAAACGAACATACCCAGAAACATAACAGGTTTCTTCTTACAGGGGTTAAACTCTCCGCAACTTCTGCTCTCTACACATCCTCCTCTTCATCGTCCATTGCTTTCTTATCCAACGTTGGTGATTCTGTTCCTGAATGCAAATCTCAACCTTTGGTTAAGAATCCCGTCTCTGCTTCTCCAGCAAATTTCAATCCATCTTCACTAGCTAAGTCTTCATCCGTTAGTACAACTACAGCTGCAGCAGTAATTAACAAGAGCAGTGGAGATAACCTGTTAGCAGGTGAAGGGGGTGGTTCGACTAGTAGCATATCTGAGTACTTGATAGAAGTGCTTCCAGGCTGGCATGTTGAAGATTTCCTTGATTCCTCGTCACCTCCCTTTGGTTTCTGTAAGGTTTGCATTGATCCATCGTTGATCTATTGTTTTCCGTTTTTTCAATTTGATTTTTGAATGATGTGATTTTCTTTGGGATCTGAATAGTTCTACTTTTTTTTTCTGGTCTAATTTTGTCAGAGTGATGATAATATGTTGCCATTTCTTGACACTGATATTGAGAGCAAAACGAGTACTTTCTCACCAGAGAGTTTAGGGCTTTGGGTTCCTCAGTCACCATCTTGCCTGTATCCTCCACAATATTCTTCACAAATGGGAGGGCAAATTGGGTTCAAGGAGACCAAGGAAATCATAGGCGCGAAAGCTAACAGGAGATTGACAGATGATGCCTTTACAGTTCCACAGATCTGCCCTCCATCCGTTGGCTCCAAGAGATCTAAGCCTCTCTGGTAAGATCAGTTTTTCAAAATACAAAAGCTTCGTATTCTCCTAAAGTTTGACGAAGGGCTTAAGCCTCAAGTTCCCATCTTTGCCTTTTCTTTGTATTTTCCCATTTCTTGCTAAGTTGATTTCTGTTTGTTGTTTCTTTTTCCCTACTCGAATAGGCATGGTTTTGTTTGTAGTATTTTCTTCCTTTCTCCCCTTTTTGTACTTGCAAAATGCTACAACTTTGTAAATATCAATTAAAATTTTCAAAGTTATTTTTCCTTCCTTTTATTCATCTTCAATTCAGATCTTCAGTTAAAGATTACAATCAGTCAGAACATAGAAAAAATCTAGAACATTGAAACTGGGATCTAGCAAATGATGTGTCGTTATCAGAAAATCCAAAAAGAACACTGAAAAATCTCGAAACATTGAAATGAAACTGTCCCCAACAGACAGCCAAGGAAACAAGTACTCTCCCTTTTGGTCGGGGAGATGTATCATGTTATGGTGATTAAAACTGACAGACGACATTGTAGGAAGGAAGGTACAAGAAGAAGCAGAAGATAGATGATAGCTATGATGAATTGATGATGGGATCGGATAAGGAAAGGGCGGAGAGGTAGGCAAAAAGGGATGGTCTGGATCTCTTAAAGCAGATTGAAGTGTCCTGGTGGGGACAAGCATACCCCAAATGCCAAAACCTATGAGATAAAATGAAACAAAATAGGAAAACAAAGGGAATTCAGGACTAGTTGTGAATTAGTCAGGGTTTCTTGCAGACTTGCAGCTGTACTTCCCAGTACTTTTGCTACTTTCCAGTCTCATTCCCTAGTTTCTACTTTTGGTATACTTGCTTAATTCGATTTCTTATAAACATGACTTGATTAGTTGCAAACTCAAAAAATAACATCATTCCAAATAAAGCATACATAATCCTGAATGTATGCTTTGATTTTTATGGTAAACATCGTCCATGTTCACTTTTAGGACCAGAAGAAGAGAAAACAACATATCTTTTCTGGATTTACATCAATCGTAGTCTCGTCATTTTATCATTATGAACGTGCTTATGTTACAGTCTGAAAGTAGTAATAAGGCCGCTCAAAAATGACAACTTCACGGTCAATCTGAGTGAGTATTGGTGGGGGGCCGAAAGGTTCATCTTTGTGTCGACCACGAAAACGATAGCCCTACCTAAGGTAACTCGTTGAAGAGCCCTGTCTAACGCGAAATCATTGTGCTGCCAATGCGCCCGCGCCCCCCCCCCCCCCCCCCCCCCCCGGGTTTTTTTTCTCACTTTCTGGTGGGTTCAGATGAGCAATAATGAGCTTTGTTCCTACACTTCTTACTTGAAATATGACATCAACATCTTAATTTGCTTGATTATGGCTGGTGTGGTTTTTTGCCATCTTTCTTCTACACGTTGAAGGGTCGATTCCACCCTATCCGCCCATCGTACTAAATAAAAAACCCCCAAAATCTAAAAAATATATCCCATAATAAAAGAGAAAAACTTCAAGATATATACAAACTCAAAATCATAAAGCGGAGAAAAGATAAGTTTAAGTAAGAAAGGACTAGAGTGTGGTGGGCAAGTGGGTCTGTTCTTTTGGTAGTGGCAGCCACAAATTTGTCATGGATCTTCGACTATATATCTGCCCGAATATTTTCTTCTTTACTTTGGGTCGAACCTGTTCTATGGAGGCTAAGCGGAAACGAAATAAGCGGCAGGGCTCTATTCCTTCTAGATATCTCCCTTTTACTTTTTTTTTTTTAAGTTTTACACTTTTTTATCTTAATTTTTATACATTTATATTCATATAATTTGATGCTTGTATTTCATATTCTATTCATGCAGATAATACACGTCAAATGTCAAGTTAGTTAAAAATGTCTAACTATTTGTTTTATATAAAAAATTTAATCTTTAAATATATAATTATATATTGAAAAAACAATATTTTCAATCAATCAAATAAAAATATCGGATTGGATATTTAAAATTTTATGTGCACAGTAGATATGATTATGTTATTAAATTTTATAATCAATTTGTTGAATATTAATCGTACATGAAAGTATAAAAAAATATATAATTTGATACCTTCTCATATATATATATATATTTGTAAAGTTGATTGGAACTTTTTGAGTAATAATTCATATCTATTTTAAACCTTAAGTGCAAAGACGCTGAATTGAAGACTACCAATGAAGAAGAATCATGGCATCAATTTTCCTTGTTGTATGGACGACAACATATATATTATTGCTAACTATATGATGTATATCATCAATTTTTATTTGAACAATTAATATTTTAAATCTAATTTGTATTAATCACAAGTCACACGAAAAAGATATACAGAAGGCTCAGGGTATGGCAACTTCTTAATCCAAAGTTGACTGCAAAACTACCATTTTGATGATCCACAACACAAACTGATTGAGATGTATACGTTTGAGCACTAACATGAAAATGCATACAATATTTGTCCAAAAGAGGTTTTCCATTGTCGCATTTTCTCTTTCCCTTCTTGTGTTGAGCAAAAACAGGAAAAGAAAAAGAATCACCCCAAGAGGCATATAAATAGATTAAAAATAAGGGAATCCACCTAAAACATTGCATAATAATAGAAAGGTTTACACATCGTATTATGGATTATCTAAAGAATTACAATTTTGAAGGAGCAAAATGCAGAAATATTGTTCAATGAAATGGACCTGTATATATTCTTAGGTCCTCTTCAAGCAGGAAAATGGCCAATCAATCCCGAAATGATTTTGCATAAGTATACCGCCTGTCTTTTGCATGGGGAACCGGAGAAGCATAGGCTCCACCTGATCTGGGTGTGGGGTTCCAAACACCATAATCCTCCAGGAAATTATTAGCTTTCTGATGATAATCCTGCTGCAGCAGCTGATAGCTTTCCCCGATCTCCTGATCACCTCCCTGCTGCTGATTCTTTTCCTTATCAGTCGGATGGAAGAGAAGAGATGCTGGTGAAGATGGTGATGATAATGGCGACAATATTGGTGATGATTCTGTTGTTATCATGGGCATAACCGATGTCATTATAACCAACGTTGTCACACCAAAAATGTGCATGACTGACCTCTCACTTAAGCTTGACATGCTTATCTTGCGCTTGAATGCAGCCTGTATACTACTACTACTTAAGCTATATACATATCTTGAAGCCTTCAAGATTTCATGTCATATCTTTCAGTTCACAAAATAGTTGGAGTAGTATAATTTATGAGAATTACAATTTGTTTAATGTCGGCCTGACTGGAACCATAGCAGTACAGTACTGCTTGAATTAGACTGATCTTCCTTATGATCATGCCCAATGGATGATTCCAATTTGTTATTTGCATGTTATTTAAGTGTTTGTCTTTTCCCATTAACTGGGAAAGTACCTCAAAAAATGGATCCAAAAATTAATGAAATGGGCCAGATTAAGCTTCTTTAATTCTGTTTCATTTTGGGCATTGGGCTAACTAGGCTTTGAAACCAAAAATTAAACTTTCCGTTGCCGGGACTTAAACCCGGGTCTTTCGGGTGAGAGCCGAATATCCTAACCACCTAGACTACAACGGATTGTTCGATACTTAACCAATTACTTTTTATAAGATCGCTTATATGCATAAAGTAAAGATTCAGGAGGTTCAGGCATGTTTTCCATCCCAAAAATAAAATATTAATGACTTCGGATTGCCTTCTTGACGTTTGCAATACGATTGAGTTGTGTTATATACATGTTTTCAATCTGTTTGCTTTGTCACGGATTTCCTTAGTGGAGATCCTGATGATAAAAGCTGGAACCAAGCATTTAGTTTTTGCAATTATGCATTTGGATGGAGAGTAAAAACCTGAAAAAAAAATGGTTTAACAAAAGAGGTAAGTGGTTGGTTTGACCGGAGTATTCCCCCCCGTGGAAGATCATCTGAAATTGTCTGATCTCTGATGGAAGATTAATTGTGACATTTGTAGGTCTTGAAGTAGTCCTTCCATGTACTTCAGACTATCATTCTCCTTACTAAGAAATAGACAATGACTATAAACAGCTAGGTTTTTTAAGTTGAATAAAGTTTGATAATCATCAACGTGTTCATCTATTTCACTTGAGATTATACTTTATGTTTGCTCTAAACTGTACCATTTCAACAATGTTTGATTTGTTAAAGAATTGAACATTTTTTTTTCCAGTGTCAGACCTCAAAACCCCACCATTAGAATGGATAGGGAGCAAATTTTGGTTTACTCTGTCTAAATCTACGCACATAGGTCAACTATATTACCTGTTATACCGCAAGTCCCAACCAATGATGGTACCTAGACCAAGGAAAAGAAACCAGGGGATGAAATTTAATGCTGCTTTTTAAAGGATCAAAATAACTGCAATTACCAACAGAATACATATGTATATATGCTAATGCCGAACAGGGAATAAAAGGGTATCCAAAATCTTGTCTGCAAGCTACTAACCATAATGATAAGTTGTACTTAAGTTCTGTTTGGTTAGTACTTTTTTGGTTTTTCTTTTAGAAAGCAATGAATATCAGAATATGGAAGAAGCTTAAATCACAGTTAATTTAGAGAATTCCGATAGTACTGATCTGCAGTTATTGCTATTCCTCACTTTAGTAATCACCAGAAATTCATGCCACCTCACAGTTAAAAAGGCAGGAATGATGATTTGGTAAGTCAATCTCCTCTTTATGACCATTAACAATATTCTATTAAGCATACACCAGTTTCAGATCTTTCCCACTACTTTCCCAAAATTAAACTGAAAGCCAGATATGAGATCAACTCTTTCTACTGACTATATTTATTGCAGTTGGGAGTTTCAACAACTAGGAAAGTATCATTTCTCTCTTTCTTGAAGATAAAGCATTGTGATTGTCTTCAATGGCTGGGCCTGCAATCACCTGCCAAGAAACGATATGCACGGGTACACAGATATTTACTCCATGGGGTCATTAAGACCGGTGGTTTGTAGCAATAACAACAAATACTCGAGTCGTTTTTGCCTTAATCTCGAACAATAGTCAAGTAGGCAAAACTATAATAAAAAATTCGAAATTCACAAAATAAGAACATGAACTGGTGGAGTAACTATAAATTCATCAATTTAGTATGCAACTACATCAGCTGAATAGTCTGAGCAGAATTAATGTGCTGCACCCCCCAAAGGATAACATAATATCTTTTTGTTGGCCAATAAAAACATTAACATTTGTTTCTCCGGTGAACATCTTGTCCAAGCAAATTGAACACTACCCAAAAAATGAAGCAGAAGATGATACAGTGAGTAAAATATACACCATCTCAAGTTTATTTTCCCCAAAAACGGAAGAGTTAAAATGATGTCGACAACAACTGTTACAGAACAGAAATATATCAGAGCCACAACTTGAGAACGGGTTATAATACAAGAGCATGATGCCCACTGAAAGCATTGATGAACTATATATTGCACAATGAACACTGGATGACTAAAATAACACAACGGAATTGTACAAGATTAGCCTTTAAAGCAACTAGCTACGGAGCTTTGTGGGACTGCAAATTAAAGCACAAGCACCTATCTTTCATAGCTTCAGCTTCACTTCCATACTCTTTGAATTTATATTCATCCTGTTTAAAGCTAGGGGGAACCTTCCTCTCACTGTAGCATTGATTACACAGACTAAAATGAGACTTCACTTCCTTAAAGCGGAAACCAATAACTGGGTAATGGCAAACTGAGCAAAAATGGCGTCCATGTCGATTCCTATCTCCAGTTTCTAACTTCAACAGAGTGGACATGATACCAAAGCCCCAATCAGGGTCATCAAACAACACAATGAATTCATTGAAAGATACCATTGAGGTATCTGTTTCTCCATGAACTTCCAGCATTTCACTAACTCCATGAGAAGGAATATAAATAGCCCTCAACAATTTGATGTACTGAACAGCATCTACCTTTCTAATCTGCGAACCACCTTCATTTACAGGTCGCCATAAGAGTGCATCAAAGGCAATCCTTTTTCGCTTATCTGGAGGTCCATTACAAATGGGGGCAAGAACAGCATAAAACATGCCCAAGTCCACCCTGCCCGATCCTGTTTCATCCAAGACACAGAGAATTTTCTCATTTATAGCTTTGACAGCTCCTTGGAAGGTTTCAGGTTTTAGAAAATTAAGTAATCTGCGCAGAATTTCTTCCAAATTAGGCTTGCGTATGGATTTCTGAGGACCACCACTGCCAGAGTAGGAGACTGGTACATCAGTTTCATTCATTTCCTTCTTCAAAAGATCTACTTCACAACGGCTCAATCTAGTAATTCTCTGGAAAGCCCTAATTTGAATAGCAATTTCTAAATCCTGCCTCAATGTAGTCCTCTCACCCAATGTCTTGAATTTTGATGGCTCCACTATTACAAACGCCCCTTCACCATTGGCACCACCGTTCGTCTTTACCTTCTTCTTCTTCTGTAGCTGCTTCAGATGGTAAATGGCATCATGCAATTCAACCCTATTAGTCATTTTCAAAGCCTCCTTCAAAGCTTTCTTAGCTTCTTCAGTTTCTCCAGCCCCCAATAAGGACACAGCCTTATTGAGCTGTGCTCGCCAATGATTCGGCCACACAGCTAAAACCCTAGTGTACATCTCAGAAGCTCTCTGAAACCTACCCAAGTCCATATAAAGCCCACCTAGATTGTATAAAGCATCAACATGACCTGGTTTCAAATCAATAGCTTTCTGGAAAACCTCAATTGCTCTCTCATCCTCACCCATACCATGCAAAGCTGATGCTAAATCACAATGTGCATCAGCATAATCTGGTTTCATAAAAATAGCCTCTTCTAAAGCCTTAACAGCCGCCCTATATTCCCCAACCCCGAAAAGAGCACTACCCAAAAGTTTCAAAGCTCTAAAATGAGTAGGACAAAGAATAGCAGCCTCTCTGTAATACTCACAAGCACTTAAAACCATACCTTCTCCTTCAAGAGCTATCCCAAGATTGACATAAATTTGAGGAAGCAAGTAACCCCATTGATTCCCACCTGCCTCAGCTGATTCCAAAGCCAACAAAAACTCTTCTTTAGCTTCTTTATACTTCCCTAACACATACAAACAATTCCCAGCTCTAAAATGTGGCCTCACATCCATTGGTTGCAATTCACAAGACCGTTTGAAACTAATCAAAGCTTCTTTAAACAACTGATGCTCATATAGGACCCTCCCAATTGCCATGTGTCCATCAAATGCTTCTTCTCTTGACCTTGCTCCATCAGCTCTACTCCTTAAAGCTCCCAATTCTTTAACAAAAACAGCATAATCAGGCCCTGATTCTTCCCAATATACCCTTTTCTCTGAAAGCTCTGCAGACGGTCCTAATTCCCTCGACCACCCAGCATCCGAATATGCATCAAAGTTATCATTTTTAAATTTTCCATCTTTTGCTTGCTTAGCTTTCAATCTCTTCACCAAAATCTCCAAATCATCGACGAGCTTCCACGTGTCATCGAAAACTATCCCGTGATGCGGCGACACGGCCCACGCAGCCGTCCGTTGCTTCTTCTGCGACTCTATTACTCTCTCATCCACAATCGACGACGAAGATGCTTCGGCAACAATCGACGCACTTTTGCTTTCGTCGAAATTGAGCTCGAGACCCAGCGCGTCGAAGTCACGGTCCACGTCACCAGCTCCATCGTCGTAAGTTCTCAACAAACCGTCATAAGTTAACCCCTTTTCACCGTCAATGAACTCCCCATAGGTTCGGAACACTTCGTCCAGAATGGCGTTGATTTGTTCGTTGCTAAATTTGACTCTGGGGTTAACGGCGACGACTAACGCTGCCATTTCTTCTCTGTTAAGACCCCCATCACGGTTCGCGTCGAATTGCTGAAAAATCTTCTTCACCTTCTCTGATCTACTCCCTCTTGTCGCCATTTTCCCTACCTTTTTTTCTCTTTTCTCCCAGGATTGGAAACCAGAAATGAAAATGCCAACCAAGGCTATAGATTGGGAAATGAGAGGCCAAGAAAAAAAAAACAAAAAAGATGGGTTTTTTTTTATATAAATTAGAAAAGCTTGAAGAGGGAATAATAATTCTTCATTAGGGGTTTTTCAAATCTGTTTGGTTTGGTTTAATTTTGGGGTTTTGGAGATGTTCCTTTGGTTGCATTGGATCTGGCGAAGTAAAGGGGACGAAGAGGAAAGAGATGATGATATTTCTTCTTTTATTTTTATTTTTTTCACTTTTTTTTCTGGTTCAGATGATGAAGATGTGGGGACAATGAAACCCCACAAAAAGCAGACTTTTTTCTTTTCTTTTGTTTAGTTATTTTAATGAATTTTTGAACGTTTGGTTTTTGGAAGAGAAAGAGAGGAGAGAGGGAGCCTGGGATGGTTGGCTGGCAGTTGGCTAACAGGCTCATTTTGAGGCGAAAAGTGGACTAACCGCCAGCTGGCTACGCGACTGCAATTATCCTTTCTCTATGGGTGAAATTGCAAAAAGGGGCATTAACGTTATAATAATAGTATTACAACTAACCAAATTTAACATAAAACATGTGGAAAAAAAAAAACACGAAAGTGGTGAAGAAAAAAAACAATTACAAAGAAACAAAACATAGCTAGACAGAGATGAGGATTCACTCCCAAAATTAGCAATTAATCAAAAATTATTAAATTAAATTGTTTTCATTTTGGTAGTAAATATAAATAAAGCCTTTTTGAGGATTGGATGTGCAAATAATCTGGGCCATTGGATGGGCTTGAGCAAGAAAATTATATCAGTTCAGCTAGCGATAGTCTTGGAATATGGATGTTTAGATTTCGAGCCTTTGGGCTACTCGGCCCAAACTTTTAAGAAGGCCCGTGTTTGGCCTTTCAAATGGTGGACATGTGTATGGCGACAGCGTTAATACATAGAAAAGTGAAGGAAAAAATGGTAAATCTACATCCATTTTAGTTAGCGGAAGCGGTTACATTTGAAAGGTCGGTACTATTCTAAGTCAGAAAGAGAAACACGAAGGGAGGCAAAAGCAGCGAAGAACAACGGCATTACATTGCATTGCTGTTTACTCTCTCTTTCTCTTTCTCAAAATGCACTGTTGAAAATCCTTTTTTTTTTTTGTTTTTTTACTTTCGGTTGAGTTTGTTTTATTTTTTTTATCTCATTTCACGGAATTTGATGCATCAGTTTTAGCTGTTTTTCCGAAGTTTTTGGATCCGTTTATTGGCCAAAATTTTGTTTCTTTAAAAAAAAAAAGGGAAATTTTAAATTTTTCAAAGTTTAATCTGTCGATTGCATTTGAAGGTCGAAGCGTTTTCATTGAGATTTCTCTTTGCTTTTTGCTGCTTGAATTGAAGCTCGAAGGTGAGAGGATTGTTTAAATTGCATTTAAAAAAAAAAACTTTTTTTTTTTATGTTCATTTTTTTGAATTTTTTTCTCTCATATATCATGGACGTTAATTCTCGCGTTTTCATTTGGAAGATTAAGCGACGGGAAAACAGAGAAAAAGGCTTCGAAGCGGTAACAACGACGTGATTTCAGTGAAATTTGGGAAAAAAAGGAACAATAGAGAGGCCTTTACCTTGAAACAAAGGCAAATTTTGTTATTTGTTTGTGAAGAGAAAGAGAGGAAAAATTAAAGGTGAAGAAAAGAGAGAAATGGGATCAATGAGTGATGAGTTGGAAATTCAGGAACAAGGAGAGAAAATCTTTGTTTCGGTTAGGTTAAGGCCATTGAACGAGAAAGAAAGGGCAAGGAACAGTATAACTGATTGGGAATGCATTAACAATGACACCATTGCTTTCAAGAATAGCTTGCCCGAACGCTCCATGTTCCCAGCCGCCTATACATTTGGTGAGCAATTCCTTGTCTAACATAGTCAAAATCATTTGATGGTCTTCTAATCATAGAATTTTTGTCAATTTCATTGAGAATAGACAAAGTATTTGCCTGTGACTGCGTTACAAGTCAAGTGTACCAGGAAGGAGCCAAACACATTGCACTTTCAGTACTCGATGGTGTCAATTGTAAGTAGCCTTTGTTTCTATTTCCTGGTTGGTAATTATCTATAACTCTATAATCGAGTGAATGTTTTTACTGATGGTTTTTTTTTTTTTTTATTTCCTTCAGCAAGCATATTCGCATATGGGCAAACCAGCAGTGGAAAGACATATACAATGAGGGGAATCACTAAATATGCAGTAGAGGATATATATGACTACATGGAGAGGGTAATGATAGATATAGGATCACCTTTTCTTTCTTTTATGTAGAATGGACATGTCATTTTGTTTTGATCAATATCTTAGCATGAAGAAAAGGAGTTTTTGGTGAAATTCTCTGCCATGGAGATATATAATGAAGCCGTAAAAGACCTCCTTAGCTCTGGTAGTACCCCACTCAGACTCCTAGATGATCCAGAGGTTAAAATTTTGCCCTTCTTTATGCTTTCTTGTTGTCTTTTGCATAAGCAGAACCTTTTTATAACACTGTTTTCACTTCAACAGAGGGGAACGGTTGTGGAGAAACTTACGGAGGAGACTCCAAGAGACAGGGACCATATTCACGAGCTCCTGTCAATCTGTGAAGGTGAAGCGTTTCTCAAATACTCATGGCATTGTATCCGACTTCTTTTTCTTTTTCACTGGATGACATTTTATGCATTTTGGTATCACATTTGCGCAGCTCAAAGGCAGATAGGGGAGACCTCTTTGAATGAAACTAGCTCGAGATCACATCAGATTTTGCGGCTGGTTGGCATGCCTACTTGAGTTTTTTTTTTCAGAATTGTGCCTATTCTTACTGCTGTGTTCAATCATGCAACCTTGCAGACAATTGAAAGTTCTGCTCGTGAATATGCTGGAGCTGGAAATTCAAGCATTCTTGCAGCTTCTGTGGTATAATATAGTTAACTTCTTAAAAGACATTGCAGTTATCTTGTTTCATATGGGAGTTAATGAAATAATAGAGACAACATTATTCAAATTTTAATTAGGAAGTAGTAACATAAAAGTTGACAAGGAAATTTTGACTTGGTTTTCCGGTACAGAATTTTGTTGATTTGGCAGGAAGTGAGCGAGCCTCTCAGACCTTATCTGCTGGTGCAAGATTAAAAGAAGGCTGCCACATAAATCGGAGTTTGCTAACTCTTGGAACTGTGATTCGCAAATTAAGGTTTAACAATTTTTTTCATTTTTTTAAAACAAATATTGCAGGGCATATGTGCGTCCTTACCTCCTTATAAACATAACATTTATTGTTTTTGGCCAATTTACGGATACGATATTTTGCAGCAAGGGAAGAAATGGCCATGTACCTTATAGAGACTCTAAGCTGACACGCATACTCCAGAATTCCTTAGGAGGCAATGCCAGAACAGCCATCATTTGTACTATGAGTCCTGACCGCAGTCATGTCGAGCAATCAAGAAACACTCTCTTGTTTGCAAGCTGTGCTAAAAAGGTAACAACTAATGCACAGGTCAACTTGGTTATGTCAGATAAGGCATTGGTAAAGCAATTGCAAAGAGAATTGGCTAGACTGGAGAATGAAATGAGGAGCTTGGGATCAGCTTCAGTCAAACGTGATACTGCTAATTTGCTGAGAGAGAAAGAGCTACTCATTGGACAGGTGATTAGAGGAACTTCAGAAAGCAGTTTCTATACATTTAAGCATGACATCTTGCATCTAAGAAAAGTTAGAAGTATTTACTGTGGCTGAGGGTATAACCCTGCCTTTTTTGTAGTTATCACATATTTGCTATTTAGAGAACTTGTACCAATATGCTACTACTTCAATATTGAATTGTGAAAGCGAGTTTTAGAGTGTTTAACTTCTCTTTTCTGAAAGAGAAGAAATTAGGAAAACAAGATAAAGCATAGTCGCAAGTTGGAACATGCCTCACTTAAACAATTTACGCATGTTAACCTTGTTTTTTTCTCTTTTGGAAATCTACAGATGGCCAAAGAGATAGAAGAATTGACTCGTCAACGTGATCTTGCCCAATCTAGAGTTGAGAATTTGCTACTGTCAGTTAGAGAAGTTCAAATGTTAAGCCAAGGGGAATATTCGTTATCACATTCATCAGAAGTGGCCAAGGTTCCCTCTACGGTTGGTTGCAACAAACGTAGGGATACTGTTGCACGCAGCGTTCCTAATGCCCACAACCAATATCCAGGGCTTCCCGAAAAATCTGAAGAGGATTTTCTGCTCGATGGCATCACTCCGAAGTTTATTGGGCCTGATCCATGCAAAGGTTGGGAGGAGATTGCTCAAAAAATGGATGAAGAATTTGAAGATAACTGCAAGGAAGTTCGATGCATTGAAGATTCAAGCATTAAGATGAATGAAAATGCAGAAGTTTCCTCTTTGAGTCCTGACACCTCTTTGAGTCCTGACAACAATGAAGGAAAATTAGCCATGGAGGAGGCCATTGTCAAGAAAATGGAAACTGATGAGTTATCTGTTCATCCTGAGGAACAAGAAGGAAAACCGGCCAGGACAGAAGCCGTTATCAAGGAAGTAGAAGCTGATAATTTATCAACTGCTCCTGAGGAAGAGGATCGGAAAGTAGTCTTGACAGAGGTCCTTCTCAA
The DNA here is from genome assembly GCF_047325235.1 of Durio zibethinus. Classification (NCBI taxonomy): domain Eukaryota; kingdom Viridiplantae; phylum Streptophyta; class Magnoliopsida; order Malvales; family Malvaceae; genus Durio; species Durio zibethinus. Next base: position 37,263,345 of record NC_143162.1, read on the forward strand.
GAAAACAAGAGCTGGTGAGTTCCTGACTGATCATGAGGATATTGAAGGAAAATTAACCGTGACAGACTCAAGTATTGATAAGCAGGAAGGTGATGGCAGCTCCACTGATCCTGAGGAAAATCAAGGAAAACTAGACCTGACTATAACCATGGACGAAAATGTAGTATCATCCCCACGAAAGGAAGATTTGCAATCAAGTCATGTCTACACAGATGAAACTTACAAGGCTTTGAAACAAAAAATTGAGGAACTGCAAAGGACTGTCAAATTTCTTGTCAGTATTCATCATCTAGAGCAGTCGCCTTGTTTTTCAGATGCATCTAGCTCTGGTAGCACAAGCATGACCAGAAGCAAAAGCTGCAGGGCGGTTGTCACAACTGTGCCATCTTCACCTTCCTTTGAGAAAGCAGAACGGAAAGAAAGCACACCCCCTTCCACTGGAGTTGAAAAAGAATTCCTTGAAAGACCAAGAAGCCTTTACCAAAAGCTTTCTGGACTGAAATATGACAACAGAAACGGAAATATGTCCAGAAGAAATTCTCAAACTTCTCTTAGTAGTATTTCTGGGGAAGCACAAAGTCTGAAAGACTTAGATGTGGAAGACACTTTTAATGCAATTGATATTCTTCCACGACCATGGAAGTCATTTTCTAATGATTCTGTGAAAAAAACTTCCTCCTCCACTGATTTTGCTGCATCTGGCAGTGAAAAGAAACTGCAGTCAGAAGAGCAAATTGATAACAATTCGGTGAGAAGATGAATTCCTCCTTCCGCTCTTCATTTTTCTTATTTCTCATGATATGAATCAATCTTTTATATTAGATGTTATAGTTTCATTTCTTACATCATAGTAACTTCTTTTGATGTGACTTAATTCCTCATCAGTTATGTTCTTTAAAAATGAATTCCTCATAAGTTATGTTCTTTAAAAATGAATTCCTCATAAGTTATGTTCTTTAAAAATGAATAAATGGTCTAGAAGTAAAAGATTTGGATAACTATCTTCCTTCTTGGTAGATAAGGTTATTCCCAAGATTGCTGTCCTCTTCACCAGAGTGTCCAAAGAGAGTGGAAAAAGATTGTTAGTAGCCATAGCACAAATATTCTTGTTCATGTCATTGTACTGAAGACTTTATTCTGCATGCACCCATACAAATTAGGTACTGCAGCCTACTTGGTTCTCATGTCAGTCCTAGGTCAGTTCATTTTAAGGTAGCACTGTGTCATGACATTTAGTAAAGTTAAGTGTTCTCTCTTTTTTTCTTTTCTCTTATTCAAAGCCACATTAATTTCCTTAATGCAACTCTAAGAACAGCTGCTGTATGATCCAATGGTGATACTTCCTGACAACCCCCAAAAGAGAGACCTAGAATGATTGATTTTTGGCATATTTATACTAACCTATCGCTGATGATAACTGGCTACTAACATATTTCCTTTTCCATGGAATGTTACCGAGGTTAGGCACAGGAAACCACAGATACTACTGATAATTCCAGGGAAATAATAAAGGATTCCATGCAACTGCACTCTGGTTGGCCCTCAGAATTTGAGAAGCAGCAGAGAAAGATAATTGAACTTTGGGATGCATGCAACGCACCATTAATCCACAGAACCTATTTCATCTTGCTTTTCAAAGGCGATCCTTCCGATTCAGTGTATATGGAGGTGGAGCTCAGAAGATTGTCTTTTCTAAAAAACTCAATGTCATACGCAGCCAATGTTCGCAAAGATAGTCCCATTGACACAACAGCTTCTAGGTAAAGATTTCCTCTCAATAGCTGAACAGTATACATGCACATTCACGCATAGACATATGCACTAACTTGGAATGAATAAACCTTTGGACCCGATTGAGTACAAACGAATAACCTTTATCAGATTCCTCTTCAATGCCATCCAAATGTCTTTAGTGGTGATATCTTTTTGTGGTGGCAGTGTGAAGGATTTGATTCGTGAGAGGGGAATGCTGAGCAAGCAAATACCGAAGAAGTTCTCAAGAAAGGAGAGAGCGAAACTTTACGAGCAGTGGGGTATTGGGTTGAATACAAAGCAGAGGAGCTTGCAGCTGGCACGCCGTATATGGACAGACACGAAAGACATGGTCCATGTCAAGGAGAGTGCTGATCTGGTGGCAAAGTTGCTCCGTTTTGTCGAACAAAGTCAAGCCCCCAAGGAGGTAGTCGGACTCAGCATTTTGCCGCCCCGATCCTTAACCCGAAGATCATACAGCTGGAAGCACAGCATTCCTCCCCTCTCATAAAAGTTGTCGAGGATAGAGAATTATCTAGGTTGCTATATTCGCAAGGTTGAAATCTTCTCATTTCTAGCTCCTCAATGTAAATCGGAAGGAGTATAAAGTTAACCAGAATTTACTCGCAGATTCAATTTGACAATATCTTGCTCATTGCATTTGATGTGCCAAGGGAATAATAATAGAAGGAAGGTATTTTTTCAAATACGTCCAAAGACAGGACTTAGTCAGAGGCATTTATATGGCTCACCAAACCAAAAACTCATGACTGATGAGCTAATTAAAATTTTAATAAGAAAATGAAGATAGCAGAAAATTGGCTTAACTCTTCGGGTTGAGCTTCTTCTCACATGATTCAAATGCATGCTCTGTTTTCGGCAAATATGACACTAAAAATAGCTATGGAAAAAAGATAAAGTCGGCATTCATTTCTGAGCTTTCAGCCTTCTTATGTTTTATGTCATCTATGATTTGTAGACAGATCCTTCGGTGATTTTCCAGCCAGACTTGGAACTAGACATCTCATATCTTGTTGTGTAGGATTGTACATTAGAGGCATTGTTCTCTGGATGATGAACATCAGTCAAGTGGGTGGACTCTTCAAGAGTTGCTTCCACTACCGCACGCTGCCCATCTAGTGAAAGAGTAACACTGTCAATTGCCAGGTTCAGTAGACTACATTCATATATCCAACCAAGCTGGGCAATTTCAGCTGCACGATCAGTCCATGTCTTCAACATCTGACCATCCAAAACCTGGTACTTTTCTGAGTGTTAGGAAAAGCTTAAAGACACTTCCTTAATGCAGCAATTAACAGTTTTCAAAAGCTATATACCTACTATGTTTAGTTGAATCACATTAAAAGACTCTCATAAAAACCATATATAACCAGTTATCACGAGATGAAGAGAGTCCAGTTTGCATGGCAGGCTTCAAGAATATACTTGCAGAAATTCAAAAAAGAAAACATGAAAATTAGAGAATCTTACCTCTGGCAATTTATCAAGACAGTGATCAGGTCCAAATGCCTGAGATTTAATGTTCTGCCACTTGCGTACAATGCCTTCTGCAATTCTTGCATCCATTCTAGGTAATTCTAGCAATGAATTTTCATCTACGGACCCTGCAAAGTTAAGGCAGCTGTGAGCATCACTAATCATTGAGGAACAGGACGACTTCAAAGGATTTGATTAATCTTACTTGTTGAGAGAGAAAAACAATTCTCTGTCCCCTACAAATTTTAACATTATTAAAAAAAAAAAAAGATGCAATAATAGCAATACAACTATCACAGCTTAAATTTAAGGATCAATCATTAACAGCAGCCAAGTTCTAAGATATTCTACAAAATACTTCACCTTATGCGGAAATAATGCTACATTAGGTTGACTATTCACTTATCTACCACATGTAATATTAAAGTCATACCTACATTAATGACATTAGATGCCTTAGCTGGGCTGATTTCTTTGCCGATAACAGATCTACCAGGTAAAAACTTCAAGCCAGCCAACGTCATCAGTCCAATTATCACACCAGCAGACATGATCTTGACACTAGCATCTTTAATTTTGTCAGTCATTGTTTCTTCTTCATACACTTCTTCCAAACTACTTATCCCAGGAATCTCTTCTACGATGGCAGCATCCTCTTGATCAGGTTTCCCCAGTGTCCCTTCATTTTCGGTGGCAGGGAAAAAGCTGTTCATCTCACCATCTAATTGATGTCTCACACTCTCTTCCGAGCGACGAAGAGGAAACACCTTCTGCAATGCCTGAATTGCACTAGCCTTTACATGATCAAGAACTGCAGTAGCCTCTGCACCTATCCTCACTATAGCTGCTGCTGCAGCTAAGGGTGAACCGCCCACTCCCTCAAGCCTTTCTAAATATCTCAAGACAGTAGGATCATCATAATAATCTCCAAGCTTGAATTGTTTATCTTTGGTGTCTCTAAATCTTGGAAAAACCACCTCCATTAGCCACGCCTCCAATAGTTTGCAAAGCCCAGGAAGATCTCTGTCATCATCATCCTTTGAGTTTTCCAAGACAAAACCTACAATAGATGGATTTCTATAAGGGGAGCTATCACTGTCTAAGCCCAACCATGAGCGACACTCATCAAGCTCCCCCACAAGCAATGAACAGAGACCCCTTTCCAAAGCAAAGTCTATCTCATGGTTTTCCACAGGAGTATAGAGAGAGACAGAGTTCCCTAGAGTTGTTACCCTAGTCTGCTGAAGCTGCTGGAAGAGGTTATCAGCATCTCTGATGAGATGAGGTTTCTTGCTCAGAAATGCTTGAGCAACAAGTGCAAGTGCTACTCCATAAACTTCAAAACTTTCTGCAGGAATATTGCTTGGTGTGGCAGCAAATAGATCAACCTGTTCATGGAAAAGGATTTAAAAATAAAGAGAAACTAAGAAACTGATCAGAAGCCTAAAAGGCAAAATATGTCAGATGACAAACATAATGTACTATCGTACCTGCTCAGCTGCTATCATGCATAAGAAGGCCTCGTTCATAAAATCTTCACGGGTAAAACCTCCCGCAATTGCAGCAGCTCCTCCTCCACCAACAGCCCATAATATGTTGCGTACACCATGAAGACCCTCCTCTCTCTTTGTCCGGTACTCATCATCAAGGGGTAAAGATAGAAGTTCCAGAACACGACGTGGGGTAATTTCTTCTAATGTCTCATCAATCTGAGACTGCAAATCTGGTGCAAGACTGCTGGCTCCTTCCTCCTGCATCTCAGACAAAAGGATTTATCAAGTATCTTGTAACGTACAAGTGTCAAAACCAAAAAAAAAAAGGCTGATCAGTGCATAACAAATCCAATTTCATTAACCTGTCTGTATGTAAGTCCACCACAAGCTTATGTCACAATGCTTAAGTTATATTAGTACAATACTAATAAAAATTCTATACATTTGTTTCTTTATTTGTTGTTAAGCAGATTTTAGACTCACTATAGCAATAACAAATCCACCACTTTACAATTGAATCTAGTCAACTACATAGTAATCAAACACAATTAATCAATATTTTTACAAATTGAAGTAGAAAGGTGTGTTCCAGTACCTGCAACAGCTTCAAAGCCCTCTCAAGCACCTCACAGCCACTAATAAAATCCGGCGGATTCAATGCCATAGCATCCCTTGACAAGTCCACGTAAGCAAGGGCCATTGCCAGAACGACATCCTGCTTAAATGCCTTCGGCAGCCTCTCTCTCAGTAAACTCTCCCCAATTCGAAGCACCACTTCAGTTTCCCCTGCTTCTTGCAAAACGCACAATGCTCCAGGAATCTACATTTCCAGCATTTTCTCAATAACCAAACAGAAATTTTAAAAGAGAAAAAAAAATTGGAATTACCTTGTCCCAGGGAACTTGAGTGATGATAGTGTCACGCTCATCATCGACAAGGCCTTGATTGTAATTTCGTCTAGAGCCAGGGTTAGCTAGGGTTTCACAGGCGGCTTGAAGAATCTGTCTTCGGCTAATTAAGGTGTCTTGACTGAACCCATGTTGAGGCGGTTTGGCAACCCTTGCTTCATAGGCTCTTTTGATTCCATCACCTAGAAAATGAGTCTCAGCTCCTAACACCTGCTTTTGAAAATGACAATCTTTTGATTAACACTAATTCCCTGAAAATTAACAAAAGTTAAAACGAACTGAGAGTCAACTGTCGGACTGACCTTGTAGAAATCGAGGGGGATGGACACGTGGCGTTCGGGAGGAGACGGGGAGAGAGGGGGAGGAAAAGGGGGAGAGAGAGTGGTGGTTGAGGAGGAGAAAGAGTTGTCGGTGGTGGTTGGGAGGAATTGGAAGTCGGCGAGGAGGCGCTCAGCCCATTTACTGGCGGCGCAGACGGTGGCGGTTGAAGGGTGGTGGAGTTTGGATGGTTTTCGGGGGTGAGGCAATGGAGTTAAAGTGGGAGTGAACAAGCCGATGCCAATGTGTCTCAAAGATTCCATTTTTGGAATCTGTGAGATTAAAAAAAAAAAAAGCTTTAAATTTAAAGGGCTTAAACCCTTTTTCACTCTCAGTTGAGAATTGCAGAGTTTATAGGTAAGTGCTGGACTTTCTTCACTTAACCAAAAAAATTTCAGTTTCCAAATTGAGCTGTGAATATCCTGTTTTTAGTCACCGACCGATTGTTTGTTTAGTGATAGATTCTCTTATAGTAGCATCATCAACAATCCGTTGTAGTCTAGTTGGTTAGGATATTCGGCTCTCACCCGAAAGACCCGGGTTCGAGTCCCGGCAACGGAAACTTTCTTTTTCCAAGAAGAATCCACGCTGCTTTTTCAACTTTTCATTGCATGATGATTTTAAATTTACTTGTTAGTATTTCTCATTTGTAAATTAATGATAACGCAGGAGCAGGAGCCATGGCAAGAAGACTTTACCTATAAACGCTGCCTGAATGCAATGATTACAGCTACTATTAATTAACCTCCTAAAATAATTACAACTTAGGAGGAGTTGAAAAATCATTTCCTCGTGCCTTTTTCTCTTTTCTCTTGTCAAACAATGATAGCTAACATGAGAACCCACTTGCTCCTAGATCACCTCCTCAAACTTTACAGGAATGCTGGAAATGCTATCACCATTGTAGATAAAGTTGGCTGTTGGTCCTGGAATTGATATCTTGAGCCCTGCAGCTATGTTTGATCATCAGTCTCAACAGATTTAGAACCCAGTAAAAAGAATGCATATCTATCCAACATTGCCTGGTTGTAACCAGCTTGTTCTAAGCTTGTTTCAGCCTAATCCTTTTTCTTTATTGTACTGGTCCTGTGATTGTGCGAGAGAGATGTGAATAACATCATTATTTTCACATAAAAACTGGTGCTTTGGGTAGTAACTAAGCATCATATAGATCAAGTGAATTGATGAATATTATTATGTGATCATGCACATTGAATACTTGAGAGCTGATACCACAGAGCCAAAAGTCAGTTAAAATTTCGTGGAATACATAATTGTCTTTGGTGGCTTATAAATTTCTAATTTCTATGGATATGATACAAAAATCAAAGTTCTTAAAACTGGGCCTGGCTCGATAAAAGGTGGACGCCTTTGGGACAAGCAAATAAGTGAGCCAGCTTTACGATAAAAAATATGGGCCATCTTCGCAACGGAAAGCCGTCAGAAAGAGCATATGCAGTGGTCAGGGAAAAAAAATAAAACATAAATAGCCCTCTGACCATCCGTAACCCAGATAACAAAGGAATTCATAATCTGCCAATAATGGACTCTGCAAATTTTTTTTTTTTTGGGCTCATTGTCCCTTATATTTTTCGTTTTTTTTATTATAGAACAACAAATTCACGAGCAATGGAAATGGAATGCCCACAGTACTAATTTACTATTTATTTATTGAGTGGCAATGACAAATGGGATGTGCGAAACATTGGTTGCATGTTTTCTGCATGAAAAAAAAAAAAAAATGGAAATTTTCAGGTTAAGACCCAAGTGCCGGAATATAAGGAAAAGGAAATGATAATAAAATCATGTTTCTAATTTTTCCCCTTTTGTTTTGGACATCAATCTTTCTTTAAACAAAAAATGATTGTTTTTAATCTTTACTAAAACAACCTCTTTTGTCTTTCTAATCGGACAATAGGAAGCAAAACTTTTAAATATGTCACACATGTTTTAGGGCAAAACTAGATATAGTAAATCCTTCACTTCACCCGATTCCATTAACTTGAACCTTTTACTTTTACCATCCTCTTTTATGGCAACCCTGGATCAAGACTCCATAACCATTGGACTTTTTCCTGTTTCCCAATTAATAAATTCTAGTTCATGGTATATGGTATTAAAATAAGAGCAGCAACATGTTCCATGCAATAAGTTAGCAACACGACACCCAGGTGACCTTATCACAAGACTTTGAGTTAATGATTCTCCCAGACATCAACCAGTGTTTTTTTAAAAGCTCGAAAGGGTTGTGCAATCAATCAATGTTCCTTCCTTCTTCCCTAGGGAATATAGAAATAGAACTGAACCAGTGTCCAAAACTCAAAAGCCAAAGCCACAGTCTCAGGGAAAAAACAAAAGTAAAAAAGAAATTTATAACTATTTTAAAACCCCAAAAAGAAAAAACACTTACCAACAAATATGGCGTCGTTTCTGTCGAGCTCCAATCTTTCCAGTCAAGCTCTATGGTAACACACGCTCCCTCTGTACCTCCACCATCCCTGCATTTCTAAAAGCTCAAATTTTTTCCATTTCTCCCACTCTCATACCAATCTTCCGTTTCTTCTTCATGGAAATAACGGTTATTTTTCCTCTCTTCCTTACCCTCACCTTAAACGTTGTCGTTCTTTGTTCCTATGCCCAACGCAGCGCCGTTGCTTCGGCTGAGATCCGAGCGTTGGCGTCATTCAAACGGAACATTTTTTACGATCCACTTGGCGTTCTTGACGGCTGGGATGAGTCCACGCCTTCAGCTCCATGCGACTGGCATGGCATTGTCTGTTACAACAACCGAGTCCGCGAGCTTCGCTTGCCTCGGCTCCAACTCGGTGGTCGACTCACTGATCAGTTATCCAACTTACGCGAGCTCCGCAAATTAAGCCTCCATTCTAACAACTTTAACGGCTCTATCCCAGACGCGCTCTCTCAATGCGCCCTCTTACGCGCCGTTTACTTTCAGTACAACTCACTCTCCGGAAACCTCCCGCCTTCCATTTTTAACCTCACCAACTTACTAGTCCTCAATGTAGCTCATAATTATCTGACCGGTAAAGTAGCCGCCGATATCCCGTCTTCTCTCCGGTACCTGGATTTATCTTCGAACGATTTCTCTGGGGAAATACCGTCAAATTTCTCGGCACAGTCTCAGCTCCAACTTATCAACTTCTCATACAACAGGTTTTCCGGTGGAGTTCCGGCCAGTGTAGGGAAACTCCAAGAACTAGAGTACCTTTGGCTTGACTCGAACCAGTTGTACGGAACGCTACCGTCGGCTATATCCAACTGTTCTTCGCTGGTACATTTAAGCGCAGAAGACAATAAGCTTAAAGGACTGCTTCCGGGAAGTATCGGTGCGGTTCCGAATCTTCAAGTGCTTGCTTTATCGCATAACGGGCTTTCCGGTGTGGTTCCTAAAAGCATTTTTTGTAAGTCATCGGGGAATGATACGGCGTCGTTGAGGATCGTGCAGTTAGGATTTAATGAGTTCACGGAAGTTGTTAAGCCGCAAAATAACGCCAGTTGCGTTTCCGTTTTGGAGGTTTTGGACCTTCACGAAAATCACATACGCGGCATTTTTCCTTCTTGGTTGACCAGTTTGACCACGTTGAGAATATTAGATATTTCTGGAAACTTCTTTACAGGTTTATTACCAGTTGAAATTGGCAACCTTATTAACTTAGAAGAGCTTAGAGTGGCGAACAATTCTCTAACCGGTTCGGTTCCGGGCCAGCTCCGACAATGTGGTTCGTTAAAGGTCGTTGATTTTGAAGGGAACCGGTTATCCGGTAAGATGCCAGTTGTTTTAACTCAAATGAGGAGCTTGAAAAGCATATCTTTTGGGAGAAATCTATTTTCTGGGTCAATTCCGTTCGGGTTTGGGAATATTTCAGGGCTTGAAACGTTGAATCTGAGTGGAAATAATTTGACTGGAAGTGTACCGGAAGATATAATGCGGTTGAGTAATTTAACTACTTTAAACCTCAGTCATAACAAGTTTTCTGGGGGAGTTCCTAATGGTTTAGGGGATTTATTGAGTTTGGTGGTTTTAAATTTAAGTGCATGTGGGTTTTCAGGGAGGATTCCTGGGAGTATTGGGAGTTTGATGAAATTAACATCTCTTGATTTGAGTAAGCAGCAGATTTCTGGTGAGTTGCCTATTGAGCTTTTTGGGTTGCCAAGTTTGCAGGTTGTTGCTTTAGAAGAAAACAGGTTGTCTGGTGATGTTCCTGAAGGTTTTAGCAGCTTGGTTGGTTTGCAGTACTTGAATCTTAGTTCTAACCAATTTACTGGTCGGATTCCGGGCACCTATGGTTTTTTGCAGTCATTAGTTGTGCTTTCACTGTCCTACAATCGAGTATCGGGTATGATTCCAGTAGAGCTTGGTAATTGTTCTGATCTTGAAGTGCTTCAGCTTCGTTCGAATCGTTTGAGGGGCAATATACCAGGTGATATCTCTCGACTATCTCATTTGAAAAAGCTTGATATGGGTTTGAATAATTTAGATGGTGAAATCCCAGAGGAAATGTCCAAATGTTCCTCTATGGCTACTTTGTTATTGGACGGAAATCACCTCTCGGGTAACATACCAGATTCGTTGTCAAAACTATCAAATCTAGCAACTTTGAATCTTTCCTCAAATAGATTGACTGGAGCCATTCCATCAAGCTTTTCAACCATGTCTAGCTTGAAGTACTTGAATTTGTCAAGAAACAATCTTGAAGGTGAGATTCCAAATGCACTGGGTTCTCGGTTCGATGATCCTTCTGTATTTTCAATGAATAGAGAACTATGCGGTAGGCCATTAAATAGAGAATGTACAAATGTAAGAAATAGAAAACGGAGGAAGCTGATTCTATTAATTGCTATAGCTGCTGGTGGAGCTTGCCTTCTTGCAGTTTGTTGTTGTGTATATGTTTACAGCCTTTTACGCTGGCGCAAGAAGATTAGACAATGGGCAACTGGGGAGAAGAAGAGGAGTCCGGCTCGTGCAAGTTCGGGAGCAGACAGGGGTCGTGGAAGTGGGGAAAATGGAGGACCAAAATTGGTCATGTTCAATAACAAGATAACGCTAGCGGAGACACTGGAAGCGACAAGGCAATTTGACGAGGAAAATGTCTTGAGCAGGGGAAGATATGGACTTGTGTTCAAGGCGACGTATCAAGATGGAATGGTTTTATCAATCCGTCGCCTTGTTGATGGATCTATTAATGATGTTACCTTCAGAAAGGAAGCTGAATTGCTAGGCAAGGTAAAGCATCGAAACATAACAGTCCTACGGGGCTACTATGCTGGGCCACCTGACGTAAGGCTTCTTGTTTATGACTACATGCCTAACGGAAACCTAGCCACCCTCCTCCAAGAAGCATCTCACCAAGATGGGCACATGCTCAATTGGCCAATGCGTCATCTCATTGCTCTTGGCATTGCTCGAGGCCTAGCTTTTTTGCACTCATTATCAATAGTTCATGGTGATATCAAACCACAAAATGTGCTCTTCGATGCTGATTTTGAAGCTCATTTATCCGAATTCGGATTAGAGCGCCTGACAATAGCAACCCCAGCAGAAGCTTCCTCGTCTTCAACCCCAGTTGGTTCTCTAGGCTATGTGGCACCAGAAGCTGCTTTAACAGGTCAACCAGCTAAAGAAGCGGATGTATACAGTTTCGGGATTGTACTACTAGAAATTCTTACAGGAAGAAAACCAGTGATGTTTACTCAAGACGAAGATATTGTGAAATGGGTGAAAAAGCAATTACAAAAAGGGCAAATTTCAGAGTTGCTGGAGCCAGGGTTGCTTGAGTTAGACCCCGAATCATCAGAGTGGGAAGAATTCTTGTTAGGGGTTAAAGTGGGACTCCTTTGCACAGCACCTGATCCACTTGATAGGCCATCAATGACAGACATTGTTTTCATGCTGGAAGGATGTAGAGTTGCACCAGATATTCCATCTTCAGCTGATCCAACCTCTTTACCTTCCCCCACTTGAGATTTTTTTCTTCTTTTTCTTTTTTAAATTTATTTCGCACCAGAATCACTTCCGCAAAAGAAGTCATTGTTGATCATTACCTTGTTTTTAATTGCAAAATTTCTCATTCATTATCATTTCTTATTAAATTTTAGTAGTAATATTATCTTTGACCCGACGGCGCTGTTTGAGGAGGTTCCTTCCTCATTGCTGGTCCTTGGACTAACCTACAATATCAGTGTCTCGGACACAACAGGGATTCCCGCCAGATGTATAACGTCTAACCAGGAAAAACCACGTGGCAAAAATCAAGGGAGGGGGAGAAGTAGCCGTTGAGTTAGTCATTGGGAAAAAGCGAAGTTGGCGTCAGAATCCTGGAAATTGTCGGAATTTGGCGTGTTTCAGACGAATAGAAAGGAGGAGCTCATTAGAATTAGATTCCTTAGAAGCTTTGGCTTTGGGAATTGGCAGCCTCGTTGGATTTTCATGGAGTGTTGACCCCCACGTGGGCCCTTTTGATGGTGCACTTGTTCTTGTGATTCTTCTTGTGAAGGAAATAAATACTACAATGAATCGATGGTGGCACGAAAGTTGTATGGTTTCGTGTTTCAGGGTCCCACGGATCAGCCTAAATTTTAAAACTCTGCATTAAATACAGATATAAATGGAGTGTGTTCAGTACAGACTACAGCATCCCACAGTGTACGTATTTGACAGTGTGTTGATGCGTCTTGTGACTTCAGAACTCCAAAACCCCACATTCAATCCGGTCATGACATCCAACTGTGCCAAACAGTATTGCTGTTTCCAGGTGTCACTGTCAATTCGTCAATTTTAACTTCAGTTAGAATGGATTTTAACTAGGATTTTTTCCTTCTCTCGAAATGTAGAAATCAGAAAGTCTAGCAGAATTCAAATTTAACCGAGGGAAAGCCACAGTAAAACTATGGGTAGTGGTAAATACAGGACCCACCCCCCCCCCCCCCCCGGCCAAAAAAAAAAAAGAACTCAATAATATAACTTGTCATAGCTAGGATGCAGGGAGGGCTGCTACACTGGCTATAGTCCAGCTAAGTGTCTGCACTCTGCAGCCTGAGACATAATTTTCTTACTTCAGCTTATTTTACTTGTTATTTTCTTTATCTTTCATTGTCAAAAAGGAAGCTGAAGTAATGAAGATTCAAGCTGTTGGTTCCACTCGGATTTTTTCACATCTTAGCACTTTTGTCTGATATGTGAGTAGTATGGGAAGTCTTTTACATCCCCTTGATCAGTTCAATCTCCATAAGCCACAACCAGTAACAAGATTCAAGATGCTATCTAACAGCCCATAGGTATATATAAATATGATAAAAGTAACAAGTAAAGAATGTTTTAATAGAATCTTCTGACCAAAGAAACCATGGGATGATGTATCAAATAACAAATTTGTAATGAAATTACAACATACTTTCTTCTATGCTGATTCCAAACCTTCAGGAAAGGGTTCACTATCAGGGTGAGGTGAGAGAAATCTCCTACAAGCATACAACGTAGCAGAATGGAATCCATCTGGATTTTCAAGGAACACAAAATGTCCAGCCTGCAGATGAGAGAAAAGAAAGTTAAGGAGTCTGAGAAAAAGGTTAGCATTTGGGCTCTAAAATAGTCCATTCAAGGTTCCAAAATAAAGCTTTCATGGAAAAATAAAATGTCTTCGGCAGGTGATGCAGCCCAAGCTATTTATTGTATATTGCGGAAGTAAACAGACCTGAGGAACCCTGATAATTTCACAAGGGACCTTCATTTGCTTGCGAGCTTCTTGGGCTCCTTGGTAGTTCATCCAATCTTGAACCCCATATATAAAAGTAGTTGGCACTTTCCACTCAGATGCACTATTCACAGAAAAAAAAAAGTAAAGTAATTCAATATTGTCTTCCAAAAACCTCAAATCTTCCCTTGTTAATGATTGAACCACTGATCTAGACTATAGCTAGTGGTTCATATAACTCTTATATTGGGCAGCTTGAAATTTTGAAAGTGTGCTCTAGTTTCAATTAGATGCTACGCAAGTGCTCAAAGATTTGAAGTCTTTTTAATTCAAGTTCTCTGCTTGCAATGAGCCATTAAATAGCATTATATAAAATGGTATGGTTTGTGTGACCCTTCACAACGGAGTGAAGCTTTATGATCATTACATTTTTTTTCTCATAGGAAAAGAACTAAATCCATAGGCATAAATTATCGGCCTTTAACGAAACCTGCTTTTTTATTGTGCATTGATGCACAGATTTCCCAAGCGCCATGAGAGAGAAATGAAATTTGCATTCTAGAGAATGTTTTCAAATCAATGTTACATAGAATCTTGACCAGTATAAAAATAGGCAGATATTAAGCCAAGCAATGAACCCAATTGCAAATAAGTAAACACCTTTACTGAACCAATAAATGAGTTTAATCAAGCAGAGTAATCAAACCTGTTTAAAAGGGGCATCCGAGCAAATGCTCCAAATGCAAATATATATTTTAAGCACAGCTCTCCACTTGCTTTGGCAGCTAGTGTATGGTACACATAATCTTCAACCATGATGAACAGGGAAGAAGTAGCCATTAGATATCTTTTATTTACTTATACATGAGTTATACACAAATTGTAAAAATCTTACCATACCTGTTAGAAGTCTAGACTCCTCATCTTTGAATACACCCCCAGCTGAATATCTAGGACTAAACCTAGCAGCTGTATACTTACGTACAAGATCTGGACCCCAAGGACCTAAACCTCTGCATACATAATCATCCAAAAAATGCACAAAAGCAATAAATGAAACTATTTGATGCAAAATGCAATCCAAGACAAGAGAATGAATGAAAATAAATATAAGATAAAATAAAACAAATTGGAATAAAAGGACCTTGACAGCAACATATAAGAACAAAGGAAACATACAAAATTATTCCAACAACAGTTTAAGGTAGAATTAACCAACATAAGACATGTATATCGGAGAAATAACCTATATAAGAACTTATGAAGAGATAATTGATTAGTTCTCAATAGCAGTCGGTTACCAAGAATCAACTTTGAACCCTTATTTTTTTTCCCTAATCATGAACAAACTTACTAGATGCATTTAGAGCATAGTGCAAACTGATATTGTTTTGGCAGACCAGTCCAGAGCAATGTTCAATAGCTAAGCTTGATTTGTGGTTACAGGCTAAGAAAATAGGATAAGATAATTACAAACCTTACAATCTTCTGAGGTGTAAAATTAGACTCCCACAAATGATTCAAAATTGCCCCTTTCCATGTTGCTCTGAAGCGGGTTAGCCACTCAGATTTGTCATCTGATTCTGATGAAAACCCAGCAGGTCCCACTAAAATTAAGTGTTGAACATGTTCAGGATGCTACAGAATAAAGCATAAGGGACATTAGAATAAAAAATGTGGTATAAGACTACTTGTTGCATTCAAACATTTAACATTTAAAAGCAATCACCTTGAGAGCATATTTAGCTGCAACATATCCTCCAAAAGAATGACCAAGTAATATAAAGTTACTAAGATTTTTTGCTTTACGCCATTCCTCAAAAGAATCCACAAACCATGCTTCAGTTTCTGCATCATAATAAAGACATAAGTGAATTACATATTCAGTTGCTTAAGTAACTTCTGATATATGAAGAGGGCTGGAGAAACCATTAGCCTTCTGCTCACTAACCTTCAGTACTTTTGCATGTAAAGTCAGGTCTACTTGATCCACCCCAACTGGAGAAAAAGGTGAAGGAAAACTAAGAAAATATAATGGAATGTAGATATCAAGTTCAAAATACAAAAGAGATTACTACAGGCTTCAGCAATTAAAGTAACGGAGAATAAGCAAGAGATGCTTCTTAAACAACACATGATAAAGATTTCTTTTCGTGTGGCATGGGGTAAAATTAAACCGAAAATGAACCCGACAACAGAACAGTAAAGTTATCACTAGTAAAATTCAGCTTGGTTATGCCAAAAGCATAATCTTTAAAAGAAAAGGAGCTTACCCAAGCTGATCAATAGCAATGACCTTGAAACGATTGGCAAGGAAATCAAAATTCTTGAAAAAGAAACCTTGAGAAGCACCATAGCCATGTACCATAACAAGAGTGGGAGAACCCTCTTTGCTATCAAAGGTAATTGTATTTATGAACCTCGGTTCGTTACTCGAAGAACGAAACCACCTAACTGTAGAACCAGGCGCACCTGAACCTATATTCACTTGTTCTTGCACATATGGAGTCCTGAAATTTCAATAATTAATTCATAATTATCGAATTCCTATCCAAATTCTCACCAAAATTAAAACCCTAAATTGATATCCTTAAACCCAATTATTGTCCAAATTAAAAACCAAAAAAATTGAAAACATGAGAATTCAGGTAACGTGCAATCAAAGTTTCCAGCTTTTTCAATCCAAAAAATTTGATAAGCAAAAGAAATTGAAAGTATACTCACTTGACGAGAGACAGAAGGCGTTTCTCGGAGGCAATGATGTGATCAGTGGAAGAAGGAATCCACCGGAGAACAGACGGCCATAATGATCTGGATTTCGCTATAACCGACGGAGACGATCGAAGCTCAGCTTTATTAATTTCTTCGGCCATTTTTTTCAAAATTAAACTTGACCAACGATAGGGAGTCTGGTTCATACGATATTTGTTTCTGCTTAACAATACAAAAACCCACGCATTTAGCTTTGAAGAGGAAATAGAATTATTCAGAAAATAGTAGTGCTGAATTTTCATTTTCTGTAATTTATATAAAAAATTAATAATAACCGCCTTGAAGAATATGTTGACTAGAACGCGGATTCAGCACGCCACAATCACAGGAGAGTAAGGACACGTGGACTGCGGATTTAGGACATGTTTGAGATCTAGATTTGCTCAGACCATTGGATTCGGTGTTCGGAATAATAGTCAAGGATATCTCAAATGGTAACAAAAAAATACACTTATGTTAACGATGACGTAGGAGAATTCGTAATCGTAATTTGACTTTATATTAAACTTTTTGACTGGCTTCCTTTTAAAGGAAAATATTTGGGTTGGATTAAATAAACTCTGATGAGGCCTATGGGCAAGCAACTGTTTTGAAGAAGATGTTGATTACATTTTTTTAGGAAGGAACCCACTCACCACTCTGAAAGGACCATTATTGAGACGAAGAAACCTCTAAAAGAATCCTCTGTCACCGATTGAGCACAAGTTTTTTTCTTTCTTTTTTTTTTTTTTGGCAAAACTGGCAAAAACATAAGGGGAATTGGGGAAGAAAATTTTACAACAGCTGGCATCGAACCTTATGAGAAAAACCATTTGAATTTAAGCCCAATTCCTAAGTTCCCGATTGAGTATCAGTTACTAAATCTGAAAACAATGGCTTTATCAGTTGGTAATTGGTACTCTTGGTTCTGATTCTTTGTTGTTATTGGCACTATCTTTTCGCTAAAGAAATTCTTAGGAGTAATATTTTCCAAAGCAAAAGGAATTGGCAAAAAGTGCCGACCCCATCTAATTGAATTTTATAGGGTATTTTAAGCTCGTAGCCCTTCAGTGGCATAAGGTTTATCACATACATCATCCTTCATGGTTAATCGATGCATTGAGCATAGCAAAAAGGCGTCGAGACTCGAGGCGTATAAATCATACAAGAAAATCCCTCTGAAGCCAACTGCAAAGACTCAAGGAGGGTTAGCTGACGCGTATGGAGAAGTGAAGCTAGCTGTGATTGCGTGAAGAGCTTCATATCAAATAAGTGGAGGATTTATGAAGTAGCCAGGCACGGTTTAATACAGTCCAGTTACCAATTGGCCCATTAAGCTCATCATATTCACACCAAACTCGGCAATCAGCATTTAAAAACACTAAACAGATAAAAACCAGCAAAAGAAATATGGAGGCAGTAATTCTACAAGGTCTACATTGGATCCACAAGTACATACATAATTTTATAATGAAACAAAGTTGACAAACTTTATTGAAACAACTAATTTATATCTGTTATCTATCATCAGCCACTGCGAATTTCTCAATCTGTAGAAATACTCACCAGCACCCAAGAATTTTTTCGTAGAAAACACTTCCTAAGAAAAACTAAGATACTTCCAATTAGGCCATCTTTCACTCAGCTCTTGACTGACCAGCTCTGGAAGAGAGAATAATACCGACAATCAAGCCATATAGTGCTAATGCCTCAGCAAAGATGAGAATAAGGATCATCCCAACAAAAAGCTTTGGCTGTTGTGCATTAGCTCTGCAAAATCCAATTACACGATAAGACAAAGAGATTCAAGGTAATAGTGCTTGGAAAATACTTAGCAGACAAAATAAAGCAACAATCATCAACAAGAGTAGTAACGAATATCAACTTATACAGAATCAATAATAGAATCCAATGCTGACAAAGATATAGTACTATTTCAAAGGGATATAAAACAATCCTACTTAAATTTCTCCCAAAGCTGCATCTAAACAACCAAGTAAAGAAAGTGCTTAATTTATAGTGTTAACAAGGTAACACAAAATAGTCAACTTGGTGAGTATTCATGGTAAACATCAAAACCCCAGAAATAATACCAACGTTCTACAGAGAAAATGTACAAAAGCGATATGATCGTAAAGCATTTACCAACTGAAAGTTGTTAACCAAAGCTAAAAGAATTACCTAACGCCAGCATCACCAACGATCCCAATAGCCATACCAGCGGAAAGACCAGCAAGGCCACAAGCGAGACCAGAAGACAGATGGGCATATCCATCGAAAAGGTAATAAGATTTAGCCTTAGGGTTAATTCCGGTACTAATGATAACAGCAATAATTAAGCCATAAATACCGAGCACACCAGCCATAACCACGGGGACGATCGATTTCATCACCAGTTCTGGCCTCATCACCCCCATCGACGCTACACCAACCCCACTCTTCGCGGTCCCATAAGCGGCTCCCATACCTGCGAAACAACCGATCAAAACCCACCCCGAGATCCACAAAGATAGAAATCATTCTTTTTTTTTTTTGGAATAGCGTAAATTGCTTACAGGAGAAAACGAGGGCAGCAGCAGCCCCCAAGAAGCCGAAGAAAGGAGCAGTTTCATCGCCGCTGAATGTTGAAGACATTTTTGTCCGAAAAGAGTAACCAACCGATCGGATCTGACAATGTTTGTTTTGGTTTTGCTCCTGTTAATAGTAATGTTAAAAAATATATATATCTATTTCAAGAGACGCTGGGAAAAAGTAGCGAAAAAGGACTACCCCAAATAACTTGAAATTGGGCCTCTTTTATTGGGTCATAGACCATGGACATTTATTTAGGCTGAACCCTTGGCTCCGACCACCCAATATCGTCATATCAACTCCTTATATAATTTTAACCCCACCCAATTCTAATTTAACCTCTTTTTCATTGCAATTTAAAAAAAAAAAAAAAGGATATTATCAATGTTAAAAAAAAAAAAAAACTCTTCATTTTTTAAAATTTGTTTTGGTTCATAAAACATAATTTACTCTCATTCTTAAAAAGTTTTATTATTGGGGCTTAATTGAATCTGAAGCGGGATAACATTAAAGAAAAACATTATGATCTGAAAACAAAAAAGAATGGCCCAAACTAAACTCCGAGTCTGGTTTCGTTAGGGGGGATGACCATTGTTCAAGCAAGACCCATCTTTTCACAGAATCCCCCGCCCACACCCTTTCCTCATCTCCCCTCTTCTTTATGGGTGAAGTTTTACATGCTTAAGTTATCAACCAACAATAAAAGATAAAATGCAAAGCAATTTTTCAAATAAATACGTCCACTTGTAACAGAATGAACCCCATAATCATTAGGATTTCAACTGTCACCAAATACATTGAGTCCTAAATAGTCAGTCACGGCTCAAACCCGCCATACCTCAATTAGCCTGAGATAAGGGTTTAATTCTTCAGAAGCAGTCAAGTTCCATGGAGTACCAGTATACATCTCTACTCCGCCTTTATACTTTGACAGGAATGAAACCATCATGTTAAAGCACTTTCATCTAGTTTGTTCTATTGCTTACAAACCTTCAAAGTTGATGCAAATAAAATGCTGAACATCCGAGACAAAAGATAATGTAAAAATAATCAAGCTTCAGCTATATTAATTGGATCTTTGCAACATCAGCATCCAACTTGTGGTCACAGTTACACAATAGTTTCTAGGCACTAGGAATTCAGTACATAAAAGGTAAAAGAGCACATACCTCTCATCGGCCAGAACCGCAACATTATGCCAACCTGAAATTTCAGAAATAAGTGTTAGCAATGAAGTAATAACCAAGAAATGAAAAGAATATTCCATTGACGTTCTGCATACAGAAGTGTATAAAAGGAAACAGCCAGCTAATATTGCATAGTACATTTCTCTAACTTATCCAACAGATGATATACGGCATTATATGCTAATGCCTTACGAATCCAAAACCATCTAAAAATATACCATCAGACATGTAACTCACCTTATAATCGTTCAATTTAAATGTCACAAAGGAAATAGCTCACTCTTCAATCATGAAATGAAGAAAAAAAATTGCTCCACGCATACTGATGCTATACGATTCAACCCCAACCCCCCAAAAAAGATGCACACATAAACCAAGACAAAATATGTAGATACTGTCCCTCAGATTCATTCCATACAACTAAAATGCCATTCCTTCAACAAAGATTTGAAGAAAGAAATTGAAGTTAGCAATTGATGTTCAATTAAAAATCAGGACAATTTTGAAGTATTTCCTGATAGACGATCTCTGTATGCTTGTCACCACTAAAAGAATACTAAACTGTACACATCAAAAACAAGAAGAAAAGTCAAGACCAGTAATGTCTCATCTGTCAGAATGGATTCAGAATAAACTTTTGGGTCTTGACTACCACCCTTTGAAGTACAACGTCATTAAGCCAATTCATATAAGGATCTTGATGTCATCTTCAATGCCACACGATTGCCCAAAACCCAGATGAGATAGATGAGCCACAACACTTTTATTGAGCCCATATATAATAAAGAAGCCAATTCAACATCCAAATACAGCCTCCTCAAACATATTCCAGTGCCAGTTCCGATAAAATTGGCAAGAAAGCATCAACTTGAGCAACTTTTGCTTTGTTTTGAGGGTCAATCAAGATTGTAAAACACAAAACCATGTTTTTCCTTCCAATGACACCTTCCGGATCATGAACTGCAGATTGTAGAACTCTTTGTGCAGCACCACCATCATTAAGGGCAGTGAACTCATGCAGAGAGAAGCTTTCATAGGTCTTGCAGTGTAGCGTCCAATAAAGCATAACCAGTCAATCCTTAACACCATCAATGTTTACTGACTGGCTTCATTGCCATGTGCCTCTCAATCAATTTGTCCACAAAGGAACGAATCTGCAAGTCAAAAGCATCCAAATTAAGTTGATCAAGAAACCAAATCTGTATACAACAATTAAGTATCCATTTTCACAAAGGAATGTACCAACTCTGTAAGAGTGATACGATAAGTTTAGCTAACAGGAAAAATAAAAATAAAAAATAACAGCAGTTGTCCTCTTCACAGTAAAAGGGAAAGGAAGAAGTAACCAATCAAGCAATTCTGCTAGGAAGTCTGTTAAAATGATTGTGATGAAGAATACTATAATAGTAAGATTTATAAACCAAATTTAATTTAGAAACAGAAGCTAACAAAAGCAACAATGCCCTGGCTGTATCATCACAACAGCAATTAACAGAGCCAGTAATGTGCATCAGAGAATCCTTTCAAATTGGGGAGGAAAAAAGGAAAAAGAAAAGATATATCAACAAGTCCAATAGGTGGACTGGGTAAATAGATATAACCTAATACATCACATATAAAATACATACCTTATTTTTGCGCTTGAAATCAAGAAATTCAGAAACAGCCATGTTTTTCTCTGCATCTGTCGCCTGCTCCATTACCTGGTAAAAGAACTAAAAGCATAAGACCAGGCCGGAAGTAGAGGCATAAAAGAAGTGAGAACTAACCTGTGGAAGTCAAGAAAGGGAAAAGAAGAAAAAAACCTTTGTTGCAGTTTTCTTCATTATCGATTTGTATCCGTCCTTATCAATTTTTCTTGCCTTATAAAGGGGCATTAGCAATGATGCAACATAATCAACAACAGCCTGCTTAATACGATTAGCTCCACTAGGATGATTTTTAAATTGCTCCTTGTTTACTGTAACTTGGGAGATGGAGCTCTCATTCGCTCGTCCATCATGCTTCCATTTTGGTTGCCTTGAACTAGTATTTGAATCTTCCTCATCCTTGGCATGCATTGTTGGATGGAAGAAATCTGAATCAGCAGCAGCCGCTTGAGACTGCCATCTTTCAATGGCATGATAATCCTTAATCCCCCCACTACCAGCAGTATCAACCCATGCTTTTGTGAAGATACTGCTGTCCACAGCCAAACTTTCTCCAGAGTGCTCTCTAAGTTTCAAGTGGCTAGCAATCTCATTCGAATGGCTCCTCTGAGACAGCTTATCTACTGACATTCTGGAACCGTCAAGGTTAACACAAGCAGCAGAGAAATCAACAGACCAGTCCCTAACTCTGCAGTTCCTAGAGTCTATTTCTGATATACAATCTTGCCTTCCCAAAACACCACCAGGCCACTTCCTTTCATCCATTTGTGCATATTGCTCCCTTCTCGCAAATTTGTGAAATGAAGGAATCTTGGGAAGCTGTGGCAATTTGTTGCAGTTGGCTTCTGTGGATGCAAGTGCCTACAGAGTACAATAGTAAATCTCCTTATAAACGTAAGTCAATAACCACAGCAGAAGAACGAAGGAAATATTTCTTTTTAGTGAAAACGAAAAGCAAAAGTATATGAATAATATGGTTGTAGAATGCAATGTTTGGCAACTCTTTGCATTTTCAAAGTAATGTCAAATACTATCACAAGTTATCCAAATTGGCCAGTCTATCAACTAATGATATGAACTTGATCAAAAGTAACAACAAGCATGTAATTCAATTCTTTCACAGTACAAAGCCATCATGAAATATTCTTAAGAAATGATATGAGATGGATGAATGTTAAAAAATTAACAGTAAAAGAAGGTATAAGCTCTATAACTCTTTTGGTCTTTTAAGGGAAACAAGATAAATCCAAATGTCCAAAAGCACAAATAAAGCCTTCTGCAAGGTGGCATACAAGTAACGATATTTTAAGGACACTGCATTAATGTAGATATGCCGCTGTCAAAATGGTAAAAGAAAGAACAAACCTCAGCAGCAGCTTTTGCTGCAGCTCGAGCAGCTGCTTCAGCAGCAAAGGCAGCCTGCTCTTCCTCAGACATTGCTAGGTTGACGGCTTCCATCTCCATATCAATTGATTTACCATTCTCTTTCACATTGAAAGGATACTGGTTTCCAACAGAAAAAGAATCCTGCAAGGTTCGTTTACTCTCTAAAGTAGCATGATGCGAGCGTAGAGGTGGCTTTCCTGGGGCAGGATCTTTAAGGGATTTCCTCATTGAAGAAGCTTTTGCCTTACGGAACACTTCAAGCCACACATTAACTAGCTGGCTTGCTATAGCACGTATGTCACGACTTGTATGTACACAAACTTTTTCCTTAACAGTTTTCCCTATGCCTAAAAAAACAATTATCAGAAAAATGTCATCTTAGCCACTTTTATTCATCACATACCAATTCATGGAAAAGAAATGCACATAGAAACAAAAACTTCACACATTACTAATGATGCAATAAATATGACATGCATAAAATAAACCAATACCTGATGAACGAACTGCAAGTAGATCAGTTGAAACAAGCACAAGAAGACGAACACAATGGCGCAACAGTTGAGTACCATCTTTTCCCATCGAATCCTGTTAATTTCAATTCAACACAATAAACATCAAAGGCCATTATCTAATGCTACTAAATATATGCATTACTAGAACAAAATCCATAATAGGACTTAATGATGGATAACAAATCAGGAAAAGCAAAAATACCAGCATCCATGAGTTGAGTGTGGTAAGCCCCTCCTTTGTCCCAGCAAAGGATTTTAAGGATTCTAGTGGGAGACCCAACAACTTTTTGGCCAGATGCAATCGTCCTGCAGTGGTTTTCACATTGAAGAACATATCCCGTAGTAAAGCTTCCCTGGACAAAAGCCGAGCTCGGTCCAAAGAGTTTTTGTACAAGCCATTAGAAAGTTCAACTGCTTCAAGTCTCTTGATTATGTCCCTAGCTTCATCCCTTTCCGATTCTGATTGTCTCTGTGCAGCCTCCATTGCCTCTACTTCAGCTGTATAATCATTTCCAGTGGTGAGTATGTCAATCAGTCGCACAGCCTCCCGAAGTCCACTCAACATTGCACCACCAACTGTGTCAGGATGCTCCTTGCAAGTAGCTTCTCCAGCAAAAAATAAGCAGTTCTCAACGGGCTTGCCCAACATATCATAGTCTTCTCCCGATGCTCCAATGGCAACATAGGAGTAAGCACCATAGCTGAAAGGATCCCTGCCCCAATCAGTCACTACAGAGGCAACTGGATCAGGAACTGAAGCCTCTCCAAAAAGTTTACGGAGAGCAATTACTGCATGTTTTATATGATCCGATGATCTCATACATTGACCATCAATAGCTGCCTTACCAGCCACTAAGGCTATGAGAACAGGAGCACCAACAGTTTTTCTGACGTTCCAAAACATAAAGCAATGGCCCCTACTATCTGTTTCCTCAGCAGTCACTCCAAAGTAATCCATGGTATCATCCCAAAACACTTCTGGAAATTCCAAGATAACTTTATTAAGAACTCCGAAACCAAGCCGCTGTATGGAAGAATGTTTCCATTGGGGCAATGGAGGAGAAAACTTTATGGCTCCTGCTTTCAAGCAACCAAGTGGCACAGTAACAAGCACAGCATCTCCTGAAAATTCACTGCCATTTGATATGGAAACTTTGACCTGCCTATGTTCAATATCGTCAATTCCAGAGCCCTTTGCGCCCTTTGGGCTGTACAAAATGTTAGTGACTACATGGTTCAAGTGGATGGGAAGTCCTTCTCCAAGAGACTCAACTACTTTGCTGTAACCTCCTTTAATCATACAATGAGCTCCTCCAAAGCCACCATAAACATCATCTTGATTCCAATGGGGAAGGGACACTTCCTTAAGTGAAGCAGCACAACCATACTCCAAGTGGGCATAGTGCCAATTCATAACCCTTCTCTCAAGGGGACTCAAAATCTCCTCTTCAGAATATTTTTCTTCAGGAAATTTTCCAATGACATTGCTTGATTTGGAATCATAGAAAGCATCAATTGAAGAATGTAATTCTGTTTCTCCAATATCTGCTCCTATTTTTTCCATGCGATGCCTTCTAAGGGCATATTCTAAACCATCCTCAAGAGACATTCTCATTGCTTTTTCACCTTTTTGAGCAACAAGAAACACCATATCATCAAGAAGAGCGTTGTATTCAGCTTCCAGAGCATCATCCAGATCTGCAGGAACCTTTTGACCAGATACAATGTCATAAAGAGGACATGCACTATTTAACACAGTTAACTCTAGCCCCAACTGTGCACAAACCAATGAGGAAGGATCTGGTCTTCTATTAGTTGACACATCAGCGTCAACTCCAGTAATAATGCTAGCACCAAGATCCACAGGTACTGAAAGAGAGGAGCGATCAGTATAAACACGACCTCCTATCCTATCCCTAGCCTCAAGTACAACTACAGAAAATCCCTGACGTTGCAAGTGGCATGCAGCAGTCAATCCAGCAGGACCAGCTCCAACAACTATGATTTTCTTCCTGACCTCTGAATCACCCTGCTGGTGTTGATTCCTGTCAGGATTATCATAAGCTGCAGATTGAACATATTGTGAGTCACTCCCTTCTTCCAGAGTTGTTACAGGGGCTATTCCCATGTCAACTGCATCAAAAGATAGATCAGCACTTGGAACGTGAAAACTAATCAATCCAGGGTTTAATTTTGCATCAATGCATCCATTTTGCTGGCAAGAATCACTTGGGTATTCTTCTTGTTCTTTTACATAAGGTAATTCTGATGTGATAGAATTAACCAATACTTCAGATATCGTGGCTTCAGATGCCTGGTTTTGATCATCAACTCTAACAACATTCTTTGCATCCATAGTACCTTCAGAAGTCTTGACCTGACCAAGGATGAAGGCAACCCCATCCTCTGAATCAGCAACAGAGGCCCCAGAGCTACCCTCAAAATTTTTTTCCTCTAGAAGTTTGTAGTTATGCTTAGCACTAAGTTCTGCCTTCTCTTTCTTGGAAGCAATTCCAAAGTTTATATAACCCTGCAAAAAGGAGGTTAGCATTCGATTTTCTACCAAACTTTAAGATCAACATTAAACATACACCAAAAGTAATAAAATAAGAGAACTTAAATATATATATATATATATATATAAGAAATTCTATCCATCGAAAAACATATATAACATATTTGGACTCATTCAAGAGTAAACACTTACACTCTGATCAAGAAATGCATATGTCTCCCTAATTAAGGAAGCTCGCAGTGGTTCACCCTCTGAAGGAGTATCACTAACACCACAGTCAACAATAGGCAAAATACGGGTAACATCTTTACTCCAGAGACCTAAGATATGATTCCTGTAGCACCAAGTAATTAAATCCGATTGAAGAAAACAGGACTTAAAATAGAACATCAGAAGATAGAAGATAGCACATTGGAAACTGGCAATCATATCAACTCCTATAAAAGAAGGAGACCAAATACAAATCCTTGAATATACAAGTAAATTTAATGAACAATTCCAAGTTTAGAGGCCAAATCAAAAATCAAAAAAATAAAAATTACCACAAAAGATGCTACCTGGCGCACAAGGTCTCAGGGGTAATTAATCACTATAGTTTAAAGTTAGAACAAAAAAAGTGGGAGCATAAAAAGGAGCCCATACTCAAAAAAGTTCGTAACAATAATAAATTAGTAAACAAATATATACATATTCACAGACCTGCATTCCAAATATTCCTGTAGCCCACCTCTACACTTCAAGACCTCCTTGAATTTGATCTTCTCAACTGGACCCACAGAACGAGCTTTCAGTCCAGCTGATACTGCTGCCTCATCAAACTTCTCTCTTGCTCTGACGGAACAATCACTGTCCACAAAATGTTGACTTCCAAAAAAACCTTGCTCATTCATCAAATTCTCCCAATCAGCATCCCCTTCATAAGCCATATCTCCATGCCTACGCTTTTTAATATTGCGCCCACGTCGCTGGAAAACTGATGACTTACTGTCTTTGATGTCAGAACTAGGCAGAGAGACTGCATCTTCATGGCAACTTTCATTTTCATCAGGTGTTAAAGATGTGGAAGAATCTCCATTAGCCTCTTCATTGATGAAAAGACTACCACGGCTGTGAACACAGGGCCCATGGCATGCCCTTTCCGATTGTTGATGGAAAGCAAAGTTGCACCTCTGAATGGAAACAAGTTTGGGATAAACAGAGGTTTCTAAAAATTTTTCCTCAGCACAAGTATTTGGACCATCACTGCAAGTCTCTTCCATCTTCAGTGAATCAACAGCAGACAGAGACAGATTATAATGACTTTCTAATTTTGCAGCCTTTTCATATGCATTTTTGTAAGACTTGTTTAACAACTCATCATTAGAGTTCTCTTTCCCAGCTAAAGAAATTTCCGGATCTGCACTTGAAATGTCCACAGGTTGCAGAAACAAACCTCCACTACCAGACCCAAGGTTTGCTTCCATCTGCTTTGAGGAAGAAAGAGAGTTGGGCATTTCTACTACACAGCGCACTGAACTGCCTGTTTTACCTGTAGATTGAAGCTTTAATCCATCCTTTAGACCTTCACTTTCTGGTTTACCCCTCTGGTCAATTCCCAAACAATTGTCCCGGAGTGCAGTGTCAGAATCCTTGTCACAAACTTTAGGCGACCTGCTCAGATCCTCTATACGACCCTTTTGAACATCTAAATCACATGGTTCCAAAATGCTTTCTTGTTGACACACACCACCGTCAAATCTTTGGTCCTCAGCTGTATTGCATACAAAATCATCGCAATTTTTGCTAGGGTTTGTTGAAGCAGAAGCATGATGGGTGGCTTTGCAATTCTGTTTCGAACTAGAATTTGGGCAAGATTTCCTTAGTGAAACAGATTGAGACCTGTGAATAAAGGTTGACAATAACCCTTCCAACTTCTCATCCAAAGATTGATTCGATCCTTCTCCAGGCCACATGCTTCCCTCATTCTGATCTTTCTCAAGTTGAGATTCCAACCCTTCTGATTCATCATCAACCCCACTGGGCTTTGCTTTTGAATCAAACGTGTTACTCCTTACTTTCAATGTACGCTTTTGTTCGACCCCTTTATCATTAACCACATCAGACCTATCTTCACCAATATCCTGACCCTTAGCTCCAGTGTTTGACACAGATTTCTCATTCAAAACCTCACCATCCTCGACAGACTCATTCAAAGAATAACCCCTTCCCCTCATTGCTCCCAGTTCAATATCTTTTTTAGGACCCTTTAACTTCTTCCTAAAGCTCGCCAACGTATCATTCATTCCCCCCAAATCCTCCTCATCCTCGCCCAGGGTTTTACCTGCCTTAACATCGACGTTCTGGCACTTCTCAACACTGCCCTCCAAGCCAGACTTAACCATTTTAGCATTCTTAGGTTTCCTTGTCAACAAAGACCCAATGGGCTCATCATCATCTGAATCAAGACCAACCTCCACTGCTTTGACCTGTAATCTTTTCTTAGAACCCTTACTACCATCCATTTTCTTGTTCCTAGGTTTCAACGATTTCTGTAATGAAACCTTTTCTAACCCTAGCTCAACATTATTCCCCAAATCAAATTGCAATTGCGGACCTGCCTTGGAATTTGAACCATCATCACTTTCCATCTCTCAATTACCAAAAAATTAAAGCTCATAATTTCGAATAAAGATTCCCTCCTTCAAGCAACTGAAGCCATAGCCAAAATCAAATGTTCCAACACTTATCAAATCCTTAAATATTCACCAAAAAAATTTATATTCACAGATAAAAATGGATAGAGTTTCTTATCGTCAATGCCTTGGTCCTACTCTCTCTCTCTCTCTCTCTCGTGCATGGAATCCAATGAAGAAATAAGATTTCAAACAAGGAAATAACAAAAATCTAGGGTTTTTAAGAGAATTAGTAAAGCGTAAAGAGAGAAAGAGGTAAATAGAGAGAGAGATATTGAGAATAAAACCAGACCTGAGGGACGAAAGCAGTGAAAACGATGGCGTTAATGGAATTTGTCGAGGAGAGTGAGAAGCTCACGTTAGCGTCGTTGTTTGCGGAATAAATGTCACGCCGTACATATTTCGCCGCTACCACGGTACAGTGAAAATTTTTATTATGACTTACGAAAATAAAAAAGAGAACGGATTGCATTGGACTAGTATTAGTGTAATTTTTATATTTTTAAAATTTTTGAATTAAAATTTTTTATTTTTATTTAAATAAGTTATAAATTTAATTTTAATCAAATATTTAAAAACATAAAAATTATATTAATATAAGTAAATCCTCTCAAATAAAAATAGTAATTTATAACATGTAACATATAAAAAAAATATGAATGCGGATTTTTTTGAATCAATAAAATTTTATATAATTATTTTTATATTTTTATATTTTGTTTTTATAAATATTAATAAAAATTATCCTATTTTTAAATAAAATTCAGCTTTCATTCAAAGATTTTTATTAAATAAATTTATTTGACAAATAAGAATGAGTTAAATTTTATTTTTTTTCAAATTATTAATTTTACATTAAAGTTAAAAATAATAAACTATATAGTAATGTGATATATTATGTACATGAAATGAGCTTTGCATATTAATTAATATTAAGATATTTTCAAAAAATATTTTTCCCATAAATGTTTATTACTATTTTGCCTTTTTTTTTAATAGGAGAACGTAATTGTTGCCTACTTGATGCTAAATGCAAAATGTTAATCAAATTTTGTCATATTTTTATAATTTTTTTCTAATTTAAAAAATGGATGATTGAATCATGTTTTTAGATAAAAAAATAATGTATCAAGAATCAGATGTTCAATATTTTATATTTTATGTTGTTTGATAAGCTATACATAATCATAAATGTGATGGCTCATTTTATGTATTCTACTAAGCATGGTATTATTATAGTTTGTTTAGAACGAGAGAAAATACCCATAATGATATAAATAGAAATATATTAACCACATGGTAAGGGACAAAGTTTTGCAAATTGTGTAATTTTTTTTATTGTAAAACTTTGTTATTTTCATAGATAATTGCTTTAGAATTGTTGAATTTTAATAATTAAATTTTAATTTTTTATGATTTTAAATAAAATAATTATTACTTCAAAATTTTTTTAAATAAAGTACTAAGAAACTATATTTAACTCTTTGTTTTTTTTTTTTGGTCAATAACCATTGGAAGTCTAATTAAAGCATCATTGGAGTAATCAAAATTCAATAGTAATTTATTTGTTGTTTAAACGCTTAAGGCTAATGTTACTTACAGTTATAGTTGTCAATATTATATTTGAAAATTCGTGTTATTATGTCGTAGTTTATATTAAATAAATTTTAAATATGATATAAGTAATTTTAACACAAATAAAATATGAATATTTGAATAATATAAATAATATAAATATAAATATGATATATTTATTATACATATTATACGTAATATAAAATAATTAATATATTTAAAATTAATTTATGTCAAATTAAGACAATACGACGTGATTAACACGATTAATTACTTAAATAATACAATATGACACGACTTAATTAATATGATTATATACGAATAATACGATTATATATGATTAATCTATTTATTAAAACAAAATATATAATTTAAATTAATATTTAAAAAAACTAAAATTAAATTTTTATAATTTATTTAAACATTAAAATGATATGATAAATATAATTATTAATTTATTTTTTAAATAAATTAAAATAAATTACCAATTTTTTATATTATGGACAATACTGTATCTTAAAAGTATCATTATTATTTGACACCAACACAACACAAATAATATCATGTTTTAATAATGTCAATACAATTAAAATACGAAATACGATTACAATAAATTCATATATAATTTTTTTCGTATCATTTTTATTTATATTATCGTATCGTGTTTAAAATTATCATATTTAATTAAAACAAATTAAATCTAAAAGATTTTTATAATTTATTTGAATCTAATTTGATATAATTTAGCAAAAAAAGTTACTAATATGAATTTAAAACGAGCAAGGGTTAAAATTTGTTTGAAGTCAAAATAATTTGAATTCATTGACAAAAATAATAATTTAAACTCAAAATGACTTAAATTTAAATGATACTAAAAGCGGATTAAAAAAATATGAACTTAAATAAATTTTATTTTATTTTTTAAAAATATTAATTTAATTAAAATAATAAATATAAAACATATTATCAATCTACTAATATTTAATAACTTTAATTATAAATTTTTTTTAATAAATTTAAATTATCTTTAAAATTCGTATATAAATAATAAATATAAAACATATTATCAATCTATTAATATTTAATAATTTTAAATTATCTTTTAAAAATTGTTATATATTATAAAATATTAAAAACTTTTCAAAATTATCTTTCTAAATTACAAGTATCATTTAGTTGTGAGTAAAAGATATTTGAAAATTTCCAAATAATTTTAGATTAAAATATTATCTTAAAATTTAATAATATCATGATGGTGCTAATAATCCTACATATGGTATTAGTGTTATAGTATCTATATTTGGATAGATTTTTAGATTTTATTTGATAGGAAAGACGAAAAGAGATAAAGATAAAAATTTAGTAATCTAATAATTAAATTTTATAATAAAATTTTTTATATTGTAACTTAATAATTAAATTAATACCTTTTTATCCTTAATTTTTTTCATCATTTTATCCAAGCAAAGCCTTAATTTAATATTTTTTTGTATTTTAAATCATTACAATAATAACAACGTTTTTGTAATATATAAATTTATACATACCTATATATATATATATAATTGTCTTTTGTCACTTTTTCTATGATGATCATGTACTTTTTTCCCAAGCAAAAAGAAAAACATTTTGTACTAATCTAAATTAATTTTATAGAGACAACTGAGCTTCCGCTATGGACTCGAAGCAAAAAATGAGCTCTAACTCTAAGAGCAAGAGACCACCGCCTGACCCAGTGGCTGTGCTGAGAGGCCACCGCGCTTCCGTCACCGATGCATGTTTCCATCCTTCCAGACCCATTTTGTTCACCGGGTAAATCCTCAACTCTCTTCTTTACCTTTTTTTTTTTTATCTCTCTTTTGTTTAATTTCCAACACAGAATAATTAATTGGGTTAATTCTATTTTGCAGCTCTTCAGACGGTGAGTTGCGGATTTGGGACACAACCCAGCATCGCACAGTATCATCTTCGTGGTTTACTTTCATTTTTTTTAATTTCTTATTTTCTTTTACCTCTTTTTTTTTTCTTCGACGAAATCGAGTTTGTTTTGTTCCTTTTTATAGGGTGCATAGTACTGCGCATGGGATTATAGCTGTTGCTTGTAGTTCTTGGTTGGGGACCAACAAAGTTATCAGGTGGTTTTCCTTGTTTGTTTTGTTTTAAGGTTTCTGGAATTGTAAGCTAAATGGGTATTTTTTTAATGTTTTTCTGACATGTGTAGTCAGGGCAGGGATGGAACTGTCAAGTATTGGGACATCGAAGAGGGAGGTCTCTCCAGGTATTCTACTGGAGATGTTCTGGCTTATCAATGTCTGTTTTTTTGAAGTAGTTTATATATTATAGGAAAACATGGTTGGCTAATTTTGTTATTCAATAAATGCCTAAATTTCCATGACATAAACTATGAAGTTTGATAATCCATACAGTTTTTAATGATTTATTGGAATGTATTGTCAGCCAATGGCAAACAACAAGTTAGAGATTAAATGATAGTCTTTTTTCTTTCAAGTATATCGTTTGGTTAGTTTGTAAATTAATTACTCGAGAGTTGAAAATATAGAGAATTGAGTTAGTCTATTGCTGCGTAGATGGTACAAGGGATTAGATTATCTGTTATCTTGTGTCAAATAGAAGTGTTCGATCTAGCTTTCTCTCATTTGAGGTGTTGTTTTGTAATCGAGCTTTGTTATTTTTATTAACCTCAGCTTTATGGGCATGCCAACAGATTAGAGATCTTTAGAAATCCTTCATGATTTAGTGTTTTGATTCTGTTGCCACCCACCAGCAATATCTGGTTATGAGTTGGAATCCCACCTTGCTAATATTTCGATTCTTGATAGGACACCTTCACTTACAATCAGTTCAAATGCTTACCACTTTTGCAAGCTTTCTTTGGTGAAGAAACCTATTGCTAATGCAAAGCAAGGGAAGGAAACTGTTGATATAGAAATTTCAAAAGATAGCAGAGGAAAGACTGCAGAAAATCAAGTAGAGGGTTCCAACACCTTTGAAGGTTTGTTTATGAGATTCAAGCAGGTTTTGAACATAAATGTTTGTGAGAACTAACTCTCCTCTCTATAGGGTTACATTCTCGATGAGCTTCTAGATTCAGAAATGGACTTAAGGGACCATTTCTTTTGCCTGATCAATACTTATTTTGAGGACTTAGTATGGCCTATCTGACTATGAAAGAAGAACAGATGCCCTCTTAGAAACTAGAAAACAAAATTTAGAAACTTTCTATGTAGATATAGAAAATTTACATAGAAATTGGGGCTGGAGCAGTTGTAGTAATATTTCACTTTTATATCTTTTACTGTTGTGTAAACCATCCTAGCTGTAATATGCAAAGCAACCACTTATCAACTACATCATACATTGGGGCAAATTCTTTCGGTTTTTCCTTGGTAATGATATAGCATGTGTGATCCTTTTGAGGGGTAAGCTGTAATCTGGAATGGGAAGATGCATCCTGGAAATGAATCATAGTCTTTTTTTTTTTTGCTTTAACAAGGAAACAAGCGCTTGATATGCTAGAGACACCCATGCATGTTCTAGTCCATACTACATAGTATAGGGCAATACAGTTTTAAGTGGCTAAATTTTGCATTAGATTTCTCTTGCCAATGCTCATTTCTCTATGTTTCCTGCACATTTATATGTTTATTGCTTGCTGATTCTACTAAAATTTCTTTGCTGTGGCCTGCCAGATCATTTTCAAGGTGGGTTAATAGAAGAAACATATGTTGAAGAACTTAAGTATGTGGCTATGGCAGGAGAGCAATCTTATGAGGTCAATATGCTTCTCTTGGTTTATTTTCCATTCCATTTATTCTTTATTTCTTTCTTCTTATTTGGTATATCCTATTGCTGATTGTTTCCTTCTGTTTTATATGCTAAGGTTGAGATTTGGGATCTCAATACAGGTGAAAGGTCTGTACGGCTACCTCAAGAGAGCGCTGTTGGTTCTTCTAGTTTCTCTACTAAGGAGAGAGGTCAGTTTCTGAAACATTACTTCTGATTCAGGAAAATTTTTGTATTGGTAAATCAACTCTAGGATACTAAAGATTTGACTAATTATTCAGTGCCATCATTCAAACATCTTGTAATGGAATTGGTTGTGGTAGCTTTTGTATTTAGAAACATACTGGCATGTACGTATTTGAGAACAATTGTCTATAGGAAATTTTTTGTAATGCCGTTCCCATTGAGTTTCATTGTGCTAATTGTTGATTTTTGAGGCATTTCAAACTATAACTGGTTGTTTTTTGGCAGGAATGTGCATGGCAGTTCAATCATTTTTACTCTCTGGATCACAGGGTTTTCTTAATGTCTTAGCGGGGTATGTTTCTCTGATATCTTCATTTACTGAACCTGAGTTGTTTCCAACACCTCCAATGTTTCTCTTCTCCAATCATTCTCAAAATATTAGAGATTGTGGTATGGTGTCCCACGTTTGGAATAGCTATCTAAGATAGTCATTTATGAATTTCTTTGCTGCATGTACTAGTTATGAGGATGGTTCCATTCTTTGGTGGGATATACGTAATCCTGGGATTCCTATAACTTCTGTGAAGTTCCATTCGGAGCCAGGTGTGCAACCAAAAATATGGAGACTCCACATGTATTCTCCTTCATCTTTATCTTACTCTTCTAATTTCTTTCTCTTCATGAAGTATGTTTATTGCTTATTTTGTACACAGTTCTAAGTTTATGCGTTGATGGATCATGCAATGGAGGTATCTCAGGGGCAGCAGATAACAAGATTGTAATCTACAATTTGGATTATCCCATGGTAATTCTCATTGGCTTTAAAGTTCATTCCACTTTGTTTAAACCTCCCATGGACTTCTTTTTCATGACTTGTGAGCTGGTTGCTAACAACATAGCAATTCACATACCCTCTAGCTGCAATCTTTTAGTTATAACTAGAATTTTCGTTCTGGCAATCATTGGCCAAATGTTTCCTATACTGTTTCTATATGATTATTTGCATTTGTATGCCTTTGCGGATCCAGTTTTCCAGTAATGTCAACGAGTGACATAGCATGGATGATGATGCTAGTTTTGGTGACCCATATTTGTTCTTTCACTTTAATCTTGGTCTCCATTGTGATAGAGGCAAATGAAAAATAAATGCATTTTGAATCTTTGCTTAACTACTAGAATTCTAGGTAGCATGGGCAAAAACCACATTATTTTCTCTAGTTCTTCTTATATTATGTTCTTCTTGATGTAGGGTTCTTGTGTTGTTAAGAAAGAAATTAGTTTAGAACGGCCAGGCATATCCAGTACCTCAATTCGTCCAGATTGTAAAATTGCTGCAACTGCTGGCTGGGACCATAGGTTTGGTTCACATCTTATATCTTTTTCTCTTTTCCTAGTTTTCTTGATTTTGGATGTTCTTCAGGCATTCATCCTCAAATTGAACTCAATTTACTGGATCTATTGTTTGCAATTTTCATTCCTCAAGGGGAAATCTTTCATTGAATAATTGAACTATATAATCTAGATATGTTTTGTATGTCTTCAATAGGAAGAATCCTTTACGTTGATTTCATTAATGAGTTTTTGGTTCAATCTGAATTCAATTGAAAATCAAAGTCGTCTTGGTATACAGACTTCCTTTAATTAGATCGCCATGTGTCTAATCCACCAAATGGAAGTGCAACTTTAAGTCTTCATCACTCGAAACTGGATTACAGAACTATATGTTGTACTTCTAACTAGTTTTTGCCTAAGTTGAAGTGAGTTGTTGTTCTATATTTGTCCTCAGAAATCAAAACCAGAAAGATATATATATATACATATCATTATGTCAAACAGATTAGAGGTAACCATTTGCATACTGATCATTTTTATTAGGTATATGTGCAGCGGATTGCTTTTAACTTGCCTTTTTATTTGATTATGGTGGCAGAGTTAGAATATACAATTATCGCAAAGGAAATCCTCTGGCAATTCTGAAATATCACCATGCTACGGTACAGTGAAGATTCTAAAGCTAAAATTCTGACATTTTATTTTTCTTTAAAATTATCTGGTGTGATCTCATTGAATGTAAATGTGGTCTGATGAGCTATAATTGTGTTTTTATTACTTTCACGTATCGTGCTATTCTTCAATTGCATTAATGGTGGTGATTATGGACAGTTGATTAGTTATTCCATGTTATTATAACAATTTGTATTACAGTCTAGAAATAAAATATCTACTCTTGCAGTGTAACTCTGTCTCGTATTCAAACGACTGCAAGCTGATGGCCTCTGCATCAGAAGACACAACAGTTGCACTATGGGAACTATATCCTCCTCAAACTTGAAAAAAAATGTTTTATGTCCTCTCAGGAGCTGTACGGTTACCTCAATTGTATGTTGTTAATAAGTATTTATGTCTATTGTCAGTCCTTAATAGAGGGTATATTAGACAGACTTTGAGTTTGTACTATATTAACCTTAAATCAAAGCTGAGAACATTTTGATAAGTTCTTTGCAATATCTGAAATGGTTGGAGTGAATTAGTCTCTTTATGTGTTTGGGTGTGTCTCTCTGGTTATTATAGAAATGAATCTGATGATCTTTCTGCTTATTTATATCTATACATATACTTAACATAATAAGTGACCATGTGCTTTGATCAATGTTAGATTTGGAGGACTTGTCTGTTGAAGTGGGAAAAGAGTTTAGGGAAGGAGTGCAATTATTGAAGTAATGTGAAGATAAAGGAGTCATCTGGAAGATAAGGATCTAATCCTGAATCTATTCCCTTGCATTAAAGCCTTAAACTGGGGTCTTTTCAGAATACCCATTGCCGTCCCATGTTTGTCAGAATCCTTTGGGTCATGACAATAGCTGCTCATGCAGGGAACAGTTGTTCACATGGTGAGTTTTCCATTTGTTAAACAGTTCACATCAACTGTGATACTGACTTCTTTTCTCTTCCTATATTCCTTTCATTGCTTGATTATAACAAACTTTAAACTAAGTGATACTAACTCATTTTTACTCAAAACTGTATTCATTCCAGGACGCAATATATGGATTCTTTTTCTGCATAAATTATTAAGCTATGCTTAACTACAAGATTTCAATTACTATGAACAATTGGAAAGTTGTCATGAATAAAAAAAACGAGCATTTTATGCCGATACGATCTAAGTTTCTGAGAATGATTTTCAATGAATCGTTCTTCGTCTCTAAATCCGTCTCAGTATTATTTTAAAGGAACGGAATTGGAAACCGATTAATTTATATTGATGTCATATCAATATTGACAAACAAATCTACACAAAGAAAATACAGATTGTGAAGATCTCAACGTAACATCTGAAGCTCACTTTCCACCCTTAAAAGCATCCGACCAAGAAACCGGCTAACGACTCCAAGTCTGATTTGGATGCAAAGTTCGGTCGTCCGGCCAGGATGGTCTTCGAAAGCATTTGTGTAGTTTTGACTTTTGACAGTTCATGCCCTTTACTGTTTAGCACCTTTTTATCACTTTGAAGTCCAAGCACGTAAAATAAAAAAGGCCAGTAGAACTTAAGCAAGTACGTACGTTGGTGCCCCATGTGCCAAGGACAAACTTTTAACCACGCTATAATGTTGGTATGTCCCAATCAAAAGCACTAGTTTAATCAGTTTGTCTTGTTCCCCAACAACAGCCAAAGAAAACTTGTTCTTTTTCGACATGGATCATTTGGGTTCACAGCTTCATTGAGTTTGCTATAATGATGTCCTTACCATGTGCTCCTGGAATCTTCTTCCCTACACCCCCCTTTTGTTTCACATCTTGGAGTTTTTCGATTGAAGGGAGAAATATGGTTAAAAGAAATTTTATAAAATAAATTTTTTTTGGGATTTAATTCTTTATCTATATAATTTTAAGAGCGTATTTTTTTAAATTGACCGAATAATGCATTCCGGAGTTATTTTAAAATGTTTTAAAATGAATTAATGAAAGCAATATTCAAATGAGCCAAAAAATTTTCTATCATTGATCCTCAAAGTGTGTTTTTAAAAGTATAAGCATATATCATTCTAGGAGACTCTGGATTCTTGAAATGCATTATAAAACTTGGGGAACTTTGGAATTGTATGCCTAGATAGAAGCCAATTGGAAACGAATTCATCAAACAAGAAATGTCGTGAGGGATAGAGATAAAGACATTTGAAATCGAATTTAGCTTGAATGATCTGACTTCATCCATTTGAACATCGATGTTCAGATAGAAACATTGCAGCTACCTAATCATTTAATTTCAAACATTGCAGCTACCTTATCATTTAATTTCTTCTAAGTAAGCTGCCATGCATAAGAATAATTTTCAAATTTGAAGCTAATCTGTTATAAGCACCATTCTTCTAAGGAAAACCAAAGGTTTATTGACTTTTTTTTTAATATTATATCTTATTATTCATTTCATAAGTGTATTTGTATATTCATTTGTTAAGCATCTTGGTTATTATTAATTGCTAAACTCAGTGCAGAACATATGTCAATGATTTATATATATGAGAGGTTATGAAGAGAAGGAAAAAATTTAGATAAACATTATTATTATTATTATTAAACATGACAGAAAATGTTGGAACTAAAGAGAAACTTTTTTTCTAACTTCTTAGAGTGTTCGAATATAGCTTAAGAAACCCTGAGTTTTTAAGCTAAAAAATCCAAAAAAAAAAAAAACTTTATAGTACTTTTTAAATCAGAAAATCATATATCAATGATAAATTAATTCAATGGTATTGAAATCAATTTTAAAATTGAATATTTTGAATTCAAATTTTAACCGTAACATAAAATATTAAAAAAATTAGATACCAACCACTAATTCAAATATTTGAATGCATTGAAATGATTTTTATTTGATGTATTTTTTTTTGTTGAAAATCCAGAAATAATTCCATCTAAGCTGAAGGATTACAAATTAAATTAATTTTTCTCTATTTTCCCACGTTCTTGAATTAGAATAGCTATTAGCATCAACGTGCCATATCAAATACATTATCACACAAATGAAAGTAGAATTTATAATTTTCATATAGTCACTCTCAAAAAGTGACGGATTCAAATTTTAAAACTTATCCTTCTTTGTATGAAAAAAAAAAAAAAATGAAAGCAAATTTTTATTTCTTTTTGTTATCTCAATTCATCATAATTTTTAATTTGACTTAATAATTAGGATAATATTTTCAATTGGAAGTTGAGATCCAGTTCCTTGCCGATTGGAAATATCAGAGCTAATTAAAAAATCAAAACTTAATATCTATAAATCTCACAGAATATTATTTCTAGGGCAGGCTTATCAAATAAAAATTCTCTGACTCGAATATTTCGGTTGGCAAGCAATATATTACATATTATTCTTTTCTTTTCTTTTCTTTCTCCCTGGAGAAAATAAGTTTCATATTTTCATACACAGCATTTCTAAATTCTGAAATCTATCAAGGACAAGCAGCGTGAGGAAAATGCAGGGGCAAAACAAATAAACAAAGGAATGTTTTGCAGAGAATCTATATAAAAAAAATGGCGTCAAACTATATATGATTCAATGGATAGAATGTTGCAAATTAAAGTTGAAGGTATACCTATGTACCTAATAATTAATTACGATGGCAAAACAGATGAGACAAACATAAAAATTAATGCATTGTCCCAATTTAAAACATGAAAACAAAGACAAGATTTCACAGCTCACTGAGGTTCCAATGTTCCCAGACGGTTTAATTATTCATGAACCCTACGTGTTATATAGCTCAGTTTTCATTTGCACGTCTTACTGTTTGTCAGCTAAGTTCGATAGCCATCCAAAATGACCAACCAGTTCAATTATTATGAGAATTAATAAGAAGGTTCATGTCCCAATCTTCCATCACACTTTCTTAATCAAATAAAGAACAAAGTACGGTTTCAGACCTTGAACCAGTTTGATTTGTTTTGAAGCTATGTTTTTGTTTCATTTTGCTTGTCAGAGATGTATACAAAATTCTTCTTAAAAGCAAACGCTAAGTTCAATTGGCAAATCCTGTATAACTATCTTTACAGTTGGTTGTTGCAAGGCAACAAAAAATGCGAAACAGCTCGAAGCTGCAAACCTGCAAAGTCCTAAGTATCAACTTTTGGTTTGGTCTAAAAAGAAATCAGAATCATTATTTTAGTTATATACACCTAAGAAGGAATATTTCCTATCAGAAACAAAGTCACTATTTCTTCCCAAACAAAATCCCAAGTGTCCCTTCACTATTTCTTCAAACAAAATCAAACATAGTTGTATTTTGCAAGCATTGGTCGTTTTTTAAAAATGCAAATAGTTGTATTAAGAGCAGAACAGTTCAACCCAAATAATTACTCTGCCGCCAAAATTTGACATGTAAGTTGGAGGATAGCAATTAATTCTTTGGCATAGTCGTATTTGCTTAAATCAGTCAGTTGCAGTCCCCAGTTGTCTTAATTTGGCTCCTACTGTGATTTCAAAGGAAGAGCTATTGAGATATCAGTCAACAAGGGCTAATATTGTTGGCTCATGGACTGGTTGTTGGCAGGATTTAGAACCAAATGGTCATTCAGTTTCTTTTGCTTGTATGGGGAGGTTTCCCCCCAAACGAGTCTTGTTTATGCAAAGGATTTTGAACCATATATATATATATATATATATGTATGTATGGTTTATGCAAAGGATATCAAAAGATTTGGATTCAGATAAAAAATAAGAATGTGAGTTTCTCATTAATTTTATTTTCCCTTTTTTGACATGGTCTTCACTTCATGTTTTGCATTGGAAAACGCAAGATACCCTTTGGACAAAAACAATGCACAAAAATTATTATGATTATTTAATTTATGATCTGAATGAAGGAAATATTAACCAAATGGTTACTTTAAGATTAATTAAAAGTTTATCAAATACTTGATATGAAAAGAATCTAATCATACCATAATATCAAACATAAGCTCTTAAAAAATTCATGTGAAGCCACAATAAACAACAAAAGAAAAACGACCACCTTATGGCCAGTTAACTCGGTTAACAGAATCATTATTGAATGGTTGAAATTGACAAGAGAAGAGAAAAATACAGATATGCTTCACCGACTAGACTGCAGAAGAATCAACCAAGAGAGATAAAGAGATGGCTGTTTCTGCATAAAGCCACTTTCTTCCACGTGTTATCAAGGAGTACTGTTAATTTGAGGGGAAATGGAATATTGCATTAGAGATTACTGGTTAGAGTCAGCTGCTTCATGGAATCGTAGATGAAGGATTGAATGCTACATAAAAATGGAAAAAGTAGTGGCAAAAGGCTGACAGGTCATGGTTGAAGTATTCTAACCTGTAGCCCATGATTTTCTTTCATCTCGCAAGTTGAAAAAGCTATTGAAATGGTTTGTGAATTTGGGTCTATTACGAATCTAAGCCATTTGGGAAGGAAGCAATACGTGTAAATTTATGATTATTTCGTTTTAAACCAAAATGATGCGTAATTAATATCCCATATGAGTTGTATTCTTATTCATGAATGTTGGCAGAGGTGATTTGTAATTCGAACTTACTAAAAGTTCAAAGCTAGCCATCTTAACCTATTAATAACGCAACTCTCTGGCTCTTATGTTGTCTATCTTTTTGATTTGGTGATAAAATTTTTATTTTGAAACCATAGTTTTCAGACTTCGGGGTTCAGATATTAAAGACTCTGCAAAGGGTGAAATCAGAAATGTAAATCCAGGGCGATCTGTTCACTTTGAAGTGTCCTCCAAAGTAGCTACAATGGCTTTCCCATTTTCTAATCATTCAAAGAGTCTCATTAAAAAAGTCAATACGTAATCCAGCTTCAAACTAAGATATTATCAACTGTGAAGCCAAATTTCAAACCTTAGAACATACATTGATCATATCCCTTTTAAAAAAGTCCAAAATCGAAGTAGCCAAGTACCAGCCAGCTTCCTCTCTCCACATTGCCTAATTTTGAAACCAGAAAACCATCGTTTTCATTAACCAGGACAAGTCTCCCACCCCTCACAGATGCGTGTAGGATTCTCAAACCTCATTGATTCTCTCTTTCTCGAGGCATTTATAAAGAGCACCAAACAGACAGCTTTGATCATCAGCAAAACCCCCACGGTACTACTGCAGCAAATAACACCCATCAAAACAAAAAGCAAAACCCTCCCAATTATCAAATATGTCAGCCCCAACATTTATTTTCTCAATCCTCCTTTTTCAACTCCTCTTTGCCTCACAGCCATGCCACCTTATCCTCACCTCCGCAGCCGACGACCAGTGGCAACTTCTACAAAAAAACATTGGCGTCTCGGCCATGCACATGCAACTCCTTAGAAACGACCGTGTTGTTATGTTTGACAGAACAGATTTTGGCCCATCAAATCTGTCGTTGCCAAATGGAAAATGCCGCAATGACTCATCTGACATAGCTCTCAAAGTAGATTGCACAGCTCATTCAGTTGAGTACGATGTTTTTACCAATACGTTCAGGGCTCTTATGGTCCAAACCGACGTTTGGTGCTCTTCTGGGGCCATCATGCCTGATGGTAATTTGGTCCAAACCGGTGGTTTCAATGACGGTGAACGTAAGGTCAGGGTTTTTAGACCATGCAGTACCTGCGATTGGCAAGAAATACCAAATGGATTGGCAGTCAAAAGATGGTATGCCACCAACCATATCTTGCCAGATGGAAGGCAAATTATTGTCGGTGGTCGCAAACAATTTAACTACGAGTTTGTTCCTAAAAACATTGCCGCCAACACATTCAATTTGCCTTTCTTGTCAGAAACCAATGAGAGAGGAGTGGAGAATAATCTTTACCCTTTTGTTTTCCTTAATGTTGATGGAAACTTATTTATTTTCGCTAACAATCGAGCTATTTTGCTTGATTATGTGAACGATAAAGTTGTGAAGACGTATCCCACAATCCCAGGTGGCGATCCTAGAAGCTATCCAAGCACTGGTTCGGCTGTCTTGCTTCCATTGAACTTGAAAGCGGCAGCTATTCAAGCTGAAGTTTTGGTTTGTGGGGGTGCTCCAAAAGGATCTTATATCCGAGCCTTAAGAGGCAGGTTCATTGGAGCCTTGAACACTTGCGCTAGGATCACAATAACCGACCCCAACCCACAGTGGGTCATGGAGACTATGCCTTTAGCTAGAGTTATGGGTGACATGATATTGCTTCCAAACGGCAAAGTTTTGCTCATCAACGGGGCAGGTTCCGGATCAGCAGGATGGAAATTGAGTAGGAACCCGGTTTTGAGTCCAGTGTTGTACCTGCCTGATAACGAAAATGGGTCACGGTTCGAGACACAAAACCCAACAACAATTCCTCGGCTGTACCACTCCACAGCAGCATTACTTCGTGATGGCAGAGTTTTAGTTGGTGGAAGCAATCCTAACCCGTTGTACAATTTTACTGGAGTCCTTTTCC
The DNA here is from genome assembly GCF_047325235.1 of Durio zibethinus. Classification (NCBI taxonomy): domain Eukaryota; kingdom Viridiplantae; phylum Streptophyta; class Magnoliopsida; order Malvales; family Malvaceae; genus Durio; species Durio zibethinus. Next base: position 37,307,279 of record NC_143162.1, read on the forward strand.
CTACCGAACTAAGCTTAGAGGCATTCTCTCCAGGATATTTGGACGTCAAATTCAACAATTTGCGACCCACAATCGTTGCTTCAAACTCAATGTCCATGATCGGATACGGGAAAAATGTAACAGTTCAAGTGGTGATTACAGATAAAGTAGTTCAAAACTTGGTGTCCGTAACAATGGTGCAACCAGCCTTCTGTACACATTCGTTCTCTATGAATCAAAGGTTGCTTGTACTTGGAAATGACAAAGTAACCGCTTTGGGGAAATCAACGTATAACATTGAGTTCACGACGCCAGGTTCGGGTAATCTTGCGCCAGCAGGGTTTTATCTTTTATTTGTGGTCCATCAAGACATTCCCAGCCAAGGCATTTGGGTCAAGTTGAAGTAAAGAAAAAGAAAAAAAAAAAAAAAAAGGATTCATCCAAATATCTAAAATAAAGGTTCGTGATTTGAATGTACACAAAGAATTGATCATCCCATCTGTATACTTCTTCCGATTATTCTTTAAGATGTGACACACACACACATACACACATATATATATATATATATGTATATATATATATATATATATGTATATATATTTCAGTAATCTCTGCCGATTGCTTTCATAGAACTAGGCACAGACAAGTGTATTTACAAAGTTCGATCGACAAAGAGGATTTATTTTAATTAATTGTCCAGTTGTCCTTATAAATGGTCAAATTATAACCAGCTAGCCACATTTCTGACAAGGATAAAATAATCAAATTGAAAACATGCAAATTACTTTATGCCTCATTTCAGGTTCATTTTTTTTTTTTAACTTGAAATTGTAAGAGATTAAACTGACACTAAGAATTTTCACTCCACCAATAGAATACACGACTATTAACATTATTTCATAAATAATATATACTAATTGGCACAAGCAAACTAGTCAATTTAGACATACATGCATGACTTTTTGCAACGCTAGCTCAAAGGCGTTTTAATTGTTTTCCACTTAGTAAAGCCCTTGATTAATTTATTCACGGCACGTTTAGTTTGGCGTGGAATACGACCAAATGGTCATTGAAATAGCCAGTCCTAGGGCCATCTTGCCTTTCTATGGAACCTCCCTCAATCTTTTCATATCTAAATTAAACATGATTGTTGCAGCTGTCACTACAAGGATTTAGGTTTTCAGTGATGTTTTTTTCAACGTTTAGTAGTGTTTATAAACGCCATTAAACGATTTGCAGTGTTTGCAAAAAACGTCACTAAGAGTATTGACTATACACATGTTAAGGAAAATAACGACATTTATATCTAAAAAATATCGTTAATTTAGTGACATTTATATAAGAAAAACACCGTTAATATGATAACGTTTGTATCATAAAAACGCCGTTAATTTAGCAACGTTCTTATCATAAAAATACCGCTAATTTTAGTGACATTTTATAATACAAACGTCACTAACTTTAGAATTTAGAGATATTCTTAAACACGAACGTTGCGAAATTAAGAAATTTACTTTTTTTTAAAAAAAATTTCTTTTAATATTTATTATTTTCATTAACAGAAAATGTTAAAAGAAATAAAATCGAACTTAAATTCAGAAATTGAATTTAATAAATACATATTTCACATTTAAATATACATGTAATTAACATAAAGTTTAATAATTAGTATAATAATATTCAAATTATTTTAGTACATTAACAAAAAAATTTAAAATGTATGAAATTGATGACTACATAGATTTGAAAGACTGCTATTTGATGAAAGAATTTTTTCACCTTGATCACTAGCATGCTCAAGAACTTACTGAATAACATCATACAAGTTTTAACACTTAATAATAAGCTATTTTTTACATTAAAAAATATAAATATTTACTAAATCTAATACATGAGTTGGTGGACCATTGAGATTACATTTTAAATATGCATGTAATTAACATAAAGTTTAATAATTAGTATAATAACATTCAAATTATTTTAGTACATTAACAAAAAAATTTTAAATGTAAGAAATTGATGACTGCATAGATTTGGAAGACTGCCATTTGATGAAAGAATTTTTTCACCTTGGTCACTAGCATGCTTAAGAACCTACCGAATAACATCATACAAGTTTTAACATTTAATAATAAGCTATTTTTAACATTAAAAAATATAAGTATTTACTAAATATAATACCTGAATTGATGGACCATCGAGATTAATTTTTGAAAATTGTTGTTGCACAAAATTCATAAGATGATCAAATCAATCATGCAACTATTGAAATTTTACACGTTCTTAGTCTATTCTAGTACGTTCTTCTTCAATTTTGGTATGCTCTTGTTCTTTTTCTACTTCAATTTATTAGAAACGTTGTTGCATAGTTTGTAACTCCTTTCTCAATATGGAAATGTTTCGTCAAGACTGACTTGCTGAGAATGTAAATTGCTGAGAGCTACGTCCATAGTAGGTAGATAATTTGGACCTAATTCAAGGCCTCGGACCTGTCCATACCTTTCTTTTCCAGCAACTTTTGTGAAAATTTAATTTTTCAATTCTTGCATATTGACAAAACCATTAGATGCTATTTCAATCTTAGTAGTCATTTTCTCTTTCACTTTCTCCTATAAATTAATCAGATAAAACTATCAAGTTTAATGATTAATTCATAATATGTCAAAAATAGTAAATATTTATTTTCTGTTAAAATAGATGTAACAAATTATCATAATTTCTTGTGTTTTGATATTCAAGTAAGATCTCTCTTTTTTTTGTGTGTTAAGCGAAAAAGTTTCAAACGTCCAACTTTGTCACCCATCTCAATCTCCTATACAAAAACACATGTTATTATTAAATACATATCAAATGTAACTTATCATACATATCAAGCATGTCAATCAAGTTAAAAATTCCAAATAAGTTTAATATCATGTATTTAATCTATTTAAATTGTTAAAATAAAAATATAACCATAATATTATATTTTTATCCTTTAACAACACAAAAGTCTTAAACAAACGTAAACAATAAAAGCATTTTGGCCTTTCACACATATCGATCATGAAAATCAAATTTAATTATTTAGATAAGTTTAATATCATGTATTGTAGCCATCCAAACTGTTAAAAGCCATCCAAAAGTCTAATTTGTATTTTTACCTTTAAAAGGCAAAAATAGTCTCAAATAGACGTAAACGATAACTTTTTCACACATTTCAACCGTAAAAACCAAGTTCAATCATTCGGACAAATTTAATATCATGTATTGAAGCTATCCAAATTGTTAAAACAGAACAATAACAATAATTTTATATTTTTACCTATTAACGACACAAAAAGTCATGAAGAGACGTAAACAATAACTTTTTTATACATATTAACTGTGAAAACTAAGTTCAATACTTTGGATAGGTTTAATATCATGTATTGAAACTATCAAAACTATTAAAACAGAACAATAACTATTAATTTATATTTTTACCTTTTAACGGCACAAAAAGTTCATTCATTCGGATAAGTTTAATATCATAAACTTACTATTTCTTTTTGCTTTCTAGCAAAACTTTTTGATCCACTTGTGTGGTTATATTTCTGTTGCTTTCTACTACCAATCCTAATATGTTCTCTTTCCTATTATAAAAAATAATTACGTATATGGTAGAAATACAAATATTACCAACCTAAAGCATAAAACACTTTCATTACTTACAACTAATATTAAAAGTTATAAATAAATACCTTTCATTTTTTTTAGAACCAAAATCTAACTAATTATTCATATTACCACCTAATCACATTACGAGATAGATTTTTTAGTATGGCCTCTACAGTAGTATTTCGATCGAAATACTTTTTTTTCAAATTATGCTTATAGTCTTTTCATTTTTTTCTCAATGACTTAAGCACAAATGAAGTGGGTATTTCAAATACAAATCTTGACTGTAATAATACAAAAAGAAAAGTTTGAATCAATAAACCAAATGTAAAATAATTATATTTTATATGTAATTAATTATATTAATACCTTAATAAAGTTTAAAGCATCGACCTTAACTTTTGCTGAAACTTTAAGCCATATTTCATAATGAATAGGAATTTCATTTCATTACGGGCAATCATGCCTAAAAATTCAGCCAACAGTTAAGCCTCTTCATCAATTGATTGCCTATCAGAGTTTGCAGACACTACAATACGCTCGTTTGGAGGTAGTGCAAATAATTCTTTCAAAGTTGTTCGACCTCTGATCTTCAGTTGATCATTGTTATCAACTGTAAAAAATAAAAAATCAATTTGTAAATTATCTTCACTTTAATCATTATAATCTAATTGTAAATATGAAATATATGATACCCGTATTCAAATTAAAAGCAGAATCAATTGACGGGATACTATCTAAACCTGAACTTCTCATATTGCTAGATCCAATAACAGTTAAAAGGTTAGAAGTGACTGAGTTAGAACTAACAATACGTTCATTCCCCTTAAAAGGATTCAGTCCATAGCCAAAATCAACAGGTGCTACAAATAATTTTAAACTAATATATTTGATATGTATTTCTTTCAATCTACTCATCCGTATTGTAGCTCAGCTGCATCATAAAAATGAATATATAAAAGATATTAGTTTAGTACATATATAAAGACATTGAGAATTTAAGAAATCATAGCCAATGATATATAAAGAACATATCGATTTAATTAAATTAAAAGATGATGTATGATTTACAATACAATAAATATACAATAGCGAATGTGACATTAATTACATACAAGCATTTATTATATTATGTCTTAAACACTCGAATTATAAAATATAGATAATCCATCATGATTCATAAATGTCTTCATTAACATCTTCGCAGACCCAATGAACAGAGGTACTGAAGATATTTTCATCCAAGTTTTGTTTAGCAAAAGGATGATATTCAGTTTCATGTTCAACATCATCTCTGGTATCTAATCCCATATCAAATAAGTCTCTAGGTGTATTTCAAAGAACAACAAACTAACCCAATTCTTTGGGATTTTCAAAATAAAAAACTTGTTTGACTTGAGATAAAAAAATATAAGGTTCATCGATGAGCTGTTGTACAGTATGAATTAATAGAGAAAAATTCACAAGTGTAAATCCAAATTGATCTTTCTTAATACCTCTCGTACTATTCACATTAGTTCAATCACACCGAAATAAGATAACTTTTCACTTGTCATAATAATCTAACTCAATGATGTCATTAACCATGCCATAATAGTCAACATTTTCTTTTAAAAGGTTTGTGTCCCAGTGCTAGCATAGTTAGCAATTGATGAAGTAACAATAACTCTTAAATTTTGTGTACTTCTAAATCTCTCATAAGATTTAGTGTGAAATCTAAATCTATTGATGATAAAATTTTTTTATCCTTTCATAATCCTGTTTGGACCTTGTGAAAGACATTTTTCCTCTTCACTAACAAGCCTTTCACTACAAACATATAAATGTGGAATAAATATATATATGTTATTAATGTTAGTTATACCATAAGCATTTTATGTAGATTTCTCATAATGAAAAGTATAGCATTACTTACAATTGCTCATAAACCATTCATGAAAGTTTTCGACGAACAACTTAGTAAGCTCTCAAGGGTTTGATCATCGATAATGTGCATGAGCTCTCAAATTATTTCTATACTTGCTACAAAACATCATGATAAAGTATTAACAATAACAAAAATACAATAAATTATACATAATGAAATTAATTATTTTCTTGCAAAACAACTTACGTGCGAAACGATTCAATTGAGTAATGATAAAAAAGAACATATCGATGTGCTTGTGCTTTAGATTTATCATCTAACTCCACCATTTTACTTTTGCCTATTGGTTATCCAAAACTATCAAAAAGATAACTATATGCAAAGTCAGTATGCTACACACTAATATTTCTCGATGGTCTATTAAATCTCATTTCAACATCTTTTAAATAATAAGAATAAAATGTCATACACTCTTTTGCTAAATATCCTTCAGTAATAGAACCTTTCGGATAACGTTTGTTACGATAATAAAACTTTAACCTCCCAAAAAACCAATGGCATAAAATATTTGTTATATATCTTTTTAACTATAGTGAAATGACCAACACTAACAACCTAATCAAGCTATTAATAAATAACACATTTCGATAAAAAACATCCATCGATAATAAATCGGTTCACTAACTTTTGCTTCATATGGAAGGTGAATAACAAAATGCATCATAATAGTGAAGAAGTTTGGAGGAAAAATCTTCTTTAAATGGCATAAAGTAATCACGGCTCGATCTTTAAGTTTGTCAAGCTCTTTCACATTTATAACTTTTTCACATATAGCTTTAAATATGTTACTCAAATCAATTACCACTGAAGTGACTTGCTTTGACATTGATGAACGTAAAGCAAGGAGAAGTAAATATTGCATCAAAATGTGATAACCATGTGACTTCAATGAAGAAGGTTTTCGCTCTTTCAGATTCACACATCTAGATATATTTGATACATAACTGTCTAAAACTTTCATATTTTTTAAAACCTTGCAAAACACATCTTTCTTAGCTTTAAAAATCCTAAAATAGACAGAAAGTAATTGATATTTGCCTTTAGGAAGCAACTTCGAATGAAGGTCAGGGCGAATCTTCATATCAACTAGGTCAAGCTAATTTTTTAAGTCATCATTTGATCTTTTATTCACATTAAGAATTGTCTCGATAAAATTTTTGTAAATATTTTTCTCTATGTATATCAAATCAAGGTTATGACGTAATAAATTATATTCATAATAAGGTAACTCAAAAAAGATACTTTTTTTTTCACAACTCAAACTAGAGTCATTTTTTTCATCGTTCTCCTCATCACTTTGAATATCAAGATTATCAACTTAAGTATCAGTATCATCAACTTGAGTAATATGAGGCTTGACATCTTAAAAAATGTCCCTCACTCTTTTCTTTGATTGAGTCATTTTTTCATAAGTGAAATTGATATCTTTTAACTTTGACAAGGTATTAGATCCACTAATTGGTAAAGACGATCTCTTTCACTCTTCAATTTTATCAAAGAGATATTTTTAAAAGCTAAATTGATGATTATCATCTAACCATCGATAATATGCCATATAACAGAACTTCCTACCATTAGGTCACCACTTCGAACATGCCTGTGTAGCACAACATGAATAAGCATAACGACTTTTTATGCTTCAACCAGATAAATTCACATAAGTAGAAAAACATTGATAGTCAATAATAAAGCAGCATGTATATTGAAGTTTTTTTTTCTATGCATCATAGGTTTTAACTTCTTCCTATAATTACTTTAACTCTTTAATAAGAAGTTGTAAGTAGATGTCTATATCATTATCCGAACTTTTTTTAAAAAAATTATCATAGACAAGATAAATGATTATTGCTTCATGATAATTCATGGTGACAAATTGTATGGAATCAATACAACTAGCTAAGTACTATAAGAAGTACTCATCATTTTAAATGGATTGAATCAATCAGATTCTAGTCCAACCATAACATTTTGAGGATCAAATGCAAAGTTTAGAAACTTAAATAAAATGATTTTCATGCCAAAAAATTTGTAAGATACCTCAATGATCCATCATCCGTCTGCCTATCATGATGTCACCTCATAGAATCTATAATTTTGAAAGACATTAAGAGTCACTGAAGTCTTGGTATTAATGAAAAATAGCGTAAAATCTTTACAAGCTTTTTTTTTACATAGATCTCATCACTATCTTCATTCAACCTTTTATCAAAATTTTTATCTATCCAATAAGAAATACCACACAAATGATAAAATTTTTTTATTTTTTTATCACCCTAATATAACATGTAATCATTAGGACAACTATGAATTTTCTTATATCCAAGACCCAAATCCTTAATCATTTTCTTTGATTACTTACAAGATTCAAAGATTTTTACAAAAGAAAATATTTCTTTCATAAACTCCAATAATAAAGTCAAAGAGTTTTCCATCCATCCATATAAGCATTTCAAGTGAAAAAGACGAATACAAAAAGATAACCTTGAATGCTTCGATCCTCTATAAAGTTCTTCATTCATATCCTTAAGCAACTTATAAAACTTTGATACTTCTTCTCTAGGTTATTGGTCACCTACACCTATTTCATGTTCACCAAATTTATTTACTTCAACATTTGACTCATTAAATTCATCATTTTAGGGAGATAGATTATGAAAATATTGGTTATGAATGTTAAAAGTATCTTGCAATATGCCTTCAATGTCATCTCTTATAAACGGATCATGTTGGTGTTAGAGAGCCCTTGAAGTTGAAAGAACTCTAGTGGAATACATTGATGGTACAGACTCTCTATAAAAATACCAATTAACATATCTTGAGACAAATTCAATACAAATTAAATGTTTCAAAAGTAACTTCACGCATTTGCCAATCAATATTAGCACACTTCACACATGGGCATAATATAGTATTATCTTAACTCGTATTCTTAATGTAAAATTAAGAAAATTTTTCACTCTATCTTTATACTCTTAACTTAATCTTGACTTTTGCATCAAACTTTTATCCATTTAGTACTTGCTACATTGTCAGACCAAATTTATATAAATAATTTATAGGACAATGAACATATAAAATACTTAATTTTACTATATTTTAAACTAAAAATAATAAGACCAGTACTTACAGAAGATCAAAACTCTTTGTTGTGAAGTATTTTCTCAGCTATCTGATATAAAGTATTTAAAACTTTGCTGCTAACCCAGACATTAGCCTAGAGTATTTAAAGTTGGGGTTGAAATAAGGTAAAATTGGTTCAGAAAAAACCCAAAAAATGAAGAAAATGAAAAAAAAAAAAAAGAAGTGAATGATGGGTTCCAATTGGGTATTTTATGAATATGGGTTTTGGAGAAAAATTTTAAACTAAAAAGAATATCGTAAATTACAAAAGTTGAAGAAATAGTAAAATAGAGTAAAAGCTAAAGTAAATAACTAAGGAATAGTTGAAATAGGGTTCCAAAAAACAAAGCTCGAATACTAAAAGCTAAAAAAAAATAAAAGTATTTTGCAATTGGTATGAAAAAAAAAATAGTAGATTAATGAAAATAAAGCTTGAAGTTGAAGATTGGATGCGCTAAGTTTGGGGATAATTTTATTGGAGTTTATAAGACACACATGCATACATCTGACAAATAAAGGCATTTTCAACAAACAAATATTTTTAATAATCTTTGCCTTTACTTAACCCCTCAAATTTTTTTAAAAAATTTATTGAAGGTATTTTGTGTAGAAAATACATTCAATAATCTCCTCCATTTTTATCAATGAATATCACTGAAAGTAATTTTTTACTATAAATGCCTTCACTAATTCCTTCAAAATTTTTGAAAAAATTTATTGAAGGCATTTTTTGCATAATTCACTTTTAATAACCCCCTTCATTGTTATTAGAAGAATATCAATTAAGGTAGTTTTTTACCAAACATACTTTCAATAATCCAATAAAATTTTGACGATGAGATTATTATAGGTATTTTTGACTAAAAATGCTTTTACTAATCTATTGAAATTTTTTAAAAGAATTTATTGAAGGTATTTTTTGCATAATACACATTCAATAATCCCCTTAAATTTTAACGAAGAGATTTTTGAAGGTGTTTCTAACTAAAAACGCCTAAAAACACCTTCAATAATCTCTTTTTCAAAATTTTTAAAGAAAATTATTATAGGTATTTTTTTTATAAAACACCTTTAATAATCTTCGTAATATTTTTTAACTGAATTATTGAAGGTATTTTTGGCATGAAATGCCTCTAATAAACAAGCTATTGAAAAAATATACCGAATTATTGAAGGCTATTTCTAAAAAAAATGCCTTCAATAATTTTCTTTTAAAAATCTTTTGAGATTATTAAAGGTGTTTTCTTAGTAAAAATGTTTTCAACAATTTCGTAGTCAAATTTTAAGGGGATTATTGAATGCGTTTTTGGTAAAAAAAATACCTTCATTTATAATTTTTATATTAGTGAAGGCAGTGAGATTATTATAGGTGTTTTTTTATAAAATACCTTTAATAATCCTCGTAATATTTTTGGATTGAAATACCTTTAATAATCCTAGCATAAAACGCTTCCAATAAACAAGTTATTGAAAAAAAAACTGGATTATTGAAGACATTTTCTAAAAAAAAAAATACATTCAATAATTTTTTTTAAAAATTTTTTTGAGATTATTAAAGGTGTCTTTTAGTAAAAACACCTTCAATAATCTTGCAGTCAAATTTTAAAGGGATTATTGAAAGCATTTTTTGCAAAAAAAATGCCTTTACTCATAATTTTTATATTAGTAAAGGTGGTAAGATTATTATAAGCGTTTTTGACTAAAAAACCCTTCACTAATCCACTCAAAATTTTTAAAAGAATTTATTAAAGGTATTTTTTTGTATAAGATACCTTTAACAATCTCCTTAAATTTTAACGAGAAGATTTTTGAAGGCGTTTCTGACTAAAAATGCTTCTTTTAATAATTTTTTTTTTAGAATTTTTAAAAATTATTAAAAGTATTTTTGGCATAAAACGCCTCAAATAAACAAGCTATTGAAAAAATAGACCGGATTATTGAAGGTATTTTCTAAAAAAAATGCCTTCAATAATTTTTTTTAAAATTTTTTTTGGATTATTAAAGGCATCTTTTAGTAAAAACACATTCATTAATCTCGTAGTCAAATTTTAAAAGGATTATTGAATGTGTTTTTGATTTAGAAAAATGCATTCACTTATAATTTTTATATTCATTCCTCTGTCTTAAACTTCAAAATCATAAATTGCTATTATAGAAAATGATTAAAAGCTGCATTAATTAGCCAAACCAAACTCCTTAAACGCTTTTAGTTTGATTTTTAGTTTCTTTATCTCTATCATCACCATCGACATTCAACAAATTAATGTCGTGCACCTCTCTATTTACTGGTATATCTTTATTTTATTTGTTTATTGTATTATTTATATTCTTCAATAGAGGTATTTTTTTTATTCTTTACTATTTATTCATTTCACCTTAACTTTAGTCGTCCAAGCACCTTTCATTACATGTATAGTATTTTTGTGTAATTCGGTTTAAATATTATGGTTTGTTAAATGGTATTGTATGATATTGATTTGCTGAATGGTTTGTTGAATGGTGTTTCTGAATGGTTTCCTTAATAGTATTTCTAAATGGTTTTCTAAATGGTGTTTCTAAAAACATTGCTGAATGGTTTGTTGAATAGTATTTCTGTAGTATGATATTGATTGTATTTTATTACGTATAATGTGAAATTTAAAGAGACAATTTGGTATATTTCAAATAATTATGATCAAAATCGCAGGTATTATGGACTTCGAATAACATATTTCTCCTTCTACTGAATATATATAAGACATACCTATAGGCTAAAAAAGATAAGAAAGGGGATGAAATAAATAAATTAAAGTGAGTGATACAAAAATTCACGTAGACTTCAATCAAAATGGGTAGCCTATATCTGATGGAGTTGCCAAGTTGGCTACTCGTATTAGTGTCGTATTTCGTAATAGCATTTCAATTACGTACTATAATTGGTGACGAGATTATGATGATTTAAAGGATGGTATATGGGGTCAATTGTGGTATATTTATTCAACCGTTTTATAAAATTTGTTAAATTATTATTTAATTAAATTTAATGTGTTCATACTAATTGTGTTAAATTATTTAAGAATGGTTCGACATCCCAATTGAGTGTAAAAAGCTTGTGTTGAAATCTATTAGAAAAGTATTTAAAGATTTTAAAAGTAAATTGACACCTAATATATTTTACTACTCGTTGATCAATGTGATGTATTGGTTGTTTCACCTAGGTCATATGCAGATGTTATAAGTAATGAAGATTGAAGAATTTTTGTTCGAGATCAGTTGTCAAAATATTTCTCAATATGCAAACCCATTACAAAAAAAAATTGTTTATAAGATTTTATGCAATATATTTGATATTTTCATATGTGATTTACGTAATTTCTTTCTTTGGTAGAAAATCAAAGAAAACCAAAAGAACATTTGGACCAAACAAATATATCACCATTGGACAGCGAGAAAGGGATATACAAAAGTTAAGTATGAGTTTGTAAGTATTTGCACCCTTGTTTATACTCATAAATAAATATTTATGAATATTAATTTCATAGATTTTGATTCTTATATTGTGATAGTTTATTAGGAATCAGTTAGCTTTGGCATCAAAGTTTTCGATATGATGTGTGAAAATAAGGACATCTGCGAAATGATGGATCCTTTGAAGATAAAGCAATCAAAGAATTAACTAAAAAGATTGTATGTTTAACTGCTCATTAAATCATGTATGATTGACATAGTGGTTGTATGCATGACTTTATACTAGCTTGTATAGATTTGTTATTACGGCCTATTTTATTATTATCTTTTAAGATGATTATGCTGTTAAAGTTAAATCTGGTGAACTGACTATCCAGTATGGTAAAGATATGTTGTTTTTAGCATTAAGAGCTAAAGAAAGGCATGTTCAAGTTTGTGGGGTTAGTAAATTAGTGTTGTCATCAAAGTTTTTCAGTAATCAACCCAAAACTCCTTGAATAACAAATGCACAATATGAAACAATCATTGAGCAACAACAGCAAAGACTTGATAACTAGGAGCAACGCGTCAATGAGCAACACAACGACTCGCTATTTTGGAGGCAATGTTAGCGAAAATACAGCCTAGCATGCCTGTAGGCTAGTTGGATAGCATCATTCACCTAAGACAAGCTTTCATTACAAGTCAAGCAGGGAACCTAACCTCCGCTACCAACCATAAAGTATGATTTTATTTATAAGTTTAATATTTATTTGTTTATTATATTATTGATTTAGTTTTAATATTTATATTTCATTATATATTGTAGCAGGATATTAGTACTCAGAGTATGACCCATGCTCAGGTTGCTATGAACGAGTTATCTAATTATTCACTTAATCATTTATCTGAAGGAAATTACATAACCGTTAAGTTCGATGATAGGTTATTTGATCAACCATCATTTTCTTATATTGGTGTGGATGAGGTTAACGAATTTTGTAACTTGGATGAAATATCAGCCGCTGATATTGTTGCTTATATGAAGTTAGCTTATAAATACAAATACATAAACTCAATATGTATTAATCTATATTATAGTGTATTACTAACTAGTATTATTGATTGTTATCCTATAACTTCCTATATAGAAAGGTCAAGGCGAGACAAACGACTTATAGATTTAGATTCGTTGACCCCAAATTCATTAGTGAGCAAAGTGGCATAGTTGTTTTTCGTGCTACTCATGTGATTAAATGCATGAAAAATGTACTGATTATTATTTGCTCCAGTATAATGTTGCGTAAGTTATATTCATACAAATAATTATTTCAACCTTACCCAAATCTGAGATGTGCCTAATATGAGTATATCATTCTTATTATTTTACAATTATTATTAACAGCTTATTGTGATTTATACTATAACCTTAACGTCGTACTTACTTAATTTCGCTCAACCAACGATAATGCCTTACCCCGATATTAAAAATTTTATAAAGAGGTATTACATATTATTATATTATATATCTTTTGTTTCTTTGTAAGTAATTTTATTTATGTATTAAGTAATTTTTTTCTTTTCAATTTAGGGTAATATTTGCATTTAATAAGAATGCAAAGATAAAGTGGGTGTCATTACTAGTAAATATGAAATTTATTCTTTTATGCTGAGTTTGTGTAAATAAATATTTTTTAAACCTACTAAATTTATTTTTCAGGTATCTCGTCAACCCAGATATATTGAATATGGATATTATATCTTTTGTTTTATGAGGGTGATAGTTTTATATAATTTTATGACCACACCATTCAAAGTTAGTATAAATTTCATAAAGTTGTTATATCTTAAAAAAAAAAAACTAAATTATGTTCTCGTTTATTAACATTTACTTCTGATTTTTTTTTTAGTTGAAGAGTAAAGAAAGTTTCACGGTAGACGAACTTGATGAAGTTCGTAAAGAGTGGTGTGAGTATGTATTATCATTTATTGCTAAACTTTGAGGTTGGACATTATTGGTTGAGTGTAAATATATGAGGATCATTTGTTTATAATGTTTTTAAAATACCATGTTGAATGGATAATTTAAGTTTGTAGATTGGCAATGTTACAAGTTTTAAATTCGAATGTCTGGTCAATTTATTTAAATACTACAATGTTCGTAATGTAAATTTCAAAAAGTAATTTGTAGTATCACATGTATAAACCTACAACTGACTTCAAATATTTTTTGGGTATAAAACTATGACTTCATGTATAATTAAACCAAATATTTTTTTATGAGATTACTGAAGGTGTTTTTAGCTAGAAAATGCATTTAATAATCCTTCACAAGATGATGAATGGGGTTATTAAAGGCGTTTGTAGGTAAAAACACATACAATATTTCTAAATTTATTGAAGGTGTTTTTGACGAAAAACGCCTTCAATAATTTTGGAACGAAATATTGAAGGTGATTTTGGTCATAAACGCCTTCAATAATGCTTTGAAAAATTTGGAAAGGAATATTGAAAGTGTTTATGACAAAAAATGTCTTCAATAATCTCATCCAAATTTTGTTGAGGGGATTATTAAAGGTGTTCTTGAGCAAAAACACCTTCAATAATCCCTCTCAAATTTTTTTTATGGAGTATTAAAGGCATACTCCCTTAGAAATAATCCCTCGAAAAAACAATATAAATTCGCTAAAAGAAAAGATTAAACCTACGACCTTATGATTAATAACTGTATGCTTTAATCGATAGCGTTACTTTAATTTTGGCATATGCATTGACGAATAGATTTATTGAAGACGTTTTTGGTAGAAAACGCCTTCAATAAGCACCTCTATTTTTTTAGGGGATTATTAAAGGCGTAATATACAAAAAACGCCTTTAATAATCATTTTAATTTTTTAGAAAGAATTATTCAAGGCATCTTAGTTGATAAACGCCATTAATTTTTGTCTTGAGTAGTATTTATAAGTATAAACGCTGTTATTTGAATATTTAGTGATGTTTTAATAAAAAATACATTAAATTTTATAAAAATACAGAAACTAACAGTATTTGTAAGTAAAATTACCGTTACAAAACATGTTTTCCATTCTTTATTTCCTTTATACCTTTTACTTACTATAGCATTGATTGTGGCTTTAGGATATTCCGTACAATGTAGGCCTTTAGACAAATAGCAATTGCTTTTCGAAGTACTCGCAGCTCCAAGATCAACCAAAAATGGGGGGTTGGTTGTTTAGCTCTTATTATCCGGTCGTTGCACTAACTTATTGTGGAGAAGTTGGACAAATAAATGCAATAACGGGTCAAATCATTTATCATAATTCCATGTCAAGATGGTTTAATGCAGAGACCAGTCGGTTTTCCAGTTGGCATTAGCAAAACGCCTGGTACAAACCAAGCCGACATCGATCTCTTTTTCCTTTTAATTATTTTATTTCATTTCATTTTGTTTAGTAATCTAGATAAACAATTCAAAGGATGCCTTTAACTATAGCGAAGCATATGCAACATGTGCATGCTCCAAAGTACAAACAGATCATTTGAAATATATTTGCATGTAAGTGATTTCCCAATAACCTTATGCGGTGTACAATGTATATTGACCTATTGCATATTGGTCAATTTCTTTTTGTATATGCCATTGATCATGAGTGGATGTTGGAGAGAAAAGTTTATAGATGGTTTTACTAGAAGTTGTGTGCGAGGTCGTGGTTTTACTAGAAGTGTCACGTTGGGAACTTTTGAGATTCAAAAGTTAACGGGCAAGTCGTTGTTATTATTATTCATCCAGCTACCAAAAAGTCGAATACTTGATCAAGTTTAGTGGTTGCCCGCCACCACAAACAGAATAATGGGCTTTTGTTGTCCACAAAGCAATGGATATATATATATATATATATATATATATGAATGCAGAGTTCAAAAAAATAATAAAATGTTCATATCAATAATTATTTTTAAATTATAATAAAATATTTAATATAATATTTAAAATTAAAATTTTTTTAATATAATATATGAATTATAAAATTAATTAATTAATATGATACTCATTTTTAATGTAATTAACTTCAAATCATAATAATTCATGAAAGATAAATAATCTTTTTAATATTATATTTGTTAATAAATTCATAATTTAAATATTATATTAAAAATTTTTAAAATTTAATATCATATTAAATATTTTATTATAATTTAGAGAGTATTCATAACATTAACCAATTATAGAAACATGTGAAGTTGAAGATAATTTCTTGAATTTAAGTAGAGGACAGTAAGAGTGGGAGGAAGGGGTGCTGGGGCTTTGCAAATAGTTGAGAACTGCAAAACGTTGTGGAGTTAAAATTAAAGCAGAAGGATACTGAAAAAGTAGACATGAGAATACACAAGTTGGAGGAGGCACATGATAATGCCATCGTTGCGTCCGCATTTTATACAATGGGCTACATTGGCCGCTCTAATCCTACATATACTTAAGATTAATTTAGATAGACGTGAAATTAATTTGATAAGATTAAAAATAATGATAAAAGTAAAATTAATTACTGCAAAAATACAATTAAAATTAATGATGAAATATATCTTTAAATGTAAAAACAATAATGACAGTGAAATAAATTGTAATGAAGGAAAAAATGATAATTAAAAACATTACATTAAACTATATATATTGAAAATTTTAAATTATCATTTATGAAATTAATAAAAAATTAAAATATATTAAAATAATTTAAATATAAATACAAAATAAAGACAATACTTATAAAATGATAAATATTATTTAACAAAATAATATTAAACATATGAAATATAAAAAATAAAAAAAACAAATTTTAGAAAAATAAAAAAGAGGTATTACGGGCAAAAAATCCAGTCCTATGAACAACTGGATTTTTTTTGCTCCAGTCTTAAATGATTGCTTCGCTGCAGGGACTCACAGCACCAGAGGGAAAGTTAAATCCAAACGGGGCCTTAATAATAAAAGACATAGGAACCACCTCAAGCAGAAGCATGAAATGGAAAAGAGGACGACCGAAATGACAGAGCTATGAGCACAGGCCATTATGTTTACAGCCCTGAATTTGATGGTAGACACAAAATTGGATGACAAACTGAAGCAGCCGATGTTGTATCTGCAAAATCTAGGTTCAGAGATACTTAGCCCAACTTGTTGGGCTTCAATTGGTCAAATCCATTAGGCAAGTGTCCCAAAATAGCTATAAATGGGCTACAAACACCAAGCCCAATTACCAAACTATGTTTAGTCCTGTACTCGATCAAAATTCTAGTATGCTTTTCCAGACATAGATTTTTCCTAAAAACAGTACCAATATCAAAAACGGTTATGCCCTTTTGACAGTAAATTAGGTTTACCATTCATGCCAAATCTTCCTGATTCTTGTTAGTACCATCGACCATCATCGCTCTACATGTTCTATTCATAAATAGAATCAAAATAACAATCATCAGCCAAACCAGCTAAGAACACAATAACAACTCTCACCAAGCTATGGGTGTTTCATAATGATCAATATATTGGTGTTCCAGCCATTCAGAAAACATCAATAAGCAACAAAAAATACCATCAAAATCAAGATAATAAAGCCAAACAATTCGAGAATTACCCACAAGGATCAAAACTCAGATTCTTGAAAAGAAAAAGGTATAATTACCAGTATCCCAATATAATCTAATTAATAACGATAATCTTTTAAACCTTTGCAACACAGTTAGTTCACAAATAATCCAATCGACCCACAAAAAGAAACAAAACATAATGTACCTACTGAATAGAAGAAAATAAATAAATAAAGCAAAGTTAAGCACGCTCCCCACGAATTCGCCTGGCTAATTGAATATCCTTGGGCATAATCGTGACCCTCTTAGCATGGATAGCACACAAATTGGTATCCTCGAACAAACCAACTAGATATGCCTCCGCAGCCTCCTGCAATGCCAGAACCGCATGGCTTTGGAATCTCAAATCCGTCTGCCAGAAAATAAGCACAAAAAGACAGAGTTACCATAAACATCAACCAAACGAATTTGGAATTGGGATTTTGCTTTCTTGTAATTATATATATAGGAATACCTTGAAGTCTTGGGCAATTTCACGAACAAGGCGCTGGAAGGGCAATTTGCGGATCAAAAGCTCTGTGCTTTTCTGGTATTTACGGATTTCACGAAGAGCAACGGTTCCAGGACGGTAGCGATGAGGCTTCTTGACTCCACCGGTGGTAGGCGCAGATTTCCTTGCAGCCTGTAATTGATCGATTGCCATTGAAACAGAGAATCGGAAGCGTATTCAAGAAAACGATTAAAAATAACACTAATAAAATCAGGAAACTGGAACCCTAACAAAATCATACCTTGGTGGCCAGCTGCTTCCTGGGAGCCTTTCCTCCTGTTGATTTGCGAGCGGTTTGCTTCGTACGAGCCATCTTTTTTCCTCAATCAGGGAAATTTGGGAGATTAGGGTTTTGACTTTGTGGAGAGAGATTTGGGAAGATAATTTGATAATTGGTATGCAATGACTTTAGGTGTTAAGGTACGGAGCTTATATATAAGGTCGAGGGACAAACATGGAAATAATTGAAAGTTTTTTCAACGGCATTGTACACAGAGAGAAATTTTTTAAAAGGCCTCGATCCGTGTGATTGAATCTGATTGGGGTTCTAAGAAACGAGGATTGCCAGCGTGGACAAATTGTGTTTCTTTTGTGCGGAAAAAAATACAACTATTATTCCTTTATTGGCTTATCAAATCAAATGCATAACAGTATTCAAAGCAATGAAGTTGAGATCAGTTTTTTCCCCATGGCCTGGCTTGATTTGTTGGGCCCCAAAAGCTTTAAATTTATTTAAAATAATAAAATATTAGTATTATGTTAATGCTTTAAATATATTTAACAATTAAACTAAATAATAAATATATTTATTGTACGAAAAAAATCAAAATTATATGAAATATTGCTGATATTACATTAAAATTATATAAAAATTATCAATATTAATAAAATATTATTAAAATTATATAAATAATTGCAAAAAAAATCAAAATTTACTAATATTATATATCAAAATTATATAAAAAAATCAAATTTATTATCCCAAAAAATTACACAAAAAGTTATCAAAATTATATTAAATGTTATTAAAATTGTATTATATATTACCAAAATTGTATAAAAAATGTATAAGATTATATCACATTTTACTAAAATTATATGAAAAATTATCAAAATTATATAAAAAAATATTATAATTGTATCAAATGTTAATAAAGTTATATAAAAGAATCATCAAACTTATATAAAAAATTTATCGAATTATATTAAAAATTATCAAAGTTACATGAAAAGTTACAAAGATTATATAAAAAGTTATTAAATTATATCGATGTTACTAAAATTGACTAAAATTTGAGGTAAGTTTATATGGCAATTTTCATGTTGTCTAAAGCAACATAAATTAATTATTTATCATAGTAGTAAGGTAATAAAATATGGCCGACTTTTTTGGGAATTAGCTCAAAATTTAATGTTTAACTTTGGCCCAATGGACAGCTAAATTTTGGGCCGAAGTATTTGTTCGCTCAAACGACGCAGCATTGCGGCGAGAGGACGGAGATGGATGGTAGCAGAAGGAAAGGCTACGCCTGGGCAATCTCAGCCGGTTTCAACGCTGCGTTCGCTGCCGTTTCAGCTAAGCTCTTTTTACCTCCGGTAAGTTTCTCATTCCCTAATTTTCTTATACCCCAAAGTCCTATTACAGATCTAAATTTCGCTTGCTACTCGATTTCATAGAGTAAATCCTACATTGATGTAAATCACCCATGGATTTTTCATCGATTTTATAGATTTTCAACCGATCCCATGTTTTAATGGTAATGTTTGAAAAGATAACTGATTGCAAGTGAATGTTTCTTAAATTTTACAGTTGCTTAGGTACGGTCTGATCTTAATTTTCAACGTCATAATGTGGGGATGTTACGTCAACAGCTTGAAAGCTCTTTCATCTCTTCAAGCTACAGTTACGAATTTTGCTACTAATTTCCTCACTTCTGGTATTGCTGGCTTCTTCTTGTTCGACGAACTGTTGTCGTTTAAGGTAAGCCAAAAAAAGAACACGATGAAGACTTTGGCAGGATTAATTAATTGGTCAGCATCATAATGGTAGTTGTTATAGACTGAAGGGTTAGTAAAATGTTTATGTCGTTTAACTGTAGGGGGGATTGATTAGTTTGCAACATAAACTTATCAGCATATGTGTATAATTGGATTTACTTTGCAAACGGAAGCACGGCAATGGGGAAATTTTCTCTCAGATTTTTGCATGTTTGCTATTTTTGGTGGCATGGAGTTCCTAATGGATGATACAAATCATTCTATTAGAATAGGAGACCTTTGGAGTACATTGTTTCTAACATCCGAACTTTTTTAGTTAGTCTGTTATCCCTAATCTTTGTCGAAGGAACGATTCATCTGTTAGGTTATTATCTGTGTTTTTTTTTTATGGTGCTTAAGAAGGCAATTAAGAGGAGGAAGTTGGATTCAAGTTGTTGGATAAATATTTTATGGAGTTTTGCTTTGGTGACGAGTTTTTTTTTTTTTTTCCTGATATGGAAACAAAATGGTGATATATTTTTGCTTAAAAATGCGTGGAAAGCAAGCTAGTACTCATTAGTTTAAGCTATTAACTCAGTAAAATGCATATGCTGATTACGAGAGCTTTTTCAGTGGTTTGCAGGTGCCCTGTTCATTGTACTTGGTGTACTTATCCTCGGCAAGTCAAGTGTAGAGACGAAGGCAAACATTGATTAGAGCTTCCGTTAGTGGTGCTACGTTTACACTGCTTTCATACTTTTGATGGTATCTAATCTCAGGCGTAGTTATAGCTTTTAGGTTCTTTTGGATGGAAAAGTATTTGAAAATTTGTTTTAGACAATCTTTTTCAGTCATCAACTACCAAATTGTCGGTGCTAGGTGTTTCCCGTCCTCGCTATGTGTTTTTAAAACAACCAAAGAGATGCTTGCAGTTTTAGCACTAATCATAATCAATTGGATTTGTGATTTTCATCCTGTTCTTTTGTATTTATCTGGATATATGACCTATTAAGTCAGTTATGGACTATCGAACTAAGCTGGAGATTTGTGATAATCACAGATTTGGTTGTATTTGTTTCCATCAAGATCTTAATATTGGATCCTTGAGTCTATGTTCCTTGATGAATTACGATACAATTGCAGCAAACATGAATCCAAGGAATAGCAGTGAAGTTCATTGATTGTGGGACTTTGCATTGGTCTCCATTCCACAATGAGGAGATCAAAGGGTTTGAGAGGTTATACAGTTTTCTTCCAACTCTTTTACAACGCAAGTTCCTGTGTAGTTCTTATGCATTTGCTTCTGCTGAATTCAAGTTGAATTAATTGATACAGCTCATGCTTATAACTATTTATAATTTGCCTTGTCGTTTGATTGTCATGATTATAGACAAAAAGGAAAGTTGAGAACAGGGAATTTTACAAGCTATGTACGATGCATTGTTGACAAATCATTGTAAAGCAATGCTCTGTTATCTTTCTCTTCAATACTGGTAGTTATACTTTGAGCAGAGAGAGTCTCTGATCTGAGTCAGCAGAATACCGTTCATTTTCATAACAAAATCTGCTTTGTTGATTTTCTTAAATACTATATTTTAATGCAAGCTGTGGGTATTTAAATGTAGTTGAGAGCCTGAAACTGTGTTACTGTGTTTCACATTAATAACCCATGGGAACAGTTCAACAAGTAACACGTTAATATCAATTTCACAGCCTTCAATATTGTAGTACTACACAAAAGCTTTAAAAAATGACTTTTTAGAATGGGGGGGGGGGTTAACCAAAATTGATTCGACACCGGTTTTCCCTCGAGGTAGCCAACATCGTTGAAGGTTTACATACAGACTTTGTACGGGTGAAAAAAATTGAAAAAATAAAATATAGATTACAAATAATAGTTTTAGATTTAATTTATTTTTTTTATTTGGTTGAGATTAAATTTAAATATTAAAATTTTTTTATTTGATTTGGATTAAATAAAAAATTAAAAAATTAAATTAAATATTATTATTTAAATCAAACTAATAAAATTAAATTCAAATAACGAAAAACAATCAATTTAAATTTAAATTATATTTTAAAAATTTATAATATTATACGATTAAAAAAAAATCGAACTAAATCTCATAAGAACCATTATCACCCTATAACTCTGGACGACGACGTCTCTTTACCTTCCAATTATCATCAAACGGCTAGGAGGTGGCGAGAGTTCATAGCATAGCGACTTTAGTTACTTTTAAGTCGACTTTTTTGCCCGTTCGCTAAAAGTGACAACACTGAAAAATTAAGAGCGCAAACAATCAGAGCATTTCTTCTACAATTTTACATATTACAATATTATAATTAATTAATTATAAAAAAAATAAATTTAACGTAATTTTTGATAAATTTGACATAATAAAAAATTATTATTTATTAATTTTACTATAATAATTATAAATAACATGCTCTAGTCATCAATAGAGAAGAAAAACAGTTGTGGAAAAAAAACCCCTTAGGACACAAAAGGTAAAGAAAAATTCCTTTGTCTGTTCTTCTTCAACTCGTCCTTTCCACTGATTTTCCATCTTCCCTAAGTTCATGTTTTGATTCACCATCTCTTCCCTTCGAAATTCTTCCACTGGTGAGCTTCTACTTCTTCTTCTGCTTCTTCTCTTCTCTACCCACTCTTTTTTTTTTTTTTCTGTTTGACCATCTTTTGGCTTTAAACCCATTTTAATTATGCTTACTTTTAGTATGTTCTGCTTTTTCCTTTGCTGGTTTTGGTTATTTTTTGTGGTTGGTGCTTTGTTGGAGCAAGGGAAGCTTGCTTTCACGGGCTTCATATCTTTAATTTCTAGGGTTTTAAGCTTGTTTAATGAATTGGGTTCTTTAAAACAGCTGTGGAAGTGAACTTAAGAGTTTTGATTTTCTAGCTTTCAACTAAGAATTGGATGGTTCTAAGGTTTTTGGTGTTAGCTTACGATTGGAAATACTTTTTTTTCACTGTTTTGACTGGTGGAAGGATTAGGCCTTTAGTATTTTGTACATTTATTCAAGTCTTGCCCGAAAATTTTAGTTCTCATTTTCACACTGGATTTGCAAATTTAAGATAGTAAAGTAGTAGACTTTAAATATTTTGAGAAAATTCTAAGTATTAACATTGATGTTTGAACTGTCAAATATTTGTTACTAATATATTTTTATCTACAGAATCTATATTCTGATTCTAAAAGGGCTATCAAGGGAGAAAAATGGAAGGTGGTGAGCTTAATGGCATTGAATTTAAAATTGAAATCCAACTCTAATCATCAATTATTAAGGCTGGAGTTCTTTGTTTGGATTGATATTATAGAAAATTGGGCTCTAGTTATAGGAGGGGAATGTGTTTGCCTCTAAAGATTCTACTTTGGGAATCCTTCTGATTGATCAGTATGTTTGATAGGATGGATAGAGCTGTAGCATGTAAGGCTGATTTGTAGAAGGCTATTTAGGGTGATAAACTTGTTGACTAAACTAGGAAATGAATCTCATGGAACTGATAGAATTGTTGCTAATAATTGAAGAAATTGGTATTTAAGTTTTGTTTCCTTGTTCTTGATGATGTACTTAAGCATCAGTTCATATTCAGGGAATATCACCACAAGAGGATGGGTTTCTGTTCCTCATACACCTCTCCATGGTAAGATGATATTATTTTTTGTGGGATGATATCAGCTATTTTCTAATAGTGATGGAGCAATCCTTTGCTATTAATAACTTATGTTTATAGTTCGCCCATCCACCTTTTTCTGATATACAGGATTTTCCACCTCCAAAGTGAAGTGATGCTTAATTGACTGAATACCCCCCTCACAGTGGAGTTTTGAAACTCTTTTTTGTCAACCTCAACAATTTATTGGGTTGTCCGATGGATGATGGTGGGCATCGTGAAAATGGAAGACTCAAAACAGATCAGTATAGAACAGCTCAGGGTCAGGTATCGTATGGTGTTTTTTTGCAGATTATAGATACTTGGAGTGATTTAGAATGGCATAAATGAATGAACTCCCCTCTGGGATTTTAATGTGTTCAGTTTCAGCATTTTCTGAAAACTTCTGTCCATGATGCTAATTTTTATGAGCACTATTGTTGCAGTGGCTGATGCATCAGCCATCAATGAAGCAGATAATGGCCATTATGGCCGAGAGAGATGCAGCTATTCATGAAAGGAATTTAGCACTTTCTGAGAAGAAGGCAGCTATTGCCGAGAGAGATATGGCATTCTTGCAGCGAGATGCAGCAATTGCTGAGCGAAATAATGCTATTGCAGAACGTGATAATGCCATAGCAAATCTTCAGTATCGAGAGAACTCCTTGGCATCTGGTAATATGTCCTCTTGTCCACCTGGGTGCCAAATCTCACGTGGGGTGAAGCACATGCAACATCCACAGCAAAATGTTCACCATCTGCACCACATCAGCGAAGTTCCTTACAACTCAAGGGAAATGCATTCGAGTGACGCCCTACCAGTTACACCAGGTACCTCTGAAGCTGCAAAGTCAAGACAGGGTAAACGAGCAAAAGAAGCCAAGGTAATTGCACCTAACAAGAAGGCTTCAAAGCCTCCAAAAAAGGTGAAACAAGAGAATGAGGACTTGAATAAGATTATGTTCGGCAAGTCACATGAGTGGAAGGGTGGACAAGATGTGGGTGCGGGGGGTGATGATCTCAACAAACAGCTAGCGACAACAAAGTCCGATTGGAAAGGTCAAGATCTGGGGTTGAATCAAGTTGTATTTGATGACTCAACCATGCCGCCACCTGTTTGTTCCTGCACTGGAGTCCCAAGGCAGTGCTACAAATGGGGGAACGGGGGATGGCAATCTTCATGTTGCACAACCACCTTGTCAGTGTATCCTTTGCCAGCAGTTCCCAACAAAAGACATGCCCGAATTGGTGGCAGAAAGATGAGTGGAAGTGCTTTCAACAAGCTGCTTAGTCGGCTTGCAGCTGAAGGTCACGATTTGTCCAATCCTGTTGATCTTAAGGACCATTGGGCCAAGCATGGGACAAACCGCTACATTACGATCAAGTAGGTTGTTCAAGATACAAAGTGCAAATGGGATGTAACGGAGAACTAGAGATGAGTCATTTGACGCCCATGTTTGCGACCCTAGTGTAGGAAAATAAAATGATCTGGAAATAACCATAGGGAGGATTACTAAGTGGGTGATACCAACTCGATCCTCCATTGATGTCTGCATTTAGTACGAGCAATGAGTGACAGGTAGACTCGTAGATGAAGAGAGGATGAAGGGTACTTCTCATCCATTTTCTTTGCCACATCCAATCTTGGCAAATGATGGGGTTGTCAACTTGCCACTATGTTACCTGTAACTCTACTTTATTGTACTAGTATTGTACCTCAAACATCTTGTTGTAGTTTAATGAAATTTCAATTTATTAGCTTACTCCACCAATTTCCTTCTCTAATAAACGATATGACGAGTTGACAATTTTGCTTGGATTCTTGAAATCACAAAAACAAGATAAGAAACGTCTTGTTGGATTCTTGAAATCAGGAAGGCATTCGTTCGCATCTCACTTAAGTCGATAAATTTCTCTGTTTTCCAAGTTTTCTTTCAATTTCAAGGTCTCTTCAAAATCTTCTGTAAATTCAAACTCTGATTTATCGAAATTGAAGCATGTTTTTTTTTTCCCGAAACACAATAGTAACAATGAGACCAGACATGCAAGACCAAATCAGCCACATAGTTCAGCCTGTGTCAGATCACAAGATGTCATGATAACCCAAATCAGCCAGGGATAACTGATTTCAAGATTTTCTCAAAATACACAGCACTGTAAGAAAATTTTCAAAAGCTGTTAATAAGCTGATAAAAAATAAAAAATAAAAAGCCTCAGACCGTCCTAGTTCATGAGTTTCAACAAATCATGCAGAATCAATAGAACTGCATTTCGGAAAGTCTCCATAGTTTCGTCATTGGCTTCATGTCTATTATATTACAAAAATCGAAAAATAAATAAAAAATTTAAACTATGCGTCAGATTTCAAAGAAATATCAGCACTTAAAAAGAAAATCAGCCAGGGATAACTGTATATTTCGTATTTCTCTTCATCCGCAGCTAAAAACAGTAAACAAAAGAATCTTCATCATTTGGCCTCCAATTTCAATCTATATGCATTGATATGAACAAAAGGAATTGAAAACAAATGAGTAATTTTCCCACAAAATAAAACACTTAAAATGAGGGAAGCTGATTGATGATGAAACCCTGAAAGATAAATCAGAATGTTGAAGATCGACGACTGCCTACGCGGTAAATATGAATTATACTCCCGAATCCCGACCTCATTTTATAGTCAGAGGATATGGACGTTTTAACAAAATGGGCCCTAACTTGACTGGCCCAAAATTTTCTGATTAAGTGTGATTTAACTTTTTTTTTTTAAAAAAAAACTATTTTGTTTAATAAAGATAATTTTACATTTTTAATTTTCAATTTAAGATGAATTGTTAAAATCATGCAGCTTAGAGTGTTCAATTTTTTTCATTTTTGGAAGAAGAGATGTTTTCTTTGATACATAAAATATGAGGAGAAATTTACTTATATTAGTGTAAAAATTATAAATTTTTTTATTTTTTATTAAAATCATTAAATAAGTATTATAAATTTAATTTTAATTTAGAATAAAATATAACTCATAATATATATAAATCTATATGAAAAATAAAAACTATAAATAATTGTGGACCATAATCATAGGTATCAATACCCAATAATTAACTTTTTGAAGCTTAAGGAGTGATATTAATTTTTTACTCATTAAATCGTATTTTTGTTTTCATTTCAATGAATTGAAAAAACTATAACATTTAATATCTATCTCTCCATATTATGCCCCTCAAGTTCTAGATATTTATTTTTTTCTATAATCATGTGTGACATCATAATTATTGTAAATATTAAATTTTAAATTTTATATATGTTGAATATTATATTTTAAAAATAATTATATATATTAATTAAATTAAATCTCAAATTCGAAATACAAATTATTTTATATTAAACTAAATAAACAATTTTTTTTTGCAATTTACTATTTTGGACAAAATAAATAAAAATTCCATGTTAATGGTGCACTAAAATTACCATATATATCTTCTTCCTAAAAAATAATTTTAGGGATACCAATAATTTTTTATTGCATTATTATCTAAAAGAAAATGATTGAAATATGAAAAATAAATAACAAAAACCAATAGTTACGCGTGGCGCCAACGGGTTGGTCAACGCCAACGGAAGCCCTTATAAATTTTAATTACCATTTTATGATACTTACCAAAAAAATATATATATCATTTTTTATGA
The DNA here is from genome assembly GCF_047325235.1 of Durio zibethinus. Taxonomy (NCBI): domain Eukaryota; kingdom Viridiplantae; phylum Streptophyta; class Magnoliopsida; order Malvales; family Malvaceae; genus Durio; species Durio zibethinus. The sequence goes on from NC_143162.1 coordinate 37,334,840, forward strand.
TAACGAAATCTTAGCGATAAGAACAAATAAAATAAAATAAAATAAAATACATGTAATTTTATAATTGTTACTTAACTCAAAAAATGGCGGAGATAAAGGAGGAAAGATTGATAAAACGCGTAGATAACATTAAATTTCTTCTCTTTCCTCACGCGTTGTTTTCTTCTCACTGACAAAGCAAATCCTGGCTTGTCTTATAGTAAGAGAGACAACTATCCGGAAATTGCCCTTCTCTTCAAAGTCTTTTGTTCTGACTTTTTCGACAGTGTAGTTACCGCCACACTTGGCTAAAACATTGGGCTATCATTTTGATTCACTTTGCATATTTGGGTCTTCTTATTTTGATTCATTTTACTGCTCAAAGCTAGGTCCAGGTATATATATAGAAATACTTTGGTTTTTTCCTTTTTCTTTTCATTTTAGATCATGGGGATTTGTTGTTTTATTTGATTTTTTTTTTTTTTTTGTATGTGTGTGTGGCAGTTGAAAAACTATGAAAGAAAATGGAGGGTACTGGTGAGAGTAGAATCAATATGCAAAAGCTTCAGTCACCACCTTCAAATTCAATCTCTAATCCTCAAAGCAACTTAGATATACCCATTTTCAATGCCTCTCCAATGGCTACTTCTTTTATGCGTTTGAATCCTGAGAACAATAATAACAAAAGACCTGGGATACCTCCTTCACACCCCAAAAACCCTGCTGCTTCATTGCCTTGCTCGCAGATCATTGGTTCTCGTCCCAATTCTCAACAAGGGGCATCGTCTCACTCTAGGTCTCTATCTCAACCTACATTCTTTTCCCTTGATAGCTTGCCTCCATGGAGTCCTCCCCCCTATCGCGAGCCTTCTGTCTCGTCTCTCTCTGATCCTGTTTCTAATGATGTTTCTATGGAAGAAAGGGTTGTCAATTCTAACGTTAGGTCCTCACTTCCTTCACCTGTTGCTAGAGGAAGTAATGAGTTTCGTGTCGGCGAGAGTTCTAGTTTACCTCCACGTAAGGGACATAGGCGGTCTAGCAGTGATGTTCTACTAGGTTTTTCTGCTATGATTCAGTCTTCGCCTCAATTGATTCCAATAGGGAGTCGTGGCATGTTGGATAGGTCAGTTTCAGGTAGGGAGAGTTCTGGTTTAGAGAAACCAATTCAGTTGGTGAAACGAGAATCAGAATGGAGCAAGGATGGGGTTAGTAATGTAGAAGTGATGGGTAAGAGAAAATCTGAGGGGGATATTGCAGATGAATTGTTCAATGCGTACATGAATTTGGAAAATCTTGAGACATTGAACTCTTCTGGCACTGAGGACAAGGATTTGGATAGCAGAGCTAGTGGCACAAAGACGTATGGAGGTGAAAGTAGTGACAACGAAGTGGAGAGTAGAGTAAATGGACATCCAATCAGTATGCAGGGGATGAGTTCTGGTGTTTCAAATGAGAAGAAGGAAGCGGTCAAGTGGAGTGCTGTTGGAGATATTGCTCTGACTGTTCGGCATTACAGAAGTGTTTCAATGGATAGTTATGTGGAAAGTATGCAATATGATGACGAGTCACCAAAGATTACTCCTTTGGGAAATAGAGGGGGTCATCAATCTCCTGGTAGCTCAGCTGATGCAAATTCAAGCAAGTTCTTCTATGAGCTTGGCAATAGTGAGTTCAGTGAAGCTGAGCTCAAAAAGATCATGGAAAATGAGAAGCTTGCTGAGATTGCATCCATAGATCCAAAACGCGCCAAAAGGTTTTTTGCATTGCTTCTCCTTCTTCTCAGTTTTCTTTTCTTTTTTTGCTTATGGCGTTGCATATAACTGGGCATAGTTGATGATTCTGAGTTATTCATGACAGGATTTTGGCTAATCGTCAATCAGCTGCTCGTTCCAAGGAGCGAAAGATGCGGTACATTGCAGAATTAGAGCACAGGGTACAAACTTTGCAAACAGAGGCAACCACATTGTCTGCACAGCTAACAATGTTACAGGTGGATATAAAGTTCTAGTAATTGTACCAATTATTACACCTTTTCCCCTTTAATTGGCCTCGTTGCTACTTGGTTGTTCCTTATCTCGTCTTTGTTTGGTCTTCCTTCTTTAGAGAGATTCTGCTGATATTAAAAGCGAGAACAACGAGTTGAAATTTCGTCTTCAGGCCATGGAGCAACAGGCCCAACTGAAGGATGGTATATATTTCTTGATCTTAAACCTTATATCATCTGATTTTTAGAAGTTTCTCAACTGGGCCTTCCTTGCTTATTGTGCAACATCTATTAGTAATTTTTTCTTTCACATGAACCTTTATGACCAATATTACATGTAGTTTTGGCATGCTCTAGGGTTTCCTACAAATCTATCATGTTACTTTGCTGGCATTCCTATGATATGGATTTTACTAATCCTGGATATGTCAAATGTGATCAGCCATCTACTTGAAGTACTTAGATTGCACCATCTTAGTTCCAAATATTCATCCTATTTGTATATACCTGAAGTTTAATACTCTGCATTTTTGTGAAGCACATAGACACTATGTACAAGTTTTTCCTATTTGCTTTTTAGGTATATTTGTTGAGAACGCCATTGCATTTGGAATCCATGTCGCTTGATCTGAATACCTGGTTGTTGCGTCTTTATTTGTTTTATTCCTTGCTATTATCTCTTGGTAACTGACTGTCTTGATTGCATTTATAGATGCATATGTGGTTAGTTATGATCAACATATATCCAGAACTAATTGGAGATGAAGGTTTAGGTTTATCAAACATATGACTCATAATGGATCATTACTAATAGGAAACCTATACAAAATTTTCGTGAACATGCAATGCAAGGCATGATTAATGCTTGCTTAGAATTTTAAAGAATGGTTATTATTGTTTTTATTATGATCATGATGATAGTATCATAAAAAAAGCCTAAATGAAAGATGTTTGAAGAGGATCAGATTGTTTTGATTTCTTGTGGCTAGGCAATGATCTACGATTTTCAGTTTTATTATTGGGTCACTGTAGATTATATAAGTGTGATTGCTGGTTGATCGGGTTCCTTTTTATTTGTTAATGCAACTTAACTATGCTAATGATACTTTTGTATTTTAACTAAAATATTGGTCTCCTTGATTGATTCGATGTCGCAGCACTAAATGAAGCATTAGCTGCCGAAGTCCGGCGACTGAAGCTAACTGCAGCAGAGTTCAGTGGAGAGGCACATCTTTCAAACTGCATGGCTCAGCAACTTTCAATCAATCATCCAATGTTCCAGTTACAGCCTCAGCAATCTCAGCAGCTAAACGTTTATCAGATGCAGCAGCAACATCAACAACAACAGCAGAGTGGGCGTAACCAGTTGCAGAACCAGCAACAAAATGGTGAGCCTACTGCGAATGAATCTAAGTGATGACAAGCCAAGTCCACCATTAGCTTCTGTGCAGCCATATTATCGTATCAGAACTAGATTTGAAATATCAGTGATCATATGGGGGGTTCTACATCTATTAGATATATTTGATTTATTCTAGTAAACTTGACCATTATTTTGTTCAATGGGTGCATTGTCGTGCCGAGGCAGTGGAGAGTTGAAGCTAAACTCTACCTCTGTTAATTCATTTATCTTCTACACAAACAACCTTAAGCATTGTCTATATTTGATACTTATAATTTGCTTTGTCAGCATGTAATGACCTTGGAATATTAGCATAATTTTAGAGATGATATTAGTATTTGAAATTGATTCTTATATTTATTCACTTTTGCTCCTTGCCATTCATTTACATTAGTATTTTGTGGAAGAACAAATATACGAATCCAAAGTTTCCTCCAGATTGTGGGCTATTAACCCAAAGGAGAAAAACAATTCTCAGTTAATCTGGGCTTGACTAATTCCAGCCCAATGGAAACACTGGCCCAGGCCCAAAAGCAAATTTATTTTTTAATTAATTTTTTATGTTATTTTTTGTAATAAGAAAGGTATCAGCCATTTAAGAAACCCCTGATTCCTCGACAAGCAAAAAAAAAAAAAAAAAAAAGGGGAAATCTAAAGACAACGACTTCAAACTTACAAAAAAAAGAACAAAATGAAAAGCAAAAAAGAAAAAAAAAGTAATAATGATTTCAAAATAATAAAAAATTAAAAAAGTGAAAGAGCAACAAAATCTATCGACTACTTGCATTCTCTCTCTCTCCACAATTTATTTTCCCTTTTATTAATAAAAAGAAGTCCCTATTCTTGGAAACCTCCCAAACAATCCCCCTTTTTATCCTCTTTTCTTCGCTTTGAAACATTTCACTTCCCATTTTTTGAATTAGGGTTTCGGTTCTTCTCTTCTCTCTCCTTTCTGATTAAACCCTAATCGCGCCGATCCCCCACTTGCTAGCCGTTATTCCTTCTTTCCCGCCAATTTTGACCTTCATCTGGGCCGTTCATTCCTTGTTTTCAAATACGAGCCGTTAGATCGGCCCTCATTCGCTCAGTTTTTTTGGTCAAACCTTTGAACTGTGTGTTACCCGGGAATGTCGGCGACCGAAGCGGAGAAGAAGGTGGAGAAAGAGGTGGAAGAGAAGAAGAAAGGAGGAGAGCTCTTGTTCTGTGGTTCCACCTGTTGGGACATCGTTGGTCGTCGTAAAGGTGCAGTTGAAGGCAACTTAATCTCTCCCACTCGCCTCCGCCCCCTCGTCGGTGTTGACATCCGGTTCGTTGCCTCCGGTTGCGGTGAGTTCATTGCTTTTCATTTTTCACCTACTCGTTTAAATTTAAAAGCTTTTTTTTATATAAAAAATTCTTTTTTATTGCAGCGTCGTGTCATTGTGTTGCATTGGATGTTGAAGGGCGATGCTACACATGGGGTCGCAATGAGGCATGAAAAAACTCAGCTTTTTAATGTTGTTTATGTTAAATGTATGCGGTTAATTTTATACTAATTTGGTTAATATTTAGTTGATAGAGCTTTAGCTTTTATGTATAGAAAGGGCAACTTGGTCATGGAGATACAATCCAGCGTGATCGGCCCACTGTTGTTTCTGAACTCTCCAAGTATGTTCGTTTTTCTGTTGTTCTTAAAGTTAATCCCGTCTGTATTTGTTTAGATATCTGAAATTTCTGGTTAATTGGTCTCTGTTGTATCCTTGTTGAAGGTATAAAATAATTAAAGCGGGAGGAGGGAGGAGCCATACCGTGGTAGTTACTAATGAGGGTAATTCCCTGGCCTTTGGCTGGAATAAACATGGGCAGCTTGGTTCAGGTTCCACAAGAAATGGTATATTCTGTTGGTTTATGGTTCTAGTTTACTTGGTTGTTAAATTCTATTTGTTGGTTCATATTGGTACTTTTTGACCTCTATGAATGCATACTTCTGGGGATAATGACATTTCATTTTGAACTTTTGCATCATTTATTTATCAATTTATCTTTTTTTTTTTTGGTAGAAATTGAGTCATCTCCTGTCCGCTGTATGGTGTCTGAAGTCACAAGTACTGCCTGTGGAGCTGACTTCACTGTGTGGTTATCTTCTGTTGAAGGATCTTCAATACTGTATGGTTTGTGGTTCTGTTAGTTCTGTTTCTTGTCTTACTTTCATGGTTTATAATTCCTGATTCATACTTTTCAATGATTTGCACACTTGTTCTTTGTTTATAGAACTGCAGGGCTTCCACAGTATGGCCAACTTGGCCATGGAACAGACAATGAGGTATGTGGAGGAAGACGATTTATCTTTGACAAGTCTTGTTCATATTTCTGCTGCAGAGCATCACTCACTAAGTTATGCTGGATGAAAATGATAATTGCTGAAACTTTCAGGCATTGTTACACAGCTTCTTGTGTTTGTTTGTGTATCCCTGTTGAATTTATATTTTGATGAAAATTGTTTTGAGTAATTGTAGTCAAGGGTTCATAGCAGTATGGCAGATGTTTTTTTATGACTGAAATAGTTTGATATTTTACTACTAATATTATTTCTGTTTGTTGTCTATTAATGATTTTTGTTGCATTTGTGCATAATGCTTAGAAAATAAGAACTGCATGCGTATATTACCATCAGGAGACTTTATGTTTTAGTAGGTTTCCTTGCTCTCTAATTTATGATGCTATATTTTCTTGTGTGACAATGCTTTATCTAATGCCCAGGGTACTTTGTGACAAACATTATGCGTAAATGTTGTTTTTTCTCTGATGTATTTAATCCATATAAGCAGTTCTTGAGACCTTGATTAATCTAGGCGCTAGCCTTAGTAAATGTATCCTTAGATTGACTTGCTTTTTCCATGGATTTTTACATGATACTTATTTGCTTGCAGTACAATTCTAAGGATAGCTCAGTGAAGCTTGTTTATGAAGCCCAACCACGCCCAAGAGCTATAGCTACTCTTTCTGGGAAAACTATTGTCAAAGTTGCATGTGGGACAAACCATACAGGTTCATGATATGCCTGCTCTCTTTCATGTTTGCTTTCTCTTTCATCTAGTGTTATCCCCCATGCCGCTTCCCTCTTCCTCTTTTAATTAAACACCCTTCTCATTGTTAATTTTTTTCTAATTTGTGTATCCAGTCGCTGTGGATAAGAATGGCTATGTTTACACGTAAGTTCACTATGCATTATTGTGGAAAGGTTTTAGATTTCCCTATTATTATCCTTGTTCATAAACAATTGACTGTTGTCATATGAATGTCTAGGTGGGGCTTTGGTGGTTATGGAAGGTTTGTGACAATATACACACCACTGTTGACTTTTGCGTCGCTCCAGTATTTGATGTGTTTTTACGAGGCTTAAATTCTTTATTCTTATTTATTTTTCCTTTTCACAATCATGCATGTAATTCCTTCATCACTGATATACAGGCTTGGGCACAGAGAGCAGAAGGATGAGTGGGTTCCTCGCCGTGTTGATGTATTCCAAAAGCACAATGTTCTTCCTCCTGATGCTGTTGTTTCAGCTGGTTCTGTAAATTCATCATGTACTGCAGGTATTGTTTGTTCTGTAATTTGTGGCTGGAAGCTAATAGTCTGGTTGCTAAAACTCTCTATTAACAGGAATGATTAAAGTTTTTTCATATTTTATCAGGGGTGAAGTGAGGGTTAAAGGGAAAGCTGAGGGGGCTAGCTTCTGTTTATAGATTTCAAGGTGATTAAAATTTGGTAAAATTAGGGGAACCATAAGAATACCCTAGGTATGAATACACAGGTAGACCACCTTGGATTTCAAGGAAATGAGGCTAGGCTCCTGGAAACTCCTAGATCTATGTTAAATTGATTAGATTGAAATATCTTTAGGGTGCTTAATTGCAGGAAATTACAATTATGCTCCTGAAATGTTGCAACCCCCTAAGGTTTAAGATATGCTGTCCATACTTCTTCTTGTTAATTGTTTTAAAGTCATTGTTCAGTTTCATTATTGTGTTTTGCTTGTTTTCCAGGTGGTGGGCAATTGTATATGTGGGGCAAAATAAAGAATACGGGTGATGACTGGATGTATCCTAAACCTCTAATGGATTTAAGGTTTTGCTCTGCGCCATGGTTATGTTTACTTTTATCCTAATGGTAGTTTTTTAGTTTTTTCTATTTGCATCATGATGATTGGCTGATTTTGCTTAGATTAGCTTAGAAGCATTGTTTATACTTTTTATCTCCATCATTTTGATGTGTTGGCATTGTTTTGTCTTGGTTACTACACTTTTTCCTCCCTTTCAATCAATCAGTCCACCCAATTTTGTGTAACCATTATCATCAAGCTTTGCTAGAAAATTTCTTATAATCCACTGTATACGTTAGCTTAGCTTAGAAGCTTCTGTTCTTTTGTTGCATTTCATTCTATGCTTTTTAAGCATGCTACATTGCCTTAGTCTATTCTTTCTGATAGAATGGAAGAAATCATTAATTTCATAGTACTGACATCTTTTTAACTGTTCTGTTATTTTGTTCTGTTTATTTTGACTCTGTGCTTTACGTGAAGTTTTATGGTACTGGTTCTTGGTCAGTAAACATGTCTGAGACACATTTATACATTTTCTTCTCAGTGGTTGGAATTTACGCTGCATGGATTCAGGCAATATGCACCATTTTGTTGGTGCAGATGCCTCCTGCATAAGTTGGGGCCATGCTCAGTACGGAGAGTTGGGATATGGTCCCAAGGGGCAAAAGTATGTGTTGTTACTAACATAGCAGCCTTTTTTAAGTCTATCTCCAATTGCTATTTACTTAATCGACTGTCTTTGTTTTAGGTCTTCAGCAGTTCCCAAAAAGGTAGATATTTTGGAGGGCATGCATGTTATCAGGTGCATATAATTAACAGTAAATTTATGCACCTATAATACTATATGCTGTGAATTTTCTCTTGACTGGAAGGTACTGACGAGTTCTTTTGTATATCTCTGTGTAGTGTTGCATGTGGTATGGGACATTCAATGGTCATTGTTGATAGAACAAGCGTTGGTGACAGGCTTGATCAGGTAAATTTGTAAATTTTTAAGAGTTTTTCATTTTCCTTGTATTGGAGATCAAGTTCTTTCTTTACGCTTTATGTTGTACCTTCCAAAATGTATGGCTTTAATGCCAACTCCCTGGAAGTGAGTGGTATTTTTGTGCTAAAATTCTTGTTTACTGCCTTTTAAAGTTTGAAGGGTTAGTTTAAAAGCTAAAGCCTCTATACTTTATTGACATGCATTGCTTCAACCGATTAGTGCTATTAGCTTTGATTAAATATGGCTTGTTGTGAACCGTGTTGGGTATTCCCAATTACTAATCTCGACTACTAGCTTATCTTGCTGAACCTTCAATTTCATGTTGGAACAACAGATGTTTTTGTTGCTTGCTACTGACGGCATTGATGTAGTTTTGATGTCTTGCACTAGCTGCTGCTTTTTGTTAATGTTGAGATATTGAAATATAAAGGCTTATGTCTAAGCATTTAATGTTTTCTACAGCTGGATATTTACGATGGCAAAACTTCTGGTGAAGGTATGTGTTTCTGTCTTGCTTTCTTCGCCATTTTCAACTAATCTTATATGTTCCACAAAGGGTTTCAGTAATTACGTTAATAACTAGATTGTTGCCTTAGATTGTCCAGTTGACAATTATTGAATTTGAAGTTATGGGAGGTTGACTTGGACGCTGATGTATGCAGGAACTGAGGTACCAGATGCCACTACTCCAGTTCCTAAGCAAAATAACAAAAAAGGTGCCAGTAAAACTCCTGACTCCTCAAAGAAGAGGAAGAAATCAAAAGCTTCATCTGACTCGGAGGAAGAAGAAAATAGTGATGTTGAAAGTGACGGCAGTGGAGAACACATCAATGGTAAGGTTTTTGCCAAAGGCCGAGGTAAGGGTGCAAAGAAGTCCACTTCAGAGGGAAAGGGTGCTGGGCGTGGACGTGGTCGCACTGGCGCAAACAAAAGTTCGCAGTCCTTTCAAGGAAAAACAACTAAGAGAGGACGGCCGCGGAAGTCATAAGTGTTATCATATTATTCCCTAGTCCAATGGGAAATTTTGTTCTCTCAGCGTAGAGAAGTGTACTTTTTTATACATTGGCCACTGTATTTGCATGTTCAACAAGAATTGTTTTCATTTTGTTGCTCTTTAGCGCCCCCCTACTTGTGATCACATGGTGAAACGACTACCCCTGAATTAACACTTAATTTGTTTTCTTTTGGATGATTGCTAAAGAAGCAGTGAGAATTTTTTAATGGCAGCTTGGACCCTTTTGATGACGGAAAGATCTCATTAATTTTCTTGTATATATAATTGATTTACACGTACATTCGGTCGATGCAGCACTTGAACTTAGAATAGACTGCAAATGCAATTATTATTTACGATTGATCGACCTCACTAGCCATAACCCAGAGATTTAAACAACCTTATCAGGCATTTGTAAAAGTTAGCAAGCGCAAGCTCCACTGTTACGGATCCCGAATAAAAAGTGGAATTTATGAAATTTTTTATTAAAAATAATTAAATAAAAATTAAAATAAAAGTTAAAATCGGTAAATTAAATGATTTTGTTACATAAATTATGTAAAATTTTAAAAAATTTTAATAAATATATATAGTTATAATTATTTTTAATAAAAAATATTTATAAAATTTTTACTATTAAATAAATATTAAATAAATTTAAATTATAAATAATATTTTAATATTTTTTTATATATTATTGACTTTCATATTAAATTTTATTAACTTATTAATTTAAATTTTTTATTAAAATTTTTATTAAATCATTTTTAAAAATATTTTACAAATTTCATTAAAAAATGTCATAAATTTTGTCCTACGGATCCCACGGTAATTCCAGGACAACATCTTCGACCAGTACCAAAAGGGATAAATTCAAACTCTATTGCTTTATAGTCAATGGAACTACCGAGAAGTCCCTCCTTACGAAAGCTTTCTGGATTTTCCCAAGCTTCAGGATCCCTTTCTATTACCGTAAACTAGAGTTTTAGCCGGAACTTCATACTTCTGATACAGCACCTTCGAATTGTTTCTTGTGGGATTAGACCCTAATTTCATGCACGATCCTTCCAAACTTGTAAGAAAACATCAATAATATCTTCATGCTCGGGTCTTGGTCTCTTTGGGTCCATATATGCGTCGATGAGTTCTAATAAGTAAAAAGCATCAAAGTCGTAGAACTTTTCCTCAGGCGATCAAGTAAGCCAATGAGTCGTCAATCCAAACCATGAAAGAAAAGTAGTTCAGAAAAAAAGAAGCTTGTGAATGTTTTTTGAATTCTATGTCGCATCCTAAAATTGAATATTGGCACATGAGTTATAGGGCCAAAGTTGAAGCCTTTTGTTCATGAGTGGACTGGTTCGTGATGGAAAGCGTGATGAGTCGTCTCATCTATATTTGGCAAGGCACCGAATTTCAGGTTCTCCAAATTGTTTTTCCTTTTCTTTGTTTAGTACATATACAGCCACCAGCTGATTGGGAATTTTTTTTTTTTTATTGTTCTTAGAAAGCAGTTTTGCTTGGCATGGGCATTAATTTAATTAATACTCCGCCTTAATTCGTTGTCCGTTTGCTCAGGAAGTGATGAACCACGATCCACAATCTGTGATGTATCGATTCCAGCTGATTGTATTGCTAAAGGGAGATTAGGTAACAGTGATTACCCTGTACATGTAAGGAAGATGAACAATGACGTGATCGAATTCTTATCAGAACTTATTGTTCCAATCTACACTTCAACAAGTTAATTTTTACTTCCGCGTAATTAACCATGAGGATTAGTATTCTTGTAGATCAGAATAATGTAAAATTTTAATAATCAAAACAAACTTTTTATAGAGGTTGATCGTGAGTATAGCTTTAATGTGATCAAAATTAGTGAGACAAACCATTGTAAACACCATTTAATTAATTAATTATTATTTATTTTTTTTTTTTCTTTTTTTTTATTTTTTTTTTTTATAGTTTTTCTGTTAACCATCGGCAGTTGCACTGCTAGTAGCTCTGATAGTCGGTGGCTATCATAATCATAGGCAATCAAAATCTTAAAAAATTTAAGATTTTAATATTCTTTTTGCTTTATAAATAGAGCTGCAAAAACACTTACAAAAGGATAAGCCCAGAAACCTTACAAAAAAAAAAACACATTGCCAAATTCTAAAAAATCTTCGTGAAAAAAAAAAAAAGAGAAATAAAAAAGAAATCCTTGGAATGGGATCTTAGTGCTAAAACAAAAAAAAAAAAGAAAATAAATAAAAAATCCTTTGGCCAAATCTTTCAGGTCAGATTTATGCAATTCAAGGCCCTTTTTTGTAAAACTAAGTTCGGATTCATATTTAGGGGGATGAAGAAAAGATTTTTGAAGATTTTGGATTTTTTCGGTGACCATTGATGGCGGCCGACGTGGTTGAGTAGTCATCGGATGTTTGATTGCTAGAAAGAGAAGGAGAGACTTTGAGAGGAAGAAAGAGAAAGAGGAAGAAGAAAACAAAAAAAAAAAGCTGATTAGGCCTTTAAATAGGCCTTCAAAAGGATGTCGTTTAGGAAAGTATCAAAAAGACATCGTTTCGACCTTAGAGGATCTGTACGTCGACCCGCAACTCAACCTGGGATCCGTGCATTCGACCCGACGACCCATTCTCCATTTGCCTCAACCAGTCCAGTTGAACTAGCCCAGATCGACATCCAACCGCTGAACCCGAACCAACTGGATCGACAAGATTGAACCACTGAGCTGACCCAAACCTTCGTTGACCAAACCGTTGACCATTCGGTTCAGGTAAAATTTTTTTTTTTGAAAATTTTTGAATTTATATATATTACTATAAATTTTATTATTAATATTCATGCATATTAAAATGTCTATATATGTTAGAATAAATTTTTGTTGAAATAAATAAAAATATATGATAAAATATATAATAAAGTTTTTTTGATAATTTTGTTAATTTTAGAATAAACCTTATAAATTAATAAAAAAATGTAAGAAAAAAAGAAAATTTTTATCTAATGATGAGATTCAAAGATACTCCGAATAGTAATACCTATGAAATCTCTAGGTGAAAAGATTTTTTTTAAATACTATCAGTGTATTAGAGTATTTATAAAAAATTTTTGACATAATAAAAATTTTCTTTTTTATAAAAACTAGTAAAATAAAAGTAACTAATTTATAAAAAAAACTAAAATAAAGTGATAAAAAAAATGAGAAAAAGAAAATTTTATCCAATTATAGGATTCTAAAAGTATTTTGAGTAGCGATGCTTTGCAAAATCTTTAGGTGAGAAGATTTTTTAAAAATATTACAAGTGTATTGGAACATTTATAAAAAACTTCAATATAATAAAAAAAAATTTCTTCAATTTTAAATTAAAAATAAAAAAATTAAATAAAGCAATTAATAAAATTTGTAAAAAAGGAGAATAAAATGTGTGCATCAACATGATAACATTTTTCATTGCATGTATGACATAGTTTTTTACGAAAAGTAAATTTGAGCCTCCAAAGATGAGATTCTAAGATATTCTGAAAAGTGATGCCTAAGAAATCTCTAGGTGAGAAAATATTCTTCTAATGTTACCAACGTACTGAAATATTTTAAAAATTCTTTCAATAAAGGGGTTCTAATTTATTTTTCTCGAATAAAATTTAAGCACTAAAAAAATTTCCAACAAATGAAAAAAATCAAAAAAATTATTTTTCAAACACCGAAAATAAGAATGTTTATATTAAAATCAATGGATAACACATAGTTAATTGGTACCGTTTTAAACGGACGTTGTAGGGGTGCTAATCCTTCTTTACACATAACCAACTTTCAAACCCAGACTGTTGCGTAGACCCTAAAATTATCCTCTTAATAAATTTTAATTAATTTTAAAATTTCATTAAAAATGATATGTTTTAATAGGTGACCAATCGCACTTAGCCAAAAAAAGATTGGTGGTGACTTTGTTATTTTTTATTTCGTTTCTAAATTTATCGGGCGGATATAAAATCGTTACAATAGCTTGCCGACTCTACTGGGGATGCCATTTATTTTCGAAAGTCAGACCAAAATTAACTATATGTTATCCTCAAATTTTGATTTAAACAGTCCTAATCGGTTTCTTAGATTTTTTATTTTTTACTTTCAACAAAAAAGTAAAAAAAAAACAAATCAAAAACAAAAAAAAAATTCACACATGTTTCTTTTACTATGCCTCTTATGCATTTTTTTTTTGTATATATTACTCTCAATAAATTAGGATATATTTGCCCACACAATAACATGATGCATCATATGCATAAATTCTATACCCGGGCTCCGTCCCTTATAGGAAGAAGTAAAGTACCTATGTCCTCATGAGGTGATAACCTCCGTAATGGCAAACGAAATACTTTAACTCAAATTGAACCCTTTCTGTTCGTAACCTGTAATGGGTGAGGATCGAGATACCTTACTAGTCCAATATGGATGACAATGAGAAATAATTTGAGAACCTTTAGATACGTGTCAATCCAAACTCAGTATGTGATAAGCTTAGGAAACTAGCCTTAGGTAGAGCCTCATCCACCTTCTTGTAGGAAATACCTATGTCTAATACAAAACAAAAAAAATCTCAAAACACAAAAAAATATTTTTTCTTAAACCACATCCTCACACTAACTCAATTATGTTTGTTTTCTTTTTCTTTTTTGCATAATCATATCATATAATTCTGCATCAAGATATTTGTTTTAAGACAGCTTTCTCTTAAAAAGTTTTCATAGATCCCATAGAACTACATATTTGCTCATCTTCAGTCAAAGTCCTATGTAAGCCGTATAATAAAGTATATGTTTGGTAAAAAAAAGCTCAACAAAATAGTGAAGATTGCTTTCCTACCAGTTATATGTCAAAGTTGCTCGAAAAAGTACATTTAGATTTCACGCAAAATGACTTAGAAGACTTAGTTGCTATCTGGGGTCAGTTAAATGAAGAGAGAAAAGAAAGCTTTTGTAAGAAGTACGACAAATTACATCATTTATTTCAGTAGTGATGGATAAATAGTTGTTTAGGACAGCTATACAGTTTTGAGATTCGTACTATAGATGTTTCACTTTTAATGAGAAAGATTTGATGCCAACTATTGAAGAATATTCAATTTTGCTCAAGATAAAACTACAGTGTCTAGATAAAGTATTTACTTGAAAGCCAAAATCAGGTTACCGTAAAAAAGTTGGCCAAGCTTATAGGAGTTAAAGTGGAAACCATTGATTCCTTCACGAAGCCTAAAGGTGAACATCTCGACATTTGTTGAGACTTTCTCTGAAACTTCATTCAGAAGCATTTAAATGATGACCAAGGCATGGTTGTGTTTGCTCTATCATTGTATGGCATGATGATCTTTCCGAAGATTTTAGGTTACATTAAGATAACTGTGGTAGATTTTTTTTAGCAAATTAAGACCCAAGTAATTAATCATGCACCAATAGTTCTAGCAAAAACCATCCGATCATTGAATTTCTATCGACGAAATAAAAAAAAGATGGTTCATAGGATGTGCATCACTATTATATGTATAGGTTAGAAGTCATTTCAATTACGAGAAGAGTGTATTCTCAAAGTCGTATATATGAAACAAAGCACCAATTGAAGAGTTTTGCAAAAGCTAATGGCCAACATTGAAGACTAAAGAAGAGTGGGTCTTTTTTTTACGAAAGATTATCAGTGATAAAATTGAATGGATGACACCTTGGATGCCTCATGTGCTTTTTTTGTATTGTGGAGGAAACGAGCCGTGGATACCACTATTAGGGTTATGGGGTGTTGTGAGTTACGCTTCGTTGATGGTGTTTAGGCAATTTGGTGTAAAACAGTTTGTTCCTGCCACTCATGGCTTGGTTCATGTAGAATTCATTTACGGGGAACCAAATTCACCAAGAACCTCAGAACAATTAATCCAAGCATGAAAAAAAGTGAAGAATTAGATTAGGGCCTCTGATCGATAAAGTAACTCCTGATTACCAGATTTGGAAAGCAAGACGGCCTAGAGACATAGTACTTTCTCTTGATGATAGCTTACATCAATCGACTAATCCTTTGACAGAAATGTAATTATCAAAAGTTGAGCTTGTCAAAAAAGAATTAGAAGCTAAAAAAAAAAATAAGAAGAAAAAATTTAAGACTTTGTGAGAAGGTATGATAGTTGAAATATGAAACAGAAATACAAGAGAGCAGATTGGAAAAAATCATAAAAGAATGAAATATGGCCAACAATGATTTGAAAGATCTGCACTAGGAAAACAAGAGGTTACAAGTCTAATTTAAGACTGAAAAAGTCACTAAGTCTTACCTTAGTCAGCAATATGAAGTGGATGAGCTCCGAAAAGAAATGAACGAATGAAAAGGCAAAGCTTAAGAAAAGTAAGAGGAGGCCACCAGAAATTTTCAAGAATGCTAGAATTAGAAATGGTTATATACTATGGCTTCAGGAAGATTGGTGGAATGTCAAAAGAAAAGGAAAGGTTGAAGGCTACAGTCACAAAAGAAAGAAGAAAGCACCTAAAAGTACTGAGTGAGAAAAAATCACTTCACTAGGTGATCCAAGAGTTAGAGCTGCAATTGTAAGACCACAAGAACCATATTTTTAGTAATAATAGATGAGTGGCAGAAAAAAGAAAAAGATTGGATCTTCACATGTGATTCAAAAAGAGATGCTCGCATGAGGTGGATAGCAAAAAGCTTAGGAAGGTAACAATATATAAAATATCTTACTAATTAAGTTTGTAAGGTAGTGAAGAAAGCACGAGAAATGATTGAAAATGTAGAGGCGTTAAGACAAGAAGTCAATCCCATTGAAAAATACGGACAGTGCCTAGTAAACTTTCTAGACGAGGTGAAAGACTATTATGAGCAAGTCAAATGCTTCTATGGATATAATTTTAGTATGATAAATCCCATGTAATCAAAGTTGTATAGAATCAATAAAAATTTCTAGTGTTGAAATTTGTCTAAGAGTAAATATTTTTCACTTGCATTCATACATCATTTGTACCATTTTTGTTTTCTTTCAAAAAAATTTTAAAAAATAAAATTTTTCGATACATGACTGTCGTAACGTCTAGATCCGGGGATCTATCGCTAGACATTGACTTTTAGGGAGTCATCACCAATCTTTTTTATCTAGGTGCGATTGGCCACCTAAGGAATCTGTCCTTTTAGGGAACACCTAAAATTAAGGGTTCCTTAAAGAATAGGTTCAGGTCTGCTAACCAGAACAGAGTTTGGGAGTTCGGTTACGTGTGAGGAAGGTTATAGCACCCTCACAACGCCCATCAAAAGATGGTATCAGCTTAAATTTGTGTTATCCAAAAGCCTTAAAATTTCACCAAGTAATTAATTATTAAAAATTTTTCTCAATTGACTCTAATACTTTTAGCAGAAAATTGAGAAAATTTTCTCACCTCAAGAGTATGCAAGAAAAACTACCGTTTCACTTGCAGAGGCTCCGTCGTCGGATTATTTAAAGAAAAAAACAAAATCAAAATTAAGATAGAAAGGAAGGAAAGAATGATTTTTTTTTTGTAGGGAAAATTGATACTTTCAACTTTTTCCCAAAAATATTTTTTGAAAATTTCGATTTTCAAGGAAAATTGATACTTGCAACTTTTCCTCAAAAACCCTTTTTTTGAAAATTTATTTCTAAGGAAAATTGATACTTTCAACTTTTCTCTAAAAATATTTTTTTTGGAAATTTATTTTTTCTTTTCAGGAAAATTGATACTTTCAACTTTTCCCTAAAAATATTTTTTTTTGAAATTTATTTCTGAGGAAAATTGATACTTTCAACTTTTCTCCAAAAATATTTTTTGGAAATTTATTTCTAAGGAAAATTGATACTTTCAACTTTTCCCTAAAAATATTTTTTTTGGAAATTTATTTTTCTTTTAAGGAAAATTGATACTTTTAACTTTTCCCTAAAAATATTTTTTGGAAATTTATTCCTAAGGAAAATTGATACTTTCAACTTTTCCCTAAAAATATTTTTTTTTGAAATTTATTTCTAAGGAAAATTGATATTTTCAACTTTTCCCCAAAAATATTTTTTGGAAATTTATTTCTAAGAAAAATTGATACTTTCAACTTTTCCCTAAAAATATAATTTTTTTGGAAATTTTTTATTCTTATTTAAAGAAAATAAAATAATAAAAAATAATAAAAATAAATAAAAAGAATATTACATAAACCTAATCTAATAAATAAAAAATAAAATAAACAAATAAACAAAGAAAAAAAAAAAAACCTGGAACGGCTCGGATCGCGGCTCGGCTCGGCTCGGTTCAAGGAAGAGAAAACGGCTCCGGGGGAGTTGCTTGGCTCGGCTCGGCTCGGCTCGGCTCGAAGGGGGCTGGCACGCGCGGGTCAGAAAGCGGGTCGACGCCCGGATCTGGTCGGGTTTGGCAAAACGCGCGGATCCTCTGGGTTACTTAAGGCCAAAACGACATCGTTTTGGGAGGGTATAAAAGGCACCTTCCTCCATTTTTCGACAGAACGCTCCTCCCCCTCTCTCTCTCTTCTTCCTTTTTCTCTCCCTTCTCTCTAGAAACTGAAGAACACCGGTGCCGGATTCTGGAAAATTTCACCGGAATCTGGAAATTTCACCGGAAGTTGGTCGGAAGATCGTCGGTTTCTGGGATTCTTGTCGGAAACTGGGCTGGTCGCCGAAAACTTCAATGTTCACCGAAATTGTTGCCGGAAAATTCAAATTTCGCCGGAATTTTCGTCGGAATCTGGAAATTTCCCAAAAATTTCCAGAAAAATTTTTCGCCAAAAATCTCTAAAAATTTTGCTCACTCCCAGAACACTCCTAAACTTTTCCTAGCTTCCTATACGCCTCCTTTTCTCTCAAATCAGTAGCTTTGCTCACTGTTTTCTGTGTGTTTCATTCTGTTCCAGGAGGTGCTTTATATAGGGATTGATCAAGAGTTTCTGATCAATCCCAATTCCCCTTTGGACGGGAATTCAATATTTGAATCCAGTCTGGACTCTTCTGATTGAATTCCCACTCCCAGTGGGATTCTTCAACTTTCAATCCTAGCTCTCCAAAATAAAAATCAAAATAAAAAAAAACTAGATAATTAGAAAAGATAAATCAAAAGATATTATCGGATAAAAATAATAATAATAAAAATATCAGATATATAATTAGATAAGTAAAAATACAAAAATAAATAAAATAAAAAAGATAATATATATATACATATTAGTAATAATACATAAATAATAAAATACACATAAATATTAACAAAAAATAAATAAATAAATATATACATATATTAATACATAATAATAATAATAAATAATACAATACATAAAATACAAAAGAAGAAGAAAAAAAAAATACAAGATAAAATTGAATTGGGCTTACCCATTTGGGTCAGGCCCAATTGATCTGGGCCTGGACCCAATTGGGTGTCTACAGCTGCCCCTCTTTGCACATTTTCTGTGAAACAGAAATTGCGCAAAGACGTAGACACCCAATCAAGACTCAACTCAACATTTTTTGGTTTTTTTGTTTTTTTTGTTTTTTTGTTTTGTTTTTTGTTTTTTTTTACCAAAGCTCCTCTAAACAGAGGCTCAACGACTTTGAGAAACATAAATTGCTCCTCTAAACAGAGGCACCACGACTTTTGGAAAGTAAATTGCTCCTCTAAACAGAGGCAACGAACTTGGAAAAGTAAATTGCTCCTCTAAACAGAGGCACCACGACTTTGAAAAAGTAAATTGCTCCTCTAAACAGAGGCACCACGACTTTGGAAAAGTAAATTGCTCCTCTAAACAGAGGTACCACGACTTTGGAAAGTAAATTGCTCCTCTAAACAGAGGCAACGAACTTGGAAAAGTAAATTGCTCCTCTAAACAGAGGCACCACGACTTTGGAAAAGTAAATTGCTCCTCTAAACAGAGGCAACGAACTTGGAAAAGTAAATTGCTCCTCTAAACAAAGGCACCACGACTTTGGAAATGTAAATTGCTCCTCTAAACAGAGGCACCACGACTTTGAAAAAGTAAATTGCTCCTCTAAACAGAGGCAACGAACTTGGAAAAGTAAATTGCTCCTCTAAACAGAGGCAATGAACTTTGAAAAGTGAATTGCTCCTTGACAATCATGTCCAAAGGAGTTGAAAGTTGTGTTTGAAGGGATTTCAGGAGATTATGCCCAAAGGTCTTATAAATCAACCCTGATACCAAGAGACATCCTATTTCAAGGATTAGGAACTTACCTGACAAGTTTCTTTTCAAACTTGCAAAGTTTTTTCATATCTGTCTTTTCCATGTGGGATGTTGGAACACCCCTGCTTCCTGAATTTGTACACTATACTTTTCTGAAAGTAGTGTATGCTGTGCAAATGCATATGAATTTCAATGCATGCTATGCAAATGTTGGCCAATTAATTCCTGTTCAATGTATGGTACTCAAATTTCTCAAGCTCTTTTCTTCTTTCTTGGGTGTCAAGCCCTTTGATTTTTCAAGGATCCAATTGCACTGCTCTTCTAAGATCGAACCAGTGTAGCTCTTAATTATCTTTTCCACTCACATTCTTTCCTTGTTCAGTTTCTCAATACTTTGGAATAAGCTTCATCAATCGATCATCCCTTGAGCATCATTCAATGAATTTCTCAGCACTAGCAAATTTTAAAACAAATTTCATCCACCATCACTGGGTCCTTGTCTCAGCATCAACCATTCCAAAATAAACTCTGTCCACTGATTGTTCAATCATAACTTGCAAGTCATATCAACCAATTCATCTTTGTACTCATCACTTTTCAAGATTTGCCCCATTATATTCTTCATTTGATCACATCATATATCCTTCCAAATCATCCCTTTTAGGTCTCTACCATTTCTTCATTTTGTCTCCACCATCATCTTAGATTTCTTTTCAAATGAATGCAAGACTCTTTTAAGCACATATTCATTCATTTATTATCATTTTAATTTTTGACAAATACAATGCAACCAAGCATTTTCTCAATTCATTCTAGGGGTGAAACAATAAGAGAAGGCAAGGTGAATTATGGTAAAGATAATCAATGAAGATCTGTTTTGATACAAAGCAAATGAGAAAGGAAATGAATTGGATACATGTCATTGGGATGGATGGTATGTCAAATGATGAATATTCAGACAATTCTCAACATTAATCTAGGATTCTTTTTCAAAAACTCATTCCATTTACCGTTGAAGTCATCTTGAGCTTGGCGAACTTTGTCCCAGTCTTTGAGGGTTCTTCAGATGTCTTTGATCTTTCATTCATGTGAGCCATTTGACCTAGATCTTTTTTTTTTTGGTACCAAAATCACCCTTTCAGGTTTTCAATTTGAATCTCCTTTTTTATTTTTTCATTTTCTTATTTTTTCCCATTTTTTTTCTTTTTTTTTTCTTTTTTCTCTTTTCTCATTTTTCATCCATATCTTTCATGTAGCATGATTCCATTGCTTCATCATGAGCATGTCTTTGCTCAACCTATGATCATTCAAGTTGAGTATTCACATTTGATCCAAATGGACTTTTCAAGGTTGTAATGTAGGCCAAGGTGAAGGGTCATAAAAAAAGGATATAATAGGCTCAAAACATGTATTAAAAAGGTTCAAAATCAAATGATCATTTGATACAACTTGGCATTTTGCCCCCACATCGTTTCACTACTTTTTTTTTCTCACACAAAAGATTCTCATTACTTTGCCCCAAGTCATGTGTGGCTTTTATTTTTCTTTTGCTTTTCTTTCTCTTTCCATTTTTGAGACCTTTTGTGGTGTTTTTTTTTTTTTTTTTCAAAATTTACCCTCTAGTGTAGAGGGTGATCCTTGGTTGGGGTTCTTCAAAAAAAAAAATGATAAGCTCAAAGGGGTAACAATAAATGGTTTTTCAAATGGTAAAAGAAAGATGGCCATTTTTCATCTCAATTGTGAATACCTTTCTTGAACATCATCTATTGAACAAAGCTCATGAACTTGTATAAAAGATTGCACACCTTCAAGATATATCTCTTTCATCTCTGGTAATGGCTTACCCTCTTTATTTTCGCTCAAATCATCTCCTCTGTGAATGAGTTCTCAAAATTAAATTCCAGAATTATTGTTACCATTATCTAAATATTCATCATCTGAAATTTGAAAATGAGAATGTAAAGTCATGAAAGGTAACAGGGCATGGAATAATGGTCGAGTGAAAGAGAAAAATGTAATGAAATGCATTGACTTGTCTTTATTAAAATGATAACAAGTGAAGTCATATTGCAAAAAAAATCTAACATTGCTTGAAAAGAAATCCCAAAATGACAGAAGAAACCTTCAACCAGCCTGATCTCCATTGACATCTTGCTCCTCAATTAATTGTGAATCTCCGGATCTTTTCTGTTCTTGACTTTCGCTCAGTACACTAACATTAGGTGCTGTTGCTTTTCCTTGATCAAAATTTATCATTCCATCATTGATCAACCGTTGCACCTTATACTTTAAAGCAGTGCAATTTTCAGTAGAATGGCCAATAATTCCATAATGGTAGTCATAACGGGCTGTAGGATCATACCACTTTGGATATGGTGGTTTAAGTGGTTCCACATGGTTGGGGGCAATCAAGTGGCTATTATAGAGTTCTCGATATAACTCTGTATAAGTCATAGGGATTGGATCAAATACAAGTTTTTCTCGAGTAGTCCGTTGTTCTCGTGAGCCACTTGTTGGGTTAGTAGGACGAATTTGGGTTCTTGTAGGAGCTTGAATGTTGAGGCGGTAAGTGGATGAATAAGATGGTTGTGAAGCTAGCTGGTATGGGTAGGATAAGGTATTATTCATAGCAGGATAGTATGGAGAGTAGCCTTGGGATGGATAGGGTTGATAACCCCTGAATTGTTGTCTATCAAAGCTCACAGCTTGAGCTTCAGCTTCTTTCTTTTCTGATGCCTTCTTGGTTTCTCCTCCTTTCAACTTGCCATTTTTTATGGCACTTTCAATAATTTTTCCAGAGATCACCATGTTAACAAAATTTTTTGTTGCATTCCCTATCATCTTTTCATAATAGGAAGGTTTCAAAGTGCTAACAAACAGCACTGTGGTCTCTTTTTCTGTCAGAGGAGGTTGTACCTGTGAAGCTATATCTCTTCATCTCTGGGCATACTCTTTAAAAGACTCATTTACCTTTTTCTCCAGGTTCTGTAAAGACAAACGGTCAGGAGCCAAATCGATGATATGTCGATATTGACTGATAAAGTCGTGTGCCATATCGCTCCAAGAGTGAA
Source organism: Durio zibethinus (assembly GCF_047325235.1). Taxonomy (NCBI): domain Eukaryota; kingdom Viridiplantae; phylum Streptophyta; class Magnoliopsida; order Malvales; family Malvaceae; genus Durio; species Durio zibethinus. The sequence goes on from NC_143162.1 coordinate 37,357,534, forward strand.
TACGAGTTCTGTCCAACTGAACATACCATCTGGCCGCAGAGCCAGTAAGACTGTCTTGGAAAACATGCATCAATAGCTTTTCATCATGCGCATGAGCTGCCATCTTTCTGCAATACATTGTGATGTGAATTTTGGGGCATTTTATACCATCATATTTTTCAAATTTTGGTACTTTAAACTTATAAGGAATAACCACATCAGGGACTAGGCAGAGCCCAGCAGCATCAACTGACCCATAAAAACTAAATCCTTCTACAGCCCGTAGCCTCTGCTCTAGCATGCTAATCTTGGAACTTTTCTCAGCCTCTACTCTCATCTTTTCCTTTTCTTTCTCTTTTACATCATCTAGATCAGGAATTGGTTCTGCTGCCTTTTCAGTGAAGACAGGATTTATATAGCTATTATACTGCCCTAGGTTAAAAGCTGATGGCATTTCAGGACATGTTGGATATGCAAAATGTTGTGGTGGGACCTCTTGGGCAGACTGGGCTTGAGGTGGGCCAAAACCTGGAGGGTACAATGGGTCAGCCACTTCTTGCTGGCTTGTACTTCCTTCAACTCCTTTTCCTTTATTCATATTATTGAGAGCCTCCAGAATTTTGCTAAGTTCATTTTCAATCTTCTCTTGAGCTTTTTCTAGCTTTTCAAATCTATGAGAACTTTCCTCCTCCATTTGCCTTGCTCTGGATCTTGTGTTGTATGGATGAGCAAGGTTTTCGCTAGATGGAGCTATCCTCGGACCTTGAGTACCATACTTATGATTAGAAATGTTATGCTGTACTTTATGTATGATGCTTTGATACACAAATGAAATGTACATTTTTTTAATGAAATCTAGTATGAAATGAATGCAAATGATTGTGTTGAAACATGATCATGAAAAGAATACAGATGCATACAATCAGACAAACAACATAGTTAGTTCCGTGGATGAAACATAAGTGATGTTGATGCATAATAATACACAAAGTTAAGCAATCAAAATGATTAGATAAACACCCTTTTTTGTGTCCTAATTTTAGGGTATATCTATCATTGGGTAGAAAGAGCTCTATCTTAGGTGTAGGTACTCTTAAAGTTCACTACATGCGGTTTTAAGGTCAGAGTCTAAAGGTCCTCAAATTGTTCCTTACATCCCTGTCCATCACAGACTAGTAAGGCACCCTAATCCTCACCCATTACAGGCTACAAGCGGAAAAGGTTCAATTTGAGTAGGAGTATTTCGCTAGCCACTGCGGAGGCATTAGACCTCACGAAAGCAATAGGTACTTTACTCCCTCCTAGAGGGACGGAGCTCGGGTATAGAGCTCATGTTATGCACATGCATATGAATGACATAATTAACAAGGTAACTAAAACATGAATGAATAACAACACATATATACAACAAGGTTCAATTTCATTTGGCTTTTGGATAACACAAATTATTTGCTGGCCTGACTCTCAAGGTCCCCAACGGAGTCGCCAAGCTGTCGTAACGTCTAGATCCGGGGATCTATCGCTAGACATTGACTTTTAGGGAGTCGCCACCAATCTTTTTTATCTAGGTGCGATTAGCCACCTAAGGAATTTGTCCTTTTAGGGAACACCTAAAATTAAGGGTTCCTTAAAGAATAAGTTCAGGTCTGCTAACCAGAACAGAGTTCGGGAGTTCGGTTACGTGTGAGGAAGGTTATAGCACCCTCATAACGCCCATCAAAAGATGGTACCAGCTTAAATTTGTGTTATCCAAAAGCCTTAAAATTTCACCAAGTAATTAATTATTGAAAAATTTTCTCAATTGACTCTAATACTTTTAGCAAAAAATTGAAAAAATTTCCTCACCTCAAGAGTATGCAAGAAAAACTACCGTTTCACTTGCAGAGGCTCCGTCGTCGGATTATTTAAAGAAAAAAACAAAATCAAAATTAAGATAGAAAGGAAGGAAATAATGATTTTTTTTTTGTAGGGAAAATTGATACTTTCAACTTTTCCCCAAAAATATTTTTTGGAAATTTCGATTTTCAAGGAAAATTGATACTTTCAACTTTTCCTCAAAAACCCTTTTTTTGAAAATTTATTTCTAAGGAAAATTGATACTTTCAACTTTTCCCCAAAAATATTTTTTGGAAATTTATTTCTAAGGAAAATTGATACTTTCAACTTTTCCCTAAAAATATTTTTTTTGGAAATTTATTTTTCTTTTAAGGAAAATTGATACTTTCAACTTTTCCCTAAAAATATTTTTTGGAAATTTATTCCTAAGGAAAATTGATACTTTCAACTTTTCCCTAAAAATATATTTTTTTGAAATTTATTTCTGAGGAAAATTGATATTTTCAACTTTTCCCCAAAAATATTTTTTGAAAATTTATTTCTAAGGAAAATTGATACTTTCAACTTTTCCCTAAAAATATAATTTTTTTGGAAATTTTTTAATCTTATTTAAAGAAAATAAAATAATAAAAAATAATAAAAATAAATAAAAAAATATTACATAAACCTAATCTAATAAATAAAAAATAAAATAAACAAATAAACAAAGAAAAAAAAAAAAAAACCTGGAGCGGCTCGGCTCGGCTCGGCTCGGCTCGGAGGGGGCTGGCACGCGCGGGTCAGAAAGCGGGTCGACGTCCGGGTCAGTCGGGTTCGGCAAAACGCGCGGATCCTCTAGGTTACTTAAGGTCAAAACGACGTCGTTTTGGGAGGGTATAAAAGGCACCTTCCTCTGGTTTTCGGCAGAACGCTCCTCCCCCTCTCTCTCTCTTCTTCCTTTTTCTCTCCCTTCTCTCTAGAAACTGAAGAACACCGGTGCCGGAATCTGGAAATTTCACCGGAAGTTGGTCGAAAGATCGCCGGTTTCTGGGATTCTTGCCGGAAACTGGGCTGGTCGCCGAAAATTTCAATGTTCGCCGAAATTGTTGCCGGAAAATTCAAATTTCACCGAAATTTTCGCCGGAATCTGGAAATTTCCCAGAAATTTCCAGAAAAATTTTTCGCCAAAAATCTCTAAAAATTTTTTCTCACTCTCAGAACACTCCTAAACTTTTCCTAGCTTCCTATACGCCTCCTTTTCTCTCAAATCAGTAGCTTTGCTCACTGTTTTCTGTGTGTTTCATTCTGTTCCAGGAAGTGCTTTATATAGGGATTGATCAGGAGTTTCTGATCAATCCCAATTCCCCTTTGGACGGGAATTCAATCTTTGAATCCAGTCTGGACTCTTCTGATTGAATTCCCACTCCCAGTGGGATTCTTCAACTTTCAATCCTAGCCCTCCAAAATAAAAATAATAAAAAAAAAACTAGATAATTAGAAAAGATAAATCAAAAGATATTATAGGATAAAAATAATAATAATAAAAATATCAGATATATAATTAGATAAGTAAAAATACAAAAATAAATAAAATAAAAAAGATAATATATATATACATATTAGTAATAATACATAAATAATAAAATACACATAAATATTAACAAAAAATAAATAAATAAATATATACATATATTAATACATAATAATAATAAATAATAATACAATACATAAAATACAAAAGAAGAAGAAAAAAAATACAAGATAAAATTGAATTGGGCTTACCCATTTGGGCCAGGCCCAATTGATCTGGGCCTGGACCCAATTGGGTGTCTACAATGACATTGTAATTTTTAAAAATTTATGGTAATAAAAGTTCAAAAATAACTCATCCTTAAAAAATTTTGACTCAACTCACTCGCCATCATACATCACCAGGACTCAGACAAAAATTATGGAACAAGAACGGTCAGTCAATTTAAGAGAATTGAGAAAGCTCAAGAAGAACTAAGAGGGGATCTTAGTATAATAATGGATATGCTCAAAAAATTGATAAGAGAAAAATAGTGGAAGGAAATCTCAGCTCTCAAGAGTAATCGTCAGATATGGTGGATCTTGTTTACGCTCTAGGCTTTGAGCCACAATCGACCCAACCTTCTCAGGGAACCAGAGTGTAAATTCTTACTCTCGATGGATATTCCAATCCTTATCCAAAAATGACATCCAGACCTACTCTAGGATAATTTCAAGATTTTGTTAATCCTGTTATGATGAAAAAATCACCTGAGCCAATCTCGGTTCTTGATTTGGATGATCTCAAAGAAAGAGAAAAACTAGGGATAAAGATACTTGAGAAAGTGAAAAACACTAGTGTCTGAAAAAAGATGAAGTTATTAGAAGAAAGGCTTAGGGCAGTATAAGGAATAAATTTTTATGGCTCCACAGATGTAACCGAGCTTTGTTTAGTCTCTGACGTGGTCATTCTACCGTAATTTAAGGTTCCTGAATTTGAAAAATATAATGGCACAAAATGTTCGATGACCCATATCACCATGTACTGTCAAAAGATTACAGCACATGCTCATGATGAGAAGATATTAGTGCATGTATTTTAAGATAATTTTACAAGTTTTATAGTTAGATGATATGTTTAATTAGACAAGACTCGTATTCGTTCATAGCAAAAACTTTCAAGGACATTCTTTGTACAATACTGATATATTATAGATTTAGATCTGGATCTCATATCTATGTAGAGTATGGAAAAAAATGATGAAAACATTTAAAAAGTATACACAAAGATTGAGAGATGTGACTGCACAAGTTCAACCTCCTCTCACTAAAAAAGAGACAACTGTCTTATTTATGAATACCCTGAAAACACCATATTATGAAAGGTTGATAGGTAATGCAACTAAAAACTTTACAGATATGGTAATATCAGGTGAGATAAATGAAACCATCATAAAGAATGGCAACCTCGATGCATGAGAGACAAGTGGAGCAAAAAAATGTGAAGCTTCCAAAAAGAAAGAGAATGAAGCCCAAGTGGTAAACTATGTGGGGCAACAGTTTAGAGATCTCACGCCCCACCCTGCACCAGTTTACCAAACTCATTACCCTCCCGTAAATAAAATTACATCCATCCCTCATCTATATCAACCATACCAGCCATTACAACCACCAGCTTATCTATCTTATTTTCAACCATCCTTTCAGACACCCATTTACAATCATCCTATTACACCCACTAGACCAGAATGGAGGCTTAATCTTAATAATGGTTCAAGAGCCCCAAGAACTACCTAAGAAAAAATCACTTTCGATCCCATACCCATGACATACATGAATTTGTACCTTTAACTTATCGAGAAACATTTAATAGCTCTTGTTATTGTTGAACCTTTGAAATCTTCATTTTTTAAATGGTATGACCCTAATGCACATTGTGATTATCATTATGGAAACTCAAGTCATTCTACTGAGAACTGTACTGTCCTGAAGCATAAAGTGCAAGGATTAATTAATGAAGGGGTGTTAAATTTTGAGATCAGCCAATAAGAAACTCCAAATTTTAATGAAAACCCTCTACCAAACTATACTAGACCATCAATAAATGCTTTAATTGATGGGCAAACAAGCTATGTAAAGAAAAGGATAAAAAAAATCCAAACTTTGATGGCTAAGGTGTTTAAAACTTTAGTTAAAGCGGACATGCTAAAATCAATTGAGCTCAAGATCACTCTAGAACGGTCAATTTAATTGAAAGGTGCAACTACCACAAAGGTACTTTGGGGCACTCTATCGAGAAATGTGACCAATTCCATCAAAAAGTGCAGAAGATGATGGATATGGGTCATATAAAATTTTATGAAGAAAGAAAAAAATTGATGAAAGCTGAAGTGTCTACCATTGATTCAAAGAATAAGTTTGTGCATAGACCCTAACTATTTATTATGATAAAAAATTGACATCAAAGTTAGAAAAGCCTGTCTCTCAACCAGTAGTAACAATTAAAGTTTTTAGCTCTTTTTCATACTAGAATGATAAAGCAATACAATGAAAGTATGATTGTGATGTCATAGTTAACCCAGATACTACAAACATAATAGGCATAGGAGGTATGACTTGAAATGGAAGGTGTTACACCTCAGAGGCTTTGGAAAAAGGTGAAAGGAGAAAGGAAAAAAAAAAGAAAAGTCAAAGTAATCCTATTGTAGCCCTAAAAAAAGAATGTCAAAAGTCGATCTCCAAGCATAAAGCTTGTGAATTCTTAAAGCTAATAAAATATAGTGAGTATAGCGTGGTAGAATAGTTAAACAAGATGCCAGTTAGGATTTCGTTATTGTCATTATTGCTCAGTTCAAAGTTGCACTGTAATGTTTTGCTGAATGTGTTAAACCAAGCATATGTGTCTCACAATGTTTCTATTAAATATGTGGAATAACTTATTGGCAATTTGACAATTTCAAACTATATCTCTTTTAATGATAAAGAGATTCCTCCTGAAAGTCATGAAAGTACCAAGACTCTCCACATTACGATAAAATATAAAAGTTATATAATTGTTAAGATTTTGATCAATAATGGCTCATTCATTAATTTTATGCCTGTGAATACTTTTCCGAAACTCCTTGTTGATGGATCTTATATGAAGCCTAGTCATATGATAATGCGAGCTTTTGTTGGAACCTGAAGAGAAATGTTAAAAAACATAGAAATGCCATTGCAGATTGGCCCATGCATTTTTAACGTAAAATTTCAAGTTATGAATATCTTTTCTTCATACAGTTACTTATTGGGTAGGTCGTGGATCTATATGGTATGTACTATTCCATCCTCATTACATCAAAAAGTTAAATTCATTGTCAAAGAAAAGCTAACATTGTGGCAGGAGAAGAAGATTTACTAGTAACTTAATCGATAAATACTCTTTATGTAGAATCAACAGATAAAGTACTAGAATGCTCTTATAGATCTTTCGAGATTACCAATGCAACATATGTGGCTGAAAGATCTAAATTGTATTCACCACACTTGTCTATGATAATTAAAATGGTTGTCAAACAGCTTATTAAGATGGGATGATAACCTAAAGATGGACTTGAGAAGAATCTGCAAGGAATCACAAAGCCATCAACTATCTATAAAAAAAATATATAGATTCAGCTGGGGATATAAGCCAATAAGAGAAGACATAATAAAAATGGTGAATGAGAAAAAAGATAAGAGAATAGTTAATTTTGAGGGATATGAGCCGGAGTCAAAGCTTATGGTCATTCCATACCTCTATGATTCTTTTCGTTCGGGAGGATATATTTACCCAGATTTGCCTGAAGCCCTAAGTGCAGGATTCGTGGAAGAATTTTTAAAGTTGGCCATTCAAATGGTAGATGATGGAGGAAAAAACAGTCGAAGTGAAGAGCTGTTCGTGTACCCTTGTCCTCGAGATTTTGAGCTAGATAATTAAAAAGTTACAGAGCTACCTATTGTCTTTAAAACTTTAAAAAAATAGTGTACTGTGTAACTTTAAATCCCTAATTACTTTCTACGAGCATTAAGAGATCTTTTGTGATGTGTTTATGTTTTTGTTTTAATAAAAGGCTTAGAAGATGCATTTGTATTTCTTTTATTTGTTTCACTTTCACTCATTCGAATCATTTCTTTTTTTTCTTACCATTTCATTTTTATGTGCCAATGTTCTCTTCATTTTACCCTTTGTAGGGTCCCAACTAATGAATGAGGATAATCATGATAATAATCTTATATTCGATTTTAAAAACTTAATTCATGTTAACAAACTTAATAATAAAGAAGATTCAAATAATTACACATTACCTCCTGATTTTTTAAAATTAATAGAACATGAAGATAAGCTAATAGAGCCTCACAAAAAATTACTAAATTAGTGAATTTGAAAGACGATGAAAATAGAAGAAAAGTCAAAGTTGATACATCCCTTTTACTAGTTGAAAGGTAAAAGCTAGAAGAGCTACTCTAAGAATATATCGATGTGTTCGCGTGATCTTATCAAGATATATCAGGACTTAGCACTGATATTGTAAGACATAAGTTAACTTTAAAAAATGAATGTAAGCTAGTACAGTAAAAACTAAGGTGCATGAAGCCAGAGATGTTGCTAAAAATAAAAAAAAGTGAAAAAATAAATTAATGTTGGATTTTTAGAGGTGGTAAAATATCTTGAATGGGTAACCAACATAGTGTCAGTTCCCAAAAAGGATAGAAAGGCTAGAATGTATGTCGATTATTGAGACTTGAATAGAGCAAGTCCTAAAGATAATTTTCCTCTGCCCTATATCAATCCCCTAATTGATAATATTGTTAGACATTCCATATTTTTTCTTATGGATGGCTTGTCAAGTTACAATCAAATTAAGATAGCTCTAGATGATATGGAAAAAATAACATTTGTGACCATGTGGGGAATGTTCTGTTACAATGGTTCCACTTATCAAAGAGTAATAGTGACTCTTTTTCATAACATGATGCATAAAAAGATAGAAGTGTATGTTGATGATATGATAGCAAAATCTTATGAAAGAGAAGATCATGTAGTCAATATCAGAAAGTTGTTTGATAGATTGATAAGATTTCAGTTAAAGTTGAATCCTACTAAATGTATATTCGGTGCTAAATCAAAAAAATATTGGGCTTTATGGTCAGTGAAAGAGAAATCGAAGTTGATTCAGATAAGATACAGGCTATTCAAAATTTATTCCTTTTTCATACCTCGAAAGAGATGTGAGGCTTTATGGGAAGATTGAACTATATTGCTCGTTTCATCTCTCAACTCACTTACAAATGTAATCTCACTTACAAGTGCAATCTCATTTTCAACCTTCTTAAAAAACATGATCCAGGAGAATTGAATGATGAATGCCAAGAAGCTTTTAACAAGATCAAAGAATACTTATCGAATTCGCCTGTGTTAGTACCACCCATTCCAGGAAAACCTTTGATTTTATACTTAATAATGCACGAAAATTCAATGAGATGTGTGTTAGGGCAAAGAAATGAAACCAACAAGAAAGAACGGGTAATCTACTACTTAAACAAGAAATTCACTGATTACAAGTCCAAGTATTCATCATTAGAGAAGATATGTTGTGCATTAGCCTGGACAGCTCGAAAGCTTAGATAATACATGCTTTATCACACTACTTGGCTCATAACAAAGTTAGTTCCTATTAAGTATATATTCGAAAAACCTTTATTGATAGAAAAAATAGTACGATGGCAAGTTATGCTTTTAGAACATGATCTCATTTATGTAATTCAAAAGGCTATAAAAAAAGTACAATAGCTGAGTTCCTTGCTGATGTGCTGCCAAAAATTATGAACCAATGAACCTGGATTTCTCTGATGAAAATGTGATGGCCATTAAAGAAAATGAACCTGTTGAAGAGTCTTGGAGGATGTATTTTGATAAAGCTGTTAATGCTTTGGGTCATGGTATTAGGACAATTTTGATATCTCTTAATGGACATTATTATCCCATCACAGTCAGTTAAATTTTAATTATACAAATAATGTGGTCAAATATCAGGCTTGTGTTATGAGTCTGCAAGCAGCAATTAAAAAAAAATTAAAGTGTTAGATGTGTTTAGAGACTCAGCTCTAGTTATTTATCAGTTACGAGGTGAATGAGAGACAAGAGATTTTAAGTTGATCAAATACCATAAATACATTTTTGAGTGGGTTAAGCAATTTGAAGAAATTCAGTTTGAGCATCTAACCAGAGATGAAAACCAAATTACTGATGCACTGGTTACTCCAGCTATAATGATCAAAATAAATACAAATACTGAGATTCAACCCATCAAATTTGATATGAAAGATGTACCAACACATTGCTCAGATGTCAAAGAAGAAGTTAATGGGAGGCCATGGTATCATGATATTATGCAATATATTAAAAGTCAATAATACCCAAAACATGCAACAAAAAATGATAAAAGAACTATCAAAAGGTTAGCTATGAGTTTTTTTTCTGGATAGAGATGTCTTTTATAAAAAGATTGAGATCAAGCACTCTTAAGATGTGTGAATACAGCTAAAGCAAAGAGGATTGTTGAAGAAGTGCATGATGAAGTTTGTGGGGCACATGCAAATGATCATATGATGGTTAGGTAAATTATGAAGGCCAATTATTATTGGTTGACAATAGAGAGTGACTATATTAATTATGCCAAAAAATATCATAAATATCAGATTTATGCTGACAAGATCTATGCTCTTCCAATAACATTACATGTTTTGGCTCCTCCGTGGCCATTCTCTATGTAGGACATGGATGTCATCGGTCCTATCACTTCAAAAGCTTCGAATAGACATAGATTCATCTTTGTGATAATTGATAACTTCACGAAATAGGTAGAAGCTACATCGTATGCTAGTGTAACCTAATTTGTGGTATACAAGTTCATAAAAAAAGAGATAATATACAAATATGGGCTCTTAGAGATAATTATTTCTGATAATACCAAAAACTTGAATAGCAAAATGATGAATGAATGTACACTCAATTAAAATCCATCATCGTAATTCAGCACCATATCGTCTAAAGATGAATGGGGCAGTAGAAGCTGCAAACAAGAATATCAAAAAAATCTTAGAGAAAATTACTGATACTTACAAAAATTAGCATGAAAAGTTATCCTTTGCTTTGCAAGCTTATAGAACATCGGTCTAAACATCTACTGGAGCCATCCCATTCTCTTTGGTATATAGAATTGAAGCTGTGCAACCAATCAAAGTGAAAATTCTCTCACTAAGAGTCCTGATGGAGGTAAAGTTAGAGGAAGCAGAATGGATTCGGAATGACTATAAGCAATTGAACCTCATTGACAAGAAAAGACTTATAGCACTTTGTCATGGTCAATTATATCAAAAGAGGATGATAAGAGCACATGACAAAAAAATCTATCATCGTCGCTTTAGGGAAGGAGACTTAGTGCTAAAAAGGATCCTTCCAAATCAACTTGACAATCGAAAAAAATGGACACCAAATTAGGAGGGCCCGTACGTGGTAAAAAAGACTTTTTTTAGTGGCGCATTGATTTTAACAGAGATAGATGGAGTTGATTTACCTACTCCAATAAATTTAAATACTGTAAAAAAATATTTTGCTTAAAAAAAAAAATGATGATTTATCTAAGCTAATAACCTGAAAAAGATGGCTTGGATGTGAAGGAGAAGCATCATCAAGAGAAGATTCGATAACACAGAGGTAAATGTAGTTTGACAAACTCTGAAGAATCAAGAAAGTCATCTGATTTAGTTTTAGAAAAAGAATATGGGAATATTTTGTTAATGATTATCTTATGATCATTATTTGAGCACCTTTGTTTCAACTTAAACACTTTCCTTTGAAAATAATGTCTATCCATTCTTTTATTCTCATTTGATAGTTTTGTTCACCGTACAAATAGAAGAAATATATGATTACATTTTGTTTATCTTGAACTTAAAATGATGAAAAGAAAAACAAACATGAAAGATCTCAACATTACTTTTTAAAAAATTGATAAAGGCAAATAAAAAAAGATGAGAAAAACAAGACAAGACATTGATGTTACAAACTTTTGAAGAAGAAAAGTATTATTAAGGAATAATACAATGGTTAGATATTAAGAATAGATTGATCTTATGGCAATTGTTGAGAATTATGATAAAAAAATAATAAAAAGTGAGATTTCGATAGCGTTTTTACTACAATGAATAATTTTGATTGCATTACATGCATTACATTTAGAGCACTTAGTATATGCATCCATGAGCAATTATAATAAGGACAGAGACTTTCTATTTCCTAATGAAAAAAAAAAAGATTTTGATATTCAGACAAGGATAATAATCAAACAAAAGATTTCAAGAGAAAGAAATTTACTTGTTTAGAGATGAGAACTCGATTTCGAGAACATATGAGATTTTTAAAGTTGTTGAGCCTCTACTTGGAGGTATTTTTTCAAGATGAATTTTTACAGTTGTTGAGCTTCTATTGAGAGGAGCATTTTCAAGATGAATTTTTAAAGTTGTTGAGCCTCTACTGAGAGGAGCTTTTTCTCAAGATGAATTTTTTAAAGTTGTTGAACCTCTACTTAGAGGAGTTTTTTCCAAGATGATTCTTTAAAGTTGTTGAGTCTTTACTTAGAAGAGCCATTTTATATTTTTAAAAGTTATTGAATCTCTGCTTAAAGGAGCCTTTTAAAATTTTTAAAGTCATTAAGCCTCTACTTAAAGGAGTTTTTTTTCAATATAAATTTTTTAAAGTTATTAAGCCTTTACTTAGATGAGCCCTTTTAAATTTTTAAAGTCGTTGTATCTCTGCTTAAATGAGCTTTTTCTCAATATGAATTTTTTAAAATTATAGAACCTCTGCTTAGAAGAATTTTTTTCAAGATGATTCTTTAAAGTTGTTGAGCTTCTGCTTAAATGAACCCTTTTAAATTTACAAAAAAAATCAAATTAAAATTTGAGTCTCTAATTAAACTAGCTTTTTCTTCTTTCCAAATAAAATGGTTGTCGTTTGTTTTTGTCTTATTTTCGATTCTCAAAAATAGGCAAAGAGGGACAGCTATAAATACCATTTAATTAATTATTTATTTATTTATTTCTTTTCTTTTCTTTTTTTTTCTTTTTATTCTTTTTTTCCTCATTTTGGCAGCTTTTCTGTTGACCACCGACAGTCGCACTGTCAGCGACTCTGATAGCCGCCTGCAGCTGCCAGCCCTTTGACAGCCACTCGCAGTCATTCTAACAGTCGGTGGCTACCCTAATCATAGGCAATCAAAATTTTAGATTTTTTACGATTTTAATCTTCCTTTTGCTTTATAAATAGAGTTGTAAAAACACCTGCAAGAAGAGAAGCCTAGAAACCCTACAAAAAAATTATAAAAAAACATAAAAAATAGATAAAAAAACACACTGTCAGATTCTAAAAAATCTTCGTGAAAAAAAAAATCAAACAAAAAAAAATCCCTAGAACGGGATCTCAACGCCAAAATAAAAAATAAATAAAAAATCCTTTGGTCGAATCTTCCAAGCCAGATTTACGCAGTTCAAAACCCCATTTTGCAAAACCAAGCTCGGATTCGTGTTTAGGGGGTGCAAAAAAAAATTCTTGGAGATTTTGGATTTTTTTGGCAATTGACAGACGACGATTGGTGACCATCGACAGCGACTGACACAACGAAACAATCATTGGATTCTAGATTGCTAGAGAGAGAAAAAGAGAGAAAAAAATAAAAAAAATAATCGATTTGGCCTTTAAATAGGACTTCAAATGACGCCGTTAAGGAAAGTATCAAAACGACACCGTTTCAACTCTAAAGGATCTGCGTGTCGACCCACAACTCGATCCAAGATCCGCACACCCAACTCAATGACCCGTTCTCCCTTTACCTCTATCGGTCTAGTTGAACTGACCGAGACCAGACTAGTGCCAAACTACTGAACTCGAACCAACCAGATCAGACCGGATCGAACAGTTGAACTGACCCAGACTCGCGTTGACCGGATCATTGACTTGTCTGATTTAGGTAAATTTTTTTTTTGAAATTTTTTATATATATTATTATAAATTTTATTATTAAGATTCATACATATTAAAATATTTATATCTGTTAGAATAAATTTTTGTTTAAATAAATAAAAATATATGATAAAAAATATAATAAAATTTTTTTAATAATTTTGTTAATTTTAGAATAAACCTTATAAATTAATAAAAAAATGTAAGAAAAAAAATTTTTATCCGATGATGAGATTTAAAGGTACTCCGAATAGTGATACATACCAAATCTCTATGTGAGAAATTTTTTTTAAAATACTGTCAGTGTATTGAAGTATTTATAAGAATTTTTGATATAATAAAAATTTTCTTTTTCATAAAAACTAGTAAAATAAAATTAACTAATTTATAAAAAAAAACTAAAATAAAGTGATAAAAAAATGAGAAAAATGAATTTTATCTAATGATGAGATTCTAAAAGTATTCTAAGTAGCAATGCTTTACGAAATCCTTAGGTGATAAGATTTTTTTTTAAATATTACCAGTGTATTAGAATATTTATAGAAAAACTTCAATATAATAAAAAAAATTTTCTTCAATTTTAAATTAAAAATAAAAAAATCAAATAAAACAATTAATAAAATTTTTAAAAAAAGGAGAATAAAATGTGTGCATCAACATGATAACATTTTGCATTGCATGCATAACATAATTTTTTACGAAAAGTAAATTTGAGCCTCCAATTATAGGATTCCAAAGTATTCCGATAAGCAATGCCTAAGAAATCTCTAGGTGAAAAAATATTTTTTCAATGTTACCAACGTACTGAAACATTTTAAAAATTATTTCGATAAAAGGGTTTTAATTTATTTTTCTTGAATAAAATTTGAGCATTAAAAAAATTTCCAACAAATGAAAAAAAATCAAAAAAATTATCTTTCAAACACCGAAAATAAGACTGTTTATATTAAAATCAATGGATAACACATAGTTAATTGGTACCGTTTTAAATTAACGTTGTAGGGGTGGTAATTCTTTCCCACACATAACCGACTCCCGAATCCAGACTGTTATGCAGATCCTAAAATTATCCTCTTAATAAATTTTAATTAATTTTAAGATTTTATTAAAAAGACATGTTTTAGAAGGTGACCAATCGTACCTAGTCGAAAAAAGTTTGGTGACGATTCCGTTATTTTTTATTTTTTTTTCAAATTCGTCGAACGAACACAAAACTGTTACAATAACTATAATGTCATGATCCTTCCAAATTTGTAAGAAGACATCAATAACAATATCTTCATGCTCGGATCTTGGTCATTTTGGGTCTATATATGTAAATCGAGTTCTTGGTAAAATGCATCAAACTGTTTGAAATTTATATATGCTTTTTAGTTAAAAAAAAAAATAATGTTGTTGAAACACCCCAAACTGAGCAAGCAGCAAACTAAGTTACATTAGATTGATTAAACATAATCATCTTAGCCACTGTATTTACATGTTTCAACAACAATTGTTTTCATTTTGTTGCCCTTTTGCCCCCCCAACTTGTGATCACATGGTGAAACGACTACTCCTGAAGCAACACTTAATTTGTTTTCTTTCGGATGATTGGTGAAGAGGAGTGAGAAATTTTTTTTTTAATGTCAGCTTGGACCCTTCTGATGACAGGAAAATCTCATTAATTTTCTTTTATATAATTGATATACGCGTACACTCGGTTGATACAGCACTCAACAGACCGGTTGACACACGTACACTCGGTCGAAACACTCGTATTGAGCAAGCGGCAAACTAAGTTACATTAGATTGATTAAACATTAATCATCTTAGCCACAAGGCAAAGATCATTTTTTATGTGTACAGCAAGACCAGGTATCACATTAAAGTCTAAGTCTTCATTGTTCATCCCAATTAACGAGTGATTATTATTCAAGGTTTTGCTGTGCAATAAACTATATGGAAAGAACGAGAAAAACAAAAGCAAAAATGTTGTTATGCGCCTGCTGGCTACGGCTTGGCTGCTTTGCGTTTACTTACTAATACCTATCTTACACGAATCCATCAAAATCTTTGATTGGGAAATCTTTGTACCCACTTTCTTCTAAGACGAGTTTAATCTCCCATAATAATGGGTAACCTTCCTGATAAAAGACAAACATTAAACATTAGGATAGAAACTTTCATGGAGTTTTTTAAATGAAATTTATAAAGTTTTTTTAAATAATTTAATAAAAATTTAAATCGATAAATTAATAAAATTTAATATAAAAATTAATAATATATAAAATATTATTAAAAATATTATTTATAATTAAATATGATTTATACTTATTCAATAATAAAAATATCATCGATATTTTTATTACAAATATTTATCTAAAAACATATATATCAAAATTTATTAAATTTTTTTTAAATTTTAAACACTTAATCTATGTAATGATATTTTTTAAAATTTTCAAATTATCTTAGCCACTAGGCAAAGATCATTTTTTCTGTGTACAGTAATACCAGGTAACACATCAAAGTCTAAGTCTTCCTTGCTCATCCCAGTTGGCATGTCCCAATCAAATTTGTAAACAAGATTGGCAAGGGCAAGCTCCACAGTTGCAACTCCCAAATGAATTCCGGGACAACCTCTTCTACCGGCACCAAATGGTATGAGCTCAAAGTCTAGTCCTTTGTAGTCAATAGAACTGCCAATGAATCTCTCTGGACAAAACTCTTCTGGGTTTTCCCAAGCTTCAGGGTCTCTTCCTACTGCCCAGGCATTCACATAGACTAAGGTTTTGGCAGGTATTTCGTACCCGCCTATGTTGCATTTTCGCATTGTTTCTCGTGGCAAAAGTAATGGAGCTACTGGTTGCAATCTGAATGTTTCTTTTATCACAGCTTTAAGATAAATTAAATCTTGAACATCATCTTCATTTACAAAACCCTTTTTTCCAACCAAATCTCTAACTTCCTCTTGAATTTTCTTCATACACCTTGGATTTTTCATCAGGAAGGTCATGACCCAAATCACGGTGGCAGCACTTGTGTCTGTTCCAGCAATAAAAACATCCTGCATAAAAAGGATAAAGAATTCATGAGGTCATATATTCCTACGAGTTGAAGTTAGAAAATTAATGATACAATACTTAAATATAATTAAATTTTTGAGTGAATAATATGACCGTTAGCACAGCTTTTATGTTATCCATATTGAGATCAATTGTAAAGTTACGATCCTTCCAGATTTGTAGTAAGACATCTACAATGTCCTCTTGCTCGGGTTTTGGCCTATTTGGATCAAGATGTTCATCAATGAGTTCTTGATAAAAGATATCAAGTTCTTTGAATTTCTTTTCAAGACGACCGAGCAATCCAGATAATCTATCAACCCAACCCATGGAAGGAAAATAGTCAGAAATATAGAAACTCGCCAACACGGTCTGACTTTCATTAAGCAGACTATGAAATCTGCTTCTTTCAGTTACTTCTTCTTCATACCTCTTTCCAAACCCTATTCTACAAATCATTGTGCTGGTAAGACACATCATTAACTCACTCAAGTTGACAGGTTTAGAATGAACAGATAATTTGGATATTTTTTCAATCAGTCCAGCAACTTCATCTTCTCGGATGGGACAATAAAGTTGCACTCTGTTAGGGTTAAAGAGATGAACGACGCATATTTTCCTGATCTCTCTCCAATAAGCATTATATGGTGAAAACGCCAAATCCGAGCCATCGTAAGATAATATCTGAGGGGCACGTAAAGTAGGCCTGCTGCAGAAATCAAGGTCATGGGTTTTCATAACCTCTTTAGCCATTTTGGCTGAAGAAACTACAAGGGTTGACCTAAATCCAAGTCGCAAGGACATGAGAGAACCATACTTTTGAGAGAGTTTCCAAAGAAAAACATGAGGAGCTGAGTTATCAAGCATCTGCATGTGTAAGTGACCAATCAAGGGAAGACCTGGGGGGCTAGGGGGAAGAAGAATATTACCATTGTTTCTATGTTTTAGGAGAATGAATAGGAAGAAGGGGATGGCTAGAAGAAAGAACAGCAACATTACTACCAATGTAAATTCGTAACCTAGCACTCGATCTATGGTGAAAATTGAGAGGAATATTCCCCTTATATAGACTAATTAGCTAGCATTTGAGCCTTAAAATTTTGATAACCAATTCGTATATGACATCTCATAGCCTTCAATGCCGCCAATATTCTATACAATATTTGGATCTTTTTTAGTTTAAAAATAAATTTTGATAGCTTTAAATTATTGTTTTGATATTATTATTTTTATTTTTAATCTCCTTCTAATTTAATTTATCATTGACTTAATATTTGAACTCCAATATCATGATTTTGGTTTCGTCCCCGGACGAGGGATAACAAAACAAATTATTAAAAAAAAAAAAAAAAAAAAAAAACCCAAAAGTTAACTACTTTTAACTAATCAAGTGGGCCAACGAAAGCACATGAAAAGTTGGTCATGTGTCAGTAAGTGTTGAGAGAGAAAAGGACGATTTATAAATCGAAAGGCCAAAAGCCAGCATGTCTCGACTAAGAAAAGGCTCAGTGTAAGAAGAGGTTGGTCCTTGGTGGCTAAGGCTAGGAGCAACCACCAATGAAAGGAAGACCTGGTTCTCATACTCACTTTACAGAACGTGTATAAAAATAAAATAAAATAAAAAAGCAATTTTTGAAGCTTCATCTCAAAAAATTTGCAAGTAGGAATGGAAGAGAAGTGTTTGAAGATATAAAATTTTGTTGTTAATGTTAATAAAAAATAAAAAATAAAGCTTTCAACGGAGGTTTGCAGGAAGTCGAGCCAGAAGATTCGTGTTCATTCCAAATCTCAAAGGCCTTGACCTTAAACCAATCCATCAACCATGAAAATAAAGGCTTCAACTTTATCCCACTAGCTCATGTCCCAATAGGCCAATACTGAATACCTAATTCTAGGATTGAGATTTTATATTATTCTACAATTCAGGGTTTATCCCTAATTTAGCAACCAAAAAAAAAAAAGAAAAAAAGCATAAAATAATATTAACAAAAATTGGAAAATGGTTTTTTTAGATACCATTAATGAACAATTCTATCCACTTTGTAGTGAAATTTGCAGTAAGAAAAGTTTGGAAAAAGATTAAACGTATGAGATTATAAATAATTAGTTGCACAAATCGCATTTGAATTTTGAACAAATCTAAAATAACATTAGATAATTGTGGTATTTGAGGTTATTAAACCCTGATTTGCTGTTGGTATTAATTAGTTGTCTTCACTTTTAAAACTTCTACATAGAGTCCATATATTGCATCCAAAAAGGAATGATTAATTAATTAGCTATCTCCAATAAAAAATTAAACCAAATTAAAAAAAAAAACTCAAATATTTGAAAAATACAAAGAAAACGTCGCACATAGTATTAGTTAAGGAATATCCTCTTTGATTATTATTCAAGGTTTTGCCGTGCAATAAACTATTTGGAAAGAATAAGAAAAACAAAAACAAAATTGTTGTTTTGTGCCGGCTCGCTACGGATTGGCTGCAGTGAGTTTCTTACTAACGCCTATCTTACACGAATCCATAAAAATCTTTGTATTCAAAATGATGTTTGACATCTATGATGAAGACCCCTTTTTTTTTTTTTTGTCTTTCTTTTAGCTTTCCTTGCTGGATGTAATATTTTCTGTTTTAATTTTCATGGTTTCTTCTAATCTGTTGCTTTCTGTAAAATTCCAATAAAAAACTGAAAAAGAAAGGGACAAATTCAGCAGATTATATTTGATCCTTTGTTGAAGATTCATTATAAGCTTGAATGAAGCTTCCAGTCAATAAATGACATGTGCTGATGTTCATTTATTGAATTAAAATTCGAGAATTAGTTGAATTGATTTAATCATCCGGTCAGAATATAATGGATTACTTCAAAGAGTCAAATTAAAATAAAAAAATTTTAAATTAAGGATAATAATCAAGGAAGATTAATTATATTATATATTACTTGAAATGACAACTTTTCAAAAATAGTAAAAGATGCATTATTCATACTCACGTATGGATTTATACGGCGTAAAACATACACAACAACAAAATAAAATGTTGTTGAAACAGTCCAAACTTGAGCAACCTGCAAATTACGGTAGTGTATCATTGGACAAAATTAACATAAAATTATATAGGTAAAGTTGGTATAATTTTTTATTAAAAATTATTAAATAAAAATTTTAATAAAAAATTACATTTGATATATTAATAAAATTTAATATGAAAATTAATAATATATAAAAAAATGTATTAAAAATATTATTTACAATTTAAATTTAATTGATATTTAATTAACGATAAAAATTTTATCAATATTTTTATTAAAAATATATATTTAATAACTATATCAAAAAAATTTTTAATTTTTTTAAATTTTACATACTTGATTTATATGTAATGAAATTTTTTAATTTATTGATTTTAATTTTTAATTTTAATTTTTATTTATTCATTTTACATAAATAAATTTTACGAATTTCACCTATAAAATTTATATAAGTCTTTTCTCTGTATTATTACATTTAAATGGTTTCGAAGCTTATACGACTCTCCCATTTTCTTCTGAGACAAGAGTTTAATCTCCCGCAATTATGGGTAACCTCCCCGGTAAAAAACAAACATTAAACATTAATTGTCTTAGCCACAAGGGAAAGACCTTTTTTCTTCTTTTTTTTTTGTGTACGGTAACACCAGCTATCACATCAAAGTCTAGGTCTTCCTCGTTCATCCCAGTTGGCATTTGCCAATCAAATTTGTAAACAAGGTTAGCAAGGGCAAGTTCCAGAGTTGCAACTCCATATGTATTCCAGGACAACTTCTTCCACCGGCACCAAATGGTATGAGCTCAAAGTCTAGTCCTTTGTAGTCAATAGAACTGCCAATGAATCTCTCTGGATAAAACTCTTCTTGGTTTTCCCAAGCTTCAGGGTCTCTTCCTACAGCCCACGTATTCACATAGACAAAGGTTTTGGCAGGTATTTCGTACCCGCCTATGTTGCCCTTTCGCATTATTTCTCGAGGCATTTGTAATGGAGCTACTGGTTGCAATCTGAATGTTTCTTTTATCACAGCTTTAAGATAAATTAAATCTTGAACATCATCTTCATTTACAAAACCCTTTTTTCCAACCAAATCTCTAGCTTCCTCTTGAATTTTCTTCATACACCTTGGATTTTTCATCAGGAAGGTCATGACCCAAATCACGGTGGCAGCACTTGTGTCTGTTCCAGCAACAAAAACATCCTGCATAAAAAGGATAAAGAATTCATGAGGTCATATATTCCTACGAGTTGAAGTTAGAAAATTAATGATACAATACTTAAATATAATTACATTTTTGAGTGAATAATATGACCGTTAGCACAGCTTTTATGTTATCCATATTGAGATCAATTGTAAAGTTACGATCCTTCCAGATTTGTAGTAAGACATCTACAATGTCCTCTTGCTCAGGTTTTGGCCTATTTGGATCAAGATGCTCATCAATGAGCTCTTGATAGACGATATCAGATTCTTTGAAATTCTTTTCAAGACGACCGAGCAATCCAGATAATCTATCAACCCAACCCATGGAAGGGAAACAATCAGAAATACAGAAGGTCGCGGACAGCGGTTGGCTTTCATTAAGAAGCCCACGAAATCTGCTTCTTTCATTTGCTTCTTCTTCATACCTCTATCCAAATCCTACTCTACAAATTATTGTACTGGTAAGACACATCATTGTCTCACTCAAGTTGACAGGTTTAGAATGAACAGATAATTTGGATTTTTTTCAATCAGTCGAGCAACTTCATCTTCTCGGATGGGACGATAGAGTTGCACCCTGTTCGAGTTGAAGAGATGAAGAACACATAGTTTCCTGATCTCCCTCCAATAAGCTTTATATGGTGAAAAAAACAAGTCCGAGCCATCTTAAGATCATTTCTGAGCGCAACGTAAAGTAGGCCTGCTGCAGAAATCAAGCTCATGGGTTTTCATAACCTCTTTAGCCATTTTGGCTGAAGAAACTACAACGGTTGACTTAAATTCAAATCGCAAGGACATGAGAGAGCCATAGTTTTGAGAGAGTTTCCAAAGAAAAATATTAGGGGTTGAGTTATCAAGCATCTGCATGTGTTAGTGACCAATCAAGGGAAGACCTGGGGGGCTAGAGGAAAGAAGAATATTGCCATTGTTTCTACGTTTTAGAAGAATGAATAGGAAGAAGGGGAGGGCAAGAAGAAAGAACAGCAAAATTACTATAATAGCAAATTCGTAATCTATACTCTTATCTATGTGAAAATTGAGAGGATCAAGATTCCTCTTATGTAGGCTAATTAGCATACTTGCTCTAGGGCCGAGCTAACTGTCCGAATCCGAAAATTCGTTCAAAATTATAAAAGATTTAGACATAAATATTAAGGCCGTTAGAAACGGATTGGAGAAATAAATGAGACCTTAAAAAAGAATAAAATCGTGCTTGGGTTTCATCATTTAAGGATCATCCAACCCAGTTCAAAAATTAAAAAAATATTTTTATTATAATGGGATAAGATTCATTTGTTTTATTCTTAATAATGGATAAGATTCATTTATTTTATTAGGAGAAAATTTATTTTTTTCTTTATACAAAATATTAAAATAATGATCAAATTTTAAATTACATTTAACAAAATTAAATTGGATCTAAACCTAAATGATTTATAAATTTAATTTAAATTAATTAAATTAATAATTTACAAAAAAATAAAAACAATTATTTTTCTCAATCTTAAATACTAATGTTTTAAGCGAATTTGAACTTTATTATTATATATAAAAACATATTTAAATAAAAAATAAGATTCAAAAAAACAAATTAAATCAAACCTAACTTTGCTTAAAATATTAGAATATTATGTTAAACTCTGCCCAAACCCAACCTAGCCTGGCCCATAAACAGCACTACTAACTAATTGTCATTTGAGAAATTCCAAAATTTGGTCGGGCCATTATCATGTTACTTGCCAGTCATTATTATTATTAATTGCTAGCATATAGCCGTATTTTATATTGCCAAATACTGTTTTTTTCTCTTGAATGGATGCTACCAAATACATTTAACAATGACTCAATGATCAAATAGACTTCATTGTATTTAAGTTGATGACGCATCACTATTTGAAATAATGCACAAACATTTCACATCCAAGGAAGGTGGAAAGGTTAGGGTTTCTTTTTCATTCTTCAAAATCAGACCATCATTATAATTTTCTCAAATTCAGAATTTAACTCATTTTTTTATACAATTATTTTTAAAAATTAACATCAAATAAATTTAGAATTCAAATATTAATATTTACAATAATTTCTCTTATCTAAACTATAACTTCGTTGTATTAAAAAAATTTCTTCACTCTTCCGAAGTAATGAGCCAAGGTATTCTTTCACTAATTACTACAAATATAGTCATATTAGCGCAAAGCCAAACATTAGATAAAAGAGAGAGTCAAACAGTGAAGTTATTGGAAAAAAGATGACCGAAACTGGTGTTAAGTAGGCTGAATTACTATACTGTAAAAAAAAATTTTAAGGGGACCATGGCTCATGCCTATCCCTTTGGATTCGCCTGTGAGCCATATGCCATCATTACTAACTAATTAATTAATTAATTAACGTGACAATAATATCCAAAATAATGGTAGTTAATTAACAAGTTTCTTATCGGTTAGTTAGCCTCTGATAAAATTAAAATATTAATTATGGCAACCAGAAGTGACCAGGCTTGGCAATTTTCAAGTGCACATGGACGATGTGCCTCCAAGTTAATCATGCTCCAAAAGATTAAACGACGATCCTTGCGTGGCAGGCTGGCGGCAACCTCCTGATTTGATGGGCCGTCTGCAGTCTGCTCCTTTTTTTTTTTTTTTTCATTTTCTGTTTGCTGTCGTCAAGCTTTTTGAGGGACATAACTAAAATATTATTAGCAACCATATATCACTAGGCAGCTTCGAGCTCCGATGAACTAGTGCTTCCAATCCAAGTCCAGAATTCCTCAACTGATACGCCTGAGAAAAATATATCAGTCATGATTACATCTCTACTATAAATACATAGATATCTACACACACATATATATATATATATATCTCCACACACACACACACATATATATATATATATATCCACCATATTATCTGTCTGAAAATTTACTTTATTCCATTTGATTTTAATTTTTTAATGGACGTCCCAACTCAATTTTGCTTCTAAAGTCAAAGCATAAAAAAGTTATGAGGAAGCATCAGTACGAGTACAGAGAAAGCCATTTTTGAAGCTTCATCTCAAAAGGATGCAATGCAAGTAGGAAAGTAAGTCGGGGGCTGAAGATTTGCGCTCTCATTCCAAATGTCAAAGTCCATTATCATAAACCAGTTCCAAATCAGTCCATCCACAATAACTATTTACGCGTCGATTTCATGTATATATGCTTTCCGTAAAATTCCAATAAAAGAAACTGAAAAAGAAATAGATAAATTTAGCAGATGAACAAGGGTATAAAAAATTGAAAAAATTTAAAATAAATTTAAAATTATAATATTAGGTTTCGTTTGAATTTTTAGATTTAAATTAAATTTAAATATGAAATGTATATATATTAGATTATGATGAAATTTTGAATCAAAAAATTAAAAACAAAAAAAATATCAAACCGAATTGAATTTTTTATTTTTATTAATTTTTATATTTTTTGTAAATTTTTATAAAATAAAATAATTATTTTATACTTAAATATATTTAAAAATATTAAAATTTATATTAAAATAATATATTAAAAATAAATTTTTAAATTTAATAAATTGATAAATAAAATCAAATTGATAAAATTTCATTCGAATCAAATCAAATTATGTAAAAATTTAATTTTAATTTTAATTAAATTTTATAATTTATATATTATTCAAAAAATTAAATTTAATTAAATTTAATCCCATCCAAATTATAAACACATCTATAAATCATATGTCCTTTTTTTAAAAAACATTAATTATAACCCTGAATGGAGCTTCAAGCCAATTAGTGACATGTACTAATGCTCCTTTATTAAATTAAAATTCGAAAATTAATTGATTTGATTTGATTGTACAACTAGGTAATATTGAATTTATCCAGAAAGTCAAATTGGAATAAAATAATTTAAACCAAGAATACTGACCAGGGATCATTAATTACATTATCTCCCTTGAAATGATAACTTTACAAAAATGATAAAAGATATATATATATATATATATATACATATTGACCTATTGTGTAGAACATTTACGATAAAAAAATAAAAAAGTTGTTGAGCAAGCTGCAAATTAAGCGATACGACATTACATTCAGTGGCGGTGCCACATAGGGGAAGGGGCATGGCCCCAAGAATTTTAAAAGTTCTTTAGCTATATAATGTTATCAATTAATTTTTTAAATATATATTCTAAATTAAATAATAGCCTCCTCGAGATAATATAATTATTTTAATTTTTATTTATAAATTTCTAACTTATTAATTTTTAAAAAAATTTTAAGAGTATTATTTATTTTACAAGTTTAATAAAAATTTAAACTGTCCTTACTAAAACAAAAAATTTAGTACAATTCAATATATTTATAAAATATGAAAAAAATATTTATAAAATAATTTATTTATTGTAGTGTTTTTAGTTAAATAGTTTAAACACTTTAATACTAAATAAACAACAAGGTATATAGATTTTTAAGTAAAATTTATAAAGTTTACAAATAAAAATAATTTATATATCATGAGAACTACGATTGAAAATCAAACTAAAAATACAATTTATTTAAGAGTTTTTTTTAATGTACTTTTTACACGTAAGTTTTGAAAATTTTAACAAATTACATATTTTTATTTTAAATACAAATATTTGAGTTTCCTTTTTTTTTATTTCAATATTTAAATTTTTATGCATGTTGTTTGTGATTACAACATAAAATATTATATTTCACATATATTTTCAAAATTTTTTATAAAATAATATTATATTATAAAAAAATTACAAATTTTAAATTACAAATTTTATTTTTATATGACCCCTTCAACTTGAAATTCTCGATCCGCTGCTTACATTGATTTGATTGCGAAACTTATCCAAAGGGTTCACTCATTTTCTGTCGAATCAAAAGCTTGATGTCCAGCACTTGGAAAAAGAAAAACAAACAAACATACATTGCGTCGACTAAACACTAAACCTCCTTGCCGCAAGGCAAAGGTCATTTTTTTTGTGTACAGCAACACCAGGTATCACATCAAAGTCTAAGTCGTCATTGTGCATCCCAGTTGGCATTTCCCAATCAAATTTGTAAAGAAGATTAGCAAGGACAAGCTCCACAGTTGCAACTCCCATATGTATTCCAGGACAACCCCTTCGACCGGCACCAAATGGTATGAGCTCAAAGTCTAGTCCTTTGTAGTCAATAGAACTGCCAATGAATCTCTCTGGACAAAACTCTTCTGGGTTTTCCCAAGCTTCAGGGTCTCTTCCGACTGCCCATGCATTCACATAGACTAAGGTTTTGGCTGGTATTTTGTACCCGCCTATGTTACACTTTCGCATTGTTTCTCGTGGCACTAATAATGGAAGTATTGGATGCAATCGGAATGTTTCTTTTATCACAGCTTTAAGATAAGTTAAATCTTGAGCATCATCTTCGTTTACAAAACCCTTTTTTCCAACCAAATTTCTAACTTCCTCTTGAATTTTCTTCATACACCTCGGATTTTTCATCAGGAAGGTCATGACCCAAATCACGGTGCCAGCGCTTGTTTCTGTTCCAGCAATAAACACGTTCTGCACAAAAATGCAAAAAGAAGACATGAGATTATCTATTTCTATGGTATGAAGCAAGAAAACTAATGATAAAAATTAAATTTTTTAGTGAAGATGACCATTAGCACAGCTTTTATGTGATCCATAGTGAGATCAATTGTAAAGTCGCGATCCTTCCAGATTTGTAGTAAGACATCAGCAATGTCTTCTTGCTCGAGTTTTGGCCTATTTGGATCAAGATGTTCATCAATGAGTTCTTGGTAAAAGATATCAAATTCTTTGAAGTTCTTTTCAAGACGACCGAGCAATCCAGATAATCTATCAACCCAACCCATGGAAGGAAAAAAGTCAGAAATACAGAAGCTCGCGAACAGGGCTTGACCTTCATTAAGCAGCCCATGAAATCTGCTTCTTTCAGTTCCTTCTTCTTCATACCTCTTTCCAAACCCTACTCTGCAAATTATTGTACTGCTAAGATACATCATTGCCTCACTCAAGTTGACAGGTTTAGAATCAAAAGATAATTTGGATATTTTTTCAATCAGGCGAGCAACCTCATCTTCTCGGATGGGACGATAGAGTTGAACCCTGTTAGAGTTAAAGAGATGAACAACACATATTTTCCTGATCTCCCTCCAATAAGCATTATATGGTGAAAAAACCAAATCCGAGCCATTGTAAGATAATATCTGAGGGCAACGTAAAGTAGGCCTACTGCAGAAATCAAGGTCATGGGTCTTCATAACCTCTTTAACCATTTTGGCTGAAGAAACTACAAGGATTGACCTAAATCCATAGCGCAAGGTCATGAGAGAGCCATACTTTTGAGAGAGTTTCCAAAGAAAAATATGAGGGGCTGAGTTATCAAGCATCTGCATGTGTAAGTGACCAATCAAGGGAAGACCTGGGGGGCTAGGGGGAAGAAGAATATTGCCATTTTTACTATGTTTTAGGAGAATGAATAGTAAGAAAGGGAGGGCCAGAAGAAAGAACAGCAAAATTACTACCATTGTTAATTCGCAATCTAGTACTCTTATCTATTGTGAAAATTGAGAGGATCAAGAGTCCTCTTATGTAGGCTAATTAGCCGTCATCTGAGACTTAAAAATATTAATAATCGATTCGTGGATGACATCACATAGCGTTGAATGCCCGCAACTAATATATATATATAAATGTTTGGAATTTTTTTCTTTTTGATGAAAAAATTGCTTTTCTTTCATGCTTTTGAGGGCCAGGGGAAGGAAATGATATTGATGTACGCATAAATTAATCCAGCCTTAGAGAAAATTGTAAAGGAGTAACTTCTCGCGAAGCAAATCTTTCTTTGTGAGGTATTGTTGTGAGAAGGATATGTTTATGGAGGGTTTTCGCCTTAATGGCTCTTTTTTCGTCGGGACATTATCCATGTTATTTGCCAGTGATTATTATTAATAATTGCTAGTATATAGTCGTATTTTATACTGCCAGATACTTTTTTTTTTCTTGAATGGAAGCTTCCAAATACATTTAACAATGACTCAATGGTCAAATTGAATTCATTGTAAGTTGAAGACGCATCTCTATTTTAAATAATGCACATACGTCACATCTAAGGAAGGTGGAAAGGTTAAGGTTTATCATAGATTTTTTTAAAATCTAGAATTTAACTCATGTATGCATGTAAATATTTTTTAAAAAAATATTATTTAAAAAATTTATAATTTAAAATTTATCATTTACAATCATTTTTGTATATAAATTATAACATCTTCTGTATTAAAAAAATAATTTCGTCATTTTTCCAAAGCAATAAGACAACGTATTCTTTCATCGATAACTACTTATATAATTATATCAAGATGAAACCATACATAAGAGAAAGAGGGAGTCAAATAGTGAAATTATTGAAAAAGAGAGGATGGATACTGATATTAGATAGAAGTTACTATATTATGAAAAATAATTTTGAAAAGACTATAATCATATCTGTCTTTTAGATTCAGTTTCAAATCATATATCATCATGACTAATTAATTAATTAAAGTGATTAATTTTTAAAATAATACGTAATTAATTAACAATTTTCTTGTTGGTTAGTTAGCCTCTGATAAAATTAAAATATTAATTATGGCCACCGTAAGTGACCAGAATTGGCAATTTTCAAGTGCCATAGACGATGTGCCTCCAAATTAATTATGCTACAAAAGATTAAACGATGCTCCGTACGTGGAAGGCTGGCAGCAACCACCTGATTTGGGATTGTTCACGTTTTTGTCTGTCGATTAAAGAAGCTTTTCTCCATATGGGCAATGATCCAAATATATCCTTCATTCCACTTGGTTTCGTTGTTCGCTTGCTCAGGAAGTGAACCTTGATCCAGAGGGAGCTGCGTGTTCTTTGGATTCGGTGACGTTGCCCCCATCTCATTCTATGGTTCATATTCTTAACGATGGTCCGTCTGCAGTCTAATCTTTTTTGTTTTCATATTCTGTTTGCTGTGCTAAAGCTTTTTAAGGGACATAACTAAAATATTATAGCAACCATATATGGCTAGGCAGCTGCGCGCTTCGATGAACTAATGTTTCCAATCCAAGTCCAGGATTCCTCAACTGATACGCCCGCTATGACTGAGAAAAATTTATCAGTCATGATTAAATCTCTACTATATATATCCATTATATTTTCTGTCTGAACAATTTCTTTGTTCCATTTGATTTTGATTTTTAAGCATCAGTACGGGTATAGAGAAAGCCAATTTTGAAGCTTCGTCTCAAAAGCATGCAGTGCAAGTAGGAAAGCAAGTCGGGCTGAAGTTCTGTGCTCAATCCAAATGTCAAAGCCCATTATCATAAACCAGAACCAGACCAGTCCATCAACCATTAATAAAAAGGCTTTAACTTTAGCCCACTACATGTCCCAATAGGCCGATACCCTATTTGTAGATTGAGATTTATATTATTCTACAAGGCCCAGATTTTACTTTGAGAAAATTCAGGTTTTATCCCCAATTTATCACCAAAAGAAAACGAAAAAAAAAAGTGCATAAAATTATAGTGACAAAAAGTAGGAAATAGTTTTTTTTTGGACACCATTATTGAATAATTCTATCCAATTTGTTTTTTTTTTTTTTAAATTCTAATCAACTCTGTTAGTGGAACACAATTAGTCGCTTAATTCATAAAAAGGTTTAAAATTTTTTTGCTATTAAATTTTATTTAGATAAAAATGAATTACTATAATTTTCTGATATTATGTAAAATCATACTGCATCAAACACCTTAATTAGGCTTCCTTTAAAAAAAAAAAAACACTAATATTAGGCCTCGTTCTAATGTATCATGGATAGACTCTAGACCAACCCCGCCCAAACATTGAATTACTTGTAATTATTTACTTTATATACTGCAAAACTAAATAATTATAAATTAGTTAGTTATTATGTTTCATTTACTACTATATATTAATTTTTAGTCCTTTTGCTAATGACGAATATTTCCAACATGTTTGCATTCCAGTAATAATAATAATAAAAAATTAAAAAAATATGTTTATATTCAATACATTATTAATATATAAATTTATAGTGTTAATAAATCGGACGAGATTATCTCATTAATGAATAAATTTTTATACATTTATTTTAAAAGTTAATATTTATTTATTAATAAAATGTTATCATCCGATTTAATAACAGTATATAAAATTTATACATTAATAATATATCAAATATATATAAACTCAAAAAGAATATTATATCGTTATATAAGATTTAGACTCTAGAGTGTAAGAAGGCATTGCAACTTCAAGTAAGAAAAGTTTGGAAAAACATTAAACTTGTTAAAATTTTGCAATCCCCTAACACATTTTTATGAGAATATAAATAATTAATAACAGTAGATAATTGCTTTTTATATATATTTAAAATTATTAAAGATTGAACCCTCATTTGCTATTGATAGCTAATTGTTTTTAACTTTAAAACTTTTTACATATGGTCTATATATTGCATCCAAAAAAAGATTAATTAGATATCTCCAATAAAAATCAAACATAAAATATAGAAAAATACAAGGATAATGTGGCGTGGAGTATCTCTTTAATTATTAATCAAGCTTTTGCTTTGCAATAAATTATTAGGAAGGGAACTTTAATAAGCACTCAACAAAGAGAAGATTTCATCCTTAATTTTTTGTTTAATGATTAAAGATTTTTTTAAGAAGACATAAAAGTATTGGATTCTAATTAATTTTTTTTATAGGCTTTGTTTAATTTATATATAAAAAAATAAAAACAAGTTCTTCAAAGAAGGAATTATTTTAATTTATTGACATTGTTACGAAAACTCCATTTTATATTATTTTTAATGCATGCAGCGAGTGATGCTAATAGAAATCTTTGTGAAGAATGAGATATAAGCCACCATAACTAAATTTGTATAAGCTATTAATGTATTTCATTCAATTTTTTTTTTATTTAAATACAAATTTTATTTATAAAAGAAAAAGAAAATTGTTGTTTTGTGCCTGGCTACGGATTGGCTGCAGACTGCAGTGAGTGTATTTATTAACACCTATCTTACACGAATCCATCAAAATTTTTGTATTGAAAATGATGTATGTTTTTGACGAGACATGGTTTTTTTTTTTTTCTTCTTCTTCTTTTAGCTTCCTTGCTGGATGCAATTTTT
Organism: Durio zibethinus; assembly: GCF_047325235.1. Lineage (NCBI taxonomy): Eukaryota > Viridiplantae > Streptophyta > Magnoliopsida > Malvales > Malvaceae > Durio > Durio zibethinus. The sequence goes on from NC_143162.1 coordinate 37,388,367, forward strand.
TTCTGTTTTAATTTTCATGGTTTCTTCTATCCTGTTGCTTCGATTTACGCTTACATATGTTTTCTGTAAATTTTAGCAGATCATATCTGTCCCTTTTTTTAAAAAACATTAATTATAAGCTTGAATGGAGCTTCAAGCCAATTAGTGACATGTACTGATGTCCATTTATTGAATTAAAAATTTGAGAATTAACTGAATTGATTTCTCAACTAGAATTTATTGGATTTCTTCAGAAAGTCAATTTGAAATAAAATAATTTAAATCAAGAATATTGATCTGGGATCATTAATTAGATTATGTCCCTTGAAATGACTACTTTACAAAAATGATGAAGAATACATTATTCATACATACATACATATGGACCTACTGTGTATAACATACACAATAATAAAATAGAAAGTTATTGAAACAGTCCAAACTTGAGCAAGCTGCAAATTGAGTTATGCGACATTACATTGATTTGATTACGAGACTTATCCAAAGGGTTCACTCACTTTCTGTCAAATCAAAAGTTTGATGTCCAGCACTATGAAAAAAAAAAAACAAACATTACATTGACTAAACATTAATCTTCCTAGCCGCAAGGCAAAGATCATTTTTTTTGTGTACAGCAACACCAGGTATCACATCAAAGTCTAAGTCTTCATTGTGCATCCCAGTTGGTATTTCCCAATCAAATTTGTAAAGAAGATTAGCAAGGACAAGCTCCACAGTTGCAACTCCCTTATGTATTCCAGGACAACCCCTTCGACCGGCACCAAATGGTATGACTTCAAAGTCTAGTCCTTTGTAGTCAATAGAACTGCCAATGAATCTCTCTGGACAAAAGTCTTCCGGGTTTTCCCAAGCTTCAGGGTCTCTTCCGACTGCCCATGCATTCACATAGACCAAGGTTTTGGCTGGTATTTCGTACCCGCCTATTTTGCACTTTCGCATTGTTTCTCGTGGCACTAATAGTGGAACTACTGGTTGCAATCTGAATGTTTCTTTTATCACAGCTTTAAGTTAAGTTAAATCTTGAACATCATCTTCGTTTACAAAACCCTTTTTTCCAACCAAATCTCTAACCTCCTCTTGAATTTTCTTCATACACCTTGGATTTTTCATCAGGAAGGTCATGACCAAAATCACGGTGCTAGCGCTTGTTTCTGTTCCAGCAATAAACGCATTCTGCATAAAAAGGGAAAAAGAAGACATGAGATTATCATTTCTATGGTGTGAAGCAAGAAAATTAATGATAAAAATTAAATTTTTTTAGTGAAGATGACCATTAGCACAGCTTTTATGTGATCCATAGTGAGATCAATTGTAAAGTCGCGATCCTTCCAGATTTGTAGTAAGACATCAACAATGTCTTCTTGCTCATGTTTTGTCCTATTTGGATCAAGATGTTCATCAAAGAGTTCCTGATAAAAGATATCAAATTCTTTGAAGTTCATTTTAAGACGACCGAGCAATCCAGATAATCTATCAGCCCAACCCATGGAAGGAAAAAAGTCAGAAATACAAAGGTCGCGACCAGGTCTTGGCTTGACTTTCCTTAAGCAGCCCATGAAATCTGCTTCTTTCAGTTCCTTCATCTTCATACCCCGTTCCCAACCCAACTCAAAAAATTATTGTACTACTAAGAGACATCATTGCATCATTCAAGTTGACAGGTTTAGAAGCAACAGATAATTTGAATATTTTTTTAATCAGGCGAGCAATATCATCTTCTCGGATGGGACGATAGAGTTGAACCCTGTTAGACTTAGAGAGATGAACAACACATATTTTAATGATCTCCCTCCAATAAGCATTATATGGTGAAAAAACCAAATCCGAGCCATTGTAAGATAATATCTGAGGGCCACGTAAAGTAGGCCTACTGCAGAAATCAAGGTCATGGGTTTTCATAACCTCTTTAACCATTTTGGCTGAAGAAACTACGGGGTTGACCTAAATCCAAAACACAAGGTCATGAGAGAGCCATACTTTTGAGAGAGTTTCCAAAGAAAAATACGAGGGGCTGAGTTACGAAGCATCTGCATATGTAAGTGATCAATCAAGGTAAGACCTGGGGGGCTAGGGGGAAGAAGAATATTGCCATTTTTACTATGTTTTAGGAGAATGAAAAGGAAGAAGGAGAGGGCTAGGAGAAAGATCAGCAACATTACCACGATTGTGAATTCGTGATCTTGTACTCTTATCTATTGTGAAAATTGAGAGGATCAAGAATCCTCTTTTATAGACTGATTAGCCAATGTTTGAGACTCAATTTTAATAATCAATTCGTGGATGACATCATATATATAGCCTTCAATGCCACCAATGAATCTACGTAATGTTAGCAGATTTTTTTTCTTTTCGATGAAAAAATTGCTTTCTCTCTGCCTCATAATAACCTCATAATCAGTATGCTTTCGGGGGACAAATAAGTCAAAGGATCAGGATAAGTGTCACGGGTCGAGACTCAAGCTCCGAACTCGCACGGCTTCGGGACCTGGGCATTCATCCTTCCGGCTTCCCGAATCAGCCTTCTTGCCACGGTTTACACCCTTGTGAGGTATTGTCCGCTCTGACCCCCTAGGTCCGTGACATTCTCCCGCACCCAACCTCGTGACGCCCTCGTCATGGAGGCCGGCCACCCTGCCTACCTTCCTCGAGGCGTTCGGCGTGGATCGAACGGTTTAGGGCTGGCTCTGATACCACTTGTCACGGGTCGAGACTCAAGCTCCGAACCCGCACGGCTCCGGGACCCGGGCATTCACCCTTCCGGCTTCCCGAATTAGCCTTTTTGCCACGGTTCACACTCTTGTGAGGTATTGTCCGCTCTGGCCCCTCTGGCCTCACGGTTTTATCCTACAAAAGGCGCCTCACAAGGCGGAGATGATGTGAACCTTTTTATACCCCAGAGACCCTCCTATTATGTTCGATGTGGGATTCAGGACTCCCCCTTAAGTCCGTGACAATAAGGTTGAGCTCATGTGATTCACACAGAGAGAATAGTTTATGCAGACTCCAAAATTGTACATCATTTATCTTTCTAATTAAGGATGTCACATATACATCATTTATTACGACTTCCTTCATCGTACTTGAACGATAGAAGGAGACTCGATGTCTTAATTATGACATTCCTTTAATTATTTTTTAAAAGATTTATATTTGATATATTTTTAGTATATAAATTTTATATAATATTAATAGAACGAATGATGTTATTTTATTAATGAATAAATTTTTTAAAAAATTTATTATATATATATATTTTAAAGATAATATTTATTTATTAATAAAGTGATATTATTTTATTTACTAATAATATATAAAATTTATACATTAATAATGCATCAAATATAAATTTTTTTTTAATAGGTGAAACATACCTTTTTCTTAAATTGCCTTCAAATTTTACTTTATCAATTGAAAAAATTTCTGAAAAAATATGATTGATCTATGCACAAAAATTAATCTAATCTTAGAGGGGAAATTGTATAATACTAGATTTTACTAAGCAAATCTCTTTAATAATATTTGTTATCATTTTCAAGCTTATCATGACAATGTAATTACTAAAGTAATTTTATTATCAAGATAATCTTATTACTCCTAATTTAGAATCATTTTGTTTGGTTAGCGATAATTAATTTATAAGAATTAAACATTACTATATTTAGTATTATTAAAAATTAAATATTATTTTATTTAAAAAAAGAAAATAATGATACATATTATAATAATTACACAAGTTAATGATTTTAATGTTATTTAAAAATAATAATTTATAAAATATAATAATATTTATTTATTTTATAATAAAGTATGATTAAATTCTTAAATTAATGCAAATATTTATTCATTAGGTAAACCAATTTTTATAATATAAATTATGTAAAAAATATTTGAATTAAAAATAAAAATAATTTATTAAAATCATAGTAAAAATATTATATTATACATAAAATATTAAAAAAATAAAATACACAAATTATTTTTATCTTATTACTAATATTAATTTGAAAATATAAACAATTATAATATAAAACGATTACAATTTTAAGAAAAAATAAGTTTTTAATTCATATATTAAATAAATAATATTGAATATTATTAATTTCATATATCATTTTATCTCGACGATAAAAGTTTATCATTTTGTTAGATAAGAATTAGATTATTTTTTAAAACAATAATCTAATTACTCCCATTATCTAAAATCATTGTCACATAAAATTACTAAATGTTTATCAAATATAATACTCTAATCACCATATATAAACAAATTATTATAATTTTTAAAGTAATAATCTCATACTGAACATTACCTTTTTATTATATAATGGAGTGAAAAGGATGAAATCGTCTATCGAACGCCTACAAGTGACATTTTGATTGCAGCTGATTGTATTGCTAGAGCCCAGAGGGAGATCTGGGTGTTCTTTGGATTGCCCTCATCTTCTTCCTTGGTTCATATTCTTAGCAATGGTCTGTCTGCTCTCTTTTCTCATTTTCTGTTTGCTGTGTCCTAAAGCTTTTTGAGGACAAAACTAAAATATTATAGCAACCATATAGGTAATGGCGAGCTTCGATCAACGGATGCGTACGCTATTACTGAGAAACAACAAAGGCCCAAGTCTAATACAAAGTTCATGACCAAGCCCAAAGAAAACTAATGGAATCAGTCATGATTATAAAGCTCTACTATATCCATTATATTTTCTTTGTTCTATTTGATTTTGATTTCTAAGGTCCCACCTCCCAATAAATTCTACTCTTTATATATTAAAAACAGTTTTCTGGCTAATTCCTTTTATTATTTTCTGAAACAAAATATCAAAAAAGATGAATCTGTCCGAACGAGAAGCAGACTATTAAAACATGTCCAACAATGCAAAGCGATGTTAGTGCATGAACATTTTTAAGTTGTCGTATAGTAATGATCTTTGTGGAGCACATTCTGGTTAAGATCCTTTCATGAAGAAAAGCTAGGAGTAAGGAGGGACCATTTCTCACTCAATTTGGCCTCTAAAGTCAAGCATATGAAAGCTGTGAGGAAGCATCAGTAGCTCTCAATTGCACTTCTGACTTTACTCCCAACAGGGCCTTTGTGAATAAGGTTCAAGCTACAAGAGGCCCCATGCAACCAAATGTTGTTTCCAGTCAGGAGAGACACATCATGGAATTCCTCACACAGTGGACCTAAGTTGTCCTGGTCCTTAGGGCCAGCCCAAATTATTAAGCTCAATTATCATTTTTTTTTTCATGAAATAGCAAAACCGTTTAAAAAACAAAAGACAGAATTAAAACTCATGTTCACATGTCTTTTTTTTAAAGTCACTTAACCACTAGACGAAGAGATAAAAGGCAGCTGAAATATCATATTTCAGCAATGATCTGATCGAAAGTATATAAATGTTTTAAGGGTATTAAGATTGTCAAAAACCCATTTTCATTTTAGTACCATAATTGAGAAAAGTTTAGTCTATTTTTACCGCATTATTGGACTTGGTACTTTTTAAAGTTGTCACTCCATAATTGTTAGGTGCTTGACCAGTACTTAATTAGTAATTAACCTAGTCTTTTTTGTGAAATTTAACTAGGATTATTAGGCAATTAATGAATATACCCAACCATGGTTTAGGGCCTTTTCCACCTTTTTAAGCTCTCTAAACGTTGTACTTTTGAAGGTATCCAAAGAGGATGGAGGCCACACCCTTACTTGATTCTTGGTTCGAATTGTCCCTCATTGATGCAAAAGAGTGAATGGGATTGATAATTTTTGCATTGCAAATTGCCTGCCTGATACCTGTATAGATTGCAATAGTTACATAATTGGAAAATGTTGAAAATAATAAACATTTTCATTGAATGAAAATGAAAATAATTGTGACCCTATCTTCTCCTTCCCCATGTGAGAAAGGCTCCACCACGTTACCTCAAAAGCGGACCCGGGAAATGGTAGACAGTCAATGAGCCGTTGTACCTAAAATGCCCCAAGTTGATTGCTGAAATAATTCTCCACCTAGGTGTGCTTCGATTTGGCCTTGTTTGGTTGAGACTCTTTGCTTTTGAATCAGCCCTTCTCCAACTCAGATCACTCGTATTACCAAAAACTTGGATCAAAGAGAAGAAAATGCTGTTTTACTACTAAAAAAAAAATGGCTGTTAAGAGAGGTGGGTGTAATTAATGTCTCCATTGATGGAACCCTATGAGAAAGATTGGAGACCATGCAATGTTAAACAAACATTGACAATAAGTCTTTGAAAATTTAATGGTGCAACAATGACGGTTAGTAAATAGCTTAATATAGTAGCTTAATGTATTCATTTCCATAGTCTTTAAATGATGGATCTATTGTAAATAAAGTTGTGATACAAAATAATTTAAGTAAACAATTTAAGATAATTTTGAATATAGGGGTGTGGTTGGGGGTGAACCAATGATTTGGGATTTGATTTTGTTTGGCATAAATAATGATGGGGTGTAAAGAAACATTCCACAAGCAAACAAAAGAAAAAAGAAAAGAAAAAATTCTAAAAGGGGCAAATGCAAAGCATATAAGATAAGAATTATGCACTTTTACAGCTTGGTTTAGAAAAAGATTAAAAAAAAAAAGAATACCTTACCAAAGATTGATTGTTGAGAAATTTTATAATTAAGGTTTCTTTTTGTTTTTGCAGTTATATATGGTGAAGTTAAGCATCAACGATGAAAAATTATAAGACTTGATTAACCATTCAGCAGCTAACTAAAAAAGAGCATTATTTCTTGGTGGTCTCCCACTTTGACAGATATATCTTCTTCATATGGCTGTGGCATCCCACTTGCCGCAGCCAAACATGGCATATGCGATCCTCAATACGATGCAGGACAGCGTGTGCTCATACGTGTCGTCCTGGCTTATCTGCCACCTGGCAATGGAGACGAAAGAGCTTTCTTTTGTTGGAGTCAACAGCCTCCGTTGCTTGTTGGAAGACACCGTTTTTAGTTTATTCCTAGTCTGAAACATGAATACCGAATACTCCCACCATACCCACCCAACACCTTATCTACTTATCTTTGATTCTTTTCCCATTTTTAACCTTTCTATTTTTTTTTTAGGGGATAGGGATGATTCGGCACATTATCTTTGTGGGTTAAAACAATAAGTGAACTTTTTTTTTTTTTGTAAATTTTGATGGAAATAATTGAATGAAAAATAGTTTAATAAATATTTATTTTATTGTATCGATTTTCCTTTTCACTGAGACCAAGTCCGAGTTTTTTTATTCATAAAGTCGCTGTTAAACATTAAATGTATTAAGAAATTATGGGTAAAGATGTATAGGCTAGGATGTTAGATCACATGGCTCCATAATTGGGGCTATTCTCTTGATCTCATACTAACTTCTTTGGATATGGTTCAATTACGAATTGAATATATATATATATATATGAATTGAGCAAAGAGCTCTAAATGTGGTGATGCGGATGTTTATAGGTTGAGAAAAAATCCCAACACCGCCATTTATTGATGTGTACATTTTCAATGAAATTGTAATTTACATAGTTTTTAAATTATGTTAGTTTGATTTGTCGGTAGACAGCTGAAAATAATATAACAATTAAGATTTTACTTAGTTAATATTTTATTATTTATTGTTTTATTTTTATATCATTTGTAATGCAAAATGAAATTCATTGAAAGGAGAGCATCTGATCTAATTATATTATTTCATATAAAATTAATTTAATATTTACCTTCTATGTACCTTACAAGTAATCAAATTACCAAAATTAATTAAAAGTACCATGAAAACTAACATTTTTATTTTCTATAAATTTATATTGGTGAAGTTTGGACGTTGATGCCTTGTATCAACAAACGAATTATGATGAGAGATAAAATTAAGTTCTATTTAAATGGTTGATGCGATGAACTTTTAATCATGTTATTACGAGACTAATTTTTTAAAATTTTAATTTTAAAATAAAATGATAAAAATCGAGCCCTTTAAATAAAGTATTAAGAAGAAACATGGAAAGCAACCTTTCAATGCCAAAATGTCAAATGAGTAATCAAATCACAAAATCAGAAAAAAAAAAAAAAACATAAGTTCCGTCAAATCTTAATCATTTTCACTACCAAAATTAACAATAAGATTAACAAACTAATTCTATGATTTAAGGATTATGTAATAAAAATTTCACCATTATACTTTAACAAAACTGGCATGTGGAAAAAGTGTTTTATTTTGGTCAAGTCAAGTAATTGGAGCGACGGGATTAGCACGAAATTTACTGCGTAAATGAACCGTAACTACTCGAGAGTCTCGTGACAAACGCCTGGATAAGATATTTATTCTTTAATATTTATAATTTATTCACAACAACAAAAAAAAAAAAAAACAATGGAGAAATTATTTTACTAAACAAAAATAAAGTGTGGAGATCTGACAGCTTTTTTATTGGTTTCTCTCAACGGACAGAGCAGACAGTGAGAGAGAAATGCAACGCAACGGAACTAATGATAAGGGGCGGATTCCAACATAAAGAAGTAACTAGATTTAAGGATTGTGTTTGAGGTCCGTGTTTCTTTTTTCTTTGTTGCAATTTCCAACACCAAACCACACATCACATATTAGACTGTCTTGTCTTTCACAGTCGCTGGAGTTGAGAGTGAGCGAGAGAAGAAAGAAAAAAGCAAAGTCAGAAAAAACAGATTAAGCAAAAAAAAAAAAACAAACATGGGAAGATCCACTTCATGTTTCAAAATCATTACTTGCGGCAGCGATTCTGCTGACAAAGACGACGCTTTTGATGTTCCTGAGGCATGTCCTTTTTCTGTTTTTACTTGCATTTGATGTGTTAGTTACTTTATTCAAAGTTTCCGTTTAAAACAGCCAGTTCTGTGCTTTTTGTTTTTGTTTATCTTGTTTGATTTGTGGATTTGCTTGAAGAATCGGAGTTTCGAAATTTGACATACTCCACTACTTCAAGATCTAAGAAATCTTGGCTTTACATTTATATCTTCAATTTGTAAATGCAGTTGTTTTTAAGTTACAGGTTTCAAATCTAGCAAGGTTTAAATTTTGTTATCCATTAACTGGATTTTTCAGATATGCAAGATCGTAAGGTGTTATGATGATAGATTTATCTACTTTCTTTATCTGATTGATTTAATTATTACTGATGCCATTGGAAATTGGAAATGGCTGACAAATTTCAATTTCGGAAACTTATAGTGTAAAATTGTGTTTACAGAGGATATTTGAGGTTATTCCTGTTTTGTATTTTCATTTGTTTGGTAGATATAGTGGTCCATCTTTTATGTCTTAGACAGATGACAGTTCTTTTGTACTAATATGCCCTTGTTGGAACTCAATAGGCAATAGCCCGCAACCAATTTCAATTGAATATGGTATTTACAAGCTGAATAAAGCAATACGTTCAGGGCTAGAATTTAAAGTCGAGCATTTTAATTCATCTAAAATAGGGCAATTATTCTTTTTATATCTCTCTTTATTTCTCTGCCTTTTGAACTGAGTTATGCTGTTTAAATTTCACTTCAGAGCAAGAGATCAAGTGATAAAAAAGGATGGAGTTTCCGAAAGAGATCTGAACGGCATCGGGTGCTTAGCAACACTGTGATACAAGAAGCTACTTCTGGGCTTAAGGAAAGTCCAGATTCTGCTGGTTTTAATTTTCAACAGCCAGATGTTTCCGTTGCTCCTGAGAAAGCCTCTACCATCCAATACACTGAAGAGAAATCTCAGTTGCTGACACAGAAAGAGTACATTGAAGAAAAATCTAAGTTGGTGGCACCAAAAGAGCATGCTGAAGAAAAATCTGTGTCGCTGACGCCAATAGAATGCGCTGAAGAAAAATCTCAGCCGCCAACACCAAAAGAATACACTGAAGAAAAATCTCATTTGTCAACTCCAGAGGACTCAAAAGTGCCTGAACCTGTTGCTGCCACTACAATGGAGGCTGAAGATGACATCAACCTGGATGAATCCGTTGTTGTTATCATCCAGACTGCTATCAGAGGCTTCTTGGTACAATTTCTTTCTCAATGTGAATTTATAACGTACCAATTGGTAACTTTTCTTACTTTTTATTTTATGGTCTCATTTGCAGGCACAGAAGGAGCTAGGAAAGCTAAAGAATTTAGTAAAGTTGCAGGCTGCTGTACGTGGGCACTTAGTTCGAAGGCATGCTGTGGGGACCTTAAGATGCGTTCAAGCCATTGTCAAAATGCAAGTTCTTGTTCGTGCACGTCTTGCTCGTCCATCTCAAGAAGGGTCTTATACCCAAAAGAAGCTGGATGGCAAGCACCATAAATACAATCAAAGTTTGGTAATTTTTTCAGCTCACATCAATAATTAGGAGTCACAAGACTGTTTTCCTTGTATGTCCTGGTTCATATTTCATTAATAGGTGGCATGCTAGCTTCCACTTTCAAGAAACCCTTCTTTATTATTACAACTTACCTTGAATTCTTTGAATCTGTCACTATGTTTTCTTTATTGATCCATGTCCTGTGTCTTTGGTGGCATTAGCATTTAGGCTTAATTCGTTTACTTTATACAGCTTCTTTCTAGTTCAAAAAGGGTGTAGGGTAGTGCTGCTTAGATGGCTGCTAATAATTAAGAGAACATTCTTTGAGCATGTTTTGTTTGCAAGCATGAAGGTTGAAAGTAATCCTTAAAAGACCTATGGTAATACTGCTACCCACCTGGCAAAAATCTAATTTTAAACAAGGGCTTGTTGAGAGTGAGTTCTGTCTGTAATTTGCATGATCTTACCATTCAGTTACCGTTTCAGAGAGAGATGCAATTATCATATAGGATTTTGTTTACTTTCTGACCAGCTTTGCAAGACATTCGGAAATTATGGGCTAATGGTCCTACAGCCCATGATATTTTCAGCAATATCACATAGAATGATAGAAATATATAATGCACAATATCACCCAATCCTTTTGATTAGCAGGGCTATTGTGGTCCTAATGGAGAAAGTTTTGCACAATGTGATACTTTCAATAATTACTATCCTTAGATAATTTTACCCATTATTCTTTCTTTTATTCCTGAAGCAGGGAAGCTCAGCAACAAAACAAAACACAACTTACACTTCCATAGAGAAGTTGCTTAGCAATAGGTTTGCACGTCAGGTATGTTAAGTTGACATTCTCTAGCATCATGTATCTTAACTATTTTCTGGAAGCTGTCTCTCAAACTATGTCTACCCAAAAATACTCAGAATTTGCTTTGATTGCAGCTGATGGATTCAAAACCCAAGACCCAACCTATACTCATCAAGTGTGATCCATCAAAACCAAATTCTGCTTGGAGCTGGTTGGAGAGGTGGATGTTTGTGTCAACAACTGAAAAGGCATCAACAGCAGAGTTACCTTGTGAACAACCAGAAAGAGAGAAAAGTGACAATTGTGACTCCTCTCTTGATGCTACAGCTCCTTCTGAAGCTAGTTCTGAGTCAAATGAACCAAAGTCTGATATAAGGGAGATATTGGTTTCATCAGAGAGTGAAGAGAATCTGATCACCTATGACGCGGCGAACTTTAAGTTTGAGGCATGCCAACCAACTTCTTCTGTAACAGATGATTTGGAGCAAACCCGGATCGACAACGTGAGTACATCTGACCTGAAACAGATCCCACATGAGATAAACTCTCAAGATCAAACAATGCAAACAGATGCTCATTCTCAAACGGAGGTCAGTTGTCTTTCTCACAAGCCTGAAATAGAGAGTGAACAACCCAAACGTTCTACAAAAAGATTTACTTCTGACCAACTGGAAGCCGAGGCAAAGAAATTTGTAATTGGATCAAGAAAGGCAAGTAATCCTGCATTTATTGCTGCACAATCAAAATTTGAGGAGTTGAGTTCAACAGCCATTTCAAGAGGATCAATAGATTCATCCCACCAAAATGTTGCAGTTGAATCGAACATGGATAATGTGTCATGTGCGTCAGATATGATAAGCCGGTCAATGGAGCCAAGCATCATAGAAAATCCACTCAATAATTGGAGGGTTCAATATGGTGGCTCTGAATGTGGCACTGAACTTTCTGTTACTTCCACACTAGATTCACCTGATATATCTGAAGTTGGAACCTTAGAATATGAAAATGGAGCCAAAGTTTCCGAGCTAGAAAATTGCAGCCCTAATGGTACTAAGGATTTGGATGTTAAAGAAAATGACAGAATTGCAACCCCAGTGCCTGATTCTTCTTTATCTGTTGCTGATCAGCCTGAGAAATTTGATGATGCTAAAGGTGAATCAGCGAATTTAATTGTTGTAAACTCCCCCCAAGTAGAGCAGGAGCAGCCGAAAAGCCCATCTGATCTGCAGAGAGAACGCTACACTGAGACAGGCAATCAGGCAAACAGGTCATCCCCAGAAGCCTCTCCTAGGAGCCATATGACTGTTCCAGAATCCCAAGGAACCCCTTCCAGTCAGGTATCGGTGAAAGCTAAAACGGAAAAAAACAAGAGCGGTCAAAAGCGCAAGTCCTTGTCTGCTGCTAAGGGTTCTCCATCAACTCCAGCTCATGATAGTGGTGCGAGAAGTAGTATGGAACAATTGCCCAAAGATCAGAAAAATGGGAAGAGACGCAACTCCTTTGGTTCAACAAGACCTGAGAACATTGATGAGGAGCCAAGAGATAGTAACAGTAGCAATTCTCTTCCCCATTTCATGCAAGCCACGGAATCTGCAAGAGCTAAGGTTAATAATAATAACTCACCAAGATCAAGTCCAGATGTGCAAGACAGAGACATTTATATCAAGAAGAGACATTCCTTACCTGGTGCTAATGGGAGGCAGGGTTCTCCAAGAATCCAGCGATCAATTACTCAACCACAGCAGGGTGCAAAAGGAAATGGTACCAATCCTCTTAGTGGTATGTTCTAAACCTTATTATTTTATTATAATCTTAAATGTTAACCTTGCTAATGTCTGGTCAGTATCGATTTTTGCCAGCTTAAAAGCACATTACATTCCTGACATTCATCAATTTTTTTATAAAGGATATTGTACTTTTTATACTAGAAGTTGAGCTTCTCAGTAGTTGATCTTTATAAATATTCAAGCAAACCGGATGACCTCTATTTGCTAGCAATGCTTTTTGTTGAACTTTTTAAGACATGAAGGTCTTTACTTGTTACCCTTTGTTGGTACACTTGTCTTCATCAAGTAATCCTTGTAGTTAGTGAAACTTATTCATATTGCTTATTTAGCAACCTTTATACCGTCATGACATGCTGCCTTACGGCAATTTTTGTGGGTTAGAAAGGATTGGGTGCCTTTAGGTTTCTGTTCTGGTTGTTTGTTGATAGGAAATAGAGGTTTTTGCATTAATGCCATGGTGCTTGACTGCTTGAATCCTATTTGTTTCAGAGAGAAGATGGCTACGGTGAAGGGTTACTCGGAACAACCATACGCCACGGTACCATGGTATTCAACCTCTCAGATTGGAAGTGGAGCTGATTGTTGGTCTTGCTATATAGTTTTATGTCTCAACATTTCATCGCTTCAGTTGATTCATGCATTGTCATCTGAAGTTTGGCAAGGGAGGAGATATATATAGAATGGAGTAAAAATTTTCTTGTATATTACTAGTACCAAAACCATTAATATTATTATTGTTATTATTATATTTTTTTCTGAACTTTCTTCTTGGGAGATACGCTCGTGTATTTTTGTTCATCTGTCTTTGGTGTGATATTATTCATGTTTGCCACTGCATGTTTTAGGATGTCTGTTCGGGGTTTGAGAAACAACGACAGCAAAAGTGGGAGCTTTAGAAAGACCTTTGATCACACTTTTCGTGTAATAACTCAGGCCAATCTCTGTTGTTTCATTGGCCACAACTACCATGGCTAATTTTTATTTTTTCGGTTTCAGTTCCATTGATTAATTTTATAAATACGTTTCACTATTAATTTTTTTTATTTCTAGAATTTCTCATTGTTGCTCGGCTACAAACAAAAGTTTATGTTTTGGTAACCGGAAAACCATGTAATCATCATTTATGCATGGAAAAATCAACCTTTTGGTTATAAAATCAGGCAAATCTCCATTAGTTCAAGCATTGAACTCACAAAAGCGCGTGAAACTCAGCATTGATTGTTCCAGAAGATTATCTTTCCACTTTTGTCCATGCTTCTTTTGGACCCAAATGTGAAGTGAGGTCCTCGAATTTCGTGAAATTTTAGTGTTTTGGACCAAGAGGCCCAAAATAAGAAAACAATGGACCTTAGGCATCGGCCCTTAAAGCCCAATCAAAATAAATCAGAAGCCACGTGGAAGAATTTTGCTGACATATATGGTGAGCGTAGAGTTATTGCGTGTTGACCGTCCCAAAACTGCGACTTTTTTCATTAACTTACTGTCCTTTCATCGTTTAACTCAAAAATAAAAAACGCCAAAACAAAAAGAAAACAGAGAAAAAGGAAAGAAATAAAAACTGCGGTAGAATCTCAACCCTTACATTTACAGCGCGTGTATTCAACGTCATAATCTCAATCATTCAAAAGATTGCGTGCGCGAGCGCTCACTCAACAGGTTCCCATTAGTACAGAACAAAAGCCTAAAAAGAAAAGAAAAAAGAAAAAGATATTTAAAAGAGAAATAAGGAAAACAAAATCTGATAGAAAAACTGCAAGGCAAAAAAACCAGAGGATCTAGGGTTCCCTCGGATCTCTCTGTTTCGAAAAGATTAGGTAATTATATATAGATTTATAGGTGTTTTTAATGGATTAGTTACTTGTTTATTTTCTAATTAGGGTTTTCGAAATCGGTAAGTTGATTTAACGGCCGAGACTCTTTTGTTTTTTGGGACAGTAGTGTTGGAGTTAGGGTTTTAATCGATCGAACCCTAAAATCGGTGATTTTGGGAATCAGACTTTAACAAATTTACGGAGAATCGAAGCTGGAAAAAGGAGGATTTTGGAGAGATTTATTTTAATATACTATAGTATTTTTGCGATCTGTAAAAATGCGAGGAGTGCACAAATCGAAAAGGGTTACTTGGGCACCGGATGTTAACCTTTGTCAGGTAAAAATTGCAATTTTACGTTCCAAATTTCTAAATTTTGAGCTACGTTTCAAGTGAAATAGAGAAATGAAAAAAAAAAAAAAATAGAACAAGGAAAATGGCGGAGATATTAAGTTAAATGGACCAAAAATTTTGGGAAATGAAGCTATGTTACCCTTCTTGTTATGCTGTTTTTGGGGGTTTTTTTATAGTCTCTTTATCGGTTACTCTGTGTCTTGAATTGCGTTTGAACCTTTCTGGTGGTTAATTTAGTTTCATTTTTAGTATTCTTGTGAATCATGATTCAGAATATTTATCATTTTGGTGATGGCGTTGTTATATAAAACTTTTTAGGGTATGAAATGATTTTTTTTTCTTTTTTCTTTTTCAGTAGTATTTATGGCTAATTTAGTTTTTGGAAATGTTTTTATAAGAATATATCAGTCAATAGAGTTTGGAAGTTTGTCATGCTAGTTAGCCACAGAATATGAGAGAATGAGAATGTTAAAATACTTTGGCTTTTAGATTATTGAAATATGCCTATGAAGATAAGAATATGCCTCTGATTAGCATCCCTGGCTTGTCAATTCATGATGCTTTATTTCATATCAATGCATTGCTTTCATATAATGTTCATCTAAGCAGAACTCAATAACACATAACGAGAGTACCACAGTAAAATCTTCATGGAGTTTGATTAGAGTATGCACAATAAGTTAATGAATGCTTGTTATATTGTATTAGTTATGAAGTTTCAACTTTATATTGTCATTTGTAGTTATCACTTATCAGAAAAAATTCGAATTTGTGGTTTGTGTCCTTTTTCAATTTTACCCATACCCTTTGCATGTAGAATACTGTCTTTCCAAGGTCCTTAAGTATTTTGCTTTTGTCCTCAGTCCTAATCGAATTGAAAGAATCTTCATTTTCCTTTGGAGAAGTTCCAATTTTAGTATCTCTAATTCATAGATGTATGAGGTTCTTTACAAATTGAAAGTGCATGCATCTATATAGCCACCACAGGTTGATAAAGCGTGTTTTTCTTGTCTCATCCTAAGACCTTCTATTGAAAATCTGAACTGATTTGAAATGAACTTTTGCTCTAGTTTGATGTGAGATTTCAGAAAATGTCCTTTGCAAATGGTCTTTTTGACTAAAAAGGAGCAATCCAGTAAGTTGCTGTCGAGCTAGTAAGAAAGAAGGTCCAACTTTGCTCTCTAACGAGTCAAGTAGTGAGAGTGAAAAAATCAGTTTTTCCTCGATAGATAGGCTGAGTTCACCTCACAACATGACAAATATCTGATCTACTGTCTTGTCTCAGCCTTACAGCAGAAATACCCATTAATATGTTGGTTGGTAACATATACCTAATTCTAAAAGACTTGGTTAGATGCTCTTGCATAGTATCTAGTTCATGACAACTGGTTGTTGCGGCCATCTTAAGTCATATATCTGACCATCAAGGAGCAAAACTTCTTCCATGCCTCATTTTACATAGTTTATAGTTTGCTTATACAGATGGTCCCTATTATAGTTTGCTTATACAGATGGTCCCTATTATCTATTTCCAACCATATGGTATTTTGCCGGGGACTAAACTTAGTTGAGTAGCTAATGCTAGATTTTATGGTGGCCCCATCAGTAACGTATTAGGCAAAGTTTACCAGGCTAGGCATCTGAAGTTTGCCTCGAGATTTTCCTAGTCTCAGTTGATTCTTAGTGAGAGATCAAAGATTTTTGATAACACAGAGAGAAATGACAGATTAGTTGGCACATAGAAGCATCATAGAATGCAGTAGTTTAGCTTGTCTGTACTTCCATTTTGTTGTTAATAAAAAGTTTAAATATGTATATATATTTATATAGTGTGAGAAAGTTTTTGAAAAAAAATCCCTGTTTATGCAAACTCTCTTTAGTTCAGTTGCTAGAGGGTGTTTTGCAATAAAATGATGATTGAGCATTTTACAACCCTATTTCATTGAAGATCATAAACAGAAAATATAAATGCTTCTCCTTTTAACAGATAAGGCTGTTTCTATCAGAGGAATCACCTTCACAAGTTGGGTTGGGTGCTCAAGATCATCTCCAAGCAAAAACCTCTTCAGTACCTCATTTAAATGGGGCAGCTGTGGATGACTTTCTGCCTCCTGGCTTTGAAGGAGCTCATTCTACAAATCATCTGCAATTTAACTTGTCGGAAATCCCCGTGATTAAATGGAGATGTCCTCTCAAAGTAAGTAACAGTCTGAAGATTTCTTTTGTCGCCATTTTCATATGAGTTTGATTTATAAGTATTGCTCTCAGCATTTCCGTGAAAGCTGAATTTGCATTGTCACAGTTTGTATTGGACTTGAATTGGCAAGTAGTTGCCGGAGAGGAAAGTAAAGAGGTGGAGATTCAAAATCAGAGAGAAGTGAGAGTGCTTGAAGCTGTTTATCCCCGCCCATCTGCAATTCCTGAAAAGTATAATGCTTTTCTTTTTCCATTTTTGAGGGGAGGGTTGAGGGTTTCTAAAAACTGCTTTTCTTGGCTTTTACTTTCGCATGAGCCTAAATTTTCTTCTCCTTGTGCAGCCCTACGGTTTCAGCAGACATAGCAAACTGTCACTATGATGATCAACAAACTCCCCCAATACCCATAACTCCTATTGAAGATGAGGATCCAGCAAGTGAAACACCATCTGACGTCTTAGCACCATTCATTGCCCCCATTAGTTCACAGCACCAGTTGTTTTCTCCTGTTATTTTACCGCCTCAGCATTGCAGTATGCCAAGTGATTCAAGTGCTTCAGTCAATGAGAAACCAGCAGCTGGAATGGTCCTTAATGTTGAACCCGGTGTAGCAGCTGCTGCATCTGCTGCCCTTACAGCAATTAATCAAAGCAATGAACATGGAAACATGATTGATCCTGACTTACTCGTCAAAATTCTCAGCAACCCGAAATTGATTGAGAAATTAGTTACAGATTATGGAGCGGCTTCAGGTGCACAAAACTTACCTAAATCGACATCCCCCTTGGTACGTTCTTCTGACTCACCTCCACCTGTAAATCTATCCGAACCATCTCTTGCCCACATCAACAGAACAGAAAATGGCACGCCATCCCTAGCAGCTACTTCTAGTGGAGCGTTTTATGCTCAGCCAAATGGGATTGGAGTTGGACCCCCAAATAAACAGGGTCCTGTTACCATTATCCGTCCAGTTTCGTCCTCACCTGCTGTCGGGCCTCCTCAGAAGAAAGATGTAAACTATTACAAGAGCTTGATTCAGCAGCATGGAGGAGAAAGACAAGGACCAGCTCAGAAGTTCAATAGCCGATACAATCAACAGTTAAGACCAAACCAAGAACTAATAAATAACCCCAAATCAAGAGATTCGAAGCCAAGGATAATGAAGCCTTGTATGTACTTTAACAGTTCCAGGGGATGCAGGAATGGAGCCAATTGTGCGTACCAACATGATACACCCTCCCAGAACAGGGGCAATAACGTTTCGGACTCACCGAATCCAAAGAGAATGAAAATGGATAGAGAAATAAGCAGTTAGAGAGCACGTAAGCCTTTTCACACGGAAAAAGCCTACTGTAGCTCTACCTTTTATTTCTACACTGGCTTGGGTTTTATTTTTTTGGCAAATAGCCAAATAGTGTAATTCTTGTTCTCATTCTCATGCAGCTAGATTTAAGATTTAAGTTGTGGGCGAGAGAGCCTTGATAATCACAATCAATTGCGGATTTAAGAGAGCATTTTTTGTTTCCATTTTCCTTCTTCCTTTATCCAATAACCATATTACAATGACTACTTGAAAGTTTATATGTCGTGGTGGTATTTAATATGCATTTAAGCTTGGAAAGAAGGAACAATTAAGGTCAAGTCGATTAATTTATTGATAAATAATAAAGTTTTAGTCGTAATCTATTGGCAGCATAATGAAATTTTAATTTATAAAGCCTGACTTTGTTTCTCCGCTATACGAAAGAAGGCCGACCTCAAAAGCCCAATTATATATATGTTAGGTAATTGACACAGATTGCCTAATCATTTTCTTTATAACTGAATTAGTACTTTAAACTTTTTAAAAAAAGAGCCTTCAACGTTTCGACCAATCCTCTAAAGAGTGAACAAACAATCCAACTCCGATTCTGTAATTGCGAAGACAAGGAAGGAGATGTTGAAGTTTCTATCGAAAGTACGGATCGAGTTCAATGCTTTGGACCCACGCATAGCTTCATGCATGGAGTTCTTAGCCCAGTGCAACGCTCGCAAAGCCAAAGAATCGAATCCCGCGTGCCAGCTTCAGGTCAAGCGCCGCACCGACGATCACCCGCCCCAAATTACCGTTACTTTTGTCAACGGAGTGGAAGAAGTTTTCGATGCCACATCGACTCCTGCACAGACCATAAGGAACATGATCCTCGAAAAAGGTCAGCTCCTTGAGACCGAGCAAATGTTCCGTGAAGCTGGCGAGAAGTGGCCCGTTATTATACCCGAGGAGGAGCTTCACCAATCGTTTCCTGGAACCAAGGTTTGAGCATTTCTTAATTTTATGATTTCTGGGTCGGTTTCCAATTGTTGATTCTTTATGTTTTGCTGTAGAGGCATTTTGTCGAATAATTGGTGTGTTTGTGTGGGTTATCAAATTCTCATAAAATGTGGTCTGGGTTTGATCATTATTTGCTGTATTAGCATCCTGCTTACTCAAAATGATTGGCTAAGGGATATCAACGGGATGATGAATAGTTATTCTTAGTATTTGTCTTTTCAAATTTTAATTTATAGTACCTTCTGCTCCTGTTAATGAGTATTGATGGTATCCAAGAAAGAGGCACCATCTATTGTTGTAACCTCAACCTATTAAGAAAGGGATTTGGAAAGGGCCGCAGCTGCATCGACGACGGTACTGAGACTTGGAAGGCCTGCTCCTTCCAGCAAGGGAAGGGGGGGCAGACGTTCAAGAAGTAGTGAAATCAGATCTCACCTACCTTATCCGGTCTGATGTCTTTGAGAGCATTGAGGAAAAAGCACAACACGCCAATGAAAAGAGAAACTAGCTCATCTATACGATTAATACTAACTACATTTTTCTTCTTATATGCTTTATTCCGGCAAATTAAAGTGAGAAAAATTCTGTTTCAAGATTCCTAAAATGATTGCTACAATGCTATTGTTTTGTTTTGTAGCATGTCCAAGTATATACTACTACCATTGTCTATATACTCATTGTCATGTTTTTTTTTTTTTTTTCCTTTTTCTTCAGCCAAGGAAAGCAGAAGAGAAGAAGCAATGACTCCAATCTGTCTGACTTCAGCCATTTTACCGAGTGTCACTTTGGAACTTTGGAAGATCATCAAATCTTCCATTGTATGTTGGGAAAGTACCTTACATGAATATTTTGAAGCCTGATTTATGCCGCTAGAGTGTATCATTTTCTTATTCTTCCTAATGTTGGGTGTATCCAGTTACTTCAATTGAACTCTCTCTCTATGAGTTACTTGTTAGACTCTAATTTGAGTACTTTGATTTCATCTATTTCTTGTCATGGGAAACCCTTTTTGCTGGATCTCGCTGGAGTGATCTACAAATAATAGCAGAGTTTGCTTTGGTAGGACATTTTCTGCTAATGAAATGAATAAACAGTGTAGGCTCTATGCACACTATTGCATAGCAAAATGGAATAAACAGGCAGCAAAGCAGTAAAAACTATATTTCTCAAATTTTTATGCAGCCAATGTACGTCAGAAAAAGAAATTGTTTTCTGAATTTACTCATCTCTTCCAAATGGTTACAAATACGCTACACAGAGTAATGGCAGGAGAATATTATTAAAACAAGAATAGGATAATGATGGTTGCTCTTTGTGTTCAATTGCTCAGCGATCTTCTCGCTGAACACTGTTGGGATCAGCCATCATATCCATCATCATCTTCTCAGGTGAATCATCCCAATTTGCAAATGTTTTTAAGTCAACCTGCACAGAGACAGACTCCGTCTTAAGCCTCAACAGTTCTCATGCATTATGCGACATCAATTTTACAAAAGCAAAGGGTTTGTAAATGCCTTAATCTTAAATGTTATGTTACCTTGCGTCTTTGCTCAGTGAAAAGTTCTTCTCTTTTCTTGTATGAATTCTGGACTTCCTTTGCAGTTCTACCACCAAGTCCCCAAACTTCCACTTCTGATATTGAAGCTTCGACAGCGAGGAATCCCTGCAAGAAACCATTCCATATTTTAGTAGTCAGCCTTTTAGGGCACTTGAGGCAGCAAGTAAAAGGGTTTTTAGTATTACCATGTTGAAAAATATAGCAGTTTAAAATAGTTACAATCCTCATGAGGCTTAGGGTTCAAAGAGACAAGAAACCACCAGTGGTATGAAATAAATACCGTAGCATTAACTAAAGCCTTAGGGAATTTTGCATTATTATGAGATTATCAACCTTGCCATCATAAATTCACTGTACCTGAATTGGGATAAGGGAGCCAGGTTGGTAAGTTTTATCCATTGCATGATGGCGAACTGTAACCTTAGCAAAATCTTCATCGATAAATATCCTCTCATTTGTAATATTTCCTCCAAATGCAATTCCCACAGGCTTTGGATGTGATTCATAAACTTTGCCAGTTGGGTGCAAATGGCTGTACACAAAATTCTTCTCTTTCCCTGTTAATGATTTTTTTTAGTAATTAGTTTCACTATGTCATCAACCACAAAAATACCTGAGCGATATTTGACTTTGGCTAGGTAAGGGAGGATCTCCTCAGTGCGCCCCCCTCCCCATGCCCCTATCCGACCCTCCAGGAGGAGTAAAAGAAAAAGGAAAAGAACAAAGATTGCCACATATCCTCTTGTTTGACTACATACCTGAAGGTGAAAATACATGGAAGATTGGACTTATAGCATATAGGTTCCCCGAGCTTCCATAGAATTTATCCCTATTCTCAAAACCCTGCTGGGTAAGTGCCCCTATGATCCATTTCTTGGTTTTGCTATTATCCTGATGGACATCTTCGGAATTTGCAGAAATAAGTATAAGTAACGGACCATGATAACCTTCAACATTTGACCAGAATCTGTTTAAGCCCTTCCCATGAGCAGATGACCTAGAAAGTTGCAAAAAATCACACAAACATATGAAAACACAGGCCACAAAAACACACACAGAAAAGACGCAGTCTCTCTTGAAAAGATTACTAAGAGCATTGATATTTTAAGCAGTACAACCTTCAAGAAGATAAATCACAATATCATTAAAGGGGGAATGACAAACCGATAAAGAAGTTTTTCATCTGTTCCAATAAGATCACCAGCTAAGCATGCCTTCAAAATTTCTTCACTAATGTTGTTTGTAGATCCAAGGAAAATCGCCCATGCCCTTCCATGTGTTAAAAGTAAAGCTTGAGATGCTGTCGATGAAATATCTCCTGAAATGGATTGTGAAGATCCTGACTCATCCTGCAATCCATCAAGAAAAGTATCTAACCAGTGAATTTTTACAATCAGATCAACTGATTTTCGCATAATAAAAACACATCAAAATGAAAAAGAAAATATATACTAGATGTCAGGTAAACACATATGCAAGCAGACACCAATCAACAGAATAAGGGAAATTGGGGATAGACAAATATAAAAAGCCAATAATTTTGTTCAAGTCTTACAAAAAATTGAAATACACCTCTGCAGTAACTGAGCTTTGAAGTCTTCCATGAACAAACTGAGTCAAGCAATCTGAAAGGGTCGGTGCCGTCGTTAAAGCCCAAGCAAGAAACTTTCCAACAGGAAGCTGAACATGCAAGCCTAATATATCACAATCCCACAGATCCAAGCTACTATTAACTTCAGCACACGAAACAACCGCAGACAACACCAAATGATTGATATCAGGCAGGAAAAGTTTTCCTTTCCTTTCAGAAAATTTCCAAGTCCTGACATTCCACAACATAGACCAACACATCCAAAGAAGCAGAAGCACATCAGAGGGTAGTAAAGACCCATTTATCTTACAATCAGCATCATTCGATTCGAACTCCAATTTCGAAGAAAGGCCTAATTTTTCCAATGCCATAGCAAATATTCTCAACAATATATTGAGTGACATTGATGTAGACATCCTCCCACAGGACTTAACATAACCTCTAAGAAATCCCAACCAGTTTATGCCTCCTTTTTCAGACATGAAAAATAAATCTACTATTGTTGTTCCTAAGTGATCCAACAACCTTGGAAAAGACTCTGGCTTTTGTGGTGATTCGTAAACTGGGTCCTCGTAACTTAAATAAAAACATTGCTGGAATCATGTAAGAAGGAAATTAAAAAAAAAGGGAAATTATAAACTAAGTGATTGAATGAAATTAATAGCAACAGTTTGAGTAAGTCGAATTACCTGAAGGGATTGGATGGAAATTGTGTTTGTTTGAGGATCGGAGAGCTTTGAGAAGGATTTGCGAAGCAAAGGAAGAGTTCCCGTGGAAGCTACGAGGCTTTCTAACTCTCGTTGTTCAGGCGACACCGTCTGTTCCGTCGAAGATGATGCTCCCATTGTTGCAAAAACGAAAAAAGAAAAATCTGCAATTCAAGTTTCAGATTTTTTTTTCAAGAACCATTATTACCTTCAAATAACTGAAAAAGAATCACCTAAAACGCATCGTATACTGGAGTGGTGATTTTAAACGAAACGTTTCACTGTTCCTTCACATATCTTTGCTTGGACTGACAAAACGATGTCGTTTTTTTTTTCTGTTTTCGTATAGCTAAAACGCTTATGTATTTTACATAAAATTTATGTATTATAATATAAAAATATAAAATATAATTTTTTAACTTTATTAAATTTATAAATAATTTTTAAAATTTTTAAAATATATTATTTTTATATTCGTATTATATTTTAAATTAATAAGTTATATACGAATTTACCGAAAGATTCGAGTACATGGCAAAAACTTGGTGAGAAGCTTTTACTCACCATTTGTCTGGTTCAATGAAAAAAAAGATATCTACCCATGAACGGCTTCAGCTTATTGGCGATTGGGTCCTCAACTTGATAATCACAAAACAATTTTTCTTCTTTACCCAAATCTCGCAGCTCGCCATATCACTCATCCTCGTTCTGATAACACGGAAAACGATAAACTTGTACGAGCAGCTGTTAACAAAGGATTGCATCGATTCATCACAAAGAAAACTACTATCCATGATGAACAAGTGATGAGTACTAAGCCTTGCGAGGTACAACTTTCTACTGATATTTACAATATTATTATGTTGAAAAATGTATGTAAATTTAATGATGGATATTTAACGTTCTTATCAATTAAACTGACATTCGGTATCTTAAAAAGAATTCAATTTACATAAATTATAATATAAAGATTAAATCTTAAAGTTTGTCTAAACATAACAAATACGAAGATTAATTGCATAATTTGACGAATTATTTATATTTCTAACATTGTGGCAGGTGTATCAAAAATATTCCTAGAAATGCTAGGAGAACACCCTGCATCAAAGCTACAAGATATTTGTCAAAAGAACAAGTTGGATTTACATATGGTGAAAGAGTCATGGAAGACTACTTACCATCTTAAAAGGGATATAGCAGTTAACAAAGCAGCTATGGAACCTGTGATGATGGACTTGGGAATTGATTATAAGAATGCAAGAGATCAGAAAGATGAAGGTGAGAGTGATGATATTCCTAATTAAATAGTTCTTAGTTCATCTTTGAAACACCGTCGTATTTGCCCTAATAATCTGTGCTTGTGTAAGTAGTTGTGAGCTTTGACGTTACGTTGATGAGTGGGGTAGACATAAACAGAAATCATCTTTAACCAACTGATCATGGCGTTCCTTACCATGGATACTCATCGCCCATTTGAGTTTGGTGTTGCTTCAATGGCGGGCCTCCTCTACCTTGATGCTGCCACGTGTACGGAAAAAGTTTCACTTGAAACAACATCTTAACGAATTCGGAGCCGTTGATTTAGCTTACTTTAAATATTCGGAGCCGTGACAAGTCAAAAAGCCTCTCTGCTCTTTAGGATAACCCCAGCCGACAGCCTTGCTCTCCTCAGAGTTACACTGTCTTAAATTAAATTCTGGATTTATTAGTAAATTAATCACTCGCATCTTTCTTCACTGAACAAACAATAAAAAATAATTAAAAATTCTCTACTTGCTCCACTTCACAAATCTAACTCTCATGAATAGCCAACAACCCAATTTTGATTTTCTCTCTTGCTTGACTCTCTAGCAGAGAAGCAAGAGAAAGAAAAACAAGCAAAGATGGGTTCGGTTTCATTGAAAATAGGGGATGGAACGGCAAGATTCAAGAGAGCAACACTTTGTTCTTCAGCTGTTAACATTCTCATGCTTTTTTCTGTTATTACCACCAATCTTTTTGCTTTATATGCCTTCACGTATTCACCTAAACAACACATAAACAACCCACTTCACCATCCTCACAATAACATCTCTTTAATCTCTCAACAAGTCTCTTTGATTATAAAAGAGATCGATTCTTCTCAAAGAAAGCTTGCCCAGATGGAAAAACAGATACTTGGTTATGACACTTTTGATCTTTCAAGACCCAATCTTGCAACTGAACTTAAGTTGTTTTTGCAACATCATCAGCTTCCTTTGGGAAAAGATTCAAGAACTGGGATCACTGAGATGGTTGCTTCTGTGGGGCATTTTTGTGAGAAATCTGCTGATTTGTTGTCCCAGTACATGAGTTACAAGGTTTCTGGACCTTGTCCTGATGACTGGAGTCTTGCTCAGAAGCTAATTTTGAAGGGATGTGAGCCTTTGCCAAGAAGGAGGTGCTTGGCCAAGACTGTTCCTAAGGTAGGTCTTAGTTCTTTTCCTGTTTCTCTTTGGAAACCTATTAGTGAAAAGATTGTTACTTGGAGTGGTCTTGGTTGCAAGAATTTTAGCTGCTTGAACAATAAAAAATTGAGTAGAGATTGTGTTGGTTGCTTTGATTTGGTTAATGGATATGAGACTCAAAAATATGTAAAGGGTAGAAGCAAGAATGATTTTCTTATTGATGATGTGTTAGCTATGGGGAGTAGTGGGATTAGAATTGGATTTGATATTGGAGGTGGATCTGGGACTTTTGCTGCTAGAATGGCTGAGAGGAATGTGACTGTGATTACTAACACCTTGAATGTTGATGCACCATATAGTGAATTCATTGCTGCAAGAGGCCTTTTCCCTTTGTTTTTGAGTTTGGAACATAGGTTTCCATTCTATGATAATGTGTTTGATTTGGTTCATGCCACAAGTGGATTAGACGTTGGAGGTAAACCAGAAAAATTGGAGTTCTTGATGTTTGATTTAGATCGCATTTTGAGGGCGGGTGGCTTGTTTTGGTTAGATAATTTTTATTGTGCTGATGATGAAAAGAAGAGGGCTTTAACTCGTTTGATAGAAAGGTTTGGGTATAAGAAGCTGAAATGGGTTATAGGAGAGAAGACAGATGCAGCTGGGTCAGGAAAACCCGAAGTTTATCTATCCGCTGTTTTACAGAAGCCGGTGAGAATCTGATGGTTAATAGTTCCTGGAAAGTGATGGAGGTCAGAAAATCGTTTGAATTTCTAGCTTTATGGACACAAATTTTGTTCAAATTTATTGCCTTCAATATCCTCATGAATTTATTCCAAGATGGAATAAATTGTTTCCTTTCTTAACTAGCAGCGGTGAAGGATGGCCTCGGTTCTTTAATCTAAAAATCCCTTTTTTTTTTGCCCCCCCCCCCCCCCCTTAAATGTCTTCTTTCGTATTTTAGTCGTCGTTGATTACTCAAACAAAGAAGTATTACGAAATGATAATTTCTTAGCGTATTCTCGAAATTGTTTAAATACTTTATATTTGATGTTTTTCTGTAATTGGATGTGCCTTTTACCGTCATGATCCCAACTGTATTCTTGGATCTCAAACATCTTCCTGTAGATGTGTTTGAAGCCATGTACAGCCACCTTGGATCTCATACGTCATGTTCTTGTATACTGATCTTAGGGTGTAATGGATATAGTGGAAATATATTATCTCATCATCACTCAACAGCATAATTTAAGTTCTGATTTCTGATAATACCATTTGCTAAAAGTTCATTTCCTGCTGAAAAATGTATTTTAAATTCGTACACCACATTTCCACCTCTACCAAGTGAAAGCTAAAAGAAAAGCATCTGCTCTCCTGCCATTTTTCATCTCCAAATAAACAATGGACCGTTCTTGGATAAATTTCAAAGAGCAATGGAAATTCAGCTTGGTGGAAACTTAAGCATTGCAACCTGAATCGAAGCCATTAATGCCTTGCATTGTGGCACTGTTAAGAAGCTTCATCCCTTCTTCACTCATCTGTTGAACTTCTGTAGGGGATAGAATTCTGATGCAACGGACACACCCAACAAATTCGCTGCACAGACATCAAATCATAGCCATTAACAAATAACCTCCAAGAATTAACAAATGAAATGAATATAAAATGTACTTACTCCCAAGGATCATCCCCAACGAGTAGAACATCATTCTCATAATCCACATACACCAATTTCCACCCTGAACCTCTAGGATCGTCAAGTAGCCCCTTAAGTCCAAACATGGATTCAATTGCTGAGATTAGTTCACCATAGTTCTTAAAACTCGTGACATCAATCGACCTTCCAACAGATCCTGCCTTCTGAACCTGTCAGCCAGCACCAATAAGAGTTAGAAAAACGTGAGTTAAAACAAAAGTAAC
Source organism: Durio zibethinus (assembly GCF_047325235.1). Classification (NCBI taxonomy): domain Eukaryota; kingdom Viridiplantae; phylum Streptophyta; class Magnoliopsida; order Malvales; family Malvaceae; genus Durio; species Durio zibethinus. The sequence goes on from NC_143162.1 coordinate 37,416,137, forward strand.
ACCATTATGTAAAGAAATTTCAATGTCCCATGAGACACGAAACCGAATGATGCAATCTGCACATTAACTCCCATTGATGCCTCGAGAATTTTCATATTTGAGAAGTAAATTGGTATCATACCTTTGTATATGTTCTCACACGTGGAGCCATTTGATGCCATGAATTATTCTGCAGAAGGCCACTCTCATCAAAATCAATATTACTAGAGGAAGTACCACCCGAGCTGTCTGGTAAGTCTTGTCGAGAGAAGGCCTGAGAGTCTGCGAGGCTAGCAGAGGTAATCTGAGACTGGACATCCTGACTAGAACTAAAGTTTCCAACCAAACAATCTGAAGGATTTTGAAAATCAGCATCCTTCAATGAGCATAACTCATCAAGAATGACACTGGAAACAGAAGGATCAATCACAGTACTGCCACCATTACTAACATCAATGTTAAGACAGCTGTATATCCCACTCTGATTATTGCTGTCATCAGACAAATCTCTCAGCCCACCCGAATTAAGACTGCATGGATCTTGCTGAGTGAATGAAGTTAATTGGTCAGCCTGGTATAAAACCCTACAATTATTCAGCTGATGATCCCATGTATCTTGACCCCCTGTAGTTAAGGAAGAATTAGTTGCTTCAGGAAGGACAGCTGAAGAGTCTTGTAACCCAACTGCTAGTGTAGGACCAGGTGACTTATAAATCCCTGCAAGTGGTTGGCAAGAAGAAAGGTGTGGCGTCCATTCATTGGCGTCTATAAAAGGAAGAAAGCTGCTTAAATTACTAATATCAGCTTGAGATAACTGTATTTGATGAGCTTGGAGGACTGACGATTCCAATTGTGACTGAATGGGCCATGGGTTATTTTGCAATTGGAATGGCATCTGGCTCTGGTTAGAGAAAGAAAGTTGGTTCAAAATACTTGATGGACTTACAGCATTTGCCTCCAGTTTTTCCTCATTGCATTCTGATATTGAAGTCATCTGACTTAACTGATCAGTTGAATGCTCTGAATCCAGCTTTAATTTTTCATCATTGCTCCTAGCTTGTGTTTGGCTTTCAAGTTTGTTAGCAGGATGTAGGTTCCCATTAGCATTTATTTTCGGCAAATTTGAGTTGATGGGATCAGGTTGGTCAGGGACTAATTGGGAAAGATTTTGGCTTTCTATCAACAGATTCTCTGATTGGATAGGCTGAGGTTTCTGATTGCTTGTAGACTGCATATTCTTCATCTCTTCCAATGGAGACCCTTTTGCAGCAGAGATTTGTTGTAAAGTAGATGCAAAAATTCCTGGATGGCTAACAAGCTGAGGCTTCAGCATCATTTTCATCAGTTGTTCAGAACATAAATTTGAGATCGAATAAGGAAGACTCCCATTTCCATTTTCAGGAAACTGGAGGAGAGGCCTTTTTATCAAGCTTCCCCATTCAGATTCTGCTCCTGTCACCATAAAAAATAGCCACTAGATAAGTACCTAAAAATGTTGCATACCACTCAATATAACAAACAGAAGCTTACCCAAAATTCCAGTATGAAATGGCCGTTTGAGACCTGAAGTTAAAGAGGGAAAAATAAAGAGGCTTTCAGGAGTTTCAATTTCCCATGCGCTGACCCTATTCTGTTTATCGTTACATCCAGGTTCATCCCACTCAACCTGTTTAGAGAATGGATACAAGAAGTTCCATTATAAACAGGCCAGGAGATAAAGCACTATTGTTTAATAGGAAGAAGCAAACCGGTATCCTGTTACAACAAACAGTTTTCAGTTAAAGAAAGAAAACCTGAAGGTTTCGCCACTTCGAGCCAGGCCATCTCAGAGGATCCAAGTCACTAATACCAACTATTGTACCCATATATCTGCAAAAAAATTTGAGAAACGTTAACAGACATCTAGATAGTCAGATACGTAGAATATTTATCATAGACTTCAAACATACATTAGAACAAAAAATATTGTTATTTTTCCCATGTAGAGCAATCTAACAACAATTATATCATTATACATTGTCAAGAAACAATATGAAACAAGCCTAGAGTATTTCACTTTGTGCAACAGTGTAGCAAAGCTCTAACAATCCAAGCACATCTATCATGAGGATTGTCTTTGACCCCATAATGATTCAAAATTTCTTTAACGTCTTAAGGTTGGAAACATATGATGAGAGGATGAAACTGTCTAGAACCATACCTACGTTTTCCTGACTCTTCTGTTTCAAACATCATTCCAAACCTCATACCAACAGAGACTTGAGACCCATATACAGATTTGCGGTATCTAGGCAAAGGGATGACAAATTCAGAAGGGCAGGCTCTACAAAAAGACAGAAGAGAAAGGTGTGTCAGAAATAGATAAAGGAACCTTAAGAGCAGAAAAGGTGGGAAGAGGATACAAATGCTATTAAACACACCTTGGATTGTAGAAAATTGTGAATGGGCTTCTATTAGCAGCAGCATGAGCAGCAGCAGCAAGGACACCAATGTGCATACTATCAGCAGAAAGAACTGATGATGGTAGTGTTGTTTGTTGACGATTTGCACGCCTCACACCCACCAATAACTGTGATTTCTCATCCCTTGCAACAATAAGACATAATATAAGATGCAATCATTAATTTAGCATTTAAAATACTTTCACCGAAAAAATGCAAGTATATAGCTCTAAAATGTTGCAGGGAATGACTACAGCATACCTGATAAAGAGAACGGAATCACCAGCCCTAAGCCTTTTTGATCCAACAAACAAACTCCACCCAGTTGTAAGAAGGTGTCGCTTTGGCTGCCCTGCACAAAACAACACATAGAATACTCAAGATCAAGTTCATATTGTCAATATATTTTTATGTATATGCACACACACATATAAATATGAATATACACAGACAGACATAACAATTGTGCCATACTATGAGAACTAGCAACAAAAAACATGTGTTGCAAAATTTCTTTTCAAACAATTCTAATCATATTACTTGCTGAAACAGAAGGTACTCACCCCGGTATATATGGCGAAATGTCCAGGTATTATCATGCAAGTCGCGCACAACAAGCTCTTGAGTTGGGGGCTGCATTGTGTAATCCTGAAAATAGATAAAAACAGTAATGTGATTCCACATAATGTCCTGGCATGTGCAAGCATGCTTGCAAGGCTTTGATCAACCCATTAAAACCTCACCAATGGAGGAAAGAGCTTCTCTGCTGCTCTGCGTGGCACTGAAAAACCACCATGTGTACTTGTATCACTTGCAGTCAAAGTTTTACAAAAAAATTCATTTGGATGCTTGCTGGGCTTCAATCCAAAGTCTGGTATAGGGAAGACATCTTTTTCCTAATCGAAAGAAAATTTATCAATGAGAACAGTGTCAAATATTCAGGTCTAGATGCTTTATCTTGATGGAAGAAAGGGGTTTTTCTTTTTTTTCACATTTAAATATCTAGGAACTTGGTAAGAGTTTCAAGTATACTTCACACTAGAGAAGCTTACAGTGTTCACCGGTTGAAGACTCATTTGAGCATATATTTCATCTGTATCTTTGTCTGCCTGTCAAGGATTACAAAGAAGTAACGGCAGTAGTTATTTAGAAAAGATACACAGTAACGGGTAGCATATTTAAGCCTAAATGGCATACACGTCTCTTTGTTATGAAAAAAGGTAAATAAAAAACATACATGTAGCGTAACATTGTGAACTTGGCACATCAACTGAGATGGAAGATTTGGATAGCTGGGAATTTGAGAGGTCGCCATTCTTTTCGTGGACACTGCTACCTGCTCAAAAGAATAAAGCCATTATTGGTCCTGTGATTCTTGATTAAACAAACGACAAAATTCACTGAAAGGCTGTCATACATCTTTGGGATTTTAGCGCAGTTTTTTCAAATATTATCAAACAACCTCTCAAATGGTCGTATCCCACCATGGATTGGCATCTCTAGTTTTTATTCTTGGGATACAGCATTAGTGCGAGATCTTGGCAAACAAGTACTTCCAAGTTACATCTCAAATAAACTAAGCAATGGCAGAAACCTAATGCATCAATTTTACAATCCAAATGATGGAACCAGTAATGTGAATATTCATCCACTGGCAAATGTGATTCATTGTTCTCAACTCCCATCAAAATGAAAGGAGCCCAAACTGCGATTGAAGTGGAAAACTGTGAAGCATAAGAGAACAGCCATGATACTGGAAACATGGCATTTCCATACACAAGGCTCAAGCAATATTTACACATCAAACTACGCATATTGGTCTCAAAGCAGGTTACCAGATTTTATCGATTTAGCAGCCACAGGTATACTAAGGTTTCATTAAGTTAACGCTAAGTCAACTACACAAATATCAGAGACTTCCTTCCCCGGGTTGAATTTTTTTTTTTCTGTTTCCACTAGACTACTACTTTCATGTAACAAAATTCCAAGGAAAAAAAGAAGACAATGGGAAGCAAAGTTCGAGGAAAAAGAGCAGGTTTTTTGCTGCAGGAAAGCAAATATCAAGTGAGAAATAAATCCAAACCTGTTCGCTATGTCCTTGAGGGAAGTAATATACAAGGCTCCCCACCTGAGGCAAGAAAACAAGTGGACCTGCGCAGGCATGCCATAACTCGGAATTTATAGCCTTCCGGGTCCCTGAAATCGATCAGGAAAAGACAGTGTAAGACACATGCTTCAACAGAGATTACACATTATACTGTTGAGACTTAAATAGGTCTCCATTAAGACCAAGTACCGACTAACATCTTTAATTTTAAGCTTCTATGTTGAAGAGAGAAACGTCAATGGTTCATTCAACTTATTAGCAACACGAACCTTTACAAACCGAATAAAAAGAAGTGCTTTTAACCGAGAAAACAGATCGTGCTTCAACCTAAGAAACTCTTAAAAAGCCACTAGGAATACCAAAACATAATGTGGAGAAAGAAACTAAGTTAACTGTCTCATTTTAACACATGAGCAAAGGACAATTTTTCAAAAACAAACAAAGAAAATAAAGTTTTAAATGAAGAAAAAACGAACCAGACTGATCTTGCATTTCTTTCAACAACTTCATTTCCTCAAGCAGAGTGGCCTGTGCCCCTCCATTAACCAAAGCTCCTGTTTTAATCTTCTCTTCAACAACAGAACCCATTATGCGATCTTTTCCTATTAAAAGAATTCTTCCTTTTTACGCTCTTTTACAATACAAGCAACCAGAAGAACACAAAGCAAAGTCCCCACCTTTACATCGTCAATAGAAAAACCCAAAACCCATCAACTTCCAAAAAGAGAAGAAACAAATTTCCATTCCTATTGCTCCACTGAGCTTTCGTCCCCACTAAGTAGAATCACGTATAGTATCTTCTAGAGATGGAGCAATTATCAAAGAAAAAAAGGGGTCTCACAAAACACAAATGACAAAACAAACCAATCCCAATTGGTCAGAAAGGAGGACCTTTTACACCCTCTCCCCTCGCACCTCACCCCAACCCCACCCCCAAACAGCAGCAGCACAGTCCAAAATCAAGGAACAAAAACCTGCAAAGAAAAGGGGACAACACTGGAAAGAAAGATCTTTTCTTATGTGGGGCTTTTTTTATATAACCGAAAAAAACACCTCCCCTTCAGTTAGCAGCATCAAAGCACGCCGACCAAAGCATTTGAGTAGCTTCTCTCTCTCTCCCTCAAAAGATATAGACCTTTCAATGAAACCCCACTATCCTCATCATCACTTTGATTCCATCCCTCCGCTCGATCATCAAAAATAAACAAAACCCCAAAAACGTGAAAAAAAAAACTTATAAAAATTCAATCCATTTCTCTCTTTATGTTACACAAAAATGACTATGTAAGTTGCTTGATACTGGGAAGAGCGTGCCTGCTCTTATCCTACGCACACACTTTCTCTATTAGGTGATTCCATTGCAGCTTTAAACTTCGAACCCATATATTTATATAATATAATTAATAAATATAAGTGTTAAAGAAAATTAATAAGGAAATGTCGAAAAAGCAGAGCAAGGCTAACAGAACACGAAAACAGTATCCAGTGTAGAGAGAGACAGAGAGCTAAGCGAAGCGGAGGGGTGCGTAGGATAATGAACAATACCTTCGTGGTATACTTTAGTAAGTGGACAACGAGGATTCACTTGTCTGTCCCTCTCCTATTTTCGCCGTGTGAAAGTTATTTTTTATATTTTAATTTTAATATAAATAGAAAAACGAAAAAGCAAAGCTTTGTTTTGGTAGTACTTTTTTGCGTATGATATTTGACCGACCGTCACGCGTGCGGGTCACGACAAAAGCAATTGGGAAGTGGGGTAATTACAACTGACACGTGTCGCCTTTGAATTTTGACTCCCTTGTTGCGGTACCGTTTCTTCTTTGCACATCTCGTACGATTAATACTATTTAGTTTAGCAACTTGCCATGGTTGGTATCTCATTTTTATTTATCAACCAAATTTAATGTTAAATGTAGCAAGTAACCTTAACCTTGACCCAAATTAGTGATTTAATAATCTTTTGCCCAACCTTAAGGATTTCACTATGAATTAATAAGCAAATATAATTGTTTCTCATAAAAATATTCTTTTCATTATTGATAAAATCTTAACGATAAGTTTTCAAAATTTTAAAACAAATAATATTATATAATGAACATAATTCAACGATTGATGTATTAAAAATATTAAATAGTTTATGTCAGCGAGCTGTATTTTAATCTTTTGTCCAAACTTAGACAACTATATTTAAGATGAACGTAAATGTGGACTGCCAATAATTCCCTTGCTTCCTTATTTAAATATATCACATTAATGTGCCTCCAATCTATCTGCCATAATAGTTTTTTTTTTTTGTTCTTCCTATGCTTTCAATGCAAAATTTACTCTTCATTATTGATCTTGCTTTTAATAAATATGTACACAATTTTTGTACATTCAATAAATAGATTTAATACTTTATATTTATTTCTTTTACTTGTATTGTTTGTTGTGGAGAGTTAACATTATTAACAGAAACTAGACTATGATTATTTCGTCCCTTTTCTAATTTATACAAATAAAATGCTTATAATTAAGATAAGATAAATAGTAATTTAAATTTAAATATAAACAAAAATAGGTTTAAAATTGTAAGCTTTGTAATGTTTAAAAACGAACAAATGAATATTTTTAATTTTGAATTCAAACTATATATATTATTATTGGTTGAAGATTTTTGGTTGAATAGGGGAAGAAGAAAGAGAGAGAGAGAGAGTACTTCACCAAAAAGGAGAGAAACAGTGGTTTTTTTTTTTTTTCACAAGAGATGAGACATGCCATGTACATGATAATTAAGAAAAAAGAAAAGGTGATGAGTGATGGTGTACCTACAATTGTTGCATGGTTGAATACGCATGGGGCAAAAGGCGTCACGCACGCATCCCTATTTATTATCAACATGGACATGGAGTTTATATTTTGGTTAATTTAGAGTATAAATAAATGAGGATATAATTTTAACTACCATGCACTGCAACATTATTCAAAGTCTTGCCCCCCAAAGGAGAATAAATAGGGGACAACTTTTTCCACGGTGGGTCATCATTTGTTTTGTATGTAGATATAATAATTTATATATTTATATTATAAAAAATATTAAAATTTATACAAAAATTATATATTATAATTTATGCTAATATAAACATATAAAATAAGTTTTTTTATTTTATTAAATTTATATATAATTATTATCAAAATTTTAAGTTATATAATTTTTTATTATATTTATATCGTATTTTAAATTATTACATCTATTTGCATAAATACTTTTTTAAAAGCTAAATAATATTGAAAGATCACATGTACTTTTTTAAAAGCTAAATAATATTGAAAGATCACATGGATTGCAAAACAATAATTTTGTTGCATTAAAACCAAAAAAGAAATAATGATAGATAAAATGCAGCATTAAGCTCAATGTCCTTGGAATTTTGATAGTCTTATACTTTTCGAAATGTTATAAGCTTTTTTACCAAAAAATGTTGACATACATAATTTCATGGACGATTTTTAATGAACCTAATGAAGATAAAAGGAGAATGCATGGTATTACTTTTTATAAAATTATTAACTAGTATATTAAAACATTTCATTAACAAATAACAATATATATATATTACAACTGAATTGAGATACTATTTTTAGCATTTTAGGTAAAGTTATCGATTCATTGAGTGATTATTTTTTAAAAATATTTGTTGAAGACCCAATTCATCTTTCATCGTGTATAATAAATTAAAATATAAATAATAATTTTATTTAAAATTAATTAATTTCTTATTTATTATATCCATCCATATTATTAACGCGAGATACCATAGTGCTACTCTGGCCTTGCAAAATCAATTAAGATAAATAATATATATATATATTTTTTGTTTCATTGAACATTCCCAGACGGCACGTGATGATGATCATATGATCCATGTGGAAAGCACATGCATCTATGTGGATGAGAAATATGATCAAACGGAGCATATTTGACGCTGAAATCGGTGGCACCGCACGCGTACTACGACTTGGAAGAACTAGACTCTCTGTTCAATGGCCCTTGGAACTTAAACTCGCCGCATTCTTAGCTTATCCCCCACTTTAATTCTTTACTTAACCCCTTCGTTGACATAAATGATGGCCATCACTAATCAATTTTTTTAAGCATCCCAATCACCGTTCATTCTCTGAATTACACGTGTCAAAATGCAGCCAATCACACAATTGGTTAAAGCATACGTCATAGACATTCGATGCCTTAAGTTGACCCTGTGATTTAAGCCACCAAACCAAAATCTTCTCTGATCATCAGCAATTATTCTGGACCCACCCACTTACTTTAAGCAAGGTAAAGCATAGCTATGTTTGTGAGAGTCAAGATAAGCCTCATCAAATACCCAAATGCAAAATTTTGCTTTTGCTAACCTTATAAAGTGTAATTCGATGGACCCTTTCCAATTTAGAGAGAGTGGGATCCACTCTTTATCATTTTTTTTCTTTAAATCAAATCAATGTAGCGTGGTCCATTGACCGGTGATAGATAGAGACAGCCATTGACAGGTTAATTTTGCAGTAAAAGGTGCACAAAGTGAAGTGGCATAGGAAAAAGGAAATCGGAGGACCTTGATCCACGATTTCTCTCAAGCTAAATTATGCTGTGCTTTAGTTTTCTAGGCTCCAGCTCATTGTCGAGTTGGCCAATGCGTAATTATGTTAATTTGTGCAATGTAAAATACCAAAGAACAAAAATGCAATCATCACGAAAGAATATACCCATTATTTAATTTGGAAAACTAAATAGAATTTCTTATGATTTTCCTGCATTTAACTACATTTTACGTTGTGTGAGAATTTTTTTGGTATCGAGTGTTATGGTGATCAAGTTGATAAAACGATGATAACCAACGAAAGAGAAGGTTTCCTTTGAGGAAGGAAAGGGTCAGGTGTCACTTTAGATAGCAAACGAATGATTGAGATTATTATGGGGATTACAGCTTTTATAAGGGTAAAAACAAAAGCATTAATCAAAGATTATTACAGAACAAAAAGCGTGGAATTTTTATATACATGGGCTTGGATTTGAACAATGAGAGTACATACAAAACATTAAAATAGCAGCTAGAACTATTGATATTCATAAATTGGTGATGATGAGAGTGACGGGGCCAAGGCGTGATAATTGAGAGTGAAATAACCTAGAAAACGAGCGTGGTATGAAGGGAACATAGGAGCAGTGTAAGATGTAGGGATGCAAGGGGACATCAGCTTCTGAAAACATCTGATGAGAGAGAGAGATTAAGAGAGACAGAAGCCCCCTTTTGTCTCTAAAGTTTCCCGCTCGCCCCCTCCCCTTTTGTTTTATTATTCACTAAATTATCACTTTAGCTGGTCCTGGCTCCTGGCATGGCATCTTCTCCTTTGCTTTGCTTCGATGTTTGTGGAGGTGGGCCGAGACTCAAGGCTTGCTTCTTGGGCTAACTTTTCTTTTTTGAAAGGAAAGTTTGATACAAAAGCACATTTCCTTTACTGACAGTTTTTTCTTTTTGGAAAGGTTGCTTCATTTTTTAAATTAGAACAAATTATTAACTCATAAAAAAATTTATAAATTTAAAAAACAAAATTTACATTTATAAATCATTTACTAGAAAAAGATATTTCATTCGAAATTACTCTAAAATTTAACCACCTGTGACAGCTCCTGATGGCCTTTATTGACAGTCTTTTTATTCCCTCCACTCTTGGATTGGGTGGTACATCCACTGCCACTCTCTACGGCTGCAATTGGAAATTGATTCAATGCAAAATACAAGTCAAAATCTTCAGGTCAGTATTCATGTGTTCCCTCCCACGCTCTCGTTCTAAAACAACTCATCTGTTTATCACATGGGTATGTTCACCTTGAGGTGACTTCAGGACTCATAATTTGATTATTGTAAAATTGAAGTTTTTATGTTTATTTTTAAATATTGAATTTTTAATTTATTTCATTACAAAAAAATAATAATTAAAAGAAAGTATAATTGCTACTTGGCACAGCTATGTTAGCTTTATTTTTTGACAAATTTTCATTTTAATACACTGATGAAACTAAATTGGCACAGCTATGTTAGCTTTATTTGGATGTCATGGAACTAAATTGGCTGCTGATGGTAAATCGTTATTTAAAAGCTAAATTGCCTAATCGTAGCAACGTTTCATAACGTTACAATGGATTGATATAAAGTATAGATATATACTAGTAGTATTTTGGACGATGATCCAATTTGCTAATTACTTAAGTTGCCAAAAACAAATACACTTTTCTTTTTTTGATTAATCTAAGTTATTAGGGTTTTTTTTTTTAATTTTTTATAAAAATAATATTTAATAAAATTAAAATTTTAATTTTAATACATGTAATTTCTTATTCTATCGTCAAGCTATGAGTTCTTTTATAATAAAAAATTAATATGATTGTCTTTGAATTTAACTAGTAAGGTCATAATGAAAATATTGGTTGAAAATTATATCGTGCTAAAATTTTTCCTAAAAATACTATGTTTTTATGTTGTTGAATAAAAAAATAAATTATTATAATAAAAAAAAATATCTTAAATTTGTCCTCAAACCTTTAGTTTAGTGATTAAAAATGCTTAAGGGGACATCAAAGATTTCATCTTGTAGTTAAATATCTTTTACTCAAATCAGGCCTTCCTCATTTTTTTTATTTGTATTAAAATTTTGTCATTTTAATTTAACAAAAAACATATATATATATATATATTATACTCGCAAAGTATTAAAAATTAAGGTTTTATCTTTTTTATTTTTTTAATTTTTTTTGTTTATGAAAAAATGAAAAAAATGTGCGTGATTTTGATTGTCTAGTAATATTTTAGTCTGTTAATTAATTATTTAATAATTATATTTGATTATAATGTAATAGTTGATTATTTAATTGATTTTATGAATGTAACTTAAAAAATAAAAGAAATCAACTAAACGTAATTTATCTAGATTAATAATTAAATTACAAGTCATTTTAAGTGTTAACACATGCATTAAGGCTCAAGCAAGTAATACTAAAAGCCCAATTGCTTTTACTTTTTCCAGTGAGATTTGAATTCAAGGTAATATGTATTTTAAGCCCAACATTATGATTTAATGGACTTAAATTCACAGGCCCATGTTCTATGTTCTTTAAGGTGAAGCAGTAAAACCAAGGGTCAACCTATGATTTTTATGTTTTTGGTTAGGGTTTTAGGGTTTTTCTGCCACCTTGAAGAAAACCCTAGATTTGTTATCCTAAGTTCCTCAAGTTTCAGTTAGGGGCATCAATTGCAGTTACAAATGGAGGGATTAAGCGTAGCAGATGCTGATTTGGTGGTTTACTTACACCCATCGAAGAGCAGTAAGGTTTCACAGGCGATCCTCCGTGAGCTTAGCTCTTCACTCTTCAAGTTCGTTCTTTCACCTTCTATTTTATTGATTTTAATTTTCTCTCATTCGCCAAAAGCTGCTGGTTGTGTTTATATATTGCTTGTGTTGTGATTTAACTTTAGTTTCGTTAATCTTTACTCTGTTTTTTTAATAAAACAAGTTTTATGTTTTAGCTGAAAATTTAACTTGTTATGATGAAGTTAGCTAGAAGTTACAATTACTGCTTTTGGGGTTTCTTATCATTGGTTGCAGTTTGAAAAAGCAGTTTATTGTTTGAATAATACTCTGTCTTTTCAAACAAATGGAGATATATGATAATTGAGAGCTATTATTGTTGAAAATATAATGTCTACAAAATTACTGAAGACGCACTACATTTATCATGTTGACAATAGTTAAATGATGTGTAAATATTTGCTTCCTTGTATCATGCTATAATGTATTTCTGGTCTTCCTTGCAGGTTCAACGAAACGTTTGGTGGTGTTTTATTGGCCTACGATGTTAATATTCTGGATAAACAGGCAAAAATTCTTTCTGGTGTTCATCCTTATTTTGGTGTTAGACTAAAGGCAAATCTCCTACTTTTTTCACCAAAGTCAGATATGCTCTTAGGTACATTTTCCATGATATTTCAGGTTATTTATTCAGTTTTTCTTGTAAAGGATATTAGATTGCTTGTATGTATTCGTGAACATGCGCACCTTGGATATTCTCTAAGCTAATTTTCTTTCGCCTGTTCAGAGGGGAAAGTAGTGAAGCTTTCTCAAGAATCTGTTCATGTCATTATTCTTGGTTTTTCGTCTGCAATCATAACAGCTGAAAACATCCGCAGAGAATTTAAATATAAAACTGTGAGTATCAGTTTGCTACCTTTTTCTGAAGTTCCTTTTTTGGTTATGCTTGTGTATACGGCAAGAAACTATATTTATTACTCTAGTTACCTACATTAGTTGCTTATTGTGTCATAGAAAGACAACGAGGAACTGTTTGCCAGCAGATCTCACAAGCGGCATGTCATAAAGGTTGGAACCATGATCCGTTTTTTAGTCAAGAGGTGACAATTTCCTTTTAAAAGAAAACTATCCATTTACTTTAAGAATGACATATGTTTTTCAATATTGTACTGTTTTGGTTACCATCAATGTTTTATTGTAAACTAGAGAGAAATGGCATTCTTTGTGTGTTTATGCAATTAATTACTCAGCTCTAATTTTTCTTCTATTTTCTAAAATTGAAATTTGAGATTTGTGGAGGAGTTGTTTGCCCTGTTCACTGATCAAATATTGTTATTATTATTATTTGTGATTAATGCCAAGTTGGAACGTTTTACATTTCTAATTAATGATAGACATACATATTTTCAGCATGCCAATTGATTTTTTCCCACCTTGCTTTTATGATTTCATTTGTCAATCATGTAGTATTAATCCAAAGGTAACAATCAACATATTGATCCATTACAAACCAGTGGATGATATAATCCTTTGCTTCAGTCTTCTGCCTCGTTTCTGGATGCTTTTCTACTCACTAATGTTTAATTGCAGTTCATCAAGTCAAGTTGATATTTATTGGAAATTAACTTATCAAATTCTTTTAATTTTATTTTTCCCCTTGGAGAAAGGAAGGGTGTGGTGGTTAAAGACATGTTGATCACCTGATGTTTGACATTGGTTATTCTTTGCAGTTTTGATGAGGAAATACTTCATATCATTGGGTCTTTGATGCCAGCTTGCACTGGAAGCATCCGTTGGTTAGATAGAAATTCAGAGGAAATTTCAGAATTTGATAGGTCTCTAAATAAACTCAAAGTTTTTGAATGGCAACTTTCTATATGTGGCAAAGTTTGTACTTTAAATGCTGTATAATTCTATAGGAGTGCGACAAAGAGTACAGATAGAGAATGGCAGGAGGATAAAACTGTTGATGAGGGAGCAACTCCCTTGAGCTACAATAATCACATTCAAAAGTTTAAAAAACGAAGAATCAGTGAAGATTAATGAAGATTGCTGCCAATTACTAATTGTTGAAGGAGATTTCTTATTCTCAGGTAATGCATTGACCCATTGATGTGCTCCCTATGAGTGTTTTATAATGTCTATGTCATGTGGTCTTTTATGTGTCGTGAGTTGTTCTTCTCTTCATTATCTTTTACATTTATCTGTTTAGACTGATCAGCTTGAACTATTACTTGAATTGATGGGTTGCCCATAAAACATACTTACTGTAATTTACAGGGATCAGTTGCATGACTACTTTCCGGACAGAAAATTGAATGTGCTAAGGAGCTTTACTGAATACCAGCATTAAAATGAGCAATGCGTTTGTCTTTCTTGCATTTTGCATTAGAACTTTATGATTTTAACTGCAGCTTCTAATTCGGTAGCTTACTGCTTTAGTGTGTACATTCGATTGCTTGCAATCTACAAATGCACTATATATCAGTGCAGTTTTCTGATGCAGTAGTTTACTATATCTATTTCTGAAACTTGGTTTTGATGGCAAGTTTATAATGTTTCTGCCAGTGCAGGTAGTGAAAAGAATTGGAGCAGAAGGTCCATATAGATGAAAGTATACTTCTTCCGGGGCTGATTATTTTGGTAATTAAATGTGCTTTTCTGTTGAAGGTCGCTGACATTCCGAGATCTTCCCTTAGTCCTTTTCCATGGTGGTTGTATGTGCTCCAAAATTGAAAATTAATGCATTGTTTTTTCCCCGATAAATGGGTAATTTTTGTTTCTTGGTGCTGTGCATGGAGGAAATTTTTTGTACTTTTTACAACTGAAGACTTGGTCTTGTCCATACATATGTTAACATTACTCGTTATCAAAAAGAAATGCTTTGTCCCCTTGTTTCATTATGGCTTCATGTGTCATGTTTTGTCCAATTTTGATTTATGTCAATGTTTACTGATAATATCAGTTATTCTCATTTCCTGGATTCGATCAATCTGTTTTCTGTTACATTGAGACGGTGTGGCGGTGCTATTGGAAACGTCAACCAATTTGTAGTAATAAGCAAGACAATGTCTCATATTTAATTTATGGGAATTCAAATATGGCGTACGTTGCTTTTAGTTTGACTAAAGGGTCATGTAATAAATGATCAAATTTGATGCCATCAAGAATTCTACTGCGAGGGAATTAGAACTTCGGATTTGGGTTAATAGTATATTGAAGATTCTCATGCACTCTGCTACAATGAATCTAATCAGCCAGCAATACAAAAAAAAAAAAAAGAAAGAAAGAAAGAAATTTCCAATTATTACTTGTTGATGAACATGATTATCAATAAATTTTCATAACTTCAAAGTTTGAAAAGATTTCATGCTATTTTCATGAACCAAAATGTAGTAGTAGCAAAATATGATTTTGGTAAGTGGGTACAAAGAACTTCCTCGCACCGGCCATGGGCCAACATCCAAAGTGACAGGAGCCCGAAAAATGTTAACTAAACCTAAACCACGCAATATTGATATACTTCAATGGGAATCCGACATTGCTTTGCTTAAAGGTCGAAACATTATACTGCTGGAGGGCGTTGATCACTCAATGTGGACATGAGGACTCCTAGGTAATTATATTGGATTGAACTACTTTAGGGAAAGGTACAGCTGAGCTTGGACACATGTCAATGGGCTACACCTCTGCAACTGATCAGATTTGTGTAAATCTAATACTTGTTGATTGGGGTATCTAACCAAATACCATATAAGAAAGAAGTGGAGGACATCTGTGTTGGTTGGTCAATCATTTTTATGGTGGATTCGGATTTGCAGCGTTGAACCAAGTACATTCCATTTTGCACCATGAAAACACTAACTTATGATTGGCACCACTGCAGCTGGATACATATTTTTGGGCGGCTTCCAGATAACAAATACTGAAATACAGACATATCCTTTATTAGCTGTTGAAATTTGAAAATATTAATATTCAATTCATGCCTCCATTTTAACCATTATCATCATCATCAGGTATGGGGTTTCTTTCAAAAAACAACCCATATACATATATATATATATATATTATTCCTCCAGGGTCCCATCTTTCTAGTCCAAATAAAAAAATGATCAAAAGAGGGAGTCGGGAGTGGGGGTTTTCAGGTGGGTACAGGATTCTCACTTCCCATCAAACACCCATGTGATCTGTGATTATTATAACCAAAAAAATACAGAAAAGATTACGACAAAACTTTGCCCGTATAATCCGGGCTTGTAACATGCTTCAGGCTCTCTCTTGATCGAGATAAATGTAGCTCAATTGTGCCTTACTTTTTTCCTTGGAGATGTGACGGTTAACTCCTACATGTAATGGCACTCCAAGCATGTGTATCAGTGTCTAAATACGAGAGAGAGAGAGAGAGAGAGAGAGAGAGATATTTGTTATAACTTGGAATCTTTGTTTGGTTTGCCTCTCAAATTGTCTTAATGCAAACCGGACATCTTTCTCTGTCTCTATCTCTGCATGTTATGAATGGATTTGGAAGATCTTGTATCGATGCGAGAATGATACTATAAATTCATCTAAACAATTAACTGCAGCCTTTAATTTTTGCAAATTAAGTAGATGAGTTTATATTTAATGTAAAATTAGCGTCAGGTTTTATACATTATTATTCAATAAATTAAATGATGTTAGAAATGATCAAATATAAATTTTTATTAATCCTTAACATAAATACATAAAAATTTGATTTAAAAATTTTTTTTATCATCAAAAATATCATTTCGCGAGTAAAATGATATTATATGATAATTTATAAAATTTATATATCAATAATATATCAAATGGTTAGCATATTCTTTGATTTAGAGGGAATAGTCTTGAAGCAATTTTGTTTTGATCATTTTTTAAGTACCCAACAATTTTAATTACTTTTAAAACCAAATATAGTAATTCTCAAACACTTAATTAGATGGGGAAACAAACTCCGAAGATTTGGTTAACATTGTTAGGGAAGTGTGAGCAAGCTTTAATCAGTTGCAATGGTTTCAAAAACAAATGTGAGTAAAAGCATATTAGAGGAGATGAATTTAAAGATAATAAGGCAGAAAGCATTAGCTAAATCCATGCTTATCTTATTACAATCTTGATCCTGAGAAGGCATATGTCCAATCATTTGATATGCAATGATTAACAATCTGGATATTGTTTCATGAAATTTCAGTCATAAAACCCAACCAAGCAATGCTCTCCAAAAGTCACTCTAATTGCCTATTTAGATTTCATCACATTTTTTATACGGTGTAATTAAATTTATTATATTATTAGTTAAATTTAAATATTAATTTTAATAAATTTTATTTAATAAAAAATTTTTATTAAATTTTTTAATTATAATTATAATAATAATTATTATTTTTAATATCATCATCTATCTAAATAAAATTTAAGATAGATTGTTATGAAAAATTATTAACTTGTTTCCAGGTAATTTGACCCCAAATTAAACCTCAATCATCCCACCCACCACAAATTGTTCGTCGTATAAACATCATTTTGTTCCCTAATCACGTCGAAGGGTCACAAAATCTATCATTATATTGGAGTATTCGTTGTTAGTTAACTTCCGTTAGAATCGTCACCTTTTATCTTCGAAGAAAATAATTAAAAAAGAGACAGAGAATCGCTATGACAGCTAGCAATACATGCTTTAAAACTCGGAGGCCAAACTTCTTTTAGAAATTCAACTTTAGGGTCATGTTCAACAAAATTTGGACACCTTTCATATATATATATATATATAATATCTAATATACTGTTTTGGTTTTGGGTTTTGCCAAAAAGTAGTAGAAATACTGATCATTGCACACAAAAGACGTCGTATGAAAGCTTGGAAGCATGGGGTTATGGCCACTGGCATCCTTGTGTCAGTACGGATTTATTGGGAATCACCAACCACAAAATAAATAACTAAAGAAAAGAAAAAGAATTCATGCTCACAAAAAGAAAGTCATGGCTTTTGATTGGTTGTTTTTGCATCAATTGATCCACCCATGTGAATATCTTAATTCTTTAAGATTTGAAGTGCGCAATTGTCCATAATATTTTCATTCTCTCTCTCTCTCTCTCATGTACTGCAGTAGAATCTATGGCCCTTTCCACCGACGAGGATTAGTTTCAGAAGTTGAGATTCTACTCCATCCAATACCGTCCAATTTTTTGGGTCTGAAAAGCTGGAACAAAGGAGAAGAAAGCTTGATGGCCAATAAAGTCTTAATAAGATACAAGGTTGCGGTTTTACCTCAGCCTCTCTCCTTCTCCTTTTAATACAGACTCTATCCCTCTTGAAAAAGAAAAAAAAAAAAAGGAAAATCACTGTACTTTAGATCAGAGCGCGTGTGTTGAGTGTTGATTCTTTTGGAGTATCAAATGAAGGTGAATTTTTTATTTAAAAAAATTTTAAAATAGATATTTTTTTAATTTTTTAGATTAAATTAAAATATATTATATTTGATTATCTAAAATAAATAATTATAAGTTATATATTTAAATTTATCTCAATAAATAATCACCAATAAAATTTAAACTCTAAAATTTTTTATAAAAAAAATAAATTTTAATCAATTTAACCACTAACCATTAGAATCATAACTTACTAGTGATAAAAGTAATATTTGTTAAACTGGTTAAGAGATAGGAAGTGGGTTTTTCAGCCTTTATCTGCAGCTGGTGTGGGGGCTTTCACTTTTTAACTCATGCAATGGTAGCAGATTGTACGAGCTAGTGCAACTCCATCTGTACTGTCTTGTTCTTTCGGTCGCACCTTTCTGGCTTTACGGAATGTGTGGTGGCTTTCGTGTCATGCTACTGATGCTGTCTGTGCACGTACGGCTGATTAGACCCAATCACTGAAGCCCCTAACCATTTCCATTGATACTCTTATCTTCATTTACACAAATACTTCAAAAGCATACGTAAAATTCGCTTAAAAATATTATATATACATGATGTATAATATTAACCAACAGTTTAAAATTTTCACAGGAATATAACAATGAACATTTAGTTAAATGATTTTGGAATCAAGAACGAGGGTTTCGCGTTTGAACTGCATTAATAATTTGAAAAATTAAAATGAATTCACAGAAATATAGAAAGCAATTTTGTTTTTACT
This sequence comes from Durio zibethinus, assembly GCF_047325235.1. Lineage (NCBI taxonomy): Eukaryota > Viridiplantae > Streptophyta > Magnoliopsida > Malvales > Malvaceae > Durio > Durio zibethinus. The sequence goes on from NC_143162.1 coordinate 37,435,170, forward strand.
TAACTATGTGATCAGACTTTAGAAATTAATAAATGTTTTGACCAAAACTGATGATGAGCTGGTTAATTAAAATGGTTCAACCAATATTTAATCCCAAAAACATCCTAAAGCATGACTATTGGTAGATAGTTTAGAAAAATTTTTATACATATTTTTGGAAAGAAAAACTGAAAATTATAGGATTTGTTTAAAATTTTTAAATTTAACTCAATTAATTCATATAATTATTTTTAAAATGACATTCAATAAATTTAATAATCAAATTACAATATTTTATAATTTTTTTTAATTTTTAAATTGTGACTTTTTTATGTAAAAAAAATAAGGTTTAATTAAGAAATGATAAAAAATAATGAGAGATTGACCTATTTGCAAATTGCAATGGCGGTGAATAGCTGATAGTAATGTCATTTATTTATTAAATTAAGTTTGTTGTTGAGAAGAGGTTGCCATATACGAAATTAAATTTTGTTTTTAAAAGGGTAATTTGCAAACGAGGAATTGCTGTTTTGATAGTGATAGGACGTGTGGATCAAACATGGACAAAGATATTATTATTTAAGCATGATTATTATTGGTCAAGTTATATTTCTTTTTTCAAAAATTAATGGCTGTTTAGATGCCCATGAAAAATATATATTAAAATCACTCCATTTTGTTATTTATTAAAATTGTAGACAAATGTAAACATAGTTTTTAATTATACAAATCATAGTTAAAAAAGAAGTTGCAAATAAACTTTTCGGACTCCATTGATTTTTGTTATAAGCTTGTCAAATGTTGTTCTGACACATCTAAACAAATTAAGAAATTGCATAGTTGCTTCTATTAAATAGTTTACCTGTTCTTACCAAACAGCGAAAGCTCATTAGTGTTTCAATGCTTCCAAATTTAGCTGAAAGATTCTTGCCAATTTCAAGTAGATGGTTTGGTACGGAATCAATGGGTTGAATTGTTTGTTAGCTCCAACTGGTTACAGCTATGCAATACCCTTCTTGTTAGCTTCTAATTATTAATCCTTTTAGTGATCCGAAATAAACCTTATCGCTAGAAAATTCATACATCAGATTGCAATTGTCATCGTTAAAGTTGATATGCAACTTGAAATTTTTATATAATGATTTATGTTTTTCCACGAGCAAGTGGGATTGATCATATCCAAATGGTAATTAATGTTAGATTCTTGAATGCTGACCCGATCGAGAGTTGGATTGGTTTCTTGTTGGGAAACTCTGAAACCATCTCAATTATTAATTATACATGATATCTGTTAGAAATAATGACTCAAATTTTATAAAAGATTTGTTCGAGATTGATAAGATATTGTTTGATGAATAAGAAGACTTGTAAAATAAGAATTCTAAAAAAAAAGAAGATTTTTAATAGTTAAGTTTAACTTGCAAGAGAATAATTCTAAGAGAAAAATAATTATTATTGGGCAAGTTTGACTTGTAGGAAAATAATTCTAAGAAGAAAGGGATTCTTAATAAGTTTTTATACTTATAAATATGTGAAGTTTCTATAGAGTTAGATATGACAAAAAGATGTAAGACAGTTGTAAGGTTTTGTGGGATAGACATCTCATAATAGTACTGTACATTTATATCTTATGGGTGTGTATGTTTATTTGTGAGTGGACTAGAGAAAACTGAAAGAGTCCATATAAATGTGATGTATGAGTATAGATGGATATGTATTTGATTGTGTTGAAAGAGTGCACATAGGTATGAGTTTATTTATGTTGAGAATACTCCATAAGATTAGAGGAGATTGAGAGGTTCTATAGGTAATGATTATTGAGTGGTTGATATGTTTTGATGTATGTTTGTAATTCTCTATAACTAGTAGATCTTGTTTCTTATCCGTAGACATAGGTTAGTTAGACTTAACTACATTAAATTATTGTCTCTTATGTGATTAATTAATTATTTGATTTTGTTTCAGCTTGTGTGATTGGATTTGGGCATTTTGACATAACAAATGATATCAGAGTTGAAGGTTTGAGACATGAGAAAAGCTAAAGGTTCAAGACATGAGAAGAGTTGAAGGTTCGAGACGTGAAAAAAGCTAATGATTCAAACCATGGGAAGAAGTAAGTTCAGAAGAGCTCGATTTAAGATAAGAGTTTGAGTTCAAGTTTTGAGGATTGAAAATCAATTTATGTGAAACATGAAGATATACAAGGGAAGATGATTGTGAGACTTTCATTGCAGGTGAAGCTAAGCATATCTAGCATAAAGACAGATAATTTGATAAAATTTGAATCAATGTGAATATTGTTAGGAATAATGACTCAAATCCCATAAAAAATTGGTTTGATAGTGACAAGATATTGCTTGATGGATATGGAGGCTTATAAAATAAGAATTCTAAGAGAAAAGAGGATTATTAATATTTAAGTTTAACTTGCAGGAGAATAATTATAAGAAGAAATGAATTCTTAATTGACAAATTTGACTTGTAGAATAAGAATTCTAAGAGAAAAATTATTTTTAATAGGCAAGTTTGTATGCTTATAAATAAGTAAAGTCTCTACAGAGTTAGGTATGAAAGAAAGATGTAAGAGAGTTATAAAATTTTGTGCGATAGACACTCTATAGGAGTACCGAGCTTTTATGTCTTATGGGTGTGTATGTTTATTTGTGAGTGGACTAAAGGAGACTGAGAGAGTTCACATATATGTAATGTATGGATGCATATGAGTATGTGTTTAGTTGTGTTTAGATGGTGCACATAAGTATATGTTTGATTAGATTGAAAATACTCTATAAGACTAGAGGAGATTGAGATAATCTATAGATATTGATTATTGAGTGGTTGATATATTTTAATATATGTTTGTAATTCTCTATAACTAATGAATCTTGTTTCTCATCCATGGATATAAGTTAATTAGATCGAATTACGTTAAATTATTATCTCTTTTGTGATTAATTAATTATTTGATTTTACTTCTTCTAATGTGATTAGATTGAAGCTTTTTGACCTAACAATATCGAGCCAAAGGTTTTAATTAGCGAAACATATCTCTCATGAGATGTTCATAAAGAAACTGATCATGAGTTTTAATCGAAAAATCCTCATTACATGAGACTATTGATTTCTTGTTAAAAAGATTGATATTATCAAATTATATATCCACACATATTAAGAAACTAATAATTATGTAATTTTTCTTACAAATTTTATGGCACATATATAATAGAAGTTTTGAATTCATGAATTTGAATAATTAATCCTCCTAATGTTTTATTCAGAACAATGATAAGCATATATATTTTTTAAAAGATTTTTGACGAATAAATTGCAATCTTAACGTGTCAAACTGTCAACGAAGTTTTGCGTACGCCGAAAGTGGCTGATACATATAAAATCCATGTCCAAATTAAAACATTATAAAGACATTTGTCCTAAAACTAAGCTCCCTAGCTAGCATGTGTGCCAGCGAGAAATAATGGATTAATACTTTAATAATTTCTCCTAACAGCAAAAACTGTCGGCCTTAATCCCGCTTAATTAACCTTAATTAAAAGTTTAATGGATGAGAGGAAAAAGCATATAAAAGGGATCAGATTCCTTATTCCCAAAACAAAAACAGACAGAGGTTATTACAACTTAGGATAAAAAATTCTTTATGTTGTATCTAATTACAAGTAAAGAAGGAAAGAACACACGTCTTCATTCCACCTTCGAAAAGGTAATTAACTGCCTTTTCATGCCCAGTCTAACTTTTCAATCCTTTTTTCTTTTGTCCTCTCTCTCTCAAATTCCCGACTTCCCCATCACCACAAAAGCTAAAATCTTTGCAATCTAGCTTAACCTCCTATGTTATGCATTAATGCGGTTAGAAGTGTAAATGATATATTAGTACTCGCAAGTTATTCGGATTCGATTCGAAAAAAAATCGAATTCAATTCGATTATTGTCGAGTCGAACTCGAGCTCAAGTAGCTCGACTTATCGATCGAGCTGAATTCGAGTATTCTTATATCTGACTCGAGTAGCTCGTGAGCCTAATCGAGCTTTTATATTTAAATATATTTTTATTATTTTAATTAATAAAATATTTCGAATTTGAGTTCGAGTTCGAGCATGAATAATCGAACTCTTGTCGAATATACGAATCGAGCTTATTTTTACATATTAATCGAGCTTAATCGAGCTCGTTCGAGTAGCTCGAATTCGATCACGAATCGAGCTCGAGCTTGAAAAATAAAATTCGATCGAGCTCAAATCGAGTATCGAACCCCGAATTGTGAGTCGAGCTCGAGCTTCTCACTATTCGACTCGGTTCGATTCGTTTACAGTCCTAAATGCGGTTCAATAGATTATACTAAAAAAGAAGGATTTTATACTGAGAATTCATGCTGATGTAAGAAGCGAAAAAGAAAAGGTGTAAAAAATCTATAATACATATAAGGGGCACATTTCATCTAAAATTTGTTGTTAATTAATGATTTTGATTCGTGATAATTAAGATATTTTAAGATTAACATGATTATTGCATTAAAATAAATCGATCATAATTTAAAATTATATAAATTTTTTAAAAAATATTATATAAAACTCAAATTTATGAATAATTAATCCATGTATAATATAAAAAATAAGTGTTTTTTACTCTTAATTTTTAAATGATGATTTTTTATTTAAAAAATTAAGTAAAATGCTTTTTTCGTTTTGTGGAGTAATAAATATTCTTTTTAGGTAATTGATTAGGTATATAATAAGTTTAGGTGTGAGTGGAATACACACGAGTTCTTTTTAACCATTAAAATTAGGGTAGCCCGTACGAGAAGGAGGAGAAACGTGGGGCCCCTGCCAAAGCCGAGGGGTCCGTGAGGCCCGTGACACGTTTCAGTACCACTAAGCGGCTACGAACCTAGACACCAACTTTTCCTTTTTCCCTCCAACTCCTCAACTGTTTCCATTTTCCTTCTCTCTCTCTCTCTCGCCACATAAAATATAATCCTATTGGCCCATTCGGGAAGGGGTGGGTCCCGCTCAACCCATCCCTCCTCGTGCTTCTGAGACTTAACGACGGTGCCATGTCAGCCCTCCGAAAGTGACGTGGGATAACCGTATTCCTCGATTTTCACCCCATTTAAGGTTGGCCCGCTGATCATCACCAATGCTACTTTAATGATGATTCAAAAGATTGATTGAAATACCAACAATTTTATAATCTTTGATAAAATGTTCTTTTTTTTTTTTTAATTTCAATGAACATAATTAAATTTTTGACAGTTTTCAATTTTTTTTAGATTTACTAAAAGAGAAAGTTTAATTTTTTTATACAAGCATTTACATTATTGTTAACAAGGAAACGAATCTAAACCAATCTATATATTCCCTAAATCTTTTCCAATAATTATTGTCTAAATCGAAACAAAGGGAGAAAGTGTATTAAACATGGAAGAAAACAAAGGGGGAAATAGTTAATATGTTGTGTGATATATGCATATATAATAGATAAGATATTATAATGGCTTTTATGTTTACAGAATCCATTTTTTTTTCATTATTTTTCTTAATACTGTCTCTACAATGTTTTTGGGGATGTATTTGGTTAAAAGTCGAAGAAGATTGGCAATAGAACGAAATAAATGATATGATCCTTAAATCCTAGCAAGTGGGGTTCTTACTTCTTTATAATGTGCAATACTATGACGTTTGGGGTGGGGATGCACCCTACCTTCCCATAACATGCACGTGGACCCATGCATTCATTAACCCCATCTTGACCATTAAAGGGGAACTAAGCTTATTATTATTATTTTTTTTTTTTTGTTTCAATTTTGACTTAATAAATCCTTTATTTATTACTCACTTTAAAAGCTTTTATGGGGATAATTAGGAGAGAGATTGGGTTTGATTGGGTTCAATGAGTGATTAGGAGAGGGGGAGGGACTTTTGGCGGTTTGTTTTGGGAAACTAAAGAAAGGGAAAGATGTAGCATCCAGGCACATGGGTATAGTCAGATATGGAGAATACATAATCGTTGCTTTAGGGAAGAGCTGGATTATTTTATGATTCAGGAAACAAAACCATCTTCAATTGACTCAACCACTTCTACAGACACCCAACCTTCTTTCCCACTTTTGCATGTGGTGGGTTTTTTTTTTCTTGGGCTTCATGCGTTAAACAAAACCTTTTTTTAATAAATTACATGTCGTTTGATCCACAATTCAAAAAACAAATCTTCTAAAACCTTTGTTTTTTAGGGTTTAGATCATATTGCTTAATAGTCTATCCTTTTTTCTTTTTTTGTAAATGTTTGAGGATGAAAACTTAAGTTACTGACATTTGAGGTTTAAGAAGAAACAGTAAGCGGCTTATAGCACAAGGATTCATGGTGTGCCCATGGTTTAACTATTTTTGGTATTCATTGGGATTTTTTTTCTTTTTGTTTTTGACTAAACTAGTAACTAGGAAACTACTTTGAAGTAATGAAGTTGAGTTCCTTACTTCAAAGTAAGCTGCCTAATTGGTCAGACTTCTTTTCCCAGCTGAATTGCAGTGTTTTTTTTTTTTTTTTTCTGTACTTGACTACCAAATTTGAAAGAATTGATTTGCAGAAGCTATCAGCAATTTTAAATTCAAATTTTAATATTTATAATCTTTTTTATTATCCCGAAACTATTACATCTTTTATAGGAAAATTTTAATTGAACCTTTGCGGGTATTGCAGTGTTAACTTTTATAATAAAACTCCCATGGTATACAAACAATGATTTACAGGAGAAAATCAAAACTAGTTGAGCAATGATTCCTTAACACATTCCATAACCAAGGAAAGACAAAAAAAAAGGTTAAACCATTACTGAGCATGGTCCCCAAAAAAGGTTTTCCACATCCCTTCATTTTCAATTTGATGTCAGATTAAATTCAAGAAGTTATAATATTGTCCCCAACGCCACCAAAATTATTAGCATTGGAAAGGTAATGCTTCCATTTTATACTTACTAAATTTAATATATACTCTTATCTCCAACCTCAATAAACTTCATTAATGTTTACCATCTAACTAATTTTTATATGGATCAGACGACTTCTCATTTCTGAGTTTTTTTTTTTTTTAAATAGCATGAATCTGTTCAATGACGTATGGAGTTATTTAATAATATGATATTCTTGGTGTTTGCAAGTATGTATAGATTGATTAAATTATAAAATTATCCCATTCACTTGTAAAAGAAAATCTTTAATTTTGAGAAAAAATTTTAAAAATTAAAATATTAATTAAAAAAATTTATTCGCCTAGATATTAATCTTTTTAAGTCACGTTGATTAGAAATAAGAACAAATTTACCAATTACTCACTGTTTTTTTAATTACTACTTCCAATTATCACATGATATAGTCTTCTAGAGTTCAGTGTATCAAAAGCAAAAAATCTTTTTAAAAGATTACATGACATCTATCTCCTCAAATAAAAATTTATATAAAAATTTTGATTTTGCATCATTAACTCTGTCTTTCCCTTGTATTTGTTTCGCTATTATGCTACATAAATATTATTACTTTTATTATTATCCATTGTAAAATGAAATTAATATTCGGACAACATTGTAATTATCTCAAACATTAAGGGTAACTTCCCACATATCCTTTTATAAAATCCTCTTCCTCCTAAACTCTTAATCCCCCTTCCAAAAGTTTGATTTTTCTCAGTTCTCAAAGCAAAGCCCAAACAAACTAAGTCTTTATTTTTCTCTCTGAATTCTTACTTTTCCGGGAAAATGTCGGCGGGCCTTGGGAAATGCAGCAAAATCCGCCACATTGTGAGGCTTCGACAAATGCTACGGCGGTGGAGGAACAAGGCTCGCATGTCAGCCAGCCGCATCCCATCCGATGTTCCGGCGGGACACGTGGCGGTCCGTGTGGGGAGAAGTTGCAGGAGATTCGTGGTGCGCGCGACGTATCTAAACCATCCTGTTTTCAAGAAACTCCTTATCCAAGCCGAAGAAGAGTACGGGTTCACTAACCAAGGACCATTGGCGATACCCTGCGACGAGTCCGTTTTCGAAGAAGTGATCCAGTTTATTTCCCGATCCGAGTCGGGTCACTCCGGTGGGTTCGTGAACATCGAGGACTTTAAAGGGAACTGCCACGTGGGAATGAGGAGTAAGCTTGATTTGTGGAACGAATCTCGACCGTTGCTTCATGGGTTCGCTGAGAAAACAATCTGGTAATTAAAGAAACAGTGGAAAAAGCTTTGATTCTTACCCGGGGTTTTTTTTTGACTCAGTTCCGAGTTAGCTCGAGTGAAACAGTTAATTATACACCGCTGAAACCAGTGAATCGGCCGAGTTGAGGATGTGGTTACTAATTCTTGAGTTTTTACCTACCATAGTAAGAACGTAAGTTGGTGGGTTTTTTTTTTTTTTTTTTTCAAAAATTGTTTGTAATTGGTTAAAATTGGGGGGGGGGGGGTGAAAGATGAGCTGGGTCAAAGTGCATTTGGCTCCGGAGAATGGATGGAGATGGCAAAAAAGGTGGGTGAGTTATCCGCCGAGTCGTCCCGGGTTCGAATCGGAGTGGAGGCAAAAAAAATAAGGTGGAGACTTTGAGACAGTTGAATTCATGAAGAAAGAAAAAGAAAATTGAAGCGATTGTTAATTAAAAGTCACTGCTGTAAATTCTGTTATTTTGTTGCATGAAGAAGGACAATTTGTAATTTTAATGCACCATACTTTGCATTGTAAAAGTTAAATTTCTCCGCTGTGAAATTAAGTTAAAATGTTTTTCATCTAACCAACTGTTGAGGGGGGTAATTAGGTTAGGTAAAAAGTAAAGTTTGACAATATTGTAAATCAAAAGCAACAAAATTTTCCACCTACAAGTACAAATTAAGGTATAAATTCTATGTTAAGCCATACATCTTTAATATCAACCAACAATTTGGCACTGTACTTTTTCACTTTCCATTGCATTTTAGTGGGTTGAGGAGGGGTGGTGGAAGAAAATGAAACTACCAAACCCAGAAAATATTCTTGTGGATTAATAATTCTGCTGGCAGCCAACAACCTCAAGTTTACTGATCAGGCGCAATAATGGCCAAGCTAATGATGGATGTTTGACTCCATAATCAACTTTTGGTTTATTTGATGCCCAAGATTTAGACTTAAAAAAAATCAAGAATGCAATATCCAGAACTGGCCATTGTTATAACATCTTATATGTCACTGGCTGAGGCTGTTACAGACCATTTTAAACAAAACAACTACAAGCTCATTGCCTGTTCACGTTGACATTTGACCTTATCATTTAATCCAATGGATCGTTTACACTACACCATTTTTCTCTGATTGGCTCCATTCCGAAGTAAAGATACACAAGAATCAGCGAGAAAAAAATGACTTGTGTCATCTGTGGCGGGGCCCACCACATTGGTGTGGATTCTTTGACAAAACCTTACCTGGATGTTGGCCAGACATTTGGTCAAAATCCTCCCTCAAACTCCAAAAAAATCCTCAGTCGAGTTTACTGGCTTCTGAATTTTGCTGGTATTGAAGCGTGAAGAGGCCCAAGAGGTGAGCAGTGTTCCATAGAATCTTGCTTCAAATCGACCCACCGCGTATGAAAAACAATCTTTGTTGAAAATGACAAGCTTGGGACTTTAAAGTTACTGTGAAAACAAAAAATATGTGAAGATTTTGACGTGTGTTGCCAAAGCTGCTAGAAGAAAATGGATGTCCCAGTCACTATTGCTTATCAAGAACCCTATAATCAAAGGGGGCGGTCCGAAAGAATCGTACAGGATTAGGAATTAAAAGAATTGTAGAAGGGGGGAATTGTACGTACATTCAAGGGAAATGAGTTTCCAAAGATGGTGTCTTTTCCCAATGGGATCAGGTTTGGCTAGGATTGCTTTATAATTTCACTCAAATTCTATTGTTAAAAGTTGGACGGTACTGCGATGGGGCTTTGATTTGATTGATGATTTATATCAGTTAAAGTCCTGCTGGCATGCCTGCCTCCGGCCTCTGTTCCACCAGAGGAAATTTTTTCTTGCCCATCAAATATTCAATCAACCATCATGAAAAAAAAGGTCTAAAGCCTATGATTCTCCATTCCAATAATGATCCATTTGGTTTCACTTTTTCGGATCTTTTTTAAGGGTCAAACTATAATCTAAACCTACTTCTATCAAATATCCCAAGTCGAGTTCCAGTCATGAATCCAAATCCATGGGACAAGTCCACAAAAAAGCCCAATATCAGATGTCAATCAATAGTCATGCGTAAATATAAGTACATAATCTAAACCTACTTCCTTATAACTAGGGCCCAAAAGCTGGCTTTGGGCATATGAGAGCTGGACTGATTCATGGACTTGACTGCCAATAGAATTGGTCCTTAGCAGTTTCTAATGGCTGATCCTGACTCAAAACCCGACCAAGTTCGAAACGAAGATTGACATTTTGAGTTTAGCTAATTGAATTGGCAGGATCCGAGAGAGGATGGATTTGGGTTTGGAATACTCTTTGTTTTCCTTTAATGGAAAACAGATTTTATGCATTTGTTCAAAGGGCAACCTTTCCCCTTGCTAATGTGATAATTCATGCAAGATCAATATTGGATCATGGATAATATATTTTAATCATCTTTAAAAAAAAGTTATTTTGGACCTAAACAACTGAGAATATAGGAAGACAATAATCTTAATCACAAATGCCGGTTGCTGGAAAGCATAAGCTTAAATGTGATATTTCTGCTTTGTCTGTACTCCTTCAATCAAAACCCTCATTCACTATTTAGTGAGACGTTTGGCAGAAGCGACGCCAAATGTCTAGCTGTTCATACTATTATAAACTCATTTCATTGTAGCCAAGGAACTAAGCAAATTATTGAGAGCTAGTAAACCAAACACTATCAGAAAATCCATGAAAGTTTGTACTGATCAAGGGATACAAATTCAAAGGGGAAGCATGCATGTGAATGGTGAACCAACCAAAATGAACGTGCACCTAAAAGTGCCGGAAGATTTGCAGGCCTGGCCTTAGCATGACAAAACCTACCAACTTGTATAACCTCCCTAGATGAAACAACAAAATAACAGGTTACTGTAATGAGGGCATGCCCCTTTCAAGACATTGTGAATGGGATGAGCTAGGATTGTCACTCTCATGGTAGCCGGCTAGATAAAGAGTAAAGTGCCCTGCCAATTGAATTTCAAATTCCAACTGAAAATCGAAGTAGAAAACTGGATTCAGGACTTCAACTTTGCAGATTAGTTGTATTGCTATGTTGCTGGATTGGTGGTTTGGGCCATTTGGAAGGCTAATTTTTGCCACAAAGGTTACACTGTTTTGAGTCTAATTTGTTTCTCATATTTGGTAGTACAAAATTAATATGAGAAAAAAAAAAAAAAGGTTCAAGGATATGCAACGATGCCCAATGGGTGATGCAATTGTCATGGGTCGAGACTTCAACTCCGAACCCGCGTAGTTTCGAGATCCAGACATTCACCCTTTTGATGTCTCGAATTAGTTTAACCGTCACGATTCACACCCTTGTGAGGTATTGTCCGTTCTGGCCCCCCTGACCTCACGATTTTGTCTTACAAAAGACGTCTCACAAGACGGAGGTGGTGTGAACCCTTATATATCCCAGTGACCTTCCTATTATGTTCGATGTGGGATTCAGGACTCTTCCTTAGGTCCGTGACATTCTCCTGTACCCAACCTCGTGACGCCCTCGTCACGGAGGCTGGTCACCCTGCCTACCTCCCTTGAGGTGCTTGACGTAGATCGAACGGTTTAGGGCTGGCTCTGATATCACTTGTCACGAGTCGAGACTTAAGCTCCGAACCCGCGCGGCTCCGGGACCTGAGCATTCACGCGACGTCCCAGATCAGCCTTCCGCCACGGTTCACACCCTTGTGAGGTATTGTCCGCTCTGGCCCCCTTGGCCTCAAGATTTTATCCTACAAAAGACGCCTCACAAGGCGGAGATGGTGTGAACCCTTTTATACCCTAAGGACCCTCCTATTATGTTCGATGTGGGATTCAGGACTCCTCCTTAGGTCTGTGATATTCTCTCGCACCCAACCTTGTGACACCTTCGTCACGGAGGCTGGCCACCCTGCCTACCTCCCTCGAGGTGCTTGGCGTGGATCTAACGGTTTAGGGTTGGCTCTGATACCACTTGTCACGGGTCGAGACTTAAGCTCCGAGCTCGCGCGGCTCCGAGACCCGGGCATTCACCCTTTCGACTTCTTAAATCAGTCTGACCGCCACGGTTCACACCCTTGTGAGGTATTGTCCGCTCTGGCCCCCTCTGGCCTCACGATTTTATCCTACAAAAGGTGCCTCACAAGGTTGAGATGGTGTGAACCCTTTTATACCCCAATGACCTTCCTATTATGTTCGATGTGGGATTCAAGACTCTTCATTAGGTCCGTGACATTCTCCTGCACCTAACCTCGTGACGCCCTCGTCACGAAGGCCGGTCACCCTGCCTATCTCCCTCGAGGTGCTTGACGTGGATCGAATGGTATAGGACTGGCTCTGATACCACTTGTCACGAGTCGAGACTCAAGCTCCGAACCCGCGTGGCTCCGGGACCCAAGCATTCACCCTTCCGGTGTCTCGAATTAGCCTGACCGTCACGGTTCACACCCTTGTAAGGTATTGTCCGCTCTGGCCCCCCTGGCCTCACAGTTTTGTCCTACAAAAGGCGTCTCACAAGGCGGAGGTGGTGTGAACCCTTATATACCCCAGTGACCCTCCTATTATATTCAATGTGAGATTCAGGACTCTTCCTTAAGTCCGTGACATTCTCCCGCACCCAACCTCATGACGTTTTCGTCACGGAGGCTGGCCACCCTGTCTACCTCTCTCGAGGTACTTGATGTGGATCGAGCGGTTTAGGGCTGGTTCTGATACCACTTGTCACGGGTCGAGACTCAAGCTCCAAACCCGTGTGGCTCCGGGACCCGGGCATTCACCATTTCAGTGTCTCGAATTAGCCTGACCGTCACGGTTCACACCCTTGTGAGGTATTGTCTGCTCTGGCCCCCTGACCTCACGATTTTATCCTACAAAAAGCGCCTCACAAGGTGGAGGTGGTGTGAACCCTTATATACCCTAGTGACCCTCCTATTATGTTCGATGTGGGATTAATGACTTTTTTTTAAGTCCGTGACACAATAACTTTTGATTACATTAATCATAAAAAAATAATATTTTTTATTTGAATTTATAAAAAATTAAATTTTAATTATTAAAATAAAATGTTATTTATGAAAAGAATAATATTTTTAATCTCATATTCAGTAACTCAGACAACCAAATCTCCTAAGATATGGAAAATATTTAATAATGTATGTACCTTTTCTTTGAACAGTTGCTTCTTGATTGTATTCCTTGCTTTCAATCCTTGATTTGTCCTTTCTTATGGTATGTTTGGAATCTAAAGATCAAGGATTAGTTTCAGCCAACCAAAATAAAATTTTAAAAAAAAATTATTAGTAGTACTTTTTTTTTTTTAATGATGATTTCCCATTATGATTGTGATCTATCAATGTCAATATCAATATTTTCACTTTAACATTTCTGCACCTAAAGTAAAGAGGAGTGACATTAAAAGCATGATTATGATGTTATTAACATTTAACATTAGTAATAGGCAGTTCAACCATGCATGGTTTTATCTTAGTATTTGCTTTGTAGTCAAGATCAGATTCGTTCAACACATTCAAATCAATCAACTTGAAGGTTAAATCACAAATTAAAAAAATTTTAATCTTTCGATTTTGAAGATTTCATGAAAAAAAAAAAAAGTAATTTTTAAGATGTTTCTGTTGCTATCTAAATACTTCTCTATCTTAATCACTTTTTTATTACTATTCATATAATTTCATACTTATTTAATTAAAGGTATGTAGCTAAATTTAAAAAATAAAAAGTAAAAAAATAGAAAAAAATTTATATACCCACAAAATGTTAATTTTAGTAGATAAGGATTTTTTTTGTTTTTGTATGAGTTTGATAAATGAATTAGTATTTCAAAAATAAAATCTTTTATTCATTAAATTGATATGAAATAGTGGGCTTTTAAAAATATTGAAAGAGAAAATTAAACTTAAATAAAATTTATCAATTTCAAAAACCCTTTCACTTTTTCATGCATAAGTTAGTGGAGTTAGAATAGAGATTATCCCTTTTGCAATCCAAATGTTGAGTTAAAAAACTTTAAAAAAAAAAAAAAAAAACTGGTTTCCTTAACTAAGAAATTGGAAAGAAAGATGAAAAAGAAAAAAAGAAGGGATATAATTGGCTTTGATTAATAATAATAAGGGTGAGACCCACCTCCATAATTTGCATTAATGTGTTATCTTTATACCAAAAGGAAATTACCTGGATGGCTATATTTCAACGACACAGAGAAAGCTGATGCCTTCTCACAACTACATTGCTTTCGAAAACTCATAAAGAACCCTTTTTGGTCTTTGTCCTAATAATCCTTGAAATCAAATTCATGAAATTTTTTATCAATTTCCAAAAATTAAGATATTAAAACAGTTTGACTTGTCATAATTGTTGTTAATTCTGATTTATCTAAACACCTTGACAAAAAATCTGTGTTTCAAGCTGGCATTCTTGGAATCTTGCCTGTAAATAGCAACTAAACGAAGAACAAATAACCTACTCTGACAGCAGGTTAAGACAAATTTAATAACAGTTAACAGGAAGCAAGATGATGAAATTGATCACCTAAGGAAAACCAAAAAGAGAAAAAAAAAGGGTTGGTGATGACTTGGTAGAGAAGTACCAAAGAAATTGAAACGAATCCGAAGAGAAAACCTTTTACTTTTGGGTGGGCTAAAGCTGTCATATGTTCAAAGACGTGGGTCCTCAAGGGGTATAATTTGGTTCCATTTTTCATCTTATGCCACCCTTTAAAATTCTTTCGTACTAACAAAGCAAAGGGTTGAAAATTCCCACCAAGATAAAATAATTGGAGTAGTTGTAGTTGTAGTTTGTAGCAGTGGAATATTGTTAAATAAGGCTTCCATCTTTGCAATAATTCTCATCCACTATGTATCCTCTTAGTGCCCCAAGGACCCTAATATCACTATCCGTCTTATCTCCTACCATTAAGTGACCATGGAGATCTCGCTTTGCAAGAGCTTTCTCATCATTGTCAAATGCTTTCTCTTTTTGACCTACCAAAATTTTAATTTATTTATAAACTAGAGTTGTTAATCACTATGAAATTGTGTCTATTTCAATATTATTTTGTGAAGTTATGGATATATTTTTTATATAAGATTATGATAGAACAATGATATTCTAAATAAAATAAAATTAAATAATATCATCTTATTTTATATTTGATGTATGTCATAATTACAATAAAATAATTTATTTATTTATCAAAATTATTTTTTTAAAATTTATATAATTTAAACTATTGATGTAATTTTTTAATGTATAATAAAACATATAAATTCAATCATATAAATTAAAAATAATTTATTTCACTTTACAGGAATTAAATCATCCTATATAAAAAAATGATTAATTTTTTTTTATAATATTATATATTTTTTTCGATATAAATCAAATATAATAAAAAATAATTATCATCTTATCTTATCTGTCGATCTATGTACCAAACAATACTTATATATTATGGATATCTCAAATTATAACATAAGATTTCATTTTTTGTTATTCTAATATCTTTGTTCTAATGTCATTTATTCAATCTACCATTGTTTATTAGGAGATGCTGTTATCATTCTAGCTGGCAACAGAAATTTCTTTATGAGAGTTGCCACTGAAGAACCAACCATTTTCCTTTATCCTTTTCATTTTACAATTTATATAATTTAATTAAGCCCATAACTTGAAGTTGTATTACAAAGACAGCTAAGCTGTTAATCTTATTCATTGCTAAATTAATAGACAGTTCGGTCTTAATTTATTATCATGGACTTACAATTGAAGTATTTATAAACAATGATTATGCAAAGATTATGTACTAATTATTTTGTTATGATAAGATAATTTATCAATAACCTCATATAAGAAAACGATTTGAGGCCTAATTAATTATAGAAGGCAGCAGCAAGGGGGTGGGTCAGATTAACAACAAGTCGACAACTATGCAGGCAAGATCGGTTTCTGTTCAAATATTTGCCAGACATGACAGTTCTATATGTTTGTACCCTTCTTTCATGAAAGAAAGTTTTTCAGATTACTGCAATGAGTTTTGTTTTTAATTTTTGGTGGAATTTGCTTAATTGAAATCCAGTCGTTAGCTTGATATATCAGTGACAATTCTTTAAAAAAAAGCCGTCTATCCATTCAAGTTGCTGGCTAGCAATTAATTTGGTAGAATTGATTAAGAGTTAATAGCTGATGAACAATGTGACTCTTACAATCATTTTTAAAAAATTATATTTAATATATTTAAATTTTAAATTTTAACACTTTTAATTCATTTTTCTAAATTTTTTTTTTTTTAAATCCACGTTTGCTTCAGCTTTTACTTTCTTTTGTGCGCAGCAGCAGAGTGAAAGGCATTTACGGCATTCTTTGGCCAAACCTAGAGTAAGAATGAGGACATGCTACTTTCTTTAACCGCTTAACATTCCTTCTGATCATTGTTTCCACTGTCTTCAAGAAGTGGTACGACTAAAAATTTACTTTAAAGCCTTCAGGATATCAAATTTTGTTTCCTTTTTGAACAAAAGTACAATTTCATCAGTCTTTTCTTTTCTTTCCCTTCCCACACGTATTGATTACTACAATATTTTAATGTTACAATAACATTTTAAATTTTAAATTTTAAATTTAATTCATTTATGTTATAATTAAAATATGACATTTAGTATATTTGAATAACATTTTGAATTTCCACTTTTGTATCATAAATAGTGATCTAGTTTCTTGATTGCCATTAAACAACCATTTAATATATCCAACCTACTATTATAATTTATCAAAAATTGGTGTAGTTGAAAATTTTAAGTGTAATGAAGATTGCCAAAAACGGCACAAATCAATTCACATTCAAGATCACTCACATTATCATTGTATTTATTTTTATATTTAAAATTATTATTCGAGACCAAATTTAATAATTTTAATTTATTTTAATAAATTTTGTTACCTTGGATGCCAACTCTCTTTGCGACACTAGATTCTCCCAAATCCGAAACACGTTAAACACTCGAATGGAATTTCAACGATTATAGGATCAAATTTTGTCAAAGCCAAAGTTCTTTTTTTAGGGAAAAAAAAAGATTTTAACTAATTTTGTTTTGTATGGTGTGTGGGGCAACTGATTATAATTTGTCGTGATCGGGAGGATTTTCACTCCACTTTCTCTGCCGACGGTGTCCGTTTCTGTAATTAAAGTATAAGCACCCGGCTTAAATGCGACGTGGATTCCTTTCCCTGACAAGTGCACCCCAACCTGTTTTTTTCCACATTTCCCTCGTGGTCCCCACGTGATAAACGGTCATAAAAACAAGGAAACGTGTGGCAGCGGGACCACGTGTCTTTTTTTGAGACATTTTTTGGTTCTGTTATCGGGTCTCACATCCGACGGTACCATTTTCTCTCCCTATTTTTTGGTATTAGAATGAACTGTAGTGACGGTGATCTGCCATTCCAAGTTGATTAGATTTTTATACTAGCACGCATGGCTTCAACACGACTTCCAATTCACTCCATTTATATACATTTTGCCCAATTTTAAAATGGTTTCTATGATGGTTTTAAGGAGGAAATGGTGACTTTTATGCCTTGGTTTTAAAATGAATTTCAATCTTTGACCACTAATTCAAACTCCTTACTCTTTTTAATACAATATTTTGTTAAAAAAATTTTGTCTAGTGTTATTCAACACTTGCAAGCCTGAAAATCATGGTACATATGGGGGATTGTGAATTGAATGATGTTTGTGTATGCTAACTTCTATATAAAGTATTGAGATGTTAAAAAGGAAAATCAAGATGAAAAGTGCTTAGAGATTTGGACTTCACATTTGATATTCAATCACAAGTGATTAGTTGCTGTTTTCGTTGGCTAATTTTAATTATTTTGATTCAATGTTTTAAGTGCATTTGAAAAACTAATTCAAACATCCAAGTCCAATGTTATCCTTCGATAAAATCCAAATGCCTCTAGCAAATCCATAAAGGAATGAGAATGCAATCGCCTGATAACCCTTTCTGCAGCACCACCACTAATTTTTTGTGTCACAACATTGGCATCTTTAATAACTCCAATCATGGTTTAGAGTTAAATAATATCACAAATTAATTTGTATTAATATTTTATTAAATATTTGTATTATGTCAGTAAATTCATTAATAATATTAAAATAAATTATATAATAAAAATTAAAATATCAAAATAATAGTTTTTTAAAATATTAAATTATATAAAATATGTAATTCAAATTACTTTTATATTTATCCTTAAAAAGATATTGGGTCTTGTTTGTGAATCCAACTATTGGAAAAATGAAGATGTAAAGTGAAATTATGAAAATGACGTCAATTGTCTCTTCACCGTTGCATCGTATTCCAAAGTTTGTCTCCTCCACCTCTGATTTTAATGGGGGTAGCTACTCACAATAAAAATGAGAGGAGAAATTATGTCCTCTTCTTGAGTTTGTGAGTCGTGCACCGTGTTCTACACGCGCCATAAATGCCCTCTGCCGTCGGCTGTAACTAGTTGAGCTGTCGAATCACATGTACGGATTCATTACTACAGCTCAGACGTAAAAAAAAAAAAAACGGTTGGGCTTAACGTCACAAATTCCAAACTGAAGCAAGCTAAAAGCCTAAATTGAGAGCGAATCGTGGCCGTCTAATAAAAGATCGGATGGATGTGAAGTGGAGGCGGTCAGAACTGGGGAAAAGTAAGTAAAGTAAAGTAGGCACATTGTGGTTGGCAGAGTTAGAAGCTGCGGTGTACCAGACCGATGCAGCCGTCAGATCAACCAAACAGGTATTTGACCTTTCTTTTGGCTTTGGGACAACCTATAAAATATCGTTGCAAAATAGTACTGTTCATCTGTCTCGTCACAACTCTGCTTAACTGGCTAACCATGTCCTTGCCGCCAACACTGCCGTGCATTTTTCAATTTTTCTCAACAGAAGTATAATATATATAAGGAGCTTTTTTTTTTAATTCCTTCTAGCTCGTCGAATTGAAATTTGTTTTTGTTGTGTTGTAAGTAAAAACAAAGGCAGATGAGTAGCAGCCCTGACTTGTAGTTTGGATGATTCTTTAGTCCAAAATTATACAACTGAGATTTTCAAATATATATATATATATATATATAACGAAGATGAGATTTATGAGTAAAATCAAATTAAATTTTGCATCTCTCCAAAAAAAAAAAGTCGAGAGGTAAATGATTTTTTTCATTTTTAAAAATAATAGAAATGTCTGTTATTTTATTTTAAAATTAATATGATTAGAATTTATGATTTAATTTAATTGATTTATATAATTATTTTTTAAAAAATAATTTTTAATAAATTTATTATTTAAAATTTAATATTTTAAATTATTTCTCTTATATTCATATTACTATTTTTATAAAAAATTAATATGATTATAATTTTAATGACAAATTCAAAATTTATTTTAATTAATTAATGTATATATTTTTAAGAGTCGATATCCAACAGATATAATATTTAAATTTTAAATTTTGTAATTTTTTTATTTTTAAATTATGATTTTTTTTATAAAAAAATAATGACATTAACTTAAGTAAAAAAAATTATGACATTAACTTAAGTAAAAAAATAATGACAATTTTGTTATTATTATTGTTATTTTTATTATGATAATTTGATTAATTGAATTTGAACTTACTAATACGAGAATTGAGACAATTATGAAAATTTTGAGCTTATAATTATTTGATACTTTTGGTTAGTCAGATGGAATAACCAAAGCGTCATCCACACATTTTACCATATAGAGAAAAATAATCACACGCATTTGCATCCAAAATTGATTGTTTGGTTATTGAAGGAAAATTTTCTTTCAACAAAGACCCAAACAGAGGAGAAAAGATACACCTCGAAGTAAAAAACAACGCAGATATCCCTTCCTTTTTAGCCTTTGATGCTCCCAATCTGTCAAAAATAACAGATTAATAGACATTTACTTTTTATAAATAATTCAAAAGGCTATGGTTAGATTGGGATTTTTATAAATAATCAACCTATTTCTGATTTTATAATTCTTAAAGTTATGGTTGCCTGATTGAATAAAGTTACATCTAAAAATAATACATTTGCTTACTTATTTTGATCCTAGTGGTCCAATCAAATTAAATTTCTGCAGATCGATAGGACTTCATTTGTTAGAAGCTTGGTTAGCATCTGATAAGATGTTAGGTAAGTTTCTCATGAATAAATTTAT
Source organism: Durio zibethinus (assembly GCF_047325235.1). Classification (NCBI taxonomy): domain Eukaryota; kingdom Viridiplantae; phylum Streptophyta; class Magnoliopsida; order Malvales; family Malvaceae; genus Durio; species Durio zibethinus. The sequence goes on from NC_143162.1 coordinate 37,455,582, forward strand.
GTAAGCACTTACGTCCAATTTAATTTTGTATCAAATTTATTCAATTTTAAGTTGATTTGATAATTAATTAATAATATAAGATAAAATATTTATTTTTTTTTTGTATTCGTAATTTCATAATTACGATAGAAAATCTAATTAATGGATTGTTAATTATCAAGATTAGGAAGTTCATTTTTCTTGGGTCTAGATTTTTTAGGCAAAGTAATGCCAACATTATTGTGTTCCCCCTAAATCAGAGATTAGAGGGTAGCATTTAATCAATCTAGATCACCAAACAATAATCATTCACAAGACAACAATCTGCATCCGGGTCTAGATCAAAGACACCCAAACATTAAATTACATGTCTTAAATGCAAACATACTGAAAATGAACGGTGGAGATATGCTGAAGCATGGCGGCAGATGCAGCGCCGGAGCATGGTAGCAGACAAAACTTACTTATTAAACCTTATGAGCTGTAGTTAGTAGTGACGGTGGTCCAAAAGTCGTAACATTATACAAAACACAAAAACAGAAGACACTGCTTTCCAAATATTGGATCCAGCTCAGCCGTCGCTTCTAGCACAAGAGTGCAGACTCCCTTGTCATTCTGTTGCTTTTGCTCAGGGCAATTTCGTCTTATCGTCAAATTATCTATAACCATAATTTCAGAACGTAAATAAAAACGGGTTTCGAGGATTTAAAAAAAAAAAAAAAACCAAATATTCTTTGTCTTTGTTGCAATCGTCTTGCCTTTTAAGTGACACCCAACTCCACCACCAGTTCCCCTGCCCTCCTCCCACCATTTCCTCCTCTCCTTCGTTTCTTACACCGCAACTGCCACCACTTCTTTCTCTTTCTCAAAACCTGAACATTAACCAAAAAAAGGAGAAAATGAAAAACAACATAAAATTGGATCTTAATCTTTAAATCTCAAACAACTCTTCGTTCATATTCAAAACTCCCTGTAGAAAGCAACATTTCTGAAGGTAAGTCAAGTTTTTGTAATAATGTGAAAAAAAAAAACTTTCTTCTGTTCATTTGTTTGATTGATTTATTTAGTTTTTTTTTTTTTAACTGATGAATGCTACTGGTGTGAGTACAGTAGAAGTGAGTGAAAATGGAAAACAGATTCTGTTTCTTGTTTTTATTTCTGCACTTAGCTTGTTTCTGTTTTGGTTTTTTTTTTATTGTAAGGCATGTGTCAGGTTTTATACAGAGTAAAACGTTTCCTTTCTCTCTTAAGGTTTTTTCTTTTTTTTTTTTGTCGGTGCGGTTTCCTGTTTTCGGATTTCTTCCATTTCAAGCCTTTTTCATGTTCTGTTTCTCTCCAGTTTTTCATACTCTTTCTCTCAGCTTCGCTCCTGTAAATCTCATTGACTTATGTATATTTCCAATCGAAATCTATCTGGTTTAGTTGATATGAATCGAGGTTTTGATTCTAAGATCTTTAGCTTTGTGATTGGATCTTTTGCATTTGAACTTGAGCCATTGATGAACTTGGTTGGCTTGAAAATGCAATTTCATCTGATTCAATTTGCAACACTTGAAACAGTGACGATCTTACATGTTTCAATCTAAAGCATTAGATTTGTATTTACATATAAGACAATGGATGTTACTCGATGCCCTTTTTTTCCTTTCTCTTTTCAATTCTAAATTGAGGGCTTGTCTTAATTCTATCACCTTTTTGTTCTTCATTCTTAATCATACAATATGCGTTGCAGTTTTTTATTCATATTAGGTTGTTTGGTGGCTGAGAAAATGTAGGATGAAAGGAAAGAAAGATTTGGATTCTCACGGCTGTGTTATTACTTGATTTGGTCAAAGTGAATTCTAGTTCACTGATTATCTAAACCAGAAAAAAGAAAATGAAATGTCAAATACAGAACAAAAATTGAGAGTTTGTTCTTTGGATTCTCGGTGACAATAAATAAGAGACAATTAATAGTTTGGTGTATGTGGACGGAAAAATTATTCCATCATGCAATGTTAAAGAAATGCTACCCATCTGATGATTGGCTGTCAACTTGCTGTTTCATATCTCAACGGCCCCCCATTCTTAATTGAATTTTTTTCTTTAATTCTTGTTATTTCTTCTTGAATTTATAAGATTTGGTATTAGTCTTTGGGAGGGTTGCTTCAAAGTCTCTAAAGGCACTTGGTTTATTTGAACTCTGTGTTTTACTAACTGAATATAGAAGCAACTAGCTGTCACCCAACATTGTTTATGTTTTTATGGTCTTTGAATGTGCTCTAAGAAATTGGTTTGGAAATTCTTTTCATTTCAATCAGAAATACTATTGTGGAAACCTATCTGAGAGTAATATTCATAATATGGTCTCAGTCAGGTGGCTGCAATATATGTACTTTTAGTCATATAATATTTTTTTCTGGGTTGGAGGGAGGCTGTGATGTCTCTATTTTCTAGATATAACTGCTTTACTTAGTGTCTTTTTTTTTTTGTATTTTTTTTTCACAAATTATATGGCCTTCTTGAATTAGGTAATAAAGGGATTTTAAGTGATGGACCGCCGTTGGCCTTGGAAGAAAAAATCATCTGACAAAGCTGATAAAGCCACTGCTGCCGCTGCTGCTGAGGCAGATGCTGCTGCTGCTACTTTGGCTTCAGCTGCATCTCAAGCTGATCAGGTTCAGTTTTCTACTAAATTTTACTTAACTAAAATACATAAAACATGCTTTATTGGAGAATTTTACTTTTATTTAGTTATGTTATTTTTTAAAAATTTTGGATTTTAATTCAAACTATATTGTCTCAGCCAGAGCAGAGATCTGGATCTGCCTATCATCTAAAACTGTTTTAGCTATTTTATTAGTTTTCTGATTATTTTTTGGTTGAACAGGATATCTACAAAAAACCAAAATATGTTCAAATTTCTGTGGAATCATATTCACATCTCACTGGTTTGGAAAATCAAGTGAAAACATATGAGGAACAAGTTCAGACATTAGAGGATGAGATTGAGGACTTGAATGAACAGCTCTCTGCAGCCAATTTAGAGATTACTAACAAGGAAGACCTGGTGAAACAGCACACTAAAGTTGCAGAAGAAGCAGTCTCAGGTTTGTCTATTCTCAAGCATTCAAATTTAAGAATAAAGATCCTGCAATTAATCTTGATCTGAATTTTTTTCGATCGGATGGTTTTGCTGTAGGCTGGGAAAAGGCTGAAGCAGAGGCCCTGGCATTAAAAAATCATCTGGAATCTATTACGCTTTTGAAGCTCACTGCTGAAGATAAGGCATCACATTTAGATGGTGCTCTTAAAGAGTGTATGCGGCAAATTCGAAATCTGAAAGAAGAACACGAACAGAAGTTGCAAGATGTGGTAATTAGCAAAAATAAGCAATGTGAAAAGATTAAGCTTGAGCTTGAAGCGAAGATAGCTAATTTAGATCAAGAGCTTCTCAAGTTTGAAGCTGAAAATGCTGCAATTTCAAGATCTTTGCAAGAGCGTTCTAACATGCTGATCAAGCTTAGTGAAGAAAAATCAAAAGCTGAAGCTGAGATTGAACTTCTGAAGGGTAATATTGAATCATGTGAAAGGGATATAAATTCATTAAAATATGAACTCCATGTAGTTTCAAAAGAGTTAGAAATTCGTAATGAAGAAAAGAATATGAGCATGAGGTCTGCAGAAGTAGCTAACAAGCAGCATATGGAGGGTGTTAAAAAGATAGCAAAGCTAGAAGCAGAGTGTCAAAGACTACGTGGTCTTGTGCGGAAAAAGTTGCCGGGACCTGCTGCACTTGCCCAAATGAAGCTAGAGGTTGAGAGTTTAGGACGGGATTATGGAGATACTCGACTAAAAAGGTCTCCTGTACGGCCTTCTACCCCACACATGTCCACAGTGACTGACTTTTCTCTTGACAATGCACAGAAAGTCCATAAAGAGAATGAGTTTCTCACGGAACGTTTATTGGCAATGGAAGAAGAAACGAAGATGCTGAAGGAAGCTTTGGCAAAGCGTAACAGTGAACTACTGGCTTCGAGGAATATGTGTGCTAAGACGTCTAGCACGCTTCAGACTTTAGAAGCTCAACTTGCCATCAGCAACCAGCATAGAAGTCCCTCAAAATCAATTGTTCAGATTCCTGCAGAAGTTTACTCAAGTCAAAATGCTAGCAATCCACCAAGTGTGGCTTCTGTGTCTGAAGATGGAAATGATGATGACAGGAGCTGTGCTGAGTCACAGGCAACATCTTTGGTCTCTGAGCTCTCTCAATTCAAGAAGGAAAAGAGCTCTGAAAAGTCAAACAAAACCGAAAATGCAAAGCACTTGGACCTTATGGATGACTTTCTTGAGATGGAGAAGTTGGCATGTTCTTCAAATGATTCAACTGCAAATGGTGCAATCACCATTTCAGATTGTACCAACAATAAGATATCTAAAACTGTTAATGGTGATGCTTCAGGAGAGATTTCTTGCAAGGAACTCCAATCTGAAAAGCAGCATGATCTATCTCCATCAGCAAATCATGTACCTTCTAATATGGATTTGTCAGTAGTGTATCCTGAATCTGATGAAGATAAATTCCCTATTATGAAGCTTCGAACAAGGCTCTCTTTGGTGGTTAAATCAATGTCTAAGGATGCTGATGTGCAGAAAATTCTGGAGGACATCAACTGTGCTGTGCAGGATGCACATTATACCCTAAACCAGCACTCTGTAAATGGTATCTCTGAGGCAGCGCACAGCTCTGATGGCACATGCAACGGGCAGGCTTATCCTGGAGATGGTAGCTTAACTTCAGAGAAGGAAATTGCTATGTCCCCAGGTGATAAGATGACTTCAGAAACTATGCAAATTATCAGTCAAGAATTAGCTGCTGCAATTTCCCAGATTCATGACTTTGTACTGACCCTGGGCAAAGAAGCAAGGGCATTTTACGACATATCTTCTGATGGCAACGGATTAAGCCACAAAATTGATGAGTTCTCTGTCACCTACAACAAGGCCTTATGCAGCAATGTAAGTTTGGATGATTTCATTTTCGATCTTTCTACTGTTTTAGCCAAAGCCAGTGAACTAAGATTCAATGTGCTCGGCTACAAGGGTAATGAAGTGGAAATCAATAGTCCTGATTGCATAGATAAGGTTGCTTTACCAGAGAATAAGGTAACTCAAAAGGATTCATCAGGAGGAATATATCAAAATGGTTGTGCCCACATTTCAAATCCAACTTCCAATCCTGAGGTTCCTGATGATGGAAACCTTATCTCAAAATATGGATCAACACAATCGAGCAAATTCTCTTCAGAAGAGTTCGAGGAATTGAAGTTGGAGAAAGACAACATGGCAATGGATCTTTCTCGATGTACTGAAAATCTGGAGATTACTAAGTCTCAGTTACATGAAACTGAGAAGCTTCTAGCAGAAGCTAAATCGCAATTGGTTTCTGCTCAAAAGTCAAACAGCTTGGCTGAGACACAGCTCAAGTGCATGGCAGAGTCTTATAGATCACTTGAAACACGTGCAGAGGAGTTAGAGACTGAGGTGAACCTTCTCCAGGTAAAAATAGAAACTCTGGAGAATGAGCTTCAAGATGAAAAGAGAAGTCATTGTGATGCTTTAACCAGATGCAAGGAACTAGAAGAGCAATTGCAAAGGTAAGCATTGAACTTTTTTCATATGATGTAGAGTTACTACCAACTAATTGTTGTGTGATTCTATATGCCAGTGCATTTACATATAATTACTCTTAACATAATTGTTTTCCATCACTTTTAGGAATGAGAACTGTTCTGTTTGTTCTTCAGCAGCCAATGATGACCTCAAAAGCAAGCAGGTGAGGCTATATTTCATCTTGTGTTTCTTAAAATTGGTCTTTCCAGACCCACTTTAAAATGTAATATTAGTGTTTACAAATACCTAATACCTATGCATCAAAGGGCAGCAAAATACTTTTACATTGTCCCTATCAGAGGCGTTTTCCTGAAAAAAGAATCTACTATAAACAAAGTCCATATGGTAGCTTCCAAAAACATTGACAGATAAATTATTACCTTTGAAAATTCCATGCTCCCATTGTTTTTAAAAGCTGATAATATGGAGGGATTTTTGAACTTTAGTTCCATTCACATGAATTTGAATTTTAGATAAAGGTAGGTTCACTTTTATTAAGTTGTATAGTCTTGTGTTACAGATTTGTCATTGAAACTTTGTGCTCATTTATACATTGTTTTTGCTGCTTTAATATGTTAAAAGTGTGTAGCTAGAATAATTCCTTTTAACTGTAACATGGAAATAACATATAAATTATCAAAGAAGGCCAATAATAAACATTTTAAGAGCTTCTCTTGGGGGGCACTGAGGCTTCGTTCAAATAGCCAGTGGGAGGGATTCCCACCAGCCATCCAAGTGCACCCCAAGTTTTAAACTAATTATTAGGACATAAAACCTAAGCTTGTTAACAATACAAGTATATAACTACTCTCTCAGTGAACATCAGTGGCAACCTAATCTTTCTTCCCCCGTGTAGGCTCTAGTTAAACACATCCATCGCACCTAATAAATAGGTTGTCAATAAATGGTTAATTTCTGCTCCTTTAATATTTATATATTCACCTTAGCCATTTATTGTTATTGGTATAAAGCAGATGCTGGTATAGGATTTAGGCAGAAAAAAATTTGCTGCTAAAGTTATTAATGATCAATTGACACCTAGCATATTTTAGTGTTGAAAATGGTCATGGTTAATGGGAATCACACTAACCAACAAATATATGACCGTTTCGAAAGTAATTTATGCAGAAAAATCCATATTGATCTTAGCAAAGGTTTTCTTATTTGCAACCTTGACACAATTCATTCTTCCTCCTTTAAGGTTCTAATTTTATTCCACAATTGCTCGTCACGCTTCTTGCTCTCTGTAGTTTGTTGATAGGCTTAATCAAATATAAAACGCCTGACTTGAGATTGTTTCTGTCAATCGCAGGAGAAAGAATTAGCAGCCGCAGCAGAGAAACTAGCAGAGTGTCAAGAAACCATATTCCTTCTTGGCAAGCAATTGAAAGCTTTCCGTCCTCAGACAGATATGATGGGATCACCATACAGCGAGAGGAGCCAAAAGGGTGAAGGTTTCCGTGAGGATGGACCCACTACCATCGGCGTGAACTTGCAGGACTTGGATCAGGCAGAGATGGACACTGCAGCTTCTGGCAATGCATGCAGAACAGGTGCAGAGTCCCCCATGGGGTCATTTAACACGCCATGCAGCCCATCTGATACCGAATCAAACCTTTTGAGATCACCAATCAATTCCAATAATCAAAAACACAAGTCCACCATGTCAAGCTCATCATCTTCCTCTTCTACCCCAACGCCAGAGAAACAATCACGAGGCTTTAGCAGATTCTTTTCCTCCAAAGGGAAGAATGGTCATTAAGCCTGCAAACTCGTAGTCATAAAGGTTGATGAATGAGGAGTCCACTTACTAATAACTAGAAGAATCAAAGTTAAGAAAAACTTCATACTCCTTATTTGATGCTAGAACCACTTTATCAGTGGGTTTCACTTTTTTAGCTCAGTTGAAGTCTTTTCTTGGGTGTCAGTCAGATTGTGAAGTGATGCTTTTTGGACGTCAAAGTAATTTTGTAACTAATGACTGTATATGGTATCCATATCTGTTATATTTTTCTCCTCTCCCTTCAATATTCCCTTTGTAATTTGCCCAAGTGAATGTGACAATATAGTTCTAAACTGTTCAATATATTTTAGATATTATTGTATGTGGCAGTTTCAGTAAACGATTATGATCTTCCATTTATTTATTTCAAGAAACCAATGAGCAGAGAAAGAATTTCTTTCAATAAATTTATGGCTCTAAATTGTGTGGTTATTGACAGAGGTATACCAATGTTTTCCCTTGTCTTATCCTCCAACAATTTTTAAGAATCTTTTCTTGAAAAAGGTTTTGACAGATTATTTGCAGGTTTAATGGGCTCAACTGTAAAACCAAAAGGGCTCAGGCCATCCAGAGATGAGAGAGTACCATTTCAGCCTGTTCCATTTTTGTCCTGGTCTACCTAAAATTTACTAGGGATGAAGAATGGGAGAAGCAGTTCTATATTGATGGTTTGCAAATTGCAATGGCTATTTGCATTACAGATTTTGGTCCCCTCTCATGTCCTCTTTTGCTCCCACTTCAAAACTCCAGCTTTGATACTTGATCCAAATTTGGTTTAGGATGTTTCTATCTATTCAGATCTTTTCATTCCAGGAGATTAAACAACTTGACTAAAATGTCAGGATATCTTATCCCTTTTGGATGTATATATTTAAGCATTCCACATCGGATAAAAAAAAAAGAACACCCAAAAACAAATAAAAAATTTTCCAGAATTTCTCCAACTTATATATTAGGTGTCGTGAAAAATGCAAACTCATTCTAACAAGCCAAAGGCTGCTTTTCTTTGCTCTATTCTTGACGACCAAGCAAGTACAGGCCCATAGCCGACTTCCCTAGAAAAGAAGGGCATGCAACAAGTATTAATATTCAAACTGATTCTGGTTGTTACCTGATGCATTATTAATTGTGAAAAACTTTGTCCAACACACGTTATAGCAATGGTTTATCGATGCATGTTCCTTGCTTTGTTTTGGTGTAGATGTTCAAAGTCAAGTTGCTCAAGCTAGAAGAAATGGCATGCTGTTTCAGACCCAACTGCATTCTGAAATCATGGATGTATGTCTGGTTATCAATCTTTGAGCTGTTAGTTAGACGGTCAGCACAATCCAATCCCAACTTTTCATCCCATTACTATATATGTGCTTTAATTTCTATATTAAGTACTAGTTGTCCTTTATATATTTTTCAATTGAAACAATACTTCTTATATCCAATTTATTAGATAATTAATTAGGATTTAATTTTCAATTAAATTATCATAATAAAATTAAATTTTATCTTTGATAAAAAGACTAGCCAATTATCTTTCCTGTGGATTATTTCGAAGAGTCCAACATTATTAATATAGAAACAAGTACAAAAACCCAATAGAATTGAAGACCCATCCAAAGACAGAATATTATGGATAAATATATACTTAAATTAATTTGTTGAAGAATATTTTGGTTAGAATTCTATAAATATTGTTTCTATCCTCCACATGCATAATAATGCATCATAGACAGGAAAATTTCAATTCAGTATGATTTTTTTTTTTTTAAAGATATTATTAAAGTAGTTTATTGTCTAGGTTGACCCAAGAGAATTGAGCTTCAAACAATTTTCATTTTCAAACTATATATATATATATATATATATATATATATATATAAATCACCCATGCTATCTCCACTGTGCATGTACACTATACAGAAATAGGAGTCAAACCAAGATTTCAACTTTCTGAGGTTGGTTGGTACTGGTTCCCAGTCAAACGTATTTTCTTATAAAATGCTAGCAAGTAATCGATAAGAATTTGCGACATATTCAGATCATAAATCTGTTTATCCAATGTTTTCATTTAATTACTTTTTTTTGTAAGAAAAATCTGGAGATATATAGACTGTTTATTCCTCTAGATCAAGATAAGATATGCCGACAGTTTAAGACAGGTGATTGCAAATCGTGCATTCGAGATGACTCTAACAAATGATCATCGATAGGATTCGAATTCAAAACCTTTTTATTGAAAAAAAAGAATCTGACCAATTAAACCAATAACTTATTAGTATTTAATTACTTTTCACATTTAAGATTTTCAATAATTACCTAAATTAATTAATATTCCTTACTTTTGGCAAGGTATTCAACTAGACTCACGTGTGAATTAATCTTTTTCATTTTCATATGTAAATCTATAGCATATATTTGCTTTTATCAAAGATTTTGATTGAAATATGCCTGGATAAAATTTGATATTTACTGTAAAAAGATGGGTATTGTTTAGAAATAGTCATCCCAATATATCCAGAGATATGTTTGAGTAATAGTGAGAGGATATTTTCCATCCAACCATCCTTGTTGGTAGGAATCAAAGATTTTAGTTGCGTTTTCAAGTTGTAACTGATAATTTTAAATACGACGTAAAAATAAAAAAAATATATATAAAATTTATAAAAAAATTTAATAAATTTTTTTATATTTTTATGTTTACATGAATTATAATACAAAATTTTTATATAAAATATAATATAATTTTTTAATATTTTATATAGCATAAATACATAAATTATAGAAACTAAGTTGGAAAGCTTTATTATAAAATGAAAAGCTTAGCTGATCGAGATATATAAAACTTGCGGCACGGCGGCAGGCCATGGCTAAATCTCAAATAAATAAGAAACACCCACAGATTGTTGAACCACCCATCGTGTCAACCCTCCAGCAAAGCCCAGCTTCTAACGTATTGGCCTTTCCTTGTCAAACCCCTAAAATTCTGACTTGAAAACTTTGAAAATATTTTTAGCGAGACAATTGAAAAACAGTGAAATAACAACATTGAGTGGAGCTGCTGGAAGTAGCCAACATCATAGAATGTGGCATAGATGAATAATATCAGCCATGCAAACTTCATTAAATCTTTATCGTCAACTTGTCATTGGTTCCCTGTTGGATTTTTTTGTTCTAGCCTCCAATAATTCAGATTCTTTTTCTTTCTTTTTTCTTTTTTAAACTTTTCTCCTAAATGAAGTTGCGTATTGAAAACGTTCTCAGCTGGGATTATGATTAGGTCCCTCATCATGTGGAAGAGTCGTAGAAGTTTCTACATTTGCTAATTTCTTTGAATTTCATGCTTGAGTGAATAAAAACTTTGCCTTCAAATCGGTTTGATTTGATGGCAGGGATATCTGATAATTGGAAAATAAAGCTTTTCAACCATTGTCGGCCCAAAAACAAAATGAAGGGAATCCATGATATGATATAATAATCTTGTGAGGTTTTAGGAGTTTTTTTACCCACATGATTTCTCTTTCTATCTCTCTCTCATATATATATCTGATTGAAACCCTTTTTTTCAATCACTGCTTTTGTTGTAATTTTATATTGGCTTTCACTTAATCTAGTAGTTTAATGGTGATTATATACAAGAAGGTTCAGGTTCACCTCCCACCATTAAAGGAGAGATTAGCTTTTGATTAATTAAATAAGTTAATCAATATCAATCTTTCAAGATTTATCGAAAAAGTATATGACTTCAATCATGTAGAATATTTAAGCATAATGTGACATTGTAACCACTTGATTCGATGCAATCACTTGGAATTCTGCTAATTATAATCCAAACCCTTTCTATTATTAGCTTTACCAATATACTTAAAATTTTGATTATATGATATCATGATTGATCACACTTTTGATGTTTATACTAATTAGTATTGTCTTTTATCACACTATTGAGTTGATCTTTGCTGTTAAGCAATTGGTTTTAAACCATTTTTATCCATTAATTACGTGCGCTTTGTCCTTTGAAACAAATGGCAGCTGCAAAACTTAAAAAGATTAACATCGAAGGATTTTCCTTTTCCATGAATGATATGAACAAATATGATAATTTGTTTATTTATATTGTGTCTGTTTCATATAAAATATAAAAATTATTATATTATAATTTATATTGATACATTAAAAATAAAAATGACAAAACACATTTTTTTATTCATTTATTTTTTTGTAAAATTTAAATTATTTTTATATTATTTCATATTATTATGTAATGTTTAAAATTATAAAATTTTCAAAAAATTATTATCTTGAATTTGAGGGTTTATGGACATAAAAATTTGAGTAAACAAATGACAGATATTCTATTCGGAAGTAAACCCTACTTTTAGAAAGAACTAAAGGGACTAAAGGAAACAAGATTAAGCATGAATTAACCAGGAAAAAAAACATCGAAATGACATGGAAGTATATAAAGTATAAAAAACAAATTTCAGCCACTGTAATTTATTACTCATAAGATTTGAATCTAACCTTTTTCTAGCTAAAACAGATTCGAAAGGTCATAGCATCTCTCACCCACCATACTATTATACATGTGAACCACTGAGCCTTTGTCTTCATGTCAAGAGTTTTATTGATGATGGTCCCTCATTCTTAGAAACAATTATGGAGTGTACTTTTATTTTTTAGTTAGAATATTTCAAGCCAATTTTAACCTATTACTACTCAAGATTATATGCATTATTTAGTTAATTCATGTATATTAATTAGTCAGATGAAGAAGACAGAAGCTGAAATTGTGGGTTGATTTGTACTAATTAATTCATGTACTAAGCTTGCTCATTTTTAGCTGAGTCAGACTCAAATATTATTTAAAAAAGGTTTTACAATTAATGTATTATTTTCATTAAACTTAAAAGAAGATAATGCATTAATCATGTTTTTTAAGCAAATTATATATTTTTTAATATCACTTTCACCATATTATCATTAAAATAACTATTAATATTTTCTATACAAAATAATATTTAGGTATAGATAAAACTAAGTCCAATATTGGCTTGAGTAAAACAGATGGCAAACTAAAATATGTTGACGTGGGACATGAGGGCTAGGTTTAACGTATCGTATATGTTATAGTATGATTTGGAAAACGTAATTTGCATGTGAGTCCATGATTGGATGCGTACTTAAATAACCAAGATTAAACCTGATTCAGTGAAGAAGATAAACAGGAAACTGTTTTGTCATGTTATCGTCTTACCTACTGAGTTAGAGCTACTTCTGAAAAGTCGTAGCTACCCAGGGAGGAGCCCTGTTCTTTTACCAAGAGACTTTAATTAAAAAATTTATTATAATTAACAATAATAAATTGCACTAATGGAGAGAGACTCAGAGAGCTCTGTGTAAAGTTGTGGTCAAAGATCACAGCAAATTTTCAAAGAAAAAAGTTGTCTCCTTTTTTTTTTTTCCATTTTTTTATAAGCAAAAATAATATACCAATTAATTATTAAGATTGTCCGACGTCATGATATTACAGTTTTTTCAAGAAATTGAAAAGCTTTTTTCATGAATTGAAAAGAGAGTTTCCTTAGGTAAAAAAAAGTTTGATTTTGAATTTTATAAATAAAATATTAAATTTAAAAAAATTATTTTTTATAAAATTTAATTTTAAATTAATCGAAATTTAAATTGATTATTAATGTTAAAAGATCTCTAAATAAAAAAGAGTGCTCTCTTTAGAATTAATTAAAAGACACCGCACCGCACTTCGTAAAATGAAGCCTAGTACCCTAAGCCGAAGCCTATATACATCAACCAATAACCGCACTCTACCCACCAACGGCCGGATCCATTAATCCTTAAATAAAATCCAACGGATCCTTTATATTTATATAAGCATTTAAACTAACCCCAACCCTAAAATGTTGAATTTCTAAATTTAAATCTTATTATATGTAGATTTAATTATTTAATTATGTAATTCATTATATAAATATAATATTTGATTTTTTATAATAATTTGAAAAAAAAATAAATTTATCATATTTCTTTAATACCATGGCAAGAAAAACCTTTTACTATTTTTAATACAGTCAAGTTCTGTTTATTTTTTCGGCAATTTTAAAAATACATTTTTTGTATTAATATGATCTATTTAAATTATTTTTAAATTTTTTTACAAAAATTAAATATTAATTAACAAAAATTTATTTTTCTTATCAACAGGACTAAAGACCTGTAGGTAATGTTTTAGCATTTTATTTAAGAGTTTGGACACTCTTTTATCTATACCTAAACAAAAAGCCAAAACAGCCTAAGCAAGGCATTGATTGATGGATTACTCCATTGCCATCTAAGGTTGATCGTGTCCGGTAAGTACGGTACATTATTATTATTATTATTTACTATAATAATAGGAGGTGGTCCATTACATAAAAATAATAAGAGTTTGGAATTTTGTTTGTATTAGATTAGATTAGATGATGGACCACAAGGAATGCAGTTTAGTGGAATATACTAATCCCATCATTTAATGACTGCACCAAATCAGTACCCAATGAGGAAGACTTTATATTGCTGTTTTGTAGCTAAAAAAAATTCGTCTGCAATCTAAGCCGTTCAATTTGTGGGTCAACCACTTGACTTTATAAACGGGATTTCTTCTTTGTGGGCCCCCATCACATGCCAATCCTAGATGGATGTTGATTGATCACTATTGTGGTTTAAGCTTTTTTGACTAATTTGAAGGAAGACATTAAATGATCAGTCAAGATGAGTGTTGAAAGTGGGTTTTTCAGGCAATCAAGTGAAAATAAATGGCGGAACAGATTAAAATATTTTACAGACTCCAAGATGCTGCAGACAAGACTCTGCACATGTTGTGGGACAAAGAACTGAAACTTGCATAGGATTGGAAGTTGGAAATGACCAATGGAAAGAAGTACTTTTGGCTTACAAATGTACAATCGTAAGGAAAAAAAAATCCGGTGTTTCAGATTGTAACCAGAATCAAAGCAAATTACCTTTATTTTTAACCTTTTTTCTCCTGTCTTAATGTTTTTGTTTTGGTTTGATGAGTTTTTGGGTTAATCTCTGGCAAAACATTCCAATGAGCTGTATGTTGGATATGGTTTTTTTTAACAGTCGTTAACGGCTAAACTGTTGAGTTAACCAGAAACATAAAAAAAAAAAAAAAACTGAAAGCTAAGAGACAAAACCCTGGAAACTGGTGTGCGTGTGCCTCTCCTGCTGCGCCTTTGTGCTCGTGCGTGCAAGAGAGAGATCGAGAGAGCATGTGAGAACAAAGATGCAAACAAAATAAAATAAAAAGGGGTAATGGGCAACCCCAAAATCCTTGATATTAGTTCTCTCACGGGATACATTGGTAGTTGATGTACAACCCACACCTCAGTGAGGAAAATTTTCAAACTTTCTCAGATTTACAAATCTAAAACCCAGATACACTAAATAATATTCATGGGTTTTTGGGTCGGAGTTTAAACAACTCGGTAAAAAGAAAAAAGAGGAGAAAATCTAATCAGAGAAGCAATGAAGCGGCTTCATCTTAATCATCTTCTCCAAAAATATAGTTTCATTAAGCCTAAATATTAACCGGCCTTAGCTTTTCATTTGAGCATGGATGTTAGAGACTGGAAAACGACTTCTTCACAAGGAATGGTGAGCCCCATGTCGTGATCAAAACCAAATTCTTCTTCAGCTTGATGAAGCAAGCTTTGAAACTCCGGTCGGGTCAAGAAAGAGATGGGAACAATGTATCTGCTTCTGTTTTCACCAACATATACAACAAAATGACCTTTTGGGACATCCAAAGGGAGTCCTTGTTCATCACAGCTTTGTTTCTTTCCTAAGCTGGAGCATCTTTTCAGAATTTGCTTGATAACTGCTGTTTGAGGCAATTTGTTTGATTTCCCGATAGCCATTTTTTCTTTGCAAATGGGATAAAAGGGAGAGAGATGAGAGATTTTTCTTTGGATTTGAGAGGAGGAAAGAGCAAGAGAGAAGAGTTCAGGGAGCTGGTGTGAAAGAGTTAAGAGGGTTGGGAGGGGTATATATGGTGAGCTAATAGAATTTGAAAGAGAGAAACAAAGTCATGTGGGGTTGTGGGGACAAAGGACAGACCATGGGTGTTTGCTTTTGGGGTCTGTCATCTGTGTGGACTCACAGGACATCCTGAAAGGCAACCCCGTTGGGATGACACCCCCTTGTTGCCCTCCCAAAGGACGTCATGGTCGCTTTCTCTCTCTGGGCTTCAACCAATGCAATTCTTCCCAATACTACTGTACTTTATTATTGGAGAACTAGCCCAGTGTCACGGACTAAACTTTCTCTCCGCAAGCACTAGCTCATGCGGCACTTGAATGGACGTTTTCATTTAAGTCAGCCTTCAATAGATCAATATCTGAACAAATAATCATAAACCATGGTTAGTCTCAAGCATTCACAATAAGGCACAATATATCGAGATTAATTTCAAGCATACACACACAACAAGGCACATTCACATCGAGAAAAAAAAATGCATCGAGGCAACAATTGGACATTCAATCGGGATAAATTTTATTATAAACGGGAATCATACATCGGGACCTCCCACTGTCACCAGGGCCAGGGGGCAGCCCTTGGTGGGTGGCCTAAGCTCGTATAGCACCCGGTGAGACAGCCCAATACTACGCTGTTGGCTCACCCCCTTAAAGAGCCTTAGAACTTTTAGAGCTATGCTACCAGTAACCGTTACAATGTTTGAAATGGGGACACTTTTCCTAGCACAAGGGATCTACCCGGTCATGGCCCTATACATGGGTGGCTCATGGCAACCTAAGTCCCGATCATGGCCCTATACAAGGGTGGCTCATGACATCCTCCCCCACCTATTCTATCGACGTCCTCGTCGACTTGCTGGCTTGAAATTCTTCAATCTTCTTTTGAAATCTCTGGAGGTCGTGTTCTCTCTCCCAACTGGTTTCTTCTAATCTTAAGCCCTCCCACTTCACTAAGTATTCTCGAACTAGTTTTTGAGATATCTTGGTTTCCCTATCGACTAAGATCTCTTCGACTCGACGCTTTGAGGGTGGCTTCATGGTGATGGCGACTCTGGTTGGCTCCTTTCGGCTAATATCTGTAAGATCTGCATGGAAAGGCTTCAAGTTACTTACATGAAATACTGTGTGCACCTTCATCCACTTTGGTGGGTCAATTTTGTAAGAAGCGTTCCTCACCTTGGAAATGACCCTTACTGGACCTTCATATTTGCGCACCAGTCTACGATCTCTCTTTCTTAAGAACCTGATTTGTTCTGGAACTAGTCAGACCAGAACCAAATCACCAACTTGGAATTGCTGAGCTCTGTGATTCTTGTCTGCCTATTTTTTCATCCGCTTTGATGCCTTCTCCAGGTAAGCTTGTGCAATCTCTGTGTTTTGTTTCCACTCCTTGCTGAAGTTGAAAGCTCTCAAATTCTTTCCTCCATATTGTTTCAAAGAAGTGTGGGGTAGCCTTCGTAGTTGTCCGGTGACCACCTCAAATAGGCTCTTGTTAGTGGAAGAGCTCTTGTTGGAATTAAAGCAGAGTTGAGCAATGTCCAATAATGAAGGCCAGTCCTTTTGGTTGGTTTGGACAAAGTACCTCAAATATTCCTCCAATAATCCATTGAAATGTTTCGTTTAGCCATCAGTCTGAGGATGGTAGCTCGAAGAGATGTTGAGTTGGGACCCTAAAATCTTGAAAAGTTCCCTCTAAAAGGACCCCGTGAATCTCGGATCTCTATCACTGACGATGTTTTGAGGAAGGCCCCAATATTTGACCACATGTTTGAACAATAGTCGAGCTGTGTCTTCTGCTGTACAATACTTGTGAGCGGGAATGAATGTGGCATACTTGGAGAACCGATCAATTACCACCAAGATAGTTTCAAGATCCCCAACCTTGGGTAGGTTCGAAATGAAATCGAGAGAGATGCTTTCCCACGGTTTGGTGGGTACCGATAGTGATTCCAGCATGCCCGCAGGTTTCCTCTTTTTGACTTTATCTTGTTGGCAAATGAGGTAAGTCTTCGTGTAGTCCATCACATCTTGTTGCATGTAGGGCCAATAGTATCCCTGTTTTAGTAACGCTAAAGTGCATTGCCAGCCTGGGTGTCCCGCCCATGGGGTGTCATGGCATTCCCTCATCAACATCTGTCTCAGCCCTCCTGCTCTCGGCACAAACACTCGAGGCCCCTTGGTCCACAAGACACCATTTTTTTGCCAGAAGTATTTGGACTTCCCTTCTTCTACTAGCTTCAAGATGGCACAGGCTTACGGGTCTTTCCCTAGATGATCTCCAATTAACTTATGAATGTCCGTAGTGGCTCTACTAGTTGCCATTGGGGCCATTCTTCTGAGGGCTGCCAACTCTGGTCGTCTGCTCAATGCATCCGCCACTTGATTGGTCTTTTCAGCGGTATGCTCAAGGTGAAAGTCGAACTCCGTTAAAAATTTTTGCCACCTAGCTTGTTTCACCGTAAGCCTTGGTTGGGTGAGAAAGTGGCTAACGGCTACATTATCCGTCTTCACGACAAAGTGTGAACCCAACAAGTAATGTCGCCAAGCCCTTAATCAATGAACCATCGCCAGGAGCTCTTTTTTCTAGGTCATATATTTCCTCTCCGCTTCACTTAGCTTCCTGCTTTCAAATGCTACCGGGTGATATTGTTGTAAAAGCATACCTCCAATAGCAAAATTTGATGCATCCGTCTGAACTTCAAAGGACTTTTCAATATCGGAGAGAGCTAAGATGGGATCTTTCATAATAGCATCTTTCAATCTCTCAAAGGCCTCTTGGCACTCGTTGGTCCAACACCATTTATGCTCCTTCTTCAATAACTCCGTGAGGGCCGTGGTCTTGTGAGAGTACCCTTCCATAAACTTTTTATAATAGTTGGCTAGTCCCAAAAATGAATGGAGTTCACTAACATTCTTTGGTGTTGTCCACTCCTTGATGGCCCTAACCTTTTTCATGTCCATTTGAATATGGTCATGTTCGACAATGTGACCGAGAAAGTGGATTTGGGTCTGAACAAACGCGTATTTCTCTTTTTTTACATATAATCGGTGGTCTTACAGCCTTTTAAATACCCGATGTAGGTGTTCTTGATGTTCTTCTAAGGTGAAGCTGTACACCACTATATCGTCTAAATAAATGACTACAAATTCATCAAGGTAGTCATGGAACACCTGATTCATCAATGTACAAAATGTGGCAGGAGCATTGGTCAGTCCAAAGGGCATAACAAGAAATTTAAATGCGCCATACCGTGTTACACAGGTGGTTTTTGGCTCATCTCCCTCAACGATTCTGACCTGATGGTATCCAATCTCAGGTCCAGTTTGGAAAAGTGCTTGGCCCAGCTCAATTGGTCAAATAAGTCTGCTATAAGCGGGATAGGATATTTGTTTCTTACGGTGACTTTGTTCAGGGCCCTGTAGTCAACACATAAGTGTAAACTTCCATCATTCTTCTTTTGGAATAGTACTGGCACTCCGAAAAGAGCCTTTGATGGTCGGATGAACCCGACTTGTAGAAGCTCATCTAACTATTTTTTCAGCTCGACCAACTCTGGCGGGGCCATGCGATAGGGAGCTCTAGCAGGGGGTTTTGCTCTTGGGAAGAGCTCAATTTCGTGGTCCACTGCTCGTCGAGAGGGTAAAACCTTGGGCAACATCTCTGGCATCACCTTTCCGAATTCTTCCAACACTCTCTTCACGTCATCGGGTATTGGTTCTACTTCTAACCCTTCTTTGTAGATCGGTATGGCCACAAAAGAGGGTTCCCCTCTTTTTACCCCTTTCTTGAATTGTAAAGTCGAAATCATTTTCTTCCCACTATTTGGCAAGATATTGGCTGGCACCACACATGGGTGTTCCCCTAAAAACAACAAGCAGCTAGCAGCGGGGATAGGGATCGCTTGAGCCAATGTCATAAAGTCCAATCTGAGAACGACATCAAAGTCATCCATAGGGGAGACTGTGAAGTCTACCTTCCCTTCCTATGGCCCCAATCGGGTTGTCACACTTTTGGAGCTTCCACTGATCGTAAAGGCTGGCGAATTGACCGCCTTCATTCGTCCACAGTCTTTACTAATCTGAAGACCACACATTTTTACTTTTTTTGGTATGATGAAAGTGTCGGTTGCACCCGTATCCACCATGGCCTTGGTGGCTTTCTCATTTATCGTCAAGTTTACGTACATCAAGCCTCTACTCTGTTCTTTTTTTATAGTGTTTAATTGGGTACAAAGGGCATTGAGGAACCTTATTGAGCCCATCCTGGCTGGCTCTTCTTCAGCTTCTTCAACGCTCTCTGGCACTTTTACGAACTCTTGAGATGAGGTCCTTAAAGCATTAAAGGCTCCTCGGTATGGGCATTCAGCCACTCGATGCGGCCCCTTACAAATAAAGCAAGCTAGCGGTTGCCTAAGCTTGAAAATTCATGCGCTGTTTGTCTTGGGCTGGGTGCTATCTCGACCAAAAGACCTCCTGTCTGATCCCCCACTGAAGGGTCGATCTAACCTAGTCGTCTTTCCCCCACTCCCAAAGTTAAAGCTATTGTCAGTTGATGGAGGATTTTTCTATTTTAAGGAGCCATCATTGTAATCATAAAGACGTTTCGCTGCAGCCATGGCCATGGCCACATCTTGCACTTTCTGTCTTTATAGTTCTGTCTTCGCCCAAGGCTTGAGCCCTCAAGAAAATAGAACATCTTGTCCTTTTCGAACATGTCACGAATAACCAGCATCATGGTAGAAAAGTTCCTTACGAACTCTCGCACCGTTCCGGTTTGCACCAACTCTCGAAGTCTTCTTCGAGCCATATACTCCACATTCTCCGAAAAAAACTGGTTTTTCAGTTCTCGCTTCAGATCCGTCCAAGTCTTAATCAGGCACTCGTCATCGACAAACTTGGAGAGCCACCACAGCTTGGCATCCCCTGCGAGGTACATCGACGCCATTGTTACCTTATTTTCCTCTGAACTTGTGTGTACAGCTCAGAAGTATTGTTTCATGTCAAACAAGAAATTTTCAAGTTTCTTAGCATCCCTTGTCCCCTCATAGCATCGAGACTCCGGCACCTTGGGCCTTTGTCCCCTGTCCATCGAGCTCGAACTCGATCTGGCCACAGCCATTTGTAGGATGCTCACCTAGGCCCTGAGCTCCTCAAACTCCTTTTGGAGAATGTTCAAGGCATCTCTAGCCTCTTCGCTCACATTATGAAGAGTATCGGATAACTCCTGCTGGGTTGTCTCGATCTCCCTCACTCGGTCTTTCGTCACCATATGAGTTTTCATTAAGACCACCGCGGCCTCAAGTTCCTCAATTCTCTGTTGATGATCCGATCCACCACTTGTGGCCATCTCATCCATTTTTCTAGCACTTCTCAACCGTGCTCTGATACCACGTGTCATGGACTAAGCTTTCTCTCAACAAGCACTAGCCCGTACGACACTTGAATGGACGCTTCCACCCAAGTCAACCTTCAATAGATCGATATCTGAACAAATAACCATAAACCATGGTTAGTCTCAAGCATTCACAATAAGGCACAATATATCGAGGTCAATCTCAAGCATACACACATAACAAGGCACATTCACATCGAGAAAGAAAAAAATGCATTGAGGTAACAATCGGGCATTCAATTGGGGTGAATTTTATTATAAACGAGAATCATACATCGGGACCTCTCACCGTCACCAGGGCCAGGGGGTAGCCCTTGGTGGGTGGCCTAAGCTCGCATAGTACCTGGTGAGACAGCCTAACACTACGCTGTCGGCTCACCCCCCCTAAAGAGCCTTAAAACTTTTAGAGCTATGCTATCAGTAACCGTTACAATGTTTGAAATGGGAACACTTTTCCTAGTACAAGCGATCTACCCGATCATGGCCCTATACATGGGTGGCTCATAGCAACCTAAGGCCCGGTCATGGCCCTATACAAGGGTGGCTCATGACACCCGACCTCTTCAATTGCCTATGTTTCCTATTCTTACATTTACTTTTAAACTCCTTCTCGGATTCATATCCTTTGCCTTGGAGAAAAATGGAAATCTGCAGTAGTACAACATTTTCTTGACATTTAGTGCTACAGCAATATGTAACTTCTGATTTCTGAACAAGCCATGCCAGCTTGCTTTCTTGCTATCCATTAAGTGAAAATTGTTGGACTCAAAGAAAAAAATATAACAACGCGAAAGTAATATATCGTAATAAATTTACAGTAATAAATAATAATCAATAATTAACAATGTAAAAAGAAATACACTAAGATTTATATAGAAAACCTTCTTATGTAGAGAAAAAATCACGAATCATCAAAAAAATCTTCATTATCAAATAATAGATATACAAAGTTTTTCTCTGATTAAAACTATAACTAATCAATAACTAGAGAGAGATAATTGGAGAAATCTCATCAAATAGATGACTTAATAAATACACCTTAGATTTGTTCATAGAGAGTTTCAAACTTGATCTTTACCATTCAGAATGTAGAACTTTGAATTATAAACCTAATGACAAATTTCAGCTCAATCGGATCACGGATCGACTTCTAATCAACTAATTCTCTCTTTTTTCCTTCTCTTTATACTTTTTTGGCTTTTCTTCTTTCTTTTCTTGGTTTGTGATGCCACTTTAAAATAGCCATATCTCTTTTTATTAAGTAGCTAAAGCTCTGTGTAAAAAAAAAAAAGATCAAGGCCTATGGCCTTTGATTGGTCGAAAATCAATTACATGGGGCTGGACCCCATTTTTCAACAATCTCCCCTTTCAGCCCCATTAGGAGGAGATTCACACCATAGCAGTTTCATTTGAAACTTAACTTGGCCAAGAAACTCATTCCAGTCAAGTTATTGCAGAGCTTAAGCTTTTCCCTGAGAAGTATCTTAGTTAACATATCTGCTACATACTCATCAGTATAGATTTTTTCCAACAGCATTTGCTGGTCCTCAGTCATTGAACATAATCAGTGATATCTAACATCAATGTGTTTTGTTCTAGCATAGTGCATAGCATTCTTACTCAAATCTAAAGCATTCTGGTTATCACAAAATATCACATACTCTTTTTGGTTCAACCCCAATTTAAGAAAAATATATTTTATCCAAAATATTTTTTTACCTGCTTCGGTTGCTACAATATACTCAACCTCTGAAGTTGATAAAGCAACACACTTCTGTAACTTAGACTGTCAAGACACAATTCTTCCTACAAAAGTAAACAAATATCCTAAAGTAAATTTTTTACCATAAAGATCACCTGTCATGTTAGCATCAGTAAACCCTTCTAGAACTAGTTATGAAACTCCATAACCCAAGCACATTTTTTAGGTACCCCTTAAATATCTGAAAATCTATTTCACAAATTCTTAGTGAATCTTTCTCAAATTAGAAAAAAATTTGCTCATTACACTAACTGCATGAGCAATATTAGGTCGCGTATAAATCATAAGATACATTAAAGAACCGATTATAAAAGAATAAGGAATACTAAACATAACTAGCTGCTATTCCTTAGACACCGGACAATATTTTTTACTCGGATGAAAATGGTTGGTAAATAGACTGCTAACTAATTTAACATGTTGCATGTTAAATCTACTAAGCACCCATTCAACATACTTTTTCTATCAAGTTTTTACTTCTGCTTTTTCGGCACGTACATGAATACTTTATATCTGAAAACTTTCAAGTGAGAGTATAAAGCATCTTTTCCTGTCTACACTTTTTCTAAAATGTCAAAACCTAAAAGAACTTATGGTGATCTGTTAAGCAAATAACAAGCTATGTTGATTGTTTCACCCCATAATGGCTTTGGTAATTTTCTCATCTTCAACATATATATGACTTTTTCTACAATTGTGCGATTCGTCCTTTCAGCTACAATATTATGTTACAGTGTTCTAGGTTTTGTTATCTCATACCCGATCTTATATTTTGAACAGTATTTTTCAAAGTCTTTGAATGTGTATTCTCTATCATTATCAGTTTGAATATACTTCAAGGGCAACTCTATCATCCTTTCTACCATGGCATAAAGTTTTTAAAAATACTGAAATACTTGAGTTTTGTTTTTCAACATCTATACCCAAGTTTTACGTGAAGTATCATTAATAAAAGTAACAAAATATCTGTTATCACCTAGTGACTCAACCTCAATGGGACCACATACAATATAATAAATTAATTTTAATCTATTTTTTTTACGATGCTTACTAAACAAATAATGATCACATGAATCAAGAGATATACTTTTAGTTAAGGGAATGAGAAACTGCCTTGTTAAAACCTATAACCGTTTCTCACTCATATGTGCCAGCCTCTTGTATCACAAATTTGCTAAAGCATTATCCTTAATGATATTTATCTAGATACTGTTTAATTGCATCATGTTTTATACATTGTGTAGCATAGTTTTTTTTTTATAACTACCATAAATCTTTTGAGAAGCGTTCACTATCCATTCTTTTATCGACTCTCATATCCCTCCTTATCAAGGACATTAATAGCAAGTAAGTTCATTCTTATATTTGAAATATGCTTGACATCCCTCAAAGTTAACATGTAACCTGTACTAGTTGTACAATAATATCACTAATTTCAACAATCTGTGATACACTTTTGTTTCTCATCTTAGTGTAACCAAAATCTCTTACTTTGTAAGTTGTAAATAACTCTCTTTTAGGAACATAATGATATGTTGCTCCTGTGTTAACTATCCACTCAATATAGAGATCACTAACACGATTACAATCATTATGTGTATAAATCAAAATAACTGAATCACTATCTAAATTCACTACTGCAATATTGCTATCATCTGAACTTTTACCTTTCTCATCTTTTCGCTTTTGCTTCAAGATTTTACAATGTCACTTTATATTACCTGCTTTACCATAATAAAAATACTTTACTTTATCTCTAAACTTGGATTTATGTTTAGACTTACTACGACTTTTTGAGTTCTGACCTCTATCGATGTTTTTACCCCTATTCTTTGTGAGGAGACCTTGATTCCTAAGGTCTACATCTTTTTATCTTGCTTTTACATTAAGCATATTATCTTTTACTAACTCCAATATTACTTTGTAATCAAGAGCTGAATTAAGAACCGTCACAACTAAAATATTCTAGCTGTTTGGTAATGAACCTAAAAGAAACAACGCCTTCATTTCATTATTCATCTTAAGCTCCACAGTAGTCATCCGATTAAATATATCTTGAAAATCACTCAAGTGCTCTGTAATAGATCATTCATCCCTGTACTGTAAAGTTGTAAGCTTTTAACAAATATAATTTTATTCATACATGTTTTTCTCTCATACAATACTATCGATTTTTCTCAAACAATATAAGTATCTGCCTCTTGTGCTACATGATGAAACATGGTGATATCAACCAATTTTCTAATTATAGCCAGCGTCTTTTTGCCTAACTTATTTTAGTTTTCATCTTTCATATTTGCAAGTTTAGCCAAATCACTCAATACCTGCCCATACAAATCTTTACAGTATAAATGATCTTCCATCATAGGCTTTCAAACTGAATAATTTGATGCTATTAATTTTATCATGAAACCTATATCTCCCTCCATGATATCAAACTAAATTCGCTTATGTCTTAGGCTACTTCTGTATCGATGTTTCAAAATAACCATCACTTTGATACCACTTGTTGGGCCTAAAGCAATAAGCACAACAACGTAGAAATAATATATCACAATAAACCCACAACAATAAACAACAATCAATAATCAACAACACAAAAAATAAAACATATCAAGATTTACGTGAAAAACCCTCCGGTATAGAGGAAAAAATCACAAACCACTAGAAAAATCTTCACTATCAAATAATATATATATATATATACAAAGTTCTTCTTTAGTTAAAACTATAACTAATCAACAACTAGAGAGAGACAATTGAAAAAATCTCACAAAAAATGTGACTCAACAAATACACCTTGAATTTGTTCTTAGAGAGCTTTAAACCTGATTTTCAACATTAAGAATGTAGAACTCTGAATCATAAACCTGCCGATAAAATTTCAGCTCAATCAAACTGCAGATTAACTTTCGTTCAACTAACTCTCACTTCTTATTTTTTTATGTTTCTGGCTTTTTTTCTTTCTTTTTTGGGTTTGTGACGCCACTTTAAAACAGTCCCACATTTTTTTACTAAATAGTTAGGGCTTTGTGTAAAAAAAAAAACTAAAGCTCATGACTTTTGATTGGTCTAAAATCAATTACATAAGGCTGGATCCCATTTTCTTAACAAAAATTTTCTGTTTGGGATGCTAATTTTCAAGTTTCAAAGTCAAAATTATTTTGCTTTTGTCCCCTTCATCATGGTTTACTGGACACATATTTCCATTTTGTTGTTCAGGCTTTGAAAATCCCATTATGAAAGTTAATTAATTGCATTTTCTCTTGTAAACATGTTTAAGTGAAGAGATCATTCATAATTATTTCGAAGATATAAAATACCAAGGCTGTATATGAGAAGCAATGCCTTTATCAACCTTTAAATTTGACGAGCGAAAATGTGATCAAGTGAATGAATAAGCAGGGACATTATGTGAAATTCCCAAGGCGAATTCTTCCTTAGCTATACTTGTTTTATAATTCAGAGGTCAATAATTTGACTGTACTGAATTGCCGCTGTGGGTCTTTGGCCATCTTAATTTTTGAGCTTGCGATTCCGAGAATCGATTTGCAGATGAAATAGCAGTGATTCACATGCATGTACGTGCTAGCTTTCATGCTTCTTTTAACAGGTTTTTGATGGCCTTATCGACTCAAATCATTTCAACATGTAATTCAGTTATTTCCTGTTGATGTTTTAGATGCTTGCAATTAGTTTATCTCATCTGCAAAGAGTTTTCAGGGTTCAATAACCTCACAAAGTTAACAGCAATTCTGTCCCTTTTTTTTTTTTGCCTGTCATATACATAACCAGGTAACAATTTGCTTCAGTCAAATAAATCTGCATGATCTCATTTCTCTTCCCATTGATATTACAATCTAATCCTAAAAAATCCATCAACAATTTCAACTTAGCAGTAACATGACTATAACTAGTCAAAGTTGGTGTCTGAAAAACAACCCCTTAGATCAAAGTTCAAAGTTATAGTTACACCCTATCGATAGTAATAGTATTCCAAATACAATTGTAACCAAGGTTTCTTATGTTAAAGTTTGACAATACATAGGCATTAGGTGACATTTCCAACCAACGCTTTGCTGCCATACCATACCGTACAAAATTGAAGACTCTTTCATGCATTATCCAAAACACCTTAACAAAAGAAATGGAGAGTTTTGGAGAACACAATATGTCCCACTGAACCACAGTGTTGAAAAATATCAAGAAAGATGAAGACTTTGGCTATTCCCAAACAAAACCCCATGCTCACTACAGCTGTTCACTGGTTCATTTATCTGTTCGGTTTGAAGGTCTGATTTGACTCTAGTCAGATTTTAGACATATATTTTTGTGTTCGAATTTTGCTCGGTCCGGTTCCAGATATTAAATTATTAATAAAAAATATTTTTATTTTGTTTTAATTAAGAAGTATATATTAAAATTATTAATAATATATATTTCTTAAATTTCGAATCTCTTTGAATCTAACAAATCAAATTGAATATTAAACAAAATTTTTATAAAATTGAACAAATCTAATCTGATCGTACTCATAAATTCCTTTATTGCTCACTTCGACTACAATTTTAATAGCACATTTGACTGTTTGATTTAATTTGATCTAAAAGAATACCATTACTTTTATTCTTCTCTTCCCCTTTTGTTTTTTCATTTTTGTTGCTCCACAAATTCTATTTCTTGCTTTCTTTTTTTTTTTTTTTATGTGCTTTATTATATGGTAGACAAATCAAGTTATCAGTCTTTTGCATGTTGCTAATTGTTACTGCATTTTCCCTCTTCTCCTTCAATTTGTTATAGAAACGCTACGAAATAGGGGACCTGTATGATAGGCAGGCTAAGTGCTTGAAGAATAATATTCAACAACATTTGTTAATTTCTCAATCTACTATTAAACTATTTTTTTACTATAAAAGGAAGTCCAGTCAATCTGGGTATTTAAAGTTGTTCATACATATTAGAATTAATAAACAATATATATTTTTTTGTAAGAAAATTTTGGTGTAAATAGGCTCTTTAATTTTTTAGATTAAGATAAGATGTATCGTATTTGACAATCTAAAATAAGTGACTGCAGGTCGTGCATTCAAAATAATTTTAACAAATGATTATCGACAGAACTCGAATCAAAAAAATTTTCTTCGAGAAAAATGAACCTAACCGATTAAACAATATATTTGATTAATTTGAAACCCCCCCCCCCAAGAAAAAAGGGCGAAAGAGCTCTTTGCTTGAAGATGTCTTGGTATATAATATTAAGGACTTTGGTATTTGGTGGTCCTCGAGCTAGGCAATCTGATCGAACTTCCATATATGAGCATTGTCATAATCAGAAATAAATTTCAAATTCAATGAGAGCCACTTGTTTCTTCTCTCACCGCCCATGTTCTAAGGTCCAGAAAGAACCAAAGCCAGTCTTTCCACCCAGGCAATGCTTCAGTTTAGTACTATATGGTTGGATTGAAGGCTTGAACAAATGGCTGAACTCATGCACCAAAGGGGTCGGAATTTTCAAAGGAAGCGACACCATGTTCTGTGATTGAAATCACTTTGTTCATTGAATGGAGGGTGAAAACTTGAAAACAGTTACAAATACGGAGGTGGGTCCAATATAATCATCGAAAGCCGAATGGCCGTGACTATTGCATATATAGGCATTGAGAGCTAAGCCAAATATTATACGGTAGAGGAAATTGGCCTCGTGCTAAAAGGGTCGCACATGAAGGCCATGTTACCTTTACCCCCCCAAAACTTCTTTCCAAGACACAACGGTAAGGTGCATAGATCAGAGTCCCATTTCATCTAGCTAACCGCTTCATTAGCTTAACTCTTGTAATCATCTTATGGTGCAAGAATTGTTAGACTAATGGTTCGACAAAGAGATGAAGTAAGCCTAGTTAACGTGCATAGGCTATTGGTTAGAGGTGACCATTACCTGCAAATTATGCATTGATAGCCATATTTAGAATGTGTTTCAGGCAATCAAAGATGGGGACAGATCTTAAAGGGAAGCAAATTGCATGGAAAGCGATCGGTCCTTTAAGAGAAACATATATAGAGTATAGACAGCAATAAACATGTTAAACGCCAAGAAAAAGCTAGACACCGACTTCACAATCTATAAATATAAAGGAATACTTAAACAAACCAGAGGCAAATAGCCTATCCAATGCCCTATTCTAATTTAGGAATTAACCAAAAATTGGTAGGGAGAGGAGAATGTGCCCCTTAGAAGCGTAGCCAGCTCGACCAAATATATTCATGGAATTTCAAATGTGACAATTTATCAAAACCAGACATAACCAAGGAAATGAAAGCATAAACTTTATGAAAACCCAATCTAAAAATTAAATGTAAACGGGAATATGGTCCAATTTTACACCTAAGCCCTTGAATCCGGAAAGCCAAGACTTACGGATGTACGTTAAACAGAGATGGAAGCACATGTAATGACACTGGTAAGATGAAGGACACAATAAATGTCGTGTTCCCAATGATGGTTTACGACACAGCTATATTATGATGATCTGTTGGTGTTTTGCATCCTATTTCAGGGAGCAATAGTCCTATGAGAAGGGGTCCAAGCCAGCTGGGTGGATAATTTGTTGTGTATGGGGTCAGAGGAGAGAGGACGTCCTAACCTTGCACCCTTGAAGTTTCGAGGAATTTCGAGTAGCCTTCGCGCCATGGGGAGACCTGGAAGTCAGACATTTTTGCTAGCAGAAAATTGTGACAATCCAAATTTTATAATAAACACGTAGCAACTTGCCATTTGAAAATTCTTGGAACGATTTTAACATTTCAACTGTCGTTTTGATGAAATGCTGTACTCTGTACTGGATGTTGGCTACAGTAGGAAAGAAGAAAAAGCTAGACATGGATCCATGTAATCCTTAAAGAGTTAAGTGTGTAAGGTTTATGAAATATGAATCCTACCTCTGAACTTTCCATCCTTAATTAATTGGATTAGTCAGAGCAGGACATTAGGCTCGCCACCTTACAGCCTTTTGTTGTGGGCCAAACATTAGTTCGGTTTGGAGCTATTGTTGCGATTGGCGAGCCCAAGATGAGTAGGCCCCCATCATCAAAACTCATTGATGTAAATGATTCACTACTGACAAGATACGAAAGAGGATTTTATGTCATGCAGAAGATAGAACTTGAGGATTTGACCTAAAGATACTGCATTCGTGAAAGTAACTTTGTTTTTGGGATATTAGGGTGACTTAGTTTTTAGATTTTGTTGCATTTGCGCTTTCCATTCTCCACCCTCGCAACATTCAAACACATTGACATGTTTATTGTAGAAGTAGCTGTTTGAAAGAATTATTAATGAATTGTAGGGAGCTTGAAAAGAGGCTTCAGACTGAGTTGCGTGCTCTGTTCAAAAAGATACATGGAAAAACCTTGCAATTTTCAACGAATCCCTCCCCTTTACCCCTACCTCACAGCTTGAAAAATTCAGCATTCGGGCATTAATGCGACAATACCTAGAGTGTTACAGCAGTTTTAAAACAATGTGTGCAATCAAAAGGTGACAGTCAAACTTGAGTAGAGAAAAGAATTAGCACATTGACACATTCAGATTTCAAACCAGTCCAAGTCCTCAGAGGTTGGGACCCCTGTTGACTATCACTTCCCCTAAAATAATGAATCATAAACAAATTCAATAAATACTTTATCCCACTACTGAATATAATCCGCTTAAAACTGAAAGCCAATCACCAGGAATTGAACAAAAGGCATAAAGTAGACTTGGAGATGTTGAATTCATTACTGGAGCTGCTGAAATTAGGCTGAATGGTGCTCAACTAGGACACTCTTTCCTCATTAGCTATAATAACTTGCTGCAAAATCTATTATTAAATTATGCATCTAAGAAGGTAGAACAGCAGGTTGTTGTGTTGCCTCCTCCGCTTGCAAACTCTTGTAATATTTGACAAGGACTTCCCATCCTCCAGGGCACATAAAACCATCAGGAGGGTTCTCGCCAGTTCTTGCATAGGTTCGCATCTGCAGCAATACATATCAGAGTCAGAAGCTTCATAATTACATACAATTTGAAGATGCTAATGAAAGTAAGTTCAACAACATCTCAAACAGTCATATGGAAACCTCCAAGGACAAAATTGATGCTTACTGAAAAAAAAAAAGATAATGTTAAAGGAAGCTTTGCTAGCAGCCTTCAACATCCAGGGGTAGAATTATTATAAATACTGGAACATATTCCCAGGATGAAACTAAGGTTTATAAGCACTGAATAATCTGAACTCTCCGTCTGTGCAGCCAGATTATAGAGTGCACTTACTCTTTTGAAACTACCATCACATGCCATGCACTATATCATAGATCCTCTTCATCATAAATTTCTTCACTAATTTATTTTTTTCAACTAAAATGTAATGAATTGTCCCAAACCAGTTCATGATATTCTTAAATAACCTAATACAAATTAATGAAGAAAAAGTCAAATCCCTTAAGTTTCTGAGTAGACCCTGCTTCCTGAGTAACCTGCCACTGCAGATTCTCAATACTAACATGAAGGTAGATTGCGCACCAAGTGAGAACCAATACTAATAGGCTCAACAACAAGCATCAAATTTAGTTGAATATGTAATTCTGCAATAGACTTCCAGTTGTTATAATGATGTAGCCTGAAACACTACTGAAATCTAGAGAATCCAACACTTTACCTTGGTTCCAGATATGAAGAGGAAATCTTTGGCACGTGAAGGATCAAAAAATGCCATCTTCTTTGCCACTGTGTCATAAGCTGCCACCTGGAGACCATAATTGAGGGAAATGAGTGCAAAAGGAACAGAAAATCAATGTAAGCCACAATTTTAGCACAATGTTGTCCTGGTTGAGTGGTAAAGGTTTCTCTTGAATCGGTGAGTGACTTTTATTTCTGGATCAGTATTTATTGAGATTAAGGGACTACTTATTGGCATCTGTTACAATTGATTAAGTTTGAAGTTTCTAGAAAGGACCAGATAGTATATACTGAAAAAATTTGAGTCACCATGTGATAATACTCTTGCTAAGGGGAGTAGTAACTCATACATGGAAGATTTAGCAAAAGGACGGCCTAACCCATATAAACAATTTGAGATATTCATCAATCAATAATGCTTGGTAGAGTTTTTTATATGATAAATGCATATAGTACCTACAATTAAGGTTTAACCAGCATATATAACATACCCTAAATGGCAAAATGTTAAGCTTTTCCAAGCCAGGAGCCATGCTTAGCACTTTTTTCCCATGTTCAGGATCATACAAATCCCTTTTCTCTGTTGGGTGACCCATGCCAGCAGGATCACGACCTACAATATAGAAATTAGCCCCAGCATTTATCCTTGCCTTGGCATGCCACTGTACCTCTGTTGGACCTGCATAATGCATAGGTGACGGAAATATGGCCACAATGGTAGTGTCAGGGTCAAGGACTCCATCTTCTAGGACCTGAACCAAAATTCAGTGGCATGAAGAACAAAGAATTTTATTAAAGAGTGTGCACATATCTTGTCATTATAGCAATTATCCCTGGATAAAATTAGTAGTGGTTACACAGAAGGGATGATGGAAAAAACCTTGCTGTGTTGTTCCATCCGAACATCCAAGGGCACATCGTCAGCTTTGGTGAATCCACCTAAAGGATGAAGCAAAAGGATTGGATTCTTGAAACCCATTTCTAAAAGTCGTCTCCGAGTATCATTCATCAATAGCGCATGTCCATTATGCACAGGGTTCCTTAACTGAAAAGCAAAAACAGCATCAGCCTTGCGCCTATCAAATTCTTTTCTGAGTTGCTTGGGGGAAAGTCTGTAGTGATCAAGCCCATCATTATACTTGATAGGTTTCAAAACTTCCAGATCACCGCCAATAAGCCAGTTTCCAGCTGGAGTGATGACTTCCTCAACATATGGCAATCCTGGTGCAGTCGTTCCCCATGTTCTAGCTATTCTTTCTTCTTTGTTATGCTTGTATATTTGAATGCTGCAATCGAAGTTCCGAAACATTTAAAATTTTCAAGAACGGTAGATTAACTGGTTTGAAAACTTGCTAGTACAATTTTATCTTGCACGATGCAAATGACAATTAGATCACCAACCAAGCAATTAAGCACATAAATCAACAAGACTCCTTGAATGTTTATCTAACAGAATAAATTAAACCAAACAAGCCGGAATTCTAAAGCAAGCTTATATATTACTAGAACTTCCAATACTGACCAGAAAAAAAATACTAACAATTAGATTATCTAAATATACAATCTCAATTGTCACATGTATGTACTAAAAAGTCCATGTAAAAGGGTTTAAAAAACTATGAACCTCCTGAGAATGGCGATCAAGTCTCCATCAGGCCCAACCAACCCAACATCGGAAGAAGACCCAATTCCCCCCTTTGTCTCATCATCAATCGCCAAAACAATAGGAAGTGGCATGTTGACAGTAGAACCATCTTTCATTCTCAAAGTCTTAAAATGTAAGCTTTGCAAATACTCGTCTTCCCTCATAAACCCTTTCAAAGGACTAGCCCATCCTTCACTAATTACATGCACCCACTCCACATCGATCTTGGTTAACCTCACCTTCGGCATTGACTCAGCCTCAACCGTCTTCACTCCCCTTTCACTCTCTGGCACAACCAGATGGACCAGGACCCCACCATCTGGCTCGATCAACGAGCTCTTGATCACTGAAGTCCAAGAAGACTGAACCGGAGCATGCATTTTTTTGGGTTTGAAAGAAGTTGATGTTAAAGGATTAAAATGGCAAATGGGTTTTGGTCGGATTTGGGTGTTATAACTGGTTAAGGCACTGTGTTTGCTTCTAAAATTAAGGTAAGTGGTGGAAGTGAAGTGTACTTTAAGTGTTAGAGACATGATCGTAGGGAATTGCGATAGTTGGTTTGATGAATAAGTTGTTAGAGAAGTACAGCGAGATCCGGGAAAACTGGGGCATAAAAGCTGAGCCTGAGGCTTTAAAATTGGCGAACATCTTTGGTGTTGGTGGTGGTAGAAAGAGTTCGGCCTGGAAAAGAGATCCACACGTTTGCTTCCTGCACTCGCTTTTGTGTTTGTGGACGGAAGTTGGTGGGTGGCACAGTTGCGTTGGGGGGACCAGAACAAACCAATGGCTATTGTATTGAGTTGGGTGATTGAGGAGTAAAAATTTTATGGGCCAAAGCTTAACGCTAACATGAAAAGGTTGAAAGTAACTCGTAACCCAATCCTGACCCAAGAATTGTCGACTCCATGAACGGGAAGCCTTGAAATGTTCCGCAGTTTTGTATTTGTATCTTGATTTATTCTTTGTTTGCTTTAGTGGTCAACCGCGTGCCAGTTTAGTCACCTTCACTGCACATATAGGCCCGAGTCCGCATGCATAGTTATTTTGGTGCTTAAAATAATAAATATGACAAAATAGAATGATAATTATTTTTATAATATTTTATTTATATTTGACAAAAAAGTTAAAATTGTAAAAAATATTAATAATTTTTTTAAAGTGAAAATTTTTATTTTAAATTTATAAAATTGAATTTAGATATTTTATTATATACTTAAAATTTACATTAATAATTTAAATTATATAAAATTTAAAAAATAATTTTGATAAATAAATAAATTATCTTATCTTAATCTTTATACATATTAAACATAATATAAGATAATATTATTTAATTTAATTATATTTATAATATTATTTTATCTTATTATAATTTTATGTATCAAATATATTTTAAATATATTATATTAAAATGCAATTTGAGAATACCATTAAGTGCATTATAAAAAACAAATTATGACAGTCAAAGATTGATTTTTCAATGAAAAGTAATTAAATTTTTATCAATATATAATATGTCTACACCAACAAGACTTAATTAAATTCGACCAAAGATAATTAAGGTGGCTTGCCGTTTTTGATTATTGGTTTTTAAGATACCTGGATTGCTAAAGCTCAACCCATTGACAACTTCAACTAAGGTCCTATATTCTTCCATTGCTTCATATACTACTAGTATTCACTTTTTTCACTTAATTCGTGCTTAGGATTTTAATTTTCAAATCTAAATAATAATAATATAATAATAATAATAATAATAATTTTAAAAGTAGCATTTGTTAGTGTGGTGGGAACTTTTTTCACTTAATTCGTGCTTAGGATTTTAATTTTCAAATCTAAATAATAATAATAATAATTTTAAAAGTAGCATTTGTTAGTGTGGTGGGAAGATATTTCCGTCCAACGTAGAACAACACTAAATATATAGGTTTAGTGTCTCACATTTGTTTTTAAAATAAAGCCTATATCTATACTTTCAAATTAAAGAAAAACAAATGCACGATCAACATAAAATGATCATTTATATAATACATTACAGGAGTGTTTGATTCACAAAATCATAAATTTTGGTGAAAAATGTAATATTTGAAAGAATGTGGTACCTAAGTTTTTTTTTTTTTCAAGACATTTAATGTTCAAATTCACTAAATATATATATATTAATTAGTAAATAATTATCATAATCTTTTTTATATATATGATGTTAACTTTTCATTAGTTTTTATTAATAATAAATATTCAAATGACAAATTATGCATTTAGCAGCAAAATAAAATAAATATTTGTATGATATTTTTATTTATAAAATATCATAAATAAAAAAATATTAAAGATTATTTGAGGTATTTCTCAATAAAAAAAATCTTAAATAATTTATAATATTTTAAATAACGTCATTTAAAATTTTGTATGATATTATTTAAAGCATTTTTAGTCTATAAATACCTTAAATAGTCTTATTTACAAAAACGTGAAAATTATTTAAGGTATTTTTTGATAAAAAAAGCTTTAAATAATATATGTTAAAAATATTAGAGGATTATTTAAAATGTTTTTGAAAAAAAATACATTAAATAATGCATTTAAAATTTGTTGAGATATTAGTTAAGGCTTTTTGTCAACAAAAATACTTTAAATAATGTTCTTTAAAAAATAAAAAATGAATTATTTAAGGTATTTATAGACAAAAAACGACTTAAATAATCATCTTAAAAAATATTAGGAGATTATTTCAAAAAACTCCTTAAATAATGTCATTTAAAAATTTTGAGAGAATTATTTAAAATATTTTTGAACAAAAAATGCTTTAAATGATGGATTGCAGTGAAAAATAAAATATTTGTTAATTGTTTAATGATTATTTAATACCAAATGTCATTAATTGCAATAAACAAAAATTTTAGCATAAAAAATATACAACTAAGTTATAGTCACTTATAAACATATTTTTTAAAATTGTAACGATTATTTCATAATTTTTTATTTTGATCAAATTTAAAAATAACATAATTTTTTTCTTCAAAATCATAAAATATCACAATGTGAATTTTTAATTATAGGATTTTAAGTACTATTAAAATTTTGTTACTTTCTCTCATAATTGAATTACTTTAAATCAAATATAAAAATAAAATATCTACCATTAAATAAAAAAAAACTTTAAGAATTAATTTTAACCAAACGCCCCTACATACTCTAACACTTAGATTATGTGGTATATTTTATTTTTATTATTATAAAATTTTGATAATTCAAAGAGAAAAGGTATGTTGTAATACAAAATGCATTTTTTTTTTTCAATAGTTTATAACAACATTACAAGTTTTAAATTCTTTATAATAATAAAAGAAATTCAAACTTAGGTTTTTTTTTTACTGATTATTACCTTTGGAAATTATTTATTTAATGTGAATAGTATAAGATTTTGCAATATATAAAATAATTTTTATTTTTTATTAATAATAAAAATCGTACTTCCTTTTGAAATTCATAATTGAGTTGGCTAATTAAAATCACAGTCGTTGAGCCACGATCACAGCAAGCTGCGGTACGTTTGATTAATAGAAACAGGCAGAACGGCCCCACGTCAAAATCCATATATTTACCTTCCCTTTAGATATTTTGGTCTGTCATGCAATTTTCTAACAGCCACCTTCACAGTCACCGCCGACCGACAAGTTTATTCCAAAAAATATAAACTCTAAACCGAGTTTCACATGTATAAAGGCACAAACACCCCCGCCCTCCCGCTTCTTTATACCCTTTTTGGCCAAATCTCATTGGGGCATTATTGTCCTATCACTTTATCCCCAGAGCGAGGGGTATATTAAAAAAAAAAAAAACCTATAAACCGATTTTCCCATATATAATGGCACAAACACGCCGTCCTATTTATCCCCGTTTTGGCCAAATCTCATGGGGGCATTATTGTCCCATCACTTATCCTCCGTGCCCTAATTCGACGTTGTGCCAAACAGATTCACAAAAAAGCAGCAGTTATAAACAATACTCGGAGCTACCCGATATTTTTCCTTCTTTCGCCTTTTTTTCGATTTGAGGTTAGGGTTTCGTCATCGGTGTTCGTTTTATTTAGAGATCCTTGAGAGATTGGAATTGAGAGCGATTGTTAATGGGAGTGCCGGCGTTCTACAGATGGTTAGCGGAGAAGTATCCGCTGATTGTGGTGGACGTTATCGAGGAAGAACCGGTGGAGATAGACGGCGTCTCGATTCCGGTGGATACGAGTAAACCTAACCCCAATAGACTCGAATTCGATAATCTTTATCTCGATATGAACGGGATCATTCATCCTTGTTTCCACCCCGAAGACAGAGTAACCCTCTCAACACGTTAAAAAGTTTCATCTTATTTTTCAATATTATATTTCGTTGAAATTGTTGGAATGAATGTAATTTGCTGAATTTCATTTCTTCTCATGCAGCCTTCGCCAACAACTTTTGATGAAGTATTTAAGTGCGTGTTTGATTACATTGATAGATTGTTTGTTATGGTCCGTCCTCGAAAGCTTTTATATATGGCTGTTGGTGAGTAGTGCTTATGTTAGGTTGAAAGACTTCTGATATTTTTGAGATGCAGATAAAGTGTATTTTTGTTTATTTGGTGAGACCAACTTTTTATCTGGAAAATTTTGGTAGATGGCGTTGCCCCTCGGGCTAAAATGAATCAACAGCGATCTAGGCGTTTTAGAGCAGCGAAAGATGCTGCAGAGGCGGTATGCTATCTTATCATTGCTAGGGTAGTTTTTTTTTTTTTTTTTTATGTTATTTCCTAAGCTAATTTGCATAATAGATTAAAAGTTAGATTATCGAGAATTTGTTGGTAAGTATTTTATATTCTCCCACACTTTAATTACAACAACACACTAAGCCTTATATACCGTACTGGTTGGCTATACATTATCACACTGCTGGTCCCAAGCCCAGATAAAGGAGGAGGTTGCGATAGGACAGCCATTGTAAAACATAGTCAAACCATGATGAAGGACCAAAATAAGAATTCTCCCACACTTAACGAAAGAAATTGTCACAACAAAAGAAGCCAATGGTAAGATTTTTATTCATTTTAACTTTCCTTTGTAGGCAGCTGAAGAAGCACGGCTTCGTGAGCAGTTTGAGAGGGAGGGCAGAAAGCTTCCTCCCAAAGAGGAATCACAACTTTTTGATTCGAATGTTATTACACCAGGCACTCCATTTATGGCTGTTCTGTCAATTGCTTTGCAGTACTATATCCACCTGAGATTAAATTATGACCCTGGATGGAAAAATATTAAGGTAGTATTAATGTTATGGTTCCTTGTTTATTTACTTTCTGTTGTGTGTTTGATTTCTTTTGACATGGTGGGGAGTTTTGGCCTTCTCTCATACTTTCATCTTTTTAAAGGTTATTCTATCTGATGCAAATGTTCCTGGTGAAGGAGAACATAAAATTATCTCGTACATACGGCTCCAAAGGAACCTTCCTGGTTTTGATCCAAACACACACCATTGCCTGTATGGTTTGGTATATTTCTCCCTTCATTATTTCCATTTTAGATTTCAATTTTTCTATTTAAATTTTATGTATTTGTTCTGTTTATTTTCTTTGCCCAACTTGGCTGGACTAAAATCATGCACTCTGCTTATTGTTGACACTTGACAGGATGCTGATTTAATTATGTTGGCCTTGGCCACTCATGAAGTTCACTTTTCAATCCTCCGAGAGGTTTGTATTTCTTTCAACTTGCAGATATCTTCTACTTCGAGAATCATTATAAATTGCATGAAATGTTTTCTGAAGATCTGGTTTTCTTGCATTTTGTAACTTCTATCTGAGGTTGATAACTCATTTATAGGAATAAGTGGATATTACAAGTTAAATTACTTTTTTGAAGAATGTTTTATTATTATATTATACTGTTCCCTCTTGGCCGTATAGTAACAGGTTTTATTGAATACTTTCAGATTGTCTTCACCCCTGGACAAGATAAATGCTTCCTATGTGGTCAAATGGGCCATGTAGCGGCAAATTGTAAAGGAAAGGAAAAGCGGAAGGCTGGAGAATTTGATGAGAAAGATGATGGAAAAGCTCTTCCCAGAAAGCCGTACCAAGTAATTTTTCTATTGAATTTACATTTGAAATATTTATAATAAAATATTTCGATGAACTACAACTTGTTATTTGCTTCATATTTGCAGTTTCTGAACATATGGACACTTAGGGAGTATCTGGAATATGAGATGAAAATCCGCAATCCTCCTTTTGAAATTGACTTGGAGCGCATTGTGGATGATTTTATATTCATGTGCTTCTTTGTTGGCAATGATTTCTTACCTCATATGCCTACACTAGAGATTCGTGAGGTTTGTATATAGTTGAAGTAATCATTTTACTGTTGGCTTATTATAGTGATTTTTGTGAATGGAAACTCTAGTTTTATATATGAAACTGAGGATTTAATAGGAAGCTTTCTCTTTTACATTTGTTAATTTACAGGGTGCAATTAACTTGTTAATGGCAGTATACAAGAAGGAATTTAGATCATTGGGTGGTTATTTGACCAATGGTAGCAAGGTGACTTTTAAATTTGTCGGCTATGTATTATTCCAATCATCAAATTTTATCTGGTACACTAATGCTTTTGACTGTTTGATTTCTATTTCAGCCAAATTTGAGCAGGGTAGAGCATTTTATCCAGGCTGTGGGATCCTATGAAGATAAAATATTCTGGAAAAGAGCACGAATGCATCGGGTTTGTTGAGTTCAGGATCAATATAATTCTCTTTAATTTTCGTTTACGTTTAGGTTTTGTTAATGATTCAAATTATTCAGGAAAACTTGCTCATAATTGCGTTTCATTTTCCATTAAAAAAATGGTTGGGGTCTTTCCTTTTGGTTTGTTGGTCTCTTTTGGTTATTTATCATTGCATGTGGTATTACGTGTTCAGCCCTCTTTCAGTGCTCATGCAAGATATAAGATTATTACCCAACTCTTGTAAACTATTGTGATCCTGAAATGGCACTTTTCTGTTATTCTTCATTGGCAAGATTACCTATTGTGTAATTGAATAAATTTTGAGTTATGGTTGCAGCGATACTCTGTTCTTTTGTCACTTAGCAGTCTTAATGTTTTAAGACTAGAGTGTAGGCCATTGACCCTTCAATGTGTCTCTGAGTGTATACGCATGCACCTTAAATGAACTGTCTGACTTGACCATTCTTGGAATGAATGTATTAGATATGAACTCTACTTATTTACTCATCCTATGAGCCATTAAAAAAAATTCAGTATTAATTTGTTCTATGATGGTATCATACAGCGCCAAGCAGAAAGAATCAAGCGTGAAAAGGCCCAAACTATAAGAGGAGATGATGCGGAGCCTCAAGTTCAACCAGATTCTCTGGTTCCAGTGGATAGATTTCATGGTTCCCGTCTTGCCTCAGGCCCTTCACCTGCACCATTTCTGAAAACAATGGAGTCTAACGGTAATGGGTTCTCTGATCGGCCATGCAAAGTGCAGCGTTTATCTTCAGGGGACACTATTGGTGCTGCTATTGTGGAAGCGGAGAATAGTATTGAAACAGATGTATGTTTTCCTCCTTCAGGAGAGGCACTTTAATGTAATTCTGACTTCAGCCATTCTTTAGGACTCATATTCCATGAGCTAACCTATGATTTGGTATGAGCCTTGCTGGCGAGGAGTTAAGAGAGTATTAACTATCGTTCTATGTGTTTTTGCTGGACTGTGGTATGTCAAAATAATGGCACTTACCGTGCTGCTTATCTTCACATTGGCATTAGGTACAGGAGAACAAAGAAGAATTGAAAGCAAAACTTAAGGAGTTGATCCGTGACAAAGCTGATGTTTTTAATTACAAAAATCATGAGGAAGACAAGGTTTGAATATGATGTTATCTATTCATAAGCAATTTATCATTTTTTTTATCCTGTTTCGGCTAATATTTGGGTATAGACAGTAGTTAGATTTGAAACTCAGCTTGAAATTGTTTGTTTTTTCTATTTTCAAAGTTTATGCTGCCGCCCTCATCGTATCTCTACCAAGTGGAAAATAATTCATATTGATTTGTTATTTTATGTAAAATTTAATGGTGCTTGATATAGTTTCATACTTTTAAGTTTTTGGCAGTTGAGACGGGCATGCTTGGATGTGACATGCTGCATGCAGCCTTAATATAAAAATCTCTGTTGTTTCTCTGTCTTTTCTACTTGGAATTTGGTTGCTGTTTTAGTCTATGTCTTGAGTATCTTAGCTGCTTTATTGGTGGTTTGCTCGTGTTAGATTAAACTGGGAGAGCCAGGATGGAAAGAAAGGTATTATCAAGAAAAGTTTTTGGCACAAACTCCCGAAGAAATGGAAGCAATACGAAAAGATGTTGTGAGTTTGAATTTTTTTGAGTATGTGGCATACAATGTTTTTGAATTATTTCTGTGATGATCTTATATGCTGGAGCTTCTTTTATGTAGGTCTTGAAGTTCACGGAAGGTCTATGTTGGGTCATGCACTATTATTATGAAG
The DNA here is from genome assembly GCF_047325235.1 of Durio zibethinus. NCBI lineage: Eukaryota > Viridiplantae > Streptophyta > Magnoliopsida > Malvales > Malvaceae > Durio > Durio zibethinus. Next base: position 37,497,090 of record NC_143162.1, read on the forward strand.
GGGTTTGTTCTTGGAGGTGGTGAGTTTCTTTTACATTTATTCTTTTTCTAGCACTGGTTGTAAAGGGAAGTTTGACCAGGCTTTTTTTGTGTTTATTTTCCCTTCTTAATTGTTTGATGGATACTTGCTGTCGGATTGGATTCCTCTGTATTTGCTTGTCCTTGCCCCCCCCCCCTTGCCTAGGGTCAGTGATGGTATTTTATAAGTTTTTATTGGTCTTGTTGGGCATTTAGTGATAGAGTGATGCTTTCTCTCGTTTATATCTATCATGTTGTGGTCTATTTTTGAATCATTCTTAGTGGATATTATAATTTTGTGCGGAGAATCAGTCATCTTATTCATTTTGGGATCTATAGAGTTGAATTTTTTTTCAGCCTCAGTGCGCTTTATTTTAGTGAGAATTTTGTTGATTGGGATCTCATCTTTCTACTTTAATAGACATCATTCTTTGATTTGTCACTCTCCTGCCACTGAATTTTGTTGTTTCAGGTTTTATCCTTATCATTATGCACCCTTTGCATCTGATCTAAAGGATCTTGGTCAGCTAGATATTAAGTTTGAGCTGGGCTCGCCCTTCAAACCATTCAATCAGTTATTGGGGGTTTTTCCTGCTTCAAGGTACTGTAACTACTGTTACATGGTTCACTTTGTTCACCTTGCAAGTTTCTGAGCCTTTAGGATATTGAATATATTTCCTTTGCAGTTCCCATGCACTTCCCGAACAATATAGTAAATTGATGACTGATCCAAATTCACCAATTATTGATTTTTATCCAACTGGTATGCAATTTTGCTAAACAAATAGGCATCTTATGTATTTCTTCTTAATTTCTTAATAAGATCTGAAATTTGAACTCGCTCTTTCTATCAGATTTTGACGTTGATATTAATGGGAAGCGGTATTCATGGCAGGTCAGTTTATCCTTTAGTCTCATTTGGTTTAGTTTCATATGCCAAGTGGTTTATTTAAATAGTCTTTGGTTTACTGAAGTGGAAATTTGATCAATTCGCTGTTGCTCTCTGAAGGGTATTGCAAAATTGCCCTTCATTGATGAAGAGCGCCTTATTGCAGAGGTTGCAAAAATAGAACATACTTTAACGGTATGGCCCTATAATCAAGTCGTCTTTCATGCATGCCTTCTACTCTTTCTCCTTTCTCCTTTTGTTAAGAATCTATATGTTCTTTCAGAAATTTGTTTTAGCTGTGTCTTTTAAATGCTACCATCTTATGCAGGACGAAGAAGCACGGAGAAACAGTACAATGTGTGACATGCTTTTTGTGGCATCATCACACCATCTCTCGGAACAAATATATTCACTTGACAATTGTCGTAAACAATTGACAGGAAGGCAACGGATTGAAGTCAAGGAGGAAGTCAAACTTGATTTGAGGTTTGTGTTGGAAAGCTTTAATCATTGTACATTCATTTTGCTATGATTGTGCCCCCTCCCCCTTTTGTTTGGTGATTTGTTCCAAGTACTATTCAGACTGTTGTTGAAATCAAGGAAGTCTGTTGAATTCTATTATTCTAATTTTATTCTTCTTTTAAAACACTGCAATGCTGCTAGGATTTAATGGGAGATCTGTGCCATTTTTATTGTGGGAAAATTTTTATGGTTTAATCATTTCCATCAATTGGAATTATAAAATATCTTATATTGATGGCTTCCTGTCAGTATGGAGATATAAATACAGCTTGTGCAGGATATTTTGGTTCTTACTTTTCATTGTCAATTATGGAGATTTTGATGCTTTCTCATTTTGCCTAATGTGTTTTAAAGCTGTATTAATTCTGAATTGTTGGTATGTGTTGATGCTCTGTCTCAGTTTCATTGCATTCTTTTTATCACATGATTCAAATTGCTAGTTTGCAGAAGGGAAAGTTGATACTGATATGTATTTTTTTTTGTTAGTCATGATAGAAGCTAATAGCTCATTCACCATGTTGGTATTGTTGGGCTACTTGTGCTTCATACCCTAGAACTAGTAATATTCCTTTAAATCTTAATTGTTGGTACACTGCTCTTGCTGTCTATAGAAATAAATGCGGACAGGTATGGATATGTTTGTGTGTCATTTTGTGTTGAGACATTGATATTGATGACATAGTTCAGCAAACTTGTTTTGAATGCTGGTCTTGTGAAATAATTTAGAATTCAAGCTGTCTTAACTACTTTGCTTGCTAACAGTGAATTTTAAAATATGTCCCACTTTGTTCAAGCTGTGTTGACTACTTTGCTTGCTAACAGTGAATTTAAGATTTGTCACACTTTGTTTCTGATTTATTTCGGTCTGCATGCAGTGATGGGATGAATGGTTACATATCCCCTTGTGCTGGAGATACTCACCCTCCTATATTCAGGTCTCCAATCAAGGACATGGAAGATATATTGGCCAATGAAGTCATGTAAGTTTCAATTATCAATGATCTACTAATTTATTGATCATATGCATGGGACTGGTTATTGAATAAAGATACATTAATGTATTTTTGGATGCCTGCTTTCCAGATGTTGTATATATAGACTTCCAAAAACTCATAAACATATCACTCGTCCTCCAGCTGGAGTTAAATTCCCTCCTAAGGTATGTAGCAGTTGTAGTTCTCTGCTTAATGGTAGATGTAGTTTTTTTAATTTTAATTTTAATTTCTTTAAGTATTGCTATATCAACTGTAATATGATCTACTTTTGCCTGTTCTGGTCAAATTAACTTAGCTATTGATTGAAATGTTGAAGTAATCTGGATGTGGTAGCTGACCAAATATTGTACCAACAGCGAATTTTCTGAATTTGTAAATATGAGATCTAACCAATTGAAACAGCTGAGTTTTGTTGAACTCTGCTTGCTTAAACATATTCCTCATAAAATTTCTTGCTTGGCAAACTCAATAACTTCTGGATGGCATTATTGGAGCCCATTCTGGAAAATTGTCTACACATGCTTGTGTGCAAAATCCTCAAAAACTCAAGCAAGAAGCAAATTTTAGTATAAAACAATGTTAGACTTTTTCTATCCGCAAAAACACACCAAAAAGTAGGAAAAAGAAGTTACGATGATTTTTTGTATGAGCAAGCTTACTTGAAGTGCTTATCATGGTTGATTTAGTCATATTATTTTTATTGATATTTTTCAACATTGTGGTTCACAGAAGGTGCAATTCGGTGATTTAAAACCTGAACCTGGGTTATGGCATGAAGATTCTGGGAGGAGACCTTGGGAAAATGGAAGGATGTCTGCACATGGTCTTCATCTGATGGAAAGGTCAATGTTCAAAAGATTGTATATATTTTTGTTTCTGAAATTTCCATTTTTCTTGCCATACTGCATGTCATTTAGTGAGAGAAAACATCTAACTGTTTGAAATATGTTTTGCTTTTCATTACAGGCATAACCCTCCTGGATCTGTTTCTGGCCGTAAGCTTGGGGAGGCATCACACAGACTTATTGCTAATAGCTTACGGTTGAAGATAGATACTAATGGGTTCAGTAATAATATGCAAGCTCCACCACCATCATATGCCACTGCTCCCTACATCCCACCTGTCAATTCCAATGTAAATTATGGGTTTCATAACCAGGGACAGCCTAGAATGGTTCCTCCTAGCGAAGATAATTCTAGTGCAGGTTGCGCCTCATCTCAGAATCCTCCTCTGCATCCTCCCAATGCCCATGGTTATTATCATTTCCCAATAAAAAACCAAGTAGCTGCCAATAACCTGCACTACCCTCCTAGACATTATCAGAATGGTGCATCAAGGCACATTCCCAGGCTTATGACGCAAATGTCAAATGAAGCTGGTCCTTGTCCTTCTCATCCGGGTAGTTACAATGACAAACCAAGGTATGGAACACAGTATCAAACAAGTTTAAATGACAGTTTTCAGCAGTGGGGTGGTAGAATGGCTCCGCATGCCAACCAGAATGTTTCTGGAGGGTATGTTGTACGTCAACAAAGTGGAGTTAAACAGGGTCTTCACAGAGGGCATGACCATCAGCGACGAAGAGGTAGCAAATTGCATCATCAGAGGGGAGATAATCAGCAAAGAGGGAGCCGGCCACACGGGGGCAATCAACAACACGGAAGCAACCGACAGAAAAAAGGCAATCAACAATTGAGAGGAAACCCATTTTCTACGTTAGACAGAAAGGGTCATAAGAGGCCACCAGTACCAGTTGAGAATAACCACTGAAAGATTCCTCTAACAACTATTAGGTCTTGATGTTTGAATTGTTGTATGATAGTTTGTTCGAGTGGCCTAGGATTCCTTTCTAGGAAAAGGTAAAAGATGCCTATTTCCGTTTTCAAGCATTATTTAATTAAGGCTTTTTGTTTTTCGTTTTTTTTTATAATTCTTGCCCAAGATTTTGGGCTGCTGCGTTAGTTTGTAAAATGGGGCCTTTGTTGTTTCCTGGGACTAGGTTGTAAGAAGAATGGAGAACGTGGCCCAAAGTTGGAAAAATTTTATCATTTCTTTCTATACATCCATTTTTTGTTCTTTTTAGATTGGATTGTTCAACACAAGCGCTATTGACAATAAATGTACAAATTTAGGAGCAGCCCCAGCATTGTAGGACAAGAAATATATCACTGCATTGTCTTTCTTCTGGCTCTTAAATATAAATATAAATGTAAATATATGATGATAATTTAAAAAAAAAAAGCAGATATTTCATTTAAAAAGAAGGGCATCTAGTTAAAAGAAATGTCTGTTTTTTGGTTGTTGAGTTCTCTTCTTTTCAATATTTTCAAAATTTTAACTTCTCTTTCCACGAGTTACTATCTTTATTCTCTAAGAAATTTGTAAAAGATATAGATAATGATGCTATACATTTGAAAACAAGATTTTATTTTAATTTTTCTTTTGCTTGATGAATGGATGTAGCATTGCAATAAATGATGATATATATATATATATATGTATAGTAATATAGGGAACAACTTTATATAGACTTGTGAGTGTTCTTGGGCCTACTTCTAAAATTTTTTGCTTTTCGCAAAAGAAATCTGGCTATTGGGCCCTTAAAAGGGCAAAAAAAAAAAATAAAAAGGAACTGGAAGAGAACCATTCATGCAGAAAGCGTGGCCAAATCTTAAATGAAAATGATAAATAGAAAGAATCCAATAAGCTGCACGTGTGCAGTGCAGTCACAGCTTAGAATGGTCGGGTGTTGAGTTTATGCTACTTTTCAGGTAATAAAAAAAAAGTTTCCAATATAATAATATGAATAATAATTATTAACCCCGATAGTTGTAATACTTTTTTCTTTTCTTTTTCTAAAATAATAAAAAGAAAACAAGATAATTCAAATAAAAAAGAAAAAAAATTTTGAGTGTGCGGTTGCGACTCTGGTCTCGGGTTCGATGTGATTCACCCAAGGGCCAAGTTCTTGGAATGTTCCAGAATGGAACCCAACCAATTGGCTTTTGGCTAAAGATGTTGGTTCACATGGCATGGGCTTTCCTTTCGTTGGTTTATATGTTACACGTGTGAACAAAAGTAGTTAGGTTGTCCATTTCTCAAGCAACTGTCCAAAAACTAAAGTAGAGTCCAGTCTCATTTGGATCATCGGATTGCGACAATACCACACGTCACCGCCCTTAATTCTTCACGATCTGTATATATTTTTGCATTTTTTATGCATGAAAGAAAGATTCTCCCCCAACTAAATTTGTGAAAGGTTTCAACATAAATTTTTTGATTTATTATTTTCATTTGATAAAGGAATAGTAACCCAAACCCCAAAATTGTTTCTTTCTTTAATATTCCTAATAATTAGAATAGATTTTTGGAAGTATATAATTTTGTAGACAGTTGCTGGGACATTACTTTTATTTAAATGATTTCACTTCTGCTAACCCTAGTCTTAAAATATTTCTCATTCTACTGCTATAGGTATGAAAGCTATCTTAAGGAAATCTAAATTAAATTTAACAAAATCCAATGCAAATTTATCCAAAATCCTCTAAGATTTTTCTGGTCCAAACACAGTTTGAAACATTCAAACCAGTAGTAATTTGTTTCATTTCCACAATGATCTTTGCTTTTTAGCACAGATATGTTGTGTTGTAGGAAAGCCAGAAAGAAGCCAATTAAAAATTATATTTTTAGTATCTCAGTCTAATTAATAAATCTCATGAGTTAGAACTAAATCACGAAAAGTATGCATCTATAAGATTCTAGCGAAGCCAGACATATATTAATTATATATAACTTTAATTATCAGCTTAAAACACAAGCAATTAACTATCTTTTTAAGTCTAAACGAGATTACCTACTATTATAAAAAAAAATTTATTTTTTTAAAATTAAGATATAATTCAATTGGTTTATATAATTATTTTTAATAATAAAAAAAATGATTTTAGGACAGAGAAATGCTTTCAAAATATGGAGCAAAGTCTACATGAACGACAGTGCTAGACTAGGAGTATTTAACAAAGCAAGTGTAATGCTTACAAGGCATCTTAATTTAATTATTACCTGGGTTTTGACGGAAATTGATTAATTAATTAAACAGCAAAAACCTCAAAGATTATTACTGGCAAATGAAGTCATTAGTTGTAATACCCCAGCCCAAATAATAATTGGGTTAGACTAATACTAAAGCCTATTAGTTTATTAAGATATTATTTAGTAAAAGAAAAAGGGTTGAAGTATTAGATGAAAGAAAACTTAATTATAGTGAAACAGAAAGGAAATAGAGTTCTTCTTCCTCATCTTCCTTAGGGTTAGAGAATATGAAAAATCAAGTTGTAGATTCACAATCAGAGGCTACAATCAAATTAATCCCTTAAAAGTAAGTACATGCTCTTTTTTTATTTAAAAAGAAATATCAAGTTAATTGCTATTATTTGGAGTTGAAGTTTTGAGAGCAAAACCAAGAAAAAATCAAGAAATCCTTCATTAATCTTGATGATCTATTTGGATAAATTATAGAGCTTTGTTTATTTCATGTTCTTAAGATTTATTGATGATTATTGAATGGAGTTTGAAGGCTGAAAGTAAGGATTTGAATTTTTAAAGATTGAAGGAGAAATTCTATTTTTAGATGAGATGTTGTGATTTATAATAATGAATTAAAATAGAATTTTGCATTAATAGATAGATTATTGCTGTGATTATTATATATCATTGGAAAGCATGTTGAATCTAGTTTCTAATTAAATAAACGAAAATCAAATCCGAGTTTTTTATGAAGAGTTATCTAATTTTAACTTAAGAATATGCAGGCTGTAAGACAACAATATCAAGGTTGAATTATGAAATTCTTCTTAATTTGTATACAAGGATTTACAGATTAAGTCATATATGTTTGGAAAGCTTATTGAGTCTACTTTCTAATGAAATAAGCGGAATTGAATTTGGAGTTTACTGTGAATAAATATATAGTTTTTATTAGAAGGTATACAAGCTGTTTGGCAGCAATATATGACGTGAATTTCAAAAATTGTTATAATTAATCTACAAGGAATTACGAGGTGTGCCATATATGGTTAGAAAGCTTATTAAGTCTAGTTTCTAACGCATTAAAGAGATCATAATTCTGATTTGGATATATTGAGATATGATTGTTTTAATAAAAAGAGGTCAGGCTGCTAGTATTAATTAGTTAAGTTAACCCTTTGTGTAACTTAGTTGATTTTTGTATAAATGGTCTAAAAAAAGATTGATTAAATTCTGATATGTTGAAATGATCTTGGATAGGCCATTAATTATTTTGAAAAAAAAAAATTAAGTGGTGAAATCGAATAGAGGTAAGTGGAATTTCACACACTTTGCTTGTTTTTAAATATATGTATATATGTATATTTTCTAAATGAATGAATATTTTATTTCATTATTTTTTATGTAAGAAAATAGGATCAAGCATATGATTATTTTGTGTTTCTCTATATAAATGATGGATCATGCTTATGAATGAAATGAGAAAATGATTTATGTTTAAAGAATGATTTTGTGATGGCTACGTTTTTACATCCTTGAAAAATGGGATCATCGACACCAGAACTAGTTCTACGATCCTGGCTAACGGGTAATAGTAGTTGGCAAAGATATGATCATATGACTATGCTAACAGATAATAGTAGTTAGTGTAAGCCTTGACTAACGGGTTATAATAGTTAGCAATGATCATGAGAATGAAATTATCAATACGGTTAATGTCACGGGTTATAGCAGTGATCGTAGCTAACGATAAACCAATGATAATGATGATTTATGATGATGATGATTTATGATAATTTTTAATGATTGATCCATGATTTTGTTTTATTATGATATTTGAATGATAGCATATTTTGTAATAATTTATGAAGTGACATATTTTGACATTGATTTATGAATTTTTGAAATATTTGACAAAACGATGATCTTGAAATGTTTTGATATTATGATTTGATGAATGTTTTAAATGATCTATATGATGTGTAAGAAAACGATGCTTGATCTGGTAAGGTGTGTGAGCCTATACTTACTGAGCTGTGGTTTGCTCATTCTCCTTTTACTTTTTCTTTACAGATGACTAAGTGATAAGTTTGGTTAGTCTTGTGTGAAGCTAGAAGATGAAATGGGAAAGATTACTTAGTCGTCGGAAGCTATGTTGACCAATGAGATCTTAAGAGATAGTTTTGTATTTTATATGGTTTGTATTTGGATATATAAAAATGTATTATCAGTTGGATTAAAGATATGAATTTTACTTGATAGATTGGTTTATTAAAAAATTTTAGAATGTTTAAGAAAAAAGCCTTCGTATTACTTTGAGATATTTTTGAAGGTAATATGATCGTGTTACGTCTTAATCTCGGAGCGTGACATTAGTGACTGTTGTATTCGCTGATGATTGCCTATTTCTTATAACGAGAAAGCTAATCAAGTTATTCATACAATGGAATTAGTCCATAAGTAGAAAATTATCAATAATAATTAAGTATTAATTAATTATATGCAAATAATGAACAGGCATGGAAAACCCTCGTATTAGTGGGAGAGCAAATTGAGAACAAAATCTAGATTTGACATGTTATTCATCATTATTGTTGAAATGAATCCAATCATGTATATATATGTCTCTTCCATTACAGCATTTTATTTAGGGCAGAAAAGTCTGACAAGATGCATCCAAAGACATACATTTATACCTCATCTATACTTCACATTTACTGTCATGCTGCAAATTGCAATATGTTTCCACTTTCAATCATTAGTTCATGTCGAAAATAATAGAACCCATTTGCTGCCAAATTACAGACAAAACAGATGTAATTAAGTAAGTTGCTGCAAATTTCCATCATAAAAAGATTAAGATAGCAGCTATAACTACAGTACTTTGAGATAATATATATTGAGATACCTTCCTTGATTCCTTTGAAATAAGATTTGAGATGATGCCCCAGAAGAGTTCTTTCATGGGAAAAAATCAATTACACTCGTACTAATCCTTTAATTATCGAGAGTGTAGAACGAGAAAATCTCAAATCATTAGCCTTTATAGTTAAGTTTCTTTGTCAATTTTCAATAACATCCACAAATATTGATTTAATCAAGGTATAATTTTAAGAAACGAACACGATACATATAATTATTGAATCAAATATTTTGGTGTAATATCTTTATCATATTGAATGATGAACCGACGTATACATCATTGTTACATCGCGTGAATTAACTTTGATAAGTACTTGATCGATAATGATATTAAAAACATTAAGCATTTTAAAAATTATAAGAAAGATTAGCAAAACTAATGAAAAGAAACAAAAAAACTTTAATTTGTTAATTATCCGTGATACATGGTGAAGCTTTTACTTAGTCACTCAAATCGGCTATGGACAACGCCCTATACTAATATTATAGCTGTTTGAAGAGATCTGACTTGCCAACCGAAAAATGCCATGAATCTTACTTAGAGGCAAAAAGGTCATACAAATTCCAAAAAAACTTTGTCATTGGCTTGCCCTGGTCTCACCACCAACACCCCTTTATCCAATATATTAATTCCAAATGAATAAACCTTTTTTTCCTTAGGGTGTGTTAGGTTATTTCTTCTTGCACCTTCCAAAAGATCAAGGCATCAAATTAAAGCCCTTAGGAGAGGAGATGTGTTCTTTCCTAAACCATACTATTAAAACTAATAATCATGTCTTAATCACTAATATAGTTCTTATTTAATGCTTTGATTAATGCAATATATAGCCTTAGTCAGAAAAACCCAAACCCCCCCCCCCCCTTTTTTTTTATGGAAATGACTCAAAAAACAATCTTTCTTTAGTGCTGAGAGAGGTAAATGAAGGAAATGGATATTAAAATGAGATGGTTAATCCGAAGACCCTCCTCTCTTTGGAATATAATATTGTTTTTAGGTGAGACCAGTGACCAATATGACGAAACACGAGGCAACGACCAACTAAATTAGATAAGTGTTGTGGGAATGCTGTTTATTGGATAAGAACTATTGAATTCAACAAACATGATTTTAAAATGTTTGGAGGAAAAGAAAAGAAAAGAAAAAAGGAAAGGAAATGGGGAATTCTTTGCACATAGATTGGGTTTGGGGAAGCAACAGTCAATTAGCAATAAATTTGCATGCTATCAAATATCAACATGCACCTCCCTCTTTTTTTTTTCTTTAAAAATTGAATGTTGAATATAGAAATATTGACTCCATTCATGGTAAGCCACGTAGCTATAATTCTTGCTTTACATGGGGGATTATCTGGCGTTCAAAATGATTATTCAAATCCATTTTCATATTAGTTAATTGAAAAAAAAAAAAACTAAAATAAAGTGTTGAATTTGATTGGATTTGCTTTTGTCTTTTGCATACCATTTCTCCCATCTCAAAAAATTCACTTTATTCTTTCTTGATCTCTTTTTAATTTGATTTGGACAAAAGAGATAATGGTTATATAAAGAAGAAACAAGTTAAAGTCAATGTTTCATACATATGATTATCTATTAAATCCACTCAGTAATAAAATGTGGCACAAAAGTTATTAAAAATTGATAATTTAATGAATTAATACACAAAAAAATCACCAAAAAATATATATATAACCTTGAGGGTTAGCTCAATTTATCATGTATTCACTTTTAAGGTTTGAATTCAAATTTTAATATTTATAATTTTTTTTTAATTGCAACTTATTTTTATATACAAAAGAATACAATAAATCTATTGAATTATGTGTTCTTCAAAGTTCAACCACTAGTCTTTTGGTTATTATGTCAAAGATATGTAGTATAACAAATTAGCAAGAAATTGACTCCATGGTAATAGTAATTATTTTATTCTAATGGTTTTTGTAATGATTTTCTTTGACAATTTCATTGCAGACAAATTTACTAATGTACTAAGACATGTTCCAGGGTTGAGGGTACTTTTGTTTGAATTTTAACAGATAAGGTAAAGGGAATTTCGGTGCATGGTCGGGTTTGACCGTTCGTAATCGTTTTCATGCAGTTCTATCAAACCCTAATTTGACGTTAACATAGTCATTGTTCAACTTCAATGTTTCAATATATATTAGTCAAAAACTGCTATCTCTAAACGCAGCCAACAACTTCATATGATTTATAGATAAATTGGTAATTTTTTAAAGAGTTGAAGTAAAAATGTAATTGCTTGATGAATAAGAAAAAAATAATGCTTCGGCTAATATATATAATGTCCATGCTTTTTTCATTGGATGAGATTTTTATTTTAGTAAAAATTTTACATTCACGAAAGACACCCAAAAACTCAGTAACAAAGTACTGTTTAATTGGCAATATGCCAGATATGGTTAGCTTATGTAAGTTTATTCAAATTTTTTTTATAATCTATTATAATTATATAAAAACGTGAATGTGAAACTTTTTTTGAACTGACAAAAAAAAAAAAGAACGACAAAAGGGGAAAAAACCCAGAAAATAAATGATAATAAGAGTGTAATAAAGATGAAAATCTAGTTGAAGTGAAAGGGAAGGCCCAGTCTATGTCCAATCTGAGACAGCAGCATAGGTTGCAACCACCAATACAGCTGTTTCACACATACCTAAGCTTCACAGTGTGCCAACTCCATGAATGGATCGTACAAGAGAGAGAAGAGGCTGAGAAAGCCATGAGATATTATGTAAACTGGTGATCTCTCTCTCTCTCTCTCTCATTTGATGATTTCTCAAAGTTATATCTTTTGGGTTTGGTTAGCACATGTGCATATAGTTTCAGAACCTTCCTTAGTTGCTTTCCTCTCAGATCATATAATTCCCCAAGTGGGACAGACTCGAATTCATGGTATCACGTGTCCACCCCACTCGACTTGTTCCTTAAATATTGTTCTCTAATATCTTCTCCAATCTCCACCTTCATCAATTTGCAATATCATTCTTTCTTTCTTTCATTGCCTCATTGTACCTTCTCACTACCCCATCTCTCTTAGTTGCATGCAGCAGCCTGTTTTCATTGTCAAACACATAACTTTTGTCTGAAAAATCATTACATTATAAGTCATTAACGTGGGAGAGGAGAGATGAGATTTGAGTGTGGGCAGATCGATGCAGATGCGTGGTATATATCTCAATCTTGTGGGACAGTTACTATAAGTGGACAAAGTTAACACGAGAGGTGATATCTCTCCCTCTCTCAAAAATTATTGATCCATTGTCCCATTGCACAACTCTTTTCCAAGGGTTAGGTTCCAAAATGGCTCCAACCCCACAGCACCAAGTGAGACCAAATGCTAAAGTTGAAACTGTTTAATCTAACTAAGATAATGTTGATCACCATCTTGTTTAATCTTAGCAAGATCCTCGGCCAAAGATTTTGATTTTTAAAAGTAGGTGGTCGAGCTCTCTGATTTGCTAATCTCATTTTGTCTTTCATCTTGCTCTATAAAGTGTTGTCACATCTATATTCTTTTGTAAAAGAGAATAATTTCAATTAAGACTAATTTGTTCAACTAGCATTATCCAATCATTTTAATTAAAAGCCTTACTCATGAATGAATGTTTTTCTAGCATATGCCGTTCTTATCAAATTACTTGCACAATTTTTAGTATTAATCTTTATTTACGAATATAGTAAAATCCCAAATGAACAAATATAGCTAATTAATATGATAACTTATAATTTATTACTGCATTAATCATTATAATGTGATAGAAAAGATAAAAGAGTATCATTTTTACGCTTGATGTAACTTGATTTGCTAGTAAGTTTTCAATATAGACATTCAATCATGCAGATGATATATCCAGAGCCGTTTTAATTAAAGTGGAGAAATAAATTAGATTTCAGATTTAACATGCCCTTCCTTGGTAGTTAAAATCGATCATCTTAGGTAAGTGTGCGGTGGCAAACCAAGGCAATTAAATCAGAGAGGTGTGTCGTGAATTGAGGTGAAGTAGAAGTCGCAAATTGAGGCGGAGTTGAATCCACAAAACAAGGGGATTAAAATGATATCTCAACCTCAACCTCAACCTCAACCTCAGCTACAGTTGTGAAATTCGTTTTGGGGAAATATCTCATGAGACGAGAAGTTGAGAGACGTGATGTGTTGGAGTGTGGGGGCAGTGGGGGCTTTGATTTGATATAAAAAAGGGGGCCAATGACACTAATTTTCATTCCCAACCCTTAACTTTTGGGCTTTGGTTGTTCAAGAGATTGCTGACTGCTCTAACGCTAAAAACACATTCCTTTTGGGTTCTTTTCTCACACCATAAAGAAGAGAGAAAAAAAAAAAAAAAACTATTTGAAGCAAAATTATAGTGGTTTCAAGCCTTTCCTGTTATGGAAAATCAACAACTCTACCTTCACCACCACCTCCAACACCAGCAACAACAACAGCAGCAGCAGCTACAACGTCAAGCTAATTCCATGAAGTCAAGATTCAGACGTGTCTGTGTCTTTTGTGGTAGCAGCCCTGGCAAGAATCCTAGCTACCAGCTTGCTGCTATTCAGCTTGGCAAACAACTGGTACAAACTAAACCTCTTACTCTTCTCATAAAGGAGACAAATACTTGTTTTTTTCAATCGTCTTTTATTCCTCTTCTCGTCCTAGAATTGATCAGTAGGTCTAGTTGGCATTCAAGTATTTGGTCTTCCTTGCCTAATGATTTAGGCTTCTTGGCCTTTACATTGACCAAAGCTGAACTCTTTCAAGATAATATGGGGTCTAAATTTTTGAGATATGTATATATAAGAAGTTTGACTATAATGAGACTAATAGAAAATTGGAAATATTTACTTGAAACGCTAACAGGAATTCAGCCTTCTTCATCTTTGAATTGACAGAAAAAGCAAGACCGCTTTATGAAGAACTTCAAATACTAGGAATAGCTTAAGTTTGCTAATCTTCACTTTTCTAACACTAATTCAAGAGTTTTACCAGTTTGAGCAAAGAAGAGATCAGATAACGTCAGTTCAAAGTCATCCTCTGTTTTCTCTGTTTTTGGTTGGATCAAAACTTGAATCAGTTGGCGAAATTGAATAGAAGAAAATAAATGTCTAAAACTAGAAACGAATAAAATAGTGTGATTATACTATTTCTAAAAGAGTAATTGTAGGAATATGTTTAGATTAAACACGTAAGTTTAATAATAAAATAAGACATGCAGGTTGAAAGGAACATTGACTTGGTTTATGGAGGAGGAAGCATTGGTTTAATGGGACTGGTCTCTCAAGCTGTCTTTGATGGAGGTCGCCACGTGTTGGGGTAAGTCATGCTACTATTTCCACTCTTTCTTTCTTTATATCTTGTCCTCTTTGACTCAGACTCTGTCTCTAATTACTCTTTGCTTCCATTTTCTTGTAGGGTAATACCCAAGACTCTCATGCCAAGAGAGGTAAAAATCATTAAAATCTTGACCCTTTTTTTTTTTTTTGTATGGTTGGAAATAAGGATAAGTTTCAGATTCATGTATGTGAGCACTGTATCACATGAAGAACTTGTATTCTTATTCCCATATGCGGACAATTTAAGATTCAAATAACTCCATACTCAATCCCACTGAACTTGGGGCCCCCATTTGATTATATAAAAAAAATAGTTACTTTAATGTTAAGTTTTGCAATTTCGATTCTTTATTTGAGAATTGAGATAATACCTGGAAAACTAAATCTTCAGTGTAAATTTCAGATTACAGGCGAGACAGTGGGAGAAGTAAGAGCTGTGTCAGGCATGCACCAACGTAAAGCTGAAATGGCTCGCCAAGCTGATGCCTTTATTGCCTTACCAGGTTTGTTTCTTTACTCCAATTTTAACTGCTTTTTTGTTTGTTTTAAAATCCCAAAATGTTTCATCTGGATTCAATCATAGAGGACTTTTTAATTTACAATTTCCTAGATAACTGTAGGAATAACTGTCAAGTGTCAACCACCCGTTTTCTTTTCTTGTTTTTACTAATAATTGATCTGATCAAATTTCAACTCACAGGTGGCTATGGAACCTTGGAAGAACTCCTGGAAGTGATCACTTGGGCTCAGCTAGGAATCCATGACAAACCAGTAATCTACTTTTTTTTTTCCAACTTTTCAAACTAGCATTATTTTTCATGTTTAATTTGATTGAAAAGTCTACAGATCTCGGACCCAATTATTCAGAGGTTCACATGCAAAAAACGTCCATATATAGCTTAATTGAAAACTCCAAATTTCAGAAATAAATGAGTTTTTTTTTTTTTTTGGGGGGGGGGTGTGTGGAACCAGGTGGGATTGTTAAATGTTGATGGGTTCTACAACTCACTCTTATCATTCATAGACAAGGCTGTTGATGAAGGTTTCATAGCACCAGCTGCCCGTGACATAATTGTCTCTGCCCAAACTGCCCAAGAACTCATGTGCAAGCTCGAGGTACATTTTTCAAATCTTCCCTAAGCCAATACCATCTCTCGCGTGCAACACTGCAGATCAATAGCCAAAAGAAGTCAAATGATCTGAGCCGTACGGCTTTTTTTTTTTTTTTTTTTTTTTTTTACTTTTGACTCAGGAGTATGAACCTAAACATTCTGGGGTAGCCTCCAAGCTAAGCTGGGAAATGGAGCAACAATTGGGTTTCACAGCAAAATCAGACATTGCTCGTTGACCCTTCATCACATTCATTCACACATGATCGACAATTTTATGACCGTAGATTCTTACCCCAATATACAACAACAACAACAACAACAACCTTGTAGATGCAAGCTCCGAAAGACAAATGCCGTTTGCCACCACAGTTTCTTTTATTCATCTGTGGATCATGCTGTGAATTCTTTTTTGTTTGTTGTTATTACTTACTAGTTTTCCTTTTTTTCCTTTGGTTAATTCAATTAGAATCTGACCAGGACAAACAATGTCAGTGACTTTATTAGCTTCCTAAGTCGGTGATTGCTAATTCTGTATATTTTATTGTTGTTTTCCTTTCTTGAAATGATGGGTTGTTACAAATTGCTTTCAACAAAAGAGGTTGATAGGGATGGACCAGGAAACAGGGAAAGAACCAGCTGAAGAAAAAACAGGAAATATCCAGCAAACAATGTTTCCTCAACCTTCAGTACTTTCTATTAGGCTATTAATTTAAGCTTTGAATCATGATTATAAAAACCATTAAGTTCAGTTTGAAATTAAGCTTTGAATTTTAAGGCTACATTTGGGTTTTATCTTAGATATTTCAGTGCTATGGAAATCTCTTCCCAACTTTCAAATGCAATCAACTGTCAAATCGAGAACATATTTACATTCCTTGATCTTAATTTAGTAATTTATGACAGAGCACTGGGATGCCTACTAAAGGCATGGTATTTGCAACCAAGTTAAACGGTGATTTTTTTTTTTTTCAGTGGAAGTTAGTAGAAATCATTGCATGCCTGAAATGTTAATGATGGATTGCTAAGAGTGGCGTGCAAGAGCAAAGGCGTTAGGCTAATAATTGTTCATGATTGATAGTTTTCAAGGAGTGAATATGGGCCGGAAGGACAGTGGGGATGGAAAACAAGACTACGTTGATGATTTTGAATGCACACTGGAGAAGAGGTACAGGACACCTGTTTTGACCGTACTGCAAGGACCATAGACAAAGTGCTCCGTGTGCAAAAGGGTAAGTGAGAAAGTAATGGTGGAGACTTTTGACTGGAGAGTGAGTGGACCTTTCCCCTAACATTTTTGGGCGACGGTTAGCTTCTTTTGATGCCTGTCAGTCAGTAGATAAGAACCTTTGGGACGCTAAGCTGGTGACTTGTGAATGGCTTTCATGCGGGTAGGGCATTTGGCCATTTGCTTATGACTTGGGCTGTCATTGTGATGCAAAAGGAGGGAATCAATCGCATTTCCTTTGTTATGTTCCAGCTCTGGAATCTGGATAAGCATGAACTTGATTTTGTCATGTGGAGGTCATTGTACCTTCGCAAAAAGTGAATGGTTAACTGGGGCCTCTGGATCATACATCTGTCCATTTCTATGCTTGCGTGAAAGATGTAGAGAAGGTAACTCTTTGGTCAGGATTTTTCTACAATTTTCTACTTCAACCCCTTTGGTGATTTGCATTATTAAAGCTGGTATATTTTTAGATGGGAAAAAAATCATCTCCCCTGCTACAAGTAGATATTATATTCGTCTTCAAGCTCTGTTATTGAACTCAAATCAATGTTCGTTTCCCAAAAGTACATAGTATTTCTAGTGATTTACTCAAATTAATAAACCAAACAGAAATTACACAGACTAAGAAATATAATTGAAAGAGTGAGGGATTAAACTCTCACATAATCACCGGTTGAAAAAAGATACATATATGAGGCTATCCCTCCAAAATACACCAGAAAAAACTCAGTGCAGGCGAGCCGTGTCTGAGTTCACCCGAGTAGAACAAACTACTTAAAACACTAAATTTTGCAGGAAAACACGGTATTAATACAGCTACATATAGTACAAATAAATGTGTAATCGGTTACTGACTATGGCTACTTTTGGGTGAAGGATTTAACTGCAGAAGAGGTAGTCACCAAACTTGAGAGGAGGCCAACAATGACGGCACTGTTATATGTGGTTGGCTCTCCTTGCATTGAATTGTTCCGGGAATCAATGTATGTTTCGTTTAAGAAAGGCCCACCCACAAGAGCTCCAACAGCTACATTAGGATTGGGTTTAGTTGAATCAAGCCACTTGAAGCCATCAGTGCAACCAGTAGTTGCATCAGCTGGAATTGAAGCTCCTCTATGATGCACATATTGTGGGTATTTATCTCCATACCCCACAAGAAAGCTCATTTTAATGGGGTTACTGCCCAAGACATAATCAGCCTGGAGGCAAAGAGTGTCATAGTACTATTATTAAGCGGGAACGAAACTTTAAGAGGAATATTTCTAATTTGTGCAACATATTTCTCCGATAATGTAAACAGCATACCTGTGATTTGGCAAACTTTCTAAGATCTGATGGTTTGAATGAATCGTCACCGCAGGTTAGCTTTGCAGTCTGTGACGTAAGCATGTAATCACTGTAAAGAGCAGCTAAGAATGCAGAAGCAACAGGATGCTGCAGAGCATCCCATTCACTGACCCATATAAGACCACCTGCACCAGAAAGACTATACTGGTAAACAAAAGTGATCCCAAGAATCAGAGCTAATTCATTTTGGAATTGGCTTTAGTGACCTGTGAGCACAATGTAATTCCCCTAAAAGAATAAGTGAAGTATGCTAACAAAGGTCTGACAGTAATAATTATTTACTGTCTAAAATTAGGATATGAATTTGGTAAACTAGATATACCGGGTATTTAATTTCAAGACAACTTTTATTGCTTATATCTCTCCTGTTTCTCTTTCTGTCTTTCTAGATGTCTCAACATGCAGCTACAGACTTGTGACTTGAAGGGTGAGCATCAATTAGGTTGATTTATTAGTCAAAATTTGATAAGGAACTTTCTTTCAGCCTCTTCCTTTCGTCAAATTCAAGATCTAAATAGCACAAAAATGCATCCAAGTCACTTAGCTTTAACGAAGACATTACCGTCAGTTCTGCTGGATGTGGCAGAAGGAGACTTTGGTAGAAGGCAGCACATAACATCCTCGGCAGACTTTCTATAGTTTTCAAGGCCAGAATTCCCAGACGCACCTTTGTCACCAAACAAGCTTAACCTGGAAAGCAAAACCTACATAGATGTAGCTTAATCAGGTAACAAGTAAAAAAAACAGAATAATACTATGCAAAATTTCTGGTTCAGATATCCATTCAGAGCAAATTAAAATGAAGCAGAGACAAGCCAATATGCAGAATCTGACAAAAGCGGCCAGATATCCTACAATAGTTGCATTCAGGTTATGCTGGTTAGCAAAAAAAGAATTAAAACTGAAACAGTCTAGTCATCATGCTCATTTCGTAACACGTGATGCATTAATAGGTGGAAAAGTAAATTTATGAATATAACGAATTGAGCTTGGCCTTTCATATATCACAATGCTTGAGACAAGTCTATAAAATGAAGGTAACAGTAAAACAAGAGAGCACAGCATCTTGCTTCAAATTCCTCTAAGAGAGAACCTTACCTGGGTTCCTGCATGCTTATTATCCCAGCTAAACCAGGTTGGACTTTCCCATTCAGCAAATTCTTCCCCGTTTTCCCCAGTCACATATTCAAGGTATAATTGGTCACCCGTCGCATGATAGAGCCAGCTTGCTGCCCATAATAGCTCATCTCCATATCCTGTTGAATTGTAATATGTTGCAACTTCTGGGATGTTCTCACTGTAAGAACCTCTATGTTTGTCTGCAAAAGTAAAAAGTTGCTTGGCATGCTTAAGAAGCATGCTTGAATATGTGGAGTCAGCTGTCTTAAACACCAGAGATGCTGAAGCCATAGCAGCAGCAGTTTCAGCTGCAACTTCTGTCCCTGGAACAGATGCATTAACCTGTGTAAGAGGCCTCTTCTCTTTCATGTCCTCAGGTCTTTCCCAACATTTATGGTCTGCTACAGGGTCACCCACCTGCCTCAATGATGGAAGTAAAAAAGTAAAAGAGTTAAGATATATTTCAAAGGCTCTTTCTTCTTTTTTTTTTTCTTAAAGATTGTGCAATTATCAATTAGGTCACACCATCTTAGATTCCAAATCAAGTATAGTTTACAATACAACTGCAGAAATGGCACAAGGTTTCTCACTTTGCAAAATGAGACTATGAACAATAGCATGCTATTAAGACAATCTAATTCATCTCATGTTTTCATGGCAACCCATCACAACCAACATCAGAAATACCAAGCTGTAAGTTAGAGGCTTAGAACCAATTGCTAAACTTCCAGTTATCCCAATCTCTAATAATTGCTACCTTTGGTCAAAGCCCCTAGTCATGTTAATAAGTCAGAACGTAAATTTCAAAGGCAAGATGAGAAAAACAAAAACAATTTAAATCCAGTTCCGCAATCACTTCTGTACATATACACACAATCCAAAAAAGTAGATGGAAGTTAAAGACAATGATAACCTGAATATAGAGCACATTCTCTGAAGGATGAGAATTTATAAGGAAATCGGTTATCCACTTGAGAGATTCTTGAGCAGGTTCCAGTTGATTTACTGCCTCCATCTGATCGCCATACTCAAGGATAGCCCATGATAACACTGTAGCAGTAAAGGCCAATGGAAAACCAAATTTGATGTGATCCCCAGCATCATACATCCCCTTGGAAAGATCCAACTTCGCTTCACTTCCATCCTTAAGCCCCGAATCTCCTCTCCATGGTATCTTATTGTCCACTAATTTACCAGCTGCAGCAACAAACAAGCAACAACCCCACCTCAAATAAAATATTTACCCAAGAAAAGAACCAATCTTAAGCAGTAGAAAAGTTGCTAATAATATCATATCATTAAAATTTCATATTTTTAAAAGGCCTAGTAAAAAGTTACCCCAATAAAAAGTTTAATGAGGAAACTACTTGTTTTAACTAACCAAACTAAAAACTAAATATCAAGCTACTTCGAATCCGGGTTAATATGTTAAAAGGTATCCTCAGAGAAAGCAAATTTCGAACAAAGAGAATAACTTTATACGTAAACAGATAAAAGAATATAGAGTGAATGCGGGTTAAAAAAAAAGGTACATTTTTGAACGTCAAAGAATTGCATGGCGATTTTGAGAGCATCAGCATACTTCTTGTCAATAGCGCCAGGAGGACCTGGAACGGGAGCGGGCTTATTATCGTTGGCTTGATCAATTTTCTTCTTGATTGTATAAACAACGGCTCCCAAGACCAAAGCTAATATTACTACCACCAGAAACCACCCCAAACATCCTCTCGACTTTGAATCTTTTCCCATTGTTTTGTCACTTCAAAATCCCCCCTTGAACGTAAGATCTTTGATCAAAACAAGCGCATTGGACAATGAATATATTAAAAGAGAAGCGCAGGGTTTAAAACAGGTACAATGTGCTAAGAAAAGAAAGAAAAAGAAGAATATGGGATTTTCCTTGGGAAAAAGATCTGTACAGTTGAATGGCTCTGAAATTATTGTGAGGGAAATGTGGTTTAGAAACAGTGTTGATTAGTTAAAGAGAAGCTAATAAAGGAAAAAGAGTAGCTGGATCTGGTGCCAAATCAGCAAAACATCGATCCTCATCAGTTTCATAAATTTGTTTAATTGGTGACTCTTCTTACAGGACAGAGAACACCGACACTGTTATTTCAAGCAGGATAACATAATATATTTTCTGTTTTTTTCCTGATGTTTTAATGCCAGATATGCCCCTTAGTTTGGTCAGGCGAGATTTGCGCAACGAGGGAACCACTATTTTACTGCGTCCAACCGTCCCAGGTTCTAAGGTTTAAGACTTTCAGGATTCATATCAGCCATTTATTTAACTGGAGACCAACGTCTGATGAACTGGTGTACGAGAATGACGGTTGATCTTGTTTTAACCGTGATTGGTAAGTGGGTTAAGCGGCTCTATCAGTGCCTGGATTGGGCCTTGCACGAGTCAGCTCTCAGATGAAGGGTCTATGGTCATCTTCTGGGCGAGAGGGACAAGTATCTCTTGGGCCGAACATCCTTTCTTTATCTATTTTCGTTGCGTCCACGTATTTTAACACGTGAGGTTTCCTTATTTTGAGGATACACTTCCTCCAGCAAAAGCAGTCTCCTTTCTTTGCCATGAAAAGCCGAAGCTGCTTCTATATTGGAACCAATACGGGGCCAACAAGCAAGAATTTGGGCTAAACTTGTGATTCTTTGGGCTAAGAAGGCTACTTTTGGGTATTATTCACCCTCCTTGGATTACTTGGCATCAACCATTTTTGTTCTTTTCACTGTTTTCATGCACGAGCTTTTGACATTATCCTTTTGTAATACAGTTTCCACAGGTCCGAAAAGGAAGGAAAAGAGAAAAAAAAAAAAAAAAACTCAGAAAGGATCAAAGCAAAGAGAGGAAAAATCGCATGCTTTCACCTAACGCTGTCTTACAGTGGGATTTAATTGCAGCGTTCTGTAACCTAACTTTAGTTTTGTAGGAATTAATTAGCGACAGTGTCGCCATAAACGGCATCTTGGTCAGCTTTGGTGAACTTAATTTATTTTAATTAAGCTTCTGACCCAAAGCTACGTAAGATGAAGCTGCGTGGTTTAAAGCAGACCAATGTAGCAGCTGCAAAGCATTCATTCCCCGGGATTATCCATCCCTAATCCTTTTTTAATTCACTCTTTCACCAACTTCCACACAACCAATCACTAAAAAATTCAACCATTGCGTACCAAAATGCAACAAGTTAACGGTACATGTAAAATCTCTCCCATCTGAAGACGGAGGCGAGATTAACTCCAAATCGTTCTTTTCTTCTTATATTCAACTATTCATATAATTATATTATGTAGATTATTAAAATTTACATATTTATATCACATTTTATATAAAAATTATTTATTACAACTCATATTAACATAACAGTATAAAATATTTTTATTTTATTAAAATTATATATAATTATTATTAAAATTTTAATCGTATTATTTTTATATTGTGTTCATTTTATTATTTCATATTTTAAATTATCAAATTTATTTATACAATACCTAATGTACCTATCCTAATGGAAACATCTTCATCTCACCCAGTTGGAGTTTTGAATCAATTGGGCGGACGGACGTAGGAAATTCAGTTTGAAATAAATAATAATAAAGTAACAAATGAAATGGAAACTAGAAGACGAGAAATTTACATCAGTGTCAACAACAATGATTCAATACCATTATACAACCACTGATTTAAGTGCAAGTTCTGTAGATTAAAAAGAAAAGGAACCAAAACAATTATTTTTAACGTGCTGCAGAACGGGTTTTCCTCAATCTGCCACGCGTGAGTCGTATGCTTTCTTCCATGATAGTCTCTTTTGGGGGAGGGTTTGTGCTTTCATTCCCTGGAGAAGGTGGCACTGGTTCAATTTGCATTGCTTCTGCTTCAGTTTCGGCAGGGTGGCTGGTACTTTCGGATGCAGTATCTGCTTTTTGGCTATTTGAGGATGCTGAAGGGGTAGCTGGTTTAGCCACCTGTGAAGGCACCTTTGAAGGTCCTACCTCTTCAGCTTCTTCCTTTTGGTGTTGACTTGAAGATGTACTAGATGTCGGTGAAGGCGGTTCTTCAGCCTCTGGTTGTGATGCTGGTGCTTCACTAGATGATTGCCGGTTCGGCACACTGGACTGTTGGCGAGCCATAGCACCATGTGACTGAGAATTCTGAAGTTATGGAGACAAGAGAAATAAACTTCAGAAGCTAAACCAGAACAAAAAAATGAAAGTTAGCAAAGATTAATTACACTAGACATTTCAATTAATTAAAACATTGCATCTGTACAGACAGTTTAATGCATGATAGCGAGGGGCCATTTTCCAACTCCAGGGAAACTACAATCTGAGGAGGTAATGGCAGCACAAACTACAATTGGTTTTAATTCAATAACTACCTGAGCACGCTGAGGTCTTGGGGTGGACTGTGAAGCAACATACTGCAGGATCTCAAAAATTCTTGTCTGCCCATAGCTTGCAGCTCTTTGCCAGTAAACAACTGCCATATCTCCAGCTCTAGTCCTTAGTTCCAACAAGTTACGGTCAATCTCATTTTCATGCTTTGCAACATATGGCCTAAAGAAGGAGTCATACACATAAGAAGTTCCCTGACATAAATGAAAACAGAAGGCCAATTAAAACACCATCAACACGTAGATGGACAAGTAAAAGTTCTTTTTTCTTTAAAAAGTAATACACCTACCTTTGTTTTAGGGTACCATAGGTATATAAAGAATGCCAACTTAGCTTCACTGTACATTGGAACCCTTCAAAAAAGCCAAACGAGAGCACAGTGAGAAAAGAAAAAACAGACAAGAAAACATCCTCACTTTTTATGATTCCCTACCATGATATAAAAGCATCACCAATTCTCTCACAAACTGTCAAAACAGCCACCAATATCCTGAAACCAGAAAAGAAAAACCGGGGGGGGGGGGGGGGGGGGAACAAAAGAAAAGTGACAACATAAATAATATTTGTAGAATCATAAACGAAAAAAAATTGCAATTAGAGACCTACCAGTACTGGCACCAAAAGCGCAGTTGCTCAATCTCAGGCTTATTCATTTCAACAGTTTTATAACATTCATATGCAGGATAAGCATACCCAAAAGCCATCCTACCACAATATTTAAAACCAAAAAAGATTAATTCCAAGTAAAAGAATAAACTAAACCTCATACGATAAAGAGAAACAGTTGCAAGGAAAAACATACACAAGTCCTCTGGTAAGAAAGGATCCAATCATTTTGTTTACTTTTTGATGAAAGAAAACACTTCCTGAAGTTAAAAATCAGTAACAAAATCAGTATTACGAATCTTAGAAAATTAGAACAATATATAATCTAGTCAACCAACACAAAATAACAAATACGAAATTTTATGCAGAATATCAGCCTCTTTATCCACATTCCTGAAGAGATTAATAATTGCATTCCTCACCATACCCGAGATTTTAGCAAAGTGACAATTTCTAACAAAAATCTAATTTTTTTTGGTCTCAAAAGAAAGAAAATTAATAATAGTTAGTCCCATCTCCAAATCTTTTCAAAAGAAAACCTAGAGAGAAATTGTTACCTAAAATTTGCCCTACTCTCACTTTACTTCCTCCCTTAATGAACTACCAAAGAAGAGGAATTATTTCAATTCTCTAAATCCAAATATGCTATAATTCCTAGTCAAACAAGGCCTAATCAAGTTGAGTTTTAAAAATTTCTTGGTCCCATAAATCAAAGTGGGAAAAAAGATACTAGAAGATAAAAAATCTTAATCCTACTTGTTACCACTTAACGATCAAGATCCACTTAACTGATAATGAAAACACTCTTAAACCTAGTCGAGTAAGGATTATCAGATACTGGAAATGAAAACAACATAAAACCTGCAAGGAATATCCATTTATCCTCAGTTTTCGGAGCAACCAAACAGGGGAGTAAGATTAACGTAATCTTACAAGTTCAAAAACCACAATGATTAAGCTAATTACCCTTTATTACGCAAGTTATAACAAAGTACCAAGTATTAAAACTAATTAGCTACCAAAAATCTTCTGTACGGAACCGTAAATGTTTAAAATTACCCAAACATATCGCACCGACTAGCAGTGAAAACAAAAAAATAATCGGAGGAGAAAAGCAAACATTATCGAGTTCCAAAAAAAAAAAAAAAAAAAAATGACGAAAATCAAATACAAGAAACCAAGAAAATAGAATAATAAACGGTTAAAGAACAAAAATTCAAGAAAATATCGTTACCAACAATGTAATGCCAGATGATAGTTCGATTCCGGTGGTTGCGGAATCAATTACCTAAAAAAAAAACGAAAATATAGGAAAATAGATGGGAAAATAGGAGAGCGATTAATACCTTTTAAAGAGTATTTTCAATAAAACGAGGCAAACAACAAAACGGCTTTAACAAAATCGGAAATGAGAGTTAATCTAAAGCACGGAAGCGAGTGTTTAGAGGATTTCAAGGAAATAACAGATGCGTTTCTGAGGAAGATCGCCGGCGAACGGTAAAATAAGCGGAAATACGACGGCTAACCGTTACGAAGTCGGCGGTAGCAGTGATATAGAGAGAAAGAGAGGACTTTTGGGGGAAAAAAAAAAAATCAAAGAGAGTGGAGAGTGATAGCATCACAATTCACGCAGTCTTCTCTTTTGTGTCGATCCTTTTTAAATTCCCTTATGTCCAAATTTGTAATTTTAAGGAGAAAATATTTTTGTGTAGTACATCACACTGGGAAATTTTCCGCTATTGTTAGCCAGTTACCGTCTGATTCAAAATGGACGGCTCACCTCCT
The DNA here is from genome assembly GCF_047325235.1 of Durio zibethinus. Taxonomy (NCBI): domain Eukaryota; kingdom Viridiplantae; phylum Streptophyta; class Magnoliopsida; order Malvales; family Malvaceae; genus Durio; species Durio zibethinus. The sequence goes on from NC_143162.1 coordinate 37,523,404, forward strand.
TCTGGGTTTAACAAAGGATCAATATGTGGGATTTTCCTGATTGTAGATTATCGCTTGTCTGTTTGGTTCGTATCATGAAATTTCTATTATACCCTTCTAAGACAGGACAATATTATGAAGAGGATAAGGATGAAAAAGGAAAAAGCAAAAAGAGGAAAATCGATAGCCAATTAACGGGCAAAGTAAGTGATCGTTGTACATAACGAGCAGAGATTTACTAGCTAATTTTTTTATGAAAATTTTTTATCAATATTAATTAAAAATATTATTTTTAGGTAAGACTTGTAAAATGGTTTTTTCGTAGCTTTATATATATATATATATTGTGAGTATTAAAAAATAAAATTTAATAATTAAAATTAATAATTCAGTATTTTATTAATAAATTATATGATTATTTATAAATTTTATCCTCAATTATCGTACTAGAAGAATCTTTGCTATTTTTATATCTTGAGTTTTAAAAGATCGATTCCATCTACTTCATTTATATCAATTTCTATAATCTTTTTTTTTCTTTTATTGTTAGGTTTGTGCAATTTGTCAAACCACATCGAATCTCGTCCGACGATGAAAAATTATATGTCTTAACCTTCAATTATAGCATGCGTTTATGAGATATGTTTTATATTTGAATTATTGATTTCACCTTTTTTTTTTTTTGGGGAGGTAATCTTCATCCCTTTACTCAACCTTCTTTCTTTTGGTGCGGGCTTTACTCAACTCCTAAAATAGTTATTACAAACATCTTCAATAATTCATAGAGATCACATATTATGATTATCTGCTAATTACATTTCACACTTTTATAATGCTATTTTTCCTTTTCGAAATATAGATAAAATGACCAAATAATAATTGACATTGTGGCTTAAATACATATAATTTATATATGCTTTTCACACCATTTTAATCAGTATTTTTTAATTACAATTAAAAATTTAATTTAAAATTAAATCAATTTTAATATCGTTGAACGTACAATTCATTATATCTTAATCCATTGTAAATCTGGACCGACCTTTGACTACAGCTGGGCCGCTAAATAAGCGCAATAGCTTTTTGAGTCCAAACAAAGTTGAAGCGTCCGGTGGGGGTCCATTGTAATTATCGCCTCTGTTAGAAAGTTAATTAGGCACAATAATGATTACGAGTTTTAAGACCAATTAATAATGACCTACATTTTGTAAGGCATTGCATAATTAACCATTAAGGCGTTAACCATATCTAATTGTTAATGCCGACCTTTTTGGTTATCGTCAAAAGCTGCAAGCGTGAAATGTGAAAAAAATAGTACAATTTTATTTTATACAAACACATTTTGGGTCGTAATAATTTGTCATAATTGTTCTCGTAAAATGAGTTATTTTTATGGTATGGTATGACAAATCCGAAAAATATCCCTAATTGAATTATAAAAATGATATGATTAGATGCATATTTTGCTTTGGGTGTCCATTTGCTGCTGCCGGAGAACATATGTCAATCTTTATAAGTGAATCAAGTGTGGTATTTAGAATATTATGACTGGATCTTAGAAATAAATAATGATGACATGAATTAATGCTTTGGACGTGTCTAACGTAAAGGACATGGATAATATATCACTGGCGTGTTTTGTGTAAATTAGAAGCAAACGAAAAAGGGGTAGGGGTGGGGGTGGGGGGCATGAAGTGAAAAAGGAAGGTCACATAAATGAGAAATGATGGAAAAAGGTAAGGCATGTGACGGGTAAGGGTTTTTTTTATTTTTATTTTTCTCGTAACCTTGGATTCTAAGTTTCTCAATTGCTGCAGTAAATTAGAAAGTGCTCGGCCAAATCCAAAACAAGCAAAAAAAAAAAAAAAAAAGGGCGGGGGGGGGGGGGGGTGGTGGGGCGCAGCGCAGCGGTGAGTGCGTGGAATAGTGGCAGGAAGAATCGGTCCATGGGCATTGGACATCATGGGACAATGGGTCTCAACAGACTTAATTCGACAGCCTCGCCGAATTATATCTGTTTGGTGGGCTGTCGCTCTCAAGCATAGCTGCATAAACGTAGAAATAGAAACGGATCGGACATTTGCTTAACTGTTACTAGATTATTTAGATCGATTATTGAATTAATAAAAATATTTTTAATTTAAAGAAATTAATCAATAATTAGAAAATAGGATAAAATATACCTGGAGGATAATGTGATTGTGTGATTTGAAGATAAATTGTATCCTGTAAGTTTGAATTTTGTAATTTATCTTTAACTTTTGAGTTATTAACATTTAAAACTAGTTATTTTTTTATAAATGATGAATAATTCACAATTTTTATTAAAAAAGCTAAATTAATTATGATTTTAAGATCATTTTACAAGCATATATCAAACTTATCCAATTCAATAAAAATTTATTTAGTTCATCGTTTTTTAATGAAACTAATGATTCAAAAAAAATTTCGCCAGTTAAGACAATAATGACGATCTGGTTCGATTATAATATGCTTTCAAGTCTCAAAACACCTCTCTCTGTTGAACTCATTGTATGAATGAGAGAGAGGCGAAGCACATCCAGGGAATTGTCCCAAGTTTTACAGTACAAGCAAGCACATGAGTAAAGGATTATTGGATTAAGTATGTCATAATGGGTTTAACATCATTTAGGTTGATTTCAGTGCCATCGGTCTATCTTGGGACATGGGAAGGCAATAAGCTTTGTTCATGCCAAACCAAGACACACCTGTTACACGAATTTTTTTTTTAAGAATATATTATTGAATTTTGTAAAAGCACTTTCAATTCTAATGTTATAAAAGCAGATGGTCCAATATTATTGGGCCAATGAATCTCTCAGCTGCCCAAAATGTAAGCTTTGGAAGTGGGTGAGGGTTATAGAAACTTTGGGTTTATCAAAACCCAAAACAATCTAACCAGCCTAAAACTAGGCCCAAACAAAATTTCAAGTCGAAACGGAAGCAGTAGAGATCGCCACGTGGAGCATACAAAATCCTCCAACTGTGTTCGTGGCTGATATTGTTGCCGACCCCGCAATGAACATATCCAAAATCCGCCGTTGCCAGGTCTCGTTTCTTGGAGCTTATCTTTAATATCCTTAGAATTCTGATTTCCCAAAATAAGAAAAAAATGTTAATAGCTCCTTCGCTCTCTCGTCTTCACTCTCCATTTCTCTGCTGTCCACTCAAGCTCTCCACTCCATCATTGCCCTTCAAATGTGGAAGAACCCAACGGTCGCCAGCGTGTTATCCATGCATCAGAGCCGTTGATCTTGATCAGAACACAGTTCTTCCTCTACCCTTAATTACTATTTCCTCACCATGTACTTAATTTTGCATAATTTTCTATAAATAAAGTAACATGGAGAAAGCTGTTTTCAGATAGTAGCAGTGTCTGTTGGGCTTGTCAGCATAGCGGTTGGGATTGGCATTCCAGTCTTCTACGAGTCCCAAATCGATAATGCTGTTAGTTCTTTTTTCCTTTAATATAAATATTTAATAATTTAGTAGCATTTATGGGTTAAAATTTTATAACAAAAAATGGGTTCTATTTATTTTGCAGGCAAATCGAGAAAATACCCAACCCTGCTTCCCTTGCAATGGCACCGGTGCCCGTAAGTAATTCATTCTCTAGTGTAACAATTTAAGTGACAAAATCAAGAGAAATTATGGGGAAAATTTCAAAGTTTGGAGTATTTCCAATTGATTAATGCAAAATTGTCAATGATTTGTTGCTAATTCTACTTGAAAAATCTAGTTATGAGGTTTTATTGGGTAATTTTTAAATTTTTGTGATGGTACAGAGAGGTGTAGATTTTGCATGGGAAATGGGACGATAGGTGTAGAGCTTGGTGGGGATGAGAAAGAAGTTTCGAAATGCATTAACTGTGAAGGCGTTGGTTCTTTAACATGCACTACTTGCCAAGGTAGTGGGATTCAACCTCGGTATCTCGATCGCAGGTATATACACTCAGCTTATATAATTGGGTAATGGAGATCATAATCTGTCGATAAGAATGAAAAAGGATGCTTAGGCATGTCTAAAACAGCTTCCAGTTTTGCTTGAGAAGTGTTTTTATTAGATTTTGAAAATAGCCATAACAAAGAGATTAAAAGCCAGAGTACTATTGTTTGAATGATTGTGTGTTTTGTTTTAAACAGGGAATTTAAAGATGATGACTGAAGTCCTACAAGACAGAAGGGCAATGATTTTGGACTTGATTCGCTTGGTGATCAACATAAATTGGATAAATTCCGGAAAAAGAACCTTATATTGTAAAATCCTTTTCTATTTATCGTACATTTTTTTTCTCATTCTATTTTATTACATTTTCAACTTTTTGATGTACTTAAATAGTGGAACAACTTGCTAGTTTTGGACGAGGGATAATTGTTTTCACAGTGAGGGGATTGTTGACCAAAGAATTATGATTGGTGAGTGTCTCAATCAATGTTGTTCGTGGCATTGGATGATTAAAGAAGCAATGTGCCGAGTGCGGGAGCTTTTTCTTTTTCTTTTTCTTTTTTCCGAAATGATGCTTCCTCTGGTTTTAGTAGCTTTTATGCGAAGAAGAGAATCCACCATCTAGCTGCTTCTTGACTCTGATTAGCTTATTGATAAGAGCATGCACCTTAATGAACTCAGAATCAATTCGAGGTGATGGCCGCTCTCTCCCTCTCTTGGAGAAGGGGGCCACTAACAGAGAGTTAGAGGAGCACCCTTTGAAAATCTATAAACTAAAGCATTCAGTTGCCAGCCAATGCAAAAAGCACGATTCCATTATTTGCAAAATTGCACGTATACAAGTGCCTTTGCACCACAACCAGAACATCTCATCGAACAATATGTACCATGCAACCAATGTATGAACAAACTAGCTCCCTAAAATTAAACGATTGCGTAAATCTTTACACTACCAAAAGAGCCAAAGATTCACCCTCTAACTTAGAAGTCCTTGCAGGTTTCCCTCACTTCCCTTGCAACCATGTCAGCCTTATCTTGCCACCTTTTACAGAGATAAAGGTTTCCCTTAAGTTGGGGCCTTCAAAGAGGTCTATAGCTGCAATATAGAGTTGATCTTCAATGTCTTACATCTCATCCAATGCTTTAATGCAATTAGTTATGCTAAATTTGCCATCCCTTGATTTTGTGGCAGTAGTCCTCGACCTCCAAGCAGCAGGCATATCCAACATTGCTCCTGCCATAGCCTCCGACATTTCTTCATCCTTTCTGCTCAAAGAAGATTGTGTCTCAGATGGTCGTTTTCTTTTCTCTCTGCAATACTCTTAAATTAAATAGTAGTTAATATCACATATGTTATTCCATGTTTTCTTGTCAACCTTGTTCTTGAGCGCTCCTGTTTTGGTTGACTACCTTCAGTCTCCATCTACAACAGCAATGTACACTCAAATTAAATAGTATTTCAATCAGCATGAATATTACAAACTACCTTACCATTAAAGCCATGAAATTTCAATTGATTGCTTAAAGTGCATGCCAGAAACAATCTCAAAAATTACTGCTTCACATTGATAAGCAAAATGGTGGTGCTTCAGTCATTGACAAACTTTAAGCATAATAATTACATTGCTTTATAGTTTTATACCCTTTAGCAAAAGATATATTCTAATATACAAATGTAAGTTAAGCAAAGGGAAAATCATATATCTGACCTAAAAACAATATATTTCATCATACATGAATAAATTTAAGTCCACCCAAAAGAAAAGAACACAATAACATGAAGATAAACACTTCTGAGACTTTTAATCATTACCTTGAGTTAATCTGGGACAAAAATGATCTCCTTGGCTAGTGCGTATGATTGTCAGCTAATGTAACCCTGAAAAAGGGAATTAAATAAGCAATTTATTCCTATTGGCAAATGTGTAATCTTCAGATAATGCCACTATTGATGAGCATTCTAAACTTCTTACAACTCAGGACCATGTTTCTAATTCTCAGATTATGAAGAACAACAACGGGAAAAAAGAAAATGAATAGAAGGGTATTACAAATGATTAACAAATGGAAATGGTGAAGCAAATGGTAATTAACTTGGATTAAAATAATTCATTTGTAAAATTAACTTACATGTCAACCCATATAAATGCATTCATCAAACACCAATCCACCAACAAAAAAATGTTTTGTACGTCGTAATTTTGTGCATGAAGCACGATTACTTAAAACCGAAACCCCAATTTGATTTTATCAGTATCGTGCAGATGTGAATCATGAAATCAAACAGAAATACAATGCCCATGAAAATGGTGTTTATTACCTGACTCCGCGATCTTCAGGGAACCCAGCGGAGATTCAAATTGTTGAAGGAAAATATGAATGAAAGAGACTATTACCTGTTCTTCGCAAACCGTAAAACAGAGGAGAAAAGAAGAAAAATGAGAAGAGTTCTTTTTCTGTTTCTTTATTCGGCTCTTCCGTTTGCCTTTGAGGAATTATGGGCCTATAATTGGGCTTTCTTGGGCTCACCAACCCATTTCTCTTCCAGGCTTGTCCGTTTTGATGTTGAGTGACGACAAATACGTAGACAATCTTGTCTCATTTGAGGTATTCTGAGCCTGGCCGAACAGGTATTCTGGGCCTTTTGTTTTCACTTTATTGGGCTTTTTAATTCATTTTTTTTAATTATACGTCAATCATAAAAAAAAAAAAAAAGAGGGGTATTCTGGAATGCATTTTTCCTTTTTCTTCAAATTCTTCAAACATTTCGTTAGATAAAATTCCCGTTTCCCATAACAGGATTGTCTGAATTCTGAAACAATAGAGGATATTAGTAAATTTATCGTATAGGTTGTCCTTGACAGGATGTAGCATGACCGTGAGAAATCTGTATCAACAATTATCAGTTTTATTAAAAGGAGAAAGTTCTATCCTCGAAATGTGGTAATAATCCCAATAATTTCATGTTCAATGAAATTTATCTAAACTACGTGTCTTTCATTTACAATGTGGACATCATATTCCCAAGTGATGCTTATATGTTAACTAATGCTGCATCATTGTTAGAACATTCATCTTGAGAAAGATCCTCTACCGCGGTCCAATGATCTCTCTTTAGTTAAAAGTTATGGAGAAGTATAGATTATTATCCACTCGTTTTCCAGTCAGATGGATGTTCATAGCTCAAACCATTCTGATTGTAGTGAAATCATGAATAATTAAAAGCTCCTAACTCCTATGTATCCCACAAGTCGGTGATGCTGACTCCAGGGTCTGATTGGAACCAGTAATCATCATCAATCTGCTAAAGATGGACAAAATTGAAGCAAGTCAGTCAGGTATCCTTTACCACTTTGCATGCACATTTATGACTTCCAAGAAAAGAAAAACTTAAAAAGGAATAGACTTACATCGCTGACTCTCGGAATTATCTTCTGAATCCTGTATGCCTCATGGCAAAGTAAATTGACTGTTTTAGAAGAATTCTTTTGACTAGATTTCTCTTCTGAAGACAGCTCTTGCCTTTGCAATCCACCCAGACCATAACTACAAGAAGCATCCACTGATTTAGCCTGCTTGACAGTTATATCCTCCACTTGGCCTTCATATTTGCTGCATCCATCCAGTGCACAACAGTTATAGAACAACGGGAAACAGTAAAAGCCTAAAGAGCATAGAGCAGAAGAATGGGGGTGAGGCAAAAAATTGTCAAAAACCCCAAACCAAATTCAAGTATACGTGAATATTAGCAAGCATGTGAAATTACATAAAAAACTTACCTCAGGAGGAAAAGATCAACTGGTCCGTTATGACTTCTGATGATCATTTTATACTGCCTTTCTTGAAAACCAATAAACTGCCTTTGTGGAAAACCAATATCCTGATTATGAATAAATGCAGCTAACCAATCATATTCTGATGTATTATAGAAGTTTGAAACCAATTTCACCAGACAACTCACCTCATCAGGATCAGGAACTTCAATGTAACTATTTTCAGGAGCTTTAATTGCAAAAACTGTTTGGTTCTGAAGGAATAATGCATACTCAGATAGTGAAGTCTAAAATATGTCTGTCATATCAGATTTAGTACCAAACGAATTCCATTGTAAGGATAACTGACCTGGAGGCATGGAAGGCTCATTATGTCTTCCTCCGTCAAAAAAAGATACCTTAAAGTCCACGTATGTAAATAAAATCAGAAAAATTAAATCACATCAGAAAATGAGATCAAAATGACAAGTAGAAAGGAGTATACTTCCGATAATTTGCATCTTCATCCAGATACCATAGACTCTCTTGCTTTTCTCTGTAGAGAAAAAATTATAACAGCTTAAAGCCTGAATAGATCTAAAACCATTAAGAAAACTCTCAAAATCTTAATTTCCCAAACCTTATGTAATTGTCAAGCCTGCATTCTTCAGCATATAAACTTTGAATCTCAGCCTGTAATGAAACCAATTACCAGTAGACAATTAGAAAGGCTAGGTAGAAACTTGTATGGTTCAATGTTAGCACCCATGACAATAAATTGTCATGGTATATATGCTACAAGGAACAAGACAAGAAACAGATGTGCATGATACAACATGCAGCAATATAAAAGCAACTATATACAAGAAGGAGATTCAAAAAAAAGTGATGTGGTAAGCACCTTTAACCTAGTAACTTGATCATCCAGCTCCTTCGATTCCATATCATCAGATCTCCTGCTTAGAAAGCCTACAGGTTGTTATCAATTTCTAATTTTGCATATAACCACTCAAGAAAGATAATGAATTATTACTTCCACCGTATGTGGTTCTTTGAAGTTTTCTCTATCAATCCAATTCCTTCAAGAACATTTGTGATATCATATATCCTTCTCTTTTGGACCTGTTAAACCCAACACATACAAGACAAAGACGATACAAAGAATTTGTCAGCAATCAAACATCGGTAAATCAATTTTATGGCACCAAAATGGATAGTAGATGAAGTGTTAAACAATTACATAAAAATTGCTTCGATTTTATAAGTATATATATTTGAATCATTACATTGGAAATCAAAGCTTTCTAAAGTTCTACAACATAAGAAAGTGAAATCTTACAAAGGAGATTATCTTTAGAAAGGAAAGAAAGAAAGAAGAAGAAAAGGGAAGCACGAAATCTTACAAAGGACACATATTTTTATACCTCTAACACTTCAGCAGTATGGTTCAGATCAAGGATGCCATCTTCGGCCTCCATGATCAAGTTCACAAACTTCTTTGTCAACAAGCCTGCCAAAAAAGATGCAGCCATCCAATGAACAATGCCTAAGTGCAATCGTATTCATAAGCAAGAATTAAAGCAAAGAAACAACAACCAACCTAAAGAACTGTCATATCTACAGTTACCAGCTGCACTCAGTCCATTGGGAGACTCTGCAAGGAAAGACCAGTTGAAGGAAAACTCAGGCATGGCCATTACAACAAATGTCTGTTTATGTACCACTTGCAGTTAATCAAATAACAATACCAGCATTTGGTTTCTGAGTCCCAGACTTGGCATTCTTCTTAGTCTTTGCTTTGCTATTAGGCTTACCACCATCGCGATGTTCAGTTTCAAGCGTGGGATGGTCAATGACTTTTCCATTTCCAGAGACGTCTGCTCTTCCACTTGTCTGAGCCTCACCATTCTCTCTTTCTTTCGTTTGGTTCAACTGCGGACAATCATTACAATGTCTCATGTTGTTGAAAATTTAGACTTCAAATGCAACAAAATTGAATTTTTACCGATCTTTATTGTCCCCATTGAGCTTATCAACAACGAAGACATTTTAACCCTAAAATCCTCAACATGATTATAGTTCCTACACGAAAATTTGAACACTAAATGCCCTAAAAAAAAATTCAGGCGCCGTATTAATTAAAAAAAATTGATCTAAATTGAGCTGAAAAAAAAAAGTGCTGCAGCGTAAAAAATTGAAAAATAAAGATACATAAACAAATTTTAAAATAAAAATTATGGGAAAGAAACTTACGGGGAGAGTAGCGAAAGCGGAATGGGAGCGGTCGAGGCGAGTATTAGTTTGATCAAAAGAGGAGAAGATGAGAGGCGGCCCCCCTGAATATGTAGGGAATATTCGTTCGCCATATGAGAACGGCTGCTTCTGATTTTGATTGTTTTCGGTGCCTAAAGACTGTGAATGAGAATGGATCAGCTGAAACTGAAATTGCGCCGCATGGTGTGCGGGGTTCGGATCTTCGCTCGAATCCGCCATCAGCGCCAGCTTTTCTTTTTTGTCTGGAGAGAAAGGAAAAAAAGAGGGAGACGATTTTATAGAGGAGTTAGAGCGAACTGAGAGAACAATAAAGAGAAGTAATAGAGGGAGAGATTGAAATTGAAAAGGAAACGGAAACGGAAAAAGGAAAGATAGAGAGGGAGAGATTGAAATTGAAAAGGAAAAGGGAACGGAAAAAAAGAAAGAGAGTGAGCAAACAGCGGGAAGGAAGAAAGTCCAGGGGAGAGAAATAAGAAAAGCCGAGAGTTCGAATCTGCATGGCCCGCCTTTTGACTCTCACTCCATTCGCCTATTGGGCTAAATGGGCTTACGGTTCTATTCTCTAGGGTTTTCCAATCCAAACAATGACGGCCTGGGCCATTCTCTAAATTCTCTGGCTAAGTAGGCCAAGCCCATTTTCGTTCACTATTATAGTTCTTTTTTCGGCCACAATATCGTTAGAAATTTTTTAGAAAAAATGTGTAAAATTTGGGTTCAAGAAAATGGCAAAAGATGAGAAAAGCATATTATCCATGTTGACAAAAATGCAAATAAAGAAATTCACAGATAAATGTCAAAATTATTTTGACCTTAACGTAACTTTTTTGTAATTTTCCATTGAAAAATTATGCTCAAAGTTGCCCATAAAAAAAAAGTGATAATACATTAGCAACCATTTTGAGTTGAGTTACTAATACACGTGATCTTTTCGTTTATTGAAATTTAGGAACTAGGAGGATTGGCTTGTATATGTCCGAATACCGCTTAGGATATAACCCCCGGATCCGCTCATCTGCATGCAAGGATGGGTTCTTGATGGAAGAACCTGCATAAAATATATAACATTAAATGACTACATGTTATTACAGTTGATAACTATACATTCAAATACAACTCTTAATGGGACTACAATTCCTACTTGAAGGAAACAACAAAATTATATAGAAAAACATTTGTAAGGAACAAGGGAAGTGAACCTGATATTCGCGTAACCAAGGTTCCGAAATTTGCAACCCGATTGCCATCTTCTCAAGTTGCAGATTGCGCATGCATGTTGCAAGAGGCTGTATTTTTCGACGTATAGATATTTAAGTTAATTGTCTAAAGAGTGATCGGCACCAAATTTATGCATAGATGTACAAAAATTCATTTGCAAGGGAAAGGTGATGACTACCATCTTGACTCTTTTGCAAGGCACATACTTAACTACTGTTTTTCTACATGAATAGAATTATAAATTTGGTTCCTATAAAAGATTTAAAGCAGTAACCAGGGAGGAAATTAAAGCAAATGACCTGAAGATACTGGTGATAGATTGCAAAAGAAGCTGAGTATGATAGAAGGGGCAGCAAATCTTTCACTAAGCTCCAAGCATCCTGCTCTGGTGCAGCAACAATTAGGCTACACAAAGACATTGAAAGTAAGAATTAAGGAATTATATTATTTTTAGATTTATAAAGCAATTGTTTAAATTCTAACTTCTGTAGCTGTAGGTACCTAGAGAAACCATTTTCTTTCCATAACTGAATGGTTTCTTTTGGAGCGTTGCCTCCAGCTTTTCGGGCTTTGCGAGTCTTGCTTACTGTAGAGAGTTCATTCTCACGAACAAGACCCGCAACTCCACTTTCAGACGAAAGATGAACCTCTTCCATGCCAACTGATAAGGATGTTTGTTCCTGAAGAAAGCACTGTGATACATTTAGGGGGCTTCAGAAAAAGAACAAACTTAATAACAAGGGAGCATGACTAACATTAGAATGACTCTCCACGGTAAAGACATCTTCCTGTTGACCAACTTGCTCACCAGTTCCATTTTGGGCTGAACAAAGGTCATTGAGTGAACACCGCAAAATTCTGGAACAAATAGGAAGAAAGAAAACATTTTGAATGCCATGATTCATGAACCTAATTCTGTATTTGCATCTGAGCACTGTGTATGGGAGACAAAGTAAAAAGAAAAGAGGAGTGACTAGTTAAGGAAAATGCTCCATGAAAATGAGATAATAGCCTCCAGTATTTACTTTTATAAGATAATATTTCAAGCAAATTTAGCAAAACTCAGCAACTGGTGGTCTACCTCTCACAAATTTCATTACTGAAGTTGAACATCCTTATTATCTCCATAGGATACGGTGTCCCTCCAAGATAAGTATTGCACACACTACCTGTACCTGTTGACCAAAAGGTATCATGCAAAAAACTAGACAATGGGTCCAAAATTGTTCTCTCACAGACAAAATGACAGCAACAAAGAAACTTCAGGTATGAAAAGCTTTAAAAAAGGTCCAAGACTTCATTGTTCATGATAGTTGAAAACAATTAAAATTTTTTAACTTCATTGCACATAATAAAAAAGGAAAGTAAAATACTAAAACTATATTTTATTAGTAATGTCAAACTGCCCTTTTTCATGACAGGTCTTGTGGTTTCAGTTACAATATTTAAATGACTCTAGGAACTAAAATATGTTCCATACCCCCTAAACGCTCTGCCACAGCGCCAGTAAGAAGTCCACCAACCATATCCACTACAAGGACATCTGAGTTTGCAGTAACATTAGCCATTGAAAGCAACAGAGATAAAGCATCCACTCGCAAAAATCTGAATCATAGGCAAGGAAGAACAAATGAATTCTAATTGATATGCCTGTCGAAGTAAATGATCAAAACATAGTTAACACAAAATGGTGATTACCCAATCCGAGCTGGATACTTCTTTAAGTATGCCTCACATATACTGATACAATAGTGGCAAACACACGTGTCAACAAAGACAACTAAGATAATAACAAAAAAAAAAACCATTTCAAAAAACCACAGCTCAGAAAAGCCACTTGGGTTAAGAGTTAGGGAGTTACCTTCGAGAAAAGGGGCGTCTTAGAAGTACTCTGGGAGCATATTTCTTCTGCTTCTTGAGTCTATATTTTTCCTGCAGGTAAAACACAAAAACACTTATGTTTCCCCTTCAATTTCTTTTTATTAGCCTACCAAACCAGCTAACATTCAAAATTGCTACCCATTGATAAACGTCTGGGCATGATGTGAACTAACCTGCGAGAACTGCGTTTTCTTTTCAAAAGTTGCACTGTTAGCAATGAGAGCCTCAACAATTTCATTTCCCGTTGCCCCCTGTCTGCATGAGAAGAATAAGCAATCAGCGAAGATTCGTTTGCATAAAAACCTATAACAAAAAGTTTCTCACCTCCGCATAGCGTCAATATCTTCACCGGTGAGGCTTTGGGCTTGATTATTATCAATTATTGCTCGGTTGTCTCGGGATTCTTCTTGTAATTGACAACCTCCTTCATCTTCAACATTGTCCTCTGCGAAACATAGACAGCAAAAATATCAAAAGAGCATTCCTTTTTAAAGTTACCTTGAAATCAACAAAAGGCAACAAGATTAAGCTACACAAACAACGTTAATAATTGTCTTAAAAAAAAAAAAGGAAAAAACCTTCGGAGTTGGGAACGAAGCGGGAAAGATAAGGCCTTTCCTTTCCGCTTTCAACTTGAAACAGAGAACCAAAGGGACATCCAATCAATGGTTGCAAAGAGCATGTCTTGTTCCCAATTTTCAAGGTCCTGAAACATTATAGTCAACCAAATTAACCAATCAAACAACGAAAAATCCAACTTTTGATAATCAGTAAAACATCTGTTTTCAGAAAAAGGAGCTCACGAGCCGGCAGAGAGACGAGCGAAAACAAGGCGATCACCGTCATTGATGTCAAGCAATACACTGCAACCTTCCGAGGTTACTCTAGGATTTTGAATCAAGTCCGATTGAGGTCTACTTTCGGACATGTTGGAACCCAACTTTCCCAACAAAAAAGCATAGAACCTTAGAAGCCTACGATTTAAGCTAAAAGCTTTTTAACCGGTAAACGTTGTAACAAGGAATTGACGATGATGTTCATGTTTGGATCTGAATCCTCGGACAAGCCCAATTAATAACAAAAGAACTTTTCCAAATGGACCCAGAACAGGGCCCATTTTATCAGTGTGTGAGGTATTTTGGTTTCATGACATTCATGTTACGCCCATATAAATTTCATTGGGCTATTAAATCCTACGAGTTTCTTTGCAGCCCAACCTTCGTAGTTGCTGAACTTAGAGGTAGCATTTGGATTAGTTGGGCCGGGTCATTTCCAAGTCGAAAATTTTGAATTGTTTTGGATTCGGGTTATGCATATTTTACATTTAGATTATTCCGGTTCGAGTTATTTTCATGTTGAAAAAATGATGTTGTTTTGAGCTAATCGTACGAGTCACTTGGTTTTGAATCATTTAAGTTTTGAATTAATTATTGTTGATTTCTTATGATAAAATCAAATTGGATCAAGTTTAAAATTTTAATTCGAGTTAACTTTATCAGCTCTTTTGAGTTATTTTGAAAGAGCATGAAAGAGCCAAAAATACATGAGATCAGCTGTTAGGTCAGCTTCTACTATATATATATATATATGTAAACAGCATATATGGAGTATGTCTCTATAAAACATCACGACAACCGCAAACCTTGTAACTTTAGTTTTACTTTTATCAATCTTCAAATGTGTTGATGTGAACATGGTCGGCCAACTAATATGAGCCAAGCAAACCCCAAGTTGCACGTGGGTTTTAGTGCTAGACTCACTCGAGCCTCTACCAAATATTAACCTTTGCTCAGCCAGAAAAAAAAAAAAAATCCATCTCTAAGTTTCTTCTTACACTTTTGGGAGATTTCATCAATTTTTAAGATATAAAATGCGTAGAACATACGTGTAAACTTATCATTGTTACCTAACATAATAATTGAGATTTGGTGATGTTCTTATAATTGGCAATTAATTTGGGGTCATATAATAAAATGAAATAAATTTAATTTTTAAGAATAATTATATAAATTAATTAAATTAAATAAAATATCGGCTTCGAAATAGCTTAGGAAATATTTGTATTTGTATTTTTTTTGCTTGTATAAGGTAATAATTTTTCAGTCGTACTCGAGAGGAATCATTCTTTTATTAATTAGTTTTGTATTTGATTGTTTGTTTGTTTATTGTTTGTTTTCTTTATTGGTGGTTACATAATGGATCAGATATGGAGTGATCTGGTTCCCTTATGGCTTAAAACAAGGGAACACAGCTTTTTTCTATTTTTTTCAGCGAATGGTTAGCCAAATCTGTATTTGAGTTCGAACAACTCTTGGGAAAGGTACTTCATTTTTTTTTTTTTTTAGTTTTCTCTTATAATAATTAAGTTAATATTCATTATAGTTAAGCAAAAATGTTGTCAGTATCACGGATTTAAGGAGAAGTCTTAAATCTCACATCGAATATAAAAGTAGAGTCATTGAGATATAAAACGATTCATACCATTTTTTCACTGTGAGACACATTTTGTAAGACAAAATCATAAGGTCAGGAAGGTCAGAGTGGATAAAACCTCACAAAAATATGAACCGTGGTAGGTAGGTTGATCTGGGAGTAGATGCCCGAGTCTTGGAGTCGTCCGAGTTAGAGCTTAAGTTTTGACCCGTGACAAATGATATTAGAGCCAGCCCTAAACCGTTCGATTCACGCCAAACGTCTCGAAAGAGGTAGGTAGGGTGACCAACCTTCATGACGAGGGCATCATGAGGTTGGGTGGGAGAGAATGTTACGAACTTAAAAAAGAGTCCTGAATCCCACATTAGACATAAAATGAGGGTCATTGGGATATAAAAAAATTCATACTACCTAAAATAAAAAGATGTAAGACACATGTGTCCATCAGTGCGCTCACCTTCTGACCTGCAACCATCAGATCCACAAACATCAAGCCTTTTGGCTTGCAGTTCCCCTTACTCTGGACAGTATTGAGCACCAACGACCCAAGCTTTGCTGCCCCTGCATCTGGCTCCTCGTCAGACTCATTGTCTATAACAACCAGCTTGCCATTTTGTAGGCAATTACGCGCTATGTGGCTCCCTTCACATCGGTAGCATGCGAGAGGCTTTTGCTCCCGCTTAGCTTTCCACTTGCTTGCTGGTGGCTTCCTCTCGTCATCCTTGTCTGAACACTCTCGGTCCCTATCTTTAGATTGTCGGTCACGATCCTTACCCTTTGACTGTTTCTTTCGATCTTTCTCGTCATTGCCCTTACCCTTTGGCTTTAAAAACTTGAACTTGTTCAGTGGTCTAAACTCTATCAATGACTCAGCAATAGTCATAGCTTTAGCTAAGTCATGAACTTCCCTCCGTTATAGCTCATGCTTCACCTACGGCTTCAGCCCATCCATGAAAGTAAATAGGGCATATTTCTCACCTAGATCCGAGATCTATAGCATCAATTCAAATAATTTTTAGACATACTCTCTTATGTCCCCTTACTGGCTCAGCCTTTGCAACTTTGCTTGCGCCTCATCATCGGCATACTCTGGGTAAAACTGTTCCCTGAACTCCTTTTGAAACTCTGCCTAGGTTTCAATCTTGGCGTTTCTATGTTTCACATTATCACACCTGCACTTCACTCCCATGTTTTCCCTTTCTTGAGCAAGTCAGTCAATGGCATGGCTATTGTTGAATGGCCTTTGATGAAGTGCCTGTAGTAGTTGATCAACCTAAGGAATGACCTCAACTCAATGACCTTGGTTGGCGGTTTCCACTCTAGAATGGAGCACATCTTACCTTCATCCACGCTTATCCTGCCACCTCCCATTATGTGGCCTAGGAATGAGATCTCATGCTGGGCAAACGAGCACTTATCTCTCTTGACAAACAGCTTGTGTGCTCACAACACCTCAAACACCTGTCTTAAGTGGTCTACATGACAGGGTGGCCAGCCTTCACGACGAGAACGTTACGAGGTTGAGTGAGGGAGAATGTCATAGACCTAGGGAGGAGTCATGAATCCTACATCGGATATAAAAAGAAGGTCACTCGGATATAAAAAGTTTCATACCACCTCTGTCTTATGAGACATTTTTTGTAAGATAAAATCGTGAGGTTAGGAGGTTAGAGCAGACAATACCTCACAAGGGTGTGAACCGTGACAGGTAGGCTGATTTTGGACGTCGGATGAGTGCATGTCCGGGTCCTGGAGCCGCGCAGGTCGAAGCTTAAGTCTCGACCCATGACAAGTAGTATCAGAGCCAACCCTAAACCATTCGTTCCACGTCAAAATGCCTCAAGGAAAGTAGACAGAGTGGCTAGCCTCCGCGACGAGGGCGTCACGAGGTTGGATGGGAGAAAATGTCACGGACCTAAGGAAGAGTCCTGAATTCCACATTAAATATAAACGGAAGGTCACTGGGGTATAAAAAGGTTAACATCACCTCTACCTTGTGAGATGCTTTTTTTAAGATAAAATCGTGAGCTCAGGGAGGTCAGAACGGATAATACCTCACAAGTGTGTGAACCGTGACAGATAGATTGATCTGAGATGATGGATGCGTGCATGTCCGGATTCTGAAACCACACGGGTCGGAGCTTAAGTCTCGATCTGTGACAAATAAAATGTCACAGACTTAAAAAAGAGTGTTGAATCCTACATCAGAATAAAAGGAGGGTTACTAAGGTATATAAGAGTTCACATCACTTTCTCTTTGTGAGACGTCTTTTCTAAGATAAAAATATAAGATTAAAAAAATCAAAATAATTAATACCTCATAAAAATATAAACTATGATAAATAAATTAATCTAAAATATCAAATAAATAATTTTTTGAATCTTAAAATCGTATGAATCAAAGCTTAAATCTCAGCTTATGATACTAACTTCTTCTATTGAAACTGTATCTTGATTCCCGCTGCTGTTGGTTTCATCCGAATGAAATGGATATCTTATTGAAATGGATAAATGGTAGCCCCAAAATGCTTATGCCAAAACTCTTCAGTTCAACATTCTTGGTGAGTGAGTCAATTTGTGAGCCCTACGTACGGCCAGGTTGTGAGGCATGTCTTGACTTTATCAGGCTACCTAAGTCACTAGGGTGGTCAAGTTACCTAGCCCATCTGGGATTGGTTGACAATGCGATAGTGATATAGACATTTGAGTCGTTAGCTCAAGCCTTTGTTGGAGATTATTCGGAGCAGGTTGTTGATTTTTTATGCACCGCAATGGATAGCGATTTGAGAGTGGCATTGGAAGACGCAAACTGCGACGGGGAGTTCCTATTCTTTCTGCGTGTCTTATATGATGTTCCCTTCGGCTCATGCACTTTTTCTTTTCCTAACTTTGAGAATCTGGACCCCATTTTTATTGACTTGGGGTTAAATTTTAACCTTCAATTAAATTTAACAAAATTTATTTAATATACAATTTTTATTAAAACTTTTTAATTATAATAATAATAATAATAATAATAATTTTTTAATTTAACCAAATCAATTTTATCATTCATTTAAATAAATTTTAAGTATCCGAATTATTTTTTTAATTATCCAAACTATATTAAAATTCGAATTACAAATTGCAACGAAAAATAATGTTTTATAAATATTTTAAGAAATTAAATTTGATCATTAAAATAAAAATTTTTACTGTTAACGAAATAATATTCATTTGAACGGTTCCAAACTCACCTTTTTATCCAAAGTTATGTACTGTGAATTTTATATGCAATCCTTAAAAGGAAAATAAGACTAAATGGTGTAAAAATTATTGCGAGCCCAACGAAGACAAAAAAGTACCAAGACAATTACGCCAGCCAAGGCCATCTTGGCCGTCCAAACATACATAGTATTTAAATGGGCCAGTCATTCAGTCAAGTGCTGAGCCGTTTGATGAGATTACTTTTCCATTGACCCGGGCCAAAATCAATGGAACAACCGTCACGTCGGGAGTTATATTAAGTGGTCCAAAATGTAAGCACTTGTCCAATGGCAAGGAAGAGAGGTAAATAAAAAAAAAAGTGAAGAAACATAGATGTAAATAAGCAGCTACCCACTCCCACCATTCTCACTTTGCCTCCTTATTACCCGTCTTGGATCCCTCTCTATTTGCCCACACTAAAAGAAAAAAAAATAAAAAATCAAAAGCCCTCTCTTTAATGAAAGAGAGAGCTAGATCTGCTACTCTTTTACTATTTTATTATTATCTCCTTGCTTTGTTTTTTATGGCTTTACTCACTTTCTTACCGGAGCCGGCGGCAGAGCCCACGAAACAACAACCGTCGACCAAGCGCAGAAGAAAGCAGAAAAAGCAACCGTCTTCATGGGACCAAATCAAGAACTTGCTCACTTGCAAACAGATCGAAGGCTCAAAAGTTCACGACCCTTCAAAGAATAACCCTCCTCAGCATCATGGGTACTCAAAACTTGGTTCCTCTTGCAACTCTATCTGCAGCTTCAGGGACGTCGTTCATAGCAACACGAAGGTTGTTCACAGAGCTGATAACTCACCTGAGAGTAGCACAGTGGATCAAGAAACTGGGTTACTCAGACGCAAAGCTGCAAATGGCTCGTCAAGTCGGTCGTTGTCAGGGTCAACAAGATCCAACAGCAGCTCAACGTACACGACGTCATCTTCATCAAGAGCTATGCAATTCAGGAAGCTTTCTGGTTGTTATGAGTGTCACATGATCGTTGACCCCAGCAGGTTTTATTACCATACAAATATAAAGAAAAAAGAAATACTAGCTCCTCATTTTCCATTAAATTTTGCTTGGTTATTTGACCAAATATGATATTATCAGGCATCCATCCTCAAGAACAACTATCTGTGCCTGCTCACAGTGCGGAGAGGTCTTCCCAAAGATTGAAAGCTTGGAGCTTCATCAAGCTGTCCGTCATGCAGGTAAATGTAACTCTTAAGCTTCATCTGCTAATTTTAGTCCTGGAGTATATTTTTCCTGAATTATTTACAGTAATTTCTTTAGCAAGAAAATTACAATTTCTAATGTATAGTTTAGAAAATAGAATTGTTTCATTTTACATTTTTTAAGTAATAAGTTGTAATATTAAAATCGATTGGATTACATATAAAAGCTAATTATCTTTTTTTTTTTTGTTCATTTTGTCTTAATTAATACCTATTCTCGAATCGATCCAAAGTTACAAATTTTTTCTAAAGAAAAAGTGTCACTTTTTCTTTATTATCCATAAGAAACAAAGGAGTACAATCACTAGTTTATAAGATGATTAACGACTACTTATTACAGTCAAATGGTTTACCAATTATGTCATTGCTACTTTTTTTCACTTTGCAAATTTGACTAATCAGCCTTTTCTATTGCTTTAACAAAATCTCACTTTTTAATGCCGTAAATCCTTTGTTTAGCTGTAAAGATGTTTAAGTTTTTTAGTATTTTTTAATTGATTTAAATAAATTTATTTACATAAAATCTAACAATTTAAAAAATATATTTTTTCATAATTTACAAGGAAATTCAAAACAACAAACTCTCATGTCATTTCATCAATAATTTGTCCGTAAATCTATTTATTACCATGTTAAATATCACAACTGTCGTTTGCATAAATAAAGGAGGGAAGGACTTTCACATCAGTGCATATTTCCCCCGCCTGTAACGCCAAATTTGCACGGTTTATGAGGACCGTGACCCCACCGACAAGTCCAATTAATGTTCCAATTAATGCAACAAAATTTTTTAAAAAATAATTTTAATTTGATTTGATTCTTTTGTGGTGTAGTTTCGGAGTTGGGCCCAGAAGATTCGGGCAGAAATATTGTGGAAATTATCTTCAAATCAAGCTGGCTAAAGAAGGATAATCCAATCTGTAAGATCGAACGCATATTAAAAGTCCACAACACACAGCGGACCATCCAACGGTTCGAGGACTGCCGCGACGCGGTGAAGACACGTGCAGTCAATGGCACGAGAAAAAACCCTAGGTTGGCAGCTGACGGTAACGAGCTCCTCCGTTTCCACTGCACTACCTTGTCGTGCTCCCTCGGCGCCCGTGGTTCGTCCAGCTTGTGCGGCTCCGTCCCGGGTTGCGGTGTCTGCACCATAATCAGACATGGGTTCCAAAACAAAGGTGGAACCGCTGGGGCCGCAGAATTCAAAGGGGTCCGCACTACTGCTAGTAGCGGTAGGGCCCACGACTCACTTAAATGTACGGACGGGCGTAGGGCAATGCTGGTTTGCCGTGTGATCGCGGGAAGGGTGAAGCCAGTGACGGAGGATGCGCCGTTGGAGGAGGATAATAGCAGCTTATCGGTTGGCTCGTACGATTCGCTAGCAGCGTACGCCGGGGCCTACTCCAATCTCGAGGAGTTGGTTGTCTTTAATCCAAGGGCTATCCTTCCTTGTTTCGTAGTCATCTACAAAGCCCTTGAATCTTGACTCCTTTGAAGTCAAATATCTTCGTTTTCATAGAATTAAAATCAAGTGATCCACGTTAACTGTGTACATAAATGTTGATCTACGTTGTTCCGAGATCAAATCTTCCCTCCTTCCATTTTTTTAAAATTAATTTTAAATTTTAACGTTGCTAGCTCAACTGCAAGCGTGGCTGATAAATCTGATAGGCCAAATTAAAAATTTGATTGTTACATAAAAATTTAATTTTGTTGGTAAACTTTGGGTTCAATTTTTTAAATTAAACACTCTAAAATCATTGATTGTTGAATTGAATTTAGTTCAACTAAATCGGATAATTATTTTTAAATTATAATTTTTTATATAAAATAATTGATTGCTTGTCTACCATGTAGGCGCTGCGTTGTACATAAACAAAGCAACGGGAAAATTTCTGCTGCTGCTTCATTTATTTTTTTTGTAGGGAGAGGTTTATAAATTGGTAGTCATTGAATTGTCATCTTCATGGACACCTTTTCACTGTTTTAATTCACTCACCTGCAATCTGTGCTTTCTTGGTGGGTTTGTGGTACCACAAATAAATCCCTTGTCATACATTTCTAGCCCATTTCCTGTATCAAATTAATCAAAGAACCTGGTTTAAATTGTTAAAAGTATGGCCATATTTGGGGTGCGAAATATTTTTTTACTTGAAAATTCAAATTATGTTGAAAGGGAGATGATTTAGACGGGCGTTGGAGCAGCATTATTAAGACCCACGTGAGATTATCTAGGAATAATTGCAAAAGCAAAGAAAAAAAAAGTGGGATCCTGGTGGAGTTTGACCACGCAACTAAACAAGGATTGGGAAACCGGACAAAGGCCTCGTTCAGGCATGAGGGATGATGGGTTTTATAACAAAGTACAGTGGACAGATGATTATTGCGGACACATGCTCTAGCATATGCACATTCATTGCGTTCTTCTTGTTTCTAAGTGTTTGGATTTTAGTATTGTAATTTGACTTAAATTATAAGAATTAGTTGCCTTCCCAACATCATAATACTTATTAATTAACGCAATCTTTGTTGAGATTACTGAAATTCTTGCACATTAAACTATATTTTAAGTCCGGGGTCATCCATGCTCATGTCATGAGAAGTTTCCTACAGTCAAAATCAAATTTAATTTCAATCTGATTTGCTAATAACTAAGATTCATTTGGGATAAGTAGGCAGTGAGCGTTGACAGGTTGATGGTTGGCCGTGGTTCCTAATCAAAGTTGTTGGTGAAAGCTACCATTAATTTCATTCAGTACTTAATTAGGATGAGTAATTAATCAGGTCTTTTTCTTAATTGTAGATTTTGTTAGCCTACAGCATCTATTCTAGTTTTGGTATTGCTCCTGCAGATGTTATAAAAGTCAAACAGATAAAACCATCCCAAGGTATTGAAATCAACTCTAAAAATTTCGAACTTGAATCTCAATCGAAATCTAACAAAAAAAAAAAAAACGTATAATTTGCAAATATACTAAGAAAAATAGTACTATAAGAATGGTTTGGTACTTCGGTTGGACGGAAATGAGAGATGGGTTAACCTAACACAAAAAAAAAAGGGGGTCCAAACAGTGTAAGCATTTTCATTTTAATATACTACATGCAATTTCATTTCAGATTGAATTTTCCAACACATGCAGATAAACAGGTGTGACATGTATATTATTTATATATGTTGAATTCAAATACTGATCATATGGAAAAGTCATCATTATTGAACATTTTTATGAAGGAAAGCAGGCTGAAGAAGTTCGTTGTTTATTTACTTAAAATTTTCCCTTCATCCTAAACAAGAGGAAATTAAGTTGTTGCATACGAGTCTTTGCTTTATTGTACAGGCTCATTTAAAGCTGTAAATCTAACCAGAGTGCTTCCTCTATCTGGTATGCTTTAGAAATTCATTGTTCTAGAAAGTTTCAGCTCTGATTTGGACACATGATTAGGCATCTTTTAACCATAACTAAATTTCTGCACCTTCCTGCTGTTTACAGAGCCAGCTGAGTTGCAAGAACCATTGCTGATACACAAAGGGCAAAGGCTAGAATACTTGGCAGAGTGAAGGATCCATGATCAATGGCTATAGTTTTAACTTTTAAAGTTTCAATCCTGTTTCACCTGTCATATTTTGCAACATTATAAAGCTGTTCCTTTACATAAGATAAAGGGGTTTTTGCCTTTTCCCAACATCCTGATGTTTTGAGGAGGTATCCAAAGAGTAGAAAGTGAAGAAACAAACACATTTAGTTAAGTTGAAAGATTACTGACGCCATACCGTTAATACTACAGTAGATCCATTCTTTGAGGCTGGGCCTACTTATCTTGACCAGGATTAATGCCCCACCCATGAAACCTGAGTTCAGGTCCTTCAAAGGCAACCGGACCCAAATATAACCAGGCACGTTAGAGGTCCAATTCGCGTGGCAATTAAGTTCTTTTCTTCTTTACTCGTTTTCAATCTTTTTTTTTTCAGCTTTGTTGGGGGGATAGAACGTGTAAGCAGAATCTATCAAATGTCAATTAACAAGCTAATTATTAAGCCCAACATACAAGGGAAAAAACTAATCTTAATCTCCATAATTGTGAATGAAACTTAACAGGAATGTGGTAAACCTCATGATTCTTCCACTTCTTAGTTTAAAGATGTAAGTACGAGACACAATCATGTTTGTCTTAACAAATCATTGCCCTAACCCTCCACTCTCAATGATGTCATCTAAACTCTTGTCAATCTCATCATGTTTCACTCTTTCCAATTTTTATTCACTATTTCAAATATTGGGTTTTCTTTCCCTCCTGTTTTTTGGACTTACTTTTGTGATTGATCCATGTACGGAGGAGCTAAACTATGAATTTAGCTTTTTAGGACCGCAAATTCTTTTGCTTAGAATTGGCTAAAAAATCTCATCAACCGATTTAGTTGTTTAGCTTTATACATACTTGCCTAATCAATGAATGATCATAGCTTGTTAAGGTCGCCAGAGAACATGAAAGCATGGTAGAATTTTGGCATGTCTGGCACCCCCACTTGAGGTGGAGATAATAAGAATTGAGAAAAAAGATCAGATGAAATTTTTAGCTTAAAATTTTAATGAAGGATTTCAAGTACTTCATCTATGATCAAGACAGTAAAAGTGAATGATTACAATGGCAGAGACAGTATTATTCAAGTATGAGCTTGATTCGTTCTATATAGACCCCACAACTGTTTGATTAATTAGTCATATGTTAAAGATCCATTTTAGGGTTTTTTTATGGGACAATGAGGGTCACTCATCATTCACCAGCACTTGTAATCCTTTGCCTTCTAATCTTTCCAAGTGCATTCTGCATGGATTGGCTTACTTCTGATCATTCAAAGTAGACAAGAAACATAAATTTTTTTGATATAATCAGTGGCAGGTGTTATTTTTGTTGGACTACTGCTTGGAGTGGAAGATAATCAATCAAGGAACTGGAATAAACAAACTACATTGCGAGGACAAGTGAAGCCCAATACGAATGATTTAGGCACATGGTCTTTGCCAACATTATTTTTCCTTCTCAATATACACTACGAACCTTACAAAATAGAATAAACACATCCTTTCGAAAACCTCACCCTTTTTATATCTTCACAATCAAACGACACACATGATAGCATTACACTTCCCGGAGGGCATCTGGCAACCGAAATCAGAGTGAGAAAAATTCCATCACTACAAATTTACAATGTACAGGCCTCTAAGAGAGAGCTTTGTTGTACAAGTAAGACCAGGCAGTGAAACCCTACACCAAGACCAAACCCCTCAAGCCAGCTTTCTCTCTCCCAAGTTAAACTTGTCTGCAATGAAGCTATTTCACCGTTTCCGCAAGATTCTTATGCGGCTCTTGTTTTCTCTTCCTTCTGGTGGATCTCCTGGCACGTCAAGTACGGCTCCCAAGCAAAAGAACTGCGACAGGTTTGATCCACCAAAGACTTCATGCAGTTCATATTACTCGTCCCACTCGCATTACAATGAGGCCATTGCTGACTGCATTGAGTTCTTCAACAAGTCATCACAAGAGGGGATTTCGGATGGTCGAAAATCTGATCTTATGGTTTGATCATATGCCTTGTTAATCAAATCGTCAAATTATTATCTTGGCACCTACTCTCCTTCATCATATTATCTTGTTTTTTCCTTTGAAGTTTTTCTTTATTAACACATCAGTTTGTTCAAAGTATTTGATTAGTCTCTTCCTTCGTGGTTTAGAAAGAGACGTTGGAAACTTGGAATGTTTGTTCTCTGTTTGTACATTTAGAAAAATCTTCATATTAAAATGTTTTTGTTTGTTTGATTTCCATCCGGTTTGTTAGGGTTTCGAGTTCCGGCGGCCCGAGGCTCCATGCAGAGGCTAACCACTTGGACCCAAACACTTTAATGGTCCAACTGGGCTACTTGAAGGTCCAGCACACTGTCTCCCCCACTCCTCTCTCTCTCTCTCTCTCTCTCTCTCCCTTCCTCCTTAGTCCTCCCTGTCCCAATAAGAAAAGCATATGGAAATGAATAAACCAGTAGTTAGTTGTCAATTCTCAGATCTAATCTTTTTCTTTAAAATGTCAACATTCAAATCAGTAGTTGACTCCAATTGCATTCAAACGTAAACTAAATACATTGAAGCATAAATTAATCAAAACAACACAAAGCGGACATTGAAGGATAAAAAGTACTTTACAGTACAAAGAGCTCCATGTTAATAGAAAATATCCTGAGCAAACATTGATCAAAACCATAAGAAGAGCTCGCATGCAGCCTCAAAAGTAGAATAGAAGGCAAAAGAAATTTTGGTATGGAGCCTTGAAGAGCAACGATGGAGAGAGCAAAAGATCAAGACTTCTGCTGTTGCTGCTGCTGATGACTCTTTGTCCACTTGTTGATCTGTTGAAGAACAAGAAGCTCAACGAGTAGTACAAAATAAATGGAAAAGGACCCGAATCAAAAAACACTTAAGCGGAGATGATATGAAATCAACGGAAGCAAAAAAAAAAATAACAGAAAAGGAGAAGATGCACTGAAGATGATAAAGCTTTGATTGTTTTTCTTTTTTGCTATAATTTTTTATGATACAGTTGACAGTAGGTATATTGGTTTCTCTCTTTATAAGTATAATGGATGCATGAGTGCACTTCAAGTAATACGCAAGAGAGCAGCAACGAGAGAGTTGCATTTTTTATCTATCACTAGATATTATAAACTTATCATTTGCATCAGTAGAAGATTCTTCTCCATCACTCTAAAAAGCACAGACAGGTTTCTGAGGCGGATCAGTAATCTGAGGCTCTATAGCTTCCTTCACAATTTCTCTATCAACTTCTACCTGATTTACAGGGATGGTTTCAGTGTTTTCACTGGTAGGATTGTCACTACCTGATTTAAGGTTGGCAGGTTGTTCCTCCTGTTGGTGTTCATGGTCTCTCATGGGCTGGTGCCAATGGACCACTTTTTCTTCCCTGTTCATTATTTTCACCTTGAACATCTATTGCCCCACCCATTAATGTCTTTTCTTCTACACAGACTTCATTATCGTTTAGATGTGATACAGAAGGTCCATAATGAGCTTCTTCATTTTTGCCAATAAAATTATGTTCTCGCTCTCCTAAATGTCCAGTCTCCTGAATTCCAGCAAGGTCTTCATCACCATTTAATGTGGAATCATTCTGAAGCTTCCTCTGTTCCTCGGTAAGTTTTTTTGAAAAATGCTTCATAAATGCAGCTAGTTCCTTCCTTGCCAAGAAGGTCCTGTCCTTAGCTTCTAGGTACTTTGAGATGGAAACAGAATATGCACAGAAAGGGCAATAAAAGTCGCCCTTATCAACAAATCTAGCAGCAGAACCCAAGCAGCTCTCATGAACAACAAGTGGGCAACCACTAGAACTGCAGACCAACATCTGACCATTTTGGTTACACTTTACGCAAAAATTTTGTTCTGTCCAGCCAGCTTTCCCCACAGGATCTTGATTTGGAGTGTACTCCGAACTCAAGAAAAGGCTCTTCTTCAAGAGAAGCCTCTCAACTTCATATTCACATATTTGTTCCACACAAGGATGCTCAATGTCAGCTTTGGCCGCATCAGGATCAATATTTTGCAGCAACACATCAGCAGGGGTAGGATTTGGGGAACTTAATGGTAAACCTTGATCAATATTTTCACCAGCATCACAACTAGGACCCTTTTGCAGTGCACCATTTTCAACATAAATAGATTGATCCACCACAACGTTTTGGCTAGGTCTATCTCCATTCTTTTGCTCAATCATTACATCAGCATCAGCATTTTGAACATTCTCCGTCTGATTATCCTGCAATTCTACATGACCAACAGCATTATTCTGCCCAAGTGTCCTTGAGGCAACACACACATCTTGGTCACCCTTACCTGCTTGAGAATCCTTGACCAAGTTATTACCTTCTATTTCAGTAACTTTTGTAATTATTCCAGACTCATCTTCCAACAGTTCCTCACCATGCAATCGAAGTGGAATCTGTTCAACAGACCGAATAGAACAAGTGGCATCCTGCTGGAACTTCTTTGCATTCAAAAAAAGATCATTATGCATACCATCCTGGTTAACACTGATCAGTCCCACCAAATCTCCAGCAAGCAAGTCATTTCTACACCTCTTAGAGGGTATTAAATTTCTTTCAAGCAACCCATCTTGCAACACTTCATTATCATTTTCATGAATCTGAGGAATCAAGTTACCCTCTTGATTAACAGTTTCATCATCATTGTCATCCAACCTTGATGCAGGCACATTTTCATCACCATCAAGAACAGGAATCCCCTTCAAAATTGAATCTTTCAACTGTTTCAAAAACGGTCAATAGGAAATGATAAATAGATAAATAAGAACATGAGCACAAAAAAAAGTGAATGAAGATTGATACCCATTAGCCATCATTGCAGCAGGAACAAAGAAATAAGAAATTCCTATTTTACCTGTTCTAATTCACATTTAGGTAGGGAAGCTCTTTTATGCATTAAAAAGGGATGAGCATCCCATCTCAAAAGCTCTGGTCCAGCCTTTTTCAGATTTGAAAGTGAGACCTGATAACGAAAGATACTTATAACTGACAATGTATACATTCCAGTTAGCAAGTTCTTATATGAGAAAAATGAAAAAAAAAATACTAATTTCTTTCAAGACAGCCAAAATTCATAAAACCTGAAAATAGAATGTTTGTTTTATATTTACCTCCTGCACAATGTGTTCGAGAACATCTTCGCAGCTTGCCGAAAGATTAAAGGCAACTCTTGAATCAGGAGGAGCAACATTACTGAGTCCCTTTTTAGGACCAAATAACTCCTCCAGACATCTTAAAGCAACCCTTTCACTTGTATTTTCTCCTAAATTCTCTGGTAATACGGGAGCTTCTTCAATCAAACCTGAAAGAAGAGAGAAAAGGTAATAAAACACCCCCAAAAAAAGTCAACAAACATCAAGAGATTCGTATTTGGCCATACCACGTATAATAGAAGTATCTATCTGGGGGAAGCTTGATAGGTACTCAATTATCCAAAGCCATGGACGGCTTGAACCAGAAGAACAAATGCCAAACATCCGACCTAGTTCCTCCATAAGAATGCTTGAGTTCAAGAACAAGCACTTGATCTACATTATTATGAAAACACGAGTTTTGTAAGTTTGAAAACTTTTAAAAACGGAAAATCTATACACCCACAAACAATAAAATCCTATGTTATTCAGACTGGTGTCAGTGTCAGATACTGTGTGTCCGACATGGGTAAGTTTAGATTTTTTAAGTTTTTTTGTATAACCAATGTCCATACCCAACACCCATATCGTGGGAGACGGGTTTTTCCAGCAAAATGAAGAGTCGTAGAATTTATACATAAAAATAAAACTCCTAAATTATGGCATCAGAAATCCACCAGAAAATCACTGTTTTTAACTACATTTGGCTTATTTTCAACCTCATGCGCAGAAATGAGCAATGAAACATAAATTTTTTTAAAGAAATTCGAATAAACAAATTTGACTGATTACTGAAAAA
Organism: Durio zibethinus; assembly: GCF_047325235.1. NCBI lineage: Eukaryota > Viridiplantae > Streptophyta > Magnoliopsida > Malvales > Malvaceae > Durio > Durio zibethinus. Next base: position 37,552,917 of record NC_143162.1, read on the forward strand.
TTCAAAAATCATCTCATCTACGAATACTAAGTGGATAAATTATAAGAAAAATCCTTCAATAAAACCATGCTAGTCAATGGTTTGGCGTTCGTAAATTAACTGAAAAGACTAAAATTCAAAGTCAAATCAACATTAAAAAAAAAAAAAACCCATTGTAAATAGAACCTAGAAAATATCGCATTCAAAAAATAAAATGACTAGATGAAAACTTAAATTGAAAAAAAAAAAAAAAGAATACAGAAAGAGAAACACACGGGTTTTGGTTTGGGTTAGGGCACAAAGAGAAAATAAACAAATAAAAAACCAACAACTAGGTTACTTATAAGGAGATTGGGAAGGAGAATGTTACCTTCAAAATCGCAGCTTTAAAAAGGTATGAAAGAAGGAAAATGGATGCAAATGAAAAAGTTGATAAAGAAAAAAGGGGGAAATTTTTTTTCAGAAGAGAAGCGAGGGATAAGGTATTTAATGGGAAAATAATTGTTTATATAGCAAGCAAATGAAAGAGTTTATGAATAAGTTCTGTGCTGAGAAAAAAGGATGGGCCAGTTCGTTAAGACTCCGAGGCCGGGGTTCCGAGAACGGGGCTGGTGATGTCAAATTGGGTTAATATGAGGGTTTAGAAGTGACCTATGAAAGCATGTAGATGGGAAAAGCTATTAATAAGAGTTGAAATTTGGTCTCAATTTGCCACAAGTTAAAAAACGAAGTATTTTCTGTCAACTTGGTTGCATGAATTAACTCTCTCATATAGCATCCACAGCCATGGCTTATGCTACTAGAAGTGTATACAAAAGAAATTGAATGAAATGTGAAAGAACAAGTAAAATTCAGTTGATAATTATTGTTGGAACTGAAAGTATTATGTTCAAAGTATGGAATAATTCAGGGACTTCTTGGTGATGTTCCTGGGGCTTCCTTTTTTCTTGGAAAATATCCCTCCAATCAAAGGGATCAATGGTTTCTTCTTCTTCTACTTAGTGAAGGGTGTCTCTCCAGTTTAACTTGAGCCAAAGTAGGTGGATTTGCAAATGTCACGTATCTCTTCTTTTGAAACTCTGTTCCTTCTTCATTACATGTTTGTGTTTTTTTTTTTTTTTAAACTTCAAAATTTGTCGAGTCTGGAACAATTTTGACACCTTCGATCTCAAACTCCACCAGTTTCTCGGTTTCTCGTTCCTTCATTTGCTGCAGCTCTCTCTTCGCTCATTCAAGCTCTTGTTTAAGAGAAGAGAGGCAATTTGCCATTACCATATTCTCTTCTCTGGCCTTTTGCAGGTTAAGTTTTGTCGCCTTCAGCTCATCTGTAATAGTTCCCAGCTCGGAAGGACCATTTCTACATGCTTCGCCATGAATCTGTTAGAAACGAATTTAGTAAACTAGTTAATTAGATGATAATATTATGACATATAAACAATACCAAAGTTTCAAATGATGAATTTACAAGACTGGATTTTTCTGCTAGGAAGCTGTAGACATGGACAGAGTAGATGCTTGCTTGCTTGATGGATAATACTCCTCTTCTAAAGTTTTAACAATATTTTCAAAAATTCTAGAAGGGGAATGGAGATATCTTCTTCAAGAATCAGAGATTGATTCCTTAATAAAGTTTAAAAATACCCTAATAATTATTATATTCTATAATATTATACCAGACTAATTTTATTCTATCACATGATCAAGCTCAAACTATTGGGAGATGACAGCTCAACCTTCCTTGCACTCAGCCACAAGCAAGCATAACTCAGGACAATATATAAACGGTTAGTACTTGGTTTAGCATGTAAAAGATAGCAGACATAACTCTTCCCAATCTTGAATGATTCTGAAGCTTCCGCTGTCCTCAGTTTTTTTTGAAAAAGGATCCATAAATACAGCTAGTTCCTTCCTTGCCAAGGAGAGGGCTTGTCCTTGGCTACTAGGTACTTTGAGATGGAAACAGAATATGCACAGATGGGTAATAAAAGTTGCGCTTATCATCAAATCTTGCAGCAGAACCTAAGCAGCTCTCATGAACGACAATTGGGCAAACACTAGAACTGCAGATCAACACCTGACCATTTTGGTTACACTTTACACAGAAATTTTGTTCTGTCCAGCCAGCTTTCCCCACAGGATCTTGACTTGGTGTGTACAGTGAACTGAAGAAAAGACTTCAAGGGAATATTAAACATCTCATCCTCAAATTCACATATTTGTTCCGCACAAGGATGCTCAATGTCAACTTTGGCCTGGCCAGGATCAATATTTTGCCGCAACATATCAGCAGAGGTGGGATTTGGGGAGCTTAATGGAAAACCTTGATCAATGTTTTCATCAGTCTAGGATCGTTTTGCTGTGCACCATTTTCAACATAATTAGATTCATCCATCACAACGTTTTGGCTAGGCCTATCTCCACACTTTTGCTCAACCATTACATCAGCATCAGCATCAGCATTTTGAACATTCTATTATACCTGGCATGGACAAATATGAATTTCTTTGTATTTGTTGACATTTTTTGGATGTTTTATTACTTTTTTCTCTCTTCTTTTATGTTTGATCGAAACAGATCCAGTATCACCGGATGGTTTAAGTAAAAATACAAGTGAAATGGTTGCTTTAAGATGCATGGAAGAGTTATTCGTAATGTTGCTCGAATGAATACCCTTACCATCAACCATTTCACTTACATTTTTCCTTAAACCATGGTAATATTGGAGCTGCTTCGATCAAACCTGAAAGAAGAGAGAGAAGATAATAAAACACTAAAACAAATGTCAACAAATAAGGAATTCGTATTTGTCCATACCACGTATAATAGAAATATCTATACGGGGAAGCTTGATAGGCACTCAATTATCCATGGATGGCTTCCACCAGAAGACAAAACGCCAAGCATCTGATCTAGTTCCTCCGTAAGAATGCTGAGTTCAAAACAAGCACTTGATCTACATATTATGAAAACACGAGTTTTGTTTGAACGCTTTTAAAAACTGAAAATTTCTACACCCACAAACAATAAAATCCTATGTTATTCAGACTTGGGCTCAGAGTCAGTACTGTGTGTGTCCTCGACATGGGTAAGTTTAGATTTTTTTAAAAAGTTTTTTCGTATAACCATGTCCATAACCATGTCGCGGGACACGGGTAGTTCAAGAAAAATGAAGAGTCGGGAGAATCTATACATAAAAAAACCCAAAATGATGACATCATTCAACAACTAGAAAATCATTGTCTCAATCTCATGCTCAGGAATGAGCGATGAAACATAATTTTTTCGCAAGAAATTCACAACAAACAAAACATATTAACTGATTACTGAAAAATGGAAAAACCATACCGCATCCAAAAAATAAAATTACTCGATGAAAACTTAAATTGAAAAAAAAAAAAAACAGAAAGCAGAAAGAGAAACACACGAATTAGGGTTTGGGTTAGGGTACAAAGAGAGAATAAACAAAACTAAACAAATAAAAAAGTAGAAAACCAACAATAAGGCCACTGATAAAGAGAGTTGGAAGGAGAATGTTACCTTCAAAATGTAGCTTTAAAATGGTACGAAGGAAAGAAGTAACGGTATATATAGCAAGCAGATGAAAGAGTTTATGCACAGGGAAAAGAAAATGTCACGTGCTGAGAAAAACTTGAAAGTGGGTTAATTCGATAAGATTCTGAGGGAACAGGGTTGATGATTAACACAACTCTGTTGATAGAAATTGATGGAATAAAGGTTTAGAAATAAAAAATAAGTAATTTCTATCAATTTTATTGCATAACACAACTCTCTCATAAAACATCCACAGCCATGCCTTACGCTGCTAGAAGTGTATACAAAAGAAATTGAATGAAATATGAAACTTCACAAAAAGAAGATGTAAAATTTAGTTGGTAATTATTGTTGGAGCTGATAGTATTATGTTCAAAGTATGGAATAATTCAGGGGCTTCTTGGTGATGCAATTCCTGGGCTTCCTTTTTTCTTGGAAAATATCCCTCCAATCAAATGGATCAATGGCTTCTTCTTCTTTCTTAGTGAAGGGTGTCTCTCCAGTTTTTCGACACCTTGTGGAACAGTAACTTGAGCCAAAGCAGGTGGATTTGCAAATGTCACGTATCTCTTCTTTTGAAACTCTGTTCCTTCTTCATTACATGTTTGTGTTTTTTTGACTTCAAATTTTGTCGAGTCTGGGACAATTTTGACATCTGCGATCTCAAACTCCATCATTAGTTTCTCGGTTTCTCGTTCCTTCATTTGCTGCAGCTCTCTCTCTGTTTGTTCAAGCTCTTCTTTAAGAGAAGAGAGGCAATTTGCCATTGCCATACTCTCTTCTTTGGCCTTTTGTAGGTTATGTTTTGTCGCCTCCAGCTCTGCTGTAACAGTTCCCAGCTCGGAAGGACCATTAATTCTACTTGCTTCGCCATGCATCTGTCAGAATTGAAATTAGTAAACTAGTTAATTAGATGGTAATATTATGACATACAAACAATACCAGAATTCAAATGATGAATTTACAAGACTGGATTTTTTTTTTGCCAGGAAACTATAGACAAGGACACAGTAGATGCTTGCTTGTTTGATGGATAATTCTCCACTTCTAAAGTTTTAACAGTATTTTCAGATATTCTAGAAGGGGAATGGAGATGTCTTCATCAAGAATCAGAGATTGATTCCTGAATAAAGCTTAAAAATCAGAGATTGATTCCTGAATAAAGCTTAAAAAAACCCTAATAATTATTGTATCCTATAACATATTATACCAAACTATTTTTATTTCTACACCTTTATTCCATCACATGATAAAGCCAAAGCTATAGGGAGTACCACAGCTTAACCGTAACACTTTCACTCAGCCACAAGCAAGCATATCTCAGGACAATATAAGAACAGTTTGTGCTTTGTTTAGCATGTAAAAGATAGCAGACATAACTCTTCTCAATTTTAAATTGAGGCCGAAACCGAATATTAAATTGAAAAATTCAGAGTTGAACCACCGCCATAATGATCGTCGATCAAGAAAAATTGATTAAACGCAATGCATCATATGAATCACTAAGGGCAAAATACAACATTCAGTTGTTTGAGAATAGCCAGTATATGTAATTGGTTCTTGCTAAGATTGTATCATTGTCAAATGAGATAACACATTTCCAGTGTTGAAAAGTGGAAACCTCAGATCAAAGCACTCAATTATGGCCATCAAACCAAAGGAAAAAAAAAAGGAGAAAGAAACAGTTGGAATTTACCTCCTTGAGCTTGGTGGCATAAAGTTCACCAGCTAAAACTTTATCCCCGAACAAGGCAACGGCCTCTCTAACCGACCTGAATGGTGCCCTGGTATCGATTTCTGCCCTCTTTATCATCACAACTCCCCCTTCACCGTCCATGCTCATTAACTTTGGCAGAGAAACGAAGATTGAATATTGAAAGTTGACAATTATAGTGAACCTTGTTATAACTATGATATATTTTGAGAGAAGGAGATGGCGAGGTTGGTTACAAGTAGCTAAATGTGATATGGGAATGGGGGGAGCAAAAGAAATATGGTGGGAATGGAGCTTCGTTACTTGGCGTCCACTTCACTGGAATTCTGTTTGCATTTGAAGGTGAAGCTGGTGGGATTGAATGGGCTTTGGTCTTGTCAAATTTCGGCTGGCGCCTATTTATTAGGCGGAAGAGAGGGACTCCTTAACCATACGCAACGGATCAAAGGGCCCACTATCTCACACTTTCAGTTGAGGGCCCTTCCCCTAAATTGTTTTATTAGCAGTAAATTTCATAATTTTCCAAGATAAAATCTTTCCAATGAATGATGAGTGAGGATTACATGCTGTTTTCTTACAAATAAAAACCTTCATCATGTGGGAATATCCCAAAGAGGACAAATAAAAAGACATGCTGAAAATAGGATTGACCGGACAACAACAAAGTAGAGATGTTGTTGTTGTGTCAACATCGTCTTTGTCCGCCCAAACCACCCCCCCCCCCCCCGCGGGGGGTACAGAAGATACTTAAAAGAGGCTTGTATTACTATTCATATAAAAATTGATTTTTTTTAGGGCGCTCCAGAATTAATTTTTAGAGGCTTTATAGTATATAAATCCTTTTATAAACCTCAATCATAGAGATCTTAACTAATGCGTGTGTTTCTTTTGCCAAAAAAAAAAGAAGGAAAATAAACATGTAAGCATGCCCTTGACGTCTTGTCAACATGAAAGTCAAACATATCAACGGTTACAAACGCCGATAAATAAAGCAGCATACGGGTCTATCCGTCTGCATCATTACACCCTAGTTTTCCTTTCCTTCTCTGTAAAACTTCCAAGCATGTCGAGTTCGACCAACTGCGAAACGAGAAAACACTTCACGATAAAACATTGTCGTATTGTACCATTTTCGAGCCCTAGATTTTCGCTCTTTGCGTATTAACTCCAAATTCCTTGGTTCCAACAATGATATCGTACTTTATCTGTTTAACTCTTTTTCCTTTTGTTCAAGATCTGAAGCCTTGTTTGATCTCTTCGTTGTGTTTTTGATGGTGGCAGATCCGATTCATTTTGTTGCAAAACAGGGAAGGCAAGACTCGTTTAGCCAAATATTATGTTCCTCTCGAGGATTCTGAGAAGTACAAGATCGAATACGAGGCGTTACATTTTCCCTTTATGTTGATTATTCAAAAATGTTGACTTTTTTTCTACTGTTCTGGAATTTGGGCGAATTTCTTAATTAGGGTTTTTGAATATTTTGATTGTACAGTTTCGATGGTTAACAGAGACCCAAAATTTACTAATTTCGATGAGGTTGGTGAAATTCTCGATTCTCGTATTAAATCTGTTTATAAACTTTCTATTTTTGTTGGTGATTTCCTATTACTTTATTAGGTTACTTAGGAAAAATTGTAGAAAGAGTAAGAAAAGTTGCTTTAATTTGTTTGATTAATCATGGCTTTAGAAAAGAACCCCTCCAAAGAAATTAACTTGAAAATTGAAGAAATATAAAAACACCAGCAAAGATTTAGGCTTTAGGAATGCAATTGCTGAATGCTTGATTGATTGTATGGATTTTTTTTTTCAGTTCCGTACGCACAAGGTAATCTACAGGCGGTATGCTGGATTGTTTTTCTCATTGTGTGTTGACATAACGGATAATGAGTTGGCATATTTGGAGTGCATCCATTTATTTGTGGAGATATTGGACCATTTTTTCAGCAGTGTTTGCGAGCTCGATTTGGTTTTTAATATATACAAGGTATGTAATTACTCTGATAGTTATCTTAAACTTTTGCAGTTGAAATTTTCTACCTGATTCATATGGAGCTGCCAGTTTCAATAACCTAAAAGATGTATTTTTCTTTTCCTCTTATTTTGCTTTATTTCCAATTAAACTTGTGAAAGGGGCCTTTGATCAAGTTCGTGATATCAAGTTTCAACTCTTATTGAACTGCCTTTTCAAATTGCTTTTTGCAATTTTTATCTTGTGTATTTGAAAGTTAGTTATGCTGTCTTGTCTGCTTTGATTTGTTCATATGTTGGAATAATTGTGCATTAAGTTGATCATTGAGAAGTGACCATGTTAGCTTCAGTGATTGTTGATATGAATTTGAGCGTATGTTCAACTTATCAGTGTTAACATGTGCATTGTTGCTTATTGTCATAGTATTCTGCAATACACTTTACCATTTTCCTTTGAAATTCTTGAAGGTTTATCTGATACTTGATGAATTCATTCTTGCTGGAGAGCTTCAAGAAACAAGCAAAAAGGTTCACGTCCTTCTGGAAGCCTTTAATTACTATATCATGTTGATGGTTGTATGGTTACTTTAATCAAAGTTGCATCTTTTCTCCTTCTTCCTCTTTCATCCTTTTACCTCACCTCCTTTTTATGTCACGTAGTTCTCTATCATCATCATTACCCATTGAATTGTTAATTGTAGGCTTGTAGCAATGGTAAAACCGTAGCTCAGATTTTTGTTCTTGTAATTTTCATAGTTATTTTGCATGTCTTTACCAAAATGCTCTTAGGAATGTACTCTTTGAAAATGATGGCAATAAGATCTATTTTAAGCAAAATGGTCCCTTTTTTTCCTGTCATAAAGGAGACTGACAATATTTGATGGCTTTGAAACTAGCACTGAGGTTAGTCTTTGTTGTTGAACTTTGCAGGCTATCAGAGTGAACGGGGGAGCTGGAGAAACTAGAGTAAAGATGATTCTGCATGAAAGAGAGTTGTGTCAAATTTTCTTAATTGTTGCTTCATTTTGGTGTTATTTCAACTTGTTCACCAGTTTTGCATGGAAAAGATACAGCGTTAAAAACGGAGAAGCGTCTATTGTTTTCCATTTGATATATGGTTGATGTATAGATAAGTAGGTTACTTGACCTTGTAATTTTGTGTTAAATTTTGTTTGAAGGAATTGATTGACATGTTAATTCAGCGTTCTACTTGAACAATCTGCATGGTGAAGTGTACGAAGAAATGAATTTGGGTGGATGGCGTTCTGCATTTGAATAGTGATGGAATATTATACCATGAAGTTAGAACATAAATAAAGATTTTCAGATGCAACTATTTCCTTCGGTTCCCTTTCCGTCCATAATATTCTTTCTTTTAGGGAGAGAAAAACAAAACAGAGAAAAGGTTAAACCTAAAGCATGCACAATTATCTTTTCTTCGTATCTTTCACTGTAAAGCGGGTGACAATGGGGCAACGAGCATTAAAAAAACTCTACAGGAATCTTATGTTACTGAGAGTTTCAGAGATTTCTTCAAACATCGGATTACCAGTAAGCTCTGTCATTACTTCAGGCTCGAATCCAGAGTGGTGAATTTCATCAACCTCTCCCTGTTTGATCAAGGATGAGCACCAGGTCTCACTTGCAGTTGAAAGAATAAAATAATGTTATTGCACGTCATGAGTGGAAGGAACTTTCTACTTCAAACTTCAGAAGCGCTCATTGCATAGTAACTGCAATGGCGATGGCCCAGCAGCGCGAAATCCATCACTGCCTTCTTCAAGAAGGTATGGAATATGGTGATCTGGCCTTTTAAATCTGGCTGGGGGCAATGATGAAGAAATGGCAACTTTTGGCTGCTGATATTGTGGGACTGTATTGTACTTGGGCCCAACAGCATCTAGTGTTGAATGGGGAGGGATGGCAGTCTGAGCACAGGGCATCAATGTTGAAGACTCAGGCTTCCCATTCGGCCAACTTGGAAATTGGGTCAAGACTGCGGAAGTTCCCCCAGGCCTGTACTCAGCTGCTAGGTGAGCTGCCCAAAATCGTTGTTGTTGTTGCTGTTGCTGCTGTGGTTTTGCAACACCTGACTGACTTGTGTAAGGAGGGCCACAGTAAGGGTTACTAAGATATTGAGGTAGGTGCAGTTGGACCTACAGTAAACATACCAGAACATGAAGTTAAAACTGTCATGACAAGAAATGACCAGACAAGCAGAAATATATTAAAGTGGGCCTAAACAGCAACGAGATGATACAACTGGGTGCTTGCAAAATAATCCATATCAATGGTCCCATTAGCTTCTAACTTAAATGCTGCAATTTCAATGATGTGCTCACTTATTGGATGCAATTATCGGTATAGTGGTCCCACAAACTATGATTTCATCTATTAAGGCGGCTGCAATGCGATTCAGTTTAAAAGTTCTCAAATCAATCACAAACATAAGCCTATTTTGCAGATGAGGGAAAAAAAGTAAGAAAAGTATATAAAGAATAAAACCTGCTGCGCAGCTTTTCCTGCTGAAAGCTGGTCTGTGTAAGCAGAGGAGGTAAAACGAGAAGGGAGTATTGAGAAAGGCAAGAGTGACTGATGTTGTGGAAGTGAATGAAGGTAAGGAACTTGGAGTTGTTGCAACGATTCAATTGCATTTCCAGCTATCTTAGGGCTGTTATTAGCTTCCATACCAATGCATCCAGCCGACAAAGACAAGAAATCAAAACTCTGCCAGGAAACAGCGAGTAATCAGGGTACTGAGAAAGAAACAACCACAAGAAATCCCAATAGTTGACTTTACCTGCCTCTCTGAAGTGTGCATCCCAGATGCTGAAGCAACCTGTGGTTGTTCCTGATGGAGCAGTTTTTTCTCCAGAATGCCACTTCTAGCTTCGTAAGAACTTCTATCAGTAGTAGAATGGCCAGAACGGATACTAGGCATGGTGCCATTTATACCATTTCTCAAATTACTGCAATTGTTGGGATACAAAAGAGCTGTCTGCTTTAATCCTAAATGGGGTTTCAATTGAAGAGGCTGTTGAAGAGTGCTGTCTTTGCTGTCTTGCATCTGTAAATTACGAATGAGACAACTGATATAAACATGAGTAGCACACCTCTTCATTGACTTCCTATCCATGTTGGGTTCCAAAACCTATACATCTCATCATTCACCATACACTTGATTAGATGCTTGAAGTGCACAGAGACATTCATGAATGTCACGGTAACGGGCATCTGAACACATTTACCTTTTCGGTTGAAGAACCACTTTCTAGTGAACATGTCCTGGGGCCATACATTGCAGCATCCAACCAAGCTGGAATTTTAGTAGCAGATGATCTGATATAGAGTTAAAAGTATGAGGGATGCCATAAAGATAGTAATGAAACAGATATTTATGATGATGAAAGAGAATTACGGTGAAGAACCACCAGGGCTCCTCCCAGCTACAAGGGGCACAGAAGAAGACAAGCCTGGCCACAATGCAAGACCTACAGAACCACATTATGTTAGTGAGTATCTAAATAGCAAAACAAATCAAGCTAAATATACCAAGTGAAGCTCCTAAGCAAGCTGCTATTTACCATTTTTTCTTGGCTCCTCGATCATATGTTGCTGTGCCATTTGCCTTTCAACAGTAGTAACCTTCGAATAACCCAAAGCAACCATATGAGTTTGAGATTGATCATTGAAAGCAGTCTGTGATTTTGACTTAGATGTCAAGCTTACCCCAAATGCCATCTCTGGCTTTCTCTCAAAAAGATTGGTCACCTGTTGCTTGGGCTGCTTCAATCTGCATAAGCATAAAAAATTAAAAGGGAAAAAAGAGGAGAACGCTAGAAAAGATAAATGTAAGTTAAAGACAAGTATTCACCCAGTTTCTAAGCTTGGTTCAGAGAGAACATGAAAGTTGCCATGAATGCAAGATGACTTCTCAGCATCAGATTCACTCTTAGCCAACGAAGGGATGGTAGTATTCGGCCTTATTTGAGAAATAGTACTATCTGGTTCTTTACGGGACTTTTTGCTGCAGGGCAAGCCAGGCTGATATTGAGTAGCAGGTCCATTCAAAGAAATGAGTTCAGCAACTTCATTGGATGACTCCTCTATAGTGGCTGAAGGAACAGTCTCAGCAGCTTGTGGATGGCAAACTGAGTTCGTATCTTCCTTTTTAACTGCAGAATTAAATAACTTATAAAACAGATAACAACAAACTAAACTCTTCCAAATTGTTAGAAATAGATGAAAACCTTCACGTGTTGTGACGGGACTCTCTGATGTCTCTAGAGGAGCTGAAGATTTTACTTCCATTGATTCACCACTCAATTTATTCTTATCCATTGAGTCACCCTCAGGGAACATTCCTGCCAAAGCATACAGGGTCTCCACAACCTCTTCCTCATCTTTTGTGATTGGCCCAGAAACAGTTCCCTTCCTGGACCAGTCTGACTCTCCTTGTTTCTTGAAAAAAAAAAAAAGCAATTTCAACACCTACATAAACTACAAATGCTTAACTGCAAAAAGAATGATAATTGAACTTGACACTCCGGAAATCAATGATCATTGACTAACCAAATTCAGTTTGGGTTTCTTTACACCATCCTTTTTATGCGATTCGCCTCCACCAAGTGTATGGTTCAGTTTCTTTGAATCTGGTAAAGGCGGGGAGATGGATTCGCAACCGCGCTTCTTCATGGCTGTGAAGAGAATTCCAAATATCCCAAAACATTAATCCCATCAAACCTCCTTTTTTTATTCCTTTACATCAAAAAAGGCTTCAGGTTTAAAATTCACAAAAAGAAGCTCCAGTATCTCCTTTGAAAAAGTAAGCTTCAGTATGTAGAAAGAGGCAAAAACTCAACATGGTGATAACATAATTAATTGAAAAGAATCAATACAAAAGTCACAGCATCAATAATTATAAATAGAATTAAGAAAAGAGACAGCAAAAAGAATTTGCGTCCATAAAAAGAAAAGAAAAAGCAAAAAGCCATGGTTTCGCTTCAGTTCTAAACTTCCAATCCAAAAGCAAAAACAAAAATCAAGAAACTTCCCAGCAGCTCCCCCATCCAATGCAAACTTATAATTTTAAAACGACAGGACAACAAGTTGATTAACCCCTGATAAAACAAAAAACACATACAGATATAAAGTACAAAAAAAAAAAAAAAACAAAAAAATTCCTTTCCTTTTTCATTTTTAGAATAATTATATACATTAAAAAAATAACCTTCCTACTTCTCATTCACAATTTACACACCTGACCGCAGCTTCCGTGGAACAGAGGCATGATCAACGACATTGCAGTCATCAAAAAACTGCAGAAAAATAAATAAATAAACAAAATTTAAAAGCTTCATAATTTTTTAAAAAAATTCATTTTATTTAAGAGTGTTGAAAGAGGATTACCTTTTTGGGAATCTTAAATCTCTTGGTGGTGGAACTAGTGATGAGAGAAGAAGAATGATGTGACTGTGAAGGACACTGACTTTCACTATTATCAGGAGACAAATCACAGCAACAACAACTACCCATTTCAGTTTCACAGCGTTGGTTGCTATAGGGACAGGGAGTGGGACTGCCTCTATTACCATTAACGCTGCTCAGTCTTCTTATTTTCTCTTTCTTCGGTTTCTCTAAACAAACAAAGTCCCCACCAACACCTCCATCGCAACATTCAAAATCAATGGACGAACAAAGCCATTTAAACTCTTCTTATCAACAACACAAGAAAAATAAAAAAAAGAAGAATAGGGAATGTGAAAGGAAACGACAAGCGAAGGACATGTAGGGGTTTTACAGTAAATTTACCAAAGATGAGGTTGGGTCGAGATTGTTGTTGCTTGTTGCTTGTATTGTTAATCTGTTGTCGTGAGAACCGACTTGTTACACGCCTCACGTCTCGACTCTTGTCCATTTCTGTTGATATCATATCCATGCTAACATTACTAACATCTAGCTATCACTTGGCAGTTCCCTCTTGGAAAACGGCTTTCACGGTTACAAAAAAATAATAATAATAACAAAAAAGATCCAAATTCACTCATAAGAAACACCGCCTCAAAAGCTTCAACCCAAAATTTTCTTCTTCTCCATTTTCAGGGCTTCTTCAATTACATGAATGAAAACAAGAAACAAAAACATAAAGGGTCAGAGAAAGCTTCGTTTTAATGCATCCATGGGTACAATTCAGAAGTGAAGAGATAGAAGAAAGAAGAAAAAATGAGATGACATTAATGGGGTTTTTCTTTTTTTGGTGGGTTTAGTTATAAGCAAAAAGTAAGCCGGAAAGAAAATCGAAAAAGTGGCGTTTGGGTTTTGTTTTTTTCCATGGAAAGTGAAAATAAATCAGATTTAGTTGTTGCCTTGCCTAATCTTGCCTGTTGTCTCTCCGTTTCTCTCTCTTTTTGTCTGTTTGGAGATTAGCAAAGAGCTTAAAAGCGTCTCCATTTCCTCTCAGCTGAGAAAGCAGAGGAAAAGAGAGCAGAGACAAACAGAAGAACAAAGCTGAAAACTGAGAGATTGAATTTTTTTCAAAAGAAATAAGGTAAAAGTAATTAATTCCTCGTGTTCAGAGAATCAGGTTTTTCGTGAAATAAAGCGCTGAAAGAGTAACAAAGAAAGATAAAGCCAAAAAAAAAAAGTAATAGTAAGAGATAAAAATAGCATAAAAAAAACTCAGAAGGAAAGCAAATGTTTGGAAAAACTCTTTTTAAACAACTTGAATTACAGAGAAAAACTCATTAATGCAACGAATCTCCTTTCCCCAAACAATAAACAAAAACAATCACACTTTTCACTTCCTTCATAGATCAAAACCAAAACCACCATTGAAGATTAAACAAACCTTTCAAAAACAAAGAAAAAGAAAAATGTCAGCTAAAATTAAAAAAAAAAAAAAACCAAAAGAGGAAATGAATGCGGATGGCGGCAACCTTTTGTTCGAGAGATTCACTTCCCAAGCTCTTCTCGCTCGCTTTTAAATGCATCATCCCAACTCTCAAGTCCCAAGTCCCATTTAATCCGCGCCTTTTAATTTCTGACTCTCCTTTACCGTCCGATCAAACAAACAATCTTGTCCTACATGTCCGCCACGTCGGATTTCGTTGCCTCGTACACGTTGCATTCCCACCTGATTCCAAAATCCACTGTTGTTAGTTATTGGTGTCAACCTCGGCTAGTTTGGCCCTTCGATTCGATGGCTTCTTTTATTATTCTCCCACAGACGGTTCAAACTGTTCAGTGCTTTTAATAAATAATAAATGGAGTAACTGAAACTGGAGTTAACACACTTTATCCGACGGCTGTAATTACAATGCTCGATGATGGCCTCCACGTGGTAACTCCTATAAGATTTGCTAAATTCACGTGAGAGGTGATGAATTTGAGCACCACGCGCCTGTAAGAGGGAAGGGGAGGGGAACGTGGTGGTTTAAAGTGAAAAAAAATGAATAGGTAAATTCTGGAAAGGAAAAAAAAGGTTGAGAGTCACAAGGGGTAGGACAAGAAGAGAGTGGGACTCGGTGAGTAAATGGGAAGACGACGGGAGCATATATGATTACGATTCCAAATCGATTATCTGTTCCTCGGCCACAGTCCAATCTAGTCATGCTTGGTGCGTGAGTTATAGATAGTTTTTCAGGTGAATGAAACGGATTTTACCACAACACCCCTGAATCTAAGTTTTTTAGACGATTATAGCCCTCAAATGTATAGTAGTTTTTAAAATCATAAATTCTTTGATACATTTTTTTGGCCAGTTAATATACATTAGAATTCACCAAATAAAATATTAATTATTTTTATTTAATATAACAATACTATTTAACTAATTTTAAAGAGTATTTAAATACAATTTTGGTATGGACCAATAAATTATCAACTTTGTAATTGAAATTGTAATGTGACCAAATACTAGGTTTAAACTAGCTAGTTGAACCAGGATTTATGTCTAAATCATAAAATCAAATGCTAATTTTATTTGTTCAGACAAAAAGAATTCAAACTGACACACTAAAGGCCTAGTGTTGCCCTTTAAAGAATTGCCTCCATTACGGACTTTTAACAAGTTTTTATCACCCTGCCTTCCCGAAAGGGTTATAACTTCATCCATTTAATAATGTTAATCAATCTACGCTATCGTTTACCTCGGAAAGCAAAAAGTTCGGTGGGCTCCAACCCAAGTTAGGGGGAGTCCAGGTGGAGGCCTGGAAGAGCCGAGGCAAGCAGCCCCTACTCTGACGTTGATAGTGATGCATTCTGGGTCACAGCTTTCTTGGTTTGTCGATCTTTTTCAACAGATGGTTCTGCCCACCTCGGCCCAACTGAACTTCGTGACCAAAAGTGAGTTGGCAACTTGACATTGGAAATCCAATGGGGAAAAAATGGAAAACAAAGAAAATACATAGTAGAAAGGTGAAAATCTAATGACCGTGTGTTAAATTATACAGATCATGATACACTAGCTCGAGCAAATTCTACAAAACAAACAGCAAGTTATTTGTTATTCATGCATTTGTGATAACAGGAAATCACGTAGCTTTCAGATTCTGCGCTACCTGAAACGCAGATCGAGAGAATTGTTTCAGTAAAATTTGTAGGCAAGAAATGTGTTTTGTAGATATAAATATGAACTAAGGTTGGCAAGATTTCTTACTGAGAGTACTGAAACTGACAGGCATGGACCGTGCGCAATTATTAGTACAACTAAATTCAAGCTTCAATAAAGCAAATTCGCACCTTAGATAACAGCGATCGAGACATGGTTTAGATAGGAGTGGAATGGAGCAAAGCAAAGCACACCTGTCTTTGCAATGCATGCTTAATGGAGGAGGAAAGAGGAATGTTTCAGGTGGTTTGGAGCAGAAGGAGCATCTGGCAGCAATGGGGTTGCTGGAACCGATGGATTTTCTGGGGGGAAAGGTTTTGTTTGAATAAAACCATCCTCTGGGGGAAAAGAAATGTCTGGAGATAAAAGAGGTTAAGGAACCAATCCTGGGCCCGAGGGAGTTTCTAAGTGTAATGGAGTTTCAGGACGTAATGGAAATTCAGGATCTAGAACATCATTGAGAGCTAGAAAGTTAAGATCATGAAAATCATCTTTTGCTACTACAACTAGCACAAGAAGAAAAGAAAACATCAGGACTTTGAAAAAAACTTCCATTACCAATACAAAACAGTGAAGGATGACCTAAACCAAAGCAATGGTATATCATTTATAGCCTCGGAATGGAAATCATTTGACATTGAAATTAATTACTTCTGATTTTTTCTTTTCCATGAATAAAGAAATTAAATCACTGATTTCTGGCAATAATAATTGGGAATTGAAAACTAATTGCTAATTAAAGTTTTGATCACCACTAAAATATCTAGTTGTGTTTTATTTATGGAATGTACAAAAATTAAGTGCTAATATTTTGGACATTCAAACTTCTAATTAGGGATGTGAGTGAGGGGCCGAATTTCTATCATGTTAACGGTAAAAGGAGACAAATTCCAATAGGCCAATTTCTTAAGAAAGAGGCCCAATCATTGGGAGCTTGGGCCATCATTCCATTGCCCAACTGGCCACCGGGCTTAACAGTTAACACTAACAAATGTAATCTGCTGAGTTTATCTTCTTGCGGTTTCTTCTTAAGCAAGGGAGCGCTGCCATGGAGAATTTCAAAACCCTATTCTCTAAAACACTGACCAAGTCACAAGTACACCTGAGGATCTTTTAAAAGTGTCTTCATAACTAGTTGTAAAGTAACCCATTATTAGAAATAAATCATCGATTACAATCCAAAATACTTTTGGCTTGTGTCTCTGTATAAGAAAATTCAATGTATATCTCTCTCTTTTATGCAAAGAGTTCATCTGTTTATAGCAATGGATAAGAGGGCGTTGTAGTCTTATCCATTGAAAGTGGTCACCAAATGGCACGTTAAACAGTTTCAAAACCTCTTGTAGAAGTAACTTTGCATGGCTTAAACCAATCAGGGCTACTCAAATTTTTTAGTAGACAGAAATTCTAGTATTTTGAATTGGACGTCAATGATTAAAAAGAGTGACAACCCGACTAGATTTATCAATTAAGTGTCCCATTAAAAGAGTAGGTGTATAAATTATCAATTAAGCACTATATTTTTACAACTCATCCTTTGAAACCAAGTATCAAATCTGAATGCATAGGCCCCAGGCCCCGATCATTGCCCCTGAACCGCTAACCCTCCCAAAAACCATTGACAGCACAGGTACAGTGGAAACATTAAAAATACTACTAACATAAAGCAAAGAGAACCATAGAAACTTCTTTATTCTTTCACTATATATATTCAAATTTAAAACAACAAATCATTAATCATATTAATATCACGCTAAAAAAAAAAAGAAAGAAAGAAAGAAAGAAAACAAGTCATTGCATAAATGACTTTTGCTTTATATAGGACATTCTTTTTATTTATTCTCACACCAAGCATTAATTTATTTCACCAAAACTCATTATCATCAAAGGAGAGATTCGTTTCAAGTTGATCAACTCAAGGGCACTTGCGTCTGCCACCGTGGGTGGTCAAGCTAGCATAGCAGGGGCACATTTCTTGGTTCCCTGCAGTTCCTGGAGGAACACAGTTGCAGCGTGCGCAACATGTCCCGCATGCCCTCTTGCATAGGCGTTGCCTAGATGCTAGTCGGCACCTGGCTGCACAAGCTCCACCACAGTCTGAAAACCAAATATATATATATATATATATATATCAACAAGGGTCTTAGCTACACGTACTGTTTCACACATTTATTTTCAATATGAACGAGGATCATATTGATGTGTATAATAAATTTACCAATTTTCTTTGGAGGGCTGGTTCCCTTGCTGCCACTTGTCACCTGTATTTCACAAGAACATGTAGCTTAAGGTTATAACTAGCAAGAACAGAATTTTCATTGCTTGAACTATTCAAGAAAAGAAACAGAAGCGAAAACAAAGCTTATAATGACGATCAAAAGTGATCAAGCTTTACCAGTTGATCAGCTTCAACCAGTTGGATAATAAGAAGAGAGATGAGAAGTGAGGCAATCAAAGCCTTAGAAGTGGCCATGACTAAGGACCTAATTATTAGAAATAGAGCCTTGTTTTGGTTTTCTAGTGTCTCTAACTTACTGTTCTGTATGGAATAGAAGCGAAGTTGGTCGTATTTATAGCAAAAATGTTAGGGAGAGAGAAAAGTAGTGGCTGTAGTACTAATTGAAAGGGGTTAGGTGCATGCTATGCCAACATACGAAACAATCTGATGGCAAGCAAGTACGCGGAAGAGCGGAGAAAAAAGAAATGTGCAATGGTGACTTGCCAGAGAATATATGGTGGAAGCAAAAAGCCCCTTTGAAATAACCTGGAGCAAAGCAATAATTTTCTCATTGTTTAAGCTGGAATAAGGATATGGTGTGTTTCATTCATTTACCTAGTAGGGGCTCTGCCAAGCAAGTGGTTTTTGCTTTTCTTACTATCCTTTTCTGTGGGGTTAACGAATAGACCTGAAAACTTGGATTTTTCTGATAATCTAAATCAGCTGGCTCTGAAAAATTATTGTCACGTAATACAAGTATATATGAATCATGATTCATGGTTTTCTTTTTTCTATTAAGGCAGACTTAACTGAATATCTCTATACTCGTTGACAAATTGATTTTGATTTTTCTGATTGGAAAATGTGAAACCCATCTTTGGATCATTTCAAAATTTTCTTTTAATTTGCTTTTAAGACGATATTGGCCTGAATATTACAACTGACAAGTCAATACTCAGAGCTTGTATGTGATCAAATTTTCATGAAGGAGACACAAGAGTGTGTCTTTTCAGCCACTATGCAAAAATCCAGATCTCGTCAATGTACATAACATCTTATTAATTAGCTTACCATTTCCTATAGAAGTATAGATGCATGCATTTTATCATTAACTAATTATTCTGTGAGTTTATTCAAAACCTTGTGAACTCCAGTTTGTCCTCATTTCTCTGAATTGGATAAGATTTCAGTAAAACAAACTTTATGAAATCCCCTGTATTATTAGCGTATCTCTTTCTCATTTACCTAAAAGTTTTACAATTATGATTGCCACCTAATATATGTAGTTTCACAACAGTACCAGAGGCCAGACTATGACCAAAACTTGGGGGGAATTGAGTAATGACATATGCAAATATCAGAGTTGCATTATTAGAGGCATGGAAATGTAAAGCAAACTTGTTTTGGAACTTAAATATATATGGGAATACATTAACCACCTTGACAGCTAATAGTTGGCCGGTGGATTCAAAGAGAGCCTCCATGAAAACTACTATATTATTGGGTGGTTTTTCCTTTTCTTTAGGCAAACTTTTATGGACTCATCGCCTTGTAATATTGGGAGAACTAAACACCTCTAATGTCATCCTTAACTCTCTTGGCAGAAGTTCTTGGAATATGCTTTACTCTTATATCTGAAACGACTATCTCTTTGTGTATATGTATCTTGTGCAAAAGAACAGCATTTGCCTTGTGATTTTAGGCATAGGTGAAACCAATGGTTCCTCTAGCTTCAGCTTTCATGTCTTTAATTATTTCATATTTTTCATTCAGCTGGCTCCTATACATATTACCATAAATGAAAGGAAGGGAATTCGATATTTCTCACATTGCAACCAAAATGAAAGGGAAACTGAAAAAAGATGCAATATCAACTAACTTACAATTCTCTCGATACCCCACACCTGCATTGGAAGTGCTAGATTTGGAAGCATCGGAATGAAACCCATGAGTTGCCTAATCGGCAAGCTCAGTAGGATAAGGATGGGATTTTGTCACTTACGCAAATGTTCATTAGTCCTGACTCAAAGTACCCACCGTAATCAACCTGACAGCTGTATGGAAGTCTCCTCCCACAACAGCTGTACCGTGCTCATCCAATCCATCGCCAAATTGACTGATACCTATCCATCGTTTCAGTAGTTCTTTATGAAAGAAGGCTTCTTAGGCTCTAGAGTTGTTCTATGCTTGATCATGCCTTGTTTTAGCAAGTATTAAAGTTAGTCTTTATCTTAAGCATTTATCATTGTTTAACTACTACCAACACCTAATGATTTCGATTCTCGCACCCCATTTCCCACTACCAAATACTACAAATTTTTGAAAAGGAATCAGCCGAGCAAAGTCTCAAATGGATAAATATAAAACAGAAAGCGGTGGATTGTTTTGCTTGTTTGCAGTTTACCAACCTATCAGCTTTAGAGGCTATAGCTACACTGTTGGCCTGGCAACTTTAGTACTTGTGAAATGCTAACGCTGATCCAGCCAGATCATCGTGAATACGATTGGATTAAAAAAAACTATTATTAAATTAATGAATGTACGAAAAATGGAGTAGGTTCGCCTTGGGGCCCTTAGTTTCAAAACCAGCACGAGTTAAATCATTGTCGTCTTCGTTGGACCAATGATTGAACACTAAACTCGAGGATTCAGCATAGAAGTGGAACGAATCCTTGTTGCGACTTGGGATAAGATAAGACATGGGTTGAAAGATAAGAATATTGGACAGCTGGCTAGTAGAGTAATCATGACAATTTATGCGTCCCAGCTTGCACAAGAGGATCAATGCCACGTTTTTATTTAAATTGGCATGCTGTTAAGTGTTAGTATCATTTTTCTTATTTAACTCTGCAATGGGAATATTATCATTTCCAAGGGACAGAACAAAAAATGCCTTTCGAAATCCCTGATTTCTGCCTAACCTTTTGTACATAAAACATGTCAAAGCAAAAGAAAATCAAAGAAAGTAGGAAAAGAAACCCCATGTTATGACCTGCTCATCACTGCCATTGTTGAGTACTGATATGATTTGGGAGTAGTCATACAACTTAAAATTGCTCATTCTCTGTCCATAGCCTTTACCCAGATTTCAATACTAGATTTTGTTGAACCTTGAAGCCTTTATCGAAGCAAGAAGCAACTCCATCCTTGACGTTCCTGCCCTTTCAGCGGTTTCTTTTAGCAGATATATAATGTTGAATCTGCCACCATTGATGTAGAATGTTCTACATGATTAGCCCAAGGCCCCAGACACAACGGCATATTAATTCTGTAATGCTTTGAAAAGGGCCCGCACATCACCAGATATTACAGAAGCAAGGCTACCAAAACACTAGTGTCACGAACTTAAAGGGGAATCCTGAATCTCACATCGAACATAATAGGAGGATCACTGAGGTATAAAAGGGATCACACCATCTCCGCCTTGTGAGACGCCTTTTGTAGGACAAAATCGTGAAGCCAGAGGGGGCCAGAGCGGACAATACCTCACAAGGGTGTGAACCGTGGCAAAAGACTGATCTGGGACGCCGGAAGGGTGAATGCCCGGGTCCCGGAGCCGCGCGGGTTCGGAGCTTGAGTCTCGACCCGTGACAAGTGGTATCAGAGTCAGCCCTAAACCGTTCGATCCACGCCGAGCGCCTCGAGGGAGGTAGACAGGATGACCGGCCTCCGTGACGAGGACGTCACGAGGTTGGGTGTGGGAGAATGTCAAGGACCTGAGAGGGAGTCTTGAATCCCACATCGAACATAATAGGAAGGTCACTGGAGTATAAAAGGGATCACACCATCTCCGCCTTGTGAGACGCCTTTTGTAGGACAAAACCGTGAGGCCAGAGGGGATCAGAACGGACAATACCTCACAAGGATGTGAACCGTGACAAAAGACTGATCTGAGACGCCGGAAGGATGAATGCCCGGATCCCGAAACCGCGCGGGTTCGGAGCTTGAGTCTCGACCCGTGACACTAGCACTTAGCAGGACATGGAATCGATAGACTTTGTTCCTCCCGTTGAGGAAACTTTTATCATGCAATGTTATACATCAATGCTTAACAGAATTACTTGAGGGGAAAAAGGATATAAAACGACATTGATGATTTAAACATTAAGCAACGCAGATCATTTATCGGGAACTTACTGCAATTTCGTTACTTTATTCATCATCAAAACTAAAATGCTGGTAGTAAGCATGTGCGAAGATAAAGCATAAAACTCTCCAAAGGCCTCATCACGAGAATACTAATGCTGATACTGTGAAGTTAATTTAGTGAAATAATTCTAATAAACTATTTATGTGTGTACATGTAACTTATCCTCATCTTTATAATTACCCTGCAACCATTACCTTAGTGGCTGCAGAAGAGAATAAAACGTACATATCCTAATGACCAACAGGGATCTTTAAGAGCCTCTTAGCTGCAGAATTAACCTATAAGTTCACACTTCAAACCACACCAGAGGGGAGTCGTACAACAAGTTGTCCACCAAAAATACTGTAAGAACGGGGGAATAGAAACTTTTTAGTAAATATCAAGAGGTTCAATATTTAAGGCATGTTGCAAAACTTATGCATGGCACCCACCTCTTGACATAGTAGTAGCAAAAATCTGCCAAAATGAAAGTCTGGACAATCTCAGATAGCAGGACCAGAGAAGGCCACAATCCATAGCCCAAAGCTGTCAATAAGCGTCCTTGAGAGTCAAATACCTAGGTAAATGAACACAAATTTAGATGAAACATGCAAGTCAATCAATCTAGAACCATTGTTTAGCACTAGAATAAAACCAAAACAGGAGGATATCTGCGAATTACATTCCACATGAGACCTAAAATACATTAATGTCAAGATATCAACCATATATTTAGTGTCTGAATATATAAACCATAAAAGGTAGTAGAGCAAGTCCCTTCTACATGATATCAATAAGAATTCTATACAGGCAGTGCCACTGTGCCTTAGACATGACTAAAAGCTGTCCTGGCAATAATTACTGTTAATACCTGGATAATCCAATGTGCACAGCTCAAGAACCTTGCAACTCCCAATGCAAACACATAATGTGCAGTAAATGGTTCAACGATCTGAAAAAGGGACAAAATGAAAGGCGATATATCCGAAGGAGCATTGCTTTAATGTAAAAGTGCTTGACATAAGCTCAGTATAGGCTAAGGGTAAACTATCCAATTAAGGCAACAGACAAGTGTTTATCAGTTGCTGCCTTACCTCAATGTTCTGCATTAGCCTTAGCTGAGGCAGGACTGAAATAGCTTCAAGGTAAACACAGAAAGCCCAGCAAATCCTGTTGAATAAATGATGACTTGTTGTTGGATGAATTAACAACGACAAAACAGCACAAGGTATCACCTATATCAAGGAGATAACCAAAAGCTGTTAGTGGGAAAAACAGTTCAAAGTACATAAAGAAAAAGCTTTAAAAAAAAAAAAAAAACAAAGAAGCATGCGCCAGTGCATCTGCTCAAATGCATGTATATATATATATATATATATATATATATATA
Organism: Durio zibethinus; assembly: GCF_047325235.1. Classification (NCBI taxonomy): domain Eukaryota; kingdom Viridiplantae; phylum Streptophyta; class Magnoliopsida; order Malvales; family Malvaceae; genus Durio; species Durio zibethinus. Next base: position 37,576,475 of record NC_143162.1, read on the forward strand.
TATAAGTTATTAGGAAAAACAACAAACCTACTAGTCTGAAGCACTGGCTTAACAATAGTCTTGAGAAACGGTAGACACCAAAGCAGATAAAATTTTCTAAAGCATATTGATTCTGCCATTTCTTTAAATGCATTATCATATCTCTTCTCCTTGGCTCAGTTCTTTCACTTTTGTAATTAAACATCTTAGAAAAATGTTTGACATTTTTGTGAGACACAATAAAAACAGAGAAGAACTCATCAATCATTTGGCAGACTCTAAAATATTTCTTATGAGACATAGATTATTGTACTTGAGTTAGATCAAGAGAATATGCATCTAAGATCATCGTCAAACTATTCCCATAATTGGGGGGGGGGCAATGTCGTAAATATTAATTAGGGGAAAACATAGTTAATAACTCAAGTGAGAAAAGGAAAGAAAACTTTGCCATGACCAATATATCTACAACTACCTAAATGGTAAACCAAGGGCATACTAAAATCAATAAAAACTCAATAAGAAGCAAATCCCACTGAAACTGAAACACAAACTTTCGTATCTTCATAAACGAGACTAGGTTATGTAGCAATGTTGACATACTTGTCACTACATTCACTAGACGAAGAAACAAATAAGCATGGTGCATAGTGCGTTGTAAAAAGACACATTTGAAACAATGGAGCAATAACACGGAAATAAAAAGTGCCTATGCTAATAATCAGAATCCATAAGTTCAATATGAAGGCTTACCACGTAGTGGATTCCAAAGTTGTCTTTATCCTTCATGTAACTTGACCTCAGTTTAAAACGAATCATATAAATAACCCAAAGGGTTGACCCTAATGTTGCTGAGTCAAGTAGAGTATGTATGTCATATTCCATGACAAAACTGCAATACAATCTAACAGCTAAAAATATAGCTGTTAGTTCCTGCGATTTAAGAGAAATTCCTGCAAAGAGATATTACATCAGGGAAGTGGATAGTAATAAGACAAACTAAAATCCAGTAATTGATGATAATGAACTATGAACAAAATAAACATATTTCCCTTTAAGAAACTAGATAATTAAATTTCTCCACTAAAGGATAATATCTGTAACATTAGTTAACAATCAAGAACCATCCAAATTAGGAAAGAAATAAAGATAAGAAACAGGACAAAGGGTTAAGGCCGAAGATTATATTTTTTTACAGTCACAAAGTGCATTGGTCTTCTTAATAATAAGAGGCAAATACGGGTGTATATGTGATAATTATGCATGATGAAATTAAATCCGCCAAAATAAAAACACCCAGCGTTTAGCAATATTAATTAAGGAAACCCATTGGAATGATGGATCCACCTCAGTCTGGAAATATGACCCAAACCCAACAAATTGAATGAAAGGGAAAGAAAAAAGGAGAAAACTTAAAAAGAGAAAAGAAATGGTGTACCAGCACAAGTTTTCTCTTTGGTAAGCTTGTAAATAAGAACACAGGTGCCCAGGGCATGAACAGCCTCGGCAGCAACAAAGAGGTTGTCGTGATCTTCTACGACCATTCTCAAGAACAAAAGCGCCGCCATCCCTGACAGAACCGCTAAAAACGCTTTCATCTTGGGTGGTTGTCGCCGGATCCATGTAGCCACCGCGCGGATCGGACTCTTGTTAGCCTTCATTGTCTCTCCCCAAACTTCTTTCTTGTTCCGGTTGTGTCCAAGTTTTCCTTTTTTGAGGTAGTTTCAATTGGAAGGGTGCCCAAAAGGTTCAGCCTTTTTTTCAGGGGTCAAATAAGGGAAAGTCCTACTTTTTTTGGGACGAGACCGGAAGAGGTACGTAGGATGAGATAGAAACAAACATGAGATACCTCTAACAACCGGCCACGTTGTCAATCTGCGTATATGAATGGGGTCGTGGTAAGTGAGCAGGTTCTGGTGTTGCATCTATCCATACATTATTATATGGATAAGATAAGATTAGCTCACTTCAGCGTAACGACTGACAGGATAGTTTGCCAGTATCTAGACGTGGCGACTGACCATGCTTCTTGGTCCGTTCGATTAGGAGAGTTTTTGATGATGTTTAGGTGATGATGATGATGCATGGATGGCTAGATTTGGGGTTCAATTGTACAGGCCTGAGACTGAGTGTGATGTGCACCTAAAATATCTAGCAGATTGAATGGCGTAATTAATTCGCTGAAAAGAGCCTAAACCCATGGGACAATCCCAATTCCGACCCACACAAGATTTTTAAGAACAAAAACCGGCTGACCATCTTTCAGAGAGGGCAGCAAACCTATTAAACTCTGTCAATGAAAGTTGGGCAAACTGCCCTACCACTTCGTTTTAATCTTGATCCTTCAATCTTTCAGATTACCTATCTCAGCTACCAAAGACCATTCACTCAGAATTTGGTGGGGAATATTTGTCTTGCATTATCATTTGAAAGAAATATATGTATAAGATCTCAAACTTTCAAATCGTGAACAAGTTTCTCTGGATGTGAGTTTACCTTCCACCAGAAAAAAAAAACTGAAAATAAATTTATTTTACATAGAAATCTAAAATTCATAAACTTCTATCAGTCTTTTTGAAAATATTAAAGATCCAAAGATCAACAAGTCCAGGAAGTAGATCTTTTCATGAGGGGCTTCATCTGTTTGTCTTCCTCCAATGATATCATACCCAAATGAGATGGGTCTTCAAGCATCATTGTAGCTACCGAGTACCCAGCAATGGACCAAGTCTGGAACTTACGAGCTTGCTTCCCAATATATCTGCCAAGCTTTCCATCATAGTACTCAGGCCAGTGGTCTTCTGACAACCGGCTTTCAGCAAGTTCTATGGCACGTCTGGCAATTTGTGGGCGCCCAGTCTTGATACAAGCTGCTGTTAGGAGCCATAGAAGCACTGCAATTGAAAGGTCTTCAGCAAATCTAAAGCAATTTAAACAGTACTTTCTCTAGCATAATAGCAATAAGAAACTTAATTACCAGGCCAAGATCCTCCATTGTGATAACTCCACCTGGTGTTCTTTGGGTCACAACCTGTTATAATTCGCCAGTCATGGCTTTCCAGAGCTGGATAACAAATTTTTAATGGCATTTCTCCAACCAATTCTTCCCAGCGTGATTCAATAAGGTCCATTATGGCTGCAGCTTGCTCTGGAGTTGCCAAAGATGACAAAATTGCCACACAATTGCCCAAACAAAACCAACGGAAATCCATCCTTGCAGGGCTGACATTTCCAATGAAATAACCACCACGAGTTGGCATGAAATCAAACACCCAGTCTGGAAGTGAATCAGGCATCACATTGAACTTGTTGACTGCAGTATGAGAATATTCCTCTGTTCTATAGCGGTATATGTCATTTAGCTGCTTTAAATCCAGCCAAAAGTAACTCCTCATGTGATAGCTTAAGGCATGGAGGCGTTTAACTATACGTTCCATGAATTCTTTGCCCTCTTGGTTTTGTTTTAATAAAAGCAAAGCACATCTTAAAGCCATAAAGAATAGCGCTTGGATTTCAATTGGATAACCATACACGCCCTGGATTACATAATAGGAAAATAAGTCAGTATTTTCCTTTCTCAGATGCAGAAATAGGAACAATTTTTACTTTCAACTGTTGGCATTCCTTGGCAATATTCACTTTGCTCTGTTATTTTGGTCTTTAAAATGGGCAATATTGTTTCTCAGATAAAGAAATGGCCTTAAAAGGCAAAATCATTAAGAAATTAACAAACAAAGATGGAAACTACGTGTAAGAAACAAACCATTCTGCGGTCAATCACACAGCATCCATCGGCACAGAGAAGAGTTGGGAATGTGTCAAAGCCTTCTGAAAGACACAAACTCAGAATAAGGCGCATGCCCCTTTGGCAATCAGGCATTTCAGCTAAGGAAGAGTCTCCTGTATGCTTTGTATATGCACGAAGCAAAATAATCCACCAAAATCCAGAATCAACAGGAGCTACTCTCCCTATTGCACTTTCACCAAAGTCTGCGATTAAAATTTCACTATTCCTTACTGGATTGTGGATCACTTTGAAACTTGCTGGCATTACTCCCTCGCCTAGCTTGAACTGGTCTATCCTTTTCTCCCATGACTGTAAGTGAAGTGTTTTCAGAAGAAAATTTGTAACTATTTCTTCCTCTCCATTCATCAAAAATGCCAAGGCACTAGGAACAAAATCTCTAACGAAAACCTACAAAAGAGAGTAATAGTAATAAACTACACAGTTCTACTTAGTTTCCTACAAAAATGTTTAATTAGTAAATGGTACTTACTAATAGAATAGCACAAAGCTATAGAATGGGAATTAACCTGATCATAATTTAGCTCTTCAACAGAATGGTCTAATGCGGCAATGGTACCAACAGGTTGTCTGCGGTAGTAAACGATGGAGCGCCTCAAATTCTCCCATGCCTCAGCTATCGTGGCATGTGTCTCAAATTAAGTATGTGATCTAGGCGTGTTAAATCCAGACCTTCTACCATGTGGAGATAGACCTTCAAGGTGATCTATTATTGACAATTCACCCGAAGGCCTTTCCTCAATGGCGAAGGACCTATTCCTCTCTACATTTATTGCTCTGGGTCGTTCCAAAATCCTCAGGATATCCGAATCTTCAACCTCAAATATGGTTCCTGCTGACTCCAGCGTTTTGACATTTCCATTTTGGGAGACATCGATGCCTAGTGGACACATTCTTGATCTCAAAATTTAGAGAATTTGACCCAACAACAGAACAAAATCCAGCAATCTGCATTCAATTAAAAGACAAACTTTGCATCAGAGCTAATTGTGAATTATATAGAACAAATGGTCTTTTCACAATCCCAAGGATGAAAATTTTTGCATAGGAAAAAGAAGAAAATAATGCTTACTAATTCAAATCAATGTATGAAACTTGTGGGGTTGACAACGAAAAAAAACACCCCAATACAACTATCTTGAGATTGCAGAACATATAAGAGAATGTTAGACCTCGGAAATGCAGGAACACTATCCCCCATCACTTCGGATGCATCAACGAAATGAGAAGAACATGCTTCTAACTTGTCTGTCACGTGATAGCATGCACATTAGCTTGCCATTGCCATAGCACCACCTGCTGTTGCCAGTTATGAACTCTCATTGACTGGTTGAACTGGATTGTCTCTGCTGTAGAGTTCACGCAGGTGACCGACAGGTTGGAAGAAGCAAACATCTTGGAAGATCCGCTGGAAGCTTCGGATACTCCCTTAGAACATTGTCCTACTAAAACTCATAATTAACATTTTTAAAAGGATAAACAGTCAATTTTGCATTTGGGAAAATCGAGGCAAAAGAAAAACTTTCCTTTATTATAAACGATATAATATATTGGCAGCATTTACCCATTTGGAAGTTATTGTAGATGGCCATCATCTTGATATTGGGATATTGGCATCAACAATTCCTTGAAAGTGAAAGATTCTCGTACCTCACAGCCTCTTCGCTAACGTTCATGGCTACGTATCATTTTCGATCTAATTGAACATTTCATGTCTTCTTTTTCTTTTTGTTGATGTACATAAAATTTTCTCAACAAATTTAATTTTCATATAAACCAATAGTGCAGCAAACAAATAGAAAGTTAAAGGAAACATGCATAGATTTGTCCCATAAAGGAGAAACAATTATACGTTCAGATAGATTTGTCCCAAACAAATCAAGTCTCAAGCATGTATGAAGACAATATTTTTCATTCCATTTTAAAAGTTCTGATAATTTCCCAAATATTAAAAGACATGGTTAAAAAGGAAAAGAAATTCAAATTGCCAAAAATATTTAGAAATAACAATTGGGCCGAACATGACCAAATATATTTTGGGCCAATTTATGTGTTTTTTAGAAGCCCAATCATTCACATAAAGAACCCAGTGAGCCCAAACCTTCGCGAAAAGCGAAAGGGTTTTTGTACCTCACCGGCGCAAGTTAGCATCACCCTGATCTATATATACCCCAAAAATCGACCGTTGAAGCCCACTTAACGAATTCCAACGATTTTAATTGCTGCTTTCAATTTTCCTCTCAAACACTGAAAAAAAGGAAGCCACAAAATTCTTCTTCTTCTTCATCATTAGCTTCTTATCGTTTTAATTCTGCTAGTAAAGATTCCACAATGAGGTGGTGGATGCAATTATGCTGGTAATGAAGGTAAGAGTGCTTAAATTCCAAGGCCAATTTTATGTCTTGGTTAGGACTTGTGTCACGAACCTAAGGAAGAGAATCCTGAATCCCACATCGAATATAATAGGAGGGTCACTGGGGTGTATATAAGGGTTCACACTACCTCCGCCTTGTGAGGTGCCTTTTGTAGGACAAAATCGTGAGGTCAGGAAGGCCAGAGCGGACAATACCTCACAAGGGTGTGAACCATGACGGTCAGGCTGATTCGGGACGTCTGAAGGGTGAATGCCTAAGTCCCGGAACCGCGCAGGTTCGGAGCTTGAGTCTCCACCTGTGACAAGTGGTATCAGAGCTAGCCCTAAATCGTTCGATCCATGTCAAGCACCTCAAAGGGAGGCAGGCAGGGTGGTCAGCTTCCGTGACGAGGGTGTCACGAGCTAAATCGTTCGATCCATGTCAAGCACCTCAAAGGGAGGCAGGCAGGGTGGTCAGCTTCCGTGACGAGGGTGTCACGAGGTTGGGTACGGGAGAATGTCACGGACTTAAGGAAGAGAGTCCTAAATCCTGCATCGAACATAATAGGAGGGTTACTGAGGTATATAAGGGTTTACACTACCTCCGTCTTGTGAGGCCTTTTTTGTAGGACAAAACCAGGTGGTATCAGAGCTAGTCTTAAATCGTTCGATCCACGTCAAGCACCTCAAAGGGAAGCAGGCATGGTGGTCAGCTTCCGTGACGAGGGTATCACGAGGTTGGGTACGGGAAAATGTCACAGACCTAAGGAAGAGAGTCCTAAATCCCACATCGAACATAATAGGAGGGTCACTGAGGTATATAAGAGTTTACACCACCTCCGTCTTGTGAGGCCCTTTTTGTAAGATAAAACCGTGAGGTCAGGAGGGCTAGAGCGGACAATCGGAGCTTGAGTCTCCAACTGTGACACTTGCAGCACCCTAACAAAGACTGGTGCAGTTGAGACTGGAGAATAAACAAAAAATTGATAAACTTCTCAAGTGCAAAGGTCATCTATAAACCAGAATAAAGAAAGAATAGAACACTTCTTTGATAAGATGAAAATGAAATGGACGTTTCTTTCTTGAGAGGATTATCTTGACCAGCTGTGGTGAGTCAAGTTTGGTTACTTGGGTTACTATATAGCCCTCATTCAGTCAGATTTATTCATAGAATTAATGGTAAAGACCCAGATGGAGTTATGCACCTTCAAATGTGTAACTGTAGACTTTGGTTGTATATTGATAGCATTCATCTTCTTTCTTAGTTCCTCATTTTTTGTCACTGGCGATGAATTTTCTTTTCTAATACTCAGAAATTTTTCTTATTTGTTCTCTCATTTCCCATTGTGGCTTGTGCCCTTGTACTAGCTTGATTACTCTGTTGCAACCAACTTCTTGTTAATCTGAAAGATAAATAAATCTAGTCTATTATGCCAAAGGGTCTCTAATTCCTGCTTTGTGCCATGCAAGAAAGTTATCTTCTTAAATCACTTTCCAACGCCCATATTTACTTTCCAATTGAATGCCTTGTCTAAATCCTCATTTGAATAGCGTCGTCTCTAACTAAGATTGGAAGTGTAATACTGCTATATGTTGCTACATTGATGATGCTCATGATTTTTGCTTCTCTTATTTGGTAGTTTCTAACAACTTTCTGTCTCCTCTTTATTTCCATCCATTAAATCGACCATCGTGTGGTACGAATTGACTTTATTTAACTCATTTTACCCTACAAATCCTTCTGTATGACTGTTTTCATTCATCTCGGAATACATATTTCCTGTCTTATTATTTTGTGGAATTTGTTTATAGAGAAACATGCATTCCTATGTAAATTCTGGATGATGGAGTCTAGTTTGCTCCCCATAGAGGAAGCAAAGAAAGTATTTAAGAAGAAACAAAAGAGGATTAAACAGCATAAACTGAGTTCTCCCATGAAAGCTGCTTCAGCAGTAAAGAGTAGCAGAAAATATGTTACTGTTAAGACAACTCTTCCAATGAACCCAGTTTCTTCAAATAAAAAGAGAACAGATTCCAAGGTTGCCCTGAAGCAGACTAAGAAACGCAAGGCTGAAGAAAGCTCTGACGATGACTTTGAGAATGTTTCGGCTACTAGAATGAAGAAAGGGAGAGCAAATTAATTATGTTTTTCGCCTTAACTGATTATTTTATTGTTTGATCTGTTGCAGTACTTAACTCATTAGATCATCATTGATTACCTGCGCCAATGCTATTTCAATACTGGCCTGATTGAACTCATCTTACATGATCGTTGAATTGTTTAGTAAACATTCAATGGAAGAATGGAGCCTCCCTTTTTGTTTGTTATAGGTGTTGAATTATTTCTACCATATCGAAAAAAACAAAAAACTGATCAGGACTATGACCCAGGCTCGGCCCATATTGTTTTTCTCACGCAATTACATTTTTTTTTTCACATTACTAATTCTGCAGTACTTTAATCATAACCAAAATTATCCTTGAATGACGCTTGGCTCTAATGGATGTTGTCTGAGGACAGAGCAACCGTTATTCGTTGAGAACTAGAAAACCTGCATTCCGGCAGCAAAATGCATCCTTTGCCTTCTCCTGCTGGAACTAACGATGATAACGGATCGGATCTAAATGAATTTTTATTTATTTTGAATCTAATTTGATTTTAAATATATAAAATTTAAATTCGATTCGATAAAATTTTTTATTATTTTTATATTCGAATATGAATTCGATTCGATGTTGTGTAAAATCGTATTCGATTTAAAATTAATAAGATATTATTTTTAATATAAATATAAAATTAAATATATATAATATATATAAATAAATATAAAATTATAAAAATAATTTTTTTATATATATCAAATTGGGTAAGATCAAATTTTTAGTTTTTTTTTATGTCACCTGACTCGATATCCAATTTACAAAAAAAAAAAATCAATCCTAAGAAGTTGAGTTTAATCGAAACTCGTCGATTTCAATATTTTTACCTTCTTTAACTGGAACTACCAACAAAACTCTTTTTTTTAAATAATTGAAGTAAAAACTCGATATTTAATTGAATTAGTTCATAAAATTTCAATGCATGTAATTTTTTTTAATTTTTGAATTACGATATCTTTGTAAAAAAAATAAAACAATACAAGAAAAACAAACATTAAACAATTGGCAGGTGTTTGAAGACAATGCCAATGATACTGAGAAGGAAGTGGCAGTATGAGGCTGAGAGGAAGAACATAAGCCATTAACGAAAGCCATTCTCTTCCTTGTCATCACCAACAGCTTATAGTGTTGCTGCTGCTCCTCCTCCTCGCCCCAATTCAATGAAATTATTAAACTTGAAGCTGACTGGGCATCAAAAACATTCTTTTGGGTGCCGCCTTCTTTATATATACTCCAACATTTAGTTTCCTATTATGAAAGATTAGGTAGCTTATAGTTGCTCGTGGACAGCATTTTTCAGGGACAGAGCCATAGAGCAGATATTAAAGCTATTAAATAATTGGCCCATGGCTGTTCTTGTGGTCTCTCCATTTTCCAAAATTACCAATAATAGGGCGTTTAAGAAACACGCTCCTTAACAGAGCGTGGACTAGTTTCCAAAGTCACTGTTTCCTTAGGCAACTCAAAGCATAATATGCTCTTAAACTCAAGTCTCATACAACAGACTCAAGTATCAAACTCATCAAATAGCAAAAAAGACCCAAAACCCTAGACCAACCTCAACCCCGCCTTGTATGACACGTGTCAATAACCCAAACCATCGCCCTGGATTTCTTATTTATTTTTCTTATAATCTGAATCCCCTTCTTCAAGCAACTCAATCTCTTCTTCTCTCTTTCTCTGTTTCAATTCTTCGACTCATTTTCTTCCATGAAGAAGATTTAGAGCGATTTAATAACAGAGCTATCTTTTTTTTTGCCGCTTTTCTTTCTTCTTTAATTATCAGAGGAAGAGAGATTCTGTGTGACAATGGAACAGAGCTTGGATAGAACTGTCACAGAGGAAGAGATTGAGGTCGCCAATATCATGTTAAAGCTACCCCATCTAATCTTCGAATCTGAGTCACGCCCTCGCTTTTCTTTCACATGGGGTGCCAAGAAGAATAGATCTACTGCTTCAAAAGAAGAGGTCGCTGCCATATCTTTGCCTGCTCTGAAACTATCACCGTCTCCACCACCTTCACTTCCTTCTAACATCTTTGGCTCTACCTATGAGACTGAGGCACCAATAGAAAAGGCCTTGACTTCAAGTCCTGCTACCCCTCTATCCTTCTCTCCAAGTGAATCTGATGAGAAGCCTCTTCCTTCCAAGAAAAAAACCTCTATTAATAGTCTTAAAAGGGTACGTATATGAGACATTTTTTTCTTTTTCTTTTTTTTGGTTTGGCTTTAACAAGTTTCTTGCTTTTTCGTTTTTTGTGTTCTTTTTCTTTCTCTTCACCCTTTGTCCTCTATTTACTGATTCATGTCTTTCTGGGTTTTTCATAACAATCAAACAGAAGAAAGAACAATTGCTAGATATGGTGGAGGATTTTACTCGAAGCAATGAATTACTGAAAAAGGTGAGTTTTCTTTTCTTTTCTTTTCTCTCTCTTTTTTACATTAATAAATTTGTCCTTTTCTTGGATATTATCACATTTTCTTCATTTTTTACTTGGTCTTTAATCCAATCTTCATCTTTAATATGCGGAATTCAAACAGGATATAGAGAATAAGAGGCGGTTTCTCGATCAGCAGAAAACTGAGAACTTGGAGTTGAAAGCAAAGAAACAGAAGGTACTTTTTTTTTTAATAAATCGTCTCATCTCCTTACTCTTTTTCAGTTTGCTTTTTTTAATGAGGTGGGGTCGTGATTTTTCTAACTTACAACTAAGTATATATTATTTATTCCTATTTTTCATTTTTAACAGTTCAGTCAGCCAGAAGAGCCACGTTTCGAAACAAGTAAAGGCTTGAATCTTGAGGTACAATTGACCCATATATTTTCAATGGAGACTGAAAATACTACTACTAGTCAAGATTATCATCATCAACAACAGCGGATTTCTACCAGGGTTTATCAACAACCGTTCATCATGGATCCGACGGTTTGTAAATCAGGAATGAACAAGAATTCTCGATATCCATTTGGTCAAATGATCTCCTGGTTACCATCAAACACTGGAGGATTAAGCAAGGTTCATGATAGCGTGGGCCCACTTGGTCTTCCTGATCTGAACGTTTCTGCAGAGGAGGAAGTTCTCGGATTTAGCTCTTTAAAAATGATTGATCGGGAGACCGCAACTAAGGCTAAAGCTGCTCAAGCAAGGTTAAAAAGGATGCAAATTTGCAGGTCCAAGAATTACAATGCTGCGTGTAAAGCTCGTTACCCTTTTAGATGATTTTGCCTTTTTTCTTTTTTTATCGCGGAATTTTCGTATCAAAATTGTAAACTAGAATGGTTTTATAAGAGGACTTAGCGGATTTGGTATAATATTCATAAATCCGTGAGTATCTTCAATGATTATTCACTGGAAGATTTTAAACTTATTGAGCAATCTTTTAGCTTTGGATGTAAAAAGCGAAAGCCCAAAGGGGACGCGAGAGAATCTAAAATGGGAAAAGGAGAGGTGTGCCGATAGTGATTTAAGGAACGTGGGATTAGCTATATCTGCAGCACGCGCCGACAGCGAGAGAGATGGGACTTGAATAGAAGTATGGAACCAATCTGATTGAATTAGGCTCCTGAGACCCATTTTTGATATGTATACAATCCAGGTGAGGTAACTGACTTTGAGACAGTTTCATGGGCATTTTTTATTCCTCCACCCATGTTTTGCTTTGGGTTTTTGTTTAGCATGATCTGAGAATAGATTGTTGGCACATGACCACTTGATTCGTAGGACTGTAAATTTAAGGAAACTAGGAGTTAAAGTGATCCTTTTGTTTTTGTTTTTGATATTGTTTTCTACTTTGTCTCTTCAAAATAATGATTCTAATAAAGGCAAAAAAGTCGGCATGGTCTCAAAGTGCCAAGCCTATGCGGCAGCACATTTTGCATTTTTAGCTATGACGAATTTTAATCGGTTAGACAATCTAGCTCTCCAAAAGAAGAGATGGATATAATCAAAACTTGTTTCCTAGGAAGAGTTTTGGACTAGAGCCCAAACCTCCAGGCTCCAGCTCTAGCACCAAGTGGACAGCTCATAATTGGACATAACAAAACAATGTCCAAAACGAAGATCCCTAGTCTGGACTTGTACAGATAATACACAGTTCTCATTTTCATCATTGGGTTTAGCAGGGCTCCAACTACTTTTCCAAAATTGCCTGCCTGAATCGAACTGTTGGCTGCTATCAATCTATATATACTTTTACTGCTCTCTGCTACCTGTAACTACCCAAAAGGTTCTTTGCTTTTAATTCAACTTTTCTTTTACCTTTTGAAGAATGGTATGGTTTATCGCCTAAGGGTACTCTCAAAATTCGCCTAAGTTTTACCTCATTATTAGTTGGTTTAAATGAGTTTTAACATGTTAAAGTAAAACTGTAAAATTCAGACAATTTAGCAACCGTATCCCCCAAGCAACCCCAAGTTATTTTACTGTGAAAGCTTAAAGTAATGCACGAAAAAAAGATAAAAGCAAAAAGCAAAAACTACTTTTTCCAAGTAGAAGGAATCGTCAAGAACCTGCAACTTGGAACTGCACATTTCTGTAAAAGCAGAGAGGAAAGTCGAAAAGCCGATACCATTTCAATCCTCCCATATCGTCACGGGCCCTCATCCATTTAGGAGGGTACGAGTACAAGCCATAAACTCTCTGATTGGATCGTGTTGGCGGCAGATCTTTAAAGAGCGTGGGTTCAAGAAAAAGATAAGTAATTATTGCTAAATATCAATCCACTTGAGAGAGGAAAGCTTATTTCTGCTGCAGGGTTTAGCCCTGGTTAAGTTAAGCCTTTTCCTACAGTGTCCGGACTCTGGCATCATGTTGTACGTCTCTCCTTAAACCGATAGCTGTTTCCGACTATCAACTGTTTTCTCTTTTCAGCAAGTCAGAAATATATTATGTAGATTACCGAAGGCGGAAGGGAGGGGCTTGGGCCAAAGCCCGCTGATAAGTCCGTCAGAAGTCAGAAACATATCAAATGGGCACCTGTAGCCTGCCTGGAGGATTCATTTTTGACCCATGAAGTTAAAAAATTTGCGAGTTGCAATATCAAAACTTCAAATATCAAAACTTCAAAACACTTTTTTGTCGAATTTGGGAAAAAATGAACTGATAAGATAATGTAGCCAAAAACCAAAAGTACAAATTCAAACTGATTTTTGCAAATCAGACTGACATCATTATTTTTTGTTAAATGCATACCTTAAACTAATCTATCTTTTGTTTTTTTTTTTTTTTTAAGTTTGAGCATGAATGAAAAGAACAATGCAAAAGTTTTAGCTGATTGTCATTTGGTACCAAGTCTCCCTGCTTATTATCCGGTGCTGCAAGTAAAACTGATCATTTATTTATTTGAATGTCCGAAAAAAAGCACCCAACATCATCTTGGGAAATACAAGAACAAAGCAGAAAAATTAAAAAAACACCAATAGCCACACGGTAAGATATAAGCAGGTAAAGGTTGCTATTTTCAAACCTCATTCTGGTTCTATGGAAATTGCCCACATTTTAGGTATCTTAGTTCTCCTCCGGACCCTCCTCCTCGTACTCACCCTCATCCTCGACAGTTGCATCCTGGTATTGCTGATACTCCGCCACCAAGTCATTCATGTTGCTCTCTGCTTCTGTGAACTCCATCTCATCCATCCCCTCACCAGTATACCAATGCAAAAAGGCTTTGCGACGGAACATTGCTGTGAATTGTTCACTTACCCTCCTAAACATCTCCTGAATAGATGTCGAGTTCCCAACAAAAGTAGATGATATTCTCAGACCCTTTGGTGGAATATCACAAACACTGGACTTTACATTATTGGGAATCCACTCCACGAAGTACGATGAATTCTTGTTCTGGACACTGATCATCTGTTCATCAACCTCTTTGGTGCTCATCTTGCCCCGGAACATAGCTGAAGCTGTCAGGTAGCGACCATGGCGAGGGTCAGCAGCACACATCATGTTCTTGGCATCCCACATCTGCTGAGTCAGCTCCGGGACAGTGAGAGAAATGTACTGCTGGGAACCATGGGATGTGAGTGGTGCAAACCCAACCATAAAGAAGTGAAGACGTGGGAATGGAATCAGGTTCACAGCCAACTTCCGGAGGTCAGAGTTTAACTGTCCGGGGAACCTTAGGCAGCATGTTACACCACTCATAGTTGCAGAAATCAAGTGGTTCAGGTCTCCAACTGCAAATTAAAAGTGTAGAGTTAGCTTGGACATTTTAAATTGTTTCATGCTATAGCAAACCATCCATCAAGATAAATATTTTAGCACTCACAGCTTGGAGTAGTTAGCTTTAGAGTCCGGAAGCAAATATCATAAAGTGCCTCATTGTCAAGAACCATGCATTCATCAGCATTCTCTACCAACTGGTGCACAGAGAGGGTGGCATTATAAGGCTCCACAACTGTGTCAGAGACTTTAGGTGAAGGGAAAACAGAGAATGTCATCATCATCCTGTCTGGATATTCCTCTCTGACTTTTGATATCAAGAGAGTTCCCATGCCAGAGCCCGTGCCCCCTCCAAGCGAATGGCATACCTGGAAGCCTGGTCCAGAAGTAACATAAACAAGTGAGCTTCTTCAGCCAATTGAAAAAGCAAAATTGCCATTATTTACTAGCCAATAAGATTTCAATATTGCTAAATGCTAAGAATTCAACACAAGACTTTTTCGAACTAACCCTTCCCTAGATGTAAAAGAATTCACTAAATAGATAAGATTATACTCAATAGAGGAATCAAACAAGGTTTTAAATAAAATAATAAAAAAAAGGAATTTATATCAACTTGTGCAAGATCCAACTGTATGATTTACATTTTCTGAGGCACTGAACCAGTGAGTTACATACTTAGAACATTAAAACTACTCCAAACATTTAATGTAAAATAACTTAATCACTCAGAATCCCAATGGAAAAGTTTTCAGTACATCCAAGCCACCAACAATCTATTGAAAGGGATATTTAAAAGAATGGAGTAAGCCATTATTCTTCATTGCACACAACATTATAACACCAAACGTATCAGCCCACCTATTCAGGTTTAATGTGATTTACTTCAATAATCCACCCTTATAGTCATCTATTACATAGTGTTAATATAATAACATCAGCAACAAAGCTTGGAAATTGTCCTTTCCAGATAGATCTGGATCCAGAGGCAAGTTTTTTTCTGTCTTCCTTTTTTCAATGGTTTTATACTTACTATTCTTCAAAACTTGGATAAAACAAGAGCAGACACCCATGCCGATGTTATAATTTACCATGTGATTGTTATTATTTTAAACTAGAACACACTAGTCACATGGTTATGCATTTATGCATGTTACTTATGATTCTCCATGCTCATTTAGATATCTTTTTTTTGGATAATTTCATTTAGAGATCTTTCATTTTCCTCAAGATTCAGAAATTAAAATTTGGTCAAACCATAATAATGTAAAGACAGCATTCGTATGATGATAAGCTGTTAACGGCCCCCAAGGCTCCACCAGATGGCAAATGCATTAAAAAGTTGAAGTGCCCTATGATCTAAATTTATGTTAATTTTTGCAATGAAAATAGTGTAGTAAAATAATTGTCCAATAAGGACAAAACGACATGCAGTTGGGCAATAACAATCATAACATGAAAAGAAAAAAAAGCAATAACCATTAGCCAACTAAAGGTAAAGTAGATGATTGAAGAACGAAGCAGTGCTTCCATATCATTTTCACAGTGAATTATTATCAATCAAATAATTCAACATCTTATTATTCTTTACAGTTTACTTGGATAGGTAAAATGAGATCATTTCTTCTTGATTTGGTCATCCCCAGGAAATTAAAAGATCAACAGCAAAAGCTGTTCTATATCGTTATCATGAAAGTGATATGGCAACTCAAATGGATAAGAATTGCAAAAGAAAAGAGCATAGTAATTAATTATGTTAGAAAGGATCAAGTCAAATGCCATTAAAAATATATGATTTAAATCCACATAGATTTGGCCATATCTAAAGCTAAATTTCGATTACCATGGAGATGTAAAGCAGGGGAATAATATGTATACCTTGCAAGCAATCACAATTCTCAACCTCTTTACGAACAACATCAAGAACAGCATCAATCAACTCGGCTCCTTCAGTGTAATGGCCTTTGGCCCAGTTGTTACCGGCACCGGATTGTCCAAACACGAAATTATCAGGCCTAAAGATCTGGCCGTAGGGACCCGATCTGATACTATCCATAGTACCGGGTTCAAGATCCATGAGAACCGCACGAGGAACGTACCTTCCACCGGAAGCCTCATTGTAATACACATTGATCCGCTCCAGTTGGTTATGGGACGATCCATCTCCGTTGTACCTTCCCGTAGGATCCACGCCGTGCTCGTCACAGATAACTTCCCAAAACTTGGATCCGATTTGGTTCCCGCATTGGCCTCCCTGAACATGAAGGATTTCTCTCATGGTTGTTTCGTTGAAAACGAAAATGCAAACACAGAGAGAATCAGGAGTTTTTCCCCTTTCTTTTGTTTGGGAGGGGAAAGGGGAGGAAGCGGAGGGATTTGTTGAGGAAAAGGGTGAAGAAGGGAATACTAATAATATAGAGTGGAATGATATTTTTGAAGGAATGTCTGTCCTGAATAGGACAATTGACAACGCGAGAGTGTGTGGACGGACACCAAAACCGCCTATGGCCCATCCAAAGGAGTGAAACGGTGAGCACGTTGAGAGAGTGAGGCGCCATTTCCCCAATTTGGGTTTTAACTTTAATTGGCTGTATCCGTATATTTCGGAATTCTGTTATGATGTTCTACCCTCCCGCGAATTGTATGATAACGGTGCAGTTACCACTTTGATTAGTTGGAGGGCGGGGCAATTACCACGTGTTGAATGAGATATTGATTGGGTTTCGTGGCGCTTTTTGGAAATTTTGGGCCGGTCGAATGCTTTGTTGGTCCAATTTTCTGGGAAAACGGGTCAAATTATTGTGTAATAATGGGTTAAATTACTCATTTATGAGCCCAATATATTTTCTATCAAGCGAAAATTTAAGGTATTCATGATTCGCATTAGACACAATTTCAATTTGGTTGACACCACAAAATCCTTTCTTATTCATAAAAATCCATTTTGCTTAAATTTAATATTTAAAATATCAGTAAAAAGTATTTTATATTAATATTTTAAATATTATTTTAATCAATAAGAATATAACATTTTAGTATGCTAGCCAAACTAGCTAATTTACTCCAACTAAAACATCTTATAGATAAAAAAAAAAAAAAAAATTTCAAGACTTAACCCTCTACATTCTTGATCAACAAGAAATCTATAATGCTGTAAAAGGTTTACCCTAGCCAGTCTCTCACCCACATCTCCTCTTTCAAAGCCCTAGAATTATCAGAGGAAGTGAAGCTAGGGCATGGGAAAGAAAAGCTAAAGCATAAACAAAGGCAGAAAAGCGGCGGAGGTGAAGGCAATCGCAGCCAAAGAAAGCTTAAACTTCGAAGCTTTCTCAGTTCCTAAAGAAGTAAGCGAGGATGTACTTACTAGACTTCCTGTTAGGTCTCTTTTTGAATGCCTACCAGTCTGTAAACGATGGGACTCCATCTTAGAGGATCCATCTCATGTCGACAAGCACTTTTCTTGCTCTCTGGCTCGACCTGACAGCAGCCGCATGTTGGTTTCTTTCTCCAACCTTGATGGGTCGAAGAACTACTTTTTCTCTGTAGGCCTGTATGGTGGTTCTGGGGTTCATCATCTAACTCTACCTGGTTGCAACAAGGGTCCTAATAAGCCTTGTCATTGTCATGTAACAGAGTCTGTTAAGGGCCAGTTTTGTTTTTTCAATGGCTGTAGTTTATTCGTCTGTAATCCGGCTACAAGGAGCGTTCAACCTATACCAAAAAGCTTGGAATTTACTAGGGGGTATGAATCTGTCGACACTGTTTTTTACAAGTCTTATTCTGCTTATGGATTTGGGTTTGATCCTTCTACCAATGTATTCAAAGTGTTACATATCATGGGAACCCAACAAACAGGCATGAAATTTTATGATCTAGAATGTGAAATTTATACTGTATATACTCCTTCAAGGGGCGATGATGAGAAAAAAAAAGAAGTATAGTACTGTAATTTATTGGAAGAACATTGCCCATGTTACTCCTTATCCTCATCCTTTCAAAACCCAGTGTGTTTCCATCAATGGTTTTATATATTGGCTAGGAATGAGTGCCCCAGGTGTAGAATCCCTAGTGCGGTTCGATGTTGGAAGTGAAAAGTTTCAGATGATTTCACTCCCTACGGGAATATCCATGGAACCACATCTGACTAGGGTTGGAGACCGTCTGGCTTTATTAGGATGCAAAGATTATTGCCCTAACGACAACAGTGCTTCCGCTGTTGAGTTGTGGAGGTTAGATGATGACGAAAGATCAAAGTACTCATGGATTAAAGAGAGTTTTGAAGTCCCTCGTTCGCACAAGAGGCTGAAACTTCCTGTTCCTTTGGGCAATATTTGCAGCAGTGATTTGTTGCTAGTCGCTGATACGCCATCTTAAGATTACTTGCTCGTTCCTTTTCCCTCAAATAAAGCAATGACATCCAAACGCAAGATCAAGATAACTGAGCTGCCTGCTTTTATTGAGTTTAATGGTGTCAAAAATATAAATTTCAAGATAACCGGCCACGTGGAGAGCTCCTTAAATGTAGAAACCAGGCTATCGTGTTTTGGTTATTTGTGCATCGCTTGTTGATGTTTGTACCACTTTAAACTATGGCAATATATTAATAATATTCTCAATAATTCTCTATGAGTTTGTCTTCGTTTATTATCGATAATTATGCTGCTTTATGATCTGAACAATCTTCCCAAGGGTATGGTTTATCTTCTATGAGTTTGTCTTCATTTTCTTCGTTGTCTTGGACTTTTCTAGTTATTTACATAAACTCCACTAAAGGTATAGTATTTACATTTAAGAATTGATCCCGGCTCAAATTGTTCAGCCATTTAGAAATAAGAGGAAAACTACAAACATAGGCAGGGAGGAACGGATCCAGAGTTGGGTACTTGGTGGTAGATTGAAAGAGGTGGGCCGGGCTAAACAGTTTTGGTTCATGGCCCAATTAGGAAATACCCCATAAGTTGAGCCCAGAGCCTTCGAAATTCGAATTCTTTGTCCACGTTGACTTGATCAGAATCTCTTCCAATAAGACAACGTTGAAAACCCCAGATCAAAACTCCATCTGACATCCAATTCGCTTCGATGGTTTTGCTCATTGATATCATTTTGCTAACACCAAAGTTCTACAAGCATAATAGGCATCAGAAACTGAAACATGAAACTTTTCTTTGGGTATAAATGGGCGAAATTAGCATTAACACCACAGCCCATTTGGCCAAAAAAGAAACACCACGACCCATAACGGCACCATTTTCAGAATTATACAAAAGAAAACTACCAAATGTTCCATTAGGCAATTTTACACAACTTGGATGAGTAAAGCATAACCCGTATGGAACTTTAGTATCCTCGTATCGTACTAGTGTTGAGGTTGAGACTCGTTACAGAATCGTTTGAAGTTCAGAGACTCTTCCACCAAGAAATCGCTGAGGAAATAAATAATTTCGCATTAGTAAAACACACAGGGAACTGATTGAGAACTACAAAAGACACTAACAATACTCACAATATCCGCTCGGCCATTTGTGATACATCCCATCTTGGACTCCATGGATATTCTGTTAGAAAAGGTGACTTTTTTGGTACTCCTTGTGGTGATATATGCTGCAACACACAACAATGACAACCAATTTGATTAGCAAATTTGTAAAAGAACCATTTAATCAGCCAGTAGTAGAAAAGAGATGGTTCTCTATCTAGTAGAAGAAGCCTAGTTGGAAATTTCACAGCCAGAGGGGGAACTGATACCGCACAGAACCATAAGAGTGAGTTGATCCTCAACCTCAGTGAGTAATATCATCCATTTAAGTATAATAATTACCGTTTTCACATTGACATACATTCCAAAACCTTCTATCAATCTGTCTTAAAATGGGTTCTCAACATTGTACTCAAGAGCCTGTGTACTTCACATATCTCGAAAAGGAAATAACATTACCTGAGAACTTTGGAGCATCAGAGTTGGCTGCTGCTTAGGAAACTGAGTTGACATAAGAAAGTGTGCCTACAGTAACAGTACCATCAAAGTTATGATAAAGGACGAATTGAGTTAAAAACAAGTAAAAAAAGAATATAGGTATCCAAAGGTAGATACATGCACTAAAATCAAATGCAATCATCACATAACAAAAATTTCCTGAAGGATCTGGAATTTCATTCATGCTAAACTGGAATAGTTCCCTATTAGGTCTAAATATTAAAACCACCAAAAAAGAAAAAAGGTATAATCAGTGATTATCTAATGGTACCAGGAATACAAAGGATCCAGAAGAAGCAAGAAACGTGGCCTTTCTGCAAAAGACCTGCCAAGGAAAGCAGTGACAAAGTAACAATCTATGTTAAAGGTTCTAAAGCTTCAAATATATAGATAAATGGCAAGATTAATGCACACCGGATCAGCCTCCAGAGGTCTTCCAAACAATGGGGCTAATGCTTCTATAAAGCGTCTTCTTATGTCAATTAATGAAACAGCTTCCAGGACCTGGAGAGAAAGAACATTAAAGAGCACTCCTATTATTAAAAGCTCAATATACCAACTAAGAGTAAACTATAGATGATAGAAAAGAAACTTACCTGTTTCTCAAGAGATTCTTCTAGGTGAGGAAGATATTCAGCCATGCACCTTCAAATGAGATTGTAAAAACCAACAGAGATTTATCAGCACAAACTGTGTAACTTTTAAGATATGCAACACATGAAGGCAGAATTACGTGCATAACTCACATTCCATCCAACCATGAAGGAAGCTTAACATCATCAATAGAAAACAGAGCTCTCAGCTCAGAAGTTGACATCAATTTCAATCGAGGTGCCGAAGGAGTAGATGCATACTTTCTTCCAACAGGATATATTATCTGCAAAATTACAAACTTATTAGAGGTATTAGAGAAATGGAGGACATAAGGGAAGAAAGAATTTGAATAACAATTCAATGACAAACAAGTTACTTTTAAGAACTAAACTACACATAAATGAGAGGGGAAAGAAGGAAAACAGCACCTGTAGGTATATCTTTTGTGGATGTCTCCAGGGGCACCCAAGAACCATTTTGTTTATGTTCATATCCATTAGAGGCACAGCAAATTTGACCTCTTCTGGCTACGCTAAAATTCAAAGGCATATATAGACCATGGATTTAATTAAAAACCAATTATGCTTTTAAGCACACTAACAATCTACTTATAACGACCATACTCCATTAAAGGAATACCTTTTCAGAACCTGAACTAATATGCATTTCAATTCCCTGCAGCACAGTTAAGTTGGAGAAGAGAGAGGAGTTAATGCACTAATCATCAATTAGTTCAGTTTATAAATGCAAATGCTATACAAAAATGAAGAGCATCAACAGTCGCAAACAGTAAACTAAATTAATACTACATGGAAAAAACAAGGAATAGATTCAGATGATTAAGCTTAAAAATTTTGCGCATTGGCATCAATGAATTGATAATGACTAAAGATACTAAAGAGTTCAATGTGCAATTATATGATGGCCAAAATTTTACCATTCAGTTCGTTAATATTAGAATAGACATGCACAAAAAATTGAAAGTGGAGGATAAAGACATGTATATTATGGTTAACATACGTAATGACAATGGTCAATATTCAATGACAAGCTTCCTGAGATGGAACCTACAAGCATTGAGAAAAAGGTAGTAAAAAAGAAATGCCTCTAAGCTATTTGCACATGATCTTCTCATTCATTACTCTTAACCACAAAGAATATTAATAAAAGAACTGCAAGTCAGGCTAACAAAACAACACAGAGCAGGATTTTCACATCGTTTTCCACCAGAAACCAAGTCTATATGCCAAAAGATTACCTCTCGTGAACAAATAGTATTAATCTCAAATTTCAACCTATCATCATCCACTTCTCCAACACGGTCCCTCTGGTAGGACATATATTGATCCCTATTTAAAAAAAAAGAAAAAAAAAACCATAAATTCTTTGCTGTTTTCCCACAACCATGATAAATTTTGATTTCCATTACAATAGCAACTGTCAGTAAACACCAAGCCTAACCTCAATTCCAGAATTAAGGCTAATAGCCTTGTCGGGTCTTTATTCTTCCAATCAGACAAAATGTTCTTAGTCCTTGACTTCAAGTCCCCCTCTCCTTCACCGCCAGCCATGGGTAATGGGTGAAAGTCCTCATCTTCCCGTCCAAATATAATATCTGGCGGAGCCAATGGAAACTCCGCATTGTATATAACATCCCCTGAATCAATGTAAACAAATTATCTATAAAAGATCACCCAATAAAGCGAAAACAATTTACTAACAAATCTTGCCAGTGTCAATTAAAAATCTCACTGACATTTGATATGGTCTAAGCAATATGGAATCAGCAATGTAAACCGATCGAGCCCCCCGGTGTAGGATTTGCCACCAGACAACACTTGCTCAACCTGCAAAACAAAAATTATAAGGGAAAATTGAAAATTTTGTTATTATTAAAATGGAACCCTAGTTCGGAATCAAAGTAATGTTGTTGATTGAAATGAGAAATTTGATGGAAATATCTAATAATTAAAACTTAAAAGAGAAATTGAGAAAGAAAAGGAAGATGGGGTGCAGTGTTAGATGGAATTACCTTGATTTTGTCAGGGAAGTGATTGATGAGGTAATGGAGCTGAGCTGAAATGAAAGGAGGGAATCCATCGAAAGCCATGCCTGGCTCTTTAACTCTCACAGAGATCAATTCTGGAGAATTTTGATTAGAAACTGCTATAAGCCGACGATTTTGTGGCGACCGGCTTCCGAATTTCTCGCCGGCGGTCTACTGGGTGACCGACAAGGAAAAAGAGGGAGTGCCCAGTGAATCCGTTAATGGTAAGCTGTAACATGTGAGTTCATCAAGAATTCAAGATGATGGGCCGTGCTTGGCAACCTTTATCAATGTGGCGTACTGGGTCAAAATTTCTTGGCCTTAACACTCTGATGATCCAGCCCCAAAAAAAAAGCCCAAAACCAACGGAAGCCATTTGAACCAAAAACCCTAGAGTCAGGAATCTATATAATTGTTGGATACGGAAGGCATCACGACGGCTGCAAAAAATTTATTCCTTCGCATTCTCTGATTTCTCTACCGGTTTTTCATTAGCTCTTCTTCTTTTGCGGATTTCTAATTTTATTTTTTTTTTAGTTTGAAAAAATAGGGGAAAGTTAAAGAGAAATCATATGATGAGACTGGATTAAAATTTCTCACGACGGTCGTCTGAGACACCTCAAAGTGTCTGTCTGATGCATCGATCCAATGTTTCTGATGGTTTCCTTTCCTTCCAAGGATGTAAACCTTTGATTGTTGTTTTACATAGTTTTTTTTATTGTTGTTTTCTATTTTTATTTTTAAATTTTAAAAAATATGTTTGGTGCACTAAAATAAAAAGTTGTTTTTAAAAAATGAAAGAGACCCAATTTTAGACATCAGAAAAATGAAATACCGCTTTGAAACTCTTTGATTATATACTATTTGATTGAAGAGAGAGATGAGAATGAAGGACGGCTATTTGAAATTGAATGGAGAAAAAGAAGAAGAGAAGATCCAGGACAAAAATGGTTTGAACCAGAACACTGTCCCTAACAACATTGGACCAGAACATGTGCCATTAGACCTGTTCTTCAGGCCCTTAGTCCAGCCTTATCACTCTTTTTACTTTACTTATAGGCCCATGTCTAATTGCAAATTCGTACCCCTAACATTTATTCTATTGCGGCATCTTTGGTTAAAAAAAAAAAAAAAAGAAATTGAACTAAAAGCATAATTAGATGATTTATCTATTTTTATTAAGAGATAAAATTTTGTAATTTGAAATTTGATGTTTAATACTTGCAAATCTTTTTATTATTTAAGTTTGATATCCTTTTATTTTAATATAGAAAAAATTAACAATCGTGTGATTTACTTTTCAATGATAATTCCAATCTCTAACCATTGGAAATAAAAAAAGCCAACCATTTGGTAGTTAAGACTTTGAGACTTAAAAGAGTTAACAGCCTACGTCATCAAAACAAGTAGAGAACAACTGAAGCTTCGTCACATGCCATTCAAGTTGAATCGTCCAAGCTGATTTTATGGGTAAAATTCAAAAAAAAGAAAAAGAAAAGAAAGAATCCAATAAATATTTTTCTACTTAATTTGTGGGTAAGCTGTCCACCAGTTAGCAGCAGCAAATTATGACATTTTCCATTTAGAATCTTCAACTACAAAATTCTCCCCAAACTCAACGCTTCCCTTTGATTGATCCAACCATCTTCATCGTGTTGACATTTTTAACACATGTTTTTTTTCTTTTTATTTAGCTTTAAAAAAAAATGCGTAGTCAAATGATCTTTTGGATACATTTAATTTGAAAAGCAAAGGAAAAATAAAAGCTTGAAAGTTACAGAAGACAATATACTAATGTTTTGAAGCTTAATTTAAGCCACGCTGATGGCTCAGCAAACTTCAAAATTGATAGCCCTATGACTTGGTCCCTGGCATCGCCAGTTTTGCCTTTCAACTTTTATTTTGACTCCTTTATTTTATTATTTTAAATTTTACATTTTTTATTTAAAATAATCAATAATTAAATTTAAAAAATTTAATATTTTATAAATAATATCACTATTTGAAGCTTTTTTAGTGTCATGCATCTTATATCCCATGGAAAATACTTTCAATCTTTTATTTTATAAAAATTTTAAAAAATAAAATAAAAGTATTGACATGGATAAAAAAAGAATCTCTTTTAATTTTTATTATTCAATATAAAGATTATGTCTGAGATTTATCCTTTACCCTCAATTTGCTTGCTAAAATTGCACTTTAATAATCATAAAATCGAAATTATTTTTTTTTAATTTCAAAAGGAAAAAAAAAATAAACGAAGTATATTATTTTGGATTTTATTTATTTATTTATTTATTTATCAGGGAGAGGGGCAAAACAGGCAGAAAAACTCAGACACGGTCATATGGCGGGCGGGACATGAATGTCTTCGGCTCCTTCTTTTCGAATATTGCATGTTTCTTACTGAAGCATTGTCACCGGACGAGAAAGAGTGAGAAAAGTCGTAATAATATCTGTTCGTCTTATTTGGTATATTTTCCGAAAAATAAAAAAAAATCTCAGTCAAACAAATCTCCTAAAAAATCCCACGACATTTCCATCCCTTGGCCTTCAAATTAAATTACGCGTGATTTCAATCATACGGAAAAACTCTAGCCTTCTTTCTTTCTTTAGAGCTTGGTCAATGCAGCTTTTTATTTCCAAATTATATTCTTCTTTCCCTTTCATTTCGGGCCTCCTTTACTGTAACAAAACCTGACTCAGTCCATTTTTTCTTCTTCTTACTGTACAAGATATTTCTTTGCTTTTTTCTTTTTGTTCTTCTGTAGTTCATACCCTGAATTCAGCGTCTCTCTTTAGCAGGTTTGTTCTTGATTTTTATATCAGCTTCTGATTGTATAATCATACACTAGGAAACGTTTTTTTTTTTTTTATTGATTTTTGACGTTTCGTTGGTAAAAACCAAAGAATCCGAACAGATGAAATCATGAAAACTTCCCCTTTTTTCAGTACTTGCAGATAATTCTAAATATTGATTTCTTTTTTTTTTTTAACTTTTTATCAAGCTTTTATATGGAAACTCTTTGATTGCAGAGTTTTCTTTTTTTTTTTTTTTGGGGTTCATATATTTTACTACTTACCAAACAGAGTCTGGGCTAACTCTGGTTTGCTTTTGCTTTTTTCCATTTTCCAGTTAAATTCTTTGTTAGGTATATATAAAATTGGGGTATTGTTTGAGATAAAATTTCAAGTCTTGGAAGAATAATGGGAGGTGTTTGCTCTGGTGGAACAAAAGAGCGGAATATAAAGCTTGAACAAAAGCCTGCAACAGGATTTTCAGGGAAGCTCAAGTCTAAAAAGAGCTTTGATAAGCAAAATGGAAATTCTAGTTCACGTTCCCATACCAATGGCGATGGTTTTGACAAAGCGCGGCAAAGGCACGATTCTGGTGACTTTTTATTGCAATTTTCCCGGGAATTGAAGCCATCAACACCTGCCAGGACAGTAGCTTCGAAGGTATTGCTTGCTTTAACCATATTGTTTGTAGTTGTAAAGAGCTTCCAAGGTCGAAGCACATAGAAATTTGAACTCAAGATCAAGTGGCATTGCGCTGATATATATTTTGATTAAGAGCAGTTAAGGGACAAAGAAACCGTTTAAAGAAACAACGTTGATGACACCGAATCCAAATTCATGTCCATCCACAGAACAGAAATCATATCAGCTAGAATTGAAGTTTTGGGTGGCCTATTGGATTATCATCTCAATTAAAGTTTCATTTCATATTCGACTTTTATCTCTGAGAATGCCATTTTTTTGTGAAGAATAATGGGAAGAAGTAAAATGTTATGTTTATAATTCTGTTTATGTAGTGAAGTTGATTTCAACTGTGCAATTTCTTAACTCATGTTTATTTATTTTTCCTTTTTATAGTTTTCTCAGAAGAGCACATTTCTAGGAAGAGCTGGCATTATAGGCCTCGAAAGGGCAGTTGACGTTCTAGATACACTTGGAAGTAGCATGTCAAATTTGAATGCTGGAAGTGGCTTTGGTGCTGGCCTGGCTTCTAGAGGGAATAGAATATCTATCTTGGCCTTCGAAGTGGCTAATACCATAGCTAAAGGAGCAAATTTATTGCAGTCACTTTCAAAAGAAAACATCCAATTCCTAAAAAAGGATGTCCTACATTCAGAAGGAGTACAAAAGCTAGTTTCTACAAACATGACAGAGTTACTAAGTATTGCTGCAGCTGACAAGAGGTAGGTTACTTGTTAGAGAAAATAGTTGCTTTTTCTCTGTGCTTTGAAGTGTTCTCTATGCAGGGGATGATGTGTTCGTTCTTGTGCTTTAATCTCTTAATATAACAGTCTATCGTTTGACATTTCTAGGGATGAATTGGATATTTTTTCACGTGAAGTAATTAGGTTTGGAGATCTATGTAAAGATCCACAATGGCACAACCTTGGCCGATACTTTTCAAAGTAAGGTAGATTTTTTGGTAGCATTACTTTCAGCTTATATTGCTGATGTTTACTGATGGAGAAATATATCTCTTGCTATGTCACGATCTTTCAGACTAGATATAGAGAATTCATTTCATAAACAAACTAGAGCTGACGCAGAAATGACAATGCAAGAACTAACTACTCTCGCTCAGCATACCTCTGTAAGTTTATCATCTTTAAATTGTGAGCTTGCCCCTCTATCTGATGTGTTGTTCATACTTCATACGTTAGCTTTTTTGGATGCTTTTTTTTAGTGAATTGTGTGGAATGCAATAGTATATTCTACCAGAAAGAACATTTAACTATCTTGTTTCAATTAAAGCTTTGCCACTTAAATGGAATCTTAAGTATCTCATTTTTAAGAAGCTTGTATGATACCGTTGAAAATTTATCCTGCACTTTTAACTTGTCTTCAATGGTGTTATGTTAAAGCTGTAACATCTGAGTTGTCCATCTATGTGAATGATTTATAGCTGTATATTTGTTTTGGTCTTGAAAATTTCTTAGTCTGCATGTTCTACTTCAAGAATCTAACGTATCTTTACATGTGTAGGAATTGTACCACGAATTGAATGCTCTGGACAGATTTGATCAAGATTATGGGCGAAAGCTGGAAGAACTAGAGTCCTTAAATCTCCCTAAAAGAGGTTAGCCATGGACGATTCGTTTCTCTTTCCAGAGCCTTCCTTTATGTGTGCAGAAATTTGATCCATTTTTATTATGTAGCAACGTTTTTACACCATCCTTACGTCATATATTTTGGTTGATATACCATTGCATCAAAATGAAAATTACCAATCCGAAATGCCTTAAATAAGATAACTTCAGAATGAATATTATTTGTTTCAATATTAAGGGTCTCTCATTAATTGTTCATTCTAGGCACTAAAGCCCGTGATCTGCTCTGGTGCTCCGTTTTCTTCTCATTTTCAAGATGGTGTTACTAATTTTTTCTGCATTCACTCAATTTAACCCTGGACAAAACTTGCTGTGCTTGAATTTCACTTATTAACAGCTTCTAGTTGTTGATTCCTAATTATTATTTCTGTGTTTCAGATATTAGCTAGAGAACTGCTAACCTGGACTGCAGCTATTCTATTAACAGCTAATTGTTTTGAATTGTAGGAGACAATATCATGATTTTACAAAGTGAGCTAAAACAACAAAGAAAGCTTGTAAGGAGTTTGAAAAAGAAATCTCTTTGGTCTAGGACTTTGGAAGAGGTACATAACTACGAGCTGCTTGTTATAATTGCTGAACTGATACTCTCAGAGGTGTTCTCAGTGGAACCCTTAAATATTCACTTCAATCTGTTGTCTATAAACCTTTTATCATTTCAAAGGAGTATTCTTTTCCTTGTACACTTCATTCTATACTACTTTTTTCAATGTTAGTGATGGCTGATTTTTATGATTATCAACACTGTCAATTGTCTGAAATAGTACGGAATCTAATTTACTCATGGAAATTATTATTGACAACATTCAGTTTCGGCTTCTGCAAATGCAACAAATGTTTGTGTTGCCAGTGTCAACCATTTTGCAACCTTTCATGATTGTAATTTTGTTTCATTGCAGATCATGGTGAAGCTTGTTGATATTGTTACTTATATGCATCAAGCAATATTTGAAGCTTTTGGAGGTAATCATATAGATTCAACTCCTATTGAGTTATTATTGTGGAGAACATCATGTTTGTTATTTGATGTTTTACTATATCTTATCAATATAATTTTCTACTCATGGCAGACTCAGCATCAGTTAAAAAGGAGACTACTGAAATTCCTCAAAATCTAGGTGTTGCTGGACTTGCATTGCACTATGCTAATGTAATTCATCAGATCGACAACATTGTAAGTGTATATCCTTCTTTTCATCTTTTTTATTTTGTCATTTCATGTTTCCCTTATTTCCACTAGCAGTCTAGGCCTCCCAGATTGATTAAACTGAATTTATATGTTATAGGCAGCTCGCCCAGCCTCCCTTCCACCTAATATCAGGGACACATTATACCATGGATTGCCACCCACGGTTAAGAAAGGTTTAAGGTCCCAATTACAGTCTATTGACACCAAAGAAGAGGTATTTTTTTTCTATAATAGTTTATTTGTGATCCATACTCAAATAGAGTTCGATTTTCATTTCTTGAATTCATCGTTTTTCTTTTTCTGCTCCATTTTGACTGAGGGTTGTTTGTTTTTATGTGTTTGTTCCCCTGATTAACATTATCACTTAGTTGTTTGCTTTTCAGCAGCGCTCAATTTCACAGGTCAAGGATGAGATGGAAAAGACACTACAGTGGCTTGTTCCAGTAGCCTCAAACACAACTAAGTAGGTTAAACTAGATTAGATTTAACTTTTCCAGCTTTGCTGATTTATTTGACAACACTTGCCTAAATTTTTATCTAAAATTAAACCAATAGATTCTTTTGTCTCATTGATGTCATCACTAAGTTATTTTGTTTCTTTGTTTACCTTTTGCTGCAATCTGCAACAGAGCACATCAAGGTTTTGGATGGGTTGGAGAATGGGCAAACAATGGGTTAGTCAAGGCTTCTCTGCATCTCTTTGCACATAGTCACATGCAAGTCAATCCAAATGTTAATGAATTATTTTGGTGTTACATCATAACAATGGGGTTTCCCGGTGTTTGTTCTTGTCTGACAGCAATGAATTTGGAAGAAGTGCAGCCAAAAATATTACTCTCACCCGCCTTCAGACACTTTATCATGCAGATAAGCAGAAGGCAGATGCATACATCCTTGAACTGGTGGCATGGCTTCATAATTTGATCAGCTTAGTAAAACAAAGAGATCATGGCTTCAAGCCTCAGCCAGTTCGATCTCCTACTTATAAAGGTTCCGCATTTCACTCTAAGATGCAGCGATTTCTATCCTTGAATGGTGGTACAAAAGCCCACAGGATCGAACTTTCTCAAGTAGACAGAAACTTATTGAACAAGGTGACTGCAAGGAGACTGGTTCCAGGAATTAGCAAAAGTCAGGAATTTCCTTTAGGAAAAAACAGAAGGATCAAGGTTTGGGCATTAAGTAGGAGTGCTGGCAACTCTCCTGATAGCAGTTTTAAGGCAAGAAAGATTTTGAAGCATCCTCAAACAAATATATTGGATGTCATGGATGGTTTAGATCTTGCAATTTGAGAGTTACGTTAAAAAATTTCACCCTAGCCCTTTTGTCTAATTCTTAAGATTCATTTCACATCTCTACATCTCATTCTACTCATTCTACTGTATGTTATACCGTAAGATTTATTCTAGAGTGTATATATAGTACCTTCAATATATTTGGTGGTAATTTTATTGAAATGATGTTAGAATTGTCTGAGTTTCTTGGCTAGAGATGGGTGGTTTTGGCACATAGCTTGATACATGCTTGAACCATGCAGAAGGTTTCCACCCAAAAGAGTATTAGACGCTTATATCAAATAGTGTGAACTGGCAGCAATCTCAACTGGGTTACCAACAACAACCAGAGCCTAACCATTCACAACAGAGAATTAACCAGCCTCTGTCAGGCTTTAGTCAGCCATATTCTACCATAGACCAACCTTACTCCGGGTTTAATCAGCCATTTTCTACTTTCAATCAGCCTTATGGGGCTCAGTGGATAGCACTCCTTTTGGTTATAGGGTTTCAGGGTAGAACACTTGCTTTCGAGGTGCTGTCAAGGTTTCTTTACTTCAATGGTTTACTTTGGGTTTCTTGTTTAGAAATTCGTGGCAGAGCGATGAACAACAAACCCATAATGATCTATTCTATAGACGTTAATGTATCTAATTCTATTCCATGTTTATATGTGATGAGTAAATTTAATTTAAAACCCTTTCTTACATGCTCATAAATTAGCATCTTTGAACTCTAATATCCGCAATGCTTTGAGGATTTCTGAGCTTTCCCCCTAATAGAAAAAAGTTAAAAAACCAATACTTGAACTGATCGTAATTAGCTGTCCTTCAAGATTGGGATCAGGTGGTAAAGAGGAGAGTGTCCAGATGTCGTAACCAGGCGTTGGAGCGGACACCCATCTCGCAGCGTTTGCGAGTAACGACCACTCATCATATCCCGTTTACTGCCTGAAGGATCATAGCTCTCCCATTTTTCGCGCGTCTGCTCTATAGGAGATTTCAACTCCTTGTTTGTCCCGCTAGCCGGTGTGGGATAAGACTAAACCGCAAATATTAAAACTAGCTTAGGCTTTAAAGTTTTAACCAATCAAAGAAGTAAAATAACAGCTAATGTTTATTTTAATACCTAACCAAAACATCAACAAACTTTATTTCTTTCAATAAAAGGAATGTGTCCAATTCTAATTGGCGTTTTTACAAAAATGTGATAATAGGAATTACTGGGGGGGGGGGGGGGGGTGTGGGAGGGGGAATATATAGTTCTTAACACCTAAAAGCAAGTTAAACCTTACGAATTGCTCGGGATTTTTTTGTATAAAAAAATGAACAATGAGGGTATCCTTCTAGTTCTTCAACGAATTCTGGACTACGAACATCTAGAAAATTTCAT
The DNA here is from genome assembly GCF_047325235.1 of Durio zibethinus. Classification (NCBI taxonomy): domain Eukaryota; kingdom Viridiplantae; phylum Streptophyta; class Magnoliopsida; order Malvales; family Malvaceae; genus Durio; species Durio zibethinus. The sequence continues at coordinate 37,608,531 of NC_143162.1, forward strand.
AGGCCAGCAGCTCTTCCACATTTGATAGCATTCTCAGGCATTGGAGCTTCATCCCTTGGAGAAATGGTTGATTGGTTATCCTTTCCTACACCTTTAACTCTTAGGTAAAGTTCTTGCCCAAGATACCATTTCTCTGCATCCTGTGACCTCAGATTCCACATACCCTGGTTGTCCACTTCGATCAATATTGCTGTCCATGAGGATGGATAAACCTGCTCGTTTATAATTAAGATACATCAATTAAGAACATGTACAAATTTGTGAAACATAGTTCAACTCAATTTTTGTCAGTTGTCAAAACCTGAATTGTTGATCTAGAAACAGCATCAATCATGTTATATCCTGCTGTCTTGCTTTCATCCCACACTCCCCAATCCATTCTGCAAATATAATTGTAGCAGTTTCATTAGACAGATGACTTAGTACCACAATGAATTTGGAAAAGATTGAGCAAATTTACCCAACAACAAAAAAGTTATAGCCATCAATGTGCCATGTTTGCATTTCTGGCAGAGGGTTCTGAAAGACAATATGGTAGAAATCATGGTATTGGAAATTGATGACGGAAGTGCCCAAAGAAGGAAGAGTAGCAGTTGGTCTGTCATGAATGACATCAGTCTTGAATGTATCATTGAGCTGGAAGTAGTCTAGGAGCTTTAATGGTGTATCTGGGTGCAAGAATGAGATTCCATTTATTGTAAATCTCCGCTTTCCTTCAATGAAATTCACATTGTTCTCAAGAATAAGCGTGCCAGAGATATCGATGCTGCCATAGTGGTAGGAGCCTTGTGGATTTGGTCTAGCAGCTGCTGCTGTTAAATTCCACCTATTGACAAAAATATATATCAGAAACAATAATTTGGCCAGTTTTGTGACCAAAATTGGGAACAAAGCATATAAGATGTACCTCATTGAACGAGCCTGATGTAGAGAGAAATTGTAATCAGATAAGTACGGTCCTCCGGGAAAAGAACCAAGAGGGTCTCCCACAGAATCTGGATAACAAATAATACCAATGCCAAATTGTTCGAAACTTGTAAAGCGAGAACTCGCAACCATGTAGTAAGACTTGCCATTAGTCTGGTTCTTTGCTGTGACTAAGACAGAGTAAGATTGTCCAACATGGATATCCAGGCTATCATAGTATTGCTGAACTAAGTAAGAACCTTCAGTTTCCACCAACAGCATCGAATGGTCCTGAATTCTGAAATTCAGGGATGTTTTCAAGCCTACGTTTGAAATTCTAAGCCTGTATGTGGCAGCTGTAAAAGATAAAAACAGCAAAGTTAACCAAAATTTCGGTGACTTTTTGTGCCTCCTTAGAAAGCCAAATTCATTAAATTCCTGGAAGGAGAAGAAACAAGGCATCTCCTATAAATGCTGTACTGCTCTGCACAACTTTTAAAAGCTTGGAACTTGGAAGTGCTTTTCGGGTGGCTTATTAGTAATAAACATTTGGGCCTGTGAAGAAATTTTAGTCCTATTGGTTTGGGGTTTAAGTACAATAAACCGGCCCCTCAAAGTCATATGATATAGCCACTTTCCTAAAGTGATCAAATGTTCAGTATTATATGGCCACTATTAGAATGTCCTACCAGAATTTCTGTGTCAGTTGATCAGGGTTATCCTAGTGGCCTTAAATACCAAACAAAAACAGTGTTCTTTAAGTTAAACAGTAAGGTAATTTCACCTGGTTCAAACTCAAAACTTGCTTGATTAGGCCCTAGCCCATTGATGAGAATTCCATCAGTTTGGGGCAAAGAGATCCCATTTTCCAGTGATGCTCTCAAGTCCTATAAAAATTCATGAATTCAACGACTCTCTCAAAAAATACAAACAGCAATGAAAAAAGGGGGGTCTAGACATTTAACCGACCTTATAGTTGGCATTGTACCAATCACCAATCAGCACATCATAATCTTTATATGGTTGTGGGAATGGAATGGGAATAACAGGGCGATTATTCACATGAATGGCCCCATACCCACCAGCAGCTTTATGAAGAAGAAGTGAAGGAAAATAAAAGAAACTCCCTATCTGATCCTTAAGCTGAAAACTGTACGTCCAGTTTTGGCCTGGCGATATAGGGCAATTCGTCTCGTGCACTCCATCTTGCCATGAATTCTTTCTCATTTGAATTCCATTCCTATGGCAAATAATTCCTTTCACATGAGAAAAACAGCATTCCAAGATTAACTATTCACCAGACATCAATTTTTGTAAGCCAAAAAAAAAATATACTTTGATAATTGTTGAAAGACTTTGGTCTTGATTTTCCATATTTTATAAACTAACCATGTCATGAGAAAAGGATCTGTCAAGTTGTTATGAATATTAATATTCACAACGTCATTTGTTGTTGCATTCAAGACTGGCCCTGGGAACATATTATTTATCACTATCACCTGTTGTCACAACAAAAATTAGGTAATGATTAGAATCAAACTGATATAAAAAGTCCAATTAAAATTTTTAAGCCAATGGAAAAAACCTGTTTATCAACGCCAAGAGGGGCTCGTTGAGAGTAAGAAACAGTCCAATCATAGAAAAGCTGTGACCTGCCGCCATCAACTAATAGCACCACTAACAAAGAAATGCAAAGACAAAGCTTTGACAGTGTTAATAACCTGATGTGGTTCATTGCTTAAAACTCAAACACAACAGCTCTAGGCTAGATTGGAGAAGGAGAGTGTTTTGTGTTTGGTTTTCAAGTGTTTTATGGCAGGAATGAATTCCATCAACCAATAGAATTTATAGACAGTTAAAAGGGGGGAAAATTCCGGGAAAGATGGTAATATAAGAATGATGGACATTGGAAAATGATGAATAGGGTGTCATTCTTTTGAAATTTGAATTCCTATACATATCTTTTCAGCTCCAAATGAAGATCACTCTCTATCCCTTTCTTTTTTATTTTTCCTTTAAATATCCTTTAAAAACAGTGGTAAAATGCTAAATTCCAATAGGAAAGAGAACACTCTATGAGCTGGTGAGTGTTGGAATTTAAAAAGTGTATGATTGGTGACCCAACTTAATGGTATGAGTAACCCTATATAACTCAAGTACAGGTTGAAATCATGTCAAAAAAATCAGGTTACTATTGAAAAAACGAATGAAATAGGATAGGTTTGTCATGAGAATGAGATGATGCATTTATTTTAAAAATAATTCGATATGGTACTCAATACATTTGATTTAATAATGTGTGTGTGTTCATTTTAATTTTTTTTCATTAATAAATAAATGTACGTTAAAACTGCTACCATGTAAGTAATCAAAATTCGGGGAATTTTATTATCAATAACACAAAAGGTAATTAAACCATACTGTTAATGTTTATTTTTAACGATTAATTTTATTCAACAAGGTTTGGCCAAAAATATTGCTCAATACGGCCATAATTAGTTGGCTGTTGGTGTTTAATAGGAGTGAAATGAGCCAAGTAATTTAGTCCAAGTTTTCTAGTTTAGGAATGACCACAAACCCATAAAATATGCTACGGTCCAGCTTGCAGCTCGGCAGCCCTGACCCAAAAGTCTATTAAATTTGTGTGATTGTGTCCAAAAGTATTTCGAAGTATATACAAATCAAAGGAAGAAGATAAACAAATTACTTATGGAACAAAGGAAGAAGAAGATAAGCGAATTGTCTAAACACTTAAAAAATCCACTACTTTTTTCTGGAAGGAAGATATTAATAAATTTCATGAGATTTACATGAGAGCTTGCTATTGGGGTTGTCAACTTCTTAGACATCAAATATGAACTTACTATTACTTACATAAGCATATGATTAGGAATTTGTTTATGAATTTAATGTCAAAACAAGCATTGTAAATAAGTTTTTTTTTTGTATTTTTAAATAAAATTTAAATTTTATTTCAATTTACAATACCTTTTTTTTTTTGAATTTTTCTAAGACACCTCCACAAATTAATCATGTGGCATTAATTTTTCAGAATTACAAGGTTCATTCTTAAACTAATAGGACCATATTATTGTTTTCCATATAAAAGACGTAAAAAAACTAGGGGCTTTCTTCCACGTATTGTGGAGCATCTTATGGCCCAAAGTTCGGCCACACCAGAGGCCCAGAGTTATAAGCCGATTTACGATGAAATCGTTAAGACCTGAGACAGTTAAAACCTTAGTAGCCTCAATTTGTTTGCTAATTGGAGTGTTTTGCTACAAATTTTCTGCGGAAAATCAGTATTTTCTCCTTTTTTGTTTCTGGCTACGCAAACGCTTTGTCCAACTTCAAAAAGCAGATCCAGATCCTAAATTAACCCTCCAAACAAAGAATAATGCAAAACTCAGAATCTCTTGATAAAATCCTAACATAGGATATTTATTGTGTTTAATTAAAGATATAATTGATCGAATTTGAATTGATATAATATTTAGTTTAAGTTTGATTTTAAATTTAAAGATCGAACTCAATCAAATTTTAATTTTTTAATTTAAGTTTAACTCGAGATAAAAATCAAATTTATTCGATTAAGTTCAATTAAAATGTAAAAATAAATTTAATTTTTATATTCAACAAAAATTCTATTATTTATGCTTAAATTTAAATTCTAATTTGAAATATTTTATTAATTAAAATAATTAAAATATATTAAAATATAAAATTTTGATTAAATTTATAAACTATTCGAATCATATATAAAAATATTTGAACTAATCTCGATGATAAGTTAAATTATTCAAACTCAAATTCGAATTTAATAAAATCGAGTTAAATTTAAATTTTATTTTAATCAAATTTAAATAATTTATAAATATTAATATATAATTTATATTGTTATAATTAACACATGATTGTCCGCTTGCCTCCTCTGTTCATTCTCCTTGTACATGTCTTCCCACGCCACCACACCGTTCTCTGAACTCAATTCAAATTACTGCAAAACCTTGAACATTGTTTAATATTTGAATTTACATTTAATTCGACCCTGCGGGCGGCAACCGTCCATTGCATCATATCTCGACACGTGCCCGTACGTTGATGAATTATACTCAACCTTCACATGCTCCTCACATGGCGATGATTTGACGAAAAACCATGTCATTGTTCGGACAAAAATTACTTGAATATAATTGGTTTTTGCCTTTAATTTACCAAAATTGTGTTGCAATGCTCAAGGGTCAAAACTGGGACGACGAAGACAGGTCAGGACTTCAAATCTGGGAAAATAACTCAATAGAACCAAACACGAACGTTACACGGACATCTTGCCGGACTATCCACTTGTAAAACACCAAGTAGATAGATTATAGATTAGATATAGCTATGGCTTCAAGTGGATGATGATAATTCACACGATTCACCTTTCCGAATTCATCCCTGTTAACCCCACACGCCATACGGCTTCATATCCATTTAGTGTCAGCTTGATTTCATGTCAAACCGGCTAAGGTTGGCCAACTGGTGCCAATTGGCTAGGGTTTTAGTACTCTTTTTGTCTATTCGCGAACTTACAGAAGTATCCTCAACGCGTTTATAGTAGAAAATATGATTTGACTTTATATGTGTCGGCTTCATGCATTTGCCTTTTCATAAGATTTCATTTTCATTCATCACAAAGAAGTTTCGAATTCAACAATAATATAATTTGTGAATAAAATATTAGATATTTAATTGTAATAATTTTAAATAATAAAAGATTTCGGTTACTCAATTTTTTCACCGTTACATCAGCTATTTGAAAAGTTGATGCTAATTTTTAAACTTTATTCTATTATTTGAAATATATTAGATTAAAAATTATTAAACCTAGGAAGGGAAAGAATTTTCACAGATAAATACATATAATGTTAAGTCGTAAACTATCATATTTTCAGTTAAAAATAAAATTGTCATAAGCTGAGAGCTTAAGACAACGTTGTCGTTCTTATTGTAGTTTTAAGTCTTGCAAGATCCCTTTCAAACAAATTAAAAATTGCTAACCAACTTTGTTTAATTAATTACTATTAATTAGGATATAACAATTTCACATTCAAAACTTCAATAAATTTCATTTTCTTATGAAATGTCGTTACAATAGAAAGATCTTGAATTCTAATCTTATTCAAAAGAATCCTCTTGAGCTTCATTTGAATTAATTTTTTTTTGTATAAAAATATATAATTTAAGAATAAAAAAATTTACAAATATTCATATTTAAAATTTAAATTTATTAAAAGTAATTTTTTTAAAAATAATTATATAAATAAATTGAACTAAAATTTGAATTTAAAATTTTAAAATTTTGCCTCATGGGTTATCAGCAAATCAAACCAAGCTTTGTTTGGTTTAAGAAAATATTTTTTTGTTTTTATTTTGTTAGAAAATAATTTTCATATTTTATTTTTTGTTTTTTGAAAAATGTATTTGATAAACAAAAATAAAAATTATTCTCTAAAAATGCAAAAATAAAGAAAAAAATAAAATATTCAATAATATTACTATTAATAGTATATAATTATAAATATAATATATATTTATTAATTAACAACATTAAAAAGTATTGTAAATATGATAACTTGTAAAACATAAGAAAAAAGTAACGTAGATCTTTCATTTTACAATTTGAAACATTTTTTTTTATTTTTATATTTATATTTAATTTCATTTTTATTTAAAAAAAATTATTTTCATTTTTAATTACTAAATACATTTTTATTCATATTTTTTGCTTTTTTAAAAAATAAAAATAAAAAATAATTATATTCTAAAAATAAAATACTATCTAAATATTTTAATCTTAAGTTAATCATTAACAAATTTGAACTAGGAGGAATTACTAAAAAGACAGTGTACTTTATAAAGTTAATCCACGAAGTCCCAAAAAGTAATGGTCTATCCAGCTTGACAAATAGTGATCGTGGGTTGAAATTTCTAAATGCCGTAAAAGATTCTGAAACGCCGACGGTTCTCTGAGTCAGCAATCCGAAATGTCCAAATGGATAAGCTTCTTAGGAATGCGTTAGCCCAATCGAGCTAACCCTGGTTGGCCAAATCTATAAAGACCCTTACCCATTTGGCTACTTCCCCAACTCAACTCAACTCAAAGCAAACAACAAACGATCAACGCATCAGAAAATGGCTTCAGCATCTTCTACCGTGGCTTCTTTTAGCTCTTCCTTCGCTCATTTCATGGGCCCCAAAGTTTCAATCAAGGAACCCAGTTCCATGCCGACACTTGTCCGGTTCCGACCACTACGTATCTCCGCTGCTTGTACATCCACGGCTGAGAGAACGATTTCCCACTTTGCTTCTCCATCTTCACTGTACGAGGTATTGGGGATTCAGATGGACGCCACGTGTCAGGAAATCAAGGCTGCTTACCGGAGATTGGCGCGAGTTTTACACCCTGATGTCTCGGCTAACGGTCAAAATAACGCCACGGCATCACTAGACTTCATCAAAGTTCATGAAGCTTACTCCACGCTGTCTGATCCTGAGAAACGCGCCGATTATGATCGAACGTTGTTGTTCAGGCTAAGGCGGTCATTTTCCATGTCAGAATCCGCATCATCGATGGCTAGTTCGATGTCTTTTGGGTTTTCTGGTTATACGAGGCGAACCTGGGAAACTGATCAATGTTGGTAAAGCTTAGGATAAAAATTTATTAAGTTCAGGGATATACTTAGAAATACAGGGTGATTAGAGGAAATTTTGTCCCCTAATTTTCATTGTTTTGGGCCTTTCGGCTTTCTGGGAATTACTGATTTCTGCTAATTCTGTTTGTAAATATAAAAATATTTGAACTAAAACAGGCGACTTTTTTATAGCCTGAGTTTACAAAAGTTTGGTTTTTGTGCTATGCTTTTAGTGTTCTGTTTCTTTTAGTTTTATGGTTTCAGTTTCATTTATATATATATACACACATACAATGCCGGAAATTTTGGTGTTGAATAGTACTAGACTACTGAAATCCCAGTCTCCATCTGTACATTATAGTTAAATTTTGAGCCTAAGTTGCATAGATCCCACTCGGACTAGATTGGGGACATGAATTGGGGTTTCAAAGATGTTAAACTAGAAATCAAGCAAAGTCAAACGGATAACAATTAAGTTCTTTCAATACCAGATTCATGGAGGGATAGCCGATTCTAATTAATAGGGTTGGGGAATTTTTTAATCTTACTTGATTAAACTAGTTTTATTTAATAAAAATTTTAATTTTAATTATTTATATTCGAGCTAATTTAGGCTTTTAAATGTCTATTGAAAGTAAAATCATAAATTATCAATAAAATATTAAAAATATTTAAATTCAATTTACTCTTTAATTTGAATTATTTGAATTTCACTCGTTAATAATAATGTCAAAATCGAATAGGTCGCAAGTACAAATGTCTGATTTATATCCTTTTAACTTCACCACAAACTTATCTCCCAAGAATCTGAACTGAAATGCTTTCCAACCATAAATACTCACTGCCACTGAATTTGTCCACCTCTCTTATCCACTAAATCCGTAATCCTCTCCCAGGTTATTGTCTTTTCATCTCTCTTTTTAACCTTTTTTTTTTGTCGTGTTTTTCTTCTTGGTTCTACTTCAATTAAGTTCTTCCTCCAATTTCAAGGCCTCAATTTTGCTTAGAGGCCTATTTGATTCCTTTTTTGTGCCAGAAAACAATGGCAATGACAGTCAATGCAGCAGTATCTCTCCCATCTTCCAAGTCATCTTCTTTGTCATTAAAAAATTCAATCACAATCCCTGAAAGAATCAACTTCAACAAGGTATGTATGATTTCCTTAAGAAGAGAGCATATTTGCATTGACTTATTTGTTCTGGTACTTATGTCGGCTGGTTCTTCTTCAGAGTTTCTTGTACGCCAGGAATGTCAGCGTTGGTGGAAATGTGGTTTCAATTAGAGCTCAGGTCACTACAGAAGCTCCTGCAAAAGTAGCAAAAGTTTCCAAGAAAGATGACGAGGGTGTTGTTAAGAAGTTCAAGCCAAAGGATCCTTACATTGGAAAGTGCCTTCTCAACACCAGAATTACTGGAGATGATGCCCCAGGGGAGACTTGGCACATGGTTTTTAGTACCGAAGGTGAGCTTTTAACAACTTAGGAGCTAATTGTTTTAATATTTGAAAGCAAATATTTTCAATGTGCGGTGGCCTTTGAGTTAGCTTTGTGCATTTGATCATTCCACCCAGGGGAAGTACCTTACAGAGAAGGACAATCCATTGGTGTCATTCCTGACGGTATTGACAAGAACGGAAAACCCACAAACGTAGATTGGACTCTATCGCTAGCAGTGCTTTGGGAGACTTTGGCAATTCTCAAACTGTAATGATCTGATTCCTTCAAATATTTCTTTTAGGATCAATTTTTTTTATTGTGGATGCTATGGTTTTCTAAGGTTTTTGTCTCTTTATTAAGAATGATATCTAATGTGGTCCTGATGAGCTTGTAATTGCAGGTTTCCTTGTGTGTCAAAAGGCTTGTATACACCAATGAACAAGGAGAGAGAGTGAAAGGAGTTTGCTCAAATTTCCTCTGTTAGGATTTTGAAGTTTATTGTTTTTTCAGTTTCCTCCGCTAACAATACTGAAAGTATTCCAGGGTAATAATTCTAAGGAAACCCTCACTTTGATCATGCTTGCAGCACATTCAATACTGTTATCTTGAATAAAATATACAAGAGATCATATAGGGGAGAAATCTAAGTAACGATCTTCATGACAAATCATTGTAATGTTTTCCAAATTTCAAGTTGATACTTTTGTTATGGAGCTTATAGACCCTAGGGAAAATTTTCTTATGTTAAACATAATCACCTGCAACAGGCATTGTCATTTTAGCAGCAGAGCATTGGCCGCGAAATAGTTTTATTATCATTTAGCATTTTTCATTGCCCCATTTAGGTGACTTGAAGCCTGGTACTGAAGTGAAGATCACAGGACCTGTTGGGAAAGAGATGCTTATGCCAAAAGATCCAAACGCCACCATCATAATGGTAGCTTTTCCTTATAAGCTCTTTCTAGAGTATCATATAGCTAAGGACTTTTTAACATATTTATGTTTGGTTTCCTTGTTGCAGCTTGCAACTGGAACTGGAATTGCTCCTTTCCGTTCATTCTTATGGAAGATGATTTTTGAAAAGCATGATGACTACAATGTAGGTTTAACATCTAAAGCTTACAAAACAGATTAGCAAGTTATGATTAAGTACTTGACCTGTTATTGGCATGAAATGCAGTTTAATGGGTTGGCTTGGCTCTTCTTGGGTGTTCCCACCAGTAGCTCACTCCTCTACAAGGAGACAAGCTTTCTTAACCTTTACATATTCATTTATTCTTTCTCTGTCTGGAATATATAGGATTAGAAGTTTTATCCGTTCATGCTTTCGACTCGGGAATTTGAGAAGATGAAGGAGAAGGCACCAGATAACTTCAGGGTGGATTATGCCGTGAGTAGAGAACAAACAAATGACCAAGTGAGAAGACGTATATTCAAACCCGAATGGCTCAGTATGCTGATGAGCTATGGGAATTGCTCAAGAAAGATAACACCTATGTTTATATGTGGGGGCTCAAGGGAATGGAAAAGGGAATCGATGACATCTTGACTTCTTTGGCTGCCAAAGATAGTAATTTTTATGACGAGCAGATCTGGTTCCAGCGTTTGCGAAACCATGATTTGGTCTCCTGACTTTTACTTGTTCCAGGTATTGATTGGATTGAATACAAGAGACAATTGAAGAAAGCAGAACAATGGAACGTTGAAGTCTACTGATCTTGGCTGCATTATATATCTACAGGGCATTTTTCCATTCAGTCATTTCCTCCTAGCTCCTGCACTACTTTGGACCATCTTATTTTCAACTTCTTTGATGTAGAAGTTGAATTATCAGCTCAACTCATAAATTCTTACCTCAAGACAGACTGGTTGTATAGTGCAAATTCAAAGGAGATAAATCCTTTCCACTATTCTTGTAATATTGCTTTTCTAATCATGTGTAACCTTAGTTTACACTTCTGGTCATCATCTAAAGTGACCAAAATCTCACTCTTTCATATTTCAATCAAATTACGTGATGGAAAGCCAATGTAAGGGGCTCATGTGCAATGGCGGCCTGAGACCCATGTGCGGGCATTGGTTTCGATATGCTCCACTATGTTTAAAAGCCCAATGTCATGATTCACACTAATTTATGAGAAATATTCATTTTGATTCGTTAAACTCACGATTTTATCTTACTTAAAAATTGAAAAGTATGAACTTTTATATCTCAATATCAATTTTAATACATAACCGATATAAAATTTATGATTCTTTTAAGACAGTAACATTTTCTCTTACTCTAACAAAAGTATACAATTTCTCGTGACGCATCATTAGTATTTTTAAAACTGATATCAAATGTCATAATTTATATTAACTTATGAGATATTATCGCTTTGATCCATTGATTTCACGATTTTATCTCATCAATTAAAAAAATATAAACTCTTATATTTCAATATTAATTTTAATACACAATCAATTTAAAATTCATTACTCTCCTCTTCTTCGACCATGAGACACTACCTCTACCGTCCAGCGAATAAAATACACTAAGGCTGATAAGCCTATGCTTAAGTTTGGGCCAACAGCAAATAAACCCAGATGTTTTTTCGTTTAATTTTTTACAAGAGTGATAGTGGAGAACACGTGTCACAAGTTCAATGATTTACCACTTAGCGTTCTCACCATCAGGCGGCTTGTGTCTTGAAACGCTAGAGCGTTCAAAACGCTGGCTACTATTAGTGTCACCGGAGCTCGTGCGTTTCAAAGCAGAACGTTGGTTGAACAGAGCATGGCACGGCTGATACGGCCTCTAAGGCAATGGCCGCAATTGCAGCAGCACCAACGCTGCTGTTCACGAACAACACTCGACCGTTTCCTTTACCCTCCATTACCAACATTATCTACTGAAACTCTCTCACATTGTTTCTTTTTTGCCACTTCAACTACCTTTCGTGGAAACGCCGGTCACCGCCCACGCGGAGTCAGATTACCTAATGCTCCATCTCCATCTGATGTTCAAGAAGGGGAGACCAGCGACTCGGAATCCGATGTAAAGAAGAGCCGCAACCAGAAGAAGCGCGAGGCTCGACGGGCCGTCCGTTGGGGCATGGACCTTGCTTCCTTCTCCACCCCTCAAATCAAACGAATCCTCAGGTATAGTGCAACCCAAAAAACACGTCTTTATTACTGACATGTGTTTAAACTTTTGAAATTTTATACATTGAAAGCTAACAGTTTTATTTGTTTAATTTTTTGCTGTGTATGTTTTAGATTGGCTTCTCTCGAACAAGATGTGTTCGATGCTTTAATGTTAGTTAAGGTATTTGGCAAAGTCAAAGTTTTTATGTTTTGACCTTTTGTTGTATTATATTTTGAGTGTCTTAGTCTTTCGTTGCAAAATATGTTCTTGAAGACAAGGTGTTTGCCTTTTGGTTGCAGAGACTAGGGCCTGATGTTAAAGAGGGAAAACGAAGGCAGTTCAATTATATTGGTAAGAAAAGAACTATATTTGCCCAAATTGATTTACTTTCTACGTTGCTTCAATGCTTCATTTTCCTTGAAGTATAGATGTCTAACTCATAACCTATGAGTATGGGTATGGGGGTATGACCCTCCAAATATATAGGAAAACTTAGAAAAAGTTGCATATATCCTTGTTGTATACTTACTCGTATCTGACATTCACCCTCAAGTCCGACAACCTTTCACAATCTCTATTTTGTCACTGTAGTAGTTCCCTTATGATTTGGTGATTAAACCTTTAAGCTTATGTTACGTGAGCTTACTTTTTAGACACTGAATGAATTGTGTGTTAGGGAAACTGCTGCGGGAAGTGGAACCCGAATTGATGGATACTTTGATTCAGGCTACAAAAATAGGTGACCAGCAAACACTGCAGGCTTTAGCTGGTTCAAAGACACAAATCCTGGAAGAAGAAGAAGAAGATGATGATGATGATGATGATGATCAATTTGAGCATAGTGTAATTTAAGTTTGAATTACACTTTCTGATTTGAAGACTTGTAATGAGGGAGCTTAAGCTGATTACATGTTGTATTTGTCTTACTATTTGAGCTTTTTCCATGCAGAGGTCACAGGAGTTTGTCAACATTGCAAATAGATGGTTTGATGGGTTAATCAGTAAGGACATTGAAATTACAAATGAAGTATATTCAGTTAACAGTGTTGATTTTGATCGTCAGGTAAGCTAAATGTCATGTTGTCGATTTGATTCCAAGTTAAATGTTTCTTATTTGTTCCCAAAAGTTCTTTAAGTGAAGAATATGTTAGTTGATATAGATTTTTCTTTGAATGACAAAGAAACTAGAAGAAAGCCATCAAAACCCGATGTTGAAAGAAAATTCAAGTGAGAACAGAACACAGTTTTGATCAGCACGTGCACTTGGAGCTAGTTAGGCATAATTCATTTCATCTAAATTCTTTAACTTTCAATCGTTTGATTGGCCAACATGAAAACTTTATATTTCTCTTTTACAGTTAGTTCTCTTAAATTTATAATTATTGTGCATTTTTGCTTTTGCTTTCATGTTCATCTATCAGGTTGGTGTTGCTTTGACAGGAATTGCGTAAACTTGTTCGAAAAGTGCAAATGGTTCAAGAACAAAGTCAAATCGTGACTGTGGAGGAAGACAAGGCAAAAGTAGGAGCAGCGGTAATGAGTGCCAAAAAGTCCCTCGTACGTTTTCTGCATACCGTCGCCAAGCAATTACCGAACGAATAGAGTTCTGATTAACTTGACCTCTTACATTATTATTTCGTACCACAAATTAATTCATTTTCTGAAGGACATTGTGCTACATATGATGAGAATAAGTCTTAGAAATTGCAAAATCCTTGAGACCAAGAGGCATATGCTGCTAACTGATAAAACTGTCTTAACAGGTAAGTTTTTTAACCCTTTTTTTTTTTTTTTTGTAAGACTCATTTTTCCGCTACTTAGGAAATGAACCCCCACAAACCCAATGTTTAATGATTTCCCTAAATGCAACAAAAATGGACCAAACAGACCCAATGGTTCAATGATTTCTCTAAGAGCACAAAATGTACTAACAAGCCCAATTTGTAAATAAAGGGTACTAAACAGACTGAAGTTCAATAAGCAATACTTTGGGCTTAATTGGGTTGGAAAGATTTCACATGCTACAATGATTAATGGGCTTTGAGGATTTTACATAAGCTAGAGACTCCTAAGCTCTGGCCTACTCTTTGTTGAGCTAGAAAGTTTCTTTGTTATGGTCGACTTCTTCATGTTTCGATTACTGGTGGTCCAATGACCATTGTCAGCAACAATTATTCTATTTATATTTCCTAATGTGGTAGGTCACTGGGCTGATGGAAAGTGTCGATCATCAGCAAATAGACGGCAATAAGACAATAACAGATCTGTCGTGATACGAACCAACAAAATTTTGCCTGTTAATTTAAGCAAGCCTGATACTCCATCAATAATTGGCGTTTTATTTTCTCACCAGGCCTGCCTTTTGTATCAGCTCATGTGATTAAAAAATTGTAGGCAAACGCATCAAGATTGCTTAAATATTCTTATCACCTTCCATTGTTGGAAGGTTACGAGTACCATGATGACACCTCTTTTGAATGCTTCTAATAATCTGTTTCTAATATGATTCAGCATTTTAGCAAATGACAATAAACCCCATAATGCTTGGATTTTGCAAGATGTGAATTCATCTTTGTGGAATACAGGTGATAACATTTTTTTTTTTTTTTTGACAATAACATCAACGGTTGCTTATATTCTGTTGCTAAGTATAAAAGCTAAAAATCAGTGTTTGACATTAAGCTTTCTCATGCTTCTACTCTTGAAATTCTTCTTTGAATTTTTGTACCTCTGTTTCAACATCATCGGCGATCGAATCTCTTGATAACCCATTTCTTTGGTTATCAAGTTCACACATGGACAATGATTCCAACGACAACATCAATTTCTTGAATGTTAATATCATTTTAGCAAGGCGTGAATCAATTAGAATAATAGATTAATTCATTGATCTTCTTGCAGAAACGAAAATGCCATTTTGTTGCTTGACTGAGACATGTTATCCAATAGCCACTTTTTGACATTAATAAAAAAGGGATGCTATATATTTGAGAAAATTATATTCAAACACTTAATTTCTGGTTCCAGATTCCAATATTTAGAGAAAAATTCCTCTTTTTCTATCTCTAAGCGACAACTTGCCTTATGCAAAAAAACATAAATTCATAAAATATTTTTTCTTTGATCAATCAATTGATGACTTTATAAAGTGCTGACGACCCTACCATGAGTCAAACATTTTAGGTGAGGGACGACAAATGGGTAAAGCCTGAAAATAATGAATTCAATGAACATATGTTATTCACTTGTAACTAAATTCAGATGTTTCACATGCTTGGATTGCAACCATACATTAAGTGAATATCATTCAGTGAACAGCAGAGGCCATATATTTTGGTGTTGTGAAAGCTTACTAGTAAAGCATGAGCAGGTTGATTAACTCTCTGTGACCAAATTTGAGCATCTTAGTAACAGCCTTCATTTGATTTTCTTGGAAATAAGTTTTTGCAATTTGACATGTATTTTCAGTCGCCCTTGCGTTCTATCCTCCTAATCAAAAATAAAAGGAAAAAAAGGGTGTAATCCGATAATGTAAATTATAGCATGATACAAGCATGTTGGCGTCTTACGGTCTTTATGTGTTTGTCATTTTTCTGGGTTAGGGGAGATAAACTCCGCGGCTGAAACTTATCGTCCCCCACAGCAATCATGGTTAGAAAAACTCTAATAACATCATCCGTCAAGGATTTATTTTTAGAGAAAACTGCTAAGATCATAGTACGCTGCAGTTTCTGGGTGCATGGTTAAGAAAAACTTGAATTTTTTGTCATTTGATCTGAGGCCTGAAATATTGGGTAAGCAGGATTTGGATTCTAAGAAGACTTCAAATCAGTTTACTTGCTATCAAACGATCACCATCGTATCGTCCTACCAGACTTTGATACTTACCAGGGTACCGACAACATAGATAAGTTTCATCACATCGGCCAAGGGAATCATTGTACCATGTTGGGTTTCCGTATCTAAGATGCCATTTTGAAACGTGACGATTCTAGTCGTGAAATAAAAAAATTTATCATACCAGTGGTGTTAGAGTTAATTAAACATGAATTTAAAATGAAATTTTGAAGAGTGGCGAACACTTTTTTTTTTTGGCAAAAAGTTGTCAGAAACTATATATAGTGTTATCGCAATACGTAAATAAATTTAATCTTGGTTGGCAAATAAATAAACTTTTCGATATTGCCATTTCTCGAGACTGGATAGGTTAGAACTTGAAGAGACCTGATATTGGCCGCTGAAAACATCAGATCATCAGATTGGTTTGTGATTTCTAGCTCAAAAATACAGACATGTTGCCTTGCCCTGCCAACCACTTTTAAAATGTACTTTATAGTACCCATGGCAGACAGGGGTGCCTCAGATTTTAACCACAAATGAAGACAAGTACAATAGTCTTGACAAATTCCTACATGAATTCTTGTCACATCTTAATTGCCAAACAATGGACAGCATTGTTGGAGGTTTGAACTGAACTTAGAAATTTAGAAGTTGCATCACTTCTAATTAATTCCATTGCTTTCACAGTTTGGCTTTGAACGGTCTTAAGCTGAGCGTTCATTCCTAGCAATACCCGTAAGCGAGAACGACCTGCGGCCAATAACATAAAAACCATGAATTTTGGGACACCATGATCACCGTATCTCAGTCTTCCAAGCTGGTGTGCCCAGCTTGCTGACGGTAATATTAAGCTGTTGTCTGGTCGTTTAAGGCGGTGGCTGCCGTGACATATATTCAAAACAAAACTTGTTTGTGTTTACTCCCAAAGAAATTTCAGCACTTATGCTGAGAATTGAAATATCTCAATTGGGCCAGGTAGACGGTGAGTAGATATAACTAAGATATTTTCAAGGGCAATATCTTGGAATCAAAGATCTCTGGAGTTGTTGTTTTCAGGTTAGACCATTTTGCATTCTGAAACCTAATTGTTAGAAATTGACGGATTAATTGTTATATAAATCTATTGCTGTTCAACCAATAAGCAGGTTAATTTATAAAGAGAATGGACGCAATTTTTTTCCTTCTTTTGCTCACTGGACAAAACTTACGTGAAGTTTTATAAATGAAATTTGTGAAATTATTTTTTAAAAATAATTTAATAAAAATTTTAATAGAAAATATAAATCGATAAATTGATTGAATTCAATGTAAAAATTAATAATATGTAAAAAAATTATTAAAAATATTATTTATAATTCAAATTTGATTAATATTTATTTAATATTAAAAATTTTGTTAATATGTTTACTAAAAATATTTATCTAAAAATATATATCAAAATTTATTAAATTTTTTTTAAAATTTTACACATTTAATCTATGTAACAACCTTTCAATTTATCAATTTTAATTTTTGATTTTAATTTTTATTTAATCATTTTTAATAAAAAATCTTCATGAATTTCACCTATAAAACTTGATCGAAGTTTTCTCCAAGCTGGTACAACCTCACACTCTGCTTAATTCCAACGTAGGGCCAATGACTAGAGTAATATAATTTAAGCTACCACACTAAAAACGTTGTCATATCTTTAGTAAACCCGGAGGATTGTGTTTCCAAGGTTGACCTTTCAGACCCATGAGAAAAATAGGGAAAAAACGTGTCTCCTTGGAAAACCATACTAAAATGTATAATGGAGGGACCAAGTGGACATGCAGGAGACGTAGCCAGCCGCACTTGACTTGGTTTTCTGCTACATCAGGGGGGTGGGGGGGACAGTCAATTTCTGCATGAAATTTTTACCATTTGTTAGCAATATTGAAAGTTTGACGTTATTTCTTTATTCTAACTATAAACAAAGTGATTTAATGATCTTAATAAACAACTAAACAGTTGGAGACAAGGGACTGGCAGGTAGCACGAAGAAGAAATCTTAATGGATATATGGATGTCAAAATCTGTCAAAGTTGTTCATCGTGGTGCTGCTCTATTGCAAAACAGAGATAGTCAGAGAATTCTACTCTCGTTTTTACTTTCTCAAGACTTTATCTCTCTATTCAGCACCAAATGTTGATTTTCATCGGATCATGCTCCTCAATACCAACTCCGGCAACTTCTGCAGGTTTCTATAAATCTTGGAGATCTTTTGATCAAACGACACGACATGAACAATCACAAAGAATTTTGACTTCAACATAGTAAATTAATTACATATGGAAAAGCTTAGATAAATACTAAAATCATGTAGTGACTAATATTAGGATAGAACTGGTAACATTCATGCTTACTTTTGACATTCCAAAACTCAAAAACCATAATAGCAAAAAAAGAATAACCAAAATAGTTTAATTTGCAATACGAGTTTAGGAATTCTGACCATGATCTGTTAGTAGCTTCTTGGACCATAATCCTTTTGTTACCAACGTTAATCAGGCAATATCAATGTCACATATAGGCAGCTTTATTCTCAAACATTTGTTAAACATCTATTTTGAGCAAATGCAACATTATAAACCTAACCAATCATTTTTAATGTTATTTTTTATGTCGTAATCTTGCGTTTTTCACCACTTCATTTGCGTACAAGTACCGAGTTTTTAAATAAACATATTAGAAAGCAGATATTCTGTCATTATCTTTGCCAAATACTCTACATTATAGGATCGTAGGTAAGAAGAAAAACTTAACTTGTTCTAAAACTGGCTCTAATTGGTGGTCAAATTCGGCATGAACAATGGAATTTATAGAGAAGGAGAAAGTCAGGTTGGCATGATAAATGCCAAGTATTAATTCACTGAGAATTGAAGGTTGCCACCAATTTCTATTGATGCCATTGCCATCCTTATTGCTTTGTTGGTTGGGTAAATTTCCATTAATAATTAGAATCTGGAAAAATTAAAATTGAAGTATATGAAGTGTCTCGTCCTGATTAATTACCAAATTTATGAGTTTACCAAATTAGATATGCTATTGCTATCTTTCAATTTAGATTTTACTTCTTGTATCTAACATCAATTCCACCTTATGCACATGCATTTATTCATCCAATTAATACAAAACTACCTTGAGTATTTAACTTTGTTACTATTTCATGGGATGTTTAAATCTGCAGTGTAGAATATTAGAGAAAATTAGTTGACCGACCAATTGTTGAAAATGAAGATTACTCAGTCCATTAAAAGTGAAAAAAAAAATACTATATATATATATATATATGTAAACTTGAAAACCTTAGAATATGTTGATCAATATCATAATAATCGGTCAAATTACAATTATCAACGCCGGCGACCAAAATTTTGACCGCAGCCAACGTTTCTGCAAATTGCACTAAATTGGTCATTATCTAAACCTTATTTAGTATACGCACGAACCAATACTAATTTAAAGTCTTTTTCAGCTGTTTAGATTAGAATATATTGGTAATTAAGGGATTATTAGACTTATTTTACCATAATCAACACCAATTTTTTGTTATTATAAGTTGTAATATAATAGTAATTTAAATTAAAGATTTCAGTGAATTATATATCATGTTTGGAAATTGGAATGTGAACTGGGCAATATTATTTCAGCATATGAAAAGTGTTTTTTTTTTTTTTTTTTAATTTGGGGTAGGGCCTTCTGTTTTTATTCACCATTTGTATTTATTCACAAAATTTACATGCAAAAAAACCAGGAGGAAGGAAATCAATTCTCAACCAAACACTGCAACTAAAATCGGGTACCGCAGACACAATATCAACTTCTGGTTGGGCCCACATTTAGCTCTATCTATTTCCCTCTATAAATACCTCTTCTTTATCGCCATTGCAGAATCTCACACTTTCCCAATCCCTCATTGAAGAAGAAGAAGAGTGTTGGGATTTACCCATCCACCCCAACTCCCTCTTCTTCTTTCTCATTATTATTATTATATCAAAGATTCTTCTCGCAAAGTTTAAGCTTAATGGCCCGACTTACATTTTTTGCTGTTATTTATTGTGTTCTTGTTCTGTCACATTCGTTAATACCAGGTACTCATTGGGAACATTGAATGATGTTTAATCAGTTCTATAGTTGATTATCAGGATAAGGTTTCAAGTTTGGATTTTTTAAACTGATTTTCGTTACATTGTGAACAGGAGTGAAAGCAACAACCTTTACCGTAGTAAACAAATGCGATTATGTGGTATGGCCTGGAATTCTCTCAAACGCAGGAATTCCAACACTGTCTACAACAGGCTTCACTCTCCAAATCGGTGAAACCAGAATAATTACCGCACCCACATCATGGGGTGGTCGTTTTTGGGGTAGAACCCATTGCTCCCAAGATTCCACCGGTAAATTTTCGTGTTTGACGGGTGATTGTGGCTCCGGGAAGCTGGAATGTTCAGGAAATGGCGCTGCTCCACCTGCCACTTTGGCTGAATTTACTTTGAATGGTTTTGGTGGCCTTGATTTTTTTGATGTGAGTTTGGTAGATGGTTACAACATCCCTATGTTGGTATCTCCTCAGGGTGGCACAGGCCAAAATTGTACCTACACCGGCTGCGTATATGATCTTAATGGCTCATGTCCTTCAGAGCTCAAGGTGATGAGCACAGACGGAAGAGATGGCGTCGCTTGCAAGAGTGCTTGCGAGGCATTCAGCCAGCCTCAGTACTGTTGCAGCGGCGAGTATGGCACCCCCGATACTTGCAAGCCTTCTTCATACTCGGAGGTGTTTAAGACCGCCTGCCCACGCGCATACAGCTATGCCTATGATGATAAGACAAGCACCTTCACATGTGCGAATGCTGATTACACGATAACTTTCTGTCCTTCACCTAACACTAGGTAAATTTACTTTACATAGTGTCTCATCTTTTGTTTTAGCACTTTTGAGCGGTAAAGGATCATTTTGTCCTGAAAAGAACGCTTCCTCGACAAAAGCTGTTAAGATAAACGTTGTCGTAAAGAATCTGTCACTTAATTACGGCGCAACTTTTCACGTTGCTCTGGGAAACCGAATAATTTTCAATCTTATGTCGGCTATGGCACATGTTAACATTTACGTGCCAATACAGCTAACCGTTGAGTTAAAGTTATAGTCCTGTGGAGCTAGACCATTAATTCTGGAGATTTTGTCTTTTGTCGTATCTCCAATAAAGATCTAGTTAAGGTAGCTGCCTCATCCAAATGCGAGGTAGGTTGGCAGCGGAACGGTCTTTTAAGCCGTTGTAGCTGAAAATTATTAGCTGTCTATTGGTTATGGTTGAGGCTGTGTCAGTGTCAAAAAATACAATAATTGTTGGGAGGAGAGTGTTTGTGAGAGTACATCTGTATAGACGTTAAAAGTAATTTTGAAAGTTGAAGGGATTGAATTTTTTTTTTTGAAGTCTTGGAACACGTCAGCATTTATGTCACATATTTACTGTTCGTTGCTTCTTTTCTTTTTTTTTAGTTTTTAACGGGTAGTTTTGGTACGAAAATTGCAGCCAGAAATCGTCACAAGAGCAGACAACAACGCAAGCACAGAACACGGGAACAACAACGACAACGTCACCTCTAATCAACAGCACAATCGTGTACGAAGGTGGGTTGGACGACAGTGCGGCATCACCGTCCACCTGCACCCACGTGTTCGGATCACATGCGATTGCGG
Source organism: Durio zibethinus (assembly GCF_047325235.1). NCBI lineage: Eukaryota > Viridiplantae > Streptophyta > Magnoliopsida > Malvales > Malvaceae > Durio > Durio zibethinus. The sequence goes on from NC_143162.1 coordinate 37,630,244, forward strand.
GAATCGTCGGTATCACAATGGCGATTTGGTGGTCGTGGCAACTGTTCTAACTTTATCACGAACTTTATCTATCGGGTGGGGGGCCATGTGGCCCCGTAAACAAAAAAAAAAAAAAAAGGAAAGACACGCAGCAGAGTATAGCTAAGCCCCATCAGAGTTCAGCCCATTGGGGTGGTGGGAAATGACCGTATCATGATGGGCCTTGGCTTGACCCTACGGTGACGAGGAATCCAATCATGAAAGAAAAATCCATTTGCTTTTTTATAACAATCCAATTGACAACATGCAAAGAGTGGTGGGTGGGATTCCAACGGACAACGTGCAAGCAGTTAGGTTTAAGAAATGCTTTTTTTAGTTGTATTTTAGTTTTTTTTTTTTTTTTTAGGTTGAATTTTTTACATTATTGGAGGGGATGGGATTTTTACATTATATTTTAGTATTATTATTTAAACTACTGCAACACTTGCTTCTAAGAAAAATGAAATCCATTATTCTTATTGCTAGTTTTTGTCTTGATGTTTAATGTCCTATTCGTGTTTTCATTGGGAATTTAATTAATACAATTGATAGGCATATATAATGGAATGGATAATATAATTAAATGAGATAAGCATTAAAGACGTGGATCAAATTTATTTAAATTGGTTTATACATTCATTTAAAAATGATATTTAATAATAAATTTAAAACTCAAATTTTAACACTAATTTTTTTGTTATTCCTAAACTATGGTTATAGTAATGCCTTTTAGTCATGAATAATTAGTGTTAGAGGTGATTTGGCTAGCTGTTTGTTGGATTTCCTTGTCAATTTAATCATATATTCCATCACAATTTCGTTCAAATTCTATTATTAGTAAAATTATCTTTTTATCAACAGCATGCTACATGCAACTTGTTGTGATAGCAATAGCTATGGAGGATAAGATGAACTTTTTTATTATTGTTAATTACAAGAGGCTAATTTGGTGACTAGTGCAAAATGCGATGTTACGAGACTATATGAGCTAAAGTATTTCCAATAAATATTTTCTTGGATTGTACGAAATTTGTCATGACCATTCTTAATCAATCCCAATCCCAACGGCCAATTATTGAGTTTCTTGTTCTTTTAATTTCTTTTTCACGAGGGCCAATTTGGGCTACTTAGGGTATTTCTTTTCTTTTTTTTTTTTATTTATTTTAGATATATATGGTGATTGCATAAAAAAAATAATTATTCAACCACCATGGAGGTTACCATTAAATTCATCTCGTTGCATTTGGACGGGCAACAGCACGAAGTTTTAGTTGAATGGATAACTGATAACGGTCCATATTGTCGTTGGCAATGTTCACATACAAAGAATACGAGTCATAAAATATAGTCCCAAGGTCCAAAACTGCTTAAATAAACCAATTACTTGGGTAAAAAGTTAGTATATGTTATTTGAAGACTTTATATTAATAATTAATATGTATAGTTTTTTGTATAATATAATTACCTTGACCTGTAATAGAGGCAAAAACTGTCAAAACATTGGTTCTAAAAAGAAAGAAAATTTTATTTTATTTTAATCGTATTGCATGTTAATATTTGGTTTGAAAATTTGTGTTTGCGTGTGGGTTGAAGCGAAGTGCTTAACCTCTATGAATTGTTTTAGCTTATTTTAATTTGGAATCTTGTCTTATAATTCAATCACAAAAGCAACCATAATGCATTTGTGAAACCCTTTTCATACATATTCACAAGTAATCCTGCTTTAATTAAGCTAAAATATAATATTAGTTGGACAAATAATTGTTTCAGAATAACTCTAATGTATGTGTGGAGATGCTCTAATTAGGCTTAACATGTTGACATCAATTAATCACAGCCACAGTGATTTGGTCGCACATGGCTGCTTTCATCATGCGTGTGGGTGCGTGCTTATCCATTCGAGGGCAGCGGAAATTAAGAGTGCTCGAAGGTTCTTGATTAGCCTTTGCTCGGACAACCATGTGCACTAAGCAGACACATAAAACGTCTGAATCTGCGAACCTGGTAACGCCTGCCTATGGCCCCTATTGCTAACATCCCAAGCGCGAAACTATCCATGGCTGAGTAGGCCGAGAATCTCCATTAATTAAGGGAGGGTCAGGGACTCAGGTTCGTTCTCATAAGCAATCATTGATAAAATAAATAAATAAATAAATAAAAACTCGCCGGCCAAAACAAAGTTCGTAGCAGCCAAATCATTCCAAGGAGCAAAGGGTAGTCAACCGTCAAATTCACGGGAGTCACCAAGCACAAATCCAGTAGTTTTATAGCGCACGGAGGCTGCAATTTTTCAAATTAAAGCACTATTACTCTTGAGTGTTATTCCAATTTTGTATTATTTATATGCAACTTTCCAACAGACAAAAAAAAAATGTGGGTAGCTAGGTAGAATGTCTGCTTTTTTTTAATATTTCACCTGCCTAATTGTATATAACCTGTTGAATTTGCGAAAATTGACTCCATTCGGTCTTTTAAATATAATATATATATATATATATATATGTGTGTGTGTGTGTCTGTGTCCAGGTTCTGAAGGAAAAGACATTTTCTCTATTGCTGCATTGATCCTTTGATTGTTGGGTCTATGTTAAAATTTTTTTTAGTCAAAGTTAATGACCCCGGAATTGCGATGGCAAAAGGTTTGGTGGTCTGGCGAGTCTTGTGATCATACGACACCGAACATGTTGGTAGTCAAAGCGAAGCATCTGTTTGGTTGAAGATGAGAAAACAAAGCATCGTTTGTTCTTCTGTCTTGTCATGCAAACTCAAGATTCTGATGTGTACTATTGGATAAGGATACTTTAGAATAATACTACGGACATACAGCTTCTTGTAACCCTCGTTTATTAAACTTCAAAACAAAAGCTTCGCCATTTTTGACTAAAAGCATTAAAGTAAGGCAGCTACTACTTGAGAAAGCTTGATTGGCGATGGCTCCAAAAAGCCGACTTCATTTGTTGGATGGATAACTGATAGTGATAGCAAAGCCGACTTTTATGCTAGCGAGACCTGCCTTTCACTTTCAGGCTATACAGTTCAAGATTAGATCGGGGTGTCACGTGATTTTGGGCCTCAGCTTACTGGCCCTAAAGTATTCTCTACTATATCCAATTGGGTTCTAGATGAAACTTGTTAGAGATCTATTAGGCTTGACTGCATGAGCCTTGACTTCAATCACATTAACCCAGCAACAAGGATCCCTCCCCACCTTAATCATTTTATTGCCGACTTTCCAATCCTATTGCGAAACAATTTTATAAGTCCATATATATTTAGAAGACATGAATAAATTCTATAAAATTTGTAGAATTCATACCTAATCTGTAATTTTTTTGAACTAATTAATAATAACCCATTCAACTAATAATGAGTTCTTTGTGCGGATTCTTGACTATGAATCTTGTTTTTGCAAGTTTCCAATGACCGCAAGAGCAAGTTTTGAGCGCTGATCCCTGACTCGACAACCCTTTTTTCGTATAACTTTAGTGTTTTTTTGAACTACTCAAGTCCAATTAAAGTCACGTACGGAAGAAAAATTTCTTCACACTTTTACGTACCATCTGTCTAAGCATCTACTCAGCTTCTTTTAGTGGAGGAAGGCCATCTAAGATTCTAAGTAGAGGATTTTTTACCAAGGTTCCCTATTCACTTCTTACTTGCTTCTTTTAAAATCTTATATAAACACTAGGCAAATTCATTGTTCTACCTCTTTTCTTTTCAGTAAATATTAAAGCAGTGCAATCGCAGCTGGTTTCAAAGATACAGAGTACTCCTTTTTCACTGTTCTAGAAGATGAATTGGGGGCAATGGTAAAATCAAATTTTGAGACAATCTCCCTCTTCAAACTTTCTACTCTTTACTTTTTTTCTTGTCATATTTGCATGCATCCACGTATTGATGTTCCTTTTGACCTCTTTTCCACATCTCTTCAACTAAACTTGATCATGCATTACTTTAAGAAAAAGCTTTATTAAACACAAAGGCTCTGAAGCAAAAACATGTTTAGGTCCCATGAATCTATGATATTTCTAAATGTCACCATTTAAACGATTCAACAACTCGAATATTGTGGGGATCCCATGATGATTTTACCCAGCAAAGTTGTGTCTAGGTTCCCGTCCTATAGAACATGACATATCATCAACATGGCGGCATGGCCTCCGTTAACCTAATGCAAGGTATTTTACTGAGCACTTATCAGGGATTTGATGCGAATGATACTGACTACCTTAACGGATAATGCAAATTCGTGAAACAAAGTTGAAAAAGCAAAAGCTCTCTCTACTTTTCGAGGGTCCTCAAAATCAAATATAGGCTTCTGTCGCTATGACGCAAATCTTTTACCTAAGAAACAGAAAAAGGTGAGACTGAGAAGGAAAAGGAAGTGATGGGAAGAAAAATATTATAGAATAACAATAACAATTATCCAAATGGGTGCTTTACACGATGGATAACATGCCAAAGGACATTCTCAGATGTTGAAACTTTAAAGAACTTTCTTGCTATGGATACTTGAGAGTATGTAATTTCATTGCAGTTTGCAGACAAGTTGACTCCCCGATTTCTGCTTTCCAGAAGTCTAATTAACACGTTTGCATTATCCTAGAGCCTAACACACTTGACCACAGATGCAAAGTTAATTAAGGAAGTAAACTAATTTTGTTTACAGCAATTCAACAAGCCTTACTACTTTTAATCCCTCTTGCCATCTGCTTAAATTTATGATAAGTGCGTTAGGAGATGACCATAAAATTAGCTGATGTGACTTGTATATATCCTTGGAAGTTAAAGGCTCTCATCATGGTGGAGGATCAAAGGTCGAAATGGCCTCAAGCTCTTGGTCATCCATGCTTGGATTCATGAGTTGAGGGATTTTTTTCTGTATATATGAATAAGTTTGTCTAAAAAAGGCAGCTAACTAGTGCCGGCTGGGAATTGAAGAACTTTCTGCTGGTTATCATGGGCACATGGAAATTAAGTTAGCTACAGTAACTTTTTGAACATGCAACGTAGACTTCCCACTTTTGCATGTCATATATACGTCTATTAGAAGAAGATAAGTTATAATAATTAATAAACAAATAAAACTCCAATTATATATGCAAAAACGTGATAGTCATGTATGGTCAACCGCTTGTTTAATTTGGTAGGCTAGCTAGCCATAATTTAATTTCCTAACTATTATCAGCCACAAACAATGAGTATATGGGTCTTCCTCGAGCAGCTAACTTTTTTAACCTTTGCAATTTTATGTGTAGATATGTACTTATTCTGAATGTGCATGTTCTCTATCGTTAAACCATATAGCCATAGTGGTGCTTAATATTTGTTAATAATGGCTTTTTATGCTATTTTTTTTCTTTTTGACTTTTTTCCACATGCAACGTAGGCATTTTCACTTTAGCAAAACTTTTGCATGTGCTTTCGGACACGCCATTTTCCAAAGCTTTCTCTTTTTTTTTTAAAAAAAAAAAAAGAGAATTTTTTCCAAAGCTTTCATATTTTAATTTGTCGATACACCGTAGAGGATTTGTTTGTTTTGAAGCAAAGATTGCGATTGCCAAGGCTGCATTGGCTGTCAATAGGGCTTAATTTGTTTGATAAATGTGAAAACTGCATCAAAGAATTATTTTTCCATCAAATTTGATGGGGCGATAATAACTAACACACAATAAAATGAATTAGTCTGCTGCATGCAACTATAATTCTTTTTTACCCTTTGTTTTCTTCAACCAAACATTAAACTATGAAAAAAAAATTGTCAGAAGTGGGATTTGAACCCACGCTCTCTAACGAGAACCAGAACTTGAGTCTGGCGCCTTAGACCACTCGGCCATCCTGACATTTTGATTCGATAACCTTATTTTTAGCCGAAGTGTATTTGGCAACGCAGCGGCTTTGTAGGAGACATGGGAAAGCATCAAAATGAAGAATGGTGGTGCGGGTTTGCAGCGGAGAGCGAGTGATGACCGTAAGATCCCACAGCCAAGTGACTTCCACGTCAACACGTATACATTGACGTGGATCAGCTTTAGCATCAGCATCTCTTTTGTTGTAATTGCTAACCAACAAGCAAAGTCGGTTCCTGCTTTTCTCTTGCTACTTTTCCCTTTATGGCCTCAATCCCCAGGCCGCATGAATCCCTCGACTGGGGTTTCAGCCCCAATTAAACTTTCATCATGATCTGCTACATCTTTGCTTTTAGTGTTTCCAATTTAGAACTCAATAGGGTACGTAAAAGAATCACAATTTGTTTATTTTGTTTTACAAATGCTTTAAAAATTTAGGTAGTGTTTGTTTTCAAAAAATAAAGTTATTTTTTGTTTTTATATTTCAAAAAAATAAAAAATATAAGTAAAAATGTGTTTGATAATTGAAAATAACAAATTTTTAAAAAATAAAAATAAAAATAAATTAAAATATCAAAACAAAATAAAAATATGCTTTCAAGTGTATATTTATTTTAAAAGTTAATATTTACTAATTAATAAAGTGATATCATCTGATTTATTAACAGTTTTTAAAATTTATATATTAATAGTGTATCAAATATAAACTTTATTTTTAATTATGAAAATAAAAAATATAAATTAGTTTTTTCTTATCTTATTATAAATTATCATATTTAAATATTTTTTTAATATTATTAATTAATAAATATATATTATATTTATAATTAAATAACATTAATAATAATATCATTGAATTATTTATTTATTTTTTTAATTTTATATTTAAAAAAATAATTTTTATTTTCATTTATTAAATATATTTTTTAAAAATAAAATATAAAAAACAATTTTAAAAAATTAAAAATTAAAAATATTTTCTCAAATCAAACGCTACTTAAAATTTATATATATTAACACCGGCCTAGAACTCGAAGCACAAAGGGAATCAAGAAAAAAAAAAGTTGGCATCAATATTAGAAATTGTCTTAATTCACGTGTTAGCCTTTAATTGGCGAAGCAAGTGGACCCCGTGGATGAGCTTATAGTTGACGGCGATGGCAACGGGGACAGTTAACAATGTCAAACGGAGCTGGTCGCAGTATAAAATATAATATATCACAGCCTGCTGTTGAGTTAACACATGGCATAATTGAAAGACAAAGCAATTGTTCTCCCACGGACCACCGTCGTGCTAGGGAGTCGTCTCTAACTCTCTATCCATCCAACATGCAGTTTCGATAACCAGGCATAGCACGCGGCAATTAAAAAGGTTTTTTTTTTTTTTTTTTTTCTACTTTGGCATGCATGACTAACTGGGCTGATGATCATGAGAAAGTTCATCGATCGCCAGCTTTGCAAGATTCGGACTGTCAGTCACTTTGTTAATTGGTTAAAGATCTACCATATTATTCCAAGTGTGAATTAATTGAATTTCGTGATTCGGATCATCAAATAAGTTCAAATTTAGTACATGCTTTTCAACGAATCATGTCTGATTTACGAATCTGATTCCTTTGAAAATGTTTCCAAGAATGATAGCAACATCGATCATAAGTAAACCTTCAAAACTGAGACTAATTGGCCATGCATATTTCTTCAAACACGTTTGTTAGGTGGAAAAGTTGAAGCATATCAACTAAAAAAAATTTAATTTCGCCAATTCATTCTAAATCCTATCACGAGGAAGTCTCAATGGTTCCAAACTGATTGATCAATCATATTATAATAATTAATTAGCTCTGAAATCTTAATCAAGGACTGTCAATGAAAAAAAGATGTGCAATAATGTAACAGGGAGAGGCAATATTAAATGGAATTTTAGGCGTAAACGCTTAGCCTTCCAATCTCATCAATTTGACAAATCAAAGAAAAAAACTAGAGAGAAATATTTATTTCTTTGATTTTTTTTTAAAAATATTTGGTCCACACAATGCCCAAATTATTTAGTCTCTCATCAAGATAGATTCTTTTAATTTTCTTTAAAATGTCTAAAGACTTTTTATAATCCTACTATTAATTAGAATATAAAAATGATGTCATCGAGTCTTTTCTCGCAGTTGGAAACGTAACGTGTCACCTATTGCCATCGGAACAGCAGAGATTTTATCAGTTTAAGCACCGTTTGAGCAGCTGTTGATATGCTTCTTATGCCACCTTGTAGCCAAGTTACCCTTACCAGAGCCCACCATACGGGCACTGAAAAAAGAGTTGCGAGGATGAAAAGGTAAAGAAAAAGATGATTTTCACATTGCTGCTAGCCCATAGAATTTCAGCATGTTTCTAAAGCAACGGAGATCAATTCCTGAGAAAAAGCAGTAGCTAGCTAGCTAGCTAGTGATATGTATTAAACTTGATGACCTTAACCAATGATAAAGAAGACAATAAAGATTAAAGTTTTGCTTAACTTCCTTAAAATTATATAAGCGCCTGACCCAAAGTCAATCTTTTCTTTTCTTTTCTTTTTCTATTCTTTTTTCATTTAACAAAGAGAAAAAAAACAAAAACAAATGATTAATCTCTTTCATATATATCTACATTTATATAGGTTTGTCCCATAATTTTTTTTTTCTTTTGTAATTAAGTATATTAGAATTTAAAATTTAAATTCAAATACTTTATCAATAAATCAGATTATTAACAATAACACATTACTTGATTTTTTTTCATTTAAAAAACACTTAAAATTTAAATATATATGGCATAATAAGATGCAAAGAAAAAAAAATTGAAAAGGTGCAGGAGATTTTTCTTTGATTCTCTAGCTCAAACAAGGGTCGTTAATTTCTAGGCGGCAAATTCAGTCGCAAAAAATAAATTCGACACTTTCAACATTTCCTATTTGGTCAATAATATGCTTCACTTAGAATGGTTAAAAAAAAACTTAGTACTATTAGTTTTTGTTTTGAATATCAGAAATACCGAAATAGTTTGGTTATGGTTTTGTCTTTGGTTTTGGTTTACCGTTTCTTGAAACTTTTTGACCGCTGTAGAAAATTACCCCTTCTGTCCTTATACAACAGTAGATTTTATGCCAACTTCCACCCTATATATATAAATATATGGTAAGTGCAAACCAGCCGACAATTCTTTCCTATCATCAATCAAATTGCCTGCTTCCATTTCCATTACTGTCTCCTATCATAAACCTCAAACACGCTTCCAATTCATGATCTTCCAACCAACAGAATTAAACCAACCTTTTCTTCTATTTATCATCATCATCACACTGGCAATGCAGCCTTTTTCTTACTAGGAGAAAGGCATAATCTTCTTCTTCAGCATTCACCAACGTATTTTGATTCATTAACACTTGCTTAGTTATACCCCAAAATTTCATTCCACATGGATCTGGTTTTCTCCACCTGTTTATTCAGTCTGCTCTCCATCTTCCAAGGTAAGATTTCAAGAATTCTTCCAACGTTTTGAATGTTGATTTATACCATATATAGCGTTAACATTTACAAAGTCTGCATTTAAATATATAAACAGGGATTTCAGGGACTACATTTACACTTGTGAATAAATGTGACTATACAATTTGGCCTGGTATCCTTGGCAACACCCAGTTAGACAGCACCGGATTCGAGCTACCATCAGGGGAGTCCCGATCCTTCCAGGTAACGCCCAGTTGGTCAGGTAGATTATGGGGCAGAACCGGATGTGCATCAGACCAAAATACAGGTCAATTCACCTGTCTAATCGGTGACTGTGGCTCCAACCAAATGGAATGCAATGGCAAAAGTGCAATTCCCCCAGTTACCTTAGCTGAGTTCACGATCGGGTCAGGAACCCAGGATTACTACGACGTTAGTTTAGTTGACGGTTACAACTTGCCAATGATCGTGGAGCCAAGCGGTGGGTCAGGCACGTGCTTGTCAACAGGTTGTGTCAACGACTTGAACCGGCAGTGCCCGAATGAGTTACGGGTTGGGTCGGGTGATGCCTGTAAGAGTGCATGCGAAGCTTTTGGGACCCCGGAGTACTGCTGCAGCGGCGCCTACGATACACCGGAAATATGTAAGCCATCTGTTTATTCGGAGATGTTCAAAGCAGCTTGTCCAAAATCGTATAGCTACGCGTATGATGATGCTACGAGTACGTTTACATGTACCGGAGCTGATTATACGATTACATTCTGCCCTTCATCAACAAGGTAAGCACGAAGGATAGAAATATTCCACTATTTTGGTTTAATAAAAATAAATATTTAAAAGTTTAATTTGTTGTAATAATACGATAAAAGCTTAATTAATTTTTTAATTTTAATTCTTAATTTTTTTAATATTTAAGCCGGTCTGAAAATGTTCGAATTAAGCCTAAATTATCTTATCTTTTGTAAGGCATAAGCTAACAGGTCATGAGTCATGACCATTAGCTTGTGGCATACATTAAGGATCTGGTTGTCAATTAATTAGCAAATAATGATGAAAACGAGTCTTTTTTTTTTTTTCCTTTATAGGCATAAATCAAATTTTGAAGTCTTTTCTGATTGAGAGATTAGAATCCATAAAGAAAAAAAAAAGAGCTAAAATAAAACAACTTTTTTCCATTTTTATCAGAACAGAATCTCCTTCTATTGCAGTAGTTTTTAAAAAGCTCCATTCGGTTAAATTCCATATTCTCTAACATTTTTATTAACCATTGCTGTAATATTATTTTTCTACAGTCAAAAATCAGCAAGCAATACGACCCCAACAACAACAGGAATAACAGGGACGACAAGCACAACATATGGATCTATTACAGGGTCAGGAGAGGTCCCAACGAACGACAATAGTTCATGGTTACCAGAGTTTCTTACAGGAGAGTCTTCCAGGACTCTTTCTTCTTCTGCTTTCCACACCACATTGTTGGCTTTGGCCATTTCCTTTCTCTTCCTCTCCAGATTTTATGCATAATCTCAACACTCTTAAGCAGCTTATTAATTAACAGCCAAAATGGAAATTAATTTGGGATTCTTCTGCCTTATGGGGAGTACTGCTGTTGATGTCCAGATCGTAAAACCCAATTTTCCAGGCCATGTGTATAGAAAGAAAACAAAACTATATTATTATTATTTGTTCTTTATAATTTATATAGCTTTGGAAGAGTTGTACACCAAAAGCAACAAATTAGAAAAAGGAAGAGCTTTAGTCATTACTTTTAATTGATCAAGAAGGCATTTGAAGATAGTGTTAGTTTACTGTGAATCTGAGCAATCTGGTTGGTGTCTGTGGTGTGTAGCTGATAAAGGAAGCCCCGCTTTCCTGGAATTACAAGCCTGCTTGGTAGTTTAATGATTTATTTTAGCCGCTATGAATGAGTCTTGTAATTATGGTGTCTACGACAAGGGCCATTTTTCCATCATTTCCTTTCATCAAATTTCACTTTTTGTGTCTGAAATCTGTGTCAATTAGCAACTTAGCATACATAATTAATTGGTTAAACATGCATACTCCCCAGCTTTATGTTTTCAACGTTTCCCTTATAGTTCTGGAACTCTTCAATCAAGTAATGGATCCCAATATAAATAAGAATAACATTTTTGCCTATGGAAATAAGTGAATGGTTTTAATTTGAACTTAATTAGTTCATGCAATCATCATTAAAAAATGTTATTTAGTAGATTTGTATTCAAATTTCAATATTTACAATCCATTTTTTAATTTTTGTTCTATCATCTCTTTTGTGTTTAAAGAAAGAAAGAGAACAGGATTTAAATATGCAAGTATTGTGTAATATATAGTCTAGCTAAAGAAAACAATTTTAAAGACAATACTCTCATCATATTTTTGTCTGTGTCATCTAATAAGATTTTAATTTATCTTTCCCTCGTTTAATACAATTGCACAAATTTAATCAAACTTGTAATTTGCAAAAATTGATAAAGTTTTTAACAAAAAAAAAAATTAGTTCTTAATTTTATCTTAAAAGTATAGATGATAACAAAGAAAAAGGAATCCACTGCCTTTTTCTGTACTCCTAAAGATGTCGATCAAGATCAGCATTGATTTTTTATCACTTGGGATTGAGGTAAATTCTTAAGGCTTTAAAACACAGCTTGCTCCTCGGTATCTTTGTCCACGTTTCGGGACAGATACAAGGGAAATACCTCAACAACGTTCTCATTATTATGAAGGAGAGATCAAGTAATCATATGAAGTACCGGAAACTACATAATGAATCCTGAATATATAATTGTCATATATATGCCTAAGTTTGGAACTGAGCGTATAAATCTCAACCATGGTAGAAATTTTTTTAGTTCAAAGAAAATGTGTGATGGAGATGTTCATAAGTCCAGCTTTTTCTCCATGTGGAAGTAGATATGCCACTTGAATCTCTGTGGCTTTGAAGCTTGAGATAGAAGGGTACGTAAAGATTCCCAAATATGTTAAGACACTTGGTAAAGCCCGAAAAAGGTACCGTTAAGATTCCATCTTCAGTGGGATTTGAGCGGTGATAAATTAGCAAACTTGCGTAGGGGACCCTTCTGAGCTCTGACCTCCCCTAATATTTGAAAGGAACAAAGCGACTCTTCCTCTAGGGGCTCTTTCAAATTTCTAAAGAATGCCCATTACCATTTTCCTTTTGTTCAAAAGAGTCGAGTGGTCCGAAACCAAAGCCCCATTTTACTAAAAGGAAAGGAGCATGTCGCCCTTACATGACAGAGAATATGATTAAGCCGCAAAGAAGGAGTTACTGCTTATGTTGTCCAAGTTGGTCCAAGGCCAATTATGTTGAGGAAAGCATGTGCGGCTTTTGACAAAGATTCTTCGGTTTGGAGCTCTGAAAGTAGCAATTGCCAAATAATATTTCAGAGTTTTCAATAAGTGCGATCCTCAAGGGCATTGTCTCACAGCCTTTGTATTTAACAGGCTATTGTAGGAATGCTTTTAGGATTCACAAGTTGAGAGAGCCCCCACCAATTTTGGCCGTTCTCAAATAAAATGAAAGAAGATGAAAAATGGTTGTCTTCATCCACTGAACGGCATAAAAATTGAACGAATCGGAATCAGTCTTTTAATTACAGATAAAATCTAAAGCAATGGCAGTTAGCGGATGATTAAAATAAACGAACGACAAAATAAGGGTCCACTCAGGAGTCCAATCTCTAACGAATCATATCTGCTTCTTTTAAGCACTCTTTTGCTAGTGGTTCTATTGTTTATTCTTTGGACGGCTCTGATGGAAAGAAAGCCAAAGAGTAGATTTGCCTGTCAAAAATATTATGTAAAATGTGGAATCTTGTTCGTCAAAAGCTTCAGTGTGCTTTGATACACTAGCAAAGGGTATTATATTTCCTTCTAAACTCTATAAAGTTTAATTTCGATTATTAAACAAGCGTTTCCAGGTTCCTCCTTTGGATAATAAATTTCATAAATATCCAAAAAAAAATAATAATGATCCAGCAAAGTTAGTCTTAAACCAAGTCTAAACCCAGGAAAGAAGAAGACCAAGTTTGGTTTTTCTACCCAATTCCCCATTCGGCTTCATGGCCCTCATCAAATATCGGCTATTGCAAATGAGAATCGGGGCCAATGACCGCAGCCGGCTATTTTAAGAACACCGCATGGCCCCCTGCCTAAAGGCCCAGGCCGGGTGGTCTCAAGGCTTTCACCCCAGTTGACATAAAAGAAAAGTTAATGAGAAACAAAACAACCATCAATACGAGAAAATCTGAAAAGCATTGCCATGAATTACAAGAGAAAATGCACAAAGCTTGATTTCAGCACCTTAAGATTAATTAGATGCTAAAGACAAAATTCCTGATGACTATGGTTACATTAACTCTAACATCAAAGTTTCGTACTAAAAAAGCATGATGAAGCTTTTCGGGTTCTCTCGAGATAGCAGACTTGGTGGGAAAAAACATATCTCAAGGCTTCAGACAATCTACAACTCATCCTTGAGATCAGAAGGCTCTGTATCCGCATCATTTTTGGCAGATTCAGCTTCGCCCTTCGGAATGCCAGCATCTTTTGACTCGGACTCTGTCTCAGTTTCTTCAACATCATCATCATCCTCAATAGTTGCATCAGGACTGATATTTAGGCTAGATTTCACTGAGCTGTAGATGCGTGAGGCAAAATCCTTTGGGTCAGGTAGATTGAAGCCACTCTCCATTAGTGCTGTCTGGTAAATAAGCTGAGCCGTTTGCTTGACACCCTCATCCTGAAGATCCAGCAATCGATTTCGTCAAAAACGAAACTAGCAAAATGAATTACCAATTCCTACATGTTAGTTAATGAGCAAATGCAGGACAAGACGTCATCCCAGTGTCAGATTCAGAACGAGTACGCATCACTTTATAGCACATACCATGAAGTCATGAACACTTACTGTCAAATGGTAAATTGCTCCTACATACAAACTACAAATTCATGCTTAGATCAATATAATGCATGCAATAAGTTGTAGAAAGGAAAATTATTAATACCTATGGAACAAAGTGTCATCAAACATGTTTCTGTCTACATATACACATACCTCTGCGTCCTTGACAACTCTCTCACGAAGCTCCTTGATGATTGGGTGCCTTGGGTTAATCTCAAGGACCCTCTTGCCACGCATGTACGCTTGCTTGCTAGCATCTGATAAGGTTTGAGATTGCATTATTCTTTCCATATTAGCGCTCCATCCAAACTTCGATGTAACAACCACACAAGGAGTGTTGTCCAAACGGTTGCTTATTTTCACTTCATCAACATTCTCACTGGCAAGTGCATTCTTCCACCATTTGGTTAGTTCCTTAAATGATTCCTTGAGTTCTTTGTTCTTTGAGTCTTTCCCAAATTTCAGGCCCTCCTTGGAAACGTTTTGGAACTGCTTTCCATCATAATCCATCAGGTATTGCATCAGGTATTCATCAACAGGATCTGTGAAGAAAATAACCTGGAAATAACAAAGGCCATTAGAAGCAAAAGAAAATAAGACAAACACAGATCATAAGGAATAAAATAAGTAAAAGGAAAGAAGTGAAAAGGTGTTTTCGAATCAAACAAGTAAATATCTGAAGTTAACGGCTAATGCCTTAGCAGTACCTCATAATTTTTCTTCTTAAGCCTCTCCAAGAATGGAGATTTTTCCAATTGTTCCTTGCTGGTTCCTGTAATGTAGAATATATCTTTCTGTCCTGATTTCATTCTTGAGATGTACTGATCTAGTGAAGTCAATTTACCATCTGATTTGGTGCTGCATGGCAATTCATACACAATTAGTCATTACTGGCAGAAAAAGGAAAGTCATGTCCAAAGAAATTAAAGATTGCCTCAAAAACTAATATATGGAGGGGAATGTAACTAATATAAAGTCAAATACCTCTCAAATCGAAGGAGTTTTGCCAAGCGATTTCTGTTAGTTGCATCCTCAATGATACCAAGTTTAATGGATTTTCCAAATTCATTCCAGAACTTAGTATATTGACCCTTTTTCTCATCATCATCACCAGATTTTTCAACATCTGCGTCCCCATCAATATTCAGTATCAATCATTAACCCAGAAATAACTTCAAATAGAAGACTTTCATTTTGAATGGCCATTAGGCCACAGTCTAGGGTGAAGTATTTGTAAATTAAATTCAAAGTAATTACTATAAAGAAGCATTATAACATGCCTTTCTCATCTTTGCCACTGGACTCATCAGGATCCTCCTCAGCAATTTTACGAATCATATCGAGGGCTTTCCTGATGAGTTTCTTCTTGATTGTTTTCAAACTACTGTGGGCTTGTAGCATCTCTCGTGACACATTGAGTGGTAGAGTATCAGAATCAACAAGACCCTGCTCAATAGGTTACCCATTCAAAAACCAATCAGATCACAAGAAAAAATGACTCTAAAACCTCGTTAGTGCATATTCAAATCAACTTAAATAACTTGGCATATCTTCAATTACCTTCAAAAAGCTAAGATACTTTGGCAAAAGCTCATCAAATTCATCAGAGATGAAAACTCGTCTAACATACAACTTCAAGTTGGCTTTATTGGAGTTATAGTAACTCTCATACAGATCATGAGGAGCCTTGGGAGGCACAAACAAAACAGCCTTGAACTCAACATCACCTTCGGCAGTGAAGTGACTCCAGGCCAAGGGCTTCTCATCACCAAAGTCCTGCAGAATAGCACAAATATACAACAATCTAGGTTAGAAACTTCTCCACGGTGTTTTCAGCATTCTGGGGCTAGGAAATTTATGGCAAATTACCTTTGCTAGAGACTGATAGAATTTTGTGTATTCTTCGTCTGTCACATCCTTTGGACTACGCAACCATATAGCCTTAACATCATTCAGAAGCTCCCATTCATTAGTAGTTTCCTTCACCTTCTTTGTCTTTGGTTTCTTTTCAGTTTCTTCATCCTCACTTTTTCCAGTATCTTCATCTTCTCCTTCCTCAGAAGAGCTGCTATCAGCTGTTTGAAGCAATAAAAAGAAGGAAGCCAAAAACTATAATCAGAATATGCATACTCCTACAGCATTAAGTAAAAATGTCGTCAGCAAGCCTTCAATAAACATGAACAGGAAGCTTTCAGTGATACATACTGGTTTCCTCCTCATCGCTTGACTCATCTTCATCTGCAGGTACCTCAACATCAACCTCTTTGGTTGCCCAGATATAGATGGGGAAGTTGATAAATTCAGAATATTTCTTCACCAACTCCTGCAGATGAGAATCACAGCAAATATTTTCAGCATATTCTCAAAAGCCCAAGCATAAATAAATATATCAAACTATAAGTTCATGAAGATAACAATACAAAGGACAGCAACATGATGAACCAAAAAAATCTCAAATAAAATCGGCATACCTACTAAAGGTAATGTAAACAAACAAGACTTAAGCTATACTAAGTTACTAACCTTCAATTTGCTCTCCTCCAAGTACTCCTGAGCTTCATCTCTAAGATGCAATCTAATCTCAGTTCCACGTCCCAGTGGTTCATTCCAAGTATCCTCAGAAATTGCAAATGCCCCATCAGCCTTCGATTCCCATACATACCTGAAAAGCAAAACATATGTATTAAATAATAATTCAACAATCAATAAACACTTATATAAAAACTACAATAAGGTCACAAGACTCACTGTTTGTCATCATTGTGTTTACTAATTACTTCAACATAGTCAGCTACGAGATATACAGAGTAGAACCCAACTCCAAACTGCCCAATCAGGTTAAGGTCTCCGCTGGACTGCATTTTCTCAACAAATGCTGCATACAAAAATAATAATAATAATAATAATAATAATAAGAAGAAGAAGAAGAAGTTCAATTTGCATACTTAATACTTAATCAAACTTAATTCTACCTTAACAATAGCACTTGCAGAAAATAAATCTTAAGATTATTTACCAGAAGTTCCAGATTTTGCAATTGTTCCCAAGTTCTTGATCAAATCTTCTTTAGTCATTCCTATACCTCTGTCACGAAGCGAAAGAATTTTCTTCTCTTTGTCCAACTTAATCTACAATATCAACGAATTTTATGGCTGAGAAAGGACAGTTTTACATGCAACAATATTGACTCAGATATTCTACATTCACATGCTCGTTTTATAACATTTCTAGTTATTCGGCAAACAGAGTTTTCGATAATTATATTATTTCCATAAAGTAAAGTTCTAATGTGCAGCACTAACCTGGATCTCCAGCTTGGAAGTGTCGCCTTCACCCAAAACTTCTTTATCCGTAAGTGAAAGGAACCTAATCTTGTCCAAAGCCTAAAATTCAAAAAAAAAAAAGTTTCTACTCAAAAATTGAGTTCAAAACAATAACTGAAAACAATTCACCCAAAAGAAAGAAAACTTACATCAGAAGCATTAGAGATCAACTCCCTGAGGAAAATATCCTTGTTGCTATAAAGAGAATTAATAATAATATCCATGAGCCGAGACACCTCGGCTTGGAACTCAAACTTCTCCGCATTATTGCGAAGCGATCTCGAAGAGATCGATTCCGATTCCCTAAAAAGCAAAAAAAAGGAAAAACATTTTCGAATTCAAAATATAACAAATAAAGCTAAAGAGTAAGAAAAGTATATTCCAAAACTAAATTATACCAACCTTTTAACTACATCAGAATCAGTTTGTAAGCCGTTAGGCACAGCGCCGATCTTTTCCTCAACTTTTGGAGGATCTACGGCTCCTTCCTCGGCATTTACTTGTACTTTTCTTCCTGAAACAACCGTAGATCCGGATTCAGCAATTCAAAAGCTAATAAAATCAATAAAAGAATTTGAAAATCGAAAAGAAAAACGGCGTAAGCTTACCTTGATCTGAGAGGAGACTAAGAAGACAGAGAAGAATCAAAGCGGAAGGGATCGCCCACTTCCTCATTGTTTGCTTTAAGGCTTTCTTTCTAGTATCTTCGTGTAAGTGCAAAGGATCGGTTAAGATTTTGGTTATCCCTTGGAGTGTTAATTCGGTTTGCGAGGTTTTAAACACAGCGGAGGTTTTAGCTCTTGCGTAGATTTTCTCTCTACTTGAAATGAACTGTTAGGATTGTTTCGATTGGTTATTGGTGCCAGCGTGGATGATTAACGGTTAATGGTTCGTTCATCGAAACGTGGCGGAATTTTATTGGTTTCACCTTGTTTCTTCGACGTGGATAAGCCGAGTGTTTTGGCCGGCCCCACCGAGACGACTTCAACGAGTGAGTCTACTTGACCGATTGATCGTCAATGGTGGATGATCAAGCGGTTTTGGTTGTGGGAAACGTGGCGGATTATGATTGGGTTTTTATTCTTTGTTTGACGTGGATGAACTGCAAGATTTCTAGATAGTTCTATGGGCAAGTTTGGTACCGGGAATATCTATACTCTAACTACGGACTATACTTTGTAAAAAGTATTCGAATTTGGGATAATTCGTTCCTCGTATAACTTCTGCACGATAATGAATAAATTGAGCCGGAATTTTACCAGTCAAACGCATGTTATATCCTAAACACTCTGCTACCTAATCCTGACAAAGAAAATAACACCATTTTATTATGACTGAAGGCGTGATCGTTACTGTAATTTTTACGTAAATACACCTGATTATTGTGCGAGGGTAAGTAAATTGGCCTGAGTGGGGCATGATTCATGTTCTCGACCACGTGATTTTGGCACTATAAAAAAGAATTTAGGAAAATGGAAGTTTCTATGTGACGAAGCTGCAACTACATGTCAAAATCTTCTTTGCAATTGCTCTTCATGTCATCTAATGACTCGAATTGAAAGGGGCAGTTTTTCATATATTTCCTAGCAGTTTCTTGAAAAACTAGTGCTACAATTGATTCAAGATACCTACTTTCAGTTGTCTCTGCCTAACAAAAGGAATGAAGATTATTATTTTATTAGAAATGAGTCTGCTCTATGTTGCAAATTTAATATTCCTAGCAATTAAAACAAATATTTTAAATTATTTAAATTAATTCATAATTTTATATTTATTTTTTATTATTTTGATACAAATTTTAATAAAATTAAATTAAAATAAAATTGTATATTATTTTTTTGTAAATTTTAACTAATTACAAAAAAGTAAAAGGTATAAAAAAATAAATAGATTGACAGAAAATCATCGAATATGAATATTTTTTATTTTTATATATTAATTCATTTTATTATAAAATTTATTTAATAAAAAAAATAATAATAGAGATAAAGTTGTGTTTATATCTAAAATAATAATAATTCTTTGTTGTTTGACCAGCCGATAGTCATATATTAAATCAACAAGTCTTTAAGTAAGGTATTAATCTTATTTAATTATATATTTCCTTCAAAAAATGGATTAATGTCTACAACTTAAATAGTTAGCAATCTGATAATTATATAATCATAAAAACAGCACATAATCACACATGACACTTGGAATGGAATATGTTTGAATGACAGAACTAGGTGTTTTGTAAAAATAAATAAATAAATAAATAAATAAATTTAATTAAATTGATTTATATAATTATTTTTAAGAGATAATATTTTAAAAATAATTTTTATTTTATTTTTAAATTGTGAGTTTTTTGAATAAATTTTTTTTGAAACAATGGAGATTTATTCTTGTTGTTTTATTAATTAAGCATATAAGTATATTAAACAAAATAAACTATCAAAGAGACAATGACAATAATAATAATAATAATAATAATAATAATAGGATCTGGTTCCAATGGGCCACTGGTCGATGGATAGGTTTTGCCGTTGGAGTTCGAAAATCCAAATTTTATGGGCCCCAACCTAACCAGGCAAGCAACCCATGCTCACCCAACCCAAACTATTAGAACGGTGCGTTTTGGATAAAGTTAGGGTTTGCGGGTTTAGGCTTTGAGCAAAAATAAAGACGCTATCTATGCAAAACACCCCCCAAGAAATTCCACTTCCGAGCCGGGAAAACACGAACTCGCTTGCTCCACATTCAAACAGCATGGCTCCAAGTTTCACGTTCGAAGCACCCAGCGACGAAGAACCCCAACTCTCAGAATCCAAGGACGAAGACAACGAAGAAGAAGAAGAAGCAGAAGACAAACCTTCTAAACCGAAACGCAAATCTCAATCACCATGGGACTTTTCTTCTTACTCCGAATCCGTCGCAGAAGAACACGCTCGTCGTGGAACCACCTCCGTCGATTTCAAAATCTCCAAAATTCTCCAACAAAGCTCCGTTCCAGCTCAGCAGGAAGAGACCTCCGATACCGAACCCGACAAACAAGTAAGATTTTAATTTTAAGTTTTAAAATTCATTTTCTTCTGAATTAATAATCTATTTTTTTTCTATTTATCAGGTTGATTATAGATCGGAAGATGAAGATGAAGAAAAGAGTAATGCAGGTGAGAGTAAATCGTTCTTTGCGCCAGCCGAAGGAGCGTCGTTTCATGCGAATTCTTTCATGGAGCTTAATCTTTCGCGTCCTTTGCTTCGAGCTTGTGAAACATTGGGTTACATTAAGCCTACTCCTATTCAGGTCACCATCTCACTTCATTTTTATAGTTTTCGTTTCATTAATTAAGTTTTCTTGAATCAACTTTTTTGGGTTATTTTTTTTATAGGCTGCTTGTATACCCTTAGCCTTGACCGGGCGCGATATATGTGGTAGCGCAGTTACTGGTTCTGGGAAGGTATATTTCTTTTGATTTTGTGATTGAATATTTTATTTTTATTCAAGTGCTTTAATTTTTGGCCTTTATTCAGACGGCTGCATATGCCTTACCTACACTAGAAAGGCTGTTATACCGTCCTAAAAGGGTTTCGGCCATACGGGTACTTATCCTTACTCCAGCTAGAGAGTTAGCGGTTCAGTAAGTGCTCATAACACTTTGAACATTTTTGGGTTCTTCCACACTTTGAACATTTATTCAGGATTTTGATTTTGCTTTGTTTGGGCTTTATGAAAGGGAATTTAGACTTTTTTAT
Source organism: Durio zibethinus (assembly GCF_047325235.1). Classification (NCBI taxonomy): domain Eukaryota; kingdom Viridiplantae; phylum Streptophyta; class Magnoliopsida; order Malvales; family Malvaceae; genus Durio; species Durio zibethinus. The sequence goes on from NC_143162.1 coordinate 37,651,590, forward strand.
AATCCAATATGTTATATAAGCTAGTAATATAGTTTGTATATTTTCTCACTTGGGTAGTTTATTTGGAAGTTTTTGTTAGGCTTTACTGTTAAATTTTCTACGCTTCAAGTTCTATTGAAAACTATTAGTATCTTTAATTTGTGTTTGTGGGGATTCATTGACGTTTAAATCTTACTTTGCGTACATGTTGCAGGGTTCACAGTATGATAGAGAAACTTGCTCAGTTTACTGATATTAGATGTTGTCTGGTTGTTGGTGGGCTTTCATTAAAGGTTTGACCTATTGATTTCCATCCTTAGTTGGCTTAATTTGCTATCACTTTTGATACAGGGTAAAAGATATATCTCTGAACCTTTAGCATTCCTTTTAAAGTGCTTTTTTGTCTTTAACTCAGTTGAAACTGCATCCGTTTATTTCATTGCAACAAACCTTAATTAACCTTTTTAGTTTTCTTGAACCTTTGCCTGGTTTTTGAGAGTAGTATTATTGAAAGATTTGGAATGATAAATAAAAGGATTCTTTTTCATATGTATACAAGGCCTTTCTTATACAGCCTGTTCGCTTGGAATTTGATATTACAAATTAGTCTAATTATATGTAATTCTATGCTTATATTGTCCTATATTCTTTCTGTCATCTTTATACTAGGCACAAGAGTCAGCTTTGAGATTAATGCCTGACATTGTTGTGGCTACTCCTGGGCGCATGATAGATCATTTGCGCAATTCCATGTCTGTGGATTTGGATGATCTGGCAGTTTTGATCCTTGATGAGGCAGATCGTCTTCTGGAGCTTGGATTCAGTGCTGAAATACATGAGTTGGTAACTACTTCCCTTCATATCTATTTCTATATATGAGTTGTAATTATAAGTGATTCTCTAAATTCCTTAGTGGTTTACCACTGACTTCCAAAATTGATGGTCTTTGTCTAATTCCTATGACGTAGTAGGATGCAGAGGCAAAGCTGGTATCCACCTTTGAAGAAGTTATAGTTTATTCCACCAGGAATAGTTAAATGAAAAATATATCTTTGTCAATAGGGGAAATGTTTTCCACAGTCAGATCTAAGACAGATCTTAACAAGTTGATAAGCATAAACTTGTTCCTTTTCCATTTAACAGCAATAATTTCACTTACTAATCTACCTTCTTATGTTTATCTCCTTTGAATTGAAATTTGATTCCTTGATTTTTTATGTGATCTATTGCAACTTATTTACAGGTTCGTCTTTGTCCTAAAAGGAGACAGACTATGCTGTTTTCCGCTACAATGACAGAAGAAGTTGATGAGCTTGTCAAGCTTTCTTTAACCAGACCCTTACGTCTATCAGCTGATCCATCAGCTAAACGTCCGTCAACACTGACTGAGGAGTAAATTCTTTTATAATTTCTCAGTCTTCTTTGCTTGCCAATTTCCACTGTTGTGTATTTTGACTATGTTATCATTAATATTTTTCATGCAGGGTTGTAAGAATACGTCGAATGCGTGAAGTAAATCAAGAAGCAGTTCTTCTGTCATTGTGTTCAAAGACCTTCACATCCAAAGTGATCATCTTCAGGTTATTATTAGACTTATGTAGATGGTCATACTAATTTGGCTATATATATTAATTACGATACTCAGAGGTTTGGATAGTGCCATATTTCATTAATTTGCTTTTCCTCTTTTATGAAAGCACACTTGTTCTGAGGAAGAGTTTATGATCAATAAAGAAAATATCATTTCTTTCTCTGTTATTGCAGTTTAGTTTATGCCCAGGTTTTTTACCATTCAGTTTTATTATAACCCCTACATAACTGGGCACACCTTTTTTTTTTTTTTTTAATTTCTCCCCTGGCTGGTGATCCTGCCCTTTTTTTTCCCCCTGGCTGGTGATCCTGTCCATGAAAGCTGCCAAACTTGTTTTTTTGAACTTTGTCAATTATATGAGCAGCAATGATATTCCATCTCATTTGACAGTGGAACCAAGCAGGCTGCACATAGGTTGAAGATTTTATTTCAGTTGGCTGGCCTTAAAGGAGCTGAGCTTCATGGAGATCTTACACAAGTCCAGCGCCTTGATGTGAGTAGATTCTATAGGTGTTCTTTGTCCCTACTCCCTGGCGGAGGGGGGTTGCTGCTTAACTAAATTCTCTCTTAAATTTCTTTCCTCTATTAGGTATTGGAGTTTTGAAATCATTGAAAAATTCTTTTTGTTGCTTATTGGGCCTTTTCTTTCCCCACATTTTAGTTCCCTACTTCTCACGGATGGTTGCTTTTGTAGGCTTTGGAACGTTTTAGGAAGCAGGAAGTTGATTTTTTAATTGCCACGGATGTGGCTGCTCGTGTAAGTAGCTACTTTAAAACCCATCCTTATGTCCTCAAAATTTTGTAAACTTCGATGTGCCTTTGCTAGATAGATCTTGGCCATTGTAAAGAGCCAACTCTACATAATATCTATTAGATGATTGATGTATCTGTCCTCCATATTTAGATGCATATATCTTCATATGTCCAATATTTTCAGAACTGTCAGCTGTATTCTTTTTTGACACTTTCTTCTGAATGTTTGTAATTCATAGGGACTTGATATAATTGGTGTTCAGACAGTTATTAATTATGCTTGTCCTCGAGATATTACAAGGTAGATTCCATACTCTTAAAAGCATAATGACCAGTGTGCATCTTCTTTCTGTAATCAATGAATTGTTTGGAATTTCCTGTCTTTGATATGCACTTAGCTCAATTTGCAATTGGATGGCTCCAATGTTTATTCTTTATGCAGCTATGTTCACCGAGTGGGTCGAACTGCAAGAGCTGGTAGGGAAGGATATGCTGTTACATTTGTGACTGACAATGACCGATCTCTATTAAAAGCTATTGTGAGTCATGGTCTTTTTGGTCTCTAATCAGCATGTTTTTTCTTTTGTTGGCTGCCTTCTTTTGTCATCCTAGGCATTTGGTATTAGTTTCTGCTTCATGAAATTTTTGGTATGAGAAGTGATTATACATTTTACTACAGGTTTTTATGGTGGTAAAGAATCATGACAACCTGAATAAAATGATAACTTATGAAACTTCAAATTGAGAAAATGCTTTAAGGTCAAAATATTTTGTTCTCACTCCAATACTTTATTAAAAATTAATTGCATCAACAATCTAAAACATTTTCCCCTATTGGACTAACTAATAAGTTGCTGAACATTTCCTATCAGTACTTCGAAATTTCTCTTGCTCATAACTTTATACTGGGGGTTTTAAATCTGATGATAGGCAAAGAGGGTGGGTTCAAAGTTGAGGAGTAGGATTGTAGCAGAGCAGTCTATTGCTAACTGGTCTCAGAAAATTGAGGAGATGGAAGACAAAGTGGCTGAAGTTATTGAAGAGGAAAGGTTGGGTTTTGTTTCATTTTCAAAGTTATTTCTATTGTTTTCTGTACCGTTATTATAGATTCTGATTTCTGCAGGGCGGAGCGAGCCCTAAGAAAAGCTGAAATGGAAGCAACAAAGGTACTTTATCTCTCATTCATGCTATTTATTCTTAGATGTCTGAGAAAATATAGCTCTACATTTTTTCCTAATTCCACATTGTTATGTCAGTTTATTTATTTTTTTCAATGGCTGGCTGGTAGTAATTATTTTCAGAGCCTAGTGAATTGTTTTGTCATTTTGGGACTTCATGGTTTAGTATATATAATCTTTCTTGCTTCTGTGATGCAAGGCTGAAAATATGATTGCACATAAGGACGAAATTTATGCACGACCAAAAAGAACCTGGTTTATGACAGAAAAGGAGAAAAAGCTTGTAGCAAACGCAGCAAAGGTAAACAATACTTGCATCTGAGTTTTGTGTTTCATGTATTGCTGTCACTGGTCCATGACATAATTTTTATTTAACAAATTTCGTGGTTAGCTACTGTGATGTGACAAGTTTAGTAATAACATGGCATTATCTCATTTGACAGGCATCTATAGAAAACGAAAAAGGTTCTACAAATGCTGTTATCAGTGCCCAACAAGCTGAGGACCTTAAGATAAAGGAAAAGAGGAAGCGAGAGCGTGAGGTCATACATCTTTCTCATTTCACATCTTGCTTGTATGACTCTTGCATCGTGCACATTGCTAATGTCTATTGAACAGAAAAATTTACCTCGGAAGAAACGTCGGAAACTGGAAGCAGCCAGAGAAATGTTGGAGGATCAAAGTGAAATTAATGACTCAGAAGTATGCATCTCTTGCTCTTTTGGAAATCTAATCCTCTTAGGCTGTGTAAAGCTTATACCTCTAAATATGCACTTCATCTAGGTTTCTTTCTTTCTTTTCTTTACTTTATGGTAGCATGTGATACTCATACATGAGAATTGCAGGGTAGGGGGAAAAATAAGAAAGAAAAGGAAGGGATATCTTTGGTTGACATGGCTTACCGGCGAGCAAAAGCTGTAAAAGCTGTGAAGAAGGCATTAGATTCTGGCAAAATTGTGAAGAAATCCAACAAAAAGTCAAAGCATGGTAACCAAAAAACTCAATCAAGGACAGAAGAGATGTGGGAGCTATTCCAAAATGACATGAGTGAGAGCAGGCGCAAGAGAACTAGTGGTGCAGGAAGGAAAAAGACCAAGAGTTCATTTAAGAGCAAATCACGGTATCAAACATGATATATTTCTCTAATAATTTTTTCTGACTGGTTTTTTTCAAAGATTTATATTAACTGTGTTCTTGGTTCAAATCAAGTGCGGGAACTTTATTGTTGTATTAAACCATTAGATTAGTCATTTATTGAATCTGGTTTTGGCATCGTTTACATATATGCATTCTGCAAAAGTAGCATACATTTTTTAGCACAAATTCTAACGCACTGCATTATGGCAAACTTGATTTTACAAACGGCATTAGCATCAGCATCTTAGTTTCCTTTCACTCTTTGCACTAGCAAGTTTTCTAAGTAGATTATGAACCTTCTATTTCTGAACACCTGTAAGGAAAATGTTTGCTTGATATAATCATTGGTCCTTTCTCAATATTATTGTAAATCTTTGCCTTGCATTTAGTAGTTTTGTTGCAGTTTTACTTGTTTATTGTGGTGTTAATTCTACATTACAAAATGCTAGCATATTGTTTCTCAGTAATGTTTTATTTCTTTTCCAGTTACAAGCGCAGGTAGCTCAAGTACGTATTGGATAACCCAAATTTGCAGCTATTTATGTTGGTGGGAGTTGCCGATGGGTTATATGGTCGAGTCCGGAGACACTTCCTTTTGGGAGGGAGAGATACCTACTGCAAGAGGTGATCGCAGTAGGAAGGGAGAATGAGGGTGTGTGTTGTATACTGCCATTATATAAGTAGTCATTAGTGTTCAAATATTGCAAGCTATTCATTTTTTATTTCGAAAATGCATTTGTTAACCAAATGCCCGAATACATCTCCAATGGAAGCCAATTTTGTTCAAATTGTTATTGAAGTCGTCAGCCTTCACTTGATAAGTTTCCTTGGAGATGCATGTTTTGCAATTTGCGATAGCCCAAGATTTGTTAGTCTGAAATTAGTTGTGCTACTACATTAAGGAAAAGGGAAAAAGACAAGGCCACGACATTGTAAGAGCAAGCCCTGGTTAAAGCAATATAATCAAACATCTCGTAACTTAGAATGAAAAATGCAAGGTAAGTGGACAATCAAAGAAGAAATGTAAACATAAAGCAAATATTTTGATACTGTTGTTAACCAACGAACAAAGAAGAAAAGCAAAAATAAAGCAAAAATATTCTGAAAATGTTGCCAATGACCATTGGCATACTTAGGTTATGTAGATTTAGTTCATTATTCTGTATTCTTTTCTTTTGCCTCTTGTCCTGCGGTTTCTATTAAACCTTGGTTATTTGTTACTTTGTTTCTTGTTTTTGCAGTATTCATTTTTCACTGCATCAGGATAAATAAATGCAATTAGATACAGAGAAAAGAACAATTACCAAACTGAAAGGTGACAATGTGAAGGAATACACCAATATCTAGCTGTCGATAACTGAAAGTCAGTCATGTTTAACCAAAATTGTTCTTACCAAAAAGCAAAGAAAAATGGCAGAGGAGCTCCGTTTTTTTAACTTTTGTTGACATATATGGAAATTAAGTTACAACTACATGTACCAAGCCTTCTATGGTTGCGATGGCCTTCTATGGAACACAGAAAAGAAAAACAAGAAAATAAGCCAAAACTAAAACAATTGAAACCTAATTTTCCCCCCTTCGGCAATCAATCTCATGAATCATATTACATTCGTAATTTCCCTGTTTTATTCAGTTCAACTCCCCTCCCACGAAAGCCAATGGGCTCTTGATTTTCCAGGTATCATTGGCAATGCAAGCATCAATTAGCTTGAACTTATGAACTGATCCCAAAAAGAGGAAGGAGCAACATAAATATGAACTCACTACCTCCGTGGAAATTGCTGCTGTCTGTAGTTAAATGGGTATGGCTCCCATCCACCGTCTGCTTCCTTCCTCTTCCCTCCAATCCCAGAACTAGAGGAGGGTTGTGAGTTTGCCCTCAATTGCTCTTCTACTGACCTGCCTGGACCAGGCAAGAAAAGCTGCCTTAAACCCATGGAATCTCTATTTCCTCCCTCAATTGCTAATCCAGAATTCAGATCGAAATTAGGCCGTGAGGGGCCTGAACCATTTAAACTAACAGGTGCATTGCTCATGCTCATAATGAACTGTGGTTGAGAGTAAGGTGGAGGAACAGCTGATGTCGAGCCCAAAATTTGAGGCACAACAGGTGCTCTTGAATCGACCATATAGGGTATTGAGCCACTAGCCCCATAAATGGTAGAAGAAAAGGACATCGCCGGCGCCATAGTTAGTCCATTATAGCTAAAAGCAGGAGAATGTGTATACGACAAAGTGGGACCCAACCCCATAAACCCTCCAGTTCTTGTGATGCTTCTTCCATCGGTTGCAGGCTCAAGACCCTTGCCATTTGCTAAGGATGCAACCTGAGAAGCAAAATCCTTCCTATTGACTTCCACTCTAGTACCCATTATAGAAATAAAAGGATCATTTGGTTTAGGCCCTCCATATGCATTTACATTTCGGGAATATCTACCATGATAAGGCCCTTGTTCTGAAGCATCATTATGACTATAAGGTCTGTCGTTCAAATCAATGTTCCTCAGAGAAGGCTGCACTGATGATGATGATGAAGCGGGTGATGGGCTACGATGCCCATTCTTGTTGTAAAAGAGTCGTCCTTCTACTCTTGAATCTAATGCTGGAGTATCACCATCATCACTGATACGATTTAAATCCAGCTCAAGTTTCTCGGATTTTCTAGGACTCACTTCAATTGAAGATTCTGCAGAATGGAGGCCAGATGAGGCTGTAACCTGTTTCACTGACATTAGTTCAGCAACTTTTTCATCACCAGCCTCGGCAACATTAAGATCGAAATCAAGGCAACCAAGCCTTTGTTTTGAGCTACCGCTTGTTCCTGCAATGAATAGAGTCTTATCACCATCAGAGTTTCGGCAAGGCAATGCTGGACGAAAAGCACTTGTGGCAGCAGATCCTTTCCATCCAAGAGCCCCCTCAAACTGCAGAGGAGCTGCAGGTAAGCCAGGAGCTGCTGCCGCCCTTGAAGCAGAAACCACTGAAATGGGGGTGGAGATCACTGCACGTTCCATATCATCAGAACAGACTTCTTGGTTCAGATCAAAATTACATAGGCTTTTCTCGGTGTTATTTTTAGGTTCTTGAGCCACAGTCACCTGAGAGGACTCCATGTCATGCAATCTATTTTCTGGTTCATTGTCAGCATTATGTGAATTAATTATGTGCTGGTCCCCCTCTGTGTATGCTCCAGCAGACTGATTGGGTCCAACTGAGACCTCCTTAGGTAAGATTTCAGTAGGTAGGTCTTGCTTTTCATTCATTGATCCTTCGGTACTGGGTTGCCGAATTCCACCTTCAGAAATCTTCTCTGAAGAGCTAAAGGAAGGCTCTCTGTCATCTACCACTTCTCGCTCCACTTCTTGAGCAACTTTTCGGGCAACTTCTAGAGCATCAACTATGCCATACTCAAGCTCAATATCAGACATTCTCGTATCAATCACATCAGGACTATGGGTAAACCTGGAACCACCCCTCAAATCCTCAATTCCACAATTCTCCTTATCTTTTTCCGCTGTTCCAGTGTCCCCCATCCCAGAAAAGGCAGTCTTCAGATCCCCAGGCTTTCTATAGATGAATCCATTGTCAGAGGAACTCCGTGACAAGCCTGAATGAGACTCAGTGTCTTGACCTGCAATCTTGAATAGCTGTGAACCATTGCCCGAATGATTCATAGCCCCCATATCACCCATTGCCTTCTTTGGCTCAGATATAGGTGTCCTATCATCACTCTTGTTGGCTTCAGACTCATTTTGCGAATTAGGTTCTTCTGTAGCCTCCTGAGCACTTCCAACACCAGCACCAGAAGAAACCAGTACATGTTCCATAGTACATGAGTTAAAAACTGTTGCATCCAACTGCTTTTCATCACTTGATAGCCCATTCAACTTCTGAGCATCTGAAACTTCAACATTTTCTTGCTTTGGATCTGGTAAACTGCAGGCCTCAAGGGAGGCAGTTTCTTCCACTGTTGTTTCTGGGAGCTCTTCCTTCATGGAAGAGTTTTCTTGTACAGGATTTGACACAAAAGAGGGGGCCATATGATTTGGAGATCTGTTTTCCATTTGTGAATGATCTGAATTTATGTGGGACTCGAGCTTATCATTAGCAGTTTCAATGTGTAAATCTTTAGCACTTTCTGGTTGAACAGCATCTATGATTGGAGGAAGTTTTTCATTTTTTGCTGCATCTGCTCCATCATTTTCTTCATGGGCACTTCCTTTTGAAACAGGACCATCTTTGGCAAAACATTCTGGCTCACTACCTTCTCCAGTAACAGTTGCACCGTCCGAAGTCCAATAGTCATGTCCACCACTATCAACAACATCATGAACATCATCTGTAACTTTAACTCGTTTCCAGTTATCAAAGAGTAACCTAGCTCTGTCCTGAACTCGAGAGCTATTGTGGCCAAGAAGATTCTTGACCGTAATCCAGATCTCTGAAGAAATAGACCTCTCATTATTTCTATGCAACTTTTCAAGTGCTCGTAGGAGTGCAGAAATTGATTCTTCCACAAAACTGTCACTTGAGTCATTACCCAATTCTTGAGCATCTTTGAGCCATCTGTCAAGAAACCAGAGTCCATCTAGTTGAATAAAAAGATCGAGACAATCTTTATTCTCGGTGGCAGCAATTGTGCTTGCTACAGCAGTCCACTGCCTGGTTGCATCACCGACATTCTTCACAACAGAATCTTTCTCCTTCTTCATTACTGTTAGTAGTTCCTCAACTCGTGAAGGGGCTGTAAGCCCATCTTTCATCTCAGTCAGGGTAAAAAAATCCTCAAGCGTCATGGTGCATCAGATGCAAAACCACCAAAAACAGAAGACTTTGTAACATACTGACAATTTCTGTTCCATCTAGAACAAGAGTGAAGCTTCAAGATGATATCTGAATAGAAACCTGTAAAATGGCATGACATAAATGGTTAATTCTGCAGCTCCAGATTTCTAATATTAAGATCTTTATCAATTATGACACCAAATATGTGCTCAAACATTACATTTTTTTAACAAATTAGTGGTATTGAAAATCACTACAGGATCCAGCATCAAACTGAGTAGCATAGCCACGTATAAGGCGGATTTGAAGAAGGAAACAACACTACATTTCTTGAAAAGAATATTTTAGTTACAGAATAATCCATGCATTCTTCCATACAAGCACAAAAAAATTAATTAAAACGGCAGCATGAAGCTCATCAAACCAAAAAAAAAGCAGCATAACATTAAAGGCAGTTGTCCTCTGTAGATATTCATTAATCAGCAGCCTCAGTTGTTTGATTCTGTATTTTGAATACAAATCCTAACTATAGATGGAAAAACTTATCGATTGATTTGAGTATCACATATAAAACATGCAATTATCTAATATTACAGCCATCTACATTTAAATGAGCAATCTACAAGAGGTAATAAAAGCTCCTAAAAGATAACAAAACAGTAGAAAATATACTCTGTTTTTGTTTGCATTTCATTACAATGAGGACAAGTTTTTGCAATGTAAATTTTAAAGCATGCCATATAGGTAGCAAATAGGCATGATATGGACACCACTTGCCATGCCATGTTTGGAGTTTATAGGAGGTTGTGGACCGATGGGTCAAAGAGAGGGTATTTTGTTATACTAGTGAAAAAATCTAGAGAATGCTAAAACTTGAGAATTTCAACTAGAAGGAATGCAGATTTTATGGGATGGGAAAGGCTACCTTCTATGATGTAACTGAAAGCAAATTGTATATTCAAACGTACAACAAAGAACCATCAATGATTAAACTCTCCTCCCCTAAAGGAAAAGAGGGTGAATAGAGTGATCTACAGAGGATATAACTGCAATTTTACAGAGTTCAATAAATTCTCAGCATCTCTAGAAAAATGCTCTCCCAAAGAGAACCATAAATTCCTTTACTTCAAAAAATTGATTATCATTATCTAAATGAAAGGACAGAAAATAAGCTAGAAAAACTGAAATATACATTCCAAGCAAGTTGATCATGCAAAACAGATTCAACAAACAAAAATGATGGCACTCCTCAACACCTGAAATAAAATAACTTACTAAAATCCCAAGCTTTTAAAAGTATCAGAATTACCAGAAAATTCTTTGATTTACAAATATATTGAATTTCAGTCCTAAAATAGAATTAAGCCAAAAACAAAATAACAGACAAAAAAAACCTACTCATAAGTTAGAGGCCAAATAAACCCAAAACCTGAAAAACAATGAAATAGTTACTCTAATTTCTTCTATATCAGGAAAAGAAAGAGCAATCACCATAAAGTGAAGATCTAACCCTAAAAATCAAAACCCAGAAGAAATAGCACGACAAAACCCTAGTTTTATTGCTCGATATCTTGAGGATTGCTCTGAATTTAAAAGATATCGGATTTAATAATCTTAATTAATGCAGAGATATAGCTGATTTTTAATAACGCTAATCCTCAATATGCAAATAAAAAAGATAATAACCCAAAAAGAATTTTAAAAAATGCAAGAAATCGGAATAATTACAAGGGTGACACGTAGTTTACCTTCATAATAAAAAAAAAGCTTCAAAAAAAGGGGGAAGTTGAAACCCTAGCTCTGAAGCTCAGCTCCAATAGAGAAACGACACCACACTTGTTTCTCTCTCTAAAAAATTCTCTCTTCTGTTTTATACCCTTTGGCTTTGAGCTTTCCCTCTCCTTGGAGATAGTGTTTTTCTTTCTCAGGGGTTAAATTTTTTTTTTTTTGTCTTTCCGTCCCTTCACAAAACCCTCGCTTTGTCCTCTGTGACGCCTTTTTCGAACCAGGTTAAGATGGAGAGAGAGAGAGAGAGAGAGAGAGAGAGAGAGAGAGAGAGCGACGTTTCTTCCTCGTAATTTTTTCTGTTTTAAATGTCTTTCTGGGTTTTTTTTTTTGTTTTAATTTTGATTTTACTTTGTCGAATTCCCGGTCGGTTTTTATTTTTAGTTTCGCAGTTTGGGTGATGGCATGTGCAGTGCGTGCCAGATGGTGCGAAAGTCGGGTCGGGTCGATTGGTCAAAACGGATATGCATTTTTTTAATATTAATTTAAAAAAAAAGATAAGAGTTGCACCCGAAAAAACAGCTAATTAGGCTATCGCTTTAAAAAATGTGGGGGGCTTTGATGATGCGTATAGGGGTGAGAGCGGGGAAGAGGGTCGCTTTGGTCTAAGCCCCACCTTGAAAAAGAGCTTATCGTTTGTTATGTTTGCTGCTTGTCACACTCAAAACTGAGGTCCCCAAATTTTTTCTGAGTCACGTGACGTTTACACGTGTGATTATTTTGCTCAACTGGGGAGGGAATTCCATCCTTTCGCGTCGAAGGTAGATTCGATGTGGAGTAGAAAGCAGAAACTGGATTGCACCGAAACCCAAAGTTTTCTTGAAGCCCACTAAATCGAAAGTCCATCTTTCAGGGTCCAATCTCTCTTCATCACTGAATTTATTTTTTCGTTTTTTCAATTTTTGTCCAAAAATATTGCTGATAATGAATAACGCACTAAATGGATAGATTTTTCTTACGATATTGAGGCGTGGTTGCGTTCAATTACATCCAATATTAAGGAAAAAAGTTGCCAAAACCAATATTCTTCTTTCCTTTTTTAACACTATTTTCTTTAAGATATTGGTGCATAGTGGGTCAATACTCGATACAGTGAAGCCGGAAAATGGTAAAGTGAAAAAGGCATAATATTGGGGTTGACAAGATTGCTTAAAAAGGTGGGGTGATGAAAGAGGGAAAAAGATAAGAGAAAAAAGATTTGAGGTAATCAGTGTAGAACTGTGGATGGAGACGTTAGGTGCGATCATACATCACACTCATATGTTAGTTTTAAGTCTTGACCATTATAGGGTGCTTAGAATCTAAAAACAAAAGTTCTCATCAAAACTTCTAAAAGGAAACTAGAATGATGACAGCTTGACAAAATAGTATTAGCTAAATTAAATATATAATGGAAAAGGAACATCAGCAGCCTCGTGGTTCATGGAGACATGAACCACCTTGGTTTCAACAGTAGACCAACATGGGAGGCGTAATTTTCAGGAACCTATTAATCATCAGATTTGAAATTTCCAATCTCATTCATAGTGAAAACTTACAAAAAAAAAAGTGGGGGGGGGGGGGGGGGGAAGAGGTTGGTCAATTGGGTCAACTGGTTCGAAAAATTGAGGCCATTGTAAATGGCCCAAAACTCAGTCCAAGTGAGTCCACAAACCTATTAATCAGAGCAAAGCTCCTCTTGCTTTCCCTTTGGACTTTGGAGCCGCCCTTTGAAAGTACGCCTAACTAGATTTACAGCTCTACCAAATAGCATATTGAGTGAGGTAAACTTCTTGAAGAGCCACCATTATTTTGGAATGAAAATCTAAACTATATTTTTTGGGTATCTATCCCAGACCATTGAATTTTGTGGGTGCAGACCATTAAGCAATAATAACTAATGCCCAAATTATATATAGTTATAGAGGACAAACAAAAAAGAAAAGCAAGCTTTACATAAAACAATGAAAGGTGCTATACTAAAGAATGAAGATTGCTCTTAAGGAAGCGTAGTAGAGAGATGCTGCCCTGAGTTCTTTGCCTTTCAGGAGCATCCAAGTTCTTTACACCTCCATTCCCCTGCAAAAAGATTTTGAGGAGACATGCTTCTATGTTAGAATGAATAGCATGAGTTTGATCAAAGTTCAAGCCCAAGTGGCTGTAATTTTGAATAATGAAGCAACAGTAAAGTTTTATGCATCATAATTCTTGTGAAGTGAAAGATACTTTGGTGTCAAACACTTCAGATCACGATGAAAACCTAAATCAGGAGCACATGAGAAGTAATGGAAGGAGATAGAAAATTTTCAACTAACCCTTGGTTTGTCTAACTCATCAGCATCAAAAGTGCTGATTTCTCTCACTAGAATGGATGATGCAGGTAAAAGTCTCCTGTTTGTGCAATATATAGCGAGGGTCATAGGGGAATTCGAAAAACATTCATGAGCAAATAATGATGTATGGTAAAAGCAAGGCATGTACTAGCGCCAGTGAGAAGCCATGCAATTAGCATGATCTGAAGTACACCCAACTTACCTTTTTGGTTTTTCTTTCTTTAAAGAATTGCAGGAGGTATCAGGTCTTATTTCACTCTCAGGAACATCAACAGCATCTTGCTGTTGAGAATGTTCAACATCCTTAGTTGATACCACCGGATCCAATGAGTCCTAAAAGAGGGCAGGAAATATTCTAAATATATATGTATATAATGACCATATGCAGAACATGGAGCAGACACTAACCTCATCGTTTTCACCAAGCTGTTGACCTGGCAGCTTGGATGTACCGCTGTCATTGCCCAAATTGCTGACTGCAAAACCTGAAAGACTTAAATTTATCAGCCATATAGAATCATGGTGAAAAAGTAGACCGAAGGGCAAGGAAATAAAACATCAACTGCAATTCATCACATGTACGATAGGGCCTTATCTAGTTTTCATTTTGCATCCAAGGGAGAAATGGTAACAAGGCTCTCTAAGATGTGAAATGTTTCGCAATTGTTGTCCATAACATAAAAGTTGAGTTTCTAAACCAAACCTGGTACATCTGAATTAGGATCAAGATGCTCAGTAACTGCATAATTTGACTCACTTGAATTATCTTGAATATTTCCAGCCCCAGCAAAGCTTTCAAGTATCTAATTTAGACATATTATGATATTTATGTCAAAGCCATTAAGAATTTGCATGGCATGTATATAATCTGACAATCCTGACCAAAGAACTTCTGGTAACCATACCTGACAACTCTGACAGTTATCATTTGAAAAACAAATGCTTGGAGAACTAGCAACCTCTTCAGAACCTCTTACCTGACCATCGAGGAAATCAAATCCTTCCTATCAAAGATAAGAGAAATGAAAGGGAAAATTTTCTTTCCATCAAAGGCAATTTCTTCCAAAAAGAGATTCCAGAAAAAATGTTTGAGTGTCAGCCTACCATGGCCTCAGGCTCTTGCTTATCATCAAAGCATTCAAGCCCGCTCAAGTTTGAAGAAGTATTGTGACTTATTACCTTTATTTGCAACCAAAAATTGGTTAGACATGATAAAGCACAAAAGCATAGTTAGAACTTTTTCCTGCAGATATGTAATGACAAGATATGAAAAGAGCCACTCTGATTATACACCTTAATCCCCATGTGACAAGGTATTATCATTTTAACAAGAAGCAAGAACCAGACTATCTGCAACATTCATTTGTAAAAGAGAAAGTTGACCTTAACTAAGACAACTTTTGCAATGGAAGGATTGTAAATACAATAACATCAAAGTTGGATTATCTAAAGAAATGGCTAGTGATCCATATACCTGAGAACATATGTCCTGTTGCTGTCTTGGAAAATGTTTACCTTTTTCTAGTGAGCACTTGCAGTCGGGAGAATAAACTTTCACATTAGTCTGAATATTGAAAAAGGCTTGTACAAGTAAATTAACTCCTTGGAGCAAAATCGAGTAGATATTGTAAGTAAATAATCTAATCAAACTCTTTTCGTAGATTACAAGCAGAAGTAGACTCAGAAGTAACCAGAATGATATTAAATGAACAAACAATTAGTTAAGTACAAAAGAAAGTACTTGATCCTCTCCTGGAGTTGAGTCTAATATTCTGGGACTGCTACTGCATTCAGATTTGATGTGATAGGAAGAATCGAAATCCAATTTTGTCTAAACATTAGATAAAAATTCAAATAGAGTTATTCTCTTTGAGCATTATTATGCAGCTACTATAAGTTATTGCAATTACAAAAACAGTTCTATAAAATATAGTGAAGCAATTTGGATAAGTACCTACTTATATACATACCTCATCAATGCCACAAGATGTCTGTCCTCCCAAATGCAGCATGGACTCAAAATTCTCAGCTACTTTTACGACAATTGATGCCACTGAATTGCTCTTGGAGCAAGTACAGCAGGATCTCAAATTCTTCAGCTCTTTCTGCATCTCACTAGATCTTTTCTTCTCATTTCTAAGATTTTCTCTTAGAATCTGATTTTCACTCTCTGCCACCTGGTTATGATAAGGGTCTATAATTAAGTTATCATTGAAATCATATTAAAACCCACAATAAGCTTCATAAAATTTAGCGGAAGGTTAACTCATCAAGCCACACATAACTATCACCTTCAGTTTTTCATTATGTTGCTTCAAAACACTCCATAAAGCTTTGGCAAAACTTTGCGTGATCTGATGAGTTCTCTCCCTCTTCATCAAGTCATCAGAATTCATGTTTTGAGGTCTACTATTTTTTAAGTCTGCACTGCAGTGTGTCAGGTTCCCTGTAATGTAATAAGAAAGCATGTTAAAATTCTAAAAGGAGGCTCGAGAAAGTAGATAAAGAAGCAAAACAATGGAAATAAAAGAATAAACTGGTAGAACCATAGAAATTAATTGGACATATTAACAACCTTCATTAGGAAGCTGGTTTTCATCTCCAACAATCTTTCCTTCAATCTGAAAACAAACTTAAATATGAAAAATGATAAAGGCATGCTAATAACAGTTTACTTTCAGTTTAAAGAACAGCAAGTTGATTTTTGATCCAAAATCATGATATGATGCAACGAACACTTTCATCCAAAATCACACTTTCATGACATAATGCAATGAACAACCTATTATGTGAAGTAAGCATGGACAACCTCAAACCACTCACATCTACAAACTTATTGAATAGTTAATAGAAAACGCTTTAGAATGTTCAAGAAAAAAAAGTGCCTCACAACAGGATATGATTTACAGCTTTTGCAAAAATACACACAACTGACATTCTCAAACTAAAGTTAGGAATATACTATGTAAATACTTAATCATAGAACACATTGGACCTTAAGAAGTTGAAAATTCACCCTGATGGTCTGCTGGATCACAAGTCAGAAGAAAGGGAGGAGGAAGAAAGACTAATACAAGCAGAAAGGAAGAAACAGCACTTTTAAAGGGGAAAGAAAATACCATTGAGGCATCAGGGTTGCCAAGTTTCATTCTTTTGGGCTGCTCAGTTCTAGAAAGTGTTTGGAATTGTCTCTTGTTGCAAAGCAAATTGGGTTGTGCCTCAATGGTGGTGAACCTAAAAGAAATAGATTTAAATACTGCATCTTATAAGGTCTACAGGTTAAATTTCGAATGAAATTGAGGGAAGGAGGGAAATAATTACTTGATTTTCATATATGGTGAAGCTTGTCTTAGCAAGTACGATGTGTCCAGATAGTCTTCTTCTCCGGATTTTACGGTTAAAATCTGGTAACAGAATAAAAATTCCAACAACAGTTAAATAGCTGGTGAAAATAGAATAAGATAAAACGAAATTGAAAACTGTTTCTTAACTAAGATCTAAGACTACAAATGAAGCAAAGAAGCAAATGAAGTACTAGAAGAAGAATTAGCAACAATTAACATGAAGACCTCATACCAATGTCATCCTCTTCTTGCCTTCCAAATAATCTCGCAGGTACCTTGTCAGCTACATGACAATAAAGTAAAACTAAGTACTAACTATCACCATTAAACAGGGACAAAAAAGAAAAAAGAAAAAAGATTGGGAGTGAAAAAGGAAAAGACAACTATATCAAATACTTTTAGCATATGAATTCATCAAAGAAAGCAGTACCAAAGAATTTTGGAAGTGCTTCTGCAATGCCTTCTTTGGATTCTTTTGGTGCTCCAACAAGGACTGAAAACAGTGGTAAAGAAAAGGAAAATTAAAAAAAAAAAAAAGTCACAGAAATGCTGAGAGAAATGACTTAAAAGTTTGCTAAGGATAAGTGAATGAACAACATAAACTACGCTAAACATCAAGCAGATATGTGATTGAGAAAATTACTGATCAAGAAGAAACTTGAGAATGCCTTGAAGATCCAGGAAACAAGTTGAAGCCACTTACTCTGAGGCATAAACCAAAAACCATCGATGTGTTATTGATAAAATTGCTTTCAGCCAATCTTACTCCCTGCGATAAGACATTTATTTCAAAAAGCTTACACAAAATTTTCATTAATGGCCAAGCTCACATCAACCAGGATACATGAGGCATTGACCTTTCGTATTACTAATTTGACTCCCTAAAATAGTTAAATATCAAATATCAATCCCAACTGGTCATGATATAATTTTTACTTCTGAACTGTGTACAAATGCGTAGATCACACCTGAAAGAACTGTTCTAAACCAAAATTAGTGCAAAACTTTCCCAATGTTCCCATGGTTATCATTTAGTTAAGTTAAAACTTTCCCTGAAACATTCTAAGGTCATTGGCCAACATAATTTTAGAAGCTTACCCTAGGTTTAAATAGCATTACAACATACAGATACAACTGTTATATAAACAAGCAACTTGTCCAGCAATCACACAGTTGGCACTTGGCAGTGTGTGCTCATGTTACTATATTACACACAGGCCACAGCTCATTTTTTAAAGAAATTTCTACCTGGAAAGGTAGTTAATTAACAACCACATCTTAAAGCAGAATATAAGTAATACCTGATTCCCTGTTCGTTTTTCTCTTTCAGCTCCAGCAAGGTCAACAATAGATAAAATAGCAGAATTTGATTGCTCATCAGTTTCTGCATCAGACCTGTTAGTTCCTCTTCGAATGTTGATGATGCATTGTGACCGGCTGCAATTATGCCAACCAATAATCAAATTAGTAAAAGTTGCACTCCCATCTATTCAAATTACATAATGTTGAATACTCATATAGTAAAAATGACAGTGTAATTAGTCATTAACCTTGACTGGCTGTTGGAATTTGTCATAGCCGTTGAACGTTTCAGCAGAGCACGAGCTATTAACAGCTCTGCCTCCGCAACATCATTAACAATAACCTGTTTGCAAGAGTGAAGGGAACACAATATCAAATATTTTCCCACCATAATATGTAGAAAAAAAAGGGAAAAGAACAACCAACCTCCTGAAGCCCTTTAATTGCTGATTGTTGCATAGACAAATCCGGTCCATCTGAAGTCAAATCAGATATCCTCTCGGATTTACCTCGCTCGGTACATATTTCAAAAATCGATAAGTAAAATCGCCACTCTTGATCAGGCTTGAAAATCCTTTGGAGGGCTAAAGGAACCATGCCAGGCTCCCTCGGACTACCAAAAACTGTATGAGTCTTGCCGGAGCCGGTTGGCCCCAATGCCGCCAACATACCGCTTTTACCCCTGAGGAAATCTTCAACCAAAGGGTTCACCATCTTCTCGTACACTTCAGTCTAAACAAAAAGTTTCCGAAATCATATGCATCACCAAAATAAAAAGAATGTTTAAAAAGGAAAAACATATACCTGAGTTGACTCAGTTGAAAACACGTGAGAGAACCCTTCGTAGACCTCCGATTTGATCCGTTTGGTTTCTTGTAGAGGCAAAGGAGGTGATAAAGTAACCGAGTGAAAATCATCGCTAACCATAATACAACTCTCGTTACTTTTCTTCTTTGAAATTTTCTTCTCTTTTACGCTATTCTTTTTCGATGAGACCTGAGGCCATACGTTTTTCGGCCTGGACCTTGGATTTTGATCTCCTACAATTTTTGTCGAACTTTTAAGAGGCACGAGAGGACGAATTCTCAAATAGACTTTGAGGTTTTCGGAGATCATGTCTTGCGACCGTGACGGGGAGGCGGCGGCTACGGTGGGCGGAGGGTTTGGGGGTATTTCTTCGGAAAGAATGTCGTGGATTGGAAAAGAAGAAATTTGAGGTAATTTAGAGGATGAAGTGGAATGGGAGGGAAGTCGAGAGGAAACGGTTAACGGCGTAGCCCTAGCCTTCCTATAAGGGTTTCGCCGGATGGTCAACGTGGATGGACTCTTCGTCTCCATTGCTTCGGTCTCTCTCATGCTCTCCCGCTGTCCGTCTCAAAACAGAAAAGGCGGAATCGTGGTTTTGAATTTGGGGTTTAAACAGACATAAGTATAATAATTGGATTTTTTGGGCCGTTTGGATTCTGATTGGGTTTAGAGCGGAATGTTTTAACTCTATATCTAAGAAAGAGGCTATGTTTCACCTTTTTTTTTTTTTACTTTTTCATGGAGCCCATCTTCGATAAAAAAAAATTACTATTAAATTATATAGCAAGGTAAAACCAATGAAATATAGAATAAAACTTAGTTTTAGTAATTAAAATAAATATAATACAATCAAAGAAATTGAAATTGAAGTTGAATTTGAAATCAAACATAAATCTCATTTAACTTAATTTTTCAACAAGCTTAAAGTTATTTATATATATTTAAAAAAACACGTAGAGAAAAATATTTTAAATAATATAATTTGGTTCAAATTTATTAAATATTATCATTTAAAAATAACAGTATAAATTCATTGGATTAATCTTGAGTTTATAATGGATTTTATACACGTGTATGAAATGCTTAAAGCCAATAAAATTTCGAAGTTTAAATAAGAGTTTTAAAACGAATATACATCTCTGTCAATTGCTTCCACGTTGTATCTTTAATACACCGATATATCATACAAAAATAGGAAAAACATAAATTTACATTGAGAAAAAGAAAATTTTACTAACAAGACTTAATGGAAAATTAGTGTGACATTTTTTTAATATCCCAAACATTGCTTAGAAACTTATTTCAGTTTTCTACGTTTTATTTTAATTGCAAAGACCATGAGCTGATAAAGCATCAAAAGGTAAGGAAGGTTGGCCTTGGGACAGTCTATGGAGGATTGGTGAGCATGCGAACAACTTCTCTTATGCTAGGCCTAGCAGAGCTCTCATCTTCAACGCACATTATGGCTACCTTGAACATATGGATGACACCTGTCATTGGGTACTCACTTAGCCTGGGGTCCAAATTTGCCAACACTGAAGCAGGATCAGACGGCTGAGGGACTTCTGATGTGGTTGTCCTAACCCACCTCACAATGTCCACCCCATCTCCAAATTCCCCTACAGGTTTCCTCCCTGCTATCAGCTCCAGCAGCACGACACCAAAACTGTACACATCGCTTTTCTCGTCAACCTTCAGTGTGTAAGCGTACTCTGTTCTTTACATCACAGCAACCATAGAGAATTTAATTAAGAAATCAGAGTCTTCATGGCCAAAAGTTTTGATTATGCAGCTTTTACGACACGAATGACCAAACATTGACAAAAAAAACCATTTCCTCAATATGTCAATAACTCGATATGCATGCCTGATCATGCCTCCAGAAGGTCCTGAACTATTATACAAGCGGATGATTGCTAACGGGCAAAACTATACAAGGCATGCTTATAATCTAAGAAGGGCTGCTAGTTAGCCCATATTTCATGCCCCAAGTCCCTAATGCTGCCCATTAGGTTGGCCCAAAATCTTTTGTTATATATATATATATACTACAGATGCTATATTTTCTTGTACTCCTTTTTATCCTTGATTAATCGAGAATGAGGTATCGGATTCCAATTTCCAAATCTCCAAATTTCAACCAAGAAATCGGATAACATAATGCACATCTGATGTTAATTCAAACTTCAAAGTCACGTAGTTACCGCAACTGAATGTGTAGTTATGGAAGAATATGAAATTTATCATCATGACATTGACAGGCAAACAAGATAAGGAAATGGGTCACGAACCTGGCGCAATGTAGCCGTAGGAACCAGCAATGGAGGATATACACTCGGATGAACCAGCATTCTGCAAGAACTTAGCCAGTCCAAAATCAGCAATATGAGCTTCATAACTTCACATCCCTATGCATAATCAGAGGCGAGCAATCATGGTGAAGATAACACAGTCCCTTGGCAGCCTCCACGGCAATGCTATACCTCCTCTCCCATTGCAAATCTGCACCGTTTGACCCATGCAACATTTCCCCTAAGCTCCCGTTAGGCATATACTCATACAGCAACAGATTCGTGTCCTTATTAGACATGTAACCCAACAGTCTCACAATGTTCCGGTGCCTAATTCGACCCAGAGTTTTAATCTCTGCCGATAACCTATCGCTTCTTCCAGTTCCACGACGCACCAATCTTTTAATTGCCACATCAAGGCCATTCGGCATGGAACCGCGCTAGACAATCCCAGCTCCACCTCTCGCTATGATATTCTCTTCATTCAAGCACTCCAGCACGTCCTCAGCTTTGAAATCTAGCCTTTGGAAAACAGTGAGCTTCCAGGCTTGTGATTTTTGAAGCATCTTCTTTCTCATTCTGTAAACCGTGACAATTATCAATAACAATTCTGTGATTGACGTGATGGTTATGATTATGAGCTTTAAAGCAGGGAAAGATGCCGAGTGGCCATGACCTGAACCTTTAGCTTGGTTTATCAAAGCTAGACAGGTAACGTTGCGAGGTGGACAGAGGTTGGGGTTTCCAGTAAAGGAGCTGTCATTGAAAACAAGAAATTGGCCACCAGTGGGGATTCTGCCAACAAAATTATTATAGGAGAGATCAAGAGTTGTGAGACTCGTCATGTACTGTATTTCAGCAGGGATTTCACCAGTGAGCTGGTTTCTTGAAAATTTGAGAATGTTTAATTCTTTCAGTCCGTCAATTCCTTTTGGAATTTCACCAGTGAGCCTGTTCTGATTGAAATCAATTGAAGTGAAGTACAACGAGAGATCGAAGGAGGGATTTCGCCACTAATATTGTTGTCACTGATGTTTATCTTTGAAACTAACTTGATGTTGAAGATTGTTAGGAAAATGAGGTCTAGTCTCATGTAAGTGATTTTGGACCAAGTAAAGGCCATGAGCTTTGATCTTTTATTTTACACAGAGCCCTAGCTACTTAATAAAAAAATAGGTGGGGTTGTTTTAGGTGTGTATCGAAAATCAAGCAGAGAAAGATGAAAAGTCAGGAAAAGCAGAGAGAGAAAAAAGAGAAGGGAGAGTTGGTTGAACGGAAGTCAATCCGTGGTCCGTTGAGTTGGAACCTTGTCAGGAGGTTTATGATTCAGAGTTCTACATTCTGAACGGTGAAGATTGGGTTTGAAGCTCTCTAGGAAAAAATCTAGGGTGTATTTGTTGAGTCACTTATTTGGTGAGATTTCTTCAATTGTTTCTCTAGTTGTTGATTAGCTCTAGTTTTAGCTAGAGAAGAACTTTGTATAACTATTATTTGATAGTGAAGATTTTTCTGGTGGCCCGTGGTTTTTTTCCTCTACACTGGAGGGTTTTCCACGTAAATCTTGGTGTGTTTTATTTTTCTTGCGTATTTGATTATTGATTATTGCTTCAGGCGCAACAAGTGGTATCAGAGCGAGGGTTATTTTGAGACATCGATACAGAAGCAACCCAGGATAGAAGTAAATTCTGTTTGAGATCATGGAGGGTGATACAGGTTCCATGATAAAATTGACAGCATCGAATTATTCAATTTTGAAGCCTATGATGGAGGATCATCTATACTGCAAAGATTTGTATGAGTCAGTATTGAGAGATTCGGCTAAACCAGTGGATATGAAAGATGAAAGCTGGAAGAAGCTAGGTAGAAAAACGCTGGCTACAATAAAAAAATGGGTTGATATCAACGTGTTTCATCATGTAGCGCAGAAATCAGATGCTCACATTGTTTGAACAAAATTGGCAGCATTATATGAGAGAAAAATAAGTATGAATAAAGTTATGCTTGTTAAAAAGATTGCAACTTTACAGTACAGGGATGGACGATCTGTTACAGAGCACTTGAGTGATTTTCAAGATATATTTAATCAAATGACTACTATGGAGCTTAAGATGGATGATGAAATAAAGGTATTATTTTTTTTGGGTTCATTACCAGACAGCTGGAATACTCTAGTTGTGACTGTTCTTAATTCAGCTCCTGATTATAAGGTGATATTGGAGATGGTAAAGGACAGTATGCTTAATGAAGAAGCGAGGCGAAAAGATGTAGACCCTGAGAATCAAGCTCTAGTCACAGAGAATAGGGGTAGAAACATCGACAGAGGTCATGACTCAAAAAGCCATGGTAAGTCTAAACATAGATCTAAATCTAGAGGTAAAGTGAAGTGTTTTCATTGTGGTAAGACGGGTCATATAAAACGAAACTGTAGAATCTTAAAACAAGAGCGAAAATATGAGAAAGATAAGAGTTCAGATGATGGTAATGTTGCAGCAGTGAATTCAGATAGTGATTCAGTTACTTTGATTTGTACACATGGTGATTGTAATCATGTTAGTGATCCTGACATTGAGTGGATAGTTGACACAAGAGCGGCATATCATTGTGTTCCTAAGAGAGAGTTGTTTACAACTTACAAAGCAAGAGACTTTGGTTGTACCAAGATGGGAAACAAGAATGTGTCGCAGATTGTTGGGATTGGTGATATTGTTGTACAAACTAGTATAGACTGCATGTTGACTTTGAGGGATGTCAGACACATTCCAGATATGAGAATGAACTTACTTGCTATTAATGTCCTTGATAAGGAGGGATATGAAAGCCAACAAAAGAATGGATAGTGAAAGCTTCTCAAAGGATCTATGGTAGTTGCAAGGGAAAAACTATGCTGCACAATGTATAAGACATGGATGTAATTGAACGGTAACCAGGTAAATACCATTAAAAATGATGCTTCAGCAAACTTGTGGCACAGGAGGCTGGCACACATGAGTGAAAAGGGGTTACAGGTTTTGGTAAGGCACTCTCTCATTCCCTTGACCAAATGTATGTCTCTCGATTCATGTGATTATTGTTTGTTTGGAAAGCATCATAGAGTTTTTTTTTGTAAAAGTTTTCAGAGAAAAGAAAATAGATTGGAATTAATTTATTCTGACGTATATGGTCCCATTGAGGTTGAGTCATTAGGTGGTAGCAGATATTTTGTTACTTTTATTGATGATACTTCACGTAAGACTCGGGTATATATGTTAAAATACAAAAGTCAGGTACTGCAGTATTTTTAAAAATTTTATGTCATGATTGAAAGGATGACAGGGTTACCCTTGAAGTGTATTCGAACTAATAATGATGGGGAATACACATCTAAAGGCTTTGAAGAGTATTGCTCAAAGCATGGGATCAGGCATGAGAGGACAGAACCTAGAACACCGCAGCATAATGGTATAGCTGAAAGAATGAATCGCACCATTGTGAAAAAAGTCAGATGTATGTTGAGGATGGTAAAATTACCAAAGCCATTTTGGGGTGAAGCAGTCAACACAGCTTATTTTTTACTTAACAGGTCACCATCAGTTCCTTTGGGCTTTGACATTCCAGAAAGAGTGTGGACAAGAAAAGATACTTTATACTCTTACTTAAAAGTTTTTGGGTGTAAAGCATTCATGCATGTGCCAAAAGAGCAGAGGTCAAAGCTTGACAGTAAAGCTACACAATGTGTGTTTGTAGGATATGGTGATGAAAAATTTGGTTACAGGGTATGGGATCCAGTAAAGAGAAAGACAGTTAGAAGCAGAGATGTGATCTTTCATGAAAAAGAAACCATAGCAGACCTTGAGAAAAATGAGAAGACTACACGAGTTACTGTTGAGTGTGATGTTTCAACACCGACAGAGATTTCATAAAAAAGAGCTACAAATGGTGAAAATGAGCCAAAAATAGAACTTGGGGATATGAATGAGTCAGCCACAGTTGGTGATGAGTCAGATGCTATTAGTTTTGAACAGGGGGAGCAATCCTCTCTACCTGAGAGTGTTGAGCAGAGGGAGCTACCTTCAGCATCAAGTGATGTAGAGTCTTAGCCCAGGAGATCTACTAGAGAGCGCAGGCCATCTACCAGGTATTCAAGTTCAGATTTTATTTTAGTTACCAGTGAAGGGGAGCCAGAAAGCTTTCAAGATGTACAGGCTACTCCGGATAGAGAGCACTGGTTAAAAGTAATAAAAGAAGAGATGGAGTCATTGCGAAAGAATGGTACTTATGATCTTGTTAAACTTTCAACAGGAAAGAGGCCATTAAAGAATAAATGGTTGTTTAAGTTGAAAAAAGATGGTAACAAACTAGTGAGGTCCAAAGCTCGATTGGTAGTAAAAGGTTTTTCTCAGAAACCAGGCATCGATTTTGATGAGATTTTTGCTCCAGTTATAAAAATGAGTTCTATTCGAGTGGTACTGGGATTGGCAGTTAGTTTGAACCTTGAACTTGAATAACTTGATGTTAAAACTGCTTTTTTGCATGGTGATTTACAGGAAGACATTTATATGAATCAGTCTGAGGGTTTTGCAGTGAAAGGGAAAGAGCAATTAGTTTGCAAATTGAAGAAAAGCTTGTATGGCTTGAAACAAGCTCCGCGACAGTGGTACAAAAAGTTTGATTCTTTTATGATGAGTCATAACTATAAAAAAACAGCAACGAATTCTTGTGTGTATGTTAAACAATTTCCTAATGGTAACTTTATTATCCTATTATTATATGTTGATGATATGTTGATTGTAAGACAAGATGCTAGTATGGTTTGCAGGTTGAAAGAATAATTGTCTAAGTCCTTTGATATGAAGGATTTAGGTCCAGCAAAACAGATTCTTGGTATAGACATTATCTAAGATAGGAGAGCTGGAAAGCTGTGGTTGTCACAGAAAAAATATGTTGAACGAATGCTTGGTAGATTCAACATGCAACATGCTAAATCAGTTAGCAGCTCACTTGCCAACCATTTTCATCTAAGGAAGAAATCTTGTCCAGTGTCTAAAGAAGAGCAACTAGCTATGTCTAGTATTTTTTATTCTTCTGCAGTCGGTTCTTTAATGTATCTTATGGTTTGTATAAGGCCTGACATTGCTCATGCAGTTGGTGTAGTGAGCAGATTTTTTTCTAATCCAGGGAAGGTTCACTGCGAAGCAGTGAAATAGATTTTTAGATATTTGAGGAGTACCTAAAAAATGTGCTTGACTTATGGAGTTTCACAACCAGTTTTAGAAGGGTTTACTGATGCTGACATGGCATGCGATCTTGATGGTAGAAAATCTACTTCATGGTATTTATTCACTTTTACAGAAGGAGCTGTATCTTGGCAGTCTAAGTTACAGAAGTGTGTTGCTTTGTCAACTACAGAAGCTGAGTATATTGCAGCAACTGAAGCATGTAAAGAAATGCTTTGGATGAAACGTTTTCTTCTTGAATTAGGGTTGAATCAGAAAGACCATGTGATATTTTGTAATAGCTAGAGTGCTTTAGATTTGAGTAAGAATACCATGTACCATGCTAGAACAAAGCACATTGATGTTAGATATCATTGGTTACGTTCAGTGATTGAAGAACAGCAGATGTTATTGAAGAAAGTCCATACTGATAAGAATGTAGCAGATATGTTGACTAAGATACTTCTCAGGGAAAAGCTTGAGCTTTGCAGTAACTTGGTCGGAATGAGTTCCCTGGCCAAGATAAGTTCCAAATGAAATTGCTATGGTGATGAATCTCTTTCTAATGGGACTGGAGGGGGAGATTGTTAGGAAAATGGGGTCCAGTCCCATGTAAGTGGTTTTGGACCAAGTAAAGGCCATGGGCCTTGATCTTTTATTTTACACAGAGCCCTAGCTACTTAATAAAAAAAGAGGTGGGGTTGTTTTAGGTGTGTATCGAAAACCAAGCAGAGAAAGATGAAAAGCCAGGAAAAGCAGAGAGAGAAAAAGGAGAAGGGAGAGTTGGTTGAACGGAAGTCAATCAGTGGTCCGTTGAGTTGGAACCTTGTCAGGAGGTTTATGATTCAGAGTTCTACATTCTGAACGGTGAAGATTGGGTTTAAAGCTCTCTAGGAACAAATCCATGGTGTATTTATTGAGTCACTTATTTGGTGAGATTTCTCTAATTGTTTCTCTAATTGTTGATTAGCTCTAGTTTTAGCTAGAGAAGAATTTTGTATAACTATTATTTGATAGTGAAGATTTTTCTGGTGGTCCGTGATTTTTTTCCTCTACACTGAAAGATTTTTCACGTAAATTTTGGTGTGCTTTATTTTTCCTGCGTATTTGATTATTAATTGCTGTCTATTGCTTCTGTATTGTTGTGATTACTGCTTCAGGTGCAACAAAGATTTCCTCCGGAATTTCACCTGAAAATTTGTTCATTTCAAGAGATAAAACTTGTAAAGTACTTAAATTTCCGATTGCTGGAGGGATTTTACCAGTGATCCAATTGTTTGAATTTTTAACATACCAAGCGAAGCAATTGACATCTGGGATGGGAGTTCACCGGAGAGGAAATTGGCGTCTAACTCGATAATACTCAGCAAGGGCAAGTGGAAAATTCCAGCTGGAATTGTTCCATTGAGTTTATTTTTCATGATACGAATCTTTGTAAGAGACTTACAGTTACCGAGTTCTTCAGGGAGGGGACCAGAGAAGAAATTTTCCATTAGAATCAACGTCTCCAACCTCCCTCCCTTACACAAATCCCGTGGAATCAATCCAGTGAGGCGATTGGAAGCAACGTCAAGCTTAAAAAGCTTCCCGTTGCGGCCAAGATTCTCCGGTAATTCAAGCTCGAAGTTGTTTTCCCACACTTGAAGAACATCTAGATGAGGAAAATCACCTACGAATGATGGGATTGGACCGCTGAGATTATTTTTGAACAAATTGATAAGTGTAATGTTTTGCAAGGCAGAGAAACTCTCTGGTATCTTCCCTGTTAGTTCATTTATGGAAAGATCAAGAAATTTTAAGCTGATCAAACCAAATAGTTGAGAAGGAATACGGCCCGTGAGACGGTTCACTTGAAGGAACAATGAGTGTAAGTGTTTCAAATTGCTCAAACTCGCAGGAATCTCACCGGTTAAGTTACAGCTTGCCATGTCGAGAAGTTCGAGTTGACTTAATGACCCAAACTCAGGTGGAATTCCTCCATCAAAGGCGTTGAAATATCCAATTAACATGTGTTTCAGGTTTTTTAAACGAGCCAAAAACGCAGGACTTTTCCCGGTTAAACCGATGCCGTTTAAACCCAAGTATTCCAAGCTCTGGATATCAGAGTACTTCTCCGGTATCTCTCCCGTGAAATAGTTTCCTCCGAAAGATAGATGTTTTAGATTTTTCAGGTTACCGACTTCAATGGGAAGAAGACCAGTGAAGTTATTGTTGTAAGCGTCAAGAATCACAAGCTGAGTCATACCTGTAAGAATTTCTCCAGGGAAACTACCACTGAAAAGATTGTTGGAGATGTTGAATATCTTGAGAGAAGTTAAATTCCTCATCTCCACCGGAATCTTCCCAGTAAGATTAACGGTGGAAATAGTGAGGTTCATGAGCTTGTTCCGGAGACCTATTCCGGAGGAATGGTGCCAAAGAGAGGAGCAAACGACACATTCAAAGCAACAACACGGAAATCCTCATCACATTCAACACCAGAGAAGTGGCAATGCGCAGATGGAGATAAAGAGAGTTCCCAGTCCTCGAGTCCTGAACCTGTGGGTCGAATCATGGAAGACTTGAGCATGAACAGAACTTCAAGATCATCATACCCATTGCTGCTGGAAGAGAATAATAGAAAAATCAAGGAAATATAGAGGACAAAGTAACTGTAAAAGCTTTTCATTGATCTGTTTTGTTTCCGCTGTTCCTCTCTTTGCTCAGAGAGAGAGAGAGAAAGAGAAGTGAAGGTAGCGTTAATTCTATGCAACGCCACTCAATCCTCTGAAGCTTCCTTTAAGTAGAGTTATAAAGAGAATAGTATATGAAAAAAACAAATACAAAATCTGAAAAGTGAGAGTGTGTGTGTGTGTGTGTATGGATTGCATGAAACCCCCGACACCCTGTAATTTATTATTGCCCCTGGTTCCCACCGTTCAGTACAAGATTTTTGACGAAGATAGAAACAAGGCGAGTTAACGTTGATTTTACTTTCAGAGTTTTACTACTTCTTAATGCTGCTCAGCTCTTCTGTGAGTCAAAAAATGAGGTCCCTAGTGGAAGGCAATCATTTATTCTCTTTTACAAGCTGTCAATCCACTATAATTGAAGCATAAATTCATATTCTATTGTTTAAAAAAAAAAAAAGGGTTGTTAGTAGAGAATTCTAGGTTAGAACAATATAAAGTTAGTGTTTTAGGGAATAAAGATATCAAGAGCAACAAAACCTACTTGGATTGGGTATTTAGATTTGACCCTTTTTAATTTGAGTAGTTATCTCATTCGCGCAGGGTGAAAGGAGGAGAACTGGAGAATATGGAAGTTAGAATACAAATACAAGATTACCACTGAAACTTCCATATTCCACCCCTGTATAATAAATGTGATTTAAAAGTTGCACCATGGCTACAACTTCGTTTTCTTGTTTAATTTTGTCTTCTAATGTTCCATGTCTCATACTTCGTAACTCTCAAGCGTTGTCTTCTAGATGCAATTGAAATCCTTTTTAGCATAATCTCCTGTTTGACTTAAAAAAATGCTTACGAAAAGAGTTCAAGTAGGCCTGACCATGCAACGATGTGAAGAAAATTTCTCAGCACTCAGCATCGTTTAATCAATCAAAGCGAGGTTTAAAACTTGGGCTATCATAGTTCACGCGCCGAGCATTTGTTCTATTTATTTGTTTATTAGGAACGACAGTAGGCCTGGCTCGGTAAGCTACAAATCAGAGCAGCCAGCGCCCTTGATGGGTGCTTATCGGGTAGCGAGGCCCAGTAGTTACCTTCTTGTGCATTTTGCCAGTTACTACAATGTTTTAACCCAGTAATCAAAGAAAAAAATGTTGCTAATCGATTTGTATTTTCAAAGAGTTGGCACGCATATTCCATACTTTCAAGAACAGAATTATAGAAAAGGAAGGAAATAATTGCAAGGAAATTGATAGTGACTGATATTAACAACATACTGAAAAGAGTGTGAGGAAGCTTTGTTCGACAGAAGGGAAGTGATAAAACACCGTGGCAATGCTATATGGCTAGTATCAGAAAACATCGGGACTGATCTCCTTTACAAACTTTCAAAAAACCAAATTGCGGCATAATTAAGATGAGGTTCTCCACTGCATCTCAATTTGAATCCGGCCGTTTTTCGAGTCAATGAGATGATACTTTTCATTGATTCTTCTGTTACTAACAACATCAGCTAGGTTTATGGTAACATAACCCAAAGATTCCTGAAAAAACATGTAAAGAAGTATTGTTATTATTTAATTAAATAAAAGAATAATGAATTTATATTTCAAATTATATGCAATAGGCATGGAGAAAAAGAAGTTTGTAATGCACAAGATATGGTGAATATCAATGTGATCAAAGTCATCAGGATAAGTATTGCTCATAATGAGATGAGAGAGTGACAAAAGAAAAAAAATCCTATCATATAAAGAAACAGAAGCCTTTGAATGCCATGCTGCATAAAGCTTCCAAATATTAGATATGCCCTCTCCTAACAGTTCAAATAGAGAGAGAGAGAGAGAACGAAAATGAATGCAATAAATGCAAATGTATACCTTGGGATGCAATAGCCCTATCCTGGAGGATGTACTAATTACTTCCACGTGAATTTTATCATTTGTGGGTGGTTCATCCACCATAAACTGAAATTCATCTTCCCATCTTGGATCTCTGCTTTTCTTTACACGCTGAATCAATGCCAACATGAATGTCAATTCCAGACCAAGAATCAAAATGTATGACAACCAACAAGAACATTAAGCTCAGACAAATAAGGGGATAGGGATCAGTCGCACAGGCAAATATAAAAGACGTAGCATTTCTGATTCACAGCCAATAATCCATCCTGGAAAGTGCCATATTTATGATTAAAACATCAGTGTTAAACAAGATTATACTTCATAAACAGACTTAGTGCCAATTTACCAACTGTGAATGTCCAATTATAATTTGGAAAGGTGGGCCAGCATGATTTATTGAATGTTTCCATATTTTAGACATTTGTATTAACAGCTGTAGGAATCAAAATGCTATTCAAAAAAGTAAGATGCATTGGAGGTTTGGAAGCAAATATTCACACCATTACCTCTTAGTGAAACCATTCTTGAAAAACCTAATTTACGGCATAGATTTATCCCATACCTTTGTTTTTCTCTCCTCCCCTCTGAATAACAAACGCACATGTGGGTTTGTATGGTACTTTCCTTCAATATCTTCAGCTTCATGCACAATAACTACAAGCAAACCTCCACCTGCGGGTGTTCCTTCTGGAGCTTTTTGTACCATACTACAATCATCAATGTCATTTGGCATCTCATCCTCCTTGAAAGGTTTGTACAAGACTTCCATGACAAGCTGCCCACGTGACTTCTCATTTTGTGGATCATTTGGGTCCATATTTTTCAGCAGATCAAGAGTCAAAACTTTTGGCTCATCAGGTGTAAGATCTTTCAATGGAACAACATTCATGCCCATCTTTTCGTGTGTGCCAATCTGAATTAAAGTTAACATAAAGCTTGAGAAATACACGTGGAACATACACAGGCATACATGAGTACACAAAACATAGAAATCTGCATAGGTTGGCGTGGGGTGCTTTAGATCCTAAGAAAGTAAGTCTTCGAACAAGGGACAAGATGAATAGTTAAGTTTTAGATTATTTCACATCACCAAATAGAAAGGTTAATCTGGTCTCATTAGGAATAACCTCAGAACATACAATTAATCTAGGAAACACATCAAAAGAATCATACCTGGTCCCAGTCATGGACATTTATCTCCAAAGCTTGAGTGTTTGGATCTTTAACAACAAAATTAAAATCCTCATTCCATTCAGGGTTCAAGTTGCTGTGTTTCACAGTAGTTTTCTTTGCATTGAGTTTTTCCTCGGTTAATTTTAGTTTCACATAAGGATCTGATTTGCCCAGAAGATCTTTCTTTTTAAGCTTCATTGCCCTCAGAACCTTCACATCAAGAATTCCAACAGGTTTCTTCATGGCTCTGTCAATAAGAGGAATTTTAGCAGGTCATATATAAAGTCTCATCTGTAACTGGAAGTCAGCAGAAAGCGGAAATATGCACACTTACTGCGTAGGATCCATTATTTGCACTTCTAAGGCTTTAGGCCACAGGTACATTTTTGCAACTTGATCTTTTATGAGCTCCTGGATAAAAATGTATCCTTGTTAAGAAAAAAATAAAGAATTGGGGCATATTAGGATTGCATATAGGATTCCTGGAAAATAAAGGGGGTGATGGCTGGCATACAGAGATGCCATAGAAATGTAGTTTCTACTCCCCTTCAATCTGAAAAAGTGAAGGGGAGAGAGAGATGGTCAAAATATTTGGTGTACATAAGTTGAGAGGATAACCACCAGCCATGAGGTATATAACAGTTTTCTCCATCACAAACTTTAACATATCACAAGAAGCAAGAAATAGAAGTATTACCTGGACAAACCTGTATAATCCAGGAATGGCCATAACATCTGCCCCAAGTAACTTTAGGCCAAAATCAACATGCGGCTGCAAAACAAAAAGGTGGAAGAGAAAGAAAGAGGCAAGAAAGTAAGATCCTTCTATAGATACTACAACTAACACCTGCCCGGGTAACGTTTTCTCCTAAACATATTATGCTGAACAGAATCACATTGAAACTTTGAGCAGTCAGAAAATAAAGACATGACAGAAAGTTAATAACATCAATTCATAATAAATGGATATGATAAATAAAATAGAAAAAAAAAATCTCCTAATATGAATGATGCTTAGAGACATATTTTGCATCAAATTCATAACATGGTTCATAAGAACTAATGTTGCAGCATAAACTTTATTCCTGAAAAAAATAACCATGTATTGACTTGTTAAATACAACATACCTTCTCCATTAGGGAAACACAGATATTCGCAAAACAAGGAAAGACATTGAGCAAAGGCTTCAGAGTTATTCGAGGAACAGCAAATACTTGCAAATCAACAACCTGAAAGATAAAAAAAATCAATGCTCCTCACTGGAACCAACACATTTCTCTCTCTACATCTTGCTGAACCATTTTGTTCACGCACATCTGCATGGATGTCTGTTCATGAGAGAGTAAGAGAGATAGACAGACAGACAGGCAGAATGTGTACACATTTCTCTTATGTTTTGTCATGCATATTTCTTTCTCTTAATCCACCATTACACTAGCAAATACCTGAACAGTGGCTTTTAATCCGAAAGCTTTAACAGCGATAATGATGTTAGGATTCCCTGCCAACTTAAATGCTGGTTCCATAATAAGTTCCTTTTCATCAGTGACATAGACTTTCATTCCTGGCATATAATAACAAGCATCACTCTATAAAAATTTGTACTAGAATTATAAGGGAGAAGAAAAAAAAAAAAACACAATTTGTAAGCTAACAACATCATAACCACCATACTCATACAATCTAGGCTACTTCAAATGAAAATTAGCAATCATGTTCAGGAAGAAACTACTTTCAATACTTTCCTTGAATTATTATTATACTACATAATTAGTCTAATACCTTGGATAAATATCTATACTTTTGAATGCAGAAAAGAATTCAGATCAAGTGATCATATAATGGGAACACATTTGATATGGAATATGCAGTTGAGGTTATGTGTGTAGAATGTATAGGAATATGTGTTTGAGAAAGAAAAGTCAACCTTGAAAAGTTGGTGGTAGGGTACCGAGAGTAAGCGTTTCAAATTCAACTGACTGAATTTTGTATTTTGGGATTTGCTCAGAAATAATGGGCTTTGCTATATTCCTGGCAGTTGTGCAAATTGCCTAGAAAACATGAAGTGCAACACTCAGTACGAAATACAAAAAAGCAAGGCAAACAAACGTAATAGTAACCATAACTGGTTAATTATCTTTGCAGTTACACATACCGTGTCCAGATAAGGCCACATGTTCTCAATAAATTTGTTAAGCCAGTCAACCTTCAGAGAAACAGACAATTATAACTTATAACCTTGTTACATAACTTAATGTACTTAAGAGCTAACATACACAAATGCCAGGAAAAAGAAATAAGAAATCATAGCAGAGAATAACATACACGGTCAAAATCTGGATTTTTGACCCACAAAGGGATCTCTGGAAGCAACCGCTGCAAAGTTTTTGAGTCTTCCTCAATTAAAGGACGAATCTTAGGATCCTGAAAACATGACATGTTAACAACCAAAAGAAACAAAGCAACCATCTTATCAATGGATCAAAAGGCTGAATCATGACATTGAACACAATTCATGTTGTTGTTCTGATATCACTTTAAACTGCTCAGTGAGATATGTTCCCACCATTTAGAGAACAACCAAAATAAAAAAGACAGAAGCGGAATTAAGAAAGAACAAAGAGGAAAAATTATATATATTGAGAAAAGTCTCAAGACTGTTCAAGTTTGTTTACTTTAAGGAAGCATTACATGACAGTCGGAATTCAGAAATATTATAACTTGTATATTGGAATTCGGATGCAGGATCGTCATTCACTTCGAAAAGGACCTATATTTCTTCATTGTTTTTCTATATGATAGCCTCAAGTGATAACTACAGCTTCTTATTAGGAACTTATGTGTCCATATGTAGAGTACCAATTACAAACATTTACATTTAACTGTTCCAACCTTTCATACATGGCACCAACTGGGCACCAACTAACATTCAAAACAAGCCAAATAGTTTGGTGATAAAATACAGTAAGTTAAATACCATAGAAAAATGGAACAAAAGCACAAGCATATCACTGTTAAATGATAATCCCGTCAGAGAAAATTTTCTCAATCCTAAAACCGAAAATTTTCAAAGAATAACCTAAACTTAAGCCTGTTTGATCATTTCAAAATTGTTTTTTGACATCTTTCAAAGCGAAAACACTGCAAAGTACAAAGATTTGCACAGTGAAACTGGAGATGGAAACCATAAACTCTATTGGCTTAAGACAACAGCTGAAATTAACCATAAATACGATCCAATACATTTATCAGACCATAACAAAAAACAGTTCATCAGCATAGAATAAAGTTAGCATTTTTTAGTACCTATTCATTATTTCAATTAATAAATAGACAAAATTTAAAGCAGGTTATGGAAGTAGAAAAACAGCCACCTAGCAAAAACGGCTCCACTCAAACAAAAACTGTGAAAAACAAACGAAGAAAAACCAGAAAATAAACAGAAAAGAAAAACAAAGAAAAAGCAAAACATAAAGAGAATTCAACAGAGAAAAAAACAGACCTTAACATCAGTAGGCAGGAAGTAGATGAACATGTAATACCCAATGACAAGCCCAACCGAAGTTCCAATTCCGAAGCCAAAAACACCCAACACAGAGCTCAAAAGACCCATTTTTTCAAAGCTTCTTTTGTTTTAAAAGATCGCTCAAATAGTCAAATCATAGAGGCTAAAAAGTTTTGCTCTGTTTGCTCTGTTCAAGTAAAAACAACACCAAAAGAAAGGAAAAAACCCAGGAAAGGAATTTGAGTAACTAGTGGAGAAAAAAAAAAACCAAAAGAAAGGGAAAGCCAACAGACAGAGATATTATTATGGTTTAAATCTTATCAGGAAGAGTGCATTAAAGGAGCATTTAGTGCTTGTGGTCAATCTTTTACGTTCAAAGGAGCCTCTCCGGTTTTGGACCTACCCAACGGCTTTCACTAAGGAATCATCGAACGCGTAAAAGCCTGTGGCCGTCTGTCGGTAACGTCTAATTGGTTGGTTGGATTCTATGAACTCGATCCATTTCATTTTTACTAGCTTAAAGAAAATAAATTTATTAATGGCAATTAATAGGGACCAGTTTTTTTAACTGCTACAGTTGTTTCTATCAAACTGAAAAGCATGGTGCGGTTTTTCTCTGAGTTGGTATCTTATACCAAATTTAAATTACGAATTTAAAAGAATTTACGTACATAATTTTTTTTAATTAAAAAAATAATAAAGTAAAAGTGTTGAAAAATAGATTTAAAATTGAAAATTAGAAAAAAAAAACTGAAAAACATGGTGAGAGAAGATGTGTCCAAATAAATGAATTCTATTGGTGTTCCAATTTGTCTTGTTTTCTGATTTTTTGTTTGTGTGGGGAAACTTTTTGCCTCCTTTATGGATTCCAATTTTCGTTTCTTGTCTGTTTCTCCAGCACTAATAGAATGGTGCCGTTTTATAATTTTTATATCTTTCAGCCCAATACCTTAATCATAACGGTCTTTGAAAAAAATATTCTTCCGTTACGTGTTGGGCGGAAATCCCCAATTCCCGTTATTCCATATGTAGATATTCCATTACAAAATTAATGTAATCATTTCAATTTAAGAAATGGATTCTTGTTCTTAAACTAATCAACGACAATAATTGGTTAACATAACCTTTTCATCCCATTAGCAATATTTTTTAAAAAATACTATCAGACTTACTTGAAGTCAAATTTGCATAAATCATAGCAATCTTTCGCTTATCTAATTAGTACTACTTTCAACATTTTATGAGACAACAAAAAGATCGAGTAATCCAAAGCATTATTATTATCTAAATGTTGAATAAAACCAAAGTTTTCTCAAGTGACATAAGTGTCCCTTTCATCCTTGTGGCCAGTTTGGACCTACCACGTGTACAAACCTAACTATCTCTGTTTTCCCCGCCAACGATGGCAACCCATCTGGTAGATTTCTTTGTTTTTCACACCAATCGTCTCAGCATCTCATCTGTTCATATGAAATAGTCGACTCTGTTTTTCATCTTGGTGTTTGAATTTCAGTGCATAGTTAATTATGATAATTTATTTAGCTTCGATGTGTCTTTTACATGAAATAGACTGAGATTTTGTTTCAAGTTGTGGTCACAGCTGTACTTATCTTGAATGGCTGGAGGGCAACTTTTGGTTAGTTGGCTTGCCGTATCTTATGGTATTTAATTCTCGCATTGACGAGAAGTTTTAAGGACGCTGAGAAATTAGTTTCTATAATGGTTCTCTCGAATTAAATTCTAAACGTAGATTTTTCATTACAGGACAAGATGGAATTTAGATTGCTCAGTCAAGTCACTGTTATGCTCTTCGAACATGCCGGGACACAGTGCGCTGGGATGGTCAGGAGTGACCCAATTATGGGTGCTCTCTGTAATCACTTGCCTCAACCGCTTGCTGCTGCTTTGAGAAAGCCAAGAGGATTGTCGTGGACATGTGGTTATTTCAGAAACAAGTATCATTTTCAGTAAAAAGCTGATTGAATTGACCAGGGTCGTAAATTTTTACTCTTCAACTTACAGAAACAGGTTCCCAGTTCCCACCTACCATTCAGGTTGGAAACCATATACTGTTGCTATTGCCTGTTGCTAAAAATAGTAGCGGTTGCTATCAAAACCCAAGGTTGCTTGATTGATGGATTCTCATATGCTAGAGGCATGTGCAATTGTGCAACCAGAGGCGAGTGTATTGGAGAAGCAAATGACCCTCTTGATCATTAGCTTTTGGCTTAAGCATTTAGCCCGAACCTTTAAAACCATCATTCGAGTCATTTCTCCACTGAGAAGCAGATAAAAAAAGACGCATTGACTTGTCACTGGAACTTTATAGGTGAACTCCCAAAGCATAAGGTGCTTTATAATTCGATTTTAATTGAATCAATTTAATTCAATTAAATTTGATTGTTTAATGATAAAAATTTTAAAATTTTTTTAATTTTTAATTAATTCAGTTCAAAATTTGAATTAATCAAAATTTAATTAAAACATAACATAATTCAAATATAAAATAAAAAATACATGAAATGGATAACTTAATTTTATAACTTATTAAAATTTTAAGATAATACTTTAGTACTTAAATATTTTATTGAATAATTTTATTTAATTTACTTAAAATATGAAAATTTTAAAATTTAAAATATAATTTAATTTAAATATATTTATTATTTAATTAAATAAAAAAATAATCAAATCAATGGAATTAAATTTGATCAATTAATTTTTAAAATTTATAAATTCAATTCAATTCAATTAATAAAAATAAATTAAATTAATTTAATTAATTTAATTTTAAAATAATTTGATTCGAAATTAATCTATTCTACACCCTAATAAGCACCACCCAAAAAACAAAAAGATATAAAGAACTTGCAAATTCTTCTTCAATCATTCGTTCAGAGAAAAATGTCGCAACGTTTTTAACTTGAAAGCCCAAAAAGGAACAAACAAAGAAGCTAACATCTTTGTTTTGAAGCCAAGAACTTGTGGAAGTGCTAGACCCAAAGCCCGGTGCAGGCAAGTGTAATTTGCAAAATGAATGGTCCGTGATAGCAGATGTTTTCTATTGGGTTAAGCTCTAAAACCATTTCATTAGAGAAATTCAAATTGAGCCCAATGTGGCCATACATTTTTGCCCATAAAATTGGTTTTGGGATCGCCTTTTAAGGTCCATCAACAACTCACTGGACTCAAACTCGACTAGCCCTTTCCCTTTTTCATGGATTATTCAGAATTAAAAAAAAAAAAAGTTAGTAATAATTCATCTTTTTTATCGTTTGACCATTCTTTTAAGAAACCCATGTTTTGCTTTTGTTTATTGAGACGTTAAGATGACCCTTTTGTCATGCACGAGCACCGAGTTTACAGGCTTTATTATTATTAATATTTTTTTATGCCCTCTGGCCTTTTTCTTAACTCCAATCATTCCATGGTATCCAAGCACGTTTCACCTTGATAAAGTTCATTTGCTCGACAAGGGATCTTGACAGGATTTTTCTCGAGGAAATCCAAATAATTAAAGGTCGCCTAGAATAGAAAATGAGTAACTCACTGTCAACCACATCGCTTACTGTATCAAAATGGTCGGTGCATCTAAACCGATAATCTCTTCACGTCACCGCCTAATAAAAATATATCAAACATATGATGATATACTGTCCTGTTTTGCATTGCATGTATTATTTTTATACGAGGAAAACATTAAAACACACGTTTAATTGCAAATTGTTATTGAGCAATAGCAAAGTTTAAGTAAAACTTAATGCTATCCGACCTAAGAAAGCAAATTGCTAATGCTTTCTTAAAGCTATTGCCTTTGTTTGAGAGGTCTTCTCTTTTGTGAAAGATGCTTTATAGATGGTTTTCATCACCGTAACTTTTCTTTCTCTTTTTTTATCTTATTATATTTAGAAAAAATAGAAAAGCACATTATCAAACTCAAATTATTTGTTTAAAACAAGCATAATCGTCTCATATCTCTCCAATTATTTCTAATCATATAACTAAATTTATAAAGTTGAAATGAAACCTGCCACTTACTAATTAATTTACTTGTTGCACACCATTGTTATAAGTGATAAAAATCACCTAAAACTTGCCAAAAGAAAAAAAAAAAAACATATTATAGTCTTTATGGAATGTTTTAAACTCGTTTCATTTTAACTATAATTAATTACTTAACTAAACTAATTATATATACTTAAATGCTAGAAAACTGCAAAATGACAAAGCAAATGACCAAAGAAGAAAAAACTAATAATGAACGAAGGAGGTGGCATATGATGACTGTTAGGTGCATGTGAAAGAAACCATTGGTAAAACTTTGAAATAGAAATATGGAAACTCATGATCGAGCAACGAGAACCATCAATTAGTATATTAATGATTTTATTATTGCCTCCGGTACCGATAATATCAACACCGCCAAACCCTGATCTGCTCCATTGGTCGGCATTACTAAATGATAAACTACCTTGTAGTTTACAGCTACTTACGGCCGGGCTTAGATTAGTTTCCCATGTTAGGCAGCCCGCCTTTGAAACGAAGCTATGCTAGACTGCTAGTATCGTGAGTCGTTGCCTTGGCTAGTGCAAATGAGGGATTCCATTTTTTGTATAAGATCATGTGGTCACGTCGAGCTAACGTGTAACGCACGGCCAGTCATGGACCGGAAAATCTCATCAAGCACAGTCAACAGTGGCCGAATAATGAAGGTTTGTAGGACCATTTTGTCACTCGTCAATTTATCATATGCCCTCTGCCCAAAGAAATAAAAATCTAAAATATTTTACTACAAAATATGTAGCCCCTGCTCATTCCCTGTGCACGAGGTCAGAAGGACTCGAACAATACCCTTCCCCCGAAAATAAAAAACAATTGGGCCCCACAAAAAGGAATACGTGTATGGCTATGATTCTTTCCCAGTCCCTTTCAAACCAGAACATACTCGAAGAACCCGAGGAAGTGATCAACGGCTCGTATCTCCTTAACGGCTATATCAAATTATTGAATCCAACGGTCAACATCGAATCGGCGGCTACCGCCCAACAGTGTTTCCCGGGTCGTTGGACTTCGGCTACAACGATTGTCCGTAAATTAGGAGTAATGGTGACATTTTAAATATAATAAAATACAAATACAGTAAAAAATAAAAGTAGCCGTTGGAGCCTTTGAAGGTTATGGCTTCTATAAAATGAGGCCCAGAGTTAAAGTTTGGTACAGAATAAATAATAAAATTCCAAACCCTCTCAGACAGAGCAAAGGGTCTTTCGGATCCGTTTGGTATTGAACAAACATTAACCATCTTTCTCTTGATGCAAGATTTTGTATCTCTTCTTTGATCTGTTTGAGAAATACATGTTTCATTTTGCTTTTTTGTTCTTCAAATTTCCCTAATAAACATTTTTTTTTTGTTTTCATTGAGAAAATCTGTAAAGATTTTCTGTAAAGATTTCCTCTGAGAGATATTGATTTTTCAAGGTTTTGGTCTCAGGCTTTTGGTCATATTATTTCAAAGATCATCGCCTCCTTTTTGTTTATTATAATTTCTTGTTTTTTGTTTTGTAAAAGCTTTCGTCATTTTCCAGGATTTTGTTGACATATTTCCTTTTTTTTTTTTTTTCAAGTTTCAGTCAGAAGTTGTAAAAAAAAAAAAAAACCCAGTATTATGGATGCAATTTTCATGTCATCTTCGTT
Organism: Durio zibethinus; assembly: GCF_047325235.1. Lineage (NCBI taxonomy): Eukaryota > Viridiplantae > Streptophyta > Magnoliopsida > Malvales > Malvaceae > Durio > Durio zibethinus. The sequence continues at coordinate 37,692,992 of NC_143162.1, forward strand.
TGAGAAATCATATTCTCCATACAACCAACTCAAGAATGTTTCACAGAGAAATACTGGAGCTAGTTTCGTTTCAAAACCATGTGAAAACTTAGCTCCTACAAACACCATCCATGGCGGGGGCCTCTTGTTTGTTCCTCCACTGTCTCTTTCCTTCTCTTATCCTCCTTCGCCTTCTCTTCTCAATCCAATATTATATCAAAATCATCAGCAGCAGCTGCAGCAACCACCTCTTCTCCCACTTCCAATCCCTAATAAACCTCTCCAAAGCTCTCTCCCTTCTCGAACCCGAAGCCTTTCTTCCTCTCCTTCTAACAGGAAAAGCAACAGAGCCAGAGAGCAATCTCTCACACCAAAGAGATCAAAATCAAAACAACTCAATGGCAAAGTAGAAGATCAACCAAAGAAAGATCATATAAAGCCAACAGAAGCAACAAAAACACAAACCATAACAAAGTCCTTTGTCATGGCATCAGCTAACCCAATAGGACCTGATCCGAATGATCTCCCCAAGGTCTTAGCATTATCATACATAGCAACAGGTAACGTTGCGAAAGATTTGGAGAAGTTTTCAGGTTCTGTCTTTACACTCTCTCCACCACCTAGCAGTTTGCCTTTGCCTAAGTTTTCGCTTAGACCAAAGCTTAGTTGCAACGCTGAAGCTGCTGGAGTTGATGCTGGAGCCACAGATAATCTCCGACGACTCCTACGTCTCCGTTGAACAACGAAAGTTTGCTCCTTTTGGTTTCCTGGTGCTTTGTGAAGGGTCTATAGCGTAAATAAAGGCCTTACAAATTAAGGGTATGCATTCCTTAATCAAGTAGCATCTTTTTTTTTTGTTCTCTCGTTTTTCTCCTAAAATTTTCTTATATCATGGGAAATATTGTGATCATCTTCCTTTTTTTTTTTTTAAATCCTGAATCGAGGTGCGCAAAAGGAAAAAGGAGAGAAACGAAAAAAAGAAGGGTTAAGGCTTGGGTCAAGAGATTGTTGAAGTTTTCTTTTTTTTTTTTTTTTTCTTTTGTTCTATCAATCTTAGTGTTGTATTGTAATTATAGATCCGTATGCTGTGATCACCACCTTGTTTTTGAATTGGGGTGAACATAAATTATATGTCAAGGCTTTGCCATTTCTTTTGTTTAATAAATATAAGGTTGTTTCGGAACAAAGAATGTTTCTCTTTTTAAAAATATATATTTTTTTATGTAATTAATAATCCTACTAGTGTATACGCAGGCATTTCCTGTTTCCATCCTTACTGTGTACTCTTATGGAAAATGAAATCGAATCATGCAAGCATAGTCAGAGTCAGCAGCATCCCACTGTTTATAAGGCCCAATCAAGCCGGCTACCAAGCTATTTTAAGAACCAGAGCAATATATTAAAATTATCTAGGCATTTAGTAGTAATACATTCAATGGAACAAAATTTTGTTCAAGAAAAAGAGGAAAGGAAGAAAGTTGTTTTTATATTTTCTTTGCCTTGGCCCAAAGCAAGGTTTTCAAGTACTTGAAAACCTTCATCATCTGCTCATCTGGATGGCCACTGAGTTCTGGAAAGATGAACAGAGACTCAATTTTCTGAACCCTGCCATTTACATTTCGGGCACCTAAAAAACCTTCATCATCTGCTCATCTGGATGGCCACTGAGTTCTGGAAAGATGAACAGAGACTCAATTTTCTGAACCCTGCCATTTACATTTCGGGCACCTAAGGTATACAGTCTGCCCCTCATCTGCTGATCTCGTCTGGAGAGAAAGAGAGACCGGGAAAATAATAAGTTAATTGATCAGGAATCCGCTACACAGAAAAAGAAAATGTTCATTGAGATGTGGTTTTACTTGTCTGGTACTGTATTCAAGCTCTTGGTTTCCACAGCTTTTACAAGTCTGTTTGATCAACTGCAAGTAAAATTAATACTAAAATTGTGAGTAGCAGATTTCAAGAAAAGCCACTATCTTTTAACTTTATAAAAGTAATTACCGCTGCTGATTCTTTTGTTGTCATCTCTTCATTAACATGTGAGATGCCCAAGTCTCTCCGAATATCCTGCTTCACGAAAAGTAAATGAAGTAAAATAACTTCACGTCAAGAACATGAATGAGGCTATCAGCAAGCAAATACAACAAGCTGATCTACATGCAACATTCTCAACATATCAGTATGAGTTCGTAATTTCTACAAAGAATTGGCCTGTTTTTGAAAGAACACAAGGGAAAAACCAACAATGATAGACTTGTTAGGTGCAAACGTGGAACATCCTTTCTCGCATACTAAATCTCTAGCCACTTGGAACATCTCAATATCTGAAGGAAAAGTTGCTAAATCTCTCTTTCTCTGATTTGAAGCAAGATACCCACCCAAAAAAAACTAAGAAAGCAATATCCCAGTTCACTTGCAATCTCTCACTATCTATGAGATTCAGAATCCACAAAGCCAATTGATTAAAAGACTATTCATTTACAACCCCACCCCCTCCAAATAATGAAAGCAGATTTATATCATTATCATCATCTTTTTTCAACATATAATTAAACTGCCATCATCATATCAGTGATAGCTTGCCAACAAAATAGAAGTACCAAAGGCATACCTCAGCAGTAATAGTATAACCTATTTCTCTGCCCAAAATCCCTGAAAGATAGTGGTGACAATTTAGTAAAGTAGACAATCAAGAAGATAAAACAATAGTAAATCAAGTGAATACCTTTTGCACTTGGTTTAGACTTGCACAAAGGGCATTCTGCATACTTGGGTGATACCAAAGACAGCATTGTACCACACAAGCTACAGAACATGAAGTCACGCGCCTGAGAATATGCCATGAATCTTACATTCAACAAATTGTCGACTGGGGCGTTTTATACAGATCAAAGAAGCTGAAAAGATAAATTGTCTCCTTCAGAAACTATCGACATGGACATTTTTATAAGATCAGAGAAAACTGAAATTTAAAAAAAAAAAAAGAAGCAATTGTTTTTGTGAAGAAGGCTTAAACTAGCACAACAAAACCATTAAAACTACCACAAAGGTTCTCCGAGAAATAACTACAAACACTTACGACTCAAGGATACCCAGATGCATGGAGTAAAATATAGCACTCAACATTCCATTTTTATTAACCATACTTCAAAAAAAAAAAAAAAACTTTCCAACATATTGAAACAAAAATTGCAAAAAAAAAAAAAAAACCCTAAAATCTAATTATCAAAAAAACAAAATACCCCAACAAAAGTTAAAAAAGAGAACAAGAAGTTAGAGTAACTGACCTCAACAAAAGGTAAAAATCTCTTATTCGTATTTTGTTATGACTAGCTCCCGCCGATGTTGCTGGGGAAACTAATAAATGATAAACCCTTGTTTGTGGTCAGAGTCTCAGAAAAGTATTGTACTAGAACCCTAGAAGCAGGAGAAGAAGCAAACCAGTTAGCACTTAGGCCTAGTAGGCCAATTCTGATTTCTTGAAAGGCTGTCAACTGCAGGCCCAAAGGACTACTTTCTAGTTTAGGCCTTAGGCTACGCCGAAGAGCCCGTTGTTGTATTAGCCCCAAAGTCTTAAATTCTGGGTCCAAACTGCAGTCAATGTGATATCTAGAGGCTTATCTCAGTTAGCCATAAATAGGAAGATTTTGTGTTGGTCGGAATTCTCTCATTTTAAGTGTCCTTACGTCATTTAAAGGCGTGAAGACCCAATCTGAAGAAAAGCTGTTGAACACTTTGATTAGAATTTAATGGCCGAAAGCAATCTTGTTTAACATAACGTTCAAACATCTGTGTAGGGTATGAAAGATTGAAAGAAAAACCAAAATTAGAAGAAATAAACATTATTCACATCACCTCATTTCGGTAAAATGTCAAGAATCAGGTTGTAAATGTAATCCAAAAAAAGGTTGCTTTAACTAAAAAATGAAAGACTGTGAATGATTCATGCACTTGACTAAGAATTTCAAACATGGAAGTTTATCAAAGCTAGCAAAACAAATTTCCGAACATCACATGGCAGGCAGGGCGGTCCTTCAATTCCTAACCGCCATGATAAGAGTGGCCCTGAGGAGTAAATGTCTCCAGTTGCCACACTAATTGTTTACAAAAACAAAGGTCCACACAGAAGAATAGATCGCTATTAAGTGGATGATGATGGTCATAAAACAACTAAACCGGCTTGGGGGGTTTTGCCTTAATTACATGGAAAAATGACAGCAATTTGACTGATGTTTTCTTTAACATAAATAGGTAGCACTGATTTGATTCAAAAGACAGTTAAGGAGCCGAGTTGTTGGTTGGTTGGCCAACTAAATTAACTTTACATTTATAGGCGCGGGAAAGGACTGCATCTCATCAAACACCAACACAAGAACTCTGTGAAGCAATTCCTTTCTTTCTTCATTTCCTTTTATCATCTCTTTGTCTCCTTCCTAAGTATATGAGGGTGTTTTTTCTTGGTAAATTGATCTACACTGTAAAATGGAAGAAGTAGAGCTTAGTGACCAGAATTCGGTTCCAAAAACGGAGCAACAATCAAATTCAACCAAAAGGAAGCCTGTTTCATTCCTTGGTCTATTTGCAGCTGCTGATAAATTAGATTATGCCTTGATGTTTTTCGGAAGCTTAGGGGCGTGCATACATGGGGCTGCTCTTCCAGTGTTCTTTATTTTGTTTGGACGCATGATAGATTCTTTAGGACATCTGTCTTCAGATCCTCACAAATTGTCTTCTCGGGTTTCTGAGGTACCATACAACTTCTCTTTTTTTTTTTTTTTTTGGGTTCTTGAGTTTGCCTGCAATTGATAACCGATCACTGGAACTAAGAGTCCAGCACTTCAATATCCTGTCCCACGTGACTATTAATTCTGATATCTCTGTTTAGTGATGACTTGGAAACTTGCTGTTTTAGAGCATATTTAACTCGATCAGTTTCAGTCGTGTCGAGTTCTGCGTGTGTATCGTGTCCAGTTCTGATAATTTGTGTACATTTTTATGTTGGATCTTGAAGTTGTTAAACAAAAATTTATAAAAAAAAAATCAGGTTCTTTAACTTCTGGGAAAGTGACTTAGTTGAAGTCTATCATGGCAATTCTTGCAAGAAAGATTTGAGATGTTCTCCAGAAGTGGCTATTCGACTGTTATTATCAAGTAAATTTTACAATGCAAAGTTTACAAGCTAGAGACGTACAGTGCAATGACACAATCAGGAGGCATTTCCATAATCAATTCTAAGCAGGCTTATCATTTCTATCTTAATACCTTTTTACTTCTGTTTATTCTCGTTTTTTTCTTCCAATTATAATGTGAATTCTACTGAAGTATATCATTTGGAGAGTCACTGTAACAAAAAGCATGAGTTTCCTTAATCAGAGTGCATAATTTATCCAAAAAATTTCACAGCATAACAAAAATTTGACCAGATTTTGTTTAATATTTGACACTTTTTTTTCCCGCAGAATGCTCTGTACTTGGTCTACCTTGGTCTTGTTGTTTTCGCATCAGCATGGATAGGTGTGTTTCAGGTTTCTTAGTCCTCTCTGGCTGCTACAGCTTTCCTGGAGTATTAACATCCTTGTTTATCTTTCAGGTGTTGCATTCTGGATGCAAACCGGGGAAAGACAGACAGCTCGTTTGCGTCTGAAATACCTTCAGTCAGTTTTAAGAAAAGATATAAACTTCTTTGACACTGAAGCCAGGGATTCTAACATTATTTTCCATATTTCAAGTGACGCAATTCTTGTCCAAGATGCAATAGGTGACAAGGTATATTATCAAAAAGAGGTATGTTGGAAAATTTGATAAGATACTTCTTTAACACTATTCTCTTGTGCATCTTGATGCAGACAGGCCATGCTTTCCGTTACCTTTCTCAATTTGTCGTTGGGTTTGCCATCGGATTTACATCTGTATGGCAACTTACACTACTCACCTTGGCTGTAGTTCCACTGATAGCTATTGCTGGTGGAGCTTATACAATTATTATGTCTACTCTATCAGAAAAAGGTGAGGCTGCTTATGCTGAAGCTGGGAAGGTCGCTGAAGAGGTAAATTGCGTACATATTTTACTTTATAATTAAGAAAGCTTGATTCCCAGCACACTCCTAGAAGAAGCAATGCCATGGTACAAGATATACCAAGCTGTTAGAGTTTAAGAATGATATTGAACATTTCTGCTTCTTCTATTGTTTATCGACTTTATTTCACTATGAGCATATATATATGTGTGTGTGTGTGTAACTGGAAGTTTGTATCCTGGTTCTTATTTTGCAGTGGACTCCATACTTCTAAACTAACCAACAACATTCACATATCTTCAATTTGATTGCACAGCTATGCCAACTACTTTTCTCAATCTTTCCTACTTATGGGGTAGCTTTTTCTTGCCTTTTGATTCAGGTTATTTCACAGATTCGCACAGTATATGCATTTGTCGGGGAGGAAAGAGCAATTATAGCATACTCTAGTTCACTTAAAGATGCGCTTAAAATGGGGAAGAGAAGTGGACTTGCAAAGGGTGTGGGTGTTGGATTTACGTATGGGCTGTTGTTCTGCGCCTGGGCCTTGCTTCTCTGGTATGCTGGCATACTTGTCAGACATGGCAAAACAAATGGAGGGAAAGCATTCACAACAATTATCAATGTCATTTTTAGTGGATTGTAAGTATACTTTGAATGTGGCAAAAAATGTTACCGGGTTCTATCTCTCATTAATCATATTTTATGATAAAAAAACAGGCGTTTTCCTTTTTCAGTGCTTTAGGTCAAGCAGCGCCAAACCTTGCTGCCATTGCTAAAGGCCGGGCAGCTGCTGCCAATATCTTCAGCATGATCGAAACAGACTCAAAGCCTTCAAGACAGTCGGATGGTGAAACTATGTTACCAGATGTTGCTGGGCAAATTGAGTTCTGTGAGGTCTGTTTTGCTTATCCCTCACGGCCCAATATGGTGTTTGAGAATTTGAGCTTCTCAATAGATGCTGGGAAGACGTTTGCAGTTGTAGGTCCCAGTGGCTCAGGAAAGAGTACCATCATATCCATGGTTCAACGTTTCTATGATCCCACTTCAGGTAAGCAACAAAATTATGAATTGAGTTGCAGAATAGTTTTACTTCTAGTTAATTTATGGAACTTTAAGTTTGTGGCTGATGCACCAGAGTTCACCAGGTAAAATACTATTGGATGGGCATGATCTTAAGAATTTCCAGTTAAAATGGTTAAGGGAGCAAATGGGATTGGTTGGTCAAGAACCAGCACTTTTTGACACAACAATAGCTGGCAATATCCTACTTGGTAAAGAAGATGCAGATATGGAGCAAGTTATACAAGCTGCCAAAGCTGCTAATGCACATTCTTTCATTGAGGAACTGCCTGATAGTTATAATACACAGGTGTATTCTCCAAACTGCCTCTTGCATTGCGCAAGAAACTGAAATAATTAAACAGTGGCCCTCCTTTTGTGATGATATCGAATTTCATTCTTTAACTAGGAAGATTATTCATCTTCAGAAATGCATATCAGCTTTCAACCCTGAGATTCCATTTCTGTTTTGAAACAGTAAAAACTTAGAACACTTTATGTTATATCAATTTGATAATATGAGAGACATGTATCAAATTTAATGAACTAGGATGGCCACCTTTTAGTTTTTGCTATTTTTACTTTTTCCACAGATCTGTGACCAATCCTCAAGGGTAATGCTTTGACAGTTTGTTGAATTTAGGTTGGAGAGGGAGGAACTCAGCTCTCTGGAGGGCAAAAACAAAGAATTGCTATTGCAAGAGCCGTGCTGAGAAACCCAAAGATACTGCTTCTAGATGAGGCCACAAGTGCTCTTGATGCAGAATCAGAGCTCATAGTTCAGCAGGCACTAGATAATATAGTGTCAAATCGAACAACAATTATTGTGGCACATCGATTATCCACTATTCGAGATGTTGACACCATCATTGTTTTGAAGAATGGCCAGGTTGTTGAGAGCGGGAGCCACATGGATTTGATGTCTAAGGATAGAGAATACGCAACTCTAGTCAGCTTACAAGTATCGGAACACATTGCAAATTCAAGCTCTATATGTCATTCTGATGCTTCTGGAAGTTCTAGCTTCCGACAACCTCCAAACAGTCAAAATCCTGAGCAGGATTCATGGTCAATTTCAACAAAAGAATTGTGGCAAAGTGATCAAAACTCATCTCAGCAAAACTATGCTCCTACCCCATCAATATGGGAACTACTAAAACTAAATGCACCAGAATGGCCCTATGCACTGCTTGGCTCGGTTGGTGCAATTCTGGCGGGCATGGAAGCTCCACTGTTTGCCTTTGGAATCACCCATGTCTGGACTGCATTCTACTCTCCTGATGATTTCCAAATTAAGAAAGAGGTTGAAAGGGTGGCTCTTATATTTGTTGGTCTGGCTATTCTTACGATTCCAATATATCTGCTGCAACACTACTTTTACACCTTAATGGGAGAGCGCCTGACAGTTCGTGTCCGTTTATCAATGTTCTCAGGTTCTGTTCTACATCTCAATCTATAAAGCTGACTTTGATATTACATTGATGGAACATTAATCACATTGGCAAATTGTCTGAACTATGAATATTTTCACTGATATATACGTGTTTGCACAGTAAATTATACATTTCACAGTTTATATTTATTGTATTATAACCTATTTAGATTTGTTTTTCTCTTCAAGTGCAGCTATCCTTTCTAATGAGGTTGGCTGGTTTGATTTGGATGAGAACAATACTGGTTCATTGACAGCAGCTTTAGCTGCAGATGCAACCCTAGTACGGAGTGCTCTGGCTGATCGACTGTCCACAATTGTGCAGAATGTAGCACTTACTGTGACAGCATTTGTGATTGCATTCACTTTAAGCTGGCGTTTAGCATCTGTTATCATTGCCTCCTTTCCCTTACTCATCGGTGCTTCCATAACTGAGGTAAAATTTAGAAACAACCTTAACTGTAATTAGGTTTTTTCAGTTATGTATATAAATGGCACTGCAGTCCTATTTCAATTTTTGTACCAAAATTGCAGCAATTATTTCTAAAAGGATTTGGAGGGAATTACAGCCATACCTACTTCAGAGCAACTGCTGTGGCACGTGAAGCAATTGTCAACATTCGTACTATTGCTGCATTTGGTGTTGAAGACCGGATCTCAAACCAGTTCGCCTCTGAACTAAACCAACCAAATAAGCAAGCATTCTTAAGAGGTCATATTTCAGGTTTTGGATATAGTGTATCACAGCTGTTTGCATTCAGTTCCTACGCCCTCGGCCTTTGGTATGCATCAGTGCTAATCAAGCATAACGAATCCAACTTTGGAGACATCATCAAGTCCTTTATGGTTTTGATAATCACTGCACTGGCAGTAGCAGAAACACTTGCTCTTACACCAGACATTGTGAAGGGATCACATGCCCTTGGGTCTGTTTTCGGAATTCTCCACAGGAGAACATCAATAGAACCAAATGATTCCACATCAAACATCGTAACCGAGATCAAAGGAGATATAGAGTTCAGAAATGTAAGTTTCAAGTACCCAATGAGACCTGATGTAACCATTTTTGAGGACTTAAACCTGAAAACTTCAGCTGGAAACAGTCTAGCTGTAGTTGGACAAAGTGGGTCCGGGAAAAGCACTGTGATTGCACTAATTATGCGATTTTATGATCCCATTGCCGGGGGAGTGCTGATTGATGGTTTTGATATTAAGACATTAAACTTGAGATCGTTAAGGCTAAAAATGAGTTTAGTTCAGCAGGAGCCGGCATTGTTCTCAACTACGATATACGAAAACATCAAGTATGGGAAGGAGGAAGCATCAGAAATTGAGATACTGAGTGCCGCAAGAGCAGCCAATGCTCATCGATTCATCAGCAGAATGCCTGAAGGATACCAAACTAACGTGGGTGACAGAGGGGTGCAATTATCAGGGGGCCAAAAGCAGAGGGTGGCAATCGCTAGAGCAATTCTGAAAAACCCTTCCATTCTTCTTCTGGATGAAGCTACAAGTGCGTTGGACACAGAATCTGAGAAACTAGTTCAAGAGGCACTGGATAACCTCATGGAAGGCCGTACCACAGTTGTGGTAGCGCACAGGTTATCGACTATTCGTAATTCAGATAGCATTGCGGTGCTGAAACAAGGAAAGGTAGTTGAAATTGGCAGCCATGAGCAGCTGAGTAGGAAACCTGATAGTGTCTATAAACAATTAGTCAATCTACAGCAGTAAAGGAACATCCATGACCCCGGCCAATTTTCTTGTACAAGTGGGAGGCTTGATTGATAAATGAACATGATTTCCAACTGCTTGTGAACAAAGCTTTGCATTAAAAATTTTACATTGCTGTCCCTATTATGTAAGCATTTGAAGCATACAGTAGGTTAATTGGATTGATGTATCATGTGATTTCTACCATAAACAATACCAAATTGAGCAAATTCGATCACCATTAAAAACACCCAGAATTGTTAACTACACTATAAATAAACTCTGCAAAGGACAAAATGTTCGGTCGATGCATTTTCAAGTTTCAACATTCGGCTTTTAATGTGTGATAGTTACTGCAAAGCACTCCCCAATTATGTGTTAAAGTCAAAGTAAATGGTCCCTCACTCCCTCGCGTTTTTTCCACCATTTCGACGTTATGGCACTGTGAAAGAAGTAGATGACTGGAATTTTCCATGCAGGTGCTTCCAACTACAGGTCAAAGTCTTCGTCCCATGACTTTCGAATTATTCTTAGTTCCTATGACTCGTGCCATATTTCCATTTTTGATTCTACACATAATTAAACGCTCATAAAATTTGTTAATTACATAGATTAAAAATTTTCAAAATAAGAATATGCGATATTCTAATTTTCTATTAAAAAATTATGATAATCTGTTATAATATATAAATAAAAATTCAAATTCAAATACATAAAATATTTTTTATAAAAAAAAAAAAAACGTAAAATTTTCATATTCAACAATATAAATTGAATGTGAATGCTTATAGAATATCATATTGCTTATCATACCAAATGAGAAACAAGGGAGGAAAAGCATGTGCTGAATTTGTATCAATTTTGACGAGGCAAAAACGCTCCAATTCGGATTTCCAAGAAGGGGTTTAATTATTTTGGTTCATGAACACATGCATTAATGCACCCATCTTCATGAACCCTAACACATCAACTAAAGTTTGGCTAAAATACCATGAACCGCCCCTATTCAGTTCTTGAACTCTTGGTTGCCTTTACTGACTTTCGAGGAAGTTGGTACAGCAACGTTGGGACAGGAACCTCCTTTTTCTATAACCATGGCTTAAAAAAATGGGTAATCTTCACTGCACTTTAAACAGGTTCAGTTATTATTATACTATTGAAAATCATGTATCAATCCATAATAAAAGTGGTAATAATGCTGTTACCTTGTTACAGACAAGGTAAACATTTCACATTATATCTCCTCCCCATCATACTCTCACATTTATGATTGATCAATTTCAAATTTTGCTCAATTTCACACAAATTTTGCTCAAATCACACAAATTAGTATAAGATAATTCAATCTTTTCAAAATGAAAAAAATTATTTTTGATTCATAAGAGTGAATTTATATATTTTATTGTACTCTTAAAAATTATATTAATAATTTAAATTATATAAACTTAAAAAAATAATTTTGACTAATAAATAAAATTATTCTATGATAATCCTTACACACATTAAACATAAAATATGATAATATTACTTAATATAATCATAATCATAATATTATTTATTTTATTTTATCATAATTTTTGTATCAAATAAATACATATTTTTAAAATTAAGATATTCTTTAACAAAATTTATATTTTGTTTATAATAATATTTTTTATTAAATGTGATAATTGATAGTTAATATGCTAATTTTTAATATATTAAAACACTAATTAATAAAAAAATAAGACTTGGAATTTAGAGACGTAAAAAAAGACATTCATTTTGTCCTAGGCGTCACCAAAACCGACGTCGTTACATGTGAGAAGACGATAGAGTTAAAAAAACGAGATACCATCCTCCACTTCACTTTTCCTTCCAAAAGAAACAAGATTTTTGCTATAAAGAACACTTAGGATTAAACGACAACGTTTTTGTAATTCCAATCCAACCCGGTATTTATTTATATATTAATTTCAAGGCCGTACCCGACATTCCCTACTCATTTACTCGTTAAACCGGATTCTTTAATCCTTTATCATCAGCACCCAACCCTCACATCCGAGCTCTTTAACTATTTACTGAGTTGTAAATTTATTATTAGGATTAGAAGAAGAAGAGGAAAGTTGTGGGTGGGGGATATGGCGATATCGGATGCGGTGGTTGGGAATTTGGTGATGATCTACGTGGCAGTGATAGCGGGCATAAAAGCTTATGGTTTAATATGTGGGCGGAGCTTCGGTGGTGGGTTTGTGCTGATTTTGTCGAGCACGGTGGTGGGTTTCATCTTGATTGGGACTCTGACGTGGGACGTCACACGTAAAGCTACGTATGCGATTTCCCGTGGTCAAGCCTCTTCCGTTCAAGTTCACGAGATGTGTAAAGGTGGTATTTGCTGGCACGGCGTGGCGGTTCGCTCCCCTGCTTCGCAGCTCCGGTTCAGACTCCCTCAACAAATCCCTTACGGTTCTTTGTAAAAGGTAAATAAAAAAGTTGAAAAAAAGCTGAACAAAAAAATGGGACTTTTGAGTTTCGAAGCTGTAAGATAAAGCGATGGGGTGTTTGGTTTTTTTTTTTTTTTTAATTGAATTTTGGTTGAGAGGAATATAATAGTGTATAACGTTATAAAGTAACAAATGAGATGGAAGACGTGTTGTGAATAAATAATTCTCCGTCACTATTTTTTTTTTTTACCAACCAAAGTTTGTTTGAAAACAGAGGAGGAAGAATTTTCATAGTTTAATTGCTTAGTTTGATGACTTTGGTCGGCCTACCAACAAGAACAAAGCATTTTTTCTAGGAAGAAGTCCTGGATTCTCAAAAAGATGATTGCAGCTCGTTGTCGGAAGATGTCAGAACTGAGGTTGGGTTGGCATTTTTACATACTATTTTTTTCGGGAAAATAAGGAATAAGATTACTTTATAAATAACTGATGTATTTGTACTGATGACTGATGTTCATATAAAACATGTGTGTTTATTGGTTTGTCAGTTTTTAGAGTAAGTCATGCTTTTCCGTAGAACTTTGGTTTTATTTTTTTTCTTCTGTTGTTTCCTTATGGATACAAATAGCAGTACATATTTTGGGATCTATTCCTTATTTCCAGAGGCCAAGGATGACGATGGATTGGATGGAAAATATCGATAGCTCTCGCTTCGTTTTGATGTCAAGCCCAAAATTTAGTGGTGAGAAGAAATACCGCTGTGGTGGCTGGTGCCATTTGTTGATTCCTAAACAAAAACGCAAAGCAATCCCGAGCTAAAGCCACTAAACTGATTAACTCGGCGATTCTGGACCCAAATCAAAATGTTGCTGAAGAGAAGAGAAAATCTAAAAATCGTAAATCCTGACCTGGTCATTGGATTTTGTCATGGGTTGTATTTTGGTGGAAGTACTAATAAAAGTAGACTAACTAGTGTACATGATGAAGCTTTTTGGTAGTTGTTTTCTAGACATGATATTAGGCGTTGCATTCACTAAAGATGGACGTATGAAAGGAAGATGGTGATTTTGTCCCGACCCTTAAACCAATTCTTTTAACGAAAAAGACAGTTAAAATAAACACAAAAATGGCAGGAGGTATTAGATGTGTTTTTAAACATTGGTCTTATTAGACTCATGTATAAGCCGAAGATGGTGAATTCTATCCATTGATTTGACTCTCTAGGTCTAGTCGCAATCTTTCAACAATGAGGAATGATCGCCAACTTTAACTTCCTAGTTTGATCTATAGTTGCAATTCAAATTTAACAGGAAAAAAAAAAAAGATTTGAAAACTGCCTTTCGCCCCTCTCTAACACCCGAATCAGGTAACAACAGCAGAAGAGTATAAAAGAACAAATACCAGGTCACAATCAAAAAGAGTTCCAATTAGAGAAAAAGGCCCATTTTCTATGTTAAAGAGGCATAGAATTCCACTCCACAACCATCGATTTTTTTTTCTCAAACTAAATAAGCTATACATACCTTCACGTCTCAGGCTGCCAGGCATAATCCTTTACATTCCCCGATAATTTAAAATTTAATGGCTTCAAATTTCTCACCCATTACACCGCCTTTTTGTTTCTGGAACTGAATGTAACGCAATGTACTGGCAAGGAAAGCATCTGAAGCAGTATCTGGTGTTGCAGAATCACTCTGCATCTCCGTGTTGATTAATTCTATCAGGTCTTGGATTGCAGCACCGGTGATTTGTTGATTTCCTTTTTCAAAGAAGTAGAGGTACCTAAAGTGAAGTCACCAAAATGCATGTTTATGGTGTAAAGATTAAGCTGTGTAGTATGAGAAGGTTCAATTTGGTACAGCTCTAACCACTCACTTGTTCAATATCTCAACAAAGAGTATGACTGGCCCACTGCTACCTCGTGCAACATTTGCCATTTGCTGAGCAGCATTTGCGATCCTCAATGCACGTTTTAGGCAAAGCAGGACCCTGCAACCTCTCCCATAATTTTTAAGTTCTAACTATTAAAAGGAAATTATCTATTTGCATAACAGGATAACAAATACCCCTGAACGGGGAGGGGATTGTTAAAGAAGCAATCGACAGTGTTTTGAAGTGCAGACATGACAATAGCAGAAAAATCGTCAAGCCAAAACTGGTTAGGTATGAGGTCAAACCTTTCCCCATCCTTAATGCCGTCCTGATCATCGACCCAGAAGAGATGTGAACATGCATAAACAGCTCTGCACTGATCAGGCTTCTTTAATAGCCGAGCTGAATACTGACCAAAGCAACACAAATTTAAGTTTTGCATGAACAGATCAATAAAGCAGAATAATCAGAGAATAGGAAAGCATTATTACCCCTGTGGTCTTGTGTGTCATAGTATCTCGGTTCTCAACACCAAATACATTCATCCTCTGCAGGGTACCAATTATCAGATGAATTGCAGTCACTTGGGCTTTAGAGTCCTAAAAGCAACAAACATACATGAAACTACACAAATTAGAAGGATTGAATGTGACTAACTTCATGGCTTTTTGATTGAAACATAAACTGATAAGTGACAATTACCGCAATTTCTTCTTCATATAACACAAACGCTTGAGTGAAAAATTCATAAGCAACAAGCTCAAGATCACAGCCATTAGCTGCCTGATAGTTAGCAGGAAACAGAGAAAGGACAAAATCAAGGTTAGAAGATTCAATGTAGAATTTGAGAAAATCTTTGTCAAAGAAAATACAAAACTGGAGACAAAATAAGCAACTGTTCATGATGCATGAATTATCATTATCATAATGGTGGACTGTGGTTAAAGTTAAGTCATTATGATGGGGATTAAAGATGCCAACACCCTCTTAGCATCTAAAACAGAAATACTGATACATAATATATGGAATCAAGAAAAACTTAAAGAAATATCAGTAATGACCCCAAGTATGTTAGAAATAAAGCTGATTGTTCTTGTGCACACCTCTCCGTCAGAAATCTCTTACTTCTTGTGAGCAGCATTATTGATCTTAGTATGCCTTTTCCCTAATACTAATTAGAAAAATGGCATGTTGCTCTTAAAATGCAATAAAACTTGTTAATCTTCAAAGAAATTCTTGGAGTTCCATTAAGTTATTTAATGAATGAATTTATTAAATAGCATAATCAAGACTCAAGATCACCTCAGCACATTGCAGGTACAACCTTAACGCAAGTTCAGGTGAAGGAACAGCTGAAAGAGCCTCGATGATCTGAAAGAAGAGCTATTTGTGTGACCTTTTGGACAATGAAATAATAAGGACATACACATTGCATAAGAAACAGTGATAAACCCATTAAAAAACAGAGAAACCTGAGTCAAGAGCTGAAAAATTTTCTTTGGTGTTGCTGGAACTTCTTCTCCCACTATATCTCCCTCCTGACCTTGCAATCGCCAAACCAACTGCACAGAAGCACTACATTAAGCCTGACTCATATTCACTAGCAATATTATCTGTATTTATCCATATATATATATATATTTTGCATTTTGTCTCAATAAACTCTGAAAATATAGGTACATATACACCACAACACACCATGTTTTTTGTTGGGGAAAATTGGGGGAGGGGGAATGAGGGGGAAGGATCTAAGAGAAAATTATAATGATTATACCTCAAAACCCAATTGTCTGCATGCATCATCTTGTAGGGTTGTACTGATAATCATTTAATACTTCAATGAAGTAGATGGAAATAAAATGAGACGATACAATTTGGAAAAGGAAGAAACATACCCTAAGTGCAGAAAAAACAAGTGAAGGAACTGTAAAGGGCAGGCGTTTTGGGCCTCCAGCCATGGTATGCTTCCTCACAATACATATAATCTGAAAGAGAGTAAGTTATAATGAACATTCAGGGGAAAAAGTTTTGGATCCGTCAAAAACAACATAATTAAATGAAAACATTGCAATTAAACAAAAAATTATCCTAAATATGATACAGCAGTGACATTTTGTGAGAAGTAAACAGGCATTAACCTTAGTCACAAGCAGAAGATTTTAAAGTTCCATTTTCCTATCCTTTAATACTATACACTTGTATATTGTATTTGGCATATCTTGGCCTGATAATGGTCAGGGATATTAGCATAAAAAGAAGCATTGGAAAAACTTACCTTCAACATTTCCTCTGGTTCATCGTTATAAAGCATGTGTATGAGCCGAGCAACAGAATTTTGTTCATCCTTGAAATCCTCCTCATCAAGCTATCGGTAGATACATAACATGTGAAGAACACAAGAAAGGAGAACCATATGTTGGTAACTTATGCACATTCACAAAAACATGATAGGGAAATAAATAATAGAGGAAGAAATAATCTAATATGGATTAGGAAATGGAGTAATGGAGAGTTACTCATATAATTCAAATTATTCAATTTTTATAGAATAACAGAAAACTTCTAGTTTTAACATGCACCTCATCCACGTCAGCACCATCCTTGTCCTTAATGAGACCTTTTATTAATTCAAATAACACCTCAACCTACAAACAGCAATGTTTCTTTCTTCAACAAAAGAATTTGATATAATTACAGCAATAGAGAAGACTAACGAGGCGTACCTTGTGAGCAGTTGAAATGAAAGTGTTATTCTTCATAATGCTTTGAATGATAACCATTGCCATGACTTTATTTGTTCCATTATCAAGATGGTCCATTACATGTGGATAATTAGAAAGTGTCAGGGCTGTTACTATGTCATTGTATTTCTCCAGTGGAGCACTCAAAAGTGCAACTACTTGTTTCATTGCCCGGCTATCTTCAAGTTTTGGTATGTTAGAGAGCTTCTTAACACAGGCTCCCTGTTAGAAAAGATGAATAATAAAGAAGAACGATTATTACTCTGATACAAGTCCATCCTGTAAAATAGCATTGCCAAAGTTACGGCACTAAAGGAGATGATTTCTAAATAGAGTTCTCAGAGGAAACATACCAGTACTTGATCCACATAATCAAGTCGATCAGGATGAACACAAAGAGTAAAGGTCAGAAGAGAGACATACAAAGTTATAGCTCCAACAGCAGGCATGTCAACCTGTGCTTCTATGACCTGCCATTGAATCATACCCAATCAGCTAGTAGAATATGAACCATGATTTCACACTATACACATCAAAAACAGAGAAATGTGTTTACTGGTAGGAAAAATGGAAAAAGGCGTAAGAGTCGGGTCATCATCCACAAAACTAGAGGTTGCATGTTCAGGGGCCATCATCGGAGTTGCTCATGTCAAGGCATTCACATTCTTTAATTGAATCATTCCTTTATAACATTGAAAACAGTTTCAAGGTAATTTGCAACTTCAGGGTGAGAGAGTAATAGCTTATTTACCTTCCCAATTGCATTGCTCAATTTAGTGAAGGCTTCTACTTGTAGAAATTCAGGTAATACCTAGCATAAAAAGTTAGTCAACAACCTGGAAAAGTGTGAAGAGTAAAAGTTGTTATGCTGATAACTTACATCTTCACTTGAAGCAGCATAATTTGACAGTCTGTCCATCAGTCGAGACAAAACTGTCTTGACGTCAACTGTTGGCTATGATGAAAGAAGAAAAATGTATTTGTTGAGCTTAGTGGCCCCAAAATATAGATCAACCATAAAACAAAATAAAAGAAACCCATAAGCTTTAAACCAAAAAATTGGTTCCAAAGAACAAGATCCTCCAATACATGAGGAGATCACACAGAAGAAGACACAGTCCTTCTAGGCTATTCCACAACGCATGCTCACTTTATGGAACATAAGAGTAGGCTTAGGAACGCAGGGCTTGTTAAGAAAATAAGGTACTGGAAACTCCTATGGAAACAATCAAACTAGCTAGCAAATAAGAAATAAGTCAGTCAGGGGCAGCGTTATTCTGTTCCCTGATCACAGGAAAATGGTAACCAGTCATCAAATTTTCTAGTCACAATACTGACTTCACCATTAAGTAACTATTGAGAAACAGCAAGCATGATAGCTAAATTCTTGAGGTGGAGAAACTCAAAGAAAAGATGCCATAGCATGGTAACTAGAATAAAGCCTCAAGCTAACAATTGTGTTAAGTGATATTAGTGTCAGGTGGCCCAAGGAGGGAGGGGAAAAAACAAGGTGTGATAAGAAGATTGATTTCCATCACCCACCTGGAGCTGGGGGCAAGCACCCAATAATGTCTCAAGAGTCTGCAAGTGATACTCATCAGGAAAAACCTGAATTATGCAATCCATCAAATAATATTGGGCAAGATCATCTTTGCAATTGACAACCTGTAAAAGAACCAGATAACTTTTTTTAATGCTACAGACTTATGAATTATAATATAGATAAAAAAAAAAGCAGTGGAGAAAGAAGTAAAATTGCCTGCTCTAACACTCTGGTTAGAACTGTTTCTTTGTATATCCCAAGGTCCACCCCTTCTATCTGACTGAGAACATGGAGATTTTTCCCTACCTAATAAGAAAGTTTAAGACAAGCATAAATTCCCTCAAATTTGCATAAAGCAAACTGCTTCAAAGTTCAGCCAATAAAAAATTTTAGATTATTAATATTACCAGATCTCGAAGTTCACTCCTTTCTTTTTCCTGCTTCTCTCTAACTCTACCAGGTCCCTGCAGACCAGAAATCCCAATTGAAGGCTTCAACTCAGGATGACCAAAGAGTATCAATGATTCACAAGCACCATGACACCTGCATGGCCAAAATTTGTGCTCTCATGATTTATTCACTTCCATGGCATGCAAGTACAATGGTGCAACGCATATCTGAGAAAATAGTGACAACAGTTATTCAACGAACCTGATGTTGCATCCGCACCCAAAGTTTATTCATCTCTGTGAAATTCTGCAGCACAAATTCCACAGCATCCATCACAGTGTCAGCATCTCTGCAGGAAGACAGAATCACATCCAACAAATGGTTAATTACAAATCTTTTCCAAATTCTTACCATATCCTACTTTAGACATGCAATGCACTCTCTTCCAAGCAAGTTCAACAGCAGCTACTATAGAGATTCAACATATATTCTTCGGCCCAAAGGACAACCTCGATGAAAATAGAACAGAATGATAAGAGCTAACAGAGCTCGTAGGAACAGTGCAAAAGCTACTGCTAACTAACTAGTTTATTTTCTTCAAATATTTGAAGAGCGAGCTATCTAATCCAACAAAATAGCCAAAATACTGAAAGGAGAAATTATAAACTAGGACTATGACTCCTTTGCTACCAGAACTATCCAATCATCTTGGGTAGCAGTTCAACAACAGTGAAATATCAATATCCATCAATATAGCCATAGAAATTTATACCATTCAGCTTTTGCAATGAAAAACTCTATTTTAAAGAGGAAAGAAAAGAAAAACTAATCAAGAGATCTCACCCTTCATACTCAGAACCAATATCTGGTAACTTGTCTCGACTGATTTGAGCAAGGTAACTCCTTAAGAAAAGTCCACGTATGGGATGTTGAACTCCACGACACATTTCCACAAGGTCTTTAAGAACTTCCTTAGCAGGAGCCTCCTTAGATTTGATATAGACAGATCCTACCGTACATAGTAGATACCTGGTTGATTACCAACTATAACTTCTTTAGTTATGAAGGATAAACTGACTTTCCTGAACTAAAGATGTGTCAAATTTTCTTTTTCATTTTCTTCGTATATGAACTAGAGACTAATTAAGCGAAAGGTACTACAATTCTGTAAAAACTATAGCCCAAAAGAATGACAATGCATACCTTTAATTGTTTGAAATTTGGAAATTATAAAAAAAAGAAACAATAATATAGAAATCCGCTAATAAATTTGTTGAAGAAAAATTATTTAAATTACTTACAATCTAGGCAAAATATTGCCGGCATGTTGAACAAGCTCGTATAGATCAATCACAGATACACCGTGCTTGCTGTCTTCTTTGAAGAACATCTCTAGTTTCCTCAGTTCATCAAAAGCTCGCATATCTAAATTCAAATCATAAATACATAAGAATTCAATCATAAATCTGAAAGTTGAAACACAATCGACTCGATCAATGAAAAGGAAAAAAAATTACAGAGTTCGTAATATTTGTGAGGAGAGAGTTTGGATGTCCGGAGCTCCGATAGCATCTGAGCGGAGTACTTGAGAGCTTCTCTAAGATTATTGGAGTCCTGAGAAAAAAATAGATCGAATTTAGGGATAATGAAAGAGGAATTGGAGATCTTGATCCGCTCAAATTCAGGTTAAAGAGAGGGAGTTTTTGGGGTTACCAAAGCTTGATGCATGTAAAAAGCATTGTGTTGAATACCGGCGATCCCTTCTGCCAGCCACTTCTCTTCGTCATCGATTCCGTTCAGCATCGTTCTCTTTCTTTCTTCTGCAGCGGACCAGAGCTTGAACAACGTTTGAAAAAAAATGGGGTGATTTCTCCTTTTACCCAAAAAAGGAGTACTTCTCCCGAATCAAAGTGACCCGTTAAAGTCCTAACGAGAAGAGATTAAAGAGAACAAACAAAGATGCCCGGCTACAGGGCGTATTCGAGTCCAAAACTCAATTGGTCTAATACTTGAACCCAAAATTACCATCTAATCGCAAGCCCTAGTTCGTAACCGACTTAGGGCAGTTAGCCCTAATCTCTTTTTTTCCCCAAAAGGTTAGCCTTTGAAAAAAAAACAAAACAATTTGTGGGTAGCCTTGCGTTTGTGGGATAATTTATAGAGAGGTGGTAAGCCCAATAGAACAATAAATCAAGATCCATTAAAAATGGGCTTTCCAAAGACTACTCTGCCCTCTGACTCTGGTTACTGTCATTGTCAATGGCATTATGTTAAATTAATTTTTGAATTAAGATTGTGAATAAAATATTTATCACAGCAATGATCCACTGTTTTAAAATTCATGAATAAAAATAATATAAATTATTCCTGCATGGCTTAATATGTACTACATACATAAGTTAAATTCTGACATATTTAAAAGAATTAATTATAATTATCTCTATTATGGTAAATCTAGAAACAATCTTCAAGTGAAACATAGAACCAAGTGATTACATAAAATAATCTTCAAGTTTATTAAAAATTTTAAATAAAAATTTATGTATTAATCATTGAACCAAATATTAAAATGCATGATAATACAAAATTAAGGAACAAGCAAGAATTACGGGATTAGATTGAGAAATCAAAACTATATCTCTTTCTTCCAATGGTAAAATTAATTCATAACAAAGCAGAAACTATTTCTAGAATACATGAAATAATATTTCACCAACTTGGTGATTGCAGCTGCTGAGGCGTGACGCAATAACTAATTCAGGTCAAAGTAGAGGGCTTGTTGACTTCCAATTACATATAAAAAAAAAAATTATATGTTTGATTTTTGTGGCAATATTATTATTATATTATTACTGATGGCGGTAATTATTTTATGTTAAAAAAATAATATATAAAAATCATTAAATTTGATATAAATAAATTTATTTAAATTAATTAAATATATATTAAAAAAATAAAAATTCTTTTTTTCTGAATTAAAAAAAAAGGTTGACGAAGTTAGATTAAAAAAACATTAAGGTCAAAAATTCAAATTAAGACAAGTACGTATCGTGCCATATGCCCGAATTCTTCGCTTTTTACGATTGTCTATAGGCACTGTTTAAGGATCTTTAAAATACTATTTAAAGAAAAAATTTTGCATTTTATAAATTATTTTTACTAAAATTAAGAGAAAATAATGTGTTAGGTACAGTTTTATTTTCTTAAATATAATCTTAACTGGTGCCTAGTGGATGAAATAACAATTTTGATCACTAGGCATCAGTTAACATTTTCCTTTTTTTTTTATTTTTCTTTTATGATTAGATATTATCCCTGTTTCAACTCACTTGATCACTGTTTCTTTGTCTCCTTAATGAAATAAGGAAATTTCTGAGAAATTTCTTTGGGATTATATAAAATTTCATGCAAGAAGAAAATCTCAGTCAATAATAAGAAGATAGATTTTTCTTCTTCTTCTTCTTTTTTTTTTTTTTTTGTTTAGAGAGAATTGAAGCAAAGTGGTCTGGTTAAAGTGACTACAATGGTGATTAAGAAGGAAATTGCAGCAAGCAGGCAGGTTGTTTATCATGGTGAGCTTTTAAAATCAGCAATGTTAGGAAAGGATTTAGTCTCAATCAATGTGTTCTCAGACTCAGGTATTGTCAACTTTTTCCCATAATTTTGAACACTTCTTTGATTTGTCCAAGAAACTGTATGAATTATTCATGCTATTCTGTTTTTCTAATTGATCATGTCGTTTTAGACCTTGATTTGTTAAGAGCCTGGATGACTAAAGATCGCAGGGACTTATCCATGGGGAAATGGGTAATGCCGTATGCCATTGTCATAAGTTTTTCATTCTAACATTGGTTTTTTTTTTTTTTTTTTGGAGAAATAAATTCATTAATTGTTCTGATAATTGAATTTCAGGGTAATCTTAACAGTCCAATTTCACAAACAAGTTCAACCCGAAAGATTCTAAAGAAGATAGCCCAGCGTTTTGCAGCCATGGCTGTATTTATGGGAAGAGACACAGAGGAGGCTCTCTGGTAAGTTGACTTATTTTTTATGATAAGCATATGGAATCCTAGAGTTCTTTCCTCTGATAAAGCACAGAAATGATTTGCAGGAGTTGGATATCATATGCCAGATGCAGTGTAAATCAATCTCTATCAATTAGTTATTTTCTGGCTATCGACAAGGGAATCCTCCTGGAAATACTTCGGGATCATCATTTAGAAGGTTTGAGCCAAATTCATTTGTTAAAAACTTAAAACCATTTGAATTGTTAAGAGTAGATTTCTGATTTCTATCATTTTTGTAGGTTCAAATTTGAGACCTAAGTTGTATCTCAAAAAAAATAGTGCTAGATTGAGACATGCAGATCAGGAACCAGAGTCTGAAAAAGCTGAATCTCCTGCATTTCGGGCTGCCTCAGATGTAGCAAGGGATTATATAGAAGGCCCAGAAGAGGGCAATTCTAATCCTAATCATAACCACAAGGCTGTTCTCTTGAATTCAATATCTGTAATCCGAAGAGAACTGCCAGAACCACATCTTGGCTGGCCTTTGCTTCGGAGAAAATCTTCTCCAAATCAAGAGTTTAAGAAACCTGAACCTAGAGATATATCCGTTGTAGAATGGGTAATGAGCCTGCCTAATCGAGGTACCACAGTCGTCAACCAGATTGCTTTGCTTTCAAATCAAACCAGCATCAACTCCGGAACAAATACTAATGATTCTACTAACAACGATCGTAAGACTGAAGAAGCAATTCACATCTCTGAAGAGGAATCAGTAATAAATGACAATAGAAATTTTGAGCTTGAAAATAAGGCAGAAGTTTCAGTTTCTTTGAACACAAAATATCTGGAATCATATTCAAAGCCAGGTTGGCCTCTTCGTCTTGTAGCTTCCACTACTTCAGATTCGTTTTCAGAATATGAAGCCAAAAAAAAGCCAAAGGCTGAGAGGGAAATGAACGCACCTATTCAATCAACAATCGAACTTCCACCTTCCAAAATTGCATTAGTATCCACCGAAATGGAAAATCCTGTCCAAATTGAAAATTGTTTACCAACACTAAGAAACATGCCGACCGACTTGGATCTTCGTTGCAAAAAGTTCAGTCTCAGGGAGCTTAAGCAAGCAACTTCTGGATTCTGTCCAGGTTATCTTTCAAGTCAAGCTTCTTTTAAAATTCAATATGGTTTTAAAGGCTTATAGAAACATAGCTTTTGATCTTATTTTTTAAGTCTTTTTCTCGTATACATTTGATTCTCTTACAGAAAACTTGATTGGAGAGGGAGGATGCAGCAAAGTATACAAAGGGTGTCTTCCCGGTGGCAAGCAGGTGGCTGTTAAAATTCTAAAATCATACAAAGAAGCTTGGAGTGACTTCTCCTTGGAAACTGATATTGTTTCTTCAATGAAACACAAGCATATCACGCATCTAAAGGGAGTTTGTGTTGAAGATGACCATCTCATCTCAGTCTATGACTTCTTTTCCAGAGGAAGTTTAAAGGAAATTCTGCATGGTAATCTTCCATACTTGCAAGGCTTGCTTGTGTTACCTAACATAAAGATGCAGAGAAGTTACAGGTTTCACTATATTTTATTTCCAAAACAGGTCAAAGCAGGAAATCCGTGTTGCCGTGGGAGGTCAGGTTTAAAATTGCCACGGCAATTGCCGAGGCTCTAAATTACCTGCACAATGAATGCTCTCCACCCATTATACACAGAGATGTAAAGTCTTCCAACATTCTTCTCTCTGATGATTTTCAGCCGCAGGTACCTTTTTTCCTTCTTAATTCTTCTTTTGCTACTTGCCATAACTTATTGACCATGAATATGATCTAGAAGAGCAGTTTAGTTAGATGAGTTTCTAACCACATGGCTTCTTAAAAATTGAACTATAAAAGCTTTTTCCACTTTACCCTTGCAGTTATCTGATTTTGGGCTTGCTATCCGGGGGCCAACGGATTCAACTTACATGATTGCGAGCAATGTGGTAGGAACTTTTGGGTATATAGCTCCTGAGTATTTAATGGAAGGAAGGGTCAGTGACAAGATTGATGTATACTCTTTTGGCGTTGTGCTTCTAGAATTACTATCAGGGAAGAGGCCAATTTGTTCAAAGGCTCTGGAAGGACAAGTGAGCTTGATCCAGTGGGTAAGAGTTTCTGCTTTTACACACTTTCACTAGTACATGACCTGAGAAACTTGAGAGAGATGTGTCCATTGCTGGTTAAATAACCAAATTATGATCCAACACAGGCTAGGGCATTATTAGAAAGAAGGAATCTCCGAGGATTAGTGGATCCAGCATTACATGGAGATTTTGATGTTGCTCAAATGCAGAGAATGGTTCTCGCTGCCTCCCTCTGCCTCAATCAGTTGGATGGATGCCGTCCAAAAATGAGCCAGGTAGATTCTTGCCTTCTGTATCTAAGCCTTCTCAATCTTGGGGAATAGGAAAACCACTCAGCTGTTTTTCAAGCTGATAAGAACGGAGTTTAGTTCCAGGAACCAGGAAACTCAGTGGACTTATTTTCAATCCTGTCATATTACCTTTCTAAGAGTTACTGATTCTCATTGTCTCCCATCCAGGTACTAGAAATATTGCGAGGAGAGAGGGAACCAAGAGAGTGGTATAATTTCCTTGCTGCTGATTTCAAAGTGCGAAACAACCGAGATGATAGACTTTCTCCAGCACCTGTTCACAAACAATATACCCATCTTTCAGTTTCATTTACAGATAATGATTCAACATCGGTAGGCAGCAATTATACAGCATCAAGATGTAGAGCTGAGAAAGAGCGTCTACTAATGCTGAAGAACTACCTTAGGAAAGAGCGGGGCTGATGACAATCACTCTCATCGTTCCATAGCATTTTGATTGCATATTCATTGAACCAAAGCAATTTAAGCAAGCTTGAAAATGTAAATCAACTTGATTTCTTGATGTAAATAGCTGTTATGATAGTATTTTTGACGATTTTGGAGTTGAAAAAAAGTGCTGCTATGCAACAAGAAAATGAAATTGTACATATAGAATTTAAAATGTCAGACAAGAAATTGTTTTTGGGTGACATTCTCTTGTTTCTATTAGAAAAATTCTCAAACCGTACAAAATTGGGCAATGTAGCCCTATACCGCCTTGCACTACTACTAGTGTACAATTCAGACAACTAATTAAAAGAATCAGAGCCGCTCTTCGTACGGTAGATAAAAAATAGCCCTCCTTGAAGAGCGATGCTCAGATTCTTGAAAGCCAATCGATTCAAAATGGAACCGTATAAGGCAATGCACAAATCTCAGCCTCCGGAAGAAAATGAGCACGTGGACATGAAGATGCACTAGCACGACATGTAACATTATTGTCAACTTTAGATCTTTTCGCCGTAGGTTTTCCTTGATGATTTGCCATAAAAAGCCAGTCATCATCATTATCATCAACAGCATTCTGCTCAACTTGGAAAGGAAGTGGCATCCAATCCTCAATCAGAGTTGTATACAGCAATGATGCCTTCTGCATCTCATTCTCATATGCAGATATTACAGAAGAAGAGGGAATTTGCTTTCCTCTTTCATCGTTAGGCCATAGTTTCTGTTCAGGCACAGGAATAATGGTATTTGCCTTTTTACTCCCAGGGTAACGTTGCTCTTGAGCTTCTGGCTGGGTAGAAGAATCCGACCTTCCAGAGGTAGAGCAGACCGGTTCTTTGCTAAGAGTTGCATCAGGTTCTCGAGGCTTTTTCAAGGTAAACCGAATTTTTATAGTGTTCCCTATTCATTGCAGAATACAAAAATCAATATCCCAATCTCAATATATACCATACATTCCGATATAAACTAGATCAGTAAGCAAATCTAGCCCATCTAAAAAACGACGAACAAACAAAAAACTCACCATCTACCCTGCATTGACTAGAGGACAGGGTTTGGTTTTCCCTTTTCCTCTTGTTGCTGTTTTGGGAGCCATCAGATATGTAGCAAACAGGTGCTTCATGTTCCTCAGTAAGATCACTGTTCTCCAATTGCTCATCTTTACATCCACTTAGAACATCATCAAGCTTCTTAAATTTCTTCGTTAGACCTCGGGTTTTCTCCTTTTCTTTCCCTACCTTCTTTTTCTCCTTCTCCCTCTTCCTATGTATTTTCTGTTCTGTTTTTGGCAGAACCTTTTCTTTCTCGAGCTTTATTGCACACGAGAATAAGAAACTTAGAAGGGCGGACAAAGGAAGACCCAAAGCATCATGAATTTTACCATAAAAATGAAGCTTCGTATAATTTCACATTGGCATAGGGTTATATCTAGATCAATCAGATATTGAATTCATACACCCTGGATAAACAGGGTAACATGTCCAAAATCATAAATTTCCACTCCTCTAATCAAAATCAATTATCCACCTTTTCTATCATTTATTTAACGAAATCAAAACCCAATACCCAATCTTTAAAAAGGAACCCGAAAGTTCTTTTTTTTTTTTTTAAAAAAAAAAAAGAAAATCCCAAAGCAAAAGAGTTTCAAAAATTAATTTTAAATAATTACCAGGCTCATTGAACAAATCGTCTTATTCACAATTTCAAAGCTACAAAGTAACAACAGCTTTGCGATTCCTTTTATATACCTTTATCCAATTACAAAAATTACAAATACAAATCATAATCACCTATCACAAACGCATGCAGTTGAGCATCAAAAGTGAAAACCAAATACTTTTGCTCAACGAACCTTAATCGATTCGTCCAATCCCTGTCTTAAATACCCAGGAGGCGGGTACGGAAAGCACCGTGACATTATCGGCTTTTTCTTTTTGAAATCCCAAAGAACTTCCTCAAGAAACTATGAATCAGTAACCCAAGATTGTTCAATATCCGTCAAGCTTAACGATCTTAAAACTCTTGAGATTCTCTCCAAGACAGACAACGCGTGATCAAGAGCGCAGCGGCTAGGGTTTACCCAGATCTCTCATGCCATAGACACGGACTTGGGGTATATATAGAGTGAGAGAATTGGGGATCCACCGACTTACCTATGTCGGCTCTTCGAAGTTTCCTTTTTTCCGATACTGCCCTTCACGTGTTGAGAAATTATATTGTTCTCTTTGTCCCTTTTTGGTAACTTCGCTTTAGTATTACGTGTGCAATTTCGATTTGACTTTTCTTTTTTAATCTAGGTGTGAAAGTGAGGTCGTTTTGATTCGTGGAATCGTGGACGTAGCAAATGCCACGTAGACGAAGTGTAAACCCTAAACCCTAGTGCTTTTGCCAAGAACAGGGGAAACGAAATCAGAGACGTTCTGGCAACCAGAGACAAACAGTGATCGACAGCGCAACTTGGATTTGCAATCATGAGAAGGGTCAATGGACTCGCTACCCTTGACAGAGCCTTATCCTGCGGCGGCGCCATTCAGCAGCGGCTGGCTCAAGCGGCGTTGATGAGTACATCCTCATCTCCATCGTCAAATTCTCACATTTCTTTGCAGAAACTCGCCAATCGATTGGGGCTGTCGCGTCCCTCCCTCGGGCGCCGTGTTGCTGGGAACATGTTGTTTGCTATGGCAGCATCATCTCTGGCTCAAGACGCCCATGCTAAGGAGTTGCCTCGCTCTGAGAAGTTTCTCCCCAACGAAGTCGTTCTGTACCAGTACGAAGCTTGCCCTTTTTGTAACAAGGTCAAAGGTAAATAAATTTACTCCCAATTGTAATAAATACTACATTAAGATTGATATATCCACGCTTTCCTGGATTAATATGTTTTTCCTTGAATTCTTATAGAAATGAGTTTCTTTTGATGAATATTGAATGAGGAATGGTTGTGAAAACAAATTATTTTAGTGGAATTGTTGAGAAAAATGAGTGCTTGACAGCTTGAGTTTAACTTCCGGTTTTCTTTTCATTTACCCTGCTTTTTTTTCTGATTATTAAAGCTGTGTTTGGTTGATGATTGAAAAGGTTATAAGGCAGTTGACATAGTGATTGGTTGGTCTCAAGTCTTTGAAAGTAAAACATTGCAAAACATATGATGGTAACTTGTTTAGCAATAAATGAACTGCATAATGTTCTTGCAATTCATTGGAATCTGTAATTTGCTTTGTTTAGTTTTACTAGGTATTGATTTTAAACATGATTATTCATTTTTGTAAGCTGTATTGTTTTACCATAAACTCATTCTCAGATTAAACGAATTCAATTTTCGTTTGATCCCCATCGTGCTATTAACTGCCCTGACCCTCCCTCTTCTTTCTTTCCTTCCCAACCCCCATTTCTTTGAAATATTTTCCCTTCATTGTTTGATTTATATATTTCATTTGGTTGACTTCTTGTTCTTATTGTAGCATTTTTAGATTATAATAACATTCCATATAAAGCTGTGGAAGTCAACCCCATCAGCAAAAAGGAGATCAAGTGGTCTGATTACAAGAAGGTGCCGATACTGAAAGTTGATGGTGAACAGATGGTTGATTCTTCAGGTTCTTTGCCCTTTCTCAATCTTTTGTTAACTATCTTCCGATGGTTACATATATTTTGTCATTATAAGTTAACATTAGCATACTTTGTTTCTGTTCCAGATATAATTGATAAGCTTTTTCATAGGATCAACCCAGATATCTATTTACCTGATGCTGATGAAGAGAGGAAATGGCGTGAGTATGTTCTTGTACCTCTCTTATTCTTTATCATTTTAGATAAATTAGATTACAACAGTTGCCACTGTTTTATTTAGAAGACTTGGATGAAGATTGCCAATTACTTGTGGGAGCAAAATTATTCTATCTCCTATTTTGAAAATTTTCAATATCATGGTTGATTTATCACCAATATGGAGTTGGGATTTCACTATAATTGATGGTGGAACTACAATGATATAGGTGGGTGGATAATCACTTGGTGCATGTCTTATCACCAAACATATATCGGACTACTTCTGAGGCACTTGAATCATTTGACTATATCACCACTCATGGTAAGATAAATTTTCTCTCTGCATTCAATGATTTATTTATATTTACTTGATATTGGTGGAAGATATATTATACATGGGATTTGTTGTTACCATTGTTGCTTGTAGTGTTATTTTAATTTTTTTGCAGATTGGCTGAGAATAAGGATTGAATATGCATCTGACTTCATTAGAGTCTGTTGATTAACTATGTGCAGTGGATGGGATAACGTTATATTTATCACCATTTTGGTGATATTAACTCTAGGTTTATAATTCACTATGAAATAGGTCAGCATGTTGTCAATTCATGGTTAGTGTTGTGATTGATGTGCTATGCTTTGCTTTGGGCTTTAGGTTTTAGTATTAGAGCCCTCATTTAATAAAGTTATTGTTTTTACACTTTAAAAAAAAAAAAATTCTTGTCGCTGTCAGTCTGCTGGATTTCTCTTTTTCTAAAGCATTTTTTACTAGACCATCAATGACTTATATAACCTTTACCGATAATGATGATGATTTCTTTAATTATTCTTTAGTTGATGACTTGTATTATTATTTGTTTAAACTTGAGGAGACTTAAAATTCTTTGCTTGTCATGCTTTAAAGCTTCTAATATTCTGAGACAAAGCAAGAAAATCTGCCAGTCATCTTTAGTTTATGATATTTTATGATAAATGTAGGCAACTTCAGCTTCACTGAGAGGTTATTAGCGAAGTATGCTGGAGCAGCAGCCATGTATTTTGTCTCAAAGAAACTGAAGAAGAAGTACAACATTACTGATGAGCGAGCAGCCTTGTATGAAGCTGCTGAAACGTGGGTGGATGCTTTGAAGGGCCGGCATTATCTTGGTCTGTTTAGTTTACAATTATAAATGATGTTGTGTTATTGACAAAACACAAGATATGTACTATTTTCAAACCATTAACTAATCTGTGTAATCCCTATTGCCAGGTGGTTCAAAACCCAATTTAGCTGACCTTGCTGTTTTTGGTGTTCTGAGGCCAATCCGATATCTAAAGTCTGGTAAAGATATGGTGGAGCATACACGCATTGGTGAATGGTACACTCGGATGGAAAATGCTGTGGGAGAGTCTGCTAGAATTAAGGAGTGAGAGACAAATTGTCCGCTGGAGTAGAACTTCAAGCCTGGTCAACCTGAATTTGTGAGCATAGAGAATTTACAAATAATAATGCTGGAAGAGACTTTCCACTGATAGGCAAGAGTAGGAGCCGACATGTGATAACTTCTATCTTATTAAAATTGGATGCTGTATGGATAATTTTACAGTTCTCATAAACTGCTCTTACTGAAAACCAGAATTTCCTATCGTAGTTGTGCATATTAGTAGCTTTTTTTTTTGCTCTTTGAACGATTTGTGATTTGACTTTGGAGCTGCTCACTTGCTTGCAGGTATTGCACTAGCTGTTTGGTCAGTGCACTACTCTATGTTCTTTAGGTGCTACATTATTTCAATTTGTCGTCTGCGCCTTTTCTAACATTCTCTACTGTAGTTTTACGCTTTCGAATTCCTTCTCAACTCTTGCATTCTCTCTTCTGACGCACGTGTCGGCAGTTTTGTTATCATTCTCTTTGAACCAGTGTGAATTCCTGATTTGAAATGGCATGTCAAACACAAGTTACAGTACAGACCGTAGATGCTTTAGATTGTACGATGTTAAAGTTTTAACTTAGCACAAGCCAACTCTTTGTTATTAGTTGTGCAGTTAATTGGCTTTTTGGTGGTGAAGCAAAGGAGCTACCTGTAGTTCTTTCTTCAAAAAGACTGAATCCTTTGTTACTACGTGGTTACAATTTGCTTATTCACGTTTTGACTCGATGCTTTCTGGTGTTGAAGCCCTCAACCAAATGCGAAGATTTAACATATTTGGTAACAACTCTGCTTTATAAAAACAATAGTGACCATATGAGACCGGAATCGTATATGTAATTCTTACTACTAACAAATACATGATCGAGGATAGATGGTAATGGTACAGTAACCGTTGGACCAGTTGCCCTCTTCATGAGCCTGAAGCAGTCACATTTGATCAGAGAGTATCTTAATTGCCATTTGCGTCAAATACTATGGTATTACCATGCCAAAGTAGCACTTAACTAGTTAACCAACCTTCTTATGGGCTTTTGTTTTTCTAGATGCTTTGCGGTCCCCCGCTGTCCCCTTTAAAGCTACACGCTCATTCCGCTATTGCAGTTATGAATCTGATCCCCGTCCTCCCAATTCCAACAACACCCTACCAACCTTTCGGGCTAGATGAAGAAAGTAGAGTACATAAAGAGGTAAAACATGTTTCTCTTGCGGTTAAAATGCTGTATCGGATTGTCAGTAAATTATGACTTAACTGTCTTTTTCTTTTTGCTCATTAACTGGCCTCAATCACATCAAAAAAGTCCTCTGAATGGTTATCAGGGCAGTCGATTGTGGGTTCCATCCATTTTGTGAATGACCGAATACGGCTGGAGGGCCCCTAGTGTCACAGCCCGAATGTGGTGGCAATGGCAGATGCCCTTCAACAGGAAGCTCCTTGCGCGTATTTATTGGAAGTTGACAAATCCTAAATAGGCGTTAAAAAAAGTCTAGGCAACCAACTCTTCCTGGATCATGATGCCCCGAGCAGGCTCGCAACTGGTTTTACATTACTATAGATGAGGTGATGTTTCTGGCCCGTATTCACACTGGCCCAAACCACCAACCTCGACCAGACTGGCCCATGAATCCTAGCACTCGAAGATGGCCGCATGGCAGCAAGAGTGAAAAGTGAATATCAGAACTATTCGTAGTCCAAGTGCATTTTGCAATACGTAAATGTCAGATAAATTTTAAATTTCACATCGAATATAATAAGAGAGTTATTAAAATATATAAGAGTTTACATAATTTTTTTCTTGTGAGATATCTTTTGTAAGATAAAATAGTAAGTTTAAGGGACTAAAACGGATAATACTTCACAAGAGTGTGAATCGTGACAGATAGACTGATCTGAAACGTCGAATAAGTGGATATCCAAGTCTCGAAATCGCACGAGTTTGAAGCTTAAGTCTTGACCCATGACAGTTGGTATCAGAGCTAACCTTAAACCGTTCGATCCACGTCAAGCATCTCGAAGGAGGTAGACATGATTATCAGCTTCCGTGACGAGGGCATTACGAGGTTAGATAGAAAAGAAAGTCAGAGAGATCAGATCGGATAATACCTCACAAAAGTATGAACCGTGACAAAAAAATTGATTTAAGACGTCGAAAAAATAAATATCTGAATCTTAGGTTAGATGGAAGAGAAAGTCAGAGAGATCAGAACGGATAATACCTCACAAGTGTATGAACCATGACAAAAAAATTGATCTAAGACGTCGAAAAAATGAATATCCAAATCTTTAAATCACACGAATTTAAAACTTAAATCTCAACTCATGACACAAAACTTTACATGAAAGTTTTGTCGTTTCGAACCTACCACATAAATACAAAGATTGGGAAATTTAGTAACAGTGATAGAAGAACAAGAAATGGTGGTGGTTTTTACTTTTTACTAATAAGATTTTTAATTTCTATATTTGATAATTTGAAAACAGATATTCAGAATTAATAAAAATGCTATTATTCAGCCTTTTCCAATGACCAAACTGACAATTTCTCCGATTTGTGATTCCTCCCCTCTATAACGTCTGACTCATTCATGTCCCGATTGAGTGAATTTCTCTTTCTCTCTCTCTCTCTCTTTTTGAAATCTCTGACCCGGTGGTTCTGTGACTTGCTGTCACAAAATCAGCATGTGTACGTCGTCGTTTACCGCCACCTTTATATCTCTCTCATAAATGCCTTTTTGTGTTTCGAAGCCCTTTGGGATTTGATAAAAAGGACAGAGATAGAGAGAGATAGAGAGAGAGAGAGAGAGAGAGAGAGA
Source organism: Durio zibethinus (assembly GCF_047325235.1). NCBI lineage: Eukaryota > Viridiplantae > Streptophyta > Magnoliopsida > Malvales > Malvaceae > Durio > Durio zibethinus. The sequence continues at coordinate 37,727,020 of NC_143162.1, forward strand.
GAAAGGGCCCTAAGCATTCTCTAACTCTCTTTGTCCCGCTCTCCAATCCTATCCTTTATTTTCCTTATTTAGTTCCTTAAATACGTCAGTTCAAACAAATAATGTCCATAAAATAAAAAAATTTTAATTTAAAATATTTCAAGATTTTGTCGGTTTTCCCCACTCTACTTATAACCATCCACGGGTTTCTTTCATGGTGGTCAATTTCAAACCAAAGCAAGGCAAAGGTTATGACTATTAAGAAAAAGTCATGCAGCTCTTTTGATATAAGGAGAGCCTCAACATTGTAGTTTTGAACCTACCCAATTTTCGTATCCCTTCTGGTTTTCGTATTAATAGTCTTTCTATAAAGTATGTGAATCTACAAAGTGCCAAGGGGACGTTTTTCAGTACCTGGCGATAGTTATTATGGCTGTTCAAGCACAGTTTTATCCTGAAAATATGGGTTTACCTTTGCCCATGTGTGGCCTTCAGGATTGGATGGTAAACACTGCACCTGCAGTTCCTTCGTTTGAAGCTGATTTTTTTTTCAGTCTTCAAGATCCTTCTATGCAGACGGTTCCTTTTCATGTTCAACAAAACGCTCAGAACTTGGCTTCTGCTGCAGCTTCTTCTTCTTCAACGTGTGATAGTTTTCTACCCATGTCACTTTCTCAATCTTTAGATGCTCAACTGGAGATGCAAAGGCAGGAACTTGATTGCATTCTTCAATTGCAGGTAAGAGTTTCAATTTTTTTCAGCAGAAATTGACCACTTTTGTTGAGTTTTCTTGTGTAAAGGGTCATCTTTGATTTTATCATTATTGATTTTGAGTAGTATCAACTATTTGGTCCCGGTTATTGGTTTTACTTTAAATTTTCTTTTTCCTGTTCTATTTCTGGGCGGGGGAAAAACAGAATGAGAGGCTAAGATCTGCTTTGCTAGAGCAAAGGAAGCGACAACTGGCCATCCTGCTAAAGGGTATGGAAACGAAGGCCTTGTATTCGATGGAACGAAAAGAAGAAGACTTGGCACGAGCAACAAAGAAAACAATGGAGCTTGAAGCCTGCCTAAGAAAAGCAGAAATGGAGGTCGATGCATGGCGAAGACTAGCAAAAGCAAATGAAGTAATGGTTATAGATCTAAACAACACATTGGAACAGGTCAGAGAAAGCCTAGTCTGGGTCAGCAATACAGCCGAAGATGCAGAATCCCTTTTTTGTGGTTCGTGTGACACAGAACAAGGAGAAGTAAAAGAAGAGAGCAGCAACAAAAAGATGGCTTGTAAACACTGCAACTCTAGGAACTCGTGCGTTCTCTTTCTACCTTGCAGACACCTTTGCTCGTGCAAGTCTTGTGAAGCTTTTCTTGATGCTTGTCCTGTCTGTGAATCTGTAAAGGAGGCCAGCATGAAGGTTTTTTGGGTCTAACAGGAAAGGCACAAAGCAAAGAAAGAAAAAGAAAAAGAAGTGCTCAGGGAAATTATTTTTCCTGATTTAGCTTGCACCGAAAAATACAAAATATTGTTGTAAGCTTTTAGATTTTTCTTTAATGAGGGATGAGCGATCGGTTCTTTTTGTTCACGGGAAATGCAGGCTCGCTTCAGCGGTAACAGTGTACTATTTTTGTTTAACTGGCGGAAAATATTTGATAGCCAAGTTTGACATTTATCAAAGGTGGAACTTTCCACTGCCATTAACTCTTTTTTTGCTTTATCCAATGAATTTATCCATGGAAATGACACATGCTGTAAAAAAGTGTATCGAATAATCCGGATAGAACAACTTTGCCTGCGTCCTGCTTCATGGATGGTGGACTTTAACAAAGAAGCAGAGTTATTACAAAACCCCAATATCGGAAAAAAAAATCAAAGAAAGTTGAAAGAAGCTCATTTTCCACCCCATGATTTCTGGTTTTAATAATTTTTTTTAGTCTTTCTATTAGTTATTGCGTCTTGTTTGGGAAAGTTGAATCAAAATCTGCAAAAAACTATCAGCTTGTTTCCCTGCTACCAATTCCATCCTGGTGGCAGAGAATGGGACCGGAATCACGATGGTTCCAAAGTCTTTTGAGTGTGTTCCGGGCCCCACCAGGGGTGAAGCCAAGAGTGATAGAGTGGGCCCTACAATGTGTTAACATCAGAGAACCGTTTCCAAGGGAGGCAGCTGGACCTGCTTTTGTACGCATGGAGGTATATGAGAACGACTAGGAGCCTGAGATCAACTTTCCTATGACGTGTGCAACCCACTGGGCTTTTGACGAGATCTTGCGGCCTGATGTTGGGAAACAGCTTCCGCTTTTGGATCTCTACCATTGGACTTCGGCCTTTGGTCGGTTGACATGGTGGACTGCCAGTTATCTAGGCCGGAGATTGCTACACAATGGCCCAACTTATCTCCGCGCTTCTTGAAAAGTCTTGGATCCATCAAAGGTTTACCTGGTGGTCTTCAACCCAAATATTGGGCCAGGTTAGAGAGTTGGACCCATGTTAATGTGGTTTTAATCACGGAATTACAAAGAAAGCATCTTTTTAATTGGTCTCAAATAATACATTTAATCATCAACCAGTCATGCAAGATAATTCTTTTATGAATATAAAATTTAATTTAATTAATTCATGTAATTATTTTTAAAATATAATATTTAATAAATTTAAATTTAAATTTAAATATTTATAATTTTTTTATTTATCTTTATATTATTGACATACAATTAATTGATCTCTAAACTTAAACCTCCCAACTTGTAAGAATGGCTGGATCATGGGACATGCGATCCCTATCAGATCTATTGTAGCGTGTGGCATATATTTATGCATTGATAAATTTTGAGTTAGGTTTATCAAGGTATTATGTGTTAATCTAAATTTGGATTTTAATAAATGCACTATATATTCAAATACTAAAATTATATTATACTTTAAAATTTAATTTTGAAATAATGTTTGAGTTCAACTTAATTTTAATTTAGAAATCATCAATAAAAATGCCTCATTTTTATTTAATAATTATCAAAAAATTAATAAAAGCAATGCTTCCATGTTCAAGGGTAAGAGTTTCTTTCTTATTTTTTTCCAAAAATTATGAAAATATTAATATTAGATAAACTTCCACTCAGCCAATTAAACATGTAAAATTATTAGAATAACAACCGCTGTCAGTGTCTTTTGACTGAAAGTGACAAGGACGTGGAAGTAAATTTATGATGGAAACGTTGCGTAGAGAATCATAAAGCAGCCCTGATAATTGAGCCTTAGAAGCGTCATCAGCCCAAACGGCCCACAATGTCGACATCTACCATACAAGAATCGAATCTTATCATCCAACGGCCAGCTAGCTGTTCTTACACTTAACCGGCATTCACACATTATGATCGTGACACGTGTCCATATACCTGAATCTCAAACTATTTAAATGCACAGTAAGTTTTCCTCAGCCGTGTTTATGCCTTGCACCAAATAGAAAAATGGAATCAAAGTAGAAAAAATTAAATTAAAAAAAAAAAAGAGAAAGAACCGTAGCCAAATTAGCCATAGCAAATTCTCTCCAAGCAAACAGAGAAGAATTTTCATCGATCAGCGATGCAACAAGGAGATTTCAGCTCCTATTATCAATTCCCTCACCTTTCAAACCCTAACCCTAACCCTCACCCTATCCCGAATCCAACACCTACCGAGTTTCACCAACCGCCTTACGCATCGGCACCACCGGACACCTCCGGTTACACCTCTACTGATTACTCCGTCTATCCCCCAAACTACCCACCCTATTCCCAAAATCCTGATCCTGTCCCTCCCACTGCTCCTTCTTACGCTCCGCCACCGTCAGCCGCAACTACTCCACCGGCTTCGACACTAACATCACAATCCTCTTTCAATCAACAACCCATAACGGTTCCGCCAGTCGCGGCTGCTCCTTCTTTCCCGCCTTATGATTCACATGTTCCCTATCAGCCACCGACTTCCCAGTCACCTTATTACCAGTCGTATGATCCGCATCAGACGGCTCCTAGCTATGGTACTCCTCCGCCAAACCCTGACCCTACCCCAAATCCGCCTTACTATTCAGCCCCATATAGCCAAGTAGGATCATCAGTATCCTCTGTACCTCCTGCATATGACAACCCCTACGATAATTCGATGAAATTCGATCACAGCGGTGGTAATTATTTCGACGAGAAATTCGGAGGAGGCTATAACCGTAGCCGATACGATTTAGGATCCGATCTCTATGGTAAGCGATCGGATAGCTATTCACTATACGGTGATGATGGTGGATACGGTGATGGAGTCTATGCTTATGAAGGAGGAAAGGTAGAGCCTTATGGGGCACGTGGCACAGCTCCAAAATCATCGACTTGGGTTCAATTCGATGATTATGGGCGGTCTATTAATTTCCCTTCTGGGAAGGACTTGTCGGGTGGATCAGGTTCAACTTCTGGTAAGATTGTGAGGGCGGTGCCAAAGGCAGAGACCCAGCAAGATGTAAAGAGTGGTGTCCAGAAGTTTCGGGTTAAGTTGTTGGGTGAAGGTGGAGGACATGGCCCCATGGATATTCTTTGCCAGGTAATTTTTAACTAATATTCGTAGAAATTGATTTACTTTTGGTTGAAGAGATGAAGTTTCTGGCATCCGAGTTAAACTTTGTTGGTTATATTGTTGAATTATGTGTGCATTTAAGCCGGCTGGTTATAATGTTTTGAAAGTTCTTCAACTTTTACTCTGACAATATTATAGTTCATATTGATATTACTAATGGATAATTATTTTCGTTAGTCCCCTTTTATATTCATCCGGTACTTTGAACTCTTGATATAGCTTAATTTTTCTGGTGTCAGATTGGTTTAGATGGTATTCGGATGCTTGACCCTAGTACCAGTCGAACGTTGAGAATATATCCTCTTGAGAACATCACAAGATGTGAAGTGAGTTGCCTAGTATATATATGTTATTTAACTTTCTTCCTCCCCCCTGTCTTTTTTCTTTGTGATTTTCTTTCCGTTAATGATGTGGGCATTGTAATAAAAAGTATAATTTTTTCCTGATATAGGTGATCGACTCATCTACCTTTGCATTCTGGTCCAAGAGCTCTGTTGACATTGACCCAAGACGGATCAGGCTGCAATCAAACAATTACACTACAAACACCCTTTTGGATATTGTAACAGCTGCAACCGTACAGGTTGGTGTCATATAGTTATAATTTTCTTAATTTCTAAAGAGTTAACTGCAACGGTTACATCATCATCATCATCATCATCATTGTCTACTTTTTCTGTTGGGGGTGGTGGGAGGGGTTCTGGTTGGTATATTTTCAATCCATACCTAAGATGTTTCAATTCTTTAGTTATAAAAAATTTTTTGCTCTGAGTTGTAAATATCATGGAGTTGGTTTTGTGATTCTTAGTGTGGAATCTAGAGTCATACTTTGGATGGATTTGGCATAGTTGCAAATGGACTAAAACTGGCTTAAAAGAGTGAATAAAGACTTGGTAATTAATTAATTTATTTGCAGAAGGCACACACCACGTGCACTAAATTAACTCACCTTAAATCAGGATTCAAGAGGAGGAACATAGTGAATTATAACTTAAGAACAATATGATCTGCAAGAAAAATTTCATTTATCTGAGAACATCCATATTGTAGTTCATTTACAGCGCTCAAAATTTGTAAAGTAATAAGCTTTTTAGTCATGTGAAAGATATGGAAGATTGTCATGTTGTTGCTATCAGGTGCATGTAGCTTTTAGCTATAGGCATATGTGCATTTCATGTGTTTAAGGTTCAAAATGTCTTTCTCAGACGTTTTCTTTTATCTCAATTCTCAAACATGTATGACTTGATTCTTTTCATTTCTTGTTCTTTGATTGGTACATAACACGTGTATGCCTTTGCAAGTGTAAGTTTGATGTGTCTTGATGGCTGTATTCTCTCACCTTCTGATTGCAGATCAAGGAGATGGGTGGGAGAAGTCGAACACCTGAATCTCTAAAGACTACTGAACAACCTGCTGAAAAGAAGAGAGGATTTGCTGATTGGATGAACTTGATAAAGCCTGGCATTGAGGAGAAGGATCATTGGGTAAAAATTAGATTTCTAAGGAAGAATTTTTTTGGTTTTTCTTTTACCTGCAAATTGCAAGTCAAATTAAAGCTTATTTAAAAAGTTCTTAATGGGCTTGTCCGTATATTCTTTTTCTGATTAGGTCCCTGATGAAGCTGTTTCGAAGTGCACTGCATGTGCAACTGATTTTGGGGCTTTTGTGCGAAGAGTATGTCATTCCCTGTCTTTTTGAAGAAGGCTCTTTGCTTGCCATTCTTTCTCATTAAAGTTTAAGGCCCTTTGTCCTTTTTCTTTTCAGCACCACTGCAGGAACTGTGGGGATATTTTCTGTGACAAGTGTACCCATTGTAGAATCGCTCTAACTGCTGATGAGAATGCTCAACCAGTTAGGGTTTGTGACCGATGCATGGTATGCTTATCAATCAGTTTTTCACCACCTTCTTTCATAGCAAAATAGTTTCTGTGGTGGTTTCTCCTGTTTATGGTTTTCACAACTTAGCACAACGGTTAGGTATCGCTGTGTGGTAATGGTCTTGGATGATAAGGACATATCATACAGATTTTATGGGCACTTTGTTGAACATCTAGAGTATATGTATTTCTATAATGTCCTTTAATTTAAAGCCTATCTTTGGGCGACTGACCTATGTCAGAGTCATGAAGGATGACTAGTATCTGTTTTCCTGTGGTTTAACAATGACATATTTTCCCCTGCCCCTTTAAAGCTTATCTGTGGAGTAGATAAGAGAACTCTGTTAAGTGGTTGAGGCAACTGAATTTGATTAGGCAGTTAAAGGAAGGGTTGAGTGCAGGAAAGAATGAACATATTGTTCATATTTGTTTGTTTTATGAAGGAAAGAATGCTTATGTTGTTCATAGTTCCCTTGTTCGAAGGAAAGAATGCTTATATTATTCATAGTTCCCTTCCTTTCTCTTTATTTCTCTTGAGAATGGAATTGTCACATGTAAAATTCCTATTGGTCTTGGTTGATATTCTTAACATGTGTTATTCTTTTTCGGATCTAGGCTGAAGTGACTCAGAGGCTGAGTAATGCCAAGGAAGCAGCAAGTAAACCTGCTGCATTACAGAGTCACGAGGATCTTGCTAGGAAGCTTCAGGTATGCATTCTTTTGAAAGTTGAAACTTAATGATTTCAGTGTTGATCATAAATTAATTTATGAGAATCTGGCTGAGTTACTGACATGAATTGTCTGATTACGATGACTTACAACAGGAGGAGATGGAAAAAAATCGCAGAGCATCATCAGGTAATTTCTTGTACCCTGTGGTGTATCATTACTGTGAAAGATGTTGTATCATTACTGTGAAAGAAGTTGCTTATACATATGTATATTCATTGTTATATTAGTAAAATAAATGGAAGATATTACATATGTGTCCAGGCTTAAAATGTTACTTAAATAATAGAAGCAAATAGGATTAACCCCCATGACCAATACGGCAAGGTGAAGATTCGTAGTTGTATCAGTTCTAGGGCACATTTAGTAAATAGGAGAAGTGTACAATTACTTTGACCCTTCTTGAATGGGTTTATTTTGGTAGGCTCCAAGTCCGATGGATCTGGTAGGCGGATGAAGGAAGTTGCTTGTCCTACCTGCACCGTTCATTTGCAGGTGTGCAATTCATGTGTAGCATCATTTCTGGATAGCCAAGCTCATTTTGTCAATGTTATTGTAACTAGGCTGATTTGAGAACTATTGCAGGTCCAAGTTCCCATCTCAGGTTCTGAGACCATTGAATGTGGGGTTTGCCAGCATCCTTTCCTTGTTAGTGCCCATTGATGTCGGGCATTTATCACCAGCAAAGGCTTAATTTTCTCAATTAATTTCTTGTTGATTTCATTGTACTTGTTGAGGTTTTGGATATTATTAATAATAAAATAGTATGGATTAGTTTTGTTGTGTATTAGCATTTCTCTTTTCTAAGCCTGGTTCACCCGTTGTCATCTCTTCAAGTTAGTGTATATGAACTGTCTGCGAATCTCGAGTTATGATTGTGTATAAAATTGACGGATACAATTATAATTACTCTTTCTGTGTAGTTGAAGGCAGTGATATGAATTCCTCAATCCAACAACCGTAATGGTCCTACCATTACTTGTCATTTCAAATATTGATTATTGTAATGTGCAAATGCTTAGCAAGATGGGAAGGACGCTTACATGATAATTTCGCCAACATATATACGTCTGCGTTGCTGCAAAAATTTCTATGTTGTTTCTGGATAATCCTCAAAAATCCAACAACCTTTTAGCTGTCAAATCTTTAATTAGTCATGGGACAATGCAAAGATTTGAGTCATGAATATATAGTGAAATGATTTTCTAAATGAAATTTCGAATTATGTTCTACCATTGTATGATATTTGTAAGCTTGTCTATATGTATCATCCAGCATCCTCAAATTGTCTCTGAGATTATCCATTGGTTACAGTTTCTAGTTCCAATTTGCAAGTTTCAACTTTCAACTTATGGATAACAAGAGTCATTGTTTAAGAAATAGGAGAAGATTATCAATCATGGTGTGATCCAATAGTATGGGAGGATTACGATAGATTACAAAACGAAAATAAATATTGTGAATAATTGCATATACCAAAAATTGAGAAACTCCATTAAAATATTTTTTTTTTAGTGATTTAGCCTAACCATCTAAGAAAACAAGAATCACTTGTTAAAGATAAATAAACTAATTAAATTACTTTAATTGTTTGATATAATAATTATTGATCTATTTTATATAAAAAATTCTTTATTATTAAAAATAAAAATTTAACTTCGTATAATGATACTGACATATTATATTATTCATGCGATTGCACATGGAGGATAAAGTAAAATATCAAATAGAAAATTAAGATTTATAAAATATATATAATAATTTATTTATAGAGTGTGTTCAATCGTCTTTAATTGACGATGAAACTTGTATTTGAGGCATAGGTCCACCCCGCTCCGGCCATTAATTTCAATCAACATTAATTAATCAAGATCTTCCTTTATTAAATAGTTTGTTAAAAGAAGTAGATGCCATAGACGTGGAGTAGGTCTTATTGATAAAGGCTTAATGCTACTAAATGCAAATGCATTCATGGGTATCTGTGAACAAAAATGGTTGTGAGATTTCGACAATTACGGCTGGTTGGTAACAATGCTCTATCCTTTACTTTTGAGTTGGGCACTTTAATTATGTTCTCTTCAATTATATAAAAATTTGCAGAATCCCCATGGACATCTGTTTTGCAGTAATATCATCAATTGTATTAAACAAAATTTGGTTTAGTAAAAGCTGTAGCGGTATTAGTTTTTTTATATACGAGACCATCAAAATTTAAATTTTTATAATTAAAATTGAAGTATAATAATTTTTTCAACAAATTTCGTAATTGTTCCATAAGAGTATGTGGATCTTGAAGTTGAAGGTGTAAAAAAAATAAAGGTTGAAATATCTGAAAGTTAGTAGCAATGTTAGCAGAAGGATGTCCACAACGTGGAAATATTTAAATGTTAGAAAAAGTTTTCTAATATCATAAACGACAATGAAAATGAGAAATGAAAATTAAATCAGTTGATTGGAATTGAAGAGACATTGTAATTGTAGCAGTTTATCCAAAAAAAAAAAAAAGAAAATGAAAATGGAAAAGTTTGTATTAAGCAACCTCAATCTTAAAATCAATATTATTAATCATCACATGAATGCATGGTAAGATTATTTAAAAAAAAACGAAGCACAATTAATAATTCATTCCTTTATAATTACGATACATGAATATATTTGTTTATCAGTATTTGATTGGAATAGTTTGTCAACAATTTTATTATCTGTTAATAAAATATTAAAATTTTAATTCAAATAATAATATCCTTAATTACCTACATATCATGTGGTTAATTGACCACCACTTGTCCTCTTGATCCAACAACATTTTACAACAATAAAAATTTGATGACCTTTTAGTTTTTTATTCTCGTTTCTATCAGGTGGTTAAATAATTACATTAATCAATTTTATTGTCAAGCACGTATCATCGTATTAAGATACAGATAAGTAATAATCTAAGAGTGAGTTCTGGTTGTTCAGCAAACAAACGTAAGGCAGGAACATGTGCAAGCCATTCATTAAATCTCCATGAGTTATTCTTTTAAGAAATCCGCATGAGTTTTGTCAGTGTGGGTTGCCTTTTCGTGCAGGTTAGACTAGCAATCCTGCATGAAATAAGAGCCCGTACTTTTCCACCTGTTGACATGAGAACATCATCATCAAAACTCTTTCTGCAGCCAGCAATTCACTTTTACAGTTTCCTCAAAAGGACTCTCCCATCTGGCACAAATATGTTGCCAAAATTCCTTTTGTGCCTTCAGTCGTCTTATAGGAAATCAGACTATATAGAAACACTATACGCTTTGCCTCAAAAGAAAACGTACGTATATGATCATAATGCCATTGAATTTTTGTGCTGATGAATGCTTTAGATAGAATCCATCCATAATTAATATGAAAGCCCCAACGTTTAACTAATTCCTTACATATATATAAATTATAATGTAGAAAAATTTGCTGCCTGCCTTCATTGATTCTTGAAGGAAATCTTAATTCAAAAGCATCCATCAATAATACTAGTATCATTTTTACAATTAATTAGTAGCAACCGAAGAAGGTTAAAAATTTAGAATTCAGAATAATTCGCGTCTCTAGCTATCTCGGTAGCTGCATCTTCAGTTCAATGGTCATTTATTGTTCCTTCATTGTAAAAGAATGACCTGTGTTGAGGCCACAAAGGAAAAAGTGAAGTAAGAATCCAATTTAGAGGTAGTGCTCAATGGTGTAAAAAAGAGCAAAATGGAAGAGGAAAAAGGACTACATTTAATTCTTTGTTGTTGGACAGGGGGGAGGGGGGGAGAATCTAACTGTCTGGGGGGCTGTGGTAAATAAGGGCAGTTAGCAGTTGTGGATTAGTGACCTTTGTTTGTCCTTTAGGTCTTGTGGCCATGGGATCCTCTTTTTGATGTATAGTAGTTCTTTTTCTCTGTGTATCTCACTGCCTTTGGATCATAAGTCATCATATTGATTAACGATAATTTTGGATATAATCAATCACGTACAATAAAATACTATATGAATATAGGACTCCAATTATCATTATATAGTATAATAATAAAATTATGTGCCTTTTAATACGGTCTTTATACTGTAGCTTTTTTTAACGGTTTTTACAATCTTTGTGTCATTGGAGACGAATTTTTACTACTTTTTTTTTCAGTTCCCAAAATTGCAAATGAATTGGTGAAGAATTGAAGCAAGTTAATCTTTGAGATGCCTTTCCTTAATTAATTAATTTTGTCAATTGGTTCCCCAAAAGACCAAAACTTACAAAAAAAATATAATTTCCAACTTTTTATATATATATATAAGTTCGTAAGCATTTAATGAAATTCAGTCATTTGCATGTATAAATAAACAGAGAGATGAGTGGGAAGACAAAACAAATCATCCCTTATACGAACCTTCCTTTGTTCTTTTCACTTTGCTAATCAAATTGAACAATTTTCTGAAAGAAATTAAGAACTCGATATACATATATAATCTGCCTTGATCATGGAACTGATATTTTCTTCTGCTTCCTCAACCATTTTGCTGTCTCATCTTTTGGTAATATCTGCACTTTTCTGCAGCACAAAGGCTTTGGTAAAGCTACCACCAAATGAAACGGTTCCTGCTGTCATCGTCTTTGGGGATTCCATTGTTGATGCTGGCAACAACAACGATCTTCAGACTCTGATTAGGTGCAACTTCCTCCCCTATGGCCAAGATTTTGATGGGGGACTTCCAACAGGAAGGTTTTGCAATGGAAAAATCCCCTCGGATTTAGTAGGTAGTAATACTTTCCTGTCTTCTTCATCGTCTTGTTTAAGTTTGAAGCCTAGTTTCGAAAGCTACCTCTGGTTTTTTATCTCAGAAAATCATACTGACAATATATGGTGTTGGGTTGACACTTGACCAACAAAGAGAATTAATTAAAACTAGTTTTCATGGAAATAAATAAACTTTAAATAATTTCGTGCTGATTAATTTACTTTTATAAATCGCTGTCTGATGACATATATGATATATATCACCTTTCTTCTTAAAATAAAAATGGTCTTATATTTTCATGAGAAATACTAGCCATGATCAGTCACCATGCATATAATATTTACCACAGTTTTGTTTATCAAGTGAGATCTGTAAGGGTGGATATGACTAATAAAACCAACGAGATGGGTGAGTGAAAAGGATGAGTTGCATATATAATTATCTTGATTTCGACGGTGTCCTACTATTGAAAGATACAAATCATCCTCCTTTTTTAAAATTAATTAAAATCATCCTTCAAAAAAATTGTATAGTCAACCTTTTAAAATTTTTAATGCATCAGATTGATTTGGATGTGTACTTAAAATTGTTTGAAAAAATTTTGATTTAGACAAAATTTGATGATACGTTGATCGTATTTCCAAAAAAGTATATAGATAATAACATGGGCTTGTAGCATAGGAATGAAAGAGCTAGGATCTCTCAGATTTTTGTCTCAGTCCTCGTACGTCACTGTAAAATACAAATTCATGCGTAGACGAGTTGCATATAATTAGATACGAAGGAAATTAAGAAAAATAAGTAATGGTTAAACAAGAACATCAGTCAGAGTCAGATAACGTTTGGCCAAATTTAAAGTCATAGATCTCCCACGAAAAACCTTGGCACTAAACTGCATCGCATTTAGTTGTTTCAATTAATGCATATTTGTCCTGCTGTTACTTAGCTTCGAAATCTTGATGATTATAGGGCCTTTAATTAATATATGATTTCAAGGGCCTTTAATTTTTACGTTTTGCATCTGTTAGAAAAGGCAAAGTCTTGTGAGCTCACGTTCCTTCGCGTCCAATATAAAAGGAAAAAAGATAAAAAAAAGAAAGGGGACATGTCCTTTCCTCTACTGTCTCCACACGCATAATTAAAGTATACAATTTCATAAATTAATTCAAATTACAAAAAATTATGTTTCATTTTTTTTAATTGAGGCTATCGTATTTAAATATGATCACTGAAATTAAAAATCTAACATTTTATCAATTAAGTTTCATTGTTATATAATAAATATATGTATCACAATTTAATCAGTGATTAAGTTATATTTGCATATCATGGTTTCATTTTATATTATAGTATGTTAATGTAATTATGGAACTACCCTCATATACAGATTCAAATCTATTAACATATATTTCACTTTCCAATTAATCAATCCTTTTTTTTTTCTTTTTACTTTGTTTAATTCTTTTCAGCTGAAGAATTGGGAATTAAAGACACTGTGCCAGCATATCTGGATCCAACATTGAAACCCCAAGATCTCACAACAGGAGTAACCTTTGCTTCTGGTGGCACTGGATATGACCCTTTGACTCCCAAACTAGTGGTACATAATTTCTTCTTAAAAACTTTTCTCTTTTTTTACCTTATTCAAATGTTAAAATCTTTTTGTTCTTCATAGTTCTTACCAATGTTCTTTCACCTGCTTTGTCCAAAATATCAGTCAGTTATACCATTGTCAGACCAGTTAGATCACTTCAAAGAATACATAGGGAAGCTGAAAGATGTTGTTGGAGAAGAAAGAACAAACTTCATCTTAGCCAAGAGTCTGTTTCTAGTTGTAGCCGGCAGCGATGACATTGCCAATACCTATTTTGTTCTTCGTGCCAGGAAATTGCAATACGATATTCCTGCTTATACAGATTTAATGGTTAACTCCGCTACTAATTTTTTTAAGGTAATTAAATCTTCAATTCTATTTCTTCAAAAAGAAAAAAATCTTATGTTATACCTTTATACTATTATTAAAGTATCTTATTGAGTTTGATGTCACAAGTCAATTAACACCATATTCAATAAAAAAAATTACTCAAAAATAAAAAGTGAAGTCCTAACAAGAATATAAAATTAGGGTTTTTATCTTTTTTTAAAAATTATTTTATATGTATTTAGATAAAAACTATTCACTCATCACATAACTTTTTTTTTTCTTTTTCACCCATATTGTGGGTGTATCAAAATCTATTGATTATTAATTTCTTTGGCAACAATATTTAATCATGAAAGTTTAATTTATGAACAATATTGGAAGGAACTATATGCTTTGGGAGCAAGAAGAATTGGGGTATTTAGTGCACCACCAATCGGCTGTGTGCCATCACAAAGAACTTTAGCAGGAGGAATTGAAAGGGAATGTGCAGAAGATTACAACGTAGCAGCCAGATTATTCAACGAAAAGCTATCTGCAGCGCTGAATTCCCTTGAAACAAGCATGCCCGATGGAAAATTTGTGTACATAGATATCTACAATCCTCTACTTGATCTCACTGAAAACCCTCAAAAATATGGTAAAAACCTGTTAGACCCTAAAATATTTCTTGTCTTTTACTAATGGAAATCATTAAAAACCTCTAATTTTTGGTGTTTTCAGGCTTTGAAGTTGCAAATAAAGGGTGTTGTGGTACAGGGAACATAGAGGTGGCAGTTTTGTGTAATAAATTGAGTCCATCAACATGTACAGATGTCTCTAAATATATTTTCTGGGACAGTTATCATCCAACGGAGAAGGCATATAGAGCCCTGGTTAACCCACTCCTTCAGAAATGTGTGAGCAAATTCTTCTGAGGCAAATCTCAAATTATGAAGACAACAAATTCTAAGCTCTCTATATATTTCTCATTTTTATCCAAGTTTTACCCCATAAAAAGATGGTATTTGAGGATTTGTGACCAGTTATTGGCTATAACTTTATTCAAGTCTAAAGTTAATATCTATGTAATGTTCATTTCATTCTATACATTGAGGAAATGGTAATTTGTCTTTTATTTATTCCCTCTCTCTCTCTCTTGGCTAAAAGGTTAGTATTTGATATAGTGGATAAATGTGGTTGAGAGTTTGAATAAATTGAATAAGCACAGATGACAATTAGCAACACCAAGTAAGCTTTGTTGCTTTTATCATCTTTCGTCTAACCATTGGCCTAGACCAAGACTTCCATTCCCAACTCATCAAGACCCACTAAACAAAAACATATATGTGGTTATTAAATTCAACATCTAAGATGTTTATATACCAACAAAGAGCAGATATGCAAGGATTATATAATCAAAATGGATTGTGAAGAAATGTGTCTTTTCATTGATAATAATGAAGTCCATATCACTATTGCTACTGGTTTTTTTATTTAATTTTGGATAGGCATCCAATTATTATTTTCTCCAACTAACGATGAGCTTGCTTGATCATAATTGAATAGTCATGCCCTTATTTTCATGTCGCAACACAATTAAATGTGTTTGAAAGTTGCAAAACATTAAAAAAAAAAAAAAGGAACGTGATTATATCAGGATGCCTTTGCAAATTGGGCCATGCACTTTTAATGTAAAGTTTCAAGTGATGGATATCTCTCCATTTTACAGCTGTTTGCTAGGAAGGCTATGGATTTGCATGACAGGTGCTGTGTCCTCTACCTTGCACCAAAAGATCAAGTTTAATGTAGAGGGTCAATTGATAGTGGTATTTGGGGAGAAAGACATATTGGTGACTCAACCCTTGAATACTTCATATGTGAAAGCTACTGAAGAAGCAATGGAATGCTTCTATTGATCCTTCGAGTTAGTCAACTCTGTAGGTGAAGGATATAAAAATCAACCATTTTCAAAGATAGTAATGTGCCAAGTCATCAATAAGGATTGGTATCCAGGAGTAGGGCTGGACAAGAATTTACAGGGAATAAGAGAACCCCCGACAGTGGTGGACAACAATGAAAGGCTAGGCCTAGGTTATGAAGCAGAAGGACGAGAGATCATGAGGATACCAGCAGGTAAAACAACAAGACTAATGATCATCCCACACTTGTATGAGACTTTCAAGCCTAGAGGATTCATGTAGCCAAATGTAGAAGAAAGTTGTGAACAAAGTATGGAAGAGGCATTTGCCCAATTAACCATTCATGCTATTGAAAATGAAATAAGGCTTGAACAAGAAGGGTGGGTCTGTCCTTGTCTGCCAGATTATGAGCTGAACAATTAGAGTACCAATGAAATGCCTTTTACCCTTAAGACTAATTTAAAGTAATTGTACATTCCAATAGCTATTGGCTAAGGCATTGGGGTGATCTTTCTTGTTTGGGCCATTTATTTTTTATTATTTTAATAAAAATTAGGAAGTATGCATTTTCATTCATTTCTTCTTGTGCCTTCATTATTGCCATTTTTCCATTTTCCAAACATATTTTACCAACATATCTCATTTCATTCAATTTCAGGTCTTTAAATGAACAAGAAGATAATTATGATAACGATAAAGAGGTTAATTTTGAGAATTCAATTAACACTAATGAACTTGACGATGAAGATGATTCTGAAGAGTATGTTATACCTCCGGACCTAATGAGATTGATTGAACAAGAAAGTAAGTTAATTGAATCTCATCAGGAGATAACTGACTTGATGAATTTAGGAGATGAGAATAATAAGAAAGAGGTCAGAATTGGTACTTCACTTTTATTGAGAGATAGGCAACGTTTGAAAGATCTACTTTGAGAATTTATAGATATATTTGTTTGGTCTTACTAGGATATGCTAGGGTTAAGTACGGAGATAGTAGAGCACAAACTGCCCCTAAAGCCATAATGTAAGCCACTCCAGCAGAAACTGAGGTGAATGAAGCCTGAAATGCTACTAAAGATCAAAGAAGAGGTGAATAAACAGTTTGATGTAGGTTTCTTGCAAGTGACTAAGTATCTAGAGTGGGTAACCAATATAGTACCAATTTTTAAAAAGATAAAAAAGTATGAATGTGTATAGACTATCGTGATTTAAATAGGGCTAGCCTAAATGATAATTTTTCTTTGTCTCATATCGACACATTGGTAGATAATACGACTAAGCATTCAATGTTCTCCTTTATGGATGGATTCTTAGGATATAATCAGATAAAAATGATTGTAGATGACATGAAAAAGATCACTTTTGTGACCAAGTGAGGAATATTTTACTACAAAGTCATACATTTTAGGTTAAAGAATACTGGGCAACATACCAAAGAGCCATGATGACGCTCTTTCATGACATAATGCACAGAAAGATTGAGGTGTATGTGGACGATATGATTACAAAATTTCATGAAAATGAAGATTATGTCACCAACCTCAAAAAGTTATTTGAGAGGTTGAAAAAATTTCAACTCAAGTTGAACCCAGCCAAGTGCACATTCGGGGTAAAATCAAAGAAGTTGTTAGGCTTTGTGGTAAGTGAAAAAGGGATTGAAGTTGATCCAGATAAAATACGAGCCATTCAAAATTTGTCACCTCCGAGTATACCAAAAGAAGTTTGAGGTTTTCTGGGAAGATTGAACTATATTTCGCGGTTCATATCTCAGCTTACTTATAAATATGATCCTATTTTTAAGCTTCTCCGTAAGAGTAATCCTGGAGAATAAAATAAGGAATACCAAGTGGCTTTTGATAAAATTAAGCAATACTTGTCAAATTCTTCAGTATTGGTGCGACCTGTTCTAGGAAAACCCTTAATTTTATACCTGACAGTATACGAGAATTCAATGGGATGTGTGCTAGGGTAGTAAGATGAATATGGTCAAAAAGAAAGAGCTATTTATTATTTGAGTAAAAAATTCACTGAATATGAGTCCAAGTATTCTTCTTTGAAGAAAATATATTATGCTTTAGCTTGGATTACCAAAAGACTCAGACAATGCATACTCTATCACACCACTTGGCTTATAGCAAAATTGAATCCAATTAAATACATCTTTGAGAAGCCTTCTTTGTCTGGGAGAATTGTTAGGTGATAAGTAATGCTCTCGAAATATGATATCATATATGTAAGCTAAAAAGCAATAAAAGAAAGTACTATAACTAAATTTCTTACAGATTGTGCTACTGAAGAATATGAACCAATGAGATTGGAGTTCTTCGATGAAGATCCGATGACTGTTCCCTAATTAGGAAAGGGAAAGCATGAAGAAAAGTGTTGGAAGATATATTTTGATAGAGTTGCCAATGTCTTGGGATATGGAATTGAGGTAATTTTAATTTTTTTAGAAGAACAATACTACTCTATAACAGCGAGGTTAAATTTTAATTGCATAAATAACATCGTTGAATATGAGGCATGTATCATGGGTTTACAAGCTGCTATAGATAGAAAAGTTAAAGCACTAAAAGTATTTAGAAACTTAGTTCTAGTTATATATCAATTGAAAGGAGAATGAGAGAATAGAGATTCAAAACTTGTTCCATATCATAAGCATATTTTAAAGTTGATAAAGTAGTTGAAGATATCAAGTTTGATCATTTACCTCGAGAAGAGAATCTGATTATCGATGCCTTAGCTACTTTGGCTGTAATGATCCGAATTAGTGATAATACTGATATTCAACATATTAGGTTAGATGGTAAGATTATGCCAGCTTATTGCTCTAATATAGAAGAATAAGATGATGAAAAGCCTTGGTTTTATTATATATTATAGTACATCAAGAACCAATAATACCCAGTTCAAGCCATAAAAAATGATAAAAAGGTCATCCGAAGATTAGCTATGAGCTTTTTTCTGGATGGAGATGTTCTGTACAAAAGGATCCATGATCAAGTATTGTTGAGGTGTGTAATAAGGTCGAAGTAAGGAAAATCATTGAAGAGGTACATGATAGAATATATAGGCACATGCCAATGAACATATGATGGCAAGACAGATTATGAGAATATGGTACTACTGCTTGACAATGGAGAATGATTGCATTGATTACGCTAAAAAATGTTACAAATGCCAGATATATACTAACAAGATTCATGCTCCGTCATCTATTTTATATGTTGTCATAACGTCTAGATCTGAAGATCTGTCGCTAGACATTGACTTTTAGGAGTCACCACCAATCTTTTTTATCTAGGTGTGATTGGTCACCTAAATAATCTGTCATTTCAGGGAACACCTAAGTTTAAGGGTCTCTAAAAGAATAGGTTCAGGTCTACTAACCAAAACAGGGTTCGGGAGTTCGGTTACCTATGAGGAAGGTTATAGCACCCTCACAACGCCCATCAAAAGATGGTATCAGCTTAAATTTATGTTATCCAATGAGCCTTAAAAATTTATCAAGTGATTAATTATTAGAAATTATTCTCAATTGACTCTAATACTTTTAGCAGAAAATTGAAAAAATTCTCTCACCTCAGGAGTATGCAAGAAAATTATTGTTTTACTTGCAGAGGCTCCATCGTCAGATTTTTTAACATAAAAAATAAAAAATAAAAAAAAGAAGAAAAGAATGATTGTTCTTGTGCTAAAAAAATTGATACTTTCAACTTTTTCTCAAAATTTTATTTTTTGAAAATTTATTTTTAAGGAAAATTGATACTTTCAACTTTTCTCCAAAAATATTCTTTGAAAACTTTTATTTTCGATGAAAATTGATACTTTCAACTTTTCTCCAAAAATATTCTTTGAAAACTTTTATTTTCAATGAAAATTGATACTTTCAACTTTTCTCCAAAAAACTTTTTTTGAAAATTTATTTTTAAGGAAAATTGATACTTTCAACTTTTCCTCAAAAATCTTTTTTTTTTGAAAATTTATTTTTAAGAAAAATTGATACTTTCAACTTTTCCTCAAAAATATTTTTTTTTCTTGAAATTATTATTTTTATTATTAACCAATGTTTTTAAATCATGAAAACATAAAATAAAATGAGTGAATAAATGACATGCTACAACAAAAAAAAAATCAAAACGGGAAAGAAAATATCTTATCAAAAATTGAGCTTAATCTCGGATCAAAACCAATTTAAGTCAACTTTCTGAATCAGGCCTAGATTGTTTCTTGAATGGGTTCTAACTCAAGGCTTTGGTTTTGATTAGTGAATGGCTCGGGTTAAGGTCTTGGGTGAGCCTGTCTTGAAGCTGGTTTTGCTAACTGTATTCCTCTCTATCATCACAAACATAGGATAGGCAGCTACCCTTCTTCGAATAAATGCAGAGATGTCTGGTGCTAACGTCAATTTTAGAGATGACACACGAACAGTCTCCACGTCCTTCTGAGCAAAGGGTGGCAGCAACTGACTGTTTTCAAAAAACTGAGAAGTTGGCAAGTTAGAAGCTGTAACAGGTAATGACACATTCATGGCTAGATATTGCATAGATTGCTGCATGGAAGGGGGCATTGGCAAGCCAGGTGGGAGTCGGAGTAAAGGTTGCTGCTGTGGAAGAAAACCATTAGTTGACCCGTAGTAACCTTGCCAATATATAAGCATGGAAAGCCCACCATTTGTGGTTGGAGCAGATGATGGCTTCCAGTCGCCAGCCTCGGCACCTTCCCAAGTTCTTCTGCATTGATCTCAGAAGGCTGGAGAAATTCACGATTTCCACTAATTGTAGCCGAAAACAAAAGCGAGAGTGTGCAGATCAGCAGTACCACGACAACAATCGCGAGCTTGGCGTAAATTCCCTTTAATTCTCCTTCTCCTCTTTGCCTCATGAGACACCGTCAGAAAGAGATGCTTCTACCCTTGCTCGTCTAAGTGAAGCTTCTCGATCAAACGTCTTTTCTCACATCTTAGCTTCTTTGATGACATTCAAGTCTTTTTCTAGCCAAACCATTTGACATCACCTTTTCAGTCTTTTTTATTATCCTATCACGGGTTTTTTTTTTGTTTCTCTGTAAGCTGTCCTTTGTAGATTTGCCAAGTCACTTCATCAGCATCATCCTCTACTTTTTCAATAGCATCCTCTTACATGCCCCTCAGTTGTATCACTAACAATATTCTCTTCTGGTTTCTTGATTGATTCCATAAAGACATCTGTATCGCCCTCTTTCTGCATGAAAGAATTTGCTGGTTCTGTAGATGTACTAATTTATCCAGGTTTCTTTAGAGACTGCTTCTTGATAGCAGCAGCAGAAGCCCTAGATTTGTCCAGTGCAGGAGCTTGTGCCTTTGTATCCCTTTTCTTAGTAGCTTCTCCTGTTGGATCAGTAATCTTTAACAGGTACAAGACCCGATCCAACTCAGACTGAAGGGCAGACAGTTCCTTCTCAAGTTGCACTACCCTATCGAGCACTAGATAGGATTAAAGCCCAGACACGTAAGAATCAAGTGCATCTCCAGCTCCACTTTCTAATGCAGTTTCTGATGCCAATTTATTCTTCTTACTCAACAACAACTCTTTCTTGCCTTCTAATGGCATCTCTTTTTCTTGCTTTCAATTTCTTTCCTAATGGCATCTGTCTTTTCTAATGCTTCTGTTCCTTTGTTGAGCACTATAATTTCTAGACCCCAGATTATTAAAATAAAAAAAGGTACTTGTATAAAAGAGA
Organism: Durio zibethinus; assembly: GCF_047325235.1. NCBI lineage: Eukaryota > Viridiplantae > Streptophyta > Magnoliopsida > Malvales > Malvaceae > Durio > Durio zibethinus. The sequence goes on from NC_143162.1 coordinate 37,748,481, forward strand.
GAGTCGTTTCTTTTCAGAATTTTTTTTTGATGCCAGCAGCTTCACGTTCCCTTGCCTGAGAGTTTTTTGACTTGAAATCTGGTGATGGTTCCAACGAAGACAAGGAAGAGAACCGAATGAAGAGAGGTTTTTGCTATACTTGCATCGGATGATCGTCTCTCGACCTATGAAAATTAGCAATGTTCACCTCATTCTTTGAATCCATAAATGCAAGCCGATCCTTCTTATTTCTTTCCTTCTTAAACTATGAACACTCTCGTTCCAGATCTACTAGTTACTTTGAAATATGTCCCAACTCTTTCTTTAAGCACTCAACCTCGAGATTCTTAGCATTTTCAAAACTGTGAACTAGCCACACAGGAGTCAAAGGAGTAGTACATTTATTTGGACTCTGATCTGGTCGTTGTTGACGATATCACTAAGTTCTGGAGTACCAACCTGGGTTCAAGAACAATCGGGCACCAGAGCATTGCCACACAAACTCCACAAAATATTTCACGGGTGGGTTCTGAAAGGGCGAACGATTTTTAAGAACTTTCAAAGGGAGGAAGCCTTGTTATCTTAACACGTGGATTGATGATGTGACGACGTTGGTGGTGGTGGCCATGGCAAAAGTGGTAAACAAGAGAAAAATGAGGGCTGTTTCGATTAGTTGGAGAACAAAAAAAGAGCAATTTCTTTAACTTGTATAAGTTCCTCCAAGAAACTCACGTCCCGTTCTTCCCCTTTTTTTTTTTTCGCTCATCCTCCTTTCTCTTAGTTTCTGTTTGGCCTTTTCTTTTGCTAACTCCCCTCTCCTATTCGGATTCTCTTTCTGTCTTTCCTTCTGTTTTCCCTCTGATTTATAAAACCATGCTATTTTTTATAGAGTTTCAGTTCAATTCCACTTAGTCATCAAATGCTAAAGATTGGCATCTAATTATCCTTTCTGATCATCATCAAACTTAATCTCAATCTTTCTTTTAAAAAAAAAAAAATCAGATAATGAAGATAGAAAAAGAAAATAAACCATAAGTAGACCATAAGATAAAAAATAAAAATTTGAAATAAAAAAATTTACAATCGAACTTAGACCAGTTTTAATTGACAAAAGACCCCGGACAAAATGGGGTGTCTACAGCTGACTCTCTTTGCACATTTTTTGTGAAACAGAAATTGTGCAAAGACGTAGACACCCATTCAAGACTCAACTGAATTTTTTTTTACCTATTTTTTTTTTTAAATTTTGATCAAAGCTCCTCTAAGTAGAGGCTCAATGACTTTGAGAAACATAAACAAAGTTCTAAATAGAGGCAACTTTTTTTTTGTTTTCTTGCTTTTTTTCTTTTAATTTTGATCAAAGCTCCTTTAAGCAGAGGTAATTTTTTTTTGTTTTTTTTGCTTTTTTTGTTTTTTTTGGTTTTTTTGGTTTTTTTGTTTTTTTTTTAAAGCTCCTCTAAACAGAGGCTCAACGACTTTGAAAAGTAAACTGCTCCTCTAAACAGACGCACCATGACTTTGGAAAGTAAATTGCTCCTCTAAACAGAGGCACCATGACTTTTGAAAAGTAAATTGCTCCTCTAAACAGAGGCACCATGACTTTAAGAAAGTAAATTGCTCCTCTAAACAGAGGCACCGTAACTTTTGAAAAGTAAATTGCTTCTCTAAACAGAGGCACCACGACTTTGAAAAAGTAAATTACTCCTCTAAACAGAGGCACCACGACTTTGAGAAAGTAAATTGCTCCTCTAAACAGAGGCATCACGACTTTTGGAAAGTAAATTGCTCCTCTAAACAGATGAGCCACGACTTTGAGAAAGTAAATTGCTCCTCTAAACAGAGGCACCATGACTTTGAGAAAATAAATTGCTCCTCTAAACAGAGGCACCACCACTTTGAGAAAATAAATGGCTCCTTGACAATCATGTCCAAATGAGTTATAGATCGTGATTGAAGAAATTTTGTAATGGGAACTAAAAAATTCACAATTTGAGTTCACATTCGTAGGTTTAGATTCACAAGAACTTTCCAACTTCATAAAAATTTATTGAAATTTGATTATCAAAATTTCAGTTTCATTCAAATTTGCAAGATCTCAAGATTTGCATTTGCAACTTGCAAGATTTGCATTAAAGTTTCTCATTTGAATTTTGGAGATTCACATCCAAAAGTTCAAGGTTCTTTTTTTTTTTCAAAGATTTTCATTTGGCAAACTTGGAATTCATATCCAAAAATCTAAAGCTTTTCATTTGAATTTTGGAGATTCACATCCAAAATTTCAAAGCTTCTCATTTGAGTTTGAAGGCTCACATGTAATAAACTTAGAGTTTCATATCTAAGTTCAAAGGTTCTCATTTAAAACATTAGAAATTCATATCCAAAAGGTTGAAGCTTTGTATTTTGGAGATTCACATCCAAAAGTTCAAAACTTTTCATTTGTTCGAAGATTCACATTCGACGAACTTTAGGGTTTCACTCTTCAAAGATTTTCATTTTGAAACTCAAAGATTCTTATTTGAGTTCTCAAAAATTCTCATCAAAATATTCACAATTTCTTTTTCAAGTGACTCAACAATTTGCATGAATGAATGTTATGACCAAAGATGCAAATACCTTCTTAATGATGCAAATACGATAACCTATATTCTTATAGTGCCATGCATGTCCACACAAAGTTTAATTCATCAAATTATGTGCATGTACTATTCAAGCAATGATGCCACCATGATGCATGTAATGCCAATGTTAATAATGTTATGAAATCTTAAATAATTATGGAATATGGTCTTCAAGACCCTACCATCTCACATTCTCCCTTGTTTAGTTTCTCAATACTTTAGAATAAGTTTCATCAATCGATCATCACTTGACCATAATTCAATGGACTTTTCAGCACTAACAAATATCAAAACAAGTTTCATCCACCATCACTGGGTCATTACTCATAGGTGTCTCAGCATTAACCATTCCAAAACAAACTTTATCCACTGATTATTTTCAATCATTCAATCATAACTTGCAAGCCATATCGATCGATTCATCCTTGTACTCATCACTTGGTTATACCACTTTTTAAGATTTGTCACATCATATTCTCCATTTGGTCACATCATATATCCTTTCAAATCATCTCTTTTAGGTTTCTACCATTTTTTCATTTTATTATCACCATCATCTTAGATTTCTTTTCAAATGAATGCAAGACTCTTTTAAGCACATATTCATTCATTCATTATCATTTCAATTCTTGACAAATACAATGCAATAAAGTATTTTCTTAATTCATTCTAGGGGTGAAACAATAAGAGAACACAAGGTGAATTATGGTAAAGATAATCAATGAAGATCTGTTTTGGTACAAAGTAAATGGGAAAGAAAATAAATTGGATACATGTCATTGGGATGGATGGTATGTCCAAATGATGAATATTCAAACAATTTTCAACATTAATCTAGGATTCTTTTTCAAAAACTCATTCCATTTACTGTTGAAGTCATCTTAAGCTTGACGAACTTTACCTCAGTCTTTGAGAGATCTTCAGATGTCTTTGATCTTCCATTCATGTGAGCCATTTGACCTGGATCTTTTTTTTTCTATCAAAATCACCCTTTCAGGTTTTCAATTTGAATCTCTTTTTTTCATTTTCTCATTTTTTTCCTTCTTTCTTTCTTTTTTTTCTTTTTTTTTCATTATCTTCTTTTATTTTTGCTCATTTTTCATCCATTGTTGATATCTTCCATACATCTAACTTTAGAGTAATGTAGCATGATTCCATTGTTTCATCATAAGCATACCTTCGCTCAACATATGATCATTCAAGTTAAGCATTCACACTTAATCCAAATAGGCTTTTCAAGGTTGTAATGTAGGTCAAGGTGAAGGGTCATAAAAAAATAGATATAATAGGCTCAAAACATATATTAAAAAGGTTCAAGACCAAAGGATCATTTGATGCAGCTTGGCATTTTACCCCCATATCATTTCACTACTTTTTTCTTTCCTTACATAAAGGATTCTCATTACTTTATCCCAAGTCATGTGTGGCATTTATTTTTTCTTTTTTTCTTTTTTTTTCCATTTTTGAGACCTTTTGTGAAATTTTTTCAAAAATTACCCTCAAGTGTAGAGGGTGATCCTTAGTTAGGGTTCTTCAGAAAAAGAAATCATAATAGGCTCAAAGGGGTAACAATAAATGGTTTTTCGAATGGTAAAAAAAAATGGCTATTTTTCATCTCAATTGTGAATGCCTTTCTTGAACATCATCTATCGAACAAAGCTCATGAACCTGTATAAAAGATTGCACATCTTCAAGACATATCTATTTCACCTTTAGTAACTGCTTACTTTTTTGCTCAAATGATCTCTTCATATTAATATAGATGAGTTCTCAAAATTAAATACCAAAATTATTGTTATCATTGTCTAAATATTCGTCATATGAAATTTGAGAATATGAATATAAAGTTATGAAAGGTAACAGGGCATGGAATAATGGTCGAGTGAAAGAGAAAATGTAATGAAATGCATTAACTTGCCCTTATTAAAATGATAACAAGTGAAATCATATTGCAGAAAAGAAATCCTAACATTACTTAAAAGAACTCTTAGAATGACAAGTGATATTCAACCAGTTTTAATATCCTCTTTAAAATCATGCCTTTAGGCAATTAGGTGAAGGATTTTTATCTCGTCCCATTGATTCATTGTGACTCTTCATATTCTTGATCCTCAAACAAAATGATTAGGCTTTTCCTGTCGAGTTTTAAAGATATAGGCTTGACCATTTGAGCGGTTGCTTCCATTATCATGCTCCATGTTGTATTGCTTCTGGTAAAGGTAATCTTGTCAATATTGGGATGATATGCCAAAGGAATCACAACTTTCAGGCCCAATCCAGTCAGAATATTCAAGACATCTGAAGGAAAACCAACCTTTCTACATACGTTAGCCAGCTTCAAACAGGTGATAGGTACTAATCCGAAAGGCTTCAGTATTACAGCACAATCTACAACCAAAGCAAAAGCTACTTTTTAGGCGACCATCAACAGTGGATAATTCCATAGAGTAATCAATCCAACAATCTCAAGTGGTTCTTTAAGCACATAACTCTTAAATGTCTTAATAAAAAGAGAGATAACAACCTTTTGCTTTACATCTAAACCTTTAGTAAGGTATGTATAGTACTCAAAACATCCAACAACATCATCAATGTCCCAAGTTGCTTCATCAAGTAATTTTTCGTAATCAATTGCTCAAGCTTTGCTAATTCAAATTTTCTCTCTATTATCTTGGAAACGATGGCCCGTAAATACTTGACACGAACAGTGCCAGAAGCTAAAGCTCATTCCATCCTTGATTAACCGTTGCACCTCATACTTTAGAGTAATGTAATTTTCAGTGCAATGGCCAGTAATTCTATAGTGGTGGTTTAAGTGAGCCCACATGGCTTGGGGGCAATCAGGTGGCTATTATAGAGCTCTCAGTATAACTTCATATAAGTCATAAGGATTGGATCAAATATAAGTTTTTCTTGAATAATCCATTGCTCTCGTGAACCACTTTTCAGGCTAATAGGATGAATTTAGGGTCTTGCAAAAGTTTGACTGTTAAGGCTGTATATGGGAGCTTGGGGGATAAAAATAGGCTGGTATATGGATGAATTAGGTGGTTGTGAGGGCTAGTTGGTATGGATAAGATGAAGCATTGTTCACAATAGGATAGTATGAAGAGTAATCTGAGGGTAGATAGGGTTGATATCCTATGAACTATCTGTCAAAGCTTACAGCTTGAGCTTTAGTCTCTTTCTTCTTGGGTGTCTTCTTGGTTTTTTCTCCTTTCAGCTTGCCATTCTCAATGATTTCACCTGGGATCACCATGTCAACAAAATTTTTTGTGACATTTCCTATCATCTCTTCATAATAAAAGGATTTCAAAGTACTGAAAACAATACGGTGGTTTTCTTTTCAGTCAAAGGAGGTTGTACTTGAGAAGCAATATCCCTCCACCGTTGGACATATTCTTTGAATGATTCAGTTACTTTCTTATTCATATTTTGTAAAGAAAGATGATTAAGGGCCAAGTCTATTATATGCTGGTATCGACTAATGAAAGTATAAGCTATATCGCTTTAATAACCAATACGATTCCTGTCTAACTGGACATACCACCTAGCAATAGAGCCAATGAGGCTGTCTTAGAATGCATACATCAAGAGCTTTTCATCATTGGCATGGGCAGTCATTTTTTGATAATACATAGTAATGTGAATTTTTGGACACTTTGTACCATCATATTTTTCAAACTTCAACACCTTGAATTTTGGAAGAATAACCACATCAGGAACTAAACAGGGCCCAGCAGCATCAACTGAGCTATAAAAACTAACTCCATCCATTGTTCGTAGCGTTTTCTCTAACATGTTCATCTTCTATTCAACTTTTAAGGCTTTTAAAGTCTTCTTCTCCTTAGACCTCAACTTTTTTTTTAGATCATCCAAATTAGGAATTGATATTGGTTCTATTGCCTTTTCAGTAAAGATAAGAATTATCTTTGATTTGAAGCTGATGATATTCTGGGATATGTGTACCTTATAGGATAGGTGAACCGCTGTGGTGGTAAACCTTATGCAGATTAGGCTTGATGTGGCTCGAAACCAGGAGGACACAATGGGTCATCCTCTTCCTATTGGCTAGCATTCTCCTCTATTGCCTTTCCATTGGTTAGCTTGTTCAAAGCCTCTAATATCTTATTTAACTCTTCTTCTAACTTTTCTTGAGCTTTTTATAATCTCTCGAAATGATTGGAATTTTTTTGTTCCATTTGCCTGGCTCGAGCTCTTGTGTTGTATTGGTGAGTGAAGTTGCTCGGTGGACCTATCCTTGAACCTTTAGCACCACAATTATGATTAAATATGTTATGCTATGCTTTATGTATGATGTTTTGATACACGAATGAAATGTATATTTTTCTGAATGAAATCTAATATGAAATGGATGCAAATGATTCTGTTAAATCATGATCATGAAAGTAATGTAGATGCATACAATCAGACAAATAACATAGTTAATTCCATGGATGAAATGAAAGTGATGCTGATGCATAATGTTACATATGATAATGAAAATGATGCACAAAGTTAAACAATCAAAATGATTAGATAAACACCTTTTTGTGTCTTAATTTCAGGGTATATCTATCATTGGGTAGAAAGGGCTCTATCCTAGGTTTAGGCACTCTTAAGGTTCACTATATGTGGTTTAAGGTCAAAGTCTAAAGGTTCCCAAATTGCTCCTTACATTTTTGTCCATCACAGACTAGTAAGGCACCCTAATCTTCACCCATTACAGGCTACAAGCGAAAAATGTTCAATTTGTGTGGGAGTATTTCACTAGCCACTGCGGAGGCATTAGACCTCACGAAAGCAATAGGTAGTTTACTCCTTCCTAGAGGGACGAAGCTCGGGTATAGAGCTCATGTTATGCATATGCACATGAATGACATAATTAACAAAGTAAATAAACATGAATGAAAAATAACACATATATACAAAAAGGTTTAATTTTATTAGGCTTTTGGATAACACAAATTCATTTGCTGGCCTAACTCTCAGTTTCTTCAGTGGAGTCACCAAGCTGTCATAACGTCTAGATCCGAGGATCTATCGCTAGACATTGACTTTTAAGAGTCGTCACCAATCTTTTTTATCTAGGTGTGATTGATCACCTAAGGAATCTGTCCTTTCAGAGAACACCTAAGTTTAAGGGTCCCTAAAAGAATAGGTTAAGGTCTACTAACCAGAACAAGGTTCGGGAGTTCGATTACGTGTGAGGAAGGTTATAGCACCCTTACAACGCCCATCAAAAGATGGTATCAGCTTAAATTTGTGTTATCCAATAAGCCTTAAAAATTTACCAAGTGATTAATTATTGAAAATTATTCTCAATTAACTCTAATACTTTTAGCAAAAAATTGAGAAAATTCTCTCACCTCAGAAGTATGCAAGAAAACTACTGTTTCACTTGCAGAGGCTCCATCGTCGGATTATTTAACATAAAAAATAAAAAAATAAAAAAAAAAGAAAAAATGATTGTTCTTGTGCAGGAAAAATTGATACTTTCAACTTTTTCCTAAAAATATTCTTTTGAAACTTTAATTTCAAGGAAAATTGATACTTTCAACTTTTCCTCAAAAATTTATTTTTTGAAAATTTATTTTTAAGAAAAATTGATACTTTCAACTTTTCTCCAAAAAACCTTTTTTGAAAATTTATTTTTAAGGAAAATTGATACTTTCAACTTTTCCTCAAAAACTTTTTTTTTGAAAATTTATTTTTAAGAAAAATTGATACTTTCAACTTTTCCCCAAAAAATCTTTTTTGAAAATTTATTTTTAAGGAAAATTGATACTTTCAACTTTTCTTCAAAAACCTTTTTTTTGAAAATTTATTTTTAAGAAAAATTAATACTTTCAACTTTTCCCTAAAAATATTTTTTGAAAAGCTTATTTTCAAGGAAAATTGATACTTTCAACTTTTCCTCAAAAATATTTTTTTTTCTTGAAATTATTACTTTTATTATTAACCAATGTTTTTAAATCATGAAAATATAAAATAAAATGAGTGAATAAATGACATGCTACAACAAAAAAAAATCAAAAGGGGAAAGAAAATATCTTACCAAAAATCAAAACGGGAAAGAAAATATCTTACCAAAAATTAAGGAAAACCATTAGTTGACCCGTAGTAACCTTGCCAATATATAAGCATAAAAAGCCCACCATTTATGGTTGGAACAGATGATGGCTTCCAGCCGCCAGCCTCGGCACCTTCCCAAGTTTTTTTGCATTAATCTCAGAAGGCTGGAGAAATTCACGATTTACATTAATTGTAGCTGAAAACAAAAGCGATAGTGTACAGATCAGCAGTACCACGACAACAATCGTGAGCTTGGCGTAAATTCCCTTTAGTTCTCCTTCTCTTCCTTAACTCATAAGACACCATCAGAAAGAGATGCTTCTACCTTTGTTTGTCTAAGTGAAGCTTCTCGATCAAATGTATTTTCTCACATCTTAGCTTCTTTGATGACATTCAAGTCTTTTTCTAGCCAAACCATTTGACATCACCTTTCCAGTCCTTTTTATTATCCTATCACGGGTTTTTTCCTATTTCTCTGTAAGTTGTCCTTTGTAGATTTGCCAAGTCATTTTATCAGCACCATCATCTGCTTCTTCAATAGCATCCTCTTACATACCTCTCAGCTGTATCACTAACAATATTCTCTTCTGGTTTCTTGATTGATTCCATAGAGACATCTGCATCGCCCTCTTTCTGCATGAGAGAATTTATTGATTCTGTAGATGTACTAATTTATCTGGGTTCCTTTGGAGACTGTTTCTTGATAGCAGCAACATTGAGGTGTATGTGGACGATATGATTATAAAATCTTATGAAAATGAAGATCATTCACCAACCTCAAAAAAATATTTGAGAGGTTGAAAAAATTTCAACTCAAGTTGAACCCAGCCAAGTGCACATTTGGGGTAAAATCAGAGAAGTTGTTAGGCTTTGTGGTAAGTGAAAAAGGGATTAAAGTTGATCCAGATAAAATACGAGCCATTCAAAATTTGTCGCCTCCGAGTATACCAAAAGAAGTTTGAGGTTTTCTGGGAAAATTGAACTATATTTCACGATTCATATCTCAGCTTACTTATAAATGTGATCTTATTTTTAAGCTTCTCCATAAGAGTAATCCTGGAGAATGAAATAAGGAATACCAAGTGGCTTTTGATAAAATTAAGCAATACTTGTCAAATCCTCCAGTATTGGTACCACCTGTTCTAGGAAAATCCTTAATTTTATACCTGACAGTATACGAGAATTCAATGGGATGTGTGCTAGGGTAGTAAGATGAATATGGTCAAAAAGAAAGAGCTATTTATTATCTGAGTAAAAAATTCATTGAATATGAGTCCAAGTATTCTTCTTTGGAGAAAATATATTATGCCTTAGCTTGGATTACCAAAAGACTCAGACAATACATACTCTATCACACCACTTGGCTTATAGCAAAATTGAATCCAATTAAATACATCTTTGAGAAGCCTTCTTTATCTGAGAGAATTGTTAGGTGATAAGTAATGCTCTCGAAATATGATATCATATATGTAAGCTAAAAAGCAATAAAAGAAAGTACTATAACTAAATTTTTTACAGATTGTGCTACTGAAGAATATGAACCAATGAGATTAGAGTTCCTTGATGAAGATCCGATGACTGTTTCTCAATTAGGAAAGGGAAAGCATGAAGAAAAGTGTTGGAAGATATATTTTGATGGAGTTGCCAATGTCTTGGGATATGGAATTGAGGTAATTTTAATTTTTTTTAGAAGAACAATACTACCCTATAACAATGAAGTTAAATTTTAATTGCATAAATAACATCGTTGAATATGAGGCATGTATCATGGGTTTACAAGCTACTATAGATAGGAAAGTTAAATCATTAAAAGTATTTAGAAACTTAGTTCTAGTTATATATCAATTGAAAAGAGAATGAAAGAAGAGAGATTCAAAACTTGTTCCATATCATAAGCATATTTTAAAGTTGATAAAGTAGTTGAAGATATCAAGTTTGATCATTTACCTCGATAGGAGAATCTGATTATCGATGCCTTAGTTACTTTAGCTGTAATGATTCGAATTAGTGATAATACTGATATTCAACATATTGGGTTAGATGGTAAGATTATGCCAGCTTATTGCTCTAATATAGAAGAATAAGATAATGAAAAACCTTGGTTTTATTATATATTATAGTACATCAAGAACCAATAATACCCAGTTCAAGCCATAAAAAATGATAAAATGGTCATTCGAAGATTAGCTATGAGCTTTTTTCTGGATGGAGATGTTCTGTACAAAAGGATCCATGATCAAGTATAGTTGAGGTGTGTAAATAAGGTCGAAGTAAGGAAAATCATTGAAGAGGTACATGATAGAATATATGGGCACATACCAATGAACATATGATGGCAAAACAGATTATGAGAATATGGTACTACTGCTTGACAATAGAGAATGATTACATTGATTACGCTAAAAAATGTTATAAATACCAGATATATACTGACAAGATTCATGCTCCGTCATCTGTTTTATATGTTGTCATAACGTCTAGATCCGGAGATTTATCGCTAGACATTGACTTTTAGGAGTCGCCACCAATCTTTTTTATCTAGGTGTGATTGATCACCTAAGGAATCTGTCCTTTCAGAGAACACATAAGTTTAAGGGTCCCTAAAAGAATAGGTTAAGGTCTACTAACCAGAACAAGGTTCGGGAGTTCGATTACGTGTGAGGAAGGTTATAGCACCCTCACAACGCCCATCAAAAGATGGTATCAGCTTAAATTTGTGTTATCCAATAAGCCTTAAAAATTTACCAAGTGATTAATTATTGGAAATTATTCTCAATTAACTCTAATACTTTTAGCAAAAAATTGAGAAAATTCCCTCACCTCATGAGTATGCAAGAAAACTACTGTTTCACTTGCAGAGGCTCCATCGTCGGATTATTTAACATAAAAAATAAAAAAATAAAAAAAAAGAAGAAAAGAATGATTGTTCTTGTGCAGGAAAAATTGATACTTTCAACTTTTCCTCAAAAATATTCTTTTGAAACTTTAATTTCGAGGAAAATTGATACTTTCAACTTTTCTCCAAAAAACCTTTTTTGAAAATTTATTTTTAAGAAAAATTGATACTTTTAACTTTTTCTCAAAAATCTTTTTTTTGAAAATTTATTTTTAAGAAAAATTGATGCTTTCAACTTTTCCCAAAAAAACATTTTTTGAAAATTTATTTTTAAGGAAAATTGATACTCAAAAATCTTTTTTTTGAAAATTTATTTTTAAGAAAAATTGATACTTTCAACTTTTCCTCAAAAATATTTTTTTCTTGAAATTATTATTTTGATTATTAACCAATGTTTTTAAATCATGAAAACATAAAATAAAATGAGTGAATAAAGGACATGCTACAACAAAAAAAAAAATCAAAACGGGAAAGAAAATATCTTATCAAAAATTGAGCTTAATCCTGGATCAAAACCAATTTAAGTCAACTTTCTGAATCAGGCTTAGATTATTTCTTGAATGGGTTCTAACTCAAGGCTTTGGTTTTGATTAGTGAATGGCTCGAGTTTAAGGTCTTGGGTGAGCCTGTCTTGAAGCTGGTTTTACTCACTGTATTCCTCTCTATCATCACAAACATAGGATAGACAGCTACCCTTCTTCGAATAAATACAGAGATGTCTGGTGCTAATGTCAATTTTGGAGATGACACACGAACAGTCTCCACGTCCTTCTGAGCAAAGGGTGGCAGCAACTGACTGTTTTCAAAAAATTGAGAAGTTGGCAAGTTAGAAGCTGTAACAGGTAATGACACATTCATGGCTAGATATTGCATAGATTGCTGCATGGAATGTGGCATTGGCAAGCCAGGTGGGAGTCGGAGTAAAGGTTACTGCTGTGGAGGAAAACCATTAGTTGACCCGTAGTAACCTTGCCAATATATAAGCATGGAAAGCCCACCATTTGTGGTTGGAGCAGATGATGGCTTCCAGCCGTCAGCCTCGGCACCTTCCCAAGTTCTTCTGCATTGATCTCAGAAAGCTGGAGAAATTCATGATTTCCACTAATTGTAGCCGAAAATAAAAGCGAGAGTGTGCAGATCAGCAGTACCACGACAATAATCGCGAGCTTGGCGTAAATTCCCTTTAGTTCTCCTTCTCCTCTTTGCCTCATGGGACACCATCAGAAAGAGATGCTTTTACCCTTGCTCGTCTAAGTGAAGCTTCTCGATCAAACGTCTTTTCTCGCATCTTAGCTTCTTTGATGACATTCTAAGTCTTTTTCTAGCCAAACCATTTGACATCACCTTTTCAGTCTTTTTTATTATCCTATCACGGGTTTTTTGCTATTTCTCTGTAAGCTGTCCTTTGTAGATTTGCCAAATCACTTCATCAGCATCATCCTCTACTTCTTCAATAGCATCCTCTTACATGCCCCTCAGGTGTATCACTAACAATATTCTCTTCTGGTTTCTTGATTGATTCCATAAAGACATCTGAATCGCCCTCTTTCTGTATGAGAGAATTTGTTGGTTCTGTAGATGTACTAATTTATCCGAGTTTTTTTGGAGACTGCTTCTTGATAGCAGCAGCAGAAGCCCTAGATTTGTTCAGTGCAGGAGCTTGTGCCTTTGTATCCCTTTTCTTAGTAGCTTCTCCTGTTGGATCTGTAATTTTCAACAGGTACAAGACCCGATCCAACTCAGACTGAAGGGCAGACAGTTTCTTCTCAAGTTGCACTACCCTATCGAGCACTAAATAGGATTAAAGCTCAGACACGTAAGAATCAAGTGCATCTCCAGCTCCACTTTCTAATGCAGTTTCTGATGCCAATTTATTCTTCTTACTCAACAACAACTCTTTCTTGCCTTCAATTTCTTTCCTAATGGCATCTCTTTTTCTTGCTTTCAATTTCTTTCCTAATGGCATCTGTCTTTTCTAATGCTTCTGTTCCTTTGTTGAGCACTATAATTTCCAGACCCCAGATTATTAAAATAAAAAAGGTACTTGTATAAAAGAGAGAGTCGTTTCTCTTCGGAATTTTTTTTTTTGGTGCCAGCAGCTTCACGTTCCCTTACCTGAGAGTTCTCTGACTTGAAATCTGGTGATAGTTCCAACGAAGACAAGGAAGAGAATCGAATGAAGAGAGGTTTTTGCTATACTTGCATCGGATGATCGTCCCTCGACCTATGAAAATTAGCAATGTTCACCTCATTCTTTGAATTCACAAATGCAAGCCGATCTTTCTTATTTTTTTCTTTCTTAAACTATGAATACTCTCGTTCCAGATCTGCTAACTGCTTTGAAATAGGTCCCAACTCCTTCTTTAAGCACTCAACCTCGAGATTCTTAGCATTTTCAGAACCATGAACTAGCCACACAGGAGTCAAAGGAGTAGTACATTTATTTGGACTCTGATCTGGTCGTTGTTGATGATATCAATAAGTTCTGGAGTACCAACCTGGGTTCAAGAACAATCGGGGCACCAGAACATTGCCACACAAACTCCACAAAATATTTCACGGGTGGGTTTTGAAAGTGCGAACGATTTCCAGGGACTTTCAAAGGGAGGAAGCCTTGCTATCTTAACATGGGGATTGATGATGTGACGATGTTGGTGGCGGTGACCGTGGTAAAGGTAGTAAACAAGAGGAAAATGAGGGCTGTTTCGGTTAACCAGAGAACAAAAAAAGAGTAATTTCTTTAACTTGTATAAGTTCCTCCAGAAAACTCACGTCCCATTCTTCCTCATTTTTTTTTTCGCTCATCCCCCTTTCTCTTGGTTTTGTTTGGCCTTTTCTTTTGCTACCTCCCTTCTCCTATTCGGATTCTCCTTCTATCTTTCCTCCTGTTTTCCCCTTGATTTATAAAACCATACTATTTTTTATAGAGTTTCAGTTCAATTCCACTTAGTCATCAAATGCTAAAGATTAACATCTAATTATCCTTTCTGATCATCATCAAACTTAATCTCAATCTTTTTTTTTAAAAAAAAAAATCAGATAATGAAGATAGAAAAAGAAAATAAACCATAAGTAGATCATAAGATAAAAAATAAAAATCTGAAATAAAAAAATTTACAATCAAACTTAGATCGATTTTAATTGACAAAGGACCTTGAACAAAATGGGGTATCTACATATGTTTTAGCACCACCCTGGCCATTTCTATATAAGGCATAGATGTTGTTGGCCCTATTACACCAAAGGCTTAAAATGGGCATAGGTTTATTTTCGTGATAATATATTACTTCACGAAATAGGTGAAGGCAGCATCATATGCAAATATAACACGATCTATGCTTTGTAAGTTCATAAAAAAAGAGATTATTTACAGATATGGACTTTCAGAAAGAATCTTTTGGACAATGCCAAGAATTTGAATGAAACATGTGCCTAATTTAAGATCAAGCATGATAATTCGGTGTCATACCATTCGAAAATGAATGAAACAGTTGAAGCAGCTAATAAGAATATAAAAAAAATTCTAAAAAAGATGATTGGGACCTATAAAGACTGGCATGAGAATTTGCCATTTGCGCTACATGCATATTGAACATTGATGCACACCTCGACTGGGGCAACTTCATTTTTTTTGGTTTATAGGATGGAAGCTGTGTTACCAGTGAAAGTAGAGATCCCACCCTTAAGAGTTTTAAAAGAAGTTAAACTAGAAGAGGCTGAATGGATTCAAAAATGTTATGAACAATTAAATTTCATAGAAGAAAAGAGGTTGACAATGTTGTGCTATGGTTAGCTATATCAAAGAAGAATGATGAGGTCTCATGATAAAAAAGTTTGACTTCGATGTTTTCGAGAAGAAAAATTGGTCTTAAAAAGAATTTTTTCAAGTCAGCACTATAATAGAAGAAAATGGACTCCGAATTGAGAAGAATCATATGTGGTGAAACGGGCTTTCTTGAGTAGAGCATTGATACTAGTTGAAATAGATGGAAGTAATTTGTCCCATCCTATAAATTCTGATGCTGTAAATAAGTACTATGCTTAAAAAAAATGAAAAAAAAAAAAAACAAAGAAGAAAAAAATGAAAAATGAAGACTCAACGCAAAAATCCTAAGAGGGCAGTTTGAGTCATATGTGATTTATCTAAGTTGAAAACTTGAAAAGGCAGCTTAGATAAGGAAAACACAGCATCAAATCTAAAAATTCATTAGCATAAAGGCTAGCAAATTTTGAGAAGCTCTAAATTGTTAAGTGCATCGGATGGTTGAGTTTTTTGAAAAAAACTTTGAGATGTATTATCATGATTGTCCGATTGTTTATTTTTAGGCATTGTCTCCCCATACCTATTTTTGTAATTCTTTATTGGCCAAAATCTGTCAACATTTTTGCTAATAAAAGACATTTTATTTCATTCATTGTGTCTCTACTGTTGATTATTTTCTAACCATTCTTATTCTTTTCTCCTTAATACCTTACAATGAAAAAAATGTGTGAATGTATTCTTACTTTTCGAGATTGAAATAATGATTGATAAATGAATAATAACATGAAAGATTTCTATATTACATTGGAAAGGTCAAAAGTGATAAAGGCAAATTTGAGATGTTCAGTTTCTGATAAAAACATTGAATTTGGAAAGGGATTTCTAGTAGAAAGAATATGAAAATTAAACGAAAGGAATGGTTGAGAGCTATTCTGATTTGTTCTTCAAAGAATAAAGGGTTCGAAGCCCAAGAAAAGAGTTTGAGAAACTTTAGTGCCACAACTGAATGGGAATTAATTAGCCAGCATTTGTATAGCATGCATTGAATTTCACATAGCATATATTGCATTTAGGAAAGCATAGTGCATAAATTTAAAGAGCAGGGGTATTATAGGATCCCACATAGAGAAGACAGATGTGAAGACTTTCTGATGTAAAAATTTCAAATTCGATGAAAAGCTTATGAGGTAAGATTTTAAACCTTGAAAAAAGGATATCTTTCGGTATTATGATCGATTTGTAAGACCTTTGGGCATAATCTCTTGAAATTCCTTCGAACACGATCTTTGACTCCTCTAGACATGATTGTCAAGGAGCATTTGTTTACTTTCCAAAGTTGTGGTGCCTCTGTTTAGATGAGCAATTTATTTTTTCAAAAGTTGGTGCCTCTATTTAGAGGAGCAATTTATTTTCAAAAGTTATAGTGCCTCTATTTAGATGAGCAATTTATTTTTAAAAGTTATGGTGCCTCTATTTAGAGGAAGAATTTATTTTTGAAAGTTGTGGTACCTCTGTTTAGAGAAACAATTTATTTTCAAAGTTGTGATGCCTCCGTTTAGAGAAGCAATTTACTTTTAAAAGTTGTGGTGCCTTTGTTTAAATAAGTAATTTACTTTTCAAAAGTCATTGAGCCTTTGTTTAGAAGAACTTTGTTTATTTTTTCAAATCATCGAGCCTTTGTTTAAAAGAGCCTTATTTATTTTTTCAAAGTCGTTAAGCCTCTGTTTAGAAGAGTCTTGTTTATTTTTTAAAAGTTATTGAGCCTCTGATTAGAAGAGCTTTGATCAAGTTTTTAATAAAAAAAAAAAGAAAACACAATAAAAAGTGTCGAGTTGGGTCTTGAATGGGTATCTACATCTTTACACAATTTTTGTTTCACAAAAAATGTGCAAAGAAAGGCAATTGTAGAAATCCAATTTGATCCAGGCTCGGATCAATCGAGCCTGGTTCAAATTGGGCAAGATGGGCCTATTTTATTTTTATTTTTATTTATCTATTAATATTTTTTATTATTTATCTATTATTTATTTTTATTTTTTGACTTTATCTTTTTCTTAATCAATTTTCAACTGAGATTAAAAGATTATGATAAAAAAAAAAATTAGAATGAATGCTACCGTGAATTTGGGGACTGAAAGAGTCTGGATTAGATTCAAAGATTGAATCCAAATCCTAGATGAAATTAGGATTGATAAAAAACTCTTCTGACCAATCCTTATAAATAGATACTGGAATACACAAAAAAAAATAGAGAAAAAACAGAAGCAAAAAAGGTTCGAAGGCAGCTCTAGAATTTTTTAAAATTTTTTTAAAGATTTTGGCATTTTTTTCTGGAAAATTTTCAGAAATTTTTCAGATTCTGGTGAATTTTTCTACTGTATTTGAATTTTTCAATGAATTTTTTGACCAACTTTGAAGTTTTCGACCTGTTTTTTTAGATTTCGGTAGAACATTCAATCGAAATCTGAGAACTTTTAGAGAGAATGAAGAGAAAAAAAAAGAAAAGAGAAGAAAAAAGATGCATCTATTGAAAAGGCTGAGTTTTTAGCTTTATATAGCCTGTTAACGACATTGTTTTAGCATCAATAAACCCATAGGATTCACGCGTTTCTATTTGGCCTGACATGACCCGAGCGCCAACCCGTTTTTAACCCGAGTGCCAGCCGACCCCCTGGACCCAAGTCGAGCCGAGTCGCTTCCCATCGAGTCGTACCTTCGAGCTATTTTTCTTCCTGGAGTCGAGCCAATTCCAGCCGCTAAACCAAGACACATTAAGGTTTTTTTTTGTTTTTCTATTTATTTATTATTATTATTATTATTATTACTATTATTTTTTAAAAAATAGAATTATTTGGTATTCCTTAATTTTTATTTTTATTTTATTTTATTTTCTTAAATGATTTTCCTAATATAAAAATTCCAAAAAAAAATATTTTTAGGGAAAAGTTGAAAGTATCAATTTTCCTTAAAAATAAAGTTTCTAAAATAAAAAATTTTCAAAAATATTTTGGGGCAAAAGTTTAAAGTATCAATTTCTCTGAAAATAAAAAGTTTAAAAAATATTTTTAGGGAAAAGTTGAAAGTATCAATTTTCTTTAAAAATAAAGTTTCTAAAAAAAAATTTCAAAAACATTTTGGGGGGAAAGTTGAAAGTATCAATTTCTTTAAAAATAAAAAGTTTAAAAAATATTCTTAAGAAAAGTTGAAAGTATAAATTTTCTTTAAAAATAAAACTTTTAAAATAAAAATTTTCAATTGCTTTAAGAAAAAGTTAAAAGTATCAATTTTTCTTGTATAAAAGTGATAAGTTTTTTTAAAATGAAAATATTTATATCAAAAGGTGAATCATTATTCTTTTTTATTATTTTATTTTATTTATTTTATTTCTTTCTTTTTTGTAATTTTTTTAATATTAAATAATCCGACGATAGAGTCTCTGCAAGTAAAATAGTAGTTTTCTTGCATACTTTTAAGGTAAGAGGATTTTTTTTAATTTTTTACCAAAAGTATTGGAGTCAATCAAGAATAATTTTTAATAATTAATTACTTGATAAATTTTTTAGGCTTAATAGGTAACACGAAATTAAGCTGGTACCATCCTTCAATGGGCGTTGTAAGGGAGCTATAACCTTCCTCACTCGTAATCGAATTCCTGAACCCCGTTCTGGTTGATAGACCCGAACCTATTCTGTAAAGACCCTTAGTCAAGCTTAGGCGTTCCTTAAAAAGATAGATTCTATAGATAGCCAATCGCACCTAAACAAAAAAGATTGGTGGTGACTCTTTAAGTCAATGTCAAGCGATAGATCCCTGGATCTAAGCATTATGACATCTATCTTTCCCAATATTAATGTGTGCCTTAGATAGGGAGACAGAGGAGGAAATGGATAGGTTAATTATACAACTAGAAAACAAATTTTGGAAAAAAAAAAGTTGATTAGGTGTGGGATGTTTATTAATCTTTTGCTTTCTTTTTCTAGTGAAACAATTTGTTAGAGATTATCACAATTCTGACATCACTTGTTAGGTCAAAAGCCACAATCTAATTCACGTCAGCGAAAGTATAATCAAATAATCAATCAAATATATAAAATATAACAATTTAAGATGGTTCGGTTCAATCGACTTACGTTCACAGATGAGAAGTAAGATCCACTGGTTGTAGAAAATTACAAACATACAAATCAAATCATCAACCTCTCAACAATTAATACTTATAAGATACTCTCAATCTCCTCTAGTCCTATGAAGTATTCTCAACTCAAACAAATATAAACTGATATATACATTTTCAACATAAACAAACACATATCCATATGTACCCATTTAACATACTTATGTGAACCCTCTCAATCTCCTCTAGTCCACTCTCAGACATTCAAACATACATATCTGTAAGACATAAATTCCTAGTATTCCTATGGGGTGTTTATCTCACAAAACCTATAATTCTCTTATATTTTTTTTCTCATATTTAACCTTATAAAAACTTCACTTGTCTATTAAGAATCTATTTCTTTTTAGAATTATTCTTTTGCAAGTCAAACTTGTCTATTAAGAATTTTTTTCTTTTTAAAATTCTTTTTCTACAAATTTTCTTGTTTATCAAGTAATATATAACAAATCTTACAGTATGTTTGGATTAAGGGGAAGGGAAGAAAAGGAAAGGAAAATAAAATAAAGTAATGGATACAAAAAAACTTTTCTTTTATTTGGATAAACTTTTAATTTAAAAGAAAAAAAATGTGGAAATTCAATAACTCGTGATTTTTCCTATAATCTTCACTTTTTTAATACCCCAATTTAGGGGAAAAGCTAAGAAAAAGAAAGCTAAAAAAAATTTATTTTTGTAAAAAGACTATTATATCCAACTTTTTATTAATACCAAAAGCGTAGTACAAAAAAAACATAACTACATCACAATCTTCTTATAATTTTTTTCAAAGTCATCTCTTTTTTCAAGTAAGTTTCACATATCTCTTCTAATATAAAAATTTTTTATAATTTTTTGATAATTTGATCTTGATGAATGATTGAATATGAATAGACATATTTTTTAGGTTTATGAGATGTCAAATTAACTCAAAAATTTTTATTTTTATATGTAATATATTATAGTTTGAGATGTCGGTAATTTTAGGACATTATATAAATAAGAATGGCAAAAGGGAAATGTTTCATCGAAACACAATTAACTTGGCTATGATTATTGGAGGAGATAGGAATTGACTCACAACGAATCATTACTGCTTACCTATATTTTATTGATAATCCTGAAAAAGTAAGAGCAATACTTGGATGCCCATGTGATAAAAAAAAAGTTGTTGAAAAGTTGGTGTTTGGTTCATCTAGTCATTAAAGATGTCAATTTTTTTTTGCTACATAAGTTTTTAATTTATTGAAATAAGTTTATTTTTCATAGGATGGAAATATTTATTTTTTATTTTAGTAAAATAAATTTATGTTGGACAACTATATGATGATATGTTATTACTTTTTGTTTGGTGCAAAAAGGACATATAATTTACTCATATGTAATATTTTTATGTGATGGCATTTTTTATAATTAATAGTTTTTATATGAATATATCGCCAAAGCGATAATGTGCTAAAATTTTGATAATGGTCAACAAATCCATCAATGCATGTTTGTAAAACATCTTTTTGTTTCACTTGATTAAAAACCATTAATATAGTAGCAATTGTGAAGCTAAACAAAATTAGCAAACATATTATGGTTTAAAAGTGCTCTAAAATCATAAGTAATGAAATGTTATAATTAAAAAAAATTATTATAATGAATTTTTTTTAATGATTGTTAGAACCTTTCATTTCATTTCTTTTATTAATTTTAATTATCCAAACAAGAGGTACATGTATCTTTTTTTTTCTTTAAAATTTTTTTTTATTAATATTTATCCAAACATAACGTTAAATAAATCTCTTATGAGATTTAAATCACTATGTCTAACACAATTGGGAATTAAAGAGGTCTTGCCAGCACATTTGGACCCAAATTTGCAGCATCAGGATTTACTTACGGGTGTAAGCTTTGCTTCTGGTGGATCAGGATATGATCCATAGACGCCGAAACTAAAGGTCTTAGCACTTTTCGTTCCCACAACCCCCCCCCCCCCCCCCCCCCAAAAAAAAAAAAAAAGATTATATTATAGTTCTTTAAACTTCACCTCAATTTCCTCTCTTTATCTTTGGTGAATCAGTTAGTTACATCATTGTCGGATCAATTGCTGCAGTTCAGAGAATACAAAGAGAAGTTGAAAGCAATTACAGGAGAAGAAGGAACACAAACCCCATTGGCTAAAAGTTTATTTAAAGTTGTATCATGCAGTAATGACATTGCGAATACCTATTTTAACACCCGTATTAGGCAAATGTTGCACTATGATATTGCTATTTATACTGATCTTATGGTCAGTTCGGCTTCAGCTTTCTTTAAGGTAACTTTTTTGAGTAAGAGTCTGAACATAAACAGATAATGCTTAATGGTATTATTCATGTTTTAGCAGAAGCATTGACTAAAACCTAATGTAACCGATAAATTCAATGTCTCTGAAGGAACTACATGGATTGGGGCCAAGGAAGATTGGCGTTTTAAATGTACCACCAATTGGATGCATGCCATTATCAAGAATCTTGGCTGGAAGTACAGGGGAAGAATGCTTAGAGAATTAAAATGAAGCAGCCCAATTATTTAACTCTAAATTGTATGCAGAGATGGATTTCCTGAACAGCCATTTGCAGCTTGCCGAGGTGGTTTACCTAGATGTCTACAACCTTTTGCTTGATCTCCTAAAAAATCATAATAAATACGGTAAAATTATCATTTTTCTCTTGCACTTCATCTCCTCCCGCACTATTCTTGTTTTGACTTTACCAAATTTAATAGCCAACATGTTTCAGGATTTGAAATTGTGGACAAAGGGTGCTGTGGCACCGGCACACTGGAGATTTCAGTATTATGTAATCAATTGGACATGGGAACGTCCACAAACGTGTGTGATTATATCTTTTGGGACATCTACCATCTCACTGAGAGAGCAAGCAAGCTTCTGGTCTATGATCTCCTCAGTAAAAATACCAATAACTTTTTCTAAGAATTGAAGACATGGTTATTGCATTTAATATGAAAATATTTTTATAAAGAATATCATAGCTAATGTCCAACACCTTCTCACCAGGATAACTGTTCTTGTTGGCTCTTAATTTATTTTCCCAGGAACTGTAAAAATATTGCTCTGTTTTCAATTTAACAGCTGATTTTAGATCGATTAATTTGGGCTGGTGGTCTGCCTTCTCGTCCAGTTAGGGGGTTAATATTGCTCTTGGAGCCTTTCTTCTTAAGCCTTACGGCTTGAAAAGCAGCCCAGGGGGCAGCCCAATAATCCAAACAATTTCAGTCATTTATTAAAGGTTACAACTTTTGGACAAATAATTACAAGCCCATTATTATCTGGACTTGGCAGAAAATATAGCAAACCCATTTCAAGTTTTCAAGTTGAAAATAAAGGCATTTTTTTAACTCTCATTGCAATATTAGAGGAACACAGATACACCTTAATTTGATTTCTATTTCATAACAACCATGGGGCAATCGATTTCTAAATAGTGTATCGTGGATGGAACACCAACAATTCTTCTATAATTAGACGTACTCTTAGATACATTGCCCTAGCACGATTTTGTTAATTTAGATAATTTTTTTTAGATCAAACAATAAGAATGAATGCACCCATTCGATGTTTGGATAGCTTTCATAAAAGAAAAATAAATAATATATTGTTAGTATAATTTTTTAATTTTATAAGCAAGATTAATAAATTGATACATATTTTATTTTTATTAATATATTTGAAAAGTGAAAAGTATGTGTCACCTCATTAATTTAGTTTATGAAATCTAAAAAATTTATTGAATAAAAAATTTCTCATAAATTTTTAATTTTTTTATGAGAGTGAAAATATTTTTAGGATGTGTTTGGTATACAAGATTATGATAAGATATGATAAAATGATATTATAAATAAAATTAGTTTAAATAATGGCATCCTATCATATATTTAATATGTGTAAGAATTAGGACAAAATAATTTATTTATTGGTCAATATTATTTTTTTAAAAAATTTATATAATTTAAATTATTAATATAATTTTTAAGGATACGCAAATTCAATCTCATAAATTAAAAATGATACTATTCACTTTAAGATGATTGAATCATCCTATATCAAAAAGATGATTAATCCTCCTTATAATCTTATATCTTATTTTAAATTCAAATCAAATATAATATAAAATGATTAATTTTATATCATTTTTATTATTTTATGTATAAAATATGACCTTAATGCTTTTTATAGTAAGTAATCTTAATGAAGATGCCTATTTTGAACGTTCAATACATTCGCCTCCTGACCTCCCAGCCATATAAATGAGAGTGCCGGAAACTCAATTAACAAAACCTGTACAAACAAAACATCATAATCCACTTGAAACTTGAAGGGGTCTTTTCTTCTTTCTTTTTTTTTTGTGTGTGAAAATGCCTTCTGCTTCTTCAAATTTTTTGCTTCCATTATGTGCTATTCTTGTTTTCTATAACACAGATGCTAGCATGGGAGATGTTGGCTCTCCTGCTCCAGGCAATACTCAAAATCAAACATTTTCGGCTCTTCTAGCATTTGGAGATTCAATACTTGATACGGGTAACAACAACAATCTTTTTACAGTAACAAAATGCAATTTCCCTCCCTATGGAAGAGACTTTCCTGGAGGAAAAGCAACTGGAAGATTTGGGAATGGAAAAGTTTTCTCTGACTTGATAGGTAGTTATATAAATTTCTATTTCTTCCTATTATCACTTTTACAACCCACTTTTAACTGATAGACATATATCACATTCACATATGAATCTTAATTAACAATGAAACGTAGGCAAATTTTAATGGTCTTTAATGCATACCTTTTACCGCTGAAGGTTTGGGAATTAAGCCTGTAATGCCAGCATTTCTAGACCCAAATTTTCAAAATGAAGATCTTGAAACAGGTGCATGCTTTGCTTCAGGTGGTTCAGTATTAGACAAACTAACAGCCCGAATACAGGTATATTAGAGTCACTAATGGAATTGTGTTTTGGACTATCATAGTCTAACTTTTAAGCATTTAATTTTAATGGGCGTATGTTTACTGGGATGAAATCAGAATATTCTATCAATCACGGATCAGTTCAATCTCTTCAAACAATATGTTGCAAAGCTTGAAGGAGCAGTTGGAGCAGAGAAAGCCAACGCTACCATATCCAACCGCTTGTTTCTTACTTCATCTGGCAACAATGACATTGGGATCACCTATTTTTCAATTTTGAGGAATGACATTAATCAATACACAACACAATTGGCTGGCTGGGCTTCATCTTTTCTTAAGGTAAAAGATTTATTAATATTTCTTTTCCGTATTTTGTTCAACATAGAATTAAAAAAGAAATTGAAGTATCTCTCTTCTCAATGGAATCTGGTTAAAGGATTTGCATGGACTGGGAGCAAGGAAGTTTGCATATCTAAGCACTCTACCTTTGGGATGCCTGCCAGCGGCGAGAAGTATTGTGGGAGGATTAGTTTGTGTAGAACTGGCCAACCAAGCAGCAGTGATGTTCAATTCTAAGCTGGAAGCTGAAATAAGAAACCTTAACAGTAACCTTCCTGGAGCTAAGATAGTCCTAATTGATACCCTCTTCTTGATCTCATTCAGAATCCTAATAAATATGGTAAGGATTTCGTGTAAGATTGCCTGTTTTATTGTGTCGAAATTTCAACCTTAATAATCTTTAAATTAAGCTAATAGTAGTACTAATTTACCATGTTAGGATTTGATGATTCCACCCGTGGTTGCTGTGGCACAGGGACATTTGAGGTAGCGTATATGTGCAACCAATTAAATCCATTTACATGTCCCAATACATCTAACCAGGTATTTTGGGACACGGCGCATCCCTCAGAAAGAGCATACAGGATTATTGTCTCGGAAGTCATGGGCAAAATTTCACAGCAGCTTTTGGTTTAATTTGTTGTTTTTCTTTTAAATTCCTTCTCTTTGTTTCAAATGTTTTGACATTTTCAGTCCACCAATAAAGAAGATTATTATTATTAATTTCAATTGGTTTAAGCACCCATGTTCTTGCTGCATATGTGTAGTTGCTCTATTCTTCAACTCCCATGATTATTCCATTGTTCATTATAAGAGCAAAGCTGCAATGTATTAGAAGCATACGAAGAAGTACAATTACATTTCAATTCCCAAATTTATCATAAATAGCATCATATAATAATAATTTCATATCAAACATCCGACTTAGACCAAGTGAACGAAAGATTTGCACCTTAAAACTGGATTCAATACTTGATAATATAAACTAAATATTAATAATTTCTTTAAAGTCGCCAGCATATAAGCCCGATTCAATAGCTTTCAGAAAATGGATGTACCTGTTCGATTTTATGTTTTTGCATGGAAGTCTCAATGACCAAAACGAAGGTGCCTATTTTTAACTTTCAACACAATTTCCTCCTGGCCTCTCGGACAGCCACATAAATGAGGTTGCCAGAAATTATTTTTTTATTATTACATTAGGAGAACAAATCCTTAATATAAGTAAAAGGAAGAAGGGAAATCTAGTTCCAAATCAAACCTTTAATATCCCCTCAAGTGCTTTTAACCATTAAATCAAATGTTTGGGGACGATTGTTATAAACTATTTAATCATATCATCCTAATTCACTTGAAATGTTAATTTTTCCTTTGTGTGTGTGTGTGTGTGTGGGTGTGTGAAAATGCGTTCTTCTTCAAAAATTCTTCTAGCATTATGTGTTGTTCTTGTTTTCTATAGCACAGAAGCTAGGATAGGAGATGTTGGAATCACTCATCGAAATCAAATATTTCCAGCCCGCATAGCATTTGGAGATTCAATGCTGGATACGGGTAACAACAACTGGCAATTAACAGCAATAAAGTGCAATTTCCCTCCTTATGAACGAGACTTACCTGGAGGAATAGCGACAGGGAGATTTGGAAATGGAAAAGTTTTATCTGACTTAATAGGTAGTTAATTTATCTCTTTTGCTTGCCGTAAATGAAAAACAACCCTTTGACCCGCAGTCTTTGATCAGTTGTTAATTTCTTTCTAATCTTGCTGTATCTTGACTTGTTAATTTTACGATGCCATTGCTAATCAGTACCTTAAGAGCAATCTTTAAAATTATCATACAAGGAAAGTATATTTTTTCAATGTATTTGAATACTTGCTTAATTTGGATTCAATTATTACTTGCTATTAACCACTTTTTTGGTGCAATCACACCATTTCAATGCATTTTGATGTTTAAGATGCATTGTAGTTGGGGGCTTGTCAATTACAATGAGCCCATAACTTTGGATTAGAGGGAAAAGGGTTTTGTGAGTCATTGTACCGAATCCTTGAACATAATATTTTACTATTCAGTTTTTATTTTAAAAATATTCAATCTAATTTCCTTTTAAGTATTTTAATGATCATTTTTTATTTTTTTTAGTCAATCATTTTTTATCTTCCTATTTTTGCATTCAAACATATTTTATAATATATATTGATTTTAATTTTTTTTTATAGTAATCAATTTCATCCTTACAATAATCAATTTCATTTTTATCATTATTTTAAATTTTTCCAAAATCAATGTCTCACCACTTCCCACCTTAACTCAATTACCAACTCTAATACAAAATTATTATTGTAAATAATATGTTATCCGACCTTAAAGAATGCCCGTAATTGTTAGCAATAACCTGTGAGATATATCACAATCGTATTTTTAACCTAAATTAACAATGAAAGGTAGGCCAATTTTAACTTTGTTATTGCCTTTAACAGCGGAAGATTTGGGAATTAAATCGGTAGTGCCTCCATTTCTTGACCCAAATCTTCCAACTGAAGAACTTGCTACAGCCGTATGCTTTGCTTCAGGTGGTTCAGGTTTATACAAACTAACAGCCAAAATACAGGTTATATTTTGTTGCCCTGGAAATGTATTTTGGACTTTCGTATTCCATCTCTAAGCACTTAATTGTATGTTTACTGGGATGAAATCAGAATCTTATATCGATCTCCGATCAGTTCAATATCTTCAAACAATACCTAGTAAAACTAGAAGGAGCCGTCGGAATGGAGAATGCCAAAGCCACCATATCCAATGGCTTGTTTCTCATGTCATCCGGCAACAATGACATTGCGATCACCTATTTTACAATTCTCAAGAATATGCGAGTTGTCATAGATACATACACAACAAAATTGGTTGGCTTGGCTTCTAATTTTATCAAGGTTTTTACTACCTTTTATCATTTTTTTTTCTATAGATTTAATTATTTAAGCTTGTTCATATTTGGTTTACTTAAAGGAAAACAGAAATTGAATTATCTACCTTCTCGATTGAATCTATTTTAAGCAAATGCATGGATTGGGAGCAGGGAGGTTTGCGTTTCTAAGCACTTTGCCTTTGGGATGCTTGTCAAAATTTAGAAGTCTTGGAGGAGGGCTTCAACGTAATTGTCTAGAATGGCTCAACCAAGCTGCAGTGAAGTTCAGCTGGAAGCCGAACTAAGCAATCTTAACAATAACCTTTCTGGAGCTAAGATAGTCTTCATTGATGTCTTCAACTCTCTGCTTGAAGTCATTCAGCATTATAAAAAATATGGTAAATCCTTCTTGAAAGATCATTGCCTGTTTTATCGTGTGGTTTTCCAAGATTTTACCTTGAATAATGTTCCAAGATTAA
Organism: Durio zibethinus; assembly: GCF_047325235.1. Classification (NCBI taxonomy): domain Eukaryota; kingdom Viridiplantae; phylum Streptophyta; class Magnoliopsida; order Malvales; family Malvaceae; genus Durio; species Durio zibethinus. The sequence continues at coordinate 37,776,633 of NC_143162.1, forward strand.
TCATGCTAATTGCCTCACTAATTTTATCTCGAACATTTATATTTTTGACATGAAATGTACTTATTGGTGAGATCTAAGATAAATCAACTGATTCAAATGAGATATTATAACCAAAACGATAGATTATTGTCATGTCAAGAGGAACAAAACGTTGAGACGAGTTATACATATTTCCCATCTTCTAATTAATCAATTGCTGCTAATTTTCTATTTTAGGATTTGATGTTGCCAACCGTAGTTGCTGTGGGACGGGATGGGTAGAGATGATATTTCTATGCAACAAATATAATCCGATGACGTGTCCCAATCCAAATACCCATGTATTTTGTGATGTGGGGCATCCCTCAGAAAGAGCATACAGGATTATCGTCCCGGGTGTCATTAACCAAAATTTACAGCAGTTTTCGGTTTAATTTGTTGCTTTCAGTTATTTTTGTTCTCTCTGTTTCCAATGTATATATCAGATTAGGGTTCCATTGTTCATTATAAGAGCTACCGCATGCTGCAATGAATATATTATAGTTTTTTGTTATTTTTGAGATTGTTGCTGTAAAATTATCCTAAGAACAATATATTAATAATCTGTTTCGATTTAAAATCGATTGATTTAGGCTGATGGACTATCTAAAGGGCCAGCTAAAAGATAACATTGTGGGTTCGGCCTTTTGTCGTAAGCCTTGAGGCCAGTGAATTCGGCCAAATGGCCCATAATTTCATCATGTAAAGAGCCCCAGAAGACAATCTAATACAACAACTCAGTAGCGTTCGCTTTAGGCTTATAGCTATTCCTTTCGGACTAATAATAGAGGCCCATGATTATCTGGCATTAGCAGCAATTATAGCAAACCAATTTTAGGTTTTCAAGTTGCAAATAAAAGGGTTTTTTCGAACAGTTCCAAATTTCTTTTTCATTCTTTTTTCGTGCGAGAGTAGAATATAAGCAAACAAAGATTGCATCAATCCGAAAAGGTAGAAGAGAAAAAGATGTGCTAAGAAAAAAAAAATACCATGTGTTGCAACGACTCCAACTTAAGCAATTACCGTGGCTAGTCTAGTTCAAGAACTTGAGGAATTTCTGGGGTATGCATTGTTCACCCTTCTGTTCAAAAGACTGAACACGGAACCTGCTTTCCATCTCACTGTATGTTACAGTTAAGATTAGTGTCCTAACATTGTATAACTATTGCATATTTTAAGGTTTGGGCTTTGTCCTAGCCACATAAACTGAAGTCATACTAAATTCTCTGAAGAACAAAAAGAGGTTTCAGTATACTCTGCTGTAAAGCCAAGCTACCAAATATAACTATTTTCCTAACGTTTAGGTTTTCGCCAAGTAATTGGAAGAGTGACTTTGTATTCAAGACTTTATAAATCAAAGATTAATGATAGCCATCGGGCCTTTGAATCTCTAAATAGAATGTTTTGGATGGAACACTAACAATTCATCTCTTATTAGACGTAAATGAACATGCCTTTTAGCCTCCCTCGACAAATCAAAGATTAATAGTCATGAGCAATCGATGACCAAAAGAGGAAGGTGCCTGCCTCCTCGCTCCCCAGCTATATAAGTAAGGGTGCCAGAAACTCAAATACATACCAAACTCTTTACAAACTTATCATATAAATCATTTAAAATTTGAGGTTTTCTTTTTTTGAAGATGCGGAATTTGAAAATGCCTTCTGCATCTTCAAATATTGTGCTTGCTTTATGTTTGATTCTTGTTTACAATCGCAATACAGGTGATGTTGGAATCTCTATGGCTGCAAGCTGTCCTCGAAATCAAACATTTTCTGCTCTTTTAGCATTTGGAGATTCAATACTTGGCACGGTTAACAACAACAATCTTTCTACAATAACAAAATGCAATTTCCCTCCCTATGGAAGAGACTTTCCTGGAGGAAAAGCAACTGGAAGATTTGGAAATGGAAAAGTTTCGTCTTACTTTATGGGTAGTTATAATTTTCTCTTCCTTCCTATTATCACTTTTACATCCCACTTTTAACTGATATAAACTGATCACATTCACATATGAATCTTAATTAACAAATAAATATAGGCAAATTTTAATGGTCTTTAATGCCTTTTATAGCTGAAAGTTTGGGAATTAAGTCTAAATTGCCGGTATTTCTAGAACCAAATTTTCAAAATGAAGATTTTGCAACAGGTGCATGCTTTGCTTCAGGTGGTTCCGGATTAGACAAACTAACTGCCCAAGTACTGTTTATATAGTTACCAATGGAGTTGTATTTTGGACTATTATATTCTCTTTTAAGCATTTAATTTTAAATGGGCGTATGTTTACCGGGATGAAATCAGAATATTTTAACAAAGGATTTAGTCGCGGTTACGTTTTCGGGTGCATTACGTTTATTATACTTTTGGATATAACGGAGATCATTGTGATAATTACGATCGTAATTTTTTTTTTAATTTTGCATAATTTATTATAAAATATAATAATTATAATTATAATTATAAAAACTCTTATTTAATATTTTTAAAAACAGGTTATGACATTTTATGTATTTTATTTTTTTAAAAAAATTATTCATAATTTTTTTTTTGGATTATAAAAAACATTTATATTTGGTTTAGCAACAAAATTTTTCCTTGAGCCAATTTATATTTAAAATTAATTTTAAACAAATCAAAATATTAACCAAACATAATACGTTAAATACCAAGCATTCATATTTAATAAAATTACAGACTTAAAAATATAATAATCTTAAATTTCATCAACGATAGTTATAAATTAATAAAAATTAATCTAATAACAAAAGAATTGATAATAATATAAATACCAAAATAACAAAAAAATTATTAAATTTTAAATACAAAATCATAAATTAATAAATAACAAAATTAAATTATAATATTTAATTTCAATTATTTTTCATCTAACTTATACAAAAAAATTTATTAAAATTTTTCATCTAAAATCCATATATATAATTTCAAAAATTACAAAATTTTAAACTTATATTTTAATAAAATTAATTATAAAATTAAATAAATAAAAACCCACCCACCCAACCTAACCCGACCTAACCTACCCCACCCCACCTTACTTAGCACCCATGCACAACAAACAACCCCTTCCACCAAAATTTCCGCCAAATTTTGATAACAAGAAAGGTAGAACCCTCAGTCCTCAACTTTTCTTCGTATCTTCTTCTTCTCCGATTTTTTCTCTTTGCATTTGTCATTCTCTCTCGTGTACCCTTATTAATGTTATTGCCTACAGAGTGTCTCGATCTAATCTTTCTCAGATTATCATAAATATCAATATTATTTTATAAAAATTTTACAAAAAATAAAGATAATTTATTTTTTTTCTTATCTTCTTTGATTTTGATTGTTGATTCAATACTTGAAACTGATTTGAATTTAAGTAATTTGTGGATTGAGTTAGGGTTACTGTCGATTAAAGTTTTTTTTTTTGTTTAATTTAAACCAGTGACTAAGAAAACGAGGATAGCGGCAACAACGATCTGTTATTACCTTTTTTCTCGTTACACCATTTTCTAACAGCCGTTACATATCATTTTGAGTGTGATTCAATTTTTTAGTCATATTTTCTTCTATAACGATAACGAGTGGTGGTGCTACTACAATTTCATGGTCGCTATTCCGCTATACAACTGCTATTTGAAACCCTGATTTTAACAATGATGGATAAGCTCGATCTCTTCAAACAATACATTGAAAAGCTAGAATGAGCAGTTGGAGTGAAAAAAACCAAAGCTACCAGATCCAACAACTTATTCCTTGTGTCATCTGGCAACAATGACATTAGGATCACCTATTTTTTAATTTTGAAGAATGACATTAATGAATGCACAACACAATTGGTTGGTTGGGCTTCAACTTTTCTTAAGGTAAAAGATTTATTATTTCTTTTCCATATTTTGTTCAATATAGAATTAAAAAAGAAATTGAAGTATCTCCATTCTCAATGGCATATGGTTAAAGGATTTGCATGGAATAGGAGCAAAGAAGTTTGCATATCTAAGCACTCTACCTTTGGAATGCATGCCGGCGACGAGAAGTACTATGGGAGGAAATTGTGTAGAACTGGCCAACGAAGCAGCAGTGATGTTCAATTGTAAGTTGGAAGTTAAAATAAGCAATCTTAACAATAATCTTCCTATCATAACATATAGATCCGAAACTCTATAACTAGATTTAACAAGAGAAGTCGACACCAATCTTTTTTAACTAGGTATGATCGGTCACCTAATGAATCTATCATTTTAAGGAGTTCCTAAACTTGATTAAAGATTTCTAAAAGAATAGGTTTCGATCTACTAATCAGAATAAAGTTTGAGCGTTCGGTTACATATGAGAAAGATTATAACATCTTTACATGCCCATCCAAATGATGATACCATTTTATTTTAAACTATTCTAAAGTCTTGATTCTAATGATTTTAAATTTTAATGTTTAAAAATTAAAAATAATTTTTAAGGTTTTTCCATCAATCTGGTAGAATTCTTTAAAATTATGTCCTCACATCAAGAGTATTTAAAAATTTCATTTATTTTTTTTAAAAAAGTTTCATTGTAAAAAAAAAGATTTAATTTTTTTTATTTTGGTTTTTATCGAAATATATCTAATTATTCTACCATTTGGACTAAATTAAAAATATATTTTCACCTAAAAATATCTTAGATAATCAACCATTTGCGATTACTAAGAATTTCATTATCAGAATTTATTGCTATTTTATTTTATTTTTAAAATTTTCACCATTTGGGCCAACTTAGAAAATTTTTTTTATTTCTAAATTTCCCACCATTTAGACCTATTTAAATTTTTTTTTTTTTTTGCATTTTTTTATCTTTGTAAAGAAAATAATATGACAATAATTTTTTTAAAGTTTCATTTAAATTCTTTCATCATTTAGGTCTATTTAAAAAAAATTTATTTCTCTTTGAAAAGAAAATAATATGACAATTATTTTCTTAAAATTTCATTTAAATTCTTCCATCATTTGGAGCAAATTTAAAGAAATTTTTCATTTAGAGATTTCTTAGAAAATTTATCATCTGAATTTTTCAAGATTCTCATCCTTGGATAATTGTCAAATATTTTCAACCAAAATTTTTTATTTGGAAAAGAATACAATTATTTTTATTAAAATTTTATTTAAATTATTCCACCATTAGAACAAATTTAGAAAAAATTTTCACCTAGTGATTTTTTAATAAATTTATCATTTGAAATTTTTAAAAATATCATCCTTGGATAATTCTTATTTAATCTCAAAATTTTTATTAATATTTTTATTTTATTTATTTTGGTTTGTTTTATTGAAAATAAATATTAATTATTATTATTTAAACTTTATCTAAATTATTCCACCATTTGGGATAAATTTAAAAAAAAATATCTCACTTAAGAATTTTATAAAAATTTATCATTTGAAATTTTTATAAATTTTATCATTAGATAATTATTATTTATTCTCAAAAAAAAAAATTTTTATTTTTTTCTAAAATTTGATCATGTAAAAATACTTTAAAAATAAATAAAATAAAATAATACCAAACATGATCGACTTGGCTCAGCGATTACGGCATGGCTCGGCTTCAAGCAGGAACAATGGCTGTAACAATGTAGCTTGAGGCTTGGCTCGGCTTGAGGCTTGGCTCGGCTCGAGCCAATGATGGGTCCGTTGGTCAAAGGCAGGTCGAATGCTTGGGTCAAGTCAGCTTGAACAAAAACAACATGATCCTGATGTCATTTAACTCAAAAACGACATCGTTTTGGAATGATGTAAAAAATTAAATTTTATCTTTTTTCCCTCAGATTTTCTTTCCCCTCTCTCTCTCTCTCTCATTTTTTTTTCTCTTATTTTCTCTCTAGAATTGATTAACTCCATTGAATTCTTCATTGGATTATAAAAATATCATTAAAATTTGAGTTGAGTCATAAGATGTTTATTGGAAGTTCACCAGTTTCTGAAAATTTGAAGTCGAAAATTGAAAATTTTGTTAGAATGTGAAAATCTCGTCAGAAAGTCATCGAAAAATTCAAATGTTATTGAAAAATTCAATCAAAAATTGAAAATTTTTCAAAAATTTGAAAAAAAAATCTATTTTTTAACCCGAAAGAAATCTCCAAAATTTTTTGACTGCTTTCTGGCTTTCCTTACGTGATTTTTTTTCTATTTTTTTGTCTGTGTCCCTAATCTATATGTTTTTTGATTTATGTGTAGATATGTATTTATAAGATTTCAAATCTGAGAACCCTAAACTGAAAAGGAGTTTGGATTCTTTTTAAATTCAAATTTTAATTCTTAAATCCAACTCAAACTTTACAATCAATCTCACAATTTCACACAAATCCAACCACTTTTTTTTTTTTAATTATATTTATTAACAAAATCAAACTCAAGTAAAATCTCAGACAAATTAGAATGTCTTGGAGCTAAGATAATCCTATGTCTACAACCCTCTTCTTGATCTCATTCAAAATCTTAATAAATATGGTAAAGACTTCGTGTAAGATTACCCGTTTTATTGTGTCAAAAATCTTTAAATCACGCTAATATTAGTACTAATTTACCATGTTAGGGCTTAATGATTCCACCCATGGTTGGTGTGGCATGGGGACGGTAGAGGCAGCATATCTATGCAACCAATTCAATCCATTGATATGTTCCAATACTTCTAACTATGTATTTTGGGACGCGGGGCATCCCTCAGAAAGTGCATACAAGATTATTGTCTCGGAAGTCATGGACAAAATTTTGCGGCAGCTTTTAGTTTAATTTGTTGTTTTGCTTTTAAATTTCTTCCCTTTGTTTCAAATGTTTGGATATATTAAGTCCTCCATTAAAGCAGATTAATATTTATTAATTTTAATTGGTTTTAGGGTTCTCCAAACATATAGCCATGTATTTTGGACGTGGTGCATTGTTCAGAAAAAGCATACAGGATCATCGTCTCGGCAGTCGTGAACAAAATTTCATAGCAGCTCCTGACCATGTCGTTAATTAGATCCTTCATTCTTCTCTTTGTTTCCAATATATCAAAGGGTTTCGACAATTTCAATCCTCGATCAACACAGATTAAATATTACTACTATAGGTTTATACATATACATACATATATATATATATATATATTTCAATTGGATTAAGCTTCCATGTTATTCTTCTTCTCCCAAGAACACTGATGCAATGAATAGTTAAGATTTCAGGTAAGAGCTTTGATTAAGAATATAAATAATATATTAATACTCATAAATTTTAGTATTTGACTCAAATAAAATTTAAATTCGATTAGTTATTATCAAGTTGAGATTAAATTTCAGTAACTTGATTTATTGATCAAGTTAAGTTTTAATATTTTTATAATTGACTTAATTTAATTTAATTTTTATATTTTAATATTTTAATTAATAAAATATTTTAAACTCAAATTTAAATAAAAATAATTAAAAAATTTTTAATATAAAAATTAAATTTATTTTTACATGTTAATCAAATAAAATAAATTTAAATAATTTAATTTTTATCATGAATTAAATTTAAATTAAAAAAATAAAATTTAATTAAATTTGAATCAAATTTTAAATTTTAAACTAAATTCAAACTCAAATTTAATGCTATATTAATTTAAAGTCGATCGATACATGCCTTTGATAAGTCGCACCTTACAATATAATATTACGGAGGCCCAGAGGCCCATAAGTTTTCCATAAAATAAACGATCCTAATAATTGCGTTACGAAGAACTTGATCAATAACAAATAATTATGCCTGATTAGCACTTAAAAGTGTACCTATAACTCCAGCAAGCTAGGTAAAACACGACCTCAATCCTATTTATCTATCTAATTATGTTGTCAAGTAAAAATAGAAATCTAACACGTTTTCATCTCTCATAAATAATCTTTCATCATTACATTCTATCTGTTCCAAATTTTTTTTCTTCGATTTTTCTTCTTTGAAATATTTCAAAATTATATTTTTTTAATATTTAAAATTTTTATTTTTTTTATATTTTAAAATTATTTTTATAATATTTTCACTTTTTAATATTAAAAGTTATAAAATTTTAATTTTAATTTTTTTAATTTTAATATTAAATACATTAAAATTAAACAAAATTTAAACTCTATAAAAATAAATACCGCTCGGAGTATATTTATTTGTTTTGTTGGCGGTGAGAAGAGGGAAACTAGCCAGACGAAGATGTCCCTCGATAACTAATGGCCTTTATGGTCTCAAGTTGGCCTTTTGGTGCCATTTTCCTACTTTAATTGTTTCTTTTATGTTTTAACCGCTAATCTTATTATATTATTTTTTTATCTTTTATGTTTAAAAAAAATAAAAATCTATATTTAGGCAATATACGGGGAATCTCAGCTCCTATATTTTCCCTCTTTCGATTAGGGTTTCAGGCACCTTCCAATTGGATCCATCGTCATGTCGTCTACGGGTCGGAAAATCACCCTGAAGAGCTCGGACGGCGACAACTTCGAGGTGGATGAGGCGGTGGCTCTGGAATCACAAACGATTAAGCACATGATTGAGGACGATTGCGCCGACAACGGCATCCCTTTGCCCAACGTCACCAGTAAGATCCTGTCTAAAGTAATCGAGTACTGCAAGAAACACGTGGAAATACCTAAATCCGACGATCGTTCAGCCTCCGTTGACGATGAGCTTAAATCTTGGGACGCTGATTTCGTCAAGGTCGATCAAGCCACCCTCTATGAACTCATCCTGGTGAAGCTGCCTTCTTTGATGATTTCTTAGGGATTTAGATTTTGATTAAATTTATATTTAACGGTCCTTTTTTTTTGTGAAGGCTGCTAATTATTTGAACATCAAGAACCTGTTGGACCTGACGTGTCAAACGGTGGCGGATATGATAAAGGGCAAAACACCGGAGGAGGTCCGTAAGACATTTAATATTAAGAATGATTTTACTCCGGAGGAAGAGGAAGAGGTTCGTCGGGAGAATCAGTGGGCTTTTGAATGAAGAATCTCATTTGAATTGAACATAGCTCATGCCGATTTCTCTTTTATTTTATTTTTCATTGTGCTTGAGAACATGGGGTTGTTGTTTCTGTCTGGTTTTACTTGCTTTAACTGTTATGTGTTGTGGAACCGTTCAAATGCTAATATATGTTGTCCTTTATTATGTTCTGTTTTTTGGATGCGATTTTGCATACTTTGGTGTTGAACATTAGAACATGTAGGAAAACATAGAAGATACCATAAAGTTAGGGTAAAAGAGCTTTGATTCATATTTATTACAGTAAAATTGACAAAGTTGGGATCCTGCTGTTTTTGTTATAGGTGTTCTACACATTGCTTTAATGCTTATTAGGGATTTAGCACCTAGTCATCGTTTTTACCGCTTACAGCAAATGGACTTCTGACTTTGTATTTTCCGTTAGACCATGTTATGGATCCAAATACGTCGTTTTTTAGCGGATTTACGGCTGAGAAACTCACTTGATAAGATGACTTGTCACCATTTTTAGTGAATTGCAGTTTGTCTGGAACCACTCGAACATCTAGGCCTGCAGGTGCATCAATGCTTACAGTATAGACTGTTTTAGCAACTTCTGTTTTATCATCTCCGGCAACATTTGTAAGGGTTCTGTTCACTTTCCTGCCTGCTTTTTCGTTGAAATTGGAAATTGCTATTGATGGATAATTGATGTTGGATATAAGATCAATACTTGACTCCTTAGGACAAGTAAAACCATCTGGGATATTGTTCGTGATATTTTTTATTGTAGATATATCATAACCGTTGTAGCAGAGGAAATTCAAGTAGTCAATGGTAGTAGTCTCATAAACTAGACCAGGTTGCAATGGTCCTGTTGTGCTTACTTCTCCTGCACCCAAATCATATGGTGTAGCTGCTGTACCTTTCTCATTCGTGATTGAGGCTTTCAAATTATTTATTTGAATTGCTGTAAATCGGTTGTAAGCAGCCGTAGATTAGTCAAAAGTCGAGGCGTTACCATGTAAATGTAAATTTAGTTTTGCTTGTTAGTTCCTCACCTGTTGTCATAATGGCTGACCTGATTGCCGAGGGACTCCATTTAGGATTTCTTGATTTGACTGTGGCGGCAATTCCAGAAACATGTGGACATGCCATGGAAGTTCCTGAGATCACATTATATAGTGGTGGTTCTTTGCCTTCTGGAGCCTCAACTGTGTCATTCCCAATCCATGCTGCAAGAATGTTTACTCCTGGTGCTGCAATGTCTGGCTGCAAGACATTCAATAGTATAGCTTGATCAATATCAGCCTAGGCAGAAATAAGTTCTGTAAAGTTGAATAAGAAGACTATTTGCCTTGAGAATATTCTTTGGGATGGTTGAAGGGCCTCTAGATGAGAAATATGCTATAGTAGGTGCTGGTTTATACTTTGTTGGTGATGTCGTAGGCAAGATTGTGGCGACCGGATTTCTACAAAACCATAAAAGATAAGTATTTTCAAATATGAATTAATTCAGAGTCTTGAGTTCCATTTGAGATGCGTGGCTGTATTACTTTGTTGAGTTGATGTAGGAGAGAACCTTAGCGGCATCCTTTGAACTGATAACCGTCATGGGAAATATACCAAAAGTGGAAGCCACCGTTCTTGATTCATCATCGATCAGGACTACCCCGATGCCTCCAAGCTTCTTCACTTCATCTTTTTTCTCACTCGGTGCATATAACGAATCTTCATTGTCACAAACAACAATCTTTCCCTTGATAGTTCCTTGGTCCATGGAATCTGGGTTGCAGTTCCTGAACAACCAAAGTGATTGGAATAACCGATCGGTGGGGTGTCTATTATTTAAAATAAAATTGCCATAAATTTACTCAATTATTAAGAACCTTGCGTCATTTTCGTCTGCTCCACTTTTCTTGGCTGATTTTGCATATATAATCGGGTATGTTGGAGTCTTTTGTATGTCAGCGAAATTAATACCTTCACCCTGTATATCAGTTAAAGAATAAAAATGACGAAACCGGCCAACAAGAAGACAGGAAAGGGGGCCAAAGAAAATCATTACCTTAATTACTTTATTGCCCCCCAGTACAACATCAGACTCAAAATCTCGGTCGATTGTGCTAGCAGCAACGGTCACTATCCAAGGTGCAGCATTCACAACTGATCCAGGGGTTGGGCCATCGTTTCCTCCGGAGCAAACCACAATAATTCCATGCTGCACAGCATGGAATGCTCCAAGGGCAATGGGATCGTTAGCAAGTTCTGGTTTTAGAAATGATGGTGCTCCAAGGGACAGTGATAGCACATCAACCCCATCGGAAATCGCATCGTCAAATGCTGCTAATATACTGGACCCAGTGCATCCATTGTGAGGGGAACATACTGCATACATAGCTATTCTTGACCCTGGGGATCCACCCTTGGCTGTCCCTGCCGCCAAGCCGTAGTAAGATACACCCTGAACCTCACTTCCCCCTGCGGTTGACGCTACATGAGTGCCGTGCCCAATCATATCCCTCGGCGAATGGTACTTTATTATCGATCTTTGGTCCACATCATAGGACCTTGCCCCAATTATCTTTCTGTTGCAAAACAAACGTTAAGGACTTGTTTACAAGATTAATATAACTGTAATTATATTTAAATCATATAATTGCTAAGAGGATACTTATTGCAGTTGGAGGCGTTGAAATCCTGTTCTCGTGCGCAAGTACCATTCCATCGTGATGGAACTGGACCCATGGCCTTGTCATTAAAACTCTCTGATTCTGGCCAAATTCCTGTGAACTTGTATTTCACGTTAGTGCTCACGTAATTTGAAAGAGAAAAAACAAAAACAAATGAAATTTGTCATGCGAATTGCGTGATACGCTACTTGTGGCAAACAAGAGAACAACAAAAAAGAGAAGAAAAAATGTGATGGAATTCTATATATTGGACAAGTTTCACCTGTATCTAAGATGCCAATGATGGCCCCATCCGAATCTTGAGATGTTGAGTTTGAATCTGAGTTGGGATTCGATTCGACCTCCACCGAAGTTTGATACTTCAAGAAATCCCATGAGCGAGTTGTATGGAGTTCTAACACCGGATCAGGGAAGACTGATACAACTCCTGGTCTCTTGGCAATCGAATGAGCCTCTTCTTCGGATAGAATTGCTGCAAACCCAGAGAAACCATATTTGTAGTTGTGTACAAGGGCATTCTTTTTCCTGAGCAAGTGAAAATTTTCAACTTGACGTTAGACTATTCCCTTTCCAACATCAAAGGCAAAGGGATGGGATTCATAACTAATTCAAATATAAAGAAACAAAAACAAATTTAAGATTTTAGAACAACAGCTGTGTATTCACCGTGTTAACAATGAACTTAGAAGTTGAGCATGATCATCCCTTAATGAACCCTTACTCGAAGCTGCTGCTCCCATGTACACAATATAAACACCATCCTTCTCTGCAGCAGCTCCTCCAGTTTCTGTAAACAATGAGAACGAGAAGAAAAGGGACGTCAAACTGAAAATAAAGGTAATAAGAGCCTTCATGGAGTTAACCGAGACTGCCTCAAATGGATTTGCGGAAGAAAGCAAGTTCCCCAGCCAACTCAACGATATAAATAGTAGTAAGATGGTGGACTGTGAGAAGCGTGTGCGCGCACTGCAAATCAGCAAAGCTTTTAATATCCACCCAAAGTGCGGCTTTGCTTATCTAATGCGCCATTGACCGGTTGACATGGTGGTGGTATGGTGGTGAGAAGTGGTGATGACTGGTTGAGAGTAAAGACAGCTCAATAGTTTGGCAAATAAAAAAAAAATTTGTCAGCATCTAAAATACAAAACTAGGTAACTGAATAGCCTCAACCGATTTGAGAAACACTAGACCCAAAACACAAATTTGATGGGAAAAGCTTTCGTGCATAGGAGGAATATTTTCTTGTGCTTTTCCCACAAATATAAAAGTAAACGTGTTCTTTTATTTGGAAGCTATATTTATTTGCCTGATTGCCGTGGGGCAAAATCCTATAATTTCGTCTTTTCTACGTGTACTCCATTACTAAAGTGTCCATTATGTCAGTATTGAGACGAAGAGTTTTCGACCTCACTACACTAGGTGAGTCGAATTAATGTTTAATTAAAAGTCAAACAATTCAAGCATACATATGAAATATACCTAAGTGATGAAATATTATTTGAAAAACAGAAATGGGTGTTATCCACGTGGTCTATTTGAAGTACTATGATTGTCAGTTTGTTACTCAAGTCTGAAGTTGTCCAAGGAAGGCTTAGGGTTTGGCGCTAGTGCTTGAGAAATAGAGTAGTGGGTTCTGACATTAAATACATTTGGAAAAAATCATGTCCTGAGAGCATGATTTTTTTTTTTGACAGGTGTCATGATTCATTTATCTTGTTGATCAAAAGATGTTGGTATCAAACAAAGATAACAATGTATACAGTTAGTCTTAGCTCATAGGATTCAGGAAGGAATCCTACGCAATCGGAAATTTGCAGTTCCATTTTTATCTCCTTTATAATTAAATGGCTCTCCTAAGTGCGCCACTGCTAGTCCGCCACCACTAAAATCTTACACTAGATTGAGCAAAGATAATCTATCAAAAATATGGGGAAGTATCTACTTATATCCCTATTTTTCAAGTGTGGGCACAGGCATGCGTGTTGGGATTTGCCTTGAATCTCAGAATCTCACATCGAAAGTTAAGTAAGTTTGAATTTGTCTTGTATCCCACATCGGGAGTTTAGTAAAGGTATAAAGGGTTTCACCCCTATAAATAAGATGTTTTGGTTTTAGTTTAGTAACCTCAGAGAGTTAGACACCAAGAGAATAGCTAAGTGAGTAGGCTATTAAATGGTGTAATTGGGTTTTGGGTTAAGTTTTGAGTAAGGAGTTTTAGGAGACTTTTCTCATTCTAAAAGTCTCACAATTGTAAAGATTTATTTGATAGTGGATTAGATTTGGAGTAGGCCATTTTGAGTTGGGCTGAACCAAATATATTTGTGTTTTCTTATTCTTGATTTGAGCTTGTTATTTTGTGTGTGGTTGCTGCGCGTGGGTATTGTTGTTTTTCCCAACAAGTGGTATCAGAGCGAGGTTCGAGGTTCGTGGGTCCAAGAGATCGTGAAGCAGTGTTTGAAGATGTCTGAAGAAGGTATGTCTGGTATGTCTATGTCTAAGTTTGAGATTCCGTTATTTGATGGAAAGAGTAATTTTATGTTATGGCAAAGTACGATTCAAGATCTGTTAGTACAACAAGGGTTGGATCAGGCATTAGAGAGTAGTAAGCCTGAGGGAATGTCTGATGCTAATTGGATTAGGATTCAGAAGAAAGCTGTTAGTACTATTAGATTGGCGCTAGCTCCAGAGGTAAAATACAGTGTGTTGACTGAGAGTACTCCGAAGAGTTTGTGGGATAAGCTTGAAGGTATTTATGCTTCGAAGTCATTGACTAATAAATTATGTTTAAAGATGGATCTGTATTCTCTGAAGATGGAAGAAGGTATGAGTCTTCATAATCACCTGAATGAGTTTAATAGATTGGTTTCTCAATTGCTAGCGATTTCTGTTGATGAGTTAAAAGATGAAGAGAAGGCTTTAATTTTGCTGTCATCTTTGCCCAAGTCTTATAGGCCTTTAGTTCATACTGTATTGGTAGGTAGGTCTACTTTGAAGTTGGATGATGTGACTGCCCTGTTGCGTGAGAATGAAAGGTTTATGGGAGCTCAGAACTCATCACCTGGGGGGAGTACACTAGCTGTAGAGGGTTTTGATCGAGGGAGGACTCAAAAGAGGATTAATGGATCGAGATGGAGATCCAAGTCAAGAGACAGAGATTACAGTGATGTAGAATGTTATTATTGTGGTAAGAAGGGACATATCCAAGTGCGCTGTAGAAAGCTGAGAAGGGATATGGCTGCTTTCAAAAGGGCGAATGATGAGAAGAAATCAGATGAAGAAAAGAGTGATACTGCTGCTATTTTGTCTGATGATGATGATGTTGTTTTGACAACTTGTGTGGATGAGACCCAGACTTTGAAAAGTGACAAAGGTTGGGTTTTAGATTCAGCTGCTACAGTTCATGTTTGCAATGATAGGAGCTGCTTTGTGGAGTTGAATGAGAATGAAAAGTATGGGGATATTGTGATTGCTAACAAAGAAAAGGTGCAGATTCAAGGCATTGGGAGTGTTCGCCTTAGATCTCACAATGGTGTTATTAGGACACTTCGTCATGTAAGGTATGTACCAAATTGTCACTACAATTTGATTGCTTTAGGTGAGTTATCTTCTCGGGGATACACATTTTATGGTAGTAATGATTGGTTGAAAGTGTATAAGAATGATAGTGTGATTCTACAAGGAAATAGGGTCAATCACTGGAGGCTCAGTTGCTGGAATGCCTGTGATGAAAGAAAAGAAGAAAGGTAAGCATGTTAGCTTTGCAGATACTGTTGAAGTGTTTGGAGATTCAAGTCAAGGGAGGATTTGTTGGGATTTGCCTTGAATCTCAGAATCCCACATCGAAAGTTAAGTAAGTTTGAATTTGTCTTGTATCCCACATCGGGAGTTTAGTAAAGGTATAAAGGGTTTCACCCCTATAAATAAGATGTTTTGGTTTTAGTTTAGTAACCTCAGAGAGTTAGACACCAAGAGAATAGCTAAGTGAGTAGGCTATTAA
Organism: Durio zibethinus; assembly: GCF_047325235.1. NCBI lineage: Eukaryota > Viridiplantae > Streptophyta > Magnoliopsida > Malvales > Malvaceae > Durio > Durio zibethinus. Next base: position 37,792,300 of record NC_143162.1, read on the forward strand.
AGGGTGTAATTGGGTTTTGGGTTAAGTTTTGAGTAAGAAGTTTTAGGAGACTTTTCTCATTCTAAAAGTCTCACAATTGTAAAGATTTATTTGATAGTGGATTAGATTTGGAGTAGGCCATTTTGAGTTGGGCTGAACCAAATATATTTGTGTTTTCTTATTCTTGATTTGAGCTTGTTATTTTGTGTGTGGTTGCTGCGCGTGGGTATTGTTGTTTTTCCCAACAATGCGCTGACTCTCTTTCATTTTGCATACGGACTTTCTCATTTCAGGCCATTATTCAAGAGACGCGTTAATGGTAGGAGCGATTACCAGAATCCAGAAATGACATGGCTGGTTTATCCGGAACATGGAAGTAGTAGGAACAAAGGAAAAAGGGAAAAGGAAGAAACTTCTCTTTACTTTTTCTATTTGTTTGATTAACCAGAAAGCGCATACTAGTACCAGGCTTTTATTTAACAGCCCATTTTAAATTAAAAAGAAAAGCAAAGTATGACCCCATTTTTTTATATCCAAAAACCAACTAATTGCTCTGAAAGCTAAGAAAATTTTCAGCTTAAACTACTAATTTGATCTTCACTATTTTTCCTAATTTTTCCCCACAGTATCATCCAGCCATTGGATCCTGATAGTTGAATTCTGGGAACTGCAGCCACCATGTGAATTGTTGATAAACTTACAGGAAACCTGTTCCTCACCCTAGTTTCAAATTTTAGACCCCAAAGCCACTTAAGAAAATAATCGAGTGAAGAACCTCGCATTTAAGCCAACTTACCACTAAATATAACGTTGTCTCATACTACCAAAAAGAAAGGGTAGTCGTAAAGCTCAAAATGCCATTATTTTGTCTTCAGTTTTTTTGATTTGTCCCTATAGTTTTGCCTTTCTTTTTGTTTTATTCTACTTTTTCGCTCTTTGACCATAATATGCATATGTAATTTTCATAAGAAATGGGAAGCACAATTGCCTTAAGCTACTGATTTGCAAACAATGGACAGCTCCGAAGCTTGTATCTCAAAGTAACATTATGTGGCCTACATGCATCTGATATGCTTCTCACTTCAACAACAAGATTATCAGTCCTATTCGCCATAGCAAATGTGACTTCATCTTTCTTTTCCTTTACACTAGTTTAGATGGAAAAGCCAATTCTGATTTACTGATCATCAAGTCTAACGAAAAAAAAAAAAATGGCAGAATATATAGCACATTGCAATATTTCGTTGGTGGTATTAGTATATCTTAATTCTTAGGATGAAGGCAAAGAAATAACCTGGAATTCATTTGTAGAATAGTCCTTTAGGAAACTTGTTTTAGCTTCATCTCTTAGCACTTGATGCTTAAGAACAAGAAAATGCTCTCCAATGTCGATCAAGAGCTCTTTTTTCCTATTTCAAACATGAATAAAAATATGCCCACAAACATAAACTGATTGATGAAAAAGAATATAAAAACAAAAACTAACTCCAACCAACAAAAAAGCGTTTGATCAATTATCACCTGAAAAATCTCTTACATAGAATTTTTCTATTTGTCCCTTGAAATTTTTTAGGCGAACAGTAGGGTCCTGTTTGGCAACCATAATCGCTACAGTTTCTTTTTCCATTAGTTTGAGCAAAGACTTAATCCCTTTGTCATTAAGTTTTTTCAGAGTCCGAAAAGAAGAAAAGTATCTGATCCGAGGGATGATCGAGTTTAGCTGTTCCGAATACAAAGGTTACTCCTCCTGAAGTACTCTTTGTTGAACTAAAATATATTCATGGAATTTCGACATTGCCATGTAAACATCAGAATCCTCAACATGGTAACCTCGATACTTAGGCATTTTCATTGCTGTTAGACGTACGGGAAATAACCTAGTGGCTTGCTTATCCTTTGCTATAATCATGTCTTTAGTTAGTGTCTGCATCCGAGCAGAAGCAGCTTTTATATGATGTTATAAAGACTAAAACTAAAAGCAGAACAGCAGCAAAATAATGAGTACAACTTTAGGGTTAAGATTTAGGATTGCAGTCACCCTAAAAAACAAAAGATTTATCAGGTTTAATAACTGGTATTGGCATGCCTTTCATATCATCAAGCAAATCCAAGGGCATTTTCAATAATTGTAGGTAGTAAGTGCAACCAAGTACACAAATTAAGAACCAGAATGAGATATGGGCTTGGGCCCACTCTTACTAGTTTTACTCCACCAAAAAGGCCTATAAAATGAGTAAACTCTGTCAAGAAAATAAAGCTGTATATAAAACCAGGGCCTAGCCCAAAATAATTAAAAGGTCAAAATATAGGGATATGGGCTTCGGCCCACTCTAAGTAGTTTTACTCCACCAAAGAGGCCTATAAAATGAATAAACTCTGTCAAGAAAATAAAGCTGTATATAAAACCAGGGCCTACCCCAAAAGAATTAAAAGGTAAATATATATATATAATTTTTCCGTTGCCGGGAATCGAACCCGGGTCTCCTGGGTGAAAGCCAGACATCCTAACCGCTGGACGACAACGGATTTATGGCAAAATTTAACATATATATCTATATAGAGATAAAGATTCCCCCCAAATATGTGGAGAAATTTCCCAAAGTTTGTTGCGAATTTTAAGATAAAACTTGTTGCTTCAAACTTTTTGCAATTGGGTGAAGTTACATTCATTACATAAAAATTTTTTCGAGAACTAATATTAATACAATAGTTTAGCATTAATACAATAAATAAATTAAGCTGCTTATTGAATTAAAAAAAAAAAAAGTAAAATTCCTTATAAAACATTCCTCAAACAAACAAAAAGGTGGGTCTGTAAAGTTGGTGCTTGTCCATTTATGGAACTTCAGACAGAGATTGCAAAACCTTAAACTGGGTTAATAGAGTTTACCACTAACTCTAGTTGTTCTCCATTTCATCACTTTATCCTTTTGCCTCAAGCCAGGATTACAAAGGATCTTATAATTGATAGGTGACATCATCATGAAGAAAATGATAACAAAATTTTCTGTGTCTTCTTTCATCTCTTCTTTCCCACCAATCTACTTGGAAAATGATAATCATGTCCCATTATTAAGTTCCTGGAATCATAATTTTTTTTGTTTTTTTACATACTTCAAAGATGATTTATAACTCAACTCACTGCGTTTTGAACCAATCAAATTTTAATTAAGAAATATTATCAATTTAAACTCGTTCAATTCAAATTTAAATTAATTAGAATATAAAATTATTTAAATTTAAATGATTCAAAAGATTAATTCAAAATTATATTAATCTAATTTTAATATTCAAAATATTTCGACTTAGAAGACTTCAACTCAAATAATCTAAGTGCCAAAGTAAAAAATCCAAAATAATAAATAATAAATCAAACCCGAATAATTCAGATAAAAAATTATATGAATTCAAGATAAATCAAATTCAAAATAATATAAACTCAAAAATAATCTAAATTTTATTCGATTTGAAATAAAGTGAGTCAACCCAGACCACCAGCCCATTGCCACCTCTTAAATACCTTAATCAGTTTCCAAAATAAGCATAAAAAAAACCTGTCGTAAATGAGAGTCCAAAAGGTAAAAAGAAGAAATTTTAAGCCTGATTTTTGTTTATGTGAATGGGCTGGAATCAGGTGACAAGTGGGCCCAAATCACAAGAGCCAAGTCCCCAGTTTCTTCTCAATGTGGTGGGCCCTTGACCTTATATTGTTCGAGAAATAAAGGGCCAACCTACTTCGAATAATATTATAATAATAATATATTATTATCATTATATTTTATATTTTATATTTTATAAATAATAATATTTATGCCCTCCAGGCTTTAGCAGCTTGTGTATGTGATTGTGAACGTGACGACAGCCATTGGTTTCTGTCCTTGATTGTTACTGCCGTACTGTTAGTAATTACTCGTACCGACAGATAGTTTATTGTTCCCTTAAAAAAATATATACTTTTAATAGGAAAGCATGCCCGACCTGATCCGATCTTAGACCAACGGCAATGTGGTGTTCCGGTCCCTCGTCTAAAAATATCTTCAAAAATAATATTAAATATGATGATTTATATATTTATATTATATAAAATATTAAAAAATATATTTATATTATATTTTATATAAAAATTATTTATTTATGAAAATTTTTATTGATTAAATTTATATATAATTTTTATTAAAATTTTAAATAATATTATTTTTATATTTTTATATTTTTATATTTATATAATAATATTATTATATTTTAAATTATCAACAAGGAACAACAAGCAACACTCAAACTCGAAGCGGAGAGACTTTTTCTTTTAAGTTCCGTTTAATCATTTTAGTAATATTTTTATTTTTATGAATAAAAAATATATCTATATCCTAAAATTTTAAATTTTTGTTATAAAATATTAGTAAATTATCGACAGAGAGTGTGTATAATATCTAAACCCTGAAATTCTTAATTTAATGACAATGATTTAAAGTTCATGCTAAGTTGTACATTTTTTTATCAGATTCTGGAATAGTGGCAACAGATATTTTGAGGAGGGGGAGGCTAAAGTGGTAAGGAAAAAGTAGACAACTAGTGCTGCTGCTTCCACTTGATTTTTATAAATTAATTAAGGATAATCCTTGTTTGACTTCTGGGCATGATTAGCCTTTTATGGAAAAAAATAATATCTTGAAAATTGTAATGTTTATTACCAATTATAATAATCAAAACAGTGATCGTACCAAAAAAAATCAATAAATATATTGTCCTGTCTGTCCGAAATATCTCTAATAGAGCTGACGATTCAAGCAAAAGAAGCAACCAAATTCAGCAAAGTTTTGTTCCCATTGATCCATTGATTGGGCACTGACCATTAGCCCCTTTCTGCTGCATCTCATAACACGAGGAATAGAAAATGTAAAGCAGCAGCATTGCCACTTTTTGATTGGGAAAAGGGGCAATGGAATAGGGCAGGGAGAGCGAAGCAAGACTCGCAAACATATGAAATAGATAGAGCCTTTATTATTCGATTTTAATTGAATTACATGATAAAATTAATTTTAATCCATTCATGAAAATAACTTTTAAAATTTTTTAATTTTTAATTTTAAATTAAATTAATTAAAATTTTAATCAAAATATAATATAATTTAAATATAAAATAAAAAATATATACAATAAATTATTTAATTTTATAAGTTTTTCCCATTTTTAATCTAATATTTTAATATTAAATATTTTATTTAATTTATTTAAAATTTAATTTAATTTAAATATATTTATTATTTGATTAATAAAAAATTAACTAAATTAAATTTGATTAATTAATTTTTAAAATATATAAATTTGATTTAATTAATAAAATAATTTAATTTAATTTACTTTTAAATAATTAATTTTAAAATAAACTTAATCGATCACATAAACGCAGTAGAGATAAGGTTTGGAAGTAGGAAGGAGAGGTGATAATTGATAGCCAACAGGTGGCATGGTTGGTTTATTCCGACTTGAACCATCTCGTCATCGTTGGTAGAAGAGAAAGTAAGCATAAAAACAAAAGTGACAATGACGCAAGGAGTGGATATAAAAAGTAGCAAAACACCCTCCATTGGTCCTGCGGCTTGGGATCCCAAAATAGCCCTCTCCTCATTGCATCTTTTTCTCCTTTCTTATCAACCACTCGAGATATATCTATTCAACAAACTATCGTGGCCTATTCTAACCCATTTACAAACATCTCTCTGTTTCTCTGTCCCTCACTTCCTCTAATGGCAATTTATCAAGTACGTCAACTTGTGATAATAACAAAAAGAAAAGATAGACCAAAGAAGAAATTGCTTTGCTACCTTCTTAGTTCTTTACTCCTCAAAATGGAGCTGTTAAAGTTCTCCTGAGAGTATTCTTTTTTGGGAGATGATCTGAATCAGCTGCCAACAACTGCAAAACAAATTTGCAAACGCATCCAATATATCAACCAATTCCTCAAATTACCGCAATATATACAAGCAAAACTGATATATCACCTTCTCTTGCTGCCTTCTAAGCTTAGCATTTTCTTCCTGCAAACGAGAAACTTCATGCTCCAACTGATAAGTGTACGCCTAAGCCACTCAAAAATCACAGGAACTCTTAAAGCATGTGATCAGATAATACAATATTCCGTATTAGTTTCCTCGTGTGTTCTTGTCTGGGAAAGGAAGAGTCAAAGAGGTTTACCTGTTTTCTAGCTCTTGACCGAGCAGCTGACTCTCTGTTCTTCATCATGCGCTTATGCCTTGGGTCGTCGGAATTGTCATTATTTTCTTGAGCTCTTTTTTTGCAAAAAAAAGGGAAAACTGCAGAAGAACCAAAAGATGGAGTTGCAACACCGCTACGACCTTGGACTGCTGGGTTTGGCCTCACAGGATCACCACTTTCGATGCATAAGAAATCAGACTTAGAATTCAACCTCCATACTTTGCCAGGAGTGGCTGCTAGAGAGCCAAAAAGGGTTGTTTCTTCAGCAAGGGATGTGTGATTGGAGACACCTGATCTTGTTGGAGGTTCTTTGTTGATGGGTCTAGCCAAAAAGTCTAGAAGGATCATACTAGGAAAGGTAAGGTTATTGGTTGAAGTGGAGATGACAGTGCCTGCAGGATGATCATTTAGAGAAGCTAGGCCAATATCTTTCCACACTTCCTCCATAGAATTTTTTGCTGACAGGTTAGGGGTTATGCTAGATGGTGGTGAACAAGGCGCAGGTAAAGAATATGTGGAGGTGGGGGAGGGTTTTGAAAGTGAAATAGAGGGCATGTTGCTGCTGCTATTATCACTGTTTCTATCTGGTGATTCACACATGATTAACAGAGACGGGAAGATAGAGAATATGGAGATGGGGAAATCAGAATGAAGAGATGTCACGTCTAGTCGCCTGTGGTGATATCTATAAATTGTAAGTGTATTATATTTTTCAAATATTAAATTAGGAAAAAGTTAAAGAATTATTATTTTATTAATTGTCTATGAGATTTTTAGAACAAAACTATCACAATATATATAATTTTAGAGTCTGTTAAAAGAATACTAACAAAAGTATTTTAAAAATAAAACAGTCTCAATCTTGTAATTTACTTTAAAAATTAAAAAAATAACTAATAATATATAATAAAAAAAGGGAACTCAATCTCTAAACTAGTACTATTAAAAATAGAGAATGGGAATGAACTCAAATTCAAACCCTTTTTTACTGTACTGGCAATAAAATTAAAAAAAAAAAAAAACTGAAAAAGCCTTCTGAATTGTAAATGTACCAAAGTACTGCCCGACTCATGCTGCTGTACACTGTATGCGACCCAAAAAAGAGAAAGACACAAAGAATAGCATCCGACTATGAGCATTGAGCAATCAGGGCTGCTCCAACTCTATAATTGCCAGAAGCCGTTGAAGAACATTCCAAACGGATCTCCAGGGAGCCCCACTGATATAAGATCTTTGGCTTTGGTTTCATAGAGGTGCTGCTTGTTTTTGTTGCCCTCTCAGGTCTCAACATCCACGCTCCAAAGGAAGGACCACGGGCTTTAAAAAATATGATGCTTTGACAACCACCATACAATCTGAAAATTTATTCTTCGACGAAACTTTTCCTTTTTTTCTTCTTCCTCTTCTTTCGGGGAAGGTTGAACTTAAAATATATGCATTTGTATATAAAAAGCATTGGTTTACGATAAAATTTGTTCCTTTTTCGACATTTTCGGTAATATTCAGGAGCTGATTTTCCATTTTCTCATTTTGTTTTTCCTCTTAGGTCTAAGCTAAGTACGTAGAAGATTTCTTTACTTTGCTTGGAATTAAGAAACAGATAGCTCTTCCGTTCCAGAACCAAAACTACATCTGGTTTAAAATCTTAGTACTACGAAGCTTATCATTGTAATAATGATCTGTTTCTTTTTCTTCACATCTTTCTGTCTTGAATGTTCAAAATTTCAGGTCTAAAACTAAGGTATCTATATGTGTGACCACAAACAATTATGATCACCACATGGACGTAAAACTATCTTGATTTTCATTACTTAAAAAATCTTCTTTTTTTTTTTGTTTTGTTCAGAAAAAGATTACCACTTTTCACGGGTATATTTCCTAAAAGGTTAGAACTTTAGAACTGCACCGATGTTGCCTTTATTCTCCGAGAGAGAGAGGGATTGGAGGTGGGGAGGGGGGTGACGGAAGATAAGGCTCTTTAAGCCTATCTGTCTGCGTGACTAGAATGATATGCATGGAGAATTGATTACTCGCATGCGCCTATGACTGCAAGTTGCACTCGAGAGATTCCATTAACAAACAAGCTCCTAAATCTTAACCATGTTATGCTTTTGTCCTTGAACTTTCTAACACTGTCAGTTCTAGAAATCTTTTTTCCTTTTCCGTTGCCCCACAATCCGCATCTACTTTTGCCAAGTTTTTCATGCAAGCCCTATGACTAAGATATAGGACGCACTCGTTAATTTATCGAATTTGGCTTTCCATGTAGACAGAGGGAGGTAGAGGATGAAAAAACCCGAGGGCAGTATCAACGATCTGGCTTCGAATAACTAAGTAACACTTCAGCCAAAAACAATTAATTTAATCATAACTACTTATCAAATATGTCACGTCATGATTACTGAGATAAAGCATAATTACTTACCATGGAAGTCATCATTAATTCATTTACCATAATGAGAACGTGGCCACTTCTCCAAACAAAATGTTCTACTGGCCAATGTGAACGCCACCAGTTGTTAGTTGTCTCCTCTGAAAATTAAGATGTTCAAGCAGGTCCACTTTCCTTGCATCTTCTTTATAATTCTCAAAGTGAAAAGGAATGCAGGTCCACTCCTAGTAGTAACTAATATGGAATGAATGATTATCCAATGTGTCCAGTGAGAAGGAAACACAAACACCCTGGTGCTGGGGTGTTAGAGTTTAATCTCCTTCGTCGCTGCTCTCTTTATAAAAATATTTCCTGATAGGTACCTACAACAATGAAGTAAGAATCAAAGAGTCTTGTCAAATTGGTGGTTAACACATTACAGCTGTCGGCTTTAAATCGTCATCTTCAATCTTCATCAATTCCCCCGGCTACTCTTCATAGCTAACTTGACGTCCGAGTAGTTTGTTTCTTTCGGTAATGATTAAGAAAATAAATAATATATTAATATTCATAAATTATTTAAATTTAATTTAAATAAAATTTATATTTGATTCAATTATTATCAAATTAAATTTAAATTTAAATATTTTAATTTATTTGATCAAATTAAATTTTAATATTTTTATATTTGATATAAATAACTCGTGAATTTAATTAAATTTTTATATTTAAATATATTTTTATTATTTTAATTAATAAAATATTTTAAACTCAAATTAAAATATAAATAATTAAAATTTTTTAAATATAAAAATCAAATCCAATTGAACAAATTCAAATATATCAATTTTTATTTTATATTAAATTTAAAATAAAAAAATAAAATTAGATCGAATTCAAATTAAATTTTAAATTTTAAAAATTTAAATTTAATATTATATCAATTTAATCTCGTTCAATTACATCGATGGTAACGAACTGCTCACACGTACACTCTTTCCACACCCCCACCCTCCAAAAAAATAAATAAATAAATAAAAACTTAAACGCTTAACGAGGCAAGCGTCCCAATGTTACTCTCCTTTAGTATCAGACAACGTAGGAAATGCTCTCATTTGAGAGGAAGAGCCATCAACGCCAATGAAAATATAAGCATAAAGAAAATGTATGCAAGCGAGTGTAAAATATATAAATTATGAATGTGAGGCAGGCAGTAACAAAACCATTAATTGTAAAACAAAAGAACTAGAATGTTAACTAAATAATGCACCTAGATATAGTTAATAAAACATTCTCAGCCATGTTAACGACAATTCCAACTCCCACCTCCCTTGGAATGCTTCACCCATCGTCACGCCACCAAAATTCACCAAAAAAATAACACAATTGTCCATAGGAATAGCAAAACTATACACCCAAATAGCCCCATAAATTTTCCCCATTCAAGCCTAATCTCTCTCTCTCTCTCTCACTTCTCTTTACCTTTCAAAGATAAATTTATGTATCTTTCTTATTTTTTTCTGCCTCTGATTGCCTCGTCAAAACAGCGCCAAAACCGAGTAAGATGATGGCAAAAATAAAAGAAAAAGGTGTCCCATCCCTTGTGAAGCAGCATCCACCCCCCTCCAATAAAAAATAAGAACACACCATCCTGACTGGATTGTGCTTTTCTTGTGGCATTTATTGATCAGTTTTGGTCCAAACATGTGTCTTCAGAACCCTTCCCATTGGAGAGTTGAGAGCAGCTAATCAGCTCCGATTTATGTCTTCCTGAAGTGTCCTCGGCATGAGGGTTCACATTACCTGCCTTACATTGGTTATTAGACTCTTCCTTTACCGTAAGCTGCTGAAGAGAACTTGCCAGCATATCAGCACTAGTTCCACCTGGAGAAAGTAAGCCCAACTCTGTAGAAACCCGATAAGGTATCCATTTCGTCCACTCATTACGCCTCCTCACCTTGTCATCCTGCAGATATTTCAATAAAAGTAAAACCAACATGGAAAAACAGCATAAGTTTGGCAATTTGTTGCCAGTTTGTTGGACTCAATGCCACTGCATCTAATAAACTGAAAGATTGTACAAGGATTTCCAATCAAACTGATTCACACATATAGCTGATATCTAGAATTAATAAGGCATTTCGTTTTTGCTTAACAATGATAGCATTGCTGAATTACCTGTACCTCCACAACAGTTGAACTCCGCAAGGAATCCAATATCAGCTGAATGTTGCTTGTCAAACTCTTAACCTGCAAAATAATCACCATAGAACAAACTTGAACAAGAATATGTTTTAAAACGTTGAAGAAGCATCAGATAGATTGTGAAACAAACATATATATTAACAACACATCAACCACTAATATGAATGAATACCACAAAATCAAGAACACTTAAGAGAATACAAGAATAAGAGATATAGTTATTTAAACATCCAAACAATTGTAATGCTTCAATAAAGTAATAGTAAGTTAAATGAATCAGTCAACAACTTAATGATTTAGACTAAAAATATACTTTGGGTCAATAACTTGACCCTTCGGTGATTATCTTTTTTGTTGATAAACTAAAAAGATCCAACCACACACGCAGATAGAAAGCATAAAATTGCTACTGCTCAGAAGGTGATAGAGAACAGAATTGATGGTTTCAAAAATCATTTAAAATTAGTGTACATTTTAACTAAACTACACCCCCCACGAAATCCATGACATTAACCCACTCAGCAAACTGCCGAAAAAAATCTAGAAGAAAGAAGTCAAAACAATGGGATAAACAAGATGATCAGAAGACTTCTTCTGAAAGGAAAATACAGGATAAAATCAAGTGTCCAAATCACTAAACTAGTGAACAAATACAGAACATTATTATAGACCAATCATTGCATACAACAATCAGGTCTTGATAACAAAAATATGTTAAGTACAAACAAGTCAGGGTGAAAGACTGTCCATGCAGAGTCAACACTGAATGACGCAATACAAGGCATGTGGTGAACTGTGACGGCTAGAAAGTCACTGAAATAGATTGTTCCAATTTATCATGACCAAGAAATCTACACATCAAGTACTACCATAACAAAGTTTATGGAAATTTTCCCGGTTGGGATGATGAGGATATGCTACTTTCTCTGATGATAGCCAAATGAATATCCTCTGAAACCAATAATATAAAGAACCCGCATTTAATTACACAACATTTTAAAGTTCAAGCCTAGAATTAATTAAGTGCAATTTCATGCTGGTATGGAATTACCTCTCCATAAAATTACCAGAGCACTATCTCTCTCCGTCTATACATTAATGCAAGTTGGGTTCCAAGAGACACAGATAGCTAGTTCCTAACAGTGCAATGCCCGAACAAAGAGTTAATATCTAATAGATGCCACATCAAAGCAGCAAAGGGATTAAGGGTTTAGGGTTAAGGGAGGAAAATCAGCAGGAAGGGATTCACAGTTAATGCTTCCATATTGCCAAACAGGAAATTTAACTACTAATGGGAGAAGTAAAAAGGGTTGTTGAATAAGTTACAATTGGGTATAAATGAATTGCTCAAAAAGGGAATTGAATAAAATAAAGCAAAGGGAACTATTATCTATTTATTGTTATTAGTATGTATTTGTCCCAAACATGTGGGGCACATCCATCTTGATGGCCAAACTTTTCAACCTAAAGCTTTACCTGACTTCATTTACCAACTTAAAACCCTACTTCTGCAAATTATAACCATCTCTCCATCGTCAGCTGACTGTACAATGCCCTATAAAATAAAGACTTTCACTTTAACACAATCAACAGTCTTTTCATTTATGTCCAGCAACAGTAAACTTTGAACCCTGGTGATCCATTAGCATACTCCTTTAATAGTTATAAATTAAGCTAGCTTCTAAGAAAGAAAGCTAAACTATACTTAATCAAGTGCCATCAGAATAAAGGGCTAAAGGACTATCATATTTGATAACAACAGAAAGGCTGAGTTCTTGGCCCATGAATCAAAAACATGAAATTAAAAGACACTGGTTACTGACGATGAGTGCTTTAAAAACTGATCAATAAACATACACTTCAAAGCAAGGATCAGCAAAACTAATCGACCAATAATCACATTAAATATCCAGTTACAGGTATAGAAGCATGATGATCACTCTACCAAACTTCACCAGACCTTATGACAGGGTTTTAGACAACTTAAATACGAAAAGGCTGGACAGCAAAGAACAGTATTAACTCCAACATTTTTATCACGGTTGCCTCAATTGCAATGACCTTTAGCTTACTTGCAGTTTAAGTCACAAAAGTGCATGCAAAGACCACGTGAAGAAAATGAGAAAATACTCAAGCAAATCACAAATAACTTACTCGAGGAAATCCAGCTATTAAAGAAATGGATACCCAGCCCTGATCATCCATGTTAGACTTCAAAAACTCATCTTGTATCAAATTAGCATCACTATACAACAAGAAAAGACCATTACTGCAGAGCCAGTTTACTATTAGAGAATTTTCAAAAATAAGCTGCTGGGGCAAACAAAATGTCAGCAAAAATTAGTTTTTGCCATGTGAAATTACCTGAAATAATAATGAATCTGATGTAACAACTTTGCAGGCAGAGGAACTTCCAGAACAGGCATAAAAATTGCAGGAGGTGGGGCAGGGGGAGGGGCAAATAAAGGCATGCCCCTAAACGACGGGAAGTATATCAACTCTGAAGAGCAGAGAATAATTACTAATACACCCACATAACAGAAAGAACCAACCTCTTAAAATTGGAACGTACCAGGATATCCTATGGGATTCACAAATGGTCTCACAGGCTGTGGAAGAACAAAAGTATGAGCAGTGGCTGGTGGATGCCTTGAAAAACCCCTTTGAGGAGCTCTCTGAGGCTGCATATGACCATCTCTTGCATTCCCATAATTTCCACGGTCCTGATCACGCCTGCCCCCAAAATTGTTATGGTAGCCACCATCTCCACGTGGTCCATAGTTGCTTCCCCTCCGAGAAGAATGCCGGTGATCATTGTGTGATTGAGATGCAAACCCTCCTCCTGGTCTGGTTTCCCAATTATTGCCCCTGTATTGAGGGTCTCTCATAGAAGAATCTGCCATTGCTGGGATGAAATTACCATAACTATTCGGAGGCATTTGTATTACAGGAAATGACGGTGGTGGCGGTGGAGTTAGGTGTTGATGTGAAAAGCCACTCTGTGGAGGAGCAATAGCTCCACCTCCACTGCCACCACGCTTAGAAGGCCTTTGCCGACCTGACATTGTACGGTTTGGTGTTGAATTGGAGTTAGCATTACTAGAACCTTGCTTCTGAGCTGATTGGGGTATTACTGGACCCTATTATTACCACAAAAATACAGTCAGCTTTGTTTATTTATTTATTAATAACTAAAATAAGAAGTTATTCAGTGTTTGGATGCTTAACCTGCAATAAAAATGTCAAGTAAAGAGATTCCTTTTTCCTTTCCTATTCTCCAAATTATGTTCATTGAGAATATAAATTAATAGGGGGAAAATAAGATGAATTAGAAGAAACCTGAGAATTAGAAAGCGATCCATCAGAAACAGTCTTGGCAGAAGAGTCGGCTAATGATTTGGGGGAAGCCCTAGCGGATTCAGATAAAGCAGGCCAAGACGCAGCTCCCATTACGGGGCCCACCTCGACGACGCCATTTGAAGGCTTGTTCCAAGCCGGCTTCTTGGACCGAGCAGCCCCATTGTTGCTATTGGAATCAGAACCACCATCGTCGGCGGCTAAGGAAATATCCGGCGGCGGAGACGAGGAGGAGGAAGAAGCCGCTTTCGAAGGGGAGCAATCGGAAAAAGTTGTTTGCTCCGGAAAGCAAGCGACGGGGGATGAGGTTGTTGATGATGGTGAAAAAGGGGAATGATGAACGGCTGAGATTGATTCTGACTCGCCTCGAACAACTTGGGCCCAAGGAGAAGGCAAATTCTTGCGGCGGAACTGAGGGCTGTTGAGACCGTCGCGTGGAGAAGAAGAATCAGCCGTCATAGCCATTCGAAAATTAGGGTTTTGGAACTTCAAATCAAAATTGTATCAGAAAACAAAAAATCGATGTCTATAACACAACGCATTAATATTTTTAATTGGTTAATCAAAATCCCCTTTTTTTTTTTTTAATTAACGTTGAAATAAATAAGAATGAGTGGAGAAAATATAGAAAAAGAAAGCATTTATAGGGTTCGTTTGGGGGAAATTGTAGGAATTTGATGAGGAGAAGGAAGACGGATCTAACACGTGAATCGCACGAGTGAACCGCCGAAACACCAAGGAACCAAAGGCATTGTGTTTGTTTAGGTTTCTTTCTTTCCTCCTCTGTTTATTTATTAATAATTTTTGTGTTTTTTCCTTTTGGGCTTTGGGTTCAGGAGTTGGGGAAGCTGAGGTTTTGTTATGAAAGATCAAAAATTACCAAAACAACCTCTCTCTCTCTCTCTCTCTCTCTCTCCCCCTTTAGAACGACACCGTTTTGGTTTATCCACTTGCCATCTTTTAACCCCATAAATATATATATGTATATGCAACGATTGATTTACACTAATATAATTATTATATTTTTAAAAACTTTTATTAAAATTAAATTTATTATTTATATAAATTAAAATAATATTTTTAAATTTAATAATTTTAATTCAAATTTACATTAATATAAGTAAATTATATATATATATATATATATTGGAGTAAACCTAGTTTTGGGAAATTTAGAATGGAACTTCATAGCTAATATCATAAAAAATTTAGAATAGAATTTAATTATATTTTGACTTGGAGTTTTGGCATTGCATTGTGCACTTTTTGAATTATAGTCTTTGTATTTTATATCTAGTAACTTATTGTCTCAACAAATCTAATTTGTATATTTTTTTTTCCCTTTTTGCCTTATATGTTCATTGTATAAGTACGTAAACATGTTAAAAGAGTTTAATAGAATTATGTTCCATTGCAACAAAAATGATGAGGTAATTTTTAGGTACCAAATCATGTGATAGTTTCCATTTTGAAATTTTGGATTGTGATTTTTCTATTAAAGCACAAATTATAAAGATTTTGTTTTATCATTTCAAAAAAAAAAAATTTCTGCTTTATCTTCTATTATTTTATCCGATTCAGAGTTGCTTATAGGTCTTGTCTGGTTGGTGGGCTATAATCCTAGATAAATCTATTTCATTGTCGATAAAAATATTAAATATAATTTTATATTATTGTTTAATAGTTTTAATATTAAATTTAGATAAAATATTTTTTATTACTCAAATATTAATTCAGATCAGACTAAGCTCGAAACTTCAAATTTTATAGTCAAGGCCCAACCCGAACTCAGCCCACCTATTATAGTGAACATTGTTTAGAAAACAAAACTAAAATTATTGAAATTATAATAAAAGGAAAACAAATAAATTATAAATGGTGAGAAAAAATAAGTTTTTAATTTACATATTAAAAGAATAATATTAGTTATAGTTAATTTTATATATTATTTTACTTTAATGATAAAGAGTTTTTCATATTTTTAAATATAAATTAAATTATCAAAAAATAATTTAATTACTTTTAATAATTTAAAATTATTGTCACATAAAATTACTAAAATCTCACCATACTTAATGATCTAATTATCATATATAAATTGCTATAATTTTAAAGTAATTATTTCATATAAAATACCTCAATTTGATCTTTAGGTTTGATAATTAATCATTTTTGTATATTTTATAATTAATTAATTAATTGTTATGCTACTTGTTACTAGGGATACAATTGGTAGGGTTTGAAACAAAATTTTACTCACCTTGAATTCGATCCAACTCTATACATCAAATATTTAAACATGACTTGATGATTTTTTATTTAAATTTTTATATTTGTTTTGATTTAAAATTAATAAAATATTATTTTTAATATAAATATAAAATTAAATAAATATTTAAATAATAATAATATATATACTGAATCGAGTTTACCTATGACTTTTACTCATTAATATTCAATCCAATCTAAAACTCAATAAAAAAATTTTAAAAATAAAATCCAATCGAAACTCACTGAAAGTGGATTGCGCTATTATCCGTACTTGTTATTGTTACCAAGGTAGGTTATGGATAAAGAAAATCAAGGATGGGTGAAACGAGTCAAGCTTGGAGTAAACTGAAGAGGGGAGCTGGTAAGTCCGAAGCCGAAGATTCAGATGCCCAATTATGGTCTTTTTGATGTCCAAAAGTTATTGGATCAGATCAACAATTCAAAAGGCCTAATTTCAAAACCATGGTCCTAGTCTACTGAGTTGTAATTGTAATTTCAACATACCATTGTGCCATTTTCTCGGAATTTCACCACCAAAAGGAAAAGACCAACCGGCAGTTAAAGGCCAGAAAAAGTCTAAATTTGTGTAGGACCGTAGGCCCCATGTTCAATCTTTTTACATTACAGCAATAAGACTTTGGAAACGCATAAATGCTAGTGAAAGCGACATATAGGGCTCTGTGCAGAATGTCCATGTCCTGCAACTTAAATACTTCGATGATTCCTATATGAATTTGGGGCCAGAAAATGGCCATGACTCACAACAAGTCAGTGAGTCACAAGGCTCATGGGAAGGGACCCATGCCATTAAAAAAGAGGACGTTTGACTATTGGACAAGACTTTGAACTTTGAAGCTTAATAGCCAGCGTTAAGTGGAGAAGTCTGAGGTCTGAAAAGCACTCAACAACCCATGTTTTGTATTGGACTCCCTCCAGTGTTCCACGAAATTTCACTTGAATTACAGCCATCTTTCATACGAAGGAATCGTTTTTTCCATGCTTATCATGAAGGAAATAAGAACATTATGTGGTTGGTGGACAATTGTCCTTTACCCAGATCTTGGCAAAATAAAAAAAGGACCTTGGCCTCTACTCTTTCGTTAATTGCCTGACACTCGCTATAAATATACCATCTTCGCTGGTCTTTGATGTCCGTGCGTCCTATTTGCGTTCAATATTCCAAGCTTTGAGCTTTCTCTCTTTCTCTGTCACTTGCTTCTTGTTCGTACTTTTATTCAGTCTTCTCTTCTTCCTCATGGCTTTGGAATCGCCTAACCACACTCAGACTGTAGCAGGGTGGGCGGCTTATGATTCCTCTGGCAAAATCGCCCCTTACGTCTTCAAACGAAGGTACATACATGTTTCGCATGATTTGTTTCATCCATTACTTCTTTTATATAGTACTTAATTAGTTTTAATTACTGTTACTAACCATGGAAGAGGTCATGAAAATAATCAGGGAGAATGGCGTGAACGATGTGACCATTGAAGTGATGTATTGTGGGATCTGTCATACTGATCTCCATTATGTTAAGAACGACTGGGGTATCACCATGTATCCTGTAGTTCCCGGGTAAAGAGTTCTGGCTTTCTTTTCTTTTTCTTTTTTTTTTGGGGGGGGGGGGTGGGGGAGGGTTTGATGAATATTTAAAGAAACACAAGATCTTAATTCTTAACCATCACGGTTCATTGTTTTATTTTAACATTCAAAATGAATAAATGACTCAAAAGGTTGTTGAAATGGGGGAAGTGGCTGTTCTTTTCATACTGTTGAGATTTTAACCACTTTATTGACCAAAGGATGTAATTAATTGCTATCAATCTCAAACTTTTACTCCAGAACTGTAAATTAAAGTTGAATCTTCAATCTTTTGACTATGGAATTGTCTTTGTTTTTATGGGTTTATGTTACTTGTGCAGGCATGAAATTACTGGGGTGATCACCAAGGTGGGAAACAATGTAAAGAATTTCAAAGTAGGAGATAGGGTAGGAGTTGGTTGTTTAACCGCATCATGTTTGGAATGTGAATTCTGTAAAAACTCACAGGAGAACTACTGTGACCAGATCCAGTTTACTTACAATGGCATTTTCTGGGATGGTAGCATTACTTATGGTGGATATTCCAAAATGTTGGTTGCAGATCACAGGTCAGCACCTGATCTTCAGTTTATCACATCGAGAAAAAATAAGTTCCCTTTTAGTTAAAATAATGGCTTCTTTATTGGGCCGCGGGCTGGGGTGATTACTTATTTTCAATATTTGTTGTGAAGGTACGTGGTCCATGTGCCAGATAACCTGCCGATGGATGCAGCAGCTCCCCTGTTGTGTGCTGGGGTAACCGTTTTTAGCCCCATGAAAGATAGCCAACTGCTCGAGTCACCAGGGAAAAAGGTGGGAATAGTTGGTCTAGGTGGTCTTGGTCATGTTGCTGTTAAAATGGCCAAGGCATTTGGTCATCATGTAACCGTCATCAGCACCTCTCCATCAAAAGAAAAGGAGGCTAAACAACGTTTGGGCGCAGATAGTTTCATAGTTAGCACTAATGCTGAACAAATGCAGGTTTGCTACTCTCAATTTTCTTCTTTTTTCACCAGGGAACTTTGAAATTTCACTTTTGAAGAGTCTTTGTTAAGGTTTTTTAATATGTTTGGGTTTTATAAAACAGAGCGGAAAGAGAACGCTAGATGTTATCTTGGACACAGTTTCAGCTAAACACTCACTCGGACAAATCTTGGAACTGCTCAAAGTAAATGGGACTTTAGTGGTCGTGGGGGCACCAGACAGGCCAATGGAACTACCTTCATTTCCATTAATATTTGGTACAATTTCACCTTCCCATTAGTCTTGTCCATATAACTATATAAGATAGACAATGTGAGGAGTGAGGACAGGAACTGAACAACTTTTCCTGTTTTTCTCGTGGACAGGGAAGAGAGCAGTGAAGGGAAGCATGACAGGCGGTATGAAAGAGACCCAAGAAATGATGGATGTGTGTGGGAAGCACAACATCACCTGTGATATAGAACTTATCAAGCCAGATCAAATCAATGAAGCCTTGGATCGCCTTGCAAGAAACGATGTTAGATACCGTTTTGTAATCGACATTGCTGGAAGGTCTAAGCTTTAAAGATTCAGGATCATATCTTTCTTCTGCTTTCTTATCTGTTTCCTATCCACTGTGATGGCACTTGGCAAGCGTAAATATGTCATTTTGCCTTTACATTACCACCAGCTGGTTTAATGGTCATTTTCACCAAGTGATTGTTTTGTAACGTTAGATAAATCGAGTTTCACCACTTAGTAGAATAATTTTATTGTTGGCTTCTAGTATTATTTTGGGCATCCAATTAAAGGAATCTAGCTATCTTCTCTTCTCATTGAATGATCAATCTTTAGCATTTCACATGCTAGGAAAGTCTTCCAATCGATGAGCTGAAAAGGGCACCCACCAGACGCATCACTGAGGATTTCAAGATTTAGTCTTTCCTTCCAATATTTTTCTTGCTGCAATCTTGTAAGAGGTTTGAATTTGAAAGTATAATCAGTTCATTATTTATATATGTATATAAGAAGCAGTTACATATAGTAAATTGAAATTGCGAAGAGATTTCTTGAAAGAGAGTGGGTGCAAAATGCAAATTGCAAAAAGGTCACCATCATCTTGATGGGCCTGTGCATGACTAAGCTACAAAAGCACCCACTCAGAATAATACTAAAAAAATCAAGATCTAATGTCATGGAAATTTCCAATATATAACAGGCCCATGATAGAGCTCTCTCCATATTGGAGAACTTTTTTTTTTTTTTTTTTTCATTTCATTATCTAGCACAAGCCATGAGAAGTAGGACCATTCTATTGCTTAGCCAGAGAAAGTGCAAAACCACGTCTTAATCTGGTTAGTTTTTAACGATAGGTGATCAAAACCAAAATTTATAGAAACGTTAGTGTAAATTATAAAATCGATCAAAATGAAATGATCAGTTGTATAATTTTTTTCGTATATATATTTCACATTTGATAGGTAATAAATACTTATGACTGAACATACTTAATTAATTACGCGTCCAACTTCTAATTTCTGTCTTTTTTTTTTAACCTCAATTCTTAATTTTTGTTTAAGAGGCTTATTTCTTAAGCAAGGAAGCGACGACTTTCATTTTCAAATAAGTTTCACCATGCGACTGTGACATAACTAACCACGAAGAAGCAAAGCTTGATCATATCATATGTATCACTTGATTTGATAAAATAATTAAGGTAGGACCAAAACAAACTTAACTTAAATTACGTGGCAAAATCCTAATCTTGTTTTTTTATAACAAATCTTCATTTTGTCCATATCCAATTAAGAAGAGGATGATGAGAAGTGGAAGGCAAGAATTCCCAGATAGCTAATTTGGATTATGAAAGCAATCATTAATTCTTTTAGCAAAGTTTGCGCATGTGGAGTGTTCCACATAGGAGGCAACAAGTTCTTAGACGAACGTGGTCAACAAAGAGAAGAAAACGGCTTGTCCCTGTGCTTTTATTCGTGACATTCCAATTTTTCTTGGATGTTTTTGAAAATTTATTATAATATATAAGTGTAGATTTAAACCTAATTTTGTAAAATATCTTTTGTGAGATAAAACAATAAAATTTTTATATTAAAATAAATAATATTTTACAAATTTGGTATGAATCAACACAAACCTTTAATTTAAAGTATAAATGATATAATGTTCCCTATCTTCAAATTAAAGTTTTAAAAACCTGTTATCTGACTTATGGTTTACCAGAATAGGAAAATAAAGGGAAAAAAAACGATTAGGATTTATTTCGGATTGATAAAAAGAAAATCAGACGAGTTAATAGCGTATGAGCAACTCTAATAGTCGTAACCTCCGGAGATTACTGCACTGTTTGTAATGAGGCAACTCTTGTCTCAACCCATTTACACGTAGATAAACAGCCGTGCGTGGTACGCTATCGTGCAACAAAAGCTATAACGATTTCAGCCTCTATTAGCTTCTCTTCTTCTTCTTGTTTATATATAAAATCTTCCCTTCAAGCCATCAAACTCTATATAAATATTGGCTAAAGCAATCCATCATAATCTGATTCATTCAAACTATTTTGATGAGAAAGTTTTAAAACAGAAAGCTTTGACGTTCAAGAGCATGTCTCGAGGGAAAAAGATGTTCCAGACAAAGCTAAAATCAGGTCAGTGTTAATTCTGGGAATCAGTTTAAAAATCATAAGAGCAGTTGATTAATTTATATGTTTCTGATATGCAATAACATGAATGAAAATTGAGATAAAAGCTGAAAACAAATATTGACGAAGGGTTCTATTTTTCCATTCTTTTATAAATTTTCAAAGTGTTTTTGGCTCTCAAGATCTGTTCTAGGGATGGAAATATGGTAGATTTTTGGTTCATGGATGTGAAAAACTAATTGGATTTCTGGGTTTTGTTTGTTATCTCAGGCAGATCGCAGATGGAGCGTGGAAGTAACGACGTGAATGAAGAGTACAAGGAAGCTTTCAGAACAAAGTCTTATGTTGACATGTGGAGCCAAGTTCATGGCCAGATGGAAATAACTAGCTTTGATAGACTCCCATCATCATCTTCCACTCTTAATTATCATATAAACCTGTCCAATTACCTGCTTAAACCTAGGCAAGAAACACTAGACAAGATAGGGACCTTGAATTTTCATCACCTTCTTCTTGACTATTTTGAAGCTGGTTTGGAAGCTTGTCATTTATGTGAATTACTTCTACGAAGCATCTATCAGACGCGTGTTTATTATCAGAAAATTAGAAGAGTGATCAAGATAAACAAGAGGATGCAAGATTTTTCAGATGAGCAATGTGGCGTTCTACTCAAGGAGATGGCTAGATTTGCATTACTTAAAAACCCGTTATCGATCATTAGTCCAGTGCAATTCCGGAAGATTCATGACACTAACCTGGATTTGTTTCGTAAATTAACGTCAAAACGCGAAAAGGTAAAACGGGAAGCAAAATCTAAAAGAATGCCCAAACAGATTGGGAGTCTTTGTCTAGTAATTTCTCATACTACTCTTGTGATTGCCTTGCTGGTACTTGCATTCCACAGCATGATTGGAGTTCTAGCAGCGCCAGGGCTTGCAGCCTGGTTCTTCGGCGTAAGGAAGAAGAGAAAAAGCAGGCCATCATCTCATCAGCTAGGGCTTAAGACAAGCTTGCTTGAAAGACTTGGTGCCCAGCTTGATATCTCAGCCAAAGGGATTTATATTTTGATCAATGATTTCGATACCATAAGTAGACTGGTATGGAGGCTGCACGATGAGATAGAGCACCGTAAAGCTATGGCTAGTATGTGCATTAGAAATGGGAAAATGGAGGTACTGAAAGAGGTGGTAAGAGAATTATGTATGCACGATTCCAGCTTCCAGGAGCAGCTGAAAGAGCTTGAGGAACATACTAAATTATGTTTTCACACGATTAACAGATCCAGAGGGCTCGTTATACAAGAAATAATTGATGCGCAAACATAGTAAGTAGTACAATTCAACGGGAATCTTTTGTCTTGCTCATAGAGTTTAGTGAAGACAGTGTTCATGGCATAATTAAGTACCAAGTAGACTAGAGTCTGTACCATCGGTTCCGACACTTTCGCCACCTTACAGTTTTCAAGGTAAACGAAATTGACACAGATATCTGCTTCCATTTTCCTCCATTTTCCTGCTTTAGAGTTAAGCAATTTTTTGTAGCGCCAGAATTGTCTCATTCGTTGTCTTTGTAAAGATGCTGGCCCTATTTACTTCGCAATCTGAATGTTAGTTTTCCATCGAAAAGTTAATTTGCATGGTTTATCGTGCTCATTCTTTTTGTCTTTGTAAATGTTAATATAATTTCATCGAGAAGTTGAAAAATGGCTTCTGCGGCTGCATAAAATTCTTTATTGCTTTTTTTCTTCTCGTAGCATGGGAAAGTACAACCTACATGATCAGTTTTACATAGTTCCCCTCCACCATTTAGAGCATTAAGGTATAGAGCTTGTCATTGTGATGAACTTAACCCCGAAAAACCCATCAGACAAATTGGTAACGAAGGGATTCCTTCTCTATGAATTCAATAAGGGACCTGACTTCTCTTGATTCCTGTTTTCTGCAAAGTCGAATAACAAATCCACTCCTCCAACTGACAATTCAGCAAGGTGATCTCATTTTCTTGAATTCTTCAAGGCTCCGTAAGGAAGCCTTGAACTTGAGCCAGTCTGCTGGCTTTGGCATAATAATTGCTATGTATCCTTCTCTATGTGCCTGCAGTTAACAAAATAGATAAATAAGAGTTTTACCAACTAATAGAAGCTATAAATACTATAGTAAAATGAAAAAAAAAAATAGTAATAAGTTGATATCATAACCTAAGTGTCAAAAGAGGGGGGGGGGGGGGGGTTTAAAGATTCTTTCTCGAATGCCATCTAAGCAATAGAATTTCAATTACATAGATAACAGCATCCTAGATCCTTCAACTTGAGTAAAAGGAAAACCAATCTGCTTGTCTGGAATAGAAAATTTGCAACAATTAGATGATAAATAGTCAAATTAAAAAGCCCCAAACAAACTCAGCATAACAAGCAACTTTATTAGATTCTAGCCAAAAAGTTTTAGGCTAAGTGTAATTTTGCACCCAGTAGCAGAAACCATGAGTTTTTTTTTTTTATATCCTTTATTTCACACAAGGACTAAGATTGACCTAGGACTTAATGCTCACAAGCCTTTAGATTACCAGCATACCACAACTGATGAAATCTTTTCTTCACTTGGTCATTGATAGATTTATATTTGCAAGATCTGCATCAATCAAAATTTGGCCGTTCTCTGCCAGCAAAGGCAGAATCTGTACTTGCATGACTGAAAGATACATGACCATGCAAAGCACTTTCGGCTAAAACAAAAC
Organism: Durio zibethinus; assembly: GCF_047325235.1. Taxonomy (NCBI): domain Eukaryota; kingdom Viridiplantae; phylum Streptophyta; class Magnoliopsida; order Malvales; family Malvaceae; genus Durio; species Durio zibethinus. Next base: position 37,816,630 of record NC_143162.1, read on the forward strand.
CAGGACTTACTTCCATTACAGGTAAAGAGCTATTCCCTTTGCCAGACATGATTTGCTTCTTCACCTCTAAGTGAAATTCGTTTAGTCCATGACTCAAGATAACTGAATTATGTGGATAAGAAAGACTATCAATAAAAACCACAGTTGCATCCATTAAAGAATTTATATGTTTTTATTTTCTTTCTCCCAATGATTTTCAAAGAATCCTGTAGAAGCCACTGGGGATCCATATCCAGCATGAATAAATTTGCACACTTCTTTATGAACACACCAATACTATACTAATAAACTTTGCTTTAGAATGATATTGCTTTTGAATTATTGGGAAGAACGTGGAGCGTTTGAGATGACAAAGATGTAAAAGCATTCAATCACAAAATTCCAAGGTTGTGAGCATATATAAATTGAAAAATGGTCAAGAAGCGTAGCTAAATTATTCTCACCGATGAATTAAGCAGCTCTGGCTGTTTGATTAATCTGTTATTCGCTTCCAAAAGGAAGCCTTTAACACAACACCTGCCCAAAACTGCTATTCACTTCAATAAGAAAAAAAAAAAAAGAAAAGCAACAGGGAGAGGGGGTTCACAAAAAATCAACGCTGAAAAGAATCATACGGACCTCACAATAAAAGAGTCACCACTGGTGAAAACTTTGCACAAAGCTGTATTAGGCTCGAAGTGTTGAGCATTCTGTAAGAGCAACACATTAAGCTTCAATAAGACTTTGTTCGGTCAAGGAAATTAACATCTTTGATATCCTAATGAGAAGTGATGATGCATTCTACTTTGTTTTAATGTCACATGGATAAACCTCTTTCAAAACCCAAAGTGGAATTTCAATTATAAAATAAAAATCAAATGCTTTTCTAATCAATCACAGAAATAAATACAAAGCTAAGGAAGATATACCTTCTTACTCTTGCCGGTAACTTTCATGCCACTGCAATCGGATTTGCCGACATTAAAATCAACGGTGGTGATCCCACCTTTATCCTTCAGTGCCACATGAGTCGGAGCCAAGCGAACAACACAAATCTACAAATTTAGATTATTTTCGTTATTTAATCCAAAATTTCAATTTTTAAACCAAAAAAAAAAAAAGAATTTTGAAACTCTTACCCATTAACATGGCGATAAACAAACGGGTCGTTCCCTGGCTTCATAAAATCTGTAACAGTTGTTTCTTCCAGTTTGTATCTTCGGTCGAGCAATGTCATCCGACGATGATTTCTTGTACTCCGTGACTGACCTGTTTTCTAGAAGACCGGAATTCTTGTTTAGCCCACACAGCCCAAAATCCAAATTTGCTGGTTCATTTTTAATGCCCAATTGGACTTTGAAAAGATTGGGTTTGCCCAAGTTCAAACCCAATGTTATTAAAGGCTAATAATGCTTACGATTCTGGGCCTAATTTGCCTGTAATAATCAAATGAAAATTCCATTTTCCTCCCCTTTAAGAAATTTTTTCAGTTGTAAATTTTATCTTTTTTTCATGAACCATTTTTAAAATATCTTATACAGTGATTTTTTTTTTCGTTTAAATTAAAAGTTTAGTATTCTATTAACAAGTGATCATTTACTAAAAATCAAATTCAACTTTTTTAAAAAAATTTGATGATGACATTTGAACATCAGTTGTTATGGACATATAAGGGAATCAAGCAATAGTTTATTCAACCAATTTAAAAGCATATGGCTCCATTTATGGACCATCAACTCGTTATTAAACACTATTTAACTACTTGAATAGAATATTTCAATTGTCAAATTCTACTTATTATAGAAGGAATGATATGCCCATGATAAAACCAAAGAATAAAACAGAACATTATTTTTTCAATCATTAAATCATATGATATAGTACATAAATTTCAAAATAAAAGTACAAATTCTCAACCATTCTCTTCAATGGCAACGCAAATCACACATGCAAATGTTACGGGCCGAGAGCTTATGCCTAGCAAGACTTGCGCACGAACCGTGACACAAACATATGCTTCTCTCACTTTAATTGTTTTGATAACTCTAAAAGAAAAAAGAATTGACAAGATAATTTTCTTGATGCCTGGCTTTAAACTTAAACTTGATACTCCAAATTGGCTTCAGAATCACCTGACCACTCTGCAGTCTAACCTGATCTCTTTTCCACCTGTGAGACTACTCATCTTGATCATGGACTTAACAAAAGCCTCCTCAAAAGCCTTTTGGGAGCTTGCAAATTTAGAAACCAATGCTTTGGTTTTTGGGGTGGTGAGTAAAGCTTGATCTGAAGAAAAGATACTCTTCCCCTGAAGAATCAGCTTGTAGTATGCGTTATCAAATATTAAGTTGGAAGAATCCAGGGGTGAGCCTGCATTTTTCACCTTGTTGTGTGCCGGACACACGCTCCTTAACATGGAGGCAAAGGATGGATTCATGGTTGGGTCGACGTCAAGGCTGACATTGAAATTGTGAATTCTGTTCTGGAAAGAAGAGCAGTGGGAGAACCCCAAAGTGTGACCGCCTACATGTATAAGATTGTCAGCAGCGTACGATTAATAACATTGGGATCTTCACCGTCTATGGCTTCCAGTAAGTTTTTACTTCACACGGGAATCCAGCAGAAAACAAAATTTTTATCAAGAAAATGGCGCATTTTTTTGTGCTTATTAAGCCATGGGAATCAACGTGGTTAATGTCAATAGGAATATTAGGATGTCAGGCTAGAGTTATTAGTATGTTTTCTGGGAGGTGAAGCAATTTTACAGGACTTGGAAAATGACGATAAAGACATATACCTGACAGAGCAACTAGATCTTCAATGGAGAGGCCTCTCTGAGCAAAGTTCTGTTGTAGCTGTGATATATTAAAGGTGGGAGATGGTAACTGTCTGGTCTCAGTTGCCAAGGAAATTCTTCCATCCTTTCTTCCTTTGGGTACCTCCCAAGTGGGACCGCCAGACTAAAATTTTACAGATGACAGCAAACAAGCGAAAACAAAGCAATTGGATTAGCATTTAGAAATCCATTACATAGGTGGAACAGGTGGTCAGCTACTACGTACAGCTCAGGAAGAATAACCGAAGTCAAATGTTCATGTTACTAACCAGAGCAACTGCATCCCTTGCAGCCAGGGCCAAGATATCAGCACAAGAAACGACGCCAGGGCATTTAGATTCCAACGCTTTCTTTGCATGGTCAATGACATAAAATGCACGCAATGAAATGTTAGGAGGCCCATCTTTCTCTGCCTTGTTATTTCCTTTTGAGTTCAGCAACACAGATGCATCACAGCCCTTAAAATTAGAACAAACATAAAGCAAGTTACATCTGAACAAAGATAGGATTATTTTTCTAAACAAATAGTAGTATTAAATTATACTCTGATGAAGCAATCATGAAAGTGCATTCGAAGTAGCGCAGCTGCAACAGTTTTGTCATTGGACATCGCTTTCTTGACTGATCCTGTTACAATGGACTCGAGGTGAGGGCACGTCTGGTCATAGTAGTTTGAGCTTAGTGCTCTAACAGGAGATGAAATTGGAAACAAGAGAAAGGCTAAAGCAAGTGCAACTACGGCTGCCATAGTTGAAACAATTTGAATTCACAACTATGCAGATTAACGACTTCGCTATGCAAGTTTGATAGGGAGGGAATGTGTTATTTATAACAAGGCAAAAGAGACTACCAATTGGGGTTGTTACTACAGATGATGGCTGTTAGCGTATTTGGTGATCAAGAACCCTTGTTTAGTGGAGTAGTACTGAAGCATGATTGTAAAGCGACAAGCCATATCAAATTTGATTGTGATTGGCCTTCATAAAAAATTATCAACATTAAAATTTTAATCATATTTTACATGTTGACATCCAGTGTTTAAACCATCATCTTCCTTATAAGTTAAACATATCATTTCAAAGTGGGGAGAAACATTAGCCATCAATGGTAGGGTAAAATCTAAACCAATCAGAAAGAAAAGCATAATTACAGAACTGATAATTTCAGAGTAAAATGAGTCAAGTATGCCAAAAAGATACGGGGGGTAGAACAGCTACCAGCACCTATAGTTTCTTTGCTGAGGCCCGATTAGGACATAAGCAAAGCTTTTCGTTACAGCAGCGTGTTGACCCTGCGGAGCTTAAAAGGCAATTTGTTTGGCGGATGGGGTTGAACAAATAAAGAAACCCCTGTTTTAACGCAAACTCAAGACTCTACAGCTTCAACCAACTGTTTAATTGACATTGTCAACAGCCTAGCAAATAAGAGAACTGTCCGGTTTAAACTCCTTAAGCTACTTAAAAGTTATGTACAATTTAGTTCAATGGTTCCTTTCCTTATATTTATTGAGAACGGCCTAAAATATTGTTACCTGAAAATTAGTTCAGAGTTTGAGACCCATAACAGAAAATGAAAAAGAGTTGGTCCTGAGGCTTCAGCAATAAGGTCAACCTGAATAGCTGCATTGGAAATTGCAGGCTGTATTTTTCCTATCAAGTCTGTTTGAATTTCAGCAATGATCCGACCTGGCTTATGTCCTTTTGCCGAATATTGGGACTGATCTGAAATCTAAAGCTTGAGAGCTTTTTACTCGAATTACCAGTAATTTCGAAATCAAGGAAAGATTCGGTGGATCAGAATAATTTATTTGTCAAATTCATGGCAGGTTAATAATGCCAAAAGCTGTCTCTGTCTCTTCATTTTTCCTTTTAAAAAACAAATCTTTCGGCAGAACTGCCAAAGGCGGTGAGGTAATGGCATCTTCTGCTATAGTATGCATCCAAACAACAAAGCTTCCATTTATGCGACAAAATAGAATTTAACCTTGTAGGGCAAATGACAAAAGGTTTGTCGGTTGATTTATTACATCGGAATGAGAAATTGTAGAATTATAAAGTAACAACTTGTATTACAAACATATAAATTTGTAAAAACAAAATTTACATATGCTGAAGCTGCATTGTTTTCTTGCACTTCTTATTGACAATCGTTATGATCTTAAAATAATTTCAAACATCATCCGAATTTGTTGTACCAAAAACACAAAAAATAATGTTGCAGCCTTGAGTTCCAAGGATTCGCTTCCATCTGAACAACCATCCTGGAAAAAAGAAGCCTGATTTTAACCATCTCATGCGATGAATCCCATGTGTGGCGGGCAGCTTTTGTAAAATAATAAGCACACCTCTGCCGGAAACTAAACCCAAAATCCCGAACTCTAAGCCTTTTAGTAACTTAGAATTGATCTTTGCTAGAGAAAGTCTGGCCAAACCCCCAATTTGCTGGCACAACGTCAGCAAATAGTCGAGTCACTCCATCAGTAGTGGTGACCTGGAAAGACAATGATTGGCCATTGAGATAGGCATTGGATTGCCAGTTAGCCCCCCAGTTCCTTGACATTGACATCCACCCAGTTTTAGAGCCCTTGATGGACATAGATTGGATGGATCCTGCCCCACCCACATTGCTAACCAAAACAAGCTCAAAATAGTCTCTCCCATTGATAGTGAACCTTACTCCACCATGTTTCTGGCACGGAACCCTGTATTGTAAGAACGCCAAAACGTTAGATATAGCAATATAAGATATTTAAAGTAAAAATGAAAGATGAAAGTGTTATGGAGATGCTACCTTTGGAACAAAACAGGCACAATTCCGCCACTGTAGATACCAATCTTTTCCCAGGCAGTCTGAGCCATGTCAAAGTGCTGGAGAGGAGGATTGCACCAGCCTCCAGCATTGTTTGGGAGAGCAAAGTTAGGAGGGCAAAAATTTGTTGCAGTAATGGTCACAGATGTTCCTTTTATGCACCATTTGGGATCTGTTTGATAGTCACACATGATCTTGTAGCATTGTCCACATGAAGCTCCATCATTGAACAAGGCAGTACTTAAAGCAGCAGTCCTTGTTCCATAGCCAGCTGAATACAGGTTCCCATATCCACAAGCTCCCCCTATTGTCAATATAACATTCAATATTAAATGGTGAAGAAAACAAAGAAATGTATTTGTTTCCCTGCTTCTTTGGAAGAATAAAACTGCGCCTGTCGAAAAGAAAGAAAAAGAGAGTACTGGAAGGGAAATGACTACTAACCCATAGTTCCTGAGGCATCACTGCCTCCATAAAATGTGGCATGAGCTTTAGTCCAGCCAGAAGCAGTGTAGGCATTCACGGTAGTAGCAAGATAACAGAATCCAAGCATGATTGCTAATGCAAAAATGATTTTTGCCATATCTTGGTAGGTTAAAACACAACAAATGCTGGAGAACAAAGAGGAGGATTAGTATCAATGAGGAGTACTAGTGGGGATGAATTTATTTACATTTATTGACATTTACAAGCAGAAGAATTGGGTCTTTAAATAAGTGTCCAAACCAATCTCCTATGCAACAACCTCACATGTGATCCCAACAAGTAGTGAAGAAATGAAAACCGATTCATTTCAAGTATTTAAAATTGAATTATCCCTGCAAAGACTCATGATTTCTGAGCCTCATTCAGTTATTCCCACGTTCTTTCTCACTCGTCCCCTTCCACACCCACATTCTCTCTCCCAACAGAAGAGCCGTGAATGGATCAAAAACCATAAGCCCAATTGTTGTTTTATGGATTTCTTTTATTTCATATTTGTTGCCATTTGAAGAGAAAACGACACACCTCCACTTGTTCTGAGTGATACAATATTTCCTTCAGAATAAAGCATATGTTCAAGTTCACATGGGCATTTGTTTGACCCATATGAAACAATTGCATTATTTAAGTCTTTGCACATGATACGTTTTGACAATAGATGGGGATGATAAGTTGTTCATCTATCCTCGTACAGCAAACAGGGAGTTGGGTTCTCAAACGAAACAAAACCTCTGATATCTTCAAGTCTAATGTCACTTCCTAATAGATCAAATGGGGTTTCAGATATAAAAATGAAACACTTTATAATCGTCAAAAGGTTAAGCATTAGGCAAAACATTTCATAAGAGGCAAGTTGAAGAATATACATTTGAATTCAACCGTAAAAGAAACCTGCATGGGCTTCTACAGCTACTACTAGAATTAATTAACCTTGCCATGTGAATGTGATGATAGCAGCGTCAAGCAAAAGTGGCTAGAGGACTAGAGTGAATCTGGTGAGGTGAGACTTCACAGTTATCCAAAATTAATTCCAGTTTGAAGGCAAATATTCTATTCTACTCTAGTGGAAATCACATCAAGTGTCTCCGCATTCAAAGGTGGTAGATATGTAAAGCTTGTTTTACTGTAGACTAAATTGTCAGAAAGAAAGGAAAGTGAGAATACAAGTGTACAACAAGCACATGACAGCTTACAAAAGGGTGGTAAAACCGTGCATTGTGAATGACGAGGTGAAGCTGCATTTGGTACATCTTACCGTCAAAGTTTTCTTAATTTTTTAGTATAATTGAACATTATACAATTTATTTATACTAGAATTCATCCAAACACTAAAATTTTGTATTCATAACAACACGAGTGAATTCATCCAAATAAAGAAGGTTAGCATTCATAAGATTGGAATGTATGAACTAGCCTTCCGAAAGAGAAACAGTAATGAAGGTTGAGAAACATGTTGCAGTTCAAAATCATAAAGGCAAATTTCTTAAAAATCATCATCATCCTCCTCAGCAATATGCTTTGCGAGTTCCTGTTCCTGTTGTTGCCTCTCTCTCCTTTTTTCCGCACTTTCCTTCTCCTTTTGTGTGTTTGGTGGATAACGCAAGGCTCGAACTGCTTCATTGTGCATGTTAAGGCAGAAAGCAATCCTGGAATGGAAGGCTATTTGAGGCTCATTGGTAGAATAAATATCACCAGTCTCTTTTGACACCATACAACCATTTGCATGATCCAATGTAGCATCTATCGCACCATCACGGATAGCCTTTGCAACAATGCTTTCAGCATCAGCAACCGGAGTTTCAGAGTTCAACCTCAATTTTTCAGCAACATCAGCCAGCGAAATGCGTGAATAAGAGATACTGATATTGCGTAATCCAGTCCTAATGACATTATGGCGCAGGCGGACTATGAGATTGTGTGTCTTATCAGTACTGAAAGTGCTAGCAAACTTCTCCGCAACAGTCCTAAAGAGCTCCAATTCTCCAATCCGTACAGCCTGAAAAAGTTGTGCCAAGAAGTAAATATTCATTGATCATGCACAATGGCATCAAAGCCTTAAATTTTGACACCATACAACCATAAAAATTCGAACAAGTTGTTTTACAAGTTTGTTTATCCTTAAATAAGCATTAACCATCAACAAACCAGACATACATTTGTCAGCTCAAAATAAGGCCTCAAAGCCTTCTCCATTCCTTTCTGCATAAAGACAGTCCTCTCAGGTATTTCCCCCAACAGCAGACGGACTAATATAGCCCACTTGTTACACTGAATTCTGAAGCCCCTAGCTGCAATAGGAGCCTTACGAGCAGCCTGTAGCAGACTCTCTTTTGCATCGGTATACTCTAACTGAATTGTTCTAATCTTCCCTAGGTAGAAGAGATATCGACAAAACTGCAGAACAAAAGATGTATCATCAGACATGCCTTGAATAGTCAACTGCGCCCATTTTAGGACCTTAAATGAACTGCAGTGGGTTGGATCATAAAAATGTTTGAACTTGAATATATATATATATATATATATATATATTCAAGTTCAAAACTTTTGAAACAAGATGCATACAGTAGTAACTCACCCATCCAAATAAAGACTAAAGGTAAACTGTGTTGATTTTCAAGCAAGACTTAATAACAGACAAGAAAGGGAAAGATGAAAGGAGATGACCATTGCAAGATATACCCTAATGGATCAGTTCAACAAGCAATAGAGTAACACAAGATCTACCTGCTGGTTCGAGTGTGCTTCAAATCGTGGTGCCTTAGACCTCAACTTCTCAGCTTGATCATAGAGGTTATAATGGAGATAATTACGCAACAACAAGTTTAGAAGTGTTTCCTGCATTATGCCAGTAGATTATGCATTAGCTCCAATATCTCTTACCATAAACAACCTCTAAATTGATTGATAACAAACCTGACCAAGCTCATCATGGTGTAGTGTAGCAATACGATGCAAGGCAAGGAGATTGCTGCAAGTAAAAGTACGTAAAGGATTTAGTTAAATGATTAGACTCTTATTCAGCTTCCTTAACTCTTCTGAAAGTTTCATTTTAACATGGAAGATTTATATTTACACATGTAAGCACACAAGAAGAGTAGGAACCATAAAGAAGACAGCTGGCTACGAATATCTTACCCACGAATTTCAGCAAGGTCACCAGTGAGCTCATAACTATAGGAGTAATAGAAGTAAAGTCTGGATGCTAGGACATCTAGAGTTCTTCTGTTTAGGGTCTTGAGCCGATTAATACTTGCTGAGGAACAAGCTTTAGCCTGAAAGAAAAGTAGAAAATGAAGCAAAAGAACCTCAGCAGTTTAACGAAGTGAATTTGGCTCATAAAGGAAAAAGATAACACAAATTCATGAAAACAAGTCAGACCTCATCATATTTTTTCTGGTCAATAAGAAAAAGGAGAACAAGCAAATAGCAGTACATCTCAAGCTCTGGCAACAAGTGTTTTGCAGGAGTCTGAACAGCAGATGTTGCAGTATCGACTTCCATGTCATGCTCATCTTCCTACAATCATATTTAATTCAGATGCAATACTAGGGACAAAAAATTCCAAGTTAAAATTGAAGAAACTAGAATAACTTGCACAAGAGAACTTCTAACATGCCACAATACAACATTCAAAGATCATTACCGCCATAAAAGAATGTTTCTTCCTAATTCTAAATTTAAAGTTTCCAACTATATTCAAAGATCCCAAAATACACAGCAATCGTCATCAGAAAGGCCAAACCACCCTAAAGACGCCTCTATAAAATCGTTGTTCAATACCACATTAAAGTTTTACACCTTTATTTGAGAAAATGCCACTTTCTCTATTTCTACATTATGTAATATCAACAACACATAAAAAATAAAATACCACTAACATGCAAAACCCATTCTACGATAGCTAAAGAATACCACCAGTACATAAGTATTTCAATAATTTTAATTAAATAGCCTTGCAATGAGCTCAATATCTATCAAAAGCCAGGCAAAAGCTTCATTAGCTCCTAGAGAAGAAAATAGTGAAAAAGTTGAGAAATTTACCTTAGGAAGAAACGAGGACAATCTGGCATGAGACTCAGAACCAGGCTGCAGCGCAAAATCAAGAAACGCAGAGAGCAGAGGCGCCGTGAGCTTCCGCCTCAGCCCGAATGTAAGGCGAACGGCACGGACTATACGGCGAACCTCCTTAGTATGGGAACCAGTCTCGATAAGGGAAGCAATCTCTTTCAAATCTACAAATACAAATTACAAACCAAAAAATTAAAGAAAAAATAAAAAAAGAGAAGAAAATAGGAGAAAAGAAACCGGAAATTGGAAAAGAGGGTTACGCTGCAAAGTGGAGGGAAGAGCAGAGAAAACGGAATGAGAAGCAGTTGGATGGTCTTTCATCTCCACATCTTGAGTCATCTTTGCCGAAAGCCCTAGACGATCGCAAAAGAGATGAGTAAGAGGCGAGCAGCTGGATCTAGGGTTCGGATTTGGGAATCGCTACTGTAACTTGTTTTCTTTAGTATCGATAGCAGATAATTGGTGCCGCCTTTCCCTGTTCCTTTCTTACACTCTTTTCTTTCTCTTCAAGCCAAGAATTTCCCCTTTTTTTATTTTATTTTAAATATACAAACAAACAAACAAAAACATGCTGGTATTTATTCATTTTATTAAACTAAAAACTCAAATATGTTGATTTTATTTTCAAAAATGACGGTAACAAAAATTAAATTAGCTGAAATTTTTGTAATAATTATCGAGGTTGATTAAATTAATAAAAATATAATATTTTAATTGTAAGATTTAAGCTCAAAATCGAATATTTACTTGTAAAATTTTGATAAATTTATAAATTTTAAATTAAGATTTGAATACAAATTGAATACTTTAAATGTAAAAATTACATTTTATAGTTAAATTAATAAAAATAGAATATTTTCCGTTGTAAAAATTTAAATTAAATTTATTATACCAGTCATTTGAAAGTTGACTCGTAAAATTCAGTTTAAAGTTTGCACAATAGTGAAAGAAAAAAAAGCTAGCTACTGAAATCTAGCAAATAATAAAGGTAAATTTTATCGGTCAAATATAAGTTACAATTGTTCAAACATATCAGCCTTGGCTACATGATAAACCCAAAAAAAAAAAAAAAAAAAAAAAAAAGAAGAGTATCTGCCCCCTGTGACGTGAGGCAGCTGCACTAGAAACCAAGATGCAACTATGCTAGTCTACCATGACTACCGATAAACATGGACACTTCCTAAAGTTAAACTGCTAGTGATTAACAAAGAAGAAAAATTGAACACACCCTAAAGCTAAAATGGTTGTAATGACTTCATAGGAAAAAAATAAATAGAGGACAACATAACAAATCATAAACATATAACTTGACATGCATTCGACACCATCATTTTCATTAGACTGCCACCACCTCATGCAGCTGCCTGGCTCGGTCCATTTGATCTAAACCCACGACCCCTTCCACGATATCCTCTGCCACGGCCACGTCCTTCAAGAAGCAAATAGACAGGACCATCAGAAACAATATTCATATGTACAGCAATCATAAAACACTTATCACTTTCTTCTGAAGGCAATTGGCATAAAGTTTACTTATTCTAATTACCACGCAATAGAAAATTTCCTATCACAGCAAGTCCCCCGCCAGGTCATCACCAAGTTTATGATTGCATTCTCATTAACATTTTTTTTATGCTACATCATTTTGTATGTATTCAATATCATTTTGTTTCTTGTTGTTCAAATCGCAGCATGATATGAAAGCCAATATTTTTTAGTGATTACAGATACATACCACAGCCCACAAGAAAAAGTAATAGACATACTAAAACTTTGTAAAAATAAACAAATAAGAAGGGAAAAAACCCACCACGGCCACCTTGGGGAGGGCCTTCATAATTGTACCCTCCATCTTGCTGCCTATCAAACTGAGGTCCATTGTATCCTCCACGTCCACGGCCACGGAAACCACGTCCTCTTCCTCGACCTCTACCCCTAGCATAGCCACGATTGCGGTCCCAGCCTCCATCCTCATATTCAGCAGAGACAAAACCATTCCCTGTAGAAGAAAGACACCAAATATTGAATAAAATATTCCTCATATAACCTTCTATAACATTCAGAGCCATGGTAAAACTCATGCCCCTAAGGCCTAACACAACAAAAACAGCTAACAAGGTGCATCTCAATATTCAAAATTGGCATACCTCTACTCCTTGGCCTTCCTCTACCACCACGGCCCCTACCACGGCCATTAGGTGAGCCCTCTGCCAAACAAAAAGAAATCTATAAAAAGAAATATGGGCATCACAGAAAAACAGTGCAGATAATGAAATGTGTTCCCACCTCCTTCCTGATCAATTTCTATGGATGCCTTCACCTGATCAGCTGGTAATGGAGGCTGATACCTGGATGAGGGAGCAATTCATGAGTCACAGGCACAGGCATCTTTAAGAAATTCATTCAACAAAAACAACAAGCCTCACAACATCAAACCACCACTAGCATAGAGCACAAAAACTTCCATAAGCTAAAACTTTCTATTTTCCAACATACGTAAGAAAGAAAACTAAACATGCATAGACGTAATGAAGCTAAAACCAACTTATTTCATATTAACAAAAACTGCCCGATTGACCTTATTTATAATTAAATATTTCAAAATTCATCAACACTGAAGACACCATGCAAAGGAAAGTATAATGGGACACAATACACTTTCATCAGTAACAAGTATAGGAACGTACCCGACAGAGGACGTATTCAGTTCTTTTTTTGAAAGGGTTATAGTGATCATTGACACATGCCTTGTGGTCTCCAATCTGTCATAATTTAACAAAGGTTACTAAAATTCTCCAAATAAGCAGATTTAAGGCGCATAGAAACAACAAAACAACAACTGTTCATCAAGATAAGGTTTATATAGCTATTACGGAAGAAGTCCTTCCTCCAAAGGCTCCCACATATCTGTTATATCCGTGGATCCAATCGATGTAATCTGATGTAGACCGGCAATTCTTCTCTGTATAAGAAGTAAATAGAGCATATTGTCAGCCTCCTCAACCAAGAATCAAAAAAGATAAAATCCATTCACCCAGGCAAGTGCACATCCATAAAAACACCTTAATTAACTCCACAATAGTCACAGTCTTGTTGATGGCTCTTCCCATTGCCTTAAAGACTATTTCATTCGAGCCCCTTTCCTATAAAAAAACCATTACAAAGAGTTATTAAATAACATCTCTGGTACATATTTCTCAGAATAATCAAACACCCAACTCAAATAAAGGCCTAAATACGCAGAACTTAAACCCAAAAAAAAAAAAAAAAAAGAAAGAAACCTGGAGCAGAGTCATGGCATAAGTGATATAACTACGCATCCGGCCTTGACTCGTAATCCGAATCTCATTCTCGTCAATGGGTGTCTCTGCTTTCGGCTTCTCTACTCTCTGGTAACGATCCATCTTTTCTCCACCCAAAAATCAATATTTCAAACCCCAGATAAAAAAATATATATATTTGTTAAAAATTAAAATTACAAAACAGAGAAGAGTAAAAAAAAAAAAAAAGTGATGGGATTAGAGGAGTGAAGAGACAGAAGTAAAAGGAAAAGGGAAGTGGGGGCTTCGGTGTTAGATCTGAGGAAATACCTTTAATGGGTTGTTAATGGAGTATCAAAGGAAATATTGGGGGGGGTACGCTCCACCAAGAGAGAGCCCTCTTCTACGGCTTATTTTTCTTTCTTTCACGCCCTAAAGCCACTCTTTTGACATGTCTCACGCTATTTTATATCTCCCCACGCTGCACGCTTCTAAAAACTGCCCTAACCCACCCCTTTTATCCGGTTCACCCCGGTTCCTTTTCCTTTGAACCCTAATTTTTACAATTTGCAAAAACATTCCAAATTTTTGAAATTTCCTCTGTTACTCTTTTTTTTTTTTTAATTTGATTTAACAAAATAAAATCTCATTTAATAGGTTTTGAAAACTATATGTAACATGGTTATATGTTCTCCCAACAGTAATAATCTTTGATTAATGCTTTAGTAAATTTCTTTACCTTTGTTATAATTTTGTTGTTTGGTACTATCATGTTATATTAAATTATAAATTAATGGAAAATTTTTCCAAAATTTTCAATTAAAATTTATCCTTTTCTTTCATAGTATCATGAAAGAGTTAGACAAAATATATAGTTTCAAGTTGGAAGTCAATAAAGGTTTAGTTTGATATTATTGTAACGATTTAAAAAAATATGATTTATAAATTTTGATAAAAAAATAAAAATGAAAAAATTATTAATTTAATAATTAAAATTCATAATCACTTTTTTATTGTATAATTTGATCATTAAATTAACAAATTTGTTATACTTAACCTTTCTCATTCTTATTAGATATTGTTGTGAAAGTATTATTTGTGCATAAAATACCTTAAAAATGTATAAAATTAAAAAAAATAAAAATATTGGAATAAAAAATAATTTTCTCTCAAAAGTGCATTTGACCTGCAAACGTACTTTAAAAAGAAGTTGTTGGATTTGGATTGCAAAATCAAATTATTTTGAGTACAAAGCTGAGCTTTTTAGCCAAAAAAAAAATAAAAAATTGCATTGTACATGCAAACATACTTCAAAAAGAAGTTTTTGAAACTTGGATTGCAAAACCAATTTATTTTATTACAAAGCTGACAAAGAAACAAACCTTTTTAACATTAAAAAAAAAAAAAAAGTTCATGCCTCAATCCAAAACAGGGGCAAAAGTAAGGCACCATGTATTAGACCCAACTCAAACTCCTGTATCCGCTTCTAGCCTGTTCTATGGTCAGATTTATGAATAAACAAAGAAAGTAAAGAATAATGATACACGTAATCTACTTTTATTATGTATTTTCCACATCATTAGTCATTAATTTAGCAAAAAAATCCACTTGTGAAACTCTCAAATCACTGGCCAATTCAGTGGGTGTACATTTTTAGTTAGCAAAATCTTTTGGTCTTAACATGCCTTTATACGTCCTGAACAGAGGAGCTAAGAGGTCTGATTGGGTTGAATTTGTATATTTATTCAGGTTTTGTTTAATTTAATATTTTGAATTTCAAAATTTTTTAAATTAAAAAAATAAATCTCAAGTTCATTTATTAACTTTAATTTATATAATAAAAATATAATTAAATTAAGTTTAATGATAGTAAATTTAATTCATTATATATAAATTAAAAATTAAATTAAATTCAATAAAATATATTAGTTTTATTTTTAATTTATATATATGTAAATTAATTTTTATATAAAATCACATATATATATATATATGAATTCGATCAGATTAGATTGGGTTAATTTTTTTTTTTTTGTCCAAGATCCTATTTGAAATTTAAATTGGTTTAAAAATTATATCCAAGTTCTTTTAACGAGTTTTAATTTTTTATTTTCAAAATTTAAATGAACCTTAAATTTGGATAAATAATTTGATCCTTGAATAGGTCTAATCTTCAAAAGCTAAATCCTTCGATAAAATAAGTGCGGCTAATCGTCTCTCTTTCTGCCCTGTGCAGCAAGCAATGGATCAATGAAGCTTCTCCATGCTTTATAATCTAGTGGGGAGTCAGAATCAGGCAATGCAAATCCGTTGATGTCGAAAGAGGGTGTCCCGAACACCCCTCTTGAAGCTTTATACTGCATCTCAGAAGATAATCACAATGTTAATGGCACGTACAAAGCATAGCAGAGATAGAGTAGAAGTAATAATGAAACTGCATGTGCATTAGTCCATGAAAATAAGAGATTGATCACAGATGACACCATGCTAAAATGATGCTTTGGATATAAAATAACTCTGTACTGTCATACTATGCATTTGATTGCACTATCACTGGCAACATTGAATCTACAATGTTGGAAGGAAGAATAAGGGAGTGAGCTGCAAGGTAAGGTGGGCACAGAGCAGGATGAAAGGGAAAGCACCGACCTCGATCATCTTGAATATTGCTTGGAGTGCTTGAATATATCAAACATGGAGAGAAAGAAATCACAGGTTGTACAGGAATACAAAAAAGACAACTGACCAAGTGTTTGATCAAGCAAAGGCCGCTGTTAGGAATCGATTAAATGGTCTGCATACTGCTGACTCAGTGAAGAAGGATTTGTGTGCTGCTTGGAATATTAACACCAATATATTGACTGCTGTGTAAATACTGAATGATAGTGTATAGTAGCGTAGCTATTGGAAGCTGATTGTGTGGGATATAGTTGCATTGGAGCAGAACTCATCTTTCTTTGGATAAATAAATCACAGCCTATCCAAAAAAAAAAAAAAAAAAAAACATTGAACCTACAAGAAACAGGAAGAGAAAGGAAAAGGAAGAGTTTTTCTCTATCCAGATCAGGTGGGGAAAGGATTTAACTTGAAAGAAACTCTTGTTTTAAGATCAGTCTTGCTGTCAGCAAAACCTGATGCAATTGCAGAATAAGAGGAGTTCCCAACTGCTTCTGTTGTGAACTTTATAATCTCATTCAGAACAGCAACTCTCGAGTCTCGACTTGTTGCATGTTTGGGAATTGTAAAAATCTCTCCTGTTAAATAATTGTACCCACCAAGTTCAGTGTCCAATAATCCAAATAAAATCAAACATGTATGCAATAACACATGCAAATAAATGTGGCTAATTGATAGTCATATGGTCGTGTTAAATGTCAAAGCTAAAATTGATTTTGAATTTCCATTTGAACAACAATGCAAACGTTCACTTATCAGCCACAAACTGTTTCTCAAATCTACCTTTATGGCTTTAACATGGAGGTCAAGATTAACTAGAGCATGAACACCAAACCTCGGAGCCATCAGGGACAGAGAGCTTTTGCAATGCATAATATTAAAGCTAAAAACGCAGTTGAGAATCTGAATGATATAAAGTGCTTCAAAAACGTATCACTAACAGAAAGGTACACGTCAAATATGAAGAGAAACTAACAATAGCAATCCAATAGAAGCAGCTTTAAAACTACTAAAAGAAACAGTTTATCATGAAGATCAAACATTACTAAATATATTTAAAAATTAAAATCAAAATGAAAAGAGGTGAAAATAAAACATCTGAACCTGATGCACAAAGAAGTACTCCAACAAATGGAAAGTATCACTAGGATTGAGCAGGTTTACAATGTGCAAGGCACGGGAAGTAGCAGATGCATGGTCATGTTAACTGCAATTTCCAATACCCAAACCTCTCAAAAGCCAAATCGTTTTAAGAACAAAACGAAAATCCATCAAACCAAACTCACATCAAAGTCGTCATAAAGAAATGATTTTTTAGCAGGTTTCAATGAAAACAACAGACCAAGTAAGAGGTTTTCCAAGGGAGATATGTTAAATTCAAAACCAATTTGTTAAAGCCAGACACTTTTCCCAAATAACTATTAAAACAACAAGCCAGGATGTTAAAAAAAATAACACTCAATTAGCCATTGGAGAGGAAACCTTCAGTCAGCCACCGAAATCAAGATACGATATAGCACTGGAGGCTATCCAAATGGGTGACCGGCTCGATTGAGACCAAACAATCCCCTCGCCGCACCGAACCGGGGGTCTGGTCAACTCCAAATGAACCCTTAACGATTTTGGTTCCTTTCTGATGTCCATGAGCCGAACTTACCGGGCCATACTAGTTTTTTTAAATGTGGCCCAAAGTTTAGCCCATCAAGCTGAAAGTAATACTGACGTGGCAATATCAACGCCCACTGTACGGAAGCTTGCCTTTGCAAGTTGCACCGATGTCCTTATAAGGAGGCGTCTGGTTCAAATTTTGGGCGGTGACGACGAGCCATGACGAGGCAAGCTCTGCAATTTTTCGAAAATCTGAATCGTTCAATCCTTCCTTGCCTGAACTCAGCCATAGCATCTCTATCACAAACCAGGCAGGCTCATGCTTATATACTAAAATCTGGAGTTTGTAATGATGCCCTTATTTCGACAAAACTCATCTCACAATATGCTAATCACCGTTGCTTTGCCGAAGCAGATCGTCTCCTTAACTCAATATCTGAGCCATCTATCTTTTCCTTTTCTGCTCTCATTTATGCTCTCAACAAGTCCAATCTTTTCAACCAATCGCTTACTGTTTTCTCTCGCATGCTCTCTCATGGTATTTTACCGGATAATCATGTGCTTCCAAATGTTGTCAAGGCTTGCGGTAAATTATCGGCCTTCAAATTGGGCAGGGAGGTTCATAGCGTTGTTTGTAAACATGGGTTTGCTTCAGATTCCGTTGTTCAGTCTTCTTTGGTGCACTTGTACTTAAAAAGTGATCGGATCCGGGATGCTCGGGATGTGTATGAAAGATTGCCGGAAGGGGATGTGGTTACTTCTAGCGCTTTGCTTTCAGCTTATGCTCGTGAGGGTTGCGTTAGTGAGGCAAAAGAAATCTTTTATAGGATGCAAAGTTTGGGTTTGGAACCCAATTTAGTGTCTTGGAATGGTATGATTACAGGGTTCAATCAAAGTGGAAACTATAATGAAGCGGTCGTCATGTTTCAGGAAATGCATTCGGAAGGGTTTCAGCCTGATGATACTACAATTTCAAGTGTTCTTTCTGCTGTGGGCGATTTGGAGAGGTTAAATATAGGGATTCAGGTTCTTTGTTATGTGATCAAACTGGGTCTTTTGCATTGCAAATTTGTTATTTGCGCTCTTATTGATATGTATGGAAAGTGTACATGTGCAGGGGAGTTGATGAAAGTGTTTGAAGAGACGGATGAGGAGGTTTTGGATGTAGGTGCTCGCAATGCTTTAATAACTGGACTGTCTCGAAATGGTCTTGTTGATGTAGCATTGGAGACATTTGAGAGATTTAGAGCACAAGGGAGGGAATTGAATGTAGTAACCTGGACATCAATGATTGCTGGATGCTCACAAAATGGGAAGGATATTGAAGCATTGAGGCTTTTCAGAGAGATGCAGAGTGCAGGGGTGAAGCCAAACTCTGTAACAATACCTTGCTTGCTACCAGCTTGTGGAAATATTGCAGCACTGATACATGGAAAAGCAGCTCATGGCTTTGCCCTCAGAACAGGAATTAACAATGATGTTCATGTTAGCAGTGCGTTAGTTGATATGTATGCTAAGTGTGGAAGAATCCATTTGTCTCGGCTTTGTTTTGATAGGATAGCAAACAAAAACTCAGTCTGTTGGAATGCAATTATGGGAGGTTATGCAATGCATGGTAAGGCTAAGGAAGCTATTGATATTTTTCATTTGATGCAAAGGAGAGGGCACAAGCCTGATTTTATTAGCTTTAGTTGTGTATTATCTGCTTGCAGTCAGGGTGGTCTAACAGAAGAAGGTTGGCACTTTTTTAATAGCATGTATAAAGACCATGGAATCAAAGCAAAAATGGAGCACTATTCCTGCATGGTAAACCTTCTAGGTCGTTCTGGAAAGCTAGAAGAAGCATATGCCATGATCAAGCAAATGCCATTTGAACCAGGTGCCTGTGTCTGGGGAGCTTTGCTTAGTTCTTGTAGGCTTCACAATAATATTAGTTTAGGTGAGATTGCTGCAAGGAGTCTCTTTGAATTAGAACCAACCAATCCTGGAAATTACATCCTTCTTTCCAATATATATGCGTCTAAGGCCATGTGGGATGAAGTAGATGCCTTAAGAGATGTCATGAGGAGTAGAGGCATGAAGAAGAATCCTGGTTGCAGTTGGATTGAGATCAAGAACCAAGTGCACATGCTTCTTGCAGGAGACAAATCACATCCTCAAATGACTGCGATCATTGAGAAGTTGTATAAATTGAGCATGGAGATGAAGAAAGCAGGTTACCTCCCAGATACCAACTTGGTGTTGCAAGATGTGGACGAGCAGGACAAGGAGCAAATCTTATGTGGGCACAGTGAGAAGTTAGCAGTTGCCTTTGGCCTTCTGAACACTCCTCCTGGCTCTCCCCTGCAAATAATAAAAAATCTCAGAATCTGTGGTGATTGTCATGATCTTATAAAATTTATATCTGGCTTTGAAGGGAGAGAAATATATGTCAGAGACACAAACCGCTTTCATCATTTTAAAGATGGAGTTTGTTCCTGTGGGGATTATTGGTGAAAGATTTTATGGCTGCCCAAGTTTTAGTCGATAAGCCATCTTTACTCTTGAAAATACTGAAGCAAATTCAACCAACATTGCTTTGGAATGAATCCTACTTATAAAGCTGGTATTGGTTGTAAATACACCAAAACACCTCAGTTGAGTAAACTAAACGTTGTCTTAAAATGAAGATAAACATCTAGTCTCAGTTTCCTTTGAAGCCTAAAAACATCATGATGGATATCTTAATTCAAATTGATGATACTGTTGTACTGTTTGTGGGTGCTTTGTCCTTCATTTCGTGCTTGTTGGTGTAACAGATTACAACCCTCTTGTCACTATTTGTGCGGACCTCAATCTTCCATGCTCTTCCTTTGGTGCTCAAAGAAAAGTATCAGGACATCTGAGCTTTTACGGAAACATGCTCCACCTTGGCTGGCTTCACTTCTGCTATCCTGTTATTAGGAGGCAGCTTGTAGCCTTATTGGTAGTGACTTTGATACTGTGTACTGCAGCACTATTAGGCCTGGAAGGAACTTTCACGTTGAATAGATAGTTGGAACTTTAGTTCCCGTCGTATGCCCTCCCGTGAGCACAACACCTAATTAACGTTGGAAAGTGCTATCTTGGAAAATTGGAATATGATTTTAAGTTAGCTGTTAAAGCAACTGTTACTTGTTCGAGAATTAAAGTTCTTTGCAGCAAAATACTTCAATTGATATGTAATTTATTCTGATTCTTGACCAAGAAAGGGAGGGTTGCTCTCAAGTGCTGCTAGGTGCTAATATAAATTGGATACAGTTTGGTGGCGGGGACCTTGCTACTGCTGCACGGGTAAATTTTCCCTGGAAATTTTTGTCAGTTCTTTTATTTCCATGTTATTGAAGTTCCATTGTATAGATGCTGTGATATTATGATCACAATTTCTACCAATTTTTAGCATGAGTCTAATGTTCTTAATTTGTGAGTAACTACCACATTACCACTCTTTTGTTTGCTTGCTGAATTTGCAGGTTCGGATTTCATGTGATTCTCAAGTCAGGAAATGGATCCTTTTTCTAGTTGGTGCTTAGGGTATGCTCAAACTTTTGTCGACAATGTAGAGTTATCTGTCTGTGACTCTTGACCTGTCTCCAGATGTGAAATCAAAATCATATATCATAGGAAGATTGGATAGTGATCAAGAAAAGCTTAAAGCATCTTGGTAGCTTGAGATAACCATATTTTATACCGGCATTAGGACTCCAACTTATTCATATTTGCTATAGTGATCGGAATTATTACTCTCAAAAGGTAATCCTTTAAAACAGACATACCATTTTTTATTAAGTACGTATGAGTGGGTGCATTGGCTTTATTTTTGTGATATGCAGCTGTTATTGCAGAGGCAAACTTAAGCTACAAAATGCAATGATGATGTTGATAAAATGCTGTAATGGATGAATTGTTTAATCTTATCTTTGAATGGGGCCACATTTAATCAATTAATAAGTGTCATATCCTGTTTATCACCCAGTTTGCTTCGTTAAGTTCATGACATCTGGGGACTAGTTCTGACTAATTTTCTCCTTGTTTGCAGGTCCACCGTTAAAGATATAAAGTTAAAGGAATATTTTAATCCTCTTCTTTCTTTTTGAAGTTGTAAAACTTTGTATGTTATCTTCATTTCATATATGAATTGTCGATGTTCATCATCTGAAACTTGTCAGGGGGACTGAAAACTTTGTTTTAGTAGGAGCCTTTCTTTCATCTCAGAGCCAAGTTTATATCTGTTGGCTACTGGCCCACAACTCTGATTAATTACATTGGTTTTCTACATTAAAGTGCAAGGGCCAAGGCGGCCCAAGCAAGTCTTTTGCACATCCAATTCATTGACAATTTGACATAACGCTCGTCAATACGAATAGCTGTCCTAAACCCTCTCCATCACCTAAGAGGCTAGGACCTAACAATATTGTAAGCAAACTCAAAACAACAATTCTTTTTCTTGGTTAGCGTTTGGGGCAAATGGTTAATGAAAACACCAATTGGAGACAACATTATATTGTAGTGTTGTTTTAATGGATGCAATGATATTTGCAAAATCATGGGATATGGCCTATCCTCAAATCTAATCTTTCAATACCTTTTTAGCTGATAATCCAATTTAATATAACGAGTTAGGTGATAGGGTCCCATTCTCCACAGTCGAACGCATAATTATTTATTAAAAGTTTATATAATTCAATGGGCCATACCAAATCTCACTACCAATCATTTTCTCCCTTCTAAGCCAAATTTCTGCTACAATTCAGCCACCACCTAAGGCTCAGAGGCCAGAGCACCCCCCCCCCCCCCTTCTTCCCCCAGCCACAACCCTGATCAGGTGCACAACATTTCTTACCACTCAGCCATAGTTCTCCCACGCACCAAACACAAAAGTAAGCCCTGTGCCAAATGTGTGTTGGTCTTATTAAATCGAATTATTATGACATAGTAAAAAGGAAAAATATAAATAAACCCAACTGTAAACTCGTCAGTGCCGCTTGGGATCCTTTTTGCTTGTCTGCCACGATACGCATCATCTCTAAAACCGCTAACAATTCCATTTTCTTCTATTCCCAATATAACCGCTACCACCCCAATCTCACACCAAGCCATCCTAGGCTCCTTCCCAAGAAGAACCCCCGTCCCCCCCCCCAAAAAAAAGAAAAACTTAACACTTTTCCATAAATCAGCTGACTATTATGCGCCATGGAGCGCACTACACCCTTCCGCCTCTCCTTTGTCCTTCTCCATCGCCCTCCCTAAACACCTCCGTCGGCACCAGCAGCCACCACCACCACCACTCAATGCTGGTTTCTGTTTTCTTAGCCCTTTTTCTTCCATGCGCTGGCATGAGTATGGTTTTCATTGTTTATATCTGTCTTTTATGGTATGCTACGAACTATCGGACTGATAATTCAGGGTCGTTAGCGGTTAAGCAGGTGGGTGAGAAAGGGTTGTCTGTTTCAGAGCTTGAGAAGCTCCCGAAGGTTACAGGGAAGGAGCTTGTGTTGGGGACTGAGTGTGCGGTTTGTCTCGATGAGATTGAGGCTGATCAACTAGCTAGAATGGTTCCCGGTTGTAATCACGGGTTTCATTTGCAATGTGCTGATACTTGGCTTTTGAAGCATTCGGTTTGTCCTGTTTGTAGGGCCACGCTTGAGCCTATGTTGTTCGATCCTTCCGATGATAATCCCTGCTAAAGCCTTAACTTCCTTCAAAAAGAAACAAAGGTTTTCTTTTTAAGAGTATAAAAGGTCAGTCTTCGATGTTTGTATGAAGGATAATTTTCCTAGGAAAGAGAAGATAGATATATGTTCATCTAAGTTATTTCACTTTCCTGCATGTATGGGTTTTCTCTTTTTTATTTATATTTTGCTGGTCAAATTCATTTTCATTGATATTGTACATGACATGGGTTTCTGCTGGGTGGGCAAAAGTCCTCCATACTTGAGGAGCTTGCTTTTTTGCCTTTTTTTTGGTGTGGAAGTTGAAAAAGGAAGATGATGATTCAAAGGGAAAGCAAGAAAATTTTGATATAGAATAATTAAAAGTAAAGACACATGAATTGGCATGGGTGCATACATGTCAGCACCAACTACTATTAGTACTTGAGTCAAAACCTATAGCTTTTAGGAACCGTTTGATATAGATACTTCTTTTTGTTCATGCTTTGGTGAGTTGGTTGATCACCCATTTGATCAAAATTCGATTCTAAAAAACAGCAAATGTTCTAAACTTGAAGTATCAGGGGATATTCTAGCCGGTGTGTATGTTCTAAACTTGCAAGCGAAGCGAAGCATTTACGTCTATGGACGCCAGCCTGCATCAATATGGTAATGCCACGTTAAGGGGGACAAATCCCTTTTATTGATTTCATATTTTATAAAGAATATTATGAGATTACAGAACAGTCCTTGAGGTTCTCCAAATTTCCCAGATGGTCCCCCGTGTTTTGTGCGTGAAGATTGAAGAGTGACTGGTGGCAGGTTGGTGATGCATGAAGTATTGCAATGGCAGGGCAGCTCACCGACTGCTAATACTAGCAGTATCTCACTGTCTCAGCTGTCTATTTTATATACACACGGTTCTTGAGATTTGTCTCTTTTTAAAAGAAGAAAGCAAAATATGAAAGGAAATTAAAAAAAAATATAACAAAATTTTCAAATAATTATATGTTGATGTTAATTATGGATTAAATTAAGATTTCAAATCGTAAAAATTAAAAATAATGTCAATTATTAAAATTGTTATAGAAGGATTAAATTTACATTTTAAATTAAGTATAATTATTGATAACACAATTTAACCAACTTAAATCATCTACATTTATTAGGCAATTTAATTGCCATCTGACCAAGACTCCACCTTTATATATCTTCCAATTGTTACATATTACCTAAGCAGCAATAAGAGGTGAGAGTAATAGAAAATTTATATTATTAAAGTGGTTATTAAGTTACTGATTAAAATGTAGAATCATTGGGTATTTTATATACAATGTTAAAGTTATAATCTATTTTATATTTAAAAGTAAGCCCCGAGTGCTATGGACCTAGTAACTTACACATGGTGGACGAGTTATTTGCTCCTTATGTGTTATTTAAAAAAAAAAAGAATTAATTAAAAAATCCAAGAAAAAAGTTTATTTATTTCTAAAATTTCATAGGACATAATAGGAGAAATATCCCACATTGAGAATATGATGTTTAAGGCCAAAATCAACAATAAGGTAAAAAAATGGTGTAAGGGAAGGTCCACATGCCACACTTATGACAATTTCTCTCAAAATCTTAACCTCACATTTATCGAAACTTAAAAATGAACAATAATAATACCAAAAAAATAATAATAATACTGCAATGATTTTGAGGTAAAATGAATATGGACAGTTTTGCTTACATGGCTATGTATGCCTTTCAGCTGTATTATTAGTGAGTGGTGACTCCCACCACCTTCGATTATTGGCTATGAATAAATAAATAAATAAATTTATGAAATTTGAAAACAATTATTTTATTAGGTAATTAAGCATTTGACAAAATAAAGACCGTCACTTGCATGTTTTATGGAATTCGAATTTCACGAATTTGAACTTATAAGAATTATTATTTAAATCTGGCATGTTATAGTCATAAAATTTCAATTAAATTCAAATTTAATTATTTAATTAAACATTTAAAATAAAATTTTAAATTAAAGTTGTGCGATTGTGCATACATCGTTACTTTTTTTTACTCATCATGCTGTGATTCGTAAGTTGACCCAACTTAAATAATATATAGTTATATGGGCTTGATGAGAAAAAAAGTGGGCCTGGTTTGAATTTAAAACGACTCAAACATAGTCCAAGCAGCTCACAAAGTCGTAATTTATCAACCTAGGATGGAACATGGAAGTCGCGATATCTAACGAGTTTTATTAAAACACTAATCGTTTTAAATACAGAGAGCACGTGCGCAGCATGTAGACGTGAAGTTTGTAACAAAGGCTGTAGTTGGATTGAAATCGTGATTCTTTATTAAAAAAACGAATATATATATATATATATAAAGAGATCATTTATAAAAAAAATTAAAAATTTTGAATAAAATATTAAATTTAAAATTCTTAAGACAGCAGTAGTCATATAATTTTTTCAATAAAATATTAAATTTTTAATTTCAGATTCAAAATTTAATCTCTCCTGACATCAAATACCAAAAATAATCTAATAATCTTGTTTAATATTGTGGCGAAGTATGGTACTCGGGGTGCGTGAACCGGCCCAAATGCCTCCACTGCTTTTTATTAGGGTGTTTAAATCCCAGGCCATGGTTTAGATGGCAAGTTTTAAAGAAGATGGCAAGAGTAAAATAAACATCCGCAAGAACAACATAAACAGGATGTTTGTGGATGTATAATCGAGGATTAGCATATGACAATTTAAAATTAATTAATTATAAGTAAAAAATTTCAATATAAATATAAAATTATAAAAAATTAAATATCTATTAAATATAAAATAATATTATTTTAATAAATTTCATCACTTATAAATAAAAATAAAAAAATTATCACGTGATAATTTTTTAAAAAAAATAATAATAAATTTTAATTTTAATATTATATTAAATATTTAGTTTAAAACTAATTCATTCTAAATGATATATCTCAATCTAAGTATAAAATTACAAAAAAATTAAATATCATTAGAAGGAAGGTCACATCACTTTAATAACATACTTATTCAACTATTGTTTTTTGTTTGTGTGTTGATGTTGTTGCTGGTTTTAAAATTGTATCATTATCTATACAGTTTGTGCACTTTGAGAGACTCGCCTATTTCACTGTTGTTGTTAAACTGTTAAGCTTTGGTTTGGTTTGGTTTGGTTTGGTTTTGCTTTACATCCAAAGTAACACAAAAAAAAAAAAAGCTTAACTTTCCCTATCTTTTCCTCGAGTCATTTACATGAATGAAGTAGTACCAGCGTGTTACCAAACATACGTACTATGCGACACGTGTTCCAAAAAGAACCTGACACGAACGCCGATGTGCTGTCTCGTAGCTCACGAGGTTCAAACCAAACAGCGATTGGCAGCAGCTGCCTTTTGCTTTTACTCAGTTCGATACGGCAGTGTGTTTGACACGTGGGCTATTGCACTGCGACGTATTGTTGGGGGCTATTGTGGTGGGACCCAATTTCTGAGATTCGAATAATTGAAATCATTGAAGCAACCCAACAACTACCCCTATGGATCATGTGACACTTGTCCTACTAGCCTTACAGGTGGCCTATTCGTACGGTCCCAGATATTTTTCTTCATGTTGTACGATAAATTTGACCCAGCTTTTATCGGCGAAACTGTTTTTAGCAGTGAGCTCGGCCATTTTGGTTAAAGAGATTTTGTTTTAATAATAAAGAAAAAAATCTTGAAATTATAAAATTCCAAGTTAAAATCATCGTGCATGATTTTGTATTAATTTTATCTCACGATGATCGATTTATCTATTTGAATTAATTAATTAACTTTTACAACCTTGATGCCATTCGACCAGAATATATTCTATTTAAAATGGCTTGATATTGAGTCAGGACTTATTGCTGAAAATTACAAGTCAAATTATGCACAACCGGAGGCAATTAATCAAAGGACAAGCTAATTCTCCAAGGAGAAGTTAACATTCAGGTTTCTGAATATATTATAGTAGAATGAGAATTGTAAGGTTTCTGTAAACATCTTTACAAGTGCCATTCCCTTATAAAGATGAGGCAGGTCGGAGAAAGCTGTCAGCATGGCAACATTTTACAACCTGGCTGCTGCTTTTCTTCAACAATTTCTATGCCTTTCTTTCTCTATCTCTGTCCTAAACTTCCAATCCGGTCGTATTATTATCCAAAAAGAAATGGGGACCCTTGGTACCTGCCAAAGTTCAAATCTTACACCTTTGCATTGGGTAAACTGTTCTATATTTTATTTTTAATTACTCTGTGATATATCTTGCCTTGAAATGAATAGCTAAATTAAAATTATAGAGTAAATAGAGAGAGCAGGGTAGAGAGACAGGTGTCCTTACGTTTGTTTAGCTTTCGCAACATCAATTCAAAGTCTTTATGACGACACGTGACCTAGACCATAGCTTAGCAATGCTGGCTTGGGTTAACCTGCTTTTTTCTCCAAAGCCAATGTGTCAAACCAAAAAGTCATACGCGTGGCTGATGACGGACCTGACCAATTAAATATGGGTCGTTCATATTAATAAATCAGTCGGCTCCGCATGGACCGCAGCATTATTGTTAATGTACATGAGCAACAGTGTTGGAGTTCTCTCATGACAATTTTGGAGTGAGTGAATGCTGATGGAAGATGGGGGTTTAATGGATGCTACAATGATGCGTAAAGAATATGGTTCCAAGGAATATAAGCATTGGAAGCATTGAAGAGTGAAGAGCCTGGTCATTGACTTAATCTGGACACGCAAACGAAGAGAGAGAGAGAGAAAGACTGGTGATGAAGGAGATGAATTTGGACGATAACTCCAACAGCCTGGTTCAAACTGTGACAAACGGTGACTCTGAGAAGATTTCGACATCTAGATTCTCTTCTCTTTTGGCTTCTAAAGATCGTGATTATCTTCTGTGCTCCAGGGAAGCTGAAGCTGATCAGGTTTCCTTTTCTCTCTTTTTCCTTTTTATGTAAGGAAAATATCTAGCAACATCCCTTGGGTTTTTGTTAGCAGTACTACCAGGCTGATACATGGGTTGTTTTCTTCTTTACTGAAACATTTGTACTTTATCTTTTTAAGTATCTAATATTTTATAATGTAAAACTTAGTTGTGGCCTGTCGGTCGGAGATGAAAGCATGCACTCGCTTTTGGCCTAACTCACTCATGGCTTCATTTCAATCATATTCTTCCGAACCTTTCTAATCTATAGATCGTCATAGATCGACTACTTTTCTATCTTTTCTTTTTCCATTTTCTTCTCTAGCTATACTTCATACTGAAACTACATGCACATCTTCCAGTCGGATCTTCTATAACTGTTATTACTATTTAGTATTATTCTAAAAAATTATCCACAAAATAAAACCTAACAATGATTATAACTTATTTTATTAAAATACTACTTATACAAAAAAACTATTATTATCTACCTGTGAAGAGATTTGTTTGGTAGCAAGTGACTGCCGGAAATACCAGACAGATGGCTGGTGGCGGGTAAGTTAGTTGGTCTACTTCGGGACGAAAATATAGAATTACTCCAATAATCAGCAGTCTTAAGAACTTAGCTCTTAGTCATATTAAATAATTTTTATTTTGGAAGAGAGAGAGGGAAGTTCATTAGGGTTTTGAAATGGCAAGAAACTCAACGGCTAATGCTCTTTCTTCAGTACAATATAGTTTTGTTTCATCTATGTTGACATCTGGCTTTCACTCTTGCTCAATTTATATAGGATAAGGTATAAAGGTGGGTTAGTTTAAGGACCATGGATCCTCACCAAATTCTTTGGTTATGTCTAGCGATGGAGTAATTAAGTTAGTATTTGGAAAATATTGTATATTTCATGTATTAGGTGTATTAATTTAGTTCGATTTGTGTTGAGTGATTGGAATGAAGAAGAGATCTAACATATTATTTCCAGGAACTTTGGTTCGCAAAAGATCCAATTAAACCCATCTCCCCATATGTTAAGTTATGATATAAATTGTAGATATGATACTCATCTGGGAATATTATAGCTCCACTAAAAATGAAGAAACATATGGGATTGTTTGATAGAACTTGTTACTTGAGTAGATCTTATGTTATTTCAGTAGTTGTAGTTTGTTAACTTGTTAAGCTGATAATGATGTTGATTTAGTTTTGAAAGGAAAAAATTTTGGGTCTTACGTAATTATGACAATTATAAGGTGAATCTTTTAACATATGCTGTTACTTTGGTATGGAATCACATTAAATCAGCTGGGATTGAGAATTGAAAGACGGTATAAGATGCATAATGATAATGTGTAACCCTCTTGTCGGCTGTCGAACATTGCCCGAACAAAATTGGTGAAGAAATATTCTTTGCGGTGTTTTTGTCGTGGTTATGTTGCTCTTGTGGGGAAGGCAACAGGGAATGAGAGTGGGATGCTGGGCTAATTCAAACCCCACTCCATCCTTCCCCCTTTTCTCCTCCTTTGCTAGGTGGTGGTGCCCTAACAGTACTCCTTGTTACGACT
Organism: Durio zibethinus; assembly: GCF_047325235.1. Taxonomy (NCBI): domain Eukaryota; kingdom Viridiplantae; phylum Streptophyta; class Magnoliopsida; order Malvales; family Malvaceae; genus Durio; species Durio zibethinus. Next base: position 37,846,560 of record NC_143162.1, read on the forward strand.
AAAGTATGACAAATATGCCTGTCTTCATCAATATGGGTTCCCACACTGCTGTTGTGCTGTGAACAACTAAGCTGGGAGGACATGCAGCATTACTATTCATCGCTTTAGCCTCACATTAACGCTGTATATAGCTGAACGCGTGGCATATTATCCTTACAATACCGCAAAGCAGGTGGCACATCACTTTCAAATTTTGTGGGTTTCTAGGCTTGATTTTTTGCGGAATGGTTTCTTACATGTGCTACTTTCCTAGTTAGTATGTATGTTCTCTGTGGTTTTAAGTACATTTCCTTAGATGAAATGTAGAAGGGTCATTGGTGCGGGCTCATGACGGAAAAGGGTAGTTGAGAAATTGTGTTTTGTTTGTGGAGAAACAAACTTGAGTTTTCATTAGATCTGAATGGCTCCAATTTGACCTTTCATTATTACTTGGTTTCTTTACAGCAGGTGAAAATTTCGGATCTTGAGGGCAAGGTGATTGGGATTTACTTCTCAGCTAACTGGTATCCACCATGTAGAAATTTCAATCAAGTAATGATTGATGTCTATGAGCAGCTGAAGAGCAATGGGTCTAATTTTGAGATTGTGTTTGTGTCATCCGATGAAGACTTGGATGCCTTCAACAGTTACCGCGAAAGCATGCCATGGCTTTCGGTTCCATTTTCTGACTTGGAGACAAAGAAGGCCTTGAACCAAAAATTTGAAGTTGAAGGAATTCCTTGCTTAGTTATTTTGCAACCAGATGATAATAAGGATGGTGCAACTCTCTATGATGGCGTAGAACTTATTTACCGGTATGGCTTCGAAGCCTTCCCATTTACCAAAGAAAAGTTGGAGGAATTGCAAAGGGAAGAGAGGATGAAGCATGAGAGCCAGACGGTGAACAAATTACTAACAAACCCTGAAAGAGACTATATTTTGGGTCAAACCACAACTAAAGAGGTCAGTGCTGACATCTTCTCAAAGGAATAGCACTATGTTGTTTATGGCTTCGTTTTCAAGATCTTGGTGATAATAATTAATGATTGGATGAGGTTTACATGTAGTTGATGAGAGAGTATTTATGACTGTCTCTTTTTGATTGCATGGAATGCATCCCACACATTTCTAGTCATGTATGCATGCATTACACTCTGTTTACTTGCACTAAAGAAATTTCACTGTTTAGTTATAATTCGTCCCCACAACTGTTGTCTGCTTTAAGCAATCATGCACCCTTTTTTTTCCTATTTTATGAGAACAGAAATCAAAATCATACTTTTTTTTTTTCTCTTTTAAATATATATTATATCCTAAAATGGTTGTTCTTTTAGAAGAATTTAGGGTTTCATTAATTAACTTAATGATTCTATTCTTGTGTTCATAAATAGTAGAGCTTTAAGAAAGAGAATCTTATTCTAGGCATTTGACTATGGTGATTCTCATCTAATGGGGAGCACAAGAATGGCATGCCCAGGACCATGCTTGAATGCGTAGCTTCGATATGAGGATTTTGAGATTAATGCACCTTATTCAGTCCTGATTAAATTGTATATATTTCCTTTGCAGGTGCCAGTTGATTCCTTGATAGGTAAGACCGTTGGACTCTACTTCTCAGCGCAATGGTGCTTTCCATGTGTTAAGTTCACTCCCAAACTGATATCCATCTACCAGAAAATCAAGCAAACTTTGAAAGAAAAAAGTGTTGAGGATTTTGAAATTGTTTTTGTGTCAAATGATCGCGATCAAAGTTCGTTTGACTCGTACTTTGGTACAATGCCATGGCTAGCTTTGCCTTTTGGAGACCCCACTATTAGAAGCCTTGCAAAATACTTTGATGTGCAAGGCATTCCTTGTTTGATAATTATAGGGCCTGACGGCAAAACTGTAACCAAGCAAGGTAGAAGCCTTATAAATCTTTACCAGGAAAATGCATACCCTTTCACTGATGCCAAAGTGGAGTTGCTAGAGAAAGAAGTGGAGGAGGCAGCTAAGAGCTTACCAAGATCTGAGTATCATGCAGGTCACCACCATGAGCTTACTTTGGTATCTGAAGGCACTGGAGGAGGGCCCTTTATATGCTGTGATTGTGACGAGCAGGGGTCTGGTTGGGCTTACCAATGTCTGGAATGTGGGTACGAGGTGCACCCCAGGTGCATGAGAGCTTTGCCCTCTGCAGGCTCAATTGAAGGCAGGTGACTTTGAGCTGGCGCTTGTGCTAATAATTAATTGTTGCTAATTGAGCTTTGATTAATCTGCTATAATCAGGATGATCAGACCTCCAGTTTGTTAATCTAGTGTAGGGATTGGCTAGCTTCCCTTCATCTATGTTCTATAAACTGTTATGTGGGTTTCTACTCGGAATATTATTGTAGCTAAAACAAGAAGAATGTGTATTCAAATTAGCTAGCATTGTAGTGGTTGGAAGGCGATGATCGTGCTTTTTTTCCCTTCTTTAGTCACTTGAACTAACGCACCTGCAATTGCTGCAAATTGAGTGATGTTCAGCTTGATTGTTGGCCTCAAGATAGATGAACCTGCCTGACTTTTACTTATGAGTATGTCAAATGAAGTCCCCTTGCTCAACAATCATATTGTTGGAGAATAAGTCTATATTCAGCCCATAAATTGGAAGAAAAAAAAACAATTGTAGATTTTGGATATGAGACAATAACTGTGGGATACAGTCCCTCCACATGGCCATGGCCCATGGGTATCAAATTGCAAAAGGCTCCGTATACCATTGTTTATTTTCTTTGTTGATTACGGTATAATTTGAACGTGTGATAAAATTGATTATGGTAAATTTTTAAAAAATAAAAATTATTATAATTTTAATTAAAAATTTACTGCAATTATAATTAAAACTTTTTAATAAAAAATTATGTTAATTTAATTCTATTAAAACTAGTATTTAAATTAAATTAATAATATAATAAATTTAATCGCACAAAAAATATAATAGAATCCAGACGGGACTAAGTAATGTGATAATAACTTTTCTAGACATTTTGGCTATGATTACATGTTATCGACTGTTGGGTGCACGAACATTATTTCAAAGCGTCAGCCGTCAGATCGCCGCTCCACTGACGACCACGTGAGGCATGCGTGTTGCTGTGCTAACGTGGCAATCTTACCTGACTTTTGTGTAAACCAATAGGAATGAAAGAGGAAGTTTCTTTGAAGTTTCCATTTTTAGACAATTTCTTTTCATTTATTTTAAGAAATAGACTTAAGCAAGCTTTTTTGCTTTTGAAATCTATAAACACATTAAAAAAAAAAAAAAAGAAACTATCGAAATTAGAAGCAATAATAATCAAATCTAATTGTCGTGTTTCATTATCATAGAATACTATATAGTTGCTGCTATTAAAGCCATTAATTACTATTTTGGAATTGAAGACCAATCTAAATGATTAAATCTTTAATCTATATGAATTCAAAAATTAATTTATAATTATGATTTTATAAAATGTTAAAAGTTTAATTTTAATTATTATGATTCAAATTATAATAATTTTAAATATAAAAATATTATACTTTAATTTAATTAATTTTTTTAATCATATTAAAAAAATTAACGTCTTATGATTCAAATGATTAAATTTCAATATTTATACTTTTTTATAAGAAAAATTATAATCTATATAATAATTAAATTTGTTAGAAGAAACTACTAAATAGAATATGCATAGCCACGTTGCTTAAAATTATAGAAAAAATCTCTATTTCAGTCGATGAAAACATTATCCTAGTAGGACTAGTGTTTTAACATTAGAGATAGAAAAAAAAAAGAGAAAATTGAAAATTTATTTGAAATTATAATATTTAATTAAGTTTGGATCATTTTTTTATTTAATTTTGATTAAATTTGAATATTAAAAATATATTATATTTAAATAAAATTCAGATAAAAAGATGAAAAATAAAAAAAATCGAATTAAATTATATATTCTTCCTAATTTTTATATATTTAAATTTTTAAAAAATAAAAAGAATAATTTTATATTAAAATATACTTAAATATATTAAAATTTTATATTAAAATAATATATAAAAATTAAAAAAATTAAAATCAAATCAAATTAAACTAATAAAATTCAATTTGATTCGATTCAAATTAAATAAAAATTTAAATCTAATTTTAAATTTTTATACTATTATATAATTTTAAAAAAAATTAAATCAAATTTAATCTGAACCAAATTATTATCACTCTTAAATGACATAAATATGGCAAGGTTGATAAACAAAATAATCATTTACTTTTCATGACCCCACATTAAAGTGCAAATATAGTAATAAAAATGTACTACTTATTTTAATTCTAATTCCCAATTATAGTTTTATTTGATGGCTTCTTTTTATTACTTACCAGTTACAAATTAAAAAAAAAAAAAAAACCGTAGTTGTATAGAAAGGAAAAATCACCGGGTACATGCTTGCTTGTAATTTGTCCGCGACAACAGTAACTATCAGAGAGGTAAAAACTTGAGAGAAAGTAACCGGAGCAAAGTCGGTTATTTCTTCAATTTTTTTTCTTTTAATCAATCCGTCCCTGACCTCATAAATTATTTGTCATTTACTGCTTAAATTCTCTTTTTTTGTTTATAATTTTTATTCTACACTTTCTCTTTCGCTCAATCGACCTGTCCGAAGCCAATTTGCTATATCCTCTCGTTTTTTGGATCGATTTCTCCAAATTCTGATCGCGGTAAGAACATAGTTTCAAACCTTTGCAAATCTAGATTTAATCAATCGCCAAGAAAAGAAACAGCGTTTACTTGTTTGGATCCTAAACAACGTTTTCAATTTTTCTGGTTTCCTTTTGATCTGCTTAACTATTGGTTCAGTGTAGTGAATAGTGATATGTTTTCTTGTTCAGTTTTTCTAATGTTATAATCAGCTTTAAGCTTGAAGATGGGAGCAGAAAAGAACTTCATTGACATGGAGGAGGGAACTCTGGAGATCGGAATGGGTAACTTAGTCATTTGACTCTCGTGCTTACATTTTATTTGTTATTTACTGTCATATTATGCAAAGCCTTTGACTCTGAATTCTTGATCATAGCCAAATCTTGACCTTTTTTTTTCTTTTATCTATTTTGAAATGAAATCGATTATGTTCGAGTAGGTTTCGTTTTCATCTTTTAGTTGATTGATCATGTCTCTATTCAACAGGGATGTTTGATTCTTTCATTTCTTAATTAAAGAAGTACTCGTGTTTTTCATCGATATGATCTAAGCATATAATTGGATGCTAGAGTGAAAATTTACAGTTATTTTAGTTAGTTTGAAGATTATCTATAACATTAATAGCGAGATTTTTGGTTTGCAGAGTATAGAACTGTGTCCGGTGTTGCAGGACCATTAGTCATTCTTGACAAAGTTAAGGTAGGTTTGCTCTTCTATCCCTTGATGGTTATCTTCAGAGTTAATAGCTAGTTGTTTGATGATATGGTGCAAATAATTTTGAAATGTTCCAGGGCCCAAAGTATCAGGAGATTGTCAATATTCGTTTAGGAGATGGAACAACTAGACGTGGTCAAGTCTTGGAAGTTGATGGAGAGAAAGCAGTTGTGCAGGTATTTGTCCAAGCATGCAACCATTAATTTTGATGCATCTAGGAAAAAAGATTCATAGCATGTTTTATATAATTAGAGATCCCAAGGTTTGATAGTTATTTGAAGGCCATATTGATGGATCAAAAAAATATGGTGGAGAACCACACACCTGACACATAACATGTATATATTAAAGTCAATAATATCATTGCCATGAGAGATGAATTCCTTAAAGCATTCGTTGACAGTTGGTTCTGAAATGGCTTCAAGTCTGTTGAGATGGTGACTGCATTATTATTTTCTCCTTTTCCAGGTTTTTGAAGGAACATCTGGAATTGACAACAAATACACAACTGTGCAATTTACTGGAGAGGTAATAAGTCTGCTTTTCTCTGGTGCTGTAGGTTTAATTTATTATGGCTTGTGTAACTTGGATGTCAATAGAATGGTTAACTTTATAGGATCTTTTGGACATTAGTATTTTATTTTTGAAATGTTAGTTTTCACCTTGCGTTTTAGGATGCACAATCTTTTTCTTTCTTTTTTTTTTTTTTTTGAGTGATGTATGTGCTTGGAGCTGACTCATAACAATTTTATGGTTAAAAATGAATGAGGCAGAGCTTTCTAAAATAGGGAAATTCTTGAAACATCCATTAGTTGCAACTTTAATCCTCTTTCGTTGTGATTTTAAACTTTTTTGAAAAGTAATGGTGGTCGGTTTAATCATTTTTGTATGGCTTTTGAATGTTGAGCCCCTTCTAATGTATGTTTTACAGGTTTTGAAAACTCCTGTGTCATCGGATATGCTAGGGCGCATATTTAACGGCTCTGGAAAACCCATTGATAATGGCCCTCCTATTTTGCCTGAGGCATACCTTGATATTTCTGGTGAGTGTATGCAGGAGACTAGAATTCTAGTAGTTGAAGGATCGATCAATTTATGTTTCCACTGTAAATATCTGTTCTTTGTCTTTCTCAGGGAGTTCTATCAATCCTAGCGAGAGAACTTACCCTGAAGAGATGATTCAGACGGGGATATCAACGATTGATGTCATGAACTCTATTGCTCGTGGACAGAAGATTCCTCTTTTTTCTGCTGCTGGTCTTCCTCATAATGAAATAGCTGCTCAAATTTGTCGTCAGGCGGGTCTCGTAAAGTGGTTGGAAAAGTCTGATAATCTCCTTGATGTACGTCTACACTGTAGCCTACTGTGATATTAATGAAGATTGACTTTACTGTGTGTTTGATGTCCATTGTTTATTTAGTGGATTTCAATGATTTTTCTTGTAATTCACTTTTGTTTCCCCCTTCCCTTCTTTTCCTTCCCGAATTTTGAATTTGTGATTGTCCTGTTTTGTGAATTGACTTCTAGGATCAGGATGAAGACAATTTTGCCATTGTGTTCGCTGCTATGGGGGTGAACATGGAGACAGCTCAATTTTTTAAGAGAGATTTTGAGGAAAATGGATCTATGGAAAGAGTGACCCTTTTCTTGAACCTGGTAATTTCCATTAATAAATCTATTTTTCTTAGCATTCTTCTTTTCCTGCAAAGTAATTCAAGTTATAGATATTCATGTCATTGAGTTTTTCCCCATTGAAAATGACTTTGTGTATGAGTCTTTTTATCAAGAAATTCGTCCATTCCTCTGTCTTTTTCTCTTGAATTGCTCTGTTTAATGTGTTTACAGGCCAATGACCCCACAATTGAACGAATTATCACACCTCGAATTGCCCTCACAACTGCAGAGTACTTGGCTTATGAATGTGGGAAACATGTTCTGGTTATATTGACAGACATGAGTTCTTATGCAGATGCTCTTCGTGAGGTATATATGCATTATGCTGTTCAGCTTGGAGGATATATGGCACACGATTTCTTTGTCAACTTATCCCTATACTGACGAATAGTGTTCTGTTAATGCTTTTTGAACATCTCTCTGTTTTTAACTGAAAAAGATAAAGGGAAACTGTTGTTTTGCTTAATAACTTTCATAGGTATTTTAAGAAGCTAGAAATGACTTTAACAAGTGAATGTAATCCATTTGACAGTGACACTTATATCTGATGAACTGATAAATTGATGCTCTTTCAGATTATCATGTTTGCTAATGTTGGACTGATATCATTCATCATTTTTTTTTTTTTTGTATATGCCTGTAGGTATCTGCTGCCCGTGAAGAAGTCCCTGGAAGGCGTGGGTATCCTGGTTATATGTATACTGATTTAGCAACAATTTATGAACGTGCAGGACGTATTGAAGGAAGAAAAGGTTCCATCACTCAGATTCCTATTTTGACCATGCCTAATGATGGTACGAGGCAACTCGCTGCATGATATAGCATTCTTTTAAGTTTTAATACTAGTTATCTGATATTATATTTGGTTGATTATTTTCTGTGGACCAGATATCACACATCCTACACCTGATCTTACTGGTTATATTACTGAAGGGCAGATATACATTGATAGACAACTCTACAATCGACAGGTGACTGAAACATTATTCATTATTGATTTAATCATGGAACACAGTTTTGGAATCTACTGTGCTTGCTAATATTTTTGGAAAATTTTGTTGTTGTACATATCTGTTTGACTGAATTTGCTTCCTGCTCCTGACACTGTCAATAGTACATATTCTTCATGAATTGCGGAAAGCATACATGCAATGGTGATTTAAACACTGTCAATAATGTTGAAGTGATGTGAATTCGAGTATGTTAATTGAGTTCTAAGTTGCCAAATAGATGTAATTCGATAGGAAATGTCAATGCCTAACTTTGAATAGTGTGCATAATTGTTGATCTTATCTTTATTGATTTTCTGAACAGATATACCCACCAATTAATGTACTCCCTTCACTTTCTCGATTAATGAAGGTATGACTATTAGGTATTATCATTTCATCTTGTACAAGAAATTCACCTGCTTGTTAACTAGTAGATGCCTAAAGGAGTTTATGCTGAACTTTTCCTTTTGTTATTTAATCTTCAGAGCGCTATTGGTGAGGGGATGACTCGTAGAGATCATGCTGATGTGTCCAACCAGGTCTGATTGAGAAGTTCTAAAATGAAGCAACGGTTCCTCCCAGTTAAGTACTATTATTCATACTGAAACCCCGTCTTTCTTTATTTCAGCTATACGCAAATTATGCCATTGGAAAAGATGTTCAAGCAATGAAAGCTGTGGTTGGAGAGGAAGCACTTTCTTCTGAGGATCTGGTTTCTCTCTCTCTCTCTCTCTCTCTCTCTCTCTCTCTCTCTCTCTCCCTATTTTGTATGCATTTGTGTGTTTTTGGGTGGGGTTGCACATCACCCATGTGCAGCTTTGCATGTAGGTGAAAGCTATCAAACATAAAGCTTCAGATTAAGAATTGCATTTTGATTTACTCCTTGTTATTATCAACTTACAGCTCTACCTGGAGTTCCTAGATAAATTTGAGAGAAAATTCGTGACTCAAGGGGCTTATGATACTCGCAACATCTTCCAGTCACTTGATTTAGCATGGACTTTGCTTCGTATCTTCCCGCGTGAACTTCTCCACCGTATACCTGCAAAGACGCTTGATCAGTACTACAGTCGTGATGCAACAAGCTGAGCCGATAAATCAAATGTGCCCATTGCTTATCTACATCATGTCAATTTTCATTGGAATTATGTCGCCTTAAAGTTGTTTCACCTAAAACAGTTGCCTTTGTTGCATGGCCTCAACGGAACTCAGTGTCAGTGAATGGTTTCTCAACTACTGCAGTTCACTACATATGTTTCTTTCGAGATACGATTTCATTTAACTTTCGATCAAGTTCATGCCCTGTGATTATTTAGTCTCAAGTATTCTTTGTTTTGGGAACGTTATTTTGAGGTTGTGATTCTGTCATTCAAACCGGCTGCTATGAGTTGAATTGCCAGGAAAAAGACGGGAGTTGGAATAAGTTCTTGAACTTGTAGCCTTTGTCTAGGTCGAAAGTCTAGTAAGCACCATGTTTTCCTCGTGGGTTTGCTTTGGCTGCTACTTAACACTTTCCAATATCGTTTGAAATCTTCTTTTTGTCATCTTTGGCGGAGGCTCCTTTATTTGCATGGAAACTTCTTTGAAATTAGCTGCCAAGTTGCTTTGAAGTTTAAATGCAAGCAATATGAAAAAGAAAAGAGTCCACGCTGAAAAGAATAGGGATTTCTCTCAAATAACACCGTATGGTTTAAAAGTTTAAATATAATAAATAAATTGGCATAATACCCCAAAAAAAAAAAACTATAGTAACTAGGAGATATGGTTACTGTATCTGTATGTACAAAATTGGAAATTCGTAGGATAATTCCGGTGTCGTTTTGTGGCTCCTTTGGGTAGAACTTTGTTGTCGAGCTTGTAAGACATGGATGGACTTTGTCAATGGCGAATGCTTCTAATTCCACTTTGAGTGTCAAAAATGTCTCCTGCATAAAGGGCAAGTTTTATGCCCTATTAGCCATTTCTGAATGCACGATATGTGAAACATATGGTGACAGTGTGGCAAGCTATGAACTATTTCCCCATGTAAGAAGTCCTGGAAATTTGAAACCATATACAAGAATGATTAACAAAAACTATTTCCATCAATCACATAGCAGTAAACGACAGACCAGAAAGGCAAAAAAAGTGGAAAACCTGAAGGCAAATCGAACAAGAGATTCTGTTCCTGGATGAATCCCATACGTTTTCTTCTGTGATTCTGATCTTTGGAATTTTTTCTATTGAACCCTTTGACAACCCGTCATTCCAGGCCACTTCGTTGAATGTAGAGTCAAATGCATTTATCTAATCAAAACCAAATTCAAATTCAAGCATTAAAATAAAAACCCTTTTTTTTATATCTCTTTTCCCCACTACTATAATTTTTCTAGCAGTCTGATGTGCCCAGTGAATGTTGTTGGATTTAGACTGGACGATTCATTATGGGGACCAATTTCCCACTTTAAACAGGATTCACAAGAGAAAAAAATAACGATAAATTTTGAATGACGAATTTTGGGACGTGGTCCAAATAACCTTAGTGCATGGGCAAAGCAGCAGAGGAAGGAAAATAAAAGCAGTAACTAAAGTGATTGGCGCGTTGTAGCCATATGATAGAGACCTAGGCATCATTCTTACCCGTTGTTGGAGAAACCTCGTCGCCATATCATCGGAACTATAAACTATAAGTGAAATTTTAAAGAACTTGATGGAGAAAAAACTGCCCTTTATGGCTCCAACCGTGGCTCCATGAAGACAACCGATCTTCGTTTTTGCCCCAACAAAAGCTCCAGTCAGGGCTCCTAAAGTTGCTCCAACTGCAGATAAATGCCAGATTCAGATAAGTTTTGGATTCAAGCGAAACAGACACCATAGTTTTCTAGCAAACATGTCAAATTCTTCTGAATGTTCTTGGATGAAACTGAAAAGATTTCCTTTTGTTTAATTTTGTCTTGTTCAAAAGGAAAGGAGCAAATCCAAAAATGTAAAACAAAACAAACCGATTAAGAACTAACCCACTGCAAATATAAAGATGAAGATTGCATAGAACAGTTTACTAATAACTGCTGAAGTAGCTGAGCAGCACAACTCCCTTGCCTTTTCAGCTGGAAAACATGAAATGATAAAAGAAGGAGAAGGGCAGATGCTAAGGTCCATTGGGAGAAGAAATGAAGAATATTTTGAGCTTTAATTTGGGCTCTAGTACGTGGTTTTGACAAGAATAATCCAATCAGAAGGAAAAAAACAAACTTGTAGGCAATTATGGCAATGAAAATGGAGCTGAATTACAAAAACAGGCGCATTGAATCATGGGAATTGAGAGCCCCGTTTATAAAAGCGTCTGAAATTGAATCTCTATCGTGAACGAAGACTGAATTGTTTCTAATCTAATATATTCCGAAGACAGAACAATTCTTGGTCAAAGTCGCCGACTACACAATCCGAGCTGAAATTAGCTAAAAAAGTAAATGACGCTTGTGTATTTACGGTTTGCTCCATTTATAATTCTCCTCATTTCTCAATTTCTTTGAATTGAAAGCCGCCGTGTTTTTCTTTGTTGTGTAAAACTTGATCAAAGATTTTTTTTTTTTAAAGAAAAAGGTCAATAAGAATTAATTTTATCCCTCCATTAAAAAGAAAACATAAATAACAGTATTAAATTAAATTTTTAAAATTTTTAATTTACTTTTAATTTTTTAATATTTATTTACTTAACTACTTGAAAAAACATTACATATCTAAATCTTTTTGAAACTCATAACTTTTAAAAATTTACTAATATACATGGTATGTAAACTAATACTCGATAATTACGTAATATTAGATTAATTTAAAAACTATCAATTCCTACTTATTTTTTTACATTAAATCCAACCTTGTGATAATAAACTAGTAATTCATGAGAAAATTTTTAAGAAAATAACAGTCTAGTTCTAGTTAATTTTCACTTGACTGGCTTTATTAATTTAAAATATTTTTCATATTCAAATTTATGTGTCCTAATGATACATATAATCATATAATTTTAGTTTCAATTATTTATAAAATAGTTGTTTCAAAAATAAAAAGTAGTATATACTTAACATTAACCTATCAATTATTTATATAATAGTTGTTTCAAAAATAAAAAGTAATAATTTCGTATTTAAACAATTGATTTAATGATAATGCATTAATTTTTGTAGTTAAAAAGATTAATTGGAATCTTCCTTCTTTAAATGAATAATGAAAAAAATTCTCATAGTCAATTCGTACGTCCAAGTGGCATACACATTTAGGTCAATCAGTCCTGTCATGCGGCGCGGTTACATCTTACTCTTTGATTCAAAGGACTGCTAACTCTTGCATATAACCAGTTTAGAGCCTATCAAACTTGACAGAGACCAAGTCTGGTTTGATTCGGCCTGCGGGGGTCCTTCGGGCTTTCAAGGATGGGCCTGAAAGGTTGTGCGATTGACGACACCATTGGGCATTGTCAAGTTTCTTTGGGCTTTGGATGGGATTTCTCGCAGATGGAAATGGACATTGAATCAAACAAAACACTGACAAGAAACGCGTAAGCTTTAAACAACATAAGCACCGAAACACGAAGAAACTGACCCTTCAAATCCTTCTTCTTTACCCCCTTTTATTTATGAGATTTCCTCTCTCTCTCAAGCAAAGCTAAGCTAAGCATAGTTAGTGAAAAAAAAAAAAAAAAGGTAAGGAATGATACTCAAGACAATCCAAGGGGCAAAAGCAAGGCATATAATAAAGCAACAGTGCGACCAAGCTATACTTAATCAATTCCCCTGGATGCTCCACCAGCAAATCATAACAATCCAATCAAGTCTAAACCACCTGACACCAGAAAAGAACAGGTTTTGTGAATAGCCATCTATGGGACTCTGCCAATCTCTGAGATCCTGCTTGAGAAGATCCCACTCTCATGAAATCCCTATCTCTTCTTCCTCCGATTCTTCTTCTCACCCATATCAACCATTGCCCAAAACAACCCAAGAGCAGTTTCACCCTCCTCCACAAAAACCAGCTTGGGAAAACCAAAACCCATCTTTGTCTAATGCTCCTTCATCATCCCATAGTGAGACCATTTTGCTTAAACCTTATGTTGATGTCACCACCATTTATGATCTTGATAAAGAGTTGGGGAGAGGTCAGTTTGGCATCACTTCTCTTTGCACTGAAAAGGCAACAGGGAGAAAATACGCCTGCAAGTCTATTTCAAGGCGTAAACTAAACACTGACAAGGACGTAGAGGATGTTAGAAGAGAGATTTTGATACTGCAGCATCTAACTGGGCAACCAAATATTGTTGAGTTCAAAGGTGCTTATGAAGATAGCCGGAATATACATTTGGTAATGGAGTTGTGTTCAGGTGGTGAGCTTTTTGATCGGATCATAGCTAAAGGGACTTACTCAGAACGTCAAGCGGCTTCAATTTGTAGGCAGATTGTGAATGTGGTGCATGCCTGTCATTTTATGGGCGTTATGCATAGGGACTTGAAGCCTGAGAATTTCTTGCTGGTTAGCAAGGAAGAGAATTCTCCAATTAAGGCCACTGATTTTGGACTCTCTGTCTTCATCGAGGAAGGTTAGCTTATACCATTTACTGGTTTTCTTTGATTCATTATGCCTTTGCTCTTCTGAATCTTTGATTACTTCCAATATTCTAGTTCCTTTCCGTCATGAAGTTGATGCTCTTAGACATGATCATATCTAGATCAAAGTCTCTAATTATTTTCAGATTATATTGTGATTTTCTTTTTCTATTTCAGTTATACCCCAGGTTTTAGAATTGGATAAAATTGCTAGAATCAATTACAGGACACAGATTAATTTGATTAAAGTGTTTTGAATAAATTTTAAAAAAAAATGAAGTTGAGTAGATCAATTAGAGCTGGAAGCGGACTTTGCACGTTATTCTTTCTAGATGTAGTCATGAGTAAACCAACCAAGTCAACGAAGAAAGGGCCAGGTCAACCAAGTCAATGATATTTTTTGCTAAGTTCGTAGACTGGTGAAGTGAGTAAGAAAAACGGTATATCAAAAAACAAAAAGAAAGGCTAAATAGAAAAAGAATCACGTGGTAGGTATAGGTTTAATGTGGCATCATGATTGATGACTAAACCAGGTGCTTATCCTATTATATATACGTCCAAAAGGCCAGACGCGTTGCTGTGACAGTGAAAGCACTGATCAATCTAAGATCAGGTTCCGCCAAAGAAATGGGTGGTGGATTGGGAACAATAGAGTTGCGGCATTACAGCAAGAGCTGTATTTGCCCTCAAGTCTCAGCGTACATAAGATATATATATGTACTTTGACGGAATTTCTATCAAATAGATTTAATGGTTCAACAATTCGGACTGAATGTAGTATTAATTTTTAGTGGCACCATTGCTGCATTGTCCCGGTTTGATTATTTACTAACGAACATGATTTTGTTACTGATAGATGGTAGATAGTGGTATAAAAATGAGGGCAATGGGTTTTGTGCAAATATCTTTGTAAATAAGGGATTATATATATTTAAGTACTTAATTTCTAAATCAAATGATGTGATTATAATTGCCAGTGTTTAAAGTAAGGTTTCAGTAGCCCGTAAGCTGACCGTGTACTTTCAGATTTCTGGGAAAATTGAAGGCAGATATCTTTCTTTACTGTTTATTGCCATTGAACTATCAAAACTTCATAAATTGACTATAAAAAGTGATAGAATTTGTATGAAAGTTTAATAATAAAAGAAATGTATGATGGACCAGTTGATGACATCACATTTGTATATATCAGCCTCTTTGCTCAACTTCACCCTTCTTAATTACTTCTTATGAGTGATATGAGTGAATGATGGATGACAAAGGTAATGCTATTTTTTATTTGCTTTTTGAACTTGATTTTCTCAAATTTATTTATGCATTGGATTTTCCTAGTAATCATGAATCTCATATTCTCTAATATTACCAAGCACTTGAATTTTACTTAACTTTTCAGGTAGAATGTATAGAGACCTTGTTGGAAGTGCATATTATGTTGCACCAGAGGTGTTACAGAGAAAATATGGCAAGGAAATAGATGTGTGGAGCGCCGGAGTCATTTTATACATTCTTCTTTGTGGAGTGCCTCCGTTTTGGGGTGGTATGTAAACATTTATTTATTTATTTTTTGGATAAATTCTTCATTAATCCAAGAGAGAATTGAAGGAGAGTTCTGCTACGAGACAGTGGTAGGGAGATACAAAAAATGTCCCAACACAACAAAACAACTTTAATTTCCTATTTCAGTTTGTGTGCATCTATAAATTTTGAAATAAGAACAAATAATCACCATTCAGATGGATCTTGATAAAAGTAGTTTGTATAAAAATTTAAAGAAAAAGAATTTCGGGGCTCAAAGCCTTAAACTAAATTGCTACTTGTTCTCTCATACTGTTACTTGGTTTCTATCCCTTTAATTTTCTGAGATAGATTTAACTTCAACTGAGTTTGAGTCAATTTCTCATTGTTCTGAGAATTTTACTTTTTTTAACCAAAAAAAGAGCTTTACTTTTGGTCCTGATACCTTTTCATCTGTTAATGAATAATTTTGTTGCAGAGACTGAGAAAGAAATCTTTAAAGCAGTTTCAGAAGGTAATCTTGACTTAAAAGGCCAGCCATGGCCAAGTATATCTGATAATGCAAAGGACCTCATCAGGAAGATGCTAGAAAGGCACCCTAAGAAACGGATTACAGCTGCCCAAGCCCTAGGTAAAGATGTATCTTTATGAAAAATTCACTAGGCAAAACCCTTCTAAGCAAAGAAAAGGGGACATGCAACAAGGAAGAGTTGGATTGAAAACATTGAAGATTAGATTGTCTTTAATGTTGAACATAATTAGATAATGATTGGGTGGTTAATGTTTTTCATTTTGTGTATTTGAACCAGAACATCCGTGGCTGAAGGAGGGTGGTGATGCATCTGACAAACCTCTTGATAGTGCTGTTCTTAGCAGGTTGAAGCAGTTCAGAGTAATGAATAAGCTCAAAAAACTAGCCTTAAAGGTATGATCTAATGCCTATGGTTTTTCACTCATTTGAAACTTGCATATTCAACAGTTATTGGATTATGTTTCTTGGGTAACCATTTTCAGTTTACATAATAATATGGGGTTATTATCGTACAGTCTTCAAGTAGTCACTGCCTGATCTAGATGCACATTCATTGACCCTATGCTTTGCGGTTGCTATACAATTGTTTTTCTTTCTTTCTTTCATTTTCCCACCAGCTGATATCTTTATCTGAAATTTTGATTTCTGGAAGGTGATAGCAGAAAGCCTATCATCAGAAGAGATCAAGGGCTTGACACAGATGTTCAAAAACATCGACACTGATGGAAGTGGTACAATAACACTAGAAGAACTCAGGGATGGATTAGCGCGATTGGGATCCAAGCTAACCGAAACAGAAATAAAGCAGCTCATGGATGCTGTAAGAGTTATCGAACCATATAATCCCTCCCCTCTCTTCTTTTTTATGGAAACATTTTACTTAATTAAACAAGCCTTGAGATGTAATTCCTTCCAGCATCCAAAAGAAACAATTGGCAACTTCTGAATGCCTAAACTTTATTCTATCAGGCTGATGTTGACAAGAGTGGATCCATTGATTACATCGAATTTGTAACTGCTACAATGCATCGACATAGGCTTGAGAGCGAAGAAAATATAAAGCAGGCTTTCAAATTCTTTGACAAGGATAGCAGTGGGTTAGTATATTGCAGTATTTCCTTAAACATTCCTCACTCTTCCTATGATTCTAAATTAGCATGAACTAACATATTTTCCAGAATGAGATATTGAGTTTTGAACATTCATGGTATCATGCAACTTGACGACTTGACTGAGTTTATCGTTATCATTATTATTTTCATTCAGGTTTATCACAAGAGATGAGTTAAGACAAGCTATGACCGAGTATGGAATGGGAGATGAGGCTACAATAGATGAAGTCATCGAGGATGTTGACACCGATGGGGTAATTTTCTTATCTTCTTTTTTTTTCTTCATATAATTTCTGTCAATGGTGTTGGATAAATGACTCTTATCATTAACTGGGTAGGACGGGAGAATCAATTATGAGGAATTTGTAGCCATGATGAAAAGGGGAACTCAAGATGGGGATGGTAAAGACAGATGAATAACTGCTGAGCATGTTAGATAATCTACTTGGCTACTCCATTGTTCAGCAAACTTATCCAACTTTTGGCTCTTTCCGCCATCTTCAATGCCAATCACCACATATTCCTCATCTGTGGTTGTGAATAAAACTCATCATTCCATTCCATGTTGTGTTAGCTTTTGTTTGTTTAGTATAAAAATGCCATCTCAATTATCGACAATGTTTGTGTTTCTATGTACAAAAGGGAAAAAAAAAAGTGTGTTTCCTTCCTTTTCGTCCCAAAAAAAAAAAAAAAAACAATTGTACTCTAATAAACAAAATTGGAATTGCATTCAAGTCCTTCATTTGGCTGTTTATTTTTCCTTGTTGTTTCACATTTTAATTTTTTTCATATAGACAATTCTAAGTTTTCATAACAATACTTAAAAGTTGGGTATTTTTTGGTATCAAATCATTATTAAGAGATTTTAAAACTGGGAGAATTTTGAAAAAAATTGTTTAAAATTTTTTTTTTATTAATTGATACTATGATCAGAAATAATTAATAAAAAAATAACAATATATAGTAAAGAGAAAATAAAAAAATACTTTTATGCTTTTAATATTAAAGGGATATGAACTCAAAATTACAATTGATTATTTTTTATGTACATACATTTAATTAAATAATATATATAATTATCTTATAAAATATGTACATTGAAATTATAAAAGTAATTTTAATAAAAATAATTTTTTTCATTAATTATTTTTTATTATAATACCAAATAATAATTTTTTATTTCCGAGCCTATAACTAAAACCGCCTCTTGGGGCTGGAGAGTAAACCGAACGGAGAGAGAATGGTCTCCCTCTACTCTTGTTGCCCGTTTCCTTCATCGAAAGCCCTTCAAATGTACCCTTCGTTCCTCTTCCTCTCCCCTCGAAACCCTAAATTACTTCCCTTTACGATTTCCAGAATCCTCAGAGCCAGTTCATGTTCCGCCGCCAAACATCAGCAACCGATTAGAACCAGATACGCCGGCGTTCAACTAGAAGAAACCGTTGATGAGACCAAGCAAGGCAAGCTTCGGCTCGATTCTTGGATCTCTTCTCGAATTCAAGGCATTAGCAGAGCTCGAGTTCAATTCAGTATAAAATCAGGCCTCGTGACGGTCAATGGCCGCGTTGTCGACAAGGTAACTCATTTTTTCTCTTACTTTAAATTAATGAAAAAGGTAAAATATTTGGGCAATTTTGAGTTTAATGTTTCACTTTTAAGTAGGTCTCGCATGGCCTGAGAGCTGGAGATAAGGTTAATTGCGTAATTTCGGAGCT
Organism: Durio zibethinus; assembly: GCF_047325235.1. Lineage (NCBI taxonomy): Eukaryota > Viridiplantae > Streptophyta > Magnoliopsida > Malvales > Malvaceae > Durio > Durio zibethinus. The sequence continues at coordinate 37,865,070 of NC_143162.1, forward strand.
GCAACCTTTGAAAGCAGAACCTGAAGATATACCGTTGGATATAGTTTTCGAGGACGACCATGTTCTTGTCGTTAATAAACCTCCACACATGGTGATTTAATTTAATTTAAACATTGAAAAAAAAAGTTTTATTAGAAGTTTCACTTTGGACCGTAAAATTCTGACATTTGTAAATGGCATTGGTTTATTTGGTTGAGGTTGTTCATCCAGCACCTGGCAATGCTACTGGAACATTAGTGAATGGGATTCTTCACCATTGCAGTTTACCCACAGTGGCATTGTCCGAAAAGGATGTTCTTTCAGACACAGAGGATGTTTCTGATGATGAAGCTTTTAGTTGTGGTGGAAGTGCAGCAGCTTCTGTTCGACCAGGGATTGTACATAGATTGGATAAGGGCACCAGTGGATTGCTTGTTGTCGCAAAGGTGAGTGTTTTTCTTATTCCTTTTTCCTTGGCTACTGCAAGTTGCAAAACTAACATGAGGGTTATCATTGGTGTACGGCAGGATGAACATTCCCACGCCCATTTGTCAGAACAGTTTAAGCAACATATGATCCAGAGAGTATATATCAGTCTTACTTGTGGAGTGCCATCACCTTCTGCTGGACGTGTGGACATTCCCATTGGACGTGATTCAAATAACCGCATTCGGATGGTTGCTGTACCAGGTTTAAGTCATCATGGTCGGGCTCGCCATGCTGCTAGTAGGTGATTTATAGTCCTCCATTATTTTGTTTTGTTTTGATGGTTCAATAAAACATTGGAGAAAGACGTGTGATTCCCTTCTATCAGATACAAAGTAATTGAAGTACTGGCTGGTGGTGGTTCAGCACTGGTTCAGTGGAGATTGGAAACTGGCCGTACTCATCAGGTATGGTTTAGCACACAATTTAACTCTTTTAGAGACAGTTAAGCTATTATTGAGTGCATATTTCCGCATGAACAAATAATGCTGCAGTTTTGTGCTACATAGATTTCAGCTCAGTATAATTGTCGACAAAAAGGGTTTGTCTAATTCCTTTTTTTCTTTGTATGAGAAGTAGATTCGTGCCCATGCAAAGTACATGGGAATTCCTTTGTTGGGTGATGAGGTGTACGGCGGGTCAAAGAGCATGGCCTTGTCACTGCTCCGTCCCAGGATCCCCCCTAACTATAATGATGAACTTTCGAAGCTGGTTTCAAGATTGGAGAGGCCATACCTTCATGCTTTAGTCCTTGGGTTAGAGGATAAAACCCAACATATTGTATTTGTTTCTGTTTCATAGTTGTCAGAAATCCATATCAGTTTTTGCTTGTGATTTGTAGATTCAAACATCCACACTCAAGCGAGAAGATGCACTTCTCATGCTCACCTCCTCCAGATTTTAGTGAAATATTGAGTCATCTTCGTAATATCGGCATAGAGAAGGTAAGTTTATCAAGAATCATTTCTAATACCTGTATATATTTTCAAATGCCATGGATCCATCTATTCTGCATGAGATGTATTGCGTGCTAATGATGGGTAAGCTTAATGACGTAGAGTCGTGCACGTAGAGTTTAGTTGGTAAAGTTATTTAAATAGTCAAACTGATTTGATTCATCCTCAAGTCCAGCGGCTGACTAGAGTTGGTGTTGCCTTGGGTTATATTAAATAGTTTTGGAAACTTGCCTTAGAAAAATTAGTGTTTGCTGTGCAGCCTATTTCCAAGGAAGCGGCCTCCTAAGACTCATCAATGGACATGGATGTGGAAAATCAGCGGACAACTCTTGATGGGTTATGACCTCAGTTAAGTTTGCGACTAAGGGCTCGAAGAAATTTGTATTCGATGGTTAAAAGAAAAAGAGTCGTTAGAAACCATCTGACTCACAATGGCTCCAAGCAATTAAAAGTTCTTTCGCAGGCACGGAGCTGAAGTAAATTATGAGTTGTATTCATAATTATTTTGCTACATTACAGTGGCCTGTTAATGCATCACTTACCATCCATCTTCCGATCTCCTAATAAATCTATCATGTATGACACTATTTCTCACTCGGGCAGGATGCCCATAATTTTTCCAAGGAAATAAAAAGTTGAAAACAAGAATTTCTCGACCTGGAAATTAGGTCCAAAATTATAGAAATGCCCGTCAAGTAAAAGAATAATGGACCTGAAGTTTCATGAATCAAACTTTCTCAGCACTGGACCGCTATGATATGTACCTTGGTATCCTGTCAAGGAAAACGCAGCACCTATCACATTAATAAGGAACCAATTCAACTGGCACATCTTCCTATTAACTGATTAGTTCTTAAACAAGATATGTACGAAGATAAAAACAAACATTAATCCTTAAAACCAGCTCACTATCACAAAAACAACCAAACCAAGCCTAAGCTAATTAAGCATTTCTGTGCTTGCATGCCATAATTTCATTTAATTTTACTGATTGACCTCAAAAAAAAAACTCATTGACCCTTAGCATATACAGTGTACTAGTACCCAAGCATGTGACAGATCATTGAAAAAGCTAGCTGAATCAGCTGATAAACCTCGCTAAAAGTGGTTTGAAGGACCTTGTACATTTCGAATCTCATTGTTTTCAAAGTAGTTTGGGGGATTTAGAGATTAAGACAAGCTAACTCTTAATGAGAAATTTAATGGTGTACACTTAAAAAGGCATCATGGCCATCTAATAAGTGCAGCACAAATGGCTGGGCAGTCCAATTAGGCGTGAACAAGTACCTCTATAGAGCAGCTTAAACCTTGTACTCTTCAATATGCATCCACTTCGTAGAGGACCATTTGTTCCCTATAATCACAGGGCATCCACCTGGTATCAGCCATAAGATACACGGTTAAACTCATTTGTTTATTTAGCTGTAGATAACTAAAAGTTGCTATGATCAAATGAGAATAATTTTTGAACATAAGTGTCAAACATTTATGATATGAAAGCAGATAACAGATCAAATCTTTTTGCTATGGAAATACAGAACTGCTTAATCATTCTTGAACCACAACTAAAGATAAAAAACCCACAAAAAAAAGTGGAAAAAAGGATTGACTGCAAACCATGCAAACTTGATAGATCTAGCGTGGCATCAGGCCTCATGCTCCAGAACAGCAATGCGTCACCCATCTTTGGCTTCACAGCAAGACCCTGTTTACCACATTCAGACAATTCATTCCACCAAGGTACAGCACTAACATTTCCCTTGGCAGCTGGAAATATTGTCTCACCCCCTTCTTCAACATCTGACCTGCATCCATAGCAGAAAGTAAGGTAAAAGGTACCAAATCCTTGGCTTTTTCAAAGGACAAATGAGGAAAGAAATTTCTATGACACTTGATTGAGTGTGGAATGCATCACAGACATGTAAAAATTATAAAACGTACAAATACATAAGCATAGTAGCCATCCGCTGGCCTCCATTTTTAGTGTTGAACTCATCAAGGAAGTAATCAAAGTGTGCATCGTATTTCTGTCCAACTTCATAGTGGAGAACTTGAAGACCTTCTCCATGCTCTGTAGTTTACGAAGTTTGCTTTAAGTTACAAAAGGAAAAAATATAATAAACCAAAAGAAAATTGTGATAATTGGAAAACAAGGACAATACAATTAACTGCAAGAAGAAATTAAAAAAAAAAAGGAAAGACCTAATCTGGACTTCATTAACTGTAAATAATAATATATTAGAGAAAAACAGGTACAAATATATTAAATTTGCACGTGGCCAGTACTCAGGTCTAATTGAAACTCATAACCAGGACTTGCTCAGAAAAAAAAAGAAAAAAGATAACATCTCGACAGATTTTTGCACAAAAAGAGTTTAATTATCGGTTTCAGAGTAAAATATCTATAGAAGGTTTTGCTTAGTATTATAATCCCATACCTACAGGAATGAAAGTGTAGTCCGCTATCCTTTTTTCTATGTCCCTAATGATTTTGTCTTGCCCTCTTCTCAGAAACATACCGGAACTTGTACGCACCCTGCAAACAATACAAATCAAATGTCATAATATCTAACATTAGGTTAAAAGTTCAACAAATAATCATCGTCAAACAAGATCGGGTTTCCTCAAATAAGTTTTAGTATTATAATTTCCAACAAAAGCATAAACAGAAGCATTGACGTTCGATATTTTAACACCATATCTTAGCATTTATAAATCACAACAAAAGAAGAGGAGGGAGGATAGGAAATCCAAACCTGCTATCTTTACTCTTCCCTGTTTTGCTATCAACAACAGTGGACTTAGCCATGTGAGGTTTAGCAAGATTTATTAGGTACTCACATTCTTCTTTGGACTGTTCAAATGAGTATAAAGGGAAAAAATCAAGACAACCACCCAAAAGAGATAAATAGCAAAGGAAAAGACCATCATCATCATCATCATCATATTACTACTATTTTTACTATTATTAACCAAATTATTAACCAGAAACTAAGGGAAAGAAGATCTCCAACTCAACAGACACCACAAAGGCATCAAGAAAACAGCCGTGCCTAGAATCATACCAATTCACACTAATAGGAAAAGGGTTCCACAAAGTTTCCTTCACAAAATTTTTGACTCATTGAATCCATCTACATTGCATTCCAAAAGAACTACTATTCTCATCAATTCACATTAATTACAAAATTTCCTAGAGTAAGGATATACAATCAGAGATATAAGATTGGCAATTTCAAATTATTTATACTAACCAAAAAATCTCAAGAATGCATGAAGCCGTGACACATTTGTGATAAAAGTAATTTATAAATAAAAATTATTAAAAAAAAGAAGAAAATAGAAAATAAACTAACCAAAAATTTATGATAAATGAAAGCTCTAGGCTCCCAAGATAGGACTTCAGTCCACTGCCCCCCTCTCTTTCCCAACCCTATTCCTCTGCAACAAAATCCATGAAAGCTAATCAGAAAATAAATCGATTTTAACAAAGAGATCAATGCGTTCTTAGAAATTAAACCACCGCGACCGCGTTACCTTTCAGAAGCCATGCGTCTATAAGAAGTGAGATCATTGGGCGGCGAATCGTCGCTGTTTATTGGGAGAGAGAAAATCCCTAGCCCTAAAAGCATCAATAAAACGACCGTTAACATAAACAACATCGACAATACAAGCGTCATTGTCGACCATTTTTTCGCCTGTAATCGAGAATGTCTCACTTTAGCCATTCTTGAATTTTGAAAAGAAAAAAAATTATTCAGCTCAAATGCTCGACCCCAGGAAATCAAATCCCTAATTTTGGGTGAAAGTCAGATTCAACAATTCCTTTGGACAGGAGATTTTGACTAACCGACTTTGCTACGCCCATTTACGAGCGCGGCTTTTATATATAGCTTTTCAGGAGTTGTTGAGTCTTTGCGAAGGAGGCAGGGAAATGGCGAAACAGTCCTTCTTAATGGTGCAATGAGCCAATGGTAGTGCTCGGTGAGTTTTTTCGAGTGGGTATAATTGTCATTTTGAATCGGCACATGGTTTATGACTCGGGTCTCGGCGTGCTTTGATGGTTTAGGTTTGTAAGCAGCACCAGGTTTGGGCACGGTGCAAGAAATTCCACCATCGATTTTCTATTTTATTTATTTGGATTAATGATTTTCCATAAGCAATTGCCTACTTTGAGAATTTTTTTTTTCCGTTTTGAGATTTATTTAATCTAGCATATTTTCATAAAATAGGTTTATTTTTAAGATTTATATTCGATGTATAGATCAATGTCTAAATATCATATATCATAATGAATCACATAATAACCTCTTATAAAAATAACTTTAAATATGTTTTTAAAATTAATTTTTATGAATTACCATTATACTAAATAATATTCATACATTAATAATGTTTTAAATATAAATTTTTATTTTTATACATAAAATGAATAAAAAAAAATTTAAATTTTAATTAGTTGATTTCATTAAAAAATAGGAGATATGGTATTATGAAAAAAAAATCATCATAAATCTTAATATATGACGAGTATTAACTATTAACAAGAGTAAGGGACATAAAACATTGGTGAATAGTGGGATGATCATTCAATACATAATGATGATGATAAGAATTGGCTTAAGTGAAAAACTATATCTTTAACATGATTTTCAACACATGCCCACAAAATTTTCATTGGAAAGCACATTAACACCTACCACAATCTTATTATACCATATATGCTTTGTAAAGTTTTCTTTTAATCACAATCATCATTACAAAACCTAGGCAACAAAAAAAATATTTTATATTCATTTTGATGTAGACGTGGCAAGGGACAACCATATCTTTCACTTTAAACATTAGAATATAATCGAGGTTGATTTTTATTAAGAAGGTATTGAACAGAAAATTTTAAATCAAATATGTTTACAAAAGTATTTTTAAAGTCGAGTTTAAGCTATAAACATTAATTTATATTTTTAAAATTTTGTTAAATTTATCAAATGAGATTTTCATTAAATATAAAAAGAAAATTCAGATATATTCAAGTCTTGCTTTTAAATTTTGTCTGTGTATAAATTTGATTTAATTATGTGTTAACTTATTTTCTAACTTATACAAAAATTTATTGAATTTTGAATTTTAAAATGGGTTACTATTTGAATTGAAGAGATTATTATAGATGCAAAAAATAGTTAAATTTGACAAATTTCTCTTAGGTGAATTGCAAAGTTGAGAGTACATAATTGGAAATTGGAAATACTTTTTCCTAGAAAGTGGTTTCCAAAGTTCTAAGCAAATACAAATGAGTTGAAATTTCACAAATTGTTCTAACGAAAGAGTCACAAAATTAATTTTGGTGGCTTGTTTGTTTAGTTTCCTAGAAAGTGGTTTCCTAGATTTACCAGGAAAACACAAATCTTTCGAATCGGATTCTTTTCTTAAGTGACTTGAAAAGTTGAAATTCTAAAACAAAGTCAACCAGAAAATTTCCATCTAAGAAATTGAAGTGGTTTATTAGAAATTTGAACAAAAGCAGGGGGCAACACCTGTAAATTCCAAAACCCAGCATCGAAATTTTTTTTTTTCTCTAATTCTCTTGCATCGCGGTCGACATTGATCGTCGTCTTGCTCACCGAAAGACACATCACCTGTTTTAAAAAGACACCTCACTTATCCAGACAAAACATCAACTAATTTTTTGTTTTTTGGAAAATAATTATCAATATCTATTTTTCTTCAATCTCCATAGCTTTCGCTTCTCGAAAAGGATCTGAAAATGGCAGGTCAGGGGATATGGCAACCGAAAGAGGAAGGTTTAAGGGAGATATGCGGAGTATTAGAACAGCACATTTCGCCTACTTCTGATAAGACTCGTATTTGGCAACAACTGCAACATTACAGCCACTTCCCCGATTTCAACAACTACCTCGTTTTCATCTTTGCTCATTCTCCGGTACTATTTCATTTTATCAAACTCCAATTACTACCAACTAATGCCTTTCAAATCCCTTCGTTTAAGCTTAATTCTTGTTTTGTCTTTCTCTTCGATTCGCCTTTGTCATGTTTATTAGTGCTTGTTCATATTCGCCTTTGTCATGTTTCTTACTTTTATATGGTTATTGTTTTGAATTCGGGAATTGGATTAAGATTTATAATCTCTGTTTATTCTCAATTTCGCCTTATTTATTTGCTTATTTTCGTTGTAAAAGAGCACGTTTAAGCAACATTTCTGAAGTGTAGATGAAGGGGAATGAATCTTTGAGTGGTTTCCCAGTTTGGAAAGTGGGGGACTTGGAAGTTATGTTATTAGGTAGTTAAGGTGCTTCTTATAATTGGATGATCTCAATAATCATAATCAAAAGGTATTGGATTAGCATAACTACACCTATACATCCTGGATCGATCTCCATTGCTTCTTTATTAGTTCGAAAAGTTAGAACTGAAAGGTCAAGAGATGAAAGCTCCAACATGTGCGTGAAAGCTTATTTCAATTCTATCTGGATTTTGTTTATTGTTTTTTTATGAGCTTGATTCACTTTTAACATTTTGAGTTGTTACATGCTTTTTCATATTGCTCACTTGTTGTGGCAAAGGCTCTGTCAATGAACTGGTGTATTGTATTGAATGATCTTGAGAATTTTTAATCTCCGTGAAACTTAGAAATCAGTGCTTAGAATAAGTCGTTGTTTCCTTGCATTAAGTTATGTTGTAAGCCGATACTTTTCCTTCAACTCCTTTCATCACAACTGAATGGCATTTCTTCATACTTGCTTTTCTGAGCAGGGTGCATCTGTGGAAATTCGACAGGCAGCTGGCTTACTTCTGAAAAATAATTTGCGAAGTGCTTTCAAGTCTCTAGATCCTGCATATCAGCAATATATAAAGTCACAGTTGTTACCATGTTTAGGAGAAGCGGAAAAGGACATAAGGAATACAGTTGGGACAATTATCAGTGTTATTGTCCAGCAAGGACGGATTCTTGGCTGGCCAGAGCTGTTGCAAGCTCTTGTACAGTGCTTGGACAGTAATGACATTAATCATACGGAAGGTGCCTTGGATACTTTATCAAAGGTGTCATTTGCTTCGCTGATCTCTTAATTGCATTTTGAAGAATAATAACAACAACGCATTACTGACATATTTGTTCCAGCGTTGTTTACCTTTTGTTCGTGAAATACTGAATCCAAATTGAAATTGTCTGTTAACTAAGTAAAAAGACTTTGAAGCCAATGCTTAAGCTTGTTGCCAGAAATTTGCAGTTTGTCCCTCCAAATTCTTACACAAGCTTCCCCAATCTGGATGCGATCTTTTAGATGCAATACCTGGAGTGAATCTCTCTCTCTTCCCTTTTATTAAATTCGTATCCATGTTTATTGAATTTCCTTTAGAAGAAAGTTTTGGGAAGTTTAGGTTTGCTTCATATTTTCCACATGTCCGTTAACAATAATCATTTGTGAAGAATTTCATAGGGTGCAAAATATGACAATGGCATTTCATCCTTTCTAGACATTACTAATTGCTATTATATGGCTTATTTGTGATCTTGTGAATGCAGATCTGTGAAGACATACCACGAGAGCTTGATTCAGATTTACCTGGTTTATCTGAAAGACCCATTGATGTATTTCTTCCTAGATTACTACAGGTGACAATTTGCTTCTCTAATTCATATTGAACAACTTTATTTTTGTCATCATATATGCTGTCTGTTGGTAAGTCATAATTGGTTTGTCATCACTGAGTTGTATATGTATACTGTTATTTGCTTTCCTTTGAAATCAGTTTTTTGGGTCGCCACATGCCTCTCTAAGGAAGCTTTCCCTTGGATCAGTAAATCAGTTCATTATGCTGATGCCTAATGTAAGATTGATCAGAACAATGCTTTCTACCTGACCAACCCAAGTTTATTGCTTTATTTGCTTAATTTATGTTCTAGAATGCATTGTAGGCTTTATATCTGTCCATGGATCAGTACCTCCAGGGTTTATTTGTCCTTTCTCATGATCCAGTTGCAGAGGTCAGAAAATTGGTAAGTTGGTTCTATACATGCTATTATGTTGCAAGCGGAATGAATCTGTTAATCTGCCTTGTTTAAGATTATCTTAAAGTTGAGAGTTAAGTTTCAGAAATGGTGGATGCTATCTACTTTGTTTTGTCTTTGTCTATTAATCGTGTGTTTTAGACTTTCCCTTTCTTTGATACAGGTTTGTGCAGCTCTTGTTCAGCTCATTGAAGTTAATCCTTCTTTCTTGGAGGTATGTGATTGTTCTGCGCCATACTATCCAATGCAATATTTTCACTTATATATAAGTTTGTTTAAGAGCTTTGTCCCCCTCTTTACCCTTCCTCGTTGAATAAAGTCATGCACCCTAGTGGGATTGCTCTCATGACATCAATGTGCACCATTCCCTTCATGTCAGGGGAGGGGATGCCATTTCCCACAACCTCAATAGCTTGTAGTTTTTAATTGAAATATGCAAATAGCAATTCCATAGTTTAGAGTTGCATTGGTTTGTTATTCGTTGACAGGATTGAACATTTTGTTCATTTTTCCATTTCATGTTGTGTATATCTTGTTTTTCATGGTACTGACACACTATATTTGGCCCCCTTCTCCTAAAGAATATTTGATGTTATATCTCAGCCACATTTGAAGAATGTAATTGAATTTATGTTGCAAGCCAACAAGGATGCTGATGAAGAGGTTGCTCTTGAAGCTTGTGAATTCTGGTAAAGCTATAAGATCTTACTTTTATATAACAGTTTGGTAGTAAATTTAGCGGTCAGAGGGTTCTTTCATATGTGAAGAGGGTCATTGGAGCTTTTTGGTCCTAGAAGAAGTAACTCTTAGCTACCATTAGTTTTCCTAATGAATACTGAACATGCAAAGTTTATTTCGTTCCTTCAATGAAGGCAACGAGTTGCTTGAATTTCTATATCATATGAATCATTTGGGGTGGATTGTTGATACAGTGAGACTATTAAAAATTTTTGTGTGTAGCATTTTTACATCTCTTTATGCTTTTTATCGATAAAGGAAGTTAATATACTAAGAGGTTTTGTCCTTGTGATTATCAGGTCAGCATACTGTGAAGCACAGTTAAACCCTGAGCTTTTAAGGGAGTTTTTACAACAGCTAATTCCAGTATAACCCTTGTCCTTTTATTGGTCTTCGATGGCTAACTCCTAGCATAACAAACTCATTAGCTTGCTTTGCTACTTATCTTCTTAGGTTCTATTGTCAAATATGGTTTATGCTGCTGATGATGAATCTCTTATTGATGCTGAGGTAAATCTTTCTGGGTGATGATCACTTTTATTCAGTCATTGTTCTTTGCATCTGCATATCTTTATCTTCTTCTTTTAATATTTGCAGGAGGATGAGGCTGTGCCAGATAGAGATCAGGTTTTCAGAGTTCTTTGGTCATTTTCTTTGATAGTAAAATGTTACTTTTTTTACTTTTCCAGTTATTTGTAAAGCTTAATAATTATAACTTTATCTTCTTCTGATGATCTTTTATCTTTTCTTAACTGTGGCGTGTAGGACCTTAAGCCTCGTTTTCATTCGTCACGCTTTCATGGATCAGAAGATATGAAGGATGATGTAAGTTTTCAGCTAAGCTGTTTGTATGGTTTCGTTGTTTATTCTCCCATATGCATGTGGCCATAAAGATGTTTGAAGAATTTAATTAATTTTTTTTAATTTCATGTGTACTTCGAAAATTTTACATTTCATAAATGACAACCTTGTTTTGTCTTTAAAAATTTATTATCTGCAGGATGATGATAGTTTAAATATTTGGAACTTGAGGAAATGCAGTGCTGCTGGCCTTGATGTCCTTTCCAACGTCTATGGAGATGAGATTCTTCCAATATTAATGCCTTTAGTTCAGGTGATTGTGCCATAGAATATTTTATATTGTGTAGCAATGGTGAATGCCAAATAGTTATATTTGTTCTTGTATACCCAATATTTGATGATGCCGTAGAGGTGTTTGTTTTGGAATGTGTTTTATATGGCCAAACCTCTGCCGTGTTTAGCACAGAGGACCAATGACTGTTGTAATGATTAATTATTAGCTGATCTGCTTCAGCATGCCTTTCAATTGTTTAAATCTTATAATACCAAGATTATGGGTATTTCTGAATCCAGGCAAAGTTATCCACCTTAGGTGGTGGCAGCTGGAAGGAAAGAGAGGCTGCAGTCTTGGCACTTGGTGCCATAGCTGAGGGTTGCATAAGAGGTCTTTATCCTCATTTAGCAGAGGTAATGCTGCTGTGAGCGTTAAAGTGTTTCACATTATAAGCAGGAAAGGCCACATAATTTTTGCATAGCTTTTTTCTTCTACATCTTTTTCCATGTTATTTGTTCCCTCTTTTTTGCTGAGTTTATCTTGTACTTTTTCTGACTAACCATGTTTATACCTCTGGTTGAACATGTGGTCATATGCTTGTTAAAGCAGTAGAGAGATGAAAAGGCAAAATAATTTTGATTCACTTGACTGATTCTTTTTCCTTTAAGATTTTAGAACTGGCAAAATTCTAATCAACAAAAAAAAATTTAGTCTGTATCTGACTTTTTTCAGGACTTTATATTATTGTGCTCCTCATGTTATTATATCAGGTATGGATGATTAGATTGCTGTTAGTAATTCAATATCCTTATGTGCAGATTGTGGAGTTTCTACTCCCTCTTCTTGATGATAAGTTTCCTTTGCTTAGGAGTATAACGTGTTGGACACTCTCTCGCTTCAGCAAATTTATTGTTCAGGTATTCAGATTTCTTTTTATGCAATTGCACAGCCTAGTGCTTAGCTTTTTTTTTTTTTTTGATAGTTTTCTTGCATGCTTTACTTCATAAAATTGTTTCCATCAATGCTTTAGAGGGAATAAGCATCATATGCTTATTCAGGTGGGGGAAATAGGTAGAAGTTCTTGTTAACTTGCATTGTCTTCCTATTTTGTTATATGAGATTTTCCTTTTAACACCCAAATCCCATCTCTCTTTCCCCATGCTCCATAGATGTTTTCATGTCCTCCAGTTTTAAAGTAAATGTTACCTTATCAAATCAAGCAATAGAAATAATAAAGTGTAGGTTGAAATTTAAATACTTCATTTCAGGGTATTGGCCATCCAAAAGGCTATGAGCAATTCAACAAAATCCTTATGGGTCTTTTATGTAGAATTTTAGACACCAACAAGCGAGTGCAAGAGGCTGCATGTTCAGCTTTGGCTACACTTGAGGAGGTTTGTCCTGTAATGTCTATTACTCAATGACATTTCTACTTCATAAATACTCAGCACTCAAGAATTAATAATTTCTACAGGAGGCTGCTGAGGAGTTGGCACCTCACTTGGAAATCATCCTTCAGCACCTTTTATGTGCTTATGGAAGATATCAGGTTTTTGTTCTGTTGCATATAAATTTAGTCTCCAGCAGAGCTATTAGTTGTACCAATAAGAGCATATATATATCTTACAATTTTGTCTTATAATAATAGCTCTTTCTATAACTATTTTTAGAAAAGAAACCTTCGAATTGTTTATGATGCCATTGGTACCTTAGCAGAGGCTGTTGGAGGGGAGCTGAATCAGGTATCTAATGTTTGCATGGCTTGTTCATATCTATTTTGGGTTGTTTATCTCCCTTTTAGTTTGGAAAGTAGCCGAAAACTTAGGTCTTGTGATCAGCTAAAATTGCTTCTAACTTTCTTCTTTATATTGCAGCCCAGGTATCTACAGATTTTGATGCCTCCATTGATTGCTAAGTGGGAGCAGCTTTCTGATGCAGACAAAGACCTTTTCCCCCTACTAGAGTGCTTTACATCTATAGCACAGGTATGGTATACATAGAGAGTTTAACTGTAGAGCCACACTTAGCAGTATTTAAAAAACTTATTATCCATCCAACAATATCCATGTATCAGTTTATATGAAGCCAAAAAAGAAAAGGTATTTGTATTTTCCTTTCTAACATGCTCATATGACAAAGTTACATTCTCCTATCCTGATTTTGTTTCTAATTATACACGAGTGATCTGCGATTAATTCGTAAGATTGAAATATGTGAGTTGAAAATGAACATGTTAAGGTATGGTGGTTGTGTATGGCTAGCACCGATAATGACTGATTACCAAAGAATGGGGGAGGATGAACTAGTTTATTTTTAACCCTAGAAATCATTTTGGAAAATCAATTTCACTATAAATGATGTTTTCTCCTTCTCACCTTCCATCCAGTTCTCTCTCACACTTTGTCCAAAGATTTTGAGTTTCAGACAAATATTGAGTGCGATAGGAGCCTTACTAATACCCACCCTATTTTTATGATTTGCCCTTTTCAGGCACTGGGAAATGGATTTTCCCAATTTGCTCAACCAGTTTTCCAAAGGTGCATAAACATTATCCAATCACAACAATTGGCAAAGGTTCATATTTTGATTTAGCTGTCCTATCACCTTTCAGTTTATATTTCTTTTATCATGTGCTTAACTTTAGACTTTCTTTAAATCATGATTAAGATTGATGCTTAATTTGCAGGTCAATCGCTCTTCTGCTGGAGTGCAATATGAGAAAGAGTTCATTGTCTGCTCTTTGGACTTGCTTTCAGGGCTTGCAGAAGGTCTTGGTAGTGGCATCGAAAGTTTGGTATCGACCTTGATAAATATTTTATTTTTTATTTTTACCTGTGCATTCATCTGGTATTTGTTGATGGCATCTGTTTCAATCTTAAGCTTGTCATTTTGATGACATTTTGAAAATTAATTCAGGAGAATGTTGCAGTCTTAATTAAAAAAAAATCTGTCATTTCATTGTTAATATACTACTAACAAACAATATTTCAATTGCAATGCCACTAGTTTCTGATTCATACAAAATATTGCCTTTAAGTGCCTTATGATTGTTATTTGGTCAAGCCAATTCAACTCAGCACATATGGGCTTCAATCGCTTTTACAGGTTTCCCAGACCAATTTGAGGGACCAACTTCTGCAATGTTGTATGGATGAAACTATTGATGTTCGACAAAGTGCTCTTGCCCTTCTTGGCGATCTTGCAAGAGTGAGTTTATATTTCATCCCTCACAAATTCCTTTATATATTATTAGATATGCTTTTATTCGGGTATGTTTGTAGAGTGTAACAATAACTGTGCTTTATATACAGGTGTGTCCAGCATATTTGCATCCTTGTCTATCTGAGTTTCTTAGTGTTGCAGCCAAACAAATGGTAAGGTGAAGCCTACTATACAACAGTGAAATATATTGTTGAGCAGTGCCAGCCTTACATATTTTCTGGTTTATGCAGAGCACTCCTAAGCTAAGCGAATCCATTTCAGTGGCTAACAATGCTTGTTGGGCAATCGGAGAATTAGCAGTTAAGGTTGGTTTCCTATCTTTATAATTTATATATATACTCTTTTATCACTAATGAGCTGGGATTTTTATCGTGTAAAATTGGATAAAAGTATTGGTGCCCAAGTGCTCTTGGTATAAAGGCCATCTTTCACGAGAAGAATTTTTTGATAGATTTTTTTTTTCCAACTGTTCGGTGTAGTAAATTTGTTTCCATTGATAGATGCTTGGATTATCTTTTCTTTTATCAAAATTATTCCCATAGGAAGGATGCTTGGTTGGGAGAGTACTATTTTAATAAACCAGTTAATAGTGTAAATTTGTGTTCAAAATAAAAGGGGGCAAATAAGAGTTACATTGAGTCGGGTTTTTAATCTAGATTTTTACTGTATGTTCACTCCATATACAGAGGGGTTCACCTTTTTTTTTTCTTGGTGGAGCCATAATTGAGAGAGTAGCATGTAACTAGATTCTGTGAGAGGATTAGAATCTGCAAAATTTTTAACTGCATCTTGATCTTTTTGCTAGTAAGCACTCAATGGCTCTGATGGTTGGACATAAAAGCTGTGTTAATGATGCTTGAATGAGTGTGATTACATCTTTCGCACTTAACAGGTCCGTCAGGAAGTTTCTCCAATTGTCATGACTGTAGTCTTAAGCATATTCCCAATTCTCCAACATGCAGAGGTACTAGTGAACTGTATTATTCGAAGTTTCTAATTTCTGTCATTTTTTCCTTTTTCCTTTCTAAAATATAGATTTACATATTGCTGTTGGGCAGGGTGTCAACAGATCACTTGTAGAAAATAGTGCTATCACTCTGGGTAGGCTTGCTTGGGTCTGTCCAGAGATTGTTTCACCTCATATGGAGCATTTCATGCAAGAATGGTGCAATGCTTTATCCATGTAAAGTACTCTTGCTTCTCAATTGCCACTATAAGAGCTGTTGGTTTAATAATGCATGGTAGCCTGCATCCTAGCTATTCTTTTACCGTGAAAATTTGGGATCAACCACAACCATTTCAAAATGAATAGTAACGTGTCTTGTCGCCAAGGAGATATCCTCCTTTCCCTTACGCTTTCCAATTCACGCACAAACTCAGTTCTTTTAACAACTCTCATTCAGAACAAGCAATTGATCTTTTGAGAAGTAAAATAAGTTTTATTATGAGTTGCTCATTACTAACTTGCCATAGTATAGAATCTGTATATTCATACTGCAAGAATTGTGTATCTAAAATGGAAAAAACAAAATCATGTACTCTATGCATTCAATGAACATGTTCAGACATACATGCATATTAATTGATGTAATAGGCAGTTTAAATAATCCAGTCCTTGAATCAATCTTGTAACTTAAACTTGCTGAAAAGGTGGAGCTGGATCTATTCATGCCAGGATGAGGAAATATAGATAATTGAATTACGTTTTCCTTCGTTACTGTCAGAATTTTCATCTCAATTCCTCAAAATTTCAGTCATTGAGCATGAAATTGCCATTCTGCATTCACCCTATGGTTGCTGCTTCACTCTTAAGAAAGGTAGTGATGAATTATAAATTCCTGGCAGGATACGCGATGATATAGAGAAGGAAGATGCCTTTCATGGTCTCTGTGCAATTGTATGCGACTTCTTTCAAAATCTTTCTTAGTGAATTATGTTAGGAATTAATTTTAAAGAAGATTTTTTCAAATAATTTCAGGTTAGAACAAATCCATCCGGGGCTTTAAATTCACTGAGCTATCTATGCAGAGCAATTGCAAGTTGGCATGTAATATTAGTAACCAACAATTTAACTTTTGAATGTTTGATGCACCTTTTTTTCTCCGAGTTTACTATTGTCCATCTCTTAGGTAATAAGGAGCGAGGAATTACACAACGAGGTCTGCCAGGTATTGCTTGGGTATAAGCAGGTATTTTCATTTCTCTTTGTGCCTCTAATTCAAAATTTAAGATGTTGGAGATCATATGTTACAAACTGGTGAACAACATATATGTACAGATTCTCAAAGATGGAGCATGGGAACAGTGTTTTTCCGCATTGGAACCGCAAGTGAAAGAAAAATTATCAAAATATGGGGTATAAAGTTATCAAGTCATGAGTTCTTACATGGAGGATCTGTCTTAGAAGTGCATGAGTGCAAAAGATTGATTTGTGTCTGGGCTTGTTACAAAGACAGTAACAGATGTTTGAAACTGAGTGGAAATCGGGAGCAAAATGGTGCAGTTTTTGAAGCACCTAACACAGCTTATGACCCTTCAAGTCCATCATATTTTGTTCATAATATACTTTTAGATTTATTCAATGGTGCTTGGTAGGTTTTTTGCCCAAGTCACCATTATTGTTACTGTTTGACTGTTAAATCTTGTGTAGCGAGTGGGATATTTCTTTTTTTTTTTTTTTGTTGTCATTTTCCATGCTATTTATATTTTGGTGTGAGGAGAAATATAGGAATTGGTAAACATTGAAGGTTGCAATCTATGACATTGTTGTTTTTTTGTGTTGTGTTTTGATATATACATTCCAAATCCTTTGTTACTGTCCTTAAAAACTGTCCCTGGTTTATGTCAGCTGCTTCAATGTCAAAATAACCATATATTTTAAACCCATAGATCTAACAAAACCGGCGAAATATCAAAGTTTCATTTCCCCTTTTTCCATTTTCTCATCAACCAAACATTTGTTCTCGATTTCCGAATTCATACGACTAATTTTCAATTGAACAAGAAGAACGCTACGTTCTATTCATTATAAAAGCAAAACATAACATGTAGATTACAAACAAAATCAAATTCTTATAATTAAGGTTCCGTTTGGTAAATACGAAAATAATTTCCTAAAATCTATTTCTTCATTTTTCAATGTTTGGATGACTTACAATGGAACGATCAACAGAACCCCCAGCTTCCTCTCCTTCCAACAAGCAGCCAACCACACCTTCCTCCCTCGAATTTCTTGACACCCGTCTCCTTTGCGAAGAGTAGTCTATCGAGATGGAGACAACATCATTCTTGTTCACCGTTGTAAGAGCTGCGTTACAGATGACATCGTAGATGAGGCTATTGATTGCAAAGTACATGGGTTTTGATGGGCAGCTGTCGTTGAATTGGTAAGTTCCTTGCTTGGGTGTCTAGGCAGCTGTGGCAAACGTAGAACCAAAGGAGAATAGTGAAGAACAAGTTCTGGGTGGTTCTTCAACGCACCCAAAACCAAAAAAATCTGCTCTAATTTGCTCTTTTTTGGATTAGTTTCAGATTTTTTGAGTTAAAAAAAATATAATCTGGATTGTGAACTTTTAAATCTGAAGTTACAGAAATTTTTATAATTTTTTCTTGAATACCAAACACAGAAAAACATCAACTATTGAATTTATCAAACAACTGAATTTTTTTTTTTCTAGAAGTTCATTTCCATTGAAAATTTTTTTTAAGGTCATTTCCGGTTGGAGGAAAATAAATAAAAATCACCGTCTATCTGCACCACTCCGCTCCTTCTCAATCTGCTGCCTCTGCTTCTCCGCAAGCTTCTCCAATGCTGATTGCACTGCATCACGCCCACCGATAAGCAATCGGGTCACAATTTCCGGATCCTTCTCGAACCGAGCTGCATCGAACTCCTTCCTCGCGTTCTCTCTCAATATATCCCTCCACAGAATGCCCCGTGAATCGGGCCACATAAAGAATCGGGTCGCCCGGAGGATGTCGCGGTAGAGACTCAGCGCCTCTCGCCGACTGCTGGTGAGTCGCTGCCGAGCCAGCAACTCATCTTCCCCATCATCTAAAGATTTCTCCTTCTTCACCACATGTCTATCAAGAAGCTCTTCCACGGTGTCTGGACCATCGTGCAAGAAACGCTGGATGAAAACAACATCGTTTCCTGAAGCAAGCTTTAAACGGATCATTAAATTTCGACATTTTCGCATGTAAGCCATCATTCTCTCCTTCCTCTTCTGCCTCAAATGTTCTTTTTTTTTTAAAAAAAATTAGGATGTCGGAAGACAATAAGTAAAAGGTTGGAAATTGGGTCGGTCTCTTTGTTTCAGGCCCATGGGCTTGTCATTTTATTTTATTTTTTCAATGATCGATCCGTTTTATTTTATGGCATTTAGGAAGATAATTTATTTGTTAATTTTTTCCCTTTTTTTTTTTTTTTTGCAATCAATTTAAATGATATTTATGTTTCTAACATTATTTATTGTGGTTAATTTGTTTAAAATTTTTAAATTTAAAAATCAACACAATATTGTGTACAATGTTTCGCATTAACCATTGAAAATGAACTATTCGTCTTCAACTTATTTTATTTTGTTTTAAAATAAATTGAAAACAATTAGTATATCATTGTATTTGATTTTAAAATATAAAAAATTTAAATAGGATATATTTTTAATATAATAAAAAAAGGAAAATCTGAAGTCATTAATTATTTTTTTCCACCATTGAAAATCCATGGTATACTCTTGTTATGTGTATAGAGTAAACCATGCAAGAATAATTTATATTATTTTTATTCATGAATTTTAATCATGTTTTTAATCATGAATTTTAAACCAGTGGATAATCGATGTTATTAATTTTTAAACTATTTCATTAATTTTTAATTTTTAAAACAGTGGATAATTGTAAAACATTGCATTAATTTTTTTTATTCACAATCTTAATTTAATTCAAGAATCAGTCGAACATAATACAATCGACAAGTCTGGTATACAAAGCAGTCTTTCTGAAAAGCCCATTAATAATGGGCTAGGATTATTTCTATTGGGCTTACCTTTGCCCAAAAATAGTTTCACAGAAGCAAGGGTACCCGAAATTAGAGAAAAACAATTAAGCACCAAGATGGACTAGTGGACTTGGGGCTTAATTCCTAGAAAGCTCAAAAGTATAAGGTATTATTGGGTAGAAAAGCCCATAGCCAATGGACCAAATAGTAAACGACGTCCTATCTTTACAACCTCTAAATCCCTACAAAACGTTCGTTTACTTTAGGCTGCCGCAACACGCTGTAACCTGTATCTGCTTTTCCTCTCTGTTTTCAACTCTTTTAAACGGCAAAAAGAATTTTCATGGCTTTAACCAAATCAAAGCTACGTCTTCCCTCCTCTCTCTCTCCTTTCTTTCAACGCTTCTTCGAGCTTTACTCTTCCTCAACGCCAACTTCGCTCGAGGAAGTTGAAGCCGATGAAGCTGATACTGTTGAAAAACCCCAAACCGCCGCCCTTTCACCCGAAGAAGCCGAGGTCGCCGAAAAGTTCCATTCCTTAATCAAAGACCATCACCGCAAAAACCCAAACCCAGACCCAAACTCGGCCCCACCAGCCCCTAACTTCACCATCTCATCTCTTTCCCTCGGCTTCTCCAAAATCTCCACCGTCCACTCCATCTCCCCTTCCTTCGTCCGCCATGTCATTGACAGATGCGGTCGGGTCCGCCACGGCATACCTTTCCTCCAAACCCTATCCTTCTTCAACTGGGTCACCACCCGCCCCGATTTCGCTCCCTCCCCCGACCCTTACCACGAAATTATCGACCTTGCTGGAAAGTTGAGGCATTTCGACTTGGCTTGGCATTTGATCGATCAGATGAAAGCCAAAAACATCGACGTCTCAATCGAAACATTCTCGATTCTAATCAGGCGCTACGTGAGGGCAGGATTGGCTGCGGAGGCGGTGCACGCGTTTAATCGTATGGAGGATTACGGGTGCGTTCCTGATAAGATTGCATTTTCAATTGTGATTAGTAGTTTATGTAGGAAAAGAAGGGCCAATGAAGCTCAAGCCTTTTTCGATAAATTGAAGGACAAGTTTGAACCTGATGTGATTCTATACACTAGCTTGATTAACGGCTGGTGTCGTGCCTATAAAATTTCGGAGGCCGAGAGGGTATTTAGAGAAATGAAAATGGCAGGGATTAAGCCTAATGTGTATAGTTATACTGTTGTTATTGATGCATTGTGTAGATGTGGCCAAATTACGCGTGCTCATGATGTTTTTGCAGAGATGATTGATGTTGGATGTAAGCCGAATTCGATTACTTTTAATAATTTGATGAGGGTTCATGTCAAGGCTGGTCGGACGGAGAAGGTTTTACAGGTTTATAATCAGATGAAAAGGCTTGGTTGTGCCGCGGATACGGTTACTTATAATTTTCTTATAGAGAGTCATTGTAAGGATGACAATCTTGATGATGCAGTTAAGATACTTAATTTGATGGTTAACAAAGGGTGTATTCCAAATCCGTCTACTTTCAATACCATATTTAGGTTTATTGAGAAGTCACGGGATGTGAATGCTGCTCATCGTATGTATGCTAAGATGAAGGATTTGAAATGTATGCCTAATACTGTTACTTATAATGTTTTGATGCGAATGTTTGCCAGTGTTAAATCTACTGATATGGTTCTCAAGTTGAAGAAGGAGATGGATGAGAATGAGGTCGAGCCTAATGTGAATACTTACCGGATTCTGGTCACAATGTATTGCGAGATTGGGCATTGGAACAATGCTTACAAGTTCTTTAAAGAGATGATTGAGGAAAAATGCTTTAAACCAAGTATGCCTCTTTATGAGATGGTGCTGAACCAGCTGAGAAAAGCTGAGCAGTTAAAGAAACATGAGGAACTAGTAGAGAAGATGGTTGATAGGGGATTTGTAACGCGTCCTCTGTAAAAGTTGCTTCTTGCTGTTGTATCTGTGATGTTTATTAGCTCAACTTTTTCATGTTATCAATTAATTAAATGCTTCAAGTCTCATATTCAATGAGTACCGTCATAAGTTTGTACATTGGAGAGTTAGGATGTACTGTTTTATCTTCAGTTCTTCACCCTTTTTGTGTTAGACAATAAGCATCCGTGGTTTACGGATGATCAAATTTCCTTCAAATTTTGGTTACAGTTTCCAACTCTATTTGCTGGACTAATCTATTGGAGCAATTTATTTATTTGTTTATGGATGATCTTTACTCTCTGATGATAGTTCCTTTGCATCAAGTTTTAATACAGGTACTACCTGTTTGTAATTCATAGAAAACAATACGATCTGTGGCATACACTTACACCACCGTCCGTAAGGTTGGCATCACGATTCTTGAGAATTCTTTTATTATTCTCTCAAATTTGGCAGGCTACATTGGATTGCTACTTGCTAATTGAAACCAGGCGTTGGCAAGATTTAAGAATAAACTGAAATAATTGACAATTGCACCACAAAAGCACTTATATAGCACTACAAACTTTTTAATTTCTGAAGCAGTAGTTTTTATTACAACTAACTACTGATAGCTTTTCAGGGAAAACAAACAATTCTTTTAGCGTCTGGTTTGCATTATCGATAAACTAAAATTAAAATTAGGAAATTTGATAACATCTCGAATATGAAGTCTAGCCTCGTTTATCTGCTAATTATCCTTTCAAGATTCCAAATAAAGCTTCATTCCACTATCAATGTCCCTGCATATCAAGCATCTCGGTAAGACCTTTCAATCTCTCAGTTCCTTCACCAATCAAGAAGCGGATCCTTTGTTTATCCTTACAATCTCGATTACTCTCCATCTCTTGTCTAATCACCTGTTTCAATTCAGCTGCAAAACCACTTCTTTTCAGGCAATGCAAGTCAAATTAATGTTAAAAGCACATACTCATAGCAAACAAGATGAACCAAATCTACAAGGAACTGATAACAAAATGGCAGTAGAAACAACAACAAAGCAATGAAGATACATCAAGATTTCAGCTCGAAGAATAGGTGTTTCTTGTTTGTCAAGTTCTTAAAACCTTTTCTTGGCAGCATTTAGAGATTATAATATTTAGCAAAGAAGCTTCACCTCTAGAAAGGTCAGGGGCTCTTCGAGCAGTCCGTAGAGCTTGTCTGTAGAGCTTCAGCACTCGAGCACGAAGCAGGAAGTCCTGCAAGTCCAAGGAGAGAATCATAACTGATTCCCTTCCTTTCCGAAAAAAAAAAAAAAAAGCTTCCTTTGTCACAAATTTGTTCAAATTTTAAGCCCAAATGAAACTCATTTACATAACCGATTATAATCAACATTTGCTTCAAAATGGGTAGAACAAGTTTTAGCCACTACCAAAAATAAAAAAACTTGGCACCAAATGAGACTTCTCTCGTACAAATTAATGGGTAAATCACCAGAAGTCAGAAAGATCAATCTCGGAGGTTCATTTCCAACTAAGAAAGTAATTGGATTTGATTACAAAGCAAAGAATATAAACTTACCACGAAACAAAGAGAGAGAGGAAGTGAATGCTAAGAGCTGAAAGCAACAATCAATCCAACAACAAAAGCCCCAAACTTGTGAAAAACTATAGCGAAAATGCCCAATGGTTCTGTCGCTAGCCGTGAAACGGCGTTGAGACGATGACTAATGACAATAAGAAAAGAAAAAAATTAAAAAACAAGGCTTTGCATTCCTTTCGTAAAAACAACGGGCTCGTCCACCAATTCATGGGCTGTGGGCTATAGCAAAGTGAAACATTCATGGCCATCAGCTGTATGAAAAATCCAGATCGGTCCAAGCTAGCCCTATAATAGGTGATAGCGATTGCTTCGAGTGCAACTTGCTTAAATGAGTTGAATTTGTTATGTTTCTTTGTCTTTCACGTAAATATCAAAGATATATTGTATTTTTACAACCATAAACCGGTGAACAACAGCCTCATAATCTTTTCACA
Organism: Durio zibethinus; assembly: GCF_047325235.1. Lineage (NCBI taxonomy): Eukaryota > Viridiplantae > Streptophyta > Magnoliopsida > Malvales > Malvaceae > Durio > Durio zibethinus. Next base: position 37,888,511 of record NC_143162.1, read on the forward strand.
AACAAATTCTTCCGTCTGTTTCTTCTGCAAATCAGGGTAAGTCATTTGACATACATATACACGAAGTACATCTTTGACTTCAACAACAAAACAATAATAATAATAATAATAATAATAATAATAATAAACCCTCCAATTTTGATCTTTCTTGAAAAGCTGAAAATTTCTCAATTTATAATAATAGCAGCATAGTTTTCAACTTTGTGGACCATTTCAAATATAAACTCTGAAAATTTATATCCTTCAGAATTTATTGCGGCAAGACCAACTAATTCCATACTAATCTTAGTGATTGGGTGGTGGTAATGGTATTATTAGAAATGGTAATCATCGCTGTCTTAGACCTAAAGATAATTTTTACTATAGTATTATAAAAAGAAGCCGACAAATTGATTTTTGGGATTTTTTTCTTTGTTTTTGGGTGTACCAAACCCACTAAGACAAACAACATCATAAGTAGGGTTGGCATCGATACGGATTCGAGGTAAATTTTGTTCGCTTCAAATCCGATCCGATTTAATGTTTTAATAAATTCGAATTTGATTTTATCCGAAATTTTTTTTATTTTTTTATACTCGATCCGATACTATATAAATCGTATCCGATTCGATCTAACTCGAAATTAATAAAATATTATTTTTTAAATATAAAATATTATTTTTTAAATATAAATATTTAAAAATATTATTATATAAATATATATAAAATTAAAAAATAATTTTTTATATAATATTGAGTTGGATTTATCTAAAACTCAAATCCGACCCGAAATCCAAATTTCAAAAAAAAAAAAAAAAAAACCGACCTCATAGGGTTGAGTCGAATCGAAACCCGTCGAGGACATGTTAGATTGCCGTCCCTAATCATAAGAATAAAAACCAACAAATAAAACAATTTTTAAAATTCAAATGAAATTTATTTTTATTTTCCCACCAAGCATGTTATTGTTACATTTAAATTTTAAAAGGTTTCAATGTCAACTATGGCGCACACTAACAAATTAAGTTACAATTGAGGAATAATTTATCCTTTTTGGTATTAACCATAAAAAATGAGGCTGGAAATAATTTAAAACTATTTATTCATCTTTTTTAAGAGGAAAAATTCTCAAGAATCCCTTAGATTTTGGTAAGCTTTGTAAAAGAAAAAAAAAATCACCTACCAAAAATGGAGTAAATACTTTAATAAGAAGGTAGACACATTTCCAACCTCCAATGAATTTACTCCATTTCTAATGTAATTATGTTTAGTGCCATTGACAGTTGCCAAACTTAATTACATTAGTTAATTTCTCTTCCTATCTGCCATTTTTGCATATAATATTCCTTTATAAGCCACACTCGTACACAATCTGATGAGTAGATCAAAGCTTGACAAGTCAAAAACCGACAGAGCGAAAGGTTTGGCAATTTATTTAAATCACTTTGCTTATTAGTTAATTAATTAATTAATTTCCCATGTTTATAGCAAATTAAATTTGTTGCGTCACCAAAGCAAGCTGTATTATTAAAATTCTGATGGGCAAACATGTTTTGCTCAGTCTCAAAACTGCTTTGACCGAACCTTTCCCTGTCTGATTTCGTCAAAATAAAAACCTCACATTTCATTAGAAAAATTCTGACTTTATCTTATTCATTACTTATAAAAAGAGCGTTCAAAAGAAAGGAGTTTTGAAGTGTTTACAGACAATGGAGAAACAGGCTAAACCCAAGAACAATATCTTGAAATTTTTGCCAAAAGCAGCTTCGGCTATCAGTGTCACCTTTCAAAACCCTCCTTTCAGCCCTGGCCGAGACAAGAGACCGGACAATCATACAGGCAAGCATAAAGGTTATGCAGGCAAAGGATTCTCTGGTCCGATCATTTCGATAATTCCTCGTGAAGCCCGAAGAAAGTCCAAGACTGAAACCTTTGAAACTCAGGAACCAACTTCACCGAAAGTGTCATGCATGGGACAGATCAAGCACAAGAAAAGCATCAAAAAAGCTAAGCGTGTTTCGCCTCCTAAAGTGTCCAAGCCTGTCTCTGAATCTTCTTCTTCTGGAGAAGTAAAGAAGCATGCATCAAAGTTAAGGCGAATCTTTAGCATGGCAAAACCAGCAAAGAAATCTGTTGCATCTAGTAATAAGACTGAGTTGCCTGATAGAGCGCCTTCTTTGGGCCAAATGAAGCGGTTTGCAAGTGGGCGTAATGCTTTTGCCAGTTTTGACTGGATGTCTCAGATTGCACCCATGGATGCTGATCAGAGGGATTATTACTCTGATGAAGAGAGAGTAGATAGTGATTTTGAAGAGGAAGAAGTGATCATTCCTTTCTCGGCCCCAATGACGGTTGGTGGAGGCGTGCCTTTGCAGCCAAGGAAAGAAATTAACTTATGGAAGAGAAGAACAATGAATCCACCTCGGCCCCTCCGATTGAATTCCATGGTCAGCGCAAATTGATAGATATTTTTTTGTTTTGTTCTTTGTAACTCCCTGTTCTTTCTTTTTTTTCTTACTTCTCATATATGGATTGTGCAAATATAGAATGATAAAATCTGGAGAATCTCAAATTGGCATTTGGCCTAATGGGAATCTGTTGATTCCTGGTTTCTGTACAGATAAATATTGCTTGTGCTTTCCTTCTGCTTATGCTTGTGGAGATTACTTTGAAACAAAGTGTTGCAATTTGAATCAAACAAAGGATAAGGATTGAAGGAAGGGAAATAATTTACTAGAATCGTGTATTCATCCGATAAGAGGAAAATGCATAACTTAATTTTGTTTCCATTTTTCTAAGAACGAAAAATCAACACTTTATCCTCTTAGTTATACGTAATCACTTTGAACAAGGCACGTTAATACTATTAATAAAAGCTGGATCAAGTTCCTGCGACTTTTCAAGTTTTATTGGCTGTAAAACTTACTGTTAAATATGAACAGTTTAAATTAAGAAGTGCCAATTTGTAATTCCATTACTAACAGGTTGATATATTTTACAAGTAAAATCTACCTGTCAAAATGGTGGCCAGCTGCCAAAATGGAAAAATAAGAAGAAAAAAAAAACTCATAACCATATTAAGGTATGGACTATGGAGGTTGTTTGAAAGTCAAATCGAAGCTGTATATAGAAGATAAGTAGTCCAATTTTGAGCTGATTTTGGGTTGTACATGCCATTTACCAATGGTGGCACTAAGCTAACGCACAACGCCCTGACAATCATGGTCGACCTTTCAGCAATGTTTGACAGTGCATCTTTTTATATTACTTAATCAAATGGATGGATATAAAAATTATTGGCAAAACAACTGTTGTTTGTTAAAATCTTTTATGCTTTTTGTTTTCTTTTAGGATATTTTTCAAGTCGTTTGAGGTCATATGTGATTGTGAAATTGTCCACGACCCAGTTTAAAAACGCCACCAAACTTCAGCCCATTGTATCACTTTACGAGCTACGTTGTCTGGTTCCATACATGAGCCACTACTTAACTTTAATCAAGTTTATCTTGCCCTCTTGCCACAACTCATCAACTCTACATAATTTTAGATGGTTCACGAGAAGATAATTTTCGAGTTCTTAAAAAATCAAAGGCCTAGTATTAAAAAATCTTCTTCGTATGTACATGAAGAAAAATGTGACATGAAAGAGCAATATCATTTAATGAAAAAAATCCTCTCTATCAGCAGAGGGAAAGGCGACCATTCAGCATATGAACGAACAAGCAAATTTTGGTATTAGTGGTTGTCTTTCTGTTCATGACAGTCTCATTTTCTGATCAACCAAGCCGTGAAAAAATGGCAACGGAGAATGGAGCCAGCGATTTGGGCCCATGGTGTTTTAGTTAGAGGTGCTTCGCTTCCTTTGGAACCGTCATCTTTCTGGCCCAATGATTACTATTGCTCAGATTTCCGAATGAATGGCAGTGATTTGTAGTCCAGTACCTTAAAGTTAACTTAAAGCTGTGTCTAATGGGCTTACGCCTAATATATACATTATAAATCTTTTTTTGGCATATTATGAGTTAATGAACCAATTATAAGTTTGGAAAAACAACAAACGCAAGCAATAATTATACAAGTGACAAAGAAGAAAGCATATTAAGCAAATAAATCGTATATCATGATTAAGATTGAAGCAAAGAAAATTTTGGTCCTCTTTTGATATGATTTAATGTGGGCTACACTTGAAGTTTCACTACTAAAAACTCATCTTTCGACATGAATAATGTAGCAGTACAATCAATTGGATTACTCTGTAGGAATTGATTTTGTATCATTTGACGTGCCATTTTTAAGTGACTCGAACGCCTTGGTATCTTAGAATCTCCCCAATAAGCTCTCCTTTCCCAGAACCCACATACCTTCCACATATCTCTCCGTCTCTGATGAACAAGAACGTTGGCACCTCGACCACGTCCATGTCTTTCAGGAATTGCATGCAGCTGTCGTTCTCATCACCGTTCATTCTTGCAAAAACCACAGAATCCATCTGCTTCGACAGCTTAATCACTGTTGGATATACCTTGACGCATGGCCCACAATGTTTGAGCCCCACATCCAGAACAATCAGCTTATGGTCAAGCTTGTGGTCTTCAATGAGCTTTTCCACGTCTTCCCTACAGTGAAGCTGAACCACACCTGAATGACTGTCACCGTAGTACAACACATCGCCCATCAGCTGATCTGGGCCAATCCCTTCTTCTTCATGGATTTTCTCCGTGCTTTTGTAGAAGCTGAAGTGTGGGACTTTCTTTATTTTCTCTCTTTTGCAAAGCTCCCTTGTCTCCTCCGATTCATCACCCATCACAAGGATGAATTCTACATCGTTGCAAGTCCTGCTAAGATCTACCATAAAAGGGTAAATTTTACTGCTATGGTAACTGTGGCTAGCAGCGTATTCTACCACAACAAGCTTGTTTTTAGCCGTTCTAAGAGCTTCATCGAATTCCTCTATGCTGTGAACTTTCTGTACTCTCTCATCACTTGGAGTTTCCTTTGTCCCAGGGGCAGCTTTAGCCTTGGTAATGAAGCGGGGGGCTTTGCCTGTTTCTAGTTTTGTTGAAAAAGGTCTAGGCCTAGCAACAAAGGATGGTAGAAAGGAACCATGGGAGCAAATAAAATTGATTTTTGGGATGAAGTAAAGATTAGAAGAAGGTGGCTTACTTAAGAAATTTGTGACTGTAGCCATTCAGAGGTGAGGTAATTGAGAAAGAATTAACTCTCTTTCTGGAGTTTCTTCTGGGAGAGCTCCTAAGGAACAGAAAGGAAAGCAAGCGGTATGGAATTAGGATTTTGCAACCCAAAAATCTCATTGAAAAGAAATAGTAACCACTCGTTTTTGGGCGTTTGGTGCATGCTATCCTTATATTTCACTCTTTCCTTTCTGCATTATTATTGGTCATGATATTTCAGCACCTTGGATGGAAGATTTTTTTATACTCACACAATTTTTGCTTGTCCTTTTGTTAGTGAAAAAGAAATAGAGTTGAGACATGTGAACACTTAGGCCTGGTTTTCAGTTTGAACTTTGAATTTCGGTGGCAAACCCATCAAGGGTTAATGGAGCCCTGAGGTCACGAATCAAATATAACAACTGACAAGGGGCAAGATCTTTAACATCTTGGGCCAGGCCCGATGTCCAGACTCAACGCAATGCTGCAAAAGGCCTTTGTTGAAGAAAAAATCCAAAATCCAAAGCCTTTAACCCGTTAACGGACAAAGGCTGACAAGACGGTTAATTACAAGGTCCAAGTTAAATGGGTGCTGAAGAACAGTAATCATAAACGCACAAAAGAAATGAGTTACTAGTCTCAAATCAAAGAAGGCCCAAATATCAACTAGCAGCAGTAGTAGTAACTTAATCAACAACTCAAGGCCTTTCTACTTCATCTCTTAGTACTTTTTCATCAATATAAACAGGGAGATTTACGAATTTTCTTTCTACAAGTTATACATTCCTTACCTAATTGTACTCTAAACTATCCTAAACAAGGTTCCTAAATTAAAAATCTACTTTTTAAAAAAGCAATTTTTTCTACCACATTAGGAGTGTTGTTTTGATACATGGAAAATGCTATAGGTAGCCGTTGGAAATGTTGATTCTACTTTCCACATGTAAAAGCACTTACGTCTCTTACGAAATGCACATGGCAAGTTTCGTCTGTGTGAAAATTTTGATGGAAAATCACTCTAAGATAAAAGTAGAGCCCGAATTTTAGTCAAGTATTGCGACTTTAGCCGACCTTCCTATTACTGCCAAAAGTATAGTCTCCATTTCAACCACCATTTTCGATTTCAGGAAGTCGTGGAATAAAGAGCATTCCCTAAATCTTGCTTCATAGAACTCACAAACCCAATTACCAACATTTTCCATGTTACAAGAAGATTCAAAACTAGTAACAATCCTGTCATAACCTGATAATTATCAACACTTTTAAAAAATTGAAATCCAGGATTCAAATCCGGACTTCTTTCACATATCCAAAAACAAATATCTTAAAACTTGTGGACAACGATGTATTTGCATGAAAAATATCAGTACCCAATGACCTAAATAGGGAGCATGACTAGGAAAAAAAAGATTTATTAGACGGCTAACTACACAATTCAATAGTTGGTATCAAAGCAAATTTGAAAATTAACCATTAACACGAGCTGAAGAGCCACTGATATAATAATTCAATGTATTAATAATACGACATAAGAACCCGAGTTCAAATAGGTTATTCATTCAAACACTTCATTCAACCACATTCAACAAATCTAAAGTTCAACTACATTCAATAAGTTGAATCTAAAGTTCAATTGTAACATTTTCAATAAACTACATAAAATGTGACAAAATGCACAAAAAGCCGAACAGATTTGGTGGAATCCATGGTTAGAATGTGCTAGTGGTCGCCACCTAAGCTCCTGTGCAAAAGTTCATAACCTTCCATGTGCACTGTGACTGCGCCTGTGACTGTGCGCTCCCTCCCCTGCCATCGGACTGCCATCACTTCTGCTTTGGGTTTCACTTTTCAAAATCAGATTATCACTGTCCGCTATATAACCTTTTTCAGATTGCACAATCTTTCAGTTTAATGACTTAGAGTAAACTTCGATAAAAAAGACTACACTGTTTTTTTTTTTTTTTTTCTGGTAGAAATTATAAGTGCTGAAATTTCAATTCAGTTTGAACTCAGATCCGCCTAATGCCATCTCATAGTCGTAAGGATGAATGTGATGAAAAAGCCAAGGAGAAGGTTATTCAACATCGTCGACAGCTTAGAAAAGCTGTTTATTTGTCCCCACAAAGTAACAGCTCAACATCACAACACAATGACTCCAAATTCCAATTCAACAAAATTCACTGACTTGAAAAAGAGCAACAAATTTCGTTCCTTTCCTTATCACCAACAATTTTAATTAAAAACCAAAATCAACAACTGTTATTTAAATAAACTAAAAACCAAATAAAGAAGTACAAGATCTCGATTAATTAAAGTAGAAAAAAGATACCTAACAAATTAAATTAAGAAAAAAAAAAGGCTAAAATAAAAAGTGGGGCAACACAATGCTGCAACAAGGTTACCTCAAAACAAAATGGCTAAGATTTTGAAGGTGGCACCTCGGGTTTTCTGAGGAGAATCATGTGCATCGGGGAAAAAATTCCAGAATCCCCACCTCTGGTCAAATAATCAGCGGTCTTGAACAGCATCTCGTGAACATCAACGGTTCCTTTAGGAGCTATCCCTATGGCAGCCAGAACAGTGACGAGAATGTGGTTCCTCCAGTAGGCGATTCTCCCCATCTTGAGCCTGGTCCACCAGGGTAAAGCAGGTGGCTTCGCTAGATCCTTCTCTTTGACAACCTCAAAGCCAACCTTTTTGGCAGTCTCCGCAATGTCCAAGTAGCTCCTCAGACCAGGCAAAGCATCACCTCTTTCAATACCTTGAATGATCTCCACGTGTTCAGGGTTATCAGCTCTGTAATTGTCAGTTGTGACCCACTCGTAAGACACGTATAGAGATCCGGGTTTCAGTACTCGAAACACCTCGGCGTAAACCTCTTCCAGTTTCGGCGCGTGGCATGTTGCCTCTATCGAATACGCGCCGTCAAAGCTATTATCTTGAAATGGCATCTCAAGGAAGTTTCCACAAACAACTTCACAAAGCGAATCTAACCCGGCTTTCTTGTTGTGAAGCCTGGCACGATTCACTTGGTACTCGTTGATAGTGATGCCCACGACTTTGGCTCGCGAGTGAGCCGCGATGGCACGCATGGGTCCACCAACGCCACATCCGACGTCCAGGATTCGATCTCCGGGCTTGACGTTGATAAGATCAACGGCCATCTCTTCGTGGACGCGCGTTGAGTAGCGGTGGGATTTCCCTGAGATAGAAGGAGAGAAATGGAAGGATTGGCCCCAACCCCATTCGTAAATATCGGTGACCAGGTTGTAGAAAGTATCGACGAAGTCTGGGACTTTTTCGGCAGTTTCGATCTCCTTTGGGCGGCGGAAGAAAGACCAATATTGCTTGTAGTTGTCTTGAACTTTCTCAGCGGAGATGGAACCGCCGGAGAGATGGACGGCACGCTTACCCTTTTGCTCGGCTGGGCCTAAAACGCAGACGAACCAGTAAAGACCGCCAGCTAGAAGAGCCCCAGTGCAGAAGAGAGCTAGAGAATCCATGAGAAAAGAAATGGAGAGAGAGAGAGAGAGAGAGAGAGAGAGAGAGAGAGAGCATAAAGTATAACACTCACTCACCTTCCCTAAAAATTAAATGCGTATTTAGCTAAAGTAGACGCGCGACGCGCGTGTGTAAAAATTGTTGAACAGAACCACGTGGAGAACGAAGAACAAAAGAAAGTAGACAAAGTACAATGTACTGATGTAGGTCTGAGTTACTGTTTTACCCTCGCTTTTTTGTTTTCTTAAGCGTCTCAAATCATGAAACTCTGTATTTTACAACGATTTTCAGAAAATGAAATAAAAAATATTTTGTAATAAAATTTGTCATGTAGCTTTTATAATAATTGTTTTTCATTATTTCATTTAATCTTAACAAATTATTCTAGAGCAATTTTGTGGCATTTTCTTAAAAATAAAATAAATAACAAAATTAAATCATTTTGAAATGAATTGGAGAATCTTATAATAAGTATCACAGTATTTACAATTGTGAAGAACAGAAAATGCAGAGGCCTACTCCGGCTAATAGCGATCTCTGCAAATCGTACATATTTTTGGTATATTTTTCTTAAATTTAGAACTAAAAAAAATCTCTGATATTTTTTTCCGGCGCACTTAGAGTAATACGTGTTTCAGTTAAATTCAAAAACGAATCTTAAATATTAGTATTGGTGTTTCTAACGTGCTCTCACCACATGTTCCACAGGATTTACTTTCCCGTTTTAAATAGGCTGGCTGGAAAAATATGAAAATTATCTCCTTCCTTACTACGACTACTATTACTGCTACTTAAAAAATTATTAAAATTAAAATTAAAAATTGTTTTGTTAATGGTATTTTTGTCTTGTCCATTTGCAGTCTTAATATCCTACAAGGCAAAGCACGTGCTGTGACAATAGCCAATGAGAAATTTTTATTTGAATAATTTCTACAGTTGTAATTTAACTTGTAGTCTTGTCGTAATAGAAACCAGTGTTTTTTTATGGATGTTTGCTTCTGAGTAATAAATTTCACAGCTTCTGATGGCCTAATGCTTTAATTGCGAATGAGAACGAGAATGCCAGAACTAGAAGAAGCATTAAAAGCCACCTACAATTTGGATTTTAGTCTCATTCTTTCTGAGAAATTAATTTCGGCTTGAGGATGTCTTGAATAGAGTTCACCTGCTGTAAGTCTGCAACGGATAATTACCTAGTGTTTGCTTGGTAGGGAAGAAGAAAGAAGCAAAGATAAAAAATAAAAAAAAAGGTTTATTTAATGGTTAAGTTATAAAGTCGAAAAATATTATAAATTTTAATCATTAAATTAATAAAATTTTTTATTTTAATTTTTTTATCAAACAAAGTCTTAGTGTTTAGGATTAGGATTCATGAATTTAATTTATGCACCATTCATAAAAATTGACCCGACGTGGAAAATCTATTGAACCGATTATAATTAGATAAATTCTATTTTATGAAAAAAATGGCGAACACTTCTAATTCAATTTAAGTTAATTTATATACAATTGATCAAAATTTAAATGGACCTAAATGGCTATGTAGTTTGAAAATAGGCAAATGCCAAATATTAAAGGTATAATCAATAATTGAAATGGTCCATTTGTACTAATTTGGAGAAACCATTCCAAATGGCTTACCGTCCTTGATTTCACACTTTTAATCACTTCAATTTATTAACATTCAAATAGCATGTGCTACCAACGGCGGTAACAACTCTGGAGTTTGAAGTCTGAATCCCGTTTTTTTTAAAAAAAAAAGAAAGGAAAATTGTAGATTTTTTTAACATAAATTTTCAAATTAGAGGACCACCCATCAAATGTGAAAGAGAGAGAAGTAGAGGGAAAAGCAAAAAAATAAACAAGAGGAGAGTTTCAACATTCAAGTTGCGGGTGGACGTCTGCAAGTTGTCATATGCAGAAGAGGAGGACAAAAGGCTCAGAAGCGGGTTTTAGCTGGCGAGGTTGAGTGTCAAGCTACGTGGGCGCATAACACATTCGCATGACAATAACCAAGAACAGAAGCTGATCTAAAGCCTAAAAATGTGTTGTAGTAGAGGTGGTAACTATTGGATTTACATTCGATTCAATTTAATTTTTTTAAATATTATATAATATTATAAAATTTTAAAATTTAATTTAAATTTAAATTAATTTTTTATTTAATTTAAATTGAATTAAATCAAATTTTATCAATTTGAATTAATTTATCGATTTTTAATTTTTAATTTATATAAATTATTTTAATATATTTAAATAAATTTTAATAAAAATTATTATTTTATTCTATAAAAATTTAAAAAATATATAATTTAATTTAATTTGATTTTTTTATTTACGATTTAAAATTTAATTTAAATCTAATATATATTTAATATTTAAATTTGATATAAATTGAATACAAAAATTAATTTATATCCAATTATATATTATAATTTTAAATTAATTTTCAAAATTTTTTTTTCCACCCCTAATTCGTAGATTTGGCTGTAGCAAGAAATCACGTGGAAGATCCGTTTAAAATTAATGCAGCTTTATCATACTTGTACTTTTCTATCTGAAAAAAAAAAAAGACCAGAGAAATAAAACAAATTCCAAAAGATACTTTTTCTCCATTGGATCTGTGAATATTTCTGCCTTTCTTTGTTTAGCTTACAAAGGAAGCAAACACCATCCCCTTTTTCCTTTTTTTTTTTTATACTAATAATTTTTAATTCATTAATCACGTGTATTTTTCCCCTAAGTTCTGTGAGATGAACAGCCCAAACTAGGCTTTAAGCTTAAGATGGCCAAAAAAAGGCGTTAAGCTTAAGGAGAACGTGTCTTCCAGGTCCGCCGCCGTGGCAATCATTGCACAGAGCAAAGGGCTTCGAGCCTTTATGCTGCTTCTGTTGATAGCCCTTGAATCCAGGAACTCAGAAATATGACATGTGCATATAGCCACCACGTTCAAGGAAGGGCTAAAGGCTTTCAGCCTTTGATCCAAGATGTCGTTCCACACAGCCGATGAAATTTTCTGAAGGTCCACTCGTCCAATCTTGCATGCGGGATCATGGGAAGACAGATGAATGTTTTTCTTCCCTCGAGCACAATGATGCTCAACTCCGGGCTGGGCCAAACTTCGAAAATCTTTTGGGCAGGGTGGCTGAATACTGATGGACCTAAAGAACGCCATTTATGATAAAGTGTACAACTATAAAAAGTATTACAGAATAATCAAATAAATAAACTAATCGATAATGTATAATTTAACTAAACAAATTTAATATAAATTTAAACCAAATGTACAGATAATAAAACTTAAACGTAAAATCTCAAGAATTTAAGATTTTTACCTTACCATTAAGCCAATTCCTCATTGGCTTTTGCTGGGGCTTGAAAGTGGCTTATTTACAAATTTCAAAACCATGAAATTGAGCTTCAATCCTACCATACTATTCTTTGGGATACAAGGTAATCTTGGTTAGCTCAGCTTTGTAGATAGTAACATACTCCTATTGTTTTTGGGCTTCGAATTGTATCTGCTGCCGACGCAATTTTATGTAGGATCTACCTGAGAAAGGTGTCTAATAATCCACAGAAAAAATTGTGGCAGAGCTGTGGTCCTAAGAAAGGACGTTTTAGACACCAAAGATTGTTGCTATTGTTGTTTTTTACGTTTATCTGGTTTGCTGCTCAAACTTGGCTGCCTAATTCTCACCTCTCTTGTACCACTGCCTTTTTTTAGATAAAACTTCTATTATACACAGACGATTTTATGCAAGAACTTTGAAATTTAAAGTTAATAAGTTGAATCCGAAATTTAATTCTATTGATTCATAAAATCATTTAAACATTATTTTATAAATTTATAATTCAAATTTTAACCTTTATAATTTTTTACTGTTTTCATCCCAAGTCTTCTTTCATTAAAAGAAAAATAGTAGTTGGGGGACATTTTTCAAGGCAATTCCCTGATTTCGGCCCTATTGTTTAGATACATCCTGGGGTTGGACCAGAGCCAAAGCAAAGCATAGTTTCTCTGTAGTCATTACTAGTAATAAAACATGGGCCAGAGGTGACACTTTAAACAAACCTTGGAGAAAGAAAACAATGGGTAATCAAGGTTTATGTGGTGCCGAAGATTGAAAAGAAAAAGGATGGATTTATCAAACCAAAGATGCAATTAGTTCAAGTGATTTAAAGTGTAAACCTAGTCAAAGAAATGACAAAGAATTAAAGCCATAAAACAATTTCCCAAAGAGAGGATTTTCTATTGGTAATCCGACTGAATGAGCCAACCCAAGCTTGCACGCTTCGAAGTGTCATCACAATGTGCACTACTCCAACGATCCATTGTTTGAAGATTTTTATTTTTCTTTTTATCTTCAGTGGCCATATTACCCTTTGCCAGGTCTTGCAAGCTACGCGTTCTTGATTCTTTCACCTTACTCCTTGGCTTCTTTCTTCACTTTTCGGTTTTGAAAATAAAGGCCAAAAAAGCGTGGTTAAAGCTACAACATGTGATATTGCTTCTATGTTTTGTCAGCCAGAAGACCAATCAATTTACGCTGGACCCTACAGCCGCCTAACATTGAGTTTGTTCTGATTTGTCAGTCATTTCTCCAAGTTGACAGCAAGCTTCACCAAACAGTGAAATGGACATGCAAGACAGTGATATAAAACGGCAAAGTCTACACTCCACTTATTCTTTAAATTAACGTCGTCCTTGACTACTTTCTTGCTTTGAAAGAGTTTGCTTGTAGATTGAGAGAGCTAGCTTTAGTTTTATCCTTTAGGTGTTTCTCTCATTAGCTTTTAGTTTGAGAGACAAGTGGGGAGAGAGAGAGAGAGATAGCAATGGAGAAGCTGTCCGGGCTGAGCCACCTCTTCATGACAATCTTCCTTCACAACTTCGCCACATTTATGGTGATTCCTGCCATCACAGATGTTACAATGGCCGCGCTTTGTCCTGGAAGAGATGAATGCTCTCTCGCCATTTACATCTCCGGATTTCAACTTGCGGTAAATGTCATTTTTCAAGTTTTACTTCTTTTCTGCTTATGTTCAAACCTTTCTCTGCTAATCAATGGCCTTTTGCATTGTCAACCAAAAATGTTAAGATGCATGTAGCATGTAGGGTTCTTAATTAATTGATAGTCAATTAGTTGCATTCCAGTTTCCCCCGAGGGTCTTCACTTGAAGGTTTTGGTTAACTGTTAATTGGAAATGTCTAGATTGCAAAGTACAATTGAGTAAACAGTTAACCATTAGGAAGCAGAAACTTCATCCTCGGAGGAGCATATGACAAATCCCAGAAAGTTAAAACTCTGTTTTGTCTCACTCACTTAACGAAATTTCCCTTCAATTTCAAGGAGTCGCTTTTTATTTTTAGCCGTTTTGGTTACACTCCAAGTATATGTGGACCAATGGCCAAGCTCTATCCGCCTTGTGGTACGATTTTTCACTTAAAACAGAGTAAATAAGGTAATCAGCTTAAAAAAAAAAAAAAAAAGCTCCGTGCATTTTTTTTTAATTAAAAAACAATGAATGTACAGAGTTCAAATGAAGTAAATATTGTTAAACATAAACTCTAATAAACCATTAGTTACTTGAAGTCAAACTTGGGTACATTAAACTCTTTCTCCAATTCATAGGGGCCTCTATTTTCTATTACTCATGTTTACTAAGTAGGGCCATTGGAGTTTATCCAAATTAAATATGAAAAAGATAAATGTATGGTCCAGTAAATCGCAAGCAATGTGTCCTTATCATTGATCGTTTTAAGTGTTGCCAGAATGATAATTCAAGTAATTGAAAATATTGACATTGATGATTCATCCCTATAAAAAATGGAAAAGGAAAAGAAAGAAAAAGAAACATGGATAAAGAACTTAATCAACTATTTACTGGGCCAGCGACTCGTTTTTGAGTGGGTTGGTCTAGTTTTCAGCGGCGTTCAAGGCCTGCTGCTTGGACTTAGTTCTTAATTTCCTCCCCTGTACTGTCACTTAAATAATTACAGCGGTGAATTTGACATGCACCCAATGGCCAGCTTACGTCAATTGCGAGATTTCAAAGCGAGGTGTCTAATATCTTGAATTCCACTACTTTCTTTGCCTGGTTCAACCGTTCAAGCTTTTTCTCGCAGCTTCAGAGAGGAAGCTTTTTCTTCTGATCTCCCTTTTACTTTTGTCTTGCTTAGAAGCCTGAGAGAAAGAGAGATATAGAGAGATGGAAAAGTTACCGGCTTTGAGCCATCTTTGTTTCACATTCTTTCTACATAATTTCGCAACGTTCATGACGATTCCTGTCACGGTAGATGTTACCATGTCCGCTCTTTGTCCTGGAAAACTTGAATGCTCACTTGCAATTTATCTCACAGGATTTCAACAAGCGGTACTCTTCCCTGTCACTTTGTTTTCTTCAAAACTAATTGTATTTATGTTATTTTCATGACATTTATGGTAATTTAGATACTTGAACGTTACCATTTCTGCATTCTAAATCAAAACCCAACAATTTCAGAACAATATCTGTTTTTTCCATTTGTCAATGTTGTTCAGTTAGTTATAATTTTCAGGGACAAAGTAACAGATGTTCATTTCATGATGGCTAAAGTTGCAGGTTCCTAGCATGTGACTCTTTAGCATACAGACAGATTTTGAGATTAATGCAATGAAAATTCCCCTCGGTTTCAGGGAAACAAGCGAGTGTGGACAAAGTGTGACTGCGACTCGCAAGGACTTGCAATCACATTTTTCAGCCATCTTATTAAATTCTTTTGAAATAACCGTCTTATTAATGTTAGATGTTGCATTGTTTCACTGTTTCTTACTTTGCTTTTGTTCCTGTTCGTCTTTCTTTTTTTAAGTTTTTAATCTATCTGTAAATCCTATGATTTAAAAAGACATTACGTATCTATAAATTCGCTGTTTTTGTTCGTTTTTCATGAACCGGCACACTTTTTTTTTTAAGAAAATTGCATATGCTATTGCTGGTCTACACTTGTCTTTTTTATTGGGTTTACTATACACTTGTCATCTACTGTACTCATTTGCTTTTGGGCTAACAAAGGCAACGTTATGATCCATTCATTTTTCACCTTTTATTTGATTGATCTCATATTTGAACTAAAATTAATTACTTGTATTTACATAAAAAATGCCATTAATGTTCTAAAATTTCCCATATATACATAAAGGAACATACTATTTATGCAGATTATTGGGCTGGGATCGCTTGTGGTGATGCCTCTTGTTGGTACTCTCTCCGACAAGTATGGAAGGAAGGCTTTGCTTACAGTCCCCATGACTCTCACCATATTTCCTTTAGGTATGCAAATTGCAAAGCAATATTTGATTTTTATAAATATGTGCATCAATGACCTACTTCCTCAATGAAAACAGTACTCACCATGTTCATTACTGGTTATACAGTCTTCCTTAATTAGTATGATCCGAAAAGGAATATGCTGCAACCATAAAATAAATGATTTCCTTTTTACTTGAACAAGCAATCGAAGGTAGATTCTAGGAGTAGTTTCTGATCGAACAGATATAATAACCACTCTTAGACTTTTACAACCGAAACTGACAATGCAATGTAGCATTTGTTGGGAAATGCTGTTACGTGATGGGAAATTAAAACCATATAGGAAAAATTTTCAAATGACGTACGTGCCTTTATTAGAAATCAACATCTATGAAGCAAAAGAGGAAACATGGAGGAGTGGCAATGAAAGCCTTAGCAAACCCCCTACCCCCCCCCCCCCCCCCCCCCGGGGGGACCCTTTTTCATTTCTAATATCATATATCAAATTTCTTCATTGAATAATGAATGCATTAACTCTATGATCAAATCTACAATAAGTAGTTGATAAGATTTGTTTCCACTTCACCATCGGTAGTATGTCGGGGCCTACCACATGGTGCAGGACATTTTCAGGTAGGACTCCTAAATTATTACATTGCGATTAGACAGATCCCAAATTGTAAAGCATGTATAAAGAAAAACTGAGGGGTGAAAAGTGATTTATGATGTAGCAAATTGCAAATGTTCAAAGAGTGGTTTGCTGAGGTAGGATCGTTATTGACGACAAAATTTTTACATGGAAATGACGTATTCTTCTTTTTGGCAGCCATATTGGCTTACAGTAGAACGAGGGGCTTCTTTTATGCCTACTACGTACTCAAGATTCTCACTGCCATGTTTTGTGAAGGAAGCGTCCACTGTCTCGCTATCGCTTACGTGGTAAACATCCTCTCTTTCCCTCACTGAATGGGGCCTTCGAAGGCTGCTATTAAGCCCATGTAGTTTGGTCTCATGTTAAGTTATGGTCCAGTTCGAAGTTCAGGATTTCAGACTGTTGCTTATCCAAGGATAATGGACATGGGTTTGCCCTTGGGCTCATCCTTTGTCCGTTTATCCCAAGCCGACGGTCTTTTCACAATTCCCCCACGATTCCCCTTCCATCTGGTGTTTTGTTGGTCTGAAGTTTGAGTTGTTTTCAGGCAGACAATGTTCCGGAAGGGCAACGAGCATCAACTTTTGGGATCCTTTCTGGCATTGGGTCTTGTGCCTTTGTCTGCGGAACTCTGTCTACCCGTTTTCTCTCAACTGCTTCCACTTTCCAGGTATCTCTTTTCTCTCCTCTTTCTTCTTTTTCTCTAATGCAAATCGTTCCCAATGAACCGAACTCGATTATATCCTTAATCAGGTTGCAACAGCAATGGCGATGCTGTCAGCGGTCTACATGAGGATTTTCCTCCCAGATTCCATCATAAATGATGATCTTTCTACTCCAATTATCTCGAAAGGAAAACTTGATGATGGTATTGTTAATCCGGATGAGGAGTCAGGCAAGAAAATGCAGATGTTTAAAACTATGCCTTCAATAGAGGATATGCTTGCATTGTTGAAGAGCAGGTACGTAAAATTTCCCTTCAACACCTAGTACCTTCTCATCTCTTTTATCTATGCCTTTGTTTTTTAAATTGATAAAAGGGTTTACTTTTTGGATACTTCTTTGAATGAGCACCTGATGTTCTTAACTTAATGGAAACAATATGCAGCTTGACATTTTCACAAGCGGCAATTGTTTCATTTTTCAGCAATCTTGCTGATGTGGGTCTCCATGCTTCATTACTGGTACATTTCTAATCCCATATGAACTGGACAAAAACGCTTTGGTTCTCATTGAAACATTAGCTGTGGCTATAAGTGTGGGTTCAAAAGTTGTCACTTGCAAATCTATCAATCATCAATACATTTATTTCAATTTTACTTTTTTTTTTTGTTTAATAAGTTTAATAATCAGTTTCATGAATTTGACCAATGTTACCATTTCAACTATTATAATAAAACAGGAACATAAAATTTTGTGCTTGCAATAGGTTTTGATGTATGTCATAAAGAATTTTGTATAAGTGAAGTATTTGACTCCAATTGAGACGAACCAATTGAAATTTCCTGTGCAGTACTATTTAAAGGCCAGGTTTCACTTCAACAAAGATCAGTTTGCTGATTTAATGGTCATTACTGGGGTTGCAGGGACTATATCCCAGGCATGACATTTTTGTTCTGGCTTTTTAGTCATTTGATTCTTCTTTCATTTATTTGCAATTTTCCTGTTGACCTGAAATTGAAAGCCATCTTGCAGCTGCTTCTCATGCCCATACTAGCTCCTGCTCTCGGAGAGGAGAGATTGCTGTCAATAGGACTTTTCTTTAACTGCGCACATGTAAGCTATATGTTCCATTGATATTTTACAGATTTTTTTCGACCATATGATTATTTTGATATGATCTTGTGCATAAACAGTTATAATTATATTGTGTCCTATTTCTTTATTTAATAAGTTATGGGCTTGAATGCAGATGATCTTCTATAGCATTGCATGGTCCTTCTGGGTAATTATTGTAACTTAACTGAAATTCAAAATTTTTTTTGCCTTCAATTCTTAATATGATCAATTGTCCTTTTGCTTCAACCAGCTTAAGGTCTACCTTACTATGGTCAATACTTTTGTAAAATGGCAGGTACCTTATACCGCAGCTGTGTTCTCCTTATTCTATGTTTTTTCACAGCCATGTGTAAGTTTGTTACTTCATAAATATTACAAAATCTTCAACATATCTTCTAGCATATTTTATGATTGAATTTTATTTTAAAATACGCAGATACGGAGCATCATATCTAAACAAGTTGGGCCCTATGAACAGGTATTATTTGGAAGATCAGATTTTTATGACAGCATTTTAGCATAAGTCTTGTGAAGAAAATAAAGGCCTTTTCCTTTTCCATGGTGTAATTGATAGGGAGCTTGTAACCCTGTTCCAGACAAGTTTTATATTGTCAGACACATCAAATATAAAGTCTGAGAAATTTTACTTGAGAATATAATGGCAAATCTAAGAAACAGAAAGTAAGCAGGTAGAACTGAAGTTTGATTATCAAATATTTGATCTGAATATGCCAAGTATGTATCTTTTTCAGCAGATAGTTCCCTTCTTAAGAACTATCCACCTTTTTTGATTAGATCTTTTGGTTTTATTTCGTGTTTGTTAAAACAGACTTATGACTTATTTTGATTAATTCCTTTGGTTTTATTTCTGAGTTTGTTAAGACAGACTAATTAATGCCTGTTTCCTTTTGACCCTTTTTCAGGGGAAGGCTCAAGGGTTCATTTCAGGCATAGGTTCCTTTGCCAATGTTGCTTCTCCCTTGGTTTTCTCCCCTCTAACAGGTTAACTGAAACTCAATTGAGTTCATCCTTAGGCTCTTTAATTTAAGACTGACACAGTTAACTCATTCTGCCAGCTTTGTTCCTGTCAGAAGGAGCACCGTTTTATTTCCCTGGATTCAGTATTATGTGTGTTGGGTTTGCCTCGGTAAGAACATTATTAAATGATGATGAGTTTTCTTTTCATCTATGCAATAGACTGTAGACATGTTATGGTTTGGTCACATTTCCCTCCTTGGAGTTTTAAAATGCAGCCCTGCAGTCTTTTTTTATCTGCTTTGGGGCAGGTGCAACCAAGGATGTGCACAAATGCAATCCATTAATGCTCGTGCTGCCAAAACCATTCTACTCATCCACGATTCAACGAAACCTATAACAACATTAGATTGTTAGATAATGTTCTTTGTTTGATAAAGGCATCAGAGCAGAAGTGTCCATTGATTTTGCAAATTTAGGTTTCTTTCTTGGATTGTGGGTACAGTTACTAACAGAGAATTTTTACTGTAGATGATAGCCTTTGTCCAGAGTCTCATGATAAGGGCTATTCCTCCAGTTTCAACTTCTGAAAGAGTTGGCAATTGCAACATGGAAGCCTAGCTAGCAAGGAATGTGTGTTCCAAGCCCTGAATCATTCCTTACTCGACTTCGTTATTATTCTCAAAAATCTTTCAACAGTACGTATATATTAGTAGTAACCACTAGAAATGTTGCAGTAGATTTTCTCAAGTTGAAACGTTCCTTCCTTTATGCAAGCTGTAGCTTTCAAACCATTTCACTCGGTATATATAGATATAGAGCCTGCTCGTCGGTGCTGCAGAAAGGAGCCTTATATCAGTTGCATCTGCAAGAGACACGCTGAATGCTGGTACCTCGTTCCAAAGCACATCAATTATGATTTTTGCTACTTTTTTGGGGATTGGCTCATCCTATTAATGTTTTTATATCATTAAAATTGGGATTATCCCGTGAACTTTGTATTATAGTTAGTTTTAACTAGTAGCTAGAGAAAGACAAGCATGTTGGCTAGCTTGGCATGAAATGAAGCTCTCCTGCAGGAGAAATGCAAGAATTGGGGGCATGAGCAAATATAATGATATTCTTATTTATGTTCTTGTCAAATTTATCACAAAAAGTGTGAAAAACCCTTAATGAAAACGATTGTGTAAAACTTCACTGTATGGATATTTTTTTAAAATGCAAGGTCTAACGTCCCTCATAAATCAAATGAAAGAAAAATGGGAGAAAAAAAGCTAGTTGTGGTGGCATTCATTGTGATTTGTTTGATTCAAACTTAGCTTGTTCATTCGGATGGTGAATGAATAAAATACAATTTCTCCCTAACTTGCTAAAGCAAACTTAAACGTATCAAATTAATGCCTGAACAAAATCTCAAATGTTATAGATGTCTGAAGAAGTTGAAAGTAAGTGAAGTATGCGTAATCAGTAACAGACCAACCAATGGAAGCTCGACAACAATAAGCAAAAGTCTCGTTTTTGCCGCCGTTCCCTTAAACCATTCTTCCATTCATGTAATAACCAGTAGTAATACAAGTGAAAATATCAATAAATAAGAGAGAAAAAACAATTTGGATCTTCTCTTCCTACAATGGAGTCATGGGAATCCCACCCACCCTCTAATAACTTTTCAACCACTGGTAATTCGCATTTCTCACTATCTTTGTGTTTTATTGTTAGATAAGGAAATTTCAGACATAATTACATTTTCCTTTTTTTGTTTAGACTTTGTTAGTTGGAATTGGAAGGCAAAGCAAATTTAAAACACCAAATTGACAAGGAGAAGCGACTAATCTGCACCTTCGCGTGAAAGCCTCAAGGCAGCATTATCCCGTGTAGGTGTAGTAGCTTTGAAAACGTCGGCTTTGACGCTGCCACCATGTGGCTGACAACCATGAAATGTTGAAGCCTATCCTTTCCATCAATGTATTGCAGTTTAGTTTTAGCTCCCAACGCCTCTACATCTGTCAACAGGTCGCTCAACCACATCTCAGTCCTTCTAACTTTTCCTAAAAAATGCTCCCAAAAATGGTGCTTGATTTGCTCGTTCCAACTTAATTTTGATTCAATTTGTCCTGATTGTGGAACTTCCTCTTTTGTTTTTCTTGCTAGTATTATAAAGCTTGGCCTCTTCAGAGCCTTGCCTTGCAAAACTACTTTCTTTGAGAACCAGAGAATCAGACAAGAACTTGACCTTATTCTTTAAAACATAATAAAAATAAAGCAATTGGACCCGAAATTTCGCAAAATCTCATAAATTAAGTATCTTAAACAACGCATAACCCGCACATGAATGGCAGCCACGCGTATCTTTGAACTATTTTTTCTGCATAAATAATAAACAACATCATTAACGTAACATAACAAAGAAAAGAAATCCGTCAGGTTATTGTTTTCTGTTTTTGTCAGGGCCTCCGGTTCTTGCCGTTGGCTTTGGTCGGAGAAAACAAACCCAATTCTGCCGTTTTGAAACTAACACCTGTTTTGCAGTACGCGGCAGTAAGTTTGTTCCGCCTCCGGTTATAGCCAACAGCGAAAAAACTTCACAAAATTAAAAACCAAAAGGAAAAAAAAAAAAAAAGACCTGACTCTTCTTTTTACCTATGACTTACCTACCTTTTACATTGCTATTTATCAACTTAATTTTCACATTCCCTTTTGAATAAATATTGTATCTTGATTTGATTCAATGGCGGACGATATCTCAGATTCAGTTGTATGGTTGCATGGCGATCTTGATTTGAAAATCGTTGAGGCTCGATGCTTGCCGAACATGGATTTACTCACGGAGCGTCTGCGTCGATGTTTCACCGCATTTGAAATGTGTCGAGCCCCGTTTAGACGAAAGAACAATCACCACCACCGTAAGATCATCACCAGCGACCCTTACGTAACGGTCTGCTTAGCCGGTGCAACGGTGGCACGAACGCGCGTGATTTCAAATTCCCAGCAGCCGGTTTGGAACGAGCGGTTCAAAATCCCCCTGGCCCACCCAGCATCATGCATCGAGTTTTATGTTAAGGATAATGACGTGTTCGGCGCTGATTTGATCGGAGTCGCTACGGTGCCAGCGGTTAAGGTTCTCATCGGTGAAACGGTTAGCGGTTGGTTCCCTGTAATCAGCTCTTATGGAAAACCACCTAAGCCTGACTGCGCGGTTCACCTGGAAATGAGATTCATCAAATGCGAAGAAATCCCATTTTACAGATACGGAATGGCGGCAAACCCATCGGAATTCGGAATCGGAAACTGTTATTTTCCGGTCCGGCATGGGGGTTCCATAACTTTATACCAAGACGCGCACGTGAATGAATCGATGGTACCAGAGATCGAATTGGAGAACGGAACCGTGTTTAAGCACGAGCCGTGTTGGGAAGATATCTGTCATGCAATTCTAGAGGCGCATCATTTGGTTTACATCGTCGGATGGTCGATTTTTCAGCAGGTGAAGCTTGTAAGAGAGCCGACACGGCCGTTGCCCAGTGGTGGGAATTTGAGTTTGGGGGAATTGCTTAAGTACAAGTCACAAGAAGGGGTTAGAGTTTTGCTGTTGGTTTGGGATGACAAGACTTCCCATAGCAAGTTTTTCATTAAAACGGTAAGGATTTTCCTTGTTCTGTTTTGTGAGATATTCCAACATTTTTGTCTTGTCTTTGGTCTTTGCTGATGTTAGCTTTTGCAAAGTCATCGTCTTTTTACTATTTCTTTGTTTCTAGATTCTGCGTCAGGCTTTACATCTGAATGATAACGGGTATGAATTTTGGAAAGTTGATTTTTTTTTTAATAAACCCTAAAGAAGAAAACTTTGTCAATGATTTGTTTGGCTTTTGTTCAAAGATTCTAGCTTTTTGCCTTTCATTACCGGGCTGCTTTTAAAATTGAAGCTCCATCGTTTGAGAAAGTGACTTTTTAGTTTAATGTTTATTGGGATTCTTTCTGGGGACCAGGCTTATCCGTTTCTGGAAAATGGAAATCAAACGCTATATATATATATATATTGGCCTGCATATCTGTTGTGTATTTGTTTTTTCTGTTGATTGAGGCTAGATTTTTAACACGGAAAATGTTTGAATGCAGGCGGGAGTGATGCAAACTCATGATGAAGAAACTCGGAAGTTTTTCAAGCACTCTTCTGTTTCATGTGTGTTGTCCCCTCGTTATGCCAGCAGTAAGCTTAGCATTTTCAAGCAACAGGCATGCTTTATGCTATGGTCCAATTCTTCTTATTACACGTTTTACATCATTACTGCTGACTACTAAATAGCGAAATAGTAATAATTCTTTCTGAAGAGAAGAAGTTATTAGTAGGAACTGAAGGATGTACTCACTTCAGTGTGGTTTGTAATCCAGGTTGTTGGAACCCTTTTTACACACCACCAGAAATGTGTGATTGTGGATTCACAAGCATCTGGAAACAATCGAAAGATCACTGCTTTTTTAGGAGGTCTGGACCTTTGTGATGGTCGCTATGATACACCTCAACATCGACTATTTCAGGATCTTAATACTGTGTTTCGAGATGATTATCACAACCCAACATTTTCTGTGAGTATATTCATTATTATGAGTTTGTCAAGTATTTGATTTAATCTGCTAAATTGAAATATGTGGTTAATTAGCCAATGAACTAGGACTTCACCCTGTTCTGCACAAATGTACTGTTACTATCTCCACCTAAAAGTACTCATCTGTGTTGAACATATATAACCTTCAATTGGTTTAAACAAATTTGAGGTCAATCGCTATTGCTGATTCAGTTTGTTTCATTCTTAGGCAGGAATCAAGGGCCCAAGGCAACCATGGCATGATTTGCATTGTAAGGTTGAAGGGCCTGCTGCTTATGATATTCTTACCAACTTTGAGCAGCGTTGGAGGAAAGCTACAAGATGGTCAGAGTTTGGACGTCGATTCAAAAGGGTTACTAGGTGGCATGATGATTCTTTAATAAAGTTAGAACGAATTTCTTGGATACTAAGCCCTTCTACGACAATCTCAAATGATGATCCTGCATTATGGGTTTCCAAGGAAGGAGATCCAGAGAACTGGCATGTTCAGGTAATTACAGCGTACCTCTTGAAGCAAAGTACTTCAATCTGATCTGACCTTTTGCTGGTTAATTAAATTGGCAGGTTTTCCGTTCTATAGATTCAGGATCTCTGAAAGGGTTTCCTAAGGATGTTTATGAAGCAGAGTCTCAGGTTTTAATTTTTGTTTCCTTTCTGTTTTCTCTCTTTGTGGCAAAGAAACAGTAAGCACATTTCCTCTATTTTGACTAACCATTATACTTTTAGTTTAAATTTGTATTAGATGGTTTGTTTTTTCATTTTTCTGCAATGTGGATTGGCTAATTCCTACCTTATTTTACTGCAGAATCTTGTTTGTGCAAAAAATCTGGTGATAGACAAGAGCATTCAGACAGCATACATCCAGGCAATTAGATCTGCTCAACACTTCATATATATTGAGAACCAATATTTCATTGGATCATCATATGCTTGGCCATCTTACAAAGAAGCAGGTTTTAGAAACATCTATTACTTTTTGCATAATTCTCTCACACTCCAAGCATTTCATTCTGTTTGTCAGAAGTAGATGAGAAAATCATGTTTTGTACAACATAGTTTTTTCCCCTCTTATGACATTTGTGCTTTGTAAGATACATGTTAAGCCATTTTTAATAATGAAATTGTGAATCTAACAACTGGTTTCAATTATCATGAACATTCTTTTCATTATTGTGAAAAGGCTGTTGTTCTTGGTAATTGATGATCGTATATGATAGGAAGTCTAATTTACTAGTATTACTCTTTCGCTCTTTGTTTCTGAGAGATGAGAAGTCCCTTTTTTTTTTTTTTTGGTATTTTTAGGTGCTGAGAATTTAGTTCCCATGGAATTGGCATTGAAGATTGCTAGTAAGATAAGAGCAAAGGAGAGATTTGCAGTGTACATTGTTATACCAATGTGGCCTGAGGGTGTCCCTTCTTCAGCATCTGTGCAAGAAATTCTCTTTTGGCAGGTAATGAGATTAGATTTTTTTCTTTTCCTTTTTCAATCATTTATTACTAGGATGAAATGAATAACTATGTTTTACACTGTTAGTACTATCTCCTAGAATTGGGGAAGAATATAAAATCATCCATGGCAATAACCTGGGTTTTATTCTCTTTATAAAAGTTTTTTAAAGTATTTCACACCAGTGGTTCTAACTTTTAAGAAGCTATTCAAACAATTTCATACTGAGCTTGGGCCAGAGTATCTTATGTTAAGTTCTGACGGTTAGGCACCAAGCTTGAAACTGCCACTGTTATGTTAACTGGCAGTTTACTTCAAGGAAGAATATGATTATTTCTAGTTTGTGTTAGCAATTTGCATTATTCTTATTACTTAGTTTTGTTTTTCAGGGACAAACAATTCAAATGATGTATGGAATCATAGCACAAGAGTTGAAATCCATGCATATTGAGGATTCCCATCCACAAGACTACCTAAATTTCTACTGCCTTGGTAATCGGGAAGAAATTCCCAAAGACTATTTTGGCTCAAGTTCGTCACTCTCGAATAATGGTGACTCGGTAATCAAACAGTACCTCTACCATGTTAATTTAGTTCTATTTTAGTTTATCAACTGTTAGAACTTGATTGTGTTGGCTCAGTTTGGTGGCAAGCTAGAGTGTAACCAAGTTCACTTTTGTTTTCAGCTTTGTTCTTTGGGTTCACTTCTTGTTTTTAGCTTTATGGAACCACTTTCCTTAATTGAATTGACTGTTAGAACTTAATTTGAATTGACGTTTATATGGAGGTAAGAATTTCAAGATAAATCACTATTTTCAGGTTTCAGCTTCACAAAAGTTCCAACGGTTTATGATTTATGTACATGCAAAGGGAATGATAGTGGATGACGAGTATGTGATATTGGGGTCTGCCAATATTAATCAACGATCATTGGCTGGTTCAAGGGACACTGAGATAGCAGTGGGTGCGTATCAACCCTATTACACATGGGGTGAGAGGAAGAGACATCCACGTGGTCAGGTTTGAACCTTCATCCTTGTCATCTGGGCTTTGTCTTTGTACCGTAAGTTTTTACACTTAATTTTTTTACTTTAGGGGATGTCGCAAGACCTAGAATTGCTGGCCAATTGAAGGACCCTGTTTACGTTGTACTTTCTTCTTTTTTTTTTCTCACTTGAGGGGCCTTGTTTTAGTGATTGTTAATGTTTGTGCATACTTGCACCAGCATGCTTGCCAATAAAAGAGGGTTTAAACTTTCATTTATTTTTTTCGGAGTAAATGTTGGGAAGGGGATTTAAACTGGGAAGTGTTTATGGAGAAGTATGACGCGCCAATTAAGTTATGCCTAGACCTTAGAATTTAGTCCAAATATGTGCGCATTGTAATCATGATCTAGTGTTCAGATGCAATTATTAATATATACCTCATAATATTGGAGAAGTGATGTTTATGAATCGATGACCATGCAGGTTTATGGGTACAGAATGTCACTGTGGACTGAACACATGGGAAAGGTGAATGATTTGTTCAAGGAACCTGAAAGTTTGCGTTGCGTGAAGAGTGTGAACAATATTGCTGAGGATAACTGGAAAAGGTATTCAGACGAGACTTTTACAGAATTACAGGGACACCTGCTCAAATACCCCATTGAGGTGGATAGCAGTGGCAAAGTAAGCCACTTGCCTGGACAAGAGACCTTCCCGGATGTAGGTGGCAAGATCCTTGGAACTCGAACAACGCTTCCTGATGCTCTTACTACTTAGGCTTCAATATTTTTGGAGTTTATATCATTGTATGGGCTCGGTTCAACACCGATGAAGGGGAGACAAAGGTGGGGCAAGTCTAGTTCTTCCTACACACATAGTGCAGATTACGAAGGCATCCCTGGGTTAACACTGGACTGGTATGTAATTACATGCCCATGGTCTATTTAGTGTGAAGCATTAAGCATTGCAATCAGTAAATCAGTACTATTTGGCTTAAAGTTTTGCAATTCCGACACCTTAAGTTTCAGCAGAAAGGTTAAAAGAGTTTCGTTTGGCCAACGGTTTCATAGATAGAGGGCTGCCCTTTGTATGAGTCAGCCAAGTAATCTAGTTGTGTACTGATCCCATGGCACTTCGAAATGCCTATATCTATGTTCGTCCATTTTCTTTCGTTTTGGGGTACCGAAGCTATAACAACTTGTTAGAGTGAGATCGTTGAGATTGTCCTTTTAAAGGAAAATTAAATGAGAAGGAAACATAAATCAGGTTCCGACCAAATATACACAAATTCAAAGTAAATGAAAGATATTAAGATACAAAAAGCATCATATTTTTCATGTTCACCTCATACATTTTCTCATCCCCAGTACTCAAAAACTCTATCACTCAAAAAAAACACAGGAAATGTATGAGATGACAACGAACACACTGTTAAAAATAAATTAGTTAACGGTCACTTTTCCAACCATACCAGCACCCTGGTGAGGAGAGCAGTAGAAACTGTAAGTTCCTTTCTCAGTCAAGGTAACAGCGTAAGTCTCTCCTGGGGCATTGAGTAGGTCTTCATCAGACATAGAGATTTTGGAGGCGTCGACACCGCCTGGAATTTCGTCCTCATCGAAGATAACATTGTGTGGGAAGCCAGCATTGTTTTTGAAGACAATCTTCTCCCCAGAACTTACGCTGAATTCGCTGGGAACAAAAGCCAAAGACCCATCATCACCACCAAGCTTGACTTCAACGGCCAAGGCGTTGCTGGCAAGAATTGCGCTTGCAGCAGTTGCGGCTACAGCAACACCAAACTCTTTGAGGGAGGCCTTGGCGCTGAGCCTTGGGACTGGAGAGGCTGCAACCTTGGCTGTGGCACTAACTTTAGCTGGTGTTGCACCAGCCTTGAGGCCAGTGAAAGATGGGATAGCAACAACTGCGGAGGTAATAGTGGCCATCGTGCAAAGCTACTTGAATAAATAGGTGCTATTGTGTTCTGAGTCGCAGTGAGAGGAAATCAAACGGAATCATAGAGGTTGGCTTTTAATAATATGAGGCTTGATTTGTGTGGTTTGAATTTCAGGAGGGATATGTGATTATCAGGATGACAGGGTGAATGGGTGGAGAAATGGGTTATCTGCTCAGAATTCATATGATTGGCCGGCCCCGATACTATCCCACAACGTGGCATGGGCCCTCGATGTGTGGTAGAGAATAGGATGAGATTAGGAAAAGTATGCCAAATTAAACGAAGTGGATTGCTTTTTGCATTATGAACCGGCCAACGCAACCTATTTCGCAACTCTTACTCTTACTCGTTCTCTTTTATTTTTTACCTCTATCTTCCGTCTCAAAAGTGAAATTTCAACAAATAATTGTAGTTAATTTGACATTGGGGTCCTTTTTGTTCTTGTTATAGCAGCGTTATAACCATGAACTGCCGATTAGCTCCAATCGGAAGGAGAAATTCAGGCTATCTTTGATTCCTTTGTTACCAGACACCTGTTACAAAAGAGTGGTACAGGTTGCCATCAAGGAGTTGATATTTTTGTCACTCTCAGGGCATTGGGCAACCCCCAAATGTGGTGCACACTGCAGAGGCCCAGACAACAAGAAGATTTTTGCGTATTGCGACAAAACGACCACTTCGAGAGTAGAGTTACCACAAAATCCAGATACCATCGAAGATAAACATTGAAAATCCAATGATTTCTATCTAAAGGGTATTTGAATCTGTCTAAAGCTTTGAAACTCCCAATTTTCACTCTCAAGATAATGACATGGTTGTAATCAGTATAGGGTCAGAATTTATTGCCAAGGCCAATCGGGATTAAAAGTTTGTGTTGGGTCTTACAGAAGAAAAAAATCCAAGGCTATAATTAGAGGAATCTTTCCAAGCTTCACCTTTTAAGTCCATTTCTAACCAATAGGATTGATGATACAATACCCCCATCCATTAGTTTGAAATTTCAAGTATGCTATGTCCCCCCAATGAATGTTCCAATTTCTAACAACTCCCTTAATTCTAAGGTGATATGGTTGGAAAACCATTTCTTATATACTAACTCCATATATTGCCTTAATACAATGGCTAGCTGTGGCCTAAAAGGTGGGGGAAAGGCCCATGGATCTCGAGAGACCTACCTCTTTATCTGAGCTGAAATGTAGTCAATTTCTCCAAGAGAGATGGTTATCTGCATCTATACAAAATTATGATTTCGTCCTCCCGTTAACCATATCTAGTATAGGTCTTAATAGCATCCTCAATCTAACTTGAAAACTTTGCCCAAAAAAGCTTATCTAAGTGCAGCAGGTAGAATGTACATAATCATTCTATATGGTCTTATGACCAGAGAGATGCCTACTAAATCTTACATATAACTTAAGCCAACTACAACCAGGAAAGTTTTGGAGTAGATAATGTTTTGCTGGGACTAAAACACATTCACCTACAGGGACTCCAACTAAATTAAATCTAGTACATATGCTTGGACTTGCCATCAGAGAAAAGGGTCCTAAAAGAGAGACATGCAGCTAAATGGTAAGATGATTAGATTTAACATACAACAACAGTTAAACAGGCAAAGAACCATGAGGAAATATTAAAATTGGAGTGCAAGGCCATTACCACCTACCTCAAAGCCCAATTTCAGAAAGCATCTTAGGCAGAAGTTAACACTAATATGGCACCATTGCTTTTGATGAGGAAAAATAAAATACCTAAAGAATGCAGCATTCTTATAGCCATCAGTAGAATCCATTATAATTGACCTATTGACCTATAAACAGAGCAACACACATCAAATGCCCTAACCCCCAACAAAATGGTGTATCTAGTACCTAACTCAATCAGATGTCAACACTAGTTACTCTAGGAGCATTATCACCTTATAATTATCATTATTTTAGCCAACCCTGATTTTGAGTTGCAACAGTCATAGACATTTGTACTTCACAAGTATAAACTTTTTGAGAGTTTCCTTCCTAAAACATCAGTTACCTTAAAAAAAGTCTCAATTTTAAGATTAAGCTAACCCTATTTCTAGATAAATTGTACCTAAAATTGGATGCGTTCATAACTACATCCCATACATAGTTGAAAACATTGCGGTGCCAATTAAAGATAGCAAAGTATAAATCACAAAACTTATATAACATATAAATAAGCATAGAACATGTTGCCATCCTTCAGAATAAGGCTTAGAGGTGCATAGATTATATCCCATCAACAGAACAAAACAGAATTGAACATCAAATACTATTGTTGTTATACCAACTAAGCATTGGTTTCATGTTTTTATTTATAAATACCCCAGTTGTCAATTTGGGAAACACAATGTTTAGCTGAAAAGAACCCATAATTACACTAAGACAGGTAAAGCAATATACAAACATGATTGAAATCAGTTTCCCAGTATGAGCAAAGAAATGTACACTTCATGAGACATTAATCCATCACTTCATATAGGAAACACATTGCCAATACCATCATCATCTTCCTCGTCGAATAACTTGAAGCTGGGGTTGACATAGCATTTCATCTCATGAAACAGATTCAAATTATCCACCAGCTTGTGAAAAACATTGCATCCACAACACTACACCCACCACCATCACCAAATCACTCCCAAACTCAAAAATCACAATCCGCAAATAAAAGAAAACCAAAAAAAAAAAAAAAAAAATCAAAATTCCACCTTTACATTCAAATTCAATTCTCTTACCTGAACGAATACGGTGCCGTCGGTGTACGCGTGGGGATTGATGGCACGAGTAGTTCGTTGACCGCAAACATTGCAAGTGAAGGCCACACGCATCCGTCTGCGTGGCGACTTGGTGAAGAGAGACCACGGAAAGGTGCAGACTTTCTCCGTATTGGATTGGCCCTCAGTTCCAGCGGGTACAGATGGACCCTCCATGCCCGATCCTGTAGTCCACCCCCTTACAGACGCCGCGCTCAGAACCAACCCCATCGCTGCATCCTAAATTGAATTCCCCAAAATACCCACACCATCAATTCATTATTTTGTCCTAAAATTGGAGAAATAACAAAAAAGATACAAAACTTTTTTTCTTTTTTACCTTGGATAAAGTTTGATTGCCGAAGAGAGGGACGATGCTTGTGTTGTTCGGATCAGATTGGAGATCGGAGTCGTTACCGTTCTCTGATAATTAAGACAAAAAACCAACAAAAATGCTTTCAGAAACGATAATCACAGCCACGGAAAGGAACAAAAAAAGAAGAGATCGCAGGGTTGGAATTTAAAGTTAATACTTTTGGAAGAGGTGGGGAGGCGGATGATTCTTGCCAGAAAGTCTTTTCGTTTAGGAGAGAAGATGGATAAGGAAGAGGAGGACGAGGAAACGATAGCAGCTGCAGGAGAGCTGAGAGTTTCCATGGGCGACGCGATGAGTCCGCCCTGGCGTTCAACGGAGAGAAATCCTGCAAGAGTAGCTTTTCACGGCATGGTTGGATCTTCGACACAAAAGGCCAGTTGTCTTCGAGCCACGTGATGCATTCATTTATTCAATGTAATGTAATTTAAAGTATAGCCCATTAGGCCCAATCCCAAAGCTTGACGCTCATTAAATGAGTTAAATGGACCAATGAAACACACAAAAATAATACTAGTGGTCTGAGCATTGGCCCAAGGGCACTTCAGCAAATTACAAAAACAAACGGTGGAATTAGGGCTGTAAACGAGCCGAGCCGAGCCGAGTAGTGAGAGGCTCGAGCTCGAGCTCGACTCACAACTCGGGGCTCGATACTCGGCTCGAGCTCGATCGAGTTTTATTTTTCAAGCTCGAGCTCGATTCGTGATCGAATTCGAGCTACTCGAGCTCGCTCGATTAAGCTCGATTAATATGTAAAAATAAGCTCGATTCGTATACTCGACAAAAATTCGATTATTCATGCTCGAACTCGAACTCGGACTCGAAATATTTTATTAATTAAAATAATAAAAATATATTTAAATATAAAAGCTCGATTAGGCTCGCGAGCTACTCGAGTCAGATATAATAATACTCGAATTCGGTTCGATCGATAAATCGAGCTACTCGAGCTCGAGCTCGACTCGACAATAATCGAACCGAATTCGAGTTTTTTTCGAATCGAACCCGAGTAGCTTGCGAGTACTAATGTATCATTTACACCCCTAGGTGGAATCATATTCTCTAACCCTTTGCAAGTTGAGTTGCCATGGTTGGATGCGCATGCAGGAGGAGTTAAGATGACATCATCGTGATCGTACAGCAAAAAGTTCATGGACCCGAAGATCCCGTCATTAAACCAGTACTCTCTAAGCTCATGTCTAACTCGCTTCCCGATAATGCTTGTTGCTAGTGTGAAAGACGACTCGGCGAAGAAACGACCAGGTTCTGCCATAACTATTAAGCCAGGCTCGTTAGGAAAATAGTTTTGGAGAACGCTTTTCACAGCTGGCGCTGCTTCAATGAACCTTGAGACAGCTGAGAAGCCCCCTC
Organism: Durio zibethinus; assembly: GCF_047325235.1. Classification (NCBI taxonomy): domain Eukaryota; kingdom Viridiplantae; phylum Streptophyta; class Magnoliopsida; order Malvales; family Malvaceae; genus Durio; species Durio zibethinus. The sequence goes on from NC_143162.1 coordinate 37,921,372, forward strand.
CGATATTTAGTGTGTGCATGCCAATAAATGAGGCAGTGTAGTGCTTTTCCTTGCAGATGCATCATGCATGCATCACATTAACAGAATATAAACCTAATTTGCCAAAGATATTGGACTAATAAATGAGACAGTGAACTGGATTTCCCTAATCGCAGATGCACCATTCATGCATCAATGACTGCATATATGAAGCGCATGTCTAATTTGCTAAAAATACTGGGCTTCAAAATAGCACGACTAGAAGATGCCTTTCATAGTTTTATGATGTTTACGCCATTAAGTGAGAATGAGGAATACATGTCTGAAGCACTGTCCTTTTAGTGAAATGAGCGTATGCAAAATTATAAGCGTACGAGTATAGGAAATTAGTTTATTACATAAGTGTATATAACTATTTTTATATATCTTTATACATTTAAAATTGATAAAAATTAAAATTTAATTATTAAAATTAGGAGTTCAGGATAAATTGAAATGCGTGCTAAACCCGTTGAGTTGTCTGTAGCAAATATTTTTGCTTACGCAGAGATTCCATGGCGTGACTAATTACATTAAACTTTTGTTCTTAGACCTTTATACCATGGAAGATTCAACTTTCGTCAAGGATGGATAAAGAAACAAAGCTTGGTCTTTTGTCTATTGTTAAGGGTGGAAGATACTATCTAATTAGGCATCTATTTAATTTTTAGGTTTGAAGATTCTATTCCAAAGCGAAGATACAATTCTCATCCAAAAAGCGAAAAAAAAAAAAATCTAGACTTAATTGGTTAAAATTCGTCATCCTCAATGAAAAAGTTTTGGATTTAAATCTTGTCGATAGTTATTTATTTAGATTTTTTTGAATGTATAATCTGCAGTCACATGTTTAAACTATTAAATATGATACATTTTATTTAACTTTAAAAATTAAATAATTTATTTATCTCAAATTTTTTGTACTAAAAAAATAAAATAATAATAATATAAAATTTTATATTTAATATACTATCTATATATAAATTTTATACAACTTAATTAGACTTATAACAATCACAAACCAAAGAGAATAGTCCCATGCCAAACAAGAGACGGCCCATATCCACCAACCAAAAGGCCTTACGATCATCAATTTTGATTGGAATAAGCAAGGTATGTCAAAATGGCTGACATGTTGAACCCATTGAAATTGGACCCAGCAGCCGCCGTGTAAGCCCCCATGTTGGGGAACACCAGCCAGTCATTTACTTGTAGATCCGGCAGCGGATAACCCTTCAAAACCGTATCAAGCGCATCACACGTGGGTCCAAACACGGTGGAATCATAGCTCCTCGCTTCTTTGGATGTTGGGTTGCTACGATTGGATGATCCTGTGAGAGGCATGCACGTGACAACCGCATGGTCGTAGAGAATACAGTTCATGGAGCCGTAGATCCCATCGTTGATCCAATACTCTCTTAGATCACCTCTAACTCGTTTTCCTATAATGTTGGTGGCTAGTGTGAAAGCTGACTCAGCAAAAAAACGACCAGGCTCGGCAATTACTGTTAAGCCTGACTTGTGCGGAAAGTACGTTTGTAGAGCGGCTTTCACCGTTGACGCCGCTTCAGCGAATTGCGGGCCGGCTGTGAACCCTCCGCCGATATTTAGCACATCCATTTTGGGCATGCCAAGTCTAGCAGCCGTCTCAAACACAATTTTGGCTGCTGATATGGCTTCTCGATAGGCTCGAAACTGCATGGCTCCGCTGCCAATGTGGAACGAGACGCCTGTGATCGTGAGCCGTGCAGCTTGAGCGGCCTGGAGGAGGGGGGTGACTTCCTCGGGTAGTGCACCGTATTTGAGACCTAAAGGGCATCTTGCGCCACCATCTTCCGGGGCTTTGATCCGTATCAATAAGGCACATTTAGGGTGCCACTTTTTAATCTTTTCCAGTTCCTCTTTAGAGTCGAAAGTTGTTAGGTTAACTCCAACTGTTGCAGCATACTTGATGTGCGACTCTGCTTTGCATGGGTTAGCAAAAATGATCCTGCCAGGTGAAACACCAAGAGACAACACGGATTCAATCTCGGCCTTACTTGCGCAGTCGAAGCCCGAACCAAGGGCAGCCAGTGCGCCAAGGAAAGCTGGGTTGGGGTTGCACTTGACAGCGTAGAAAGGTTGAGCTATGGGAAGGTTACGGGCCCACTTGTCAAAGAGGGCCATGACAACACCCAAATCCAGCACGTAAAAGGGTTCTTTCATTTCGTGTTTGGTGGAAATGATTGACTGAATGAAAGCAGTCAATCCATCTTTCGAAAGAGCCGTGATCTTCTTTCCTCTTACCCCAGGCGCACCCACAATGGCCTGCAAGCTCCTGGGGCTGGATCCCATGGCAACTGATCGACACGGAAAGAACTAAAAACTGAAAAAGCAAAGGCTTTAAACAACAATATGAGAATCTTGAAAGTAGTACTTCTATTATTGTACTTTGGGAGGATATATATAAAGAGAGATAGGGTTCGGGTGGCACAGAATCATTAGCTGCGGGTGGACCGGTTGAGTAAAAAGAGAAAAGGTGGGTCTATAATTGGAGGACCTTTTTCATCATTGGAGAATCAGCATCAAATGCTAAGAGTCGAGTGTAAACCTGGTCCTATTATATGAAGTTTGTGTCTGTGGACACAGGGAATTAATTTCCTGAAAAAAAATGTGGCTAAAACTCAGTTAGATTGATGATGGTGGACCAGGAAGTTATTTTTGAAATGATTCTAAGGGCGGAAATTTCGCGTAAAGCGGCGAATGGGACGAATCTATGTAGGTGGAAAAGTACCCTGATCCTGATTCACTGTCTCTTTTTCATATCTACACGACTTCCTCTTCTATATATATACTCCGTTGATCGAAGTTTCGTTGAAATTAACAAATAATTAATCAATGGACAACCAAAGAGATCTGGCTTGTTGTAAAAAAAATCCTACGAACGTTAAGTAAAACTTCTAGAAAAAAAAACAAAAAAACGCGACCATGGATTACTTCTCACAATAGAATTCTTTTTGCTCAACTCTCAAGAAAGTCTGCCTTTGGACTCTTGATGTTTGGAAGAGGAGGTTTGAATTTGGTTCTTGTGGTTTTGTATACTTTTATTGATCAAAGAAAATTATATTCATTGCTTTTATTTAAAAAAAAAAAGAAAGAAAAAAAAACACATAATATTCCTGGGATTTTTTAGTAAAAGAAAAAGAAAAGAAGAAATGCTAATTAACTTTTCCCATTTATATGTACTGCATGAAAAACATCAATGACTATGATTTTATGAACAATGAATTATCAATGACTGACGCAGGAAAATGATGTGGATGTTGAACATAATTTGGTCATACATGTTGAAAAAAGTTAGCTTACTTTGTCCAAGTGGATGTGTATATTCTATAACATATATATATACTGATTCTGGCACAAGGGTTGAATGCTAGCGATAAAAAAGCGTTACTCGTAGTTTTCTAAGTTCAAAATTGGCATAATATAATTCGTCAAAAGTTGTTGTATAGTTTAGATGCGTCAAAATTTTAAGCAACTATTCAACCCAAGCCTGCCAAGAATTGACATATCAATACATATATATGGGTAAAGATATGTTTATAATAATATAAGAGTTAGACAATTTTTTAAGTTTTAAATTAAAATTGAATTCAGCATACACTTAATTATTTTGATCAAAAGAGATTAAAAAAAAAGTATAATTCACACACTAATAATCTATATATATATATATATATATATATGGCCTTATTCCTTTCTTCTTTTTCAAATACTAAATTCTTTGTTTTATGCTTTTATTATGATTTTTTTTTTATTAGTCTTTGTTTCATATGCTTAACTTGAGCTTCATCTTGCATAAAACAATATTAAAGTTATCAAATACTATAACTCAATACCTGGTCTGTTTTTTTTTTTTTTTTTGAGAAATATCTTTGTATTAAATGAAAATTAATATAATTTCTTTAATTAAATAAAACATGTGTGGCACGCTAAAAATAAACTAGCTATTTCAGTATTCAACAAACAAAAGTAATTAAGAGTTGAAAAATAATATTCCTATTATTAGATTTGGAAGAGATAATAGTCTATATGATGATTGAATTATGAAAATTCATTTCTTTTAAGATATTTTTCGAATTTTTGAATTTTTAATTGATCTAAACTTCTAAAGTACATTTGTTAAATTTTTTATATTTCATTATTAATTAGAATGATTGTTGATAAAAGAATGGTATATATTAATTCATATTAAATTATGTGAGCATTATCTTTATTTATATTTATTAATGACAGTCGAATTTTTAATAAATAATTATTTATATACAAAAATTAGTACCTAAATTCTTTATGCATATGTGTGTAATTAAGTATTCTTTGGCTTTGGTTTAAAATTTGTATTTCAAATTGTATTTTCCAAAAAAAAAAAAAAAAATGAAACTTTGTATTTATAGCAATATACACAAATAGTTAAAGTGCTTAAGAAGGTGATCATTGTAAGAGTGGATGGATTAATAAAGTTTAATTTTATAAATGTAATTTAAAACATTAAAATATTAATTTTTTTAAATTCCATTAATGCACTTTGTTATTACTTTCTTAATTGGAGAAAGGAGATTGCCTTTGATAAGTTTGATGATTCGCCCACGGTTGGCATGGAAATCAACTCGGAAAGGTATAGTCAACTTAGTTGGCTCCGGGTAATTAATATCAAAGCCAATCATCAAACTTAGTTGCCTTGGTGGGATCGGCAAATTGACCATGGCAACAAGGCTGCAACCTTCCGGCTTCCACTATAGGTCATCAGAAAAGTTTCATTGAGTCAATGCATCCAATTGATTAATATGTACGCACACACCCTAAACAAGTGCCAGCAAAAGGCCCTTTTCTATTGGGCCACCATCCTGTGAGAAATAGTGAATCAGTGATTTCTCCACCATGTCCATCATCGGTGGTATCAGTAATTTTATAAAACTTTTCCGACATATCTCTTCATGTCGATAGTCAAAACAACTACAGCACCAGTCTAGCTATCTAGTTATTGGTATAATTCAAACGTTTATTTTGACCTAGAGCTTAATCAATTAGTAGTCTTATCATATACATGATGTTTCTGGATCTTGAATGTTAGTAAAAGCCATGGATGAAAATCGTTCAAAGACAGTTTTATCGAAATAGCAGATCATATGGTAACAAGAATCTAGAATGGGCAGTAAGGAAAAACTCATCAGACAGCAAAGAAGTGTAGGGTCAGTGTGAGAGTAACAAAGGGAACAAACAGAAATAAATAAATAAATAAATTTATACATACATAAATGAAAATTAACTTTTTGAAAGGATGACACAGAGGAGTACGGTATACATATTCAAAGGGCAAAAAAGAAACATATTGAATCCTGTTAATTCATCTTTCTCCATGTCCAAAAGGGAATACTTTGGTCCAAGGGGAAAAATGGGATTTATTTGTCACAGTAAATGGAGGAAATTGGAATTAAGATGGATGGATCATCGGCATGCACGCACAGCATTCTGCAGTAATGAGGGAATCTTTGTCTGACTGCCAAAGTGATAGCAGGCTTCCTTGTAAATAAATGTCCACAGATTCTCTGCCTCTCCACCCACCTATCTAATTTACTCTTCTTATTAAAGATTGGCCAGCGGTCTCCACTTCTCACATTAACTCTTTTCAACCAACACCTCTTCTTTGCTTTATTCAAACTGTACAATTTTTTGTCTGCTTTCCTTTCCTTAATTTTCTAGAGAAGATGGAGTAAAATGACACTTGGAATATTAGTATTACCATGATTTAAAAAATAATGTTTATATTACATTTATTTAAGTAATAATTAATCAATTACTACTATATTGCAAAAGTATGGTTTTTGTTTTCCATTTATTGCAAAAGTATCACTTAACTTAATTATATATAGACTCATCGGTCATCATCAATCAAATGCGGTTCTTAGCCTATATGTTCAATTAAAGTTTGTTTTTGAACAAATGTACTTTGGAACTCCGGCCGCCGCTACCTCCTCCATCTACACATCCGCCATGGTTGAAAGATGTGGGTTCCGAAGCTGGACTGTAGCTGGTAGGGTTTATTTGGTGGAGGTGGAAGAATGTACAGATCACCATGCCTTCGTGTAATGAACTAATTATCCTGTGAGGCAATGTAGATCAAATCAATAAGCACTAGGCATAAGGTAAAAGGCACACAGCTATATGAACTAGGATGCAGTAGTATGAAGAAAGTTTCATAGTATTCATTTTTTGTTTCTCTTCAGCAGAGAAATACAATTAACTTAAGTAGTAGTAGTAGTAGTACAAAACTTTCTATTTAATTAATTGAAACTTCCAAAACTTAAGAGTTTTGGATGGAAAAGACTCGCCCTACATGCTGAAACCGTTAGCTGAGGCCGCACACAAATAATAAAAGACAAAAGAATAACCTCTCATTCAAATTAAATTAAAGTAAACACGATAGCTAGTACTTTTGTTAGAACGTTTGAAACATTTAGGAGCCAATTAATTTGCTGTGATCACTGATCAGTAAGGAGGTGAGCCAATTAAGGTGCTGATAGGATCAAAAGAAAAATGTCGGAAAGCTTGAAGGGAAAAAAAAGGGGTGAAGGTCGCAGGTTGGAGACTGGAGATTTTACCTGTCAAAAGCTTTGCTGGCCAGTTTCCGAAGGCAACGGTACTGAGCTGCACAGTGGCCTGGAAGGAGAAATGAAAAGGCACTAGGATATTGGCACGGCTCAATCAAAGCACATGAAGCTATGCAACTAAAGCACTTTTTTTTTTTTTTTGGGTGCTTGAGAAGCGTAGGGGTTAATGTTGTCTGAGTGAACCGAGCCAACATCGCAGTGACTATTTCAACCATCACTGAAAACATGCTGAGTTAAAACCTTATGGCACTCTGCTGTAGTTCTTTTAGGTTAAAATGAAACAGATAATGAACTTGTTTCATTCGAAAAAAGAAGTAGAAAACAAGAGATCATGATGGGACATGGTAGCTAGCAGTGATAATGAAGAAGAAAGAGATGGGGGAGAGGAGAAATGGTGAGAAGAAATGGGAATTTGTTGGATCTAATTTAAGGACACAAAAGAAGAGAGAGTTGCAGTGGGTGCATTAAAAACCCTCGACTACCAAACCCACGTCGAGGACCAAAGCATTTAATATCAACCTTCACGACCCATCCCTCTCTCTCATATACAAACCAAAGTTGAAAGATGCTGGCTACCAGCCTTATCTAAATAATGGAATTGGCCTGTGATCTTCTCTCTTTAATTTCTCTTGTTTGGACTAACAAACCAGAGGCACAGACTGCAGCATAATTAATAAGGGGAATCGATCCGTAAGGCCATAACCGAACTGTTGCTTCTTAATTACTATTTGTGGAACCTCATCAGATTAACGACACAAATTTGTTCGTTGGGTCACCTACCATTTAGTTTATTACTGCCCGGCGTATTAACGACACAAATTGTTCGTTGGCTTACCTACCATTTAGTTTATTACTGCCTGGCGTATAGTGTAGATGAACTTCAGTGAGAGTGAAACCCCCCCCCCCCCTTTCCTCATTAGAATGTTGTGTTCTGCAGGGAGCTCTGAGAAGGACGTTCACGCTTTGGGCGCTAGCAGTGTTAGGGAGTGCTAAGAAACTTGATTATTTTAATTGATTTTATGCTGTAAATCAATTTAAATTAATTAAGTCTTACCTCTGTAATTACAAAAGGAAATTTCTCAAGTCCCCTGAACTCTATGCAAAATCCCTCTTTTTTTTTTATTTCCAAGGAAAAAAATAAGAATAAATGGGTTCTATTCATAATAAGGAAATACTTCACCTGTAATATTTTTATTATATTATGGATATTAAGTATTAATCAATCTCATTCAATAATTATGTAAAAGTTCACATTTATAAATGCGAATTTCATAAAATATTTTGATGGATCATACATAGCTTTAAATTCTCTTTGTTTATAATTCAATTATTTGTAAATGATATGCTTCTAGGAGCAAATTAGATGGGAAATTAAAAATAATATAAATTTTATTTCTAACGACAATTTATTTTTTTGTAATTATAGCACCAAGTAACATATAAAAGGTTTACAGCAATAGATAGATAAATCTCACAAGCACTTTCTCAAACCAAATTGGACTCATAATTTGAAGTTTTTTTTTTTTTTTCAATGCTTCATTTGCAATTGGTTGTACTCATGTATAAAATTTAAGCCCAATTTCACTGCATGCACGCATGCAAAATGAAACTCAAACTTAACAATTGAGTATATATATGTATTTTTGTTACTTTACTATGAAAAAAATATAATTTTGTTACTAATGTTTTTTAAATTTGGTTTTTTCTCACTCGGCCACTAAAGACTAACCCTGAATCTAAAATAAAAATAAAAATTTTAATCGCTAAACGTGTACCTTTTTAATGTAATTATAAAATTCATTCTTTATTTAACCCCAACAATAAAAACAATGGAGTGCCAAACCAAAGAAGCATTTCTGAGGTGGGATAGACCTAGTGGGCCTCTGGAATATGAAATGAATGGGGTTTTGGACTTAAAGCCTTGGACCAGAGTAATCGTAACATATTATTGTATATTGGGCTGAACTGTACGACCAGGTTCAGAATTATAGACGGGCTTTTTGAGAGCCTGTCTGAGCCAGGACATTATGGAAATGGAATACCCTGGTATAGAAAAGAAAGTTTAAAACATCGTACATAAATACTGAAGCAGGCAGCGGAAGGTCCTGGGATTCCATATTGGAAATGGGTGGGCATGTGGGCGTAGCTTGGCAACATCCACAGAGAAAAGTCCCTATCTCGTCTCCCAATAGGCCGGCTTTCCTGGAGTGGGACAAGCATTGCTTACAAGTTACACCAGCCAGCGCTGCGTACATCATACCCTGTAAGCGTAACATCACCGTACAAAGAAACAGTACTTGCCACTGCATGGGCTTTCGCTACGCATGCATGCATGCACCCCATCACTGAACAGTGCCACCAGATTTTTTCCTGCTTCCATAGACCATATATAGTCCAAACCGTACAACGGCCTACTAAGTCAGCTACGAACATGATTTCGAATCTCGCTCATTGGTCAGGGCTCGTAATTTTTATTTTACTCTTTTGATATCTTAAGTTCTTTAACCCAAATACAACTAAGGTGGTTCATGCTCCTTGCTGCAATTTCAATTTCATCAATACTATCTTATACGATATTAACCTTTTATCATATACTAGTATACGATCACCCATGATCAACTATGAGCTACCGCTGTCAATTTCACAATTTTTATTAATAAATGTTGAAATTAGATTATATTATGCTTTTATAGATTAATGTTACTATTTTTTGAATACTAAGTTCAATACTAAAACCTTAGACCAACAATTTGTATGCAAACAAAATAAACAAATCCTACCTTTAACTTGGTCTCTTCATTATTAGTCAAATCCTACCTTTAACTTGGAAAAAATATTAGTCAAATCCTACCTTTAACTTGGTCTCTTCATTATTAATAAGAAATAATTGAAATTAAATGATTTACTAATAAAAATCATAAAATAAAAATATAAAAAACTTTACTTTAATTAATTTATATGATCACTTTTAATAAATAATATTTAATAAATATAAAGTTTAAATATCAATATTTATCAATTTTTTTCTCTTATTTTCATGTATCATTTACCGTAGGCAAAATTTTACTACTTTAAAAACTAACATTTCATGGCTTTGGTACGCTTGGGAAACGTACATGTAATAAGAGTATGGCTGGTAACCCCTAACCCGTAACCACAAAGTATTTGACATGACATGCTGCCTTAGTTAAGTACTAGGTAGGAAACAGGAATGGCCGAGGCCAAGTACCCAAAGCCTTTGGCACAGACAATACCTTTGATGCCTCTTCAGGTTGAGATGTCACATCCCCTCGTCTCTATCATTCCGCTCAATTGACTTCTTCCAGATTCCGTTTCTAAATACTGCAAAATTTTTGCTAACTTACTTCCCTTTTACAAATTTAGAAAAATACTAATCAACTTTGCCCATGAGTTTTCTAAGTTGATAATTAGAATTTACATGTTATTTAATTGGAAGCATATTTGATCTGTTAAAAAAAATTATCAAAATTAAAATAATAAATAAAATAAATAATAATATAAAAATAAGAAATTTATATGTCTTATATATGATTTAAATGGAATACATCATGTGTTTATTTTACTAAAATAAGTGATATAGATAATATTTTTAATACAGGATCATTCAATTGATAATCTGACTATTATTTTTGTGTAAGTGATCGATCTTTTATTTTTTGGGCTCAAGGAGCCTAACAAGCTTATGGAAAACCTTTGTTCATAAATTTATAAGCAATATGATAAATATATGGAAGGGAATAAAGAGGCCGGCATGAATATAATAAGTTCCAACAGTAAGAATATTCAGCCCAAGATTTTAAAATTACCACAGCCAAAAAAGAGAAAGATTCCATGGAGTAGTAGATCAGGTTTCGGAATGAGACTACAAAACAAATCCCATTGGTTAAGACTGAAGGTGCTTGATGACGTCAGCACTCCAACCCATTGAATTATCAATCGTATGGATAAGGATTTACATTATTTTGTTTTACACTATGATTTTTATTATTAATTTTATTAAATTAATAAAATAAAATGGCGTGTAATTATGACTAGATTTATTTATTTATTAATTAAATACTATAATATAAACACCCGCGGGTGATATAAGCAAAGCACGGCAGCATTGTTAGAATCCACGTAGATTTACGCTTTTGGGTGCGCATTACGCCTTGCTTTAACGTTCTTTTCTTTCTTCTCCCAGTAATAGTCCAAATTTATCAGTTTATAAAAGACGGGAAAAAAGAAGAGAGGGAAAACCACAAATAGGCGAAGCTATGGTTGTATAGTTGACAATATGTTCGAACTCTGATCCTCCAGCGTTTTAGAATCTGAATCAAACATTTTTCTTTTTTTCTTTAAACTTTTATTAGTGTTTTTTTTTTTATAATTTGCTTTTTGTTTGGATGGTAATGGCGGATACGGAGAGTTGCAGTAGTAGAGCGGTGGATTTCGAGCCTAGTCAGAGTCGAAAACAGAGGCAAAAGATTGAAGTGTATAACCAAGTTCTTTGTCGACTTAGGGACTTGAATATTGAGGAGGCAACCTTCCCTGCCTTTGAAGATGAACTTTGGGCTCATTTCTCTAGACTTCCTACTAGGTACCCCACTTTGAAACCCGGCTTTCACGTATTTTCATTTGCTTTTCCTTTTACTCGGGGAGGTTGAGTGGATTTGAAGTTTTAATAGCATATTTGTGTTTGATAACCAAGAAAATGAGAATTTAAATTTAGCAAATTAACCATATGGAGTAGGATTTCTTTAGAGACGAGACGGTAATTTAAGAGAGTTAGTCAACTTTTTCCCATTTTTTAGTCTACTTTTTTCCGGTTTTTTCGTGGTTGTTGGTTTCTTAGCTGCCAAACATGGCGTTAAATATATCATGTTGTTCCTTTTTTCTTTTTTTTTTTGGGTAACGAAATAGAAGTAAACTGAAATATCAATTCACTGGCACTTTTGGCGTATGTTTAATTAGGTAAAGGTTTATTTGATTTGTTTATTGTAGGTATGCATTTGATGTAAATGTGGAGAGGGCACAAGATGTTCTTATGCATAAAAGTTTACTTCATAAGGCACGCGATCCTGCTAACAGACCCGCCATCGAAGTTCGGCTTGTGCAAGTATTTTTACTGAATCTTCTCATTTATCTTGCAGATTAGGCTTTACCCATTTCTTATTTAGTGATCATTGATGCTTGTTGATGAAAAGGTTGTACAATTATTCTATTGTTGGGCTGTTTTATCATGCCCCTTTGAAGGGCATAAAATAATTTTCTCAGCCATTTGCATCTTAACAAATGTTTCTATTGTACAGGTTTATTCTGCTTTGGATGGAAATAAGGCTGAGCCGGCACGTGTGAAGTTTACAAGAAAAGCTGATGCTCAATGTTCTGATTATCCCAACAAAAAGAGGCATGGTTATGTAAACATCTATTTGGTCTTTTTCTTTTCAGAGTCAAAGCAGTCAATCTGGCTTAAGTTTGTGCTAATTTCTAATATCCTCGATGCTTTCCTTACTTCGTCTTTCTCCTTTCCCCCTACTTTAGGGTTCATCCGCCGCCTGCCTTTGGTACATCATCTGATCTTGAGCTCGTGCATGAAGCCAGAAGAGGTGTTAAAGATATGGATGCTGTAATTAATGCCAAACCAATTCACTATCGGTAAATACTTCCAAAAAGGTTCTCGCCTGCTTTTTGGTGTTTTTTTTTTTGGTGATCTCCCTGAGGATTTTATGCAATGAATATATCTCATAGTTGTTCAATTTCTACACAACTCTGTGCAGATCGAGTTCAACTGCATTGATTCATTTAGTATAACAAAATGATTTCAGAATGAAAAATGTTTTACAGTTCCGCCTCGGAACCAAAGTAGAAGAGTTAAAAGATTCAATCAGAGGAGAAGTAATGTCTTCCTAGTTAATAAATTATCCTTTATGTGCTTAGTGTATTCTATGGCAAACTGCTCTCAACATCTGGGTCTGTAAGCTACTAGCTAAGTGCAAAACTGTGTTTGTACACTGATTCTGCATTGCTGTGGATATTTTTCATTGGATACTTTCTTGTCAACAGTGTGATCTATTCGCCCCATCTAATATTCTTTTCCCCTTAGGTTTTCCTTTTATTTCTGACTCTTGCTGGTGAATGGTAGGTATAAGACTTTGAAAGCTGGGAAGTCTTTTCTATTTATTTCTGGAAGCCTGTAGCGAGTGTTTGTGAAATAATTTGTTTTAATTCATAATTTTGTAGGATGATGCATGAGATCACTATTTCAACAAATGACAAGCCAAAACTTCTAACGCAGGTAGTCAATGTCTCTTAGTTTTTCTAGTAGTGTAAATAATTTTTGGATATTATATCTGGTCATTAGTCTTTTTCATATCATTATTGAAGATATTTTATGTTGAAATTTCAGTTGACTTCTTTATTATCTGAAGTTGGACTGAATATACAAGAAGCACATGCTTTTTCCACAACAGATGGCTATTCCTTGGATGTGTTCCTTGTTGATGGTTGGGCACTTGAGGTATTTTACCCTTTCTTCTCTTTTGATATTATATCATAGCAAGTCGCTATTCCTTGAGGAAGAATATCACAGAGTTTATAATGGTATCAATAAAATGTGTATCAGTCTTTTAAGCTGTATATTTATAGCATTGAGATCGTTCTGTCTTTCTGATTTATTTTTTATCAGCCTTGAAGTAGTTTATTGACTCTCACATCTAGTCCTATTAGACTTTTAATTTTCCAAACTTGTGTGCCTTTCCATAAATTACTCATGGATTGACTTACTTTCATAGTTAATGGTTTTTAGGAGACTGAGCAGCTCAGAAATGTATTGATAAAGGAGATGTCCAAAGTTGAGGTAGCCTCACCTGCTATTCTATTTTGATATTATTTTCTTCCTCATGATAGACAAGGACGTTTTGCTAATGTAATTTGGCTTTAATGGTTTATGTTAAACCTGGAAAAATTCAGTTGATCACATTTCTAAACCATCCTATCTTTTTATATTTTAACTGAAGTGAGTATGGAATCTATATTCTTTTGTACTGACATTTATCTTACCACATCGATGATTATTTTGATTGGTAAAGTAAAACTAACTTTGTTTTGTTTTTCAGTACTATGATACTTGGTCTATATATTGTTACAGTACTTGTTATTTGGTGCAAGGAATATTTGGTGATTTAATGTTTTAATTCATTGTTAAGTGGATATGGCCTAATTTTATAGGAAACATTAAGTAATTGAATTTTCTTAATTATCTTTTATATTTTGCTGCTGCCTTTGCTCCTTTTCTTTTATCATTCCAACATATGTTATGTATTATTTCGTTCAAAGATAGAAAGGATGATCATTGTACAGGAAAATATTGAAATATCTTGTTTCTAGTGATCTTGTGGCAGTGCACAAGTCTGATAATTTGAATTGCCCTGCAGAAGCATTCCTTGTTAAGATCTCATGCCACATATCATGTGAGGGAGCTAGAGCAAAATGGAAACAAGCTTGTCTCCGGTCATGTACACATACCTGCTAGAGGAAGTGGTGTTTGGGAAATTGATACCAGCCTGTTGAAGTATGAAAGCAAGTTGGCTTCCGGCTGCTATGGTGATTTGTGAGTCCTTTATCTGCAAATGCCATGCTCTGTTTGTCATAATACTTGTGCATGATATATTTTGACTAATGTAGGTATAAAGGTACTTTCTATGGTCAAGATGTAGCTATCAAAGTCCTTAGGACTGAGCATCTAAATGAGAACTTGCAAAGGGAATTTACTCAAGAAGTTAATATTATGAGGTGTGTTTAGTCACAATTTGTAATTACTGTAGACACTGCTTTCATATACTTTTCCTTTTCCGTAGTATTACCTATTGTTAACGAGCTAATTCAATTTCCTGCAAATTCTTTAAGAAAAGATAAACTACTATCTACATCATACTATCAGGAAATTTAAAATTTCTTATCCCTTTATTTTCTTATTTGAAATTTACAGGAAAATTCGGCACAAGAATGTTGTTCAATTCATCGGTGCATGTACTAGACCTCCCAGCCTGTGCATTGTGACTGGTATGTTTCATAAGACTTCTATTCAGACATAGTTGCCTGACTGAATATGCAATTTTCATTTTCATTTCAAAGTTTATTTTGAATTTCAATTATATATCCTTTTGTTTTATTCTCAGAGTTCATGTCTGGTGGAAGCATGTATGACCTTCTGCATAAACAAAAATCTGGTTTTAAGCTTCCATTCTTACTCAAAGTAGCAACTGATGTTTCCAAAGGAATGAGCTACTTGCATCAAAATAGCATAATGCATAGGGATCTGAAAGCTGCCAATCTTTTGATGGATGAAAATGGAGTAAGAGATTCACCTGTGGATAATATTTACTTTGTAAATTTATTGCCTTCTATGTGCAAAATAATCTTAATTCTTACATCCTGCCAAAGTTATACTCGTTATGGAGTTATCTCTTGAGGCTGTTAAATCATAGTTGGCAATTTTGGTTTAAAAAGAATAATACCTTGAGGATTAAGATTTGAGAAGAATTAACGATGGATAGGGGTATCTTATGGGGGGTATCCCTGTGGTTAGATGAGAGGGGTATAGAATCTTGACTTTCTTTTTCCCAGTCAACATGGCACTAATGGATTTGGGATTTCTATTTATGCTACTAGGCGTTTTGTAGAGGCCCTATTCCCATTTGGTGTCAGAGTCAGCGTGTGCCATTTATTTGGTACTAACAGTCAAACTCAATGAAAGTATCAAACCAGTAAGAAAAATTTTACTAGAGCAAATTGAATATATTTTGAGGGGAGAGATCAGTTGCTTATAACATGAAGTATTGACTGTTTTTGGTCTTGCTTGTATTCAGATTATGTATATGCTATATATACATTGCTTGAGCTGGCTGGTCCATGATTGCCATCTTTCTTTACACCCAAAGGATCTGTGTCACAGGTTGTCAAGGTAGCTGATTTTGGTGTCGCTAGGGTACAAGCTCAGTCAGGTGTGATGACTGCAGAAACAGGAACATATCGTTGGATGGCTCCAGAGGTTGGTATTCTTGTTGATGTACACTCATTCTTGGACTTTGTAACATTTTGTTTACTTTGTCACGATTGAAGGTCTGGAATATTAGTTCATAACAAAAAGTGAACCTAGGTAGACTAGAACTAGGAGAACGGCTTTATCCGATTAATTTTTTGTTGGTGCATAGCTTTAATGAGTTAAAACAAGTTGAGAATTTTTTTATTGATGACCTTCCCAATTTTCTCTCCCATTTTCATTTTTAAAATGATCTTATGTTTCTTGTTTCAGTTTCCAGGCCTTAATTGATTTGTTTACATGTATGGCATAATCAAACCTTGAAACCCAATATGGTTATTCCATGCAGCACTAAAAATAACTGTTGCATAATCTATTGGTCTTTGTTATAACTATTTGTTGGAGCATGCACATATAAGTTAATGAGACACGATGATGACATTCCATACCATGACTGTATTGACAATAACCATTATTTCGTTTGCTAGTTTCCTCCAGCTCTCTCACATGATTGTCTGGTCTTGTTTTGTGGAAGGTGATTGAACACAAACCATATGATCACAAAGCTGATGTTTTCAGTTTTGGGGTTGTGCTATGGGAACTGCTTACAGGAAAGGTGATTCTTTGGCAATATTTTGGTTGAAAAAAAAAAAGCATCTCTTTTCTTTTTTCATTGAAGATGGCTCAATCTTCACGTTAAGGTTTATTTTGGTTTGTCTTTCATTTCTACTTGTTTATGCATTGTAAAGACTTAAAAACCAACCTCTAGTTTTTGTGATTGATGCCAGCTTCCATATGAGAACTTAACCCCGTTACAAGCAGCGTTGGGCGTAGTACAGAAGGTATTCTTTAATAAAATAGAACTAGTAGAACTATTTTGTATTAGTGACACAAATATCCATGTATATCATTTAATATATATAAAAGTGTGAACACAAAAAGTATTAAAAATGATTGACCTAAATTCAGTTTGGTTACTTTCTTTTTAGGGTAGTTGTTACTTGTTTCACTAAAAGATTACTAATTCATGACTAACCAGCATAAGAGAGTTGAAACAACGAAGAGCTTTCTCTTTGTGGATTTCAGGGTCTAAGGCCTGTGATTCCTAAGCATACTCACCCAAAATTTGTGGAACTGCTGGATAGATGCTGGCAACAGGAGCCATCACTAAGACCCGAATTCTCTGAAATTTCAGATCTTTTGCAAGACTTAGCGAGGATATAGGGGAAAGTTGTAAGAACCGTCCTTTTGCTTATACTTCTTGTTAGAAATATTGATAATCTTGGAAAGGTTGCAGGCAAGGAAAATTGGAGGATAGCAGAAGGAAAATAACCTAGAAAATTTGAAACAACTTTTAGGCAAGGAAGCTAGCAAAGATGGCAAGCCCCTGTGGATAATTTTTGTAGCTTGAAATATGCATATCTTAGCTTTTCTTTACCCCTGTAGACTTCAACTCAATATTTTCAAAGTAATGGGTATCGTTCCAAATTGGCAGCTTGTCATTGCAATATACGAATACATTTTCTGTCTAGTATTTGAACTTAAAAGAGAAAATAGGAGATGCCATTGCTTGAAGTTCTGCTCTATTTTATCAATGAGAAGTGATTGATTTAACTCAATATTTGGCATTTTGCCTACCCTACAAGCGAATTAGTCCTTGATGCATGGGTATACGATTTCATATTCTATTCTTCAGGGCCTACTATTGTAGACACTGAATTCTCCACTGTTGATGAAAGCTAAAGCATTTTTTTTAATCTTTTGTTTTCGAATGATTCTTGATGATTAACCCATGAACGCTCATTAGAGAAAGGGCCAAAAACACAGTGACAGCCTATTGCTCGGTTCTCGAAGAATTCTATTTTAAGAATGCTTTGTCAAGTGAGGGGAAAAAGCATGAAGGGAATATAGGTAATGAATATGTACCAATGTAAAGATCATTCAAAATATTGGATTCGATCTGTTCGCTAGGTCTAATTTGTATTTATATAACTCAATGGTGCAATGTAATTTACGTGGCCAATTCTTCATTCCGGAACAAGGGCTTCATTTTTTCATTTTGAAAAGAATTTGCGCAGAGAATTTCTGGCTCTGACGGGAATTTATCCGCGACGCTGAGAGAAGAGAAAAGACTCCATTAACCCAGATGCTTTTAGAAGTTAGAACCCTTTTAATCACATGACTTACGACAAAAGCATCTTTTCACAAGTGCAACTTTGGCTTGGCTCCATTGTCTTCCAACTTAACAGTGAACAGTACTCGAATTTTTCCAAGGAAAAGCTTCCCATCCTGTTCGTGATACCTTCTTAATGTCCTGCGATTTAAAAGGTGCTCAGTAATTCTCCATGCAAAGGAGTTGAAGATTTTGATAAGTTCCAATAATGGAACCAGTGAGAAAGTCTTTGAAATCATACTGTTCTAATGCAAAACAGCAACAAAACCCTGAAGAACAGCCTCTCCTGTTTCACTCCAACGACTGTCAAATGGCACAGTCGTTTCATGCTCGCAAGCAGAGAGAAGGAGAAATAGTTGTCAATATTGACAGTAACGATGCTGCTGGCAAAGAAAATGGGAACACTTCAAAGTTCACCGGCGATAGCACAAGCGGTAAACCTTCAGGTTCATCGAAGAAATCCAAAGTTTCATTTCATGAAGTGTTAACTGAAGCTGTGCGGCAGAAGAGCAAGGACGTCTCAGGCCAAGATCAGACACGCCAAAGGTCTTTTGTTTCGGATGGAGAACAGTTTTTAAGATGTAGTTCAAATGACTATATTCGACAGAACTCATGGAGGCAACTGGTGAACAAAACCAAGTCTAGGTTGCTTGACCCACTCGAGGACCAATATGGAAGGAACGACAGTATGAACTCTGAAGAAGAATTTAAAGAAAATAACCACGATGAGGAAGACATGGAAGACATTCCAGATGAATATACGATGCTGAAATTTAGTGCACTGACAATTCTTCAGTGGTTAAGTCTCATTCTAATTGTAGCAGCCTTAGTCTGTAGCCTCTCCATCCCTGGTATAAAAAGACACACGCTTTGGGATCTTCAATTATGGAAGTGGGAGATAATGGTTTTGGCATTAATCTGTGGACGACTTGTTTCTGGTTGGGCAATTCGACTTGTTGTAATCTTTATTGAGCGCAACTTTCTTTTGCGAAAACGAGTTCTCTATTTTGTTTATGGATTGAGAAAGGCTGTTCAGAATTGCCTTTGGTTGGGTCTTGTTTTGCTTGTGTGGAATTGGATCTTTGATGACAAAGTCCAGGAGGAGACAAATAGCGAGGTATTACCCTATGTAACAAAGATTCTCGTATGTTTCTTGGTGGCTACCTTGATATGGCTTGTGAAAACCCTCCTTGTTAAAGTCCTTGCTTCATCTTTCCACGTAAACACCTTCTTTGATAGAATCCAGGAAGCTCTATTCAATCAATATGTCATTGAGATGCTCTCAGGTCCTCCCCTGTTTGAAATAAATAGCAAAGAAGAAGAAGAGGAAAAGGATGATATACCTGAGGTTGAGCAGTCACCGAGTGCTGGGAGTTCTACGGTTAATAACCTCAGGGCAACCCTTCCTCCTAGGACTGAGGCAAAGAGAGGAACTAGAAAACAACAAAAAATCACTGTGGTTGAGAACGGTCCCAGATTTTCAAGGACAATGTCTAAGAGGAAAAATGAGGATATCCGACTTGATCACCTTCGTAAGCTGAATCATAAGAATATATCAGCTTGGAATATGAGGAGGATGGTTAATATGGTTAGCCATGGGCAGTTGGCTACCTTGGATGAGCAGATACTCAATTCTGACAGAGATGATGAATCTTCAGTGCAGATTAGAAGTGAATGCCAAGCAAATGAAGCAGCTAAGAAGATTTTTCAGAACGTGGCTAAGCCGGTATATCAGTGAGTTCTCTTTCCCTTGCCCCCAACTGTTTGAGTTCTTGATGCGAGTGGCTGACCATCTTTATCCAAACAGAGCTCTTATTTGTTTCACTGTTTATTTTTCTTTCTTCGACCTTGCGAGCTTAATGAGGGTCAACACTTAATTGGCTGATGTATTAATTTTCGAACAAAGAAAAGAAACTAATGAATAAATAAATAAAATTCATCTTTATGTGTATGTACTATGTAATTTATATGGGGAAACTTTGTGTTGATAAATACTTCTAAGTTATTGATGTTGAATGATGCTGATGACTTAAAGACATGAATATCTGTATCAGATGCATTTACCTTACAGACATTATGCGGTTTATGGGTCGAGATGAAGCTTTAAAGGCATTGCATCTCTTTGGAGCAGGAAGTGAAGAAGACGGAATCAGCAAGGCATCTCTCAACAATTGGCTGGTAATTGATGTCTAAATTTAATGTTTTTCTAAATTTAGTTCTTGTTGATATCTACCAGATAGGAATTGGTTAAGGTTTCAGTTTCTTAGACGTGTTCAGAAGACACTAAAAGACTCTTTTCCTCTTCCAGGTCAATGCCTTCAGAGATCGAAAAGCACTTGCATTGTCCCTAAATGATACAAAAACTGCTGTGGATGAACTCCACAACATGTTGGACGTTGTAGTAGCCATTATCATCGTCGTAATTTGGCTCATCATACTCGGAATTCCTGTCACCCACTTCCTTGTTTTCATAAGCTCACAACTTCTGTTGGTGGTGTTTATCTTCGGGAATACCTGCAAGACAGTATTTGAAGCAATAATCTTTTTATTTATAATGCATCCATTCGATGTGGGTGATCGCTGTGAAGTGGATGGAGTGCAGGTAAAAAAACCTTCATTTCTTTCAAGTTACTTGCATCACAATATAGCATACACGTCCATTCCTGGGTCCCTCCTTTCCTTTATTTCTTTCCAGGGTCAATGTGTTGATTACTATTTAGCATTCACTAACGTTTGTTCTGTTGAGCCTCAGATGGTAGTAGAAGAAATGAATATATTAACCACAGTGTTCTTAAGGTTTGACGGGCAAAAGATCGTATATCCTAACAGTGTTTTGTCTACCAAGCCTATTGGCAACTTCTACCGAAGTCCAGACATGGTAGAGACAATTGAATTTTGTATCCATGTGTCAACTCCATCAGAGAAGATTGTCATCATGAAAGAAAGAATAACTGAGTAAGTAGTAGTAAGATTTATCTTCTCTGTTATTAGTTTCCTGCATCTTAAGCTTAACTTGCTGAGGTTCGAATGTCAAATTGTATACTTTTGAGCCTTCTAATATGAGCAACTGTGAAACTCTAGGTATATTGAGAGCCAGGAGCATCACTGGCACAAGAACCCATTGGTGGTTGTGACAGATGTAGAAGACATGAACAAATTGAAGTTTACAGTATCATCTAAGCATAAAATGAACTACCAGAATGTGCCAGAGAGATTGACCAGGAGAGGCCATTTACTTGAAGAAACGATTAAAATATTTAAAGACCTTGACATTGAATATCGCTTGCTGCCTCTCGATGTGAATGTAAGAAATATGCCAACTATGGTTTCACATAGGCTGCCTTCGAATTGGAATACTTGTGCTGGCTAATTACTCAAAGTAGAGCATAATTCTTAAATAATGTCCGGAGGAGCTGATAAAATGTACAACAGTTGCTGTTGGAAATATTTGCTTGTCATTCCAGAAATTCAGAAGTATTTAATTTGGGGTGATTAGTTGACTAGTATTTGCTTGAAGATGTTGTATGATGTAAAAACTGAAGTATAATACATGATGCTTGATTGGGATTTGATTCTAAAAATTTCATTTCTTCACAGAGGCTCCTTTGATTGCAATTAATTTCACTGGAATCCTTTGTTGTTTGATTTAACAGAAATTTCTAGTCTTATTGGGTCTACATGGGCCTCACAGGTTTAGTTTGGGAAATGTCGTTTCTTTTCCTTCTCGTCGAAAACAAAATATTTAACATTGGGCTGTGTGTTATCCCATGAGATTTTCTTTGGGCTTCTTTGGTCGCTCATGAGCGTTAATGAGAGACCAATGTATTGCTAAGTGGAATCAATTTGCACATTGCCACTTAAAACGGGCTCCTTCCTGGACTTTTTAGAATTCCTCAATAGGCCCAATAATCATCAAGAACTAAAGCTTTAATCTATTAGTCCTGATTTTTTTTTTTTTGGATAAGTTGTATTTCATTTATCCAAAGAAGCAATAAAATTGCCATAGTACATACACTCCATATATAAAATCAAATCATATTTTAATTATTATATAATATAATTTTATTTATATTTCAAGCATTACACAAAATCTTGTTAACTGGATCAACAGCAATCGAATGCAATCTATATAATCAAATCCTAATAGCTTTTTTAATTTGCTCAAACACTTGTTTTTTTGTTCTTTCTTTATTCTTGAATAATTTACAGTTCCTTTCTCTCTATATATAGTATATATGAGCACTCCAAGTAATGCACAATACTACTGATATTAATGTCTTGCTTTTTATCATTGTCATTGCCCATTTCAATTCTTCAGTCTACTCCCTGACTTCTCTGTCAATCTTGCATAATTGTAATACCTTTCTCCACACCATTTTGCATATTCACAACTAAAAAATAAATGGTCCCTGCATTCCCTTTCATGTTGACATAGACAACACCTTTCATCCACCTCTACTCTCCAATTCTTCAATCTAACTTTTGTTAGAAGCCTATTTAGTATAGTCATCATGCAATCATTGAGTGTTTTGGGATATGATACTGAAACCAGATTAGTCTGTGCCACTCAACCTTCCATTGCTTAGACCTTATATCATTTCAAATCGCTACAATAGAATAGCCATTACTAGGGATAGGCCACACCTCAATACCATTTTCTTGTTTGATGAATTGGCGTGCAATAGTCTAAAGTTGAAATAGTTTCCTCCAACCCCAATTGTTACTCTGCTGTGGTGCAACTTACCATATACTTTTGCCTTTCAAGACATAAGCTTCAATCCAAGCTATCCATATAGATCTTGCTTTTTGAAAATAGACCAAATATTCCTCATCATGTATGCCGTGTTCCAAGTTAGTGTGTTTTTTATACCCAACCTTTCTTTAGACTTAGGGTGACAAACGGCTTTTTAACTGATTTTAACTCCTCCGGTAGTCCTTTCTTGGCCTTTCCAAAAAAAGCTAGAGCATAGCTGATTGATTTTTTTTAACACATAGTTAGGTAATATAAAGTGTTTACACCAATAATTGTGTAAGCTGAAGAGTACTAATTGGATTAGCTGTAGTCTTCCAGCATAAGATAAGTACTTACTAGTCCAACCTTTAATCTTAGCCGTGATCTTCTCAAGCAATGGAGCATAACCTTTTCCAGTAAGTTTTTTGGTGACTAGTGGGACTCCTAAGTATCTGAAAGGAAGTAAGCCTATTTTGAATCCTGTGGCTTGTTGAATTGATTGGATCTCTTTTCTGCCTATTCCTATGCCATATATCTTATTCTTTTCGCAATTTAGTTGTAGCCTGAGAACAAGTAGAAAGCTTACATAACTTTCTTGACACCAATGATTGAATTCTTGCTTCTCTTTGCAAAAATCAACAAATCATCTACAAAATATAAACGTGTCAACTTGATCTTCTTGCACTTAGGATGATAGGCAAACATTCCAAACTTGGCAACTTCATCTAGCATTCTTGACAACACATTCATTGCTAGAGCAAATAGATCTAGGGAGAGCGGATCTCCTTGCCTTATTCCTTTAGCTCCTTGAAAATAGCCCACTAACCTTCCGTTAGGTGATATAGAAAACATTGGGGTTCTAATACAGTTGTTAATCCAGCCTATAAATTTTGAAGGCAATCCAATGGCTGCCAAAATGTTGTGGATAAAATTCCAATCTAATGTATTGAAAGCCTTTTGCAAATCAATCTTTATAGCACACCTTGGGGATAATGTGGTTCTACCATATCCCCTTACCATCTTCTGTGCCATAAGCACATTGTCTGTGATGCTCTTCACTTCTATGAAAGCACTTTGACTTTTTTGTTTATGATATTTGGCACGATATTTTTAAGCCTATCTGCCAAAATCCTAGTAATGCACATGTAAATGATAGTACAACATGATATGGGCCTGTAATCTCTAATCTTGCTTGGATTTGCACACTTTGGAACTAATGTGATAATGGTTAAGTTAAATGCAGAAAGTATGTGCCCAGTTTGAAAGAAGTGCAATATAGCATTTGTAACATCCTCACCAACAATGGACCAAGATTACTTGAATAAATGGGCTATGTATCCATAAGGACCAGGAACTTTGTAACTGTTCATAGAGAACATAATAGTTTTGATTTTTTCTTTCAACACTAGGCTTACGAGTGCATCTTGATCCTCATAAGATATTGAAGCTTGAAGAAGATCAGTAAAAAATTCTTGTGAATAAACTTTAACTCCCTTATCAGGTATACCAATCATTTTTTGGAAGAATGATACTACTTCCCTGGAAATTTGTGAAAAATTTTCTAGTTTGTTCCCTTCAGCATCAATAAATACTTTTATCGTGCTTCTTTTTTGTTTGGCTGTAACCATTTTATGAAAGAATCTTGTGTTTTGGTCTCCTTCTTATATCCAAGTTATCCTAGATTTTTTCCTATAATAACTCTCTTCGGCTTCCATTAACTCTTTCAGCTCTATGGATAAGGTGCTTTCGAATTTATTCATTTCAATGCTTAGGGTAGTTGTCAATATTTTTATCTGTACAGCCTGCAGCTCTTTTCTTTTTTCCCTCATCTTTGCTGTTACATCCCTATAGTGCAACTTGTTGTAATTTCTTAACTCCAGCTTCAGTCTTTTTAATTTCTTGTGCAATTTAGACAATGGGTTTCCTGTCACTGGCAGCTTCCAAAAGTTTTCAACTATATTCTTAAACTCTTGGTTCCTCATCCAGAAATTAAAAACTTAAATGGTTTGGGTGGGGAATACCAAGCCATATTAAGTTTTATCAGTGCAGCTCAATGATCTGATACTTCATGAGCAATGAACTCTACCTATGATTTTGCAAATATAGTGAGCCATGAGTCATTTATTAATACCTTATCCAACTTTTTTGTTAGATGGCTTTCTTGCTGATGATTAGTCCACGTGAATAGAGGCCCAGTTGCTATGAGATCAAACAATGCTAGCTAAGTCATGCAATCTTGTAACTCTTTCATCTCTGTATTGGCTGTTAAAAATCTGAACTCACTAAAGGGTATGCAATAACATTGAAATCACCAGTTAGGATCCAGGGACTATAAAAAATTATTCCTCCTAAAAATAGCAAATGTGACCATAGCCTCCTCATCTTAACTCCATTATTGCTCCCATAAATGGCAGAGAAAAAGAATTTCTGACTTTCAATGAACATACTACAGGTAATACTTTGATTAGTGAGGTTCACCATATCAACATGCACATGTGGTCTCCACAAAATCCAAATCCTCCCATTGCATGCTTCTGAGTAATTATGGTACATACCCCAACCACGAAAATTATTGTCCAGTATGGCCTGCATCCGATGTTGTTTGACCCTTGTTTCAATTAGACAAACCAAATCAATATTTAATCTTTGTATTCTATCTATTACATCTTTTCTTTTTAAAGGACAGTTAAATCCTCTAGTGTTCCATACTATAAAATTCATATTGGAGAACTGGAAGTATGACCTCCCAAGGCAGAAGTGCCTACCTTTACTTGCTTCTTTCCCTTGTCAATTAGTCCTTTCTTTTTGCTTTTGATAGCCTTCATCAAATCTGCCACCCTAGCAGCTGTAGCTCTAGGCTTCTTTGGTGAATGAGGAATCATCCCATCAATTATTCCTTTAGAATCACTAATTTCATGCCTTATATTATCTAATTCCTTTATGGACTCCAATACAGCAAATCTGTTAGCATATTTAGTTTTAGCAGAATGGTTTTGTGTTGCTGCCTTGTTGTTATTCTTAGTAGCAGAGATAGTTTCTGTTACCTTGACCTCCTCCATTTCACTCCCCTTTTTACTTGTAGATGGCTCTATATCAGCTTCATTCATTTGATTCTCCAATAACGTAGTTTTAGCCTTATCTTTAGGCATCCACACCTTAGTTGCAACCATCATTGGCTTATTTGGATAGGTTTTATCAGAATGTCCAAAAATACAACAATGAGACCACTTTTGAGGCATCCATGGTATTTCCACTTTAACTGAAACTAGAGATCCATCTCTCAATTCAACATCAATTGTTCTTGGAACTTCCAATGCTGCTTTCATCTCCACACAAATTTGGCATAAGCCAATCTTTGTTGCTTGGTGGTGATTGTATCCATATATAAAGGATTCCCTAATACACTAGCGATGTAACTCAACCCCTTCTTTGAATATAATTCAAGTGGGACATTACCCAAATGAACCCAGATAGGCAATTTCTCCATGTTAAATTCCAATGAACGCATTCCTAGCTCCCATTTTCTGATTATCAGTGGTTTGTTCTGGATGTGCCATGGACTGTGCTTAAGAACCCAGTTCCTTGCATTTGAGTTTGAAAATTGAATCACAAAAAGATTATGCCCAGCAGGCTTAATCTCTACTTCACCTTCCTTCCCCCAAAGTATATTGACCATTTTCTGGAAGAGGCTATAACTAGGTATTCTCCCAATGAATTGAACTACAAGGGAGTTCTGCCATTGGAGAATTCCTTCTTCAAAAACCTCGTTCGATGGTTTCACAATTAGCCCCCCTTCAGTCTTCAATGGCGGATAATACTCCGAGGCTTGATCTCCTGATGCTGCAAACAAAAACCTCCAATCTGTCACCTTTTGCTTCGTAGCAGCTTCTGCTATAGCCAGTTTTGTCAGATTTTCACCCACCACATCACTCGCCTGTATAGTACTTGATTCTTCAGTAACGATCAAGGGAGATCATAAATTCGTCTTACTCATCTCAAACAGCCCAATCAATCCTCTAAAGCTAAAGAAAATAGCAAGATCTGATGAAATTTGATGAAATCTATGATAATTGAATCAAGAATCGAGAAAATTTGAGAAAAAATTGGGAATTCTCTTAGCTCATGAAAGCCTGCTCGCGTGAGCCAAGAAAGAATTCTACTTTTCGTGCTAGTGATTGATCCCTATTAGTCCTGATTTTATGCTGCCTATAAGAATAAGAAAAAGCATTGATCATTTTTATCTCGATTCTATTAAAATGAACCGATGAAAACTTTTCCGGATAAAAAAAACCACTGATCCAAAAGAAAGAGGACATGTTTGCTACAAAGTAAAAGCTTCAGAATTGATGAAACACAACCTACATAGAGAATATTTTATTACATGCAAAAGAAATGTTTCTATTGCATTCATTCAGTACTAGGAAGCCCGTTTTCCTTCCATGCAGTATAGCCACCAGCAACATCAGTGACATGGGTAAAACCCTGCAAGAACATCACAGTTTTTTTTTATCAATTTTTACACTATTCATATAAGAGATGGAAGCTACTTTAGGAATTAGGAATTACATAATTAACTTTTACATGCATAGCTGCTTCTAATGGGTATTCACTCTCTTATCTTGTTTCGTGCAAGAAATTTATGGTTCTAACGGTGTAATGAACAACGAAATTTTCAAAATTGCTACTTACAGCAGCGTGCAGATCAGTTGCAGCCATTTTTGACCTCCCTCCTGATTTACATCCCTGAGGATTGATAATGCAACAATAAGGTTTTAAATTGGGTAACAACAAACTACAATAACTAATACAAGTACTACAAATCTCAAAAACTTACAACAATGAACTTCTCTTCTTTCCCAAATTCAGATGATACTTCCTCAACAAATTTTGGATTCTTCAACATCTCTTCATAAAATAAAAGAGAACAGTTCAACAATGATTGAATATTTCTAGGCAAAGAATTGAAATTATTGGAACGCTATTTTCCAATACTAAGTGTGCTTCATCGAATACTGTCATAAAATTTAATCAAACAGGAAAAAAATCAAGCCTGCCGTTTCTTCACAAGAAAGAATGAAAACCGTCAGAACCCACTAGGAACTGAAATTTTTATTTTAGCAATTATGTTAGTACAACTTTATTAAGCCAATAAGTTCAAATTATCTCATGAGATCAAGTTGAGTTTCTACTTCTTCCATAATATAACTTAATAATTTGGACTTGGCGAATATCTGATTAACTTTGACGTTTTTTCCACATTGTCATGGACAGGAAAAATTGTCTGATGAAGTAAACTTTTGGAACAAAGCATTTCTTCACTTTGGGTACTGAATATATAGTTGAACCACAAAATTGATCAGCAAGCTAAAATAGTGATGTTTACCTTTTCCACCATTCTTAATAACGTGGTAATAAGGAATGTTAATAGCCGCAGGAGGATGCCCAGCATTGAACTCCTCAGAAGTCCTACAAAGTGGAACCAAATAGAAGAACTTAAAAACTTGAATTAAAGCAAGCCTCAGAGATTGATTAGCAGCAAAATCCGAGGAAAAATTGTGTATTTGACCAAAGAAGCCTAAGAAATATTGTTGAAAATGAGGGAGAACGATGTCACTCGTCTCTCATGCGAGTTGGATTACTGTTATTTTTAAAGGGTGAAACATTAGCTAGTAAGATACCTGACATCCAGATAACGATGTCCTGCTTGAAGAAGCTCGTGCGCCACCGTCACCGACACTGACTTTGGCTTCACACCCGTCTCCCAATTTCCGACTGACCTGCATCACCATACAAGTTTATAATCTCGCCATGCAAAATCTTTAAAATATAAACCTATACAATGTATTCCCAAATTTCAGAACGCCGTTATTCCTCGCAGTCGATCCCTGTTCAACTTGAAACTTGGGTATTTGTAACCAGGGATGATGAACAGCTACAACATACAGTACTCCATTCTACTATTGATTAGTACATTTATGCCCATGTCAATTTATGTAAAATGCAAATGTCTGTGCATGTAGAGTTATAGATTATAGAGAGAGATTCACCTTTGGAGGCGACGAAAGAGACGAAGAATGGGGCAAGCCAGGGGGCAAGAGGAAGTCAAAGGACCCATTTTTGTGACAGCAAGTTTAGTGATTCATGTACTATATATATTCATCCCTAGAGTATGAAATTATAGCAGCATTGAGTCAGCTGTTTCTTGGGTAGATTTCTTAAAAAAGAAATTATATATATGGAATTAAAAGAAATTATATATATATGGAAAGACGGAATATATATGGAAAGAAGTATAAAAAAATATATACTGCAAATGACTGAATTGTTTTAATGTATATTCATAGTTAGAGTATGACTTGATAGCAGCATTGAGTGAGCTGTTTCTTGGGTAGACTTCTTAAAAAAGAAATTATATATAAGGAAATACAGAATATATACGGAAAGAAGTGTAGGAAAATATATACTGCAAATAACTGAGCTGTTTCAATGGATGGAAATCTCTGGACTTGAGCTGTTCTTGACAATGAATATTTGGTAATGGACCCAGTGTTGACGCAATGTTTGCACCTCCCAGTACCTTACTTCAAATTTTAATGCCACGTGCTTGAATAAATTCCTCGGAATGAAATCCGCCGCCGTTTCAAGTGAAAAATGGGCTCCTTTCCTCTTCATAAAATTATATGAAATCTTGATCATACAAGATAATCAACCTAACTTATATTTGCAAGTCATTCTACTAAGAGATGACTAGAAACAATGATAGATTTATTGTGAAATAAAAAAATTAAATTTTTAACCCTTTTGATTCATGTTTTGATTCACATATAATTATCGAGATGCAGTAAGTAAGGGAATAATGCAAATTAAGTAATTCATATTTAGAAAGATAATTCTAAGTATACTAGAAGCAGGGAGCATCACTAGCACAAGAACCCACTGGTAGTTGTGACAGATGTAGAAGATGTGAACAAATTGAAGTTTACAGTATTGTCTTAGCATAAAATGAATTACAAGAAAAGAGATTGAGTAGGGGAGGCCATTTACTTGAACAAACGATTAAAATATTTAAAGACCTTGATAATGAATATCGCTTGCTGCCTCTCGATGTGAATGTAAAAAATATACCAACTATGGTTTCACGCAGGCTGCCTTCAAATTGGAGTACATGTACTACCTTAAGTAGAACATAATTCTTGAATATTGTCCGGCGGAGCTGATAACATGAGGACAGTCCTGGAATGTACAGCAGCTGTTGTTGGAAATATTTGCTTGTCATTCCAGAAATCCAAAAGTAATTAATTTGGGGTGATTTGTTGACTAATTTTTGCTTGAAGATGATATATGATGTAAAAAATGAAGTATAATACATTATGCCTGATTGGGATTTGATTCTAAAAATTTCATTTCTTTACAGAGGCTCCTTTGATTGCAATAAATTTCCCTAGAATCCTATGTTTGAATCGACAGAAATTTCTAGTCTTGTTGGGTCTCCATGGGCCTCACGTGTATACTATGGGAAAGTAATCCATTCTTTGCTTCTCGTCTAAAACATAATATTTTCTTTGCTCATGGGCATTAATAAGGGACCCATATGTTGACAAAGTTGAATCCATCTGCATAACCTCACTTAAACTCGGCTCCTTCCTGGACTTTATAAAACACCTCAAAAGGCCCATAATCCAGTGCAGAGTTTGCATCATCAAGAACTAAAGCTTCAGCTTATTAATCCTGATTTTTCCTGCCTATAAGAAAAATATATGAACCTAAAGCATTGAACATTTTTATCTCAATTCTATTAAAATGAAAAAATGAAAACATTTTCAGATTAAAAAAAACACTAATCCAAAAGAAACAGGACATGTTTGCTTCAAAGTAATAGCTTCGGAATTGATGAGACATAACCTACATAGAGAATATTTTATTACTTGCAAAAGAAATGTTTCTATTGCATTCATAAGAGAATATTTTATTACATGCAAAAGAAAAGTTTCTAATGCATTCATTCAGTACTAGGAAGCCCGTTCTCCTTCCATGCCATATAGCCACCAGTAACATCAATGACATTGGTAAAACCCTGCAAGAGCATCACAGTTTTTTTTTTATCAAATTTTCCCCAATTCATATAAGAGATTGAAGCTACTTTAGGAATTAAATGATTAACTTTTACATGCATAGCTGCTTCTAATGGGTATTCACAGTCTCACATCTCATTTCATGGAGTTGGGGAAGCAATTTATGGTTTTAATGGGGTAATGAACAACGAAAATTTCAAAATTGTAACTTACAGCAGCCTGCAGATCAGTTGCAGCCATTTGTGACCTCCCTCCCGATCTACATCCCTGAGGATTGATGATGCAACAATAAGGTTTTAAATTGAGTAACATCACAGGACAACAAGCTGCA
Organism: Durio zibethinus; assembly: GCF_047325235.1. Lineage (NCBI taxonomy): Eukaryota > Viridiplantae > Streptophyta > Magnoliopsida > Malvales > Malvaceae > Durio > Durio zibethinus. The sequence continues at coordinate 37,952,385 of NC_143162.1, forward strand.
ATAACTAATATTACTACTACCAATCTCAAAAACTTACAACAATGAACTTCTCTTCTTTCCCAAACTCAGATGATACTTCCTCCAAAAATTTTGGATTCTTCAACATCTCTTCATAAAATAAAACAGAACAGCTCAATAATGATTGAATATTTCTAGGCAAAGAAATGAAATTATTGGAACGCTATTGTCCAATACAATTTTATTAGGCCAATAAGTTCAAATTATCTCATGAGATCAAATTGAGTTTCTACTTCTTCCATAATATAACTTAATAATTGGCACTTGACAACTATCTGATTAACTCAGACGTTTTTTCCAAGTTGTCATGGACAGCAAAATTTGTCTTTTATCTGATAAAGTTAATTTTTGGAACAAAGCATTTCTCCACTTTGAGTACTGAATATATAGTTGAACCACAAAAAAGATCAGCAAGTTACATTAGTGATGTTTACCTTTTCCACCATTCTTAATAACGTTATAATAAGGAATGTTAACAGCCGCAGGAGGATGCCCAGCATTGAACTCCTCAGAAGTCCTACAAAGTGAAACCAAATAGAACTTAAAAGCTTGATTAAAGCCAGCCTCGGGGCTTAATTTGCAGCAATTTCTGAGGGAAAATAGTGTATTTGAGCATAGAATGATGTTACTTGTGTCTCGTGCGAGTTGGATTACTGTTATTTTCAAAGTGGTGAAACATTAGCCAGTAAGATACCTGACATCCAGGTAACGGTGTCCTGCTTGAAGAAGCTCGTGCGCCATCCTCACCGACACTGACCTTGACTTCACATCCAGCTCCTTATTTGCGACTGACCTGCATCACCATACAAGTTTATATTCTCGCCATGCAAAATCTCTAAAATGTAAGCCTATACAATGTAATGATAACTTACTCAGTACTGCACGAAGAGGAAGCCAAAGAGGCCATTTTTCTTAGGAAAAATTGTGATAGCAAGTTATGATTCGTGTACCATATAGCGTGTGTGTATATATATATATACATATATATTTATCGAGAGTATGGAATGATTGCAGTATCGAGTGAGCCATTTCTTGATAATTTCCTTAAAAAAAATTATATATATGGAAAGACAAAATAATTATGGAATGTAGTGAGCCGCTTTATGGGTAGTTTCCTTAAAGGAAATTATATTATACGGAAAGACAATATATATGGAATCGAGTGAGCCATTTCACGGGTAGTTTCTTTAAAAGAAATTTTGTATAAATGGAAAGACAATATATATGGAAAGAAGTTTCTGAAAATCTACACTGCAAATGACTGAGTTGTTTCCATGGGTGGAAATCTATCTGTAACTTGAGTTGTTCTTAACAATAAAATATCGTCCTGGCAATGGACCCAGTGTTTACACAGTTTTTGCACCTCCTAATGCCTTACTTCAAATTTCGATGCCGCGTGCCTGAATAAATTTTCTAAAATGAAATCCGTCGCTGACGGTCAAATGGGAATTAGGCCCCTCCACCTTTCTTATACGAATCTTCATCATGCAAAATACCCTAATGACCATTCACAAGTCAATCACTAACCTAATTTACATTCATTCTATTAAAAAAACCACCGGAGAAAATAGACAGACCTGGCATGAAATACATTTATACTTTAAATCCTTAACCTCATATGCCTTTTGGCCCATGTCTAGATTCGCATATAGCTACCTGAGATAATAGGGTAATACAAATCAAGTATTTCATATTTAAAAAATTAATTCGAGCAAACATATCTATAATAAGCCGGAAGTACTTTTATGAGCCATAAAATAAAAATCGCACTTTCTTATCCACATAGGTTTAGAAGTTGCAAAGATCACTGCTGGGTTCTTTGGTTAAATGCTGATTTTGGTCCCACTTAAGGTCTAGTAGTCAGTTCACTCAACTTCCACAGCCTGCCTGATCTTTAAGTCGCTCTTTATACTCTTTCAATTCTCTCTTGTATCTTTCCTTGTCTTTCAATCCAATGTTCTGGTACACCTACAGAGAAATTGATTAATCATATCAGATAGATAAGAGTTCATACTCCTAATTAGCAAATTGGCAATTTATGACTTGTGATGAAAGACAGGATAAAAAGATTTGCAAGGTACAAGTGAAAACATGAAAACAGTGCTATAAAGAACGCTCAAAATTATAGAATGTTCATTGCAAGACATTCTCTTGTTTGTTCTGGGAAAATGCGAATTATGCCAGAAACAGAATGCAAGAAACCATATACGTTTTCTTGATCTTTTTGCAATTACCATCCTCTCCTCTGGGCTGAGACTGTTCCAAGACTCTCCAATCATTTTTGTGAACTCCCTCTCTCTGTTTGGATAGAGGGATTTGAGTTTATAATGCTTTTCAGCAAAGAAAAAGTTGTAACCACTCCTGTTGGGTTTTGGATAGCTGGGGTCTCCTGCCCTTCTACTTCTCCTCCTCTTCCCAGAATGGCGGGAGTTACCGATACGTTTGTATGGAACAAGGGCACCAGCATAATCAGGAGTGGGAGCGGAAGATCCTGTTTGCTCTGGATGGTAAAGTACTCCCCTAAGAACCTTTGAACCCAACCTTACAGATATCAAATAACCACAGTCGAACTTCCCATCAATCATTCCCATAACTGAACAACACGAAGTTCCTAAAAGGAGAAACATATCAAGTAAGGTCATCCAATCAAGTTCAAATGAAACATCCTAGCAGTACAAATTACTTCGACAGCTTTTCATATGCAAGAATATACAGTTAAAATAAATTCATTCCGTATCGGACAAAAGTTAATATATACTAGTATTGGTTAAGAATTTGAATGAAATGTAGTCCTATGCTATACTCTCTATTGTTAAATGTCATTGTTCCATTTTGCTTCCAGAAGCAGTTTGGTGCAGATTCGAACATGAAGTGCCTTCCAAAACTCGATGTTTGCTAGCCTGCTAGTTATGTGGTAGTATGCAATTGAATACATTCAAATCAACCACGGATAAGAGACAGCAAAAATACATATTTGTTTCACAAGAAATATCATACAAACATCACAAGGACCATAACCACATACCAGAAACATATGGATAAATTTGGTGGGACCCTTATGAAAACGAAGATTGAGAAACCACTAAACTATCAACATGCACATGAAGTACCAAGACCATATCAATAAAATAGCTAGCCTACAACCTGTAATTCTCAAGTTATCAAAATGGATTTACTCGACAGCTCATAAATCAAACATAAGATTTTGGAGCACAGAAATTAAATTCAAGCATTTTGCGTTGTGTGGATGATATAACTTTTATCTTCTTGTATCTTTCCCAATTGAAATACTAATAAAATGGAGATATTATGGAAAAAACAAACTACCTGAAACAAGTTGATCTGGGAATTCTCCTATCGGTTTAGGGGAATATTTCACGAGAGCCAGTTCAGGTCCGCAGGAGGGGTCGTTAATAGGAAATGCAACTGCATAGACATAAAAAATAGAGTATTAGACCCGTATGCGAACCGCATAAAACCAGAAGAAGCAAGCAGAGCTAAGATCAAGTCACAGTATTATGCTACAGTAGAAAGGGAAAGGAGGGAAAACCCATGCAGGAAGAAAAACATATGCGTAAAAGATCAACTACCTGTTGGAGTATGTAAATGACCCTTCATCTTAAAGAAATGAACCTGCTCGTAATGGTAAAGAAGACTGAAGTAGTGTTTCCTAAGCACGAAAGATGCACTTGTTGTCGTTGGAGAGAACCTGAAAACAGTACCCACTTCCCTCCATTTCTTCTCTGCAACTACCTACAAAGCCATGGCAATTTAAATTAAAGAATATAAAAAGTTTTACACTTTAGGACATTTCGAAGGAATAGATACAGTAGTAAAAAAAAGTTAACCTTTTCATAACCTCCCCTTTTGGTAGCTTCTACATACAGAACATACAAATCTAACTCCTTTCCTCCAATCACAGGAATCCTATAAAATATAAAGATAGAATACAGAAGCACAAACGTCAAAGAAAATATAAAAAATAATAAAAACATGAAGAGATCGCCTTTTGTAAAGAAGAAAAAGGAGCCATCTTCGTATTTTTTGTAAGTTCACGAATCACATTCTCATAAATCCAATATATAATCAACACTAGAGTTGCTTTGAAAAAAAAAAAACCCAGAAGAAAGGGAGAAAGAAGAGAATTACATAAACTTGGTGCCCATTATAAAATGAAAGCGCCTCAGGGTATCCCAGAAAACAATGGGGTCCTTAACAACTTCATCATGAGAGGCAAGGGGGTCCGGGTATTCTTTCTCCTCAACAACTCCATTCCGGCCCTTAGTTTTCCCGGAGGACGACGTTGCTTTGGTGGCCCCTTCCATTGAGGGTAGTCGCCGGAGACACTAACAGAAAAAAGTCCGACAAGTAATATCAGCAGCACTGGAGAGGGAAAATAATGACGAGGAGAAAAGAAAAGATGATTTGGAAGATAAGATTGTAATTAAGAGACAGGAAAGCAGAAATTAAAGTAAACAGGGTTGGACGCGTGAGCAAGTAACGGTTACACAAAATTGGCTTTTTCTGGCATTTTGAATGGCCAACCACTGAGCTAAGTCCTAAAGCTTATTTATTTACACTGGCTATGTTCATTGTTATACACTACCTTCCCTCTCTCTATCTCTCTTTCTCTCTCTCTCTCTCCTGTCATTCAAAACCTGACATGTCTGCAGCTTAAAGGCTTTGATTTGCTATTCTCCTTTGCTTTCTCCAAACGTTGACATGCACCAGCGCTTCGTGTTCTGATGATTTTCTGAACATATCTTAGCGTACGTATGTCTGAAGATATCCACAGAATGGCCCTTTTTCGGGTTACAGTTCTGTAGTGAGGCACAACTCAGCTATAGATAGGTTCAAAAGGTATCTCAATCGTAGATTTATGAGAAATCCCAATCTCAAGGCTCCGTTGTTTCTTGATATTTGGTCAAATTGCTTTATTGTTGCCAGATAGTAGTAGCGGATCATCTTTTTATCTATTGAATGTTGAAACATGTCTCAGCCTACCATGTAGAAGCTTGGGTGCGTGGTTAGAATAGCAGACCAGAAAATCAAAAGTGAAGCAATTTTCATAGATATCGTAGTCATAATCATAAATATGTATCAAGAGACAAGACTTGGAAGCCTTGCACTTGCACGGGGAACAGAGCATCTGAAGATCCTGTGTACTATTTCAATGCACCATTGGAATCCAACCAACATGGACTGTTTCAAATTTCAAACCATCCAACATTGATTCAAGCCTAAGCAAGGCCCATTAAGAGTAGCTCGGAGCCTTAGGAGTCCACATGGACAAAGGAATGGCCCGTGCGTTATACAGGTTTAAAATTTAGAGCCCGTTTCTATTGGACAAGTTAAACCATTAAGTGAAGGCTTCCAACCAACATGGCCTTTTTCAATTTTCAAACCACCCAACGTTGAATCTAGCCTAAGCAAAATCCAATAAGAGTAGCTCAAAGCCCTCGAAGCCCACATTTACAATTGAATGGTACGCTCATCATAAAGGCCTAGAGATTAGACCCATTTCCTCTTGACCACTTTAACTATCTAGTTCGTTATTATCAGACTAGAAAAATGCTTTAAAAGACTTATAATTGCAGGGCTTTACCCCTAAGGGAGCCCTTCCAGAAATTCTCGAAGGCCAGGGTCAAGCCCAGGCCTAAGAGGGGGTTTGGAAATAGTTTTCAACCAGCAATAGACGCGCCTCGGTTAGAACCTCATGAGCTGCGTCATTGCCCCAAGCGCAAAGATGATTAAAACCACTTTGCCTTTGTCCTCTTATAGTAGTTACGAACCGTCGACAGCTTATTTCCTGCAAATGTGGGATTGCATAAACTGTCCTGCAGTGTTTTCCTCTCTCTTGTGACATTCAACATTAATTCTTGGGACTAAAGAAACATATCTTAACTTGATCCTTGTTTGAAGTTGATAAATGGGAGATGGGAAAAGCAGCGTCTTGTTCAGCACTTTCTTTCTCCAACTCTTGATCTCGTCTCTGGTACCGTCCAAACATTCTTCGGATTCTTAAGCAAACAAGAAATACCCATGATCTTATTATGGCTACATCGAAACGAGTCTTCCCTTCCTGTATACCCTACCTTCTGCAAGCTATGCCTTTCCCTCCGGATCCACCTCCACATTTAAAGCTTAATGGCTCTCCACCCGAGTTTGTTCACCTTCAAACCAAAGTTTGAAAGTACACAATCTGTGGCAAAGAGATGAATAAGTGGCAACTGCAAATTTTACTCTGCTTTGGTAGTTTGCCTTGTATGTTTGTCCCAAAACTCCATCAACCATTATGCCCAGTGAATCAAACTTGAAGTTCAGCTCCGAATGCGCAAAACAATCATCGTCAGTCACATCGTATCCATGCACCCTTATGGGACAGAGGGAATCCAAAATTGACCACAATCTGAGAAACTGCCTCCAATCCTATTTGTTATAAGTCGGGTCAAAATATGAAAAATACAAAATTAACCACAATCTCACAAAAAAAAAATCATAACTTTTGTAGTTGTTTTTATCATCATAAAAATTAAAGATTAAAATTGTTGGAGTTATAAGTTAATAATGAAGAAATAGGCCATGGGCAATTATTTATAGGAATGCAGTAACGTTCATATAATTATTATTATTATTATTATTTTAAATAAAATAAATTCGAAAATAGATAAATTATTCAGTCCTTCAAATCAATATAAGATATATTATATCTGTCAACATAAAATAAGTGACTATAAATCGTATATTCGAGATGACTCAATAAATTATAATCGATAAAATTTAAAATTAAAATTATTTTATAAAAAAAATAATTTTAATTGATTAAATTAACTACTTATTAATAATTTTATATAATTATTATTCGATTATATCCTTACTCTCCTCAAATATTAATTTTTAAATCATGCCATTAAGTATATGTCTTTTTTTAAGCAGGGCCTATCCTTCCCGTATTCACCGACGTTAACTGCCAACAGCATTGGGCCACTTAAAGCAGTACGCCATGAAAGGCTCTGTTTCCTTGCGGCCCACTGGTTTTTCACTGATCAAAGTTCAGATCATTGATTATTTGATTTGACTATAAATTCCGGCAGCAGGCAGCTTTCTTTTCTTTTCCGAATAATTGGCTTCCGCATTAACAGTGAACCACTCTTATCTTTTAAGACAGGGCTTTGTTTTATCTGACTTGTTGAATGTTTCGGATAGCCTTTGTCTAGACATAATTTGTGCATGGAAACGGATTGCACAAGGAAATAGCACCATATCAAAGTCTAAATCTTTTATTTATTTATTTATTTGAGCCAATTAGAGCCCAGTTACAAATCGCATTATCCTCAAACATTATTTATTATTTACTAATTGTTATATTAATATTTGATTTGGACCTCACGACTCGGAAAACGTTCATTAATTGTGTGAAAATCAAGGGTATAATTATGATAAGACTTTAAACATTAAAAAAAAACAAGTTGGTTTTTTTTCCTTTATTAATAATTTCCCTACTAAAAATGAAAAACAGGGTAGATGAATTGCTCTACGCGTTTCATAAATGCAAATAAATCACACAAATTAAGGTCTAATCAAGGTTAAATCGGAAAGTCCAGATAAGACCAAGTTGGACCCAAAGTGTCAGTGATTCAGACGATACTCCACCGAGTTAAGACAGACTTGAATCCAAAAGGGAAAGATGCTTTAGAATATACCCAAAGGCCAATCCTCGACTCCGAAGCCCATAGGGATAAACCATCCACCGCCCTTTCCTATATAAACCTGCTCTCCACCCCTTTTTCTTTCCCACAATTTAAATTTCCTCTCAAACCCGTCACACCGCCGACTTGTTTACTGTCTGACATTAACCCTACGTTTGAATAAATATTAATAAAAAAATAAAATAAAAAATACATATAACTTTTATTTAAATAATTAAAATTAATAAAAAAATTTTAATAATCATTATTTAAATAAAAAATAAAAAAATATTTATTATAATAATCTTTTAAAATTATAATATTTCATGATTTTAAAATACTTATGAATTATGATATATTTATTATTTTATTTGATTTCACAATTATTGTTACAATAATAATTTTTAATTAAATGAAATAAAAAAATATTTTATAAATATATATCGATAAATTTTAGATTAATTAATCATCTCATAAATCTAAAAAAATATATATTTATATTTAATCATTCATCAAAATTAAATCATTAAAAAAAATTTTTATTAAAAAAAATATATAAACTTTACTTTAAAAAAATAATTTTTAAAAAATTACAGAATAATTATATTTTGTTTAAATTCTTTTGTTAAATTTTTAATATTAATAAAAAATAAACATAATAATTTTTTTAAAAAAATATTTTTTAATTTTTTTTACTAATTTTTCTTTCAAATTAAGATATTAAAAAAAATTAAATTTATAAAAAAAAATCAAAAATTATTTATTTTTCACTTTCTTTTTAATTCAAAATTTATGCAAACCAAAAAAAATTTTGTTTCAATTACATTCTTTTACTTTACTTTCTTTCTCTCCCCTTAATTCAAAGACACTGTAAACTGTCAACAAAAAGACAACCTCTGTACATAATCCAACAGTAGTGAGTTCTTCAGCTTCTACCCTCTCTGAATCAGATCACGAACATCTCTTGGAGAAACTCCATGTCCTAAAGGTTAAAGAAACTCGATGTCCTAAAGGTTAAAGGCAGAGATAAACGTAAACTCGATGTCCTCAAGGTTAAAGGCAGAGATAAACGTGGCCGTAAGGTTCTTCTTATCATCGGCAAGCACTTTCCTGGTAAAAACCTTGTAACTCTATCATATGAATGTTCTCTTTTTGTGTTTCTTGGCTAATTTCGTTTATTTGTTTGATTAATGTAGTTGATTTTTTTCAATTGTAACAGCTCGGTTTGGTTAGCAGTGATGTTCTGAAGAAGTATTTGGAGGAGAATGTTTATCCCAAATTAGGGGCAGAGCCGTTCTCGGTGGTGTATGTGCACACTGATGTTCAAAGGAGTGAAAATTTCCCTGGAATCTCAGTACTTCGACAAATCTATGATGCTATTACGATCAACGTCAAGGACAAGGCTGTTTATTTCTTGCATCCTGGTTTACAGGTCAGACTCTTCCTTGCTACCTTTGGTCGTCTGTTTTTCAATGGAGGGTGAGGATCTCTTCCAATTACCATTAAAGTTTATTGCTCACTCTGCCCCATTTTGTGCATTGATAAATGATGATAATGACAAAAGATAATCAGGCCGATAGTGCTGTTGTGACTTTATTGCTCATCCAAGTCAACTTTTGAGCTTAAGGTTTTTTTATTTTTATTTTTATTTGAGTGATAGGCAGGTAAGGGTTATGAAATGGGTGTTCTGTTGGTTCACGCAGGTTGTACTCGAAGCTTAAATACGTGAGCAGGCTGGAGTTTCTGTGGGACCATGTGAGGAGGATGGAGATGGAACTACCAGAGTTTGTGCATGATCATGATGACGAGCGGGATTGCCGTCCCATGGTGGACTATGGATCAGAGAGCGACTACCCCAGAGGCTGCACTGCGCCGCCCTCAGTGGATCCCATTTCGATGTACTCTACGAGGTGCATAGCTTAAGCTTAGAGCGTCTGGATCGTGGAAGTGAAACTGTAGATCGTAGATTATCGTGGAATGGTCATTTGGGCCTTGCTTTTCTTGTGGGGATTGATTTGTGAGGGCCGTTTTGCTTTTGGATAGAGAGGCGTTTACAAGTTTCGTTGTACGAAGGGAAGGTTTGAAATGGAACCATGATTTCGGTGGGTAAGTGAACCAAAATCTATTATTGATTGGGCCACCGAGAAAACGCATTATGTAATTAGCAAACTAACCACAGCGCAAGAGCTCAAAAACATTGAGGTCCAAGACTTCTTCCCACTAAGTGCTGGTGTTTGTAAGCAAATTGAGGAAGAATTTTGTTTGCCTAGACAACTGTAACGAGGGAAAAAATAGTTTAATTTTTATTTCAAATCAAGTTCAAATTAAAAAAATAAAATTTAATTAAGTTTGAATCGAATTTTAAATCTCGAATTTTAAATCGAGTTCAAATTTGAGTTTAATATCATATTTACTCAAATTGAATCAATTGTATCCTTACTCATGATATTATCACCGGGGCAGGTGTGCCTTCATTTTTAGCAATGCTAAACAAATCAGGACAAATGTCAAATAATGGGTGTGCTTGTCCCTAGCCTGAACTGGAGTTACACTTGACACACAAGTCCTATCCACAAACCAACCTGGCAAAGGGATGACAAGTTGCAAATAATGTATTCTAGCCGTGATTACCGTAGTCACTTGTACAAGGAGGAGGGTGAAGAAGAAAGATCCTAAATATATATATAAAACAGCTTGATCTTGTTACTGCACAACCTTACAGGAAGACCACAAACCACAATACAAATGGGTTCAGAAAAAGCTCAAGAACCTGAAGCTGATACATAAGCTCTCACCTCCAACTAAAATATCCTTGCTGATGGGCACTTAAATTTTCACAGCTCCTATACGTAGCATATATCCGTGGCTATTATTAACAAGGACTTCTAAATGCGCTAATATACCTATAGCTATTATTAACAAGGACTTCTAGATGTGCTTCAAACGGATAAGAGTTGCATATCGTATCCCAGTGAAACACCATTTTTAACAAAGGCCTCTTGTTCTAGGGATATTGAGAACGTCTCTTAAACTAGCCAAGAGGTTGTCATTTGCAAATGCAGCACCCTATATGCTAAATTGCTCGTAGAAAGCACCTACAGCATTCCTCGTCTAGGCTCTGTCCATCACTAAGTTTCAGGTACAGAATCAGGACATCTCAATTCAGATTGGGTCAACTTTGAAGTTCTTACATTCCCATGTCTTGCCTTAACACATCCATTTTTCTATAAACAACCATCTGCATATTACCATGTCTGACCTTTCACATCCTATTGGAAATCTTATTATCACAACCATTCCTGCATTAATAAATACTATAGTCCATGAATATTATCAAAGAAATACCATTTCAGATAAATTACAATATCATTACAATCTATAAGGTCTCGACTCTCAAGCAATTGTTTGCTCAGATTTATACCTATACAAACATGTTAATCAGAAAGACGAACCAACATATTCTCATATTAGCATGGATTAGGTGTCACCCAAAGTGGTGTAAGCCAAGGTAATCGGAATAAAGAATTCCATGGATAACAAGGCAATGGCTCTATGATCCCATCCCATAACCTGTAAATACCAATATCATGTTCCCCAAAAGGACCATCATAGTTAGTTTCAGAGTAATCATCTGTAAAATATATGCAATTCCCCACACAACCTGTAAAATCAGAAGCTGACAACGATAATGAAGAATTTTCACCAATAAACAGCATCTTATCATCTAAACTTTTCACTCTCTCCAATGCGGTGCACTCCAAACTAGCCTATAAACCTCGAAAAGCTTAGTCCTATAGATCAAATACGACTGATCAGGCTCGAAATTGTTTTCAAGATCAACGTGGCGAGTAACGAGTAACAGTTCATCCCCAGAACTAACCAAATATTGCATATCACAGCTTAATTGTCTCGGTGTTTCGATAAATGGAACCCTGGGCGAATCACCGTGAACATCACAGATTGCAATCCCTCCATGTTTGTCAACTGCGTAACATAATCCCTTGCAATATATAACATCCTCAGAATAGGATTGCGCACCTTCGATAAAGCGCCAAGATTTGTCGCCATTTTTGCAATAAGCTAACTCACCGGTTTCATTAAGAATCGCAACCACCACGAAATGGAAGTCCTTGGACGGATTGGCGGAGAGGACGATTTTTTTAATGAAGGAATCTCGCATTTGCCCCAAATTGCGAATGTAAAGGTCACCGGAAGGGGATCGGAAGGAATATTCCTTCCCGATGTCGGAGTAGTTAAAGCTGTCCACGTTGGGGAAAGCGGAGAGAGGAGGGAGGTGGAGCTTGGCTCGTGAGAGAGGGTTTAGGAGGAGAATAGACGGGGATTCATCGAGGATAATGAGCCAGCCGTGGGAAGAGCCGCAGTAGCGTTTGTTAGGGTTGGAGGATTCGGGGAGGGAGAGGTATCGGACTTTGTTGTTAGAGAGATCGTAAAAGGCGCGGTGAGGTTGGTGAAATTGAGAAGGAGGTAGCATGAGCCAGGGGAGCTGAGGAAGGAGGTGGAGAGGAGTTTTAGGGATTGAGGACCGCCAGCTGCGGCACATGGCTCGGCAACGTAGTAATCGGTGTAGAACTTGAGGTGTTCGACGATGGATTCTAGGAGGTCTGGCGTAAGTTTGGTCCAGTCAACGCCCATTTTATAGTAATATTAATATATCAAAGTGTAAAGCTTATCACTGAAATTTTCTCGCATACTAGGGGATTTTCTACAAGAATTTGAGTTTTTTCCTATCAAATTTTTGCAGGGAAAAGAAAATTCTCCTTTGAGTAATCGATCAACGGAGGATGGTGAGCCGGCTGGTGTAAACCAAATAGAAGCTCGTCTTTTGATAATCTTCTTCGAGTGCCACGTAGATTAGTAATTGCAATAAAATGGCTTCTCATGAAAAGAAAACGTTTCGTCTAGCCTGATTTGAGATGGGCCTTGAAATTGGCCCCAAAATATAGTTCTGGACTTCTGATCCGACAAATCGCAAGTTTCCTTGTTCCTCAAGCTTTTGGAAGTCCTCATCCCGCTAGGACTAGCTAGGACAGATTCTTTATGTATACAGGCAAGCAGGCAGGCATCGACAGTGTAAAGCCTATTACTCATTGATAGACTCTTTTTATATACAGGCAGGCAGGCAGGCATTTACTCTCTCTTTAGTGTCATTGTTTAGGCCAAGGGCTTCAGTTTTGTTCTCAAGATTCTAGTAATGGAGAGTTCGACACAAGCAGAAGACCGCCCGTGGCTGGCCCTTCCCTACCATTCCAACCGAGGCAAGGAATGTTCCATGAGTTTTAAAAGCGTTTCAAGCAACAAAGTTTACGATCATGTCCTTGCATGCGCTGGTCGAAAGAACATATGTGGATCCTCATCAGGTTTTCTCATCATGGTCGATGAAACTTCAGAGATTACCATGATCGACCCTCTTACCAATGCTCGGTTTATACTACCCCCAATCCTAACTTCATTGGAGGCTAAACACTCCACCGATATTGACTCTGCCAAGAGCCTTGATGCACGAAAATACCCTGTTCATAAAGCTGTACTCTCTTCCCCTCCTGATTGCAATCCCTACGACTATATTCTCCTGGTTATATATGGAGAGGAACGGGAACTAGCTTACTACAATGCATTGAGTCAAAATTGGATTAAGATACAAGAAGCTGGACGTTATTATGATGATATTATCTTTCATATGGGAGAATTTTATGCTGTGGATGAGTACGGAAAAGTGATCCTTTGTCAGCCTGGTTTTCCTCCTAACATTGACGAAATTGCAATGCCATGGCTTCTTCGAGGAAACAAGATTTATCTTGTGGGCATAGGGAACGAATTATGTGTAGTTGTTAGATTTTTGAAGGATAACCCTGATGTGGGCTATAAAACTTACAATTTTGAAGTATACTTGTTGGAGTCCTACGAGGAAAGAATGCATATGGGAAAAATAGATAACTGGGTATTTTTCTTAGGTCAAAACGGGTCAATGGCACTACCAACTAAAGTTGTCAAGGGACTCAAAGGTAACTGCATTTACTTCACGGACGACAATTTGGAAGCATACAAGTATGGAGTCATTGGCGGCCACGATTTAGGTGTGTTTGACAGGGGAGAAGAGAGGTTCCAGCCATTACAATGCTGTCAGCGTAGAATACAGTCTGCCTGGCCACGACCAGTCTGGTTGACACAATAGTTAATGGATTTTTCTCATGAATTGGAACATAAAAATTTAGACAATAGTTTAATTTTTGTTAACAGCAGACTTGGCTGTTCTTTTATAATCAATTTATAAAGAATTTCTGTTTGTTTCAGTTCATGTGATCGCCATCCTAATCGATCCCTTTTGTTCAGATTTTACTGTTATATTTGCTTAATGCTGTCTTCTATATTCAGAAGATAAATATGCAACTGTTAAACCAGTCCATTCTAATTCTCCTGGGGTTTATCATGTCAGCTCAATTAAAGGTTATTAAGGTTGTGTGTAACCGCTCACCGTTCCGTTGTTAAGGTTCGGTTGTTAATCAATCCCCTAATAAAACCCTTGGATAAATGAGGTACATACTAGTCAACAACGGTTTGCTTGAAGGAATGATCCTAGCCTTTGGTCAACTGCCACAGTTGCCGGTAGACCTCATAACAATCGTTGAGTGCCAGGTCATTACAGAAGGTGAGTTTTACCTGTGTGCTAAAGCCTATACTAAACGAACCGTCTGATTTTCCAAAGGGCCACGGCTACTGCAAGTAGCAGCATTCATGCATACCCAAACATTTTATCTTTACACAAAGAAAAGAGGACCTGATTTGAGATTAATGAAAGGCTAGATCCTGTATTTCCATAAAAACATTAATGGCGGCATTTCTACTCTCTTGTTGCTCTTCAAAGACTATAATCTGGCATATCATGCCAATTGCAGGGTTTGAAAACCAACTTGATCCCTGACTTTTATACTGAGTGTATCTAGCACAGAATGAGATACTAAAAGCATTTGAATTTGCCACTTGTTCATAAAGATACAAATCCCGATGTTAAATTAAGTTGCGTTACTATGTTGAAAATTATGTAGAAAAGAATTAAGCAAAGAATGAGATAAATTATCAAATACAAGCAGCAATTAATTCCTGATCATTATAAGAAGTTGCAGAAACTGAATCAGAGGGTTGGTAACCTTCATCCTTCATTTGTTTGCTTAACATCCATAGCTCTTCACGTATCACTTTTATTTCTGGATGCATCTGGTCTCCTACAACGAACACATGAACCCCGCCTTTAAGTTCAATCCAGCTACATCCAGGTTTCTTGTTCACCCCTCTAAGTCTCATCATCCTTCTGACTCTCTCCACGTCTTCCAACCTGCCCAAGGCTACATAGATACTTGACAATAAAACATAAGCAGATGATTCTTGAGATCCCAACTCCATTAGTTTCTCTCCTGCATATGCCCCCAGTTCATAATTGCGGAAGTTCCGACAAGCACTTAATAGAATACGCCATAAACACATGCCATGGTCTATGGTAGCTGATTCAATAAATTCCTTAGCTTCATCGAGCTTCCCTGCACGGCCCAGCATATCAACCATGCAAGCATGGTGCTCAACTCTTGGAACAATTCCAAATTTATCAGACATCATGCTGAAATAAGCCCTACCTCTTTCCACCAATCCCATGTGGCTACAAGCAGAAATAATGTTAACAAATGTAACATAGTCTGGTTCTGTGCCTTCCAGCAGCATCTCCTCAAAAAGCTCAAGAGCTTCATTACCATGCCCATTCTGAGCAAGCCCTGATATCATTGCATTCCATGACACTATATCTCTCCATGGCATCCTCCTAAAGACAAGGCTCCCATCTTCCAGATTCCCACACTTTGCATACATGGTTGAAAGAGCACTTCCAACTGGAACCTCCAAACCAAATCCATGCTTAATGGTGCAGGCATGGATTTGCTTTCCTTGCTCTAAAGCAGCAAGACATGAACAAGCTTTAAGAATACTAGCCATTGTAAGCTCATTAGGCATAATCCCCTCAATCCTCATTCTACCATACAAATTCATTGCATTTTCATTCTCCCCATTTTGTACGTATCCTCCAATCATGGAAGTCCACAATACCATATCAGGTTCTTGTAAATAATCAAACCCCTTCCGAGCATCTAATATACTACCACATTTTGCATACATATCAACCAAAGCTGTCATTATGTATACTTGTGATTCATATCCCAATTTCAACAAGTAACCATGCACTTGCTTTCCCTCTTCAATAGTACTGATATCGCTACAAGCATTAAGAACCCCAACAAGGGTAAATTCACTAGGCATTATCCCAGCAAAATGCATACTCGATAACAACTTGAGAGCCTTTAAGGAATCCCCACTTTGTGCATAACCAGTGATCATTGCTGACCATGTAATCGAATTTTTATCACCTGATAATTCAAATGTCTTAAGTGCATCATCCAAGCTCCCACATTTCCCATACATTGTAACAAGAGCATTCCCAACAGATACAAACACTAATAAACCATTTTTAACCGTGAGGCTATGTATTTGCCTACCAGTTTTAAGAACCTTAGGATCAGCCAAAGCGCTTAGGACGCTAGACAATACATACTCGTTCTCCTTCTCATCTTCTTGGCGCATTAAATCAAAAAGTTCAAAGGACTCCACAGCAGACCTCTGCATTGCGTACCCAGAAATCATAGTAGCCCAAGAAACCGAATTCCTCTCTGGCATTTGATCAAACACCTTCCGAGCCTCAGACAAAACACCAGATTTGCAGTACATATTAAGAAGAGAACTCCCAACAAAGATGTCATGAAAGCTGTCGGTTTTAATTGCGAGTGTATGAGCTTGCAGCCCGCTAAAAACATCCAACAAGTTTGATGCAGCTGTGAAAACGCCAGCGAAGGTGTGGGCATTAGGCAAGACATTCTCTGCTCGCATTCGCTGAAAGAGTTCCATGACAAACGAGGATCCTGTCGGGCCTTGTTGAGAGTACCCATTGATAAGACAGTTCCATGAGACAACATCTTTGTCTTGTATATTTTCAAATACACGTTTGGCTTTGGATAAGTCCCCGCATTTGGCGTACAAGTTGACGAGGCTGTTCGAAAGGTACACGCAAGAAGATGAGCCACTTTGTACTATTCGACCGTGGACTGCACGACCTCTCAGCAGGTTTTTCTGTTTGGTACATTGAACAAGTTCCAAAAAAAAGGAGCGGTATCGAGTTGAAGTCATCAACTCTTTCTTGCCTTCGGCTTTCTATGAAGAAACATCGTTCAATCGAAAGCAGCAATGCCAAGAGGAGTGTAAAAGAAATTCAATCTCGGGAAGTTAACGGATGCACTTTGGGCTAGCCCATGAAGGCTCAATGAATCGCTTTCTTGCCTACAATTAGCCCAGCCAAGATATGGACCCGGCGTCTACTTGATGCTTAAGCTTCCTTTGCGATCCTAACCGTTAACTGCCGTTCCTCGATGGGCAAATTTCAAAATCTCAGCCATCCAGAGTATTTTCAAACTCGCAATTCCTCTGACCTCTCCTCCCCTATGTCTCACATCACAATCGAACGTCCTGACTCAGTGACTCGAGCTGCCCGCTATTTACCGTTGAAAATATGAATATATTCTCTCCCATTTTAAAAGCTGATTCCCTTTCTATCAATCACCCCCACAGCCTTTTTCTTTCTGCCAAATTCGGAATCGTTGGTCGTGGCTGAGGATTTCAATGTTCCCTCCATTTCCCTATTCTTTTCGTTGCGTGATTCCAATTCCCGGGTCATTGTCCAATTCCTCCTTTTTTTCTTCTTCCTCCATCTATTTATAGGCTGAAAACGCGAGAACAAATCACGCTGCGATCGCAACCTCACTTTTTCTTGGTATTTGCTTTCTTCTATAAGTCTTCTTCTCTGTTCATAAATTGCTACACTCACTTTCTTTTCAACGTTGCCGCGTTTATTGCAAGTTTAAAAGTTTGTTACTCGTCAACAGGAAAGAATTTATGTATATAAGCGAAAGTTGAGGTTATAAACATGGTGTTGTTTGCTGATGCAGGGTATTTCTGTAGTCCATTTTCCACGATCCAGCGTCAGATTTGGGCCGCAACCACTTGATTTGATATGGGTAACATGAATAACGTAATTTTCTTCCACCAATTCTTGCTCTTTTCCCTTCTTTTTATGACTTTTTTTTTTGCTTTCCTTTTTCCAAGATAGCAACTTTTTATCTTTTTTAATTGTTTAACTTAGAGCTATCAATTTTCTCTGATGTCACATTTTGTTGAAATGCAGAGTGTTGAGGAAAGCACTGATCTTGGTATGCTTTTGTTTTCCTTTGCATATGTGTTGCTTTTTCTTTCTGTTATTTCGTTGTTTATCCTATCCTGGAATTATGATTTGGATTTTGGTTGCTGGATATGGGAATTCTTTAATGGCACCTTAGAGCTGGAGTTGCTTAGGTTTCTTTATTTCTTGTTGACTAGAAAGCAATTACAACTGAATTTCATAAGCATGGTCTACCATTTAGAGGTATATATATTGTGAATACTGACTTAGGGTCTATGACGATTTATTTTCTACTACAATTTTATCAATGATGGATATCTTAAGATGGAGAATTGTCAGATTTTGTTCCTTCTTACAAATGGTCTAAAGGGAAAAAAACAATTTGGAAGAGAAAATTTAAAGTATGCTCTTTTGGATTTAATTTCAGGTACTGTGTTGCGCAAGGGAAGGGAAATCCTTTTGCAGGTAAATTTGACAATGTTTATAATTTTCTTTTACATGAATTTGGAGACTTTATTAATGTTTTTTGGGTTTGTATGTGTTAATTCATAATCTTCTGATGTAATAAGGTACATTTTACATAAAATTGGACTGACCTCTTTTCTTATCGGTATGGTTGTCTCTGTTTTAAAGTCACCGAGTTACTATAGTACGTGGAATAGTTGCATAAAATTCTTCATAAAAAAGTTAGGTTTGACTACTGAAGCTAAGGAAGAACTTTAAAGTTGTTTAATTTGTTCAAACAGGGTTTTAACTGGGAGTCACACAAATATGACTGGTGGAGAAACTTGGAAAAGAAAGTTCCTGACATTGCAAAGTCTGGGTTTACATCTGTATGGTTGCCACCAGCAGTTAATTCCTTTTCACCAGAAGGTTAGAGAAAATTTTTCTTCAAAGCATGAGCTAGTTTCTTAGCAATTGTGCACATGCCTGACCAGGATTTATATTTTTGTATATGTTTTCCTCGTCTTATTACAGGGTACCTTCCCCAAAACCTTTATTCACTCAATTCTTCATATGGCTCTGAGCAGCTGTTGAAGGCTTTACTCAATAAACTGAAGCAGTACAAAGTTAGAGCGATGGCTGACATAGTAATCAACCATCGCATTGGAACTACTCAAGGACATGGAGGAATTTATAACCGTTATGATGGAATTCCACTAGCATGGGATGAGCATGCTGTCACATCTTGTACTGGTGGATTGGTAAGGATATTCATACAAAACTAATGCTCAATATATTTGCACTGCATCTTTGATGCTTTATGTTACTTGGCCTTAAATGATATTTCCTGCTGTAATTGCAGATACATACTGAATTGTAAGATATTTTCTGACCTCATATATATGTCTCAGGGTAACCGAAGCACTGGAGACAACTTCCATGGGGTTCCAAATATTGATCACAGCCAACATTTTGTTCGTAAGGACATCATAGGATGGCTGCAGTGGTTGCGTAGTGTTGGCTTTCAAGATTTTCGCTTTGACTTTGCAAGGGGGTAATTACAATTCTGTACTTGTTGGTTATTGTTGTCTCTCAATGATCTGCTTTCCATCACAGTATTTATGTTGGTATAATGTTTCATTCAGTTATGCAGCAAAATATGTCAAAGAATATATTGAAGGAGCAAAGCCTATATTTTCTGTTGGCGAGCATTGGAATTCTTGCAACTACAATGGCTATGGATTAGACTACAACCAAGGTAATGAATTAATCTGTTTTTCAAATTTGAGACCATCCATAAAAGGAATCCATCGATAAAGCTATCGATATATCTATGAGCTGACTGGTTAAATATGATATTCAGTAGCATCTGGCATGTCTGTGTTATTACATTATATTCACAACCTCTACTGCAGATAGCCATAGGCAAAGGATCATTAATTGGATTGATGCCACGGGACAACTTTCAACTGCATTTGACTTCACAACGAAGGGGATTCTTCAGGTAGTCCAATTAATAATATACTATTATTTACCCAGAGAACAGGACTGCCATTTTTATCTAATGTGGCACCATATTCTGCTAATGATGATAATGCCAGTGTCTTCAAAAAATTCTCTTCTATATTTATTTAGATTCCTACTTCTCCGTCTTTCCCTGGTTAAGACCTGCCACCATCTAATGTTTCATCAATTCAATATGAAGTAAGATTTTTGTCTTTCAATTTCTGTTAGTATAAACTTAACTGTAACTTTGCAGGAAGCTGTAAAGGGGCAGTTCTGGCGCCTGCGTGACTCTCAAGGGAAGCCACCAGGTGTAATGGGGCTGTGGCCCTCAAGGGCTGTCACATTTATCGATAACCATGACACAGGCTCAACACAGGTACTAGAAATTTCTTTATATATTGCAACTGTCAACTTGGATGGCTGTGAGGGTAATATAAGAGCAAATAAGTCTTGCTTATGACATGCAGCTTTTGGATACTGATACTCTTGAGTCTTTATTTTGGGATCCCACTTTTTCACGTTTGCTTTGGCTGGGCCGTAATGTGGTCTATTTTCACTGACATGAAATGATGTCCTTGCAATTTTAAACCATCAAGTCAAAAGAAAACATGTGTACTCTTGCTTAAATAGATTGACACCTCTGAGAAACCTTCAGTATGAAGAGCTAGAAATGCCTATCTGGTCAACATATAACCTGAGTTTTAAGAATAAAGGGTTTCGGGTTTACTCCTAGTAGTGGTAAGCCTGAATTGGTGGTAAGGGATTCAGTCTGCTGAACATTTTCAATGAGAAGTATTTTTTAATTTCCATAATCCTGCAATTTATGGTAACATTCAAAATCCATATCTTCTCAATTTGGATTGTACTCATGCTGCAAAATGTTTTATTCTTGCAGGCTCACTGGCCTTTCCCCTCGAATCATATAATGGAGGTATGAGTTGCTGTTTGTTGCATATACTCAACAGCGCAAGATGACTTGCATCACAATTTCCTGTGTTAGTTTTGGCATTATTAACTCATGTTATAAGACCAAGGGGCAAGGACACCTTTTGTTTTCTATTAACCTTTTCAATGGTTATGAAGTTTTAACTTTTATCTTCAAAGTAATGTTTTTAGTGTCATTCTTTGTTCACAAAGCTGGTGAAAACTTTTGTGATTCTTGATATGGATATTTGTTTAAGTTATGGTTCCATGATTTCCTACAGGGTTACGCATATATACTTACACATCCAGGAATACCCACAATTTTTTATGATCACTTTTATGATTGGGGC
This sequence comes from Durio zibethinus, assembly GCF_047325235.1. NCBI lineage: Eukaryota > Viridiplantae > Streptophyta > Magnoliopsida > Malvales > Malvaceae > Durio > Durio zibethinus. The sequence continues at coordinate 37,973,600 of NC_143162.1, forward strand.
GATTCCATTCATGAACAAGTTGTTAAATTGGTATGCTACACAGCCTTTTACATGTATTAGTTTGGCTTGCCAAGAAAATATCTTTTGCTGAACGCTTTGAAATTTTGCATGCAGATGGACATTAGAAGGCGTCAAGATATTCACAGCCGGTCATCTGTTAGAATTCTGGAGGCCCAAAACAACCTCTATTCCGCAATTATTGGAGAAAAAGTATGCATGAAGATTGGGGATGGTTCATGGTGTCCAACTGGCAGCGAGTGGACGCTAGCAACGAGTGGACAAAGATATGCAGTATGGCAAAAGCAATGATTCCTGTACCTTCTTTCTTTTTCATATAATTGGATCCCCCCCTACTGGGGAATGGATGATACCACTTTTAATTTGGCATGATAGCTACTACTTGTATTGCGTAAATAAAGCATCCCATCTCCAAATTTGTATTGGAAATCATTGGTGATGCTTTTATTTATTTGTCTGAGATTAACTGCATTTACTATCAATAAAACTATAAAGCATTTTGTTCCTAACGTCGACACGCATCTATGCAATTTAAAACTTGGAGTTCTCTTTCTTTGGTCCCTTTTATATCAACCTAGAGAACCCAATTATAAGAGTAATTGCAAGAATACTGACATGTACATCATATGCAGTAGAAAGAGGCTTTTGTTTCGTGGGAAATGCATTGTGGTCATACAAATAGGTTGAAAGTAATAGAAATTGATTTTAACAAGGCAATGAGAAAAGAATATTAAAAATGGAGGAATATGAGAAAAACGAAGATAAAAAATGCTTTACTGAGTAATGATTATGCAGCTAAATCTTCATCTAGTTGACTTGTAATGCTTCATCTCTTTGAGTAAGGGCTGACTACAAGTTAAGGTGAAGCACGAAAAGGAGCTGCAGACAAGTTTTCAACGGCACAAACAGTGACAAAGAATGGCTAACGGACTAGACATGAAAGTAATCATAAATTCTAGTAAAAGAGAAGGCAATAGGATAGAGGTTAGGTCCCATAGAATGTGAGAAAGCGAGAATAAATTATGTCAGACAAATTGATGCACAAGTTCACATTAATCAGGAGAAAGTACCAGCAAATGGCAAGGAAACCCAGTATATATATTTGATTGATCAGGACCAAACAAACAAAATTATCATCCATCCATCAATTGATTACAATTTTAGATTGATGGTGATGTCTGAAGTTCAAAGAACAACTGTTTTAAGAAACTAATGAAAGGGTTAGATAAGCTGAGTAAGTTGTAAGCATAATTTATTTAATGCCTCTACCAGTTAATAATATGATCATTTCAAGTTTCAGTTTTATTGTGGGGTGGGAAATTAATCCAGTTGGGGGGTGACGTGTGCATCTTGATTGAATATAATGGAGAAATGTAGTGTGGACATATCGAGTGACAGATTATTTAGGGTCTTTTGACTGACCTACCACTACCAGGCACAAGCAGCTTAATTAGTAAATAGTATGTGAGAGAATCACATGGCAGTAGAGCTGGAAAGAGACTTCTATCACAATCATAACCATCGACATTGGCACCATCATTCATGTTTTGAAACTAAATAAAAATTCCTTCCTTTATCTAACACAACCAAACAACATGACATCCTTTGGAATTATTTTATGGGGTACCAAGCCTAACAGCCAAAACAACAAATCACTATCCCTCCTCTCTCTCTCACGTGAAATGCATTACTTCAAAATCTGTCATTCATTGAAAAATTAAAAAAAAAAAAAAAAACTCAATCAGTACCCTTTCTTTTTTTCTATTCCAATCTCAATCATCACCTTCTTTAGCTTTATCCAATGTTTCGTTCAAACTCACACCCGCTCCTTTTTGTGGATAAACCTCCTTCAACTACTGCTATATGTCAGAAGAAGTCACTATGAGATTGAGATTATGAAGGAATAATTCATCCAGATTCAGGAGTACTGCTAACTTTGCCTACAGAAGACTGCAGTTTTTCCTATTCATACATGCATGTCTGATGTAAAGATTCGCGTGACTTACCATTATAAAACAAAAGTACAGCAATTGTTAAATATATATATATATATATATATTTACTCATATTACTATAGCAGAAAGTTCAAATAACAATTAAATGTTCTCTTTTCTCATCAGTTGGCAATAGCATATATACAATTAAGTCCTAGTAGGAAAATCAAAATTAATTTCTAATTACGAGTAGTAAAATATAAAAATATAATGATGAAGTGCATGAGAAAGTATCATAATTGCATGAGAATTGAGAGGCACTGGTCCGCATGCATCAAAAGTGAAGGGGAGCTTAGCTTTGCTACAGCCAATAATCATGGATGCATGGCCACATAAATCTCTGACCCCTGTTCTCATAACTTTATTAACAATAATTTATTTTAATACATTAATAGTGAAATTAAAAGAATAATACATATTATTTTATTAGTCATAATTAATATTAACCAACAAATTATAACAAGATTTTTTTTTATGGAATTATAAAAAAAAAAAAGTGACAATTACAATGAAGTATAAAATTAATATAAAAATTAATTAATAAATTAAAATATAATTAAACAAATTCAATACAAAACTAAACCAAACTCAAACACAACAAAATTTAAACTTAGAACTTCGAGATTTTAAAATTTTCTCTTTATCACTAAACAAAAATTTCATTAGCATCTTAATAATTGATGAATTTTAAATTTTTCACTATCAATGTGATAAATTTTTTTTTATCAACTAATTATATATCTTTTTTGTCTGTGACTTATTCTTGAGCTAATAATCATGTGTAAATTTTATTAATTTAAAAAACTGGTGAATATTAATGACCACTTGTCTGCCTTTTTTTTTTGTCAACATTTTGCTACTAATTAACAAGACTTTGATACGGATCGATATTTCAATTATTAGGTTAATATGTTCCTCAAAAGGTAAGATACTTTTGTCTTTGCTAAAAAAGAAAAAATTATTATTTTATTATGAACTTATTTTTATTGTCTCATTCTTTAATTCAAAAATCATATACGGGACACGTTTAGATAGAGTACAAAAATCATAGATGGATTTCTCTGAATAAAAGTAAAACTCACACAGACATTTTAGAACAATGGGAAGACTTCAAACAAACTATCAAGTAAAATTTTTCATAGGAAAAAGAGAATGATGACCAAAGTCCAAAGATATATCGGTAGTGATTCTGTTCGCCTGAGCAGCACCAACACAGGCAACAAGTATGGTTGCTAATGCCTTATTGTATAAAGTAGAAAAATGAAATTACATTCTCTCACCTCTTTAAGCATTACTTGGTAGTTAATAGATTTGATAATTTTTATATTTATATTTTTTAAAATATTAATAATTTATGTATTTATATTATATTTTATGTAAAAATTATGTATAGTAAATATTAATATAAAAATATAAAAAATATTTTTTTAATTTATTAAATTCATATAATTTTTATTAAAATTTTAATTTTATATTAATTTTTATATTATTAAATTTACCGATATAGACCAAAACCCAACACATTAACTCACAATCATTAAAAAGGGTCGATTCCCATGCATCGAGCTGTGCGATCAAACTAAGTCCTCCTTCCCTGTAGCCGATGCTCTTGCTAGCCTGCGCCCTCCGTTTTTAAATTATCAAACTTAACAACTAGTACCATTTCAAGAGTTGGTGCTCTCGTTCAACCTTGGCTTATAGCCTTATGGACAAACATTATGCTACGTACTCTAATCTTCAATAACTGCAGCCTGAAATGGAAATTGAATGAAAAAATATATTATAGATGCTCTGATGCTTTTTTTTTGTTTTCTAAGTATCTTTGGGGCACCACTAATTTGCAAAACAGAAATCATTGTCCCCACAATCGCACCATAGCATAAAAGCTTTCCAAAAAGGAAAAACAAAAGTAAAGGAGAATAAAAGTCGACACTTGAAATTGCACAGAGCGCAGGGAACAAAGCGCATGAACTTTTTTAACAAAGCTTTAGATTGAGGCATTAAATTAAAGGATAATGGAAAGTCATTTCAGCTTCTAAGTCAAAATTTTTGACATGATTGCCAATTTTCAGTGCTTTGCAATATGGACTTTGGTCTTTTGGATATGGCGTTTGAGTGACAGTTCTATGCATCATCCCCCGTATTGCCGATGGAACTCCTTTTTCTTTCACCTGTAAGGGGTAGTTTGCATGTGATCCACCTTATGGAACAGTAGCAGACAAAACCGAAACTATTAACATGTAGTACTAATTGTTTATTGTTTATATATTAGAACAGTAAATGGTCAAGAATTCCATACCCTTGACCTTAAAAAGTCAAGACCTTTTCTTTCAGATTTCTTTGAAACTTTTTGATATGACATGTTCTCTTCATCCACCTATGTAGGTATGATCTGTTTACTATTATTTTCTATATATCCAATTAGAATCTGGAGCATTTACTGTATATATACTACCAGTTTTCGTATTCACCAGAATAGTTTCCTTCCAACTGCTAATTGTTAATTATCATATATTATTCATTGGGTAAGTCCATTTTCTTTAGATCAACCTCCATTAATATAAGAAAATACTGCTACTATTACCGTCTACTGAGTTTGCAGATGTAGTATATGTACTCTCTCAGCATGGTTTTATTTGCAATGAAATTGATGGCATGACATAATATTTAATTGAGCATGCATTTGGTTACACAAATGCACAATCATTTAATTAATATTGTAATTAATGTTTGCCTTAGTGACAACTAAACAATTATATATCTTAGTTTGGTCATTAATTTGCCACATAGTTTCATTTAGGGCCACCGAGAAAGCTGATATACTGTAGTCAATAGTTGACAGAAGTCAAAAGGATTCCTCGCAAGTTATTTTATCAGTTGAGTTGGCAAAAGTTAAGAACATGCATCAGTTGAAATGTGCTAGAAGCATATCATATGTACTCCAAAAGACAAAAAGAAAACTCAAATTAACAAGTACTATACACGAACTTTATTCAGGTAAATAAGGTTGATTAATTCAATGAGACTATGATCAGTGTTAATAAGTTACTATGTTAAGTAGATGAGTACTACAATTTAGCAAAACAACTAATTAATCTTAAATGTTTAATGCATTGTCCCAATGATTCAATCATGGTTCTGATAGTAGCTCAATATGACAACTGGTATGGCGTACCTGGAGAGGCTAATTGGACGCTGAGGGAACAAAGTCAATCTCAGTCTGCTGCAACTTCTCCGAGCGGATATTGATACCCTTTTGTGTGATCTTGTATTTTGAAATTTTGAACTGTAACCAATTAATTGGATATGGTTGGGGTTGATATAAAGCAATAAAAATGGTGGATTGTGTCATTAATACGCTTACATACGTGTAATAAGTTTTTATTGGAGTTTGTTCTTCCCGTTAAATTAAAATATTATCCCCCAGGGAAATTAATAAAGAATCGCTACTAATATACTCGTACTAAATTACTAAAACAGAAAAGAAAAGCACACACAAACTTTCACATCGAAAAATAAATAAAGAGGAAAGAAATCCCAGTGACAACACGAGGTTTAGGGAGCTAGCAGAGGTCGTGGGTGTGATGAGTGCGACGTTTCAGTCGACAAAAGGGGAGATTTTGTTTCGTATATTTCTTTATATGCCTTAGCCAAGAAGATTTTTGAATTCTTGGTTTTTTTTTTCTTTTTTTATTTTTATTTTCTAAGTACGAGTGGCTGTATTTCAATCGATTCAAAGCAGCTGCAGAAGAGAAAAAGTAGCCCTATTATTATATTAATAGTGGAAGGATTGACCTATGGTTTACCTTTTAATCTCACTTTTAACATGTTTGATAGCCTTGAAATGTAGGTCAAAAAGGTACTGAGGTTTGAACTTTGAAGCTTCTTCTACAGCGAGTGTAGGAGTACCTAGGATTCCACACTTGTAGGACCCATGAATTGGAGACTTGAGAAGTTGGCTTCTTCCCTTTCCATCAAACCCCATTAACCCTTCGATTTGCTGGATAATCGGTATTGGGTGCACATAACGAATTTTCCAAACAAGCAAATTAATAATGACATGGTCCAAGAGGGAAACGAAGTCCATAAGTACTTGGTAAAGAAACAGGCTGTGAGTTTTGAGTTAATATTGCTCAGTAGTATGGCTATAGCTAGCCAGCAAAGAATTAAAAAATAGTGTTCAATTTCCTTTTTCGATTAAAGGAAAGCACTTATTGCTCGCTCATTGGTTTTTTCTAGGTGTCATCTTCTCATAAATGACAAGCAGAGAGACGGTGCAATTCGCTTAGGATTCAATTTTCCAATTTATGGTGGAAGATTTGCCAATAAATTTGGGCCTCCCTATATGGTTAAAGCAGTGATTTTTAAGCTTTATTCTCAGTGTCACTTCATTTTTTTCTTCTACCATTGCTGTTAGAGAGATTTCCTTGAATATTTCTCAGCAGCTATCAATTCTCAACGTGTGCAATCATTCTTGCATAGATCACTTTTTTTCTTGACTAAATTCGAATCATGCACTCCACGGACTTTGACAGGTTTAATTTGAAAAAAAAAAGAAAGAATAATCAGTGAAACTTTCACTGACAGACCAAAATTTGACGATAATTGAGTCAGGAAAAGATTAATATACTACATTAATACTAGTATATAGTAACATTAACATTGTTTTTGAGGTACGACTTAAAATTTGGCCAAAAAAAAAGGTACCACTTAAAAGAGTGGGGTGAATATTTTCATCAGCATCGTTTGAGTTGAGACTTTAGCTCTAATTTCAGTTCAAAAGTAACCAAAAAAGTTATCTGATTAAACACCGTTCATATATACGACCAGTGTCTCATGCAAAGTAGCACAAATATGCAACCATTGACCATTAGATTGTTCGGAAGCGTGGCTTATCCATAGAGATAAGCGTTATATATAATCCCCAATAAGGTGAATAGAACTATAAATGGAGGTTTTAGTAGCTCTAACTTTTGACATGTTATTGAAAGCACTAATATGTTTAATTAGTTCTGTTTCCATGCCTTCACATGGTTCAATCCAATCTCCCAATGGGTAAAAAAAAAAAAAAAGGAGCTTGCTTGCTCAGCTCCACCAGGGTCCAGATGGGTGGTGACTGATAGCCAGGCCCCTATTTGCATTCTAAAAGATGAGACGGTCGGAATCATAAGGTTGGAGCAAAACCCATGTTTTTCCCACAAATCTGCTATAATCTGAAATCGATTTGGCTCTGGTTTTGTCATTATTTGGTTAGATCTCTTAAGCAAAATACCTTTTCTTCAGTTTCAGAGAGAGAGAATGTGTGTGTGTGTGTTGGTGTATATTATGAGGGTGTGTATCATCAGAAACGAGGGGTGTAGAAAGGGTGGGGGGACTAGTGGCAGGTGAGATGAGGAAACGCAAGAAATGACTGAAGGGAGGGTGGGTTTTTTCACCAGTAACGAGGGAAGAGAAGAGAATAACCATGTTGATGATCCTTTGATCCTTCTATTCTAAATATGCCATCCATAAAGGGCATGAACCATCCAATCTGATTATATTTCTCTTTCTTTCCGGGTCTGAAACCCGCCTCTTCTTCTTCCTCTTTAATTAATTACACTCAGCACCCTCTCTCTACCAGTCCCCTACCCCTCTCTCTCTCTCTCTTAATTACTGTTCTTCATTGCATCTTAAATAGGAGAACCCCATCAGTCCCTAGTCCAGTCTTCTGCTCTCTTATTGAGTTATTGTCATTAACACTTTTCTCTCCTCATCGTGTGCGTGTTTTGCGTGTCTTTCAGTGGCGAATATAATGACTGTTTTCTTTTTTTGCTTTCATGGGGGTTTAGCAAAGGGCTTCTTACAGAGTTTATTGGCATTCTGTCCACCTCCCATCATGGAAAGGCCCTCTTCTTTTCGCTTCTGATCTTTCATGGAGGTGGGCATACTGCCAACTGATCTCTGTTGGCTTCTCTTTGTAAAACCCTTGTGATGCATTTTCTTCCAGCTTTTCTCTTCCTCTGATATGGATCCAGGTAAATACCATGCATATTTCTGCAGTTTCTCTTTTTCTATGCTATTTTCCAGTGACGAATGATCATGTTGGGGCAGCTTCTGACCCTTCTAGTTATCATCTAGCTTGATAACCTAAATTTTACTATTTTATCTTGCAAAAAGGATTATAAAAAATAATGAAGAAAATTTTACAATATCTTTGTTACTTTCATCATTCTTCTGCTTTTGCAGGGTTTGATTGTCAACAGTGATCTACTAAAAATAGGTCTGAGGGGGTGAGCAACATCGTGCACAAACCTTCTGTTTCATTCTAGATCTCCTTTGACGCTTTGACTGCTAATTCTCAGCTGGAGTTTTTTTTTTTTTTCTCTTTTTTACATATTTATCTTCTTCTCCTTTCCCAACCATCAAATAGTACTTGAAGTTGAAGGCTTTCTCTTTCTATTTTGCAGTGCTGCCATCTAGGGTTTATGATCGGCCTCTCGTTTGTATGTGCATCTGAGTCAGGAAAGATCCATGATTAGAACCATTTGTAAAGATAGAAGGATCTATTCAATTTGATAATCTAAATCCAAACCCTTCAAAATAAAAGGGCGGAAATTGCATAATTATCCTGAAAAAACCAAAGGACAAGAAGATTTGTCAGAGTTTCGTGAGACCCAAATGATGACTCCATTGAAGGTTTTGAATTAAACTTTTTGTTTGATGAGACACCTTTAATAGTACTGTTTGTATATAATCATGTTGATTATTAGATATCGGATTACAATCAAAGCAAAAAGATTCTTTTTTATGTTCTTGGCCTCTTGCATGATTGCCACCAATTTCACAATGTCAGTCATTTATCAACTAAATTGTATAGTATTAATTAAATCATACACTCTGCACTGTTAAATCTGTAGGACAGGGTCTTTTAATATTAGGGCAGCTAGCCCTAGTACTGCTGACAATTTCTACACTCTCCCAAACCTTATACGTAGCCTCATGATTGAAATACTGACAATTTAAACGCAAAGAAAGAGAAAGGATACCACAGGCCTTTCTAGTGCGTGATGGTAAACGTCCAGTCACCCAAATCAACTGTAGTTGCCGGACAGCGATATTTTCACTCCTATATTTCTTTCACTTATTTTTTTCTCACCTTTTCCTTTTTCATCTCTGAAGGAGGGATGGACTGATAAATTAAGCTTGAGCTTTCTTTATGGTGGTCGGATAGAGATGATAAAAAGAATGAAGAGGGACAATGCAAAACTTTGAGAGTATTAGCGATATGGGCAATGCAATGAACAGTTAACAATAAGAGAATGAAAAAAGAAATGGGACTTTGATTGTGATTCTGTGGTGTTTTCATTGTGTCTATAGTCCATAGGTTTTCATGAGTTTTCGAGGTGTCTGAATAGGATGATATTGTTCAAGTGCGCCACGCTGTGGAGTGCGTTATACGGTACCTCTGCTGCCTTGGCATGTCGTCGTCGATATTGGAGAATAATGGGGAGGAGCCAGTGAACCATTGGCTGCCTATACCTACCGTTTGCTACTTATACTTGCTTCGAGTCAATGCGTTAAGGATTTTGGTCAAGGGTAATAAAAGTTGATGAAAAGATTGTTAATGATACTCCAAATCGACAGGGACCAAGTTTTTTTTTCCTTTACCATTTCCTCCCGGTTAGTTTTGGGGCTGAAAGTTTTCTTAGAGAGTTTTTTTTTTTTTTTTTCAATTGTAAAGTCTATTTTCCTCCATTTGGTTCCCTTCTGGGCCCTGAACTTCACTCTCTACTAGAATCAATAAGCACATGTCCCTTTCATCACTTAAAGAATTAAAGAAAGAATTTATGACATGAAACTAATTCAGATCTATCTACAGAATTTACGACTAATTTAATCTGTTTTCCTAAAAACATCAGATAAAATTTAAGAATACAAAAATATAACTGAAGAAATCATTAAATACTATTATATAGGAACAATGATTTACTCCATTAAAGCCGGCTCGAATGTGATTGGATTGTAAAATTATGGTTTAAAAACTGTAGTTTGAAAATTCATTTTAATATGAAACTAGTAGTACCTTTTTTTTTTACCCACAAGCATAAAAGTTATTACTGTACTCTAGAATATATATATATATATATATATATTTATTTATATATATGAGAACATGCCAACAACTCTGCCATCTATTGATAGTGTTGAATTTTTAATTGGAATGATCAGGGTTAAGACTAAACATTATATAAAAAAAAAGAACATTACAAATGACATAACCATATTTTAGAGTTGCATTATTATTATTATTATTATTTCCTTTAATGAAATGCATTATTAATTGTTATTATCAAAATCCCATTATTCTTTCCAGCAATAGAGGTTTGGAACCCCAATGAGATTACATGCCCAGGACAAAGCGGAAAAGAAATAAAAAGCCTGTCTGGGCCACACCCGCGAAGGTTCGATTTGAGTGTTGGCTATCCAGTGGTTGCAAAGCCCAAAGTCTCTTCTTCCAAAGAATGGGCGCCCCTTTAACAGACGTTTAATAGTTTTTCTTTTCTCTATTTCCAATTTTTGAATTCAAAATGAGATCAAGACTTCCATTGCCATTCTATTTTGTTCAACATTAATGTTTCCATTCTACAAGTGCAGAGAGAAATCTGAGAAACAAGTCAAGGAATTCAAACCTTGGAATTTATCCAAAACGCTAAGCCAAGTTCTGGTTGTTTATAATACTTCTCTACTCTGGCAACAGAAGAAAAATCCCAGTAATTCCTGCTACAACAGTGATACTTTAAAGAGATCCAGCTAACTAATATCCCAGAGTATCTGAAAATCTCGACTTCGTGTGTCTAATCATAAAGGAATATATACAAGATTCAATCTAATTTTTTTCAATACCTGTCATAATGATAAATCAGCTTTCAGCTGCATGTGATGGTGTAACCTACCTCAATCTTAGTCCAAAAGTATTACCAGATTCTTTGGAGGTTTCAGGTTGGTGATGCAACAAGTTATTCCTTCCACTTATTAAAAAGCTAGCCTTTCTAGTGAGCCATCTAGCGGGTCACTCAGATTACCATTATTGAAAGGGTGATAATTACTCCTATCAGGGCTTTCACCTATTTCTTCTGAAGAGTAGGATGCTCTCATCGCACATGGAGTCCCAAAAGGAGCATTTGGAAATGAGAAAGGACTAGGTGGTAGCCGCCTTTGTTTAGGAAGAGCAACACCAGATCGGCCCGGGTCATAAAGAGGCGTAGACTCTGCTGCTGCACGTTGTTTTGTGGCACCATCCACATGTAGCAGATCATCAATCCTTGCTGTTATGTTGAAAGCTAGGCTTTCCATGACTCTAGAGTAGCTTTCAAGAATTGATTGTCCGACATCCTACAAAAACGAAGAATTTTATTCTGATCTCTTTACCTTTAGCATATTACAGCACTTCAGCAAAAGAAAGGGAGACAGAAAAATATAAGAAAAAGAAAAAATGAGCATACAAGTTATAACAGCACTCGCTTGTTTTGTCTACTTAAGGATGCATGCTGCACTGAGAAATTCATCCAGAACAGTTAGTTCCGTACTTCCAAATTATATGCAACTTTGACTCCTTTCAAATTCTATTCACATTCATACGGATCATTGTTTTTCCTACTTCTGGATAAATATTAAATTATGAAACATCTTAAACAATAGAGACATGTAATTAATGGAAACAAGTTCCAAGAACTATAATGCTTTCAATACTAATCCACGCTAAGCAGATGTACCTTGTTATGCTGAATCTTGCTCATGTCCAAAGAAGTCTGTGTAAGGCCTGGAAACCGTAGCCGTAAGTTCTGTAAGAGGGTTTGAGCCCGCTGAGCTAGAACCTTGCTCTTTTCTATGTCACCAACAAAGCCTTTGACCTTGCCACCCCATGATGACTTTCCTCCCTTTGCAAGAACTGAATGCCTTTTCAAGCATTTCTGCTTCTAAATATGCACAGAAGCCTCAATCCTATTAGCTATTTCCAGAGTAGTGTATTCTGACGACAGGTCTAAGCAATCAAGAAGACACTTGGGAGAACTGGTCAGCAGTTAAGTAACGGTACATTACCTCACCCAAACAATCACTTCCACACTGGAAGACAAGCAAAAACAATTCAAAAAATATAATATTAGGATGCTGAAACCCAGAAAGACAAAAAATGGAAACAAAGAGATGCATGAGCAATAATATGCTCCCTAAAAATAATCAGTCAAACTGCATAGTGAATTGATAATAATTCTAAGAAATGCACAACCTCAGATCCAAAAAACACTTTCATTTCACTGAAGTAAAGGATCATTCCTTCATCAGAAACAAAATAATGCATAAAATTTAGACACAATTAGTCTCATGGATCACCATCTAATATCCATTTTCATCTCCTTACATTTCATCTCATGGCACATGGAATGATTTTGTACATTGTAGAGAACAGTCTTCATACCTTTGGCAAGCTGTCCAGGTAAGCATTTGGGATTTCCATCTCAGCCAACACATTGCCGTTATTGCCATAGCAGCCTTAAGGATCTGGTGTGTACATTCCCTACACTGCAGCAATCTCTTCCTTCCTTTTATCTTCAGATAAACCAGTAGGGGGAACCTTAGGAAATGGGAGCCACCATTTCTCTTCCAGTCTAACAGAAGGCCTCCCAGAAGATGAAGAAAATGTATAAAGGTCATCAGTATTAGCAAAAACTACCCCAAGATCAGCATAATAGAACTCAAAATCATGAAAGCCATCAAGAATGCTTAGCAGCATTGCATCAAGTTTCTTGAGTGCTGGAAGGTTTACATATAGATCAGAGCGTTGCTGGGCCACCATAATCTCAAAGGTTCCCCCACCTGGAAACTCTTGCAATGATGGTCTAAGCTCCACTATGGAATCACTTACACACAAAAGCCAATCCATCTTTCTACGCCACATCAATTTCCTTTGTGGTGATAGAGACTCTAACTCCCATAATTGGCCAAACACAGAAGCTGCAAAAAAATTAACCAAATCGATTCCAATTTCAACCTCTTGTTACCGATGAATCAAAATAAACTAAAACAAAAAATGAAATGCAGATACAAGAACCAACCAGAAAGATTTGTAATGGCATTGGAGATGGCAAGAGCAGTACAAATTCATTTCCCTCCACCGGACATATCTTCTCCAAGCAAAAGTTTCGCAAACCTTTCCTTCACCATATCCACTTCTGCAATAACATTAATACTAATTGAAACACGATGAATCATATAGTCAACTCAGAATCTACGGAAGATCATTTCAGTTCATTAGGCTATCTTCAGCTCAAAAGTACCCTTGTTATCAAAAAGGGGAAAGAAATAAGGAAACTTGGAGAAGAAAAGAATTCTAGCCCTACATTTGCCCTGTTTTTCCGCTGTTGCTTGGGGATAGACCTGTATTTTAGTCGCGTAAAATATTGAAAATATTTTACATAAAAATTACGTGTTATAATTTATGTTTACATTAAAACACGAATATACTTTTTTATTTCGTTAAATCCAGATATAAATTTTACTAAAATTTTAAATCATCTCATCTTTCTGTCGAATTTTTTATGTATCATGTCATTGTGTCATATTTTAGATTATCAAGTCTACTTTGGATAAAGTTAAGACGGAATAATCAACAAAAAACTATACAACCAAACAAAGCTTCAAGGGATCAAAAATTCAAAATAAATAACAGATCTAAATAACCATCACTAATTAAGTTATTTACCAAATGCAGCAAAATATTCAACTCAAAATCTTCGATCTTTACCGTTATAAACTAAATTTCCTCCAAAACCTTCAACAAAGCAACAAATTCAACTCTCAATTTAGGAAATGCTAAAAGGAACATGAAGCAAGAGTTTTAGTATAATTCACCGGACATGTCGGCCTCCAGTATCTTCGCCTTATTCGCTGGAATGACCACGTGTCTACCACCGACAACCGGTAACATCACATGAAGCCGCGCCGTAAAACTAGAACCATCTAAGAACTCTGGTACAGCCAGCGGCAAAGAGGTCAAAGAACTCGAACAGCCTTCTTGGTCAAAAAGACGACAAGAAAACTCGTTTGAGCTCTCAGATTCGCTCACGTCGGCGCTCAAACTGTAACTCTCGAACCGCTTGCTTATTTGATCGAAACTTTCGTCAGACGAAACGCTCCCCATCCTTCAAGACCAAAGTTCTATCAACTTCTTGCCGTCATTACGGGACCGTACGGTTTTCTTTTCCGGTAAAGGAACGGTTGCCGTACGGTGGAGAAGAGTGGAGCTAAAAAAACAGAAAAGAACAAAAAAGCTTCGAAGTGAACTGTGCTCTGTTTCTTTATTTCGCTTTCGCGTTCGTATTGCCGTTGGCTTTAACCGGTCACCACAATGGAAGACAGTGGAAGTTTATCATTTTTAAAGTGGCAGGTGATGAATGCCCCGCGTTGGTTCATGGAGCGTGATTCGCAAGCTCCGGTTTCGCCCTAAAGAATCGGTGGAGTTTAACCCACGCCGTGAGATTTTATGAGTGCCGCGGTTTAATTGCGGGATCGGCTTAGGTTAGATGTGTTAATGTGATGATTTTATCATCCTTATGGATCCCCCTAACTTCTTTATGGCTTTTTTTTTTTTTTAATAAGTAATTGTATTTACTAAAAGATAAAAAAAATTTTGATACAATAGAAATCAAGAATTTGCCCTTTAATTTTTTGTCATTATCCATGTCATCTCTTCATTCCAACTGACGGCTTTTCTATGAATTTTCTTCCATGGCTTCTCTATGGCTCCTTTTAATGCAATGATTATTTTCTTTTGTCTTTTAACATTATCGTTAATTCATTATTAGTGGATTTAATTTGTTTGAGTTGGGTCTCCAAAAATAAAATAAAATAAAATAAAATGAATGGATTTATTTTATTTATTTTATTTCTTGACTGGGATTGCTTTTGTAAATCATAAATGAGGCTTGATCATGTAAATCTTGGTCCATGGTCCATTAGCAATTACTTTATTAAACTTAATTATGTCTTCATTAGTTAGGAATTGGCATATCTACTCCAATTATGTTTACGTTGGGCCTAAAAACACTCATCAACGAATATATATATTTAATGATTATAACTATATTGGGCTTTCAGGTGTACAATTAATAAACGTAAAATAGTTTATTCAACATTTTTCTTCACACTAATTTTTTTGAAGAAAATTATACTCTTAACTTAATATCCAATTATATTCATATTTGAGATGATATATATATATATATATATATTTATAATTTGTAATTTTATTGCCTAAAAGTAATTATTTACTGCTATCAATATATAACTCATATAATTTCATCTATCACCTAAGTTCTATACAAATATATCTCTTTCTTAAACCCCCATTTTCTTACATAAATCTTTATTTACACTATCAAAAGCAATATTTTTCAGCCCCATCAAACTCAATTGTATCACTTTTTTTTTTATCATTCTAAGAATCTGTCTTTCATTACTTTCCACAGCAGCAAATTACCTCTTGTTCCTTTCACTATTATATGTAAGTTACAGAGCTATAAAACTTGCTTCCACACAGCTTTAGAGTAATTGCAACTAAAGAAGATATGGCTCCTAGACTCATCCTCTTGTTTACATAGCACACACCCTGTTTCATTTGTAATCCCTGATGCGTTCAATCTAGACATAATTTTTTTTTATTTTCATTTGAAGGACATATTACAAGATACAGCTAATCAATGATGGAACTTTTAGTGACGGAATAACAAGGAAGCTAAAGGATGACCATTTTAGTATTTATTGACAGAAATTTCAATTGCCAATAAATTTTTATTCTGAAACCAAATGGGATTGATCCTGAATGAATAAGGATTGAGTCCAAAATTCCAAAAAAAAAAAACTTTTAACAATAAAATTTTTTGTTGTCAATAATTTGAGCAACAAAAGATCAATTGATATCGATCCAGGAAACAAAATACCTTTTAGTGATAAAAATTTTATCGGAAAAGATCTCTAACAAATGAAACTATAGATAAAAACTAATTATTAAAAAATATTTCTGTTGCTAATAGTTTTAGTGATGATGTTACAAATATTACTTAAAAATATTATAAAAATAAAATTTAGTAACCGAAATTTCCGTCTCTAAAAGTATTTACTACGGAATTATAAATTTTATTTTTCCAAATAGATAAAACCATAATTACTTTTAGCAACGGAAAAATGTGGCACTAGCAATTTTCGCTGCTGAAAGTTCAGTCATTACGGATGAAAAAATTTTAGCGAAGGAAGACTTTCACCGACTTTATACTTTCTGACAGACTTTAAGTAATGAAAATTCAGCCACTAAAATATTTTACAGACAGAAATTAGACTATTAGCGAAGGAAAATTACATATTATTTCTTGTAGTGACAGTTGTGGCTAACGCTTTAATTTGTAGAATAATAATCAAAACTACAGATGGCACCTATTCTTTGACGACCTTGAGAACATTTATCACCAGAACTACACACTTTGTAGCATGCACTGTATCATAATTCCTATTCCTCAATCCCATCTGCTGACTATGAAATGCAACTACTTGCTTCACCATGGTGGTAACGTGAGATTCTTTATCATCACTAACTAAAAATATAATTTGTGGTTTGTTTCTTTCTCCTGCAAAAGCTAGCACTTGGTTTTCGTCATATATATTGTTTCATTTCTCATTAAATTAACAAAATGTTTTGCAAGTTATATAGCATTTTCATGAAACAAGACAAACTAATTGGGATTCTGCTTCAAGCATTTATATTAGTTTTTGGTTGAAAACACGTCACAGTAAGTTCTTGCAAAGTTTTTTTTTTTTTTTTTTTCAGAAATAAAAAATAAATTTTGATAGCAAAATATAGTGTTTACAGCTCATTGCAGTTTTAACTCCAAAATGTGGAAAACTAATTTGTTTCAACTTCCTCAAATATAAAAAAAGTTACTTGTTGCCAATTAAACTCAATCTGATTCCTTTCTTCCTTTCTATTTTTGGCCAATAATCCTCTTCAGAGTTCAGGTCACAAGAAAATGTACTTCTGCAATATTCTTACTTCATTTTGGCAGAAGGAAAAAGCAAATTATTTTTCCTAAGGAATTTTTTTTTCTTCAAAAAGACAAAACCAAACTCTTCCGGTCTAAGCTGAGCCTGCGAAAAGTTACTCAGGCCCAGAATATGTCAGATATCCAACAGAAAAAAAAATCATATATGTTCAACATGTGGCTCCCAATCATTGGGAAACGTAGGAAAACCAGAAGTCAGACTACTTTTTAAGGAGCCTCTGATTTTAGATTCATCTTAAGAAGAATTAGGAACTTGGAAAGCAAAGGTCCTTAAATTTGTAGAGTAGCTTAGAGTCTTGAAAACATTTGTCCTAGAAAGTGGAAAGACAGACAAGTGCCATTCCTAGTTGGCACCTTAGCTGGAAAGGCCAGCAATCCAGTCCAAAAAAAAAAAAAAAAAATCCCCCACAATGAATAAACCAGGAATCGATGATTCCAAAAATATGGCAACATATTAGAGCCATAATGGCGACACCTTAAGGACGTAATAACCCCACAACATACATTAGGAAGAACACCGTTCCGCAAGAAATGGCTTAACATGACTTCATCTATTACACACTCCACTTTAAGTGCCTGCCGTATATATAAATATTGTCTATTGGCACAAAAAACCATGACAACTGATTCTTCTAAGTTAGTAGTATTTGAAGCTTTTACCGTCAGGCTCTGCCAGGTTCAAGCTCTGTATTCATGGGTTCTCTCGGTTTGTCAGAGGGGTCCTTCGGACAATTTCAGTACCCTATAGCTCGCAGGGACGAGTCTGTGGTTGATGATTATCATGGTATTAAGGTGGCTGATCCTTATCGATGGTAATCAAAGTTCACCTCGTCTCAAATCTTTTGTTTGATAGAAATTAAGAAAACTTTACCCTTCTTTTGGTTTAGTTTATCTGATTATGGAGTAATTCTTTTTTTTTCTTGTTAGGCTTGAAGATGCTGATGCTGAAGAAGTAAAGGAGTTTGTGCAGAAACAGGTTACTCTGACAGAATCAGTGCTTGAAAAGTGCGACACAAGAAGTAAACTTCACAAGCAAATCACAAAACTGTTTGATCATCCACGCTACACCGTGCCCTTTAAGCGAGGCAATAAATATTTTTACTTTCATAACACCGGGCTCCAAGCACAAAACGTCCTTTATATGCAGGTTTGTCAGGAACAACATTTAATAAAAATAGTAATATCAGTATGCAATTTTTTTTATCCCTCCAATTGGATTCAGGATGGTTTGGATGGAGAACCGGAGGTCTTGCTTGACCCCAACACCCTATCTGAGGATGGAACGGTATCGTTGAAGGCCCTGTCTGTTAGTGAGGATGCCAAGTACTTGGGTTACGGGCTTAGTTCAAGTGGAAGTGATTGGGTGACGATTAAAGTAAGGCGAGTTGAGGATAAAACAGGGGAACTTGATAGTTTATCATGGGTGAGTTGTTACGCTTGAATGGTGAAGAGGCTATTATATTTTTCAGCATGAGTTCACGGTAATAATCTTTGGCTTATGTTACAGATAAAGTTTTCGGAAATCAGCTGGACACATGATAGCAAAGGGTTTTTCTATAGCCGCTATCCAGTCCTCAAGTAAGTAGTAGTTCAGAAGTTTCATTTTTTTTTATTAGGAAAAAGATTGTTTCAATGAACAAAAGTCTAATATTTTCCAACGTTATGTGTAAGCTTGTTTCTGTGTAGAGTGTATGAGAAAGCCAGCAATTAGAAAAGCAACCTTTTTGTGTAAGTTCAATTAATGTACCCACAATAAAGTTTCAATTAATTTCTCACCAAATTACTGCAAACTTTATGTTCTGCTTTCTGGGAAATCTCTATATCCTCTGATTCTGTCAGTTATAGACTTATTAATTATCTTGTTATCGTCTCTCATATATTGCGAGAATTGTATCTGTCATGGTTTCTCAGGATTTTTGTTCTAGACTTGGTTTACATCTGTCATGGGCTAATTCTATTTTTATGATGCAGAGATGGAGAAAACCTTGATTCTGGGATAGAAACTAGTGTTAACGTTAATCATGAGTTATACTATCATTTCCTCGGTACAAATCAATCTGAAGACATCTTATGCTGGAGCGATCCTGAAAATCCTAAGCACATGTTTAGTGGCAGAGTGACGGATGATGGAAAGGTCAGTTGATCTTTAACACTAAGCATCTATCTGTGAAGGTCCAATTTGATGGCACGTTTATGTGTGAGGAAATTTTCTATTGATTTGTTTCAATTGAACTTTGAATGCTATCGTGCAGTATCTGCTTTTGTATATCGATGAGGGTTGTGGTCCGGTCAATAAACTTTACCACTGCGACATGTCTGCACTTCCTAAAGGTCTTGAAGGTTTCAGGGAAAGAAATGGCCCACTGCCGTTTGTTAAGTTAATAGATCAGTTCGACGCACAATATCTTACAGTGGCTAATGATGATTCATCCTTCACTTTCTTGACAAACAAAGATGCTCCAAAATATAAATTAGTCCGAGTTGATCTGAAGGAACCGAGTAAGTGGATTGATGTTATTCCAGAGGATGAAAAAGATGTGCTTGAATCAGCATGTGCTGTGAATGGCAATCAGATGATTGTGAGTTATTTGAGTGATGTTAAGTATGTGCTCCAAGTAAGGGATTTGAAAACAGGCTCCATGCTGCATAAGTTGCCCATTGACATAGGAACTGTTTACGGAATTTCTGCTCGTCGTGAAGACAGTATGGTTTTCATCGGTTTTACTAGCTTTCTTACTCCTGGTATTATATACCAATGCAACTTAAGAGTTGAGTTTCCAGAAATGAACATATTTCGTGAAATTAATGTGCCAGGTTTTGATCTCTCGGATTTCAAAATCAATCAGGTGATTATTGCTACTCTATTTTAGTTTGGTGACCTCTTTCTAACTTGGTTGTTTCTCCATTTGCTATGTTATCGTATTATTATTTTTTTCTTAATACCATTCAGGTTTTTGTTCAAAGTAAGGATGGCACCAAGATCCCAATGTTCATTGTTGGCAAGAAGGATATAAATCTGGATGGATCACACCCTTGTTTGTTGTATGGATATGGTGGATTTAACGTCAGTCTCACACCATCATTTAGTGTTAGTCGAATCGTGCTTGCTAGGCATCTTGGTGCCTTTTTCTGCATTGCAAACATTCGTGGTGGTGGAGAGTATGGAGAGGAATGGCACAAAGCTGGTGCCCTATCAAAAAAGCAAACTTGCTTCAATGACTTCATTTCTGCTGCTGAGTATCTTATATCTTCTGGGTATACTCAGCCCAAAAAATTATGTATTGAAGGGGGAAGTAATGGTGGGCTTCTAGTTGGGGCTTGCATAAATCAGGTTTCACAACAAAATTATTTTCCTCTTCATTTTTCTTCATGGAGGCCACAGCTTGAAATAGAAAAAAAAGACTACAAATGTTGGAATTTGAACTCAAGTCCTATTGAATACTAAGAGATGGTTGCATGAATTAATTGGACTAAACTCCTGTTTCCGTTTACGTTTTTCATTATCATAAAATGTTAAAATAATTAAAATCCCTTTTCTTCTTTTTGGCAGAGACCTGAACTTTTCGGTTGTGCTTTGGCTCATGTTGGTGTGATGGACATGCTGCGATTTCACAAGTTCACAATAGGTTTGTCAGTTTTACGTTCTTTATTTTATAGAATTAGAATTTCACTATTATATGTTGATTTTTTTTTTTTTTTTGGTTTTAAAGGCCATGCTTGGACTTGTGATTTTGGCTGTTCTGACAAAGAAGAAGAGTTCCAGTGGCTCATCAAGTAAGTTAAAATTTCTTTTACTTTACTCTGGTTACGGAGGATTGGAGGCTGTGAATTAACTTGTGACAAGGTTTGGACGTTGGACTAACTGTTGCTTGTCTTCTCTTTCCAAGGTACTCACCATTACATAATGTGAGGAGACCATGGGAGACACATCCTGGTGGACAGTCACAGTATCCATCCACCATGCTATTGACTGCCGATCATGATGATCGCGTTGTTCCATTACATTCATTGAAGATGTTGGCAGTAAGTTCCTTGCCAATTATCGTTATACTGGTTTCTACTTGTTTGAATATTCACTTGCATAGCTATCTCTTGAAATTCCTCACACATATTCTATCCTCTCTAATCTCCCAAGATTCTCGGTTTGCTTGTTCTTTTCAGACAATGCAATATGTTCTGTGTACGAGCTTGCAGAATAGTCCCCAGACGAATCCGATTATTGGACGCATTGAGTGTAAGGCCGGACATGGATGTGGACGTCCAACATATAAATTGGTAATCAATTGATTAGAGTTCTATTTATCAGCCTCACCATCTTTTAGCCACTCTCAGATTGAATTGACCTTATGGCGTCTTATGCTGCACAGATTGATGAAGCTGCTGACAGGTATAGCTTCATGGCTAAGGTGTTGGGTGCAACTTGGATCGAGTAACTCGTATCAAGGATACAATAATCAAGTTTTCCTAGTGATATTAGAAGCCAATTTTACAATATTCAAGTTTTTCGAGAAAACAAAGCAATTATACGTTATAGATGTGTTTAAGTTAAAATTTTACTGATACATACTTAGCATCTACTTAATATTATCCTGATCTTACTTTTCCCCTTTAATTGGTAAATGAGACATGCATGAAGTGGCTTTATATACCAAAAAAAATTAAAAATATGATAACTGATCATACTCTCTTATTCTTGCATGTTTTCTATATATCATGTGGCTGAAAAGCTCACAAAAGTAGAGCAATGAGCAGAGTTCGCAGTTCAGCTGTTCCAAATATGTTGTTTCTGAGAGTAACTATATGATGTTCTTTGAAAAATATGAAGAGCAGTAATTGTCTACTTCATAAATAAATATTTTAGATTTTCACTTCCAGAAATCAAACAATTACCTGGCATGTAATCATAGGGAACCTTATGCGGATTGCAATTCGACTGCTTGAGAATCATATTCGAAATACAACTTTGGATTTTACATTCGTTGCTCACTTCCAAGTGCTGTGCATATCAAAGGCAAAACATGATTCCCATGTCCCAATCCCAACTGAAACTGACAAATTAACATTGGAACAGTTGTGATAACTGTGACTTAAATTAAAAAAAAAAAAAACAAAATTCTGAGTGCAAGACAAGTACATAAAAGGAGAATCGTCGATTTTTTTAGGTTGGAATCCCTCGAAAACTTTGGCTTGAAGTAGACGGAGAAGCCAAATTGCTAGCGTAGCTTTCCACGACATGAATCTTTTTCCTTGCTTAAGGAATAATTGGACTACAATAAAAGAAAAAAATGGCAACACTTAGACGCAACAATATTCCCCAAAGACAACCGCAAGTGAAGTCGAAGAAAGCTAGAAAAGTCACCTCACCTAGCAGTCATACACGCAAGCCACGCGCTCCTTGTTTAATCTTCACTGCCACAGCCCTTTTTCTAAGCTCCAGCGAGCGTGTTTCCCTTCGCCTGCTAGATTCATGGGTTCGCTTTATGCCTTGGAAGGGCCTTTTGATTATCCTATTGCTCGCAGAGACGACTCTGTCGTTGACGATTACCATGGTGTTAAGATTTCCGATCCTTATCGATGGTAAATTTTTTCTCCCTTAAATTATTCAGAATTCAGATTAATTGCTTGAAAAATATTATTCAATGTCTTATTTATAGGCTTGAAGATCCTGATACTGAGGAAGTAAAGGACTTTGTTCAGAAACAGGTAAAATTAACTGAATCGGTGCTTGAACAGTGCGAAGCAAAGGATAAGCTTTGCGATGAGATCACCAAGCTTTTTGACCACCCACGTTACGATGTCCCCTTCAAGCGAGGCAACAAATATTTCTACAACCACAACACTGGACTTCAAGCCCAAAATGTCCTTTATGTCCAGGTTTGTAATCCAAGAATTCTATTCAAAGGGTTTTCTTTTTCTTCAAGAGTTTAATCGGTGTTAGATTTTTTCAGCATAGCTTGGAAGGAGAAGCAGAGGTTTTGCTTGACCCCAATTCGCTTAGTGAAGATGGAACGGTGTCGTTGACCATGCTGTCCGTGAGTGAGGATGCTAAGTACTTGGCATATGGCCTTAGTTCGAGTGGCAGTGATTGGGTAACGATTAAAGTAATGCGAGTTGAGGACAAGTCAGCCGAGCCTGATACTTTATCATGGGTGAGCTAGTTGAACTTTGAGTGTTTTATTTGTTTCAACTTTCAAGAGTCTGTTGATGAGAATTGAGCTTACTCTACGTTTCAATTCTGTTCACAGGTGAAGTTTTCGGGTATAAGCTGGACCCATGATAGCAAAGGATTTTTCTATTGTCGTTACCCAGCACCCAGGTAAGTAAAAATGATGTTTTAATTGGAGTAAAGACTTTATAGATATTGAAAATAGAAAATAAGATGATGGTAAATTTTATCGTGTAGAGATGGAGAAAACGTAGATGCTGGAACAGAGACTGATTCTAACCTTAATCAAGAGCTATACTATCATTTGCTCGGTACAGATCAATCTGAAGATATTTTATGCTGGAAAGATCCGGAAAATCCTAAGCACTTTTTGGGAGGTAGTGTTACAGATGATGGAAAGGTGAGTTGAGTTCATGTATGTGGAACAGGAATGTATGCAACATTCTAGATTTGATGTTTTGTTTTTGTGCTCGGATGGTAACATTAAGCAAGTCTTTTAACTTATAGCCCAATTTAAGGCATACAATTTCACTGTATTTTCATGTTTCCTAAGGATTATAAAAATGATGTTAATGGAACTACTAGTTCATTCTAACTGAAAGAGAGCCAGGATATCACATATCAGGAGAAAGCAATTTTTTTTTTCTCATTATTTTTTTCTTTTAAAATTTGTTGTGCAGTATCTTCTCCTGTCTATTTGGGAGAGTTGTGACCCTGTCAATAAACTATACTACTGCGATATTTCCTCGCTTCCTGAAGGTCTTGAAGGTTTCAGGAAAAAGAATGGCCTGCTCCCATTTCTTAAGTTAATAGATCTATTTGACGCACGATATGAAGCCATTGCAAATGATGACACAGTTTTTACTTTCCTTACTAATAAAGATGCCCCCAAATATAAACTAGTCCGAGTAGATCTGAAGGAACCAAGTAACTGGATTGATGTTATCCCAGAGGCTGAAAAAGATGTGCTTGAATCAGCGCATGCTGTAAATGGTAATCAAATGATTATCAGTTACCTGAGTGATGTGAAGTATGTGCTGCAAATAAGGGATTTGAAAACAGGATCCCTGCTGCATCAGTTGCCAATTGACATTGGGTCTGTTCATGGGATTTCGGCACGGAGGGAAGACAGTGTGGCTTTTATTGGTTTTACCAGCTTTCTTACCCCTGGTATTGTATATCAGTGCAATATAGGCACTGAGGTCCCAGAGATGAAGATATTCCGTGAAATTAGCGTACCCGGATTTGATCGCTCAGGGTACGAAGTCACTCAGGTAATTATTTCAGGAATATGGTGACTTCAAACTTATGATGGTGTGCAATTAGTACGTTCTCTTATTCTTTTAGTTCCATTTCAGGTATTTGTGCCAAGTAAGGATGGTACCAAGATCCCAATGTTCATTGTGGGCAGGAAGAACATTAATTTGGATGGATCACATCCTTGTTTGCTGTATGGATATGGTGGATTTAACATTAGTCTCACACCAACATTCAGTGTGAGTCGTATTGTACTTACAAGGCATCTTGGTGCTTTTTTCTGCATTGCCAACATCCGTGGTGGGGGAGAATATGGAGAGGAATGGCATAAAGCTGGTTCTCTTTCCAAGAAGCAAAATTGCTTTGATGATTTCATATCTGCTGCTGAGTATCTTATATCTGCTGGCTATACTCAGTCCAGAAAGTTGTGTATTGAAGGTGGAAGCAATGGCGGGCTTCTCATTGGGGCTTGCATAAACCAGGTGGACCAAAATTTGCATGATTGATTTTCTCTTTTTTGACCTTTTCATCCTTTCTCATTATCTTACAATGTTCATTTGTGAGCTATTTTACTTTTGGCAGAGACCTGATGTTTTTGGTTGTGCTTTGGCTCATGTTGGTGTGATGGACATGCTGCGATTTCATAAGTTCACCGTCGGTTAGTTTGCGCTGCATCTTTTAGCTCTATGGAATACTTATTTTAGTATTATATGTTGATCAAGATTCTCTTTACAGGCCATGCATGGACGTCAGATTATGGCTGTTCAGACAAGGAGGAAGAGTTTCACTGGCAAATCAAGTGAGTGAATTTCTATTGTATAAAAACTTTTATTTGATCTAAATCTCTTGCTATGTAACACAGTTATATAAATCAGACTTCTATTAGCAAATATCTTTATTGGGGAGATAAACCACACTTGGATCCCATCGGAGCATACCAGAGAGCTCATACATACATGTTGGACACCACTTGAGTTCAAAAATTTACATTATTAGGTTCTTAGGTCCTTCATGCATATATAGGACATCTCATTCAGATTTCCTCATCATTAGGAAATCTGAATGTGATGTCCTATATATGCATGAAGGACCCAAGAACCTAATAATGTAAGCTTTTGGGCTCAATTGATGTCCAACATGTATGTATGGGCTCTCTGGTATGCTCTTATAGGTTCCAAATGTGGTTTATCTTCCCAACATAGCTGATGTCAAACATAGATACAAAAGGTGTTTTTCCACACCCAAGGGAGAAAACAGAGCTGAAAATACAGATGATATAACAAGAAAGCTTAACACCATTACTTATTTGCCTACACAGTTTCCAATTTATCTTATTCTTTTGCAAGGTACTCACCACTACATAACGTACGAAGACCATGGGAACAGCATCCTGATCAGCCATTGCAGTACCCGCCTACCATGCTATTGACTGCTGATCATGACGACCGAGTTGTGCCATTGCACTCATTGAAATTATTGGCAGTGAGTCCTTGAATCATTAGCTCTCAAATATTTCACCCATCTGCATATCACAAACCAGAAGCTCTCCAAACATATTATATCTCATACTTTGCTCCTGTATTTTAGCTATGAGTAAGGCTGATGCACTGAATTTCTCGTGTTTTATTCTTTCTCAGACAATGCAATATGTTCTGTGTACGAGCTTAGTGAAGAGTCCCCAGACCAACCCAATTATAGGTCGTATTGAATGTAAGGCTGGACATGGAGCAGGGCGCCCAACACAGAAAATGGTATGCATTTAGTTTTACTTATTTTTTGTTTGCCCTTTTAGAAAATTTTATTTACTGCTAGTCCATGTGATGTGGGCGTTTGACTTTGTGTGCTGTAGATTGATGAAGCTGCTGACCGATATGGATTCATGGCTAAGATGTTGGGTGCATCTTGGATTGAGTAGTTTGTTGTGATGGAATGAGGATATGAATGATAATCAAATGCCTGCTGGGAAGAATTCTTTTGCACACACTTCATATTTTACTTTACTACTTTTTGTTCTTACTTACTTCTTGCAATAGGGTTCAAGAAAGGTTCTTTTTTTACCTTGTTCAACTATAAGGAATTACTGGATCACTAGGATGTTCTTATTCAAATAAAAGAAATGTGCTTACTAAATTCCACTAGCCATTTAATGGGCTGCTTTTACGTTGATAAGGGCAGCGCAGACTTGGCAGCTAAAGCCATAGGTTGTTTGTCCATTTTCAAAGATAAAAGCCACTTGGGCCAATGTAGCTTAATAATAAGCATTGGTGAGGTGGTGACTTTTAGGTTTTAACTATTCTATCATGGGCTGGTCTGACCAGATAGACAAAATAATCTGTGTACGGTATTTGCCTCATTGGTCATGTTAAGTATTTCATGCTTTACCATGAGAAGGCCTGTTGCAAGGATATGGGCTACTCTAGCCCAGAGCGGCAATTTTCCTATGTATACCTTATCAGCCGTGTTGGGCCATTGCTCCAACCAGCTAAAACCTTGTTATATTTAACCATGATATTTACTGCACTGGACCAGGCAGCTGAAACAAGAACTTTTGATAGACCCAAAGCAGATAGCCCAATAAGGGGGAAGACTGGGCGTTGATTGGTTTTGGATGCATGGTTTAATCCACTCAAGATTATTTAAATTTAGAACGCTTTCCAAACTTTTGACATCAAAGCGAAGCCTCAAGATGGTTACAAGAAGCTGGCCGCCAAAAAAAAAAAGAAAAGTATTTAAGACCAATGATAGGCGTTGTAACTGACAACAATGCACAACTAAATCTTCCAAATCAGAATCTTTATTATCATGAATGTCGGCCTTCTATAATGAGCCAATGTTTCACATTTGTTAAAAAGTAAAGGGATCAAAGAGTAAAAACAGAAGGCTTAAATACTTGATTTTGGACAAAAAAAAAAAGAAAAGAAAGAGGAAGAATGACAGGCAGCAACATTTCAGATTCCTATATGACAATCATAATGCGTGGTGCATCATTGGATATATGAGTGTGTACGCTATCCCTCATTCTGTCAGAAAGCAATCCATTTTCACGTCTGTAACATCCAACTGCAATATCTCTGCTCTGCATCCTAGAATTGATCCAATACTGCAAAATAGCAGTCGTTAGATTTCCATGACACTGCAAGTGTACATACATAATCACAGACGTATCTGAGGTCAAAGGCTCAAAGCTTTATTTCATCTAAAATACATAGTATGATATGCTTCTGCTAACAATAATAGGAAAACAAGTTTGAACCGAATGAAAAAGAACATGTAAAGAAAAAAGTGAGAATAGTCATCAAGCAATATTTGGAGCTTTTCCATTAGAACTCAAAGTACAACCATGTCATTTTCAGTTTAGTATAGTACCTAGGTTGGGTACGCCCAAGATCACCGTGAACAAATTCCTTGATATAAGTTCCCGCCTGCATTCCAAAGATATTAGTGTATTACACATTCCCCACCATACTAGCAGAGGACATCCCCATACTAGGCTAGTCTCCTCTCTAACCAATCTGACCAGCCTTTCTTCAGAGACACCATTACTATAACTCAGTATATCATAGCTTGAATCTTTGTCTAATAAGACTCCATTGCAGAATAATGCACATGGAATAGTTCAGTCAGTTTAAGATTTCAGGAGTAACCAACAGCAATATTCTACAAATGTGCCAGCCTATATTCCATATAGAACAGTACCAAGGCATGATTCTCGCAAAAACAAACCAAGAAGGAAAAAGACTATGATTTCACCCATTAGAAGATCCTCCACAGCCCACTAAACAAACTTGATTTATTTGGCCATGTTTCAAGTGAGAATAAAATCATTACCTGGGTGCAGAGATGTAAAAGAAAGTATTGAGAGCTTCCAGCAATCCTCTCAATCTTCATCCTACACAGGATTTAAAAAGGAAAATAGAAACAGCATTAAGCATTTTGAATTTTAAAAATGTAGATGTTTGTGGAGCAAAGATGTAAAAAGGAAAGGTGCCAACCAATGTATAATTTTTTCACGTTCCAACGGACTTCGACGATGAAGCACCCGTATTGGGGTTTTTTGCAGAATTTTCTGCAAAAGAACAGCAGAAATTCCTCACCAAATAGAAGGGTTAATTATAATACACATTCTAGATATGTCATGGAAAAGAAAAAATAAAGTTTACAGAAGAGTTAACCATGTCATTGAGCAATGATATGGATCTCAAATCTTCATCCTCAAGCGGGCGAGAAATCCACACTAAGGCACAATACTGCTTCTGCATGAAAGAGGATATTGTAAAGCTAAAGATTAACACAGATCTTATTTTATTGAAGCTTCATATATCAATCCATATGATAAGAGAATTAGCTACGATATACTACAATTATAAAAGCAAATACCACCTGCTTCTCAGCTTCTCCTTCACGTATCAGTGTCCAACCCTGACTACCTACTACTTTAAGATTTTTAATTCCAACCTGCAAGAATGTGTTATGTGCAACCAAGTTTAAATCATTTGATACACAAATGGGCGCTTACACACACATGGTAATAACAATGGTATTAGAACCCACTAGTTTATTCTCCAAGCCATTTATCTTTGATTCAATTTCCTCAACAATCACATCTGATGGGACTTGGCGTGCATTTTGTATCTCAAGCAGAAAAGGCCTACCTGAACCTAACATCCGAACCTGCAATAGGTTCCATAGATCAGCATAATATTCGTTAATTTTTTTGGCCAAATATTCATTGAGTGAAAAAACAAGGAATCAATAAAGCAGAACTTAATTACATCAATATCTTCTCTGCCAGCAGCATGAAACTTGTAATTATCACCTTGACACATAGGAAGAATGTTGCTACCTATTATCTCCTAAGGAGCAAACAAAAAAACCTGTTAAGATTGACATGTTATTACATAGGATTAACAACCTCATTTAGGATAATAAGGAAAAACATAGCAGTAGATAATACCTCAACAGATGCTTCTCCCATCCTTTCCTCATCAATTATCCAGCGTGTTTGGCTCACATTTCTTGAGTACTGCAATAAAAAGAGCAAAACATACATGGGAAATCAAACCAAAATATGAGGCTTGTACAAGGTCATAGTAATTCCATCAAATAGTATGTTTTTGGGTCTTTTCATTAGGGCAATTGAAGGAGATTTAAAATATAGCATTGGTTTAAAACAAACAAATTGCCTTTTTGCAATCTCATAAGTCATAAACTCATAATGCTTGAACAAGGTTGCAAAAAATATATATATTCTAAAGTATTAAATTACCTTCAGATATCGACCACATAGGTAAATATGTGTCCTGCAGCAAAGGTATACCAAGTGGCAAGGTTCACTGACCTAAACAGGAAAAATACCAAACTAAATACTAAGAAACATCAAGATAAGCCACACCGTTGAATTTGCAAGATCATTTAGAACAGTAAAAAGTTTTGCAAGTAAAGAAATTGAAGTCAGCAAATATTATAAAGAGAACCTTCTCTATGGGGAATCCAAAGTGTTCAGAAGGTTCTTGATCTTGCAAACTATTAGAAGATCTTCCAGTGACAGCATTTGTTTCAATAGGAGAACAATTTTTGTCAGTAACCACTGATTCATCATTTACATTGTGCAACCTAGTGCCTGTATCAATCAATGAAATCAGTGAAACTATGGCCTTCTGGATACAAACAAGTCTTTTGGTATTTGTTTTGATGGATGTAAAATACCTGTTTTTCGCCTTTTGCATTCCCAATTCCTCTCAACAGAGCTTTTTGATGCCCTTTTGTGTGTGTAAGTCAAACGGATCCGAAAGGAGCTTGCACTAGATTTAGCATCCTGTAAAACTTTATTTTAATTTAGTATTAATATAACTCATTGATTGTATACATTCTGTATTGACATAAGATCGATGATTTTCTTACAACGGATTCCAACCAGCAATACTTTCAAACATAAAAAGAATTACAAGCAAATTATACTCACCAACAATGTTTCAAGGGGTTTTGTTATAGCAAATTTCAGAACATCCTTAACAGAAACGCATTTAGAGAGCAACCTTTCTTGAAACCACGGCTCTGATTCATACTTCTTTTTCATATGTGACCTACAAAATATGGGGAAAATAAAACTTTCACAAACCCTAAACCCTAAACCCTAAATTATACATAAAATCCACCAAAGAAGCAAAAGAAGACTTACAAAAGCGAGGATTCATTTTCCAATATAAGTGGTAGTAAAGAAACTTCAAGAGAAAATCCATCAATTTGATGTCCTTCTTGCTTCACTAACTCCGCAATGCTTAAAGCCATATCATTCGCACTCTCCTTTTTTACCACCATTTCTTTGTCATCGCAATAACAGAATTGTAATATACCTAAGCAAACAGTGCAGAATTGAAACTCGACTTCGGATTTAAAACAAGCTATTTCTTCAAGAATTGAACGAAGCATCGATTGTGAAAACGAGGAACGACAATAAATATGCTCCTCGGTACCAAATAGACGAAGGACGCATCTCGAACATACCTAAAATCAAATACACCAAAGAAACGCCGAATCTGATTGATTTTCGCTTAGTTTTATCAAATTCATGTGTTAACGAATAGTAAAAAGGATTTGCATTAGGTAATTTGACCAAAAAAACAAGAGAACGTACACCGATAGACAAAAGGTCCCTGACGACGGGGTAAGGCAATGACCGCACGGCGTCGTTGAGAAGCTGCATCTCCGCGTCGCAGGAACCGGCGTGGCTCTCCACTGCGGATGAGCTAGCCTGCACGGATTGGGTCTCTTTGGACATTTTAGAAACGGCTCTTAGCGAAGTGTTTAGATGGCGGCAGTCCGTAGCGAATTGTTTAGTTTAGATGAGTTTGAAGTTTGAAAAGGTTCAGGAGAGAAGACTATGATTCAAACATGGCCAACGCAGCCGAATAATATGTAACTACCGTCAAAACCAAATCCATGGGCCAATAGACCTCCAAAACCCAAATGCAAGAAAAACAATGTAAAACGCCCACGAGCCATTTCTAGCAAACTAATAAAAACAGCCAGACAGAACCGGCCGAACCCAGACCAGACACGATTGCCTGAGCGCTCAGGAGTCAGGCAAGTAAACAAGTTCGGCCCACTCTGATGTCAAGTTCAAGCTTCCCTCGATTGTCTGTCACTCCATATTTAATTATTTATCAATCATTTTATCGTCTTTTTTTTTTTATCATTTTCAAAATTCAATACATATATATATATATATATATATATATATATATATATCAGATTCGATTTATTGTTTGTTTGGGATTGACTTTGATAATCATCAGCTCTGCTAGCTAATCGATTATCTTTGAGAAGCTCGTATGGCTGATAATTCTGCTTGCAACCCACAGCTCCTTCTTTCTCATAAATTTCCCGAGGTATCTCGTTTTCTCCTTTTCTTGAATGAAATTCCGGTTTTTGACTTCTTGTTTCACCATTTAATTCCGTTATTTGATCCTTATCCTAATTTTTGTTGCAGACAACATATGCTTATACTGAGAGGTACTGCCTAGCTTCTCAGCTTAATATATAAATTTACTTTAATGTAATTTGTATGACAATGATATGTTTCCTTGTACACAGAGATGTAGCTCTCTATGCCTTGGGTGTTGGAGCATGTGGTCGGGACGCTGTTGATACCGATGAACTTAAATATCTTTACCATGAAAACGGACAGCAGTTTATCAAGGTTATCTAGTAGCTTTTTGTTAAGACTATTGGAACTTAAAAGAATAAAGAAGATGTTGACATCGTGATTCTTAATTGGCAAATGTGTATGCTATATTTGTTATCGTGAGCTAGCTTAAGTTGTTTTCGCTAAGGGTGAATATGGAATTGCATTTAGATTCCTGAAAAGCTGATTTGAACTGCAAATGGGATTTCTAATATGACCAGAATTGTTAATCCAAACTGAGGTTTGAGTGAAAAAAAACCTTTTGTATTTATCGCTTGGCGGCCTGTGGAGGTGTGTTAATATGCTAGAAACAAACCACTTTCGCTTGTTGCTTGTAATATAATAATCTTCATATTTCATGCTTCTCAGGTTTTGCCAACATTTTCTACTTTATTTTCTGTTAAATCTATGGTGCAAGATATGGATCTGCCTGGCTTGAGGTAAGTTCAAACCCATATCATACCACCCCCCTCCTTTTCAGAAAAATGCTGTCTTTGTCGTTTACAAACTCATTTTCTGTTTGGTCTAGTAAAAGGTTTTTACAATTTGTTTGAAGCTTCAAAAAATAAACTCATGAATTTTTCTTGTTTTTGTTGTTTACAGATTTGATCCACGTCTTCTGTTGCATGGACAACAATACATAGAAGTATACAAGCCACTTCCTTCCAATGCCACTGTAAGTCCATGATACTGCCAACTGGGAAGTTTTTTATAATATATCTGAATGTGGTTATCTCTGGATTATATAGTTGTTTATAATATACCTGAATGTGGTTATCTCTGGATTATGTATATCTGGGTTGATGTCAAAATTGAATTGCTCAGAATCCCACATCTCCAACTATGCTAGGTTGAGCATTTCTTCTCAATTCTAATAAAAAAAATCTGGCACATAAATTTGACACTGTGTACTTAAAAAATTGGGATGTAAGAGTAGTATTCTAATGGAATTCATTTGTTTAGTCTCTCTCTCTCAACCGCTGTTTAATACTGTAATTAATTATTGTTATTATTTACCTCCTTTTTTTTTTGCAGATACAAAATAAAATAAGTCTGGTAGGATTTCATGATAAAGGTTTGTACTCGTTCCTGAAAATGCTGTCTACAAAATATTTCAGGCGGTATGTGTCTAAATAGAGAGGATGAAGTCAAGTTGTTTTATGGCAGTATACAGGTCTGCTGCTCCTGCAGTCTTTACTTTGGTGAACGTGTCTGTATTTAAAAGTTCTTGTGAGGATAATAAGCACAAAGAAATTGGTTGTTGCCTGCTTCCTTATTTTGTTGACCTCTGGAAACAGTCTAAAACATGAAACAGAAATAAGAAATGTTTTCAAGTATATTTTGAAAGGATAGTGATCTGTTACAAGCAATGATCTTGATGGCTGTTTCCATTCCCTTTAAATATTAAGGTAAAGCAGCAGTACTTGAAATTGAAATCAGAAGTTATGAGAAAGAGTCTGGTGAACTATTATGCATGAATAGGTGAGTTCTCTTTTACATTATCTGATCTAACACTGTCATGCTGTGGTTCATTAATGTAGTGTAGAAATGATTCTTCAGGACAAGTGCCTTTTTGAGGGGTGCTGGTGGCTTCTCAGATCCATCTCATCGCTTTACATACTTGAACTATCCAGCCAACCAGGCTTCAGCTATGAGAACCCCAGAAAGTCAGCCTTTTGCAGTTTTTGAGGATTGTACCCAACCATCTCAGGCGTGTAGCATTAGTATCATGATTAGTTCCTAACAGCTTTTCTGTTGCTTTCAAAATAAGAGATATTTTCTTCAATTATAATCTCTTTTAGTCCATATAATTTATATGCCGTGGACTAGATTGATCTAATATCAACTTGTCTTCAAGAGCCTATGAGATGCTTTTTGACGACAAGCTTCTCCACGGGTTTTTAACTTCTTTTCTCTTTTTCAGGCATTGTTGTATAGGTTATCCGGTGACAATAATCCTCTTCATTCAGATCCAATGGTTGCAAAAGTCGCAGGGTTAGTGCACTACTCAATTGCAATTCTGTTGCCTAAGGCAAATCATGCTTACTTATTCTTCTCTTAAGGCTATGGTCCCATTTTGTGTAAAAGTTCGGTTTCCATTTCTTGACACAGCCCAACTACACCCCAAGCTTTATACTGATTTATTCTTTATTGTTTCATGTTCAAAGATACTCAGCGGCCAATTTTGCATGGATTGTGCACCCTTGGGTTTGCAGTTCGGGCTATCATCAAATGTATTTGCAGGGGAGATCCAGACATGATCAAAAACATCTTCGGACGATTCCTTTTACATGTGTATCCTGGTGAAACATTGGTCACTGAAATGTGGCTCGAAGGCTTGAGGTAACCTTCAACTAGTATGCTGTATTCTTTCTTCTGTGTAACACTCGAAGTCAATGTTATAACTTGAGTGGTAAATTCAAATGAATAGAGATCTGATGTTGGTGTTATAATCTACAGGGTCATATATAGAGTAAAGGCGAAACAAAGAAATCGTGCTGTGTTGTCAGGCTATGTTCACCTCCATCGTTTAGCAGCTTCACTATAAATGAACTAGATTCCTCAAATAAATATTCTTAAGCCCTTAGTTCGGACACCTCTACTTTCTTAGTTTATTTGGAGGGAAAATTACCGTATCTTCTCCAAACTTTATAAATAGGTAAGCTGCAGAATGGGAAATCGGAAAATCACATTCTGAAACTTTGAGCATGAGATCATAAAACTGTTGCTAATACAAACCAGTTTGTGTTTGATTGGTAATGTTTCTAGATATTTAATTGTTATGAGGGCTTCCAGTTGTTTATGATCTTATTATTTTAACAACATAGAGTAAAATGAAAAAGAAATATAATGCAGAAAGCAAAAAAATTGCAACTCAACCAATTATAGAAATTTTATCATTAATAATTCGATTGCCGAATCAGAAAGACGTGAGTTTCAGTTTTTTCAGAAGAGTGAACGTCGCTTTCATTCAGTCAAAACTGAAACAAGCCACAAAACTTCAGTTCAATAATTCAGTTCAAGAAGCAAATGCCAAGATAGCTATCCATTACAGCGAACGTGTGAATTTCTTCACATTCTGTCTTCTCTCTTCCTTGGAGCACATGTAATGATTTCGTCAACTCTAAGAATCATCTCAGCAGCCTCAGTTGCAGAGAGCAATACAGCTTGCTTGACTTTGAAGGATTCAGAGATTCCTAGCTCAGCCATATCTCCTACCTGTTATAAGTTGAAACATACAATTGGTCACACCAAGGAAGAAAATTTTATAAGGATTCCATTTTGTTTGGATGTATTCAATCATAACCAGTCTCATCTACCAAATAGACCCGTGAACCATATCAGTATTTGAATCTATAAAACATTAGGATGAATACTACCAAGAAATCAAATCTCTTGATAAAAAGTTCACGTACAGAGTATTTAGTCTGTAATCATGTTATGCAGCCATACCTTAGCTAGTGTACTATAATCTAAGTGTAACATCTTTTAAGATGTAACAAGAAATTACTAACAGGACATATGTGACACAGCCAAAGAAAAGTCTGTAGCCATGTTCATCAATAAATACACTAGATTCTATTTTGATTTTTAAAATAATTCAATTTCAGCACTTACAGATCCAGAGATGACATCAATCCCTGCATTGCATCCCTCCTGATGGTGCTCCGCACGAAGCTGAGCTACCAAGTCTGCACTGTCAAGACCAGCATTGTCAGCAATAATTGTTGGGATGGCCACAAGTGCCCGCGAGAAAGCTTCAATGGCATGAGACTTCTTCCCAGGAGTCTTCCGTGCCAGTTCATCCACTTCCTTTGCCATTACCATCTCAGGCCATCCACCTCCAAGCAATACCCTAGTATCATTCACTGTCTGAGACAGCACGCACAAGGCATCATGCAGAGACCTTTCAGCTTCATCCAGCACATGATGGCTGCCATTAAAAGTAGCATGTCAGGGAGAATACAAACAAATCAAGGAGAACTAGAGAAGTTACTGCAATACTATACCTTGCCCCTCTCAACACAATAGTACAAGCCTGACCCATTTCAACACCAGAAAAGTGGATCAACTTGTCCTCACCAATCATAATTTCTTCAATAAGCTTGCAATGTCCAAGCTTAACTGACTCTGGGTTGTCAAAGGTTGAAGCGATTTCACCACCTGTTACCAAAGCCAGACGCTCTATCCCATCAAAATCAGCATGCTCAATAGCAAGTATGCCTGCATCTGCGAAGAGCTCTTCAGGGAAATTGTAAATCA
Organism: Durio zibethinus; assembly: GCF_047325235.1. NCBI lineage: Eukaryota > Viridiplantae > Streptophyta > Magnoliopsida > Malvales > Malvaceae > Durio > Durio zibethinus. The sequence continues at coordinate 38,010,071 of NC_143162.1, forward strand.
ACTGCCTGTTAACAAAGCAGTTAATCCCATGTGCTATGATCTTTTGCACCTTTTCTCTCATCTTTTCCTTCTCAGCCCCTTCAATTTCGGCAACCTTAGACATTGAATCAACACGAACACGTGCACCATATATCTTCACTTTATCTGTATCCATTGCAGTATTAGCCACCAAGATCTTAGCATTCTCTATTCGTTTGGGTTGTCCAAGCCCTATTTTCTTGTCAAGAATGAATCTGAAAGCATATAATTTATGTTTAAATCAATAAAATAAAATTTCCAAAATGATACCTTGACTGAATAAGAAATAGTGCAGTAAACTCTACAACAAAATGAAGCTGATAATATCCTTCTTTCTCACAATAAGGGAAAGGCTAACATACCAGAGACCCAGCTGGACACACCAAAAAAATACTATAATAAATGTTGACGGGGATAAGAAGCTCATAAGAACTCACCCTTCATCTAAGAAAGAATCTTTCAAAGATCCTCCAGGCTTCTTGATAATTTGGATCGCCTCTAAATTTGTGCTTCCCTGCAGTTTCAAATAACATGCCACACAAACTCAATAACGAAAAATGGAAAAGAAATTTAATTAAAGTAATAAGCACTTATCTTTAATCTTAAAATGTTAAATACCGAAAAGATATCACCTTTAACCTCAGAACAGCATCCACAGCTAGTTGTGCAAAATGCTCCTTATCCTGAGAGAGAATTTTGGAACTCAAAGTGGTCATTGCAATTTTCATCAAGTCTGCCTTGAATTTCTCTGCAAAATTCAGAAATGCCATGTGCATAAGAAACAACTACAACAGGGTAAAGACATTCTAATGGCAAGAACAAGTCAATTACAGACTCTATCAAGTCAAACACATTAAACAATCTAGTTCAATGAGAAATTTAAAAAAAAAACCCTAAAAAATTGGGTAAACAATTCAAAAGATAGCGGTATCATACAATCCATACAAAAATAAAATGAATGTACTGATATCCAACAATCTTCACCTTCATTCTCTTTGTTATCCACGACCCTCTGCAACAAAGCATTACGAGCACATTCGGCCGCCATCCGATAACCTATAAAACCAGCATGCATTGCTATAAACTCTGAAACAGAACTTATTTGGAAATTAGCACACCAAAAAATAAAAAGTTAAAGAATAAAACCAAATCTATTCTAGATACAAATGCAATTACGCTGCTACTAAGTTCAGAAAGAAAATTAGAACAAACAATATAGAAAATTTGATGCTGAAAAATATACTCCCGTCGGGACTAAAGAGGGAGAAGTATTAAAATTTAACAGTTATTTCTCAGGTTCATCTTTATAATGCAATTCCTTTAAATTTTATATTATAGAAACAAGTCAGAAAATATTACATAAAAGAACGACACTGTTAGAAACCCTTACTCCTTTGTTTATGCTAGATATACAGAAACTGGATAACAAGTTTAAATTTGCAGCAGTTTAATGCCTTTGCAATAATACCACATACGAGCCTCAAAATATTATAATAAAATCAAACAAGGATGAACCATGAGAGGAAGCATAAAAGAAGAACAACAGGAAGCAATGTACTAAACGATGCCAAAAGAACCTGATATTATTGTCATGGGGTGAATCTTGGCTGCCACTAGCTTTTCTGCCTCCCTTAAAAGCTCTCCAGCCAAAACAACAACAGAAGTTGTCCCATCACCAACTTCATCATCTTGAACTTTTGAGATGTCTGAATTTTGTATTAAGACACAAGTTTTAAACATGTTGACAAGAAAGCCAACCACATTACACATAAAGAGTAGTCAAGAAAGTGAAAACAATTATAAAGATACCAATTAAGACTTTTGCAGCCGGGTTGTCAATATGCAGGGATTTTAAGATGGTAGCTCCATCATTTGTAACAGTGACTTCTCGTCCTCTGCCTGTTGACTGTAAAATTTTATCCTGCCAAATAATTTCACCAACAACAAAGTCATGATTTAAAGCAGAGAATAACAACTTATTCAAGTCCTTTAATTTGGATACACAATGAGGAAACCGTACCATTCCCTTTGGCCCAAGGGTCGTCTTAACCAAGTCAGTAATTGCAATTGCCCCAACAAACGATGCCTAAAAGTAACAAAGAGTATGCAAATCATATGTTATTGAAAACAAGATACCCCAAATAGCAAGAATGTAATAAAAGCATAATCACAGAATTCCAAACAAGTAATAATTTTTTCCCCTTTAAACCAAATTATCAGCAATATATATATATATATATATTAAATAAAGCATAATGACTTACCATTCTGGCACGCTCCCCCTTCTCTTCACTAGCATCATCTTTAAGAATTTTCTCAATCTATCACATTTACCAAGCAAAGCATACGAAAAATAAAACTTCAAAAGAAATAAATAAAAAATAAACCAAAAATAAATGTACCTAACTGAAAATAAGTAGTACTAATAGGCAAAAAACGCACCGCCATGGAAAATAACGTGGACGAGAGTAACTCGAGCCTTGGTGCTCAAATAAAACCCTAAATAAAAGAGAGAGAGAGAGAGAGAGAAACGCATTTAAAAATAATCGAATCCGAATTGCTACGTAATAAACCCTAAATTTGTATAATGAACCGGCAAAGTGTTATGCTCAGCAAATTTCACTTTATTTCCCTCATTTCACTACGAAACTAACGCTCGAACCCACCCCCCCCCCCCCAAACAAAAGCCGTGGGTTTCAGAAACCCTAGAAATCATTGAAATGAGTAAGTTATTACCTGATCTTTCGCGAAATGTAGAGAAAGTGAGATTGGATCCCGCCGAGAACGGGAAATAGAAGCAGAGTTTTGGTTTGATCTCAGGGATCTGCGTTGCTCTACTATAAACGGAGTGATACTTAAAAAAGAACAATGTTAGACAAGGGTATTGAATTCTGGATTTTTGTGTCCGCAGGATTGATTGACTGTTTTGACTAAAATGTATCGGTTGGTGAACGATGAAATGTGGGAGTATATGATTAGAGAATCCTTGAGAGGCTCAATAAGCTTGATCTGAGGGGATTCCCATGTATTTATTCAAATTTTGTTTCTGAACACTGAAGGCCTGAAATGGGCCATCCACTCCCCTTATTAATGGGCTTATAATCTAACCCAATTTGAGTCCAGAAAGGCCCATTAAGTTGTGTTTGACCCACAAATTGGACAAAAGTTCAAATGATCCAGGCTTAATTTAGGATCAGTGAAATCATCCCAGTTTTGCGTTGATTTATTTTTCACTTTTATTACAAGTTAAATACATATTTAGATACAAAATTGATAAAAATATATATTGTATGATTTAAAAATAAATTTTGAAATTATCTGCTTAACAAATTTTGTGATTTTTTATGGAAAAATATGTGATCCTTTATTAACATAAAAAACCATTTAAAGTAACATTAAATTTGATTATACTCGAGGGCTGCTCGTTTAACTTCGTTGAATTTTCCGTGTTCCTTGTATGTGAAAGCAGTACCATCAACGATTGGAAAGTTGAAATGCATATTAGAAACAAACAAATTTGGCTGAATTCATGCCAAAGCTGTTGCAACCATTACATTAGGTTAATTTAATACTTGATTAACAAACATAACAATAAACTATGATATGATAATAATTAATGGTCGGAATACAAATTTATAGTAAGAAAGAATGCGACCTCGAGCTGAGGTCTATTAATTTTAAAGTTCTAATCATACATGCTCACATTAGCACAATTAATGGGCTAAATAATAAGATTATAAGGCAAAACTCTGCTATTCAATCTTCATCCACCTGAGCTGGACAGGTTTTCTCTACCCAAGTCTAGGTCCTTTATTCTATGCTAGCTTACAAGGGTCGGGTGCTTCGGCCACTAGCCCTACCGCAAAGTAGTGCATTCTTGGGGATCGGGTATTCATCCCTGAGTGAAGCTGAGGTTGTATACACACGTACATAAAACTGTTGTCCAAGGTACTGTCTTGCCCAATACTCAGACCTCAAGTTCCACATTCCTACGTTGTCAAGTGCAACATAAATGGCAGTCCATGACTTGGGATACACCTGCACTCATGGCGTATCAAATATCAAAATCTTGTTCTTCCTGTCTATTTTGGTAGGAGAAGTGAATATTAAAATGAGCCAAATGAAGATCCATTTGATTTGTTACCTGAGTGGTACAACGTGAAACTCCATCACGGAGGTTGTATCCGTTCCTACTAGCTGCTGTCCATTGCCCTCCATCCATACTGCATTTAAAGATGGTTTAGAAATAAATTTATCAGCTTAAGTTTTTTTGGGTTATTCAGGTGAAATGATGTGCTTACCCAACAACAAAGAATGAGTAGCCATCAAGATGCCAGCTCTGTACAATGTCCTCATCATTCTGAAATACAATCTCAATAAAAGCCCTATAGTCAGCGTTCATAACTGAAGTGTCAAGGTATATCCCTCCGCCATAAGGATTATCGGATATGCTTCCTATGCGAAAAACTCCTTCAATTTTGAAATAGTCGGCAAGTTTAAGAGGAGTATCTGCTGGAACAAAGGAAACACTGTTAACTGCATATCTTTGCTTGCCATTAACTTGACCGGCAGAATTTGCAAGTCTGATAGTTCTGGTTGTGTTAATGAGACCATAGTGGTATGACCCCTGTGGATTAGGCCTTGGTCCACTTGCTGTAAGGTTAGTCCTGAAAATAGGAACATGCGAATAATTAGATTAGAACACAATAAGGAGTTGTTTGCCAGAAAGTGTTTGGTTGACTTGGGAAAATGCCTGATAGAGCGGGCCTGGTTCAAAGACCAGTCAATTTGGATCGTAGGTCCGCCAGGAGGAGGACCAGATACAGGGCCAGCAGAATTGCTATAACGAAGAGTTCCTGTAGTGGTGAGGACCGGGTTGGTGAAGCGAGAGGAGACCACAATGTAGTAGTCTTGTGCGGGCTGATCAGCTGTAAATAAAACAGAGCATGATTGGCCAAGGTGAATGTCTATTGAAGAGTAGGTAGTTTGCAGAGTGTGTGTTCCCTCCACTTCCACCAAAGTCAACCTGTGGTTTTGGATGCGGAAATTGAGAGAATTTTGCAATCCAACATTTGATATCCTAAGCCTGTAGGTTTTTCCTGCAATAGATGATGCACAACATGTTTATGCTAGAACCTCATTGTTCAGCATCAAAGTTTAGGTGGATTAGATTTTGAGTACTAGACTGACTATATACCTTGTTCAACATTGAAGGAGGCACCACCAGGTCCACGACCATTGATAAGGATTCCATCAGGGAAAGGCAGCTTCTTACCACCATCCAGATGAGCTTTTAAAACCTGCAGAAGCACATTTAATTCCTTATTAGCCAGACTAGACTATCTCAACTTCAATAAAATCAATCTAATGCAGCTATTAGAATCATTAATTTAACTTCAAATTGTTTATAGAAACTTTATGACATGCACCGGACCAAGATGTCAAGCTACAGGTTGAATACATTACTAGAACACTAAATATGCTATAGGACATGAGTTGAACATCCCAGGAAACTATTATAAGCTTATGTTTTTTGGATAATTGAGGATGAAGCTTCATCGTTAGGACTTAGGAAAAAAAAAAAAGAGAGAAAATTTATCACTTTGACATACATCATAACAAGTTATGCAATGCCTTTTTAGACTATGTTTAATTAAATCAAAATAAAACCCAAGTTTAAACGTAGCAAGAAATGACAAAGATAAGGGCCAGTCCGGAAATCCAGCTGTCAAAAGGCACCAAAGCCATAGCATCGAATAGTCAAATAAAGCCCATTTACTTCGTTTATCCAACTCCTTTATGTTGCCGACACATTTACAATACCCAGACACTCAGTGATCCCATCATGTCAAATTTTTGTATACCCCACGCCTACAGTTATGAATATCATGCATTTTTCCACCTAAAAGAAGCAAATTTAAATATACCAAGGTTTAGAAAAATGTAGGATGATTACCGTGTGATTAGACTCGTACCAATCTCCAATAAGAACAGTGTAATCCCCAGCAGGATCTGGGAAGGGAACCGGAATCCGTGGTCGGCTAAGGATCCTGATCCCTCCAAAACCACCAGCAGCTTTGTGGAATGCAAGAGAAGGGAAGTAATAGAAGCTTCCTATTTGGTCCTTGACCTGAAGAATGTATGTGAAGTTCTTTCCTGGTGGAATAGGGCAGGTTGTTCCATATACACCGTCTTCAAAAGAATTCCTTCTCTGTTGGATTCCACTCCTACATTTACCGTTTCAACATAATTTACAAAATTAACAACTATAACTAGTATTTGCAAATTTTAAACAGCATCTTTCATGAAGTTCACCGCTTTGAGATGCTAAACTCTAATCCGTTTGTTGTATCCATTTACCTCTAGAGAAGTATAACTTTTCTACTCTTTACAACTTTGCAACAGGGCCAATAACATAATAGTCGACATTTACTTGATTGAGTGTCAAGCATTTTAGTTGCAAGTTCATAAATGAACCATCTATCCAAGGCAAAAACATGTAGAAACGAAATTTTGGACAGGTCAAATAGCTTCCAGATAAACAAAATATTAAATATGATAAGACTAATATCTTCCTTTTCTGGGTCCAGATGATCTCTATCCAAAAATTCCTAATCCACCCGAGCACCTTCCATATCTTTTTGGTGTGGCAGACAGCTAACAATAAATCGACCACTAGGATCATGGATGATCAGTGGGCTTTAATTAGGTCGATAAAGGGCCATTCAACTTTTGCAATAAATTCAACAAGTAAATGCTGTATCTGTCAATCCTGGAGAAGTCGTTTTCTAATTACAGCAAAGCAGAGAACTTGATTAGTTATCTCTCAATCATGGAGAAGTCATTATCTAATTACTGCCAAGCAGAGAACTTGCTTAGTTATACACTGATACTAAACACTGAAAACGATACTCATATGCTCAACTAATAACCCGACAAACGGTGAGGAGTACCAATTCCGTGGACAATCTTGTTTTGCAGAAAAATAAATGAATTGTAGTATATAGCACTATAATTAAGAAATGAAATGACCCGGGTCCGTTAAAGCCATTTCTACCATGACGCCAGCCATATGGATGTTTTTCTCTATAGGCACTCCAGGAAAGAAGACAAGAATGGCACGGAAAACTAACGTGAATGAGCCGGCGGCTCGATCAGACATTCTTTTAATCACAAATCTAAAGCAAACTTTGGGGAAGAAAAAACACAAGTTGCTTAGTGAGCGGCTAAGGCGGATGGTCGTCGGAAGAATGCAAGTAGATAACAAATATACCCCCATATGGCAGCGAAATAAGAGAGTCATGTTGGGGTAGATTCGTCTTTTTAAAGAGAAAGGGTGCGTAAAAAGTTGCCCTTAAAATCTTTGTGGAGAGAACATCGGATGATTGGATCTTACCAGGAAAGGAGAAAAGACTCGTTTAAGTTGTTAAACACGTTGATAATGAGATTGTCATTGGTAACACAGTGTATATCAGGGCCAGGAAATTGCCCATTGATGAGAAACCCCTGGGAAAAGGTAACTAATATTATCAGCATCATTGTCATATAGATCAATGACTATCAATCAAAATGAATCAGATTATTGAAGGCTTACCGTTTGACGAACGCCAAGAGGGTAAATGTCACCGTAGGTAACATTCCAGCTGAAGAACCTGTAAGGATCTTCAGCCCCGGCAATGGCAAAAAGACATGTTGTGGCACAAAACAGTCCCACCGCCAAATGAAGCCGCATTTTGGAGGCAAAGAAAATAAGAGACTCCTTTTTTGGGTCTTAGTCGTAATGTAGTGAATGTGAAAGAAAGAAAAAGAAGGAGATTTTAAAAGAAAGAGGTTGGAAGGAAGGAGCAGTGAATGATGAGGGATGGCACAATATTTTAAGTGGGGTACAGAGTAGGAGGTGATGTGTGGAAGCGAAGTAAGCCGTAAAGGAAAAAAAGGAGGGAAAAGTTGGGAATAGGAAATTAAAAAGAAAGAGAGAGAGAGAGAGAATTGAAGTGTCGGTGGTGGACTGGGATCCTTACATTAGCAGACTATTTGAACTGTGAATGTGCTTGTCTCCCACATGGGTCTGGGTTCTTTGTTTTTGTTCTTGCAAAACACTGGTGGTGGTAGAGGTGCTGGTGGGTGCTTTGTTTTATTTTGTTTTGAAACAGGGATTGCACGTGAAGAGGTTAAACAGGCAAAGGCAAGGGCAAGGGCCCCCATTACGATCTCACATTTCTTTTCCATTTTTATTTATTGCTGTTTTTGTTTGAATAATCCAATCTAATCTTTTGTTGGTTTCTTCTGCTTAAGCATAGTAACTTATTATGGTCCTTGTGAAACTATTCACAAGCACTTTGTCTACGAATCTCTTAACAATTCAGGGAATGCAGTAACAAGGAGTAGGATCGTGACTTACTGACTTGGCTGAGTCAAACTCTAATATGGCAGGCTTTGATGGATGGATGTTTTTGAGGCTATCTTCTTAGGCTGGCAAATGGCTCATTGACTATAGAAAGCTTGAAATGGGCCTGTTGATATTAGTATTAGAGCAAATTTTCATTTTTGGCAAAGCTGCTAATAATAGAATCTCAAATTAGTAATGTACATAAAGCTGCTTAATCCTTATTTTCTACAAAATGTTGCCGTCGATGGCGTTTACAGGGGATGGGGGAAGAAAACAATAAAATTAGAGCGTGTTAATTTCGGCGATTGTGACAGTATTGGCATATCTAAATATTTTAGCCTTGGTGAGTCTTGGATTTTCCTAGGAGCAAGTGCCGACAACAATCAGTGACCATTGCCATTAAAACATTTTTGAATATATACTATGAAAAACATTTTGTTCCAATAATGAAGGCAATCAAATTTGTTTTATGCTTTCAAATCCTAACTGGAAATGCGAATAGTCATTGTCATAACAAACCATGCTGGAGTCTAGCTGGGAACCTTAATTAAAGTGCCAGGGCTGGCAGAATAAGAAAACTGCAGTCAGAGCAAAATTGAATTTAACAGCAGCTTAGGGAGTAAAAGAGAGTTGAAATTAGCAGCTTTCGCCGAATTTATGAGAAAGAAGCAGCAAACTAATTTTGAAAACTCACCCCTGCATTGCAGCAATCTTGACTCAACAAGTTCTTGAGTCAACCCAATAACATTTGTCTAATTTCAAATTTGTTATAATTGATCAATCAGATCTCGCATTCAATCTCTAATCCAAATAATCAGAAAACGCCTTTCAACAAAATGACTTTAAAAATTACTCACTGAAAAGAGATCCGACCATAACTTTCACTTTTACTTTCCAGTGACTTCGGATAATGAGCTACCACGGCGGCTTGCTTTGGTGAACTGGAAGCAACATAGCGCCTATCATTACCCTTCAACCTTACGTCAATCTTTGCATTTACCTTATCTTAATCCCATAGTGTAATTAAATCTTGGCTTAGACTTTAGATCTTCCTAAGGTGGTAATATGTGCAAAACCCAATTATTTTGATTGGGACTTTAACCAGAACATACGCCAAGAGAAAGAGAAAAAAAAAATATATATATATATATATATATATATATACATATATATTTATATAATGAAACCATGAAAGGAAAAAAAAATGCTAGCATTGGCAAAAACGTCCATGAATGAATGGCCATGAATTTCCAAGGCAACGTCCCCACGCCCCCACGTCCGTAAGGTCAGTCTTAGTAGCATGTGCCATCATTGCAAAGGCTTGAATAATTGCCTAAAACTCAAATTACAAGACCTTGGATGGATCTCATCCATTACCATAACCCACTACATGCTTTAAAATTGAATTTCAATAGCAACCTATAAAATATAGTAACAATTTTGATGATATATTTGCTCAGATTTATTTGGAAATTCCATAGGTTACTAGGTTAGCAGGACCAATCAACCCGCAATTACTGGGCACGTACCTTCTTACCATACAGGCTACTGCCTGTATAAGCCATGGAATTGACAAGAAGCCAAGTGCAACATGCAGATTTCGCAGCTCGGATCGTCTATAAATGTCAACTCCGCTGATTTGGCATTTGGATATCATTTCTGCTCATAGATTATAATTCTATCGCATTACAAAAACACCATCATCAGTTCCACATTTCAATATTAATCTTGACTCACACTCTTAATGGGGATGGCAATTAACAAATATAGAACAACTAAGTACTCATAATGAAAATATAAAAACAAGAGAGCTGAGTCAGAGTATCTTGGGAGCAACTCAAATTATTCAATCATTCATCCAAGCTTAAAAGAAGGGAAAGCCTGATTATTGGGTTTAGGCATGGAAGTCCCAACTTATTCGAGATTTGGGATGATGTTGCACTTGACAGATAGCCCTCGAGATCTACACACTTATGGTCCTAGTGAGTTTTCAGAATGTATAAGGCTTGAATGCACAGCAAGAGCAACCAAGCAAGTGAGCAAGTTGGCTTCAAACAGAAATCTATCGAGTGCTTTTACATATTAAGCACATCTCTGCTTGAAGCAAAGGATACCATCTAGCCAGATTAAATACTAAAAATAGTCTCACTTATGTATGGATCTGCATATACACCATCATCATTAACACAACAGGAAGACAATAAATTTACTCCTTCCAAAGAACACCAAAAACAAAAGAAACAAAAAGGAAAAGGAAAAAATAGAAAGACTGAGCTATAAGTTTATGATGAATCAGGCTCCATTAAGAGCCTTGCCCATGGCCATAGGACACCCAACTCCTAATAACACAAAACCAAGGGTGTTCATCAGTTTTTTTTTTTTTTTTTTGGCCAATAGGGTGTTCATTAGTTAACTAACTTGCAAAATGTTCTACTGAGAAAGCCATTTTTGGTCCTCATGGACTTCTTCCACTCTTAGCCCACAGCAGCCGCTGGGAAGACAAGGCATCAATAAGAATTAAAAGTGATTTTTTTTGGATAATTGAAATTTTATTACCCAAGAATAACAAGTATAACAACCGCCAGAGGCAGCAAACAATAAAGACCAAAGGAAACAATTACAAGCCAAAAATCCTTACACTTAAACCCCATTTTGAGCCAGGATTGATGTTCACAGGATCACTAGAAATTCTGTTGATACCTGTAAGTCTGTATCCAACAATCTCCACAATGCAACTAACCGGTTCAGCTAAAAGTGAATCTTTCAGATGCCTAAATAATTATTCCACGTAAGTAGCCATGTTAGGCCACCTTCTCCATATACTTAGACACATAGAATAACACAGATTTTGTTACTCAGCAACTCAAAAAGAAACCAACTTCTCTTAATTCTCTGTGATCCTATTTTCCTTTGAAGTGTTCAATAGACATTAAACAACAAAAATGTTTCCAAACCTCATCATTTTCAACTTCTGCAACTTTTTAATTGATTGGAGCAAAATATGACATATTATCTAAACCTAGGCAGAATCAATATGGAAATTCATGTGTCACAGACACTTACAGACATGAATAACTCTTCTATTCAACTAAATGGATAGACCCTTAATGCTAAAGGGCTAAATTCGATTGACAAAACAAACAGAACAAACTCTAGCATGAGACCTTCTCAAAACGTCAACCAATTGAAATTTAATCAAATCTTGTTCATATCATAGAAACCCAACCAAAAACATAAGCAAATCAAAGAGCATTTCGCAGATTCAGGAAAGATTCTAAAAAATATTACTAACCCAAAGAGAAAAAGCGCAAAACATCTCTGAACATTATAGAGGACATAATAAAGATATTGTTTAAGGAAAATCACTGAGAGGGGGTTCAGTTGAGTCTAATTATCGTCGCCGAAGAGGAGGCGGAGGCGGGAAGCGAAGCGACCAGAGGGCTCGAGAGAGGCCTCGTGGAGGAGGCCACGTTTGATGTTCTTCATGCGGTCAGTGAGAGCTTCCTGCTCTTGCTTGAGAGCAGCGGTGTCCTCTTGGAGGTCGTGGATGCGGTATTTCTGGCCCAATGATCGCATGCTCAGCAGCAAAATCCCGGTCATGGCGAACAACTGAATGAAGTTGTGTTTGTATTTCACCGCATTTTTCAAAAACCCAAGCGATTTTCTACCTTTTTGGCCGGTGGTGGACGCGTCTGGCGGTGCCGATGAAGACATGGGCGTGACCGGTGCTGAAGAAAGAATCTCTGACCTAGAAATGTTGCCCTTGACTGAAATTAAGAAACAAAACGGCAACTTAATCAGCGTTTAGTTTAAGTCGTATAGGCCATGGGCAATTAGCTTTGGGCCTTTAGCCCTTTATGATTCTGATTGGGCCCCAGTCTGGCCCAATCTCTTTTTTTTTAGGGTACATACCGGCCGTCTCCGGCAGTTGATTCTGCATTTGAGATTTTAAGCTAAATTAATGTTCCAGTATCTGAAAAAATAAGTAAAAATTCCCTTAATCAGTAAGTAGTTGGTTTTGGTGTTTAACGAGAATTGTATCAATCACAAAGTATAATTGAAAGTTAATCCAAGAATATTACAATAAATTTCTAAAAATTACAAAAAAAATAAAAAGAAAAGAAAAGGGAATAGCGTCCAATAGCAGAAAATGGAGAACAGGACCAGCCTCTGACCTGCGGAAATCATTACAGCAGAGTTGCTTTTTCCGATTATTACATGACCTCCAAATGCATAAGAATTCCCTGTCCACATCTCTTATATTCATTGCTACATAATAATTAATAATCAATCGATCCCTCATCCAAAATTTTGACTAAACACCAGCTCTCCCAATTCTATGTCTCTTTCTAGCAGTCGAAAGGGTGCAATGAACTGCATTTTGTGCCTAATCATTCACCTAGACGCTCCGGAGAAGAAGTCAACAGAGAATGGTGGCCAATCTGACAACTTTGCATAATTCCACAAACAAACCAAAACTTAGGTGATGCCTACACTCTGCATCAGAAGTCCAAACTACCACATTGTTTGCTCTCGATACTTTCTGTGCCACCGCCTTGTTTTATATCTTTCTTAACATCACTGTTTAGGCCTCGACTACGACCAATGCCAAGCTTCGGCAAACCCCGATTCAGCCCCTCCAGCAAGACACAAGCTTTACACCATTTCTGTATACCATGTATAAGATTGAATCAGTTTTAATCATATTGCAGACAGCTATTAGTGCTTAAAGTACTTCAATAGAAGGCAGAACTTTATAAAAGATCTGGCACATCAAATGCATGTCAAAGTTTCAGACATCTAAGGTGTCAGCAAGGTACAAGCAGTTGTCACCTGGCTGGAAATATAACCACATCGTTCGCAGGTTCCCTGCTCAGGCATTTTGGTGGAAGTGGAAATTCTAAAATTCTCCCCCGATTTAATGATGTCAAGTATAGCCCTAGGCCTGCAAAGTAAGCCATAACAGTAAAAAACTACAAAATTTTAAAACTTGATAGAAGTGATACTAGAGTGGGAACAAGAAGGTATTAACCTGATTCTCTCCAAATCTTTTATGAATTCACGAGCAAAACCACGATATGCATTTGGAGAATAAATGCCTGAAATTTTAACAACACCACTCTGTGATTAGAGTAATAGACAATATAGACATGCAATACCATCTAAACATAAACCTTAAGAAAAGGAGCTTGACAGCTGAAGCAACCATATTCTAAATAAACAATTGAAAAAGGCACGAAAGGGAATGGTAGAATCAATTACATTCAGTAGAGAAGTAGTCCAGCTTCTTGAAATAAGCATACGTGGAGATCTTGTTAAGGTTTTGGCAGCCAAGTGTAATGAAATGCTCATATAATAAATTCACAATCAAAACTTTCAAAACAGTGAGCATTTCAAGGATATATCACAATCTCCTTCTCATAGGTATACTTAAAAGGTTTGCATCTTGGAATAGGTCCATCTTCACCAGTAGTAATAGAAGTGCATCTACTCAATCTGCACAAGTAAAAGCCATTATCTCAGCTTAATAATCAAGATGTTCATAAGAAAACAAAAAGCACACTCAATACATTACCTAGCAATATCACCTCGTAATATGTTCAACAGAACAGTTTCAGCAATATCATCAGCATTATGTCCAGTAGCAACCTTGTCAACTTTCAGCAATGCAGCACCTCGGTCAAGGGCCTTTAACAAAAATAAGGCCAAACAAGTCATTCTATCCTAAACTATAACACAAATGCAAGTGCTACAAAGATAGTAATTACTACATTGGAATAGATTGTTTATATACAAAGGTAGTGAACATTCCAATCTACATTGGAATAACTACATTGGAATGTTCACTATCTTTGTATATAAACAATCTAGATTGTGAACATGCATCCCTTGATGACTTGTTTGGCCTTTTTTGTTCACAATCTATAAATTGTGTATAAACATCCTTTATTGGAATTGATGGCTGTAGTTGTTTAATAATTTATTAATACAAAGTTCAAATCAACAAAATGGACAATGAGCCAGTTTTTATAGAGGGAGAACCAACAAATTCCAGATAAAAGAAACCATGCCTAATGCAAATTAAACCATGCTTAAAGAGAAAGGAAAAAAGGTAGGAATTCTCACCATAAATATACCACTGTAAAAACTAAAAACACATTTAACATAAGGACAAAAAATTACACCTATGGGGCTTGGTTGGGTAGAATGAGAAAGATAATGAGTAGCTGCAAGTTATAAAACTTAAGGGTTTTCACAGAAACACTATATATACACAAAAAGGAATGCCCCATCTTAAAATTCAGATATCAAGATCTAATTACATAGCTTTGGTACAAACATGCATATAGCCTATCAGACGTAGCAAAAGAGTGAAACCAGCAAAAACATTGTTATGAATTCAGGGTTTTAGAAAACAATACCTGGCGGCGGAAAACACCACAAAATGTACAATTATTTTTTAAGCCAATCATCTTTACTATTTCATCCATAGTCCATCCATACAAATCCTTGTAAGACACAATTTTTAGTGGCAACCCATACTGCAGAACAAACAATAATAAGAATTATACTATCAGAAAATTGAGAGGAAAATGTTTCAAAACAAAGCTTGAAACAGTTAGCAAGGAAGCCAGCAACTAAAAATTTATCTACTTTAGAAGCAACAAGAATATGTTTTGGAAAAATTCAACATGACAGACAAAATTGACCTGAAGTTCATTTCTTTTGACAGTTTCAAGCGAGTCATCCCTGTACCCAGTAATGCCCTCATCAACAGACAAAAGAAAAAGATCAAGGCCATAGTTATGTCGTCGATTCAGTTCTGATAACACGTAAGCAAGGACTGTCGAATCTGAGTCAACCCCAGGAGTAGATATTAGAAGGATAATAAGAATTATAAACTTGTTGCTATGACAGTCTATGGAGCTTGGTTTCAGCTTAAACAAAGAAGGAAAGAAAGAAATTAACCTTTCCCACCAGAGGCGCCAATAGCAATACGTTCACCAGGCTTGAACAGCTGGTTCTCCATAATTACCTGGTGAATCTCCTCCTCAAACACCTCGTAAAAACACTCCTTGCATATCTTTAACCAAAGCATAATTTTAGTAATAATAATAAAAAAAAAAAGAATTTCAAATTCAAGAGATAAAAGAGATTGAAACAAACCAAGTGATCCTCAATTCGATGCCTGTTTGAAATTGAATTAGCATAATGAAGGGAAGTTTAAGAAGTTACCTGCTCTAGGGTTTTGGGTCTTTTGAGGGCAGCTCTTCGCTGGTTACAAATGCAACAAAGCCGAGGTCCATATTTCTTTGGCTTTGTATCGGCTTCCATAAATTGCCAGATGTTTTGATAGGAACAACTGACAGTTCAACGGGGATTGGTTCGTTTCCGTTAAGGGTTTTGCTGCTTTCACAAGGCACGAGTTTCAGGCAGGGCTTAAAAATCAGAAAGCGAATTTAAAAAAAAAAAAAAAACAACCATTCAATAAGAGAGAAGAAACTAGAAAATAAAAGCCAAAAGTATAAAAGTCTTTAACAAAAACGACATAATATAAGTAACAAGGAGAGTGAAAAAAGGCACAGCGTCTCGTATGGTTTGGATCGGACCCAATGTAATTTGATAAGGCTCAAATAGGTCCATTTGTTCCAATTTCTTCGGTCATGCCCAAGACAAAAAGTCCAAACTCAAAAACGAAAAAGCCCAATCTTTTTCTTCCTGTTTACAACTCATTTAATATGTTTAATGTTAATGATTATGATTCATTAGTAAGTTTTTTGGCACAAAAAAAGCCCAAGTCTTTAGATAGGCATACTAAATGATTGGGCTTTTTTGGAATTTAACAAGTTTAATATTAAATGAAAGTATTAAATTCATTAGATTGGGCTTAGGCTTGGGCTTTTTGGACCCAATCATTTAGGGTACACAGTAGTTGAAGATTAATAAACAAGTGCAAATTATTCAGACAAACGAAAGTAATTCTACCATTCTTGTAGCCCAAACGTATACCCATGTGCTACAAATAGTAAACAATCTCGATTAATTAGATATTAAAATCGATACAGAAAACTATAATAAAATAATATAATATAATATTATAAATTAAATTAAATTAAATAATATCATTTTATTTTATATTTAATGTATGTAAAAATTATAATAAAATAATTTATTTATTTATTAAAATTATTTTTTTTAATTTATATAATTTAAATTATTGATATAATTTTTAAAAATATAATTAAATATGTAATTTTAATCTAATAAATTAAAAACTAATCACCTCCGCTTGATGAAAATTAATTAATCCCATAAAGTATTAATCCTTTTTGTAATTTTTATTCTTCTTTTTATATACAAATTAAATAAAATATTAAATAATTATCATATCTTATCAACGATGCTATGCATCAAATATAATATAAAATTTTGAACAAATACAGGAGGATTCACTTCCTCCGCCTACCTGCGATAGTAATTTTCCTGTTTCTTTTTCCCTTGAAAAAAAAGAAGACCATTGCAACTATTTGACCCCAGTTTAAAACTAGACGATTACTTGAAAGAAGACATAAACAGGTCTGGGTTTTCGTCGATTCCAGCCTAAAGCAATGCTACTGGAACTTAATATCATTTGACAGGAAAGACAGTTTACGGTTATAATCAAAATTCCAATTTGATACACAATTAACCAAAAAGTACATTTGAAACAAACAGATCAAATGTAACTTAAACAGCATATCCAACAAACCCCCAGAAGCCTAAGTTTATACATGGATTCTGAGTACGAGCCAAAAAACAGAGAAAATGACCCCAGTACAGGAGGTAATTAGCTGCAGTACGTCCAGAACTTCTATGAATTGTAATTTTAACTTTCAGAACGAAGAGCTAACACTTGTCCTCAGATTTATCCTGAAATCTTCGCCTTAAATCCTGCTGTAGCATCTCTGTGTATTCCTGAACATGCCAGAAAATATTATAAGTTTCCATATAATAATCATCAAGAAAATTTGGGCAGGCAGATTAAAAGGACAATGTTGTTTAACCCCTTTTCTTTCTCCCCAAAATGCAAGCAATTTTTTAACCACAAGCGGGTCCAACTGAGACGAAGCACAATTAGACAATATAGGCAAGCATGAAAAATCTCTTGGCCAGAGAACTTACCTTGGCAAGACCCTGGTTACCACACAACTCATTCAGAAGTTCTTCAGCATTCCTCCCATTGCCATATACCTGAACTGCATTTTCAGTAACAGCCTGGAAGACTTCGCCGGATGAATTAGATTGCTCAATCCTCCGAGCCGTTTGTTGAATATTATCCTAGATGAAATATATAAGACAGGACAACAACCCCCTTGTCAGCGTCTCTTACTATCACACACTAATTAACTGTTATGTGACAAAAGTAAACCTTAAAATCTAAATTATCCAAAAAATAAACCTGATAATCACAATCACAAAGTTTATCAGCTGCACTTGACTTCCTCCCATCATGCTGAACCTGTGATTTAGGTTCTACAGCAGGGAATGGCGGAGGTACAGATGTCCCACGACTAAGAGCCTGAGAGACAATAGGCATCATTTGTTGGACCATCCGTGACAGATCAATTCCACCACCTTGGCCTCCCCCCAATCCAGAAAACATGTTTCCAATATCCTGGCTATCAACCTGCTGAGCTAGTTGACTGACAGTGTTCATAATTTGCGGGCTTTGAGTGAGTTGCTGCAACATGTTCCCAAGAACATCTGGTGAACCCACACCAGTTTGCTCTGAAACCCCAGCTAATAAGCCATTTAATGCAGGGCTTTGAAGAACTTGAGAAACAGCATTAGCAGCATCTAATTGATCATCAGAACTTTGTGCTCCTGACAATCTACTACTCTGAACACCTGGATTACATGAGGAAACATCTTGTTCCACCCTATTCATAGAAGAGCTCCGAGATGCAAGTGACTGCAAAATCTGCTGGCCAGTCATTCTAGCACTCAAGTTCGGATCAAAAGAAGAACTAGTTGTTCCACTATCACCAGTACTGAGAGATGATTTTGTCTGTTTGACTCGTCTCTGACCACAATGATACCATATATCATTTTCAATAAAATAACATAAAATGATTTAGAATAAAGTAAGAAATGATCATCACACCTTGCGTTCCAACCCCCCCAACCCCAATCCAAGTGGTACAGGTTTGGTATTTTCCTCACTGGATCTCACAACACTTCCTGATGGGTCTTCTGACTTTATCAAGAGTTCTCCACTTGAACTTGGAGGAAATCCAACTGTGCCGGTTACAACCTTTGAACTCTCACCACTCTCCATAATCTTGTTACTTCCTTCAGCATTTTGAGGTTGTGACTGATTATTAATAGTAACAGAGTACTGGTCAGAGACACTAAACAGATAGTTGCTAATAAGATCATTTTATTGTGAACAAAGCACACCTTCTGTTCTTCAGTTTCAAGAACATCTGCTGGTAATGCAACACTAGAATCCCCAGCTCCACTAGCAACCATATTATTGGACTGTCCAATACCAGCATTATTACCTGCACCAGACAATATACATACACATATATATATATATATTTATCAGTTTCTTCTTTGACCTTAAATACCAGAGATACCATATCAACACATAACATTGTAGTTATTAGAATCTGAAAACAATTAATTGCCAGCTACCTGATTCAACCTGGTTTTCTCCCTGCATGTTACTAACAAAGTTTCTAAGTCTTGAATTGACTTCAGCAATAACAGAGGATAGTGACAAATCAGTGGGGGCTGCACTGGATGCAGCACTAGTAGAACGTGCTGGGACAGCAGTAGCAATAACATTTCGCACAGGAAGAACCCGCATTGAACCAGAACCAGAATTATTACCATGTTCTCCTTGCACCCCTTCCCCGTTGCTTGTTCTGTTACCAACTGCTGAAACCACAGGTGCCAGTGCGGTGCCTGATAATAATGATAATTATTAAATATGGAAGTCACTTACCTTCAATTTAAAGAGAAAGAAAATTACAGTCTGGTAGGAAGCAGATTTTACCCACCAGCATGTATATGGATATTTATGTGCCTTGGAGCATTTCCAGTACCAACAGGACCTAAAGTCAGAGGATTTGATGGAGACTGGGAACCACTAAAGAGGGAGTTGGTTTGAAGGGGGAAAGGCTGCAAATAAACAAATCAATGTATGCATGATTAATAGGATTCAAAATCAATGCAAGCATCATTAATAGGATTCCAAAGAGAGTTCAAACACTTGAATTAACTAGGCAATTTAATTCATAAATGTTTCAGGCCATCGCATCTCATACAAACTGATGAATGTATGGTATAAGAGACTCTCAAGGCAAGAAAGTTATACCAATTGTTGAAGTATATTGTCTGTACTCAAAAAACATGCAAGTTGTGTACAAATCAATGCATGCATCATTCATAGGATTCCAAAGAGAGCTCAAACTCTTGAATTAACTAGAAAATTTAATTCATAAATGTTTCAGGCACCCCCCTCTATTTTTTTTTATTTTTTTATTTTCATTTTGGCAACTTATACTTCTATATTAGTTTATTGAATTCAAATGTGTCTCAAAATCTGAAAAATTCGAGGGAGAGTTCATTTTTGGATCCAAAATGGATAGATTCAAGAAATAAGAGAATTAAGGATACCAAACTGTCTGATGCATAATATATGAGACTCTTACAACGAGGAAGTTATAATAACTGTTGAAGTATAATGTCTGTACTAAGAAAAATGTAAGTTTAATACAACTAACAATAATATCTTAGAAAAGTTAAATGCAAGTTTTTACATCTCAAAACTCCCTGCTTTTTCATATGCCAGCATCTCTTTCTATTAATTCTCAGTTCTTAAAAGAAAATTGCTTTTTATGTCTCAATAGCATAAGATATTTTTAATATGTAACTTAAAGTAAAACCGCTAAAACATATGCTCCACGGTACATCCCTATAGCTAGTTAAATATACCTAGAGAGAGCAGCTGAATATCATTCTCTTCAATTTAGCTATCTGTGAATAGCAGTTAACAGAAAAACAGATATTGCATAGCATGAAAGTATGCAATGCTTAATTGATTTGCTCAGAGTTGCTCTGATAATCACGTATTTAAAAATTACCATATAACAATAGGGTATATTAGCAGGATTTTGCAGTTATTTGACCAACTTGACATAATGTAAACAAATTTTTAGTACACCTGAACCATTATAGGATTTGGCCCTGAAGGAGATATATAAACTGCGGGCCCAGCATTGACTGAAGATTCTGCCTGTGAATTACATGAAAAGTTTTAGTGAGATGTTATTATTCAATGACAACAGAGAATAACAATACAAGAGATAATAGCATCATACAGGAGAATGCCCCATGCGCAGCGTCAATATGGTTCGCCCAAGCTCTAAAAGAAGGGAACCTAAATGCTGCATTGCAAGACCCACTTGCACTGATTCTGTTTGAATTTGCTCCCTCACTAAAGGTTCAGAAGAATCCCTCTCTTGCTCTAAGCGTCCTGCAATATGCTACAAAAATTGTAGCAAATTAAACATACATAGAATCAGATAATAAAATCTTCACACTTGAAAGGGAGAAAGAAAAGGAATGGGAAATTAATACGGTGTAAAGAATCCTTAATTATACATATAGGCACTTCATAATTCATCTTCATTAGAGCCACTAAAACTTAGATTATGGACTGACAAATCATATGATTTGTGAATGTCTCGTTCAGCTTCCGCAATTTACATGTAATTATGAATTACATTACATACAAAAGCTTCACTCAGAGAAAGCCCAGTAATTTTACATGTCCTAAACTGTTATATATCATAAACCAAGCATATTGCTCCAGACGGAAGCGAGGACGTCGCAATTCAGAATATAATAATCTCCTTCTCCTGGGTTCTTGGAATGAGTGAGGGTAGATTGGGTAATCAGTCAGAATGCACACGTGAAAGAGAATTAACATCGATTTCAGCGTAAAACAAATACAAGGATAAAAAATTATACATACAAAATAGTATCCCAGATATCATATGAATCCCAACATCAATTTCATAAAACATTTCATCACAACAAAAAGCCTCAAACATTCCAGAAGACAGTAAACAAGGGAAACATGCTATGGCATGACACTTACAGACAATGCAGCAATAGCATGACTGCTGAGAAGCTGTTCTGCATGTCGCATTACCATGCTCAGTGCTTCAAGTGTCGGCAAACCCCGTGCATCAGACGGTAATACTACCCTTGGTTGGTCTCTTCTGTTAGTCGTAGATGTGTATGGCTGATAGCCTACGTAATGCAGCAGCAGTTAGTCACTGCAACAATTTTCAAACAAATGTATGAGTTAATGCCTTTTTGTGCTATCACCATTTGGAGAATGTGCCTCCATGCGGTCCATAAACTCCGAGAGAGTATTTAAAGAATCAGGAATTGTCTGAAGAAAAAGAAAATGATGGAATTAGATAACAATCAAAGTATAATCTGTTAAAAAATTAATAAGTTCATATGTACTACCGAATTAAGTGAAGGAACAGGTATTGGTGCTGAAGTCAGAGGGATTGGAATAACTTGAGGACCAACTTGAAACAATTGACCAGGAAATGATTGTGACTGTGTCTGATTTCCAGCTTGGTTCTCGCCACCACCACGTGCTCCATCCATTTCATTTCCTTGAGGAGCCTGAAAGATAGCATTTTAACAATATGCATAGATCATTTAATAACTTTGATCATTCCACATAACTATCCAATTAAGAAACTGAAAGTAAAATCAATAATTACTTAAAAACCATTACACCATCACATTATTTTATAGTTTCCCTCATGCTACATTTGAATCATTGACATATACTTTACAGTTAATAGCGTACAAAAGAAAATCAGCAAAGAATTGATATTCATCATGAAGCAGTTGGCAATAGGAAGCTTAGGGGGAAATGTGTGCATCCATTGCACCTAGTGATGAAGACAATTAATCATGGCTTTTCTACGCCACCCAAATTCAAATTTAACTTGTTAACTTTCAGCAAAGCAAAAGTTGAAATCAAGCATTACTCACAGAGGTTGAAGACTGTGTAGTGATACCAGTAGCAGCAGACTGCCCTCCAACTCCAAAAGAATTTAAAACTGCCCCGATAACCTATAAGTCATGCAACAAAGAATGAAATAATAATCAACATCATTCACATTCACTGATTTCACATGTCAATTAACAAACAAAAATTATGAAACAGACTTAACTTAACAGAAATGCTTCACAAATAAAAAGAGTAAGAGTACTCACCCGAGTAAGCTCTGGAACAATGCCACCTTCACCTTGATCTCCAACATTAAAGGTCCCAAGAACCACACTGTGTGAAATCTGACCAACTCGATTACGAGGGATGCCTGCATTAGCATCATTTCCTGCCAATTCATGGTTCAATTAACTCTTGTTGGCTGCAGCTTTTAATAAAATGTTCCAAATTACACAGACCAGACAAGCACTGATGTACATATACATACCTCGATTGCTGTTATTTCCATTTGTCTCTCCTGAATTTGTATCAGATGAAGCCTGTGATTGGGCTGGCTGCCTTTCAACTAAATGAAATGTATGCCCATTCTCAACATCTAAAAACAGTAAAGGATATAGAGCATAACATGAACCACAGCATAGGACACAGTCACAAACTGGCACTTGATGTTGTGATAATCATATCACTTCAGCGATAGTAGAAAAGAGAGCATCTCAATTCCCTTTTTTGATTGTTATAATTACTAACAAGCAACCAAATCTCACTTTAAAGACAAGGCATTGCTTTACCACAAAGATCCTATCCAGTATTTAAGCCACACATTATACAAGCCAAGCTTAAGATTACATAGAAGAGATACTACTGCTCATGAACATGGCATCTAAGAAAGTAATGGCTAGTCTGGCAGCAAACTGCAGAACTGAAAATCTTTAATATAGAACAAATTTGGTTAACTTATGTCAATGAAATTATCTAGCAATATAAACAATAGGATACGATATGCAGAGAGAAGATGATCGTCCTTTAAGACCTTTCCCCTGAAAATCAGCCGCTGCTGACCAACTGGGACACCAAGTGCATTAGCTATTCTCTCCTTGAATGATGAAACTGGTGTCTGAATTCATCCCAGTAAGAAGGGGTTAACTAAAAGCTGGATGAGGCACAATTTTCTTAAAAATTAAAGATGCACTGACAGCTGGTAATTTTTGAGAATGTCCATGCTTAAATGAAACGCTTACATTCTTGTCAACAAGAAAACTAGCAATCTGTGAATCTAGAGTCTTGATCCTGAGCTCAACAAGTGAATCTGAAGATTCCCCAGAACTTGAACCTTCATTAGAGTGCTGATCCGCCATAGAAGTTCCACAGCAACCAAAGCCTGGAACAGCAAAAGAGAAGTAATACTATTATTTCCATTAAGGTTTTCCCTAATTCAAATTGCTAAAGTAAACTACCATCAGCCGCTCCAATAGATTTTGCAATCACAACAAATCAACAGCCAAGGTCAACAAAAGTCAAATTTCCTACATTTTAAGGTACATGTTTGCATAAAGAAAACCAACATTTATTCAATTGTATTTTAATATAAAGGAAAAGAAGAAATGCAAAAATACTGATAATAGATGTTATGCCAAACGCAACAAAAGAATCGAAGATAACATCAATCAACGAACAATTACAGAGCAATCGTCGGATCGAAGAACCTCGACGAAATCACATAAGATCAAAATCATTTAAGACAAATAATAATCATAAAAATGCGCATTAAATCAAACCCTATAAAACGGTAAGGCTAAACGGGAGGTTCAAATCGAAGAACCTAGAAGAAAATAATAAGGGAACCAGAGAGCACGAACCTAATTGGTGTGCCGAAGTCGAAATCGGAGAGGTTAAAATCCGAACGGAACTGAGAAATCGATTTGATTGAAGAAAAAGCAATCGAATGTGTTCGAACCGGACGGGTTAATTTTAGGGTTCGCTAAATCGCAACGGGTCGGGCAAGCTGAGTTTGGCTACGACGATGCCAATGTGGCCTGTTTATGAGCTAGTCGATTCCAGAAGAATCTACAGATTCTAGACCTAGACCAAGACCAAGAGGGGGTGCACAGCGTGATGCGGACGGAGAGATTTTCCCCATCCGACATCGTTTGTGTTAGTCGTTTTCTTGGGCTTAATAACTAGCCAGCCCATGTCGCTATGCTAAAGCCTAGCCCAGTCAAACATGAACGATGATAAGTCAATTCATGACTTGTTTTTTTGGCCAGAAGTCAATTCATGATTTTAAAAAATGAAAGAAAACAAATAAAATAATATTTAAATATTTTTACTTATCAAAATCATGACTGATTAAATAGTAAATAGCAAATAGTAAATAGGAAAGAGGAAGGAAATGAAAGAAAAATAAAAGAAAATTATGAAAATAGAAAAAATAGTTTTTTGTTTGAATAAATTTTTAATTAAAAAAAGTGAAAATTCAATAACATTTGATTTTTTTAATCCTTATTTTTTTAATATCTTAATTTGAAGGAAAAACAAAGAAAATAAAAGTAAAAAAAAAATTTATGAAAAGATTATTATATCTATATTTTTATTATAATATTAGATTTGATTATATAATTGATATTTTTTGTAAATATAATTTTCTTTTATAAGTATTTTATATAATATCATAGTTTATAAATATTTTATAATTTTTTAAGTTTTAACAACAAATCAAACTAAATTATTATCAAAATAAATTAAAATATTGAATTAAATATAAAATTAAAAGTAAATCAATAATTAACTAAAATATCTTATATTAAATATGTTTAATTTTGCTCAAAAAGATTTATTTGTATAAGTTAAATAATATAAAAATATTTTTGTATATTATATGTTACTTTATTAAAAAATTATAATTGAAAAAAATATTAAAATAATTTATTTTTTACTATTTATTCAAATAATAATTATTAATTTTTTTTTATTAATTTTAACTATCTAAAAGTTCATATACATTTTTTTTTATTAATATTTATCCAAATATAAAGCAATCCTTTGCACGAAATTGAAACAGGCAGCAAAAAGCATTCACCACCTATGGATTGACTTTTTGCTATGTTCATGAATCAAACAGAGGTTGATTGTTCTTCAATTATTAAGAAAAATAATAAAAAAAGGAAATCTTATTTAATAAACCGTATTTGCCAATTTCCACTGATTGATTTGGTCAGTTGTCGAAACTGCTCCTATAGTTTATGTTTTTTGGTAGGTAGAGTACTTACTTCATAATTTCAATATTTTAATTGATATTATTATTTTTAAAACATGGCAAATAATTTCGCTGTCGCTTTTATCTTTCAGAATATTTGGTGGATCGTATTCCTTCGTATAGACTTTGTGATTTGCATTTGATCGCAAACAGTAACTTCAGCAATAGGGCCGGCCAATCTTAAAAGAGGACCCCAACATCTCGTTGGAATGTCACGATCTTATTGGAATGACTCTGGCCCAAAATCAGGGGGACCTGTCAGATCGAGCAGACTCTGCCATGCACTGGCTAACCCCATGTTGTACACCAATCTTATCGTGGATCATGTTCAATTGGGAGGTGGCTAAGTATTCCTCAATTTGTTACTCTTTATTTGTTCCTTTATCCGTGAAACCCAACGGACAACGGTTAGAGCAAAAGGCACAGCCGAGAAGTTGATAGTTCAACAAACTAAATTTTTAGTAGTACGAATAATATAATAATGGTGACGGTGGGTTACTACTTGAGATCAAACACCAAACTTCAAAAGGTCATGGGCCCATGCCAACTATATTCAATTCATTCCATCATTTTCTTGTTTCAGCGTATGATCATGGGCGCTCCATACCTGACAGGCTGACTCAACCACAGCCAACTTCCAAAGATTGAGAAATTCAATCGAGACTTGAGCGCCCCTACCTGGCATCAGCTTTCCAGTTCTGTTTCCATGGATAACGAGAAATTGTCAAGCAAAACGGCTGGGAAACCAATTCGATGCAAAGGTAACTGACTATGAACTCTTCCAAGTTTTTCTTTAGGTGCCTGTTTTGTTTTTTGTTTAGTTGGAGCATGAAACCACGTATTGCTACTGCGTTTAGCTGCGGTTTGTCGGGAGGCAGGGGAGCCTCTAGTGCTAGAGGAAATCATGGTGGCCCCTCCGAGTCCCTACGAAGTACGAATTCGGATAATCTGTACATCTCTCTGTCACAGCGACATCACCTTTTGGAAATTGAAGGTCTTTCTATGGATCCAGCTCTCTTGATCTTCGCTTGAATTTAAACATTATTGCTGCTGACCCAAATTTTGATTCTGCTTGAAGGTGCCTCCTGCTTGTTTCCCCAGAATTCTAGGCCACGAGGCGGTCGGGTGAGCTTGATTTCTTCATTGACATTTATTATGCCTAGGAGTTTTCTTTTCCCGGTATTCGTCTGCATCAAAGCTGAACGTTGACTTTTAACAGTTTAAAGCTTTCTACTCGAAAAAAAAATGATGTTATCAATGTTTTGCTTCGCTCTTTCTATCTCTTCAAAAGAGTTTCTTTTATGCAAATTTCAATGATTTAAAACTTAATTTGACAAACCAACAAATTCTGTCCATATAAATTGATTAGGTGATATTGTGTTGTAGGGTGGTGGAGAGTGTGGGTGAGAATGTAGACGAGGTAGCAGAAGGAGATGTTGTCATTCCAATCTTCTTGTCAGATTGTGGAGAATGTGTTGATTGCTGTTCA
Source organism: Durio zibethinus (assembly GCF_047325235.1). Classification (NCBI taxonomy): domain Eukaryota; kingdom Viridiplantae; phylum Streptophyta; class Magnoliopsida; order Malvales; family Malvaceae; genus Durio; species Durio zibethinus. The sequence continues at coordinate 38,037,255 of NC_143162.1, forward strand.
AACAAGAGCAACTTATGTTCAAAATTCCCATTCAAGGTCCATCCTTGGATGCCCAGATATGAGACCAGCAGGTTCACTGACCTTAAGGGAGATGCTTTATATCATTTTCTATTTGTTTCGAGTTTTTCCGAGTACACTGTAGTTGATATTACCCATGTTGTAAAGATTGATCCTGCAATCCCTCCAAACAAGGCATGTCTCTTTGGCTGTTGTATAGCTACAGGTAATGGTGTTTTGTTCTTATAGGCATTTAAATTTCAAACTTTACCTTGAATGTTTGATTTCCAGTCAATTTTCTTCTAGCCTTATCCAAATTGCATTAGAAAAAGTTTCCATTTGTTATGGTTTCTTTTTTTACTGGTGTATATTTTTAATCAACTTGGACTTGACTAGGCCATTCTGCTTTTGATTATTACTTTCTTACCCGATGCACAATGAGATTCATAACTAACGTGCACATTTGAATCAGCAGTATCAATCACTGCTAAAGCTTGCTTACGTTACTTCTGAAACGTCAGTAATTTCTTTGGTATTATTGTCTATTTTGAGTAAGAGCATTGTTTTAAGGGTTTGTGGAAGGTAACCCACCAAAGAGGCTTTTCACATATTTAGCCCAATGGTTTTCTTTTCAAATGAATGCAATTGCAAAGTACTAGATAAAAAATCTGAGATAGAGTACTACAACATGACCTTCTTTTTAAGGGGTTGGTGCTGCTTGCAAAACGGCCAATGTTGAGGCAGGATCAACTGTTGTTATTTTCGGGCTGGGATCAGTTGGATTAGCGGTACGATACTGAAGAAAAGTTTCACCCTCTATCTGACATTGATATGACTTAAGTTTGAAAACTGACTCACGGCTTGCTTGGTTTCTAGGTTGCAAAGGGAGCAAAACTTTGTGGTGCAAATAGAATTATAGGAGTGGATGTGAACCCGGAGAAATTTGAAATTGGTGAGTAAATTTATGTGTGATATTTTGTTACTGAATTTTCATCCAAGTTGGGGCTTGAGGTCATTTGAATGATAGCCAAATTCATCTTCTTATATGAGTAGCGATGCATAATTGAAAGCCGGATTACTCTGTGATCATTAATTTTAATGGTTGATAACTGGTGGAAACAGTTCTATCTTACGCAATAATAATTATGTGTTTCGTGTGGTTTTCAGTTGATGTTTCTTCCTTGGCATTCGCGCAGGGAAAATATTTGGAGTCACCGAGTTTATCAATTCAAAAGACTGTGGGGACAAATCTCTAAGCCAGGTCTTCCTCGCAGTCTATGATATTTGTCGACTTCTGCCAGTACAATTCGGTTGCTTCTTGTGACATCAAATAGTGATTATGGCTTGTTACTTTTGAAAGCATACCCTGTAATGTATCCAAATCATACATATACAATGAGGTTGACCATAAGATATTTAAGTCCGTATGGCTTCTGATCTATGAGATGGATCATTTTCCTTTTTGATAGCCTGATGGGCAAATGAACACCCTGTTATTTTTATGATGCTTTGTTTAAAGAAAATGCATAATACGTTTTCTGTTGGCCGCTAGCAGTTTTAATGAGGGAGCTCAAATCTTTTTGTTCAACAATGTTTTGAAAAACTGCAACATTTATCTTGATTCTTGGCTAACTGATTAATTTACTAACTTTCAGGTTTTCTTTTTTCCTATCCAACTTTGAGTAGGTAATCGAGGAGATAACTGGAGGTGGTGCAGATTATTGCTTTGAATGTGTTGGATTGACATCCTTGGTACAAGAAGCCTATGCAAGCTGCCGAAAGGTATCCTCTTCCCTCTCTCTGATAGACACGTACATTTAATCACATACTAAGGCATATGTTCCCCATAATTGGTTGTCTTGCTGTTTGTTTTCTTTGAACAATTTGATATATAATTACAAATGATAAGATTAGTACTTTCCAGATATGACAACTATATGATCTGTACTCTGTAGTATTCTGACTTTTGGCTTGCAAATTCTAAAATCCACATCCAGCTTGAGCTATGGCTAACTCAAGTAAAGATAAGACTTGTAATTATGAGGCTCTTTCTAAGAAAAATAATCCACAGATCTTAAGCTTTGTGTATAACTGCAGGGTTGGGGAAAGACCGTCGTTTTGGGAGTGGACAAGCCAGGTGCACAATTGAGCTTCAGCTCTTTTGATGTCCTTCATTCTGGTAAAATCCTTACTGGAGCCTTGTTTGGCGGAATGAAAGCTAAATCTGACCTTCCAGTTCTACTAAAACGTTATATGGACAAGGTAAATAATTACATTTATTAGTTTATTTCCTTTCTTTACTCCTTTTTTTAATTGTATTTTTGCTTGTTTTAGCTTGATCGTCAAGCCTATATTGTGTTTTAAACTTACTATATACTTTTGAGGCCATCAAGTGGCCTGCCATGCTATGTTAGTTGCAGTGATTTTGCATTATTCGTGGATCAGAAGAATGGAAACCCCCAAACCCAACTCTTTTTGTCCCCAGTTTTCCATGAAGACATTTAATGTGAAAGATTCTCCCTCTGGTTTTATGGAATGTCTATCGTGAACTGAGTCTGTAGATGTGTGCTTAACTACTTATATTTTTCCAGGAATTGCAGGTAGACGAGTTTATCACTCATGAGGTGAAGTTTGAAGACATCAACAAAGCCTTTGAATTGCTTACGGAAGGGAAGAGCATCCGATGTGTGATATGGATGGACAAATGAGTGATTTCCTGTCATGTCACTTGGGCTATATTTTACTAATAAAAGGCTTTACTTGTGCATGTGCTCTGATATTGTCATCATTAACTGTCTGGTTTTTGTAAGATTGAGATCCATATGTATGCTACTTTTTAAAGTTCAACGAGTTACAGTTGTCTGGATTCAAAATCTCAGAAAACTTATGTCAATGGACAGCTTTGCCTTATGCTTATTTTCTGCACACTGGTGGTCTTCATGACACTGTGAATGCACTAGATGCTCCTGTAAAGTACTCGTTTGGAGAGTCCTTGGTTTTCTTAGATGACCCAAAGTGCCTGAGCCGATAAACCCCGGAGGCAGCCTCCTCTGGGACTTCCCATTCAATGGTTGCTAAACCATAAAAAGTGATGTTATCTAATTTCCACTTGAAATACAAGCAAAAATCGTCGTCATCATAAACTGGAACCCACCTCTCACCTTGAAGCATCTCTACTACTGCAAATGTGCCCTCAATCAATAGGTCATATCTTGGGTTCGCGCTCCAAAATATAGCACTTGTTTTATCTCCCTTCGTGAAAGAACGGCCTTTTGGCTGGGCAGCATCTTGATTAATGTCACCAAATTTTTTGCCAGGAGGCGGTGAGTCTCCTACAGGGTCTAGTAAGTAGCTGAGTTGAACAGAGGAAAGATCCGGCGGTAACAAGTCTGTCCCACCGAGCTGTTCCCCTGTAGCCATTGCTTTTGCCAGTTTCTTAAACTCTTGGATATAAGCTGATAATGTATGAGGACCATAAAGTGTTGAAGCAGCCTGCTTATTTCATAACATATGAGATATTGAATTGAAAAGCAGCTTCTTAACAGCTTTGTTGTTTGATCAGAGTTGTTGTAGTAGTCCATACCTCGTACCGCTGCTGCTTGTACTCCTCAAAAGTTGCTACATATTGAGAATACGTGTTTGTAAGCCCTGCTATTACAACATGTGTCTTATCATTAAAATCTCCATTTCCATTACTTATCAATGTCTCTTTAACTGCTTCCCTCAGTCGCCGACCAGCCATAGTCGTAAACTCTGCAAAACTCGAAGTTTTGAGAACGTGATTAGTTAAGAAAATTAGGTAGATTTTGCAGCATTGTGTGACTGATTTTGTCCGAAAACGAGGGCAAATGAGTTATTTTGTTATGTAACTGCAAGAACTGTGTCCTTAGTCACACAAAGATAATAGGTGAAGGATAAGTCAACAGAAAGCAAACCTCCAGGCACAGATACGATAACAAAATTTCCCAGCCTCAGCATTTGAATTGGAAGAATTGCGGGCTGCAAAAATGTGGAGCGATTTGAGACAGTTTAATGAAAGTAAAAATACAAAATTGGAGTTCCTTTTCTCTTTTCTCTGGGTAAACCTGGCTTTTGATTGTTGAAGGAGCCGTTAGTCACTGACTACAAGAGACTGGTTTCCGTAAAATTAGGACCATAATGATTTCAAATAATGTTACTAAAGAATTAGATGGACCTGAATCAACAAATATAATAGTATAATGACCAAATTGATCCAAATAAAAAATAGGGCCAATATGACCCATTTTGCACAGTTCGATGGCCGATTCTGTATTTTGGCCTTTTCTTTTTTTGATGTGAGCTAAATTGGACTGGATGTATTAACAAAAAGATGGTCTTACCGCCCAGGCATAAGGAACAAGCATTTCGCCGGTGCTAAGCAAAACAGGCTTGGGCTTTTGGCAATCCACCTGATATCGGCTGGGCTCTTTCAAGATATCCCTTAACCTTTTCCACATCTCATTGATCTGCACAAAAAGAGACATCAGAATCTCAGGAATTCAGACACAACAGACCCAAGTAACAAGTTATCGCCCGATAAGATGGGTACCAACTGCTAATGGCTAACCTCTGTGTCGCCTTGTTGAAAACCAAACATTCCAGGCCCATCTGTAGTCCCAGCAGCAAAACCCGGTCCAAGAGCTGCCGGACAAGTCTTTACTACAGTATTGTCATCCAATTCCACTTCAATGTTAGTGAAGTTTAGATACGTATGGCGATAATCAATTTTTCCACTCAACTGGTTAGAAGCAGAATTGAATAGCTCCGCGGCCTTTTGGAATTGCCTCTCTCCTATTATCTTTGTGCTCAATATTTCGTCTGGGTATCTGTTATACAAATTTAAGATTTTTTTTTCAATCAAAGCCCAAACCAATTAATTGATGAAAACATGCCGAACCAGTCACTTAAGCATGTGGTAAAGATGTAAATACCCAGGGCCACGGCCAACGCAAAGCTGGTCATCGCCGTTACAAGAGGAGCGATTGAAATCACAAGGCTTCCCAGTGTCTGTGCAAAATGCTCCTAGCACATTTGGTGTCACATCTCCAACATTTGATTGGCAGAATGCTCCCACAAATCCGGACCCATCGTTCTTCCTCACCTTGAAGCCTTGGCTGGTTGTTTTCCCACAGGGCTTTCCTCCCGTGGCCTTGATTGTTTGAGCTTTCTTTATTAACGTGCTGGTTTCTACTTTTAAAAAATTTGTAAAAACATGTATGATTAGTGCACGGAATTGATTGTTTTACTTTATTTTTTTCATAGGATGAGTATAGCCCATCGGGAGGAAGGTCTTTGCTTGAAATTAAAACCTCTATATTCTCTAAGCTAATATTTGGATAAATATTTATGAAAGAAAAAAAAGTTTTTTATAGGAAAGAAAATACTATATGTAATTTTTATTTGAATAATTAAAATTAATAAAGAAAAAAAAAGAATTTTAATACCCATTATTTAGATAAAAAGTTAAAAAAATAAATGATGCATTATAATAATTTTTTTTAATTATAACATTTTATTCATTGTAATTTTAAAGTACTTCTAAATTATGATATATTTGCTATTTTATATGATATTACAATTACTATTATATCAATAGTTTTTAATTAAAGTAAAACAAAAAAATGTTTTATAAATATGCATTGATAAATTTTTTGGTTATAAAATTTCAGCATACTATCACATTGATGATGTATTTATATAAAAGCTATTAAATATAAAAAATGTAATCATATAAAAATATTCATCTCATAAACCTAAAAAATATATTTATTCATATTCAATCATTCATCAAAATCAAATCATCAAAAAATTATAAAACATTTTTATGTTTGAAGAAATATGTAAAACTTACTTGAAAAAAGAGATAGTTTTAAAAAAATTACAAAAAAATTATGATGTAGATAGGTTTTTTTGACTAAATTTTTAATATTAATAAAAGAATAGATATAATAGTCTTTTTATAAAAATAAAATTTTTTCAATTTTTTTTCTTAACTTTTTTTCTAAATTGAGGTATTAAAAAAATGAAAGTTATAAGAGAAACTAAATATTATTGAGTTTTTATTTTTTATTTTTAAATTAAAAGTATATCCAAACAAAAAATTTTTTTTTTCTATTTTCATTACTTTACTTTATTTTCTTTTTCTTTTCTCTTTTTCCCTCAATCCAAATATAGTGTAACACTTCCTTAACCACTAGTCAAAGAGTTGAGCACTTGTTTTATCATAAAAAAAAAGTTCTTTTGTTCATAATCTGAATTTAACCAAAACTGATGAGGGTAAACGGAGATATGCCTACCTGGCTTGGCAGAAGACTTGGTTATTGGAGTAGAGAGGGATTTGTTGCCAAAAGTAAACCAGTCTTCGAAGAACCTGGCAGCAGCGCCCTTGTTGTCTCCGCTGATGAGCTTGTTGTCTCGGCTCATGGACGTTCCATGCGTGGCGAACCAGCTGAATGCACCTATGCTCTTTTTGCTCTCAGGATCCCAAAACTTCAACAGGGTCATTGTTGTATCGACGTCGCTGGAATATCTAGCCCTCTCTTCTGGTGGGTTGAACAGGTACGCACTTGGGCTCCTGTTGATTCCCGCATTCTCCACGTCCCCTACAAAAATGACATGTCATGATAATTTGCTCATTTATGACGTTCATCCTTTCATGGAAAAAAAAAATTAAGCATTCCGACTATTCTTGGATAAGAGTTGTCATGTTATTAGAATTGATATTTGGAGGTTATAAGTTTCAGAAAGCTGTCACGTTATTAGAATTGATATTTGGAGGTTATAAGTTTCAGAAAGCTTAAGCGTATAATGTCTTCTTCAGTCAAGTATGTAGTAGGATAGAGGGGCATTAAAAGTAGATTAAGAATTTCAAAAAGAAGAAAAGTTAAGCATTCCAAGTCAGCAAATTAAACCGTTACCTGTGTTCAAGAAGATTGAGCCAGGCTTGAGGTTGTTGTGAGCCTGGACAATGCTTTGCTCAATTGCCTTGACAATTGCATCGAATGATTGGTTGACAAACCCTAGAGAAGTAATAGAGTAAATCACGTACTGCAAGTAACCAGCAGGCCCAGCATGAGTATGAGTGCCACTGATCGCCACATTTTCTTGTGTATACAAATCTCCAAACCTTCAAAAGGAAACATTTCGCGTTTAAAAAGGTAATGTGTCAAGGTATTGGAAGTTAAATTTTTCTTGCATGACTTGGGTTTACCTTGTTTTGAGTCTCTGAAGCACTTTTATAGTGACAAGCTGTGATGCCATGCCTGCATCAAGATTAACAAAAGCAAACCTTGCACCTTGGGAACTTTCAGCAACAATGAAAGTTCTCGCTCTTAGTCGGAAATGGATGCCGGCTGTGCTCTGCTCCATATTAGCATAGCCCATCATGTTAACCCCAGCAGCAGGACCTGTCATATCGTAGCTCCCTACTCCAATCAAGTAGTCTCCATCAACTTCATTTATCAAGGAAAAAGCTGTACAAACAGCGACAACAATTGATAGCAAATGGAGGTGTTTATGCATTTTGCATGTTGAGAGATCAGTCTGTTTCTAACTATATAATCCATCAGCCATGAAGCTATATATAAAGCTTTAGCTATGGATTTCCTAGTTTTTCTCACGCTATAACGCTTCTTAGTATTTAGTGAGCAGATTCGATTCATGGAATAATTAAAAGGGGATCGTCAGCTGGTTTTGTCTATATTCCTAAGGGGTTTGAAAATTGAATTGTCACAAGAGCATCATTTCTTGGGTTGTTCCGCATAAGGGAGATTGACAAGGCGTGGGCTTCGTCTATTGTCAAATGTATTATGCTGCTTAAGCGGCAGCATTAGTCTTTTTTTGCGCCCCGCGCAGACAAAATGCATCAAAATTTTCATTTCATGTCATCAAATAGCTTTATTTCTCGTTAAACGACGCAGTTTGTTGCAACACTTCATTTATATATCAGGTGGTTTGTATGTCAAAATATCTTCTAAGAGTTTAGTCTTCCATTTGCTTAAGGAAAAAAAGGCTTAATTATTTTCATTGGGATGCCACAGAAGTCTCAAAAATATTTGATTATTATACATACTCTTCTGCGTCAACAGATTAGTTAAGTTGATAAAAATTAAATATTTTATTTATAAAATTTATATTTTAATTTCGACTTTAATAGTTCATTTGATAAATGATATGTAAATTTAATATAAATCATCGTTGAAATATATGATCTTTGATCATGAAATTTGCAATTGGTAGTCTGCCCTTGGCCCTCACCTAGGTTTTTTTAACCAGAAAAAATACACTCTTTTGCGAAGTGTAAACTTCTAAAGTTTATATTTCGGCAACGCGTCCTTTAAAAATGAATACCTTAACTTGAAGGGCTGGTTTTGGGATCACTCAACAGATATAAATATAGTACAGGGTTCTGTGGTTGAAAAATAGAAGTTCCTTCTATAAGTCACAGGAGCTCTTCATAAAATTGAAAAGATCTATAGATGAACTCATTTATTGGATGAACAAGGATTTATGAAAACTGAAACATGTACAGCTGAAGAGTTTTATCAAAGTTAAGGAATTATGCCACCATAATGACCATGATCAATGAGAGAAACCATGATTAATTTAAGTTAAATCACATTCATTTTCATTGAATGAAAAATTACAATATTTTGTTTAGATTATCACATATATATATTGGATTGATAGAATTCGAAAACTATTATTTATGATTAGCTGACTTGATTAATTGATAAAAACAAGATAAATTTACATATAATTAATCTGGATAAAAATAAAAACTTAAAAACTGTTACTTTTAGTTTAAATGCAAGAAAAAATGAAGAACTGACCCAATTAGCACTTCAAATGTACTATGTTCTTGTCGTTAGGTTAAACATTAGGAGAAAAAAAAAAAACACAGACAAAAATGGTAATAGAACCCTAGTCCCATCAAGATTCAAGAGCACCCCTCATCGTTTTGGTACGTTTAAAATTGCTTTCTGCATCAAATGTGACCGTTCACTAAGGGACGTGAAGACTGAGCTAGCTAATAGCCAGTGGACATGTTTCCAAGTGACATTTCAACCGAAAGAAACCGAAAGGAAAGGAAAAGAAAAGCTATTGTACCACTTAATGTCTTTTAAAGTTTAAACCTGATGAATCTATGCATATATATATATATATATATAGTCCATGCCCTCATCCATTAGAAAAGGAAACGACATAAAGAAAAGTGTAAGTTTGAAGTTAAAAAATGTTTGAACTATTCAACTTCATTGATTAATTTGTAACAAAAGGTTGGTCCAATAATGACAGGAGCTCATGACTATGCCACCTTTTACGCTTTCCTTCTTGGTGGAAAGTAATGCTCGATCTGTTTTGCCCTTGGAATATTTGCATAAAATTGAGATACTTCCACACATTTAAAACTTTTTTTTTAACTTTTAATCATATATTTGATTGATCAATACTTCAAAATTCAGAAATTTCTAGGCCCTGTTGTATATGTATCTACCAAATCCATCAAGAATGCGGTGACGTACATGAATTTTTTTTTTCTTGAAAGAACCAGAACTTGAATAATTGACTATCTTTGAATTAGTTTTAATTGATTTAGATTTGAAAACCGAACCAAACCCATGTCTCTTACTCAGAGAAGCAAGATGCATGTTAGCCAAACCCGAGTGGCCTCTCTCTCGTACATAGAAGCAAGATGTGAGCCAAAACCCAAACGGAAACCCAAATGATTTCTCATTTATAGCAGCAAAATGCGAGCGAAACCGAAAGTGATCTCTCATTCATGGTAGCAAGATGTGAGGCCAAACCCAAGTGACCTGTCATTCGGCGAAGCATGATAGTGATATTATGAACTTATCCAAGTGGCTAAAGCCAAACCGAAGTGACCTCTCTCATTCGGAGAAGCATGATGTGATATTATGAACTTATCCCAGTGGCTAAAGTTTATCCAAACTTCTTCATTACTTTTCATTAATTATTATTCATTTAGAAAAATGTAGAGACACTGGTGGGAGGAGTGGTACTAGAAATGATAACTAAGACTAACATACACAAGAAAAAGAAAAATTGATCCATTAATAACACTGTTCAAATCACAAAAAGAAAGGAAGAAAATAACATATCGTTTCTCACATATATCATTATAAAGTTAAAAACCCTAAATAAACATTCAAATCTTTTTCTTATATGCCAAACTTAAACATTAAGCAGAAAAAAAAAAAAAAGAAGAGAAACTTGTATGAAATATACAAACCCAAGAAAAACAGATAATTTCAACAAATTAAGAAACCACGCACAACCCATCAGCATGTTTACTTGAAGTTCATATTTGTTCTTTAATGGGAAGCGCTCTCCTTTTCTTTCTCTTTCTCTTCATCTGTTTTGGAGTGGTAACCAGGAAGCTTCTCCTTGATTTTCTCCAAAATTCCCTTCTTTTCCTTCGTCTCACCTTCATGGGGTGCCTCAGTGGCAACGCACTCAGCTGGGGGTGGTGGGGGGGTGGTTGCCTCTTCAGCTTTCTTGTGTTGTCCAGGGAGTTTCTCTTTGATCTTCTCAAGGAAGCCTTTCTTTTCTGGCGTCTCTGGCTGAACCACTGGCTCATCACACTTTTCCACAGTGACTGTGGTTTCCTCATGCTTGACCTCCTCTTCTTTCTTTTCTCCTCCTAACTTCTCCTCGATCTTTTCCTTCAGTCCCTTCTTCTCCTTTTTTTTCTTCTTCTTCTCTCCTTCCTCATCTTCCTCATCGCTAGACTGCACATTCACAAGAAAGATTGAATGCTAAGTAAAATTAAGACAATACTGTTTTAGTGGCAAGTTGCCATTAACAACATAAAAGAAAGTCAAAGTACTTACAGAGCTGGAGCTGCTATCCGATCGGTGAAGCTTCTCCAGGAGACTCTGCTTCCTCTCCTCTCCCTCTCCCTTGTGTCCCTCTACCTTTGTCTCTTCTATCTTAACTTTCTCAAACTCAGTAACGATCACCTCCTCTTGAGGCTTCTCCCCCTCTTTCTTCCCCATGAAATCGAACAACCCTCGCTCCTGGATCTCCACTGCTCCCTCACCACCAACATTGGGATGCTCCTCAGCCATTTTTTTGATCAACTAGCACTAAAACAAATATGATCAAAGCTCGCTAGTGTATTTGAACAAAACACAAATGAAACTAAAAGTTTGCTGATCACTTCACTTATACAAAGTTGGCTACTAATAGATGGCTTTTGAGAAATGAGAGAAACAGGGATTTTATAGCATCCAAAGCACCATTCACGACGCGGATATGACGCGATTAAGAAAAAGAAAATTAAAAAATCAAAAGAAGCTATATGGGGTAGCCAATCGAGCGCCATTCCTGTAACCGACTTTGTGCTTTAAAACAAGGCAAAGTGTCAAAACAAAATACTCTCTCGGGCAGATTAAAATTTTAATGTACTCACTTTCTCTGTTCGACATCTGTCTTAAGAGCATATGTGCCCTCTAATTACAGCAAGTGTAGGCGTGCCTTATAAGCTGGCGCTGGTGGAAAGTAACAGTCAAAAGACAGGAAAGAAGAAAGTAGAAAAAAAGGAAAATATAGACACTCTGTGCTACTGGCTATGCGAGCATGCTACCATTCGAATTGTGACACGTGGAAGAAGAACGTGGAGAGTTGTCCCTGGCGGGACCCGAAAGTGTCGGCCTGGGAAGGTCGGTAAAGGGACCCAGACAAGAGAAGGATATTGGGCCACGTGTCAATCACGTCGGGAAGATTGAAGATTGAGAAGAAAGAAGCTTCGAGATCTGCCACTGTTAGGTTTAGGAGGGGCCCACTGACTGGTGGGCTTCGTTGTCGTTTATCTGACTGCAATTCCAATCACTTTCGGGAGACATTTTACTTGGGCCGGAGCCTCTTGGACAAGCGGGCGGTTTGGGATTTTGCGCATGTGACCGGTTCTAGATGTTTGCAATTTCCCAAACGTTGTGTAATCGGTAATGAAAAGACATTGGCATCAATACAAGCCATTATTATAGGATATAGTTTAGTAGAATTAAAATAATAAAATATCGATTATCAATTTTTGGATAAGGTGGATGCTAGGTGACAAATTTTGTAAATTTAAAACGCTTATAAGTAGAAATTGGGCATTCGGCTCTTGTAATTTACCTAAACTAACGGATAGTTTAATGTTAGTGTTGTAGTTGAAAAAATACATTTAAAATTTATGATTAAAAATTTTAAGTATTTAATATTATTGTGAATAAATATTGTGAGTAATTAAAATATTTTAAATATATGTACAAAATAATAAATTATTAAAAATATAAGATAATATTAAATTTTTTAACCATTAAAAATTTTTTATCAAAAAAACATCTTATAAATAATATTTTGTACTAAATCTTGATTGTAATATATTTAAATTTGTTCAAATTTTATTTTAATAAAATTAAGATATAAATATTAAATATTTTATTTTATTATTTATTTATAAATATTTATAAAATATATTAAAAAATAAAAAATTAAATCTTTTAACTATTAAAACATTCAAACTCAATACCGTTGTTATAAAAATACATCAAACTCAAATAGATAATGAACAAGTTAGTTAAACTTGAGTAACTCAGAAGCAGACAATAACAATAGTTTCGCGAGTTTTGCAGCTTTTGCTGCTACAACAACATAGGCCTCACGAGTTTTGCTGCTTTGGTATTGGTGCGTGATGTGAGAAACTGTTTGAGAAATGAGAATATTTGATTCTCAAACAAAAATGACCAAAAAAATATAAAGAAGTCCTTGGGACATTTGTCTATTTGAGTGGTTTCGTTTGGGCCTTATTATCCAAGTTAAGAATGGCAAGAGTTTCGAATGCTATTCAGTAGGCCCGCAGTTTCTTGAAGAGTGAGCCCAGTTATAGTGCTCGATAACTTTGGGCGTAACTCTAGCCCAGCCCTTGTTTGGGTTGATGACGTGCTCGGGTCTTAACTGACTGGAATCAACTATCGATTACTGCGTCATAGGAAGGTTCGGTTACTCTCCATTTTTTTTTAATATAATTTTAATTACTATTCATAAATATGACTTTAATAATTTATATAACATTCAAACGAATTCTAAATTTTAAGTTTGAATTGAAATAAAAATCAAGCAATTTGAATTTATTCGTTTGTATTCATTTGTTAAATAAAAAATAAATTTAATTTTTATATTCGATTTTAAATTATATTATTTGTGTTTGAATTTAAATTTAAATTCAATATAAAAATAAAATGATATTAAAATATAAATTAAATTATTCAAATCGAGTATTAAATTAATTAAACTTTATTCACTTGATAAGTTAAATTATTTAAACATAAATTCGATTCGATAATAATCAAATTAATTTTAAATTTTATCTTATCCGAATCAAATTAATACAAAAATAATAATGTATCATTTACCCTAAACCGACGAACATATTAAAAACAATAGACACGAGCATAACCCCGTAGTGGATGATACTTTCCCTTTTTTTGGTGGCAATTCCAAACACTACTAGAACAAATACTAATATCATGATTTGAACATTATACTAATATGTCATTTTTTTAATTTAAAATAACATATAACACGATTTGTTTTCTAAATAAATTGATCATGAATAAATATTAAAATAATTATATCCTATTAAATATAATAAAATAATTATATCCTAATAATTATACAACTTAAAAATTTCAGTATTGCTTAATATATAATAATTTATTAAAAAATAACAATATTTTATAAACTTCACAAAAAAAGTATAACAAAATTATTAAACTTAACAAAAAAAAACTAAATTATTGAACTTATAAATACAGGTAAACTAACTTTTATTATTTAAATTATGTCCAAAATGAATAAAGAAAATTAATTATATTAAAACAATAATAAAAGAAAATAAAAAAAATTATATGTAACATTAAAAAGATTTAAAAGAACCATGCAATTTATATTTGAATTTGGTTCAAGGAAGATTATTTTTAAAAGGTAACAATTTATAATATAAAATAATTATAATTTAAAAATAAAATAAAATTTTAAGTCACACGTTAAATGAATAATATTAACTATAATCAATTTTACAACTCACTTCATATCAATGATATTTTTTTTTAAACTCATTTGGGTGTGAATTAAATTATTCATCAAATCAATGATTTAATAATTTTTTGTAAATGAAAATCATCGACATGTAAAATTGCTGAATTTTTATTAAAAAAATAATTATTATATGTAAATTATTATGATTTTAAAAATAATTATATCACAACAGACATCAGCTTAATTATTTAGAGTTATCACCATTTAGAATCCAAACCTTGTTCATCCTTAAAAATGCAAATTTAATACGTAAATAAAATATCATTTTTTTTTTAACAAACAAAGTCGTGTATTGTATAAAAATAATTTAAAATATTTTTTAATAAATAGTGAATTTATTATCCAAGAATCAGTAATACACAACTACCAATTTGACATGCACAACAGTAAATAATTTAAAATGTTTAAGCTACATCAAATTAAAAGAAAATTGTTGATAAGTAAGCTTCAAATTTCGTTAAAAAATCCCCTCAATTATCATTATTTATAAAATTTTTATTTTGATTACAAAATCAGGCCCATAGCAAGTGTATCTATATATAGCACATTCTCATATAAGCCCGATGGGGTCATCCGTAGTTATATAGAAAACCGTCAAATGTGCCGGCTGTGGTTTCGCTTAATTTTTTTGTTGGTTTGCAAAAAAAAAAAAAAAAAGAAGGCGATTGCAGAAGAGGGAAAATTAGGAGGGGGAAAGGTTATACGCAACGCCAACGCAACGAACAAAGGCCTAATTGAATCGAACATTGATGCTCTCCCTTCCCTTTATTCTAGCTCCAATTCGTATCTTGTTCTGCAAATTCTCAAAATTTAAAGAATTTTTGAGATCCAAACCCAAACAAAGCATAAAGCCGAAAGGCAGGGAAAGAAGAAGGGAAGTGATGATAACGCGATCGAATTTAGCAGAGCAGTTAAGAGAGTATCAGATTCGATCTAAGCACGATTGGGCCTCCGTTTCGTTTTTCTCATCAACGTCTAATCTTACATCTTCTAGGTAAACCCAATTCCATCGTTTTTGCCTTTTAATTTTTCTTTTTTCGAATATATGATTGAAATTTAGGATTTTTTTTTCTGGTCTTGATTCTTTAACCAGATCTTCATGCTTAACGAGCTGTTTATGAAATGTTCTTCATTTGAGCTTCGATCGAATCCTTACCGAATAAGCTTGACTTTTATAGAATAATTAGGTTAAAAGGTTCGGCTGTAGCTTCTTGATTATGATATATTTTGAATTTATTTTGAACATTTTGTTTCTTTATTGATTTCATTTTCTCAATCTATTGATACATGTATTAGGAATTGGAGAAAAAAAGCTTGAAAGATTCTCGTAGTCATTAAATTATCTCTTTGAATATTGAAATTTTAGGTGGTCAAAGAAAGAGAACTTGACTCTGGAGTTAGTCCTTACGATGTGCATTAGCCCTCAGAAAGTAAAGGAAAAGGATGCTTTGAAATTGTTGATTCATCTTAATTTTCATCAGAAATAGAAAATTAGGTGGCTTAAACAACATGCCTGTGGCGGCAAGGGTTGTTTTGTGTAGTTGATTTGTGGGAGTTTGTTGTATCACATTTTGTTAATTCTGTACCAACAATTATATTCTGTTGTTAATACTTGTTATACTGCTATTATCAACTCTTGCTTTTTCTACTTGTCTTGTTTTCTATATTGTATATTTTCAATTGACTGAATTGTGTGGTTGGTTTAAAACTAACTGTTTGATTGTAGGAGTATACATGTGTGCTTCAATCTTGCCATTCACTTAGCTGTTATGATTGTGTGTCGTTTGTATCTCAAAGTTTTTCCATAGCTTTTATGAAGTATCTACAAGACCAGAATGCTTGCTAACTCCACTGGCAATTGGTGCTTTATATAATTGTTTGGATATGTTCAGGTTATGGGGGGCTAGGCTAGGAGTCCATATTATTCAGATGCTTGCTCAAATTAGGAATTCTTGGTGCTAGAAATTGAAAATAAATATCTGGTAGCCTTGGGTCTGTGCTTTGCAACATGTGTGCATTTGAGATTTTTGTGTTATTGATGGATGGAAAATATTCATTGCTTTGATATGTTTGTACTTTGTCCTAGTTTTGACATGTTTGTAAGGTTATGATTGAGATTAATAAATTGTATGTGGCAGGAGATTCCACCTTTTTGTTGGGGAAAATAAATTAGAGTATGTAACATCTAGAATGCTTATCTGTGTAGTTTTATTGGGATCTGTTTATTTTGTCTTCATTGTGCTGTTTGTTCTTCTCTGTCTCAGGATAAGAATGATTCTAATAGTTGTGCTTTCTTTACTGTTTTGTGGGTGCAGGGTGGATGTTGTGGTCTTTGTTATATGGGAACTCATTATTTTAGCTTTCCTGGTTTTTTCGGCTGTTTCTTTATATTTTAGGCATATGCAACTTGCCTTTGTCCTGGTATGCATCACAATGCTATTGCTTCTCTGCATGAAAATCACAAAGCAAGTGAGATTGGCTAGGAAAAAGAAAAGAAGGATGCTTCTTCCATTATCTATGTAGAACTTCATGAAGCTTGAATTTGTTTGAAAGTGACCAACTTTGTCTTATAAATTTGAGATTTATTGATTATTGCATTTGGCCCACGCTTGCTCTGGTCTATTGAAACATGTAATTGTTCCTGAAGCAAGCCAATGAAGGAATATGATTTGATATGATCACCTCAAACGTAGGTGAACCGGGGTGAGTCTATTGATTTGAGATGGAATGTTGGGATGTTCTAATTGAACTAGTTGCAGTTAGTTTTAAGGTATGGTGTCTTTCTCACTACCTTTGCACCGTATGCGTGGCTCTGAGAAACTATATTGGAATTCTAAATCAGGTGGGTATGTAGTTAACAATATTTTCTTTATTTTGTAATTTCTTTAGACTTGGTTGTAGTTTAAAAGACATCAGAGGATAGAAATGGGTGCTATGAGTGGTTGAAACATTTTTGCATGTATGATGTACCCATACAGTTGATATGTAACAGATAAATATTATACATGATTTACAGTTTCCCAGTTGATAAAAGAGTTAAATTCTTGCAAATTTTGGCTTATTTGGGTTTTACTATTGTGAATTTGTCAATTTAGGGAGTATAAAGTTCGGAGTCCGTGGGTTTTCACAAATTAACTGAAGATAAAATTATGCTACTCTTATGTTTTGGCAAACAGGCATGTTGATAAGGTGATTTCATATATATTAAGGTGTAATACACGAGGATTTATATGTATATATCAGTTAAGACTTAAGCCAATGCACAGGGATTATAAGACCATTCAAAGAAGTCGCACATGTTTGACATTGTTGCTTCCTTCGTGGTATTCAGTTTAGGAGATCAAAGGCTTGTTGGTCAGTCTTGATAAGCAAGATCTATGATCATGCAGCCGTTGCTCACTGGGGTTTAAAGAAGTGAATTTTTATTCCCTTGGTCACTATGCCCCATATTGCTCCAGTAGTCACTAAGACACTGAGGACCATTCCTAATACTCCGAGTCCCCAGTTGAGGCACCAACATGGACTGAATTTCCGAGGTTTCTTGATTATCACCCACATGAGACAGGGATATGCCAAAGTGAGCGGTAATGCAATCCCCCCGATCAACCCCGCCAAGCTTGGCAAGAATGGTAGTGCCACCGAAATAAAGAATGCCAAACATCCGAAGAAAACTCTGATACCTGTGCGAAGCGATTGCGGACATGGCCTTCTCCATTTGCTTGTATATCTGAACTCCAAATTGTCGAATACGGGCATAGCATATATTTGAAATGAGCTGAGGCTGTTAACTACAACGAGTAGGCTTGCTATCCCTAGAAGCAACTTTGATGTGTCGTGCTTGTGGTACTTGTACAAAGCACCTAGCATCCCTCCATTTTCAGGCATCTAGGAATAATACCAATATCTATTAGCCACAAGGAATTTATGGGCATGGCCCAAGTGTGTTTATATATAGACGAAGGAGAGCAATTTATCTTACCAACTTTCCGTAAACCCAATAGCCACCGATTGCAAGGGGAAACAAGCAGGTCGCAACAATCAAGTACGCGAATTTCACTCCTCTCCACATTGGTAGACGGGAAGGGTGCTTTCCACTGGAAGGCATTGTACCCTGTGCGAGAGAAAAGAATAAAAGTTTATTATAGAAAGCATCTATGGATTACAAACAAGGTAAAGCCTATAAATTCATCTGAAATCTGATTGCCTTACCTGTATTTCTAGCACGAGATTATGGCCTCTAAAAGCAAACGCGATTATCCCAAGTGCGTTAAAAATATTGAAAAGCCTGGCCACTTCCGTTTTTGCCTCAGGCGGGTCATAGGACACGGCCTCCGGCTTACCTTGAATAATAGACACAATCCATATCAAACTGCAATAGCTGATGGCCGTGATTGCTCCAACAAGGGAAACTCCGGCAATAGAGTTCAAGTTGGGAAGTTGAGCCAGAATAATGGCCAAGCAAGTGAACACCACGTACCATTCTACAACAGAGAGTGGTTTTACGCTGCATGTGTTCTCACACATGATCTGGAAGAAAATCTTCATGGTCCCACCTCCGATCATGATCAAGGTCACGCAGGTACCGCCCGATAGATACATGATGGGGAAAAGAGCTAGTAGTTTCCCTAGTTTTTCTCCTGAAAACATTGATATGTTACTTTCCTTAATTAATCCAAAGATTCAAAGTTGACAAAAGAAAAGGATATTCACTCTCAAGTCTCCCATGCATAATTTTACCATACGGTCCATGTCAATGCACTGGTCGATGCTAGCTCATGTATATGCCATACAGTTCATCTCGTACAAAAGCATGGACACGATAATTAATTTGTCAAATCATGGCATGTGAAAAAAGATTTGATTAGAGTTTAACTTTAGGATTTCAACTTTTACTAAAGTCTTCAATCAGATCAAACAACACTTTTTATTAGATTTAGATTAATAAATATATGCGGAAGGAAGATCGTAAAAGATTAAGATCACCATTTATTTTCTTAACAGACTTTTCCATTGGTACCTTTCAATTCTCAAAGTTTGCTAAATTATGTGAAGCATGCAAAACTACAGAGAAACATGACATGACAGAAATAAATAATTTGTCCTAAGCTATAACAATTCACGCGTTAATCTTTCCGAAACAGTAAATATATATAACATTAGTAAATTTGATTTGAAAAGAAGAGAGGAAGACTCATACGAAATTTTTTAGGTAAAATTTGTGAACTTTTTTACTTATAATGATTAATAAAAATTAAAATTAAAAATCAAAATTTATAGATTGAAAGATTTTATTATATAAATCAAATATGTAAATTTTAAGAAAATTTTAATAAATTTTGATATATATTTTTAAATAGACATTTTTAATAAAAATATCAATAAAATTTTTATCATTGAATAAGTATAGATCAAATTTAAATTATAAAACATAGTTTTAATAATTTTTTTACATATTAGTAATTTTCATATCATTAATCTATTAATTTAAATTTTTTATTAAATTATTTTTTAAAAAAATTAACTTCGCAAAATTCACCTAAAAAATTTTACGTAAGTTTTCCCCAAAAGAACACTACTATTTTGATCACGATCTTAACCCTGATGATGCCATCTATTACGCTTGAAGCATAGGTTTGAGCGGAGGGTCTGAAAATAATGAACTGGTTAAGCTCGCATGGAGTCAAATTCCCCTAAATTCTACAGGCTAGCTTTATCCCTCGACGTTTATGAGTCTTAGCTCTTACCAAAAGCAGCCATGGAAAGTCGGAGGTATCGGCTGTACCGCATTCCAGATTCTGATTCATGAAGCTGAATCAGTAACCAAAGTGTATATAACTGCCAAATAAAAGCCAGTGATAGGCATATAACTCCCCAGACCCTGCAATAAGTTGAATAAGTTGTTTAATTCATTTTCATCGAAATCCCCGCAAGGTAAGTTCATTTACATACGGTTTGACAGCTTTTCCTCCATTTTGTTTTAAGAAGATAAATAGAGCTTGGCTTCTTACCAACCAAGAATTTTGAAAGCTAGAGGAAGAACAAGCGCTTGAAATCCTATTCCTGAACTGAGTGTGTGAAACGCCGAGTAGTATGCGTTACCATTTCTGGACTCCGTAATGGGAAGCCAAGCTTCCTGTGGGTCAAGCTTGGTGAAGTGTCCAAATTCTTCCAAGTAACCTTGCATGCTTGAAATTGCCTTTTTCATGGGGCTAGCCACAGGAGTCATCAAACGTGTAACAAAGGGGCTCTTGGGGGTTTTGGGGCCCGAATCAAGTAGTGGTGATCGAGTCATTGATGGGCAATTGAGTTGAAATGGAGGTGCTGCAATGGCCACAGGCCGTCTTGTTGCTGGGCTCGAGTGTACTTCCACCAGTTCACCCATAACTACCGAGCTATATGTTCTCTCTCCCAACTTTCTCCTCTCTTCTTCAAGGGTTATAGAGCAACTGCTGTACTTTGTAAAATGGTAAGTGATCAAATATCAAAGTTAAAATGAGGGGTTTGGTAAGCTCTCTCTTCAGCAGGGTTTGTTCCACTCTATATAAGTGAACATTCCAGGAGAGAATCTGATCTCTGTTTTGTATATGCACTGAAATAATTGTTGTGTTGTGTGCAGCAAGCTTTTAAAGTATAATTGACGTTGGGGTGGATGTGGGCGCTGAGTGGGTGAAACGTGGAGCCCAACAAGGGTCAATAGTGGAGAGGTTGATAAAGTGAAAGCTTTGACTGACCCATTTGGCTGCTGTTATTTTCAAATAAAGATAACCCAACCCGCAAATGTTAGACACATTTTTTCTGTCTGTTTTGAGACCTTAATGCCGCAGCCGCCATGCCCATGTCAGCCATATTACATATGCTTCGTTCTCTCATCATTTCATTCTCATAATTGAGTTACATCAATCTAGAGCTGATTCTGATCATAATTTGGAAAAACAAAGAGAAATATTTATGAGCACGTCAGGTGCTAGGGTCCAGCCCTTGGCTTTTTCAAAAGCACGTGCCTTGCTGTTGTTTTGAGTGGCTATGATGTATGCCACATTGGATGATCCGATGCTAATAAGGATCTTTGGCAAACAATGGTCTCCTTCTTTTCAATAGTGATACTCGAGAGTTACATTTGGGATTTGGAAATTGAAGTGAGCGGCTGTAGTGAAAAACAAAGAGAGCCGGCAGCTTTGTTGAGTGCGTAGTCAATCAAAGGTGAAAAGAAGGCCTTTTCTTACTTGTTAGAGAGAAAGCAAAAGGGAGAGATAACCTATACAATAATTGAGTGTGTTTTTGGATATATAGTTTAATTGGTAATTCCAAAGAGATAAATTATATTCTGATTTATTGTTGACAGTGGATTATTGTCTGTTTGCTTGTGGGTATATATTGCCATATTGTGAATTTCTTTCATTTGACTGCCACCATAACCATAGCAGCCTTACTTTTAACTGCTAAATTCATACGAATCAGTCTTCTGACTGATGATCATTTATGGGGTTGACTAAAATCAATTCAACCACGGTATAAAAAGCTGAGATGCCAACAATTTTTATTAAGCATGCTTAAAATTTATATCTACATTGCAATTTTTCAACCTTTACTGCAAGACCCGAATGGCTTGTCTAGTTTCCTTGATTCTTCTTTTCTCCCTTTCTTTTTCCTGTTCAAATTGCTTTTGAATAATTTTCTCTGCCTTGTCTGTGGGTGTGTCTGTGGCCTGTGAATTGAAATAGTACCTATCATCATAGAAGCATGTGAAGTTCCTATAGCGTGAAATAGACTAATAGCAAAAAGAGAGACTAAATGGTTGAGGGAAAATCATAATACGTATCGTTGCTATGGTTGGTGGCCACTGGACTAGCCATACAACCAAGTACTACAAACTATGAGGGCAGTTTCCATGAAGTTGTTCAGGTATATCTTTTTTGCATTTGGTTAGTGGCATTAAAGAAACCATATATTTTGTGTAACATATCCTTCGTGAAAGTTGTTTTGTACCTTTTACTTTTTCCTTTGGTGAAGCATCTACAATTTTATTTTCTCTGCTACTTTGTCACCTTGTCTTTTGCTGAAGAGGATTATGATAGATTCAAACCTTTGAATCCATGATTTTAAAGTCGTGGATGGCGGTAATGGATTTCTTTTAATCATTTGTTTTTTATTTCAAAGTTCAAGGAATCACTTTTAGCTCAATTAGTCATATATCAATTCACTGCAAACATATTGAAAACCTAATGACAAACATGAAACATGTATATGTCGACATAATCTTCATTAATTCTGAAATGAAATTAATGATCTGTTCTAACGGGGCTTGAAAAAGCTCACTTCACTTCAATACCTGTGTCAATCACAACATAAACCCCAGCTGCAATTAGTACAACGCTGAGGAGAGTGCCAGAGAGTCCTAGTCCCCAATTCAGCCACCAAACCTCCTAGACAGCCCAAGAAGGGGATTGCCATTGCCACAAAAAAACAAACGTATCCGAACAAAGCCCTGAACCCTGCCGGAGCCACCATGGACATGGCTTATTTTTCCTGTCGGTGTACTTGGATTGTATGTCATCAAACATCGGCATCCCATAGATTTGGAATGAGATGCAGTATTAATTATGACAAATAAGCTTGTTAAGGCTAGAAAAGGCAGCTTGTGAAGTGTCACGTTCATGGTACTGATAAATCGCAGATAGCATTCCACCATTCGCAGAATATTGATTAGTCAATATGTATAGTCTGCCCCTTAGACCTTAAATTATTATTGGTTGATGCTGAGGAAATCAAAATAGAGCATGAATTTTAATTTTTAAGGGCATATCATAAGCCCAATATCTTCCAATTGCAAGGGGAAATAGGCACATTGTAATAATCTAATATGCAACTTTCACCCCTCCCCACATTGCTATCTTAATTAGATGGTTTCCTTTCACCGGAGGGCATGGTCGCCTGTGTAAAAAGGACATCAACATCATCAAGGACGCCTTTTTGACTACTCTGCGTTCTCTTTTCCCCTTTGAATTCAGTCTCAAGAAATCTGGCACTACTATTTTTTTATCAATAGCTTAGAAGTAATCGGCAATTTGGTTTTAGCTATGAGATTGAATATTGGGAATGTTATCTTTCTTTAACTTTTGAAAAGCTTTGATAATGACAGAAATGTAAAAATAAATGCAAAATCTCTTGATTTTTGTCAAAGAAAAGTTCTATATTGGTAACAAAGTTGGCTCTGTTTCCTTTTACCAAGCATTTTGTATCTCTTATTACAATGCCAACAAATGAACGAAAGTGGCAGTCGTTTTCCCAATTTTTTATTTCCTATATTGTATATTCATGTAATAATAAAAAAATTTTCAGACAAAGAGGGACAACGACAATATTTTATGAGTATTACTAGTTTATTTGATGAAGTTAATTGAGGAAGAGATGTTTGATATGGAGTTGAATTCCATGGATAGGCAGGTGTTGGTTATAATAAAATAACTTCGATCCTTTCTAATTTGAATTTTAGTAATTTTCATAATATTTATAGATAAGTTCACTCACTAATTAGAATTGTAAACAAACTGAATTTGAACTAATATGATTTTATTAGTGATTATTCGTTTACTTTTAATATTGTTCATGCTTGTTAAAGACTTGTGAGATAGTGATTGAGTTTAACTCATTTAAAATTAGATATAACAGGACTTAATTCATTTAAATTAAATAAATTTGTTCATAAATATTAAATGAACATATTTATAAATAAATAATTAAAAATATGTTTGTGAAGAATAAACAAATTTAAATAAAAAAAAAAGCCAATTATAAATTTCACCAAATATATTAATAATTAAATGAAATTATAAACATAATAATTATATATCATTATTATAGAGCAATAGGCAAATTTTAAACTATCTTTTATTGTTTTTTAAAATAATTTTATAAACTAATTTATTCATAAATATAAACAATTTTATAAAATAATAAGCAAAATTTAAATTATCTTTATTAATTTTTAAATGATTTTATAAATGAATTTGCGTATAAATATAGTTGAATTAAATAAATTAATATTCAAAGCCTTAAAATTTTATTCAAAAATTTTTATTTAAACAAAGGTCGAAAGAGAAAAGTAGAAAATTGTTGATGTATTAATTGAAATAAAAGCCTTATAAGAGGAGATTAATATTCGGTATAATCACTGAAGTTTAATCAAACTTTAGAAGACTGACACGACTCATTCATGAAACTAGGCGACTAGTACCTACTCATGAAAGTGAAAAGTAATTTTCATAATAATTTAAACCCTAGTTTTTTTTTTTTTTTTTTTTTTTTTAACTTTAATCATTCATGGATTCATGGATGGGCAATTTAATTACTTTTTGGATATTAATTTTGTTTCTTTAAGTAACAGTTAAATCCAGGGTCAATGATAGCTTTATAAGTGGGTAACTAACAACAAGTCCAGATTTGAAGGCCCACTTATTTAGCCCAAGAAATTAGCCCATATGAGCCTGGGTATAATGGACCCCTTCAATGAAGAGGTTTCCATGGAAACGGGTTGAGCCTCCCGGTTATCTTCTTTTGACCCAAAGAATAGAAAGAGGAAGGAAGGGTACCTGAATTTCGAGCGTAGATTATGGCCTCCGAAAGCGGAAGTAAATTAACGCTGAAAATCATGCGCATGTTGTCTTCTTCTTTGATTGGATCGTAAGACTCGCCATCCAGCCTTCCCTCAGTGACAGAAATCATCCACAACGCCAACCAGAGACACACCAGCAGTTGAATTCATGATGGGCAACTGGGAAAGGTCGACTACTGCACTCGTAAAACACTAAATACCATTCCACTGTTGTCAACGGCTTCGCAGAGCAATGCCCACAAACAATTTGGAAGAAAAGCTACATGGCTGAGCCACCAACGATAATAATAGCAACGCATGTGCCTCTCGTTAAATGCATGATTCAACAGCTTCCCCATTTTCTAACCCGGATAAGGGGAATGCGTCAGGATATGAAATTTTGTTGCGTACTAACAACTGCAGCCATGAAAAAGCTGTATTGATCTTTAATGCTTTTTGGTTGATCAATGAAACTTTCATTCTATTAGAGAATGTTAGATATAGCTTTTCTAGCTTTCTTTGCTCCGTTAAGGTGGGAACTGGGAACAAGTCCTCTCTAATTAACTTTGTATAGGAAAGAGAACTATCACAACTCTGTTTAAGAATTTGATACCAACATTTACTAAATTAAAGTGAGAGGCCATTTCTCGAAGTAACTCAGTTTGGGCTACTAATTTCCTCTTTCCACCTCGTTGGACCAAGAAAATACAAGGATGCTCTAGTTATAAGACAATTTCTTTGATGGAGCCATTGCGCATCTATAATAAGTAATTAAAAACTATCGTAATTTTAATTAATCTGAGCTATATATATAGGAACAATGGTTTGTTTTATATTCATACAATATAATGAATGTAAGAATAATGCTTATAACCAGAAGCTTTTGTTCATTCAAGAGCCAAAAAACAAAAGTTATATACATTAGCTCCCAGACGGTCTTCTCTATCTGTCTCACCTTCCGAGAAATGTTTCTAACCTCAGCCAAAAATAGCTGTAACGGAAACAAACTCGAACTCAAACACCAAGTTATTTGTTAATTGCAGTAGAAAACCATCCAAAGAGAGTTATCAATTTCCACATTCTTTTAATGAATGATACATATGCAAACTTAGCTAATTATATACTATTTAGAGGGAGCAATTGCAAACCAAAATTTGATTTTTCATGGTGGCTTGATGCCACTCTTCAGAAGCAATTGTGGAATATTGATGGGAGGCCAACAAGACAAACAATGCCTTCTCCAACCTTTTAGAGACGCGTCTTTGAACCAAAGAGATGACATACTCCAAGACCGCTGCATCGCATGGCAAAGTCGTAGGGCCATCCCTCGGCAATCCGAACTCTTCCCCGGACAATCTAAAGAGCTCTCTGAAAATGTTGGTACGAAGATATGCCAAGGGAACAACGAAACGTCTCTTATCCAAAGAGTAGACAACAAATGACATGCCCTTGCCAGCTTGCGATTGATCCTAGGGAGCGATATAGTTCTTCTTCCAATGCCAGCCATTGTTTTCCACTTCCTTGCGAGGGCAATGAGTTTCTTCAAGCTGATCATTGGAATAATTAAGCATATCGCAGTGAGTCAGTGACAGTTAAAAGAAAAAATGGTCAGTTTTTTCTGTTTGTAAACATATTCTGAACAATATTCTGCCAGGGAATATTATATATGTTAGCTTGAGTTTCAACAAAAACCATGTGCTGATTGGATAGACGAGATGGATTTGGACGTGGGTTGATTTTGGATTTTCCTGAGAATGTGGTGAGGGTCCTAGCAATCCACATTGATATTAGTCTCTACGGGCTTCTGACTCAAAAAATTGCGATTCAAGATAAAAGGGTTTATAAAGAACAAATTAACAGCCGATAAAAGGCTGCTTGAAGTTCAAATTTTAGTATGTATAATGTACCTAAAAATAATTGAATTTGATCTCTTCAAAAAAAAAAAAAAGTCAATTTGAACTCTCAACAAATATTTTCTCCACATTTTTTGGCTTAATAGTTTCAAAATTTAACCCCTTGTTAGCTAATGATTACTTTTTGGTATGATTTATGTAGTTCTTTCTAGAAATAGGTTCAGTTCAATTTCACGTATATAATGTTTTAATCCTAGCAGCTGGCTACTGCCTTTTTGCTGATCATGGTAAGCAAAGAGTTTCCGAAAATTACAGAACACGCTTTCTCTGCTTATTGAAACTCAAATAATTAATTACCTGAACTGAAGTGAATGTGGCCTTTACTATTTAGACAATTAGTGTGACCAAATGCTATGTTATTAAGGAAATTGGAGACAAATTATAGTCATTAATTACTTACTGATGAATTCCAAATGACAAAATTTTTGTTCTTTTTCCCATTTCTTTCTTTGATTACGCAAATACTCTTAGAAATGTAAAATATCATTTCAATTTTCAAGTCCATCTCCAGACATTTACAGGGGAATAGTTGAGAATAAAAAATAAAAAAAAACTGTGGCTATTGCCCGGCAATTGCATGCGAAATGGGAATGAAGGCACATGCCGATACCCGTGATCATTGCTAACAAACCCAATTTCCTGAGCAGCAAAGTTCCTGGGTTTTTTTTGTAAGAGGTGATGAATATTTCCTAAGCTGAAACAGTCTTCAGCAATTTGATAGGGCGGTTGGTGGATGCAATGCATAAATGTTAGGAAGAAACCAACAAAATTCATGTTGTGTCAACTAATTGCAAGCTTGCAAACTATTTCTGGTTTAAGTTGCACGGTTATGCGGGGATTCTATTCTCACAATTGCAGCAAAAATAACCACAAAAATTTTAACTCTTACTACATTCATGAATTTTCGGCGTTTAAATAGTAAAAAAATTCACGACTTTGTATCAGCTTTGTCTGCCAATGAGTCCTCAAGTTTATATGCAAGACAAGAATTTGTCAGCATGAATCGTCAGTTGACTCCTTTAACCCCACCACTGGTGCATCGTATTTAATAAGATTTGCTATAAGGCGATGAGAATTTGTCGATGTCCATGTGTAAACATTCCTGCAGGAGATGATGTTTTAGAATTTTGTGCTTTAATTTTAATACTTTTGAGAAGCATGAAGCGTCATATCATCCAACTAATTAAAGGCTTCCTTCCAATCATGAAATCGAAATTGATCCTCTGAAGAAAAAACTTCACCTTTCTTTCTTTCTTTGGTTTGGTCTTACTAGGGCAAGGGCCTGATTTGGCTCGGGCCATAAGTATGCTACCTTAGACAAGTATTGGCATCCTGATCTGGAGGACCGGAGCTGATTACCAAGCATTTCTAGACAAGATTCTAGAGTGCCAAAAAACACTCTGGTTCTGGAGTGGAAGGACTAGATGTTGGATATAGGGGACGCTTGATTTAGGAGGATTTTCTCCATTAAGGTGCAAAACTATTCAACTGTCTTTCAAGAGAATTAAGGATGCAGAATGCAGATGGATGCAAAGCATGGAAGTGAAAGCAATCACCGTCACATTTTAATTAATTCACATCACTTCCATTTCTTCTCATTTTATTCTATCAGAACCATGGTGAGTCTGAAGCTAAAAGCTGTCTTCCCAGTATGAAATGCTAAGACACGTGAATTCACCACCTGAGATACATAATATGGTTAAACTTATGGCGGTGGGTTTGTTTTGTTTAACTTCTGCAATCACAGATTCAGAGTGCAAAACTGCCAGAACCTGATAACACATGAACGTGTCCTCCAAGCGTGAAATTTATTGCGACACAATTTAAGGATATAGGATTCGGAAGATGCTCCATCTTTTAATTGAACCCTAGTAAACTATAATCCAATACATGTGGATATAGTACATTGATGGTAGAGAGAGAGAGAGAGAGAGTTAAGCTTCTAAATTTTTAGCTGATTAAAGATACAGACATTCAAAATATTTAAAACACAGAACTACCAATCCAGCACTTTCTCAGTTCAATAGTATAGACGTTGAAAATCACAGACGGATCGTGTTTCAGAGACAATTGGGACAGCCAATAAACGAGTTCGCTTGCCTTTTTTTGGGTCAAAACAGATTCAAAAGTTAACAGGAAATTGACTGTACAAGCAAAAGTATAAGGTCTGAGCTCTTAGGCCTCAACAGTACTTAAAACATCGCACATATAAACTCTCAATATCTTAATTAATAGAACTCACATGTCTCAGGCCCGATTTCCACAATTAAACTGAAAAAGATCTTTGGTGTATATACATTTTACAGGTTTTTCTGCCTTTAACCACTAGAGATTTGTTGAATGTCTATAAAATTTTTTTTTCCTCTCATCCTTTGTAAACATCTACGAGTCTCCTGAGGCCACAGATATGTTCCAGAGTCCAGACAGAACTAGACGACTTTGTATCAATTAAAGCACAAGCTTGGTTTTCTTAATTTATTATTTTTAACAAATAGAAAGTTTTACGCCAGACATCATTAGTCACAAGGTAGTCCATTCCCTCCACACATTGCCAATCGTCACTCTTATCACCTTACCTTTTAGCTACTTACAAGTTCCAACTGCCTTTAAAAATCAGACCGAAGCCCATCAATGTGAATTGTCCAATCTATAAAACTCTTTTAACTTATCTATCAGAACTCCAAAAGCTACCAAAACAACAGAAAAAAAAAATCGAAAAAAGCAGTTAGAAAATGTTGAAGGGTTCGTCCATGAAGCTTAGTGAGATCGTAGAAAGATGGAGGAAGAGGAAGAAGGGTCATTTTGCAGTCTACACCAAGGAAGGAAAAAGGTTCGTCGTGCCCCTATGCTATTTGAATCATCCTATCTTCAGGGTGCTGTTGGAGATGGCAGAGGAGGAGTTTGGCACAGCAAATCATGGGCCATTGCAAGTTCCATGTGAGGAAGAATTGATGGACTACATTCTTTCTCTGCTAAGGAAGAATCCTTCTGAGAATGTAAACAAAGCTTTAGCGTCCATGACTACTTGTCAAGGAGCTTCATTATCTTCTTTCCTTCCTCTCTTCTATGCTCATGGCCATGGTGAGCGCCAAACTATGGTCTCATGAGATACAACAAATCTGAAGGCTTTAACATATTTGTTGGCTGAGGACACTTTGTACATATTGGATGAGTTTAGGACCCTTTTTTTCTTCTCAGTTCCCCATCTTTTTCGTATTTCTAGTTAAGAGCAGATACAGGGTATTGATTATCTAGCAATAAATTCACTTAAAATAATTAAACTCCATAGTCAATTTACAATCATAGCTCACTACTTATCGGCTTTAGCTGCTAAATTTCGACTTGCAACGCCAGAGTTTAAAAATCATAAAATCTACAACAAAATGGGACCCTGATCTCTTCACCTCCAACCCCACTCCCAAAACGAGAGAGAGAGAGAGAGAATAGAAGGATATTGATTGTCATGAACATCATTCATTCTAATTGATATTGCAACAGCATGCAAGAGGTAACTTCCACCCATTTATCATTTGCTTTTAGGTAAATTCACATTCACAGCCTGTTATCATCACATTTTGGGATACTAATTACACACACATATATATATATATATATATTATATTATATTATATTATATTCCTAAATCCTAATGGCAAGACTATCCCGACGCTCCCAAATAAACAAAAACAACAGGACTTTTTTCTTGGGAAAAATACCATATTTTGTGTAGTGCACTCTTTGGCCCAAATTGTGAGATTGTAGTTACTTTTGGCCCAAACCATCTGTACTAGGCAAAGGATCGTAAATGTCCACAATCAAAATAACAAGCTAAAGCGTATCGGCATTTTCAGGCCCAAATTTGGATAAGATCTTTGCCCTATGTTGATTGGATTATATCAGGAACTTCTTTTTCCTCAATTTCAGCGGTGGATTTTTTCTTTTTGGTGCTAGTATTCGTGTTTGCAACGATTATAAATGACTGGACTCAACTATGCAGCACAAAGGTTTCACCTTCAGTCATATAGAGTATCAAGAGGGGCCTGAAATCAGTTCCAGGACAGTGACAACTATGAAAGAATAGAATTCAATCTGCTAGAAATAAATAAGGATACGATGCTCAATTTCATTTTTCTTGCTTTATTAACTGGCTTTCTTCATGAAGCATTGTCACGCTTAAAATTTATATCAAACAGAAAATTCATGATTCCTGTTCAGAAGATTCCAATGACGAGAAAAAAGCAAAGAAGTTTCAACGTAGAGTGAAACTTAGCTTTGAACATACATTTTTCAAATTTGAGCTATATCACTACCTTCCAAATTATGTTCCATCTCAAGTCCAAATCACTCAAATTTTGGAGGTTGCAAGCTTGATGAGATCCCTTCTAAGAATCTTGCCTGATGGATTCTTGGGTATTGAATTTATAAATGCCACTTTGCGGATTCTCTTGTACGGTGCTACCTGTGTTAATTACAGCAAAATTTTTAACTCTCACATGAAATGACCTTGTTCTGATGAATCTTATAGTTAATTCATGAAAGCCATTCCCAATATTTGGCTAATACTACAAAATTGTAATTGCTTACTTGTCTTGCTACAAAATCCATGACTGCAGTCTCCGATATATTGCTTCCAGTTTTTCTAACCACATACGCCATGGGATACTGCCCAACCTCATAATCAGGAAACCTGATCATAAGATATCAAAATCACAGTCTCAAAAGAAATCAGATCAAAGAAACAGGTGTTTCAGATCCATGCTGCTTTCTTGTGAAACATACTTTTCTATCAAGAACGGAAAATTTGTGCATCATATATGAGAAAGGAAGTTCCAAGCTAGCTCCATATAAATCATTGAAGATCGAAACTTACGGTATGACAGCAACATCAAAAATCTCTGGGTGAGAAAGTAGCAACGCTTCCAGTTCTGCAGGAGGCACCTACAACAATGCAAACAAAGCCATTAAAGCCTCTAATTAAGTTGTGATTTCTATAGAAAGTGGAGCAAACTGTCAAAAATATCATCAAATTAACTATCCACAACTCAGATGCTTTATCCACCTGATATCCTTTATATTTAATCAGCTCCTTCAACCTATCAACAACAAAAACGAAGCCATTATCATCGATGTAGCAAAGATCTCCAGTCTTTAACCATCCATCTGAATCAAGAGTTGATGCTGTAGCTTCTACATTATTGTGATAACCTATACCATAGCAGGACACGAAGAATCAATAAGAGGATAAAACACATTAACTAAAAATGAAAATTAAAAACACACTAAAATGAATCAGGCTAGAGCGTTAGACAAACTTATTGCTGCTATGACTTTACAGGCTGCAAGGGTTAGGCTTGTTTGATAACGTTTCAACTTTTTTATCCGATTTGAAATTATTTGAGAAATTGGTAAAATGTAACATAACTCAATAACCCAAAACTAAAACCTACTTCAGAATTTCCATTTGCCAACCTGCTGGTCCCAAGCATGCGCCATAGTTATAACTAGCTAGGCAGTACAGCTATTTAAGTATTCACTTGATTATCTGATTATATGGTGATTGGCTGTTAGGATTTCGGAACACAATCCAATATCGTAAGCCTAACATTTAGTACTTAATTACCCTCACAATCCCTAATATGGGAATGAAATTAGGAAACCATTCCTGATTCCACTCATCACTATTTCAACTAAATACTACTTTTCTAGCAAATTTGAATTCATCACATTTTTGGATGTGACAAGCTAGTCCGAACAAAAAAGAAAAAAGGGAAAAGAATGAAAAGGATTTGGCAACTAAGTCTTTTTTTTTTTTTGGGCCAATAACAACCGTGTCCTTTTTAATCAAGTTGCTTTTAAATTACTCAAATACAAAATGGACTTTGCATGAGTAAAAAATCATCATTATTTTAAAATACCAAGTGAACCATTTTTCAAATGACTAATGTAGTTTTAGGGTCCACTACATATATCTAGCTCAAACAATATCTAAAAAGGCCAAAATATAATATTTCAGTTAAAAAATGCGATTAGTTGAACAATACTACTATTTACACATTTTAATACTCTAGCATATAATATAATAATTGTAATGTAAAGGTCACACCAATAGCGATGGCATTGTCAAGTTAGATTTCGGGCGATGCGATTTTGATAGCCTACACGCTCCAAGCTGTCTGTACAAAGGTCACTTCAGAAGAAAAAGGACATGCTTGAAAAATAAGATATGTTTATCTTCCACCACGAACAACCAAATTATTATGGGAACACAAACCAACAAACGAAATGACTGATTACTTCATCTACAGAAGAAAAACAAATATATTACCTTTCATAATCGAGGGACCCCTAAGCCAAAGCTCACCCGTCTGATTAACCTTCACGGCCACACCTGTGACAGGGTCCACAATTTTGGCCTCCAAGCTAGGTGAAAGTAATCCTACTGCGCCACACTTCCTACTCTCCTCTAGCGAATTAATTGACGCGCCAAACCCTGTTGTCTCGGTTAACGCGTACCCCTGACGAACATGCACTGTAGGAAACTTCTTTAAAAATCCGTTGACGACTGCCTTGCTCAGTGGAGCCCCACCACACACAACCGATTGCAGCGAACTCAAGTCATACTTCCTTTGTATCTGATCGGCTCCCTTCACCAATGCCAGAAGTATAGATGGCACGAGGGGCAGGCGAGTGACACGATACTTCTCAACCGCCGCCAGCATTTCGTTCATGTCGAACTTTGATAAAATCACTACCGTTGATCCTGTCGTCAGTTTCCCTATGGCAAAAGCTCCGAAGCCGTAGATGTGGTACATGGGAACGGTGCAGATATCTGTTTGCTCTCCTTCGTCTGGATTGACCAAGATTGAAAATAATTGCATTAGGACCATGAGGTTTCTATGAGACGATACAACTCCCTTGCTGGTACCTGTTGTGCCTGACGAATAAAGTAAACTAGCTGCGTCGTCCTGGTATACTCGGTCCCTGATTCGGCTACCAGTTGGCTCCTTCTTTATCATTTGATCAATAGTTGTAACAATTTTGGCTTCGCTCCTGGTATTGATCACCTGTTCGTCGAGAAGTACGATGCGAACAGATGATCTAGCAAGTTTTGGGACGACTTGACTGGTGGTGAAGACGAGGACGGGCTTTGAATCAACCATTTGTAGCGCGATTTCACGGGGTGTGTTGAGGGGATTGCTGGTGGTTATAATAGCGCCAAGAGACATCACAGCGAGGCAAACAATGGGGAAGAAGATGGAGTTTGGTGCGATGATGAGAACGACGTGGCCTTTCTGGATTCCCAAGTCGGATAGACACGTAGCAACGTAGTCAACGGCTTTCCATAGTTCGGAAAAGGAGAGATGGCGTCCAGTATTGGCGTCGATGAAGGCGGTTTTGCCATGGTGGGGGTAAGAGGAGATAAATGTTGTGATATCAAGGCAGTGGTTAGATGGAAGTGGAAAGGGGGTGCGTTTGCTGTAGAATGTAGAATTGGAGGAGCAAAAACCACTTCTTGGATCGATTCTTAAGTTGCTAATTTGAGCCATAGTTCGAGTAATTTCTTTACTTTGATAGACCTTGATTTGCCTGTCTTATAAACGTACAATTCACTTGTGTTGCTAATAATTTACTGCAAACAGCCAGTTGATCACAGGCTGCAGAGGCGTGGGAGCATTTGAAGACTCATTAGCAATAGAGTGGAGACTTTTGGTAGGTGCATTTCGTGCCATGGTTACAGACATCGATGGGATCAAATTAAGCAACCCAGGCATTCTTTTGCAATTTCAAATCTCTATTATTTTTCCAAAAGACTTTTGCTGACGCAAAGATGGTTATATAATTTTGTCTCTGCTGATATTTGAAGTTTCTAAAATTGAATTTTCATCATTAACATCACTCAACCAAATAATTATTATATGTAAGCATTATTAATTCATGAATAAATTATATGTACAATTATTAAATTATTATTGGCATTAATTTACTAGTAGTAGTAATTAAAAAAGAAACCCACGGTTGGGCCCATTCAGGTCCATAGAGTTTTATATTTTGAGAGGTAACCCACCCGTAGGATACGATAGACTCCTACTTATATTTTATTGAAAAGGTTAGATTATAATTCGTGTTATGAATGAAATAATTTTATTTATTTAATATAAATATATATATGTATATATAAAAATTAATTTTTTAAATTATATATATTAGTTTTTTAAAAACTATATTCAAATATTTAAAATTTATAGTATATATAAAATTTATACATATTGATTTATTATTAAAAAATAAAAATTCTAGAAATAACAAAAAAATTATGTCTTTCATTTGGATTTTTTTAAAATTATATTTATACACTTATAAGATTATATCAAATAAAAATAAATTATGTTTTTCTTTAAAAAATAAAAATATATATTA
Source organism: Durio zibethinus (assembly GCF_047325235.1). Taxonomy (NCBI): domain Eukaryota; kingdom Viridiplantae; phylum Streptophyta; class Magnoliopsida; order Malvales; family Malvaceae; genus Durio; species Durio zibethinus. Next base: position 38,072,301 of record NC_143162.1, read on the forward strand.
TTAAATAATAATAAATTATTAACATACTTTTACTTTAATAATCTTGACTAAATTATTATGCAAAATATGAAAAATATTAGAAAATATGTGAAAAAGAAAAAATAAATTGAAAAAAAAATTATTTTTCATAAGAATGAAATTATAATAAAAATAAAATATATCTTGAAAAAAAATTACAATAGTAATAGAATTTACTTTGAAAAAAAGTTATTGAAAAAAATAAAAAAATTGATGTATAATACACTATATTTGTAGTCTTAAATTTGAAGAAAATTTTTTAATGGCAATTATGATTAAATAGATATTTTTAAAATTTAAAATGGATATAATAAATGATAAAGATAATATTAAATTTTTACATTTATTTCAAATATAAATTTGATAATTAAAGTTCAAATGAATATAATCATTTTAATGGTCTCATTATTTAAAAATTTAAAATAAAAATTTTTTGAATCTTCAAAATCTTATATAAAGTTAATTGAATTTTTAATGTCATACGTAAATTTTTAAAAAATAAATTTTAAAATCAAGATAAAAAAATTGTTTAAAGATTTAGATAAATTTAATCTTTGTAATTTTTAAATATATTTGAAAGATTTTGATAATTAAATAATTTTTTTAAAAAAATTATTTGATAAACAACTAAAATTATTTATTAAAAAATAAAATTCATATTTTATATTTTTAATTTTAGAAAATATATCTCTAAATTGATTTAATTTTTAATTATAATTTGAATAATTTTGATATTTAAATAAATTTAAAATTATTTAATTTGTAATTAAAAAATATATTTTTTTTAAATTATATTTTGTGTCATTTAAAAAAATTGTCAACGTAAACGCTCATGTGATAAACTTGTGTATGTATATTATTATATAATATATATATATTAGATTAATTTTCTATATATATATAAAAATTATTTAACTAGGATAACTCAAACTTTAATTATTTAAATAATAAGATATTAAAAATCAAATAAAAGAAATTATAATAATTATTCTTTATTAAACATTCAATTCAGAATATTAAAGGTAGGTTTAGCTACTTAATATGTAAATGATCATTCAAGCAATATTCCAAAATATATTAAAATTTCTTACAATATAACTCTTTACAGAGGTGCAAAATATTGATAAAATAAAAAAAAAGATACTAGTAATCACAATTATTTTAAATTTTTAAGTTGTTGTCAACAGATTGAATAAGCAACCAATATAAAAATATTTCCCATACCGGTTCTCCTGTTACGATTGCTTGGTCTCTTAACTCACCACACTCTTCAATCAAAGGTTAGAACTTTGAAGTGAGTGTGTCAAATTGCACTGACACGGTGATTTGTTTTACAAAATTTTTATATTTATATTATATTTTATATGAAACTTATATTTTATAATTCATATTAATATAAAAATATAAAAAAATTTATTTTATTAAATTCACAAATAATTGTTATTAAAAATTTTAATCAAATAATTTTCATATATATATATATATTTCATATCCATTTCATGTGACCGAGTTTTATTTTAAATAGTCAGAATCTATCAGCTGCCCAAATTGCACAAATTTTTAGTTTGATTTTTTGTTAAATTTTACAAAAAACAAGGGAAGAAATTATCTTTTTTTTGGGCTTGGGTTTCAATAGTTTTGCTTAGCCCAACCCTTTGAAAGTAAGGTCCCAAAAGCCCACTATCAAAAACGACTTCAGGATCAAGTCCAGCACATACTATAATGGGGCCTTTAATTGTGGTCGTTGATCAAATTGGCATCTAACGGTCGGGAATGAAAGCAACCGGCAATGAAGTAATCAGTCGAGCCAGAATTTCAGCTTCAAAATATTTTGGACCATTGACTTAGGGATTGGTTACAGAGAGAGAGAGAGATGGGAGCAGGCCATGGAGGGAGCACAACTTACAAGGGTGTAACTTTGCATCACCCAAAGAGATGGCATGTCGTCACCGGCAAGGGGTTGTGCGCCGTCATGTGGTAGTCTTTTTTCTTTTCTTTCTTTACTTTGAAAATCTGAGTCTTGATTTCTTATGTTTTACATCAATCTTCCATTTACAATTACCTAATTATATAAGGCACGCTAACTATGATCCCGATCAACCTTCTTTGCTTTATTAGATTTAGTTTAATTGAATGATGCTGTTGAGCTAAATCGTTGGGGGAATTGGGTGCAATTTCAATTAGGACAGCTGAGAAGAAGTCGTGGAAATGCGTTGAAAGTGGCGAGTTTATTTCTAGAGAACTGGGGGTTTTAGCTGAAAAATAGTATGGTAAAGGCTTGAATTTGGTTGAAATTACTTTTGATTCTCATAGGGTTTTATGTCCTAGGTTTCACTTGTTTGCCTGATTAGGCTGGAAATTTTTTCATTCATGTATATTGTTATTTCTGATTTTGCTTCGAATATATCATTTATATATTATCCTTCTGATTGATGGATAATAACTAGAGAAGTTTCTTGCAAACATTAATAGAGATGATTTTGCAATGCTGGTGGATTTTCTGAAGTTTCTTGAACTCTGGTATTTCAGGTTTTGGGTCTTATACAGGGCTAAACAAGATGGTCCTGTAGTATTGGTAAGAAGTGCCTCTTTTCAGCTTTCTTCATAATCAGCCCTTATTTGTAATAACTTACTTTCATTCTTAGGCTGATTTTTATCATGTCTCTATTAGGGTTGGCGTCATCCTTGGGAGGGCCATGATGACCATTCTCATGGCCGTGGAGACAAGCACTAGGTACCTTTTTCTTTTTATGTGATTTCTTAAATTGACTTGTTTAGTTTCCTTTTTGTATAATTATGCATTTTATGAGAGTTTAATTGAGAACAGGCAGAAGGGCAGTCATTTATTCTTGGTGCTGGAAAACTTAATTTTCTTTTTCTGTAATAAGAGTTTAGTCTGAAACTCCAATAGGTCGTTACATTAAGATATATGACTAAATATTTTGTGCGTTAATTGTATGTAACTTTAAGGCATTATGATCTGTTATACAGGTCATGTAATTGATGTCATTTGCATATGTATGCATAAGGATCATCACTAAAACAAGAATAGAGAAGAGATAAACTGAGGACTTGCATAGGCATTGTTAGATATTTAGTTATTCTGTAATTTTATATTTGCCTATTCCATCATTTAATCAGGAGGTCTTAGGATTTTAATGTTACTTCGATTTGCTGGTTAATGTCATATCTTTTGCCCCTTTTTTATGCATTTGTCTCTAGTTAAGATTTGCGTATAGTTTGGTGGAGTTGCTTAAGCTCTTGTTTAGGTAGTATTTATATTAGTATTGTATAATGCAGCATGAAATGAGAGAAACTTGTATTCAGTTTCGGTGATTACTGGCACTGTTTTGGGCTGCAGCCTGAAGAAGAATATCCGACTCTTGTTGCTGGTGCAGATACTGTTTTGGATGTCTTCTGTTAATTTCTTCTGTTCCAATAAAGTGATTGTGAAAAGGGATTGTAAGCATAATGAGATGAAAAATGAGACTCACTTTCAACATTGTTTTTTTTTTTTTTTTCTTTGTAAGCATGGATTTTTCTGATTTTTCAGCTGAAGGTAAATTAAAGCTCAGTTGAAGTATTTTTGATATTAGTCTATCCTAGTAAATTAGTGTGCCTTATTCTACGTAATTACCAGTCAACTGCGATGGATCCGTCTTAAAAGTAAATGCTGGCATTATGTCTAAGTATGTAGGTCTGACTGTGATTGATGTACTCACATAGAAAGCCTGTTATTTGCTGGGACAATGGTTTTTCAATTATGGTTATTGTTGTTCAAATACTCTGTTGTTATTCGTCACCTAGAATGAACTTACAGACAGCACTTAAACGCTTGACTTGGTCCAGCTCAAAATGCAAAGCTGGCTGCCTTGTCCACTTAAACCTTTCTGTTTGATGGGATACCGAACAGAAATATTTTGGTGATATTCAACAGTATGTATTATAACCTAAATGTTCAATAGTTAGATATAAATTGGATTAAAAATGGATTTTGAATATTAACATGATAATATTATGATAAATCGACCCATATCGATTAACTTCTTGGAAGTGGGATCTTGATATAAATTTAAGCTTAGCTAGTTATTTATTTATTTATTTTTAGTTTAGAGTTCCAATTAACATGGTACTGATGTTAAAGAGGTAATCAAACTATAAAAAAAAAAAAAAAAAGGAGAGAGAGAGAGATTGAAATTGCAATTAGGACTGCACTATCTTATTGAAATTTGAAAAGAATCACAGAATACAATTAACATTTGGTTATTCAATTACCAACTCTGGTTATCTACCAAGCTTTAGCATAACAACTAATCAATGAGCAAACTGTAAAAACAATGGTTGCCAATCATGAGTTGCCACAGGAAAAGAATAGTTATAGATATAGTGTCTCAATTAGTTTGTTAGTATGTTCAGAACTAGAACTCTAGTCTGGATCAAGCGTCTCAACATGCACTCTGGTTTAGCTTCAAGATCCTCAATCGTTATTTCCACCGCCTCCAATATTTTATTTGCACTTTGAAGTGCCATTTCATTCTTATATCATAAAAGCTGTGGCCATTCGATCGCATGAACTTCGAGGCAAAAGACGCTTTAGCTGATTTTCTCTCCAACCAGGGCCTAGCAATGAGGGACAGTACGTAGTGACTCCAACACATAAATAGGTGTCACTCTCACTTCTCTTTGCACATCGACAACCATCGAAAGATTGTCGTCGGTGGGTGATATGCCAGAAGTGATAGACTTGTTTCTCATCCCTTTTAGTGAGTGCAAACACTTCAGGATCTCTTTTTTAAGCTTCTTTGCGTATCGGTTGTAAACTGCAATTTTGGTTCGAATATAAAGTCTTGACCGTCGCTTTATATTTGATTCTATAAAGGATAAGTTATATCCAAAATCAGATCTCAGATCTCGAGGAAAAGAGCTATGAAGTATCCTTCTGAGTACGGACCTGGGACAATTGATAACAGCTAAGGGACCAAATATGTTTGAAGGAACCATCCGCGTGAGATAGAGAAACAGAAGGCACTTGGATGTTGTCAAGATAATGATGTTGGATGCTGGTGACATCGACTGGTACAGAAAAGAATGCATGCACGAAGGCAGGATGCCAGCTTGTGTTCAATTCTTACAAGGCAGAGACAAGCTAGACTTTATATATATGTTACTCTTTATTTTTCCTAACTGTGCATGGTAATGTTTTCTCTGAACACAACATAAAATCTGATATTAAGATTCACACTCTCGGTGAGGAAATTCCAAGAAAATTTTGTGAAGGTTCCTTCATATGTATAGATACTCTACTCAAGACATTAATGTAATAATTTAGTGGAAAGAAATAATTGGGACCATATATATATATATATATATATATACATGGTTTGTTAACCATATTTTCCAGATTGGGGGAACATGAAATTGAATTTATATGCCAGAAAGGAAAATCTAAAACGTGATATACGGCAATTATACGTATTTCAATTGCTGCTGCCATGCATTAAAATGACTTTGCAATGGCAACGATAAAAACTCAAATAAACTCTGTAGCTTGGTTACCATTATGCTTTGCTGATTGTTGTTCAGGGGTTAACTCAAGCCTATCTTATAATAGCTACTAAAAAAAAAAAAAAGAGAAGAGCAGCTCTCCTAGAATTTGAAGTATTATTCCAATGATTCACAAAACGAGTTCAATTTAGGTTAGGTTTTGAAAATTTTTAATCTAATTAGAATTAGCATGCCCACAATTTATAAATAGAATAAACAAAAATACTAAAAACGTATAACATATAATACATACAATTTTATATTATTAAGGATAGAAATATATACTCATAAATTATTTAAATATATGAGGTGTGACTTATTTGGAAAAGAATAAAAAAAGAAAAATGTTGACAAATTATACACACAAGGACACACTTTGCAGTTAAATTCTTAAAATTAAAATCGGGGGACAAGAATATACACTTACTGATACATTTTTCTGTCCTTTCGACCCTTTGGACAAATCGGTGGCTAGCCATGGAAAACAGGAATTAACAATTGCTGGAATTAATATTCCTTAAGTCTGAATGCGTTGGTTTTTAGGGTGGAGCCCAAGTGAACTAGAAGCTGTTGAAGAAAATGGAATGGTAGGTCCAACCCCAGGGTTCACTGAAGAAACCTTTTTTCGGTGAAGAAAATGGCAACTGCGCTACTTTTTCAAATAAAAATTATTGCTTGTGGTTCCACGCTTTGGAAGTTTTTGGAATTCTTATTCATATTAGTCGGCAAGGTAAGATAATTTTCGTTCATAAAGAAACCAAATTTCTTTTGATGAATGCCATTGGTTTGAGAAAATATTTTTATTTTATTTTTTAGAAATAATTTTATGTTTTATTTGACGAATAGAAAAGAATAAAAAAATGATAGCCTATTTGTCGGTTGTAAAGATGCGCACGGAGAACCAAGCGTATCTTATCTTTTGCACGTATGATAATATTGTGGGGTCGTAGTACGGAACTAGTTGGCGCTTGAAACTTGAAACAGAGGCCTCACGAGCATTAGAAAACAGCCTAAGGTCAAATTTGAAGATAACAAATGGGCCTCCAATTTGCCAGCCACCGTCCCTCATCGAGGCCACTTATCATTCCCAAGTTTACTCACACCTATGGACCCTTTGGGCCCATTTATTAATACCAGTTGGCTCGCAGATCCAAGCGTTGCTTTCGCCTCTCCGTCTCAATGTATTAGGTGAATAGTAAACGAAAATGTTGTGCAACGGGGAGTGAAGCCAGTGGATTAGAGCATCAAAGAGCGGGCCGCGGAAGGAAAAGGAATCATGTCGGCGAATTTGGTAAAGCAAAAATTTCGAAGTTTTGAGCCCACGTGGCACAACAAGATTCCACGCGTAATAATATGATATATACTACAAGTTGGGAGATCCTATAAATGGTGCGGTTTTATGTTCCTCTTTTGGCATTGCGTCGTTCTTTTGCGTCAAGAATCTTTGGAAATACCCTTTAGCCTTTAGCTTTAGGTTAAATCAATCAAATAGACAGAGCAGTAAAAAAGGATAGAAAAGAGTGATATGCAGGAGAATAAAGCAGTGGATTCCGGCAGGTTCAAAAGGGTTTGTGTCTTTTGTGGAAGCAGCTCCGGCAAGCGAAACTGTTATCGTGATGCTGCCCTTGAGCTGGGCAAAGAACTGGTATATATTCTGTTCTCCAATGCCTTCTTTCATTTTGTTTGCCTTGCTGTGACAACTTTTATTTAAGCTCCTTCCTTGGTTTTAATTTCTTTGTCTCAAGGTCTCCAGGAGGTTGGATCTTGTTTATGGAGGAGGAAGTGTCGGTTTAATGGGTTTGGTTTCTCAGGAAGTCCATCGAGGTGGAGGACATGTTTTAGGGTACAAATACACATATTCTTGGTTGGAAACTGATTTTCATCTTCACTTACTGAATTCGTTTCGTGTTACTATATTCTATAAATTCTGTTTCTTGATTTTCTTTCATTTATCCCCAGAATTATCCCCAAAACTCTGATGAGCACAGAGGTCTCTACAATCTTTTCCTGTTTGGTTTTCTTCTTTCTTAATCTAAAGTCTCCTTTTGGTTACGTCACTAAACCATGATGCATAAATATGCTTTTGTTTTCGTTAAACAGATAACAGGGGAAACAGTAGGGGAGGTCAAACTTGTTGCGGACATGCACCATAGGAAAGCTGAGATGGCCCGCCATTCTGACTGTTTTATCGCCTTACCAGGTCTCTCTCAAGTCTTAATTTTTCTCTTAAGATCAATAATCTAATTAATTATTATGCTCTTGCCGAAGTAATTTATTGTTTGTTCTCAATTAATCAGGTGGATTTGGAACCCTTGAAGAGTTATTAGAAGTCATAACATGGGCCCAGCTTGGAATCCACGACAAGCCTGTAAAGTCATATCATGTCTAATCATGAATCTACTGGCATGAAACTGGTTTCTAAAACTATACAAACTTTTTAACTCTTTTGTTTCATATATATCATGAAAACAGGTTGGCTTGATTAATGTGGATGGCTACTACAATTATCTGCTCACCTTCTTTGACAAAGCCGTGGATGATGGCTTCATTAAACCATCCCAACGTAGTATCATTGTCTCAGCTCCAACTGCCAGAGAACTTGTTCAGAAACTTGAGGTAGGCTTTTAACCTTTCATAGTAGTATATATCACAGGGTCAATTCTTGGTGCATTTTTGTAGTAAGTATTGTTTATTTATTTGTTGAATTATTGTATGTATCTGCTCCGAAAACTTAGGGATAGTGTTTTGTTTTGAATAGGAATACGTGCCAATGCATGATGGAGTTGTTGCTAAGGCAAGGTGGGAGGCTGAACAATTGGAGCTCAATTCATCTTTGCAAACTGAAATTGCTCGTTAATCAGATCTCTCCCATTTATTTATTTATTTATTTTGCTTTTGTGTTTTTTCTTATCAGAAAATGTAAGTAAGCAACTAGCTAGCTCTAGGGTTTCTCCTTTCAAAATTTGTATGCACTGTATTACTCTAGGATAGAAAGGAGAAAAATCCATTGTATGGAAAAAAAATTAAGAAATTAAGCAAATTTGTTAGGTGGTTGTTAACTCCTTGTGTTGGCTGAAAATGGCAAGTGGTAAGTTGTATTTTCTTCGTTATATGCTTACTCTTTAAAACTTGCAATGAAAAGAACATGATGGAAAAAAAAAAAAAGGCAGCCTTTTTATTCTTTTTCCAATGCATGCCGTTTCTGTTCTGCTGTGCAGATACCTCTTCTCTTACACTCCTCCTGGCGATTCAATTATGAAGTATTCTCAAAGCTTTTTAAATTTTTTTTTTATTATTTTCATGTTCAGTCCTTTAAAAGTGATGGACCCAAAAGAAATTTTCCGCTCATTACAGTGAATACTGAACAGCAACTTGGAAAGAGGATGGTCTATACACTGTAGTACTTCCAGTCTAGCTGTAGTGGTAGGCGAAAGCTTGGGCAAAGCCATATAATTCATTATGTATTTTCTTAAATTTTTATTCTACTTTCTGATTTCCCCGTTAAGACAGATATCATTAATTTGATGGAAGAGAGGGAATACTGGCAGGGAATTATAGTGGCTGGAAAATAGCCAACTAAATCATGGCGGCTTAACAAGCCACGAATGGGCACCTCGAGGGCTACAATTTCCGATTTTCCAATTTCCAATTGCACTATTTCTTTCTGAATTTCTATGGCCTTCAATTGAGTATACTATTTTGAAATTTCTCTTGCTTTTATCTTGATTTTGAAAATAGCTAAATCATCATGGCTGACACAACCAAAAGAAAAAAGAACAAAAAGATTCTAAATCAAAGGCTAAATAACAAGTTAGGTACTGGTACAGTGAGTAGTAACAGGGTAAGGCAAGAGCTTTGGGCATTAGAGATATTGACATCTGCAATTCAGTTCTCCGTCAGTGATGGCATCAGTGATATTTGGTGTTGAGTGCCACTTCACCCATTCCTTATCCGAACTGTGGCCTATCTAACCCTGCAATCCACCTCGCCAGTCCTATTCTTGTACGCGTAAACTTTTCCGTGTCAGCTGTTTTGATCTGTCTTTATCAGCATCATGCTGATTCCTCCTTGGTTATCCGTTGCCTCTATCTTCTGAACTTTGACATTTAAAATAAATATGTTAATTTTACCCCTTTCAATAGCGTAGAGGTCCACACGTTACGGTTACAACAGAGATTTTTAGTTTGCAGGGGAATGTCTCGTCGGATGCGTTGGAGGATCCAGCTAACCATGGAGATTGGAGAGTCCATATTTAATGGGCTCACGAATGTATCCCCACCTGATAAGCTTGACTCATCAACATTTATTAGACTGCCTGGAGTGCATGCACCAGGGAACTCCAGATACAAAAGGTCTTTACTTTGGAGTAAGAATGAATGGGAAAAATGCGAAAGGAGTTGAGACAAGGGAATGTTACAAGAATATGTCCCCATCAGACATCAAAGCTGAAAATAACCAAACCCAATTTTTCCATCAACATGATCCTTGCATTACACGGTTGGCTGTGGCTGTGGAGGCTAGTGGACTTGGGACTTAGAGAGTTACGCAAAGTTGTTGGGCTTGCTTAATGAGCCAGTGGTCCTTCTGGTAGTCACTGTCAATTGGGTCCAGCCGAGTTGCTACTAGTTGTTTTGGGGCTTGCTTGGGCCCCTACAAAACTAAAGACGTGTGCAGTGAGGTAAGCGATGTTCTGCTAAACTCCGCAGCCATTTATCTCGTTTGTAACCCCACTCGGACTAAAGAGGGCAAAGAAAGGAAAGATAAGGCAACGCTGGCATCCAATTCCACTTTTCCGCGCCTTTCTCATGTATTTGACGAAATGCTTCAAGCTCTTCTGACAATAGTTTCTGGTGTTGTCACTTTTCAATCTCAAGATGGATCATAAGAGAACTCCACAATATAACCACTGGATTTCCATTTGTTTAGGTGATGTGTCATTGTTAACAACTTTTTCAGTATTTCAACGATGGGCAACGGGGATATTCAAGCCCGTGCACATTAAAAGAATGTTTTTTTTTTCCTAAAAAAATATCTGTCATTAATTAATGATTAATTGTAACTTTAAAAAGTAAAAATTTCTTTCTTATCTCTTCCTCAGTTATAAAGCTCCATCTACCATATTATGATTTTGACCTCCCCTTTCTCCGGTTGCAGGCTCCATTGAAAACTCTGAAACAGACCGCGATTTAAAGGTTAGACTTTAGAGTTACACCATAGGTAAATGGTATTCATTGTGAAGTCATTAGTTTCATGCTTTAACGGTATGTTTGGATTGATGGGAGAGGAAAGAAAATAAAATAAAGTAAAAAAAATAAAAAATTAAATTTTTATTTGGATAAATATTTAATTTAAAAAAAAAACAATGTAGAAGTCAAATAATTTTTAGTTTTTTTTGTAAATTTAATTTTTTTAATACTTCAATTCAATTTAGAGAAAAAGTTACCGAAAGGAAAATTCTAAAAAAAAAATTTTATAAAAAAATTATTATGTCTATCTTTTTATTAATATTAAAAATTTAATAAAAAATTTAAATAGATCACAATCATCCTGTAATTTTTTCAAAATCATCTCTTTTTTTAAGTAAATTTTATATGTATCTTTTAATATACAAATTTTTTATAATTTTTTGATGATTTGATTTTGATAAATAGTTGGATATAAATAAATATATTTTTTGGATTTATGAGATATCAAATTAGTTCAAAATTTATCAATACATATTTATAAAATATTTTCTTATTTCACTTGATTAAAAATCATTTATATAGTAAAAATTGTGAGATTATATAAGATAACAAATATATTATAATCTAGGAATGCTCTAAAATCATAAGTAATAAAAGATTATAATTGAAAAAAATAATTATAATGAATATTTTTTTTCGCTCTTTATCCAAACAATGATTGCTAAAATTTATTTTTTTTATTAATTTTAATTATTCAAACAAGAATTACATATATCTTTTTTTTTATTAATATTTATTCAAACGTAGTGTTAGAATTAATTTTGATCAGTGGAAATTGACGACCATGGTATAGGTTGGACCTATGGAAGTTGCAAAACTAGATACAGTCATGATAATTGTCTGAAGTATCCAATGTATTAGACTATTACTTATAAACTAAATTTGGCTAAGAGGAAAAATCTAACTCTGTACCGTAATCAAACTCCAGTTAGCTGCTATTTGCCTCAATCATGCTTAAGTAGGCAAAGTGTAGTTTCTGGCCAACAGCTAAAGCTGATATTCTATTTCACCTTTTTTGCATGGTCGTTTTGAAGGATGAAAAAGGTTTATTATTTATTTTCATCAGTAAATGAGATTGATATAAAGCTTTTTATAGGTTTAAGAGAGAAGATACGAGATCAATTAAAGGAAAATTATAGCTTAAATTTGTATGACAAATCATATGCCCATAATGTTGAATAATTTTCAGGATACAGTGGAAAAATCAGATGGCAGCCAGTTCCTCTGAAAAACTGGGAATGATCTAGTTGTGTATTATTACAAAGACAATAGGATTGCTACTGGCTGAACATTCTCTCTAATACATTTTCAAGGCCATGGATCCTCAATTCTAATGCTTCCACTGTTTCAGCGAAGTCTGCAATTGCTCAGCGCTTGTTTGCTTAGCTTCCGCCAAATAACAGCCGCTAGATTTCTGCCTTTGTGATGAAGCTTTCCTGATATTCTTCAAGTTTCTGAGACACTTGGAAACTGCTTTCTTCTTTACTTCTAATTACTAATTACTACACAAAGCATAAAATGATGCATTCTCACTTCGTAGTCTAACTTAAATCATTTAGTTTTTTCTTTTAGTCTTATTGAATTTCAAATAAATTATAATCAATTAAGCTGGTCAGATCAATAAGCGTTTAATTCCAAATGTCCATGTCTTGTCAGTAATGTTCAGGAAAAAAGGAAATACAGAAAGACCAAAAGAAAAAGCAGGAAGAAGATGATGAGACTTTGGGCAAAAGATTTCTTCTTTGGCTTGATAATGTACATAACTCATTCAATTTACATAGAAATATACAGCAATTTGTAGACAAGCCCCTTGTAGAAATGGGGATGTCATTGGATATGACTAGATAAAAAAACGACCCACAGCACTGGTTAATGGTTGACAATGTTGAGAAGGGACACTCTAGTTTTAATCAAACACCTAAAGGCACACTCCAATCCCTCTTCAAGTTTCTGAATAGTTGATTCGCAGGCCTCCAAATTCTTCAGGGCCTTCTGTACTTGGGGGCCATCAATGCTTTTGCTTGACTTGTTCTTGATAAAAGCTTCTAAAGCATCATCTATTTTATCTTCTTTATCCTCAATCTCACAAGATACACGCTTGGATTGGATCAATTTTGAGACCAAGGACCAACCAGTTGACTTTGATTTTTGGGAGGAAACAAATGACTGCAGGGACTCGAACACTGCGAGACTAACTGCCTCAACTTCTTTTAGCGTGCTAACCAAGGCTTCAACGTCATGGTCATTATCCGGGATTGCCGCATTGCCTTTTTTCATCTTCTTGATGTTGCCAAAGCACTTGAAAACAATTTATTCACTTTTTTTCTTGAGATGAAGTACTTTCTAATTTCATTTGCTAGACTGGATTCACAACCCTTCCTTCTGCGGAGGGATGATTCCAGATCTTGAACGCAACCTTCGATCTGAGAAAGAGCATCCGTTGAAGAGCTACATATGTCCAACAACTTGAGAGATCCATCCAACATGTCCTCTACATATTTATCTTGCCGTTCATTGGAGAAAGCTTTTTGGGTGAGTCGCAACTGAAAGTGGTTATTAGCACATTCATACTTCTCCTTTAGAGCAGCCAAGTTCTTCCATAGACTTGATGGAGAAGAAGATGTTGCTTCTGAGGCTCTCAACCAGCGTAACTGATCCTCAACGTTGGCTACAAGAGGGTGGGATTTGGATGGCAAGCTGTTGGAACGAGCATGGAAATTAGCTTTCATTGTTGTAATTGGAGCATCCATTTTTTTTCTTATTTTCTTAGCTGAGAACTTATTGCTAAGATGCATAATTCGGGGTTAGATAATCAGGACATTCCTACTAGTCAGCTTTTATATATGGTGAAGGGAGACAGAAGGTATCCAATCATTTAAACGTTCAGTTGGCCTTGATGTGGCATTGCCTGCATGTTGTCAACTGCTGTTTCATCATTGTAGCATATTATTAAGAGAAAATTAGGATATAATTGTTTGCATCAATCTGCTAACCTGTCTCCGAGACATTAAGATGTACAAGCCACATTATAATATAGCAAACGTGTAAAATATTTGACAGGAAATTGCGCCAATTTAGATATGATGGTTTAGCATCTGCAAACAAGTGGAATATTTTTTTTTCTTTTTCTTGACAGCCTTCAAATCAATTCCATATAGCCAGGATCTTCATTCGGGCTTAGGGTCAATTCATCTACCCAATTTTACTTAACAACTCGCCGTAACAGAATGATATCTAGAGGGCAAGCTGATAGAAATGAACATAGAAAGTAGCTTTAAGAGGTCCAGTGGACTTCTTCTCTTCTAGAAGCGTAAAATTTGGTTCTGAGAGCAATTAATGTTGAATCCAAACTCTGCTACACCAAAAATGTCTAGCAAGAAAACAACAAAGAGTCGCATTCTCCTTTAAAACTTGGAATCTTCTTGCAGTCTGCTGAGTTGACAGTTCCTGAAATTACTCATCATGTTTGGATTTGAGAAAGAGCAACACCATGAAATGTATTGGTTAAGAAATAGAATATTGAAATGCACGAGTGGCATGCTACCATGGCTCCCAGACATTAAACAACCATCGTAATCTAATCACGTAGATTGCACAGATCTCCATGCATTAATGACCTGTCACACATGGAATCTTTGCAGCTTGTTCAGGGATTTGAACTGAATGCAGTCCGTGCGCATGATGTTGATGAAAAATGAACTTATCAGTTGCTGGGAGATCATTGAATAGATTTCTAACCAGACCATAAAATTTCAAAAACCATGGTCATCTTTGGCAGATAGATTTTTAGCCATTGTATGAGAATTAATAACTGAAGAAATCTTAAATGTGATGGCTGTGCACCTGGTTATCACTGCCTGATTGTGATAGACGTATTCTTCTGCGAAATAACTAGCTAACTGTTAAAGAAGGGCCAAAGCAGTTAGATGATGTTATCGTGAAAATATAAATACATGGAAAAAGAAGAGAAGAGAAGAGAAGAGAAGCAATTGGAGATAAATTTCCAATATATTGAATATTTGTACAATTGAGAGCAAAATTGTCTTGGATTGGACATCATTAGTAGTTTAGAACGTTGAGAAGCGAAACTCTGGTTTTCAGTAATCGTCTAAAGATACACTCCAATTCCTCCTCTGTTTCCTTGATGGTAGATTGAAATGCCTCGAGCCCCTTCGATACTTTTTGCACTTGAACAAGTTTGATGTCTTTGCCTGATGTCAGGAAAATCAACTCAGCATCTAGTTTCTCGGCTTCGCTTGCTTCCACTTCTTCAATTGATGCGCGTTTTGAATGCAGTACTTTTGGAACAATTGACCAGCCGCTGGGCTTTGATCTTGGCTTCGGAAGAGAAACAAAAGATAAGAGGGCATCAAACACTGCAAGACTAATTTCCTCAGCTTCTCTTAGCATGCTTAACACAGCCACCATTTCACGATCTTTGTTCTAGTGATCATTTAATTTACATTTCCGATTCATTCCGTTCAGACTTTTGAAACACTGACTGATTTTTTTTTTTTCATTTCTTTCCTGGTGATAAAAGGTCTGACTTCACTTGCCAAGCCACGAGGGATGATTCAAGTACCTGCACACTCTTCCTCATCCGAGACAATACATCTCTAGTGCCACACACATCCAACAGTCTAAGAGATCCATCCAACACGTCCTCTAGCTGTTCAGGGCAAAGAGCTTGTTGGGTAAGCGGTAAATGAATCAAATCATCAACACGATGGTACAATTCTTTTAGATCTCCCAATCTGTGGCTTATCGAGGAGGATGTTTCTTGTGATGCCTTCAATCTGGTTAACTGCTCCTCTACACTTTCAACTAGAGGATGAGTATTGGAGGGCAAACTGCTTGAACGAACATGACCAGTTGAGGCATCCATTTTTTCCTTTAGCAAGGGGAGTAATGTTACAGACGTGAATTATAATAGCTCCTTGGAGAACTGCTGGAAACTGGGCAATTTGATCTTATTGTATATAAAGAAAGAGATGACAGTTAATCTCTATCCTTCCAAGCTTGCATTCGCTGTCAAGTCGTGAGTTCCCAGACAGCTCTAGAACTTCCTCGATTACAGAATTTAATAAAGTTATAAATTCATTACAGAATATAAAACTGACATACACGAGTAAACGGCTCCATGGCTGCAAGACAGGAGGCGACCATTAGAATTATGCATTATGATTCTGAATTTGGATCCAATGAATCGTGTGAAATACATAGAACTTCACGCTATCCTTTTGCTTTAATATTCATGAACCTTAAATGCACTGAAAAAAAAACCCCAAATGATTAACTTAGATAATGTAGGTTGTTGAGGGAATTGCTTGTTGCTCCATTAGCATTGGCATGACCCTGGGATAAAGTTTTCAACTGTACAGGAGAAATATAAAATACTCCGTTAACTGTAACCATGTCTGCCGGACAGACTAAACCAGGACAGATTCTCGTTGCTCTTGCGCATCATGTTCGAATTGATCATGTGGCTAACATATACATAACTCTCTGGTTGCTACGTCTCTAGCTGCAAGTGGAATCTAAATAAATCATCTCGAACGAGTAGTACCATTCATTTGCAAATCAAATTAATCTTTCCAAAGCCAACACTCATTAAATAGTTTCAAGCATTAACTATTCTGGTCCTTCACCTGAGTGACACTTGCAGAATAGTATAATAACTCTTGCATTCTAAATTGGTCAGTTTACTTATCTAGTTAATGCAGCCAGTCCCCACTTAATTCTGCCAAGAAAATAATCTGACTAATTACTTCGTGTGGTTGATTCCGGCAGATCAGAGATGACACATAAGCATTTCTTTGGCGTTATTAAATGTCTTAACTTGAATGATCCCCCCGCGTACAAGAGCAAGAAAGTTCTCCTGTAAGTAAGAGAACACTGAATCAGGATGAATGCTTTTCAATCATCTGCGGTTCATATTCTGGGTCTAAAGGACATTCCAAAAGCAAGAGAAAATGAAATACACCCAGTTTTCAATATCCCAGGCACGTAAAAGAAATTAGAATCACAGTTTTCTCCTATAATACTGGAAACAAACAAGAATTTATAAAATAAATAACTACGCAACAACAATAATAGCTGCACATTGATGTGAAAGGTTTGAAAAATCAGGATAAGCTACAATTTGAAGTCCAGCGTTTCATCGTAGGAATTAAACAATAAATTACCAGGCAATTGAATATATCATGCGAATAGTTGGAGTTAGTTATTAGTTATTACCAATACAAAGTATTACAATCAATCAAGTATTAAAAGAAATGTAAGTCAAACGTGAGGCGGGTGTACGAGTCAATAGCATCTTCCTATTGCTTGAAAGGCTAGTAAGGCAACCCAGCATTAGCCCTCGTCACCTATATTTAGGTTGAATTTAGCTGCTTTGATGCGCGAGATAAGAGACTCCCCAATATTTGATAATCCTTTCCTACCAACCAACTTCACCCCAAAGTTGCGATGTAACAAATTCATCCTGTCCCCATCTCCAATCAGTTCACTTAACTGAATGGTTTGCTTCTTTGTTATCAAACCGTAAAGACACAAGGAACTCGAGTCTAATTTTTCCCCATGGAATTTGACCCTTATTAATGCATGAGATCCAAGATCATTTGAATTGGGATCAAACAAAGCTGAGAAGCTCCCAAATGACAGGTCAGGTTTCTCAAATAATTTAATCAAACTATCACTTACATCGGTATCATTATTAACTTTGTCAGTCAGAGTCAATGACCTCCTCCTGGCAACTCTAAGTACGTTAGCAGCCTCCCTCATGCCACTTAGAAAAGCTCCATGCATTGTCGCAGGATACTGCTTGTTAGTTGCCTCACCTGCAAAGAAAACTCTGCCATCTCCAACGCTCTCAGCAAGAATATCATAATCATCCCCTGATGAACCAATAGCAACATAAGAGTAGGATCCATACGTAAAGCAATCTTTCCCCCACCGGGTACAAACAGCTTGAACAGGATCAGGAACAACAATCCCCTTTGGATGAAAAATCCCTCGCAATATGTTTAATACCCTTTTCACAGACTCAACAGGAGATATCGTTTCAAACTTAATTGCTGCATCCCCTGCAACAAGAGCAACAAGAAGTGGTCCTCCTGACACAGCAGAATAGCTATAAAACAAAAAGAACTCGCCTCTCATGCTCGAATCTTCTGTCAGATGGCCAAAAGTATCAATCTCTCCACCCCAAAAATTGTATGGAAACAACATTGCAACCTTATTCAGCAACCCATATCCTAGTCTCTGAATAGCATCCCTCTTTCTTTGCGGAAGCTCAGGAACAAATTCAATTGATCCCTTCTTGAGAACTCCTAATGGAACGGTGCAAAGAGCCATATCCCCACGAAATTCCTGTCCACCGGCATAAACCCTAACCCCATCAATGCCGTAACTGATACTCTGCACAGTCCTCCCATAGAAAATGGGAAGGTCCTCAGCAAGTGCTCGAACAAACCTCTCATTGCCACCAGGTATAAAACAATGATCACCACCCATCTCATACGGATCATCTTGATCCCAATATGCCATTGACAAATTAGCCATCAAGGAAGCATTAGCATATTCTAAATTTGCAAGATGCCAATTCAACAGCATCCTCTCCTGTGAATCCTCAGCTACCTTGTAAACATTCCTAAAGGCTTCTAGTGCGGTCCCTAATGAAACATCAACTGATTTAACTTCCTCAATCATAGAATGCCTAAGCTTACAAACTCTATCTAATAACTTATTAAAAGAAACCTCTACCCTAGAATCAACATCAGCATCTACTGCCTTTCCATCTGGCAAATACAAAGGGCAAATATCTCGCACCTTATGAAGAGGTAATCCCATTTGCCTTGCAAGAACCCCAAGTGGATTCCCGTTTATTCCGGTGAGAACGCTCCCACCAAGATCCGCTGCAGCCACCACCCCATCACCTTTCACCTTCCTTGTCTTCACGCGCCCCCCAGGGCGCGTCCTACCTTCCAAGACGACAACTTTAAACCCCATCGAAACTAACTGTCTCGCCGCAACCAAACCAGCGAGACCAGCACCCACAATCACCACATTGGCTCTCTCCATACCATCAAATGACGTCAATTTCGCTTCTTTAACAGCAGGGGCTAAACCAAAATTAATGTAACCGTGTTCAAGAAGAAAATTGTACGCTGCGTCCACTAGGTTTTTGTGCTCAGCTCGGATTGATTCAAGCGCGTGCTCACGCGTCAACCAGACAGATACATTGGATCTCCAACGAGCGAGTATGTGGTTTCTTACAACGATGTAGTTAGCTTGCTCTTGGCCTCCGATTCTGGACACAACATGGGCTTCGATTTCCTCTTCTGTAAGCGAATCAACAGGGAAACCGACGGAGATTGCGATTAAAGCTTCAGTGTCCATTTCTTTAGCGAGGCCTGATATTCGAGGGCGACGGTTCTTCGAAAACGATGGGTTGGCAATGAGTTCAGTGAAGAAACGCTTTCTGCGGCGGCGTCTACGAACAGGTGGACCAGGCTCGGTGGGGTTTGAATTAGTGTTTTGGGGTTGTTCGTCGGGAACGGGGTCGGAGGATTCATCTTGGGAATCCGAAATAGGAGGGTCGAGTGTCGCATTGGGGTTTTCTTGGTCTTCGGGGTTGGTGTTTTCCGGTGAGGAGTCGTCGGCAGAAACGACATCATTAGGGTTCTCGGAGGTGTCCTGGGGACGATCCATTTTTGGGGTTTTAAGTTTATGGTTTACCACAAGATTATGCTTTGCGTTAAAGCTGTGTATTGAATCAAAAAATAAATAAATAAATAAACAATGTCGCCTCGCCGTCCGGAATCGTTTTACCTCTTCAACACGAGTCTAAATTGCGTTATTGGGCCAAGGCTCAATATTAGGGAGTACAGCTGAACCCATACATTTTGGTTTGCTCTCAGGAGTGATGAAAGATAACCCAGCTTTAATATAGGTTGGTCTGTTGGCCCATCCGAAATGATCTTAGTAGGAAGAAAAGAAGCAGTCACTCAGGAATATCAAGCTGTCTAATTGGGCCTATTTCTGGTCCAAAAAATTACAACTTTTAAAGTCCTTACTTCGATTTTGTGGCTCTTCGTTTAGCACGATGTAAAAGTTTCTCCAAGGGATTTTCTTTGCCAATTTGACCTCGTCAGCTAAAAAACGAAGCTTATAATATATCGAGTGTCTATTTCTGAAGACAAAAAAAAAAAAAAATACAAAGAAGATATTTAAAACGGGTGGATAATATGATGACCACTTGGACGCAACCCCAGCAACATCACAGTCCATGGCGTTGCTTCATCCAACTCTCCTCTTGTACCTCCCAAAATCAAAATCGTAGTCCAAAAGAAAACCCGCAAAATCAACCCCACTCAATTCACGTTGCCTGATTACGGTTTCACACGCTAACCCAAATTGATTTGACATCCACTGTTTTCAAAGAGATAGCAAGACAAACCACTATTTCATGTAGGGTTGGTATCGGGTCGGGTTCGGAGCGGGTTTTGCTCGTCCCGAACCTGATCCGATTTTATCATCAATAAATCCGACCTTCGACTCGACTTAAAATTTTTTTATTTTTTATACCCGATTCTGATCCGAACCCGATATTATATAATTTGTATCCGATCTGATCCCACCTAAAATTAATAAAAATATTATTTTTTAAATATAAATATTTAAAAATATCATTATATAAATATATATATAAATAAATAATTAAAAAATAATTTTTTAATAATATCGGATCGAATAAGATCGGATATGCCTAAAATTCAATCCCGACCCAATTTCAATTATTTTTTAATATTATTCGATTCGAAACCCGAAATTCAAAAAAAATTCTATCTCATAAGATCGGGTCGGATCAAAATTCGGATCGGGTTGAATTTCCATACCTAATTTCATCCACTGCAAGTAAAAAAGAGAAACCCAGACCAAACCATAGTACATAACTGTAGTAACAGAAACTGATAGTTTAACTCTCAGCTCTCATTTGCCATCAATGGCTAGCTCCTTGCTCTCATCAAACTTCTTTGCAACCCAACTCTTACTGTCTCCCCCAACTCCAAAAACAACAAGAAAGTTCCAGGTAACTCAATCTATCCTCAAAAAGCAATCCAATTCAAAACAAACCTTGAAAGCCCTCCAATCTCATGCCACTCTAGCTGCCTTACTCTTCTCTTCAGTAACCCCACAAGCACTAGCGGTTGATAACGCCCCACCCACACCCCCACCCGTAATCGAAGCCCTACCAACCAAGCCAAGCGCATCGAACCAGTCACCCTTCTCTCAAAACCTCCTCCTAACTGCTCCCAAGCCTCAATCTCAATCCTCTGATCTTCCGGAAGGCAGTCAATGGAGGTACAGCGAGTTCTTGAACGCGGTCAAAAAGGGGAAAGTGGAGAGAGTCAGGTTCAGCAAAGACGGTTCTGCCCTCCAACTCACCGCCGTTGACGGCCGTCGAGCCACCGTGATTGTCCCCAATGACCCTGACCTTATTGACATTTTAGCTATGAATGGCGTCGATATTTCGGTATCCGAGGGTGATTCTGGTAATGGGCTTTTCAATTTTATTGGGAATTTGCTTTTCCCCTTCCTTGCCTTTGCCGGATTGTTCTTCCTCTTTCGTCGGGCTCAAGGTGGGCCAGGTGGCCCTGGCGGGCTTGGTGGACCTATGGATTTTGGACGGTCCAAATCCAAGTTCCAGGAAGTGCCAGAGACTGGAGTTACCTTTGCTGACGTAGCTGGAGCTGACCAGGCAAAATTGGAACTCCAAGAAGTTGTTGATTTCTTGAAGAACCCAGACAAGTACACAGCTTTAGGAGCTAAAATCCCAAAAGGTTGTTTATTGGTAGGTCCTCCTGGTACTGGAAAGACGCTATTGGCTAGAGCAGTAGCAGGAGAAGCCGGGGTACCGTTTTTCTCATGCGCTGCTTCAGAGTTTGTAGAGTTGTTTGTCGGAGTAGGTGCGTCCAGAGTAAGGGATTTATTCGATAAGGCAAAATCGAAGGCGCCTTGCATTGTATTCATAGATGAGATTGATGCTGTTGGGAGACAAAGAGGAGCGGGTCTTGGAGGAGGAAATGATGAGAGAGAGCAGACGATTAATCAGTTGTTGACTGAGATGGATGGATTTTCGGGAAATTCCGGTGTCATTGTTTTGGCAGCAACTAACAGACCGGATGTTCTTGATGCGGCTTTATTGAGGCCCGGTAGGTTTGACCGACAGGTTACAGTTGATCGGCCTGATGTTGCTGGGAGAGTAAAGATTCTTCAGGTTAGCCTTTTATCAACTCATTGCTTACTTGATTATTTTTAATGTAGTTGGCATATTTGAGTAAAATGATTGCGTCCACTTGGAAAATAATATTTGAGTTGTGACATCACAGTGAGGTTTCCAGTTCTCTTTCAATTAGAATTGCAAGAGTATCATAAATTGCTTATCATTGAAATCTTTCAGTAGCTTGCAAATTGGTGGTCAACCATTTGCTTGGTCCTTTGTTGTGCTCTAAACTTCTTATGCCTTCTTAGGTAGCAGGGTTTCTATTTCCTAGTAAGCTTTCCAGTATTACATTGCGACTTGTTAGGAAATTAACTTCTCCAGCCTTAGAAGTTAAGAACATAGAAGATCTTTGTTTTTTCTTTCTTTTCAGGAAACCTGTTGCTCTAATAGCATAATCTTGTTCAAACTTGATTTTTCTCACATTTATCCAACATTATGCTGTTGTCCTCAACTTCATTGTTGAGTTGCTCATCTTTGACCCTTTTATTGATTCTTTCTCCATGCATGCTCTTTGATATTTGCAGGTGCACTCTAGAGGAAAAGCACTTGCAAAGGACGTAGACTTTGAGAAGATTGCAAGGAGAACCCCGGGTTTCACAGGAGCTGATTTGCAAAACCTGATGAATGAAGCTGCCATTCTTGCCGCCAGGCGTGACCTCAAGGAAATAAGCAAAGATGAGATATCTGATGCTCTAGAGAGGATCATTGCTGGACCAGAGAAGAAAAATGCTGTTGTCTCAGAAGAGAAGAAGAAGTTGGTTGCCTATCATGGTATGCATTGGTTCCCT
Organism: Durio zibethinus; assembly: GCF_047325235.1. Taxonomy (NCBI): domain Eukaryota; kingdom Viridiplantae; phylum Streptophyta; class Magnoliopsida; order Malvales; family Malvaceae; genus Durio; species Durio zibethinus. Next base: position 38,095,184 of record NC_143162.1, read on the forward strand.
GGTTTTTACGTTGTCTATGATTTGATCCTGGGTAATTGACTTTCTGTAAGCACTCCAATTTGCAGAGGCTGGCCATGCTTTAGTTGGTGCGCTTATGCCTGAATATGATCCTGTAGCCAAGATTTCTATTATTCCTCGTGGTCAAGCTGGTGGCCTTACCTTCTTTGCTCCAAGTGAAGAGAGGCTTGAATCTGGACTCTACAGCAGAAGCTACCTAGAGAACCAGATGGCTGTTGCACTAGGTGGAAGGTTAGTTATTGAAGTTTTATATCGGCCTTAAAAATTGGTATGAGGAGTATGCCCAACCTTAATCTTAGGCTGCATTTGATGCTGGATGAGATAGGGTGATCAGTTAAAATTCTTGTGTAGAACTAAATCATATTTTAAAGATGACCAACATTTTTAGTTCTAAAATCTGTCACCAGCAGTAGGTACTGCAAGAACATTATCGGGTGGTTGCCTGAATCTTTCTAGTCTATCTGTCTTATAATCTTATTCAAGGAGCTTTCTTCTCATTACTTGTGCAGGATTGCCGAAGAAGTAATCTTTGGTGAGGAAAATGTGACAACAGGAGCATCAAATGACTTTATGCAAGTATCAAGAGTGGCAAGGCAGATGGTTGAAAGATTTGGATTCAGCAAAAAGATTGGACAAGTTGCCATTGGTGGACCTGGTGGAAATCCTTTCCTAGGTCAACAGGTGATATTCTTAAATGTGGTAATTACTAAAACAGTTACACTGTTATCCTACATTCTGTTGTTGCTTTTTACATAATCTGACTCGGAATTCCATTCTAGATGTCTTCTCAAAAAGACTACTCCATGGCAACTGCGGATGTGGTAGATGCTGAGGTAAGGGATCTAGTAGAGACTGCATATAAAAGGGCAAAACAGATAATCACAACCCACATTGACATTCTCCACAAGCTTGCTCAACTTCTGATAGAGAAAGAAACTGTTGATGGAGAAGAGTTCATGAGCCTCTTCATCGATGGAAAAGCTGAGCTATATGTCCATTGAGTCCTCGGTACAATTATTAAATGTTCAAATTGATCTGTATACTTTCATTTGGAAAAATCTCATGCTCGAAAAGGCAGCAAGAGTTACCCAATGGTTGGTGCCACTGGCATATTTAATATTGAAATTATGATGTGGCAATGAAAAATTGGAGCAGTGGCATTTTTTTTTTGTTATTAAATTTAGTCATGAAAGAATAAGAAATGGGTAACGTTATGGCTTCACTAACATTTTCACAGTTTGTGAAGCTTTTTGTAGTATTTGGAAAACCCTGTACGCTCAATTAGCTTAGCGACACTTCACTATGAGGTTCATTTGCACGGATGCACCTTGCTTTTCTTCTTTTTTGGCGTTTTCCTCAGAAACATTTCCATGAGATTACGGAAGAAAAAAAAATGACACCAGCAAGTGAATTATTTCATTAAAATCACACAAAAATAAAAAAGAGTGGCTATGTCAGTCCCAATAGAGCTGTCAGCGTAGAACAAGGGGCTCCCTCGATAGCACATGCAATATTTGGACGGAAACCACAATTCCAATTTTTCATTATCCCATGAATCTCACATGTTTGGTTACAACCACATCCACAACAATTGATCTAAGCCCCTTACAAAAGAATATTACACAGCCACAACTTGAACTTCTCAAGATCCTTTCCCTCCCCGTTGCCTTTTTTCTTCTAGTGCAGCAGCTTCATTCAACATGTCAGCTGCATCCTTGTGCATGTCTAGCTTGGCAAGGGCAACAGCCTGCATGTAAAATGCTGTCGACCAGTCAGGGTATACACATTGCGCTTGCATTGCATCTCGTAGGGCAGCATCTGGCTGATCACAGAGCAGATGACAAAGACTTCTTCGTGCATACACAGTTGGAGAAACCATGGTTCCAACATCTATGAACTGCAAATAAAATGGGATCAAATTAACCAACCATTAATGCATAAAAATGCTACTAGCTTTTGGGATCATTAAGTATATCGATTGGGTTAACAGGGAATACGCCTTTTGGGACCATACATCTCATCATCCCAGTAAGAAATGGAATGTATACCTGAGAATAACACTCTATAGCAGTTTTAAAATCCTTGTCGCGAAATGCTACATCTCCACGCTTTCTTGCCTCCAACATATCTCTCATTTGTTGAGTCCACTCTTGAAAGGATAGCTGAACCAGTTCATATCAAAAGGGATTTAGCACCACATGATAGATACGCATCCCCAAATTATTTGTACAATCCAATTACCTCATTTGTTCCTTCATCATCTTTGTAATGTGTCATTACCAAAATTTGATGGATAGCTGTGAGATCCATCCGAGAACAGGCATCACCCATTGGAGAGAGAGGGTGCTGAGGAGTAGGAGGACCCTCCTCATGCTTGGGAATTCCCAACATCACATAAGATGGAACCTGAAAATGAAGACTCAAGATCCTTAGAGTCTGATAAAATACAAATTCTCTCCTTCATAAGAACATAACTGCAAATGCAAAACAAGATTTCCTTAAATGAACATCCAAGAAGGAAAAATGAGGCAATTTGGAGGGAAAGTGAAGGAGTATGAAAGACAGCTCACATCAGGTTTATTTTGCAACGGAGCAAGTGTAGTCATAAGATCTTTGGTATTTGGCCGCTCCATTGGTTCATTTTGCAAACATCGTGAGGCAAGATCAAAGACCACTGTTGCCTCTTCAGTTGAAAAGTTTCCCTCTAGATGTGAATCCATCAAAAGAAGAATATTTTTTCCCCGTATCATATCAAGAGCCTGCATGCAAATAAAATATGAATAAAGATTTTTGTAAAAAAATAATACTTCAAAAATTACAACTTTGGATCAATAAGCAGAAGCTAGAAGTAAAAATAGGAAAAATCAAGTCGCAACAGAAAGGATATTTTTATCCCTTACTCTTCATGAAGAATCTTCATATATAAATCAGGTGGAGTCATCAGATCCAAGAATTGAATGATGTATTATATCAAAGCAAAGCCAAAGGCATATAGTTCTAATCAGAACATCTGTGAGAAATCACAAATCCTTGGTGCCCAAATATCCAACACATTTAAATAAGAACCCAGTTCTGAATGACTATAAAATTTTCCCTTAGTTATCCCACCCTATGTTTAACCACAACATTATATGCAGCTGAAGTAGTAGAATCACTTAATTATATATGCCCATTAGAGCTTTACAAGCAAAGGAAGAATACTAAAAAGATAATTACTTACACGACTTGGAGGAATGTGCTTTCCACTTAGAAGATCCAAAAGGACAGTTCCAAAGCTGAATATAACACTTTCAGGAGTGACCCTTCCTAGAGCAAAGATGTTAATAAATTAATCAATCAGAATTGACCATTCAAGACAAGAACGCTTCCCAGACAACTAATCATGGTGAAAATTATCAATCCTATATCCTTCAAATCTTTAAATAATAAATTTTCCATGATAGACTTAGTTCACTTTATTTTTCACAAATTACACTGTTGCACAGCTTGGAATCCACAGAAGCTTAATGCATTATGATCATCTATAAATATCTGAAATAAAGGAAACTTTTACTGGTCCCTTAAACTTGCTATTGCTCCCAATTTTTTCAAAGCTAGCTACTTTAGAAAAATAAAAAGTAGATCCACTGGTGGCCTAACACGTCCAGCATCACAAACATCCCACCTTCACATATTTCGTAAAGATGAATTGATGGCAGTAAGTCTCACAAAATCTATCAAGGTAACTTTAAACATGTTCGATTCACTTTCAAAACCGACATATCAACATATTTAATTTGAAAGAGATCACTCACTTACTACAGGTGTGAGCAAAAAGTCTGTTTATGTAGTTTTGCATAAAATTCTGTCAAGGCTCCTTCCCTCTATCTTATCAGAAAATATGAATGATAATACTAATCTAAACATTTCAAAACAATTGACTAAATGACTAAGTTCTACATACACACCAAAAGATACATACAACAACAAGGCTAAGGAAGATTGTTTTCTTTTTCTTAATGAGGGCAGAGAAAGAAATTATAGAACAAAATAAAATGAGTATTGAGCAAAAAGCAGTTACCATTTCTTAGGTACTCAGGAGGAGTATATGCAAGATTGGTACTATAACTTTTCCCATCCCTACTGTTCTTGATCAGGCCAAAACATGAAAGTCGAGGATCACCATTCTGCCAGAACCATTAATAAAGTTACCAATTCGGTCTAGAATAGATCATAACAAATACCAGTACCATAAAAACAGGGATTTGTTGCAACACCTCATCAAAGAGAACCCTATATGCATTCAAATCATGGTACAATGGATGACCTTCATTACTACAATAATCTAATGCTTCCGCTATATACAAAGCAACTCTCAACCGCATGGCCCACTCGATAGTCTGGTTCTCCCCTGTCAAGCAAATAAAGAACTGAAATTGTCTTCAAGCCAAAAATGAAAACATGAAAAGGAAAGAGTAAACCAAAAATTATGGTTCCATCAGACAATATGGCAATACAATATGATGGCATTTGCATTACTTGAAAAATAAGAATTTAGATAATATTATGCAGGATCTAACTGGTTGAGAATTAAGTAGTGTGGAAACAAATTTAATGAAACACGTCAATAAAAACCCAACACAATTAGGCCAGACGAAGTAATAATTGCAGTTAAATTGAATTAAATTAAATTAAATTTGCTTTTGTTCAGAAAAAGAAATGAAAGATAAAATTGGAACATACAGTGAAATAAATGCTTTGCAAGGGTATCATTGGGCATGTACTCAGCAACAAGCAATCTCTCGTCACCATCGCAGCAATACCCAATCAGATTCGCCAGTGTATTATGTCTCAGCTTTCCCACACCCCACGCTTCATCCTTTCAGGAAAGACAAGAAATAAAAACAATGAATATTAGCTGAATGGAAGGAAAAAAAAAACCCTAAAAAAGGAAATGTTTAAATGATTTGCGGAAAAAAACATACGGCGAATTGTTTCGGATCGGGCCAGGCTAATTTGGTGAATTTCTTGATGGCGATCCAACGGCGATTATTGTCGTTTTGGAGGCGACCTTTGTAGACCACATTGGGGGCCTTTTCACCGCTTTCAGATACGATAAAATCGGAGCTGAAGTTATTGGTGGCAACCTTAAGCTCAGCAAGAGAGAACTCCGAGAAACCAGGGACGCCCCCGGCCCCACCAGCGAGGGAATTCGTTCCGTTGGAGGGCTGAGGAGGGCCGTTGTTAGTTTGAGTGAGACGGTTGTCGTCGTTGTTGTTGCTGTTGCTGTTGCTGTTGTGGTGGTGGTTGTGATTGGTTTTGTGGTGTGAGTCGCGTCCTCTGATAAAGGACGATTCGCAGCAGCCCATAACTCAGGGGTTGAGTTGACTCAAACGACTAAATATACAACCATAAAGGAGATTCCCCCTCCCCTTCTTCTTCTTCTTCTTCTTCCCTTTTTTTTTTTAATTATATATAATTTTGTTCTTATGAAATAACTATATAATAATCAAAGAGGGAGGGAGCTTTCGGAGCTGTGAGGGAGAGGCACTCGTGTGGAGTGAGGGAGACAGAGAGAGAGAAATAGAAATCTAAAGAGTGAGAAGGTGGTTTTCTCTTTCTTCTCATTTCCTGTCTTTTTTTGTTTTCGTTCTCTGTTTCTCTCTCTCTCTCTCTCTCTCTCTCTTTTCTCTCTCTCTCTCTCTCTCTCCGTCATCTCTTTTCTGCACCGATAAAGCCTCCGTCCCTCTCTACATTTTTTTTAATTACTTTTGAGTTGTCCTTTTTACGTGCTAGGAGGGTGTTTTTGTGCTTATCAAAACAGTGACTATTAACGTCTCATTTTCCTTTCTCGCGATATTTTAGATTTCTGTTCTTTCCCTACTTCGTACGGACATACCTTTTGCTTTTCTTTTTTTCTCGACAAATGTTTATGATTTTGTTCCTATAAATATTTAAGATTAATTAAAAAACAAAATATTAATTATTTTATTATATATTTATTATATATTTAAATAAAATGATTGAACTATTCAACGGATTGAATATTTTATATCAATAGGATAATTTTATCTTTTAAAAAAATAAAAATTTATTTTTAATTTATAATATTAAATTTATATATTTTATTATTATGAAAAATTATATTAATAACTTAAATTAAATAAATTTTAAAATAAAATAATTTTGATCAATAAATAAATTATATTATTTTAATTTTTATATATATCATATAAAAAATAAGATAATATTATTTAATATAATCTTAGTTATAATTTTATTTTATTTTATTTTGTTTTAATTTTATATATCAAATATGATTTAAATTTATATAATATTATATATTTTCGCCAAATAATCATTATTGCTTAAAAATATTAATTCTATCTTTAACCAATTATTAGCGGTTTATTAATTGAGTTCTATGTCACTGCGATGATACTAAATTATGCATAGTAATACCGTAATCTTTCGGATTAGATTAACAATGATTAATAATAGTTAAATATAACGTAGTTTTAAATTATATGTATTCCAAATAATCGTGAGATTTTGGAGTTTTTTATTTTATGTGTTTCACACGTGACCCTTGCATTTGCAATGACATCAGTTTTGCTACACCACAGCTTACGCCAGCTGTACGCTAACACAGTTTTCTGCTTTCTTTTCAACCTAGTTTAATGCATCATAAAATAATCTCATCTTACCTATTAACCTAAGTAATAATACTAATAGTATAAGCTCTCCAACTCTATTTACTTATTTTCCTTAAAAGGCCCAATGTAATTTTTGGAAAAATTTTAAGCAGTTTGAGAGAAATTTCTTCAACCGACACTCAACCTGTTGTGAACGTAGTACTTGTTTCGCCGTTCACAAAGAGACGGAACAAATATACAGTCATACTTCTTTAAATACTTGAATCATATATAATATTATATTATAATATATAAAAATATTTTATAAGATTTACTCGTATAATTTATTTTTATGACACATAAAATAATTTTAAATATATGATCAAATAAATATTTTTACATGATCACTTATATTTACAATCTATGCATAAGATAATTTTTTAATTTTATTTACTTATCAAAAAATTTTAAAAATAAAGTTTATCCAATATTTCAATTTTATATAAACTTTAACTTAATTTAAATCACAAAAAATCTCAACTAAACCTTATCATCAATATATATTAAATCCAAAATTCAAATGCTAACTTTTTAATATCAAATATTTTTTGATTAAATCATTATAATTTTACTAACTTTTGTACCTTTTTCTATGTATATTACTTTAAATATTTGAATTAATTACATGTGAAGCATAAAAATTAAATATAATTTAGATATATTTCTTTTAAAATAAAAATTTTCAATAATATACATATATCTCTTTTAAATTTGAACTTTTCAATATTTTCATAAATTTTCTCATAATCTTTTAATATTTGATATTTTTTAAAATTCAAAAAAATTAAAATCACTTATTATATCTTTTATACTTTCAAAATCTTTTAATATTTTTTCGATTGAATTTGCATTTATTATAAATAAAATATGAAGTATGTATTTTCATATCTAATAATCCTACAAGTCTATTATTTTTATTTAAATTATTTTTAACTCAAATTTCTTAATTTTTTTCAATGATTTGATTAATATTATAATTAAGTTAAGGTATGTCGATTCTATTTTAAGCTAATTTTATTTTCTAACACTATTGTTTATTTTTAACTTTTTTTTTTATTTGCTTCACATTTTTTAATTAATTTAATTATTTTTTTATCAATATCATAGTTTTCAAACACTAAAACAATTTTTCGATATATATTTTTTATGTCAAGAAAAAATCATTGAATAAATAAATTGGTTTTATATAATTTATAGATAATATATATGCATTTCATTCGTTAGATTTTTAATATTATGTGTTGAGTTTAACTTTGTAAAACCCTGCTCTATGTGAAGATTCTACTTAGGTGCCAAATAATTGGTTAGTCATTAATCTTACTACTTATTTTTTGGACATATAAAATTTCTTGATAATGATTTTTAACATGTAAGGTTCTTTTTATTATAATGTTTCGTTGAATGAAAAATGGAAAACAAAAATAAAATAAAGAGAATAATAATTATTATTATTATTGTTACTATATTAAAATTTTTAAATATTTATTTTTTTAATTTTTATATTAACATATTTTTTCTTAAGTAAAAAAAGGTGATAACATGAATTGTACATATGAATATTAAGCTACAAAATATTATTTTTTGTGAAGGTAATGATAGTAAATTTTGCTTAATCAATAAATATTTTCAATTCAAGAATTTCTAGATTATTTTTATTATTTTGTAATTTAAATAGGTTTTTATAAGTTTTTGTAATTTAAGTAGGTCTCTTGCATTAATTATTGGTTTTGAAATCACATAAATTTAGAAGTGGGAATCAATTATATTCCAAAGAAATTTCTTTTGAATCCAAAGTAATTTTTTTAATCTATTGATTACATAAATATTTTATTGTGAATTGATGTTTAATTATTGAAAGATATTTTAATATAATATTTTCAACTTGTTCGTAGTAATAAATTTTAATTAATAATTTCATAAATTTAAAAATATTTTAAGTGATAAATAAAATTAATCTGTGCATTGCACGGATCATAAACTAATTAATTATATATATCTAAGTCTAGATTTTTAATATAGATAAGATAATTAATTTTGCATTAGCCTTAATAAATCAACTTATATATTAATATATAATTTAAAATGATTAAATTGGTCCCTTGAACTAAATAAATTGCCGTAGAGCTGACAAAATTATGTATATGAAAAACACATTATAGTAATATGACATACACGTCTGAATATGATATATTGTTTTTCTTTTTGTTTTCTTCTTGAAAGTAAAATTGAATCAATATTTGTGTTAGTGCACTTTTCCACATATATTTCTCTCTTCTAAAAACAAATTTTTGTTTCCTTAAAATTTTCATGATTCTTTTCTCTTTTATATCTTTAAATAATCATTCATTATGTATAATAACATTTACGTGATAAAATTGTAGGCAAAAGCTATCAATTAATAGAACAATCAAATAAGTTAAGACATAATCAATTTATCAATCATTTTGTACAAGAAACAATAATTGAATATGATTTAATTTAATCCAAAGTGACTTATACCCATAAAAAAATTCATTAGTTATTAAAAAATTATAAATAAATCAAATTAAACATTCAATCTCACAACCAAATCTCAAATATACAAATCAATCAACCTAAACAATGTTTACAGTACCTATGTGGCTCACTTTGCTTATATGAATCCTTTCATTTTATTTTATTTTTCTAATCCAACCAAATATACATGTTCATAAATTTTTTTTTTCAATTTCCTTTAATTTTATGAAATATTTATCTTAATAAAATTTTATAACTCTCATACATAACTTTATAAAAACTCTCACTGTTTATGAAAATACTAATTTACCTATAAAAATTTTCTTTCATTTTAGAATTCCTTTTTTTATAAGCTTTCTTCTCCGTCAAATATTATCTAGATAATTTTAAAAAAATCTCCATCAAATTTCTTATTAAACTTAATCACTATTTCCAAAAAAAATTAATCGTTTATTTGTTGGGTATGCATTAAGACTAGTATTAAGAGGAAAATATGCATGTTAATGAAAATCTATTGTATATTTCACAAGAAATGTGGCGGCAGGGAATGAAATTCTAGTTTTTTGTTTTTTTTCAACCTTTAAAAACCATAAAAATTTTCAATTATCTGCTAAAACATATTTCTTTCTTTTTTTAGAAAAATACTAATGGCTACATATGAAAATTGTAGGATAATTTGAGAAGACGAGGATAACGCTTACAGCAAAGTGGGAAAAGAACTTAGAAACAGAAAGAATTTTAGGAATGCGAATGAAGGAGAAAAGAGAGAGATCTCATTGTAGGGAGAAGTCACGGAAAGCTGCGAGCGATGGAGACAACCAGAGAAAGAGAATGGAAAAGTTGACAATCGGAATCAACAACATATATAGTCTAGCTTCTAATGATGCGCCATCACGTAACAGAGGATGAAACAATGGTCTAATGCAGCGGAACGCAACATCGTTAACTTCTTGAGGTCCTTATAAAATAAAAAAATAAAAAAAAAATCGACAACCATAACCATTAGCCTGTGATATTTATACTTCGAATTGGTTGAGACTAGGAATCGAGCTCCAGTCGTAAAGGGCCAAAATTATCTGCACAGTCAAATAAATTCTATGCCAAGATTAATTTTGGTAGCAATTTTTTTTGGGGGTTAAGCCGACATTTTGACACTTGCATTTACCTCTACAACGGCATAAAACGTGTGGGATTTGCTTTTCTCGAATGATATTAAGCAAAGTCAAAAAGTATAGGTCTCAATCCCTTTCAACTTTCCTTGTTGCAAAGCGACTATGCTTTGCAATTTGACAGCTTTTTTTTGCCCTTTTGCCTTTTCGGCCACATCTTGAAGCTTAGCAAAGATATGTCCAAAGATGGGATATCCATAATCATAAACCGCGTGCGTGGATTCAAAACGCCTGGCCTACTTCAATTCTGATGCCTTTCCCTTTCAAATTCTCCAATTATAAGCTTATGTACTCAGGTATTTGTATGTATTCAGCTTTAATGCATCAATAGAAAAACTTCTTAAAACCTGACCTGGCAGGCAGGGGAATTTCTTTTCAGTGTTATGAGTGGAAATTTGACTTCCTATGAACGGTACCAATTAACGACCAAGGACCAATCTCCCTGCAACAGTCTATAACTCTACTGAACCAACAATGAAGGCTGAAAACTGTAACAAAAAATAATAAATTAATAATATGCTGGCAAGGATACAGTGCAGCTAATGTCGAAAGTCGCTAACAAAGCACATTGGTAAAATTCTGAGACAAAATACAATCAAGCATATCACGAGAAATTAGGACCCTATATAATGAATATGACACTTAAAACTAGATAACAGTGTGAGCTTTTTTTCATTTAGCGGCTTGGCAACTTTTAAACGATAAACCTGCAGCTGATGACGATAAGGATGGATGCTTTTATCAAATATTGCTCAACCCAAAATTCAAAACCTTATCTTAACAAAAACGACAAATGGGGTTGAAGCTGCCTACGGACCATTGCTTTAGAATTCAGATAGTTGACTTTCAGAAATGGAAGGCAATAGGTAAGTACCCTCAGCATTCAGAACCATCAGGCTGCACAGATGTGACTCGGGAAATGACATCACAAGGAAATTTAGGGATAATTATGCTGACAAAACCACAAATGATCAATAAGCTCTTTCAACTAATAATAATTAACCCTTCATAATTACGTAATTTAGCAGGCCGTGTACCTAAAGTCCTTAACCATGATAAAGACATTCGGGGTTATCTTGGCTGGCCCTGCCCTCTTCAATGTATTTTTGAAGCTCCTCGTAAGCTTGCCTGGACTGGGTAGCATGCTTTTCCATTGCAATGAAAATCTGCTTTAGACCATACTGTAAACTAGTAGCATCCTTAATATCACTGCCACGTGTGGTTTCTCTAGGTAAAAGGGCAGCACTTTCTTCCCTTGCCAACAGTGTCATCTTTTTCACTCGAGCTTGCATCATTTTTTTCATCTTTTGCTCCTCTTTTTCCAAGATCTTTACTTTTCTTTCCATATCCTTATCAGCAATAATCCTTTGTTGCAGATCTGCATTATGCTGTTCCAGCACTTGGTTTATGCTCATGAAAAGTCCGTGCATCCCTTCGACTACTTCCTCCGCTGACAGTTTATCCATGGCTTCCGACCACTGGTTAACGATCACAAATACAGGGGGTACCTCCCATCTACCAGGAGAAAAAGGTGATACACCGTCTGCTGTTTCCTCGGGTTCATATCGGAGACATCTTCGTAGCCAACCATTCAAAGCTTTAACATAGCCCCTCTGGGCTTCAATCCAACTAGAGAAGCTAAGGCTCCAGTTTCGAAGCTCAAGCTTTAGTTTTATTGCCACTTCAAGATGAGCGTCGTTAAGCTTTCCATTCAGAGCAATGACATCCAAACATTTGGCTTCCATAACCTTTTGGCACTGACAGCTGTGGCATTCTAGCATTACCTTCCACATTCCAAACAATCTAAAACAAGTAAATTGCAGTTAGCCACCTTTATTCAACCAACTTCAGAAAATCAAGCGTTTCATGTCACTTCATAAATGAAAAAGAAAAAAAAAAAGAAAATAATCTTATCTCCAGAATTTGCCTCATTTTCCCCCATCCCAGTTTAGTTCCCTGGAGACTGATTTCCATAATCCTGAATTTCAACATTAACTGACAACCATGTGAATTTTGATGCTTCCACAGAATCTAAGGTTTCTCTTCAAAGTCAAAATGGTCCATTATCAGGCCATTTTCTTGGTTATCAGTGACTCCACTTATTCCTGATATCCTAACCAGAATCTGCAGTCTCTACAGTGTATCTAAACCTAGCAACGACTTAGGAGCTGTTGAGAGCTCAAATAATCTAATTAATGGGAGAATTATGATAAATAAATCAGTTAAAAGTATATCTAGGAAAAGATTGGTGGTAGTTGCAAAAGCCTCCTAATGTGAATTCAAGTCAATCCAACCTAATTAATCTCTTTCGTAGAACTTTAGTGACGAGACTCCATCCAGCCCATATTTGTTAATAAGGAATCATTATTTATTGGGCCTTTATTCCTTTTTAAAACAAATGGACTAATAGGTGCTATTTGCTTGCAATAGGAGGTCAGCCGCCGTCCTCCTTATAATCTATTATTACTAGCGAAGTGAATGTAATATCAGCAGATTGACAAGTTGAATATTGAGGTACTCTCAAGTCTTCTCGTTATGTTCTTGAGAGTTGCACGGCATAAAGCAGCGTAATTTTACTGGAGTGGCAATGTACCTGTTAATCAGTTCAAAGATCTGTGGCCACAACTCTTCATCCATCAGCTTATTAATAGTAATCGCTATCTTGTCAATAACTTGAATTGCAACTCTCATCTTTGTAGATAAGGCCCTAATCAAAGTTCGTGTGGAGTCAACTCTGCGAGCATCAGCACCCTTCTGATCAAAACTTTTCATCTGTCCACACTTCTTTGCATGAATTATACGCAGCTTTTCCTCAGCCTTCAAAATATAAGTAAATAAGGCACACCATCTTTAAAACTAAACCTTGTATAAAAAAGGCAAAAGATGGAAGACAAATTCAACAGTATTGTGCAATAATCCAATATGCTCGTGATAATATGTTTCCATCCAGTCTTAATTTAGTGGAGAATTCCAAAATTGGGTTGGAAAAGAGCTGCCTGAAAAAAAGATAATGGTTCCAATTTAGAGCATCCTATAGGAGCTGCCTAAATCATTGTGCAACATTGTACCTCCAGGAATCATCACTATTAAATCAAATCGAGTAATTTTTTTCCCCTTAAGTTTTAAAGTTTCCACAATCCAGAAACTGTGTTGATTTCAAACAATTCAAACACCTGGCTATGACTGTTTTCAATAAATAAGTGATTATCCAAATAAAAAACGGCTGACTTGGAAACAGATCATTCGATAATACATGTCTTAGTCTCTCTACAGATCACTACTATGATGATGCCCAAAAGATTAAGCTTTTAAAGTATTAACACCAAGAATATAAATTTTGATTTAAGTACATCAGCCTCGTATTTACCAACTCATTCACCCTTTCAACACTCAAACATGAACTAAAAGGAACAGTTGAAAAAGGTAAGTAAAATTCAAAAGCATCTTTGATTATTGACCATACCTTGACTTCATCATAGAGCTTCTTCTCCCAAATGCACAGTTTCCTCAGAGTAGAAGACAGATTGACTGAACTCACAATCTCATCATTATCCACAGAAGTAACCTTATCTTTGGATAGTAAGGACTCTGTTTCCGATGAATTTGAAGCAATCATATGAAAAATCTTCGTAGAACCTGCATCATAGAAACCATAAAAACTACGCAACTGAAATTCCAAATCCACAATTAGTCAAGGGAATATTAAAATTATACCTTGATAAATAGATTTTTTGTGATGATAACGAAAATTTCCAGTGTCAAACATTTTCAGAACTTCATTCCCGGACTCCGAAGCCTTCTCAAAAAGGACTTGTAATTCTTTCATTACCTCTGAAACACTTTGTTTACCGCTTTGAATTTTCGGTTCATTTAAATCAGCCCTCTTTTGAACCTTCTCCATCTCCGAATCTACTTTCTTCTTATTCTCTGCATCATCGTTCTTTACTGGAACAGGTTCTCCGCTCGGATTTTCTTCTCTTTTTTCATCTCCATGAATTTGTTTTACTAGATTCGCTTCAAGATCATGAATTCCTTCTTTGTTCTTCACTGCTTTGCTCGAAGAATAAGGTAACTCGTTTCTCTCGTAAATTTCATCAAAAAAATTCAAGTAATCCCAAGCGGCGCTCCTCGGAGCCGGAGGTGGCGGTGTTTTCCAGCCTGAGCCACTGAATTCGCTGTTTTGGTATGTATTAGCATGATAATTATGATTAGGCAAAGAATATGATGTTAGGATTCCGTGATTAGGATAATTTGGATGGATTTGGTTAAAAGATGTAATAAAATCTTTGCCTGTCTCATCCTCTTCTGAATCAGTATCAAACTGAATGTGTGAATCTGAGTTTGAACTCGAGAGAGAACGGTTCGGCGAGGAAAGAGGAGAAGGTTGCTTCGGCTGTTTCTCGGTGGACACGGCGGAGTCATCGACGGACGTAGATTTGAGACTTTGATCGAAAGAATGGTGGAAAGTGGGGCCAAGTGTCTTGAGCGACTGCATGTATGCCACGTGTGCATCGGCAAGGGCGTAGCTTTGTTGGAGAGCGTCGTTGAGAAAGTTGCAGCGGTCGCGGCATAGAGAGACAGCCGGAAGCTGGTCAAATTTTGAGGTGGCGCAGCCCATGAAAGACACGCGTGCTTGAACCCAAAAGAAGTTGAAAAATCAAAGGCAAGATTTTTAATGTCCTGAAAACATTTTCTTTTATGGCTTTCTAAATAACGACAATGGCTCTGCAGAGACAGAATTAATAACGGAAATTAATGGAGGCTGAGCCGTTGTCAATTCTTCTTCAATTTTGTGGCACATTTAAGATGCATTGGTCGTGAATAATAAGAATAAGGAAATTCAAAAAAAAAAAATGGAGTAAAGACTGGGAAGTAGTTGACTGGGATTTATACAAAAGGAAAGGAGTGGCGGGATAGGCATAACGTCTCTTTGATATTTTCCTTTTTTTGCACTGTTGATCCTACTACTTTTAAATTTGCATTTATGCCCTACTTGTTTTAAATTTTTACTACGATAGAATATAGAGAAGAACAATTCCAAAATACGCAACTTGAAGTAAATATACCTCAGCACCATGTGCATCATTTCTGCAACGTCTAACTCCTATAAAAAGACCATTTTACCATGATGATTTTGACAACGCAAAAGCTAGTTTAATTCCATTTTTCAAAATCATCTACACTGCGAAATCATGCATCTATTTTTTGTTTTTTTGTTCTCTCCATGATGATAAGGGCAATAAAATTTTTAACTTTTATTACTTTAGCATTGGTTTAACAAAAAGTGGATATGGCTCTCTGCAGAATCCTTACAGCACTAATGGGGGATGGCGTGGCTCAAGGGAGGTAAGAACTTTTAACCCATTTGGGTAAATTCCGTTTCACCTGCTTTGAGGAATGATTCTTATGCAGAAACTAAAGAAAATTTTAACGTTCAAATGCCAAGGAATTTTGGAATCAAGAGAGGAAACTTTTAACAAATCCATGTCCATGATGGGGTTTTGAATCTAGTAACTCCAACGGAGATTGTAATGGAATTCCAACTCAACAAAATCTTTGTCTTATTGTCTGATCTCTCCTTTTTCTTTATGCTATTTTTCTTTCTTAAGGTGGGAAATGCAAGCATGGTCCTTATTTTCATCCCAAGCTTTTATTTATATAATCCTAATTCCTAGGGAAGGCTATTCTTTTTCTAGTGCCCTCATAAAAATATGGTAGCTGAAGATAAGTTCTTTTAATATGTCTTGCCATCACATGACTGTAGGCTACCTCTACATCAGGGCAGGGCAAAGCAAGTTCCCCCAAATCCTAGCGTTAATCTGATTATTATTGGCAGAAATTGCAGATGCCATTCATTTTCAGAACCCGGCAGCTCAAATCATGGGAGACAAAGTGCTTTTGTCCATGATAAAATATATTTTTTCTAACTGAGATGTTTTAGCCTTTTCATGTTTTTTATTTGAATGAAAGATTTAAAATAAAGAAAGAAGCTGATCAAACATCTTTTTAACACATCCCTAATTAACTTCAACGACCATGTTGCTTGTACTTCTCTACAGCAACCGTTCCATCATTTTTTTCTCCCAAAATAAAGTTGGCACCATGATTTGTCTCATTTGGGAAGTGATTTTTGAAAGTTGGACGTTATAATCATAGCAACCGATGGAATGAACGATTATGTGTTCAATGCAAAACTCAAAGTGAACTACAAATGGTCATAGCCATGGACTGACATCAGAGATACTGCTAATGTTCCTTAATCCATGAATATTCATAAGCTTGAAAAATGGAAATAAGGCTAGTAAGATTTGATTATTATTATTATTATTATTATTATTGTTAATCATGCATCAATCTTCAAACCAAATATTCAGGTGCATAAGATTGCTTAATTATAGTTTCATAAGTGGCAATAAGAAATTTTTGTATTTACTGCAATATGCATGGGAGCCTGTCCCACTTGAGCTACTCCATACTATGTTTAGCGCATTATTTCTGTGGTCCTTTTTAATTTTTTTTCTGTATTTATACTTTATATGGTCTAAAAGAATTAAAGCACTTCAATTATTTTCACTTTAATTCGTTTCAACTTAGAAATCTTTCACGCCTTAAAAGGCTTGCCCATTAAAGGAAATTTGCTGGCATGACACTGAAATTCTTTTCAAAAAGGCGTTTGTAATAAGTTGGGGCCTATGCAGGCCTACCTGCTCTATGAAATGACAGCAACAAAGCCCAAAGTTTTAGTCCATTGGGTTGGGATGGTCCACCTTCTCTGGCCATCCAGTGCAGTTTAGATTGTTTAATTATAGGCTTCAGTCACAGTGCTTGTCTTATCATTATTTGTAGTCTAATAGGGAGGGTCCATTGGCCATCTTAGGATTGAAATAATTCCAATTTTCAAACGAAAATAAGAGATAACAGCAGGGCCCAGGAGACTGTACCTTCTGTCTCTTTTCCTCTTTAATTTACTTTTTTTTTAAGGGACAAAGCTCTACAATAAAAAGAGAGCAGTTTGGAGTCCAACTTTAATTTAATGTCTTTTTAAGATTTGTTTAGTCGTTAGAACAAACGACTGAAGATTTTTTTAATTTGCTTTTACTAAAAAGAGAGGGAGAGGCTGTAAGATTCTTGGACCTGTTTCATCCAACTTGTGATGTGTTTTGGCATAAGCCAATCATACAACATAATCCATACAAATTATAAAGATTTTTGTATTTATCACCTAGCACTTTTAGCAAATTTCACCACTTTTTCTTTCTCAAAAAAACAATTATTGTCACATACGACCTTTGGTGTCTCATATGCATTGCTATTTGCCGTTCAATTTCAAAATATGAAAATAGTACAAAGTAAATGCATTCGTAAACACTTTTATTCGATCGTCCTATATATGACGGTTGTAATAGACTTTGTTTCAGTACATGAATGTGACAAAAAGTTTTTTGTTCGATTAGTTTCACGTTCTCATTAGCTATGGGATCGACATGTAGAGTTGAGACCAGCTGACTAAGGGACCACAAATTAGTGCCTTGCTATCTTTATACTGTGCTTCTGCTGGGAGTGGATGCCAAAACATATGAGCTAAGTTATGGGCTAAAATCTGCTGTCGGTGGCGGTGGAGAATCCAAAATTTCTTAAGGCAAGTTGAAGCCAACCCCAATTATATGCAGCATTATATATCTGCTCTTATATCTTTGAGGCAAAACTCATGATGAAGGAATGATTGATTTTAATTATTAGCACAATACCTCTTTTTTTTTTTTAATTTAATTATAACCAAAACAAGCCATGTGCTGTTTTCTTTGCTCTGTCAACGTGCATACCCTACATATTTTCCCTTTTCCTTTGCTTTTTGTTGCCATAAGAGACTTGAGCTGCTGTCACGTTGGATCTTTCACCATCTGTTGAAAAGCCGTTGCCTGCCATGTGCAACCGAAAAACCATTGCAAGAAGTAAGCTTTTTTTCTTTAATTTGTCATTAAGCTAATGAGAAGAGACATATAATTAATTCAACTTAGACACTCAATTATGATTCCTTTGGTCATTGACTTGAATATAAAATTTCTGGGGAGTCATATTAGCAATGCAATGCGAAATTAGTATATTACTATTTATTAAGTACTATCAGATTTGGAGCCAATGACAATTGCTACAAATTAATTGTATGCTTTTAATTTCTCACAGGAAGCAGATTGTAATATCTTGGGCTTTAGAAAACTGAAGCTCCGTTTCAATTGTTGCCAACGTAATAGTAACAAATTTAAGAGCAAGAGATAACATTGATAATTTGTTTTCAAGGCCAAAATTTAAAGAAAATGAAGACTGTACACCATTCGAAAAACAGAAGATAGAGTTTACAAAAACAAAAGACAAATTACATCTCTATTTTGTCTTGTGAGATATATTTGATATACTATTAATATATAAATTTTACACATTATCAATGAATAAAATGATGTCATATTTGTTTGCGATGTACAATAATGTTAATAACTACTTACTTCCTGCTTGGTGAGAGTATTGAGCAATGAAACCCTAGTGTTTATCAAACTCCTAAAAGCTTTTTCACTGCCACTTTCAACACCAGCCATGCACCTTTCCAAGTCTTGCATTCTCTTCAAAACCATCCTCACTTCTTCATCTCCCTTCTTTCTCAAACCCCACATGTTAGCTTCACCAATTTGTTGAAATTCTTTAATACTTTCCTCAATCTTAACCTTCTTGGCTTTCTTTGACAACGTCAACGGCATCCAAGACGATTTTCTCGAAGTAAATGACATGGAAATCCCTTTGAAAAGCGCCAGTGAAACTGAAACAGTCACTTCAATAACATCGCTGATAACACCAGCCAGCTTAGTATCTGCAATTGCCACCGAAGCTGATACGGGAAATGAGTATTGCCCAATGCATCGGATTGTGGAGACGAGTTTAGCTATCTCTTTAACCATCTTCTTGCGACCTTTCAAATACATGGCAATCTTTGAGTCGTTTTTTCTCCTTAGAGCCACCCGCGCTTCGAGTTGCTCTTCTTTAAGTGCAAGAAATGATGTTTGGAATATCCCATAAACATCAACAAAATGTAGGAAATCTTCAAGAAGCTTCTCAACCCATTCACGCTTATGGCTTACCAACTCATGGGTCTGTGGGAGCTGAAGAATATCATGGAAAGAATCATGAACGTCCTTCAGGCGACTCAAGCCATCACAAAGCCAAGCCGAGGTTCGGTTATCAGGATTGGTTGACCATGTTTTGAGCTCAGTGATTTCGTCTTTGAGTTGGGAAATCAAGGGATGTGATCTGCATGGAAGAGAGATGGATCTGATGTGGTGAGAAATTGGTGGTTTGGATGGACGGCTAGGGGTTTTATTAGGGAAAGAGAGTGACCGCCTGAAAACGCCAACCATCTTTTTTGGGGCTACTGGTATTTTGTTCTATTTTGTGGTATTGGCTCTGTTTAGAGTTGTGTGCTTTGACAAGGAAATGAAAGAGAGGAGATATTAGTATATAAAGGGCAAACAACTAAGGCGCACGGGGGGGAGGGTGAGGGATGTGGGGGACTGGATCCGCGAATAAATATTAGCTGTTAGAGCCTCTACACTAAACAATCAGTCATGTGGGTTTGGGGTTGCAAACCGAGGCGCTTTGGGTTCCTTTTCCTGTGGAAAGCAGACACCACGTGGTTTTGACACCCTGGCAGCTCTGCTCATTGAAGCAAGTCTTGCCAGGGCTTGGTGTTACTTTTGTCCAGTGACTAATACGTGAGCCCTGTTGTTCAAAGTTCCTGGGCTTCATTTGAGTCTTGATTAGCTTAGGTAGCTCATATGTTACGCCTATAATTCAAGGATCATGAAAAATCAGTTGTTAAAACACTCGACCTTCTAGGGATAAAAACTATTTAGCCAATTCTTCGATCCTCTAAACTAAAACACTTGAAGAAAATCAGTTCAAGTACATTGTCAGAGTTAAATTCAAGTGCTTTCGAGTGAAAGTAGATTATTAGAAATTTTTAAGCTATGATATCAACTCTCTAATCCAACAATTACATCATACATGGATGCTTAATATTATTACAAATGGAATCATATATAGAATCAATTCTTTGATTCTTTTGGATGTTAATTGTTTCCTTATTCAATTGAATGACTTTACAGTTGAATTTCGCACACAAATGCCAACAGCCAGCGTCAATCCTATGTTACAGTGCAAGTTTGTGCTGTCCCCCTCTTGCACCACTAATATGGTATGTTGATGATAAACGGTACATGGACAGATCATGAGGGCTCAGCCATCTCAAGGCATATGCCAGAACTGCTCGAATTTCCTTGTTTCTAACTAACTAATAATAGAATACAACTTCAGAGAGCCTCTAGCTGTCACTAATAAATATAACGGGACCAGCCCTCTACTTGCATCTGGAATCAGAACAGCACACTGGTCTCCTGCAAATCTGCAACGTGGCCTTCATTTTTTTAACTTTTAAACGCGTGAAGGTTCAATTCACACGTATTTCCTAGCTGCCAACTTCCCGATAACCGCTGGAAAAATACAAATTTTTATGTCATAAAAACGAAGAAGATTATGCAGAGCTGCTAAGCTATAATGTTTCACGCGGTTCTTGGAACTTGAAGAAGATTACACGGGCCTAAGAATCTGTGAAATTATTATATAACAATACATATTCAACTTAATCAAGACAAAATATGGAATACCAATGCGCTTCCAATTGATTCATGCAAAGGAATGAGGATTAATGGACAAGTTATAAAATGGGAGGCCTCATGCAATGTTGAGGTCTGCCTACCTTCTGTCAAAGAGAAGAATATTTGGGTAGAAATAATGTATATAGACCACCATTCCAGAAGCTGTAGCAACATTTGATCAAGCAATTAAGAGGCCAATTAATTGAAGTTATGCAAAGGAGATAAATCAAGTATTTATATCAAACCATTCGCAACTACTCTCACTACTTGGACTTTTCCTATTGGAGACAAATGTGGTATAGTTGGCAAACTTCAGTGATAATTGGAGATAAATTAAAGTGATCTAAATGAAAATTTGATGAAAGTTTAGTGATCATTGTATAATTTACTTCGATTAAAAAAAAAAAAACTGCATTCAACTACCGATAATTCTTTAATAACAATAGTGTTAATTAAGTAAACCCTGAATCCATCCCTTCTCGTTGAAGCAGTTGTATATATTTATTTGTTCGTGGTGATGGTCATTGGTTTACTCGAATACATGCAACCAATTTTGTTGATCAAAACAAACTGGAGCCTAGCCGTGGAATTCATTACCCGCATTCTTGGCAACCAGACATGACAGATAGGCTTTGAACAACTTGTCCTTGAACTCCTCAACTATTGTATAATGTATAGTTTAGATAAGATTTCAAATTAAGTCACGAGATTCTTGGGCAAAAAACGGTGAGTTTAAGCAGTTAGGGTAGCATGCCAAGAAACTGAAGACGGGGATAACGATTACTCTCATTTATCTTATATTGCCATTGACTCAGCACACGCGGAGCAGTTGAGATTATTAGAAGGCATGATCTTCACCAAAAGCTGAAGGGGAAAATTGATTCGTCACGTTTTACACTTTTTTTTTTCTCTAATATTCCTCCGAACATGCGGAACATGTGATTTTTTATTACGAGGGAAGTGTTAAGTGTTAACAACTAGGCGAAGGCCCGAATAAGATATGAGATGGAATGACTCAGAGTTTTTTAATTCTTTTGGTAGATAAACAAGTTGAAAATCATTTCAAACCCACAACAAGAATTTGGCAAAAAGTCACGATGGAAAATATTTTAATCACTTAACAGTTTAATTAATTAATTATCATACGTACTCACTTTCGTCACAGCGAGCTATCAAGAAATTGGCCAGGTCATAATAGCTTTTCCTGTTAGGCAAAAAGACCAAAAAAAAAAAAAAACTTTATCTTTGATCTTTAAGCAAGGGATAAACTTGATGCGAAATTTATACTTTTAAGTTGGAAACTTGGAAATGAGATTATGGGAATGACAGGTAACATCAGAAAACTGATCTCTTTGCATAATCCAAAACCAAATTAATTCCCTTCAGTGTCTACTTTAAAAACGAAAAAAAAAAAAAACCTTCTTGAATAGCATTATTAATACCTTCTGGTTAGTTAGCTGAAAGCAGAGGTGCTAAAATGAACTATTCTAGTCTATGGATCCCATCCTTTAAATAGGAGTACACCCATTGTGTAGTTAATTGGCCCCGAATGCTTAAGGCTAATTAATTAGGAGTAGAGGCCTTTTTAGGTTAAGTTAGGTTGGATCATATAAAATTACCTTTTAGTATGATATCAACATTATACATATTTATTCAAATTTGATTTGATTCAATAATTCAAGCTTTAAATTTTATTCAAATCCATCTAGATTTATAAATGCAACAACTCAAGCTTGTCTATATATATTTTTTAAAATTTAAGGATAAAACATGTTTTTTTTTATTTTTAATAATTTTATTTTTATTAAATTTTAAAACATCGAATACTTAACACAATTTTTAACGTTACATTGCAATACTGTATATATTTATCTTTGATATGATATAAATTACATAATATATAAATAAAAATAATAAATATTATAATTGAAAAATAAATTAAGTCGAGCTTTAGACTTTAAATGTTAAAACTAAGATTTGATTTATTTTTTAAACGTAATAGTTTTATTCAAATCTTTTTTAATATTAAACGACCTTCAGATTTAAATGAAAAACTCAGACCTGTCTAATACATCCATTAATTGAGAGCAATACATATGGCATACTATGATAAGCAAGCTGCGGCAAGCTTAACAGGATACCCAGTGCCCATCCCATCTAGTCAGGAGATACCCAACCCAAATGATGAGCCCATTTTCAAAAAGAACATCCCTCTGACTAACAAGTACTACAACCTATGACACCCACAGAAATATTATTCTAGCTAGTCCAAATAACCGGTACTCCTACGGTGCACTGTAGTATAGACATAGACTCTAGGACGTTGCGTGGCCTCTAAAACGAATGCAATGGATGGTCCTTCAACTCCCATTCGATCAGAGACCAATGGGCTAATTAGCATTTGCCTTCGGCTTTCAAAATGCGGCTTTTTGGCAACGTTGACTTCCCAAGATGTAGCTTAATTTTTGGCCACCGACGCAACGTTAAATGTTTGACTTCTAAAACTGACCGTCAGCGCAAGTGGTTTAAACATGGGTGGTGGTTTCGCTTAAGCTCCCAAAACGCTCTCAAAAACTTTCAAACTGACCGTCCACGCAATGCTAAACATGGTTTGGTGGTTTATCCGGCTCCGAAAATGCAGCTTTTGACCGTGCGCCAACCCAATGTTAAACATGGTGTGGTTTGGCCTTTGGCCTAAAACAAATTGGTGAATGATAGTAGTAAGTTTTGGAAGCTGATCATATTAGTGTTGATTCTTATTTCCTAACTGCATCTCTTTAGCTCACTGTTCTCTCTTTCCTATGTGACATTTCTACAGTCTTTATTTTTCCTCCGACTAATTAGCAAACAGGAAGTTATCTCCTTGACTAAGAAAGAGAACAAGTCATATGTCCCAGGCATGGGATGAGTGTCATTTGAATAGTTCGATGATAGGCATGCCAGAGGTGGGTGTGTGTCATTTGAATAATTGGATGGAAGGCCTCGATTCCAAATTTTACTAATAAAATAATTATGCTGGAAAAAAAACTTACTAGTACTATTGTTAAATTTAAAAAATGGCAGTTGAAAGGAGGAATGTTATTGAGGTGGACAGGGAAACCGGTTTTTATCGTAAAATACTAAAAAATATTGGGATATTTTATTGAAAACTGCTTTCTGAAAATGAAATGACAACTACTCACAGTCACATCAACTATTTGGTCCTTGCGACTGGTGTTACTGGAACATCACCATCCATCCCTGTTGGTTTTGGTTTCAGGACCTAGAATTTCAAGTGTTTCTAGTGACCATTTGGTTTTCAACTACCATTCCTTCAATGCGTCACTCTAATTTTCACTTTAAATTTTCTTTCCTTCCGTCAACAAAATACAAATACCTTTTTTTTTTTCCCCTTCTTCCTTTATTAATATTTAAAGGAAATCAGTCCACTAGTTGTCTGTTGAATAAATATTGTGCAATGGGGAATAATAAATGATGAAAGTGAAATTTTGAACGCAAAAACTCTTAAAATATGTGCAAAATAAAATACAAAATATGAAACAGAAGGAGATTATACTATAGTACTTGTATTAATTATTTTCCTTTCGTCTCCTTAATGGTTTGTGTTTAATTTGTGGTCACCTTTCTACTCAACTTCATAGTTTCACACACGTCTATATCCACCTAGCTAGTTAAGGTTATGCCAACTCTGAAAATTCTAAAGAAGAGTCATCAATTGCTTTATAGAAATATCTAAAGCTACTTCCGTTTACATAATGCAGTTGATTCTAGATTACAAGGTATAACACGTGTATTGAAAAAGATTTTCAACATAAAAGAATAATTTACAATTCCAAAAAAACACCCTAATCTAATGCTTTGTAAAAGAATCATCTCTGTGTCATCCCAATTCCGATTCTACAGATCTCCTACAGCCTTTTTCTTCATTTCTCCAAAATCACTAACACATTCCTCAAACTTCAAAACCTGAACTCGTCTCCTCTCCGCAGCGAGTTTTTCACCGGCAACTCTATCGAAAATATTCTCCCACCCGTTCTTCCACTCGCCACGGGCATTGCATAGTTCAATAGACCCTTTACCCCAGTTGGTCCAGCTCCATCTCTTGTCAAGTGAAGACATTACATGCCCCACGCAACGGTTTTTACATACAGGAATACATGGCCTGCATTTGGCCCCACTTAGTGGACCAGGACTCGACAATGCTGCCACTGGCACTCCCAAATGGACAGGTGGGAATTTGTAAGTCCTATCCGTCACGACGCAGAACGGTAATCGATTTTCTACGTAGGATATCTTTTGGGTGGTGAGTTGGGCTTTGAACGCTGATTCTGAGTTTAGTTGCCTGTACCCTGCCGAGTAAAGTTTGGGGATGAGAGACAGACGGGAGAGTGCAATTTTGGAAGTGTAGAAGTCGCCGATGCCGAGACGGTCATTAAGGCCGCCGTAGACCGATCCTGAAGGGACTGTGTATTTGCCAGCCACGAAGTTTCGGGGATGTAACGGTGCATTCCAGTAACCGTCTGCTCTTGTGCGGACTATCCAGTCGTAGGTGAAGTTGTGTTGTTTTTGGTGTGATTCGATCATCGTGAGGCATCCCTCCACCAAATAAAAATACTGTAGAAGGCCCTGTGCGAGATAACGAGAAATTTAGATTGTTCTTAAAGTATTAGTCGTAAGGTGGAAAAGTCGTCTAAACCAGGACAAGTGGAGATCAGATCAGCACTCAAACCGCCTAAATATGGGTTCGGTCTGATAAATTTAAAATAAAATCGATTATGCCATAGAAGCAGAATTTTTGACAAAGAGAATGCAGCCTTTTCCCATGTGTACCTTTCCCAGTTGGAAATAAATCAGAAAATCGCTAGTCGTCTTTATTAAAATATTTGGTCACCCTGGAAATTTTCAATATTACAAAAACTACACTAAGGGAAAAAAAATGCCTTTTGTTTCGGCAATTGTGATGAGTGGGTACATAATCATGACATCATGCAATAAGTACTGGTATTAGCAAGATCCCAGTTACGCAGATTTGATTGATTCGGTTGTTGAGTTGACCATGAATTCATTAATTACGACTAATATTTACTAAAATGAAGTTTGGCTAGACGCAAAGGATGCATCAAATAAGCGAAAATGTATGTATTATGTCTATTATCCCAACTTTAGGAGAAAGATTAAAAACAAGGCAAGCCAGTTGTACAACGTGTAAATTATTTGAAATAGTTAATGAACAGATGGAGAAAAAAAGGATATATTGGAAAGTAAAAAGGTTCAAATGGAGTTAGTTGCCATGAAGTGGAACAAATACTTATGAAACCCAATTTAAGTAAGATTTGATGTAACCAAACATTTAACGAAGTTCACAGTTTCTACCTGGATGCCTTTAGGGGAGTTGACCGCCGTAAGGACTCGAACTTGCTCCTTCGTCTGCGGCACTAATTTCCGATCAAATATTCGAACCGAGGCGAGTCTTGGCGCGGTTCTTAGAAGTGATAACTTGAAGGCATTCTTGTCCATGGGACTGTGCAAAAAAAGGTCTGCATTAGGATATTCTTTAAGAACCTTCTCCACGATCGAAGGTCCTGTAAGCTCGAACCTCCTTGCTCCGCCAACCAAGCACAACGCCATCCTCGACTGATGCAACTGATCAGCCTTGGCCAAGTGGGTTCGATTGGGGGGCCCAACGGAGTATGAAATGATAAAATCGGAGAAGTTGGTTCTGTTGAAGATGAAAGACCGGAGCGAGAAAATAAAAAAAATGAACGAAATAGGGAAGATTACTAAAAAGAGAATACGCCAATCAAGATCCGAAACCCATTTCGTTATTACAACGTTGACCCTTCGTGGCTTCTTTGCCATCTCTCCTTCCAAAACCCATTTCCTTATTAGCATGTTGATCCTTTGTGGCTTCTTTACCATCTCTCCGTAATTCTCTTCGTGCACCCTGCCAACTTTGAATTTCTGGGTTTTGACTTCACCCATAGAGAACCCTAAGACAAATTTGCAAAACATGAAAAAAAAAAAAGATGATGATGATGATGGCTTGATGGTGGAAGTTAATTAAGAGCTACGAAGGGCGATAGGAGACGAACTTTTAGCGTGAGTTTATGTAGTTTGGTTACATGTACGGTAATTAATTTCGGAATTTCTGGTCACTGCATGCTTTAACATGATAGCACGACCTCACAAGAGAAAATTCATTTGATATGTAGCTAGACAAGTTGCGTCTTCGGTTAAGTTTAAAGTGCTACATTTCGATGTTAGCCAACCAAAACCGACCCTTGACAGTAAATTGTTTTAATAATCATAAGTTAGATATATAAACAAAATGATGTTAATATGGTTTAATTTAAAAGTTTTTATGTAAAATTAATGTTGGTAGGATTTGTGTTTTTGTTAGATCATGAAAATAATGGTGTAGTGAGTAATTTGTTTCATTTCTGTTAATTATATATAAATGAAGAAATATATACCTATGAAAACGTTACTTTATCTATAATAAATATAAGACAATGATATAGTTTATACATGATTTAAAATGTCAAACATCGATTCTTTTAGGCTCAGTAGTTGATAGATATTTTTTAAATAGCTCTCAGGAATTATATTTGATCATTTTCACTGAAATTTTTTTTACTAAATTTTAAAGTAAAAGTTACAATCATAAATTATAAATTAAAGTTACAATTATAATCAAATATTACATGTATTAAATCATTGAATAATAAAACAAAAAAAAAACTAATCAATAAACTAAAATATAATTAGACAAATTCAATATAAAATTAAACTAAACCCAAGCATAATGGAATTTGAATCTAAAATAAATATAGTCATGGAAACATCTTTTTTCCAATAAATAAAAAATCTATCGCTTTAATTTAAAAAATCCAAATGTATCTATTGGCTGTTAATGTTTAAATTTAAAATAGAAACTAACTAAGGAAATTTCTTCATTCATTGTTTATCATTTCCTTAAATAATATAATTAAGGTTACCATTAATAATTCTACAAATCTTGTTCTGATTTTCTGTTGAAAATATATCCAAATTTCATTGGTAAATGAAGCATTTTAATGAAAAAAATATTTACTAAAAATGTTATTTTTCGTTGTTAAAAGGTTATTTTCATGGAATCACAACAAGGTCATATTTAATTAGCACATTGCGACTATTTTTTTTTTTTCTAATTCATAACCCAAATTGTCATTCAATCTACAACATTAATTCATGCTTTCAAAGTGGAATTTATTCCTAAATCCTAAATTAATAAGTTTGTAAATCTTATCTCTCCCATTTTTTTCTTTATTTGATTCTATGTACAGGTACCACTGACATCATATGCACTAATAAATTGAAAGTTGAAACTAAGAAAGAATATTTTTATGCTTATTATAAAATTATTGTATTATACTCTTTTATAGTAGTGTATCCGTAGAAACCATCATAATAAATTAATAACTTCCATATTGGGTCGGTAGGGTAAGTCGCGGACCTTACTCTTTCCCATTATCGACGTCATCAATAATCAAACACTGCAAGAGAAAAAATATACTATCTTAATTATTGCTAATCATACTTTTGTGGTACTATGTTTTTAAATGTTTTAGAGAGGAAAAATGAATTAGACCTAAAAAATGAAAAAAGAAATGATCTATAAAAGAAAATCATTATAATAAGATTTATTGAAATAAAATTATAAAATTTTAACTTTAAATTTTAAACATTTGAAAACATATTTTTATAAATTTTAAATTAATATAATATTTTTAAAAAATAACGATTAAAGTTAAATCCTTAAACATAGATAAACAAAATGAGACAGAGGAGAAAATTAATAATAGATAAGAAGGCATAAGTTTACAAGTAGATGTAATTGTTTGCTTAATATATTGCTTGATACGAATGACGTAAAAAATATTAATCTAATAATTAAAATAAAAAACATGTATGAAAGCAATTATGAAACCTGATAATTAGATTAAAATTTTTTTCTTTTTTTTATCTCTTCATTTTTGTGGCGAGCAAAACCTAAAAAATCCATTTTGCAGAAAAATTAAAACTTGCAATAATGCCAAAGTGTATAAAAAGAGTACCCAAAAAAGATAATAAAAGGATTACCATATTGGTATAGGGATGGATTCCAATGTTGATACATTATTTACCATTATTAATTACTAAGAGTGAAATGTAATGTACATGTCATGTCTTCGACCATATATATATATATATTATAGACATTTTTCGATCATGACCCCTTTAGAGAAACCGAAAAGCAAAAGAAAATTGGTTTTTCAAATGCCCTAACAATCATAATCCTGCATTTAATTATTACAAAAGAAAATGACTATAATACAATTCCAATCCTGTGCCTTGTGAGGATCGTGTCACGTTTTGCGGGCCTAACCCTCCTGACAAGTATGGGTTCTCAGGGAACACCATGTCAAGCCTATTGGGCTTGAATTGGACTGTCAAATAAACAGCCCATTGCTATCGGTGTAATGTAACCAAGCCCCAGAACAACGCCCATTTTAGCAATCAGCAAGAACGTCCGAAAAATTGCGAGGCGTTGAAAGTTCGGTTAACAAAGAAGCAGCGCTCGCTAGCTCCATTGGATCCTGGATCCTGGTTCCTCGTTGTGCAACGATGCAAGGAGGATCTTCTGGCATCGGCTACGGTCTCAAATATCAGGTCGACCATAAAAATCTCGATACCCACTAACTTTAGTCCTCTCAGAGTCGAAGTCCTAAGCCTTAACTTTTTTTATGTTCGCAGGCAAGATGTATATCGGATGTCAAAGCGGACACGGATCACACCAGCTTCATTACGGGAACCCTCAGTCTCCGGGAAGAAAATGAGGTTTTCCGCGTGAATGAATCTGGTTTAATTTCATGATTACAGTTCTTAATTTTATCATCTTAGCTAATTGAACTAAAATCTGCTAGGTACATCTGATTCGGCTATCTTCTGGTGGAACCGAGCTCATTTGCGAGGGCTTGTTTTCACATCCTAACGAGATCTGGGACCTATCTTCCTGCCCCTTCGATCAACGGATTTTCTCTACCGTTTTTTCTACGGGTAGATTATTGATCTTGATTTACGTGTATTTCTTGCATGTTTTAGTTTTGTGTGTTGATTTTTGTTCAATGGGGATGCTAGTGGACTTGATCTTGGTAACATTTGACTAGCTTAGTCGACCGTTTTTGTCTGCCTCCCATAGTTCATTGGTTTTGGTGACTTTACCACTCAAAATTGAGAAAAGGAAAATAGATCCTTATTGATTTGTTGTGGTTGTCAGGCGTTCTGATTTTTAGGTTATGCCATTTGAGTAACCTTGATAGTTCTTTGCCGTCTATATTAGCTTTAGATACTACCATTTGAATTACTTTTGGCGGTAATTGGTCTTTAGCAATAGCATTGTCCTGTATAAAGTTCGGTGGCTTAAAGATGGAGAGTGCTTTAATAGTTTTCTTTGTTGTTGAAGGTGAATCTTATGGGGCTGCAATATGGCAGATTCCTGAGTTATATGGGCAGTTAAATTCACCCCAGTTGGAACGAATTGCCTCCCTTGATGCACATGTTGGTAAGATTAATTGGTGAGTTTCTGTTTCTAAACTTCCCCTAAGTTATTAAAACTATATGTTCTTTGCATTTTCTAAAAGGCATTTTGGTAAATCTTATTTTGGCTTACTTGCTATGTCTGTATGCAAACAACAGTGTTCTCTGGTGGCCATCTGGAAGACATGATAAGTTGATCAGCATTGATGATGAAAATCTTTTCTTATGGAGTTTAGATTGTTCAAAAAAGGCTGCCCAGGTTAGTTTATGCATGCATTCTCTTGTTCTTAAAATCAATGATTATTGTAGTAGTATGTGATGACCAACCTGTAGGTTTTACATCTATGAAGGTAATACGTCATTACTAGAATACCTTATTCAAAGACACCATAGATACAAATTTGCAATTGGTAGCATTAGTTACTCACTTTGCCCTTTTCATTTCCTCTTAATATATTCAATATAGCGATAGATGTTAATCTTTTTTTGGCAATTTGTGACTTTGCATCTATCTTAGACGCCATGTTTTTCATCAGAGTTGTTCGCTACATATCAATGGCAGTTATTATAAACCAAAATTTTCTGAATATGTATGTATAGTATAATTTTTATTTCTCTTTCTGATGCTTATTCAGATATTACTGTGGAAATGTAGGTCCAATCTAAGGAGTCATCTGGCATGCTTCATTACTTATCTGGTGGTGCATGGGATCCACATGACATAAATGCTGTTGCAGCAACTTGTGAATCATCCGTCCAGTTTTGGGATCTACGTACAATGAAGTATGTTGTCTCTGTGTCTCTTTGTTTCTTTTTTAGTTAATAACTCTATAATCACAATAGCCGGTGGACGTGTAATCTGGTGTTCTTTTTCCCTCCTGATTTGTACTCCTCCTGCTAAAAGGCATGGGCTCGAGCTAAAGAGTTGTTATTTCATCACCTGTCTTCCACTAACCAAAAAAAGGAGGGCAAGGGAGGAGGAATGTTGTAACTTGTACCTTTAACCATTGAATTTTTTGTGTGTAACGTTGATATAGTTTTTCAATTTTGCTTAGACTTATGCTGTGGCTGACAACAATTTTATATATTCATAGGAAGACAAGTGCAATTGAGCGTGCCCATATCCGCAATGCTAACTATGATATGAAGAAAAAGCATATACTTGTAAGGATATAGTTTGCATATTTTACTAGTTTAA
Source organism: Durio zibethinus (assembly GCF_047325235.1). NCBI lineage: Eukaryota > Viridiplantae > Streptophyta > Magnoliopsida > Malvales > Malvaceae > Durio > Durio zibethinus. The sequence goes on from NC_143162.1 coordinate 38,126,997, forward strand.
CATTACCTTAAAATTTTAGTGGTCTTTATTGCATTATATGCTTTTCTACTAGCATTTTTTGTGAATTTTGTTCCAACATTGATTTTTACAAATGCTTTATTTAGGGACGAACAGGCATGTTAAATTGCTTTTTCTATCAAAAGAAACTTTCTTATTTGTATAACCATGAGAATCCAAGATCTTCCAACTGTTATGCCTAGATAATTTATCAATTCTGTATCCCTCTTTACATGTACTAATTTTTCACAGTTGTGTGGGCATTTCACAGAGTGAAGTCAATCTTTTGCATTTGTCAATCATAAGAGACATTCACTTATAACTAATAGTTGCTGAAATCAGTAAAAGAATGACCAATTTATAGAAATGGTGACTGTGATTTGTGAATTTACCAATTTAAGTGAGAAGGTATTTCTGCTGGTTACTACTGAGTTATGATTGTCACTTTTATCACAGGTCACTGCAGAAGATGAATCTGGGATACACATATGGGACCTTAGAAAGCCCAAAATTCCTGTCAAAGAGCTTCCTGGACATACGCACTGGTAATTGACTTGTCTACTTTTGTGGCTCATTTTGCCTGATGTCTTTTTTATGTTTGATGAAATCTACTCCTTTATCATAGAAACTGAATTCTTTTATTTTTCCACTTAATTGATTTATTGTTAATTTCCCACATTTTAGTTTATATCTTGAACTGTTTCTGTCCCTCAAAAACGAAGTAGGAGTATTTAAGTTCAGGTATTTTTAGTACACTGATTGTGACCTGTTTAATAATGTTGGCAGGACATGGGCTGTCACGTGCAACCCGGAGTATGATGGGCTAATTCTGGTTCTCTCTCTCTCATTGTGTGTGTGTTTGAAACTGATTGGATCTGAGCATTCATCTTAACTAGGTTCCTTTTTAGGTATAGGTTTTAGGGCCTTGGTTAGACTAAACTGGTTACAAATATTCATCTGAGTCAACCATGCATATCTTTCAATTTAAATGTCATCATCTCTCTGCATAATGGTCACTCTATAAGAAACCGCAAATTGTTCTTTCTGTTATATTTTGAAAATTTCTTGACAAGAGTCCTTTCTGCAGAGCGCTGGCACAGACTCAACTGTTAACTTGTGGCTGGCTCCTATATCTGCTGGAGATGAACCAAACTCTGAAGGGTTGTTTATTATCCTTAATCTGAAGTTTTGCTACGGCATCCTCTTTTATTCGCTGATCCTACTCTGATACTTTGTCCTTTATGTTTGTTTTAACAGCATAGCTGAATCACCAACTCAGCAGGCTGACCCATTACTTAATTCCTACAGTGATTATGAAGACAGTGTATATGGTAATTAGTGCTATGGCTACCTCTGTTTTTCACAATGCTATTAATATTAATCTAACAAGGTTTTAACCATATTGCCAGGCCTTGCTTGGAGTTCTCGTGAGCCATGGATATTTGCTTCACTATCCTATGATGGCAGGGTAAGCCTCTACAAGTCTGAGAGCTAGTAGCCATGAAGGTGGTTGTAAAATCAATTTGATTTTTGGTGTTCATTTAATACAGGTAGTCGTAGAATCAATTAAGCCTTTCCTTTCAAGAAAATGAAGGTTATTTGCTGTCCTTGTTCTCTGAGAATTTCTGTTCCGGAAAGTTTCCAATTATCAACGGCAGTGCTCAAAGAGTTGAACCCAAATATTTAGGTAACTTACAGCTTGAATACAATGATACAGCTTGAATGAAGAAGGGTTGCACGTAAATGAAGTGTTTGGAGGGCTGTTGACCTGAGACTCGTGTTTCATAACTTTTGCAGCCTGTGTATTCTTGATTAGCGTTCACACCGAGTATAGTTGCTTATTACTACCATTTTTCCATGAAAATTGAACGGTGATTTTGTTGTTCTCTTGTGTTTATTACAGCAGTTCCTTTAAAATATCTAATGAAGAAGTTTCAAAATTGAACCCTTAAGCAGCACCTAGCCGTCTGCTCTGTTCATAGACTAGTTCTTTGCACAACTAATAAAAGATTCTACTCTCATAGTTTCCAATTCTGTTGTATCAGGTTAAAGTAAAACATTGACCGGATAAAAACTTGGATGATTTCTTTATATGTTAGTGGAAGGTTAGCCATAATTAGACAACATGAAGATCGTGATCTGGAGTTCACGGTGGGGAATATCACCCAGGTGATACCGAGGACGGAACCCAGTTTTTGAGTCTGAAAATATTGAACTTGTGATTGTAATTTGCTGAATTGAGACGGAGAAGCTGATGCAAACACGAAAAGCAAGCCTCGGATAACGACACGGACGACGAGTAATATGCAAGGTTTGTGCCCTACGCAAAGCTTAAAGCGCGAGGAAAAACATTGGCAAAAAGCGAGTCATTGAAAGGAATCGGTCGACAAAAGTACAACGCCATAATCCACAAATTAGATTTGTTATAGTACACGGCATCTACAACTCTTGAAGCAACATGACACTTATCCAAGCGCACAGGCAATTGGTTTGTTTTCCTCAGTCAGAGGCAAGGTGTTTTGTTCTTTTTGACACGTGGCCGTTTTCGTCACCATGAAGGCATGAAAGGCCTGCCACGTTTAGCAGGACACGCAAGCTCCACGTTTTCAGCTTATCCGCAATTTAATCTCATGGTCAACAGGTGCCTTGCCATGTCATCAAAGAGTGTTGTGCTGACACGTGGTGAAAGCTAGTGGGAGAAAAGAGTACGCGCCATGGAAACCACTTCAATTTCTCCTCTTAGTTCTTGCTTGGATTTGCATGTCAATTTTCAATCAAAAGGTCATTTCATTTGCTTTTCAAATCTGAAACCCTCGTTTCAGAGACTGCCAACAGCCCGATTATCCGCGGCAGAGATTCATTAGCCAAAAATCCGGAAATTTTGTTTGGATGAAATTTCTTCTCAGAGCAGGCCGTAAAGCTGATCATGTATCTGTATAAATTTGCTACCCCACCACTGCAACCTTGTGACTGCATTTTTCACATGGCAACGGAGGAAGTTTAAGAAAATATTGATTTTGCATCATCCTTTTTTAATTATATTTTATTAAAAATAACTACGGTTTATTAATTGCGTTGTCCGAAGAAATTTTACTTATCCCAACTGTTAAAGATAATAAAAGTTGAATGGAGATGTTAAAGATAAAAGATGTTGGCGTTTGTTGAGGACTTTTTAATTTTTTGTGTCAACAAATGCTCCTCTTCGAGAGTTCAGATTCGTAGATAATTAGATGTTACTATATAGTATCTAATAGCAACGGATTATTCAGCAAATCATTGTAAATTTTTATGTAAATATCATTTTATTCATAAACTATAAAGGTAATTCTCTAATTATTAAGTATAATAATAAATTAATAATCAGCTTAATAAAGTGCGTCAAATATGTGCCGTTAATTGATATGTAATGTAAAGAATGACCGTTCAAATAAAAAAAAGAATTAATTTATAACGATGCTCGCCAAAGATCAACAAATTAATTTTAAAAATTTAAAAATCAAAATGATATTTGCCTCAAAAGAGGTTGTAATTTGCTTTTATCAATATTATTTTGAGATTTTCTTTCTAATTTTCTTTAATATTATTTCTTTTTCTGTTCCTGAAAAAAGTCCCTTTAAAAATCACAAAATCAAGAAAAAGAAGAAAGAGACGGCTTACGTGTACGATTAAATCCCCGGATTCGCATTGCCACTCTCAGGGCTGCAGAGCCACAACCGATCTGATCTCACGCTCTCTCTCCTGTCTTGTCACACACTACGTTCTGTTTAAAGTCCTCTCACCGTCAAAATGTCTTCCCAACGCATAGATTCTCCCGAAAATCTCTCCATCATTCTCATTGGCCTCCCCTTCCTCTCTAATTCTGTTTCCTAAAATCCCCCTTCACATAGCACTTAACCTCTCCCACTCCCCCCAAACACGCTCGTCATTATCTCCTTTTCTAAAATTTGCTCTTATTCCTCTAGGGTTTTTTTTTTTTTTTTAACTTGTTGATGGCATTTTCTTAATCGATGGCGGCGAGTTCCGGAGGTTTCGCGACTCAGCTCGAGTTCAAGCTCTTCACGCTCCATGTCTACCATGGATTGGCACCGAGTAAAAGAATTCTGTGTGATCGACTCACTATGTTGAGTCGAGTCAGTTGCTGCTGCTCCGACTCGGTGGTACAGATCCGGAGAGCCAGCGGCTCAGGCAAGAGCAATGAGAAGACGGAGGACTGGCGGTTCGACTCCAAGAAAAGCCCTCACAGGGTGCGAGTCCAGGCCTCTCCTGCAATGCCGTTTACTTCGGCTCAGTACGTCACATTTTGAGCCTTCTGCTCCGTTTTTATAAATCTGTCTAGGAATTGTGTATGCATATCCTATATCTATACCCATATTGTTCGTTAAAGTGAATAATGGTATTCTGAATTTGTTATTTATATCTTTCTTTGTTTCTTTTTTAGTTATAACGAGACAACATTATAAGTAACTTGCTAAGTTAGGTATTTCATTTTGAGAACAGGATGTTGAAATTTTTTGATTTCAATCTCTGAAGTTAATCTGCTTGTTCCTTTTTATTGTGAATTTTACGTCTCAAAGCCTGTTGCTAGTAATTTCTTTTTTTTTGGTTGAATTTTGATGCAAGAACTTAAAATGTTGTGTTCACTACCAAAGCTTGTAATGTAATGTAATGTTGATTTCATGTTATGAATGTTTCAGATCTCGATTTCCTTCCAAACAAGAAAAGTTCTACCCTCGGTGCACTTCCAGAAATTCTGGTCCTCAGCCTCGTGATACTCCACCAAAAAGAGGTAACAAGCAATGCTCATTAAACTGTAGAATTTGGTTATGAAAGTTTCGCTGTGCTTGTATTTCTATCTTTAGGATTTGTAATGGCATTTAGATTATCATGACTAGTAAAGGATACTGTTTTTAACTGGCTTCTTCGTTGTAGACACTGGTATTGCAAATGAGAAGGACTGGGACATTAGCTTGTTAAATGAGAATGTTAATGAGTCTGGTACAAATGAAGATGGCAGTATGTGGTATCGGGAAAGTGGGGAGGACCTTGGTGAAAATGGATACCGGTGTAGATGGACGAGGATGGGTGGTAAATCCCATGATGGTTCCTCTGAATGGAAGGAAACGGTACAAAACTATTTTTATTACATGACATTTGGATGTGTGTTTTGTTGATCTTGAAGTGGCAATTCAGAAGCAATTCCTTTGTTCTTTCAATATGATTGTCTGTGACCGTAGCTTAAGCCGTACACGTACTTGTTTGCCACCATGGTTGTTCTAGAAAATATGGGAATATCATGAACAATGCCCATCTTAAACGTTCAAATATTGTCAACAAAAAAAAAAAAAAAAGAAGCCCTACAAATCAAGCGTTTGAAGAGCTCATTCTTGGGAGAAACTTCTGTCTGTTTTGGCCTGGAAGAGATTTCTAAGAGGCCATAAAATCTCAAAGTTCTGCATGTTGAATGAGAAATTTGTTACTTTGCCAGCTTGCAGATTGTTATCCTTACATAACATTTATTTCTGTATTCAAATTGGTCAATAAATTCAGTGGCATTATTTAAAGTATATGTTTGTTATTATTATAATATAAAAGAAATAACTGAAATTCTGTTAGACATATTCTTAAGTGCTTTGAACAAAGATAGATTGATCAGCCAACTTTTGGAATGCCCTCTCTCTTTCTTATTGGTTATTTTGGGAGTGTCGTGCCAAGGTTTTGGGATAGTGAATAATCCTTTCTCTGAGCTTATGTAACTGATAAAGATTAAGGGGAGTGAAGTTTGAGAGATCTAAGCTCCCAATAGGAGTTAATGGTAGGTAAATTGAGGAAGAAAAGATTATTTGCTCAAAGATTTTGAGAATGGCATCTCAAAACTATTAACAAACTGTTACAATATTTCTAAATTTTGTTACTTAACATTGTTTTTATAACCCCATTAAGTATCATCCCAGGTGGATGCATTTAATTGGATTTATTGATCTCCTTGACAGTGGTGGGAGAAAAGTGACTGGAGTGGATACAAAGAGCTAGGTACTTTTACGTACCTCTTCTTTGCTTAATTCTGTGAACTAATTGTGGTGATTTCAAATTTTATTTCTTGCATATTATACTATTTGACTATAAAATCATCCAAGCATAAATTTGCCCATTTGTCTTGTTATCAAATGCCTGAGAAATATTGGTCCACAGATTCCAGCTATAGTAATTTCCTAACATTTAGTAGAGTTTATATATCATAGGTGTTGAGAAATCAGGAAGAAATGCTGAAGGAGACTCATGGTGGGAAACATGGAAAGAAGTGCTTCATCAAGATGAATGGAGGTCTTTATTTCTACATCATTCACCTTTATCAGGAAACACTTTAACTTTATATCCATGAATTATCATATAGAGACGAATAGGATATTTCTAGTTTACCATGCATGCAATTTTTAATCGATACAATCATCAAAACATTTTTAAAACTGCAGTAATTTAGCAAGGATAGAGAGGAGTGCTCAGAAGCAAGCAAAATCAGGCACTGAAAATGCTGGTTGGTATGAGAAATGGTGAGTTATATTCCAATGGATGATATTCATGATATTATATTTCATTCACATTATGTTTGCTGAGCAATGGCAAAATATCTACTTTATATTGATGATAAACTTATTTTGGTAGGTGGGAGAACTATGATGCTAAAGGCTGGACAGAAAAAGGGGCACATAAGTATGGTAGACTGAATGAACAGTCATGGTGGGAGAAGTGGGGAGAGCATTATGATGGAGGTGGATCTGTTCTTAAATGGTAATTTTCTATTAGCCTTTATGCACCACCACTTAGTGTACCAGTAGACTACTGGATTTTGTACCATTAGTGGTTTGAGTTTTTAATCTTTTGCAACAATTTGCTATCTTCAGATGGTAATATGACAGAAACCATATCATGCCTTGTTTTATCCAGAAAGATTGAGATATGATAGGCTTTTTTATCTTCATATTTTCCTATTTGGTCAGGCCTTCTCACCTCATGCACTTTCCTATGGTTATATTAAAATTTCTTCTTTGATAATATGCAGGACAGATAAATGGGCTGAGACGGAATTGGGAACTAAATGGGGAGATAAGTGGGAAGAGAAGTTCTTTGCTGGCATAGGTGCACGTCAAGGGGAGACATGGCATGTATCTCCAAGTAGCGAACGTATGTATAGTCATTTCATTCCATCTGCATGTGATGCATAATTTTTCACAATGTTGATTGCTTTCAAATTTGGTTGTACATGATAATCATTCTGTCAGATTAATATCCTGTTTGGCAGCAATCAGTGTTCATGTTTTTCATTTTGTTGGTACCTTGGACAAGTAATCATATCGATTATCCTTATTGGCTCATACCTTGGTGTACGCTTGTTTCCTACTCCTTGAGCAAAAATTAGTGTATTTCTCTAAACTTTTGCACTTAGCACAACCAGAACAGGTGTGGGGCAGAGAACTGTGAAAGATCTTGTCAGTTTGCACAATGGAATGTTGTTGAACATTCCTTAAGTCATCTGAATCGAAACTTTCAACAACAAAAGTAAAAGACACAATTACAATGGATTAGTTTATAAATTTTGTGCCAAGGAATTTTGTGAAGACAATTTAGTTTTCCGATGTAACCAATGTTCATCCTCGGATAGAGAAACCTGAAATTTTTGTGTTGGTATTTAACATCTAAGGCTGTCCTTTTGTCTGATTAGTGGGAAGTAAAGGCTGGTTAGTTGAATATTGTTCCCTTTCGCAGCATTGACAATGTTCTGTAGAATTTATTACTCTTATCACAGCTACTTAGAAGCTAGGCTTCATTGGTCATCATTATCATTCCCAAATCCCAATAAAGGATTTGTAGCTGTATGAACTCTTTTTGGGGACTCCGGATAGATGTGACCTAAGGTATATGTTGCCTAAGGTTCCACTATAGTCAAATCTTTGAGACATTTGCTTTTAATGTTGCTCGTCCAATTTATCTTATTTTTGTAACTAAAATTTTCTTGGTCTCATCATAGGTTGGTCAAGAACATGGGGTGAGGAGCATTTCGGGAATGGGTATGGAACAGTTTTTGAAACCCTTCAACAAACTCTTATTCATTTTAGCTATAATTTCCACGTTTTTACTTCACATTTTCTTATACTGAACTGCTTCCTGATTAATAATGGGACCGCACATTTTATCATGTATTTCCATCTGATGCCATTGTACACTAGAGAGGCTAATTCCTTTCGTCTCCTAAACAGGAAAGTACACAAATATGGGAAGAGCACAAGTGGTGAAAGCTGGGATATAGTTGTTGATGAGGAGACGTATTACGAGTAAGAGCATTTGCTTTTTGCTTAGTTAGAACAGTTGTAAATGGCAGATGCTGTGTGTAAATGTGAGAATAAAAGTTTAAGTGTAAGATTATCAAGTAATTTGCGACATATAAGTGACATGTTTTGAACTTTTATGGAAGGGCTGAACCTCATTATGGATGGGCGGATGTGGTGGGCGACTCAAGCCAGTTGCTAACGATCCAACCTCGGGAGAGGCCGCCTGGTGTTTGCCCAAACCTTGATTTTGGGTCCTCACAACGTCAAGATGATGATGAACCTGACGTTCCTCCCAGCTCACAATGAGGAGACCGTATCTTTTTGTCCCCATTTTTTGTTGTAGGTGGTTTAAATCAATTTATCTTAATCATATATTGGTTGGAATTTGTGTAACGGAACATTTTGCATTACTGCTGTTCGATTTATTCGTTCTTTTCAGTGCGTGGCGATTGTGCCGAGATAAATCTTTTTTTTTTAAAATGCCGGAGGGATATATTTTACATTCAAAGAGTAATCATCTTAAAAATGTTGCTTTGTTAAGGGGTTGTAATAAAGTATGTTAAGGAAAATTAGGTTGGATTTGACAAAAAATATTGGCTGGTGTCAGTGTAAGCGAAGGTGCCACGTGTATATTTAACAATATTGGGCTTCCAAGAATTTTACGGAATCTGTTATTCAGGACTTCAACCACATGGGTCGACTACGGGCCTTGGACATTGGGGGGTACATTGAAGTCCATGGATATCTATAATTAGTATCATGGGCACATAGATATCCATGGGCCATTGACCCAACATAGGCCCATGATACCTACGATTCGGGTTCAATAGAAGCCCATAAAGACATTCACTGAAATTATATTTGGGCATCGTTTGGGTCAAAGTTGGGCTCGATCTAGGCCTTAGTATGTCGATAATCGCTCTAGAGAACTTTTAAGAGAACGTTTGTCAATTTGTGCCTCATGTTTTTTGGCCCAACTAGTGCATTAATGGGTCAATATTTAGTGGAAACTTAAGCCCATCTGGGTCAACGTGGGTTTAATTCTGCGCCCAAGATTAAGCTTCATGATAACAAAGTTGGGCCTAAGTTTCAAAGTTTCATCTAAACTTGGACCTTTGGTCATAATTGGACCCAAAATTGTGACTTAGTTAAAATTTGGGCAAAGCTAGCTTTTTGGGTAGCCTCATATTGGGGCCCTAACTAGTTCATTAATGGGTCCATGTTTGGTGGAAACTTAAGCAATTTTGGGTCACCTGGGCTTAATTGTAAAAAATTGGGCCATAGTTGGGTCTGTGTCTAAAAGTGAGCTTAATTTTAGGCCCATGTTTGGGCTTCATTGTGGCGAAGTTGATCCCTTGGTTGGGCCTAAGTTTTAACGTTGCATCTAAGTTTGGGCCTGAGGACATAATTTTACCCCTATGGGACTTAAAGTTGGCCGCGGTTAGGTTTTTGGGTTGCCTCTTGTATTTGGGCCCAAACTAGTGCCATTTGGTAAAAAGTTAAGCCCTTCTAAGTTAGCTTGGGCACAATTTTGGACTAATATTTGGGCTTCTTTGTAAATAAATTGGCCTCGTAGTAGGGCTTCTGTTTAAAAGTTTCACTCAATTGGGCCCTGGGTCGTAATTGGACCCCAAATTGTGACTGTAAAGTTGGGCTATCTAGCTTTTGGGTTGTGGGGCCTACAAAAGCCTAATTTGCATATCCCCATATCCAAACTAGGAGCCCAAACTGTACATCTCCTTAGCCCAACTAGGATCCCAAACAGCCTATCGCCTTAGCCCAATAATTAATTCTTACAAAGTTGTTACTAACGAGTATTGGGCCCAAACTTTAATGCCCCAAATTGTGACACTCAACCTGTATTTGTCCCTAACAATGTATTTCAACTAATGGAAATGAGCCGAACGATAATCTCAAAAAACAATATTTGTTTATATTGTTTATACACTAAAATATTGTTAAATAAATAATAAAATGCATAATTTGTATGATAAATTAATAATAAAATACATGTTTAAATAATAATTAATAAGTCAAGAAATAAAATGGTTACCCAACCAATAACGAAGCAGCAGTTCACGATTGTGGGCCTTCCCGACACGCACAGAAAATAGACAAAAGCAACCTATGAATTCGGTTACAGCCGTCGCCCCCCTTCTTATATCAGTTGGCTCATAATGTACTCTACTACATACAGAACTAAGATGATATTTACATCAGCTTTGCTCAACTAAATAATGGACCTAAAGCACTAAATGGATGATCTCTATAAGATAAATAAACAAAAAACCCAAAACCGGAAAAATAAATATGGAAGAAGAAAAGAAAAACAAATCACTTGAACCTGCCTAGGTAAATTATGTTGAGGCTCAAGATCAATTTCTTCTTGCCAACTCAAAATCAGTGGAAATTGTGGTCAGTTCAGTTAAACCTTTGGAAAAACAAATGCCTCTCTTCCATAATTCATATGTTTATACTTTGGAACCTTGTTCTGCAACATCATCTGAACAGGAATACGTTCCATGCCGTCCATCATAAGCCTCATTAGAAGTTGAATGATCCTGGATCTAAAACTCAAGCAAAAAACAACTGTTGAGAATTTCAGGGGTTTAATAGACAGGATGACTATCACCAATAAAACTACGAATGCCTTAATGGAGCGAAGGAGAGGGCAAGTAATGTCAAGAATGAATTTGTGAGGTTCATCCAACTCATTCTATTCAGTCTGAAAGCATCACTTCCAACTCAGGTTCATCAGAGATGACTGCATCATAATCCAAACCAGTTACATTATAAAGGCGCTTCTCTTGAGGCCCACTTTGATCCTCACCATCATCCAGATCAGGCCATTCTGGCTCATCATTATAAACGTAATCATTCTGATCATGACTTAACATAACATCTTTTCTTGATGAATCATCCAATTTCCCATGTTTCCTGTGTCTTGAATCTGCCTTCGCCTTTTCCCTTGCCTCTGAATCTTCACATATACAGGTGGATGGATTCTCATGAAACTCACCCCTCCCTGGCCTGACCTCCTTTGGCTCCCCCATAAAGCCTCTCTGAAAAGTACGAACTCTAGAGGCAAATTCTTCCCATGTCATGTTGCTTCTGCTCAAGAACAACCTATATAGTTTTTTAGCATTTGGTCGAATAGTGGGTTTATGTCCAAAATATTTCCTGCAATAACACAAACAAGGGAAAAAGTTAGCCAGCAGTTATAGTTATGGAATGAAAGGATTGAAAGCAGGACTTGTTTACCTTCTTCCAGCTAACATTCTAGCCATGTTACCATTGTTGTTGGTGACAAACACATCACTCTCATTGCAAACAATAAAGTCAAGTGCAGCCATTCGAGAAGAGAATGAGGAAAATGGCTCTAATTCTTCCTTTGTGGCAATGGTATCTTTTGAATAGAAGTTTGGGAAGAGTGCTTTTAGGGGTCTCAAAGTTTCCTCCCCTCCATACACTTCACCAGATGCCACATAGATATGAACCTCACTGCCATATCCTAGAGCTCTCAGCATCAGACCAACTTCCTCTGGGGTAAGTGGGCATTTTCCTTGCCTCCTTTGCTTATCAGGATTGTTTTTCTGCAAACCAGTGAACAGATGCCATACAGCATATGCATTAGATCTGTGGTCGGAGCTGAATGATGGGAGTCAATTTAATACAAATTGGAGAAAATTAAAGGACTGCAGTTTCTGTACTCAAAATAGCAGTCACTTAAGAGTTTCCTATGCATCTCTTTTACCCTCTCCTGTTCTTTATAAAATATTCACCCGACTGTACTTCAGCCTTCTATAATGTTTCCACATCATGCAAATGGAAAAAACTGCACGTGTTTTTTTTTTTCCTTTTCTATGGTGGGAGTCAATGATATTTATAAACTGAAAAATAATGTTGGGCAATCATAACAGTGGAAAACAAATTTACTCTCCAAATTGCAAGTTCTGTGCCTGTAAAAAAAAAAAAGAATCAGGATGCAGAAAATTATGAAAGTATGACATTTGAGCCTTACATGTAAAGTCTTCCACCTCTTTCGTATCGCACCTAGTTCATTCCTTTCCTTTTCACCTCCACCATAATCACATCCTGAGAATGCAAGCATATCAGGTTCAAACCTGTCACAAAAATGTTTGGCAGCATCAATAATCTCATACCTGTCTTTTATTATTGAAAGGAAAAGCTATTGCTTGGATATAATGATGCATTGATTTACTGCTGTGCTGTATATGCACATATCTATCATGATGAATTTGGTGAAAGCCTATCTTTGGAAACATGCAAGACGGAAACGCATTTCGTTGTAACATCAGATAGTTGATCTTCCACTCAAACGGTCATGCTGCCATTTACCGAGTGTAAAGGAATTGGCGGGCTGTGCATAGTTACATAAATACATTCTTATGTCTGTATCATGCATGCAGGTTAAGCAGTTTCGAACCTTAAGGTATATAAAGTCCAGGTGTGCCTGTGCACACAGCTCTTGACATAAGTATGCAATAGCCAATAAGCATTATAGATATACAGGACCAAAGAAAAAGATACATGCCTCAAGTGCAATGCAATATAATGCTTGCTCCTCATCCTCATTCGATGAACAAGCAATTTTCCCATTTCTAAAATAGGGTCAGCGAACTTCAGAGCATGGTAGTTAACTCTGCATCTTAACTTCTGCAAATCAGTATCCAATTTGTTTGCAAGTCTGTAATCAAACTTGTTTAGCTGAACTGCATTCTTCAAATAACAATACCAGTGCCATTAGTGAAACCGACAGACAATAGATAGTTTTAAAGGACAATAGCAATATCACTCACCTTCATTTTAACATTAGCCATGGTTGAAATAAGAACAGGTTGTGACTCAAGATGAAATAAATGCCAACAGAAATATAGAAGCCATCCAATACAAAATCCAGGAAGAACACAAAATACTGAGGGGATGCGTTCAAACTTAAAAATTTTTCCAATAATCTTATTAGCAATATAAAAGTTCTGTATGTTAGTTCCCTATACACTTTATGTTTCCAATAATAACGAGACTTGTTCTAGAATAAAGGATCTACACATTCTCCACCTCTCTCTTTTGACTGGCCCAAAGCTCAAGTTTTATATGCCACCATAGGTATTCCCGTTAAGGAAAGGTTTGCTATTATGAGTGCAAAGGTTTCAATACATGGGTGATCTGTAAACTTTTCAGCTACCATTCTTTTTTTGCTACCATTATTTTTAATTACTCTCAAATTAGTCAGATCTTGATATTGACTGGAGGAAAACAGAAACAACTAAATTGTTATTTATAAATCTAATCTGACATATTGAAAGATGGACTGCTATTTAATAATGAAAGATGGACTGCTATTTAATAATTTATCAAAGTTCTATCCAGATCCAGGGAACCACCAAAACAACCTCTGTTTATTAGTATGCTTAGATTTCAGTAACATATTTGATGTCAACTTTTCTCCATGAGGATAAGAATAGGATGGAAAGAAAAGGGGCAGCTATTATAAACACAGGAAAAGCACAAGTAAATAAAATAATCCAAAAGTGGCCAGTGACCGGTTAAGGGCTACACATAAAATTGACCATGAAAAATTTTGAGAATAAGGAACTTACATGCCTTTTCAAAAGAACCGGCAATACACGATTTTGGTAACATCTTTCACTACACCTCCGTGGAACACGCATGGTGTATGGAGTCCAAGTCTTCCCTTTTCTTTTAGGCAGCTGCTTTACGATTTTAACATCTTTTGACAAAAATGATATGAACCAATCAATGTCAAAGATCTCTGAGAAGTTGCTGGACAACAAAAGTAGAAATTGTCACACAATATCTTGACAACTCAATTCATGCAGATTTTCTCTATTTAAATATGGATGGCTAAACAAAATTAAGAATTCAAATGGCAAAAATCTTTCATTCCATTACAAACCTGGAGTCCTTCCAAAAGGATTTTTGGTCCAGTTTTGGAACAACAAGAGTAGCATTCAGAATTCGAGCAGCAACAACAGCATCTGTAATCTGCCAAATGCATTGATAATAAGCTTGACCACAAAAAGTCATCAATATAGTGATAAACAATGATCTGAACATTGTGGTCATGAGACATGGATGGTAATTCGGTTAGCTTTAAGCATGGCAGTAGATCATCAACATTTCCTTCAGCTCGAATCGGCAGAAAACATACCCTGTGATTGTTATAGTTTTTGATTGAATCTCAGCCCATCACACTATATTCTCTTTAAATACCATATATTGCCAATCATTCAAGCAGCGACTTCATTATATTCATTCCATATTTATATGCTCACTTGCAATGGCAAATAAACTAGTACATAACTGCACACTGACCAATCAAGAAAATAATCAAGAGCATGTATTCTTGAGCTCTGCCACTGTAAATACTTAGCAAGAGAAAACATAAATCTTACTTGCAGGCTTGCATTTTCTCATAGTAATTATGAAATCCAACACAAATCAAGGCTGGAGGATACTACATAAAAAATCATTCCAGCAGACAAAATAACTGTAGTGGGAAGTAGAGTTACCCCAGTTCTTTGTTGGTTCAAGCCTCCGCTCGTGGCAATAGCCAGGTACCGATTGGGATGCCTAACAGCTTCAGCTTCTGTAATACAATCAATCCATTAATGCTTTTTGACCGCATTAGGGATTTGTGCAATTTTATAATTGTCGGAAGCAGTTTAAAAAACCTAAACCATCTAAACCTTTCGTCATTATAACTAGATTTGAGGTTTCCCAAACCCATTTTCACGGAACCTAAAGTTTCAACATGAAAATGTACAATTAATCAATCAAATTGGAAGGGGAAAAAAAATGATGATACACACTAGCAAATTTGGCGGTGGCATTACTGCATCCATAAAAGAATTTAGCATTTCTTGAACTCCATATATCACGATCTAATTTTCCTCCACTACTCTGATTTTCAGAAACAATATCACAAATTAATCAACGGTTAGGATCCAATGAAACCTGAAACAAATCGCATAATGATATTAAAATTATAAAGAATAATACAAGTAAAGAAGGAACCCTAACTGGAATACGAAAAACAGAATCTCCATTGGTAACCGGATCATCAACGACTGCGTTAAACTAGACAAGGAAAAAAAAGATTAAATTATACGTAAACAAAATCACACATAAATTCAACACCAATTGAAAAAAAAATCATAAAGAGAGAGAGGGAGAGAAAAAAAATACGGAGGTCTGGTGGTGGCGGAGATGAAAATGTTCCGATTCGTTAGGAGAAGGAGCGAGAAAGGTAAGGATAGCGAAGAGGACTAGAAGAGCACCGGAGATGGCGGATATAACCATAACCAGAAACCGAAGGCGGTGGTAGTAAAGGTTGCGCCGCCGTGGCAAGGCCATGGCACCGATGCTTTCCACTCTCTTCCCAAGCAAAAACTGAAAGTGTTGAGAGAGAAAGAAACAGTGGTTGAGTCTAATTAATTAATAATAAGTATTAGTTTAGTTTCCCTGAGGGTATGCAATTAGGCGGACAAGGACAGGAGTGGTTGCAACATGAGATTCAATGAAGAAGCAAAAAATGAAATAACAAAAACCACCTCAAGACGAAAGGATACCCTGGTGGGAGAGAGTGTGCTGGTGAGCTGGCTTTCCTCAGCTTCAATTTTTTTTGCTAAGATTTTTCTTGTTTTATTTATGAGTAATTTTTCCAAAACCACCGTTACCATAAAAGAGAAAAAAAAAAACAATGGGATTCTTTCGAAATAGGAGCACTTTGTTTGGGGGTTAGAAGGCAGGTGAATGTTATCGTCTCGTTAATCGGGATGGTAATCCGTTAAGTGGCAATAATAAGGGGCCAGGCCAATCAAGCCGAGACAGCTTCTTGTTGATTTATTACCAAGCAAGGAAAAAACAAGCCGGAAATTTCTTGTTGACCAATTATTGCGGTCCAATAGTTTCTGGGCTTTTGGGCTCATTGGATTGTGGGTTTATATAAGTCTAAGAAAGGAGAATTTTTAAAAGCTGCTCTATATATTCAGACATTTGGGCTAATTGGGCTGCCCATGATTTGTTGTTTCGTCTTTCTCCTAAAACAATCTCATAAGCCGCCAATAAACAGTCAACGGTCGTTTGACTCATTTACAAATCATGATGAAGTTTAAAGCAATAGAGAAATCCTGACCCTTTCTTATTCCTACTTTCTTCTTCCTATTAGTAGCATTAGCGATTGATAATCTGGATATGTTATCCTCTACGCGCTACTGCACACTCTTCGGGTGGAACCCAAACAACCAAGCAACAAACCCTCGCCTCTGGGAACTCTCGCACTAGAAAGCCTACCACTTCCACTTTTTCTTTACTTCAGACAGGTTAGTTAATGTCTGCACTGTAAAGAAAAAATAATCAAACTTTAAATAAGCCGGAGGCCTGGAGGTGAGATGAATTCCTTGACAGTGAAACTCTCTTCCTTTGTATTGCAATCTTCGACGATCCTCTCATCGTGTAAGCCTAGAAAATGTCTTCCTTCAGTTCGTTTCCCAAGAAAAATTAAAAGCAAGAGAAGATTGGGTTTGAGAATTGAAGCTTACGATTCTTCAAAAAGCAATGATTCTTCTAAGTCCAACGGTGATTCCAGGCCTCTTAATGGCACCCTGGTATTCTCTCTCTCTCTCTCATGTGTTTTCCTTGTCTGGATGTTTTACGCAAGTGTTTTTTAAGTCTCCTTTTTTATAAAGAAGAATCAACAGCCTAAAACCAGGAGAGATATTCTGTTGGAGTATGTGAAAAATGTGCAGCCCGAGTTCATGGAGTTGTTCGTGAAACGGGCACCGCAACAGGTTTCGTTTTTCTTTTTTTTCCCTGTTTCCTCTGGATGCTAATTTCTTAGGCCCTGAAAATGAAATGAGATTGAAAATTGAAAGGGTACTTTCCTTTTTCTTTTTTGAGGTTGTTGAGGCAATGCGACAAACGGTTACAAATATGATTGGAACACTGCCCCCGCAATTTTTTGCGGTGACAGTCACCACAGTAAGTATATTATGCTCTTCGTTTTGATTTTGATTATTTGTTTTTAGTGTTATTGAACTCTACTCTTCTTGTGGGTTGAGACAATCATTGGGTTTTCTTTGATTTTCTCTAGGTTGCTGAAAATCTTGCACAACTCATGTACAGTGTTATGATGACTGGATATATGTTTAGGAATGCACAATACCGATTGGAATTGCAACAAAGTTTAGAGCAGGCTGCTCTTCCTGAGGTACAGGAAGAAAAGGTAAGCCTTTTTTCCCCATTTTCCTCTTGAAAGAAACCAAGATGGTAATTGTTGTCTGGAGAGGCTGCTGCAATTGCTTTGCTACTCATCCGTTCCCAATAAGTAGTGGCTCTCACAGTCACAGCTGCTCCACGGTGGTTTATTCTAGAACCATGTATAATGGAGCCTGTTCTGATGGGGAGAAATCTCACATTGATAGAGATGAGAAAGGGAACAGAATTTGATTGTTTGGTGTTTTTCGTATTGATGATGTAACTGCATGTCATTGGTGTCTAAACAGAACTTACCAATGGGAACTAATATCCCTTGTCTCTAAGTCATTGAATCTTATCTTGTTTTTTTTTTTGGCCAGCATTGAATCTTATTACTCTGCTGTGATTTGCTCCCTAGAGAGTTATTTTGTCCGGTTTGATGCTAGTGTAAGTTAATCTGAGGGCCACTAGATGTATAGCTTTGTCAAAGTAATCAACGATGCTAGACTTTCTTTTTTCCGTTTAAAACATTTGGTGTCAATTACTGAAGTTCTTTGATGTCCTGCACACTGCTCTGTAATTAGTGATCACCATGTTGACTAAACTCCTGTTTAATGACAACTGCATCTACATCAATAAAGGGCTTCATCTTTTCAGGATGTTCCAGATTATGCACCTGGTACACAAAAGAATGTATCTGGTGAAGTTATTAGGTGGAATAATGTTTCTGGCCCGGAGAAAATAGATGCTACAAAGTACATTGAGTTACTTGAAGCAGAGATTGAGGAACTAAATCGTCAAGTTGGTAGAAAATCTGCAAATGGACAAAATGAGCTATTAGAATATCTCAAGTCTCTTGAGCCACAAAATCTGAAGGTAACTAAAGCTATTTACATTAGTTTTTTCTTTATAATCTGATTGCTTTGGTTAGTTGACAGCTGATTTTGGAGTTTTTCTTGTATTACATGATTATGAGGAGAAGTTAATGAATACTTGTTGTATTACATTGTTCACTGCATAAATCTTAACTTGTTTGAAACTTGAAAGTGTCCTACAGTTAAAAATACTCGGGGAAAAGTGTACACTGAGGGGAGAATTAACTCTAGAAGTTTCTTTCAATGACTTCATTCTGGTTTCTTTCAACAGAGCCAAACCGAATAAATTCCCTCTCACTAGAATTACTGTAAAAGGAAGGATAGCCTCCTCATGACTGAATTATTATTGCTAGTTGCTTCTAATGAATTATAACTGCAGGGACTCACGATTACGTGTTTTGTAGGAGTTGACAAGTAGTGCTGGAGAGGATGTGGTGTTTGCAATGAACACATTCATTAAGCGTCTTTTAGCTGTTTCGGATGCTGAACAAATGAAGGTTAGCTTTATATTAGTTTTACTTTGTTTAATATACTTCTGGCATTATGGTTAAAGTGTTCATTCATATGAAGAAATCAGTTGGTTTGTCTTCTTCTTGGAGAATGAGAATTCGACTTTGTGATTCAGGGGATAAATGCACCATAATGTGGAACACATAAAATACTATAATTTCATTTGACATTTGAAAGAGTCATCCTTGAACTTTGATTTCCATGTTTTACAGGCAAGTGTAACCGAGACTAGTGCACCAGAACTTGCCAAGCTAATTTATTGGCTGATGGTGGTTGGATACAGCATTCGGAACATTGAAGTCCGTTTTGACATGGATAGAGTACTTGGCACTCCTCCAAAGCTTGCCGGGTTGCCTCCAGGAGAAAACATTTAGTTGCTGATGGATGATTTCAATTAAAAGCAATGGCGAAGTTTGAACACATTAATATGCTCTATTAAGTTGACAAGCAGAGGGTTAATCCAGGGTGATTAAGCGCTGGCATGCCATGAATGGTTGGCTTCTTATAATAGCCTAAATCTATTGATGAAACAGGCCTTTTCAAAAGGAATTCCAACTTTTAAATACAGCTAAGTTGAGGTTTTCGTCAAACACTGATGCAAATGGTTCTTCCAACGGTTTTAATGCCGATCTGTTACAATAAGTTAAAATATCAAATTCCTTACTGATTACTGTCTGGTTGTCAATCGCTAAGGTCATTCCCCTTTTCCTTTTTCACAGCCGCCATTGGAGACGTTATTTAACACCCGTTAATGGTCTTTACGATTTGCCAGCAATCAATGTTATCCATTACCTTGCAGGGTCTTCTGCTTCCTCCACTGATTGCTAGTAACTGGGGCCTCGTAGCCTGCCCCCCAAACATGGTTGCACAGTGTGAAGAATCTTTCTTAGCATCTTCTTTTCGTTTATGCAGACTTCAACTCGAGCAAGCAAACTGCCAACCGGTTTGATATTTATAGTGGTCTTCTCATTACGGCCTTTTTGCATGTCCTACCGAGCTGGGACACCTTTCTAATCTGCAAAGCCCGTATCATAAAACTCTTGGACAATTAATGCTTAAAAAAATTGAATCCGACTAAAAGGCATTTTAGCTGGCTACGCCCATAAGACAGCCCTGGTTGAATCATAATTAGTTGTCAGTCTTCTAGCCCATTGACTTTGATTAGTTGACCAAGAGATCGGAAACCCAAGTATAGCACACCATCTTAAATTCAAAAGTGCTGCAGCAAGATGTTCATCATGATCCTTAAAAACCCTGAGTATCCTTGACTCAGCTTCCAAGCCCTCAGAAAGTACAAAATCATCCTCAAATTCTCTCTTCTTTTCTTCCAGTGTGCTGTCTTCATCGGAGATCATCCACATACTCAAAACCTGCAATGCTTCCATGGCAGTATTGTGAAAACCGCGATCAACATATGTAGAAAATACAAGATGGCAGGTTGATGGGTCAGGCCGGACTTTGTCTTGTTGCATCCGCTCAACAATAAATTCAATTATGTCGATCCTTCCCTGACATTCATCGGTAAAAAATCCAGAACCAATGTTGATAACTTATACATCAATAAAAGCCCATAACATGACTAACAATGTTCAAGAGTAACTATATTTACCAACTGTATTCTCTGCACATAGTTGATATTATCACATATAAAGAAGGAAATTTTAATAAAGGAATCCTAGACACAGAGTAAACTTTGACACTTTCAACACAATCTTAAGGCACCTTTCACCTTCTGATGGCAATAACGGCATGTTCTCAATTCTTTAAAGAAATTCTGGCCAAAAACAGAAAATTCCTTCAATAAGGAATTTCAGTACTTCTTTGGGATGCAGTGACATCTACTGATGCCTGCATGCTAAGCATAAACAATTTCCTTGGTGTTAGTACCCAGAGTGTGTCGGGACATCCAACAGAAGCCAGCAGACAACTCTGGGTTGCAGTAACTTTGACAACACAGGAACTCATATCTTGAGTTTTCACTCATAAAATGCATTTGTCTATGGCATCTAGGGGGACAGAACCTGTAAAGTCCCACAAGAACACCAAGACATGACCCAATCAAAGAAAGGCAGGAGCTTCTTTAGAGTTTCTGATATTTACTAGGGCACCCTAAAGAAAAAGATGTAGAATCCCTTTTTCTCAATCGTCCAAATGCTGAAGGAAACATGCACAAACAGATAATAGAGAGAAAAGTAAATTCAGAAGCAAAACTTTACATATGTTACTTTTCTAATAACATGCATTTGCACAAAAGTGTAATGCCATATGTGCAGACAGACAGAGTGAAACCGGAAGGATACCTTTTCACTTGCTTTTTTAAGGATGGTATTATACAATAATACATCGAGTTGATACCCTTCTAAACTTGGCCGATCCAGAAGATTTAATGCTTCATCGAAATTTTCACAATCCAGCAAGATCTTCATAAAATGAACTCAAGTGTCAGACACTGAATTGCTACCAACTATATAACATGCGCTACCTTATTGCTTCCCTCTGCTACCCACAAAGAGGTATTTATATTCGAGATGCAAATATAATGTTTAGCTTTAGATGGATATAATCTCAGACGGGACAATCCTTTGCTCTGTTGTACATACTAAAAGTATATAGCAAGATGAGAGTTTCGGGTGTTAAAAAAGCAAATAATTATTGTTTTCTCATCTTCAAGAAAGCATCAGTTTCAGTTCTAAGGTTAAAATATGCAGGACAGCTAAAGACAAACTTATTAGTAAAGACTATTAGACTAAAATTGCATATTTTAGGATAGGATTCTGAAAATTAAAAGGGAAATATGAAAATGCACCAAAGCACTATGAAGCCAAGTTCTACAACTATTTTTGCATATACAGAAGAACATTTCCCATTATATATCAGATAGAACTTATAATTTTTTTTTCTTTTTGCGGCCAAATAAAAAAAAGAACTTATAATTTTTAAATCCCTTCTTTTCTTGAAGGTTTGAATACTTAAAAATTAATAAAACAGGTTTGGGAGATAAGGTCAGGATAATAGCAAGCAAAAGTGAATTAGAGATATTTTGTGAATTTGGAATAAATTCTTACAAATTCCTATTTCTCTGCAATGTGCATACAATGATGGCAATTGCCACAGAAATGAATTTGACAGAAAAGGACTAGAGATAAAACAAGAATACCTTTATTAGAGCAGTATATGTCAGTGTGTCTGGATAAAACCCATCACGTATCATCATGGAAACTAGTGCACAAGCAGATTTGAAACATCTTATTGTGCTACAGTAATCAATCATTATACTGTATGTTGCAGCAGTTAGTTGGAAACCACATGATTTCATATTTTTAAAAATTTGTATCGCCATGTGACTCTGCACATAGAGGGAAGATATGATTTGGATGCAAACTCTAAATATAAACCCACAACTAATGAAACAGTAATTGCAAAAAGTAAACTACAGTGTTAGAAGCACTCACTTCATTAGCCCTAACAAGTGAATGCAGAACTATATTATAGATGGGTACTCCCAAATAAGTATTGGTATGGCAGAAAAGGTTCTCAGCAACATGTAAATATTGAAGCAGTTCTCTAGTCATCCCCTCAGCTCCAAGGGCTTTTAGCTGAAAAATTCCAGGCAAGTAACTCGTATATAAGATTGGTCATGGTCCAGGTGCAACAAAGAAAATACATGGCCAGGAAGTTTACCAACTTCTTCATTGATAAATGACTATGTTGAACACCATTTTTAGCCATATCCATTTCTATAGCATTTATCCTTTTTATTGAGTCAACTTGTGACAATATATTGCCTTCTTCATAGGGAGCATTCACATTACCAAACAATGAAAATAGTAGCTCATATGTCTTGATATCCGGCTGAAGCTTTATTTGTCTCATTTTAGTCAATATCCGAACAGCTCGCTCTGGCAGATCCTGCAAAAATAATGCAACATGAATTTGCATCAATGGAGATAAATTATGCTCATTCGATGTTTGCTTTAGTTTTTGTGTCTTTTTCTATATCTCTTCTCTAATTGTTACCATGCAAAACAATCAGATGCTTAGTATTTATCAAAAGCCAAGAGAATGTCATGTGACTTTTTTATGCTGCTGCTCAAATAAGATTAGATGCAAAATATATGCAACAAAAGATGCGTAAGGCGACTTAACCCTTGTACACTCTATATAGACTTTTAGACAAACAAGAACCTGTTTATCTCATTAAGAACTAAAAGGTTTATGAAATCTAAAACTTAATGGTTTATTTTCCAAGTTCCATCCTTGTTGCTGTCTGTACTGTTTTTATCGTTTACTGCAGGATAACCAGAGCCAAATAAACAACTTTGCTCCAAATAAGATCAACAGGAGCATAACTTGGGGAAAGGTTGCTGAAGCATTTAACACATAAGAGGTGTGGCTTTTAAAATAGCAAAATTATAATATGCCAATATATGAAAACTGACTGATTCCAAAAAAAAAACTTATTGATTAACTACACTAACAATATTCAATTTTCTTTGAACTACAGTGGAATAATAACTACTGTTTCTTTCCAGTCTTAAGAGCACAAACTTGCTTTATCATGCACTCACAGATGTATAATCAATAACAAAAACAACTGAACAAGAAAAGGAGAAAACAAGCAATGCAGTATGAGGTTCACTTACCATAATATCACATGCACCAAGAAAAGCGTTATAAGGATATGGATAGGGGCATTCACAAACTTGATCCAGCAGACCCTCAGCTAAGTCAAGTTCTAATGCTTTACTACATTGTACTGTTATAGTTGCAAGAGTTGAAGCACGAGGCTTCACATTTCTCTCTTTCATTACTTCTAACTGCAGAGAATTAAGTGCAAATGGAAAATTTATTGGTACAAGGGGAAAAGAAACATCACTAAACATAATTAGTTTATGCAATTAAAAAAATTACAATCTACCATTTTCATGCCAACACTAAATCCTCTTGTTGGAACAACAGCTCTCACAAAGCCATCATATGCATGGCTTGATGGCTGCAATCCAAGATTTTGCATCTAGAAAAACATAAAGATCAATGAAGAAAATATCAAAATGATGTAGCAGAATGATTTTACTATTAAGAGAGATAAATAAGAGCACAAAAGTTTCCTCAAGTTACTTTTGATATGAAATTTATCTCCCCATAAGAGAATTTCAGAATGAAAGTCTTTACCCTAGAATTATAGTCTTCAAATCAGATACTATGACTATTGCACAGAAAAACCAGAAGTTCAGGGTAGAAAAAAAGTTGTCCTA
The DNA here is from genome assembly GCF_047325235.1 of Durio zibethinus. NCBI lineage: Eukaryota > Viridiplantae > Streptophyta > Magnoliopsida > Malvales > Malvaceae > Durio > Durio zibethinus. Next base: position 38,151,198 of record NC_143162.1, read on the forward strand.
CCAGCACCATCAATTCTTCTGCTAGTCCATAATCTCCAGCTTGTGCACAAGCAAGTAGTACATCACTGAAAGACCACCTCAGGACTTTCATAACAGGCAAGCTCTTATAATTATTCAGCATACCAACCGTAGCACTCACAGACTGCCATTTCTCTATGTTGGAGGCATCAGTGCCAAATTTCAAATCAAGAGACAGCTCATTCTCTCCCAATTTCACTTGTTGTGAACCTAATTCACCTTTGGATGGTATGGGGATGTCTAATCTTGAAGAATACCTTCCTTGATGAGTCCTACTAACAAAAAGCTTCCCACTAACGGCTAAAGCCACCATATGTTGCAATGTTTCACATGCAGATTTTAAATCCTTCAATCTTGTAAAGGACCAGATAAACTTTTGAAGAAAAATTATATTTAGACTGTAGTTTTTGGTATAGTCCTTCCAAATTTCATGGACTGCAGATAGATTTTGCCACCAAACTGCAAGCTGAAAGAATAAAGGATAAGAAAATGACAGAAACAACCAGAGAAGATTACCAATTTGATGAATTTGTCTATCAAAATGGCAATACAACAAATAGATGAATGATAAAACAAACTTTAAGATAACTAACCATTTATTTTAATGTTATTGTTTTCGTAGTGGCAAGCAGTGAATGGGAAAAGACGAAACTTGTAATATAAACCTACTATAAGAAAAATCAAGATCAACACTGTTTTTACACACCTCGAGAAGCACAGAATAGGTAATTTCATTTTTCCCGACCTTTCGACGCTCCATCAAATCTAAACATTGATTGGCAGGAATTACACTTTGCATTTTAGCACAGGCTCCTAGAAAGCAGTTATATACTGCAAGATGAGGATAAATGCCACGATTCTCGCCAAGAAGTTTAATCAAATTGCATGCCTGATGGAAATACAACATCAAGAAATGAGAAAACTTGTGATAGAAATTGAGGAAGAGGAAATGCACAAGCATCAGTCTACCAACATTTTAATGTGATCTGTGACAACGATAATAACATTAATGATTAGAAAATGCACCTAACCATGCAGCAATAACAAAAAGATAGTTCACAATCACATGAGAAAAAGGGTTAAGTCAAATGACTCAACACCCAATGATACACTGAGGTAATACATTTTGAAAAATCGGTGCTTAATAATTTAAAAAACACATCTCACTAACACTAGTCTATATAATGTATACCTCGTCCAAGTAACCTCCTTTACAGAGAGCTCGCACCATAAGCAAACAGCTTTTGTTATTCAAGCCAATCTCCTTTTCCTCCATCAATCTCCATGTTTCCATAACAAACTGTACAGGAAATAGAAAAATGCCAACTGTTACTGCCAAGTATAACTTTTCATAGTTTTTTTTTTTTTTCTTTCTTCCTTTTCCAGTTTGTCAACTGTGATTCATATTCACATTATCCGTGTCCAAAAGCAGCTTACCAAAGGATCAGGTGACCTTGCACAGTAGTTAAGAATGTAAACGAAATCAGCAGCATTTAATGACTGGTGTCCATTACCAAGATCTACAAGCAGGCTAGAAGCTCGGCTTCTCTCACCCGAGCGAAGCGCATTAACAATTTGAATTTGCAAGGACTTTGTTATTGACTCTTCTCCATATCCCAAAAACACACGACCTGCATTCAAAAACTTACTCTTTAACTTTTATTCAAAAAACATATATAAATCTATAAACGCCGCTCATATCAATTCCTTCAGTTCAATAAACAAAGATTTAAAAGGAATTGAAGAGTTAGTTGTAACGAACCATTCATATTTGCAAGAGTTCTACATATCCCCAATCTTCCGATCACATTTCTTCGCCCCTGAAACAGCATTAATTAAAAACAAAACTTCCAGAATTTAGAATAAAAAAGAACATATTGGCAAATAGAAACATCTGATTCTTCAAAGAAAATAAAAGACGTACATGTTCTCGTGATTTCGATTTACATAAGGTGTCTGCGATTGAGCGCAAAGGAGTCCTCACTCTATTCATTCCTTTTCAGTTACTTCGTTGGATGAAGAATTCAGCTTTACAATCGGGTTTTTCCTTCAGGGTTTAAGCATTTTGACGAAAAATGAGCTATTTACTCCAAAAAGTTTTCGAAAAATTAGTAATATTCGATTAAGCAGTAAAAATAATTACCCGCGTTCAATCGAACCTCATCAATCGCTCCTTCTACTACTTTCGAACCTACGTACCGAGTACCAATTTTGCTAAATTGCATTTGCAGTCAAGGTTACACGCGCGCACTCAGCGGATCTTAACCCCAGCGCCCGATGTAGGTCCGGTCGGCGTTGAGTAAAGATTGGGCCCAATAGACCTCAAGAAGAAAGCGAGTAACAATGTAGTCCAGGTCTAGGGCCCGAAACCTTCTGACCTTGGCCCAAACGAGACCAAAGACTTACGATTAAAACCGATTCAATTTCGGAAAGGTTAAAAAAATCGAAAATAGATTTGACATTATAGTATTTGTTTTGATTTGGATTTATTTTTTATTGATTTAAATTAAATTTGAATATTAAATATATATTATATTTAGATCAAATTCTTATCACAAAGTGAAAAACAAAAAAAATTAAATCAAATTATATAAAATTTGTAAATTATATATATATTAAATTTTTATAAAATAAAAATAATTATTTATCTAAATCTATTTAAATATATTAAAAATCATATTAAAATAATATAAAATTTAAAAATCAATGAATCAAACCTAATTAAACTAATAAAATTCAATTTAAATTGAATCATATGAAAATTCAATTCAAATTTGAATTAAATTTTAAAAATTTATAATTTTATACATTATAGAAAAAAAATAACTAAATGGATTCAATTCAAACCATTGTCACCCAACATTTAGATCTTCAACTGAAATAAAATACTATAAACAAGAAATGATGATGGAATGGAAAGAAGCACGGGTGACCTTGGATGAAAAAGACATGGCAATACTACAAATTAACAAGGAGATTCTCTCATTCTTTCCTCAGGATTAAGCTTATTCTTGTTTGTCCTGGTGGTGATTTTAGGTTTTAAATTCAGCTAGAACGGGCCTTCTTTTTCATAGGCACATGAGAGAACAAAATTTTAATCTAGATTCAAGTATAAGTCCGTAGGGGAACTTAACATAGGAAACTCCCTTGCGTCCTCTAAGAAGCTTTTAACTGCAGTGCATCATTAAAGGGTCAGATTCAGGGACTTCTTCGAGGAAGTTCAAAATAAAATGATTACTGCTCTCTTTTCTCTCTGACTCCATGAAATCTATTAAAATCTTATTAACCAGCGCAAAAGAAGGGAATTGTGATACTCATCTTTCTCGTAATTCATACCTGAACATGCTGGTTTAGTAGATGCAGGCAGTCATATTACTTGGAAAGGGAATAATGCAAATAATGGGATGAATTTTTCAATGTAAGAGAAGATCCAATGAGATTCCTTGCCATAGATAAAAACAGGGCAAATTTTGTTCCTACACTTAACACTTGTATAATAAAATCTGATTTAAGTGTATGTATCACTGTCTCCAGCTTGCATTCGGGCTAAAGGAAAAAGATGCAACTAAATCTAGACAGGCAGGAAAGTCTGCAGCTTATTAATTGCATTCAAAGTGCCATGACCATGTCAAATTTTTTTATCCAAAAATGCAGAAACAAGAAAAAGGGAAAGGTATTAAGTTCAGGATCTGGGTTAAAGAGAATATAAGGGAGGCATTGGAAGCTATATGCCTAAATCACTTAAAGGAGATCTCAGGAGTAATGGCAGCCAAAAAATTGAAAAAAATATACGTCAATCGAGTTTTGTTCTTTCTTGAAATCAAGGTACTAGGAGATTATATATAACACTTATCATGCAGACAAAGATATAGAGATAAGTTTTGTCTTAAAACTTACTAGAGAAAATGGTTATGGAGGTCGAAATAGTTTCCAAAGAATTTATCAAACCAACTTCTCCGACACTCCATCATCTTAGAACTCACAGGCTTTCCTTCTTGGATCAGTTCATTCCTTCAATTTATGTTCATATGGTCTTACTCTATATGAACCAAGAAACGAGCATTCCCCTAACTGATATTATTGCCTCCAACTTCAAGAGATCACAACTGCTAAAGCAATCTCTATCAGAAACCTTAACTCTCTTTTATCCATTCGCTGGAAGGATCAAAGACAGTCTTTCCATCGATTGTAACGATGAGGGAGCTTACTATGTAGAGGCTCGAGTTAACCGTCTTCTTAATGAATTTCTCAACCCCCCTGATCCGTCTTTTATCCGTGAATTCCTTCCTGCTGAGGCTAGTTGGACTGCAACGAGTGAAAGAGGTTATGTATCCATGATACAAGTTACCACCTTTGCTTGCGGTAGCGTTGTTATTGGTGCAGTTCTCTCCCACATGATCGCCGATGGGCCTGCAGCTACAACGTTTCTCAGAAGTTGGGCGGCAATGACTCGCAAATCTGGTGAAGAAGCTGTACGTCCAAATTTTGATGCCTCTTTTGTCTTCGTACAGAGTGAGGCATATCCCAAAGAAGCAACTGCTTTAGCTCTGCTTAGCCCATTTCTCAAAAGAGGAGTATGTTGTTCGAGGAGAATTGTTTTTGATGCCTTAGCAATAGCTTCACTGAAGGCCAAAACAGCTAGTCCAAGTGTACCAGATCCAACACGAGTTGAGGCCGTCTCAGCCCTCCTCTGCAAGTGTATCATGGCTACTTCCAAAGCAAAATCCGGTTTCCAGAAGCCAACACTCATAAACCATGCATTGAATCTTCGTCAGAGGGGCAGTGCCACCATTCCCAAAATATTCAATGGGTAATTTCCTGTGCATGGTGGCTGCACTAGTGAAAGGTCAAGAAACAGAGTTGGATGGCTTGGTTTGCCATCTAAGGAAAGCAATAAGAAAAGCCGATGGCAATTTTGTCAAAGAGTCTTCAAGGTGAGGGAGGATTGCTTAAATTTTGCGAGTGCATAAAGGAGACAGGTAAGGCATCGGCTGGTGCAGCTGGTGAGATTGATTTTATTGGGTTCAGTAGTTGGTGCAACTTTGGTCTTTATGAGATTGATTTTGGCCAGGGAAAGCCTACGTAGGTTACTTGCACCGCTTCCAACAAAGTGGAAACTGTGTTCATGAATACGATAATTCTCATGGATACAAAATGGGTGATGGAATTGAAGCGTAGGTGTACCTGGACGAGCAGGACATGGCCATGTTAGAGCAAAGCGAAGAGCTCCTTGCATTTGGGTCCTTGGAACAGAGTACATTGAAAGTGGGTTACTCTGTTTGAGATTATTTACAAAAGGAGCAGCCAATAAAGAATTCTCATTTCCTCTCGGGGAATTTGATCTTCAGTTTATTTAAAAAGTTCCGATTAAAGCATCAGCTCATGCATAAAATACTTACTATTGATGATGATTGAGACAAACAAAATCTTTCAAGTAAATAAAAATCAAGCTTTTCTTTTCCCCCTCGTTTTTGTATGAATATATATACTTTCAACTGTCCCACACACCAAACGGAGGAAGGAGAAGATAGCTGGGTAAAAATGGACCGTTCCCCCAACCGCACGTCAGTTATCAACAGCAAACATGAAATTGGAATTGACATTCTGAACCGGTGCTTCATTCCCAACACGAGCAAGCATTTCTCCTATTCTTTAGAAATCAGAAGCTCCTGACCAAGCATTAAGAACAGAGAACCGGTGTTCCGTCCACTTTGGATATGCACGCTTGTACAAACTCATGCAAACAGTGTAATGTTGCTGAAGGCCCCGTTAAATATGTATTTCATTGCTCCTGATAAAAAATGGAACAATCAGTACTCAGCTTTTTCCTTAAAGACTCTTGCATTTTAATATATTCCAAGCAAAAAATAAAAATGACCAGTGCATTATGATTAGTCAATACATAACACAACATGATGGCCAAAAATAATACATAACACATTCAATTCCTATTAGTATATCAAAAGTGCCCCTCAAAAGCCAAGGCATTTATGATAGCATAACAAAATGTGAAAATCCCCAGAGGTAGATACCTTATTTTTACAAATATTAAACATCCTATCTCCATGGAACCTCAAAGCATTATGCATAACTATTTTCCTCTCTCCCCACTCTTCCCTTCTCTCCAGAAAAAAGGGTTTAAAAGAAAATGTTAATAGCGGATAAGATTGGCCTAAACCCCCTCCCCTAGAAAGAAAAAAAGAATTCACTTTCCCTTAAAATGCATTAGATGGTTCCACATATAAAGATGGACAAATAACATTTATATATTTGATAGGAATCACGTACCATGTGTACCAACAGGTTCCTTAATTTGACCATGGTGACCACACTTCATCCATGCTTCCACAGGCTGCAACCGCATCCAAATTAGGAATTTCAATGATAATTTATGTAATGCCAATTCTTCCACAGGCATTACGCTACTGGAACAAAATATTTTACATCACTTGTAAAGATTATCCTACCTTAAACCATCTCACATGCTACGGGTTATGGAACATATATTGTACTGTGGCTTTTAACTTGGATTAACGTTGAGGGTAACTGCATCAAGATATAATCCAAATTAACAAAATCCAAACTACTACAATAGTTCCTACACTTGATAGGTAGTATTTCTCAAGCCTGAAATTCTAGGTATATAATTCAACAGATATTTGCATTAAAAACTAACCAGTAGAATCCTACAAGATCATAACAACTTTAATTAAATTTTAACCCCGAAAAGAATGAATCCATACCCAGTTAAAATAATCTTCTTCAGAATTATTCTATCCGGATCAATTCTTCTCAAGGAACCAACAGCAGCAACTGTAGGTTTGCTGGCTCCTCCTGCACCCTTCAGAACTATCAAAGGGAGAGGTGGAAAACAAATAGGAGCATATATTGAAGCTACTGAAAAACGCCCTGCATGAAGAAATCTTTCCATCTTGTGCTTCTCTGAATTGATATTGTCAGTTGAAAATATAGGTCTGAAATAACTAAAGAGAGACTGCAGAATTTTAGTAAAAAGTCCAAGGCAGTCGTAAGATGTAAAGAGATCATTACCTAGCAACAAACTGGCAGAAACCAACATCAAATATGAATTCTTCTTTAGCTTTAATAGGAGCATTATAACTATCATGCTTCTTTATACTGCAAATAATTTCATAAGTATTAAAAAAGAAAATTAAATATGGGTAAATTGCTATTACTCATAACCAGGGAAATGTAAACAGGAATATGTTATGAAAGAAGATACCTAAAATGGACAGACATCTTAGACTCATGCTGCAGAAGACCACATGATATAATGGGTGCTGTCCTCGAGATTACACATAATTTTGAAGAAACATTAAGAGGTACCTCCTTGATATAATGCCTGACATATGAACCAGCCGGTGCATAGTCGTCCCTGCTCCCTTGCTCCATTTCTAAGGACTTTGCAATAACATGCTTCTCTGTTCTGGCAAAGTTATCAAATGCAAAAATTCTGGCATATTCTGGAGGTAGAGATTCCTAATAATCACCAGGTGAACTTTTAATAACACTTATAACATTAACACACAATATAGCTTATTAGAATGGTATCATAATAAGATTACTTTGGGGTCCCACAAGGATGTCCTAAAGGACTTGACGCCTCTATACTTAGCAAATCGCTTTCTAGCAGGAACATCTAGCGGAGTATCCACTTCATCAGGAAATTCTGAAATTAACAATCAATCAACAGTGTATTAGAATCTAGATGACAAGAGATGCTTAGACATGGCTGTGACGATTTAAATAGAGTTGAAGAGAAAATGCATATGCATGTGCATTTGTGTAGTGTAGAGGGATAGCTGCGCTGTCTCATTATCACAATTTGATAACTACCAACTGATTATCAAGCGTAAGCCCTGTCACTTGTACTAGACTTTGAAGACTAAAATAGTGGCTTCAATTTCAGTGCAGCAAAGGCCTTGAGAGGATCAAAATTTGGTAGTCTGCAATTCCTTTTAACATGTAGATTGTCCCAATTTTAAACAAAAAGTTGACAATAAATGATCAGTGATGCCCTACACAAAACTCTACTACTAGTCCAGAAAACACAAATACCCTCATCTTCAGCATGTGCCCCTTTTACCTTTTTAATCTCATCCTCTATCTGTTCCCTTGTCAAATTCTCCCCTTCCTGCATGCAGAAAAGCAAAAATATTCACATACTCAATATTTAAGGGAAAAAGATATAATATCATGCATGCCGCAAGGATATGCAAGAACATATAGCTGGCACTTCCTTGGAATTAGTTATGTAAAAATTGCATCAGAACAGATGCATCAAAGAGATGAACCATCATCACTGAATCATTTTCAGTTTCTTCACAGAGTCCCTTAAGTAGAAAGAAGCTTGATCTTCATCAAAGTCCAGATTATTAGTGCCTTCCTGACTAGGAAAGCCACTATCTCCTTCATCTAATACCATGCCGTCATTGTCCTCACCATCATCCTCTACATCTGCATCATCTATGATCCAAGCACCCTGCAAGGCAGTCAGTGAATTCAACACAACTAGATCATTATCCATAAATATATGGTAAATAAAAACAGAAAGGGTGACAGCAGATGTTATAGAGTCCCAAAAAAGGCAAGAAAATTCAGACCTGATACTCAGAAGTGGCTAGAGGGAGGGCTCTCTTTCTCAGCTTCTTTTGCTTTTGATTTCTATCAGCCTCAGCCATTTCTGCCTCTGTGGGCCATGTCTGTCAGAATGAAACAACAATATAAATGGCACTCAACATCCCCAACCTCCAATAGATGTATTTATATGTGTGTACATATGAAGTAATTTAACTAATTTAATAAAACCTCAATTAAAAGCTAGCTAAACTGATAGAAACATAGTTTGAAGGTCGGATTGGGGGAAAGTGGCAACTTAATCATCTTATCAAAGGCACACCTCTAATATGGAACCAAAAGTATGAAAATATAACCATTGGTTGTTCTGATGTCTCAATGCAATTTAATTATACTCATCTATTAAGCATATTCAGTAATTTTATAACACAATATCTTTTTAAATCTTTATAAAAGGTTTGTTGCATGAAGATTAGTATTACTCCAAAAAGTACTCAATATTAGGAGTAATACTAATCTTCATGCAACAAACCTTTTATAAAGATTTAAAAAGATATTGTGTTATACATGACAATAGATCCCCATGAGGAGCTTGCAGTACCTAGAAATAATAACTTAAAATTTAGAGATTTGCAAATTTTTGCACTTCATATTATGGATTAAAAGCTATACATTTCAACAATAACATTACATCAAACTTCTAAGATTGATAAACAGACATCCATATTGGATAATGATAAATTAAGGAAAAGCAATGCCTGAAACCCTCTTAACATGTAGCAGCTATCTGTAACTAATAACATGAAAAAGGGGTAAAGATGCACACCATTGCTCGCAATTTGTACTCAGAAGAAGCAACCGTTGATGGCAAAGCTCTGGTGCCTTCTGGTGATAGCAATCTCGAAAAGTCTTCAGCAAGTGAATTAACATTCACAGATGCTGAAAGCGGAAAAGAAGCTGCCGTGAAAGAAATCACAAGGATGAAAAAAGCTAACTCAAAGAATCAATATGGGAAGAATTAATTCGTATAAAATGCTTACAATGACACGCGGAGGACTGGCGGATCCACTTGAAGCCCTTTTCCCTTTCAAAAGAGCTACCCTCTTCTGCTCTCGTAGCTGCAAAACCAAATAGAAATTGCCAATGTTAGATACTGGCGACATTATATAAAATTGAGCAATTAAGCATGAGAAATATTCGAATTTATTATCAGTCACCATCTTGCTTCGCTGAAGCCGAGCAGCTGGGGCTCCCTTTGATACATTTTGGCCTGATTTTGCCATCCGATTCTTATCTAAATCACCAAAAGAGTCCAAGAAGTGCAAAGTAGAAAAACGTAGTTACAAGCAAATAAATAAATAAACTATTAAAATTTTGAATCATTGAAGTGGAATAGATCGGAGGACATTTTTGAGAGACTTTGTGAATGTTCCTAGAAGACCTGGAGAAGAAACGGGTCTTGTGAGGCTTATTGACTTGAACTCGAGATCCTCTCATGGCGAACTGCACCTTAGAAACCCTAGAGTGACATCAAACCCAAGCCCCCGAGTTTAAAAAAAAAAAAAAAAAAAAAACCTAAAACGGGCGCTTAGCAGAGTCAAAAAGCGGGCGGCAAGGGTTTTTGGTTGAATTGCTTTTCTTTATTACTTGTTTGTTTAGGCTTATTTCTTATATGGCGTTGCCTTTGAGCACCGCCGTGAGACGTAAACGTAAACGGCAATTGCTTAAGTTAACTATGGACACGATGGGCCGAAAACTTAAATTAAGGTTAGCCCAAAAAGAATAAACGGGTTGGATTAGCCTACATTCGTTTTCACTTGCACCGACCCATTTGTTGGTATTTTCAAATTATTTTAATTTAATAAAATTATGAAAATCATTCCAAATTAAAAAAGTTAGTAAATAATTTACCAATAAAGAACTACTCCAAATTTTTTTTTTCAAATAATAAAATAATAAGAATCTTCAACTTTCCTCTTTCTTTAATAATAAATCAAATAATACATATTTATGATAGAAAGTAGTAAGTATTAAATAAAGTTGTCTTAGTTAGGCACTCAATTTTGACACTAAAACTACTTGTTTAAAATTAAATCATCTTTTTGATTCACTAAAATCTATCCTCACTTCATAACTAAATGGTGCCAATTTTGACAACAAACTTAAAAAATGAATAAAATCATGAGAGTAGACTAACACGAATTGTTTCACAATATTAACAAAGCTTATAATGTCTCATTATTTTTAATTAACTCGTTAAAGTAATTTGATCGCATATAATTTTAGTATTTGCAGATTATTTATATCCTTTTTAAAATGATGAAATTCTACCAACATTAATCAAGTTCATAAGGTGTTTTTTTATTAAATAAATAACTATATTTGATTCAATTAATAAAATGATATAGTTATTGTCAACCAAGTATTAGTTCAAAATAATATATATTTTTATTAGAATATCAAGGGTTATGAATTTAAAAGAATTTAAGAGCATAATATTTTTATGAATTAAGTAAATAAAGTTTGAAAAGATAGATTCAAAGTTTTATAAACGAAATATGTATAAGTTTTATAAAATAGCAAAATAAAGGAATCGTTTATTCAGTCTATATATTGCACATGATGTTGCCGAGTTACACATCATATGTTAAGTGATACAAACTTAGTTGCTGAATTTACGTAAAAAAAAAAAATTTTTCTAAGTGTAACAATTATAAGATTAAGGATATACATGTTATTTTATTATTTTATAAAAAGCATTATGACAAATGTTTATATAATTTTGATAATTTAACCTTCAACATATAACGTTGACAAAAATATGCATAAAACTAATGACTTGAAAAAAAACTTGAAAACGTCCATGTAACGCTTATTTTTAACCTCCTTAGAGAAGTCAATGGAGAAATAAAAATCATCCGTAGGTCGCGATACAGGAGATTTAAAAGTTGGATTTTCTTTATAATATTAAATTATTAATTAAAAAAAAAAAAAAAATCTGCTTCGCCACGGTCACCACCACAAAACTAACCGGCAAGGAACCGATAAGCCAAATTCCTTCTCTCTCCCTTCTCCTAACGACGCAGAAATAAAAGAATGCTTCTGCTGCCGCCCCCAATCCCCGCTCGCTTCCCCTCTATTCAACTATCTTCTCCAATCACACGTCTTCATGTGAGCCTCCAAACATCCTTCTGTACGGCGGCCGCCGCCACTGAAACCTCTATCACGCTCTCAATTGATAAAGATAGAGATAGAGATAGAAATGACGATGAAAATGATGACCAAAACGACGCTCTTTCTCTTCACAAGCGCCGTTACGACTTCTCTCCATTACTCAACTACCTCTCCCACTCCAACTTGGAATCTGACTTGGACTTCGACTCAGCCTCACCCACTTCACTCGACCCTATCGAGTTCCAGCTGGCTGAGTCATACCGCTCGGTACCTGCTCCGCTTTGGCACTCTCTCTTGAAATCTTTATGTTCCTCTTCTTCGTCGTCCTCTTCCGCTTCTATCAATTTAGCGTACGCAGTCGTTTCATGGCTTCAAAGACACAACCTTTGTTTCTCCTACGAGCTTCTCTACTCAATTTTAATCCACGCCCTTGGCCGCTCCGAGAAGCTATATGAAGCGTTTTTACTCTCTCAGAGGCAGACCCTTACTCCCTTAACATACAACGCTTTAATCAACGCGTGCGTCCGCAACAACGATCTCGAAAAGGCTCTTAATCTTATGTCCAGAATGCGTCAAGATGGTTACCATTCAGATTTCGTGAATTACAGCTTGATAATTCAGTCGCTTACTAGAAACAACAAGATTGATTCATCTGTTTTGGAGAAGCTTTATGGGGAAATTGAGTGTGATAAAATTGAGGTCGATAGGCTGCTTTTGAACGATATAATCGTTGGCTTCGCTAGAGCGAATGATCCAAGCCGGGCTCTACAGTTTTTAGCTAGGGCGCAAGCAATTGGGTTGAGCCCGAAAGCGGCTACTCTTGTGGCGATTATATATTCGTTAGGTTGTTGTGGGAGGATTGCGGAGGCTGAAGCTGTTTTTGAGGAAATGAAGGGAAGTGGATTGAAGCCTAGAACCAGAGCTTACAATGCGCTTCTTAAAGGGTATGTGAAAGCGGGTTCTTTGAAAGATGCAGAGTTAGTTGTATCCGAGATGGAGAGAAGTGGGGTTTCACCTGATGAACATACTTATAGTCTTTTAATTGATGCTTATGCGAATGCCGGCAGATGGGAGAGCGCTAGAATAGTATTGAAAGAGATGGAAGCCAATAATGTGCAGCCGAATTCTTTTGTTTATAGTAGGATTTTAGCTGGTTATCGAAACAAAGGAGAATGGCAAAGATCATTTCAGGTTTTGAGGGAAATGAAGAGTAATGGGATACAACCAGATAGGCATTTTTATAATGTGATGATTGATACTTTTGGGAAGCATAACTGTCTTGATCATGCCATGGATACGTTTGATAGGATGTTATCAGAGGGGATTGAACCAGATACTGTTACTTGGAATACGCTTATAGATTGCCATTGCAAAGCAGGGCGGCATGACAGAGCGGAGGAATTGTTTGAGGAAATGAAGGAAAAAGGGTATTCACCATGTACTACTACGTATAATATTATTATAAATTCATTTGGAGAACAAGGGAGATGGGACGATGTGAAGAGCTTGTTGGGGAAGATGCAGGGTCAAAGTTTGTTGCCTAATATTGTGACATATACCACACTTGTAGATATTTATGGAAAGTCTGGGAGGTTTAGTGATGCCATTGATTGCTTGGAGCTTATGAAGTCTGCAGGGTTAAAACCTTCCTCAACCATGTATAATGCCTTAATAAATGCCTATGCACAAAAGGTAAGTTATCCTATCATTGTTTCAGTTCTCATTCAACTCTCATGTTAGGCTAGTGTTTCCTACTTAACTCTGACTCATTCACTGCTGTGATATGCTTTCTTTAATCAACTTGATGGCTGTACGGTTACTTGTTGCTGTCTTTTTTGTAAAATTTGACACAGCCGTACTAGATGGGATTTTTCTTCATTATGGCAGCTATAGCCTATACCATTATAGATCGAAACACATGTTGGTATATATTCTCCACCATTGGGAGGCTCAGTTATCCGTGTCACTCATAAAGCCTTTATGAGTTGGTGACTTCATAGTATATGGATTTGTTAACAATTTTGATCCTCGTCAATATGGTCTGTATCTTGAGAATTCTCTTTCATGGTTCCTTTTTTGGAAATTGTTGGGCAAAGCATACGAAATGTCTTTTGGAAAGTGAGTCAAAATCTTAGGCAGGGCTTATTTGGATCTATGTTGTTGCAATGAACAAAACGTACCAGTCTAATGATCTGCTTGGCACAAAGACTGCATTTTCTATTAGTCTGTCAGTTTGTTGTTCTACTTAAAGTTAGAGGTTTAGATACATCTAGCACTATTGGGATGAGATGTTTCGAGCATAACTTTATTATCCTTCTGTGCCCTTAAACAGGGTTTATCTGAGCAAGCAATAAATGCATTAAGGGTTATGAGAGCAGATGGCTTAAAGGCTAATCTCTTGGCTCTCAATTCACTAATAAATGCTTTTGGTGAGGATAGAAGGGATGTTGAGGCCTTTGCTGTATTGCAATACATGAAGGAAAACGTGAGTACCCTTTTACCTTTGTATGCCTGCCTTGAAACTATTATTTCTATTCTTTTAAGTGATACTTGTGACATTGTTATTTGATTCAACTTATATACAGGATGTGAAACCAGATGTAGTTACATATACCACACTTATGAAAGCTCTTATCCGTGTTGACAAGTATCATAAGGTATTAATTAATGTGTCCTTTCTGCTATGAGAATGAGATATTAGCCTTCTTTGATTTCTTGTATTGCAAATAATATTTTATCCGCCTTTTTGAATGCATGGCCATGTGGATTAGTAGACTGCTGCCTTTGCTTTTTGTAGCTTTTGTGTTCTTTCTCTTTATATGTTGGGTCATTTAACTATAGTTATTGCAGATTTGAGTCTTGGTTGTGAAGTCACCCTCAGTAGAAAACAACCATAAACTTGCATCTTATGCTCCCACATCTGACTCTCTCCACCCCCTCCTCCTCTCTCCCCTTGCATATAGCACCATTTATTCCAGTTTACTTTTTTGTCCGGTTTAAAAGAAATGTTAAAAGACCCAATAGATCTGTGATACTGGTTCTGATAACTGCTGCTACAATATTTGTTGTTGTTGATGCAATGCATTGCACCATGTCATTTATTTATTTATACTGTAACATCCATATGGTGTTATTTAAAGATTCTCTTTTTGGTTTGGATTCAGGTTCCATCTGTCTATGAAGAGATGATTTTGTCTGGTTGCACTCCTGATAGGAAAGCTAGGGCTATGTTGCGATCTGCTCTGAGATACATGAAGCAAACAGTGAGGTCATAGTTGACAATCCATAACCCTTATGACTAAAGCAATATATGATGGAAATAACTGTTGTTTGAGTTATCAATTTGAGGTTAGTAGCCATGGCCTTTCTCTGATGTATGAACATTTTGTATAATGCCATCTTGATTCTCTTAAAAGCAAGCTAGTTTTTCAAGCAGTTTTGGCTCACAAATGTCATAGGTTTAAAAGGATCGACAATTAAATCTTTTTGAATAGAAATTGAACAGGTACTTTTAGTACATGTCATTTTATAGCAAATAACATGATAGTCTTCTGCTATATCCAGTAAATTGTTTTCCTTCACAAACTGTTTTCCAGGAATTATCAATTCATGCTGCCATGCAGGCCCATCCTCGTGTGACTCTTGGAATGAGGAAACTCCAGGAGCTGTATTCCGAACGAAGCTTCGAATGAGGAAACTTGTCATACGCTAGGACTATTATACCTAAGACATGATGAAGCCTTCCCCTCTCTTTTTTTTTTTTTATTTCAGGTTAGAGAACAATTTTTTCACCATTACAAAATAGAAACTGATCCGTTGCCCTGTATCTTGTATTATATTTCAGAACAATATTCAACAAAAGCAATGGCGAACGTTCTTTAACCGCTGTTCTCTCTTTCATTCCATAGAAAATAATATCTGTTGCTATGCAACTTCTGGATGCCCACAAACGCTCTCAAAATTGTCAAAAATTCAAAATCTTGCACCAGTCGCTTCTGGCTTTATTGCAAATGACTTGTTCCCACGATCGCGAAAATTTTAGATCCCCAACTTATGGTGTTCAAAAGATTGACAGTGACCCCTTTAATTGGAAAAAAATCAGTTAGTAAAAACGAAAAGATTGGAATCAGCTTTCCATTGCAGCAAATGCACAAGCATTAGCTTTTGATACACCGCAAAGAAGGATAAAAAATTATCTACATTATCTAAGAAGAATGTAATCAACTTACAAAAAAGCTCTATTATTATCACTTGTACCAAATCACAACATACCCAAAAAAATGTAACATGCAGGTCTCCCATGTAAAATGTCAAAGCGGTATGGCTGAAACAATTTGTCTGCCACCCTTTGTTTTTGATATTCGAGAACAGAACATGAACAGTAACAGTACTGAGGATAACAAGAAAAGTCTGAAATATGTTCTTATTTCCTGCATTCCAACCTCAAGCACCTCCATCTTCTTCCCATATCTATTTCTCCTTCCCATTAAGTAACCATCAAGATATTCATCTATGGATACCCATTTGTCCAAATTAGATACAGCACCCTTGGAATGGACATCAAGCTGACGTGGTCCCAGCTTAAAAATTGTGAAAAAGGCAGCAGACCAGTCATTGAGAACTCTCTGAAAACCCAAACAAAATCTTTGGTAGTTATTACTCAAAATATATCAACCACTTTGATCAACTGTAATTTCCTCTTCTAGAAAAAAATTTCAAAAAAATGTAAAAATGTGATGTTTAGAAAAACAAAATGAAAAAAAAAAAAAAAGGAACGTGAGCGATTGGCTTTAGAGGCAAGTTAACATACCTTGAAAGTGGTATGGTCAACTGGATTGAACATTTTAAAGCAGTCTTTTGTCGAGGCTGTACCATCTCCATAGATCTACCACCCAAAATGCAAGCTACGGCTATTAATGAGGTAAATTTGCTTTAAGTATTCTGTGAAAAGAGAGTTAGCATTTCAAATACCTCAAAGGTGAATGCCATGGGTACTCTTACAACATCATACATGTAGTCTGTTGCTGTCCCATGTGCCAGATACCTGAAATTAGTAGCATTCATATATTAGTGGGATGAGATTGAAATGAAAAACAAGTTAAATATATTAAAACAGAGAGCTTTCTTTTTTTACTTTTACATTTTGGTGAGGAAAACAGAAAGATATCCACTAAAACCCCTGCTTGAGACTTTAAATTTCATGCCTTTGGTTGCATATATAGTAATTCACAGAAATATAGAGTGCTCTACCATAAAAATGAAGCATTTTAAGAATTAAATAATTGTCATGAACTGTAAATTACTTGTACAGGACAGAAACATTTGACCAAAAATAGCTCACAGAGAACAACCTTAAAAGAAATGATAATAAATCTGTAAAAACGATTGGTTGCTAATGCAGAATATGTTATTGAGCAATGAGCCTATCCTTAAAGTTCTTGGAGTACTATAAGTATTTATTATATAATTAAACATAACTAGCATGGTGCCATCACAAACCACCATTGCTACGAGTATAAGAATACAAACCCAACAGAACCTCCACCAGAACCAATCATGCAATGCTTGTGGCAATGAACATTATTCAGTTCTTCAAGCAACAATCTCATTTGTTGTGATGGCAATCCGTCAGGGGTTCTGTTTTTGTGGTCATATGGCATGAATAGTGCCTACATGAATTATAATCAAAACCAAGAAGTAGGTCATACAGACAGCATATCAGACCTATCCCTAAGAGAAAAGAAAAGGAACAAAACGCATAAAGTAAGCTTAAGCATCAGATACTAGGACAAAAATGAAACAAATATTGTAAATTAACTCTATCAAGCCCATCTATATTAAATTCAGTCCAATCAGTAAATATTTGAGCAGGATGCAATTCTTCAGCTAAAGGTACTGGTGTTTGACTTCAAACTGAACTACAAGCAACCAAAAATACTAAAACATTATAAAATACAAGAAACATATGGACACATATTGCAAACTAACCGCTAAAATTCATCTTGACAAAACAGTTCAGGTAAAAAAGGCCTTTTAGTGCAAGTGAATATTTCCTAGAGATTTCAATGTCCAAAAAACGTACTTTAATGCTTCAATTCTTAGGAAAGAATAGCTTAAACATTGAACAATAGTTAAGGCAAAAATTGGCAAAACAAAGGAACAAGAAAGAAATATTAACATGCAATTCAGGATCACTCACCTCCATCCCAGAGTGTACATTAACCCATATGTGAGGATCAAATGATATAGCAAGTTTCCGCATGATTTGGGTTTCAGGCTCACTAAAAGCAGCGGTTCCAGGATTCTCTTCAAATGGATCATAGTCCTATAATTGAACAAAAATTTTGAATGAAAAACCTCATCATGTAAAGGAAGATAAAACTTAAACATGCAACTCTAGTAACAACTATATGAAATACGATTTGTAAATGAGAGGAGTAAGGAACCTTCTCCTTCTTTCCCCAATCCACACTCCAATTCCGGTTGAGATCAACTCCTCTCCCTGCCAAAGAAAGCCAATTTAAACATTTCAACTTCTTACCCACAAGATCATAGATATTTTATATTTATAAGATAAATTGCATTACCATTTCTCCTTTCACAAAGATCTTCTGCTTCAACAAGCTTGCGGCCATTCAAATTCTCCATTGGCACTACCTACCATATTTGAACATTATCTCTCAAGTTACTGATAATTAACGTATTATTTCTCGAGATAAATCAAGTAATCAAGGAATTTTTTTTTATTATTTTAATTAATACAACATATATATCTAGCAATCTAGTATCACATGTATGTTTGAATGGACCCTAGGACACATATTATACCAACTGAGAATCAATCTATAAGGATATTAAATAAAAAAAAAAATCTTATGCATACTTCCACCTGTGGCAAGCTTGCAATTGAAGTTTGAGAGAAACTACATTTGCATAAACACCCACTTCAATATATAGAAAGAAATTAAGATAGATTAATTCATATTGTGGGAAAACAAAAGCCAAGAATGTTCTTGCAAGTATATATAAATTACCTTTATAACTACATTATCAAGAGTGCTATTTAAGGACGCTCGGTCCATCTTGGGTAGAAACTGTTCTTCACTTAAGATTGACAAGATCCGCAATGCCAATTCAGATGTAATAAGCTCCCTCCCATGCTGCCCAAAACTCTGGAAGACAAGGAATTATCTGTCAAGAACAGCAGCAATTACCAATCTGAGATCATCTATTAACTACATATCAGATTAGAAACAAGGTTAGCAAATACAGTGATTGTATGCAAATTTAAGCATCAGATTCCCATTTGTTAAAATCTTTGATAACTAGAAAGCAAAAACATCTATTGTTCTCCCAACACTATTCACAAAATGTGATTATGCAGGAAACTTACAAGAAGGATCCGAAACTTTGACTTGTCATCACTCTCTTTCCTACTCTGGCAATATGTAACAACAGTGATCTCTGCCTCATAGCCTTTGTTTCTGGCTTGAATTGTTTCCACCTGTTTATTGCATGAATAATTATAAACCAAATGCCCACACAATACTTGTTTCCAAATATAAGAAGTTGTAGACCACCTACACTGAGTTTGTCAGGGTGTCGATGGACCAAAGACTTTATCTGCTCAATCAAATCATTACTGCAAAATAGTATAAAAGTTAATTAAAACAAGAAACCTAGATAATAAGGCCCTAAACTCCCAACTCCAATGGTAGTTTGAAACCAAAGATTGAATAAAAAAACATTCGTTTGGTAACAGAACTAGAACCTTCACATCATGTTCAGAACCTTGGTAAGTCAGAAGCTTCAACAATCTAGACTAGATTAGTTCATTTCTCTTTTTGGTGTTCTCTAAGACTGTTACTCCTCTTTTCATGTCATTGATTCTCAAGATCTAAAAAACCAGTTAACATGAAAGTATGGCTGAAAGTTCAAAACCTGGCATTCAAATATAGTCTGGCAAATTCCACCATGCCAAATTAATCTAAAAAGGTGAGGGTATCATGTAATTCTCCGGAAACTAGTCCGGCCAAGCTTAAATTTACCATATCTGGAGAGATTTAAATTAGAGAAGGCTTTGAATCTCGGAAGATCAGCAGTCAACTTGATTAAAAGTAGACGAAGGAAGCATCAGGAGCACGTTTTGTTACAGAAATCTCCCTACTTGAAGCATGAAAAACACATTTTTATAGAAATCTCCCTACTTGAATGTACTTGGGTTTCACTTTGTTAGCTGTATTTCAAGCTTATGTATTTCCGCAGGAACTTGCAGCAAACCAACTCTGTTTATTCTCTTTTTGTTGGGTTCAAAAGATTCATTCATCGGCCAAAATATCAAAGAAAACAAAAAATAGAATATTCTGCATATTGATTCCAGGGAAGCTAAGGAACAAAAAAAAAGGACATATGAAGCAAGTTTAAGGATTTGTCGTCAGACTACTAATGGGAAATACTAAGCTTGATCCTTGAGGCATGAATTTGATGATCCTATATTCCTATTAAATCTTACGCCACAAAAAAAAGAAAAAAGAAAAACTTTACTAATTGTTTCTTAAATTTAAAGAAATAAACGAATCCTGAGATTTTAGTAACATTAAATAATCCATTAAAGACAAAACATACCTGGAATGGTAGAGATCGCGGTTGATGGGAGTAAAAGAAGATTGGGTGAGATTAGCTTCAGCGTAAACGAGAGAAAAACTTGGGAAACAAGCAAAAAGGGAGAGAAAGAAGAGAAGAGAAGAAAGGAAGCAGCCATGGCCGACAGAATGAGATGAAAAAGAAGAAAAACACCGACGTTGATGGTACTGGGCAGCTCTCATTTCATATTTTCCAGGAAGAAAATATAAACAGGGGAAATTGTTACTTTTTGCAAAGACTGTTAATTTCAATGATGAATTGGATTGAAAGAGAAGAGAAAGAGAATGCGTGGCTTTGTCAGTTTGTCTCTCGTCTGGATTTTCCACGTTCAACGGCGTTGTTTTTCTCTATTTATTTTATTTTATTTTTTTGTTGTTACTGCTAAGCCTACTACTTGGTCAGCAGAGGATGGTGGTGGAAGTTGTTCTATTCTGTGATCGGATCGGATTTTCTTCTCTCTATGGATGTCCATTGTCATTAGACATTATTTAATACCATTTACTTTGTTTAGTTGAAGATACAGTGATGGGCTGCTGCAACTATAGAGCCAATAAGTAGGCCCATATCAAATCAAGCACGGTCGGTCCTTGATCTTTTTGGGCTGAACTTCCGTAGCTTGATAGTGGAGTTGGGGCTGTTGTCTAGGCTTCTCATAATTACCTGTTAAATTAGTTGATGCTGCTATTTGACCCTCATTTTAAGATTTTATCTTTGTTTTAATATTCTTAGTATTTCTAAATTAAAAATATGATATAAATTGGATAATTCTCACGCTTCATGCCCCACAAACATGATGGGCCACTATCACATTTAGGCTGAAAATGTCTACCGTCAAAGCTCCAAGTACTGGTAACACTTATAATTTATATTACACTCCGTATAACATTATAAAAAAATTAAACTTTGATGCATAATTTATATATTATTAATATAATTATTATATCATTGATTAATATATTTTAAATTTTAAAATATTTAAAATAAATATTTTTAAATTTTAAATATTTAATTATGTTAAAACAAATTAATGATATAATAATTTGTGATATATTGATAATTTACCAAATATAAATATAATTATAATTGCTTGGTTTTTCTTAATTTCATTGCCAGAAACTTGGTCTTTCAAAAACTGTTACCTAATAAACAAACGATGACCCAAAAAAAGATCAAGCGAGCTATTTCAAAACTGACTTGCTGATCATCAGTGGACTCGGATCAAAAATAGCCAATTTGAGGAGCTCCTCATCACGTTCAAGTATTGCCATGTCTTGTTCATCCACGGTCACCCATGCTTCAATGCCATCACCAAGTTGTGTGTCCACCAGAATGATAAGATTCACGTACACTGTATTTTCCATCCCAAAACTGCTGACCCATGCAGGTTTTCCCCACCCAAAATCAGCTTCATAAAACCCAAACTTACACCAACTGGTAAATCCAAAATGGTCTAATCCATCTTTGTAGACCAGATCAGCTATTTCTCTGAGAGTTTCAGAAATCAAATATTTCCCTTCATCCTCTCCTAGTTTCTTTATAAAATCACCATCAACTCTTGATATTGCTTCCCTCACCCGTCCTACCAAGTCAGGCAAATCCGACTTATTATCACCCTTGCTTTTTGCAGCTGCTATCCAGAGGAGATTTCCTGTAGAATTCTCCATGTTCTGCGCCATTCTTCTCCGTAGATTTACTAGGTGTGTCAATAAAGAAGGCCTCTGAAAACCATTGTTTGCTTTGGAAGCAACCATGATGCACTTCCATAAGAAAGCTGAAACAACCTCAACTCGAGTAGGGGATTGGAGGCCTGAGATGGTAGCTTGGGCCTTGAGAGCGGCTATTGATGAAGCACTGAATATAATTCTCCTAGTAATACTCTTGCCTTTCTTAAACAAAGAACCCCACATGACCAGTGATGAATCTCTAAGCCACAAATCATTTGTGGGGAAGAGAGACGTAGCAATGAAGTTGGGATATATAGCTTCCTTACATCCACGAGCTGTTGCAGTCCATGCTTTGAGGAAGGTGCTTAGGGCAGCGCCGTCAAGAATCTTATGTGAAATGCATATGCCAATAGCAATACGGCCACAGTCGAACAGGTTTACTTGAATATTGGTTACAAAAGTTCCAGCAGTTGGTTCCTTCATAAAGAAATCTCAGGGAAGGAATCGAGGTAATAACAGGAGGTCAGGCTGACTAAGAAACTCGTGGAGACGACAGTTTACTTGAGCTTCAACATAATAAGCCCCTTCATCGTTGCACTCAATGGAAAGACCATCTTTGATCCTTCCTGCGAGAGGGTAAAAGCGTGTTAAGGTGTTTGATAAAGATTTCTTTAGCAGCTCCAATCTGCTTGAAATTTCAAGATGGTTAGTGGAGTCTTCCATAGGATAAAATAGGATGATTGGAGCATATGGAGAAGGAATAAGCTGGTCGAAAAGCGAAAGCTTGAAGATTTTAAGGTGTTGAGGTATAGGAGAAGATGGTTTTATGTGTCGTGTGGAAATGATTTCGACTTCCATTTTCATTATTTTGCCTTAATCCACTTTGATGAAAGGTTAATAGGTTTCTAATTTATATATGCTAAGGTGAAATGTTTTGTTAATAGGTTTCTAATTTATATATGCTAAGGTGAAATGTTTTGTGTCAGATTAAGCACTCATTAGAAAGATTCTTCTGTTGTCGTCTACTCTAATTTTGGAATCGAGTCGAATCCTTCGATGCTAGATTCGGCTCCGTTGGAAATTGTCATATTAGGATGATCCTTTCCCATCCTTTTAAATAAAGAAACTAGAACTAGGTACAAATTTGACCCTCAACGTCCTACTCTAGATTGTAATTATGAGGTGATGATATCGATCTGTTGAAGGTCAGCTGGATATATAATACGTAATTAGTAACTTACTAAACAGAACAGTCTGATGGAACTGTAGATGACATCAAGGTTGCCGACGAGACACTAACTTGAACTCTAAAAGAAGCGCATTACTCTTACTCCTGTTACCTAATGGTGATACTAATAGAAACCCTTCGTTATCATACACTGTCACTCTCACACTATGAAGCTTTTGCTTTGAGCGCTTGCCAGTAGCTGTAGGGCAAATTTGCCGTCCGAATCTGAGTGCATTTGTATTAGTTGTGGAGATCTGTAGGGAATATGAAGAGATACATTTAACAGAAATTCAAGGAATATATATAATTTTTAAGATTAATTAATTCCTTGTTCTGAAATAACAAAGCAACTAGAATATTTTATTGAAAAGATACCTATTGATGCTTTCTTTCGACCATTTCTTGTTACAAGCACCTCTGTCCATAAAAAAGAATTATGCTTGAGAACTAAATTCCAAAATGTTCATCTTAGCATTTTCTTATATGATAACAACCTGGCCATTATCATGTGACATATTATATTTACCACGTGAAAAAACAAAGCAGAGGAGGCCCGTTTGATTATTGGATTTATTGTTGTCGTGTTGCAAGGCCTAGCAATCGAATTGGCACATGATTTTTAAAATTGGCAAACAGAGAAGGCCCTTTGATTATTGTTGTCTTGCCGCAAGTCCTAGCAATCGAATTGGCACATGATTTTTTATTTTTCTTTTGGATACAAAATTGGCAGGTGATCTTAAGAAAACTATCCATAAATTAACTGTATATCAGTGGCCAATTAGAGTTGCTACTAATTGGGGTTTACCAGCTGTACCTCTCATCCTCTGCATATAAACCCTTACCTCCTTAATTTATAAATTATAAGAGCTGATCGGAAGTATATGTGTGCTCAGTCTCAGACCACTCAAAAGTGCACCAACTGCCGAGCTTTTCTACAATAAAGAACCAGGTGAAACAACTCTACCAGAAATGTTAACAAATAGAAAGTGAAGCTAGATGGAGTACTTAAGTTATTTGAAGTCTTCTTTCTCTCGGGGGCTTTGGTTTTGAAAATAAAACAAAATGATATCGAGAACGAGTTGATAGGACACTCGATGAATTATCTGTCAGTACAATATTGTTTTTCCCCCTAAAGAAGAGGGATAAATTGATTAAGATACGCCTTTATAGTCTTTAGGACCATAAGCTACAAAGAGTTCTGCAAGAAACCGGTTTTTCCTTCTAGAATTGCATCTCATGTCCTTGCATAGTTGATCATTACAGTATATTTGTAGCAATGCACTCACGCAAGACCTTCTATAGCTCTCTTTCGCATCACTTTTCTTGCATTTTTCCCACTCCATAACATCATATTCCATCTTGCTTATTGTTGGTAGCCTGAAATTTCCAGCAAGAAAATTTGCTAACCACTTGCTTCTCATTTCAGTGGAATGCAGGATTGCAGGACTATCTGCATGTCCAAGTATGGCTAGCTGTGGAATTCGAGGATGAATGCATTCCCTGCAATAATAAACAAGTATTTAATTTCCTCAAAATACATGGTTGCCCTAGACAGTGTCATGGCCAAAAAAGGATACCTGTAGAATGGAGCAGATGACCCAGCAATACATTTCTGGAAGAAAGTTGATTTGAAAATGCTCTTCAGCTTTTCGTCGCTCTTATATCCAGTAGCAAAAATTACAATATCAGACAGAAGAGTTCTAGACTCGCCTTCTACCATTAAAACATTTTTGCAAAAGCTGAAGCCTTGTGATTTCTTTAGGAAAAGACTACCATCTTTAACTCGGTCATAGAAATTAGCAGGCAAAACTGTGAACTTACACGAAGAAATTTGTTTGAAGAATCTATCACGTGGTATCATGTTGTGTTTCTTCAATGGATACGCGCACTTGAAATAGCACTCGATCAGCGTTGAAAATATCCAGAGCTGGAATGAACATAACAAGGATTAATTGCATGATTGCTAATGATTATAATTTTCTCGAAAACTCTACTGAAGGTTTCCATTTTTTTTTTGTTGGATAGCAATATATAATTAGAAACGAAATAAATTTCACTTGAAAAAAACTCGATGCAAATTTTGCTCTAAACGAGTACCAAATAGAGAAAATTACCAGAGGTGAAAGCAACGGGGCTAGGAGCCGGGAGAAGAATCCTTCACCTGGTTTGTGGATCATTTGTTGCGCCTGAAGCAATAATCACAATAATACAGAAACAATAGACAACAATCAATAATCAAATGCGCAGGAAAAATAAAGCACACCAAGATTTACGTGAAAAACCCTCCAGTGTAGAGGGAAAAACCACGGGCCACCAGAAAAATCTTCACTATCAAATAATAGTTATACAAAGTTTTTCTCTAGTTAAAATTAGAGCTAATCAACAACTAGAGAAACAATTGGAGAAATCTCACCAAATAAGTGACTCAACAAATACACCCTGGATTTGTTCCTAGAGAGCTTCAAACCCGATCTTCACCGTTCAGAATGTATAACTCTGAATCATAAACCTCCTGACAAGGTTCCAACTCAATCGGACCACGGATCGACTTCCGTTTAACCAACTCTCCCTTCTCTTTTTTTTCTCTCTGCTTTTCCTGGCTTTTCTTCTTTCTCTGGTTGTCGACTCACACCTTAAACAACCCCACCTCTTTTTTATTAAGTAGCTAGGGCTCTGTGTAAAATAAAAGATCAAGGCCCATGGCCTTTACTTGGTCCAAAATCACTTACATGGGACTGGACCCCATTTTCCTAACAATCTCCCCCTCCAGTCCCATTAGAAAGAGATTCATCACCATAGCAATTTCATTTGGAACTTACCTTGGCCAGGGAACTCATTCCGGCCAAGTTACTGCAAAGCTCAAGCTTTTCCCTGGGAAGTATCTTAGTCAACATATCTGCCACATTTTTATCAGTATGGACTTTCTTTAATAGCATATGCTGTTCTTCAATCACTGAACGTAACCAATGATATCTAACATCAATGTGCTTTGTTCTAGCATGGTACATGGTATTCTTACTCAAATCTAAAGCACTCTGGCTATCACAAAATACCACATACTCTTTCTGATTCAACCCCAATTCAAAAAGAAAACGTTTCATCCAAAGCATTTCTTTACATGCTTCAGTTGCTGCAATATACTCAGCTTCTGTAGTTGACAAAGCAACACACTTCTGCAACTTAGACTGCCAAGATACAGCTCCTCCTGCAAAAGTGAACAAATACCCTGAAGTAGATTTCCTACCATCAAGATCGCCTGCCATGTCAGCATCAGTAAATCCTTCTAGAATTGGTTGTGAAACTCCATAAGTCAAACACATTTTTGAGGTACCCCTCAAATATCTAAAAATCCATTTTACTGCTTCCCAGTGAACCTTCCCTGGATTAGAAAGAAATCTGCTCACTACACCAACTGCATGAGCAATGTCAGGCCTTGTACAAATCATAAGATACATTAAAGAACCGACTGCAGAAGAATAAGGAATACTAGACATAGCTAGTTGCTCTTCCTTAGACACTGGACAAGATTTCTTACTTAGATGAAAATGGTTGGCAAGTGAACTGCTAACTGATTTAGCATGTTGCATGTTGAATCTACCAAGCACTCGTTCAACATACTTTTCCTGTGACAACCACAGCTTTTCAGCTCTCCTATCTCGGATAATGTCCATACCAAGAATCTGCTTTGCTGGACCTAAATCATTCATATCAAAGGACTTAGACAATTGTTCTTTCAACCTGCAAACCATACTAGCATCTTGTCCTACAATTAACATATCATCAACATATAATAATAGGATAATGAAGTTACCATTAGGGAATTGTTTAATATACACACAAGAATCCGCTGCTGTTCTTTTATAGCTATGACTCACCATAAAAGAATCAAATTTTTTGTACCACTGTCGCGGAGCTTGTTTCAAGCCATACAAGCTTTTCTTCAATTTACAAACTAAGTGCTCTTTCCCTTTCACTTCAAAACCCTCAGGCTGATTCATATAAATGTCCTCCTGTAAATCACCATGCAAAAATACAGTTTTAACATCAAGTTGCTCAAGCTCAAGATTCAAACTAGCTGTCAATCCCAGTACCACTCGAATAAAACTCATTTTTACAACTGGAGCAAAAATCTCATCAAAATCGATGCCTGGTTTCTGAGAAAAACCTTTTACTACCAATCGAGCTTTGTACCTCACTAGTTTGTCACCATCTTTTTTCAACTTGAACACCCATTTATTCTTTAATGGCCTCTTCTCTGTTGAAAGTTTAACAAGATCATAAGTACCATTCTTTCGCAATGACTCCATCTCTTCTTTCATTACTTTTAACCAGTGCTCTCTATCCGGAGTAGCCTGCACATCTTGAAAGCTTTCTGGCTCCCCTTTACTGGTAACTAAAATAAAATCTGAACTTGGATACCTGGTAGATGGCCTGCGCTCTCTAGTAGATCTCCTGAGCTGAGACTCTACATCACTTGATGCTGAAGGTAGCTCCCCCTGCTCAACACTTTCAGGTAGAGAGGATTGCTCCCCCTGCTCAAAACTAATAGCATCTGGCTCATCACCAACTATGGCTGGCTCATTCATATCCCCAAGTTCTGTTTCTGGCTCATTTTCACCATCTGTGGCTCTTTCTTGTGAAATCCCTGTCGGTGTTGAAATATCACATTCAACAGTAACTCGTGTAGTCTTCTCATTTTTCTCAAGGTCTGCTATGGTTTCTTTTTCATGAAAGACCACATCTCTGCTTCTGACTGTCTTTCTCTTTACTGGATCCCATACCCTGTAGCCAAATTCCTCATCACCATATCCTACAAACACACACTGTGTAGCTTTACTATCAAGCTTTGGCTTCTGCTCTTTTGGTACATGCATGAATGCTTTACACCCAAAAACTTTCAAGTGAGAGTATGAAGCATCTTTCCCTGTCCACACTCTTTCTGGAATGTCAAAGCACAAAGGAACTGATGGTGACCTGTTAAGTAAATAACAAGCTATGTTGACTGCTTCACCCCAGAATGGCTTTGGTAATTTTGCCATCCTCAACATACATCTGACTTTTTCCACAATGGTGCGATTCATTCTTTCAGCTATACCATTATGCTGCGGTGTTCCAGGTTCTGTCCTCTCATGCCTGATCCCATGCTTTGAGCAATACTCTTCAAAGCCTTTAGATGTGTATTCCCCACCATTATCAGTTCGAATACACTTCAAGGGTAACCCTGTCATCCTTTCAACCATGGCATGAAATTTTTGAAAATACTGTAGTACCTGACTTTTATATTTCAACATATTCACCCAAGTCTTACGTGAAGCATCATCAATAAAAGTAACAAAATATCTGTTACCACCTAATGACTCAACCTCAATGGGACCACATACGTCAGAATAAATTAATTCCAATCTATTTTCTTTTCTCTGAGAACTTTTACGAAAAGAAACTCTATGATGCTTACCAAACAAACAATAATCACATGAATCGAGAGACATACCTTTGGTCAAGGGAATGAGAGAGTGCCTTGCCAAAACCTGTAACCCTTTTTCACTCATGTGTGCCAGTCTCCTGTGCCACAAGTTTGCTGAAGCATCATTTTCAACGGTATTTATCTGGTTACCGTTCAATTGCATCCATGTCTTATACATTGTGCAGCATAGTTTTCCTCTTGCAACTATCATAGATCCTTTGAGAAGCTTCCACTGTCCATTCTTTTGTCGGCTTTCATATCCCTCCTTAATAAGGATATTAATAGCAAGCAAGTTCATTCTCATATCTGGAATGTGTCTGACATCCCTTAAAGTCAACATGCAGCCTGTACTAGTTTGTACACTAATATCACCAATCCCAACAATCTGCGACACACTCTTATTTTCCATCTTGGTACAACCAAAGTCTCCTGCTTTGTAAGTTGTAAACAACTCTCTCTTAGGAACACAATGATATGCCGCTCCTGTGTCAACTATCCACTCAATGTCGGGATCACTAACATGATTACAATCACCATGTGTACAAATCAAAGTAACTGAATCACTATCTGAATTCACTGCTGCAACATTGCCATCATCTGAACTCTTGTTTTTCTCATCTTTTCGCTCTTGCTTCAAGATTTTACAATTTCGTTTTATATGACCCGCCTTACCACAATGGAAACACTTCACTTTACCTCTAGATTTGGATCTATGTTTAGACTTACCACGGCCTTTTGAGTCCTGACCTCTGTCGATATTTCTACCCCTGTTCTCTGTGACCAGAGCTTGATTCTCAGGGTCTACATCTTTTCGCCTCGCTTCTTCATTAAGCATACTGTCCTTTACCATCTCCAATGTCACCTTATAATCAAGAGCTGAATTAAGAACAGTCACAACTAGAGTATTCCAGCTGTCTGGCAATGAACCAAAAAAAAATAATGCCTTCATTTCATTATCCATCTTAAGTTCCATAGTAGTCATCCGATTAAATATATCTTGAAAATCACTCAAGTGCTCTGTAACAGATCGTCCATCCCTGTACTGTAAAGTTGCAATCTTCTTAACAAGCATAACTTTATTCATACATGTTTTTCTCTCATACAATGCTGCCAATTTTTCCCAAACAATGTGAGCATCTGACTCCTGCACTACATGATGAAACACGCTGATATCAACCCATTTTCTGATTGTAGCCAGCGTCTTTCTACCTAGCTTCTTCCAGCTTTCATCTTTCATATCTGCTGGTTTAGCAGAATCACCCAATACTGGCTCATACAAATCTTTGCAGTATAGATGATCCTCCATCATAGGCTTCCAAATTGAATAATTTGATGCTGTCAATTTTATCATGGAACCTGTATCACCCTCCATGATCTCAAACAGAATTTACTTCTATCCTGGGTTGCTTCTGTATCGATGTCTCAAAATAACTCTCGCTCTGATACCACTTGTTGCGCCTGAAGCAATAATCACAACAATACAGAAGCAATAGACAACAATCAATAATCAAATGCGCAGGAAAAATAAAGCACACCAAGATTTACGTGGAAAACCCTCCAGTGTAGAGGGAAAAATCACGGGCCACCAGAAAAATCTTCACTATCAAATAATAGTTATACAAAGTTCTTCTCTAGTTAAAACTAGAGCTAATCAACAACTAGAGAAACAATTGGAGAAATCTCACCAAATAAGTGACTCAACAAATACACCCTGGATTTGTTCCTAGAGAGCTTCAAACCCGATCTTCACCGTTCAGAATGTATAACTCTGAATCATAAACCTCCTGACAAGGTTCCAACTCAATCGGACCACGGATCGACTTCCGTTTAACCAACTCTCCCTTCTTCTTTTTCTCTCTCTGCTTTTCCTGGCTTTTCTTCTTTCTCTGCTTGGTTGTCGACTCACACCTTAAACAACCCCACCTCTTTTTTATTAAATAGCTAAGGCTCTGTGTAAAATAAAAGATCAAGGCCCATGACCTTTACTTGGTCCAAAATCACTTACATGGGACTGGACCCCATTTTCCTAACATCATTAACACTGTGAAGCGGTTCAAACCTCGAAAGACAAGTGGGAGTAAATATTCAGGAACAGTCCAGTGGACCGTCCTGAACAACAGAGTACACGGGTGACTTGCTCCTCATAACAACAAGATTAGATTAAACGCCAAAACATTATGACTTAGGAAAAAAAAGCAGAAAAAATGGATTCCAATTCTTGCTCATCTACTACTTTCAAGTTCTTACGTAGTCGCTGATTTTCAGAGCACAATTATTCAAAGTTCAAACAACGAATTTGTTTCACATTCAGTTAATTACACAGGAAATCTGGAGTTCCATAGACCAGGATTATCAAATTTAACTCGTCTTGTAGTCAGGTTGGGATTTGGAAATTTAAGAATGCAATTACTTTATGATTCCTAGAGAAGGAGCAAAAGCTTGCACCATTTCTACTAGCAACTTCTGCTGCTATATCCACTGCTGATTTCTGAAATCCAATGACGGTGACTCGCTTTTCTTTGATTAATTCAGGGGCAAGATCATCATCCATTGCAGCATAAT
Organism: Durio zibethinus; assembly: GCF_047325235.1. Classification (NCBI taxonomy): domain Eukaryota; kingdom Viridiplantae; phylum Streptophyta; class Magnoliopsida; order Malvales; family Malvaceae; genus Durio; species Durio zibethinus. The sequence goes on from NC_143162.1 coordinate 38,182,549, forward strand.
CCATGGAATGCAAGACTTTGCCACTAAACACTTCAGGTCCTTTGTTCAATGAAAATCAGGAATGTTTGGCGAGTCACTGTACTTTTCTATGCATAGAATCACAAAATCCACTTGGAACGCCTTCTTGTCAGTTATTACATATACAAATGTGAGAAAAATAAATATTGGACTTGGGCTAGCTTCTTTTCATCTACTAAATTCCACAAAAGTAAAAATTTCTCGACCTGCAAGAAAGTCTTATGCGCAACGGCCACCGAAAAAGCATGTTCTTTGAGTGTACATTTTAGACTCAGACAAAATCAGGAAATGTCAAAAAAAAATAAAGATTGAAAATGTTTAATTGCCTCATTCAGCTTACAAATAATTTAAACGAGTAGAAGTTTATGAATGCACGAAATCAATTGAAAAACGAAATACATGAAACTAATATGGACAGCGACTACCCGAATTGGAGCAGATGGATCCCGGGCATATCGTACGGCGACTTTCCATTTCCCAGAGGGAGAAAAAGGCTCACCTGAGCCACCCCATAAATCCCAGGAAAGCACATTTTCAGTAGACGATGTGACATAATCGATGCAGGTTACCTTGGAGTTGAATTTGATCCGAGGAAAGATGTTGAAGTGAACAGCGTAGGCTTGGAGGTATTCCAGGACTCGGTTGTGATCAGGGTAAGGCCCTCTCACAGAAGGGGGCCATGAAAAATCAGAGAACTGATAGAAATCTTTGGGTGCTTGTAGCTTAGTAGACTCTATTGTTTGTGACCAAACTCCACCAATTCCACTCCTTTCCTCAAACACGATGGGACTGAAACCTTTTTCTACTGTATATTTACACGCCATTAAACCGCTAATTCCAGCGCCTATGATCGCAATCCTCTTTTCCGTCTCCATTTTGGGTGCTCAACAATGAAGTTTACGTTTCTTGTGATCGTTTCTCATGTAAGTGCTGCTATAAAGCCAAAGAGGCAGATTTGCTCAGTTTCTGGATCGGCATAATTTCGGAAAGACAATTCTAACCCAATTTCTCACATCTTTTCAAAGTAGATGCACCAAAATCATGGCCAGAGATTTCTTTTTTTTTTTTTTTTGCCAAATCGGAGATAAGATAGAAGCAGGACTTGTATTGGAAATGCTTAGTGAATCGGTATTATGAGACACCAATAGGATTTCTGGTAAGTAATTGTCGTATGGATGACAGACATTTTGTTTTTTACTCTTATTAGGTGGGTGAGGACAAAACTGAACCAAGTCACAGACCTCCAAAAAAGGAGAAATCGTGGTTCAATTCAAACCTGTTAGATCAGCAAAACTGGCTGGTATTAGCCATCCAGTTCGAGACTTCGAGGTAGCAATTGCAATGGATGTTAATTAGGTCTCTGAGCAACCTGTTTTGACTTCCAACTCCTAGGCCTTGAGGCAATTCAACTAACAACTGCTGCAACAGTAGCAATCCCCAAATAATAGGCAAGAGCATAGAAACACTGAAACGTGAATCCTCAAAGACTAATGTAGACCAACGTAGATTGAATTTCGTGCTACTTCTGATGCTTCATTTCCTTTCTGATCAATCCGAATTTTTCTCCAAGTATCAATAACTTGTTTGTCTGATACCCATATTTGCATGTGTATATTGTCCCACAGTTTAAAGAGAAAACGGTGGATTGGAGATCCACTGAGATTAAGCCATCATTCAAATATAGCTTTATGACTCATCAGTTGCTTCACGAAAGTAAATTAATTTCTTAGCAGACGGTCTGGCTAAATTAGGAGAAGACAGGGAACAACCTTGTCTGGCTTTTACTAGGTAGTCCCTTGGTTGAGTTAGGGAAGGGGCCCTGAATTTGTTTTTGGTTGATTGTTCTTTCTAAATCTCTTCATAAACCTTTATTGCCTTTCAAAAAGAAAAGAGAAAAGATATCTGAAACCTAGATTCCTGAATATTTGAAAAGCTTATACATTCTTTACCTAAAAAGTTAGATTTGACTCAAATTAAAATTTTTTTTTTTTTGAGGTTCGTTTCTATCAAATTCAACTCCATACAAGAACCAAGGTTTCAACATCCCCAACGTCTCGGAGTTCATTCTATTTGCCAAGAGTTTGTAGAGCGCCTTGTCCAGTTTAATACTCCTCTGTGATTAATGTTCGTTTTATTACTAGTATTTCGACTAAAATTCAATCCATTCGCAATAAAGCGTGAGCAATTGTTACCTCCATTATGGGTACCATTATAGGAGTTATATATAAGTTGACGCATAAAATACCAGCCTACTGCAAAGACCTTATCTTCCGGTCAAAGGTGATCTACAATTTACTCTGGTTCTTTGAAATGCTTCCTAATGCCCGGGCCTTCTCTCGTAGAAGATATTTCTGTGTCTTTCCGGTCGAAGTCTTTGGCAAATCCTGGAAAACCACAGTTCGAGGAGCCATGTAATGGGGCAAGTTATCCCGACAATACTTGATAATTTCTTCAGCACTGGCATTGCATCCATCCTTCAACTTTACAAATGCACAAGGTGTCTCGCCCCAGTAATCATCTGGTCTTGCCACCACAGCTGCCTCGAGCACAGCTGGATGGCTAAAAAGTACTGATTCCACTTCAATTGAGCTAATATTTTCTCCCCCAGAAATGATTATGTCCATGGAGCGGTCCTTGAGTTCTATATAACCATCAGGGTGTCTCACTCCCAAGTCCCCACTTCGAAACCATCCACCATTAAAAGCATCCTCTGTTGCTTTGACATTTTTAAGGTATCCATTCATGACAGTGTTGCCTCTAAACATAACCTCACCTATACTCTTTGCATCAGGTGGCATACTCTTCATGGTAACAGGATCTTTAACATCAATTTCCTCTATTCCAAGATGATTCACCCCCTGCCGAGCCTTGATCTTAGCCTGTACATCTTGAGGAAGGGAATCCCATTCTGGTTTCCAAGTGCAAACTGTTCCTGGACCATAGGTTTCTGTTAAGCCATACGAGTGAATTACTCTAAATCCCAGTTCTTCCATTTTGTAAAGTACATGCGGTGGTGGTGGTGCAGCACCTGTCATGACCACAACCTTACCTGGAAGATGCCTTTGGTCACTAGCTGGTGCATTTATTATCATGTTCAAAACCGTAGGCGCACCACCCATGTGAGTCACCTTATGCCGAGCAATATTGCCAAATATTCCTTCTGCAGAGACATTTCTTAAGCAAACATTTGTACCACCTTGAGCAGCAATCCCCCAAGTAAGACACCATCCATTGCAATGAAACATGGGGACGCACCATAAATATACAGGCATTGAGGTCATCTCATTGAGAAGAGCCGTTGCTAGAGAATTGAGATAGGCACCTCGGTGGCTATAAATAACACCTTTTGGGCTTGATGTCGTGCCAGAAGTATAATTAAGCGAGATAGGTTCGAACTCATCTTCTGGTCTTCTGATCTCAAAATCTAGTTTCCCTTTTGCTAAAAGGCTATCATAGTCCAAGTTTGCAGATGAGGAGTTGGTGTTGCTTCTGGTCGAAACTTGCTGATCATACTCTGAGATTAAGACAAGATGGGGCGGCTTAGCCTTTGTCTTGGATAGTATTTTCAATGCTCCCTGAGCAATATGGAGAAATTGGTAATCTACAAAAAGGACTTTGGCTTCCGAATGTTTCAGTAACACTGCCACCATAGGTGAATCATGACGTATATTTAATGTACATAGAACTGCCCCGGCCATTGGAACACCAAAATGTAACTCATACATCGCTGGAATATTTGGGGCTAATACAGCAACCTGCTCTCAAATAGGCAAAAATTGGCCATAAAAGTAAAAGGGAGCGGTTATGTAACTATGTATGCAAGATGGAGATTCAGACAGTTCCTTGGCCTTCGGTAAGAAGGAAAACAATATAGAGGTGAAAAGAAGATAAAATCAAGCTTAAAAACAAAAGTGTGGCCTAAGTTCTAGAAGCGAATCCATTTATCAATTATTAGAACTCTCAGGTTTTCTTATGTAAGTTTAAGCGATAAATTAATGAGTTCATGAAGGAATATTCCGTAAATCTCTGCAGTCTTTGGTTGTTACAAATAACAAATAAGATAACACTGAAGAAAGTAGCCCTCACTGTCCACTCGCCAGGTTAAGTCAGCAATTATTCAACAAAATATAAAAAACATAAAAGAATAATAATAACAATAATAATAAAAGTAAACAACCATAGTGTTTCCTCTCTATTTAACAAAAAATAAAGGTCTCCCTGTAGCCTGTACCATCTACTTTTATGAAAATTCTAGCTAATCAAGAGCCACCTTACAAAAATTTAAAGACACGACTCCCTGGTTTTCAGGTCACCAGTAGAAGCCTAATGAATACGCACATGTCTGTAGACTGCAGGTACATAGTACACACAGACTCAATTCTCAAGCAATGAGGGACCAATATTTTTCTACATATTACGAGTACACAGACCCACAGTAAGTATATATGACTATTGAGTACTGACCATCAAATTGAAAAGGAGCTATCTTATATAGATTCTTGTTTTAGGATGAATAATAGCTTTTTTTTTCCTTTTTCCTTTTAGGTTTTTCAGCAATTTCCCAGCTTTGGTTCAGCAAGATAACGGCAATTTAACTAGTTTTAAAGTCATGGGTATTTTAAAGCATTCTGAAAATCGCAGAAAAATACTGGAAAATGGTGAAGAAAATAATAAAAAAAAAACCTGCTAGATAAAGAAAGCAAAGACAGAATTACTAATACACTGATAGACAGGAAACAGAGACAACATGAAACTAGGAAACAGAATGAAACGCAAGAGTTAAAATATACCACATCTCGACGGGAAATTCCAAGGTGGGCAAGCGCAGAAGCAAGACGGACGCACCTCTCACGTGTCTGTTTCCAGGTATACTTGATATCACCGTAGACAACAGAGACAGAGTCTCTGTAGACAATCGCGGAGCGGTCCAAGAAACTGATCGGAGTCAAAGGAATGTAATTGGCAGAGCACTTAATCGGACCCTCCATCTCTTCTTCTTCAACGCTTCCGTGGGGTATTGTAATACGAAAGACGAACGAGTGACAACAGGATTTGGTACCAACTTGGAGCCTATGATGTTTATGCTATGAAACCGACAGGTGCCGTGTATGATATCTGCTCCTACTATTTTACCATGGTTAGCACTATTTAGGCAAATGCACTTGCCCATATCTGTTTAGATAACAAATTGCTGCAGCTGCTACCCACCTACTAATGGCAATATGAGTATTTAACTCCCTATCTTATACTTATACCTTATATTTTTTCCTATTTAAGTGTTGGTGGAGTATCAGACTATATTAAATGACATAATAAAAAATGCCATTTAATGAAATAAAAAAATAATTACATTTCTTTTGTTATATTATTTTTTAAATTATATATTTCAAATAAATAGTATTTTTAAATTACACAAAGAGGCCCTAGGCCTAGCATCAAGGCGGATTCTATTTAAGATTTAACTCACTGAGACTGACTCATTTCCGTTTACAAACTCTTAAGAAAGGCCCAAATTTGGCAACATATGTGTATGATTTTTAGATCCAACCCAGGCCCAAGAAGCAAAAAGCTTTCTGTTTTCTTTTTTTTTTTTTGGGTTAAAATGAAAAAGCTTTCTGTTTCGTTTGGATGGATGGAACTCCTAGGTTCCGTTAGTTTCAGCTTTTAAGAAATATTACTTTTGTCTTTATATATCATTTTTTGTTTTCCTAAGGAAAAAAAAAAAAAAAAAAGGCCAAAGCTACCCTGTTTCATCAAGCAAAACTGGTAATTGCTCAACCATGAGGACCGAGGAGCAGCCGGTTCTTAGAAATCATTCCAAGCCAAATGCTACTATTGGACGATTATTTCTGTTTTACATTTATCCAAGGATTTATACAAGGTGAAAACAGTCTCAATCACACACAACACAAACAAGAGTTGATAAGACTATAACAAAGGAACTATTGCTAACTCAAATAGTAATTTGTAGTCAAATCGATCTGTCCCAGACAGTGAACTCTGGGATTTCCAGCTTATTCTTCCACATGTAATGTGTAACAACTTATGCATCTTTTTCTGAAACGTTAACGTAGAAACCGTTGGCGAATCCCAGAGCCGGTGCACGAACCAGATCCCCTCCCTTGATCTTTGTCCACCTAAGCCAAATTTGCATTTTTTTTTTGGTTGTCAGTTTCAGGTTGATATATAATTAAGTTGCTCTTTTTATGTATACCTGTATTTGGTGACCAAGACATGTAAAAATACAGCCAGCAGGACCTTGCTGAACTCTGCTCCTGCACATGCCCTATTGCCTCCTCCAAATGGCATGAAATTCTTTGCCGTTGCGTTGCTTCCAATGTTCTTAAAAAGATACAAAACAAGATGTAAATTATGGAGATCAGTACTCGAGTAATTTATCAACTTTTTTTTTCCTCCAACAGCTATGACTATGCTTATGGGGAAAGTTAAACTAGTAAATACCTTCCATCTTGAAGGATTGAATGCAAGAGGATCTTCAAAAGCGTTAGGATTAAGCTGTAGGGCTGCAGGCACAGCCATGATAGCCCAACCTTTTGGTATTGTGTATCCTGCAAATCAAGAAATGATTAATATATGATATAAATATATAAATAAATAAATTTTATCCAACCATATATATATATATATATATATTGAATTAAAAATCAGTGTGTTCATAAAAAATTACCGTTAACATGAATATCCTTCATAACCCTTCTTAAGATCCCAGGAGCAACGTTTGCTAATCTAAGTGACTCATTGATGACCTAATTAGCCACAAATCATATGAATCAAACATAACCTTTGATTAAAAAAAAAAAAAACTTTAAATGAAGGGAAAACAGACAAAGGGAAGGAAAATAAAACTTGTCAAGTTAGGCATGTTACTGACGTAATGAGTAAAAGTCATGGATTTGTATTCCGTCCATAGAAGTCCATCTCGAGGGTTACCGTCTTTTCTTTTCTTAAGAATTTCCTCGTGCTCCTCCTAGGCAAAGGTTAAATTTATTTATTTAGTTTTTCATTAAAGAATACAAATTTACCGCTAAAAAAATAGAAAATGTTTCGATGATCCTTGGAGTAATTAATAATTACTTACGGTAAGTTGCTGCAGCAATGTAGGATAGTCCGATAAATACTTCAAGGCTAAGGCAAGAGTGGAAGAAATAGTCTCAAAGCTAGCAAGGAGGATTCCAAACAAAACATGGGTGGCAAACTCCTTAGTCAAGAATGCTTCTGTTCTCATGTCTTCCACAAATTGGTCAAGAAAATCTCCTCTGGCTTCAGGATGAGACTTCATTCTCTCTTCCAGTAAATTAGTTATTAGTTTTATTATTTTTTGCTGCCTCTGCATGCATATGGTAAATTAATAATTATTTTAATTTCGTTTTGGGAATTTTAGAAGGCCAGCTACTTGCTGGATGGAGAGAATTAAACCTAAATTTCTTGAATTGGTTACCTTTCCACATCTGTAGAAAGCAGTACCAGGGATGCGTAAAGGAAATGACATAAGTCCTTCCAAGAAGTTGCTGAAATTTCCGACTATATTTTCTTCTGACTTTTCTGGTTCATAACTAAACATGTGCTTTGCAGTAAATCCAAATATCATCTGCAATTTAGAAGATTATGTTAGCTGCAACAATAGAGAGAATTGTTTTCCGCAAAAAAAAAAAAATCTGTTACTGTTTTAAGTACGTTAGCCATATGTCTTTAATATATGAATTAGTGTAAGAAAATAGTACTACACTAATAGTATTTGGTGAAGCTAGAGACTGAGAATTACTTACAGCAGCACATTGGTCTTTTACTTCTATCTCTGGCAGCTTAGCCCACTCCTGCAATCCACGATTTATGGTATATTCTAACTGAGGCAGAAGCTTCCCTTTAAGAGTCTCAACACCAAAGTGATTCAAAACTACGTGCCTGAGATATTTGTGTACATAGCCACTTGCTGCTGTTGTATCTTGGCGAAGCAGCTTGGCGAAGGAATCCAGGTACCACATCTCAACAAGTTTTCCTTCTTGTTGAAACAATAAATTGTTGAAATCGGGATCCGTCGATATGACAATTGATCGACCTGCTAAACTTGTTTTGAACAATGGACCATACCTGTAACCATTTGGTGAAGATAAAGTGCTTTGAGAAGAAGGCAATATATAGTTTAAAATTAAATAAGTTTTGTTTTCGGCATGTTCGGGGGATGATCGTATCCTTACCTATTCATTCTTTCCTTAACAAAAGGATGGATGTCTATGGAGTTGCCTGTGACAAGAAAACTAAGGGTCTCTCCAAGAAGTGGGAGTCCCATCGAACCTGGAGGTAGTATGCCTTTACATTTAGGGTTCCACCACCTGTAAATCCACATGGTCACACTTACGACAAGCAAAGATATCGCACAAAGCCACACATGAGACCACATGATCTCCATTATCACTCAAGTAGGAAAGACCTAATTGATTCAAAAGAGGAAAAAGGAGAAGATAAGAGTCTGGTGTTAGACGAGAACTAGCTGGCACTTTGGGTTATTACAAATGCTTCATTATTCTTAGAGGAGTTAGTCCCTTATATAGGCAAACTCAACAGTCATAAAGCTTTTTCGATTTTTGGATACTCGTTAATAATAATAATAATAATAATAATTGAACAGTTCTCAGAAAAAGCTAAAAAAAATTCTTTATTAATGGTATATATATATATACACATTTAATTATGTTAAACCAGGTTTGCAAGTGCATGCTTGCCTTTGCCCCTAAAACAAAAACACAAAGTTTGGTATCATCCAAAAAAAAAAAATTAACCTCTTTAATATAATTTATTATTATAAAGAAAGTTAAGTAGATGTTTAGGTTTAATAATATTGTGTAGCTTTGAGTGGTGTTGATATTACGCTACATATATTAATACTTTATATTTGATATATAGCTAATACATAATTTTATATACTATTAGCACATCTCAAATAATCATATCATTAATTAATAAATTTAAAATTATTTTTAATTTAATTTTTAAGGTTTAATTTTACTTGTTAATGAAATATTAACTTAATTATGATGCACTAATAATGTATAATATTTATATATTTATAGTGCATTAAATATAAAATTTACAAATATTTGACAATCATCAGGAAAATGAATATGAAGCTGTATCTAGTCATTAACAGTTGTGGTTTGAATATTGCTTGGAAACTGCTTGTTTAGTTGTTGGATTTGAGAATTAAATTCCTTACTTGGAAAAATTAAAAGCCCTGGAAACAAATACTCTATATTATTTGTTTATATGACTTAAAACAAAAAAAAAAAAAAATGGTGGATGACTTGTGAAAAACGAGAGAACTTCTTCATGCATGTCTCCCCATTAAAAGGACATGGAAAGTTTTATTGGGAGAAATTTGGAGACTGGAAAAAAAATGCAAAGAGGAAAAAAAAAAAAGGAAGAAAGAAAGAAAAAGCCGAAGGTAGGAAACGCCTTCGAAAATCATCAGATGACTTTGGTACAGTCTTCCCCAAAGATGTCATTAGTCAAAGATCATTATATATAAGAATTTACTTAAGTGGGCTCACACCAAACTTCTCGGAAATAAGTAAGATGTAAAATAAATAATGAATGATTGAATGAATGTTTTTATTTTTAGAATTGTTGGTGTTTGATAAAATAATTACTTATCAAACTTCTCAGAAAAAATGGTAAGGATGTAAAAAAATAATGAATGATTGAATGAATGTTTTTATTTTTATAATTGTTGGTGTTTGATAAAAAAATTATTTATCAAACTTCTCAGAAAAAGGTAAGGATGTAAAAAAGAATAATAATAATGAATAATTGAATGAATGTTTTTATTTTTAGAATTGTTGGTGTTTGATAAAAAAATTATTTATTAAACTTATGAGAAAAAGGTAAGGATGCAAAAAAATAATAATGAATGATTGAATGAATGAATTTTTTTTTTAGCATTGTTGGTGTTTGATAAAAAAAAATATTTATTACATTTGAGTTTGGTTTGTTTAAATGATAAAATATTCGATTTGTATTAGGTTTATTTAAGTTAAACGAATTTATTCTTAAATATTAAATAAACATGTTTATGAATATATATAGATAAATATATTCATAAATAATAAATAAATATATTTATGATTAATAAAAAAATTATATTCAAATAAATTTAAACCAATAAATATATAATTATAAAATTAATAATAAACGAATATAAACGAACTCTAAATGAATAATTTTTTAACAAATTTTAAATGAATTTATTTACAAATATAATAAATTTTTATTTGTATTCGATTTATTTTATAGACTAACATAAAAATACTGTTTAAAATTATTTATTAAACTTAATAAATAATTATAAAAAATATATAAATTGAATACGTTTACAAAAAATGGTTTTTGAAACCTACTCTCTTAAAGGGGGTTTGCTTTTAACCTTGGTGGGCCTGGAGTTGGATTCTGGATTAGTATTTGTTTGGACTTTGGATGTGGCTTTTTTGGGCCTAACAACTGGGTCTTTGTTGTTTTTTTTTTAAAAAAAAACAGGGGTACCATGGAAACTGCCAAATGTCGATGACACCTAACCTACCATTTAGGTCGAATTAATTGTAAACCGTCAGATCAAGGACATGACCGTTTGAAACGCTCCCCTTCTCTGCCCTTTTCAATTTCAAAGTTCAAACCTCACATCTGTCTCACAATAAAAATAGACAGAAAGACTGAAAAAGTTGGAAAAAAATCCAAGGAATCAAACGAACGCAAAAAAACAAAAAAAGAAACAATCTCGATAATTCAAGCGTAGGTTGCTCTCTCAAGTCTCAATCTTTCCTATAACATTCTTCGTTAATACTTTGTTTCTCTTTCTGAATATCCGCAGTTCTTGGCAAGAGAAAAGAAAAGATATCATGTCTAAGATGAAACCTGATCGTAAGCCTCCGCTTGCTAAATCGCCTATTTGCCCACGACCCGGTCGCGTCCTTCGATCGAACTCAACCTCCCTGCAAACCCCACCGGGTATCTCCGGTTAAAAACTTATATAAATAAACTTTAAATTTTTATTGCAAAAGATGGATCTTCTCTCTCTCTCTCTCTCTCTTTCTCTTTGGTTTTTAATCGGGAATGAATGTTTGTCTGTTGTTAAAGGTTTTTTAACGAAATCCCAGAAGCCGATTCGTACTTGCGCCATGGAAGAATACGAGATTCGACCCGACTATCAATCCATTTCTTGCGAGTTACGGGCTTTGGCTAGGATGGTTAGAGATGAACTCGGAAATGGGGAAACAGAAAATGCTGGTTTTGGTGAGACTAGTCTCATCGTCAACTGCAGTCCTCTGTTTGAGAGAGGCAGGTTTTACGATGAATACTCCGCGAGGAGAAATGAGAGGCTGAAGAGAAAGAAAGGCGAAACCGGGACTGAATCAAGGGCGGTTTACCATCTTGGAGTAACAGTTGAATCTTCAAAGAGAAGAGAGTCGAAGAAGCTTGAATGCTTGAGGAAATCAGTGTCTGCTGCTTATTCCGTGGAGAGGAACGGGACTCAGACTCCTAGGTATCTGCTTCGAAGCATGAGCAAAGAGAATAAGAAGCCTCCTCTTGCTGTCAACAATTACAAGTCGTCTATGATTGGCACCGAAAAGAAAACTGTGGCTAGAAGAGTTCGAAGGGTCTGAAAATTGGAAATTTAGGTTGGCATTTTTCATTTTGATTTTAGGAAATTTGTGATTATATTTCATTTTTCATGGATGTTAATTATTATTATGTTTCGATCTAGTTTGATGCTGCAAATATTGTCCCGTTTTGTTTTTTGTTTCTCAATAAATGAATAGGAGATGCTCAAATGTTCTAGTATTCAGCTTGTTCGACTATAGAAGCAGAGATCATTCTACATGAATGAAGTTTCTTCGTTTCATCTTCTCCTTATGTAATCTGAACATCCAAGTTCTTGTTTTTGCCTGCAATTTCTAGATAGCACGGCAGCAACATACAACGTATGGCAAAAACCGAAGAGCAACAACTAGTCCACTAGGGGTAGAGGGATTTTCGATCTCATTCCTCAATTTGTGCCGAACGTTTTCTTTTTCATTTCACAAATTTGAAGACCAAAGTAACCACAAACTAACAAAAAATGACGATAACTGGCAAAGTTACAGAAGAAAAAGACAATTAGATGAAAGTGGCACAACCTTCATCCTGTAAAATGCAACCCTAGCTTTTGCCTCTTCATTTGATAATTTCCATTGAATAACAATTCCCCGGTAAACATATTGTTTGCCAACCATCCAGTAGCAAAATACATTTTTGAGATCTACAACAAAATTTGCCATCAAAAGTCAGGTTATATAAGGGAACTTCTAAGAACAAGCTATAAAAGTTGTTTGCTGTAAGTCAACACTATGAATCTCAACAAATCACTTTTTGAAGTAAACAGATGAAGATATTATCGTGTTGGTTATATTTGTCGGAAGGTCTCATGTTGTGACCAAAAGATATACAAGGCCTTTTAGATACTCTACAATTTCAGATCCGCCAAGCTTTGAACTTCCAAATACTCTATCAACAAAAGTTATTGGAACCTGTAGACAGTAGAAAATCAAATCAATGAAAATGTGAAGTATTAAAAGGTTGTTTAGCTGCATGATTTATGATGTTTGAACATCACATTTTATTGGCTTAAAGATGAAGCAGGGGACAGGAAAAGAAAAAGGTAAACCATATGAGCAAACTCCAATCTAGATAATTTCTGTACAATCTGGTTAAATGGACGACAGAGCATTCAAGTGTAAGAGTTCATGGTACTCTCCTTTATGAAATCCCATTGACACAGCAAAATAGTTAAACTATCTTCACAGAGATTCAGATAAAAGAATAATTTGAGTACAACAAATCAGCATTCAAGTTAGTTGTGGAAGTTTCAAAGGCAGTAGTACTGAAGTCCATTTCTTGTCTTAGATTTTTAAAGTAAATTGTATGGATATTAACAGAAGATAACAAAGACTTTGACTATACTTGCAAACAACCAAGTACTCAACCTAGCACAAACAGGTCAAAGATAACAAAAACCATTCTTAAGTTTAGAATATCTTTCAGTTTATTCAGAAGCAACTATAGAAATGAATTATACCTCTTCAATGTGGTAGCCTTCTCTTGAAGCCCTAACAATCATTTCCATTTGAAACACATACCCCTTGCTAACACAGGAGCTAATGACATCTTCAAGCACTGATTTCCTATAAAGCCTTTAAAAAAGAAGGAAAAAAGAAATTTTAGCTCTAAAGCTATGACAGTCTGCCCATTCCTGTTAATTAGTTCTTATACCTGAAAGATCCAGTCAAGTCCGATACACCAGGCCACAAAAGAGTCTGTGCAAGAACATTGGCTCCCCTACTTGTTAGCTTGCGCATCAGATTCCATCCATACACGCCACCGCCTTTGATGTATCGTGTTCCTGTAACTATGCTGGCACCAGTTTCCAGCTGTTTCCTATAATGATGCCATTGACCAACACATTAGAAGGATTTGAGTCATCAAGCATAATTGTGAACCCTAAAAGAATCAACCAAAAGATTTCTTACTTAATGAAGCTCGGCAAATATTTTGGCTGCAAAACAAGATTGAAGAGATCATACGTGCGATAGAAAACAGGAAATGAATTGTAAATGGATTTAACTGGTAGAAGAGGCATACAAAGCATCATCACACTTACATGGTGTGATAGATCGGCATCCATGATTACAACAAAATTTCCAGAAGCATGCTTCAAACCATGTATGTAAGCAGTTCCTGAAACCAATAAAAATTCAAAGGCCAGCTCCAGCTATCACTCCTGAAAGGGAACAATTTTTACTTACCCAACCCAAGCTTCTTAGGTCTAGGTCTCAATAGCTGCATCATCAAGGAGACAGAAGCAGAGGTAAGAAGAGGAATTGATCAGCGAAACAGATTACACATAGATCCAATTTAGAAGGTTTATTAGCATGGAACTAACAATATGATCTTCACCATACAGTTTCTGCAGTTGTTTCACAACTTCTTGAGTACCATCAGGGCTCCCATCATCCACAACAATTATTTCAAAATCAACATCCCTACTCCTGGCATGAAAAGTTACAACAGCTTACATAAGACAGATATTAAGATATCACAATATCACAATATTAGGCAGTGACTTTGTTACTCATTTTGATGAAATAAATCAATTACACATCACTGTAGACAAGAAGCAAAATCACATGAAGGGAAAAGTGGGTATGAATTGAATTATTCAAATACTCCATGTTTCCCGTCCATGATGTCAACTCATTTTTTGTGAGAATTTTACTTCCAAGAAAGCCGTACTTATGAATTTTTAACATATAGGCATTTTAATTTACGAAAGATTTAAGAAAAATGCTTAAAGGACAAAAATAGGATCACTGATTAAACTCCCAGGGTTGAATTTCACACACATAGGCCCTATTGCGAAACGAAATATCATGAAGAACCAGAATTATCTCAAAAACAACAGATGTTTCAATTTGTTTCCCGACAATTATTCCAGAATAATTGTAAGTCTACTTTCTAAAACACGAATCAAAAGCCTTTTTTTTTTTTCTCTATATTCATAATCCAATTCAAATCATTTGCAGAATAAGAAATAAAAACATACAATTCTAACACCATATCGATCAGGACAAGAGGAGAAAATAAAAGGGCCGAATTCAAGAAAAGTAATCAGATCTCAAAAGACTAAAATTACGAGTTCAGCAATCAAAGACAAAGATAAATTAGAAAAAGCAAAAAGAGAGATTTGGAGTTGGGAAATAAACACCGGAGATGTTTGAAGATGAGATAGACGATGAGAGCAATATTGAGGCTCTCGTTATATGTTGGCACTATTATGCTGTACTTATTCTTCTGCTCCATTTCTATGTAACGTTGTTCCACGGAAAGACCAAACTCGTTCCTCCCGTGTTCCGTCTCGACTCTTTTTCCTTTTATAACGATGCTTGCTTCCTTCAAATTGCGTCAAGAATCAAACAAGTACTCAATTGGGCCAAGGGCATAGAAGGCCCCTTCATGCAGGATACAATCAATTGAGCTAATTTAAGACGGTCCAATTTTGGGTCCGACGAATGGACCACTTCCTCTAAACCACTGTTGAATTAGGTCAGAGTTAATTTGGATCATAGCTATGGACTGCTATCATTCATCATCTCGTCCAAATCCATCAAACTCAAACAATTTGATTAAACAGGACCCAAATCTCAAACACTGTTGATAGTTTCAATGCTTTGAGGATAGACGTGACAATTTTATTAAACTATCTCAGCTCCATGAACTATTCAAGTGCTCACAGATTTTTATTCCCTCTGATCATTAGACTTCTCTCTTTCTGTAGCATAACTAGTTATTAAGCAGACTATATTATTCTCAACGTAAAATTTACAGCCCCAACAAAATTCCCTTCTTACTCCTCACAACTGCTATCATTCTCAAAACACACTAGCACGTATAGGCTTATTATATTTAGCTCTGTTGGAGTTGCGCTGGAGCCAAAAAGCTTAGTCGTCTACTGTTCCATCCTCCATCTTCTTTTCTTCCTGTTCTGGATCATCTGGTTTACTTGCAACAATCCTTTTGCCTTGCACAGAAGCTGGTTCTTCAATATTTTCCTGCTTTGCTCCATCTATTGGCGATTTTGCACTGACACCAGCCAAGTCATAGTCATTAGTTTCTCCGAGACTTTCTCCCTGATAAACCTGAGGAAAATTTATAAGCAATCTGTCAATTCATGTTTTCATCCTAAGGAAGGCTCAAGGGCCATAGACACAGGCAGAGATTTGATCTCCATGATATCTACCACGGTAGCTAACTCTTCAATATTCTCCTGCTTTGCTGATTCGGCTTGTAATGTCTCATTGACACTGCCCAAGTTGCCATCATTAGTTTCTTCTGGACTTTCTTCCACTCTATAGTAAACCTGGGGAAAATTTGTAAAATATCTGTCAATCCATATTTTCCTTCAAAGGAAGAAGCAAAGACCATAGATGCAGGAAGAGATTTGGTGTCCATGATGCCATTGAAAGTTCCAAAAGCTTAATGCTCAAAAATAAATATTCAAAATTATCAATGCCAAGCATGGTAAGTAGGAACTCAGGTGCATTTCCATGCCACTAAAATAAAAGCAACAAAATTACCATATCAGAATAGCATTGGTGGCAGGGTGAGATGGATGTACATGATAAGAAATAATATAATGAGAAAGACCATGAAGAGATAAACATACCACACATGTGCGAGCTGGCGAGAGTACTTTGAAAGAATTAGGGCGATTGTTGAAATTAGTTTCAGGCACACCTGGTATTCCTTCAGGAGATGTGAAATGGTCCACATCATGACCCACCTGCCAGAAGAATTAATTATAGCATTACCAGGATAAAAGAGGAAGAGAGTCTTTAGATGCAATTGATTTCATTAGTTGCCAGTATCAGGGTAGATATATTGAGGTTACCAACTTACAGGACCATTGGTGACTCCCAAACCAAAGGAAACAATCAACTATTTTATTTTTCTCATCAAGTCCCAAGAAAAATCATGAAATTAGTAGCTGTAAAATCCCAATTATATTGCAAGAAATCAAACCAGATAACAACACCACTCTTTCATCAATAGCAAAAGG
The DNA here is from genome assembly GCF_047325235.1 of Durio zibethinus. Lineage (NCBI taxonomy): Eukaryota > Viridiplantae > Streptophyta > Magnoliopsida > Malvales > Malvaceae > Durio > Durio zibethinus. The sequence continues at coordinate 38,199,227 of NC_143162.1, forward strand.
AAAGCATAACAACAATAGCAGGAGTTCCTTACTCTTCCAAGCCCACCAAATTCCCAAGCATCACTATCCAGGGCAACTCTATACTTCCCTGGCAAGTCACACCCCACTTTGTACCTGTATGTTTCACATAATGGTAAGTCTAAAAGTTTTAAGGTGCATGGAATTACTTTCTAGCAAACATAGATTTGTCTCCATCTATATAATCTTTACTTGTACAAACACACAGATAAAGAAATAAATAAATAGATACTTTCACAATTCAAAGCATACATACCCATCATATGTATTCTCTGGATGAAAGTTGAACACAAAAACCAGATCTCCCCGCTCAAAGACAATAACCTAAATTGAGAAACCATTAATCAATGCCTTTGTGATTGTTCTTAAATATTGTTAAAACTATATCCACCATAACTGAAGTGGTTACAGCCAAGACAAGGGAAGGCTATAAGGCAGATAAGAACTAAGAAATGGTGGGGTTCATTCTCTCTATCCATTGGGGTTAAAAAGAAGAAAGAAAAAGCACATTAGCATGATGAAAGAACAAGAAACCTTCTATACTATATACCACATATGTTTGAAACTCAAATCAAAGAAACCAATATTCTTGTTTGCTAGCCATTGTGGTCTTTTCGTCTTTGTATGACCATATAAGTGAGTGATAAATAAATGATTTGTTCTTTCTAATAATGAAAGTTTCAATTCTAACAATGTCAAATGACTTTCACTACTAACAATATGCATATATTTTGCATCATCAGTTAGAGGTCTTACTCTAAAAGCCAACTGGAATTGTAGATTTACCTTGTCTTCTTCATCAGTGCTGCTCACTATCTGTTTTGTTGATGAAAGGAATGGAAATTTATCATCAAGTGCATTCATAGCTCTGTCAAATGCATTCATGAACTGCAAAGCTCAAATGCAAAGAAAAAAAATTACGCAAAATTGCATAGGAAGAACAAACCACTCCTCAATAAAGAAAGATAAAAATATTATACAACAATGATTAGGGTGCAAAAATAGAGAAGAAGATTCAGATGCAATTTTGTAAAATCAATTATACAGGTGTCTTCAAAGTTAAAAAGGCAGGTGGGAACTATCAGTTTTTCCTCAATAATCACCAACCATGGTCCATGTTCAGCGAGATTCTTGACCTTTCACCTTGGACTTTGATCTGGCTCTTAGCATTATGGTATTGAAATGAACAGGTTGTAAGAGATCTAAATGGACTCTTGGCCCAGATTCACTACTTATGTCCTAAAACTAAAAAGTTCAAACCTTAGCAAATACTCCAGTTGTCCACTGGAAATGGACAAGGAAAAGGGTCAGGGATGGAATAAAGCAAAGAAACTTCAAAAAATTCTAAATAATGAAAATGACCTCAGACCTTGTATCTCAAGTGATCAGTATCCACCAGGCTCCACTGTCTTCTGCATTTTTCATAACTCCACCCATTGCCTTCTCTCGGAAAGTCAATCCATTCAGGATGTCCAAACTGTACAAACATGCAGAAGAGATATCTAAAGAAAACAGGAGAAATTATTCACGTCTCCAGAGGGATGGTTCTTTTGTAACCTTATTTGTTAAAAAAAGAGAACAAACCCTCATTCAGAAAATTGCCCTCTAGGCAGATATAGCCAATCACCCCTTCATTTTTTAATGCATTTTACCTACTTACTGAATACATTCATGTATTTGTGACTTAAACGGCCTTGGCAGATATTCATCCTGATAAATCATAGCTCTAAAAACCTTCTAGCTTTATAGACTTGAAATTTTTCTAACATCCAACCAAATAAAATCTTGATGTACCCAGTACACACAGTTGAGCCCAAGTGTTTACCTCATTTCCCATAAAATTAAGGTAGCCCTCTCCTCCTAATGCCATAGTAATAAAATGTATCATCTGCAAAAGTAATTTAAAAAAAATAAAGAATGCAAGAGAGTGAGAGAGAAACAATGAGAATAATGACTAAATAATAAAAAGATTATCTATGCAGAGGTAAATTATGAATGCTTTGGCTCTTGCAAATTCCCCTTCCCCAATTCCTCTAGGACATTAAGGAAACCATGAAGAGAGGAGCCTCTAGGATTTGATTTAGCACCAACCTTGTGAAGTGCAATCCCTCGCTCAACGCTAGGAGAGGCATCTGTTAAACATGACATCCCAGAGTACATTTCTTTATCCATTAAGAAAAATGCTAGTGTCTTGTCACCTACAATAGACTGCACCGAACACAAAATAATATTCAGAAGCATGACAAATAGCAAAATATACAAACCATTAAAAGAAAAGGGAACATTAAGAAGTATAAATATGGTATCAGATTCAGGAAAGGAAGAGTAACCATTTTATTAATCAAGCTTTCTTTATGCTATGTATCTTTCTGTCATCATCTGAAAGTTAGTTATAAAGCCACTATTGAGACATTTTGAAGAAGAACAAGTTCTAGAGCCATAAAGAAATGATTTAACCAAATTTAGAAATAAATTAGTGAAAATAAAAGAAAATTCCTCACAGTTTATACCTGATCATGACTCTCAGCATAGGATATACACTTCTCAGTGTGTCTCCTATTTGTCAAGCTACAGGATAAATCCTTCATTGACCATTCTTCATCATTCTTATTCTTCAAGTAATCAATCCACTTGTCAGGGATGGCCATAGCCAGGCGGTAGTCAAAGCCAATTCCCCCTTCAGAGACAGGCCTACCAAGTCCAGGCATACCAGAAACATCTTCGGCAATTACAGTCGCATCTGGCAAGATGCTATGTATCAGAGAATTGGCCAGCATTAAATAAACAACAGCATCTGCATCAGTTGCCTCACTGAAATACTCATTGTAATTCCCAGTGAATGCCATGTTGATGCCATGGTGATGATACAACATGGAAGTCACTCCATCAAGCCTAAACCCATCAAATTTGAACTCCTCAAGCCACCACCTCAAGTTCGAAAGAAGGAAGCGAAGGACTTCCCAATTACCATAATTAAACACTCGACTATCCCATAACTTGTGGTAACCTCTTTCTCCAGTGTGAAAATACGAATCCTGTGAACTTTGGCCAACATCAAAGCCATTGAGTCCATCGGTAACATTGTTACTTGCATGGCTGTGAACAACATCCATTAAGACCTGTAGATCTAAGCTGTGGGCTTTATCAATTAAATATTTGAGGTCCTCAGGAGTTCCAGATCTATTGCTTACAGCAAAAAAGTTGGTAACATGGTATCCAAATGATGCATAATAGGAATGCTCCATTACAGCCATCAATTGTACGGTATTATAGTTATTTGCTCGAATACGAGGTAAAACATCATCAGCAAATTCTCTGTATGAATTAATTCGTAGTTCCGAGCTACTCATTCCAACATGAGCTTCATATATTCTTGGGGCTTTGGGTTTTGGAGGATGAGAGTACTTAAATTCATACCTGAATTATGAATAAAGGATGCATTAAAAGGCACAATTTCTCAATCACATATATTAAAAGAAGAAAATTAGCATCCTTTTAACTTTGATGAACTTCAGAGGATAATGGCAGCAAGTTTCTCGTCTCAAGCAATATCAAACTGATTTACCAAGTAATATGTTACCAAAAAAATGAATTTTAATTGTGGATTAAGAAAAAACCCTGCACCACGAAGTTGTTTTTCTACTTTAAATGGAAAATATCATCTGTATCAAAATAAATCAAGTAACATGTGAATAGATTGCACCTTTCTGAAGGAGGAGGGTCCCAATGCACACCATCATACGGTGCTCCAAATCTGTTAGGGTCTACAGTGGCATACTTAACCCAAGCAGGAATCCTATCTATCCAAACTCCATCACTATGCTTGAATCTAAACTTGACTCTTGAATTATGAGGAATAGCAGGATTTCCTCCAGAATCAGGAATTTTAATACTCCAAACACCAAATTGATTCTTTTCCATCTTGTGGTTGGAACCATCCCATCCATTAAAGTCTCCAATAAGTTGAGCTTCCCTACATGATGCAAAAAGAGGCTCTAGCTAAGCAATCAAAAATATGTAATAGGATAACAAAGCTGATAACTTGAATTTTCAGAAACCAAAAGACTCACTGAGCAGCAGGAGCCCACTCACGGTAGACAATTCCATCTTCTTCTCTGTTAAATCCAAATTTCAAATAACCTATAAAAGAGGGTAGAAAACAAATTTCGTTTGAGCATTCTGATATAAATATTGATTTTACTACTTAGCTCCTAAGAGCAAGCAATTTCATCATTGAAGTAGCCTTTGGTCTTCAAGAGAAAATTCAAAAGCGGGTAGGCTTGATGAAAATGGAAAAACGGAAATCACCTTTTGCGAATTCCTCAAGGCCTCCCTCATACTTTTCAAAGAGATTTCTCTGGTCCACGTATTTCTTAATTCTATATTCAAAGTGATCTTTAAATGGTCGGAGAGCAGAATCAACGCCCAAGATACCGATGTTTTCAGTGTCTTCCTCAGAGGTTGCCATTGTGGAACTATCCTCAATCAGAACAGCTGAGATTGGGGAACCATAACTGACCTGGAGGGAAAAGTAGAGCATACTCACAGAGATGATAACTTATTCAATACTAAAATACTAGCAAATTCCATATTTAACACCAAAGATAGCCAAGGATTCCATCAATTTTCTATTTCATCGGGTAAGAAATACCTTCACAAGTGCTAATTAATGCTAATATTTATGAAAGACGAATAAAAAACGAAATTATGCACATAAAAAAAAAGAAACTGAAAAGATAAATGTTGTAGTTGCAAAATCGTACCCTTCCATACACTGAGTTACATGGAAATACAATTTGCCGTAGCAACTTTTGGGATCCACGTCTAGAATTAACCGCTAGTTGTTTAGCGATTTGATGATTGGTTGCCTTGGAACTCTGTCCAAACGTAAAACGTAATTGAGAAAGTCATAAGAATGAATCGTTAAGGCTAAACGACGATCGAAGATGTAGAATGCTAATCATAAAAAAATTTTTAAAGAATTTTGAGTAAAAGAAAAAGTTGAATTACCGAAGTGCGGGTGTTGTTTGATAAAGGTGCGAAAGACCCAAAAGCAGAAGGCGTAGCGAGGAGACCCAACGAAACCAGCATCTTCCCAATCCCTTGCAGTCCAGCATTCAACCTCTCAGCTCCATCTCTCTTTAAGCAAGCAAAGTTTGTTTAAACAGAGAGCAAGTGTGACACAAAAGGCTTAGCGCCAGACCCCGTATATATTTGCGTGGAAGCCTCCATCGAGAAAATCTAGGCCGTTGGTTTTTGGGCCCACTTTCATTTCAAATTATCTTTTTTACTTTTATTATTTATTGCCTCCATCAAGAAAACCTAGGCCGTTGGTTTTGGGCCCACTTTCTTTTCAAATTTTGTTTTTTTTGCTTTTATTATTTATTTCTGATTTCGGTTACCTCTGCAAAGAGACAAAGCATATGCTCCAGCTGCACTGACCCATTTAGCAAAGAAAGAAAAAGCCATGATGATCCGACGGTTGTCAACCGATCTTAGAAATATCTCGAAATCAATCGAACATACGTTCCATGTGACACCGCAACTGCTTGATTCAGACTTAAACGTCATCAAAATGTCCATTTTGCTATAAAAAAAACTCTTTTTTTGTTTCTTTATTTTAGCCAATATTGCTATCTATAGACATATCGAAATTGCCATCACCGAGCGATAACATTTTGTCCCCCACCGCCCCACGCTCCAATCTTATCATATCGTATACAATATTATATTATAAAGTATATAAAATTTGATAAAATTTACTTACACAAACATTTAAGTAAATAATTTATATTATTGACATATAAAATAATTTTAAATAACTTTATTTAATTATTTATTTAATTTTTAAAAATTTTAAAATTTACATTTATTTAAATTTTTTAAAATATATAAGTTTTATCTTAATTTAAACATCAAAAATATATATTTCATACATAACTCTTATTCATATATATATATGAAATAAAAAATTTAAATAGTTTTTAAAAATTAAATATTTAAATCTTATAAATCATACAAAATTATAAAAAGTCTGAAATTCACATAAATTTAAAAGTTTGTGGTTAATCCTACGTTATTTATCAAATTTTTATCTTTATCTTTTTAATGATTTAAAATAAAATATATATATATATTATCTCAATTTAAAATTATATACATATCTAAATTTTAAAATTATACTAACTTTTTTTATCTTAATTTAAAACTAAATTTGATAAACTACATTTTTTTAATTTAAAATTTTTTAAAATTAAATAATTATTAAATATATATTTACGATTTATTTTTTTATAAAAGATAGAGCAATTAAATTTTGTTATAAAAGTTTGATATCATAAAGTTTCAAAATCAAATATGAAAAAATTTTTCATGATATATTAAATTTGTAAATCTTAATTTTTATACTAAAATAATATATATTTTTAAGAGTGTATGTAATTTATAAACACGAAATTGACTCTCTCATTAAGATTTTGCATGTAATTTTATTTTTATAATTCAAATTTTTCATAATTTTTATTTAAATTCTTTCATAATAATTTATATAGAGACAGCTTTTGAAATTTGAAATTATAAATTGTAAATGATTGATAATATATTTATTTATATATAATATAAAAATTAGTATGAATTAAATTTTCTTTGCATATGTATTTTGTAAAAAAGAAGAAAGGAAAAGTTTGTTAAGATTTTTTTTTTTTAATCTTTCCTGTTATGAAAAGATTAATGTTTGCTTTTGTAAAAATGAAGTTAAAAACCTTTGGTTTAACTAGTAATTACTTTATTCAATCAATTTGTTTTCTTTCATTGTACATTATAAATTCCAGCTTTTGAAAAGCGTTAATAACTTAATCAACAAATACAATCTATTAAAAATTTAACAAATACAAAATTTAGAATTATGTGTTTTGCATGATATAATATTGAATTGAAAGGTGAAACACTAAAAAAAAATTGAAACAATATTTTTGAAAATCTTCCATTGATTTCAAGAATAAATGTTTTGAATTGAAATGGCCAAAAATAAAAGCATAAAAGATGGCCATTAGAAAGATCAATCACATTTTTCTAGCTACAGTTGTTTCCTTCTGTTTTTACAATGTCATATATCACCAGTGTTATTTATCATTTTCACGAACCAATCACAATTTTTAGTCAAAATACAATTAATCATAAGTGGTGTATCTAAAACAAGTGAATATGATAGATTAAATTAGGTTTCAACTAAATATTAATTCATATGACATATGGAATAGTTAGATTCATAAAGATTACATGTTAATAATATTTAGACACATAATATTTTATTTACATTATTTAAATAAATAAAGTTGTCAACTAAATATTAATTCATATGACATACATAAAAGTTAGACTTATAAAGATTATATGTTCATAATATTTAGTCGTATAATATTCTTTTTATGTGACTTAAATAAATAAAGATTTAAGAGTTATAAATAAATTAATAATTAAAAAAATATAAATCAAATTAGGTTGATATATAATATGATATTTTTATAAATCTTAGTTATGTTTTTATCCAAAGGTGTGAATATATTCACATGTTACTCTACATCATTTTCAAGTTTTGAAAATTTTTTTTAATTTTTTATATTACAATTGGGATACGAAATTGAGATTTTCAATAATGAAACCGATTACAACATCAACTTAAGTTACTTAAATTATTTTAACGTGATTGATATTTATTCATTTCATTACTATATGCATCATAATTCATACCTTTATATTTTATTAGTATAAAAAAATAAAATTAATATCAATAAAGTCAGGATTTAGTAATAAATAGGAAATTTAGATCTTTAAAGTTTTAAGTTCAAATTTTATTGTATATGAATTCAATTATTTAATTAAATATAATTTATTAATGAATTATTTAATAATATAATAATTAATTATATAAATATAATATTTGATTGTGAGGAAAACTTAAAAAAAAAAAATTCATACCTTTATTGTAAAAACTAAAAAAAAAAAAAAAAAACTATTGTAATTTGAAGGAAGAAAAAACAGTCCCGCCCGATCCGCAAATAATCCAACGGCACAGGAATAATCAGAAAATAAATCAACGCCGTTGATTCATTCATTTGTTAGCAATGGAATTTTCAGAAGTTGTCCTCACTATATCTCAGAATTACAAATATACCCTAATAATTCGAGTAGATATCGGGCAAATTATTTGTTCTAACGCTAGGGTTTTGCGATTTCTACGGAGGCAGAGCGGGCGAGCGAGAAAGAATAGAGGGAAACAATGAGCCGGAGCTTGGGCATACCGGTGAAGCTACTACACGAGGCGTCGGGTCACGTGGTAACGGTGGAGCTCAAGAGCGGAGAGCTTTACAGAGGAAGCATGGTCGAGTGCGAGGATAACTGGAATTGCCAGCTCGAGAATATCACCTTCACTGCCAAAGTGCCTCTCATTCTCACTTTTCCTGTTCTTTTTTATCTTTATCTGTTCAGTAATGAGTTTGATTTGTTTATTTTTATTTGGATCCGAGGAATTTAGGGTTTAGGATTTATGGTCAGTATTGATAAACATAAAAAATGCTTCAACATTTGATGTTAGATTTAGGTATAGTGTGCCGGAATTCTGAGCTTAAGTTAATAAACGGGTTAAATCGTAGGAGAGAGGAACAAATGGATGGAGTTCAATGTTTGAATTTGAGGATATGACTTGGCAATCACTCACTTCTATATCTTGCGTTGTCCTTGGATTTTGTTTATTGATTGTTGTGTCTGTTCCAATCAAATTTAAGCCTGAAACCGTATCATATAAATGTCAGTTCCTTACTTCTTGCATCATGGTTCTTTATTTAATATATCTAATTTCCTCATGCTTAAAAGTTGAATAATGGAGACCTGAATTTCACCCAGTTTTTTTATTTCCCGATTTTCTTTCTGAGAAAATTCATTGTGATTGAAGTGCATGTTCCTCTCATTTCTATTTTCATGAGTAGATATCCTAAAGCATGTTCACGTTCCCTTTGGCTTTAGTTTCTTTTTGTCCTAATTTATGTCAATTTGTAACTGATTTTAAGATGATTGCTTTGACTTGGCTTCAGGACGGAAAAGTATCACAGCTTGAGCATGTTTTCATTCGAGGCAGTAAAGTCAGGTATTACGTAACTCTCTTTCTTTGCATGGTCCCCTTGTTTTTGAAGGGATTGAGGTGGTATTCGAGGGAAGCAAGGTGTGATTATGTTTAGAAGAGAAAAACTTTGTTCATCTATTAAAAATGAACTTATTTTTGACAGGTTTATGGTCATACCAGACATGTTGAAGAATGCTCCTATGTTCAAGCGTCTGGATGCTAAAATCAAGGTATGCATTGATTACAAGTTATGATTTTTTTTACTTTATGCACTTGTTAGAAGCTTTCTGACTTCTTTCGAATCTTGAAGGGTAAGAGCTCATCTCTAGGAGTTGGCAGAGGTAGAGCTGTTGCAATGCGAGCCAAAGTAAGTTGCAACTAAGATGAAACCCAAAGGATGGTGCTTTTGTTTGCTTATTTATTTAGTAATGTCCTTAACTCGTCTCTGTGCATCTGTTCCTAAACTTTAACTTCATTCTTTTTTGTTTTACAGGCTCAAGCTGCTGGCCGAGGCACAGCAGCCGGTAGAGGTGTTGTGCCATCTGTTCGTAGGTAACTTTGTCTTGTTAAGTGCTTTCTGATCTCCTGTCAGGAGCAGCGTTCACCATTGTATGCCACCTTAGAATTGGCTTGAGTTTAGTAACCAAACTTGTACTCCTCATATTTGATGTAAAAGAATCCACACTTTATGATGAGGAAAAAGAAATTAGATAGAGCTGAAGTTATTTTTCCTGGATCCAAATGACTGTCATTTTCTGTATGAACGTATTGAATTGCCAAAATGATCTTATTATTTCTAATGGCTTTTTATTCACAAGGCACGGGTACTTTTGGGAACATGATATTGCTCATTTTATCTCAGAACTATTAGTTTGGTCTTCTGAATGTTATTCCTGCATAGTGATTTTGTGTTTGTAGAGAAATGCAGCTATGATTGTATAATCTGAACCAGCACCTCCCATGCCATAAGTCTTTGGGAATTCCAACGTATTTTTGCTCAATAGCATGAACGTTGGTAAACGTTAACAATGGTAATCTAAGTAGTCTTAAACCTATAGAAACTTAAAGAACTGTCTACTTCTATTGCCATTAAAGGTTTTTTGGATTTCAGTGTAGAATATGCACTTGCCTTGTGCAGAGATGAGCATTGGCGTTATTTCAGCCATATGTAAGGCGAAATCGTATGTGGGGGCGAAGTGATCCACAACAACCTATATTTATACGGAATGCCGAACGGCACATTCTCGTTCAACATATGTTGCAAGTATTTTAGGATGTCATTGCCTTTCACCAAGAAAAAAAAGGCGTAACCCTCTATTGAAGTGAGGGCCAGATTTTAGAGCAGTCAAGTCATCATTTCAAGACATGAATTGGACAAGGTAAATTCCGTCCTAGACTATATAAATTATTTTGGTGTAATCGTACATGATATTGGAAAACGCCGGATGCACATAATTCTATTCAGTGTAAGTAACCGAAAAACTTGAAGGAAATGATAATGGAAAACGCCAGATGCACATAGAATCCTATTCAGTGGAAGTAACCGTATAGCTCCAGGTAGCAAATGCAGAAGTTCCAGGGGTTAGAAGCATCCGTGGTTGGAGCAGTAAGTAGAACCCTGAAGAATCTAAATGGAAGCAGAGCATTTGGTCCAGTTACAGGCCATGATGCAAACTGACCGGGCTTGCACATTGTTTGGTCATTCTCGTGTACTCTCAAATCTATCCAAGTCCTTCCATCCACAGAACCCTGGAAGGTTGAGGAGAGTTACCTTACAGTTTGCTTCCATTGTTTGAATTTTCACTAATTTCAGCACCAAGTATCTAAGAAACAATTCACTTAGCATCTTCTTTACCTGAAATTCCCAACACCTTATGTAGGTCCTGGAGCCATCCTGTCTCAATGTGTAGTAGTTGCACATCAGCTGCATTAACCACATTTTCTGATTAGAAGACGGGTACCAGATTTCACTCAAATTAAGACATACACTGAAATTTTAAGGGGCAATGAAATTAATCAGGTATATGCTATAACTGGAAGAGACTAACAGACATGGAAACTCAATTGCACCTGAAACTTCTTTGTTATTGGAGTCATAGACCATATTTCCTTTGAAAACACTTGAAAGTTAATGCATATGATGCTAATGAATGCATTACTGACAACTTAATTCAACCAAATTAATGTTCTTTTTAGGATAGTAGGTTAAGAAGAACAGAGCAGAAACCTGATGATCTTGGCCAATGTCAACCATCCACCATGCACAGATATGTCTGTCTTCCATACGAGGCCCAGCAAAACACGTTCCCTGACATGGGACTTGTCATTTAGTTAAGCTAATAATGCATTATGCTTTGTTAGACTACTTTTATAAAACTTTGAAAGGGTTTGACTCATCATACCTGGTAAGTTCTTGATACCAAAACCTTGGGATCAGTGTGTCTTGAAGCGGGGCTACTAGCAGTAATAGCAATTCTCTGAAGCATGTAATTAAAGCGGGGGTTAAGGAACAGAAACTGGAGAGTGAAAGAAAAAATAATGAGCATTGAGAATTCCACCTTAGACAGAACAGGGTTAACCCATGCATGTTCCCCATATGATGTCCCAGCGAAGTACAGAACTCCATTGCTATCCCCATCACATATATACTGGAGCTCCTTATAACTGGAACGCCTATGTTGAAATCTTACACTACACAAAATTGAAACCAATGTTACTCAATTTATTGCTCAAAAACACTGCCTCTAAGCCATGGCTCCTTGGAAATTCATTTCAAACAGAATGCAGATATATCTAAAACTCTTCCACAACAAGTCTAGCATCAACAAGTTCAGAAAGAATCAAATGAAACATGACTAAGGAACTGCTCTGATGGCCAGAGCAGCACTCACAACAAATATGAGAGGATAATGGCAAGCAAGCTAAACCGTAAGAAAGAGAGGAGATTATAGTGGACTTGGTTTCTCTTCACTGCTTTAAGTGTCAGATTTTCAATTGTAATGATCATTTTCTCAATAATGACAATGACATTTCTATTCAGAATGTAAGCCCCTTTAGAGCAAGATATGAAAATGCATTAAGCACAGAAGAAGACTTACTTCTGGTCATTTCCATGGGTCGCCACTCTGCATTCTATATAATTAATGGCTTCCTTAACCTATTTCATCTTAAAGACATTAGTATTGGAGGAAACAGAATAAAGTATTGAAACACATGCCCAAAAGGTTTCTTTGAAGAGAAACAGCAAACTTACAAGATCACCAAAAGAGGAAATCTGCCTGCTTAGAAAGGTATTTTCTAACTGCAACATCATTGAAAAAAATTGCAGTTGATAGTTGGGCCATAGTCATATTCTTAACATTCTGCTTGATACATATCCTAAGGTCCAGGCTTTTCTTACCTCCTTAAGCAGGGGATATGGCAGTAAAGAAAACCGCACAGATGGAAGCAAGTCATTAACTGGTTGAAGCCTACCCTTGAACAGACTTTCTGAAGTTGAATTTATCATTAGCTCACTCACCACCCCCCACCCACACAATTTCTCTGCTTTCATGCACCACATCAAAATTGCATCTAAAACCCTTTCTTCAGATGTTACCTTTAGATCTGGATGCTGCAAGAAGTCCATAATTTATAATAAGAAATAAGGAAACTTATCATGCGGTATACTTTGTATGCAACTCTAAATATACGTTATAACTTGCATAGACCAACCAAAAGATGGGTCTAATTTATAATTGCCTCAAATCTAGCAATTTAATAAGCATAAGCAACCCTTGACAGAGCAATAGACAAAAGTTCAGCATATTTCTTTATAAGTTCTCCATCTCTATCTGTATAACTGACTAGCCACTTTGATCCAATATATTATGTAAAACAATCCTTTTCGGTTATGTACTTGCTAGAATGCAGCAACATAAATCATTAACCCATCACTGCACAGCTTCTCTCTTCATGTTGGAAATTATACTCTATGCACAAAGCACTTCAGCCTCATACTAAGATAGCTAAGATAGCATAGGAATTTTCACAAGTGAAAACCCACCTGAATAATATTCCTAAAAGTTGTCTCATCTAAAGAGATGAAATCAAGGCTTGCAGTTGTGCAGTAGTCAAAGTGCATTGCAAGTATCCTTTCACAAGTTTCTTTGATAAGATTACATGATGGGATTGATGAAACCACTTGGAGGATTGGACAGACGGAGTCCTGCAACAAAGTTCAACAGTTAGCTTCACAAGCAACAGCCCTATTGTGAACATCTGCAGGGCAACTAATTATATTAGCCCTATTGTCTGCTTCCTCGTCCATTAAACTTGTGCATAATACAAAAACTTGTTGTATGACCATCTTCCATTAGGAGAACTCCATCCCTGCATGTAATATGTACATGAAAGGTATCAATATTTTATAATTCATTATTATAAAAGGGGTCTCTTCTTTTGTTTTCAGAACTCCAAAACCGCAAGTCACTTCTCCGTTCTTTTAATTCTATTCATACAAAAGACATAATGAGACATTGACAATAAAAATATATGCATGGATCTAGCAAAACGACCAAATCAAATTATTTTGTAAGCTATAGATTAGTAAACTACCTCAGAGAGGCATTCTAAAAGCATTTTGCAGCATTCCTGATGAAGAAGAGAGATTCCATATTTGTCAGACAATAGAAGGAGCTGGAGTAACAAGGTACCAAAGTCCTCAGTATCCTCAATCCTGAGTTCTCCGCAGTACATGAATTCAAGCATAGCCTTCAATGCTGCTGGAGACACATCCTGTAAACAAACCTCAGTCGAGCTGCTCTCACACATTCCATTTGTGAACATCTGCGGGGAAGCTAATTACATTATTCAAATGTTGTTGACACAACCAGACTGAGAACCAAAAAAATTGGTGAAATTGAAGAGGAGACATCAGCCCAATGATCTCTTCCTTTTAGACAGAAATATAAAGGTTTCACCCCCTCATTTTGTGATGAAACAAAAGTATGCCTATTCAGTTCCTTATAAAATGTTAGTTGCACTAGTGAGCAAATCTTAATGCAGAAAGTTGGAATAAAAACCTACATCTGACTTGAAGCTATTTGAACTCGCCATATTGAAAATTTCATATCCATGGTGCAGCAAAGAAAGCCAAGCAACAAAAAATTCTTTATCCAAAATCTTTCAACCTCAAATAAATATAATGAAAAGCAATATCTTGGTGAGCGGTAAGAAACAGATCTTAGCACAACTTCAGTAAAGTTTGGATAATATATACTATTTTGAAAGTACAATTTATTTTATCTAACAGACTTCATTTTCTTTTGCCAAGATCTCATAACAGCAGAAGAGAGATGCCTATATTTTAAGAAATTTTGTTGGACATTTTCCTACAGCATTATCCATAGGAGGCATGAGGTCCTCACCTTTGCAAATGGGACACTATATAAGCTGAGAATAACTTTATGAGCTCGAGCAATGAAACCTTGACCTTCAATGCAAATGCTAATGTCACTGTACTCGCCTGTTGAACGCAATTGTTGGAGCCTCTGCATGTTTATCGGGAGACCAGAGGAGAAGGTTCCTCCAGAATGGAGCTGAGAACTTGCATATGATAACTCCACAGTCTTACCGGAATCAAACAACTTTTTGTTTACTTTAAACCGCTCCATTGCTTCCTCACATAGCTTCACCAGTGGCATCACTTCAAACTGTAAGCTCAGAGCCCACAAGGAACTAAGTTGTGTCTCTGAAATCTGTGTCAAACGGAAGCAAGAAATAAGAAAAACTAGGACAAGGGAAATGAGAATAGATCTTTAAAACTGATAGAGAATGCCAAAAACAGTGGGTATGTAGAGGAAACAATAAATGATACCTGGGTTTGGCCTGCATATACATATTGAAGAAGAGCATGAAGAATTGGATATGCTACCTGCTGCAGTTGAACAACATCTCTATCTGATGAGCTCAGAGAAAAGTTTCCTGATGCTTGCAATATAACCTTATGAGCAGGGACAGGCCTTTCATCCTCACCAACAATGAAGAACATATCAAATAATTCCCAACTCTCGAGAAAATTTTCAAGTCCCCACTTCTCATAACCCATTTGTTCATCTTCCAACTCCTCATCACCATTGTATTCAACACAGTCCACTTGCTTCCACAGCAACAAATGATTTTGAGTCAAGGGCAATACGTTAACATTTCTATAACCTACATGTTTATCCCAGCTACTAAGGCCAACATACCGAACACTACAATTTGGATTTGTATCTAGCCACCGGAACACAAGATTCTGAAAAGGGTATCTTCCTTTACCAATACTAATCAATCCATCATAGATACTGATCCAATAACTCTGAAATGCAGGAGAACAACATAGGCCAATACCTGCTACATCAACCACAGTTTTGCCATCCACCTCAATTTTCAATCTACGATTCCTATGGCTACCAATGATTACAGTATAATGAGGACTGCTATCCCTCTTATAATGGTAGTGCTGACTTCCAACATTCTCCCTAAACACCACAGTAACATCATTGTGTGCAAAAGCATCGAATGCTACACATCCTCTGCCAGCTTCCCGAAATTTCAAATCCTTTCTCCAAGCACACTCAAAGGGAGCTACCGTGAGGAACTTTTTCTCTTTGTTTTCCATAATCTTTCCAAAGAGAAAAACCAACAGTTTTCACGCCCTTGAAACTTTAGCTAGAAAATCAGCGGTATTTATAGGAACATGAGACAGTGAGGGAGATATCACCACCTTCTTTATCTGCTACAAAAAGGACAAGTTTTCATTAAAGCAAGAAAACAACAATCTTAGCTTGTAATTAATCAATCTAAAACACATTGTAAAACAGATTCTGGCAAGTGATGAACTTTGGAGGTTAAAACTAAAGCACAGTAACGGTTCAAACATCGCTATCTGAGAGGAACCTAGAGACCGCTGGAATCGTCCAACTTGACAAAAAAATCAAGACCCACTACCTGCTTTTAACTCGATATCGATCCTACACCACATTCTTATCCAACTACAAGACCAAAACGCAAAAAATATCTCTAAAGATAACCTTAAAATAAGCCCACGAAAGTCCACACAATAGACAAATACAAGACATGAGATGGGCACCGATGATAATAGCTTTCGATTACAACAGAAAAAAATCCTTTTTTACAACATTAAATGATTTTTCAATTTACCTGGAATGAATTTTCACAGGACCATAAACGAAAGGAGATGCTTTGGATCAAGGAAAACTGCAACTCATGATTTAAAGAAACAGGGTGGGATCTTCTTAATCTGGCAGGTTGGACTTTTTAGAATCTGATTTTGTTTTTAAATAGAAATTTTAAAGATTTGGAAATGAAGTGAATTTATGGCTAAAATTTGGTGTTATGGTGACACGTGGAATATAGTGCGTGGCAGCTGTGGATGTAATCTGACTTTGACACGTAAAAAACCCAGATTTTTTGTCTGCTGACAAACTCTTTTTTGATTCGCACTTGTTTTTCTCATTCAATTTTTCTCGAGATAGATTTTATTGCTTAGTAGTTTGTAGTGTATTTTTTTTCTCTCCGTCTCTCTAATCAGCAATCTGTTTCATTCAATAAGAGACTATTAAAAATACTCACTTTATTCAGGGCACCTTGAAGCCAATGATGTTTTGAAGTAGTGCAAATCAAGAATCAGAATGAAAACAATAATGGTTCTTTTTCTGTTGAACTTTTAATGATGAATATTAAAGGTACACAATTATTTTGTAAATCCGTTGTAGTCTAGTTGGTTAGGATACTCGGCTCTCACCCGAGAGACCCGGGTTCAAGTCCCGGCAACGGAAAATGTTTTTTGCAGGACCAACACATTTTTGGTCTAAAAAAATCTGCTTGGTGGTTGGGCTGTCGGGGTTTCCGGTATTTGTTCTCCGAATCCTTTTCTTCTCATTTGTTACCAAAATTCAGTACTTGTAAAGTAACTAAAAAAGGAAGAAATGAAATGAAATGAAATGAAAATCTTTATCCATTGAGAAACATAAAAAGAAAAATTATTTTACTCTCTGGGAAGGAGAAAAAGACAAACATCTTGGCTATGTTCAAAACAAAAAATAAAAACAATGGCAGAATTCAAAGGGCAAACTCCGAGTCAGTATTATTCATAAAACCCAGGGGCAACTTGTGTTGCTCAATTGTGCCCCATCCCCCTCAATTCCTAGTTAGTTTCTTGGTAGCTGGATTTGTTCTAGAATCTAGCCTCCAAGAGAAAAGCTGCTGGCTCAGTTTTTGCAGCGTAACCATACTTAGATGTACTGTACTTCCGGAGAACACCTTTAAGTTTCCCTGTCCCTGCCTTCTGATGGAAAGTAACCATCATTCTTGAGCAATCCCTACAAAAAAAATGACAAGAGTAAGTTTTAACTGGAAATAAACAATTTGCTGGTAATTCCGAGGACCAAAGAGGAAAAACTTACATAAGCTGCTCTTTCGAGTAGATAGTATACCACTCACTGGTCTTGCTCCAATGCTTAGACCCACTAATAGCACACTGAGCAGTGAAAATAGCAGCAGCAGCTAATAAAGAAGGTGGAAACTTAAGCATTTCATATTCGACAAGGCAAAGCTCGATAATGAAGAATGACAGAAGCTCAAGCTGGTTCAAAGTCACATGTAAAGCCATCTCAGATTCAATTAATAACATTGTTGGATAAAAAATGCAAAATGACAATGTTTTTGTTTTCACGAACCTTCTTGTTAGATTGATCTGCAGCTTTGAGAAATCTCCTCATAAACACATACGGCGTAGGAAGAGATAGATTGAATTGTAAGGTATTGATCATCAATTTCTCCTGCAAATTAAGATTGTATGTATTTCTTATTGAGTCTTCAATGCAATAAAAGAAAAAAAGAAGTGAAATTATGAGCACAATTCTGAATTACAAACCATATCAAGCACTTCTTTCCTGCTGTAAGCCTTGTCAGAAATCAGAATCAGGTCCTCTACAACCGGAACAGAAACTTCTTCATATTTGCAGGCAAGGAGCATGGCTGTTATTCCAACCAGCTGAAGTTTCTTCCTCACTACTTGTTGAACAGCTAAAAATCTATCGATTAGATTGACTGTCAGATATAAGGTCTCTTCCATCAGCTCGAACTTGTAGTGAACCTGTCATTCCATAATGCTCATTAATGATGGATTTTGAAATTACCAGGATCACAGGATGCTATTAATTCATCTCTTAACAAGTATTTTGCTTACCTCTATCAGCCAGTCAATGAGGATACCTCTCATCCTTTCGTTAATGTCATATTGCTGTGCCATATAATTTGGAGGAACACAACCAGTACACTGCAAAAATTGAATGAACAAGTTCAACCAAAAAAGTGATTAATACTCAATCTTTTTAAGTTGCAATTGAGCATGAAATCACCTCTGCTTTCCTGTAGAATTTATATAAATCATCAATGTACTCAACAACTGCAAGCGGATTCTTTTTATCACAATTGTCAATGTCCGTAAAAGGCTCTTCATCCACGTCTTCCATTTCAACCTCCTCCTGCAGGGAAGACAAAGCATCAGTGCAATTCCAAACAAAAGCATGAGATTGATTATGGATGAGTTTACGGTAAAGGGAGGTGACACATACCATCCGATCAATCTCCTCCAGCATAGCTTCTGTGTGTTGCACAAACATCGGCACATCGAAATCACTACTTGCCTCGGGGTCATCAAAATCTATGATGGTGCAATCTTCAGATTCATTTGAAACTGGCACTGGCACTGACTGGACTGATTTCTTTATTTCCTGTTAGTGTAATTAATCATTAATCTAACGTGATTAATACCAAAATTCTTTCATTGTAAAAAATGGTACCTCAGGTTTGATTAGCTGCTTGTTAGCCATCTGGGCAGCAAACTTCCTGAATAAAAAGAATCATAAGCAAAATTATCAAGATTGGCAATCAAAACAAACATCTTAAATCTAAAAGAAAAAGTTACTGACCTAGTAATTGGTCTATGCAGGGGCATGGGTGGGATCTTATCAGAGACTGTATTTCTTCTGAATTAAGACGAAAAAGAAAAAGGACAAAGAATATCAAACATATGCCTTGATGACAAATCTTCAGTTGAGAAGGAGAGAAATAGAAAACTATTCTTCAAAAATGAAAAAGAAAGTCTCTTTTTTTGCATACCAAGGCAAACCCCACTCCTCATATGCATCATTTATTCAATGTCATTCAGGAATTAAAAACAAAACCAACAATAGCTAACTCAAAAAGATCTACTTTCTTTTCTGTTCTCAGCTACCAAACGGAGAGAGGATTTAAGAAAAATACTCACTCAGATAAAGGTCTCTTGTTGACCGCACAAGGGTAAGGTGGAGCTCCAATTACGTTCCGATTAATTGTGCTCAATGCTCTTCGGCTGTGCCCAGTCGCGGGCACGAACTTCCCTCCCCCTCCGGCACGCAAACCATCTTTTGATAAGCATTTCTTTAATACTTTAAAATTTCGAAAATTTATTTAAACATCAAAAGAGAAATTACTGAAAATGGGATTGGATTAATCACCTGGAAGATGTGAGGGTCCGATGACTCCAGGATTGTTCTCATCCGATCCAGCCATTTTCTACAAACAACAGCTATAAACAATAAGAATCCAGTTAACATAGTCATCCCTAAACTCCAACGGAGGTCGTCAAGTCAAGACTCCTTCAATCAAAATTAAAGCAACCGACTTTTTTTTAAAAAAAATTTTAATTGAAAGAAATCTTAAAGACCCAATAAAGAAAGACGATAAAAAAAATCATTAGATAAGAAAATAGTCAAAGAACCTCTCTCGAAAGGGTTTCCTTGTTGATCTGTCCCAGTCCCAGATTCTAATCTAAAACCCCGTTTCCTTTGATGTTCACTTCACCGAAAAAGGAAATTGAACAGAGAGATTACTCAAAAGAATGACATTTGAGTGAGGCCTGAAACAGCAAGCGAGTGATCTCTCTTTCTCTTATTCTTCAGGCTTTTGGGTTTTTTTTTTTTTGCACAAAGAAAAAGACCAAATTATGAAAGGAAATTGAGACGCAAAGGGCGGATATATGTCCGCACCTGCCCTATCTTCTTTTTTAAAACTAACGGCTAGTAAATTCTAGCCGTCAGATCTTCTAGGTGAAATGTCGCGTTGTTCTGTGTACGTTCAACGGATACTTACCATGTGCTTTCAAATTTTCCTTTTTTTTTTTAAATTTATATTCTGTTATTACTAGCATTTTCTTTATAATATAATAATAATCATTCATCTCATTGAATCTATAGCTATGCCGTGAAGTCTTATTTAATTCCAACGGATAACATTACAACAGCTTGCTTTTAACCTAATTCTCTATGACATACCAGCAATGTTCTGCCACGTTGCTTGGAAAAATATACAATATAGTAATACATGTCTTCTCGACCGTCCGATGATTTGCAATTACTTTTGTCAAGGGCTACAATGCCCTCTTTTTGTAACTCATTTGACACGTTTCCTTACCGTTGATCTTGATGAGGTCGTTTCATCATGATGGGAAAACCATTATTAATAAGGGGTCCACATCAATCAAATTTGCTCATGATTCAATAATCAACAATCAGACGGTCGAGAGACAGAGTAGGAGATTTTATATGTGATGCCGAAGCAGTGAAAATTGAAAAAAGTCAAGACTCGTGATTATGCCAAGATATGGTCTTCAAGAATGTGAACAGTCGTCCGACAAAGAGGGTGGGGTGGGGGGGGGGGGGGTTTGGCAGCCAGCCTGGCACTGCCAAATTTTAGCAGTCCAGTCGTATGTTTATTGTTTCACCATTTATAAGGATTTATAAACTTAAGTATAATGAAATGGAAATAAGGGAGAAAGCCGTCGGCCTTGGGCCACTGCCATATAAAGTTCATAAATCCATACTTATTTTAGCACCGTACCTCAAAGAGGAAGAAATGCAATGAAATCACTCTTTTACCACATGGCTAAGATTTTCCCATGAATATATAAATGTAGCAGTCAAGTAAGTCGTAGTGTGAAATATACTTAACCACAAATGACATGATCATACGAAGTTTAAACTAATTAAATTTATGAAGTGTCTAGTCTAGTACTCTAGTATACACTGTTAAAATTTGATGAAACCAGTGTGTACATGTAGAGGATGATATTTATATATATATATATATATATATATAATAATATATACAAAGAAACACGTAACCATGAACAAAAGGTTGTGTCAACTGCAAAAACATATGATTAATTGTTTCACATTTCAGGAAGTTGATTGATTTACATGTGTAATGCATGTAAGATTGTTTGAGATCAAGCAAACTATGGCTGTCCATTTAACGGTAACAAACTATCAAAAGGATTTTCTATTTTAAGCGCGAAATTTATTGTAACAGACACGAAAAGCACGCAAAGGAATTATCCACGGACCAAGAAACACAGGATTCATGGAAACTGGGCCTAGGGTTTTATGTTCCTTTGATTTCATTTCCCTCAGCCCTCTTCATTCATGCACCATATGGTGATTCATGTTAAACATTTCTCATCTCTTTCAGAAAACCGTGATTGGATTATTTAGTCAGCTGGCACAAAAGATCAGATACTAGTTAAGCCATGGACGAAAGTCCCTAGCTAGTTCTCTAGGGAAGAGCTAGCACAAACGGCAGATGGTAATGGATGGAGAGAGAGACGGAGATGGTGAAGATGGAGCAGGGGAGACTATGGAGGAAGAGGATAATGGAATGAATACACCAACAGCGCAAGAGGAAATTGATATTGTTGAGGACACCGTGAGTCTGATTGAATATGTTGCTCGACTTGGTGATTACCGAAGGACGCAAAGAAAAGAATGTTACAGCCTCGTTAGGCGCATGAAGATTTTGTTGCCATTCTTCGATGAGATTCGGTACCTTGGTTCCCCGATTACCGCCAATGGTATTGTTTGCTTGTCAAAGTTGAACAAAGCACTTCGTTTGGCAAAGAAACTATTGAAAACTTGCAATGAGGGTAGCAAGATTTATCTGGTGAGGGTGTTTGCAGATTTGGGGTCTCATATCACTTTTCTATCCGATTGATTTGGAAATTCTCATTGTTGCTTGATCTGAGATTTTCCTTATTTTGTAATTCAGGCGTTGGAGAGTGAGGCTATGATGATCAAATTTCACACTGTTTACGAAAAATTAACCCAAGCTTTGGAGGAGTTGCCTTTCGATGAACTTGAAATATCTGTCGAAGTGAGGGAGCAGGTATGAAAATATTATCTTCCTTTGTCTTTGAAGGATTATTTGGAAATTAAGCAAAACTGTACTTGATGCCTTCACCCATCTTATAATCTCTCAACATTTAGCCATATAAAGTTGTTGGCATTAATTGAAGTATTAACAAAAATAACTTGCATATGTTAAGTATATGCATAATTTTTAGGACAAGGAAACTGGGCTTTAATATGCATGTATATATAACCTTGATACGTAATAGTTTATTTGACAGGATTTGTTATTATATTTAGGATTCAAAACAATATTGTAATTAACATTCTAATAGTATATGTTTCTTGTTTCTTTAAAATTTAGTCTGTCTATTGTGATTCAGGTTGAGCTAATGCTGACACAATTAAGCCGAGCTAAGAGAAGAACAGATACGCAGGACATAGAACTGGCAGTAGATATGATGGCAGTATCCTCAAAAACTGATGAAAGGAATGCTGATATAGCCATAATAGAAAGGCTAGCCAAAAAGCTAGATCTACATACAGTTGAGGACTTGAAGATAGAAACTATAGCCGTGAAGAATCTTGCTAAAGAAAGAGGCCAGACTTCAGAGTCTACACAGCAAATTATAGAACTCCTCGACAAATTCAAGCAAATTTTAGGCATGGAAGTAACCAATGTTCTTGATGATCCTGTCATGCCTAATAAAATGTTGGTGAAGTCCTATTCTTTGGTGATCCCTCATGAATTCCTCTGTCCAATCACACTTGAAATAATGAGAGATCCTGTTATTGTCGCGAGTGGACAGGTAATGTTATATCTACACTCCAACTATATCTTCTTTTCAACCAGTTGAATGACAGAAAACAATAACATCATTAATTAGATATGAGTCGACTACTAGAAGAAAAAAAAAACATGAAACTAGGAAATATGTAACTAGATCATCATATTTTGCAATGGGAAACTTATATATTTCATTTTTGTTTCATTTGTTTCCAACCAAATTCAGACATTTGAAAGAGAGAGCATACAGAAGTGGTTTGATTCTAACCATCGCACCTGCCCAAAGACAAGGCAGACTCTAGCTCACTTGTCACTAGCGCCAAATTATGCCCTCAAGAACCTTATCACACAATGGTGTGAGAAGAACAACTTTAATCTCCCCAAGAAAGAGGATCTTGCATCTTCCGATGGCTCCTCTGTTGAACACAGAGAGGAAATCTCCTATTTGGTTGAAGACCTATCTTCCAGTCAATTAGAAGTGCAGAAAAAGGCTGTAAAGGATATTCGTATGCTTTCCAAGGAAAATCCAGAGACCAGAGTTTTGATTGCTAGAAGTGGGGCAATCCCACCGTTAGTGCAGCTGTTGTCCTATCCAGATTCTAAAATTCAAGAACATGCTGTGACAGCTCTATTGAATTTATCCATTGATGATTCTAATAAGAAGCTCATAACTACTGAACATGCAATACCAGCTATAATAGAAGTCTTGCAAAATGGTAGTATGGAGTCAAGAGAGAATTCTGCTGCAGCTTTATTTAGCTTGTCAATGCTCGACGAGAACAAAGTAACAATAGCTCTGGCAAATGGAATTCCCCCACTGGTAGACTTGTTGCAGAACGGGACAATTAGAGGTAAAAGAGATGCTGTCACTGCACTGTTCAACTTATCTCTCAACCAAGCAAATAAGGCCAGGGCCATTGATGCTGGCATTGTACCACCTTTACTGTTGTTACTGGAGGACAAGAAACTGGGCATGGTTGATGAGGCCCTCTCCATCTTCTTACTTCTTGCAACTCATCCAGAGGGTCGGCATGAGATTGGACAGCTTTCATTCATTAGAACTCTGGTTGACATTATCAAAGATGGAACCCCCAAGAACAAAGAGTGTGCTACCTCGGTTCTGCTTGAGTTGAGTTCAAATAATTCATCTCACATTCTTGCAGCCCTTCAATTTGGTGTATATGAGCATTTGATTGAGATCTCGCAGAGTGGAACCAATAGAGCACAGAGGAAAGCAAATGCTCTTTTGCAGCTTATGAGCAAGTCTGAACAAATCCCATAAATCTTCTGATCAAGTGCATGCAATCTCAGTTCTCAATTAATTAGTTGTTTATTAAGCTTTTTCCCTTCATTTTCATTTTGCGATCATTTCTCTTTGTTCATGTTGAATAACTACAGAGATTATCATATTTATCTGTTCATTAATATTAATTCAAAATTTCAACATTTAACTGTAAGTAGTAGGTAACTTGGAGCATTCGTTTTTGTAGTATTGCATCCATGTTATATTTAACTTGAGTTTTTATTAAATCAGCGTAATAAGAAAGAAAAAATATAATTTGCAGGCCTACATCCAAAACTTTCTACACTTCTCTGTCAGTAGACTAAATTCACAAGTCCAAAATATCAGTAAATTTTCATCACATGACAATATATATGTATATATATATATATATATCAGTCATTGACATAAAATCACAACCCCTCCCTTTTTTTTTTGGTTAAAAAGTGCCAACAAAATGTGATTCTTTTACTTACGCCATGTATTGCGTTTCCATTTTCTTGTTCATTGGATATTTATGCACGAATGTTTAACAAAATATGTTGTTTTTCTAATGAATGTGGGCCCAAAAGGCCGTCTTGTGGCAAAGCTTAGATCAAGGCCCACTATAATCTTATCAGCATATTACCCAAGCGTAGCAGCTTAGCTTTCACACTCCTTCCACAAATCCTTCAGACCCTGGAGTGCTTTTAAAGGCTTTACACACGTTTCAAGAACTCTGTTGCAGACGTGTCATCATGGCAGTGGTCCATGTCACCTCCGGCCTTTAGTGGGTACGAATTGACTCTAGCAAAAATCCACATCTTGGATAAGGATCCATCAATCCCTGACGTTCTCAATTATTTTTAATTCTTTGATTACATTTTCTTGCATTCCTTCACCATAAATAAAAAAATTCAATGATACCATAAATATCGGCGGCTTTTCCAATTTCTCGGCTCACTTACCATAATAATTTCTTCTCACTCAAATTGGTTGAAATATCTCAAGCTTTTTCAAATATTAGTAAAATTTATTTTAGTTAAAATTTGACCCAAAAATAAACAGTGATTTTACCCAAATTTAGTTCTTATCCATTTGAAATTAAATTTGTTTAATATTTATGTATGAATAAAAATAATAACGAATAGATATCACATAATAGATTGAGACGTTAAATTGGGTGAGAATATTGCAAGAATATCGCGAGAGAAATGAAATAATCGCTGTATGTCTAGATAGGGTTATACAATCGCGAGCCATACCACGTTCGCTATATAAATAATTACCCAGTTAACAGTTGCTTCTCCGATTGACGTACTACCGTTCTCTTTCGTATCGAACTTTCTCTTCCACCTTCACCTGCTCTTCGCTCTGCTCATGGATCCCTACAACGTACTCTCTCTTTCTCTTCTCCATTTCTATTATTGTGGTTATTAATCAATCGCTAGATTTGATTCGACTTTCTCGTTCTTTTTGATTAACTGACTTCTTCTTTAAATCAAATATGATGTGTTCCGTCTTTGATTGATGTTGCTTTCAATTCCGCGCTGGGTTCCTTTTTTTTTTTTTTTTTTGTTAATTGGATTTCTGTTACGACGCTTCCTCATAAATTCTTCATGATTTGTTTTTTACCCCTAAGTTATTAGGTGGGTAATCATGAAATTCGTTTGACTTCCAAGAACAAAGTAGTGAAAAGCATTTCAAATAAGCTTCTTTTTTATAATAATCTTGATGAATCCAGTTGTATTTCCTTTTTATTTTCCCTTTTCAAAATCCTTCCTTTTCTTAGCGATTATCTTTTGATTTTTGTTATTCTGAATTGGATGATGCAGCACCGTCCATCCAGCGCTTTCAATTCCCCATTTTGGACAACCAATTCTGGTGCTCCAGTTTGGAACAACAACTCATCACTCACCGTTGGACCCAGAGGTATATAATTTTTTCCTCCTTTTTTATTACTATGATGAAGAAATGCATGAGCTATTGACTGTCAGATTTTTAGTCATGATTTTTTATTGAGTTATTTGTCTTAATGAGCGTCCTCTTTGTTTTGGTGTGCTTATGTTTGTTCCTATTTGATTATATAGTTACCATCTCTTATATAGTAGTCTCATCCTATGCATTACTGTACATGTTAAACGAAAAGGCCATCTTTTTTCTATTTGTTGGGTGGGCGGGGGGCTGGGGTTTGCACTTGGCCTTTTTTTTTTTAAATCAAATGTAAATACTTTGTTGAAACACTTTTTAACACATTTTGTTGACAATCTGGATCCTTTACTTTTATTTGACAGGTCCGATCCTCCTGGAGGACTATCATCTCGTGGAAAAGCTTGCCAACTTTGACAGGGAGAGGATTCCAGAACGAGTTGTCCATGCTAGGGGAGCCAGCGCTAAGGGTTTCTTTGAGGTCACCCATGACATTTCTCACCTTACATGTGCAGATTTTCTGCGAGCCCCTGGTGTTCAGACCCCTGTTATTGTACGTTTCTCTACTGTCATCCATGAACGTGGAAGCCCTGAAACCTTGAGGGACCCTCGTGGTTTTGCAGTGAAGTTTTACACCCGAGAGGTAAGAGTTCACTGGCCACCTTCTTTCCGTCACTACATTTGAGGGACACATTTGGTGCATTCTAATATGTAAAGTGAAAAAAGTTTAGAGCACTTGTAACTTTGGTTAAATTAGTTAAACATGCTATGAAGATTTTTTTCATTCAATGTTATATTTTATAATTTTCTTCATTGGGTTTAAGGCATAGTTTGTGAATCCAATGGTGAGTGTATTATGCATTACTTTGTTGAAATATGATTTGTTTTCCAACTTGTTGGTCTGTTCTTACTTTAAACTTTTCATATGAACTCAGGGTAATTTTGATCTTGTGGGAAACAATTTCCCAGTCTTCTTTATCCGTGATGGAATGAAATTCCCTGACATGGTTCATGCTCTTAAACCCAACCCTAAATCTCACATCCAGGAGAACTGGAGGATTCTTGATTTCTTCTCATACCATCCTGAGAGCTTGCACATGTTTACTTTTCTCTTTGATGATTTGGGTGTTCCACAAGATTACAGGCACATGGAAGGTTCTGGTGTAAACACCTATACTCTGATAAACAAGGCTGGGAAAGCACACTATGTGAAATTCCACTGGAAGCCCACTTGTGGGGTTAAATGCTTGCTGGAAGAAGACGCAATCAAGGTTGGAGGATCTAATCACAGCCATGCCACTCAGGATCTATCTGACTCAATTGCAGCTGGGAACTATCCTGAGTGGAAACTTTTCATCCAGACAATAGATCCTGACCATGAAGACAGATTTGACTTTGACCCACTTGATGTGACCAAGACCTGGCCTGAGGACATCTTACCCCTGCAGCCTGTTGGTCGCTTGGTTTTGAATAAGAACATTGACAACTTCTTTGCCGAAAATGAACAGCTTGCATTTTGCCCTGCCATTGTGGTTCCTGGAATCTACTACTCAGATGATAAGTTGCTCCAGACTCGTATCTTCTCCTACTCAGATACCCAGAGGCACAGACTTGGACCAAACTATCTGCAACTCCCAGCCAATGCTCCCAAGTGTTCTCATCACAACAACCACCATGAGGGTTTTATGAATTTCATGCACAGGGATGAGGAGGTACTTTGCACTTTTCTATTAATTTCTCCTAGCACAATGATGGATTCTGGAATGTATTCATGATTGAACTGGATATATATGTTTGTTTTCAAAAGCAGTATAGAGTTTTAACATGCAAGCTATAAGTCATGATGGCTAGTGTTCTGATCAGATTCAATGAAACTGTTTTTCAGATCAATTACTTCCCTTCGAGGTATGATCCTGTTCGTCACGCTGAGAAGTTCCCTATCCCTCCTCCTGTTTGCACTGGAAGGCGTGAGAAGGTCAGTTTCTATTACTGTCTTCTTCTGTCTGATTATCAAAGTGGTGTTTGTTGTTCAATTGTATGAGCCTATATGTATGTTTTTTTTGCACAATCGAATACCACTCAACCATTGGCTTGATTTTGATATAAAAGCTGCAAAAGGAGCATTTAAAGTGATTATTAATTTCCCACCATCCAATAAGCAATAGAAAAATCGCATGTTTTCCTTATTTCTGGGTATAGGAAAGGGTAGGAGATAATACTTGCTCTTTTTTGTTTTTGGTTTCTATCAAATGTTCAAGCTTTCTGGTGTGTTTGTCTCTTTAAACTTTAGCATTCAGCTTCCAAGATTATCTATAAATTGGACTATTTTGGTTGGTGAGAGACTAATGTTCGTGCTAAGTCTTTTGGTTGACACAGTGCATTATTGAGAAGGAGAACAACTTCAAACAGCCAGGAGAGAGATACCGATCCTGGGCACCAGACAGGTATCATTGGGTTCTCAGCCTTTTTTAAATGAAAATAAATGGATAAATCAAAATATCAGTCTCAATTTTTTCTGCATTGGTTTGCTGCAACCAGGCAAGAGCGATTCATCTGCCGATGGGTTGACGCCTTGTCTGATCCACGTGTCACTCATGAAATCCGCAGCATATGGATCTCATACTGGTCTCAGGTTTGACTCTCTTTCTTCTCAGTGCTTCTCAAATCATATATGGATGTGAGCTTTATAGGTCTAATCTTTGGGATTAGCTTACTGATGTGTTATTTATAACTGGCATGTGATACAGGCTGATAAATCTTTGGGTCAGAAGTTAGCATCTCGTCTCAATGTGAGGCCAAGCATTTGAATGGACTATTGACCTGGATACTTGGGAGTTGCTGAGGGTGAGAGCAAGGAGTGAACGTGGAGAGGCCAAGCATAAACTTACCGTTGATCCTTTTGTTCTGTGCCATATTGTAATACTAAATGTGAGAGTTTAAGCTGATGCTCCTATTTAATAAATGTCGATTGCATTATACATGTAATACTTGGTATTTATCTTGGGAGTTGATCGAATTAAAATTGCA
This sequence comes from Durio zibethinus, assembly GCF_047325235.1. Taxonomy (NCBI): domain Eukaryota; kingdom Viridiplantae; phylum Streptophyta; class Magnoliopsida; order Malvales; family Malvaceae; genus Durio; species Durio zibethinus. The sequence goes on from NC_143162.1 coordinate 38,228,578, forward strand.
CTGCTGCATTTCTTAAGTGTTATGCTTGCCTCTGTTGTATCTTTAGCCTTCCTACTCGCTAGTTAGCATTCTGTGTCATGCCTCACCTCACGCGGCTATAAACTGTCCTTTGGGCTGGGAGCCTGCTTTGTTTATTCATATGCTTGAATCAAGGCCCGTGTGATGGAAGTTACTGGCACTGTTTATTCAGGAGGCAGTAACTATCCCCTAGTTACTGCTCGGGGGCTATGCTATCTTTCAAACTCACGACAGACCCATGCTGCTTACTGCTTTTGCTTCACAAATATATTGGACCAGACAGAGACGAGTTCGACGCCACCGCCACTCATCAGATAAATTGATTGATTCAAGGTTAAGGTCGTCAAAAAAGAGAAATGAATGTATAGAATAGGATAGGTTAGGATAGGAAAATGAAGCTTGAAAATACCGAGGCCCTTGTCCTGAAAGCCAGGATAGTTGCAAAAACTAAAACTAGAGTCTAGAAAATAGAGATACGCCAGCCAGTTAGCATGCCTAGAGTATCTCGTTAGAACCACCCGTCACGCGCTTAGTCTTGGACCTTTCTTTCAAGTTGCTTACAAACTCGATTAGTCAGTCGGCAACCCCCCCTTTCTAGTCCCCAATCACAAATATATTCACAATTAAGTGGTAAGAAAGTATACGGATTAGAACCACTATCACAACAACCCCCCCTGATAAGTTATAAGAACTAAAAATCCAACAACAAGCAGCAAGCACATGTAGCATCATATGAATTTTACAATAATATAATAACTAGAATCTTCTAATTACATCATAATCAACCCTACCCACCACTTCCTTCCAAATCCATTTATGCACAGTTGGTTCTAACACATAACTCTTAAATTCTAAAGTCGTGACCTTTGCCTAAACTAAAGATTGCGTATATTCACTCTCAATCATTATAAACAAATGCCATTTTGTTTTTAGTCTCTTAGTAAGGGTATGACTATAGAGTTTTTTTTTTTTTTTAACTGAATCTCCCAAGATTTGGGATTGAAATTCGAATATATTACACATTTTTCTTGGCCCTTAAATTTATATATATATATATATATATACATATTAGGTTTTCTGCATGATTGAAACAGTTAGTAGCACATAATTTTACAGTAATATTCAAAGGAAGAAACAGTTTTCAAGGTAAAAAAAAGTGAAACGAGAAAAAGCAAAAAGGGTTCCAACCTACTTATTGCGTGGTGGAATGCTATGAAAATGATCGAATTTTTGTCAAGTTGATGGCCACAAGAGGCTGTCTTGCCTTTAAACAGCGTGGACACCCAGTTGCATTTGCAACTACAATAATAAATTCAACCGTTGTTGAATGCTAGCAGCCACTTTTAAATTTTAAACATTGGACTTCACCTTGTAAGTTCAAGTGAAGTAACAGATTGTTAGAACTGACGATTTAACTTTTTAACTTTTGAAAGTGACCTCTCTAAGTCTGAGTCCATTCTTTTGGAGCCTCAGTCACCCATTGTGCACCAGTTGTTTACTGAATATTATTATATTATATACTACTATAAAATAAAAGATTTGTTTATGTTATGTGGAATAAATTAATGGCGAGAGAGAGAGATAAGCATCTCAAAAACTTCAAGTGGTAGTGGTACACACTCAGAAATCAACGATTTTTAAGAAATCTGATTCCACTTCTTGTTTTAGTAAATACATCTCAATTACACAACAATAACGTCCATTTTTAATCGAAGTATAGCATCAGCAAAGTAAAGAAAAGCAGATTAGTTGTTGTTCTTCTGCAGTGGTGGGCTTGAAAAAGTTAATTTTTCATCGAGAATTTAAAGGCGCAAGAAAGGATTTGTTTATGTATGTCGTGGGGCCGAATGCACCAAATGCTTGAAGGGCAGAATCTTCATTGTCAATAACCTGGAATCATAAGAGTCTGAATTTTCTAGAGGCGTAGATGATAACTATGGGAAGCAACAGCTCTTATCTTCGGGATTTTTGAACAGAGACTGCCTGTTCAAGGTTAATGAGATCTTTCTTTGTTGCTCACGTTCTTGTTCCTGCTTCTTCATATAGGTTTTCTCTTTCATAAATATCACCAGAAAATAAAAACATTTTGATATGGTGGTGTAATAGCCGTTTGAGATTTGGGATATCTTCAAGAATCTCCACATGGTACATATATTTTTTGTTTTAAACGAAAATGAAAATCCCTTGCTTTTAATATTTAATGTTTTGGGTTATATTAGACGTAAACCAGATGGGTTATGTTGAAAATACTTTTCTCAAGGGTATTTTCTCTATTCCTTCTGATAAAGGGAGAATCTTGAATCAGAAGGGTTGAAGGTATCAGTTGACCAGCTGGGAAGAATATGTGGAAAGTGGGGTTTTTTATGTTTGTTCTTTTGTTCTGTTCTTGAATTTGCATCATGAAATATGGTGCTCCTCAAATTGGGATTTATCCTCTGATTGATTCTCGTCTTACTTGCTGCTATTGTGTGTGTGTGAGTGTTTTTTTTTTCTTTTTACTGATATTAGATGCGGAACAGCAAAAGAGAAGCCTAATTTTATATGATACACATTAGTTATTCCTTATCCTTTGCCTCAGGCTTTTAGTTCATTGGCTTTGCTGTTTCCAATACTCCGTGGAATTTCATTATTCCTATTATCTTATCCAAGTTGGTATTCATGAAGATTTTGATCGGTCATACAGATTGTCTTGTGAAGAGTGGCATTGATCCTAAAAGTTATTCTTGTCAAATTTATAGTTGACATTAGATCACCCTGAGGAACCTTGGGATTTCTAAAATTAAGTGGAATAACGCCATCATGGAAGATGTCATTTTCTCACCAGGTGCTATGCTGTACGGCCCGCCAGATTCGGCAATGGATTTCGACTACATGGATGAATTGTTGTTAGAGGGTTGCTGGTTGGAGGCAACAGAGGGATATGAATTCGTTAATCCCAATCCATCCACTTCAAATTCTTTCTTTGATCCTGCATTTATATGGCCTATTTCAGAGTCAACTACTGATGATTTGGATGCTGGCCCCTCTCAAATACATAATCAAGGAGAGAATCAAAGATCATTGTTGCCTCGGAATTCGCTTATGAATAGAACTCAAGGTGAAAGTTTGGTCAGTCCTCAATTTAGTAACAACATAGCTGATGTTGCCAGAAGTGACAGTCTACATGGTGATTGTATAACTGACGGTTCTGAGCTGAGCAGAAGGTGGTGGATTGGACCCAGAACTAATCCTGGTCCTGCAACTTCTGTGATGCAGAGGTTAATTCAGGCACTTGGTCATATTAAAGATTTTGCTAAAGAAAAGGATGTCCTTGTACAATTATGGGTACCTGTAAATAGAGGAGGTAGACATGTTCTAACTACGAGTGAACAACCCTTTTCACTTGATCCCAACAGCCAAAGGCTTGCGAGTTACAGGAACATCTCTGTCAAATATCAGTTCCCCGCAGAGGAGAATTTCAAGGACATGGCGGGACTTCCCAGTCGGGTTTTCTTGAGTAAGGTTCCAGAGTGGACTCCTGATGTCAGATTCTTTAGAAGTGATGAATACCTACGAGTAGATCATGCTCAACAACATGGTGTCCGTGGAACTTTTGCTCTTCCCGTTTTTGAACAAAGCAGTAGAACTTGCTTGGGTGTTATTGAAGTGGTGATGACTACCGAGAAAATCAAGATTCAACCTGAGCTCGAAAGTGTTTGCAAAGCATTAGAGGTCCTTTTCTTTTCCAGTTTTATGTTTTCTTTTTTGATAGGTCACAAATTATGTGCTTTGTTCTTGTTCAACAAATTTAGTGTTTTTGACAGAAATTCTTAATGAATAATAACATACCTTTGCCGCAAGTCTTGGTGAATAATTACTACAAATTGCCTTTGGAAAATGGTCAATCTCATGCACGTGATTAATGATTAAATTCTTCGAGAAACTTTCCTTTTATTGCTTGAAGAAACTTGTTGCTTTTTAGTGTTTGTCTCATATTAAACTCTTCATTCCTTGCGCATTTCCCTATAAATTTTACTTATTGATAGTTTTTCCATATTCTTTTACCTCTTTGATTATGACACTTGAGAATTGCATATATTTTTTATGCTGCCACATTGCACGCCATGCTGTTAATCGGATCCCTTTTAAACTAGCTATTGATAGGAATCTTGTGTTAATGCACTAGCCAAACTTCAGTACATAAAGGGTTGAAAAGTTCTATTTATTTATATTATTGTTTTCATGATTTTTTGCTTCTAATCTGTTATAAACAGTTATAAATTACAATTGGCTTTGTGCTTATAGTTGCATTTTAGAGCATGCGGTTCAAGTCCTGAGAATGCTTTTTAATCCTGTTTTTCTTTACAGGCAGGCTGTCAATCTTAGGAGTTCTATAGCTTCCAGCACTCAAAACATAGAGGTAAATTCTCACAGTTATGTAATAAATTTAATTGCTAAGAAGTTCTAAACTTGTTCTTGCACTTATGGATTGGGCTAACATTTTATCAAGCATGCGATAATTCTTATCAAGCTGCCTTACCTGAGATCAAAGAAGTTTTGAGGTGTGCGTGTGAGATGCACAGATTACCCCTGGCTCAGACTTGGGTTCCTTGTATCCAGCAAGGTAAACAGGGGTGCCGGCATTCCACGGAGAACTATGTTCGTTGTGTGTCTACTGTGGATAAAGCTTGCTGTATAGCTGATCCTAATATCCTGGGTTTTCATGAGGCTTGCTCCGAGCATCACTTGTTAAAAGGTCAGGGTGTTGCTGGGGGAGCATTTATGACTAACCAACCATGCTTCTCAGCTGACATAACTGCCTTTAAAAAGACTGAATATCCTCTCGCTCACCATGCAAGGATGTTTAAATTGCATGCTGCTGTTGCAATACGTTTGCGATGCATTCACACCGGTAAAGCGGACTTTGTCTTGGAGTTCTTCTTACCTGCAGACTGCAGAGATCCTGAGGGACAGAAGAAGATGCTTAATTCACTATCCATCATTATACAACAAGTATGCTGTAGCTTACGGGTTGTAACAGATAAGGAGCTAGAGGAAGAAAAAGATTTGGCAGTCAATGAAGTTAGAGCCCCTTTGGATGGCATACCCGGTAGAGAAGAGCTATCAAAAGAGCAGTGCATTCATCATTCACAAAAGTTTTCTAGAGAAAATTCAACTTGGACTTCCAGTCTCACTGAGGTTCAACAGAGCAGTAATGCTGCCTTGGTACTCAGAAGAAAAACCAAAGGCCATGTTAGATGAAAAATTATCTGAGGTAAAGCAGCATGAAAAACATATTAGCCTAAGAGAAAGTGTTGAACGTGGAGAGTCTACTTTTAATGAGACGTGGAGAGTCTACTTTTAATGAGATTAGCTTTTCTAGTGTGGCTATTGGAAAAAGAGGAGAGAAAAGGCGTACCAAGGCAGAAAAAACAATCACTTTGCAAGTTCGCCGCCATTATTTTTCTGGAAGCCTAAAAGATGCAGCAAAAAGCATTGATGGTAAGTATTATTACTTAAAGTTAAAATTTATTGAATGTTTTGGTTGTAGTGCGAGCTTTGTAGATAAACAGCCTGATATTTTTTTCTTAAAAGAAGTTATTGTCAAAAATTGGAGAAAGAAAATGGTTAAACATTTGAACTGAAGAGATCATATGTTATCATGTTGGTTGCTATTTTCTTTCCGGTTTATTGCCTGTTATGTGCTTCTAAAGTATTCTTGTTATACAGTATGGTATACTAACGTAGATAATGTATACTGTTCTCTATTATTTCTCTATAATTTGATGTCATTTCCTGCTTTTCTTCAATTTTCAGTGTGCCCCACAACCTTGAAAAGAATCTGTGGGCAACATGGAATAAAATGCTGGCCATCTCGAAAAATCAAGAAAGGTGGATACACCTTACAGAAACTCCAAAACTTCATTGACTCCGCAGAAGGTGCCTCTGGTGCTTTTCATATTAATGCCTTCTATGCAAACTTTCCAGAGCTGGCCTCTCCAAAATTATCAGGAATCAGTACATTAGCAAACTCAAGGCTGAATGATCTGTCAAAGCAAACAAACAAACAGCCCGCAGGGGGTAATTTCCTGCCCCAAGCTGCTACTTCAAATTCGCCTTCCTCCTCTTGTTGTCAGAGTTCCAGTTCAAGTCATTGCTGTTCCAGTGAAACACGTAAACCTTCGGCATTTAACATTTCAGGTAATGAAGATCTTATAATTGGAGAGAGCGGTGGGGATGGTGAGCTGAAAAGGGTCGGAAGTGCTGTAGAACTGCATTCCTTAAGTCAAGAAGGACCAAAGCTGTTCCCAAGATCTCAGAGCGTTAGATCTCTTAAGGTACAGCTTATTTCTGACAGTCTTCAACCCATATCGGATAATACTGTCCAGATTGTTCAAGATTTGGATGCTCAAAGAGTAAAGGTCACATATGGAGATGAGAAGATCCGTTTCCGCATGCGGAGTAAATGGCGGTTTAGAGATTTATTGCATGAAATTAGAAGACGATTTAATATAGATGATATAAGTAGATTTGATCTCAAGTACTTAGATGATGATTCTGAATGGGTCTTATTAACATTTGATGCTGATTTGGAGTGTATTGATGTATGTCAGTCATCTCAGGGCAACACAATTAGACTTGCATTGCAAGTTTCTCATAGCCATTTGGACCGGTCTTCAGGTAGCACTGGTCCACCATGATCTAAAGTTTTAGTATCAACAGGTACTACTGATATGAATGCCTTCTCTTATTGATTCAGATTTTGGCTCTAATCTTGCTGTGTGAGTTATGAGAAAGAGATCCTGGCAGCAATCTGTAAAGCAATGTTTTTGAGAACAGAAATCTTAATGTTCCACAGTGACAGTAACACCTTTGGATGCAGTGCTGAAGGAAACAATCGTTTCTTCGTCTAGCAGAAGAAGTTAAATAAAAGGATCATAGAGAAATTTCGAAGGAAGTAGTTGTCAAAGGATTCAGAGAAGTGATGTTGTTGACTATTTTCTGCATGGGACAATAGATGCTGGAGCCGAAGGTGGTTTTAAGGTTAAAAGGTTCATCCAATACCATGAAAGCCATCTTAAAGCTACCTTTCTGTTACTGTGGTAGAGGTTAAGTGCATGTAGTTGGTGCACTTGGAATGTAATCTCTTTCTCCTTGTGGATGAGATTTGCTGTATATTTAGTCATGACTAGAGCAGTAAAAACTGATATGTCAAAATAGAACAATAATAATAACAATAGTACTCCATAAAGATGAGATTCCCCCAAAATTTGATTCATTTTTTATATCCTATGAAGATAAATGGATATATTTTCTGTTAGCTTTCTTTTCCATGTGCACTGCAATGGTGACTAATGACCATGAAGCTAGAGAAATCCAAGTTTTATTTTACACCAGGATGATAGGTAAAAGTTTGCAGCCTATGGAATGCTAAATTTCAGGTGGGGACTTTTTTATCTTAACTCACTTTCCTAAGCATTAGAGAGAAAGTGTTTTGAACTGGTTCTTGCAGTTTGTTGTGTTTATTACTGCAAAATTGAGCTTTCTTTTCTGCTTCTCATTTCCTATAATTCACATCGATCTCATCCCAGGGGATGAAAATAGAGCATTTTCATTTTCGGTGGTGTCTTTTCAAATTTATTTGATCTATTTTTAGATATTCTTTCTGCCTACATATATATATATATATATATATATATATATATCTGCAATTTTTCTTTCCGCAGCCGACTCTAATTCAAGGGTTCCTCTAAGTGGCAAATGCAAAGTGTAAGTGTTTCACCAAAACGTTGGTTTGTGTTCTACAGAAGCCACATAAATCATCCCGCTCCAGAATAATTTAAAATAACGAAAATTGGGATTAAAAAATAAATAAAGAAACAAAGATAACATAGCATAAGACCGGGTCAAATTCTGTGCGTCTTCAGAAAATGTCCAACAAGATACAACCATCTTCTACATAAATATAGCAACTATCATCATTCTATCCTAAGTTTTAACCAGATTAGATGAATCAGCTACCTTAAGAATATTGACAACAACATGAAACGGGCTCCATCATTTTCCTGTTCTTTTTTTTTCCCCTCCTTTCTTTCTCTAAACAATGCTTTACATGTTGGGACGGAAATTTTTTTTTTTTTTTTTACCGTCGCTCTGGTTATACACGCAGTTTATATATCGGAAAGTCAGAAAGAGAATTTTAACTCTCTACAAAAAGAGTTAGGTATTTTGTGAAAATCATCAAATTAGGGCTGCGATGAAACTGAAGGCCGCTCTTCTTGCTTCTCAATTTTCACACATCTCGACGGTGGACCAAACATGTTCAACATCACCTGAAAACAGATGGTTAATGCTTTTCCTTTGGAAGTAAACATGCTGGTTGTTGATTATTTCATTTGCCCTCCATAAAAACGAAAATAATATAGTATGTAATCATTAATTGGCTTACCGGCAAAAATACTAGTCCATGAAAGAAACCGAGAAGGACTAACGCTAAGTACATCTGGAAGTAATACACCTACAAAAAGCAAGAGAATAAAGAATTAAAATCATTGTAAAATGAATGCCCCCATAATTGATAAGTCGGTGTAGGAACAGAGACCACAAAAACTTGTGTCCTTGAGAAGCAAAGAACCAGCACGCCGACTAGCTTTGTCAGTGTGATTCCACTGCGACAATTAACATCAGATGATCACAGTTTAGAAGGACAGATGACTCAAAGATGGTGTTTTCTTTTTCATTTATCACCTCAACATAAAGGGGAATGGAGTGGAGGTGGGGCTTATGAGAGAAGAAAAGAACCTGAAGACAGAAGCTCCCATCGTACCCAGAGCCTCTTTAACCCTTTCATCTTTATCCCCGCTGCTTACCTGAAAAAGAAACTTGCAAGCGTATAGTAGCAAAAACACGTACAGCATAATAACGATTGTGGGGGGGGGGGGGGGGGGGGGAGGATGAGGGGATGCATACAATTGATTAAAAAGGCCAAAAACCAAGATTAAATGGAAAGCTGATTGATACTAACTGAAAAAGCATGTGTTATATGCACGCAGAACTCAACAGCAATGCCCGATGCCATAACAAGATTAACGACGGAGACTGCATTCAGTTGGATTCGGAGAACTGCCATCACACCCTGAAGATTTATATCTTGTAAGAGGATATAACATATGCAAATAGAACACCAAAGTAAATTTAATTCAAATGAAAAGTTCTGTGGTAACTGTCATAGAATAAATACCATAAGATCAATGACAATCATTGCCAACACCAGCAAAATGATCGCTGAGCTCCACAAACTATATTTGGAGGGGGGGAATGTCGAGTGATTAGTATTTTGGAATCATTGAATCCATCACTTCACATTAGAATTTAATTTAAATCAAGGGACAAAATTAGAAAGCTAACCTGCATGTAATAACTAAACAAACAATAAACACAGCACCTGGCGGCAACCAAAATGCAATTGACAATTAGAAATAACTACAAAATGACAAGGCCTCGGCATAATAACATCAGTAGAGATATTTCAATCTACTCTTAAATTTTGGTAATCATCTTTTTGAATCATTACACGTGTACCAGAAAAGCTTCATGGAAAAAATGTTTGTATTATGGCACTTTTTTAGTAAATTTCTGCAAATTACTAACCAATAGCTATTGCGAGGTTGATCAGAGCAGTTCTCCATATATCTAGGTATTGCTCAAAGAACATGTAAAACACAGAATATGGGAAAATTTCCATCTGCACCAGAAAAAGGTAAGGTTAAAGACAGACATTATCACATCACCAGCATACAGCTAATTTTGCAACCATATTCAAAGATCAACAAGTTCTCATGCAATGCTGATGTAGGAGAATTGATGAGGATCATAAAGTTGCATGATGAAGACTAACAACTTGTGCCATGCAAAAGCTTACATGAACATACTGCACAAGAAAAGAAAGATAAAGTACCCAATTAAGCAGAAAGATCATGTTTTTCTACTAAAGTAAAATAAGAGCTAAATCATTTAATCAACATTGATATCTTACCTTTAAAGAATCTGAAACCCTTGAAGCAAATTGTCGAGCAGCTCTCATTGAGTTAACATAATCAATCTAAAACAATCCACAACCAATTAAGGGTGCAAGTTGCTGCCATAAAAAATAAGAAAGGCAAGAAATAATAATTAACAATGACCACCACATGAGTATTAGTTCTACCTGCTTATTGAGGGGTGTATGGTAGGTACGGAATGATGATGCCTGAATAACACCATTTTCATAGCCTGATAACAAAAATAGAAGTAGTCATTGCCAAATTCATATTATCTGTGGATGCTATCTCAAAGTAAAATAGGCAAGTGAAAGTTGCCTACAAATGGAAATTTGGGTGTGAATAGGAACAAAAGATCCATTCTTACAAACCTTTCAGTTCCACACTGCTAGTATAAGCACCATGTCCACCTTTAGAACAATCTGCAGAGGGCAAAGCATCGAGGAACCATGGAAGTTTCTCCTTAAACTGGGCTGTAGATGGGCGATCATTATGTAAATCTGAGTGATGGAAGCACTGAAACATCCCATTAATGGTTAATCACCAGAACTGCTTAATTTCACGTTGATAAGTTCTACTGCAGCGCTAAATATCAGGCAGAATATAAGAGTGTAGATTACCATGGTGCAATCTTTGCAGACTTCACTCAGCCCACAAGGACCATTGTTGGCAGAGCAGCAAGGAGGCTGGAAGAAAGAATATTAAGTTCAGTGAACACAAAAGCATTACAATTACCAATAGTGAATAGTCCAACATATTGGAAAAATTCAAGCTAATGTGGCTTAGATGTCCATGGGTGATATCAGAGCAAGGATAATGAATTCATTGCCATCTTACAAATGATAACTGTTAAGCATGGCTAAGTGTTAAGAGGGAAAATGGAGATATCTGGTTATTCCACTCAATAATGGAGGCACCATTACCAGAAATGCTAAGCTGTAAAGGAATTAAATCCATGGTCTTGAAATTAGATACATAATTTTAAAACCAAAAATCATTTAACCTATTATAGAAGTATAACGTCTTTAAAGAAACTCGCAATTTGAGGTTCAAGTGGTTTTTTTTCGCAAGCAAAATAGAGGCCCAGTATTTCATTATTAGGAAATGAAATACTTTAGCATATCATCAGGGGTGTATTACATTAAATCTAACAATAAGTACCAAGAATAATAGGATCATAACCTGATCATCAGGGGGACAATAAGTCCCGTTAGTAAACTTTCGACAGCAACTAAATGCTTCTGGAGATATCCATACAAGAAAATCATCAAGCCATGAAGCAGCTGGCCTAGCAATATAACTTGATTCTGGTGTCAAGGATGCTCTTGCTATCTACAGTCACAGCCAGGGAAAATAACCATATTAAATGAAGTCCATATAGCAACAACTGAGGGTGAGAAGAAGCGAGAGGCATAGATTTGTTGAAAATCACTCTTAGAAATGTAAACATGCTTCGAACTGAACAAAAGAGTATGGTTCATTAAGAAAAATATAATATCATGAATGAACACTCAAGAGATGGAATTTACAAAATAATGTTACCTCATTTAAAAGAGAGTCTGAACTACATTGGCTAATGGAGCACAGCTGGTTCGTATCTATTGATTCTGAACTGAGGGATAGAAAAACATCAGCATGTATCAACAAAATCAACTCGATGAAAACTTGAATAACTCCATCCTTTTTGTTTGAGAAAGCAATAAAGCTTCACATACTTCTTGGAGAGCAAGTTTCAACTTCTTAAATAATAAGACATAACAGCTTTTGTTATGTATAACACATTGAAGAATATTAACATGAAGCTCTGATACTCTTAAGCCTAAAATGGCAGTTTTCTGCCATTAGTAGTTCCTTTTTTTTCAGAAGAAAATGACTGTATCTTATATTATATCATGTTCTTGTTCAGAAGTTGATAATTATTCAATATACATTTTAGGAAAAAAAAAAAAAAAACTCAGCTTCTAGAAGAGCCAATAATAAGCTATGTCATTTATGGTGTTGAAGATTCTGTCTATGCACAAGGTTCATCATGTTCCCAGGCAATGATACAAGAATGACAAAACAACCAATACTAAAAGCAGAGGTGAATGTCTCTACATGCTTTGGACAAGGTAAACATCCTTTGAAGCAAACAGAAGCAGATACCATGTAGTAAACTGAAGATGAAAAGAAAGTAGAAATAACATGGAAATACCTATAATTATAGTTCTTCACAACAAAATACAGTGGCGGTCCAATTCTGAGATACTCTGAAACATTATTGAAATAGCCCTGCAGGAATAAAATGCAGCAATGACACACTGATAAAAGAGGACATCATTGATTCAGTTCTCCATTTAGGAAAAAGATTACACAAAAAAAAAAGAACCTGAAGATATGAATCTTGGGGAAGAACAATCTTTTGTTCCAAACCAGGCTCAATTCGGGTGGACAATGCCTACCAATTTTGCAAGCTAAGAAGTTTAGTTCAAGTGATAGGCAAAAGCAGATCACATAGATCGACTAAACAAAGCTAACGCAACTTACAATGCTAGCCAGTGAAAAAGCAACAAAAGCAGAAACAACTATGATTTTCACTCCCCAAAGATTGAGAATGGGTGCATGCACCTCCTAAAAGTGAAAAAGAAAAAAACAACTAATAAGCAAAATGCATGAAAATTGTCAAATAAAAAAAAATAGAAATCAGCTCTTTAACAGTTAGCAAATACAAATTACTTGAGTTCTAAAGAAGGTAAAAAAACAATTACCTTCATATATCGAGCCAGTAGCCCAGGTTTTCTCCCACCAATGCCTAAACTTTCATAAAAATCCTTTATTAAGACTTCATGACAGCTTTAAAATAAATGAGAGAGAGGATTCAAAGTATTGAATGACTATGAAATTAGTTCTACTTTTAAATCTGAAACAAATAGCCAAGATAATGCATCAAAAGAATTATATTGCATGATTCATCAATGATACAACTCCACCAATTATAATTTATACCTATCGTAGATTCAGCATATGTTGATGATACTTTTATACATGGAAAACAATCAACTCTTCTACCTTCAGCTCGCAAAAAGTCAAAAACTATCAAAGAAACAAAAGCAGTGACCTGCAGAAGGAAGTCCAATAGAATGGCCAGTGCTGCAATAGAATGCATGGATGTGAGGGGAATGACAGAAGTGACATAAAAGAAAATCATTTTTCCATGTATACCAATAGAATATAGACCTGCAAACATGGAGAAAACTCGGCAGGCTGGCATAGGAATGAAACTTCCAACCGCAAATGCTAAAACTTCAGATAGACTGGCAAGGGTTATAGATGGTCCAACTTCAACAAGTGCATTGCTTATCCTTCCTTCTAGAGGTAAGTCCAAAGGTTGCCGCTTAACAGCATGAACCAAGATGCACATATTATCCACTCCAACCTGTTACAAGAAAAAGAGATCAGAAGAGATGGAACATGGCAGACAAAAGGCTTAATGTCATTATACTATTAAACATCCTCCAAGTCAAGAACATGAGAGTTGCAAAATTTGCAAAAACATCATATGCAATTTGAAAAATGCTAAAGGAGTAGGGCACTTACTGCAAGAACCAGAAAAGGAATAACTTCCATTATGATTAGTGTAGATTTTACTCCAATAGCACTGAAAAATCCTACTGATCCAAGAACTGAGAGCATGACAAGCAGAACACCAGAAAGGCCGAGCAATACCTGGAATTCAATCAATCATACAATAAACAAACAATGAAGATAAGTACCACAAATATTTTAAACATTCAAATCCAACCCCTAACAGCGCACTTTCGATCTTGTTAACCCAACTATGGCAGTCGAAGTACCCTAAACTTTCAAAACCAAGAGAAGCTCGTTTATTTGAGATAGACCCTTGAAAGCATGAATATCCACACTTTTGTTTACGTAAAAAGCAAGGTTTAAAAGAAGTTTTTGTAACTTGGAAATAAGATATAAAAAAGGGTCTAGGAAAGGTTTAATTCCAATAGGTTGGATTTCTAAAAATATAACCACTCTGTCTCATTTGCTTTGTGCTTTCCTTTCTGAGATATATCAATGTTAGTCCACTACATAACTAGAAAAGTCTATTGTTGCTAAAAGCAAATACCAAGTAAGGGTAACCTCAAAAGTTGTTAAAAAGTGAAAGTGCATTTTTTACTGTTACTATAACCTTGTGAAGTTATATATGTCAAGAATCAGCCAACCTAAACGCTTAAGCTGTTATGTGAGAGTCCAAGAATAGTTTCATTCACAAGTACACCCCATTAGGCACAATCCCACAGGGGTTGAAACTTATAAAATTTAACAGCATAGAAACAGACTGGAACTGAAATCTGGACTACTTGATCAGATAAGTTTCAATATCAATGTCTAAAACCCTCAAAGAAAAACTTAGGATACTAGGTGAAGGTCCAAGAATACACACCCAAAACGAGAACAGAAGGTAGTAATAATAATACTTCAAAATAGAGAATAGTTTCTGTAAACAAGAATCATGAATAAGATACCTTAGATGAAATGTAAAAAGAAGATAATCGAGGTGTATCGCCCAAGGTCAGAGATATGTAAGCAAACATCACAAGATAGCTTATCTGCAATAAAATAAGGCAGCAGACACAAGAAAGCAGTGTGAGAGAACTTCCAATGAAAAAAACATATTTAAAAGGAAAATAATTTTATTTTAAAACAAAGATTAGTGGCAGGCTTCTTAGAAATTTTATTAATCACAAAGGTTAGGCTTCTCCATGCAGGACTCAAATATCAAGTTTTCACACCATAATAAAGAAAAACACCTACCAATATGGTTATGACATCCGCTGTGCTTTCCCTTTTCAACTCTTCCTCAATGGAGCTTTCCGATGAAAAAGAAAATGTCAAATTTTTAGATTGAACCATAGGCAACAACTCATCCTGCTCCATAGCATAGCATTGCATGTGAAACTCCCTTATATCAGAAATGCCAAGACAAGGACAATTGCAAGACAATAAAAAATCATTGATATGATGCAGGTACAGGTACCAAACCTTTGCTACTTGAATAAAGGCCTTCTCCCAAGCAACTACCTTTTGAGTTTCATTCCCTTCTTTATCAAGAGCATTGTTGACTGGATAAGTAACTATAAATGCGGAAGCCTGTATGATAAAGATCATTTTAGGTTACTACATCCAATGATCTGACAGCATTGGCATCTCAGAAAAGTAAAATTACCTCAGTATAGTTGCTCCCAAAGAAACCTCCTAATACAGTGCTTGGATCTAGCGGGGCTTTAAAAGCACTCATACACGACTCTGCAGAGGTATAATGCTGAGAGAATACATAGAATGTAACATTAAAAGGTCAATTCAAGTGACAAAAAGATTGAGAGTGAATAAGAGAAATAAATGTGAGACAAAAAAGACAAGAATCAATATTCTAATTCTTATTGTCAGGATCTATAGCTTGAACATGCTTATAATAGAGTCTCTATTGATGTTCTCTTACATTGCTCTCTATAAGATGCTTCACAGACCTTACATATCGGAATCATATATCATTTCATTGCTATTTCTTTTTCTCTCTTTCTCTCATTGTTCTATTTATCCACATATTTCTTTTATTTTGCTTCACAAGTTAGATATATTCATAATCAAATTGGTTTTTTTCTTTTACTTAACTTCATGGAAAAAAAAAATGATTTCAGTTGCCATAATGATATGACCAATATATCATACCTTGACTGATTCTTTGGATCCAGCTAATCCAAAGTGATGAGTTGGTTATTAGTGCTATAGTTATTAGCTTATACTGTGGTTCGCCCCTCTTTTTTTTTTTCGAATCCTAAGTCTAAAACTCAACAGTTGCACACTAAGCATGTCAATTATATCAAATGATCAATCAAATTTTTATTTAACCTTATACATAGAAAACTAAAGAAAGTGATTAACTTTAAACCACATAAACAAGGATGTATTAGGATATACCTGTAAACAATAGTTCACATGTTCCAGCCGATCATCAGCATCAAAGCTTGGATCCATTTTGAAATACTATCAAGAGAAACACAGTAATATAAAAATAAAAATAAAAAGATCAGAACGGAAAGAACTTCTAAGGTGTTCCAGCCATTCAACGATGAGTTACTTAGTCTTGAAATATAAAAGACAATGAAAATAGTAGATAGAATCGTCTATGTCAGAGAGATGTCAAAAGTATAGCAAGAGTGTTAAAACAAATGCAGAAGGTGGAAGAGAAGAAAACCAGGCTAAGTCCATGTATTATTTAAGTACAAAAGAAGCATGGATTATTATAACAGTAACAAACCATTAAGACATCCACATCAGAAATTTTTTTTTTCAATACTAAAATATGCATACAAAAAGGAAACTAATTGTCCATATGTAGAAATACGAAGCACATAGTTTTTCTGTTGAGATTCAAAGGTCCATGAAGATAAACAATTCATCAGTTCCACCTCCACACTTTTACATTTCAATTGGTAATTTATATGCTTCAGTCAATTGCAGACACAGGACTAGCATGCTACCTGTATAACACTTTGTGTGGCACAATCCTGTCCCATTGGCTTCATGCAAATATCTGTCAAAGATATCATTGAGCCAGAATAATTTGCCTGTATTCCATCAACCTGTTAAGTAAACTAAAAGTGTTTTAAGTAAGACCTTTCAAAGAGAAGGCACTATAAAAGTACAAACGATTATAAATCAGATTGCACTGTGTATAACGTATGTATTCCAACCTGATAAATTAAAGTAGAACCAATACCTTCTTTTGAATTTCAAATAACAACTTGATGTTTTCCTCTGTCATAATGCTGGGTGATTTACCATGCAAGGCATCTGGAATTGTTGCTAATATTAGCTGAAAAACATAGGTAATGTTAGTAATTCAAAAGTAATAGAGTAAGACAAGCAGCTATGAAAACAAATTCGTTGCTCAATCAAATAGAGAGGAATTACAACCACCGGTTCTTATATAACGTCCCATTCTTGAATCGCGGACTAGAGAAAGAAAAGAATGTGAGAAAATGTTGCTATGAGGAAGAGAGTTATACAAACAAAGTTGATTTGAATAGACAGGAAAAGGAGAGAGGAAAAGATAAATAAATGTCAAATAAGTGCTATTAAATATGGAAATTATATTGTTGACTGAAGGTAGAACCCTTAAGGAAACAAGAATACACTCCCAAAATAATTTAGCAGGAACATTTTACTCCAGAAATGCATGTACAAAACAAAAAACAATTAAAAGTCGCAAAATGGCATGTTATACAACAAGAAAAGTTTACTGAGCAGACATTGACCTCAGAATTATTCTATCATGTTCACCCTCGTACCAGCAATCAACCACAGGGGAACCAGATAAAATGATAAACAAGGAAAAAAATAGAATGCAATAGGGCAAAACCTGCTCAATTCTGTAAAAAGGAGATAGGTGGCTGTCAAAAAAACGTTTCTCTTCTGCAGCTTTACTCCCAGGTCCTACCCATAGCTGACATTGTTTGGCAACGGATATTCAGATAAAGAAAAATGTAACGAAAGAAGCATGCAATCAGAAGAACATCAAAGTCAATTCTCTAATCTGAAAATCCTTGACAGATAATTATGAACATTCTAGTTAAGTGGGGCAGCAAAGCTTTGTTGGAGTCTTTGATAAAATTAAGTAGGACAAGATCTGAATTGTAAACATCCAATCAAAACAAATGCAACACGCTATATTTGAACTTTGAACAGAAACTATAAAAATTTCAGATACAAGAAACAAGAAAAAGGAGCAAAAGTCTCATTAGGGGAAAACAGTATAGAACATGGGCTGGGTGCATGAAAATAAAGAAAGCACACTAGTGTCTCAGGAGTCAAGACCTATATGTTAGCTGGAGAATGCATCTAAACATTATAAAAGAGATCATCTAACTGATATCTCATGCAAGTGAATAGAAGCCCGGGATGATTGCCAGTGGATCAACCATGGCAACTTGAATGTTTTATGTATATAATTTGAACTAACAAAACATAATAAATTCTGTGGATTAATTTTATATCGAATCAACCAAGATTACTACCCTCCTTGTATGGAAAAAGAAATGATTGATCATAGGTAGTTATTTATAGCTCAAAAGGATGTGCAATGATGCACAAGAATAGAGAGGTTCAGTTTATATAAAGATACACCAAGCTACTTAGCAGTCAAATAATACCTTCTCTGGTCGTGTTTCCACCTTGAAACGGATTAGACCCAAGCAAAGTAGAAGAATCATTCCCACTGACAAACTCAATACAAGGGTTGGATTTCTAGCAACCCACAGTCCATATTTCCTGAACATAAGTATGTTAGCACAAAATTACAGACTTCTGTGCTCAAGTGATCTAAGCCTTAAAGACATGGACAGTTAACCTGTAAAAGTTTGACATGTATCCTTGCACAATAGAAAGTTGAACCCCAGTGCTACTTTGATTAGCATCTTCTAGCCTCTGATACCAATCATGTGACAAATTATTTAGCAGGAAAAGCATATAACTACACTTATAAAAAGTAGAAGAAAAGAAAAAAGAAAACAAAGTGAAAATAATCCAAGAGAAAGATTGTGGAACAAGAATAAAATTTCGTAAAGTTCCAACCCATACATGAATGCAACAGTCTAACAAAGAAGATCAAGTATGAAATAGAATGAGATCCAAGAAGATCAGCACAAACAAAAAAGAAGACAGCACCTGCATGGGGAGGTTCTCAGCTTTTGGCCTATTAATAGAATGAGAATCAACACCATGGGCTGTACCCAAAAATGGTTTCATTCGAAAAGACCTGCTCCTTTTTCTTGTCCGATGAAACAAGCCCCATCCAAAAAACATAGAAATCAATACAATATAGAGGATTGCTAAAGCTAAGTCAACACATTTGGCCTGCAGATTTTCAACATTGAAACTAAGTTAGCAAAACCTGTATTGTAGCTCAAATTAGGAAACCAACTGCATGTTAATATGCCTTAAGGAATTTGCATCTGGCAAAACAGCTAAAAATCGAAATAATGCAATCCCTCACCTTAAGAGATCCAATTCGAAGTAAACATGTAGCCCCTTTATGGTAAGAAGACATAGCTGTATTGGAACAGACAGGAGATGAAGGGCAATCACCACAAGAGCAGCCCAGTGAAACATCTCTACATGAATAAGTAGATACATTCATAGGTTTCATCCCAGATGATTCAGGAACGGTTGGAAGGAATTGAATCCCATATGGTGAACCAGGCATGTTAAGAACTGCTCGCTTACCAATGAAAGCAAACCACTCTGCCAGAACCAATCAGGAAGGTATTGAGATTGACATGCCTATAAAATCTTATAATACAAACTTAGAACTAACAATTCACCTTTAAAATTTTTAGCACCAAAACCAATAAATTCTATGGCACGAGTATTCATGGTACCAAACTTGACATCCTTGCAAGATTCATACAACCCCTCACCAAATGCATCAGTTATGTAAAAGTCAATTCCGTCCACAGTCAAGTTGTTTCTGACCTGCAAAGAGAATAAGATATCTTAAGTAATTTATTTTCTTTGATATAAATAACTATGTCCCTTATGAGAAGTGCATGATCACCTGTTTGAATGAACAGGCTTAAGATATAGTGTACTTATAGTGAATTCTGATTCACATCTATCACAATAATAGTTGAAATGGCAATAGGACGAAAGATATCATTGCCAAGTGTTTAGAAGGCAGACACAAATCTAGTCATATGACAAGATATCAACTTCTTTTACAACAAGATCATAGAGGGTAAGTCGGGATTCCTGACCTTGGATACAGAAGTCACATTGATGAATAAACTTTGGTTTGGGGAGCATGAAAGCTCACAAAACAAATTCAAAAAGTTTCTCAAGCAAGCTGGACAGCCTACAAGGAAAGGAATTGCCTGCAATAATTACAAATTGAAATCAATCATATTATGAAAAGAAGAAATTAAGGAACTTGCAATTGACGACCTCCAATGGAGCCGAACCGACAGAAAAGCCCCCATGTTCAAAAGGAAACAGAAAACAAGTGATCAATTGGCTCAAAACATAAAAGAGAACAAGGACAAAAAAATAAAAGATTTCTAAGAAAGATTCAAAGCATGAGATTGACATAAAGTTCCTAGGTAAGTAACAATTTTATAATTCTGATCAAACTAGAAGGGCATATACAGTCATAAAATCAATTAGGAGATATGAAGAGAAAAGGGAATAATGCCAAATAACGATCTAATGAACTCAAATACCACACCTGGCATAAGCAAAGCAGTAATCATTCCATCTCACCCTAAGAAAATAAATGTCTCATAATGCAAGCTACCATACCAATAGTAGAGTTCAGCAATAAATCTTACTTGCTGGACTTGTGCCCGCAGTGTGTCAAATTGAGCTCCTGTACAACAAACATTTCCAGTAATTGTTGGGCACAAACTTTGAATCTTCGATGAAAGTAACTCATCTGGCTGAGAAGCATAATAAGATGTAAATGTCAGAAAAATACAGTTATAACTCATAGCTGATTTTTCAAAGTTCTTTAAAAGTTAAAAAGAAAAAAAAAATTGAGGAAATGGGGCAAATTAGTATTATTGACCATATCATAAGAGACGGTCAGAACTTGATATCATATCAAAGTTCATATCATAAGAGACGGTCAGAACTTGATAAAAATTACTATTATTAACCATGCAATCAGTACAAAATTTATGTGAAACAGTTACGAGTAATCCTACCTTTACAGCTGGAGAACCATAGGGACAGTTCAATACTTTTCCATCACTTCGATTTCCACAAATGTCATACATTGAACAATATCCTTCAGCATGTCTCTGCCTAAACATAACAAACACAAATATAATAATAATAATAATAATAATAATAATAATTTACCAATTTTTAAACAAAATTAAGAAAATTAACATTTGTCATTTGTTGTTGCATAGGTAGTCAGAACTCAGAAAGACCAAATTCAACCACGAATATTTGGGCCGTTAATCTCCACGAGAAAAAAAAAAAAAAAAGTTCAATTCAGAGTAGTAATATATTTTAGAAACGCAATTATAACTACCTAAGTCGCGTTAAATTACATATCAGAACAATAAATTTTGAGTTGAATTCAAATTTATTATATTTGTCTTCTTTTAGGAAGCAGTTAAGCATAAAAAATAATCTTACCTTAGTTCATCATTTGTCGTCTGTGCAAAAACCACTGGTATAATAAATAAAACCTGCTCACAGGAAACTCCAAATTCAGCTGAAATTAACAAGGAAAATTGTAATCTTATTCTCTTCTTTTTTTTTTCTTAAAACTTTAGCTAAAATGAAATGCCAGACACGATGACACTGCGCATGACTTCCCTGGCTATGAACAAACAAAATATGCAGATTAATTATGATTTATTTTGTATTCTTTTTCACTTCTTATGAAAGATTATGACTCAAAAAAAAAAAAAAAACAAAATCCTTTAAGCTTCATTTTATGAGAGAAGCAGAGCGGGGAAAAAATAACTTGAATTCTACATTTTCTAGCTTCGGTTTGTTTATAATTTTCAAAATGGAAAAAAACTTGGTCAAATGAAGCGTTACGAGTTTTGACCAAAATAAAAATAATGAAATCTTTTTTCAGTCCTATCAAAATTGAAACGTCGAATAAGGAAGAAAGCGACATAAATTTTCTTTCAAAATGATAAGAGAAAATAAACGCCTAAAGAAGTCAGAAGTAAACAGAAAAAGAAAAGCAAAGAAAAGAAAGGAAAGTAAAATCGAACGGTAGAAGCAGAGGACGAAGCGACGGAGGCGCTTGCCTGAAACAAAGAAATGAATGCAAGAAATCCTAAGGTAAGCCCCATTCTTCGGCGAGACAAGTCCATTTCTATTTTGCAGAAGCTTTGCAGCACTGCGATTTTGAGAGAGGAAAGCGGAATATATAAAGCTGAAGCGAAACCGTTCCGCTGAGTGAAGCAGTCAAAAAGGAAACCCTCTACTTATAGTTTCTGAGCAGTTTGTTCGAATCCTCTTGCGCTTTTCCAGGGCAATTAAATCCAATTAAAATCCCTACTGAGACCAAAAAAGAGGAAAAAGAAAAAGGTTACTAAATCCAGGGACGATTAGAGAGAAGACGCATTCTTCGTATTTACGACAACACCCTCACGTTCGGTTGGCTTCATGTTCATCTTTTGTTAGATCTGCCATAACTGCTGATTTTGTAATGATTTATTTTTACTTCACCTAAATTTTTAAATATAAAAACAAAATTACCTTCATATTTATAAAAATAAAAAAAAAAAGAATTTGTCGGGTTGGTTCTAATTTGTTAAAAGGAAAATCACTAATAATTGACCAGTATATTGAGGCGATGAAGGTAAGTCACGGGGTATAATCATTAATGATGAGGAGTGATAGTGATTTGATTTGGGGAATGAGCCTTAATTTGGTAGGGCCCAGAGGAAAAATGTGTGAACTGGCCGCCCCCTAACTATTATGTGTATGATTCCGACGAGGTTCTGACAAGAAAAAATAGGTGTTTGGAAGCGCATAGAAGCTTTACATTTTAGTACATTTTTTGGTAGTGGACCACCGCACAAAAAGAATCTACTATAGGTTGTTGAGCGAAAATGACCCAATTATTAATCCATCGCTTCAATTTTATTAGGACATTAGTTTTTCTATTTATTCAATCCAATTATTTCTTTTCCTAGTTTGCAATTGAGGAGGTTAGGTGTTTTCCTTCCTTAATACTAATCTCTGGATGAATATAAAAGGCCAGATACAAAACAGCTTGGAGATTAATTTCTTAAATCAAAACATTTCCTTGGTGCCCCCCTTTCCTCTTAGCCTAGTGATCAAGGAGCACTAAAGAAGGACACCGAGACTATTTCGAGCCTATCCCTCCCCCAATCCCCTGTACTTTAAAAAAAAATACATTTTCTTGATTAGATCAACTTCCTATCCGTGAAGGAAGAAAAAAAAAACTCCAAATTTTAGATGGAAAACCTTTGCTTCGGTGTGAACAAAAATCAAGGTGTTTTGGGTATGGAAAAAGCAGCAACTATCTTGTAGCCACGTGCATCTAATACATGGCATTGCCAGGAGCATTAGCCTTGGAATAATATCTTCTAGAATGTGTAGAATGTATATATCTGAGGTTGACACGTACGATTAGTTTAAATATAAGATATTAATTATTTTATTATATATTTACTATGTATTTAAATAAAAATATTAAATTATTAAAAAAAAAAGAGATAGTTTATATCAATAGAATAATTTTAATTTTTAAAATAAAATATTATTTTTAATTCATAAAATTAATTTATATATCTTATTATATCTTTAAAAATTACATCGATAATTTAAATTATATAAAATTTTTATAAAAATTAATTTTGATCAATAAATAAATTATTTTATTTTAATCGTTGTATATATTAAACATAAAATAAATGATATTATTTAATTAAATTATATTTATAATATTATTTTATTATAATTTTATATATCATAATCATAAGATAGTGATAAAGTACAAATTGTCCACCTACTCAACTAAATTGATATAAGAGTGTTTGTACATTATACAATTTAAGTTGAGACTATGATAAATTTATTCAAAAATAAGATGGGCATAGTCTTTGTCCAAATTCACACATAAATAAAGTGAGCTGAAATAAAGAGATTGTGTTCATACTAACTGAAAAATAAGATTATGGATATGAATGGAATTGTGCTCAGGTTAATGAGTAAATGGGTAAATTATGTTCATATGCAAATCTCATGATTTTATGCATGATTTTAGTAATACAATCTGAAAGTTTTCATGTTTGGAAGGATGTTCCTAGTCTATATATTTTTTATTATTTTTTTGTAAATTACAAAATAGAGTTTTCTTTATCTTTAAGTAATTTTTTAGATTATTTTTCAAGTTTTACATCTCTTAGATGGATTTCTTATAATGGTGAATTTTTATTGTTTTGTATCATTGATTATAATTTTTAGGGTGGTATTTTTATATCCCTTAGTTTATAGTATTGGTGATGAATTTTTATCCCTTTTAATCCAATAATCATATTCTGTTATTATTCAACTTATTGTGAGTTGTCTTTTTTATGAGTTTTTTTGTTTGCAGCTAATTTCAACATCTCAAATATCAATTCCCGATATCATAAATGTAGTTAATGAAAATTTGAAAAATAATTGATTCCTAGGCTAGCACATTAAACTTTTGTCTTTAATTAATTATTTAATTTGAATAAAGCTTAGTGATACTTGGTACAAAGGTGCCGCATTAAAGGTATAGTAAATATATAGTATAAAAAAAAAGTTTCGCTTGATAGAAAGATGAATTGATAAAAAGATTTAGAACAATATATGATGGAATAATTTTTATATTAAAACCCTTGATATTAAGCATAGTTTCAATCCAATTAAGAACAAAAAATATGTAGTTTTGCTTTAGAATTTAGGTGAGAAGTGGATGAGGGAGCACTAAACCTCTATTACATGTGTAAAATTAAGTGTCAAAAGGTTATCTTGATATTTTTGTCTTCATCTTGAAACAATTTAATCCTAATAAAAGATTATTTGGACTTGCTTTATGAAATAATTAAATTATAATCCGTGCAATGCACAAATAAATTTACTTATTTAATGTGAATATATATTAGTTTTTTTTTAATTATATTCAAATATTAAAAACTCATAGTATATACAAAAATATATATATTGATTTATCATTAAAAAATAAACTTTCTGAAAATAGTAAGAAAAAATTATGTATTTCCTTTTGATTTTTTTATAATCACATGTAAGATTAAATTAAATAAAAATAAATTATACCTTTCTTAAAAAAATAAAAAATATATTATTAAATGATAAATTAAATAATAAAAGAAGTATTAGCATACTTTCACTTTAGTAATACTAACTAAATTATTATGCAAAATATGAAAAATGTTAAAAAATATGTGAAAAAATAAAAAATATAAATTCAAACAAACTTATTTTTCATAAGAATAAAACTGTAATGATAATAAAATATATATTGGAAAAAATTATAAAAAAAAAAATGCAATAGTAATAAAATATACATTGAAAAAAAGTTACTAAAAAAATAAAATATTTGATGTATGACACATTATATTTGTAGTATAAAATTTGTAGAATAATTCTTTAGTGGTAATTATGATTAAATAGATAATTTATAAATTAATTTTTTAAAATTTAAAATAGATATAATAAGTGATAAAGATAATATTAAATTGTTTGCATTTATTTGAACTATAAATTTAATAATTAGAATTCAAATGGATATGTTAGTTTTGATGATCTTATTATTTAAAAATATAAGCTGATTTTTTTTTTGAATTTTCAAAATTTTACATAAAATTGCTTGGATTTTTAATGTGTTATGTAAATTTTTTAAAAAGATAATTTTTAAAATCAAGATAAAAAAGATTGTTAAAAGATTTGGATAAACTTAATTTTTATAATTTTTAAACATGTTTGAAAGATTTTGATAATTAAATAAAATTTTAAATAAGATTATTTGATAAACAACTAAATTTATTTATTAAAAAAATAAATATTTCATATTTTTCATTTAAAAAAATATATATTTAAATTGGTTTGATTTTCAATTATAAATTGAATAATTTTAAAATTATTTAATTTATAATTAAAAAAAATTATCTTTAAAAAGAGAAACTATCTTATATATCATTTATAAAGTTATCCACATAAACGTCTATGTAACAAATTTATTTATGCATATTGTTATATAATATATATATATATATTATAACAATATGCATAAATAAAATTGTATATATTAGATAAGATCATTATTAGTATGTCTTAGATATGTCAAGTTGGACTTAAAATGCCATATAAAAATTATTTAACATCTTACAAATATATTTCTTTTGTCTCAATAAAATTGTTATTTTTTATCAAAGTTTTTAAATTGTGATCTCTTATTATTTTATATTTATTATCAATAAAATAAAAAATATATTTTAAAAACTTTAAATAAAATAATTTTAAGTATATATTAAAATTTTAATTAATTAAAATATTTAAAATAATTACTATTAATGTTTAAAAAATAATGAAAAAGTCACGATAATTTAATTAGAACCAAAGCCGTATATATATATATATATATATATATGAAATTGGGAAAAACTAGGATGGAAACAGACAGACGGTTATTGAAACAGCCACACCCGTCTCCACGATTTGTTGTCTTCTCTCTCTATTTTCATTTTGTTAATTAGTTTCAATTTAAGCAACTCAATTTTTTTCTTTAAGCTTAATATTAGGTTAAAATATTAAAAAATGTCTCAAAATTTTTTATTTTTTAAAATAAAAATTTATATTTTTATTATATTCAAATAAAATTTTATTTTTATTTTTATATAAATAAATATTTATTTAAATAAAATATTAATTTATATTGAGAGTTTATTTAAATATAAATTAAAAGTTAAGAATTTATTTAAATAAAAATAAAAATTTATAAATTTATTTAAATAAAATAATAAAATAAAGAAATTTTTTGTTATTTTAGTCTTTATTATAACGTAGATGGCTACAGTTAACAATTACGGGGATGACTCTCCTCCCCCTTACGTTTCCACGGAAAAGAGTCTTTCTCTTTCACCACTCACTGGGCTGAGAGAATTTTATATCACTCTCCTGTAATTTGCCTACCTGCCGTCAACAGCCTTTAATTCACCCCAGAATGATGTACCCATCAAATGTTTTACGTACTAATTAACGTCGTTTTCAACTAGTATATTATTCAATTCAACGGCACTCTTCCACAAAAAAAAAAAAAACAACATACATATATATAATAAAGTTAAAATTGCAGACAGGACTTGAAAATTAATATATACTACATTTAATCAATCAGCTAAGATAATAAACATGAAAAATTAACTGAACAAAAATATATCTTCAAATTTCAATTAATGGCTATCAAGCAATGAATTTATCACAATTTTTTAAAATACTTAAATACTACTATTTATTAGTATTAAACTTGTCAATCGTTATGTAATAATTTCCTTAAAAATCTTTCTGATGGTTATAAATTAAAAAAAAAAAGTTAATAAATATATAAAAAAGAACCCACTGATCGAACTCAAAATTTTTTTATTTTATCTTTATTCAATAAGTGAGGTAAGAGTTGTATATCGTGATTAAATAACATTTTTTATGTTAAATAAAATTCTTAATTAATTAATTAATATATATTTAAATAAATCTAAAATAAAATTGAACCAATGACCTCAAAATTTCAGAACTTAGAAGCATTATAGCATTCGGGATGTGGATGACGTTTGTGGGGGCACCTTAGTGAAGTTTCAACTTTTTCATTTACACATTATTTAATCTTCTGAACCATTTCTCCTTCTTTCTATAAAAGCAGGGAAAAAAGAAGGGTAAATATGACTCATTGTCATTGGCTAAGTTCACCCCGCCATAAATCATTTCATTGAATGTACACATTAAATAGTAAGTTAGTAACTAGCATCAGGGCCCAGCTCCGGGTTGTGGTTGAGGACAGTCTACGGAAGAGTATTTGGTCAAATTAGTCCTTATATCATCATCATCATTTCAGATCATAAGAACGCACTGCTGGGCTTGACCGGCATAGCTATGATTGTGGGCATTTTAGGGAAAGAAGGCTTTTGTATCTCTGCATTTTGCTACCGGTAGCAGTATTTAGGAGACAAAGTTAATGGGAAATGAGCAGTTGGGCGATGGGGAGTGGGACTAATGATGCTGAGGGCGACGGTGGGGACCCTGCGGAGTCATCGAATTCGAGCAAGAGATTCTAGACGTGGGGCCAGAGCCTCAGCGAGACCTCACAATTCACAACGACTCACCAGGGACACCAGCGGCAGCTCAGAGAAAGAAACAAAACCCAGACACAAGGGGCAACTTCGATAGCCCATTCTTCGTAATGATTGCTACTCATTTGACGTAATCATCACCCTCGGCGCCACGCCTCGATCATGCAAATTACCCACACGCCACATAGACATGGGGAGGTTAACGAGTGACGACTCCGATAGCCTACTTCGTCTTTAGCTCACTCCCTCGTTCAAAAGATATTAGTAGTATACCCTAACAACTCACATGCTCACAGTTAAAAGCAGCTGATTCCAACAAAAATTAGTATGCTTTTCAAACAGGGAAAGTCAAAAAGTGCTAATTGCCAGGTGGATTCACGTACGTATAATTCTTTTGCTTATTTTGGGCTGTCCCAATTCCCATGCCGATCGTCAATTGCGTTGCGTGTGAGCACTGCCTGAGGACTTAGAAGTGCTGGTGGCCCAGTGCTTGTGGCCTGCGAGCAACCTAGCTCGAGAAGTCCACGTGAATTTGAGGACAATGGAACTTTGAAACGACACTTCAGTGGTTTGGTCATGTACTATTAGCATTTGGCAGTCAGTTACTAGTTTTTGAAGCTTAATGATTTGTTCACTTTCTCGCTATCACTTTTTTTTTTCTGGCATGCCGTAATAAATAGGTAAAGGGTACATACAAGAAAGAAAACAGGTTATCACAAAATCTTTAAAAAAATAAAAATATTCAGAAATTTCAAAATATGTTGACATGATAATTTAACATGCAAATGTGAATAAAGATTGTCGGTAATTCATCCTAAACTACCTGATTTTGCATGCAATAATGATCATATTTGCATTGCATGTTCCTAAATACAAAAGTAAACTATCATATTTGGGTCGATATCCAAACAGCGAGCGTACCTAATATTCAATACTATGTCATCCACCATCTCATTAGAAAATCTAAAATTTTGATTCTTGATATTTAGGCCGAAAAGAAGAAGAAGAAATAAATGGCTCAATTCAATGCATATGACTTCATAAATTACTCAATATGTCTCTAGTTTCAACTGAAAAAATATAAACTGGAAAGCACTCCAGTTTGTTTTTGGTGAAAAAATGTCCCAGCAAATGTGGTCCATTAATCTTCACTAAAGGGGCCCAGGGTTAGATCCAGGTCTCTGCCGAAAATATAGCGCCCCGTCCATCGCGGTTGGATGTTATGAATCAGGAGAAGCAGGCTCTCCCTCTCAAGAGCGACAGCAGCCTTCCTTCGTTTTCAAGCGTTCAGCTCCTTTGCAGTCCACTTGATGATCACCTTAATCAGTTCCGCTTTTGCCTTTTGGTAGCGTTGAAAGTTGAAACATGCCTAGAAAATGGTTCCTCCCTGATTTTGACAATTTATATCTCTTAATCTTTGTCCCATTGTTGATGATTGCATTCAAGTTGATTTCTAAGAAATAAGAAGGATATAATAATAAAATAATTAGCAAGACATGGTGTATAATTAACATTCAATTGATTTGAGCCAAATGGTCAAATTGCTTTTGCAATTTTTGCTTACATAGCCATATATATACACGAGGAAGGTTATATACAATCTCTATTATGCCTTTTTTTTCCTCACAAGGAAATACTAGTATTGAGTTTTGTTCATACGGAGCCCAAACTGTTGATCAAGTCACATTAAAGTAAATAAGTAGTAGTACTAAAATTGGTATGGTCCCATTCCCATAAAAATTTAGGTCTGGAATTAATCTGGATCGGTAAAGCGTGCTATCAGAAAGAGTGCAAAGGTTAAGGCCTAGTATGAAGCTGACCTAATAATTGATTGTTTGTCTAGGTAGGTAGGGATGGATGATGTGGTGTGGTCTTTAGAGAGTTAAGTGTAGATCATGTGTTTTTTTTCTGCAGAACTCTGCATAATGCAGTTTCTAGAGATCCAAGAACTGGGCTCAAAAGTTTTTGTGATGGATGGGAAGGGATGCGCCTGCTGTCAATACAAAAAGTGTGTTTCTGGTGCTCAAAGCTATTTCACAGTGATTTATTTCTTGATTCTTGAATGTCCAAACTGTCCTTACACATCGATGATTGTTTCTGTCGAAACCCAAAAAGCATAACATAATGTAAATGCTTTCATGTTTTTGGGCTCATCATTTAATTTACAGTTATGAAAAATAAAACTCATTTGAAGAAACGTTTTTATGATGATACATTTGACTGAATTGTCTGATAAAGATGCTATCCATTTCATGAAATATTATGGCAGTTCCAAAATTAAACTTAGAGTGATCATGAAAGATTGTATTTAAAATATGCATAAACAATAGGTAATTGATGTAAATGTAATGATATGCAAGCATGAAAATGTAAAATGTCAGTAAACAGTTTTAATCCCTCTCCCAACAAGATAAATGGAAGGAGAAGTTTCTGTTAAAAAGCATACTTCATTTCTCGGGTAACTTCAACATCCTTTTATGAGCTACATAGCTTCAAGGCTTCGATTAGGAATTTAAGTTCAATTATTTCATTCTTTCTTTTTCTATATGAACAAGCCTCCTAGAAGTCTGAACCCAATCAAAACAATCTAAGTTTCCCTGCTGAGAATGCTGAACAACTGCCACGCCTATGTAATGAAAGTTCAGCGCAGAAGGAGGGGTGAAAACTACAGATAAAACAGTGGGGGGGGGGGTGGAATCTTACGTTCTAAATATAATATATGGGGCCATCAATTCTTCATTAAATTATCATGATTAGTACGAAATGCGCCGCCCAGTGCTGCCAGTATTAAGTTACCACTAATGGGTCCCCATCAGCCAGCCCACTACGACGATCATATCAACCCATATCTTTCAAACTTCATGTACAGTCCATAGGCATCGGATCACATATAAAAGTATTCTTCTAAAAAGTTGGTCAGCAATGGAAAGCGTGCAGCATGTGGAATCATATTCCTAAACTGTGATTAACCTCTTTTAATCATAATTGGGTTGAAATCACCTGGTATAATCTATTCACACTTTCAGCTTTTCAACTGAATGACCATGGCCATTAAACTTAATATTTCATTTATCACTATATAATATTTAGAATTTAATAATCCCAGAACATGCGCAAACTTTATAATCCAAAACTTTTTTTTTTCGGTTATTAAGTAAATCCCTGATGCGTAAGGCCCAATAACTGTGATTGTTTGCCTGGAGATTAAAGGCAGGAAATTTGTCATTGTGATTAATTATTATAAAGTTACAAAGAGAAAGGCTCTTGATTTTGGCATAAAACTAGGCCTCAAGTAACACCTGTAATGTATTATACATATTCTTAAGCTGCCTATGAGTCCAAAGAGAGTTACAAAAAAATAGTGGAAAATTTTTTATGAAATTAAGCTTACATGACTGGGAATAATAACAATATGTCACATGCACATCTCTGGAACTGTAATTATCGGTGTGACCTAGCTATGGAAGAGCGTTGATTATTTCGTGTTCCAGTGCCAGCACCACCGTGCCTAGAATGAACCGGAGACCGATGGTTGTTCCGATGGCATTGTTGTTCCTCTTGGCGCTTAGACTTTTGCTGAGATGTGCTAGCTTTACTCTCTTTAGGCTTTTCATTGATGGCACTGATCTTTTGCAACGTCTCCAACACCTCTTCCATGGATGGACGATTTTTGGGATCAGATTCCAGACACTTTACAATAAGCTCGCCTGCTTGCAATGCAGCTTTGAGTGGGTATTGCTCTACTAGCCTGCGGTCCATTATTTTCTTGAGCTTTCTCTTCTCTGTCAGTGAATGTTTGGCCCATTCCACCAAATTGTGCTCACGGCTGGGACGATTTGTATCCAGGGCCCTTAGGCCCGTTAACATCTCCAACAGCACAACTCCGAAACCATATACATCACTTTTCACATACAAATGACCTAAAATTAATTTGTGTGCATAAGATGTCAGTCTTTCGTGTTTCTTTTTCCCTCTTCTTGATCGTAAATTCTAATCAGAAAAATGAAAGATGATAGTTTTACAAGTTTCATCACACAATTGTTTTAAAATGAAATCTATAATAGGCTAATTATATACTAATTGAACCCACTCAGAAACATTCAAGTTAGTTAAAGACCCACTAAATTAATATTACTAGTGGACTAGTAGCACATTGGATAATGGAATAATCATTTCAGCTTTAAGTTGAGTATTCGTGTATTCCACTTTTAGAGGTTTGAAGTTTGAACCATCTCTATCTTACTCTTTAGTATTATCTTCTGGAGGGCTCTACCCCCATTGGCGAAAGGGAAAAAGTATATACTTAGTGCTATATGACAATATTAGGGGAGGGACTGGGGAGTTTGGAATAGAAACGTCTGTCTATGTAAAGGAATCGATTGCTAATTAATTACCTGTGGCGACATATTCAGGAGCTGCATAACCATAAGTGCCCACAACCCTCGTGGTTACATGCGAGTTTCCATTTATTGGACCCAACTTTGCCAACCCGAAGTCTGAAAGTTTTGCATTGTAGGCCTGGCAAACAAAATTGTAAGGCAATGAACTTGTTTGATAGGAAGCTTACACTACATCATATATATATATATATATATATATATCGTGTAGCTCTTATATATTTTTTTGAAATTTTAAATTAAAATTATTAAATTTAAATATTATATTAGTTCAAATGAGTCATGAATTTAATTTTAATTTAACAATTCAAAAAAAAATATAAGAATTATATTAATGTAAATTTGTCTCTCTTCATATATATATATATATATATTTATACTGCTGGGAATATGATAGATGAGTACACACTCAAAATTAAGCAATAAAAAATGTAGGGAGGGGGAGCTTTTACCCCATCCAGCAAAATATTTGAGGCTTTAAAGTCTCTGTAGATTACACTCTTCTCTGATGTATGCAAAAACGCCAAGCCTTGAGCAGCCCCGATGGCTATTTTAAGCCGCGTTTCCCATGTAAGAGGTTCTGCTCCTCCTGCTGTAGAATGATATATATAATGGCATTGAGTTAATAAAACCGCTTAAGTTTCTCCAATCTCTCAAAATAAAAAGAAGCAAGATTCCGACGAAAACTAGCTAGTTTAAGACATGGTGTGTTCCTTAATTACTTACTTCTGAAGAGGTGGTTTTCCAAGCTTCCCTTTTGCATGTATTCATAGACAAGTAGGAACTGGTTCTCCTCCCAACAGTATCCCAAGAGCTTTACGAGATTCGGATGGCAGAACTTGCCCAAGAATTTAACCTCTGCCTGACCTCACAAATTAATCATTCACAATATCAACGTTCAGCATGGGATCATGCATATATATGCAACTGAAACGATGACTGTTGAAAATCGATCATTTCTATAGGTAAAAACTAAGTGTTATGTATACGTAAAAACAATAGTTCTCCACCCATATGATAGGTTCCAAAGAAAATTATTCAGGATTGTTATCTTGGTTAAGTCAACTGGAAGAAAAATGAGGGCAAATTATAATTTAATTTCCACAATGTTTTCATAGTGGGCTGTGGCCAGAAAATAAATATAGAAAAGTATACATATACGGCGCCGTATAGTTGAAAAAAAATACCACTTTTAATTCTCCGTACTGGCCGGTGTTTATACTATCAAAGTTAAATTGGAATAACTCACCACTCTAAAATCTTAATGAAAATTTTGAAACATTCCCGAGATGGTAGTAGAATTGAAATTAATTTACTTTAATTAATATACCTGCCATTCCTGCAAGCCTTGAGAGCTATCTGGACTTGATTTCTTGACGGCAACAGCCATGCCAACGCCAACCTTTGAAGGAGCGTAGGTTTTCTCGTCAACCCAACCCTTGAAGACTCTACCAAAACCTCCCTCCCCTAGCACCGTATCAGGCCTGAAATTTCTGGTGGATGCCTTGAGTTCAGCTAAAGTGAATATTTTTAAGGTGGCGCTGACAATCTTTCCACTTGCGGGCACTGTCTCTTGCTCCCTGCTTCTTCCTTCCCTGGAAGTCCCGTGATCTCCAGCGCTCTCGTTGTTTCTTGCAGGTGGCAGTCCATTTTGTTTGCTGTCTTGCAGTTTTTTCGTTTCTTCTGCATATGTGCGTAATCAATCACATAAGAAAACAGATAGCTTCAGACATATCTTGTTTTTCATATATTTTCTGATCAGTTGTCTAAAAAACTACTGGCAAAAGTTTCTTAAACGAGAAAATTGTCGGGGGTCCTGCTGGAAATTCCAAAGAAAGTTTCAGGGAATGCGTACCTGGGCTAGAGGGTTTTGTGGGGCATTGGCTATGATGATCAACCTGAGTTCCAAAGCAGTTTCCCATATCCGATAACTCCTTGTCTTTTGCACTTTCAATTTGTTTTGGATTGAATAGGCTATATACTTAGATGAAGATATTGATGTTGACTTTTTAAGGTTTTCCAGGTTCGGGGAAGGAGAGAAGAAAGTGCGAGGAAACAACCCGCTTGGGTCTAGCAGGACAATAGTAATAGAGACTTGTCGCTCGGACTTTTATCTTGTTTTTCTCTCAAATAATAAATCCTCTCCCCTCTCTCTTTCTTTGTGTCGCTTCTTCTTATTCTCGTTTTCATTCCAAACCCCCTTTTTATACTCTTTTCTTGCCTTTAAAATTGTGCTAAATATATAATTGAAGCCAAGAAAGTGTAAAATGTGAACAAAAATTTATTTTTCTTTCTCTTTTTAATCATAAATTAAGTTTTTTGAGCAGGAATATTAAAATGAAGAGATATTACACCAATTAAGAAAGTCAACGGCAGCGTCCCTGAAGCCTTGAACTTCTGGGCCCTATCATTGGCTCATTCAACTTGCATCATATCGATATATATATATATATATATATATATATATATATATATGAATAATATGAATTTCATTGTCATAACATGAAATGTGAAAAAGACAGACTAATTCAAAGTTCAGACAAAAAACAAAAAAAGAAAAAGTTCATGCACTTGGAAGAAAACCTTATATACTTGGTTGGTTTCATATAGGGTTTTTAGGACCTCGCATGGTTCAATTTTTACACATCATTTCTGGCAATGGCCCAATGATTAAACTGACTTTTAGCAATTGATGAAAGACGAAAACTGCCAATATTGGACCTTTATACTTAATCAGTATTAAGTAACAAGGCATGCATATAGCAAAAAGGCCGCAAGCAATTAACAAATGAATGATCCTCTGATTACTGATATTGATATCATCTTTTTTCTCAAAAATGGGTGCCCTTTTTTCTTGTTAACGACTATAATTAACAAATAGATAAACAGGAAAGCAATAAGTCGACATATAGCCAGCTAGCTTTTCAAATACACGTTGCAATTCTAAATCTAAATCTGGGTCGCCATTTCATACGAGTAAGCAAGAAAAGCAACAACACTTGGGACACGGTATCCACAATCCATGACCAGGTCTCACTAGACTAATTCAAGCTTTGTTTCTTAATTAGTATTATTATGTAGTAAATTAAATTCTAAGTTCGTCTAGCTACGTGCAGGTCATAATGTATATTATTGTAGTAAAAAAGGGTAATTCCGATACTTAAAAAACTCCAATGATTGTTCCCATAAACCAAAATACTCGGTTACTCGCCATATACAATTGGAATACTAGAAAAGTATCATCAAATTGCTACATAATGATCTTAATGTACATAATTCATCAGCCTCTTTCAGGTGAGCAGGGTTGAAATATATGTGATCCAGGGCTTTCTTTTAGTTTTTTGCTTGTTTTTTTCTTTTTCCTTCTCATTTTCACAGGTATACTATTTCTGACTATTTAATTTTGTGGGTAATCCACATACATTTCTCCTTCATTTGGCCTCCATTGACATTTCGTTTTAGAGTTGTAAAGAATGTGAATAATTTCATGTGAAATTTGTAAATATATACGCACTGTAAATAATATTTCAGAGACTAGACTTAAGTCACGGTTCTTTAAATTTACGGTAGTCAAGGGTTCGAAACTTTAGTAGTGTCAGAAAAGGGTTTGAAAATGCAGTTAGGATTACATTTGTAATTTAATTTTATATAGATATAGATGTATAATCACATCAACATGATAAGGGTAGCTAGAAAGAGGAACAAGTATAAGGAGCGAAATGCACGCCAATCTAATGCCATAGAATTCATCATATGGAATGACAATTGACATGGCTACCTACTTGTTGACAATAAAAACTAGAACTTGGAGTACAGAAATAGAGGATTGGGACATCTAATATATAAATATAAAATTACACTGACCCCAATTCTTAATTATCTTTAGCTGCTGCACCCATTGACAGGGAAACATAAGCCTCTTAAATCATAGACAACCCAGGCTTTGTAATTATCATTAACAATAAAAAAAATTTGAAATTATGCATCTAAAAGGAGTTGAATTTTGGTTTAACTAATAGACAACAGTCACATCCGGCTATCATGACAAAGGAATTTGTTTTGCTCGGCCAAGTTATAGGATTGGATGGGATATCCAGTTTGTACAGCCGGCCTGTAATTACAAATTAAACTTTAGGGTTACAATGGAGACGGAAGGGAATTAGGGAACCATCTGCAGTGCATGATAGCTTTTGCTTCCTTCGACATGGATTATGTTACTTTGATAGCCGCTTAAGAAAGTTTCGAGGTGACTAAGCAATGTAGAAATGACGTTCGCTGTTCACAGAACTACAGAAAAGAAGAAGATTAAATGAGGGTCCATTTTCATTGAATATAAGGACTGTAAATTGGAGGCAGTTTTTCAATGAGAGAGATTCAACGATCCTTCCACCAAAAGATAAAGACAAAATTGCCAAACTTATCAGTACAATAAGCCTTTTTGACGTCTACAATTTTGCTAAATTTTAATTTTTCAAAATGCATGCTAGCTGTTCAGTTTTTTTCCTGGGTTTGATCTTGACTCTTGACAGACAACTGATTGGTAATGAACCTACCTCTTCAAGTTGGTCGGCAACTTACCATTAGACTTTTTAAACGTTTCAATTGTCAAACACCATTGAAACCCGTAGCCAGAACCCCAAGGACCAAGGCGCATATCTCACGTGTGACATTTTCTTGATCGGTACTCAAATCAGAAAGCACGAGTATCTGATTTCTATCTTAGTTATGTTTCCGGTCGAATTTTTAGGAACTTTAAGGACATGGGTAAAAAGAAAAAAAAAACAAAATTCTATGAAAGAATATGCGAGGAGAACATTAGGATATAAGTTCCAATATAATTTTTAATACAGTGTAAGACAACTTCTGATGATAAAAACTGTACAGATTATACTTTCAAAGATTTATCTGCTTTATGTATGTACAGGAAAATTTTGCTGCTTAAATACAAATAGTCACACTTTACTTTTTACCAGAAACAAGGATGAGACCAAAGTAATCCCCTTGGCTCTTTTCCGACTGCAGATGATTCGACAACGCTGGTACCTTCACAAGAACGAAGAGGAATATCTGTTGTAATCACAAAAAACATCACTTTTAATGGAGGCTAGGCTACCACATAAATACACCATTTTTATTTACCCCAATTGGATTTCACTGGCATTCTTAGAGCCACACTCCCTATAAATAAGCCACATTCAATCTTTCTAAACATCTCAACGTCTTAGTTTCTTAGCCTCTTAAGAACTCTAACAAAGCAACATTTATGCTAAAACTCTACAACCCTAAAAGACCCACTAATAAAATAACTCTTAATAAATATTAATTATAATAAATAAAGAAAATAACAATAGTTAAAAAACAAATCTCCAATAATATCCCTCAACATCCATGTGACCATATAATATTCCCGGATTGAATCCAAAACTGAATGGCCAAACTCCAATGTAAGTGGGGTGCAGGAATGAGACAAAACACTGATCTAGAATTAATATGAGAACTGCATATATATATATATATATATATTAAGTATATTTCAATTTACACAAAGAAGAAAAAGAAATTTAAAAAGACATACCAAAACAGAGTTCATCTAGGTACCAGAAAGCTTGTGCATTCAATAGAGAGTTCTAAACAAAGCTGACAAGGGTTGATGTTGCTTTTCCCACAATGCAATAACTTTGAGGGTTCTACCATGTTTTCACGAAAGAAATGCCATACATATATATATATACACACACACACATACATACCCATATATGTACTCATTTGTTGGTGTATATGGAATTTGGCAAGTCTTCCTTCTATGCTAGATGAGGTAACAACCTGCAGCAAATTCTGGGAAAATCCAAATCAGTCCAAGAATGATGATTCTATCATTCTTTTCTGTCTGATTAAAGCAAAGGAATAAAATGTTAAAACTGTAAAACACCATTTATCAAAGAGAAAAAAAAAAGGATCTAAAGGAATCAAAGTCAGCTCTCTACTATTTTTCAGAACATGATGCTCAAAAGACCATATGAAAAGGAATAAAAATAAGTTTTGTTTGATTCTCATAACAACGAAAAAGAAGAGAAGCAAAATGCAGAAGAGAGCATTCTAAATTAAGCTAAAATCTCCAATAAAAATGAGTTGTATCTTACATGATCAAAGTTTCTTGACAGCTCTTATGGAACAACTTCAACTTCAACTTCAAACAGCGGTCAAACCTTTCTGGAATTAGATTGACGAAGGAAACCTTTCTCTGGTTGCATCGGTGAGGATTGCGAGGAACTGCAGACTTCAACATTACGTGATTTAGGGCTCCAATTTTGACCCTGAGAAGCTAAATATTCAAGTGCAACAACAATATCACCAATAAGTGGGTGAAAATTGGCTTCTTCATTGAGACACATAGTAGTAATTGCAATTGCATAGTTCAAGCAACGGCGAGGATAACATCCTCGAATTACAGGATCAACCAATAGGCCAAACTTCTTCTGGTCTTTTAAAAATGGACGGGACTGCAACACACAAAAAGAATTAAAAAAGAAACACATTAGAATTTAGTGATAGAATATAAATTCCACTATTTATTGTTACTTATTAAAGACTGAAGATATTCTACAGGTCTAAAGGGACTATGACAGCAAGTTCAGATTAAAGACAAAAAAAAGCAATGCACTAACACTTGGAATCAGCAAAACATGTAAATTATATAGCACAGAAAGAACTTTAGAAAGCCAAGCAAAGCCCAGGTTGCAAGAGACGGTGTGAGAGAAAGAGTATGAGATACAGCCTCTTAGAATGAAGGAGAGGGAGGTGTAAAAGAAATGAAAGAAGTCAAAGTGAATCATAGTAAAACACTAAAGGGAAAAAAGATAAAGAAATAAATAAAAGGTTAATTTACCCATGAAACCAAGTTCTGCTCTACACGCTTCTTATTAGTATCTATTGCCTTCCGTCCAGTTATCAACTCCAATAGCACCACGCCAAATCTATATATGTCAGACTTAAGAGTTAATTTGCCACTCATGGCGTACTCTGGGGCACAATATCCATATGTCCCCATTACCCTGGTTGAAACATGAGTATTGTCATCCACAGGGCCCAATTTTGCTAAGCCAAAATCTGAGAGTTTTGGGTTGAAATCATTATCCAGCAAAATATTTGCAGACTTCAAGTCACGATAAATGACTGGTGGATTGGCCTTGCAATGTAGATATTCGATTCCTCTAGCAGCACCAACAGCAATCTTTATCCGTTTATTCCAATTCAGAGGCTCTTGACCAGGTTCTAGATCTGAAAACAAATTTGATTCGTGGCACTTGAGATATAATGAAGAGTTACAATATTCACACACAACCATCTGAAATAGTCCCTTTACGTTCAAGAATGGTCTGATTAACACTATTTGAAATCATATGAATAAAATGGTACATTACCATAATTCAAAAGAAAAAAAAGTCATACAAGACCCAACATCCAAGTGAGAATACAATGGGATAAAACAAGGTGAAACACATCCCACTTGGTGCCAAATTTTAAATATTTACATTTCCAAGTGCTAGGCGTATTAATAGTGAATATGAACACCACTCCAGCAAGCAAATGCAAATCATTTATCAGCTCATTTAATGATGATCGTGTGATGCATAGCCGTGCAAAGCACAAATTCTAAGGCTATTATACAGCTTAAGATGTTCTGAAATCTTGCTTCAAGAATAAATATTAAAATTGGTTGTGGTTAATTCATCTAACAAGAGGGAATTCATGGATCAAAAGGATCAAATGCCTAAAACAGTACCTAATGCCCAAGAATCAAATAAGAATACAGGTAGGCAAAAATTAATTAATTTGAATTTCTCCTGACAGCAAAAACCTTCATGAAAACTAGAATTCTGCATTATTAAAGTACACCATGCCCTAAGGATATATAGTAAAGCAAAGGTCTACAAACATATTGAGGGACACTAGGAAGGGAAACAAGAAACAATAGATAATGTGGAAGTAAAAGGATTACATATTTAATAGAGTTTTGCAGTCTGGACTTAATATAAATTACCAAAAAGATGATCTTCCAAGCTGCCCATTGGCATGTATTCATAAACCAAGAGCCTCTGATCTCCAGCAGTGCAATAGCCAATCAAGGTGACCAGATTAACATGATGTAACAGGCTCAGCATAAGAACCTCAACAATAAATTCCTGGTAGCCCTGAAGATTGTCATGATTAAGTTGTTTAACGGCAACAATCTGGTTACAAAAATCAAATGATCCAAGTCAATTTTAAAAGTTACAGGTAAAACAGACAACAGATTTTGGAAATATGCCAAGAGATACATAAAATTTGAATTTTAAACAATTTAAATAATTAAGGCAGACAAAGAAAAGGAAAAGTGAAATGAAGCAACTTGCCTCCCCTGTTTCCAATCGACCTTTGAAAACTCTTCCAAATCCTCCTTCCTCAATCAAATTGGTTTCTCTAAAATTCCTTGTTGCTGTTGCCAACTCTCGAAATGTGACACTTCGTGCCCCACTGCCCTTGGTGCCTTTTCCTTGATCACTTCCTTTTTTATGCTCTGTACCAAAAATTTTAAATAAAAAAAGGAAAGGATTAGCATCAGCCAAGAGCCCAAGACAATCAAATCCACAGTAAAAAAAAAAAAAAGGAGCTTTCCAAGAAATTTGGGGTCAAAATCCTCAGCAATACCGTCTGGACTTGCCTTTGCTCTCTAAGAAACTAGTTTTTTTTTTTTAAGAAGAATTTAACAGATAAGCAAATTATACAAAAAAAAAAAAAAACCTGAGGAATCAGCGGAATGGCGAGAATTAGTTCGACTTCCATTATCAATGTCGATCCTTCTATCCTTAGAACGAGGCTTTGTGCAAGGAAAACAACTCATCCTCTTTCTGCTTAATCTCCCCCTCCCCAGACATAATTATTGCAATTAAACAACAAAATTTGAACACTCCCAAACCACGCCTAATTATAATTTATCAACCAAAATCTCCCATTGTTTCTTTCATTAAACCAAATCCACCTTTCGACATGTAAAAGAAATTTTTTTTTAAAGAGAAAAAGAAAACAGAAGCAATCCTAAAGCCTAGCAGCAGAGAATAGAAGAGAGAAGAAACTCTCTTCTCTTCTCTTCTCTTCTCCTCTTCTCTGCAAACAAAGGACCAGCTCTTTGCGCAGCGTAATGCCTTTCAGATCCTAATCAGCAAGACGCGCCGCAATAACTGAAATCTCTGTATAAAACGGACCAAAAAAAGACTAACCTCCAAAATTCAACCAATTTAAAATAACAAAATCTTGCAAATCACGAAAATTAATAATAAAAAGAAGTAAAGCAAATAAAAATTTTAATAATGGAACAAGAAAATTACTACAACTACAGTTTCACAAGGGCAGAGAAGAAAGAGATTAGAACAACGGGAAGGGTAAAAAAGAGAAAAGAAGATGAGGTCGAGTGTTGCAATAATGCGCCAAATTTAGTGTGAGAGAAGGGAATTAAGCGCCAGATTTAGCGGCAAACAGTAATTAGGTTTCCTTGCCTTTCTGTTTGATTTTACTTTTTAATGTTAATTTTTGTTTAGGGAAAACAAAAGATAAGAAAAAGGGTTGGAGAGAGAGTGAGAGTGGACCTGTTTGGTTTGGGTTTAACGTCGCTGCATTATTGTTGCAGGCGACAATCTCTATCCTTCTCGCTCTGATTCTCTTGCCACGTTTCAACGTTTTGCTTGCGCCTCTCGTGGCGTGGGTGGCCCGTGGCCAGATTTTACCATTTTGCCATTCCTTCCCTCCCCTTCTTACGGCTTTTGACAATGAAGAGTGCAGAGATGAACTGATCACTGTTCATTACCCATGATGGGATGGGACCGTTACGCGTTTTGCAATAAGGAAACGGCCCTCCTTCGTAAGTGTTTTGACCGCTTAAACGAGAAATTTCGGACAAATTAAACGGAGCACTTTGTGGGGTTTGGAAGAAATAGATTGTCCCCGTCGGAATATCTCAGTTTTAACTGTTGGTTTTGGGTTGGGTTGAGTTGGGTTTGTCAGTTTTAGGAACTTTAGAAACTCATTACTTTTGTTAAGTGTTATGCCCGTTCCCAGCTTAGGCCTAAGGCTCAAGATAAGCTTAACTCGCGAGGTTCATCACCATAAGACTACACAAGTGGCACCAGAATAGAGACACCATCTATTCGAACAAAGCATGGAACGTTAATCAGAGAAAGGACACTCATAGTTGACCATATCGGCTAGCCGGGTCGACCATATTTGACAAAAAAAAATACTATGAGAATAGAGCATGGAAACCTAAGCCATATTACTCTAAATTTTTATATATGTAACTGTCTCTGCCCTTTTCATCTCCATCTCTCATATATTGCTGATTTAAATGCGTCCAGAAATCCCAACTTGAGCACCCCTCGACAGTTTTTTCTCTTATGCTGGTCCCAACCATCATCAAATCCATATCCAGCAACCCAAAAAGTCCTTCGATAAAAAAAAAAAAAAAAAAAAACTGCATCATGTCCAAGTGATGTTTCTAAATGAGACAAAAGTTCTCCATGTATTAATTTCCAATCTCACTCAAAATCACATGGGAGCGTTGATTATTTCGTGCCTGCAATAATTACAAAAAAATAAAATAAAATTTTATACTACTACTTTCAGATCCTATTAACTCGTATTTAGCAAGATTAATGGAACTTTCTCTTTCACTTTTTCCTTGCAGAAAAAAAATAATTAATCAATGGAACTAAGTCTAAAGTGTCTTCCCCCCAAAAGAATACACTCACTAGGTCTAAAAATGTATATTTATTATAACAAAAAATAAAGAATAGCAAAGAGTAAAATTGGGGGATTTGTGACATCATTATCAAGCGACGGATTAAGTAGTGTTGAACGAAGCCGAAGGCCTTTGAGCTAAAAAGGCCATAAATAAAGAAAAAACCAACAGCTGTCCAAAGTCTAAAGTCCAATCTATTGGGTTCCGGAGCAAAGCAATTGCGTCAAATGGTTATTCTCACTTTTTTCCTCTCATTTGCATGAATAATGGAGCAGAGGAAGGAAATAAAACAGACGGCGTTTACATAAATCCAAATAAGTGTGTTATTGTTTTGTGGTGCAGAAAAATCTATTATAGACTA
Organism: Durio zibethinus; assembly: GCF_047325235.1. NCBI lineage: Eukaryota > Viridiplantae > Streptophyta > Magnoliopsida > Malvales > Malvaceae > Durio > Durio zibethinus. The sequence continues at coordinate 38,272,020 of NC_143162.1, forward strand.
GCTAGCCATTTAAGGCCTAACTTTATTTCTAACAAAACTAAAGGCCCAAATCCAATTGGATCTCAGTGAAATTGTTGGTCCATTTCTAATAAAAGATTTTGGGCCTTTGTTAAAATGATGGCAAATCAGCCCGGCATAAATTCTTCTCCCTCGCCACTTCTTTTGCTGACCCTGTCCACCTCCTTTTCGGAATACCAGATCAAGATATGAATTAGCCGATTACAGGGCTAAGTCTAAGCATGCGTGAACCTTCTTTAGTTCAGTAGTGAGCCGTACCGAGCAGCTCCTAGCAAGGGCTTCAAGATCATAGCAATGCCTGCAAAAATTTTCCTTTCGTACGAATGCCATGTTCAAATCTAGTTTCTTTAGATACCATGAAAAAGATCACTGACGAGCTCAACAATTGTAAATTGTTAGCTTCGACCTTTTTGTTAGATATTGAACGTGGACGAAAAACAATATAATAAGAGGAAAAAGCGACACGTAAGTTAACTTTTGAAGCAATCAAAGGATATAATTGGCTTTAGTGCATATAAAAGTTGGAGAATCAGAGAGAAAGAGAGAGAGAGCAAAGAATGAACTTTGTGTGCATCTGAAGAACAACCTTTGGCTTACTAAGTGCAAAGATTAGAGATATTAGCTGCAAAGCCATGCCCTACGCCTTCTCTCCTTGCTCCTCACATATATATTTTCTTTTTAAAAAATAAAAAAGAATATCATTAATCCAATTTCAGTTTCAGACTTTCTCACCCACATATAATTCTAAGTTCACATGAGTATATTTTAATTAATTGACATGAATTACTTCTAATACAAGATTTATTAATGATTAAATAAATGATTGATTGTATACATTTAAGGAACCATGATTTCATAAAATAAAAAAATAAAAAAAGAGGGATAGATTATTTGTTCAACTATGTGTTAGCTATACAAATTCTAAATCACAAACTTTTTTAATTTAAAAGTTTATAATCCAAAAAGAACATGATCAGTAAGCTCTATACCTCAATTGGTATGTATAGTATACCAATATTAGTACATAGTAATTTGACTTGTTTTGATACATTAACTAGTTTTAATCTTTGATTTTTTTTAATTTATAACTTCACTAAATGATTAGATTATTATTTTTCAAAAGCACAAGTTTACATGAGGAATATAATGTATATAAAACCAAAGTTTCACTGCAATTAATGAAATATGATAGGACCCAACTACTGATGACTTGAAGAGTGAAAAAATCATATTATTTTTAGGGTTGTAAAATACATATATATACAAATGTATAAATAGGTTTAAAACCCATGAGATATATCCAAAAATAAAGCCTAACCTTATAAGTCAACTAAATATAGTATACATTTTAATAACCCCTCGAATTGAAGATGATTTGAAATGAAACATCTAGGGTTTGAAAACTAAATAACCAAAACATTAACTTAAAAGAGACTTTGTAAAAAGATTCGCTACTTGTGATTCAGAATAAATATGCGATAGCATGATGGTGCCTTTGTGTATCTCTTGTATGATAAAATAACGATCTATTTTAATATGTTTCATTCTCATGAAAAATATCATTGTGAGCAATTTGAATTGCATTCTTACTATCATAAAAGAGTGGAATAAGAATAGGTGTGTCAGTAACTAAATCCATAAACAATCGATACAACCACATAATTTTTGATGTTGTGTCTGATAAAGTTCTATTCTCTACTTCATTACTTGAACCCGCCACAACTGTATGCTTTTTACTTTTCCAAGATATCAAAGAATCATCTAGAAAAACATAATAATTAGTTGTAGAATGTTGATCGTTAACATCATTAGCCCAATCAAGATCAGAAAAGCATAAAGTTCAAGTTTAGAAGTTGATGAGAACAACAAACCTTTATGCAGCGTTCCTTGCAAATAACTCAATATCCTAAGAACTACAGTAAAGAGAATTATCTGAGGTGCTATCATAAATTGGTTTACAACTTGAACTGCATAACTAATATCATGACTTGTAACTGTCATATATATAAGACTACTAACCAATTATCCATAAAAAGTAGCATCATTAAGAAGTTCTCCATTAGTAGTTTTCATTTTGACATTAGTTTCAAAAAGAATGTCAATAGTTTTATTATTAGATAAGTAGACTTTAGAAATAAGATCATAAGCATATTTCACTTAAGATAAGACATATCCATGAGAGGACCAATTAACTTGAATTCCCAAAAAATATTGTAACGGACTAAGATCCTTCATCTCAAAGGTTTTGCTAAGATTATTTTTTATATTTTGAATATCAAGGTTATCATCTTCAGTTATCACCATATCATTAATATAGAGAAGCAAAAATACAATACCTTTTTTAGATCGATGAATAAACAATGTTGAATCATAAAGACTCTACACAAATCTGGAGTCAAGCTTAGTAGTGCTAAATTTCTCAAATCAAGCACGTGGTGCTTGTTTAAGACTATATAAAGCTTGTCAGAGCTTGTCGGAGCTTGCAGACTTGATTAGTTTAGTAAGACAATTTATGAGGAAGTTTAACTTCTTCACAAAGATCTTCATTCAAGAAAGCATTTTTTACATCCATTTGTGATAAAACCCATCATCGAATAAAAGCAATAGCTATAAGAGTTCGAACATAAGTCATTTGAGCTAGAAGAGCAAAGGTTTCTTCATAATCAATACCATACTCCTGTGTAAATCATTTTGCAACCAACTTGGCTTTATATCTCTCAATAGACCCATATGATTTAGTCTTTACCTTGGACACCCACTTACAATCTATTACAAATTTTTCAAGAGATAATGAATATATTGGAATATTTTTCTTTAAAACATCTAATTCATAGTTGCTTGCCAAAAAGGATAAAAGCTAGCCTCACGATAAGATTTAAGTTCATAAACAGAAAGAATGGTAGATAAGAAACAATGAAAATCATGATAACATTTTGAAAGAATTCGCTCACGTGTTGAACATCTAAGTTTTGGGACAGATGACTCTGATGAATTGGATAATGGTGGTGCATGATTGCTTATGGTAAAGTTAGTGACATGACAAGTTTCATTTGGATAAATTTACTGAAGAGTTGAAAAACTTTGAGACAGATGAGAAGATTTATTAGAGTCATTTAAATCAACAAAAGGATAAAAAAGATAAAAGACTCATGAGTATCATTGGTAGATTTTTGAAAACAAGGCAATGAATATATTGGAATATTTTTCCAAAAAGTAATATACCAAAAAACATAAAATTTTTGTGCAATAGAATCATAGCAACGATATCTTTTTTGTCTAATACCATACCCTAAAAACACATAAATGACAATTTTTTTAGATAATTTATTACACTAAACTTTAAGATGTGAAACAAAGCATGTAGAACCAAAAATACAAAGCTTAGAATAATTAGGAGTATTGTTATACAAGTGTTCAAAAGGAGAAATTTCACCAATGACAAAAGAAAGAATATGATTAATATCATAAATTGAAGTAAGTGCCGCTTTCCTCCAAAATTTCTTAGAAACAAATGAAGATAGCAATAAGGCTCTAATGGTTTCCATCATATAATGATACTTTCTTTTAGCAACACCATTATGCTATCGTGTATCAGTACAAAATGATTCAAGAAGAGTATTTTGAGAAACAAGAAACTATTTTAAATTACTTTATTGATATTCCCCAATAAAATCAACACGAAAACGTTTAATAGTTTTAAAAAATTATGTTTTGATCATGACAAAAAAATCTTAATAAATTTTAAGTAAATCCAAATGATGCTGAAATAAATAAATCTAAATGTAGCTCGAATAATCATCAATAAAAATAACATAATAACAAAAACCTCCTATAGTAGGTAAACAAGATAGGCTCCACGCATCAAAATGAATAAGATTAAAAGAAGACAAATAAACTAATTCACTTTTTGAAAGGTAAAACATATTTTTTTGCTAGTTTGCAATTGATACAATTGTTGGACGTTTCTAACTTAACATAACCTAACTTGCCACTAGATACCAAATATTGAAGTCTAGTACAAGAAACATATCCTAGCCTATGATGCTAGAGGAAAAAAGATGAAAGTTTTTTAACACCAGAAACTAATAAGGATTTTCAAACAAAAAGATGATCAAATTGACTAAAAAGACGATATGACACATGCAAGTTTTCCAAAACAAATAATCTTCCAATTTTATGGCTTATCCCAATCACTTTTCTCGTCAAGCAATCCTACACCACACAACCATAAAAGCAAAAAATTACATCAAGATCTTCATCACATAATTGACCAACAGATAGCAAATTCATGAAAAGCGATAGAACCAAATGAACATTATCAAAAGAAATATTTTGAGAATATGAACAGAGCCAATATGAGTAGCAACCATATTTGAACCATTAGCAATATGAATAGAAGGTGAACAAATAATAGAACTTAAAGAGTCAAAGATAGAATTATCAAAAGTCATATGAATACAAGCTCCAGAATCAATGATCCAATATTTAGAATTAGTACCTGAAGTAGTGACAATGTAGTTGTAAAAGAATTATTATCTATAAAGTTATTTACTCATACTAGAAATAATTTGTCAAATAATCTTTTAAGTTTGATTTACAGTGGAGTGAGAGTTAACATTAAAAGTTTCTATATATGACATTGCAGCAACAACTTGTCCCATTTTACGCAAGTTAATTTTTTAAAAAAAATTTTGGACAATTATGCTTTGTATTTCCCAACTCGTGATAGTAGTAACATTCAATCTTAAAAAAATCCCTTCGTTGAGATAAGCCAAATGAATTGGAGATAAAATTTTTCAAACATTCAATAGCTACTAAAATAGTATCATATTCTTTTTTGGATTAATTAAGAATGCCTTTCCTAGTTTTATCAGCCATCAATTTTGATAAAATAGCATCAATAAAAAGAGAAGCGACAAGATGTAGAAAAGAAGTACGAATGGACTTAAAATCATCTTGAAGTGCAATTATGAATTGTGCAAGATGATTTTTTTTCTCTATATCGATAATGTAATTATGCATCAACAGTCTATTTAGGTTCTATAAGAGCTAACTGATCCTAAATAGTTGACATTTCAGGATGAAAATCAGAAATTGATTGTCCCTTTTTGTGTTTCAAAGTAGTAAAATCTATCTCAAATTTATATCTTTGAACAAAATTAGTTTGAACATAAAGTTTTTCAAGAAAATCCCAAACTTTCTTGGCAATGTCAAATTTACCAAGTTGCATACTAATTGAAAGAGCAACAATATTAGCAATTGAAGTAACAATTTTGCCATTATTAATCTTTTATTGTTCATATTCAGACATAAAATTTTCAAATCCGTTAAGATCTCTTAGACATTTTTTATTACCTATAACATATTTCTAAAGTCCTTTTTTTTTTAAAAAAATTTCGCATCAAATAAGACCAATATGTGTAATTTGTTTCGTCTAATTTTATTGTAATAGGTTGTAATGATTTTGAGAGAGCTATGAGAGAAAAATAATTCAAAGTCAATACACTAATCAACCGTAACAAGCCAATAAATTGATCAATTTGTAACAAGTGAAACAAATAAGTCAATTGCACAGGTGAATAATCCAGAACCAATAAAGTATTTAGTTAACCTGTAGCCAATGAATAAAAGTAGGAAAAGACAAAGGCAATTCCAATTTCATAAAACCCAAGTTACAGTTAATGACACAAAAACCAATTCCATCTAATTTCACAAAATGACAAAAAAAAATACAAATACAATAGCTACTTATTAAGGGAAAAAAAAAGGTCAAACAATAATCAAAGTAACCTTAAACAAAGATAAATAGCAATCATCAAAAGCTCTAATGATGACTTGAAGAGTGAAAAATCATATTATTTATAGGGTTGTAAAATACCTATATACAAATATATAAATGGATTTAAAACCCATGAAATATATCTAAAAATAAAGTCCAACCTTATAATTCAACTGAACATAATATACATTTTAACACCTACAAACTTACTTACTATGAATAATTGAAAACATAATCAAATTAGGAATTCTTTGACAATTTAGAAATCCTACTTCTATTAGAAGTATACGTCAATATTTAAAACCCTCCAAAATTAAGTCTTTTCCAACCTTTGAAAATTATTCAAACCATTCAATTCAATCAAATGTTGGGCTTGAAGCAATAAACACAACAACGCAAAAGTAATATATCACAATAAACCAAAAATAATAGACAATAATCAACAATCAACAATGCAAAAAAAATAAAGCACACCAAAATTTATGTGAAAAACATTTTAGTGTAGAGAAAAAATCAAGGATCATAAGAAAAATCTTCACTATCAAATAATGGATACACAAAATTCTTCTCTAATAAAAACTAATGCTAATCAATAACTAGAGAAAAAATATGAGAAATCTCATCAAATATGTGACTTAACAAATACACCATAGATTTGTTCCTAGAGAGCTTCAAACCTGATCTTCACTGTTCAGAATCTAGAACTCTGAATCATAAACCTGCTGATAAAGTTTTAGCTCAATTGGACCACGAATCGACTTTTGTTCAACCAACTCTCTCTTTTCTTTTTTCTCTTTATTTTTCCTAACTTTTCTTCTTTATTTTCTTAGTTTGCGGCATCACCTTAAAACAATCTCACCTCTTTTAATTAAGTAGCTAGGGCTCTATGTAAAAAGAAAAATCAAGGCTCATGGCCTTTGATTGGTCCAAAACCAATTACATGGAGTTGGACCATTTTTCTAATAATCTCTCCTTCTAGCCCTACTAGGAAGAGATTCATCACTATAGTAATTTCATTTGAAACTTATCTTGGCCAATAAACTCATTCTGGTTAAGTTACTGCAGAGCTCAAACTTTTTTCTGAAAAGTATCTTAGTTAACATATCTGCTACATTTTCATCAGCATGAACTTTTCTCAATAATATTTGTTGTTTTTAAATCACTGGAAGTAACCAATGATATCTAACATCAATGTGTTTTATTTTAGCATGATATATGATATTTTTACTTAAATTAAAGCATTATGACTATCATAAAACACCACATACTCTTTTTTATTTAACCCTAATTTAAAAAAAAAATGTTTTATCCAAAGTATTTTTTTACATACGTCGGTTGCTGCAATATACTCAATCTCTGTAGTTGATAAAGCAACACACTTCTACAACTTAGATTATCAAGACACAGCTCTTTCTGTAAAAGTGAATAAATACCCTGAAGTAGATTTTTTACTATCAAGATCACCTGTTATGTCAGCATTAGTAAACCTTTCTAGAACTAGTTATGAAACTCTATAACTTAAGCATATTTTTTATGTGCCCCTCAAATATCTGAAAATTTATTTCACTGCCTTTCAGTGAATCTTTCCTAGATTAAAAAAAAATCTGCTCACTACACCAACTACATTAGTAATGTCAGGCCATATATAAACCATAAGATATGTTAAAGAATTGACTACAAAAGAATAAAAAATACTAAACATAGCTAGTTGCTCTTCCTTAGATATCAGATAAGATTTTTTACTCAGATAAAAATGGTTAGCAAGTGGACTGCTAACTGATTTAGCATGTTGTATGTTAAATCTACTAAGCACCTATTCAATATATTTTTTCTGAGACAACCATAACTTTTTAACTTTCTTATCCCGAATAATGTCCATATCAAGAATTTACTTTGCTGGACCTAAATCTTTTATATTAAAAGACTTAGACAATTGTTCTTTCAATCTACAAACCATTTCAGCATCTTGTCCCATAATCAATATATCATTAACATATAATAAAATAATAATAAAATTATTATCAGAAAGTTTTTTAATATACACATAAAAATTTGCTGTCATTTTTTTGTAGTTGTAACTCACTATAAAAGAATCAAACTTTTTGTACCACTATTACGGAGTTTGTTTTAAGCCATACAAGTTTTTCTTCAATTTGTAAACTAAGTGCTATTTTCCTTTCACTTCAAAATCCTCAGGCTGATTTATAAAAATATCCTCCTATAAATCACCATGCAATAATGCAATTTTAACATCAAGTTGCTTAAGCTCAAAATTCAAACTAGCTGTTAATTTCAGTACCACTCAAATGAAACTTGTTTTCACAACTAGAGCAAAGATCTTATCAAAATCGATACTTAATTTTTGAAAAAAACCTTTCACCATCAATTGAGCTTTGTACCTCACTAGCTTGTTATCTTTTTTTTTTAACTTGCAAGCCCATTTATTTTTCAAAACCCTCTTTCCTTTCAAAGTTTAATAAGATCATAAGTATCATTTTTTCGTAATGACTTCATCTCTTCTTTCATTGCTTTTAACCAGTGCTCTCTATTCGAAGTAACCTGCACATCTTGAAAGCTCTTTGGTTCTCCCTCACTAGTAACTAAAATAAAATATGAACTTGGATATCTAGTAGATGGCATGCGCTCTCTAATAAATCTCTTAGGTTAAGACTCTACATCATTTGATGTTGAAGGTAACTCCTCTTGCTCAAAACACTCTCTGGTGGAGAGGATTGCTCTCTTACTCAAAACTGATTGCATTTGGCTCATTACTAACTGTGACTGGCTCATTCATATCTCCAAGTTTTGTTTCTTGTTCATTTTCACTATCTGTGGTTTTTTTCTATGAAACTCCTGTTAGTGTTAAAACATCACACTTAATAATAACCTGTGTAGTGTTCTCATTTTTTTCAAGGTCTGCTATAATTTTTTTTATGGAAGACCACATCTCTACTTCTAACTATTTTTTTTCACCGGATCCCATACCCTGTAACCAAATTTTTCATTATTATATCTTACAAACACACTGTATGGCTTTACGATCAAGCTTTGACATCTATTCTTTTAACACATGTATGAATGTTTTACACCTAAAAACTTTTAAATGAGAGTAGGAAGCATTTTTCCTATCCACACTCTTTCTGAAATATCAAAGCCCAAAGGAACTGATGGTGATATGTTAAGCAAATAATAAGCCGTGTTGACTATTTCACCCCAAAATGACTTTGGTAATTTTGTCATCCTTAATATACATTTGATTTTTTTCATAATGGTATGGTTCATCCTTTTAGCTACACCATTATGTTACAGTGTTTCAATTTTGTCATTTCATGCATGATCTTATGTTTTGAACAATACTCTTCAAAGTCTTTAGATGTGTATTTTCTACCATTATCAGTTCGAATACACTTCAAGAGTAACCCTGTCATCCTTTTCACCATGACATGAAATTTTTAAAAATATTACAATATCTAGCTTTTGTTTTTCAACATATATACCTAAGTCTTATGTGAAGCATCATCAATAAAAGTAACAAAATACATGCTGCCACCTAATGACTTAACCTCAATGGGATCACATACATAAAAATAAATCTATTTCAATCTATTTTCTTTTCTTAGAAAACTTTTACAAAATGAAACTCTACGATGCTTACCAAATAAATAATGATCACATGAATCGATAGACATATCTTTGGTTAAGAGAATAAGAGACTGTCTTACCAAAACTTGTAATATTTTTTCACTCATGTGTGCCAACTTCTTGTACCATAAGTTTGCTAAAGCATTATCTTCAACAGTATTTATCTGATTATCATTCAATTGCATCCATGTCTTATACATTATGTAGCATAGTTTTTCTCTTGCAACTACCATAGATCCTTTGAGAAGCTTTCACTGCCTATTCTTTTGTCGACGCTCATATCCCTCCTTATTAAGGACATTAATAATAAGCAAGTTCATTCTCATATCTGAAATATGTCTGACATCCTTCAAAGTCAACATGCAATTTATACTAGTTTGTACAATAATATCACCAATCTCAATAATTTACGACACACTATTGTTTCTCATCTTGGTGTAACTAAAGTCTTCTGCTTTATAAGTTGTAAACAACTCTCTCTTAAGAATATAATGATATGCCGCTCATGTGTCAACTATGCACTTAATCCAAGATCACTAACATGATTACAATCATCATGTGTACAAATCAAAGTAACTGAATCACTATCTGAATTCACTGCTGCAACATTGCCATTATCTAAACTCTTACCTTTCTCATCTTTTTGCTCTTGCTTCAAAATTTTACAGTGTCATTTTATATGACCTGCCTTACCACAATGAAAATACTTCACTTTATCTTTAGACTTAGATCTATGTTTAGACTTACTAAAAACTTTTGAAGTTTGACCTCTGTCGATGTTTCTACCTCTGTTCTCTGTGATCAAAGCTTAATTTTCAAGGTCTACATCTTTTCATATTACTTTTTTATTAAGCATACTGTCTTTTACCATCTCCAATATCACCTTATAATCAGGAGCTGAATTAAAAATAGTCACAACTAAAGTATTTTAGCTATCTGGCAATGAACCCAAAAGAAACAATGCATTCTTTTCATCATCCATTTTAAGCTTCATAGTAGTCATTTGATTAAATATATCTTAAAAATCACTTAAGTATTTTGTAATAGATCGTCTATCCCTATACTGTAAAGTTGTAAGCTTTTTAACAAGCATAACTTTATTTATATCTATTTTTCTCTCATACAATGTTGCCAATTTTTTTCAAACAATGTGGGCATCTGTTTCCTGAACTACATGATGGAACAAACTAATATCAACTCATTTTCTGATTGTAACCAGTGTATTTCTATCTAACTTCTTTTAGTTTTCATATTTCATATCTGTTAGTTTAGTCGAATCACCCAATGCTGGCTCATACAAATCTTTGTAGTATAAATGATCTTTCATCATAGGCTTCTAAATTGAATAATTTGATACTATCAATTTTATCATGAAACCTGTATCACCCTTTATAATCTCAAACAAAATTACTTCTGTCTTGAGCTGCTTCTGTATCGATGTCTTAAAATAACATTACTCTGATATCACTTGTTGGACTTGAAGCAATAAACGCAACAACGCAGAAGCAATATATTGCAATGAACCACAGTAATAGATAACAATCAACAATCAACAACGCAGGAAAAATAAAGCATATCAAGATTTACGTGGAAAACCCCTCCAGTATAGAGAGAAAAATCACGGATCACAAAAAAAATCTCCACTATCAAATAATAGATATACAAAATTCTTTTCTAGTTAAAACTAGAGCTAATCAACAACTAGAGAGACAATTAGAGAAATCTTACCAAATAAGTGACTCAACAAATACACCATGAATTTGTTTTTGGAGAGCTTCAAGCCTGATCTTCACCGTTCAGAATGTAAAACTCTAAATCATAAACCTACTGACAAAGTTTCAGCTTAATCGGATCACGAATCGACTTCCGTTCAATCAATTCTCCTTTTTTTTTTTTTTTTTTTTTAGTTTTCTTTTTTTTTTTCTTAGTTTACGACGTCACCTTAAAACAATCTCATCTTTTTTTATTAAGTAACAATGGTTCTATGTAAAAAAAAAGATCAAGGCTCATGACCTTTGATTGGTCCAAAACCAATTACACGGGCTGGACCATTTTCCTAACATCCAACGGGGGCAGGGCAGAGACTACAAACCAAGTAAAATAAGGCAGGCACATAAAGAGATTTCTGTTCTGTGCTTACCATACCTGCTATATAAATTCACAGCTACCTGTGGTGACAGCCAAAACATTCCATATACAGATACTAACAAACTCCAATACTCCATACTTGGTTTTTTTTTTTTTTTGGGGGACAAAACCCGACCGATCGAACAAATTAAGTCACAAACCAATGAGTTCCCCTGTAAAAAAATCCCTATCCCTTTATTTACTAAGTTTCTTGCCTTTTACTATCACTACTCCCTGTTTCAGCGAAGCCATGCGTCGCAAAGCCCCCACCACTCTGTTTCTTGTTTTCCTCTGCGTTCTTCTCTCCGCTTTTTGTTCTCTTCATCTCTCCCGCACCGCCATATCCCTTTCCCTTAAGGACCTCCGATTCCATCCCCATAACTTCATCGCCCGACTCGAGGACCCCGATTCTTTAAACCAGGTCATTAAAGAAGACATCAAGGAGCTCACTCACCGGACTCGACACGTCTCCTCCATTCAAGGCCCCGTCGATTCGGTGTCGGTTCTTTTACTGAACTGGGAAGTCCTCGTCCTCGTCTTCGTCTCGCCTAGTAGTGACACCTCGCTGACGTCAAATTCCGGGGAGAGTTTTTATTGCCTTTTCCAAAACAACGAGACTTCTCCAGCAAATTTTTCGGGTGTTTTACCCTTCAGCAATGCCACGGCGTTCAAGTGCTTGCTTCCCAACGGTAATCGTAGACGCCGCCCGTTTCACCAGCCCGTCCTGACGAGGTCGCCGGAAAAGGAATCAGCCGTCGTTATCTCTTCTGCGCCTGTAATGCCACGGTGGGACTTCTTGGTGTACGAATCTTTCTCTACCGAGAACGACGTGGTTTTGTTCGTTAAAGGCGTTAACAACCGTCAAGGCATCAACAAGTCTCCAAAGCAATTCAATTGCGTGTTCGGTAACCACGTTAAAACCCCCGTTACCAGCTCCATGCAAGAGGTATTCAGGTGCCACCATCCCAATTTAACGGCCGTCAATATTCCTACTGCTAGCGCCGAAAGAATCAAAGTCTCCCTCGAAATCAACAGAGAAAAGCTGGTAGTCCCTTCGGTAGCATATTACACTCCTAGACGCACGCCAGCAAACTCAAAGCCCAAATCGTTATTATGCGCCACCACCATGGTTTACAACGTGGCAAAGTTCTTGAGAGAATGGGTGATGTACCATTCCAAGATTGGGGTTGACAAATTCATCTTATACGATAATGGAAGCGATGATAATTTAGAGAGAGTGATAAAGGAGCTTAACGAAGAAGGAGAAGATTATAACATCGAAAGGATTTTCTGGGTTTGGCCCAAAACGCAAGAAGCTGGTTTCTCTCACAGCGCAGTTTATGCCAAAGATTCATGCACATGGATGATGTATGTTGATGTTGATGAATTCATATTTTCACCATCATGGCTTAACAATTCTTCTCAACCATCCAAAGCTATGCTTAAATCTTTGTTGCCACCAATATCATCCAACCGATCATCAATCGGTCAAGTTTCTATAAAGTGCAATGATTTCGGACCGTCGGATCAAAAGAAGCATCCGGCAGAGGGGGTGATACAGGGTTATAACTGTCGCAGGCGAGTTGAGCAACGACACAAATCAATAGTTCTATTGGATGCGATTGATCATTCGTTACTAAATGTGATCCATCACTTTGGGTTGAACAAGAGTTATTACAGTTGGAAAGACTTGCCATTGGACGTGGCAGCGGTTAACCATTATAAGTACCAAGCGTGGCCTGAATTCATGACCAAGTTTCGAAGGAGGGTTTCAGCTTTTGTTGCGGATTGGATGACAGGGGTTAACCCAAAATCCAAGGACCGGACACCGGGGTTAGGGTTCCAACCCATCAAACCGGAACGCTGGGAAAATATGTTCTGTGATGTGAAAGATGAAAGGCTGAAACTGTTGACGCAAAGATGGTTCGGTTTTCAAACGCCTGAAGGGTTAAAAATGGCATGGCAAAGATGAACAATGCTGAGCCATAGTGGTAGAGCCAACACAGCCATATTAGGTTTCAAGTTCTTCTTCATTGAGCCTGAAGAGGTGGAATTTTTTTTAACTCATTTTTTTTATTCCTTTCTATGTAAGAGGAGAAAGGAATTTTTTTCTTTTTTGGACAGATCAACTTTATTTTGTTACTTTGTGGTTGATCATCGAAACAAATGAAAAGAATTTCTTCTTTTCTTGAGGATGTTAATTTACTTATTGCTTTTAATAGTTCATAACTTCAATTATTATTTTTTTGAAGAAATTGAATACAAAAGAATCTGGCTAGATTATTATGCTTATGATTTATTAATTGTGATGGTGGAAAGTGGAAGCTAAAACTGGAAAACGTAAAACTTAGACGTGTAATTCAATGCAACCTATTATGGTTCATAGTACTAATTAATTAGCAAAGAAGAAAATTATTTTGATGGTATTATTGGAGATTGGAGAATCCTACAACCAATCAAAAAATTTCTCTTATTGATACATATTTCGAAAACAATTTTATTAGAAATTATTGAAAGGATCAGAAAGAAAAACTAATAATATAATAATATATAGGCTTCCCTGTAGAAGTACCAATCATTAATATCTGTTTCGTTTTAAAAATGTTTAAAAAGAAGAAAAAAAAAAGAGAAAGAAAGAAAGAAACCATCCCATGATGTTATTCTTCTTCTTCATATTTTTCACTCTGATTGGAAAGATGACATGAATATATATATATATATATATATATAGATTAATTTGGAAGAATGAGTTTGTTGAGGTCATTGTCCGTCTTGGCTAGTCACGTCCAGCCGATAAATATGGTGGATGATAATGTTTATCATGCTGGAGGAGTCATGATGCCATGGTACATTTGGGAAAATGGAGATTGTAAGTTGAAAGTTAAGGAAATTGTGTTCCATCAAGTGATAGATTAGTCATGATGCAATGTATTGTATGAGTTTGATCCACCAGTTATTCAACTTTTCATTTGAGCCATTTTTTGGAATGTAGCTTTCCTTCCATTGACTTCAAAATGCCAAATTTTGGTGGCATTTGTTTATCATGGAATGGAAGACATGGATGGATGCAAGAGCTTGTCCGATGATCAAAGATGTTGTTTTCAACGTACAAGAGAGTTAATAATAAAAATAATAATAATAATTGCATGCCTGGATGCTAGATTCGAGAGTCGAGACTTACAATCTTTTGCTTTTAGGTATATCTTAACAATTCTCTGGCAAAAAAGGATCAGTGCTAGCAGTTACCCTCAATTTCAAAATATGAATTAGTTTAAATTTTACTATTTGAGTCTTTTTTTTTTTTTTTTGTACACCTGCATCTTGATGGGGTTTTTATTATATATGGTTACTTTTGCTAGTACATAAGGTGCATTTGCTACAAAGTAATTCTCCATTTTTGAGCGACTATAGGAAACAAAATTTTGACATTCATGATTCTTGAACGATAAAAAGTACAACGAGAAGTACAACTTTCTCTTTTTCCTTTTTTGTTGTTTTTTTTTTCTTGTGATCAGGGTTCGGCCTATGGAATTCACTGCATGGGCTTAATCTGATAAAAATATATATAATTCCAAGTTAAGTAGAAAATATATATGATTAATGATTCCTTTACATATATGTAAGTCTTGCATTTATATTTATATATATAAATATACGTGGAAATCAGTCAATGAGGAGGAATTATGGAAGGCATTACTAGAAGGAACATTTATATTATCTAAAGACAAACAAAAAGTAGGCCATTATATGCTTGGAACCCGTATCTGTAGCTATATATCATTATAGCTAGGAGACGGCTCAGACTTAATATTTTACCAACCCTAAGATGCATTTTTTGTCAACAGAAGGGAAAAGAAACTAGGAAGAGATTGGCACAAGCAGCCAGCAGGAGAATGGAAGGCCCTGAAAAAGCTACGTAGACCTCTCATCGTGGCTTTTCTACAAGGCAAACTAAGTACTGCTATATAATAATAATAATAATAAAAGTCATATCACATTGTTATTAATTACAATCTAAGAAGAATGACCACAATGCCTTCTTTTATTTACAACATTAACAATAACCTTTAAACCTACGGTTTCGCATTCTCATCCTTACCAAATGTAAAGCTACAATTAATTATTGAGTAATTAACGGCCTGCTGTTTTCTATTTTCATCTTCTTGTTTTAGACTGAATAACCCAAAATATCTAAACAACAACTCGGATGCGACAAATAAATCTGTGATTTTTATCCTTACGAAAAATTTTGATATATCAATCTGTACAAATCATTCCTAAAATCGGATCTTATGACTTCTTGAGGAACTGCTACTCAATGAAGAATGTGGTCAATTCGGCTCAATCTTTTCAGCCATATACAGGTGCAATTAACTTATGTCAGATCATATGGAAATAATGCTCTGCTAATTTCAGAGTTGCAATGCTAAATCTGGGTACTGGGGTGAACCAATTGGCACACTAGAACTAGGTGAACCTGGTGCCAGGGAACTCACGTTAAGATCAGGGGGAAATGGAGGGAAATCTTTTATGTTATAGGATTTCCGCTGAAGCCCAACATTAGTTGCCACGTGCAACCCCGGGTCAGGGCCTATAGACATTGCATTTCCAGAATGTAAAGCAATTGAACTATCTGCAAACTTGGTTTCTTTTGGAAGAAAATCACTTGCAGACATTGGGCACATGGTAGAGCTGCTACCTGAAACCATGCCTTGTGTTTGAGAAGGCACAGAAGTCTTTTCAAACAAGGAATTTACAGGCTGCGTTACCAATCCTGTTTGAGGGGAATAACCAATCCCAAACCCACCAATAGAACCATTGATGCCCGAGTGCAGTAAAGGTCTTTGTTGAAACTGATGAGAAGGTGCAGAAGTCAAGTCATTTTGAGAACTTAGTCCTCTGACAGTTTCTGTGTCTTCTCTACCTTGCAAAGGAAATCTACTTGCAGCAACAGAGTTTGAACCAGAAGTTGCTGGAGACAAAAGTCTACTAGAATGGTTATCAGATAGAGAACTTGAAGATTTCTGCTTTTCAGAAAATGAAAATTGCTGCTGCTCAATCATCCTGTTTTCTCCAACCCATCCAGGACCAAACTTCAGCCCACTAGGTAAAACACTTCCAATTTTCCTTGAAGCAAATTTCCAGGCAACAGGTCCAAGATCTGCAGCAAAACGTGCCAAGCTTGCAGCATAACCATTTTCCGTACTCAAACCAACCTGATAAACATTGGAAAAGGAGGGTGAAAAAGGTTACCACTTACCAATGGGTGAAAACTTTAAAATTGAAAAAATAAAAATAAAAAATAAAAACAAAACATTAGTCAATGAGACTGCCATGATTACATTAGACTCGAGCATTCTATTCCGCCCATGATCCAGATTGTTTTCTTTTTTTCTTTATAATCAATACTGATATGTTAGAATATTCAAACAGCCTTTTGGCTAGATATATAAATACATAATAGTGTCAAATTTACCAGCACAAATCTAGCTATTCTTACATCAGAATTCTTCATACAATTTATTATACACAAAAGTAACTTTAGGATTCCCTTCTCTGTGCTAGATGAATTTAAGGTTGATCAGAGATTCCATCGATTCAACTAATTAGATCCACTTTTAACTAATGCATTAATGACCATTATTGCAGCAGAAATGCAAAAAACACACCGGAATTAGCTGCTTTAATCCTCCATCCAAGGTGGAAGATATAGGCTGCTCATGAACAGAAGCTAATGAGTGGTTGTAGGTGTCACGCTTGTTCTCATCTACTGCAAAATGTTTCTTCCCATACTTCATCACAGCCTTCACAACAGAAGCTGCAAAGTGAGAAAAATAGCTCAATATGCATAAAAAAGTATGTACAAAATAAGATTTCACTTTAAAAACGTAAAGAATCAAGGATATATAAAAAGTCAGACTTAATACCAAACCTGGAAATTCATTCTCCCATTCAGATGACCAACTGACATAATTTTCATTGCTATGGGAACCCCAGCAGGACCTGATTAATGTATCAGCAGGCCGGAGCTTGTGTGAATTAGGACCTTTCCTCAAATTGTAAGTGTTTGAAAGTCCGGAAGCATCAGGTCCGGTAGCTAGAGTTGCATCTGAGGAAAACTCAGAACCAACGCAGTCAAAAGACAACGACTCCAATGCCTTTTTGAGACTCTTTCCAGGTGGCCTTCCTCTCCTTACAACTTTCGGTTGTGGTTCACCTTCATCACTATCTTGCCTCAAATTCTCAAAGTCCTTTTTAGCCAGCTCTTGCATTGATCGTGCCTAACCAACCAGTCCAGATGTTTAAAATGACAGAAACCAGAGTACCAAAAAAAAGGGATTAATAGAAATTGAGACCTAGCCAAACCTGCCGAAAGTAAATTGTATCTGGTGCATTATACTGCATTGCATTCGAGCAAATCAGAAAAACATCTTTCTGCATGAATCAAAGTCACAACTTTCAGTTCCAGTCCTAGCAATATCAAGTATCCTGAGAGAAAAACTCTAAAACAAAGTTTTGATATAACAATGTTTGTGAAATCTAAAGACTATCCTCACAGGACAAGTCCAGAGCATTCATACTAAGTTGAAAATCATTTCATTAAGATTTTCATCTTCTCAGTTACCCTAAAAAGGCAACTCATAGTGTATAAAGTTGTCTGCTGGGAAAACAGAACGCTTTTATGATCCCAAATTAAACAAAACAAGTTCTGCAATCAAATTCCTAAAATCATGGGCAAATCATTGGCAGCACCGATTAACTTCTATATTATATAAACTTCTTTTTTTTTTAAAAAAAAAAAAAAAAGACAAGGAAAGGTAAGTAGAACAATGATCCATCTTCTGAAACCAAATTAAAGAGTCTTTCAGACTTAACAGACCAAAATTCTACCCCAAAATGATTAACACAATTGGACTTTATATGAAGAACTAAAAAGTCATAGTCAACATCACTACAGGAATCTCAAAAGGCATAGCATGCCTCCTTATTCAACCAGGACTTGCTTGATTGGCAGCAAAATCTTGACTCAGTGTATACAATATTTCTATGAAAACACACAAATCCAGAACATAATAACCATCAAAGATAATGCACTCAAACAACTTGATCAGCCGGTCCTGTCCACCTTTTTCCAGGGTGGACAGACGGATGAACATTGTATCCATATCAGCAAAGAGAAGGCTTGCAAAACAAACCTCAAATTGTTCCAAGGTTGTATAAGCTCCCCCATCAAGTTTTTTCCTGACTGTCAAAAAGTCCATCGGGTATGCAATAATGTCATGGTAATCAGGAAGCTGTAACAAGATCAATCCAACATAATCTCATGAACTGGGATTTAACTTTTCATTAATCTACATTTAACGCAAGAATGAAAAAGAAAATGCACCTCTTCGGGATCCACTGGCTCGGAGAAAACCCCATAAGTGTCCTTCCTGCAAGCAGATTAAGTAAAAACAATCAAAACCCAATAAAAAGAAGATATGATAGAAAAGAAAAAAGGAAAAAATCGAAGGAACCAAAAATAACACATACTTTTGAAGCCTGTCAAGAATGAACACTAACAACTTTTTGTCTGGCAAAGGTGTCGTGGGGCCAGACTCCACGGGTGAACCTGTCCACATATAAATGACATAAAATTAATTTAACTAGCAAAACCAAACGCTTTTTTTAAAAATTCCCAGAAATGCCATTTCATGAAAACCGAGATTGATTTATACCAGGAAGAGTGTCCGTCGCTTTCAACACCTTTTCTCCCTGCAAACAAGATAAACTCTCTTATCAATATAATTGCCTTGGTTATTGAAGAATCAGTGAGGTAAGTTACAGTTAAAAGCTACAAGAACGCGAAGCAAGTACAAGAAAAAAATTTTTTGAAGTATTATTATTAAAGAAAAGAAGAGACAAATTGAAGCTTTTCAGACACGATGGTCAGTGCATCCATTATTTTGCACATAAATAAAGGTCAGATTAAATACAAGACAATAAAGAATAAAATAATAAAGGAAAATTCGTGAATTAGGAAATAAAGAAAGAAAAACTGTGTTAAAAACAATCC
The DNA here is from genome assembly GCF_047325235.1 of Durio zibethinus. Lineage (NCBI taxonomy): Eukaryota > Viridiplantae > Streptophyta > Magnoliopsida > Malvales > Malvaceae > Durio > Durio zibethinus. Next base: position 38,291,642 of record NC_143162.1, read on the forward strand.
CAAGTTTTCCAAAAATCAAAAAGTTAAAACAACTATCCAATAACCAAAAAAAAAAGCATATGACTTAGTCAAACTTGCCCATTCATTTCCGATCCAATCATAAAAATTCAATTGACGGACGAAATCCAAAAGTTCAATTTCAAAAATAAATAAATAAATATCCAAACAAAGTAGGAAAATATTTTTTGTTTCTGTTTCAGAAAATATCACTTCCAAAAACCCGCGAAAAAGCTATTTCGACGCCCAAAAATATATATTAATGGATAATCAATCACCATTTGATCAGATCCAGGCCTGAGGGTGGCAATTTTGCGACGCTTGAGGGACGCCTCGAGATCTTCGCCATCCGCGTTCGAATCGGATCCGTAGGAGGCCGAATTGGGCGCGGAAGGAATCAGATAATGCTGATGATTACGAGAAGAATTGAGGCCAAGCAATAGCTTATGCTTCTTTTGTTGGCGCTCGTCATCGTCATCGTCTCCTCCGGCAACCCAGTCGGGCACTGGGGAGCCTCCTTCGAGATTGGGGATCCGGCGAGTGGATCGGCGGTTCGAATTGAAAGAAGAATTAGGGTTTATGAGATTAGGGTTTTCTTGTTGAAGCGATTGCTGTTGCTGCTGCTGCTGTTGTTTGAGAGAGCGTTTTTGGAGTTCTAAGAGAGAGGGTCTTCCCTTCTTCTTCTTCTTTCTCGTCATTGTCCCTGCTGCTATCTCACCTCCCATTGCTTTTTTTTTTTTCCTTTTTCTTTCCTTTCCTTTTTTTTTTTTTGGTCCAAACGAACCTTGATTTTTCCTTTCTTTATTTATTTTATTATTTTTTAATGGGAATATTGGCGATGGGGTCGGTACGTGCGAATCGCAGGGAGAGGATGCCACCGTGGAGGGAAAGTCACGTGAAATGTATGGATGTGCCCAACTCTCATTTGAAGTGACACGTGACACCAATTTGCTTGTGTGAGTGTGACATCTTTTTCTTTTCCGTTTTCGTTATTTTCTCAATTTTACTAACGAAATGAAATTTCCTTCTCCAACCAAAGGGATGCAGGTTAAGATATAATTGAGGAAAAAATAATTTCCATATTAACTTATTAAAGCTTAATTTAATCTTAAAAATTAATTGAATCACCAATGATACTAAATCCTAAGAAAATAAAAACATAAAACAATCAAAAGTAACTTCTTCTTATGCCAATTAGATCAATGTCAATTTAATTTTTAATGGAATAGTCTTGAAAGAGATAAAAAAGAAAAACTCTTTGACGTGAAAGGTTTATCAATGATTCTTAATTATGTACATTTTTTAAGAAAAAAATGTATTGGACTAATGAAGCATATTTTTGAAAAAAAAAAAAGTTAATATTACAAATGATTTTTAAATTATAACTAATTAATTATTGTAGTTCATGAATTTAATAAATTTTTAATGTGATATTTGAATTATAAATTTATTAATTAAAGTTATATCTATTTTTTATGTGAAGGATAAATAATTTTTTAAATAGTATATTAATTAATAAATTTATTATTTAGATTTTATATTAAAAAATTTTGAAATTTAAATATTATATTTAATATTTTATTATAATTTAAAAGTAATTTATGCTAATAATAATAGTAATAATAATAATAATAAAAGCAGCATATGCATGCTTCATGCGTTCACATTTCACAACTGGGTTGGCAGTTGGCATCCCCAAACCAAACTTTATTCTTTTCTTGTCTAAAGCCAAACTCACTTTTCCTCCCCTCCTACAATATTTTAACACAAATACCCTCATATGTCATAAACTTCAAATTAAGACAATTTTCCTACGAAATACATTTCATCACCGAAAGAAAAGAAGAAAAAAAATTTGTGTATGTCAAAGTGGTTTGCCTAGCTACAACCGTTATTATGCGCTAATAATTAAAAAGTTAGCCCCAAGTCTGGACACTCAAAGTTCCATATTGATTATTGAGTATTATAAATAGTTTTAATTTACCTTAATGGCCTGATTAACAATGGGTGGGTTGGGTCTACGTCTACTATATGTGTATATTAATTATTATAAAGTAATAGCAGCACCGCGTATGTTGGTGGACTTGTGACTTCTCTTCTACGTTGCCTAAGCTTGCAACTTACATTTCATTTCCTTTGGTCTTCTTCATTCCTCACTATCTATTTTCTTTAGAGTTTAAACAAACAAACAAATATTAGAATCAAATTGCCACTTTTGTAGAAACTGGAAAGCCCTGTTAAAGTTTCAGTTAAAATCCCCAAATGGTTGTAGAAATTAACATGTGGGTAGGACTAGACATTTTTTTTAAAATATTTTGAACGTTTTTTTCACATATATAATACAATTGAGATGTGGATCCATCCTTTGAAGAAGGGGTCCATGAATAAATCAATTTTTAAAAAATTAAAAAAATTAAAAGAAAATTTTTTTAAATATATTTTTTTCGACAAAATAAATAAATCTATATATATATATATATATATATATATATAAACCACTAATACAATGCACAAGATAGTTGTTTTAATTGATAGAAAAAATAGACCATAAAAGAAAATATATTATGTAGATAATCTTAAACTGAAGTCCTCCACTATTCAAAGAGGATACAATATTTTTTTGACACTTTTTTAAATTTTAACTATTGGAATGGCATGTTAAATTTACTACTACATCTTTTATTTATATATATATATATATATATATATATATATAAGTAATGATAGTTTGTCATAAAAGATCGGAAACGTAAAAGGCAAAAAATGTCTCATCTCACATTAAATTAGGGACATATCCATATTTTATAATCCATAATCTATCTATCTATAATATATAAATATATATATTTATAATCTATAATCAACCATCTATCTATAATCTACAATTATTATTATTATTATTATTAGTAATGTTACAAATTTTTTTATTATATACCTGGGACTTTTATATTTTCCTTTTTTTTATTGTTTCTTTCTGTTGTTAAAATTCTTTTTAATTTGATATTATTTCTATATGTGTTGCCAATGATTCTTACTTAGAGCTGTTCAAAAATATTGTATAGTAATAATTAAGAATAGTTTTATTTTCACATTGAAAATTAAGAATATTTTTTGAAGTAAATAAAATGAAGCGATATTGATTAAACTATATAGTGATTGAGGCTTAGGATATAACACACTTGAATATTCTTACTTTTCGTTGTTTATAATATTAAAAAAATGAGTTGACTCACATGATGAAATTATTTGGAAACATTTGTTATCAATAAAAATTTGACTTGATAGTTTTTTTAAATGAAAATTTATTTTATTTTTAACATTAAAATTAAATTTATAAATTAATTTCAGATTTTAAATCGTTTTTTAATAACCACTTTAAAGTTTACATTGATTTCTTTTTAAGAGTTTTAATTTTACATTAATGTTAAAAGATAATAAATTTCTAGTTAATTAACGCATTATATATTAATATACATAAAACAAATTTTACATATGCACTTTATTAATATCAATTGTTTGTATGATATATAGCGATATATGAAATATATAATTATTCTTTAAAATTTTTTTATTTTTAGAGTTTAATTTTATATTAATATTAAAATTAATAAATTTTAAGTTATTCTAATATATTTTACCCATAAAATAAACTTTATATTTTAATATGTATGTTATTAATTTTAAAATTGCATACAAAATATAATTATATATTCAATACATAAAATTATTTTAAAATAAATAAAAAATAAAATTTCTCGTACAACAAATACTAATTATGACAAAAACGATTAAAGTTATAATCTTTTATTAAAAGGGTAATTTGATTACCATCTAAAGAATTGATAAAAGAAGAAGAATCAAATCAAAAGGCGTGTAGCTGTTGCTACTACTGGTAGCTCTTACGCCGCCGTGAGAGGCAATTGCAATTACAAATAAAATTTAATTAGAAAGCCTCAAAAATGGTTGGGCGTTGAGATCGTTAAGTAATAAATTGGCAGCAAATACTCTTTTTATTCTCATTTTTCATTTAAAAAAAAAAAAAGCGATTTCCATTTAATTATACTAGTGTTATTTTGGTTGAAAGAAGAAAAAAAGAAAAGCAATTAAAAATTAGATAAATTGCATGAAATTAAAAGCAATCAACATGTATAAATTTATTAAAAATTGTGCAAAATTTATTCCCTTGAAATGTATAATATTACATTAAAAGAAATAATGAGAATTTGCTTAATATATACACAAGTTGAGAAAATTTAAGTGCTATAATTTCTGGTTTGATCATTTTAAAATTGAAGAGTCTGCTGGTAATATTAAATCTACACTAAAATCAAAAGTATCGGTTAAGACTTCACAATCAAATGAAACCCGGCACATGGATTTAGATTTTTTTTTTTTTTTTAGTATATTAATATAACAAATAGTTTAATATACAAGCAATATTTATATTGTTGAAAAAAAAAATTTGCAAATGAGATTAGCAGATAACAAGTATTTACATAGAGTATATTAAAGATAATTTAAAAAATTAATATAAAAATATTTTTCGTTTTTTATTTTATTTTCAAATTTAAGAATTTTATCAGTGTAATATGAAAGAACACTTTGATATAAATGAAATTAGAATTTAAATAAAAAAAATTACTAGTATTAAAATTCTTCCTTTGACAAAGATATTTTCTTATTGGAGGATAAAAATATTCAACAAAACAAATTGTGGGATAACTCTTCAACTCAGCACGCAAAAGAAAATGGAAAAGGCTCCTACTTTTGACAACGGCGACGCCTACGGTTTCCAGACAGGGGATGGGGGCTACTTTTATATGAATACACGTCTGCTCCGACCATTTCCTACGCCTATCCTAGCAGTACTACCTACGAATCCGGTGATCGGTCTGTCTTAAATGGCGTGACACGTGTAAAACGTTACTAAGATTAAATATTTTGTTCATAGCTTTATCATTTTTATTATTCATTCCTTCCCCTTTACTCATGCACGCTGCTGCTAATTTAATTATATTATTTATTATTATTATTATTATTCATCCTTATATTCCAACTTTGATCCTTGTCATCCATTAATGTCATCCTCTTCTTGTAGGGATCGGATGCTTTGAATTCAATTGCTTTTGGTTGGGAGTTTTTCTCCTTCAAAATCTTTCTTTTTCATGCCTTTGGTTACACATCACAAACCCAAAAAAAGGGCATAGGAATTATTATCTCAGTAAGAAGTAAATTTAGAAATATATACTGATGAAGTTGAAAGAAACTTTTAGCTACCACAGTCTGCATCCCTGGCTGATAGGCAGTTAAAGTTAAAAGCGAAAGATTCCTATCCTTAGAATATTTAATTAGCCATTCAACATTGTTGGTATCCTTATCAATAATGCAAGAAGCAAAACCAAAGCATTTTTGGGTTTGGCCACTTGTTTCTTTTAACCACTGAAAAATAGCAGTCATTATCAGTTTCCTTCCATTTTTTTTTCCAAGAAAAGCAATGCAATTGCATAGTATATATAGAGTCAGTCCGCATGCAAAACAATGCAGTTAATTCTATAATCTGCTTCTCTCTGCTCATTTCTTTTTCTTCCTTTGTTTTAGAGTTTAGGTTTCACACCAAGCCAAACTATTGAATTGAATCGAATTGTCTTTCATTTCCTTCACAAGTGTGACTGTTAGTAGCCTCCGCAGTTTGAACCATGTGTATTTCTGCTTTTCTTTGGCAAGCTCATCCACTCTATCCTCTTCTTCTGCTACAAAACAGAGATGAATACCACAACAGGCAAGTTTTCATTTCATTCCACGTCAATTATTCTCTTCTTTCTTTCTTATTAATCCATGGGATCCTTTATGGTATTCAAGGCCTACAAAGCCAGTGGCATGGTGGGATAATGGTTTTGAGATTTTGGGAGGAAGAGATGAGATTGCAGGAGGGACATGGTTGGCATGTTCAAGACAAGGCAGGGTAGCTTTTCTTACCAATGTGTTGGAACTTCATACCCTCCCCGAAGCAAATAGCCGGGGTGATCTTCCTGTGCTTTTCTTGGAGGTATGTGATTTCTTTGAGTTTGTTCGATCTCACCTAATGAAAGTGGCGCTGCTGCATAAATTCAACGTGACTATATTATTTCAGAGCACAAAGAGCCCGATGGAATTTGCAGAGGAACTGGTGACAGACGCTCATCAATACAATGGATTTAACCTGATATTGGCTGACATTCCTTCCAAATCAATGGTTTATATCTCCAATAGGCCAAAGGGGGAACCCATTAGCATTCAACAGGTTTCTCCAGGGCTTCACGTACTTTCAAATGCGAAGCTCGACTCACCCTGGCATAAGGTAGATTATATCTCTTTTACGCAGAAAACAATATGATATCACAGGGGAAAAAAATGCAAATAAAAAGAAATTCTTTGAGACATGAAACTTCAAACTCTACAAATTTGTTCTCTCCGGACCATTATTTCATGTAATTACTGGAGACGAGTTGGTCAAGTCCTGACTTAGGATTAGCCGCTTTGGTTTTTCCTTGACTTGGTTGATGGATGCCTCTTGGTTGGTTATCCTTCTTATAAAGTTATACCCAAATGCAAATGGATATTGGAGTGTTGATCCTTGTCCTCTTCCCTCCCTCTGCAGGCTCAGGGGCTGGGTAAAAGCTTCAAACAAATGCTCAATAAGTATGGTAAAAATGAAGTAAACGTGAAAGAGATGGTTGAAAAACTTATGAAGGACAAAGTTAAAGCTGATAAAAGCAAGTTACCTGGCATTTGTGCTGTTGACTGGGAGTTCAATCTTAGCTCCGTATTTGTTGAAGTGGACACCCCACTGGTAAAATTCCAACTGTACCTTCCTTCAACTCAACTTATAATGAAGAACAAAGTGGTTGTTTTTACTTATCCATCTGTTTTCTGGAATAAATACAGGGGCTTTATGGCACAAGGAGTACTGCAGCGTTGACCATACGTGCTGGTGGGGAAGTTAGTTTTTATGAGAAGTACCTTGAAAAGGATGTGTGGTTAGAGAGAACCGTCAATTATCATATCCAGAAGCTCAAGTAGATTGAGTCCTTGTCAGAAGAAGAGATTTACTCATCCAATTTTTATTTTTTTTTGTATGCCAAGCATTTTAAGTTTATGTAATTATTATAATGTAGTGAGGCATGCCTGATAAGGCACAATCAATAAAACAATGGATGAAAATGTGTCTAATAATTGCATTTAGCAACTTCTACATTTCCCTCCACAGGGAATTCTGATTTTTGAGCTTAAAAAAAGAGGGGCTCGGTAAGGAACGACTCTATCATCCTCTACGCTATTGCTGTTGCACAAGGAGTATTTGGAGAGAAAATGACAGCATTCAATCAGCCAAAATAAAGTACTCGGTTTAGTTCAAAGAGATCCTCCGGACCATGAAATCCCCGGCAACAAAGAGAGGGAAAAAAAAGCACTAGACGTAACACTTGAAAAACCCCAAGTAGTACCGATTTAAGATGTATGTTTCACTTAAGTTCAACCAATAAGTGCAAATGCATCTTGCAATCACCGCATGCTGAAAAATTAAAAAAACAGTTCCATTTGGAACTGGAAAGTCCAAAAATTATAAGTGCAGCTTCATTGTGGAACCCCTTTATGGTGTAGGTTTCCTTTTTCATTTTCAAATCCTTATCGAGTCCAAAGCACAGGTTGCTTGGCATGTGCATTTGTATTATGCAGTGAGCTTCATTGGATTTAAATTACTATATACTACTAAAAATTTAGATCCCATATTGAATACAAAGACACTTATACTCTACATATGAACACGAAAAAGGTGAAGCAAACACCTAAAATTCAAAAACCTAACCTTATTTCTTTCTCTTGTGGCAATTGTAATAACGTATGTTTATCAAATGAAAATCCTGCCACCTCTGCCTCCTTACGAACCTCCTTAGACTTGGCCAGTCTCCCGGAAACCAAATAAATATTAATCAATCCACTAAAGTAAAACAATATATTCGTTTGGCTCCCATCCCATGTAGCAGGTAAATCATATCCGAAGTACACTATTATTATCATACTGATTTCCAGGTAACATTCCCAAAAGAGAAAAGTCCAACAATACCCAAAAAAAGGGGCTATCTGAATATTATTAAATGATAAATTATCTAAAATCTCATGTACAATCCCTTCCTTTTCTCATCACCTAATAACCATCTTCTCCAAGGTGGGAAAAAAAAAAAAAAAAAAAAAGAAACCATAGTGCCCTAACTAGCAAATAAATTTTAATATGCTGAGTCCTCCGAACTATACATCATCTGCAATAAAAATTCCTTGCGCTCCTCAGCTGGGCAACCAAACAAGGCTCTCACCCTCCCCGCATTTGCAATGAGGAAAGCGTAAGCCTTATAGCGCAACTGTGTATCAATACCTATGTTAACTAATTCTGCAAAAACTTCCTGCTCTGTGTAAACACGTGGTCGTCCTCTCTCTGCTATAAGATTCCCCTCCCTAATTGCATCTGCAACATCTTTAATTCTTCCCTTATGCTTTTAAGCTCTCTCTCAAGTAATTCAATTCTCGGGGCCTTACGTTTTTTCCCTTTCAATGATGTTGCAGACTGGGATGGTGCCTGAGAATCAGTTTGACTGGTATCATTCATGTCATTCTCCTCCATAGTTAGACCAAGTACATCTTGCAAAGGAATACAATCAAACAATCCTCCGCCAATTGAGCTGGCCCATTGACCACCTTTAGCTCCATCCTTCTTTTCTCTATCTTTAGCAAAAAGCATCAACAATTTATCGTAATTAGCAATTCTTGTAGTCATCCATTTTTTTGAATCAGGTTTTGACTGAGATGCAAAATAAAAAGACAACACAACAGAAGCTGGAAATTAGTTCCATAACTATAACCATGCACATAAGACAGATCATTTAAATAAGAATATTTTACCAACCTTTGCTAGTGCCTTCCACAATTCAGGCTTAGCAGTCCACATTTTAGTGTCTGGACTCCAAGCAAAACCACTTCTGCCCTTGAAAAGGTCATAACACTCATAAAAATTATGCTTCAGAGTTTTTATACGATTTTTCAGGTGACCTTTCTCAATTGGTATCCCAATCTTTTGATGCAATTCATTCACCATATTCTCATATGCCATTGTAGTGAAAACCTTATCAACCCTGTTTCCCAAGCTCTGCTGGTGCAAGAGAGCATCAATGAGGATATCATCCATAGGCTGTGTCCACTTTAACACATCCCTTTTATTCACATTAATATTCTTTGATTTACCCATTTTTCTTACCTGCACATTATCAATAAGATATTAGCAACAATAAAAATTGAAAGCATTAGGCACACCTAAATATTGGAAAAAATCAACTATAATCAAGTACTTAAAAGGGATTAAGTATAGTCATTAAGTTCAAATACTTCAGAGAATAAATAAAATTGCTATCGAAAATAACATCAGGTTCATGCATATCAATTGACAAAAAAGAATGAACCACATGGCTACCCATGTTGCCTAGTTGCCCATTAACAGAAACTGAAGTGCATCCTTAGAAATCGGCACTTCCTGAATGTGTATTCTGCATTTACAATGAACCTTTTTGTTTATGAATGGCTTTCACCCTTTTCATCGTTCAGTGCCTCTACATATAATAAAGCATTACGCTACATAAAGCCTAAGTTGAAGAATGGTGCCAACTTCATTCCCACTCTATGCAATAAGCATTACCCATCAAAAGAATATAATATACTAATAGAGAAAATATTTAATACACACGAATAAAATGGAAGTAATCTAACAACTTTTCATACAATTATTTGATGAATCCATTACATTCGTAAACTCATATCAGAGCAAACATTTGATAAACCACAGCCTATGAGGCCCCCAACTAATTCAATCCAAACAAAGATCAAAAACTTCCTTTTATGCATGTGTATAAAGGATATAGTGTCATCTTCATTGTCATTTAGGAAAAGTGAACCATAGGCTTAGGTTTTGCACAGCCAGGCACACTTTTAAGTACAAATAAGATACCAAATTCACTTCTCTTAAAAGGAAGAGAAAAAAAAAGACCAGAAGACAAGAAAATGTTCAATTGTAGTAATATAAGGTACAATGAAAAGAGCATCTGCTCATATACTTGTCAACAGGTGTAGTTACCTGAAATTCAGAGATCAAGCGTAAAAACATCATGTGCCCGAACTTTGCACCACAATTAAAAAGTTTTAAGAACATTTAACATGGACTCAATCACCCCATCTCCCCACCACCAAAAACTAAATAAAAAAAGTCCCAAACTAATCACGACAATCAAAAGATTGCATCAATGGTTTAGTACAATGATTAGATGAATCAAAAACTGAAAGCACCAATCTAGAATCTTCGAGAAAGAAAGACCAATTATATGGTTAGATTGCAAGAAGGGAACTTCAATAAACACCCATGGTTCACCATGGGCACTCTTCAATCCATGCATTGCAATCTCTTTCCTCTCAATCTCTCCTGCAAACCAAAAGGTAGAAGCCCCAAATATAAACAACTAAGCATTTAAAGATTTCCTAATTCTCATAATAGATAAAAGAACCCTAAACCCTGACATTAGTTTACTGAAAGCAATGCCATGATGAAAAAATGGAATTTACCAAACCCTAATTCGAAATTGCAGTGAGTGGGTATCACTTAATAATTACAAAGATTGACAAAACCAAAATCAACACGAAGGAGAATAAGAGCATAACAAAAACAAAGGATTGGTTAATGAAACGAAACCTGTTAAAGGAGTCGCCAACATTTACATGGATATCAACTTCGTCTTCATTGATTGGAAATTGCAGGCGGGCACCAAGTGCAAACCGGTAAAATCCACTTAACTAACATTCCGGGCCGATCTACAAAGTAAATATTTATTGAGGGCCTGTATGCTATTGGTTTCTCAAACCGGCCCATTACACTCAGCCGATTTTGAAGATTGTCATTTTAGTGATAAATAAAAAATAAACCAAAAAATTTTACCTTTTTATAATACTTAAACAAACTGAGATTTATTCCATCCCTTTGTTTTTCCTTAAAAAGTTCAATTGTTAATGATCAAGCTCTTATTGCCAAGTTTGTTTAGCAAAATAGTCGGTATACAGTTGAAAAAATTTGAAGAAATATGAATTCCTAATAGCATTATGCATAAAATGAGAAAATTAAAATCAAATAAACAGAAAGGAAAAATGTTTTGAGTTTACGATTTTTGAAACTAATAGCAATTAGTAATTCAATTGCATAAATCAAGGACGGTTGATTACTATAACCTGGGAGGGAGTTTTTTTTTTTTTACTAAATCAAAGGCAAACAAAACGACTCTTTCGTGAGGCACATCAACACATTTCTTTCAACGAAATGTTCAACCCCATAAGGTATCTCTAAGGCCAAGTCAAATTAGACTTTTTGAGCGTAAATATTGGGCATAAATTTGATAGTTAATATTAAAAATAAAACCGGCTTGCACATTTTTTCTAACCCTTATTTTCTTTTTCCAAGAACCCTTGTTTACTTTCTGGGTACGGAACATCTAACACTTTCATATATCATTATAAAAGAATACTAATCACTCTAAACAAGTATATCATCATCTGCCTTTGACTAAATTCGAATTAACTATAAAATAAAGTATTCTAACATACACTGTCCATCACAAAACATAACCATTGGATAAACACATAAACCATTGCCAGAAACTCGTTTCAGAGCATATTACCGCCCCAACAATAATCTATGGCAGCAAATGACATCACAATTTAAAAACCTCTAGTTTGCATTGTAAGGGGCGCTAGGTTTAGCTTGAAAGAATTATTCTACTCACTTGCCGCCCATGAAAATTGTCAACACGCTCATTAAACCCTAGGCATCAACAAACACCATAAACCCTCTAAACAGAAAAAAACAACAAACAAATAACCACAATTACATACAAGGCAAGCATCCATTAAAATTATCAGAAGCAAAAAACCTCAAGCCTGTCACAAATTGATTCATTATTATCATCTCAGTTAAAAAGACCTAACAAAATGACTTGTTCAATGTGAATCATCTACATAAATGAACCAGAAACATTGAAGCAAGCACCACATAACCTAATACCATCATGCGTATTATGATAAGAAAATAAAGTGAGTCGACTAAATGCTCTACAAAGGATTTATCTAAGCCATTCAACTGTAAATCAAAAGTACATATAGCAGCAAATCTCCCATCTACAACTATTAATTTCTGAAGCAAAAGAAACCAACAGGATTCAGAGGTACATTTTTCCCTTAGATGACAGTATGTGCATCTAAAAGAATAACATGGAAACATCAAAGCATTAACATAAGATGATCAAACACTATCACAGCCTACATTGATTATACTATCCTCCCTGGATCATCCTACTCATCATCATCTTCCTGCATAAAAAGAGAAAAAACCAGATTCAACAAGGTCCACAATAACCCACAAGATCAATAGCAGAAAAAAACAGAACCAAATTGCAAATCACCTCCCCACTGCCTTCATCATCATCATCCTCATCATTCACCTCAGACACAGACTTCTCAGACTCCACGTCATCATCTTTGGGACCCTCAGCCTGGAATTAATAAAAAAGATCATGAACTATTAGAGCTCATTACAAAGAGAATCTAACAAATAATTAAATTTAAAAAAATAAAACAAAATTACCTGTCTCTTATTGTAGGCTTTCATGTTCTTTTCATACTCAGTCTTTCGCTTCTCTGCCTTAGCAATATAAGGTGCTTTTTCCTAAATGCAAGTATTTTAAATTAATCAGAAAACAAATTCGGAATGTACTGTTTGAAACATTTTTAAAGATTAAAGCAGTAAAATACTTACAGCTTCAGACATGCTCTTCCATTTATCTCCACCAGCTTTGCCAACCTAAATTTGACCCCATAAGAAAAACCAAAATTAATTAAACTAAAAGGAATAAACATATGGCTATAAACAAAAAAAAATATATTGCTCATACTTACAGCAGCAACGGATTTGTTTTTAGGGTGATCCTTCTTGTATTGTTCACGGAACTCCTCCCTAAAATCACGGAATCAAGATTATCGAATTAGATAAGAGTTTGATATTAAATCAACAATATCATTCCTCGAAGCTAAATTTTGCATTGACCATAAGAAGAATCATTCAATTCACCTCTTAAATTGTAGTTTCTATGAAGAATGTAAACGCCAGAATTTTCTACGGAGCAAAACGAAAAATGAAAGAAAAACCGACAAATACAGGAGAGAATCGCGAAGGATTACATGAAAACGAAGAAGGCACTAGCAGGCCTCTTTGGCTTGTTTGGATCCTTAGCTGCCTTGCCGGATTTCTTTCCCGCTTTCGTGGTTGATTTCTTATTCACGGAGAGCCTATCAACAAATAAAGTCAAATAACAAGGAAAGTAAATCGTTAACTAGATCTGAGATCTTAGAACACGCCGTCTGAGGAGGCTAAAGAAAAACGAAGGAAAAAACAAAATCTTACTTTGAGCTCTTAGTATCTGACTTGGATTTACCTCCCTTCATGTTGAATCCTGTAATTAAAATCGCAGATCAATGAAAAATACAACAGAAATCGAAGGAAAAAGGGGGAAATTCGTGAAAAATCGATGAGAAACGAGGGAAATCGAAGGGGAATACCTGGTTGGTAAGCTAGGGTTACGGTTGAGAGAGAGAATGGGGAGAATATAAAAGAGAGAGAGAGAGAGAGAGAAAGGAAGACACGTGAGAGATTGAGGGGAGTTCAGAGGCCGCAAGGCGGAGATATTAAGTTGGGGCAAATTGAAATTCAATTGCGGACGAAATGAAAATTGGGGGGTTTAGGCGGGATTGGATATTGCATGCCACGTCATCGATCTGTGTGCTTTTATGTTATTGGCTACGCGAGTCTTAAGTTTATGCCTTTCCAGCTTCACCTCTCCCCCTTTTGTGTTTCCTTTGTGCTTCTTTGCTCTCACAGCAGACTCGGGTTCGCTTTCCTCCTTTCCTTTTGTAGACGTGTTTGCCTGGGTTGGGCATTGGGCTAAATAGGTAAATTCCTGCCCCCTGCCTCCCCCACCCAACCATCCCGATATAAATTATTGAGGTTTAATGGGCCTTTTTCTGAGCCCAATCCAATTAGCTCTAACATTTACTGGACAGCCTGCCTACAATATAAATAAAATGATTGAGATTCATTCAATGGATGTGTTCTTGCAAGTCTGGGACAACGAGCCCTTTGAACTTTTTGATTAATAATGTCTAAAATCTATAAAATAACCTTGATCAGTTGGTGAAATGCCGGATGCTTCCCCAGTCGAGAAACCCACCTTGTGTTGTTCTCTGGGAGTAATACAAATGCATGCATGTACCCTTATGGAAAAGTCCTTGCATTATATATAAAAATTGCTTAGAATACATATACTAGTATATAACTAATGCGTTTACATACAGACGTTGGATATGATACAATCAAGACTCAACCCCTCCGTATGTGTTAAACTCGTGATATATATGGCAAAAGTAATCTTTCATTTTGCATCTGATTAATCCATTAATTATATATATAGTTTCTTTCTAATGCATGTTTATACACAATTGTTATCAGCCGCATCATGAAACGGGAAATTATTAAGAGAAACGATAAGAGAAACTAGCACTTCATGTGGAGCACTACAATTTCCTTTTGTGATTTGGAAATCATATGTACTAGTACAATAAAACTAATGAAGAATTCTCAAAATCGATCAAACCGACCTGTGAGACAGACTAAAACTTGCCATCTTGTGAGAAGTGAGAAGGCCGGGAATCACCTTCTTCTTCTTCTTCTTCAATTGAGATTGCTCTGATGAGCTGAGGGAGGGGAAGTTTGCATTTTGAGTTTTGGACTTTTATTCTATGACCAAAAGCACATGAATACTCATGTCCACGTTTAATGTGAACCACACACTAAATCTACTAGGAAAAAGGAATAAATGATCTTAAAGTACATTTTGTCCATATTATTAGCTAGGCGGACCAAACTTTTTGGCTTTACCTCACCTCCAGCAATTTTCAAAGAATCTCCCACATTATTTTTCCTTGTTTGATTTCTTTTCATTAATAAGAGTGTTTTGCCACTGTGAAGCAATATGGACCCATTCATCAGGATCAAAGTGTTTGTCTGCCTTTCTTTCTTTCTAATTTGCTGCCCTTGAAATCAGCTAATCATCAACGCTAATTTTTTTTTCTTTGTTGATACCACCCCTAAATCAAGCAAAAGTTGTTCTGCTATCTGTAGCAGTAACTATACATGCATGATACTCTAATTTGAAAGAAAGATTCAAAATCGCTAGTAGCAAAAAATTTCAATAATCGGTGTGGCTGAGGCAGAGCAATCAAGCTGGCATAGCTGAGACAGTTGGCACCTTTCCTTCTGCTTCGTGGCTTCTCCACCAAGTCAAGTTACCCAACCAAAAATGGAAAACATTCTAATAAGGTAAGTAAAATAAATTTAGTATCATTTGGAATTTTCAGCCTTCTTTTTTTTGGTCATTTAGTTTTACTTGGAAACTAAAATTCAATTTTCAAACGTATTTGACGGAAATACCCTCCAACGGCTACCAGGAGTCGTAATTACCCGCGCGACCCGGCACTAAAATGCGCTGGGGCAAACCCGAATGACGAAGAACCTTCTCTTCGCCGCTAATTTACGCGTTTTTTTTTTTTTTTGCTCCATTAATTTCTCGGTTTCTTATCATGTATTGTATGGTAGCTACTAATTACCATCTTTGGTGCCGCTTCTTCCTCAATAAATTGAAACAGTGATTCAAACGGTATGGGTACGACTCTTTGCAGAAAACAAGTGGCCTGGTGAAGGCAAAAAGCCTTAACAGGAGAGGGAAATGGAGTGGCAAAATCAAGAATTGCAACAACAACGACAAGGAGAAGAGTATTTGCAGTACCATATTCAGAATGGGGTTTGCGGGAAGGTGATGACTGATGAACAGATGGAAGAACTGAGGAAACAGATCGTTGCCTATGCGGTCATTTCTGAGCAGCTTGCTGAGATGCACAAAGCCATGTCTGCCCATCAGGATTTCACTGGTTTTTTTCTTTTTTGGCTTTTCTCCTTCGAGTGCGTGTGTGTGCTCTAATCTGTGTTTTTGGTTCTGTACTTCTTTGCCTTGCACGGGGAAGTCAATGCTTGATTGATGTTTCTGTCCATCGACTTTTATCATGTTCCAAGATGAGTTAAAGCCTAAAGGAGTTTCTTTGTATTATGTTTATATTTCCTGTAATTTCGAAGTATATGCCAGTGAATAAGAAGCATGCATGAGAAAATTGCTGACAGGCATGGCTCTATCTTTATGGATGAATAATCAGTTTATTTATGCAAAAAGGACAACAGAAGTCGATTTAATTCTGTCAGTAGCATTTCTTTTCCCTTGATCCCTTCCCCAAATTGTTTTTGTCTAAAATCTGGCAATAATTAAGATCATTCATTGCTAAATGAAGACTGATGTGAGTATTAATTACTGGCGGTTATAATATTTCAATACTTAATTAGGGCTAGATTTGTTTGTGATACAGATTTAGCAATGGACTGGTAATGATGTTTAGACTATGAGGAGTATTGGTACGTTTCTTTATGGATGAATAATCAGTTTATTTATGCAAAAAGGACAACAGAAGTCGATTTAATTCTGTCAGTAGCATTTCTTTTCCCTTGATCCCTTCCCCAAATTGTTTTTGTCTAAAATCTGGCAATAATTAAGATCATTCATTGCTAAATGAAGACTGATGTGAGTATCTAATTAATTACTGGTGGTTATAATATTTCAATACTTAATTAGGGCTAGATTTGTTTGTGATACAGATTTAGCAATGGACTGGTAATGATGTTTAGACTATGAGGAGTATTGGTACGTTTCTTGTATACATAGTCAAAATAGATTGTTTATGGTGTTTAAGTGAAATGATTTAGGACTTCATTGTAAATTCTGAGATTGTTTCTCATTACTGACTGTATTGATTTTTTTCTGTGGTTGAGGAATAAGGTTGGGAAATCTCTACTGTGATCCAATAGCGGCCTCTGTTGCCCACAAGATCACAGCTAGACAGCGCTGGACTCCAACAGCATTGCAGCTTCAAATTCTGGAGAGTATATACGACCAAGGAAATGGGACTCCAAGCAAGCAAAAAATCAAAGAGATAACAGCTGAACTGGCCCAACATGGTCAAATTTCTGAAACAAATGTCTATAATTGGTTTCAGAACAGGCGTGCTCGTTCAAAAAGGAAGCTACAGGCCTCAGGTTCAATCAACGGCAATGCAGAAAGAGAAGCGGATGCAGAAAGTTTGGGTACAAAAGAGAAAAGGACCAAACCAGAAAGTCTGGAGTTTATAGATACGAAAGGGGTTGAAAGATTCTATTTCCAAAATTCTGATACAGGTACTAAAATGATTATTGGTTCAAATACTTAATATAGTGATTTTGGGAAGATGAAGCAGTTGGTTTTGGATCAAAACTAAGTTACTTCAGTTCTACTTTCTACTTTTTTTTTTTTTTTGGGGGAGCAGGAATTGATCACTTGATTGGTAATGCGGGAATTTCAGGAGACTATGATCCTTATAATAATCTAGTTGAACAATTTGGCTTGCTTGGATGAAGTTTTGGGGATTTCTTGTCATGCTTGGACTGAACCTGTTGGAGTTGATTTAGAGAGGCCCTTTGAGAAAGAAGTGTATAACCCGCAGAAAATTCTCAAGAATCAAGCTCAACATGATCTAATTCCAGAAAAGTTGCCTTTCTTTTTTGGCATGATCATGGTATTATTCTTTAGCTAAGCAAGTTAAGTTATGATTGATTTACGAGTTCCATTTTGAGTTCAGCTTATTACATGGTTGATACACATATGTTTGGTTTGTATTTCCCTTCTCCGTAGGAAGTCTTTAACCTAACCGCAAGCAATACAAGTAAAAATATTATAGGTTTTTGAGTGAACAAAATCAGTTCAAAGCTTTCGTAGCTTCTAAGTAACCATTGATATTGAAGTCCTACATATTTGTTGCTTAGATGCACATGAATAATCGAACATAATATAAGCAGCTACAAATGCTATGGTATGCTACATTCATCCTCCATCTTCCTAGTTCCTTGTGAGATGAGAAGAAAATTAGATAATAAATAGTAAAGAATGATTATGCATCCTATCACTATCAGTATTACAATATATATGGTAGTAAAATGATTATGCATTTACTTTACATGAAGATTTTAGAAGTACAAACATTTTCTCTATTTACATAACCAATAATTACTCCATACAAAGTCATTAGATCATTTTGCTTGTTTACTACATAGTTACAAAAATATATATTTATACAAGTCACATACATTCTGGATCTGGAACTACAAAATTGATGAGAGAGCAAAACTAAAACTTAAAAAATGTCCTATCAAACAGCAAACCCCAGCTTCATAAAATAGGCCTGGAAGACCATAATTGTTGCTGAAGGTGGTTTTGCTCTAAGGTATCTATCAGACTCAAAATAGTTAATTCACCAAAATGCACATCTTGCAAGAACCCACATCTCATCAAGCGAGGCTTTACCAAAAAAAAAAAAGCATGGCGAAAGTATGTAAAGGCAAATGGCATGTGTATGCCTAGCACTACTTAGAAAGTTTTAGCTGCAAGATAATAAATATAAAATGTTAGGAATTAGAGTGGACTAAATGTCTTGTGATTCTCAAAGCATTTCTTTGTATCTAACCTTTGATTTTGTAGTCCTTCGGCTTCCCCCTCCTAAGCCTGGCTGCTTCGGGGAATATGCAAACTTAGAAATGGAATTTAAAACAGCGGTCTTGTCCGTGCTTGAGCCATTAACCTGCAAGAAATCCTATAACAATATGTGTTAATGTTAGTATTTTTCATAGATAAGACAGCCAAAAACAACTTCCATGACTGAAAATAGCCTTCTTTTAAATCCTATAATCCTATGGAAACAATTTCAGCAAGTCCAGTCAGAAACTTTTTAGCATTCAAAATTTTTGGAAAGCATGTAACTAGGTCTTCTTTTGCATGAATGCTAAGTGGATGAATGAAAAACTATAAAATTTCTCCATTTTATCCTTAATTCTCAGCATTATAACAAAAAGGGAAAGCTGTCTTAGTATCATGACATATCGAGAAAAGACAAGGAATAAATGGAAGAACCATTAGGCCTAAAATTACAACTTACCTTATCCTTTGCTGCCTCGTCCCCTGCATCCTCAGGATTTTTAATTTCTAGAAAATCAAAGTAAAGCAGTATCTACAGATGAAAAGATCAGTCTCAAAGAAGCCTTCTAAAAATATAAAAAAGGGAGTATGACATTATTAGAAGAATCACAAAAAATGCAAAGTTATAAGACATCAAAGTTTAAATAACCTACCTTATTTAGCAACTGCAAATTTTTTTCGTCAGCTGCTTTGATTTGCACACCAAGACAATTGTTAGGGTTACTGCAGAAGGGGCAAAAGACCTTTTTGAATACACACCCATCATCTTCACGCCAAATGCCCTGTTCTCTGTCACCTTCAAGAGCTCTGTTCCAGAGTCTTGGATCAACTAATGAAATATCAGTTATTATAACTTTTACGGTTGGTAGTGTATTTGAATCACGACAAATGAATCTCTGTTTAAAAAGAGATAATACGTAGGCTTTTGATGACACAGTCAATGAGCAACTAAGATACAGCTGATTTTCAGGGCGGCCTAAAGGGCCTCTGCAGAGTAAACAGGAAATTCGTAATCTCTTATCCATAACAGGACAAAAGAAAATAGTATTGTCAGTAGCCAACGGCCATGGAATATTTGATTCCTTGGGATTGTTTTCTGCTGAACTAGTTTCAAATTCAATTCTGCGTGGTATATCTCCATTGGCTAGTTCCTCGAAACTCATAGAACCTGGAATTTGAGCAGGTGTATCACTGCCTCCTTCATCAACAAGGTTAATGAAGGGTGAACCCATGAATTTCCTCCTTTTTTGGATATAAGAACAAACACTAAGATTCAAAGGTGATTCTGTTTTTGGTATCAGGCTGGAGGTATTCTGATCGGCACCTTTTTCGGGGGTGAACATCGTCATAGATTCATAAATGGAAGGTTCTTCGTTCAGGCTTGTTGAAGACATTGGCTGAGATAAAAATTGATCCGGACACTTAGTTGAGGCCTGAATTATATTTGAACCAGAGTTACCATACTTAGATAAGGAACCTGGACTAGCTACAGAGATAACAGAATCCACAAAAGGTGTTTCCTTGACCATGAGAAAATCTGGATCTTCACTGGAAAATGTGATTGATGAAGTCTCAAAACACCTGCAAGAAGATGCTTTCAAGCCAATTATACCAGTGTGACATTTCTTTTTTTTTTTTTTAAATTAGCTATGTACCGTTAGATATAAGAAAGAACATCAAAAATAGTCCAAAAGCAAGCAAATGACCAAACAACAAAAATCTCTTAAAAGATACAGCCAGATTCATCAGTCAAATGGCATACACAAGCATATAGTTTCCTTTCATTACTCAGTAGAGAATAGAGGTGTTGATCGTTTACCGTGAATCTTTAGGAGAGCCACATTCTAGATCAATATATTCTTTGCAAATTTTCTTGTGCTTATCTACTTGCACACTTGTCTGAACTGCAACATCACTTTGAAGCTTCATTTGGGGAAAAGTGGCGTCATATTTTGCCAAAGATGGTGGTTGCTGTCCACAATGATTAGACTGGTTAAGTTGAAATTTTCTTTCTGGTAATCCTCAGCTTTGATCCATAGAAAGGGAATAATCCCCATTAAAGTTATTCAAATTCAAGTTACAAACCTTTTTCTTGCCAACCAGGTCCTGCAAACAAGTGAAGGCAGAGAAAACCTTATTTAACACCATTTTGAACAACAGTCCAGGCACAAGAAAATTTAATGGCTTGAAAGAAAGGAACATATACTAAGAAAGGCACTCAAAAGGGACCTTGACATCTCTGAAAAAGGATCTCAGCTCGTCTAATGTGCTCTCAAAACTTTCATACTTTCTAATGAATGGCCTTAGCCACTTTGAAATATATGCTCTATACTTTTCTTGCTCAAAACGCCAATCTGATCACAAAAAAATATATATTTCCATTTAAATAAACATTAAAAAAGAAAGTGAATATTACTATCCATTTTCACAATGTTATGAAGAATACTATCTCAACTGCAGCAAAATACCGAAAGCCAAATTTTAATTAAAAAATTAAATGGTTCGGATCTTTTCTAGAAAATTTGTAAAAAAAATAAAGAATACTTATTACCCATTCATGAGATATGCAAATCACAGCAAACCAAATGGATCACCAAATTCAAAATCATTACCTAATAGAATGATGGCTCCATAATCATATTTATGACGTATACAGCGTCCTGCAGAATAAAAGGTAGTTATCAAATAATACCCCTTTGAAGTACATAAAAATTAGGAAACTGTTTTTTTTCTTCAAGGGGAAATTTAGGGAGAATATATGCTTAAATGACATAATCAACTACATGTATATAACCAAAATATCATTCAAATACTTGAACCTACAGTATTATCAAATCACCTAATAAATATGTACAGGAAGAGTGAACGAATAGATAAATCTCAAGGTTGAAAATTTACAGGGCATACCAAGAGCCTGATTTAGAGCTCTGAAGGCTTGGTGGCAGTACCACTCACTTCCACTGAGAAGGTGTTTAGATGATTTGTAAGTGTCATTATATTTCTTCTTTAATGTGACCTGAATATCATTTCTGCAAAGTCTAAAGGAGTCAGAAATCGAGACAAATGACTTATTTTTCTTTGAAAACTTCAGCAACAGGTAAGAGTACGTACACATTCGGAAAGGGAATGCCAACAACTATCTTAGGTAGTCAAGAACTCACAATTAACAGTTAACAATCATACAACGGAATAAGCTTTTGTGCTTTTAAAGGTGTAAGCAAACAGCAGTTATTCAGAAGAAAAACGAACACATGTATAAGTGGACAGAAAGCGCAAAGTTAATGACTGAAACATAAGAAAAGAACAAGGCAAAAGGATACCACCACTCTAGCATTGTCATCAGAAAAATCTATGCCTTCTGAGACCTGCATGGAAAATATATGAATAATTTTTTAGTGAAGCACATAATGTATTTCCATAATTAAAAAGTGCCAATGTTTTTCCACAATTAAAAAGTACCAAAAACTGTCAAGTAAGACATAAGACGTTAAAAATTGTATTTCCACAAATTGGTCCAAAACAGACCAAATTGACCAAATCAATTGCAGGAATATAAAGTAGCCACACTTGGATACTCTGTCCCCAAGTAGAACAAAGAAACCAACCATTTTTTTTATTAAAAAAAAAAAAGAAGTGGTCTCCTGACAGTCAAGAATTGAGAAGGAAAAGAAGCAACGCAAACCTTTCCTCTGAAAACTGCAAGAAAAGCAGCTCCTTTACGGTTAGTAACTTCTGTGGACTCTATCACATTGTCTTCTGTTTTTTTCATCCTTCTCTTTCTCCCAAGAGCTGCTTTCTTGCCTCTAGATATTGAATCATAATAATCTTTCATAACAGTTTCAAATTCTTCCTGATTACCTCCTCTTGGCTCTGCACAGATACCACTAGATCAGATTTAAATCCAATAAGAGATATCCAAGCATGAACAATATAATGAGTTATACATGCTGAGTAAATCAGGCCATCTTCAACATCAATACAAAGGTCCAGCCAAATATGCAGAGAAACGAAGTTTTAAATTGCAATTTCTAGCAAAAATTAAGCATTGCGCTCAATCGTATGAGATCTAGGAAAGGGACAAAATATGCAATACCAACAAAAAGGGGCTTTCTAGCATTAAGTCGCGACCATTGGCCTGTTTTTCTCCAACGATTGCAAAGTTTCTCCATCAGCTTGTAACTTGGAAAGAAAATAAGAGAGCCACCCGGAACAATTTTGCAAATTTCTTCTAAGGATTTACCAAGTGCATCCTTCAGAACGAAAAATATAGATATGCTAATGTCAAAAAATAATTCACTCTCGATCAAACAAAAAAACAATGCCTCAAAAAACAATATACCTGGAAAGCATATTGATCAGTTGTTTTGTAACTTGCATCCAATCGATAATTACCTGGACCATGAGAGATTATAGCAGACCACACCTACAACAGAAAAGTTGATAACTCATACGTGAAACAAGTGGAAATAAGAATCATAAGAATGAGGCAAATAAAATTTGTACCTGGGATTTAACATCAATAACATGAGGAGCCTCCAAACAGTTTCCAAACTGAACTCCAAGTTCAGATGAGAATGAGTTCATTGGTGACAACGTCCTAAATTACAGAAAATTATTATTAAAATTAAAAGTGGAAAAACTATTTGGAAATGCAATGAGCCCGAAGAAACCAGTAAATGGAAAAGGACATAAACGTAAATTTGAGAACCATCCCTAAATTGCATCACAGTGTCAGCATCGTATATGGCAACTTCCTTCTGAAAGGTTGGCACACTGATGGGATGACAGCATATATTATGTGTATCAATCAGATATTAAAAAGATACTTTTGGAGAAGATGTCCTTCCAGATAAGTAGTAGTGGTTAATGGCATTATTGGCTTTGACTTGGCTAGTGTAAAACTTACTAGGAAATTTTGGGACACAAGATACTAAAAGCTTGCACAAAGCTGAAAATAATTTGTTAATGCAGAGAAGGTTCATTAATGCAAGGGCAGCAACTGAAATGTTCAAATAAGGATCAATCTTACCCAGATGTTAGAATGACAGAGAATGAAAGATCAGCAATGTCTCTAAAAACAACCGCTGGATTTAAGCACCACAAACTTAAAGAACATATCCAACTGCCAAAAGCATTTTCTGTACACAAAATACTGTCAATAACCTTTCTGTTTTAATCAAAAGAACAGAAATTACAAAGGCAATAAGTCAATAACCAAAACCGAGTTCTCTAGTGAAACTTTTGAACTCTCATAGCAATTGAAAGAGAACAAATAACAATATAAACCAGCGGCATTCTATCAACCTATGGCTATTATTATCTAAATTCTTTGTAAGCTATGAAACTTGACTCTGCCTAGAAGTTGCAAAATCAACATATCAATCATCTCATTTACTAATATTAACATGGCTGATATTTTCTCTGAAAGTTTACTCACAGCATGAGATGGATACTGTCCACATCAAAATGACAGAATAAAAACATATTAATAAATTCATTAAGCACTTACTGCCATCCTTTTTAAGATATCTTTGTAGAGCAAGCTGATAATCAAACATGTGAGAACCATTTCTTGAGAAGAAATATGTCAGTGAAGAGAACAGCCCTGTAATGCATTTCTTGACATAGTCAAAACCAATATTAAGACTGCAAGGGTTTTTAATTAGCTAAAAACATGAAAAAGAAAATATGTACCTTCCAAGGCTATCACAGAGTTGCCACTTAAATGAGGTACATCTGACTCTGCATCAGAAGCAGCTCTGATTGCCTTGAATAAAATGTGGTTCATAATCAGTGTAAAAGTAAAAATCGAGACTCAAAGTGTTGCTAAGTAAAGTACCTTTGTTGCACAGTCTAGCAAGATAGGGAAGCATTGCTGTGAAATGTTAGCTTCTTCAAGTTGTCTTAATGCCTTGTCACCAGTCCAGCTATAAGATATGATAATAGAAACATAAAAGACCATCTAAATCAAATGCTAGCAGAAACAAACATGAGAGTCACACCTAATAAAACTTAGGTTAAAACCTTCTCATTCAATATTATTTGCAGGAACTAAGGTGAAAACTGACAGTTTCATTAATTTCTTTATTACAAAAGCAAGCATAACATGTCACAGGATGAAAAACGTATATTATCCCTAAAACTGTTATATGAACATGGGTGTGTCTACCATCTAAATAGTACAAAAACGAAAAATAAAAAACACTGGTTAGGGGGAAGAAGAATAGAGAAAAGAATAAATACAAAAAGGTTCCTATAGACAAGAACAGTAACTATGCAAGAAAATATAATATTACCAATCTAGTTTCAATGTGATTGCAGACATAATGCATTTTACAGAGTACATCCAGCTTTTAAAAGCTCAGTTAGTTCAAGAGAGCGCCAGACCATAAAGTAGATGTTAAAAAGAATGTGAAGTGTGCTTAAAAAGAAAGATTAAGGTTATTGAATTATATTGGCCAACATGACAGTTCCACGAGGAGAGATAAGGATAACCACAACAATAAGGTTCTTTCCAAAACTTACAAGGATAAATAATGCTGAAATTCATGCTCTTCTAATTTGCTTTTCCTCTGCTCAATCCAACCTATTAGGTCCTACACATTCACAACACCAATGATTGGAACCACAAATTAACTATTGTAATGTCAGACCTGACTTGCTCAAGAAATGACTTTCCCTACCCGT
Organism: Durio zibethinus; assembly: GCF_047325235.1. NCBI lineage: Eukaryota > Viridiplantae > Streptophyta > Magnoliopsida > Malvales > Malvaceae > Durio > Durio zibethinus. The sequence goes on from NC_143162.1 coordinate 38,317,099, forward strand.
GTCATTTCATACAATGGTTGGTAAATTGAGGCATTGATCATGTGGAGTTGCTCTAGCTCCATCTGCAGTTCTTCCATAGCATATAATTGCTATAAGAATTAGAATCCTAGCATGATAAAGTAGTAGTAAAAGTTTCTTAACCTACTGAGCAAAGCATCTTCTTCAAGATCCACACTTCCAGCTTCACGAGCAATATCCTCTAAATTGCTGTAACAAGAGAAACTCTTTTGATATCAGATCTTGGCAAACAATTCAAATATTAAAGGAAGTCAAATCTCAATCAGTCATCCCTGATGGCATGGGAAGTCATTTGTAAACAACTTGAGTTTGTTTATACATCTAGTCTGGCAAGCAATAGGCAGCCTCAACTATTGTACACAAATCATTTTCAAAACCTTCTAGAAGGATGCTAGCATCCTAAAGAGATGTTTCGGACATCCTTTAGGCTCAACCAAATCACATCTATCGCATCATTTCTATGTAGATGCAAGGAATGAAACAGAACATCAACTGCAGCAGCATGTATTATTCAGCACATAATTGTCAGGAAATCAAAAACTTTAACTAACTATTTTTAGTGGATCTGAGATTGCAGAAGTCTGAGGAGTTTGTGTACTACAAACTAAAGAAAAGTGAAAAACAAGGGGAAATAAGGAGAACCTACTTCTACCTTATATCCCCACCAAGGTAGAGGTCAATGACATGATACTATGGATATCATCTCCCACCTCAAGTTTCTAAGCTGAGGATTAGCAACCTTTATTAAGGAGGTTGACATACTTGAGCATTCCTTAACCATATAAAAGCACTGAAAGATCAAAGAAAATGTAACTTTATGGTACTTCAGATACTTTCAACCCATAAAAAAGGCAAATTGACTACCCCAACTCAACCAAATTAAAGGGCAGATCAAATCTATAGAAATAATTATTCATTAAAATCAAAATTGGTAGCATAGAATGTTTGCTTCTGCAAAAATTTATCAGAAACCAATCAGATGTTCATCAGAAAATGATTGAGGAAGTTGGCAGAAACATACTGAGCTTCATCAAGAATTAGAATGGCTCCTTTGATATCTACATCCATTGCTCCTCGAATAACAGGATTGATGATGTAGGAATACGGGCAAAAAACCAATTGTGCATCATCTGCCATGTAACGTGCAGCATAAAATGCACATCCTGGAAAATGAAAAGAGCCCTTAGTCAGATTCTGAAAAGCCACATAGTGGTAGAAACATATTTGGAAAAAGAAAAGGAAAACCTTTAACAACTTGTCCAACTTTGACAAGGTCTTCAATGTCATGGACCTCGTGACAGCCTCCTTTCCTAAGTGAGGAATGGCATTTGACTTTAAGCATATTTCTGCTTGCAATGTGTAATTACTTGTGGTTATACTTAGTCCAAAATTGACAGTGGAATCATGGACAACCAATACTAAGACACCATAAATGGATATCAAACAGAGAAACAACTCACTTATATTCAAAGCATCCTTCCTCTCGGTTCCTCAAAAGAAGCTTGCTGTCAAATTTCAGTAGCATATTTAGTATGAAAAAGCAATGGAAATTATACTGGAGAAGAAAAAAAAGAAAACAAATTTTGAGGTCAGACTCCAGAAAATGCACCATTCTTCATCAATATTCTCCTTTCGAAGGACATGGGGATTTGTGCAATAATGTTTCCTTGAAGCCTGAGAAATTTTTAAAAGAATCAAAAGCTGACAAATTTTCCATAAGAGAGTTTGTGAAACATGGCAACTAAAATCATGTAAAAGAACTCTATTGATAAGCAGCTTTCCAATAAAAAAGAAAAAAGTCAAAATGAAGAATAGGTAAAACGTACCAATACTGCCATTGGCACTCGATAAGAAGTTTTCCTGTATTCACGAATCACTTGAGAAATTTGTGAATGTGTCCTCCTGATGTTAATGGGAAACCACCGTACTTAAGTAACAGGTCCACATTCAATTATACAAGTTCTTGCAGATTTTTACACTGATGGATGCAATGAGAATATTGGCTCTGTTATCAGGAGAATTTTAAAGGCTTAAACATCAATAACTCCAAACACAATACCAACTCCGAAAGTACCACTTTCTATCTCAGAAAAATGAATGGAATAATCTGTAGTGTCCTTTTTCACTCAACCTATCCCACAAATCTTTGCTCCTGTCGTTGCCGCTAGGCAACAAATTTTGACAATAAGTACTAATTCAGATTATTTCAGAACCATCTTCATATTTGAATGATAGTTTGAAAGCCAAAAAAATGAAAAGGGTAACTTAAATAGAGTATGACCTCAAAAAGAAACCAGCTTAAGACAAAACATAAGTAATAATAAAATAAAATAACCAAAACGGTAACTTGATTCAATAATTAAACTTACGAAGCATAATATATGACAGGAGCCAACTTTTTCTTCTTTTTCTTGCTATTTGCAGCTTGCTGAGGTGGCTGTGAACTCTCTGATGGTGGAATGCCTAAGACAATAATCAAGGCCCGTCAGGGAATCTTCAATATGGAGGAACACCACTGATTCTATGACTTCAAAATTGGAGCAATACTGTAAATCGAGCTCCTCAATTATCAAACAATGAATGCTGAGAAAACATTATAAACTTACTTAAATGTTGCGTTTCGGGGATAAAACCACCGCCGTGACCGAGAGGATCGGTGATGGCCTCCGGAGCAGGTGTGGAGTGGGGCAGATTGCCTTGTAGATTCTTGAGCGCATAATTCTGTTGCCATGCTAGAGTGGAGCAAAGAAGCGAGAGTGATTTGCCAGTACCGGTGGGCGACTCGAGCAAGGCGTGACAACGGCCTTCTTTCTGAGCCCGATCCAGCGTTGATATGACTCTGTACATGAAGGAGAACTGCGCGCCGTACGGCTTGTATGGGAATTCCACTGGAATTCTCGCAATATTGTACACATTTTTGGGATTCTCGGAGTTTTTCAAGTTAGGGTTAGGCTTAGGGTTTGCCCCTGCTCCAGGTTGTGAAGACATCATTTCTTTGGGTTCCAGAGATAGTGTATGAAATGGACGCTTGACGGCTTGAGACTGGAGATTTATAAGTGGGAAGAGATGTTTTGGCGGGAGTTTTGCTTCAGAAATTTGATAATGGCGGTCCGAAATATTTTCACATATTAATCAGAATGAGAAAAGGGCCAGGCCCCATATAAAATACAAACAAACATACGAAAACGCATCACCAATCAGCATGTGGATTAATAAGCAGAAGCCCATCCGGTGGAAATAGAGAAGAGACCAATTGGATCTGAGTGGACGAAATCCAGTCAGAGTCTTTTTCACGCTCAAACACTTTGCCATGGTTCAACCTTTTTATAAGAGGGTAAGATTCAAAATAAAACAAATTATGGGTTGTTACAAATATTTGGGCCAGGTATGAATAAATTCCGCCCATAATATAATAAATTGATAAAAATTATTAATATTTATATATAATTTTTAAAATATAGGTGAAATATTCTCAAAATATAACTTATTAGATATAGTAAAAGTAAAATATTATTTATAAAAATAAAAATTAAGAAAATTATTTAATTTTTTAATAGTAAATTAAACTAATGAATTTTAAGTCAACTACCATCTATTTAAATAGATTGGATAACCATTTATCATATCGTCTAATATGTCAGCTTACTTTTATTTAGCCACATATCCCATTCTCATCAAATGATTAGTTTATGATACAAATATAACTACATTTTGTTATAGTGATGAATACTATAATGCTAAAATAGTAAAACTTGTAATCTACCTTGGTTTTGTCAGCACATTCATAACGATTTTTTAATATAATAAAAATTTTATTATTTACAAAATAATATCTAAAATAAACAAATTAATACATTTAAGGTGAGGCATTATCATCTCAACCAAATTCTTATATTTTTATTTTAAGAATCATAAAAAATTTTAAACGGATGTTTAATGGGGGTAAATCTATATATTTTTCCCCAAAATATTACTGTTAGTTATTTAATTTCAATATTTAATTTAGAATAATATGATTTTAGAGAAAACTGACAGATTTTTAACAGTACCAAAAGTCTCATAATCAAAAATTCATATCTCCGTATGATATTATAGGATTCCGATGAAGAAAATAACATTATTTTCAAATTTAACATGATTAAAAAATTGTGAAATAACTATTATCATATTGAAAAACATGTATGGAAATAAATGTAGTCAATTGTAGGTTTTCGTTGATAAAAAAATTTGGTTTATATATGACTTTTGACATGAAAAACGCATTAAATAATCTCTTAAAAAAATAAATTGGATTATTTAAAGCGTTTCTGTAAAAAGAACGCTTTAAAAAATCTCAACAAATTTTTACAATAAAATTATTGAAGATATTTTTTGTTAAAAATACACAAAAAGAATTGACTTTCAAGCTGTATGAGGTAGGAAACTCTCAAGTACAGTTATAAGGGAATGAATTGACCTGCTTATTCTGATCGAGGAGAACAAGCCATTTGACAAGGGGATTCTGAAATAACGAAGGCTTGGTTCGATAAAGCTGCTAAGTATTGGAAACAGGCTATAGCACTTACTTATGGTAATTATATTGAAGTGTACAATTGGTTAAAGATCACGAGGCGTTTCGAATAAGAACAAAAGCTATATGTTTATTTATTATTTTTGGATTAAAAATTCTAATTAGAAATTAGAAAATTCTATTACTATTAACCTTCATTCAAAATTTTTATAAGGATTATTCAATATGTTTTTGGTAAAAAATATATTGAATAATCCTCTGTATTTTTTTATTATTATTGAAGGTATTTTTTATAAAAAACGTATTGAATAATCTATTTCAAAAAATTAAATGGATTGGAGTTATTCAATGCGTTTTTATGTGAAAATGTCTTTAATTATTTTCTCTAAATTTTTTTAGGGATTATTGAAGGCGTTTTTTTTTTTTTTTTTTTTTTTTTTTTTTTTTTCAGAAATAACTTGAATAATCACTTTACAATTTTGAAATATGATTATTCAAGGCATTTTTTACTATAAACGCCTTAACTAATTTTATTCAATTTTTTTCTAATGGATTATTTAAAGTATTTTTTCATAAAAAAATGAAGAGATAATTCAAAGCGTTTTTTAGACAAAAAACGCATTGAATAATAACAAAAAGAAAATGGAATGAATTATTGAAAGTATTTTTAGCAAAAAACGCATTGAATAACCCAATTCAATTTTTGTAAGGGATTATTAAAAGCGTTTTATGATAAAAAATGTCATAAATAATAAAAAAATGAAATAAAATTATTTAAGATGTTTTGTGACAAAAAATACATTGAATAATAATAATAAAAAAATAAGATTATTGAATGCTTTTTTTGACATTAAATACTTTAAATAATCTCTTATAAAAATTTGAAAACGATTATTAAAGACTTTCTTGATAAAAAATGCATTGAATAGTATAATTCAATTAAAAAATAAATTATTTAAGTTATTATCATATATGTAAATGAAATTATAATAATTATTCTGAATTTAATATATGTGAATTCTCAACATTAAATGAAAGAATCTAAACACAATATGTCATAAAAATAAAAAAAAAATTATGGGTATCGTATTTTTTTAAAGATCATATTTTTTATCGAAATCTATTATTCCGCAAATCAAATGTCCCCTTATTAAAAATCCCTTTAAATATTTGAAAAATTTATCAAGATTGATCAAAATGATTCAAAATTTATTAAGATTCTTTTTTTTTTTTTCAATATTTCTTACATAAAGGTAAATTACATATATTATGAGTAAAAATAACATTGTTTCATAATAAATAAAGTAAAAATAATTTATTAATTATTAAAAATAACTCATATAATTATCAAACTTTAAACTTAAATTTTTGGTTTTCCTTAAACAAAGCTTTACTAGAGTTATTTTTCAGTTTTTTAATAAATTAATTGGTAACAAAGATCCACTTCAAGAAGAGAGTCGATTTTATTGGACAAAGATTTATTTTGAAAAGGCTCTCTCACTCGAGAAGTTATCAAGGATATAAGTTTGAGGCTGCCGCACTTAGTTTAGGGTCTATTAAATCTTGCTCATAATAGTACAAATTAAAAACAAAAATTGCAAAATAAAATGCTAAATGCAATTTTTAGAATTTTCTCTTATACGACGGAAATGCTAAATGTAATTTCTTAGAATTTTTTCTGATAAGACGTGTTGTGTGTTTTTTTTTTTTTTTAAATTTTATAAGGATTTAATTAATTAATGTTATTGATAATTGGTTCTAGTATTGTATGTATATTTGTTTTTTCTTTGATCTTTGATTTTTAATTTTATTTTTTCTCTATTTATAAATTCCCCAAAAAAAAATCACCTTAGTAATTATTTAAATCCACGTGGCAAAGAAAAAACGTGATTCTTTTCCTTGGAGACTCCAAATGAAAAAGATTTGTCATATCATCGAACCAGCAACTCTGAATTGGTTTTCCATGGCGTTTCATTTCAAGCAACTCCCCGGATGGAATTTGAGTTTTAGCAGAGCCAGGTTCCATTTGCCCTCCATTTGTTCGTTATTTTCTGTGTCCCCATTTTCAACCATTAATTTTTTCTCAGATTCCTCATTAAAGGAACCGTCATTTAATCAAATAAACCACCAGTCTAACGTCGACGAGAGTCGCGTTCTCAGTAAACTCTCTGACTTGTTTCAATTTCCTTATCGCAACTCGACTATTCCAAATCCGTACAAGGAGAGTTATCCGGTGAAACAGATAGAAAGTAGAGCTGTTGATGAATTTTTATTGCCAGAAGAGAAATTGCGAGGGATTTTTCTTCAAAAATTGAGTGGTAAAACTGCAATTGAACATGCATTGTCAAATGTTAGTGTTGAATTAAGCGTCGATATCATTGCTAAGGTCGTAGATAGAGGGAATTTGGGCGGTGAAGCTATGGTTTTGTTTTTCAATTGGGCAATTAAGCAGCCGGGGATACCTAGAGATATTCGTTGTTACTATATAATCATTAAAGCGCTAGGTAGAAGAAGATTCTTCAAGTTTATTATTGAAGTTCTGCGTGATATGGTGGAAGAAGGCATACAACCTGATCTGGAGACACTGTCAATTGTGTTTGACAGTTTCGTTAGGGCTCGGCGAGTGCATAAAGCTTTAGAAACGCTTGAGAACTTAGAAGAGCTTGGATTGAAGCGTGATACTGAGTCTTTGAATGTGCTTTTACAGTGTTTGTGTCGACGAGCTCATGCAGGTGCTGCAAATTCATTGCTCAATGCAGTTGGTGGGAAGATAAAGTTTAATTGTCTGACATACAATATCACAATAAGTGGGTGGTCAAAATTAGGTAGAGTTAGTGAAATGGAGAGGATATTCAAAGCAATGATAGCAAAGGGCTTTAGTCCAGATTGTTCAACTTTCAGTTACCTTATCGAGGGCTTAGGAAGAGCAGGGCTAATTGATGATGCTGTTGAGATTTTTGATCATATGAAGGAGAAGGGCTGCATTCCAGACGCTAGAGTTTACAACGCACTGATTTCTAACTTTATTTCTATTGGGAATTTTGATGAATGTATGAAGTATTACAAGGGTTTATTGGATAGTAACTTTGACCCGGATTTGGATACTTACATGAAACTGATTTCTGCTTTTATCAAAGCTCAAAAAGTGGCTGATGCTCTTGAAATTTTTGAAGAAATGTTAGTGCAAGGGATTGTTCCCACTACAGGGTCTTTAACCTCTTTTATTGAACCTTTATGCAGCTATGGTCCACCCCATGCTGCTATGATGATCTATAAGAAAGCTAGGAGATTTGGCTGTAAAATATCACTTAGTGCCTACAAGTTATTGCTCATGCGGCTATCTAAATTTGGTAAATGTGGAATGCTGCTGAATTTATGGCAAGAGATGCAAGAAAGTGGTCGTACTTCTGATATGGAAGTTTATGAGCATGTCATTGATGGACTTTGCAACATAGGGCACCTTGAAAACGCAGTGCTTGTTATGGAGGAGGCTTTACACAAGGGGTTTTGCCCAAGCAGAGTTATATATAGCAAGTTAAATAATAAACTGCTGGCTTCAAATGAAGTAGAGAAGGCTTACAAGCTATTTTTGAAGGTTAAAGATGCTCGCCCTAATGATAATGCTCAGAGATATTGGCGTGCTAATGGCTGGCATTTTTGAGTCGGCACATTTTTTTGTGACTAGGGCAAGTAAAGTTTGCCTTTGTACTTTGTCTATTTCATTCAACTAGTTTGTATTACTGAGAAGTTATTTTAGTGGTGTTCTTACAGTCTGTATTTGAGGTTTCTCAAATTATTTCATTGACTGCAGTACATATTTTGATTACACCATTTATATGATGTTTTGGTTTATGTGCAGATTTTCCAAAAAGCTTGCGACTTGTGAGCTCTTGGGTTTCATGATGGATAAACTCCAAATTGCCAAAGTGATACACATATATGGACAATGTTGTGAAGGGACTAGTAAGAAAACACCATATCATCATTGGAGGGAGTAACTTTGGCATTTCATTTACCTTCAATCTCTAATAGGTAGGGATAGTTTACTTCTCGTTTTGTTGCGTTTTTGTCTCTTGATTTAACTCCTTCAACTTTACGGTGTTCATTCCATAGATAGTAGGAATTATTGGTCTTGATAACACTATCTGCTGATTGTTGCTGTTTTATTTAGCATGCTGTCTTTGTAAATATCTGGGTTTCAGAACCCACTTAAATCATTGGCATTATGAAAAATCCTGTTAGGCTGTTACTAGCGTGAATTAGACTGGATATTTCACCAGGTTGGTTGCCTGCCTGGTCTGCCTTCATTACCTTGAATTTGGTGAATACTGAATAGTACACAGTGCCATTTTGGAAGTACTGAATGATGTTATGAAGCCTTTTTAGAATACTTAGTTCTTTCTCAGCATGCTCTCTTTGATTTTATTCTTTTAAATTTTGAATGATTGTTCTTTGCTCGCAGTGAGAGAGTTGTTCACTGCCTAGTTCCTATGGACAAGATCTTGAAACCTGTTCTGAATGTGCATGTGACTCCACTCTTCTATTGTGGTAGCCTGGCAGTGCCTTTAGTTATTTGTTGCAAATGAGGTAATATCTGCAGGTGCATGTATTTTGGAAAAGGGTTTTAGCATTGGAATTTAGATAGAACATGATGGGCCTCTTGAACCAGGACGTTATGCATCTTCAAGGCGGGGGCATGAAGAAATGATTAGCAGTCCTGATTCTTGAATTTCTTAAATAGAGCATGGTGGGCTAGTTGAACCAGAACATTATGCATCATCGTGTCAGCTGATTGAGGAGCTTCTAGGAGAACAAAGTTGACATCAATTGAGGAGGGAAATCTTCATTATGTCAAAAAGAAAAAAGGGAAGGGTGGGTGAAGGGATAGTTGCAACTCTCAAATTAGCTGGGGATTATGTTGAACTTATCTGGGTTGGCTTGCCCTTCTTTCTTTTAGATTTGAAAATCTTATCCATTGTCACAATTTTTTGTGATTGCATAAGGGAAACTTATTGTTACAGTGAGTACCGTTGATGTTGGTTGTTATTTTGGTTGTTCTTGTATGGCCCCCTTAACAAATTACCTCTATGGACAGATTGCTTTCATGGAGTCTCGATATGGATGGAGGTTGTGTTTTATGTCACTCAATGCAGCAGACCAGGAACAATCTTTTCTTTTGAGTGTGAATTTTCTAAATGCATAAGCGAAGAAGTCCTTCAACTCTGTCAGCTGAATAGAGGAATTGCAACTTGGAATGAAGAACTTCATTGGGCTGTAACAAGACTAAAGGGAAGTCTGCTCTTTCCACTATTCTAAGGAAAGCCTAGAGTGCCTTTATTTACCAGATTTGGAGTTAGAGGAATAGCAGACAATTTTCTCAGGTTCAAGCAACAAGGACGGTGGGGCTTGCTTACATCAAGGATGCAGTTTGCTGGCGAGTTGCAGGTGCGGGGAACATTGCAGGAGACTGTCAATTTGAACCTTTGTAATGCTTGGGGTCTTAATTCTGGTACGTTGGGGCAGGATAGTGTACAAGTAGCGGTTTCACTGCTTATTGGATAAATAAAATGCGGATATCACTGCTGCAAATAATGCTGCAGAAGTAACTGAAGCAATGGTCGTTGATATGCATCAGGTGTGAGGGAGGAAATGTTGGAATATATCAGCTTCATTAGTCAGTCCTTTCTCTTCTTTTTATTCTCATCAGGAAGCTGATGTGTTCAATCCTTGACTCTTAATAATATCAAACTACAAGAGAAGATATTGATGTGTGTTCCTTGTCATGCCATGGAATTCCTTTGTTTGGTTTCAATGGTTAAATTAAATTCCTTTCTTTCCATCTATTTAATGTCTCAAGCCTAGCATAATTTACTAATCCCCACAAAGGGGAAAAGCGTGGTCTTTGGGTTTAATCTCCATCGTGGCAAATGGCAATTGAGGCTTGAGGGATGGACCTTCTTGATAGGATCTTGGGCTTTAATGCCATCCATTGTTGGGTTACCTTTTTTTATCTTAATCTCTTAAACAAATGAGATATGCAATTTTAAAATTAATTAAAATAATAGGAAAGTCCCCATTTCCATTGAGGAAAATGAAATTCTTGTTTATCGCAGAAGAGAAAGAAATGGTCGCTGCCTCACCATTTCAATTCGAAGCAGTGGCCAATACAAGGAAATTTCATTTGTTATGTCATCCGGTGCCAATTACTTCGACTTTGGGCCTTGTCTGAAGACAAAGGCTAAATAGTAATGGCCCTGACTTGGAATCATCCAAAAACTTTGCTCTTGGGGCTTTGCTATGAGATGATATGGTATTGGTATCATTCAAATTGGAATACAAGAGCTGACGTCCATCAATTTTCCTTGGGCTTCGTTCGCATGTAACAGGAAGCATAATTACACATTTACACAACAAAATTTCACGCTAAGTTTTTATCCCCCAAAGAAACTGGACCGATCGATTCCTCCTGTTTCTGGCGATCGAGAGAGACAGCCCAACCCATATACTTATATTTGAAGGAGAACGAAATCTTCGTCATCGTCTTTGTCTCTCCTATTTCGCTCATTTATTGGTTTAATTTAACCGGTGCCTTCGATCTCCAACTTCATCTATCGATACAAATCACTGGCGTCCTCTCCTCGATCTAACCACCAAAACCCAAATTCCCAATTTATCCCTATTCTCTGAATATTTTTTTTGTTAAAAAAAAACCGTCTTGTCAGATTTTTTATACCTTTTTTGTTTTTATCCCACTTTGAACTTCAATTGATTCGATTCGTTTGTAACCCTTTGTGTGGTAAATGATACGTATAGAATTCCTGTGTACTTGAGTTTGCGATCTGTATCTGGATTTGATTTCCCGGTCTGATCTAGGAGAGTTATACATTTAGTTTGCGATTTGTTTGATTCTTTCTTTGGGGCGTTGAAATGGCGGGGCAAAGTCAGGATCAATTCGAAGTTTACTTCAGGAGAGCAGATTTAGATGGAGATGGCAGGATTAGTGGAGCTGAGGCTGTTGCTTTCTTTCAAGGATCCGGTTTGTCCAAACAAGTCCTCGCTCAGGTTCCTCTATCTCTCTTTTACATTTCATTTCTTATTAGAATCGGAATTCCACGAACCTCACTTTTCCGAATATAGATTGGATTGCATTTGGCTGTGACATGGTGATCAAATGTCTCACTAACTCAACATATTTTGCTGCTATTTTTGTTTCGTGTAATTATCACCCTCCTACTTTAGGTTTCTCTTAACGAACTCATCGTTTGTTCATGTGGATTTTGTTTCTTGCATGTCAAGGATTTATCCCATAGTTAGGTTTTCAGTTGTCTACTTTTGGATGCTGCTATTGATAAGCTTTGAAAGTATTAAAATACATGTCCGGTTGGCTCTTGTTGCAGTTTGGAGTACAGTGTGATATATCCTGTAAACGGAACTTATCTGGTCTTTTGTGACTATGTTTCTTATGCATGCTTTAATTGTTTAAACTCACCTTTGCGAGCTGCTGAACCAGTCACAGTTATTTTGTTCTATATTCTGTTGATGTACTGTCTGTTACTCTAAATCAAAGCTGACATAAAACAGTCTACAAGTCAGTGGATAATGATCACTATGTTTGTAGTTTGGTGGAAGAGAAAATGTGAAGAATAGTTTTCATTGTGTTGAAATAATAGATGCCATGCCTTCTGCCTTGGGGTACTTTCCATAGCATGTGGTGGTCGATGTGGAATTTCACACAAGGAATGCCATGGTTTATGGGATTGGAAATTTTGATTTGTGGATGCTTGAGTTGGATTGATACAGATGTGACTTGTTATTTGTACTTTGTAGTGATTCATGTGTCCTTTACCTTATCTTCTTTGTTTTATGCTGTTTGTGAGCTTATATCCTTGTAGGATCTTTTTTTAGTATGATAATATTACACTGCATTAAGTACACATGCATTTCCTAGTGCTAAAGTTATTTTGTGGCCTCTGCATGGTTGTTTGATTATGTGTAGTTTCCTTATATCATAAGGTATGTCCTGTTGGATACTTGGTTTATTTGTGGATCTTTTTATTAGCGCGCTTTTGTCCATTGTGTTTTTTTTTTTTTTGGGGGGGGGGAGAGGGGGATTCTTTGGTGGGTGGGCGCAAATGGAAAACGTAATTGAGCAAGGCATTGGATGTCATGTTATGGCTTCATTCATATCAATTTATCCTATGACTGCAGATATGGATGCATGCTGATCAGAGCCATAGTGGTTTCCTCAGTAAGCAAGAATTTATTAATGCTCTCAAGCTTGTGACTGTAGCACAAAGGCGTGAATTAACACCAGACATTGTCAAGGCAGCATTATATGGTCCTGCTGCAGCAAAAATTCCAGCACCACAAATTAATTTTCCTCCCACATCTGCCCCACAGATGGGTGCAGCTGTGCCAACATCCTCTTCAAATCTTGGGTTCAGAGGACTGGGAGTTCCAAATGCCAGTATGAGCCAGCAGAATTTTCCTTCTCAACAAATTCCATCAATGAGACCCGCACAAACCATGCCTGCTGCTACTGCACCACGTCCTCCTCAAGGTATTGCCTCTCCAGAGTTCTTTAGGGGACGTAGTATAGTTGGTCAACCTCAAGCTATGCCTGCTAGTTCTACCGCTCGCCCACTTCAACCCATGCCGACTGGTGCTACTGGTCCCAGTTTCACAAATCAAAACATGTCAAGTGATTGGCTTGCTGGAAGGACTGGTGGAGCTTCAACTGGGCCACGAGGGGTCACTCCATCAACACCATCGGCTACAACAAAGCCACAAACTGCATTTTCAATGTCTTCCCAGCCTACTGCTAATGATTCTAAAGCCCTGGTTGTTCCTGGAAATGGGTTTGCTTCTGACTCAGCATTTGGAGGTGATGCATTTTCTGCAACCTCATCCGCACCAAAACAAGAATTATCTGCACAAACTTTTTCTCCAGGCAGTGCGCCCACCTCGTCAGGGATTACACCTTTTTCAAGTGTTGCACAACCCATAGTTAAGTCCAATTCACTTGACTCATTGCAAAGTGCATTCTCAATGCATTCTGCTGGCAGTCAAAGTCAAAGGGCATACTCTTCTTTAACCTCAGCCCCACAGGTTTCGCCCTCAAGTTCCTCCCCTGTTACACCATCTGGGATTTCTGTGGGAGCTGTGAATGCTGCTTCGAACATTTCCCAGCTTCCATGGCCAAAAATGAAACCATCTGATGTTCAGAAATATACAAAAGTGTTCATGGAAGTGGACACTGACAGAGATGGGAAAATAACTGGTGAGCAGGCAAGGAATCTATTTTTGAGCTGGAGGCTACCTAGAGGTATGGTTCTTTCATATATTTTTATCATTCAAATCACTTAATCATATGAATATGATGCATGACCTGAATGATACATCTGTTTTGTTTGTTTAACAGAAATGGTGATTTCTTATGCATCAGAAATATTATTCAGAGTTTCACTATTGTTGAAGATGCCAAAACATATGTTGTGCTTATGGTTTAATGTCTTTCTTTTTTTTTTTTTTTGCAAAATCTTATTGTAAATATTATTATATAATTGGAATTATAACAATAAGAGATTTTATTTTTAATGAGGCTGGTTATTAAGATTTTATTCTGGTAGGTTCTGGGTAGTGAACTGGAGTTTCCTATCTACAAAAAACTACGAGGTCAGTTGTGTGGTTGTTGACTAGCTTTTATGATGCTGAATTTTTTGAATATGAAGGTTGGTACAATATTCCTTTTTTGCTGCTAGGGTGATGAAATGATTAGATTCTCTTAGAGGGTGTCTTTCCATAAATCCTCGTTTCAATTAAATATTTTTTGTTATGGTTTGCACGTTGTTTGGTATCAGTACTTGATGATATATTTTTTTGAAAACCTTGCCATGATTGATCCTACTGAGTGCTTTGTTATTGGGGTAAACATGTTTAACATTGTTGCTTTTGTCTTATTCAGAGGTATTAAAGCAGGTGTGGGACTTATCTGATCAGGATAGTGACAGTATGCTTTCTTTGAGAGAGTTCTGCTTTGCTCTCTATTTGATGGAGCGGTACAGGGAAGGCTGTCCTCTTCCATCTGCACTCCCTAGCAATGTTATGTTTGATGAGACGCTCTTGTCCATGACAGGCCAACCCAATGTTTCATATGGAAATGCAGCTTGGGGTCCCAATCCTGGTATCAGTTAGGATGCTTCTACTATCTTTAATTTTTTATCCTTCTCGTTGTTAATCAAGATTTCTCTTTATAAACAACAATTTTGCCGCTAGGTTTTGGACAGCAGCCAGGGCTGGGTGCCCAGGCAATGACTCCATCAACTGGTTTCAGACCTTCAATTCCCTCAAATGCTTCTTCTGACTCCACTACAATGCCCAATCAACAAAAGTCAAGAGCACCAGAGTTGGATGATTCCTTTGCGACCCAAATTGATAACAGTGAGCAGAATTCAGTGAATGGAGCAGCCCAAGATGCAATTGGTGATGGAAAAAAGGCATGGCATCTTCTATAATAAAGCTCAAATATTTTCCCTCTCTTTCTTTCACCCTCACTTATTGATACACACAACATAAACACACACACACATGGACATGTAACCACTCATTTGATTTGCTCCTCTATTTTTCCTTGGGTTTGGTGAGAGTTTGAGGACAGATTTTTATTCACTTCTGTAAAATATTTTTTTTATCTAACCTACTGTTTTAATGGTTTATATTCCTTGCTGAAGGATAATAGGAAGCATGTTTCTTTGAAATTTGGCAGGTTGATGGAACAGAAAAGGTGATTTTGGATTCCAAAGAGAAGCTTGAATTCTACCGTGAAAAAATGCAGGAACTTGTGAGTAATTTCTATTTCATGTTCCTTTGATTTCGGTCTTCTAGAAACTAAATGTGCATGAAAAGAACTCATTTTGTTTAAACAAATGCTGATTGGTCCTGTCTGAGTACCGATGCAAGTTTAAGCCTGTAGTGAAGCTACCCATCATGGATCTTATTCGGGAACTAGAATGATTAGTTTAATCTCATGAATAAGATGCTTGTTAGTTTGCTGCAGCATACTGAAACAAGTTCCTTTTTGAGCACTGTATTAATGATTTCAAAATTGTGTTCATTAGTTTGAATGCCTGAATGTTGTTCAACTATTTTCTTAATTCAAGAGCCATAAGTAGTGAGTTGAATTGTAGGCCAATGCAGGGAAAACTTGAAACCTAATGATTCTACCATTCTTATACAACTTTCATCTTACTCATGTTCTTACTTTTGTCAGGTCCTCTATAAAAGTAGATGTGATAATAGACTAAATGAAATCATGGAAAGGGCAATTGCAGATAAGCGTGAGGTACTGTCTAAAATCTGAAGAAATGTTTCTCTATCTATTTGGATGTTATTTTTATTTATTTCTGGCTCACAATTTGTATTGCAGGCTGAAATGTTGGCGAAGAAATATGAGGAGAAATACAAACAAGTTGCAGAAATAGCTTCCAAATTAACAATTGAAGAGGCAAAATTTCGTGAGATTCAGGTAATGGTTAATTTTTCTTTTATGGGACATGACCTTGAGTTGGTTTGGACTATTTGAGATTTGAGGTTTTGGGAACCCTTGAAAACTGTTGTATTGCTTTTAACATTACCTTGTTTTACAAAGGGATTCTTCCAATCAATTTTTCCCAGCCTGAAATGCCATGCTGTTGACTTCCTCATCTTAATGGCTGAGTGTTTGTTGAGTCATTAACTTTTGCCAGGATGAGAGGATATGAATTGTTTGCTTTAAAAAGCTTTGCTTCACATGTCTGATATCTTTGTTCTCTTCCTTTTTCCTTCATTTTCATCATAAAATTATACGTGTGTTTCAATCTGTTATGTCCATCCATTCTTTGCTTAACTTGATCTACAGCTACAGCTTCTTGTTTACTCGCTATTTATTACCATTTAGCATGTTCCCCTTTTCTTATTTCACCAACTTTTGCAATTGTAATGTGATTGTAACTGTAATTGTAATTGTCTTGTTTTTAGGAGAGGAGGACAGAGTTGCATCAGGCTATTGTTAACATGGAACAAGGGGGCAGTGCAGATGGTATTCTTCAGGTAAATTTAGACCAATCAAGTGTATTAAATGTTTGGAGAATCCAAGTAAAATTTACTGACACTGAAGCATTCATGGCTTGTATAGGTCCGTGCTGACCGCTTACAATCTGATCTTGAGGAGCTAATGAAAGCCCTGACCGAACGATGCAAGAAACATGGATATGATGTTAAGTCAACTGCAGTAATTGAGTTTCCCATAGGTACTTTTAGTCTTTTTTAATGTGCTTTTTATTAAGAAAAAGTTCTTCTACACAACTCCCATTAAGTACAGTCTTGTACTTTAGTATGATGTTCTTATCATACTGTGTGGTTTTGTCCTATGCATCTTCACTCTTTGATCCAACTTCTTGAAGGCTGAAGCCTATATAAGTTAAACGTTTCTTTTCAAAAGTTATTTAGCTTGATAGACTCACTGGATATGTTATTTTATTGGAGCATGTTTGTGTCTTTGTTTGGTGATTTTCCTACAGTAATTTTCATAGTTATGCCATGATATATTATTTCACATTCCCTTTATTTCTTCTTTTTTTTTTTTTGTGTGTTTGTTCTATGGTTTCAAGGTTACTCCCCCTATGGTCCTATCCCACAACTTTTTGCCTTTCCATTTTCAGTTGTCCCAACTCCTAATTAAAATGGTACCATTCTAAAAGTCAAATTATTTCACTCTTAATTTTCCATGTGTACCTTTCTCCTAATAATTTAAAAGCAATAGGATCTGCTAAATAAACAATTAACACTGTTTTCCCATATTATTCCTTTTCCTTTTGACATGTGTTTAGTTGACAAGTGGCAATAAAAACAGGTAGTGAGGATGGGTTACCCCTTTTTTACCCTTTCAGAAATTTTTGGCACCAAAAATTCTACACTCCCACAGTCATTTGGGATGCCTATGTCTGTTTAGATTCTCGTTTGCCATAGAACTGTGAAAAGTCCATTTGTCATGTTGTTTTTGATCTAAAGAATCCTCTAGTTGGTTTAGTAGAAAGGACAGAGACTTCTGATATATGCTATTTATTATACCAATTATCTTTGTTTGTATTTGAAATGACCCTTTCATTTTTTGTAAAGACAATTCCATCTACTAATTAGAGATCTTTTTGGCTTTTTCACATGCAATGCCTTTTTAAGGTTGGCAACCGGGAGTTCCAGAGGGAGCAGCTCTTTGGGATGAAGAGTGGGATAAGTTTGAAGATGAAGGTATTTCCTTCCATTACTGTTGTAAATTCTGCAAATTAAGTTTTGCATAATTTGTCGGGGATCTCTAACAATTTTATTTGTCTGATATTTCATTTCAAATTTCAGGATTTGGCAATGAGCTCACTGTTGATGTGAAAAATGTGCCTGTCTCTCAGAGAGGAAAAGCATCTCCAGATGGTAGCTTGACCCCTGATTCCTCTTCATATGTGGATGATAAAACTGGGAATCTTTTCAGTGCTAGTGAACATGCCCTCGAGAGCGAGTCTGCATACACACACAGTGAAGATGAATCAGCCAGAAGTCCTCGTGGCAGTCCTGCTGGAAGAAACTCTCTAGAAAGTCCATCTCAACAATTTTCTGATGACCATTTTGGAAAGAGTACTGAAGCAGACGCAGAAACCCATCGGTAAGAATGAGAAACTTTTTTTTCCTAATTCACTTCAAAGTTTTGTCTGTCTTTCAACTCTCTATTGATCATTTTTACTCATTTGTTCTTGCCAAATTTGTTCATTTTTTATGGACAGAAGTTTTGATGAATCAGCTTGGGGGACCTTTGATAATGATGATACAGACTCTGTGTGGGGGTTTAATCCTGTTAATACCAAGGTGAGCCTGAACTTCTTGAAGACACTTCCGTTTTTAGCATTTTGATAATCTAGGTTACATAGATTTGCCATTTTGTAGAATGCTAAGTCAACTGTTGTGTCCCCTGTCTGGTGATAGGAAAAAAATTATAGTTTGCTTGCCAGTTCAAACTTCCCTGGAATATGTTTTTGGTTTGTCTGAATTTTTTTGTTGTCTTAACCTTGTGTGAAGTTTTCTGCCAAGATGTTCACTATGTACTCGGTGCATGACTAGGGCTTTGGTGGGGTAGTAAGATAACAAATTTTGCTCCTTCTTCTGATTGAAATCCAACAGCATACTCTAGTCATAGCTTATATTAAGGGATCCTTGTAATTGTGCAAGTTGGCATGCTTTTACAAGAAAAAGATGTCCTTCTTACAAGTGCATTACATTCATAGAAGTCAATGACCTGTACAAATATATATATTTACCACCAGACAAGGATGGAAATTGTTTCCTTCAATAATTGGCACCATAGAATTTAATTGAATTGGTTTCTTGAAATTTTAGTTTGGAAGACGATCTGAATTTGACCCAGCTGCTGAAAACAGCCTAGTAGTTTGGCACTTTGGACTTGACATTCTTATGTCCTTATTGTAGTATATCCACCCTTTTGTAACAGAGACTGTATGGATTATCTATCCAGAATACCAAAACCCTAAACATATATATAAAAAAAGAAGGTGCTGTGGGTAAAGCCTCCTTCCTGGCTGTGGGATCTGAGCAGGGTCAATCTCTGCTTTTTCTACCTCCTCCTTGTTTGTGGGAGGGGGGTGGGGGACCTCTACTTTGCAGGAAGGCTGTTTCTGCAACTTGAACCTTGGAGCTCTCAGTCAAAATGCAGAAACTTTGTTGCTATACCTAGCTTACCCTTAATAAACTCTGATTCTTACAAGCATGAAATGTTTTGATTTGCTTATTATGATCCTATTCTGGTCAGATGGGATTAATTGCATATTGCCATATTTATTCTCAATCTTTAATATCACATGGCAGGACTCAGACTCTGAGAAGCATAGAGATTTTTTTGGATCAAGTGATTTTGGCGTGCAGCCAACAAGAACAGAATCTCCAAGTGCTGAAAGCTTTTATGATAAGAAGAGTCCATTTACGTTTGAAGACTCTGTTCCCAGCACTCCGCACTCCAAGTTTGGAAACTCTCCAGCAAGGTTTAGTGAGGCATCGAGGGATCAGTTTGACAGTTTCTCCACGTTTGATTCTTTCAGCATGCACGATAGTGGTTTTTCACAGCAACCAGATAGGCTCACAAGGTTTGACTCCATAAACAGTGGCAGAAACTTTGGCAGCGGATTTTCACAGCAACCTGAGACGCTCACTAGGTTTGACTCCATAAGTAGTACCAAAGACTTTGGCCATGGATTCTCTTTTGATGACAGTGATCCGTTTGGCTCCAGCGGTCCATTTAAAGTCTCATCAGACCATCAGAGTCCGAAGAAAGGTTCTGATGAATGGAGTGCTTTCTAGCTGGTAAATCCCCCTCCTCCCACCGCCCCCCCACAAAAAAAAAAAAAAAAAAACCGGAAAAAGATCAAGGAGAAGAAAAAGTGAACAAATTTCCCCGTCATGCTCTTCTACTCATTTTTTCGTTTTGTTCAGTTTTTGTTGATTGTCCACCTTTTTCTGTGTGCTGTATATTCTGCGACATAGAATTGGATTGTTGTAAAATTGTTCGGTGTGGCCTTGCTGTACTTAAATGGCGACATTTTGGGGGGGGGGGGGTTGGCATGCCAGAATGAGACGGAGAAACATGCCTGTAGTTCAAGTGCCATATTCTTGACCGCAAAAGAAAACAAAAAAAATTTCTGTTATTTTGAGTTTTGATTTAAGTTGCATTGACTTTATATTTTGATTATCATCGAGACGGTAGTTAGATTGCTTTGTAGTTTGCCTCGCTTGCTCAGCAGTAGAAAATGTTCTACTGTTTGGTTAGGAATTACGATAATTTTGTTAGCTTGGCTGCATTTGCTGGTGCTGGGAACTGAAGTGGCGTTGTGTTTGCTCGCCAGCCAAATGATATATGGGGATTAATAATCTTGTCCGTAGTCGACATTGGAATTGGAGCATGAACTGAATGAAGCAAGTTTGCTCTACCAAGTGGTACATGTGTCGGAGCGCCTACGGACTCCTGTTTTGCATTCTTTTGTAATCTTGCAAAAGACGTTGATCCACGCGGGCGGGGCTGCTTATGCCACGTTGTATGCTTACCCCATTCATCACCATTTTGGTAGTTTGAACTTTGAAGCAGTTGGCCTTCAACCATTGTAGTTCTTGGCCCTGGTAAGTCTAGGTTATGTCTCTAGTCTAGTTTGATATATTTAAATGCAAAACATTTGCATTCTCTTCTACTTCTTCTGCTTCTTGTGGTTGTTCTTCGACTGTTACTGATTCTTCTTTTTCTTCTTGTTTTTTCCCATTCTCCAAGCTTGGCGTTTCCTGTTCTACTCTCATCTTCCTAAACCCAGAAACATTTTCCTTCTTTCTTCTTTCTTGCACTTGTCTAACAAGTAACTCCCAACTCCTTCGAACTGAAACCAGTACGAGGTTGGGTTGCATTCTAGAACATTGGGCTAGTTGGCCATTACAAGGCCAATGGGCCTCTTTTTCTTTTTTAATATAGTCCACGTAAAATTAAATGAATGATGGATCCCAGCCCTCTGTCCTCTTCCCGTCCCTGGACTCATTGCTCTTTTACCACAAGAAAGTAGAGAGCAGAGACCTTGCAAAGCCCATGCATAATAGATCTCACTCAAAGGCTCATAAACCCAATATCGTGGATGTAGGCCCAAAATCTGATTCCTTCATTCCAAATCCAATGTGCTATAATATGAGCATTCACGCGTCGTACTTTTACCTCACGAAATAGCGGGCCATTTATTTTATTTTTGGAAAGAAAATCCTCAATAATGAATGATATAATAAAGAAAAAACTCCTGACTTTATTTCGTAGCACAACCATCGTCGTCAAATAGTCGAGCTCGGTTGCCTCAACGAAGGCTCGAGCCTCACCGCTCACCAGTGTTTGTGTGATGATCTATCGATCCCAAAAGCCTTCTCTTTGTCTCGTCATAATCCTTAATTATTCATCAAACCACTTTTTTTTTTTTTTTTACCTTATTGCCAAACTTTAAGAAATTTTTTTCTACTTATAATTTCTGAACTGAAATTTTGTAAGTACTGTGAGAAACAGGACAGAAACGGAAATAGATTGGCTCCCCTTTCTTGCAAAGCCAAAGCTAGCTAGCAAGGCTCCAATTTTCAGGATGATTATGTATGTGGACTGATATAATTTAATTATGAATCTTGACTTGTTCTGGAAATTAGTAAAGTTGTTGTTTTCAATTTACATTACATGGAGAGTTTTATTTAATTATTGATTTTGGGGCTCATTATAGGGACCAAGACCATACGAGGGTCCAAGTCTCCAGCCCAAACCGTGTAGCTTTTACCAAATTTGATCGATCAACTAAACGAAGAAAATTTTGACTTGTAGATTAAAATTTAACAAGTGCGGACTTGAAAGTTGAGTTTGTCCGTCAACTCGAACCCATCTTTGAGATTTGATATTTCTACTTCTGACTTGTACAGCAACCACTCGAAGTGTAGCAAACGCAGCGTATTGAAGTCTCCCCGCCTTTTTTTTTTTTTTTTTTTTTTATAACCGGCAAAATAAAGGACCCTCCCTCCACTGTTGCAGACGGTGACATCAATATTGTATAGTTTTAAAATAAGGAAAAAAAAAAAAGGAAAAAATGCAAATATTTTTCATGCTTTTGAAGCGCGGATGATGATGGGGCTGGGGTGGGTTCACAGGGGGTTGAATGATGAGTTGGTGCCTCCACACGCCCTCTCTCTCTCTCTCTCTCTCTCTCTCTCTCTTTGGCAGACGAGATGACTGATCGTTTTGGAGTCAACGTTTTCTCTCTTCCAACTATTATATAATGGTTTTCAAAATTTTTTGTTAAATATTTTTCATAATTTAATTTTCTGCACGGTTTCTTTTGTTTGTTCCTATTCCTATTTTCTCTTCTCAGCCAAAACCCTCATCACCACTTCGAACATCAAGAACCAAACCCTAATCAAATTCCTTTCAAAGTTGGGAATTTTAATCATTTCATGGAAGGAAAACAACTTATGGGAAGAATCTACTTCTCTCCTGTAATCCAACAAGAGTTTTTCTGGGACTCTTCCAACTTGAACTAGGGTTTTGCCAAAGCCATCCTTGGTATTCCTTTTTATCTCTCTTCAAATTCAACAGGGTATGATTGTTTCCTCTTATTCTTGTTTCTATTATTTCTCTTTTTATCAGCTGTGAGTTGCTGGAACGAAAAGTTCATTTTTTTCTAATTTTAAATTTAGTTCCTTTTATTTGGTTCGATTTCAAGACGTTAATGGGTCGCAATTAGATTCTAATCTAAATTCCGTGCTCATTCGACTCACTTAATTTAGATTTGTAAATTATGGTTTTGGTTTGAGATGAGATTCTCTTATCGATTCTTTTCATTTTCATGTCTTGCTGGTGTCCTGTGATGCTATATTTCCATGATTCTAGAGAACTACAACTTGGCTTCTTAATTGTAAAGCAACCATTTCTGGACAAGCACATAAATGTTTATTCTAAATTTCCCTAGTCTTCTGCATCACCTCGGCATGCTAATGGAGCCTGAAATTGGAATCATATTTAGCATACTCTCCTGTTCATATCAAAGCATAGCACTGTTTTGCTGTGACCTAGTAGCTCCTTGATTTTGGTTGAACCCTTGAACTTTGATTGTGCTGTTTTTAATTGTCTTCTGGATTCTTTCTCATGATTGTTATCTCATTGGTTATTGCAATTTTTATTGTCTCTGTTAATATTTCAATAAGCTGCTTTTTTTATTAAGAAATTTTACAATTTTTTTGCAGTGACTATATTAGTCAGATGGCTGGGAGCTGGGACGGAAGTTATGACCCTGGCAGCCAGTCAGATGAGAGCCATTATTTCGAGAGACTGCACATAGAGCCTATTTATGATGCATTTGTTTGCCCTTTGACGAAGCAAGTTATGCATGACCCTGTGACGTTAGAAAATGGGCAAACATTTGAACGTGAAGCAATTGAAAAGTGGTTCAAGGAATGCAGGGAAAGTGGAAGGAAGCTGGTTTGCCCATTGACCCTAAAAGAACTGAAAAGTTCAGATCTAAACCCTAGTATTGCATTGCGGAACACCATTGAAGAGTGGACTACCAGGAATGAAGCTGCGCAGCTTGATATGGCTCGGAGATCATTAAATATAGGCAGTTCAGAAAATGATGTTCTGCTGTCCCTGAAGTACATCCAGCACATCTGCCAAAAAAATCGATCCAATAAGCATGTTGTCCGCAATGCTGATCTAATACCTATGATTGTTGACATGCTAAAGAGCAGCAGCCGTAAAGTTCGGTGCAAAGCATTGGAGACACTCCAAGTAGTGGTTGAGGAAGATGCAGATAATAAGGTTGTTCTAGGTTTGATGTTTTCCTGTAGAGTGACAATCACATCGTTGTCATATATGCATCCAGGATTGGATTATTAACTAGTTATGCTTGCTTTTTCAGGCAATATTGGCTGAGGGGGACACTGTGCGCACAATAGTTAAGTTCTTGTCTCATGAACAGTCCAAGGAGAGGGAAGAGGCTGTCTCTTTGCTGTATGAACTTTCAAAATCTGAAGCTTTGTGTGAGAAGATTGGTTCAATTAATGGAGCAATTCTTATATTAGTTGGAATGACAAGCAGCAAATCTGAGAATGTTTTGACTGTTGAGAAAGCCGATAAAACTCTAGAAAATCTGGAAAAGTGTGAGAACAATGTCAGACAGATGGCTGAAAATGGTAGATTGCAGCCTCTTTTGACCCAGATTCTTGAAGGTGTTGCTCTCTCCTTGATATTTTTATGTTTTTTCAAACTTGTTTCAAGCATACTGGTCCTCCCTCAATTTTTTGGTGTCGTCATGTACTTTTGGCTTTGTTCTTGTTTCATTGAAAATTTTATGTTCTTTTTTTATATAGCATCATGCTGACATGCTCATCATTGTGTTATTTGTCAGTTTAGATTTTTTTATGTAGTAGTCATTGCTTCTAGTGTTCATACATAGTCCTTAGTTTGTTTGTCCTGACCCTGAAACTTGCTAGTTATTTCTCTGCTTCTCACTCTGGGATGAAATTTTGCCTGCTTTTGGGGAATCTTCTCCATTTTAAATCATGAAGTTGTGAAAAATATCTGCCCAGCTCCTGACAAATATGTTTGAGCAATTTCATATACGAGACCTGGTTTTTTGCTTTGGCTTGGATGCTAAATGATCTTCTAAATTGATTTTTGATGTTAGCTTGTCTTGAACTTTTTAAACATTCACTTTGTTGTCTATATCTGCAACCCTCTATCTCTTTAGTTCAGGGGGTATTTCATATTTGTAGTAAACTTCAACTGCATCTTTGTAATAGGAGTAGTAATCTTCCCAATTGGCCGACACCCGGCAGCAGGATTTTGTTTTTGTGCTAAGCTGGTAGTCCTTTGTGTTTGACTTCTGAAATATCCATTCTAATCTTGTACATTGCTGTATTTCTATAGTTAATGTAATATGGTATTGCTGCAGGCCCGCCAGAAACAAAGCTTTCCATGGCTGCATATCTTGGTGAGTTGGTTTTGAATAATGATGTGAAAGTCCATGTTGCAAGAACTGTAGGTGCATCTCTAATCAATATCATGAAAAGTGGTAGCATGCAATCAAGAGAAGCTGCTCTGAAGGCCCTTAATCAAATTTCATCTTATGAGGCAAGTTCCAAGGTGTTGCTTGAGGCAGGGATACTTCCCCCTCTTGTCAAGGACCTCTTTACTGTTGGTGCCAATCAGCTTCCCATGCGACTGAAAGAGGTCTCCGCCACAATTCTAGCCAATGTAGTAAACTCGGGATTTGATGTAGACTCCATCCCTATTGGGCCGGACCACCAGACTCTTGTTTCAGAAGACAATGTACATAAATTACTTCATCTAATCAGCAACACTGGTCCACCAATTGAGTGCAAACTTCTT
Source organism: Durio zibethinus (assembly GCF_047325235.1). Taxonomy (NCBI): domain Eukaryota; kingdom Viridiplantae; phylum Streptophyta; class Magnoliopsida; order Malvales; family Malvaceae; genus Durio; species Durio zibethinus. Next base: position 38,342,601 of record NC_143162.1, read on the forward strand.
CAAGTTCTCGTTGGGCTCACTAGTTCTCCGACAACAGTTCTGAATGTTGTTGCTGCAATTAAAAGCTCTGGGGCTACCATCAGTTTGGTTCAGTTTATTGAGGTTCCCCAGAAAGATTTGCGAATGGCAGCCATAAAACTACTCCAGAACCTCTCTCCTCACATGGGTCAGGAATTAGCAGATGCACTACGTGGCACAGTCGGGCAGCTCGGCGGCCTAATTAGAGTCATATCAGAAAATACGGGCATTTCTGAAGAACAGGCAGCTGCTGCTGGCCTCTTAGCTGAACTTCCAGAGAGGGATTTGGGCCTCACACGGCAAATGCTAGATGAAGGTGCTTTTCAGTTGATCATTTCTAGAGTTGTCAAGATCAGGCAAGGAGAGATTAGAGGCACCCGCTTTGTAACTCCATTCCTTGAAGGACTTGTTCGTGTGCTTGCAAGGGTTACTTTTGTCTTGTCAGATGAGCCTGATGCTGTTGCCCTTTGCCGTGAGCATGGTCTTGCAGTGTTATTCATTGACTTGCTTCAGACCAATGGTCTTGACAATGTGCAGATGGTTTCTGCTGCTGCTTTGGAGAACTTATCTAAAGAATCCAAAAATTTGACGAGATTGCCAGAGTTGCCAGCACCTGGTTTTTGTGCCACTATCTTTCCATGTTTCAACAAACAGGCTGTCATAACAGGATTGTGCCGGGTCCACCGGGGAACATGTTCACTTAGAGAGAGCTTTTGTCTTTTGGAAGGACAGGCTGTGCATAAGTTGGTTGCTCTCTTGGACCATACAAATGAGAAGGTGGTTGAAGCAGCACTTGCAGCACTTTCCACGTTGTTGGATGATGGAGTTGATATTGAGCAAGGAGTGATGGTTTTGTGTGATGCAGAGGGTATTAAGCCAATACTTGACGTGTTACTTGAGAAACGAACAGAGAACTTGAGGAGAAGAGCAGTTTGGGTGGTTGAGAGACTTTTACGAACTGATGATATAGCGTATGAAGTTTCTGGAGATCAAAATGTGAGCACTGCACTTGTTGATGCCTTCCACCATGCTGACTACAGAACCCGGCAGATTGCTGAGTCTGCCCTGAAGCACGTTGATAAGATCCCAAACTTTTCTGGAATTTTTCCAAACATGGGATAGATTCCTGTATTCATAATTGGGCGAGTGTATGTAGTTCATCCTTTGCCAAAAGCTGTTTCAGTCCCATACATGGATAGTTTTGCAACAAGGCATTAAGCTGCAAGTAGATATTGCTGTATATGGATTTCCCACTTTGTAGAGGTTTTCAAGAAGTTGTTCATTTGTTCTTAATGATGCTATTTTCATTGTCCTTCATTTCTTTATACGAACTACAATTGTTTTGGCATTGAGTGGTATGGGCCTTTAGTGATTTTTTTTTTTAAATGCCTCCTGAGTTTCTGGTTACGCCGTTTGTGGCCTTTTATAATATTAAGTCCTTTGCTTCAAACAAAATTCGGTGGTTGATGTTGATTAGTAACTAGTAATGGATTACAGCAAGTAGGAACCTTTTTTTTTATTATTGTTATTTATTTTCACTGATAGCGCGCATAACTTTGAACACAGATGGGGGAGAAAAGTTTTGACTGAAAAAGAGTTGCAGAAGCTTGAAGGCGGATATCCATCATAGCAAAGATTCCGTCTCTAGGTTTAACTATAGCAGTGGATTCCCGTATGTAGATGATGTGTTCATCATATATTCAGTCAGATCAGTCCAAGGCTAGAATTATATACTAAAAACTTACCTATGTGTATTTTTATTCAAAAGGATTACGGTACCTAGGCAACGGGATGGCTTCTTTTCTTTATCTTTTCTCACAAGTAGACAGAATGTTTCCAAATTAAGTTTTTAGATATTCGTATCACTTGTATCAGAAATTAGACGCAGGTAAGTTCATTTAATGGACTCCCAACAGGATAGCATGTGATAGTTAGCATTGCCATCAATCCTTAAATTTCCAAATTCAAGAACCATTGAGCTTTCAGATTCCTTTCTACTTTTCAACAAATAATTGTCACAACTAGATCAAAGTAAACAATAAACAATAACATGAGTGAATGAACAAGGAGGAAAATTTATTATACATGCAAAAGAAACATGATGAAAAATGCATAATCAATTTATGAACAATGGTGAAGAAATTACAACGAAGACTACATGTAACAGTACCTTTACTAAGACTGATTAAGAACTAGAAAGCAGAGGAAGTCGCCATTCTACAAATTGTGGAAATTCAAGAGAAATAAATATGACATTCATGGGTTGAAATATACGCTCAAAATCCTTAAACGAGCAATAATGTTTTAAAATTTTCTGATTGAATTACAGTGTACTACAAAGAAATTATAGATGTAGCACCGCTATTGTCTTACTCATGCAAGAAGAAGCATCTAATTCGTGAGCCATGTGATTCCTGGAAATATGGTTCCAATTCATCCTCTTATCAGACACATCAAACACAGTACAGAAATCCAACACCTGACCAAATATTTTGAACATTTCAACCCCAAATATTAAGTTCCTGTCAGCAACAAAAGCAGGGTTCCAGTCCATTGGAGCATCAGGATGTACTGAGACCTCAGTCCATGTAAGACACATCAGATCTAGCTCCCACAATTTTCTCACGGCCTTGTTTCTTTGACCAATTTGCCCATCCCCCTCACACCAAGAGACGGAGAGCATAAACAAGCAACCATTACAAGACACAAGTTTTGGGTAATACTCATGAACACGGGGAGGAAATGTGGAGGCTTGGATTCCAATCCAGAAGCCTCTTTCTATGTCATAACCCGCTAACTTGTCACTCTCAGAGCATACATAAAACATCCCTTTACAAACAACCCCAGCACAAACAACCCCAAAATCTATAGGCAGTTTTTGGATTTCAGTCCATTTATTGGATACAGAATCATAGATTTCTCCAGAATCCAGTGGCTCATCCCAAGATCCAAGACCTCCAACAGCAATCAACACAAATCTTTTAAAACCCTTTGTATTCGATTGTTCACTTCTTTGTCTAATAAACTTGAATGATTTTCTATCAGGTAACAATGAAGGTTCATTTTCATCAAAAGCATTTCTGTACTGTAGTCTAAGTGAAAGCCTGTGTGGATCCTCATAAACATCTGACACCCCACCAACACGTGATCTGGGAAACCACCTATCATGTCGATTCTGATGGCTTTGAATGACCAAGAAATCTGAACTGACCTCAGATATTCCTAGTATAGCCATAGATCTAGCATACCTCATAGATGAAACTTTACGACAAGATTTGGTGAGAGGGCTAAAGACCAATACACCTTTATGTGTCTTGAATGAGCTCCTATCCACCCTCCCAAAGTTGCTTAGGCTTGAACGACCTCCAACAATATAAACATCATCCTGGATGCTAGCAACTGAGAACATGAACCTTCCTTTGAGAATATCAGCACCAATCCTATGCCATTGATCTTGAGACACATCCAGTGCATGTATCTCCCCAGAGTAAAAGCCATCCTTAACAGCACCAAAAAGAAACAACCATGGGTTCTGATATGATCCTTCTTGTCTCATCTGCAAAAACCGAGGGGTTGTAGTCAAGTGTCTCCATTTCTTGCACACAAGGCGTGCATTCATAAGACTAGCCAGTGGTAGTCTCACCAAGCACATCTCTAGAATGTCATCTGGAAGAAAGATATGCATCCTGCTGTTTCGTATCGATTCCTCAATTTCTAAGTCTTTTCTACTGTTTTTCTTCCAAAACTTCTCCTTCACCCCATATGAGAAGCAATCAAAATTATTGTCCTCGGTACCACAAATCGTTTTGTACACCTTCCCTTCTTCACTGGCACTTGACCTTCTCCTGCTACTCGGATGACCAAATCCCTCACTGGTATCAGCACCCACTTTGCAACCACCTCCTCTACCATATAGAGTAAGACATTTCACAGAAACCCCTCTTGCCTTATCTTCTTCCTCCCCTTCACCTCTATGGTTTTTTTTCCTCAATTTCTGGCTAACACTCCTCACAAGACGTTTTGACACAGTCAGAGCCTCAAAATCCTGACGAAGTGACTCCTCCCCACTCACACTATCAGCAAACATTATGGTTTCCACCTTTGGGCATGCGAAGGTGCACACCCATTTCTATCTTGTTAGCTGCATTTTGGTTACTTACACTCTTGCCATCTACAAGAAAAAAAGCTGATGATGTTGCAGCCAAGGACGCTCGCAGAAAAGGGGGAAATATTAAACACAAAGCCATGAAATAGTAATTCTAAAACAAGACAGGGAGGAACCCTTGCCTGCCTAGTACTGCTAGTAAACATGTTAATCAGTGAACAAAGAGTCAAAGCAGACATATATCCAAACTTGATTTGAATCACGAGACTTTTCAAAAAGAATCAGAAAAACAAAGGCAAAGACACATGAAAGCAAGCAAATTGAAATTGATGATGTAAAAGCAAAATAAGAACCACAATAAATACCATTACATTTTACTTCCAGAAACACATGCCGACAGCAATAAATTACGGTAGAATTCAGCTACAATGAAGCAGATGCTAACGAGCTTGGTAGATTTTGTTTCTCCTATCATTCCAATGTAAATTACTAGTACTAATCTAATAAACCTAAATTCCAGAACCTGAAATCAATTGCAGTGCTAAAATAAAAACAAGCGAGACAAAAGCAAGGGACTTACATTGCCAGAATGAAAATTCGAGGCTCCGAAGAAGAAATCAGAGTTGCAATCGAGAAAAGCGAAAACGAATGATGAAAATAATTAAAGAGAAAGGGATCGATGATTAGGATTTGTAAAGGTTTGAATCCAGAGAAACTTAACCGACAAAAATGAGTGTTTGGTTGGTCGGGCTTGAATTGGTAAAGCGACCCATCAGCTATTAGCTTTCCCTTTTGCAATGCTCTGCTTTCCTTTTGTGCAAGTATTCTTCTTCCAGTCAAGTTTCCATCTTATACCATCTCTTCCTCAACGCTTATCATGCAAATCATATCACAGCCGTCTATCGCCTAGAGCACCAATTTTGAAGATGTGTTGTGGGCTCGGGGCTCATTGATACAGCGGTTGTGAGCTTTTTAGGGTGACAGCCCGTTATCCTTTGGTTTCCTTTTTAATCTGAAAACCGATATGAAAAATCGGTTCGGTTCGGTGCTTTAATTAGAGCACGTTGGAGGCACGTGTGAGGTTTACTTTTGCAGTAGTGGGTGAGGGTGATTGACAAAGCGAAAAGCTCGGCGTGAGAGTGGCGTTCAAATTTCCACGGTGGTTAGATGTGTGGACCTAAGTACCTCTTCCAACGGAGCCGTCTCGACGGATTTGTCCGCGGCCGAATTAGCCGTGATGCGTGTATATATATGTATATTAAAAAATTAAAATCTGATGTTGTTCACGAGCCTCTTGACTTATGTATTAAATTATTCAAATTTGAGTTAATTCGTTACTCAAATAATTAAGCTGGATTCAATTACAAATAAATTAAGTTTATATTTTTTTATTTAAATTTGAATAATTTATAAATAACTTGAATTATTTATATTTTTAACTATGCTTTTTATGTTCACGCGATTTAATGTAAATTTGAATCAAATTTTAAATATAAATTTTAAATTCAATTTTTTTTGGTAGAGAATATTTTATTTGAATTATATGTAAAAAATTTATAATTATAACAAATTATTATCTCAATATATACTATATCACTAGATAATCAATTAATAAATTAAAATATAATTAAATAATTAAAATTATACAAAAATTGAAACTTAAAACCTTAAGGTTATAGAACTTTCTTTGTACCACTAAATCAATTAATACTTAATTATTATGTAATAACATATTTTTTAAAATAATTAATATTTTTGCTTACTTACATAATAATAATAATTTAAAATTAAAAAAAAAAAAAATGCTTCCATGTTCACTGGTGGTAATGGCCCATTTCAAAAAGTCCCATTTTAATGCTTGTAAAGGCCAGACCCCAGATCCAGGCTCCCAACTCAATTCAAGTTGCTCAACAATCAATATAGCGTGCAAAAGGAAGAGTCGAGAACATTTAACAAGACCGGATATGGCACGCTCCCTGTTCTGGCTCGTTTCCATCTTCTCCATTATCTCTATCGCCGCTTGCATCGATGACAACTGTGCTGCTTGCAATGCCGTTGCGGTAATTTTATATTTATATAGTCTTTCTCTCCTCCTAAGTCCCATCCCAATTTTGCCCTTTCCAAACGTCGATGAAAATTTTGCTGTTTCAATCACAGTCACATTAATCCATCATTGTTTCAGAAAAAAATAGAAAATTGTAACTAAACCATGAACAAGTCTAATTTTAGGATTTTTTTAAAATAATTTTGTTGGGTGTTTTGCAGGCAGAGCTAGAGATTCAACTCTCGAAGGTAAGATCTAAGAATCAAGGACTTCTCTTCTACATGCCCTTTGCTCCCTCTTTCAGCAAATTCAGCAGTAATTTCGTAATTAATACTATTATTATTTGTAGGAAAAACCAAGGAACCATTTGGATATGAGACATCGTTTGGACTCCAAAGGTCAACGCCAAGGAAAGGTCATTGATTACAGGTATAACAATTATTTCAACACCTCTTTTCAGTTTTCTCATTTCTGGGAAACCAACATTGCAAATTCTTAATCCAGAAATTGAATTAGAAGGAATTTTCCCTTCCTTCTTTGCTGTTGGGATTAGGGTTGAAGATTGACTGCAAAAAGCTTGAACCTGTATCAATAAAAACAAAATGAGTGAAAGATCAAACATGGTAGTAAAAGAAAGCAATAGAATTAAGTGAAACATTGAACAGAAACTGATTAAGAGAGGAATCACTCAACACAAACTTGTACTGAAAATTGGGTAGAAAGTTGACTATCAACATTTTAACAAGGACCAGTAGCTGACATTTATGGCATTCACCTTTTGTTATGAAAATCACTTACTGTTGATTGGATATGACCAAAGGCTCAGCTCTGCCATTTGAGACTTGTATTTTATACACGCAATAAAATCTAAGATGATGTTTTTGGTTTGCTATAATTCCATCTGAGTAATGGGTTTCAAAATGGATTTTTTAAATAAAGCACGTCTATTTGATGGGTGGCACAAATTCATTGCTACTTATATCTGTTTGATCGTTGATGGTGATTGCATAGGTATGGCACCTGAAGCAGGAATCCTTACTCTTCATTAATGGTTAATAAGTGATAGCTTTTTCCAAACATTTTATCTTTGTTTTATCAGGATGAGTGAGCTTAGAGCTGTTGAACTTTTGGATGGGCTTTGTGAAAAAATGCAAGATTACACTCTTGAAAAGGTAGCTCTTACTTGGACTGTATTTTTCCTTACATTTGTTCCATGCTATCTTTGGAGAACACGGGTTTAAAAATATACATGATATTATGTTTTCCTTGAAAATTAACAGGATATTCATCAAACTATCTTATAGCAACAGACACTGAACTTGTGGCAGCATTGACAAAATATACAAATTTATAGTTTCACTTTTTGTTTGTATGTAAATTGTCCATATTCTCTGGTAGCTGTTTTGTTAATGCTTTGTGACATAGCTTATCTAGGCATGCTGGTGCAAATGTGTTCATATCTGTTTTTACTATGCAGATAGATTCATCCCAAAGAGAGTGGATCAAAGTGGATAACTGGGACATCCTCACTATTGGTATGGATTCTTTGTCTGTAATGGCTAGCATAAATAATCTAATTGTGGTTATTGCATCATAAAAATGGCTGGTGAAGGCTTTGATCGATCATAACCATTAACAGATACTTAAATCATATGTTTCACTGCAGATTTGATTGGTCCCTTAATCAGATATTGGGCACTAAAGTTCAGGCGCTGGCTCTTTGATTCATTCATTTGCATATATTGTTAACATAAATGAGGCTTGAGTTGCATATGCAAATCCCATCTCTCTGAGGATTTTGCTTGATATCTCTAGGATTTCCATATTTCTTCCTCACCATTCACCGAGCAATTTTTATTCTATACTTTCATGTTAATGGCTGCGTCTACATTTATCATGTTGTTAGAGATACTCTCAGTTTCTTGTTCTTTTTGTTTCTGTAGTTAAGTGTTTTCTTAAGTTCTGAAGTATTTCCCTATTTTTTGCATTTTAATTTATTGATAGATAAACAAGAAGCTAAGGCATACTCAACAGATATATCCTCTTATTGTGGAAGGTGAGACTGCATAGAGTTTGCACTATTCCTCTTATTACGTGTCATTTATGGATTTTAAGTTTTTGGCAGTAGTTTGTTTGATATAATATTATTCAAATGCCAGCTATATTGTAATAACCAAGTTTAACCCTTGTATTTATTGTGGTATAGGTTACTGGAGGAAACTGAAGATGAGGTGAATCCTTTAATCCTGCTTGTGTGCTTATACATATGTGAGATATTGACTCTTACTGTGATATCAAACTCATACAGTTGACAGAATTGATAAAGAAAGGATCCATTAAGGTAGGAGATGTAAGCAAAGTTCTGTGCCAGGATTTGAGCAAGCAGTGCAGCGGGTTAAGGTATCTATTATTTTATTTGTTGTTCTTTTTCCTCTCTTTTCAAGGAACGTAATTGTAAGTCTAAACTGTAACTCAGCCTGAAGTCACCTAACTAATGCAAGTGGAACTTGGAGGCATATGTTGACAATGAAGGGCGGATTGTCCTCAATCATTTCTGCAATACATTCCCTTCGTGTAACCAGAAACCAGTTTTGTTTTTATCCTAAAATTCTATTCAATTCTGAGTTTATATAGTTTATCCTTCACTTTTGTTGCACTTGCACGCACTCATTTGAAGGTGTCTGGTGTTCTGACTTCTGTGCCACTCCTTATCTGTGCAGTGATGGCCATTCTGAGGTTGATGATGATGATGATGAGTTATAAATCATTGAAATCACCGGGCTTCATCTGGAGAAGAGATTCTATAAACAAATTAACTCCATGGAAAAAAGTTTCCTTCTGTTGCAGCATTACCGAAGTAGTTTGACTGTTGAAATGAGTCTCCTTTCTGAAACTAAAAAACAAAATTTGGCTCTTTGGATCATGTGTTAATTGCTTCGAACTTCAATTTTTTTACTCGTGCGACTCTAGCAAATCTCAATCAATCAAATCAAAATTTGTTGCCTTGATTTTGGCTCTTTTAAATGATATCTCTAGGATTGTCCTTTTTTTTTTTTTTTTAAAGAGGATTATGCTCGTTTATTGCGCATATATATATATATATATATATATATATATATATATATATTCTTTCTAAGCAATCTACATAAAAAAAATAATATTAGTAATATAGTACTCTTTCTTGGATTTTGTATTTTAAAATATGATACTATTTAAATTTTAATAACTATTATATATGAATTTAATAAAATAAAAAATATATTTTATATTTTTAATTCATAAAAATTATAACATGTGATTTTTAAATATATAAAATTTAATATTCTATACCATGCACTAAATTGACCCTTCCCTTTCTTGCAAAGTTTGACAGGAAAGCTTAAATGTTTCTTGCATGGTTTGAAACGAAAGCTTAAATGGTTCTTTAAGGTGTTGTTGGCAAACATCAATGCTGTTATTGCTTCTACCAAGTGCTCCAAAAAATACACCAAGCCTTTCGACACCATAACAATCATGACGGTCCCAAGTAAAATTCTTTGATTCCCAAAGGCCAAAGTAATGAGACTCTCACACCAAGGGAAGACACACCCGATTTTTAACTCGTGAAAAAAAAAAAAACACACACTCAACTACTGCCTGCATCATGGCATTTGCTGGATTCATGAATTCTTTGACAAATCAGATTTGCATGTGGCTAGTTCTTATGGAAAGTCTTCCATTCCGAGACTGGGAAGGGTGCCCGGACAAAACTAACTAATAATGTATCCGCATGATCAATGATAGCAATTATTTGATTTAGTGAAGAGTGCTACAACGAGTCTCTCAAGATTCAATATATTTACACAGGAGTAAGCAGATGAAGAAAGAAAGACGGGTTGAACAATGAATCCTGCCAATCGGTACAACATGAGTTATCTCAGATGTACAGGATATAAAAAACTCAATAAAGAATCATATTTTACTCGATAAGGATGTCCCTGAGTGAGGATGAATGTCAGCCATTGTGAAAGGGACAGCGGCAGCTACTTGGGAGGAAAATTTTATGCACAACCTCTTTCAACCATCCTCTGTTTCATCAGTTACAATCCAGCACACCCTTTAGTAAATTTAGCCCTTCTGCTGATATGCTCCTCCGAACACGGGATTGTGGTATTTCTATTCGAGGAGGAGGATCATTAGAGAAACAAACCACGATAACTGTTAAATTATCACAAGTGTTGCGCTTCAGTGCCTCCCTGACAAGCTCTCTTGAGCATCTTTCAGGATCATTATGAAGCATCAGCTCTTTCCTTGCCATAGTCACAGCACACTGGCTGCTCATAACATCCCACAACCCATCACATCCCATTATCAAGAATTCATCCTCCTCACTCAGGTCTGCCTCCTGCAGCTCTGGCTCTGCACTTAAAGGACATGCAGATCCTTTTGGCCATTTCATGTGCCAGTCTCCAAGTGCACGTGCCACAGATAACTGACCATTGAGGTAGCCATCATAAATGACTCCGCCAAGTTTCTCAATTCTCAATCTTTCAGATGTGCAATTAGGTTTGTGGTCCTTGGACATTTCAATTGCTCGACCTCGCCTTCCCAGCACAGCTCGACAATCCCCAGCATTTGCAATTATCAACCTCCTATAAAGAAAGAGAAAGTAATGTTAAGAGTCTTTAGAGGAAGCCAAATCCTGACTTTCAGAATGCAAAACATTAAAGACTAATTGAAGACATAAATTCAGGTTTGATCGATGCACAATGTTAAACACAGCTAGCATATCCTAATGAAGCTTAAAGTAGAGTCATAAACAAATGTTTTATTTCTCCTCTACCTCTAAATTGCTTTTGCTAAGCAATTAAAATACGTTGTAAACCCTTTCTTAATTAACCTCAAATGATGAACCCTATATTAAGTTTCTAAGATGTATAGGAACCCCATTCAATTCAACAAGGCTGCAAGTGTCAACATGCTATAACTTCTACAGAAATGCTTGCAATGTTAGAGAAGAAAACTCTTCAAACCTTAACGTTTTGTCCCTGTTTCTTCTATATTTTCCTTACAACTAAATTTGTCGAACAAAATTGATAAATGATAATATACCATGTCTTGTTTCAATGCAATACGTTTTTTATGTCAATGACTTAATGCACAGGATGTTAGGGCATCTCAAACCAAAACAAAGGCTGCTAGAAGAGGATTTATGGAAACAATGTCAAAAAAGGAACGTTAGCAGCGCAGATATGTGGTTCATTGCCTTCCGAAAATAAGTGCAGTTAATGCAGTGGTGCCAGAGTATATATCAAGAGAACTAGTATCAAGAGAACTAGCATCTGCAAATGCATAATCGGCTTTCAGAAAAGCAGTCTTGATTGCCTTCTCCACACAAATTGGAAAATGAGAGTCTTCAACTATGAATTTAAGGATATTATTCCTAATAAATACAGCTGCATCTGTTCCTCCATGACCGTCAAAAACCTGTCCACATGCATTAGCAAGAATCAATTCACAAATCTGGCCAAACATGTTTCCTAAACCAACTTCCATGGTAACTGTACATATAATAAAAACTGACGTGTGTTGACACCTTAAAAAGTAGCAAGTTTTAAGGAGGCAGCAGATCGAAGGGAAAGAAAAATTATAAAGTATATTAATCTATGGAAAAAGGATAGGGTAATGTTCAAAAACTGCTTGCTACGTAAGATTGCAAAATAAGATCATACTGCAGTTTACAATGTCAGAGACAATAATGAGCCTAGTTCCTACATCTCTTTTTTTTTTGGCCTGGAATATTACTTTAAAATCTCCAGGTTCCCTTGTCTTGAATTGGAATGTCTTCAAAGACCAAAGCCAAACCTTCCTCAATACTAAACACCAAAGGTAAATACACGTTTTTTACTATATCAATGAGGACACATGTTTTTTACTACTGACTAACAATCGTGCCAACAGTCTGAGGAAAGTGCATAATTAAATGCCATATAAATTAGACAAAGTTCCCTATTTTAAAACGAGAATTAAGATGTTCACCAAAAGATTACTTATTAACCACCCTGGGCAGGCCATATATGCATACCCCGTAGAAAGCTCCTGGAGAAGGAAACTCTGCAGTTGTCCCCAAATGTCCAATAAGATCATCTATGCAAATGTGTTCATCCTCCATATGCTGTTTGGGTCCTATTTCAGCACAGCTTCCTGATCTCAGCATGGGCAAAAACTTGGGTTTTTCATCAGAAGATGACTTATGGACTACAATACCAACATCCAATTCCTACAGAAGAAAATAAGTAGTTAGTTGAAGCATTTCAGAAAATGAAGTGTGATAAAGTAGAAACACTAAATTTCTTTCTAGTTACTGGAAACTGGAAAGAACCAGTAACTAGAAAGAAAAGGAGATGAAAAGATTATATGGGATCATGCAGCTACTTTGATTAAAATAGAGGCAAGAAATTACTAAATCTGATTTCATCTTCTTTCATGCATGATACAACAGAATTCAATGAAAACAATGTAAAATCTTACTCAAGGGGATGATTTTCAACAAAATATAAACAGTTTTGGAATTTGTCCAGAAGATAATCCCTATTTCTCCTAAAACTTGATCAAATTGGAAAAGTGACAAAAGTTTATGCAGTACAAATGCAGGTGTACAAGCCTTAAAAACGCCACTTCAGGATGATATAATTTATTCCCAACAAAATCAGCAGGATTTTATGAGCAAAACAAACCTCGACCATCAGAATCCAAATAAAGTACAACTATTTGTGATAAATTTTCAGATTCTATGTTAACTCAAAAAGCTTAAAGCTAAGGCTCCTACAAATCCATAATGATTGAAAGAGCGATCAGGTAAGATTAAACATACCAAATTAGCCTCAGCAATCAGCCTCGCTGAACTCACACAATGGTGCATAACTGAGAGGTTGCGCGGAGGTTTCCCAAGAGCGACTTGTTTTACATTATCCAAATTTTCATTTTCCATGTTTGATACATTATCCTTAGTGTAACCACCTTCTATGATTGCAAATGGAGGTGAAAAATCCATACCCGCAGTCATACTCCTTTCCCAACCATTAATCAAAGACCTTGAAAAAACCTTTCAAGTTATAAGAAAACCATCCGTTCTCTAAAATTCTTGGAGCAACTTCTCAAAAGATTCCAAAACAACCAATTCCTATAGCAACTTCCCAGAAATGTTCCAAACAAAGCTTGAAGATTCAAAAATAGCCAATCTTAAATTTCTTCACACAAAAACAAAGGTCCACGGATAAAAAAAATAACTAATCAAAACCACCCAAGCAATCAAATAAGGTAAGAAATTCCGAAGTGAAGGAATCTTATATTTTGCGCATCAGAGTTCCTTGACAACAATTCAAAAATATGAGAAAATCAATTCGTTGTGGGAAGCTGTAATAATTCTAAAACATTCAACAAACATAGTCAACTCCCAGATCAAACTACTATTACCCAAATAGCATAAAAAATTCAAACTTTATATGATGAGTAAGCCCTCAATTACTTTTTTTCAAGCTATCCAGCAAACCATCTAAAAATTGGATTTTTTTTTTTTTTTTTTTATAATAACTTGAAGCAGTTGCCAAAATTTCTCCAAAAATAAACCCAGATCATAACTCCAAAAATTCCCACCAAATCGACGAAACAACTACTACAACAACATCAGAATATTCATTCAAGGTAAAAAAAAAAAAAAAAGACAAGGAATGAAGCAGAAGATTACACAACAACAAAGCTCCAACGATTTGAAGAAAGCTGTGAAGAAAAGCAGAGAAACTCTCGCAGAGGGTAAATATGATGATTCTTTGTGCTTTGCCTTTTTCCCTTTCTTTCCTTTTTTTTAGTCTTTTTCGTGTAAGGTGATCCAAGAGAGAAAAACCCCAAACAGAGAGAGAAGCAAAAGGCGTTCAAAGGAGCGAATTGGACGATGAGAAAGAAAGTAGAACTTGTTGTTTTTGTTGTTCTTGTGCTATGTGGTTGGCCACCGGCGATTCCAGGTAATCCGGTGGATCTTCTAGGCTGTCGAGGGCCGAGGATGGCGTTTAGCCACGTGGCTTTTAATGATTGATGGGAACTCTTGGTTGACTTGATGGCGCATTATTGTTGTTAGTTGCTGCCAGAGCTTCCCAGCCGTTGGATCTCTGTCCGGCCTTTTTAACGCTTTAAGAGATGAGAGGTTATGTTCGTTAACGTCCGTTAACTGAGCCTAGGATTCTCGGGCAGACGTGGCGGGCATTCATTGGAAGGAAGTTGTTATTTCGGCAAAGATAGAACAAAAAGTCTAGAACTAGGAACTAGTCATAGAGTCGTAGTCATACTACTTTGACACTTCAAACTTTTGTGCTGCTTTTTAATGTATCATATGATTATGGAATAAATGCAAATGTAAGATTTATCAATTTATAAGTAAATTAATTAATTTATAAATAAGATATTGTAATTAAATTAATAATTATTCTTTATATTAGGATTTACAAAAAATTAAGATAAAATGATAAATAATATTTTCCACTTTAAAATTTAACTCATAAATAAAATGATTGAGTCTAATTCAATTAAAACAATTAATATGTATTAGGTTAATGACAAAGTGATTAGTGCTTAACTAATTAATTAAAGTCGTAATGTCTTTTGACCCAATGTGATTAATTAAATTAACTGGAATCTTATTAATTAACTGTGGTAAAAAGACCAAATTTGTGTAAGGCTTTGTGGTCTTGGACTACATGTGGTTTGAACAAATCAAGGAGTCCATTGCATCGTGAATTAAGCTCAGACTCAAAAGAGTCTAAAACAAATTAGAATTCTATGGTAGTCAGCTTTGCTTGAGAAAATCTAGCATAAATGGTGAACATGGACCAATTTCGATGGTATATTTTTATTTATCAAAAGAAAAAAAAAAAAAGAGATTAATTAAGGAGTGCCAAAGACCAAAGTTAAACCTTGAATCTGATCTTCTATTGCAATTAGATAAAATAAAGTTTCACCAGTTTTTTATGTTAGTTGTTATCATTATTAATTATTAATTTCCAAGTGGACCACTCAGATCCAATTGAATTGAGCCTTTTACAAAACGAAAAGGGGACTGAAGTGGGCCTGAATGATGGGTACAAAATACAAGAACAACAACTCGACTCTTGTCTGTGTCGCCAAATTGGGTCTTACAAAACGTGAGCCCAAATTCACCCAATTTTGGACAAGACCGTAACGTAAGTCGTAAAGTGTAAAATACCCCGAAGGCCGCAACCAATGGCTCAGGTGCTGCTGTTGTTGAGTCTTAAGGGCTAAAAAAATCAGAAGAAGCCCAAAAAAGTTAGGACCACAAAGTTGCATGCCCCAGGTTCGCAATGATCGCTTTCTGAATCCTCATCCACTTTACTCCTTACTTCACCCAGCCAATCAGAAATTTTTTTTTTTAAAATCAAAATATGAAAATCATCCCCATTTTGATCTTGCAAGTGATGTGTACGCGCATCTTCCACGTGATGCTTGCAAGCAAAGGGTCGTACAACAATTCCAATTTGTTCTGTACAGATAAGCCCAATCCGAATCATCATTATTGTTCTATTTTCAACTGGTGTCTTAGCATGTGATTACTTACCATTGGAATTGACTATGGCATAAATTGATAGTTACAATCCGATCAGAATAAAACTACTTATTAATTTAACTTGTTTTCAACAATTAAGAAACTTGTCAATTTTTCAAAATAAGAACAAAAACTGAGTGATTCTAATCACTTGAAAGCAAAATTATAGCAAAGTGGCGAGGTAGGGCTTTTTGACTCGACTCTTGCAAGTATATATATATATATATATATATATATATATATATGGTTTAAGGTTCAAATCCTCATGGAACTCGTGGCTCTTTAGTGCGTCTCTATCGTCTGAATAGAAAGTCAAGCGCCTCCATTCACTGTTAAAATGCATCACTTGATTATGAGAGTGGATTAAGAGTTAATCAAGGTGATTATGGCGACTAAGGAATAAAAGGACCAAAATTGCTTTCAATTCCCACTTATTGTGGTTGTTGGTTTTTCTAAAGGAGAGAAAAAAGAGAAGGATGTTAAATCCTAGTAAAAGTAGTTTAGTAATGTTTTAATTTAGTAATATTCGGTGAAAAGAATCTGTTCAGGATAGAAAAATATCCTCAACAGCTGGAAGCATCACTTCCTAACAAATACTTTCTCTCACTCTTTGTCTAACCAAAATGGAAGCCTGAAAAGTTGCTTGTAGTAAAATCCCGTTCTGCATCGCACGTGAGCTTCCTGTTCTGAATGTTTTCTTTTGGTAATTTTAAGAATTTTGTTTGTGCTGTGTTACGCCATTTCTTTTAGCTTTATATAAATCAAATAATTATAGAATATAATGAAGCTTTTATTGTGAAAGAAGGCCTTTTGAAAAAAATTAATTATTTGTGGAATAAAATTATTCAATTTGTCCAATAAATACAATTTACATTAATTTCATACTTTTTTTTTATTTTTTAAAATATTCCAATAGCATTCCCTTTTACCCTTGCACCTTCTCTCTCTCCTTTTTCGTTTTTTCCCGTAAGTATGACTTAACAGGGCTGGGTGGTTGGGGAAAGTACTCAATTTCTCATTCTTGGATTTGGCTTTTCAGCTGGTGAGTTCTGTCATATGAGCTTTATAGCTACCAACTTTTTTTTTTTTCTTTTATGTCAGTAACCAAGTAATTTTTTTTTTTATTTTTTTCTCTGCTTTTTTTTCTTTACTTCATTTCTTGACTTGCGACATAAGGATGGAACTTTACTGCATTTACTTGTTGAGGTTCGATTTTCTGGCGAATAATAATATTAGAAAATACTTGGCCTCATGGATGTGCTATTCTCGATGGTTTATTCAGCTATTTTATTATTGGGTTTGATGTGATCCAGGAATCTGATTCTGGTTTCCACTATCATCTTAGTTCCTTTGCTTCATATTCTTTCCTTTATCTGTTACCTTCATTCTGTTTCTACAATCCTTTTAGGTGTTATCATAGATTTTAATCAATATATAGAAACGCAAATGAAGCACTCGGGTTAGTAGGTAAGGTTGAATTGATGGTGTTGTTCTTCATTGTAATAGACATGGCTTTTCCTTATTAGAGCTTGATTAATTTTTCAAGTTCTGTTGCTACAGAAGCTTTTTGGGTCTTGCATCTGTAACATAGTACTTGCATAATCTTTTAATTGTTTTATCTTAGAAACTTTTGGTTTCAGTTTCATTTGTAGAGCTTCTGAATCAATTGGAGGCAGCTGTGGATACATCTTGTACTGGTCAAGTTGATTTCGTAGTTGTCTGAAATGAACGGAGCCTGGTATGCTTTCCTGCTCTTTCTTCATATAGGAGTGTTCCAAATTGGGTACGGTAGAAATGTTTCTGCAAGACCAGCTGTTGTAAATATTGGAGCAATATTTACGTTTAACTCTACCATTGGAAGAGTTGCCAAGATTGCTATTGATGAAGCTGTGAAGGATGTCAACTCTAATTTAAGCATTCTCCAAGGGACAAAACTTAATGTAACAATGCAAAATTCCAACTGCAGTGGGTTTCTTGGCATGGTCGAAGGTATTTTAGAATCCATTATTTTCTGTTAATCTGCTTTTGGTAATTTCTTGTTTTTCTTGTATATAATGGTCGAGAATATTGTTTGAATTAATGTCTATAATTGATTCTAATAATTATATACTCCAATTTATATGTTGAATAACAGCTTTGCGGTACATGGAGACTGATGTCGTTGCCATATTAGGTCCGCAGTGTTCTACGGTTGCGCATATTATATCACATGTTGCAAATGAACTCCAAGTTCCTCTACTGTCATTTGCAGCTACAGATCCCACTCTTTCTTCCCTTCAGTTCCCTTTTTTTGTTAGGACAACACAGAGTGATTTGTATCAAATGACTGCTGTGGCTGATATTGTTGACCATTATGGTTGGAAGGAGGTCATTGCAATCTTTATAGATGACGATGGGGGACGAAATGGTGTGTCAGCCTTGAATGATAAACTTGCAGGGAGGCGCTGCCGGATCTCCTACAAGGCAGGTATTCAACCAGATTCTGTAGTGAATCGGGGTGCCATCATGGATATTCTTGTTAAGGTTGCTTTAATGCAATCTCGAATTATTGTTCTGCATGTAAATCCAATAATAGGTTTTAAGGTTTTCTCTGTGGCAAACTATCTTGGAATGATGGGCAATGGCTATGTATGGATAGCTACGGATTGGCTTTCATTAGTTTTAGATTCTACTTCTACTTTGCCTTCGGAGACCATAGACACAATGCAAGGAGTTCTGACTTTGCGCCAGCACACACCTGATTCAGATAGAAAGAGAACCTTTTTCTCTAGATGGAACAAGATAACTGGAGGTTCTCCGGGGTTGAACTCTTATGGGCTTTATGCTTATGATTCAGTTTGGCTGCTTGCTCATTCTCTTGATGCTTTTTTTAACCAGGGTGGGGTTATCTCATTCTCTAATGATTCTAGGATACCCTCTGTGGCAGGCAGTACTCTCCATCTTGAAGCGATAAGCATTTTTGATGATGGAATGCTCTTGCTGAAGAACATATTGCTGAGTCATTTTGTTGGTTTGACAGGTCCTATTAAGTTTAATTCAGACAGGTCTCTTATTCTTCCTGCATATGATATTATTAATGTGCTTGGAACTGGATTTCGACGAATTGGTTACTGGTCAAACTATTCTGGTTTATCCACTGTACCTCCAGAGACACTTTATACAAGGCCACCAAACCGTTCAAGTGCAAGCCAACAACTATACAGTGTCATTTGGCCAGGAGAGACATTGTCTAAGCCTCGTGGATGGGTGTTTCCAAACAATGGAAAGTTATTGCGAATCGGTGTTCCAAATAGGGTCAGTTACCGGGAATTTGTATCACGAGTGCGAGGAACTGATATGTTCAAGGGATTTTGTATAGATGTATTTACAGCTGCTGTTAATTTGTTACCATATGCTGTTCCGTATAAATTTATCTCCTTCGGAGATGGTCGTAAAAACCCAAGCTATACAGAGCTTGTGAATATGATCACAACGGGTGTGAGTACCGCTATGACTACTATGTTAATTCATCTTATGTAAAATTTGTTTTCTGCTGCTGGCTAATTGTTGCATTTTATTCCTGCAGGACTTTGATGCTGTTGTTGGTGACATTGCTATTGTTAAAAATCGGACAAAGATAGTTGATTTTACTCAACCTTATGTTTCATCTGGACTGGTTATTGTGGCTCCATTTAACAAACAGAACACCGGTGCTTGGGCTTTTTTGCAGCCATTTAGTCCGCGAATGTGGATCGTCACCGGTTCCTTTTTTCTCGTTGTTGGAATAGTTGTTTGGATCCTGGAGCACAGAATAAATGATGATTTTAGGGGCCCACCTCAACGTCAAGTTATAACCATTTTATGGTGAGTGACTAAAGTCTTCTTGTGTTGCTGACCTAACTCATTTACAGCATTAATATGCTTGAAAAAGTAGGACTGTTTACATAGCATATCTAGGCCTTGTTGTATAAGAGTTGTTCATGGTGGGTCAAGTACTATCATTTTAAGCAAAATGAAGAGCAAGAGGCAAAATTTTTCTGTCAATCTCGAAATGTTACTGCAAAGAGAATGGATTATTACATGACCTGCGAGCTTTGTGTGGTTAAAACTAATGAGAGCGCGCAAAACTACTACTTATTCTTCTATAAATTTAACTGCATCACTCTTTTCTGGCCTTCATGCTATCATAATGCTTAATTAAGGTAAGATTTTTTTTTATTTGTTTGTTTTTGCATGTCTTTCCAATTTATTTCATTCTTTAGAACAAGTTGTCATGTCTTGGTACAGTTACTTTCATGCCTTTCAGTTGTCTCCTGGGATGTGAAATAATTTGCAACTTGTTTGCTATCCTTGCAGGTTTAGCTTCTCAACTCTGTTTTTTGCCCACAGTAAGTGAAATTCCTACTATTACAAAAAAGTTATTCTTATGGCAATGCATAAGTGGTATATGATAAATTTGATTAAGCTGACCTCTTTATTCCTTTTGCAGGAGAGAATACTATGAGCACCCTTGGGCGTCTAGTGCTACTTATATGGCTCTTTGTGGTTTTGATAGTAAACTCTAGTTACACTGCAAGTCTGACATCAATCCTCACAGTGCAGCAGTTATCTTCTCCTATTAAAGGAATTGGAAGCTTGATGACCAGTGATGAGCCTATTGGATATCAAGTAGGTTCTTTTGCTGAACCTTATCTAAGTGAGGAACTTAACATATCTAGATCTAGGCTTGTTCCCCTCGGATCACCTGAAGAATATGCTTCTGCACTCAAACTTGGTCCTGAAAAAGGAGGTGTTGCTGCTGTGGTTGATGAACGTCCATATGTTGAACTTTTTCTCTCGAGCCAATGCACATTCAGGATTGTAGGTCAAGAATTTACCAAAAGTGGCTGGGGCTTCGTGAGTATTTATTTTTTAAGTTACTTGTCTTTATCATTTTGAGAAGTGATCATTAAGATTGGGATAACATATATATTAGCTTCATTGACCATTTTTAATTGTTCCATGGCACCTGAAGGTAAGATTCTATCTACTAGACGAGTCAAATTCATAACATTCAAAATAAAAAAAATTCAAATCCACCCATTATAAGCAAAAATTAAGTCACATAACCTTCTGATGAGTTCTTCCTTTGCTGCATAATTTATTCGTAGGCATTTCCTCGAGACTCTCCCTTGGCAATTGATATGTCAACTGCAATTCTAGCACTTGCTGAGAATGGTGATCTGCAGCGGATACATGACAAATGGTTGATGCAAAGCACTTGCAGTTTAGATAGTGCAGAAATAGAATCAAACCAACTTCATCTATCGAGCTTCTGGGGACTGTTCCTTATATGTGGGATTGCTTGCTTCATTGCTCTCTTCATATACTTTCTGCAGATATTGCGCCAATTATACGGCATTCCTCCTCGTGATTCTACTTCAACTAGTCACGGTAGTTCACGTTCTGGACGGCTTCAGAGGTTTTTGTCACTAATGGATGAGAAAGAAGACCCATCAAAAAGTGGGCAGAAGAGAAGGAAAGTAGAAAAATCATTATCTGAAAATGATAGGGATGATGAGTTGGGGAGGAAGCCAAGAGGAGAAACACAGAAATGAGTACCGGGTGAAATGTAAACTCCAGCAATTAGTTCAGTTTGATCATTGGAGATGCCTAGCTGTGCCATTTCATGTGAGTCACGCTACAAACCCTATTTTAAAGCACCATAACTGTTCATAAGTGTTCAAGGCATTACATGTGTAGGTATATATTACAAGGACATTTTTGTCCACTAGATTTAATTTCAAACACCTCCATTATTCAGATGATAATGTAAATCCAACATTGAGTATACTAGTAATACTTTTGCCAGCCATCCTCGTATAAGTTGCAGCAATTCAATTATCAACATTTAAATACATGTCTCCAACTTTGTTCTGTGTTCATGTCATATGCAAGCTTAGGATTTCAAAACTTGTTTTTGCCATTGTATGCCTAGGGTAAATAATCAGGATAAAATGTGCATGCTTTTCCTCTTTCCATGTTAATCCTTTCTGTTTCTTATGTTCCAGGTGGCCTTTTATTGGCACTGGTTTAGTCCATGATCAAATCAGACTTTGAACGATTATTATATGTATACACGATAAATGCAAATAGGAGAGAGAATATTCCTTAATGCGAGTTGAAAAGAAGATTTAACTAATACCGCGGGTGAAACTTGGATTTCATTAGTTCCATCTTCCTTCCCCGGTCCATACCGGCAGCTAACTGCTTCTGGCTTCATTTCTCTTCAAACAGAGGATTTTACAGCTGAGTTTTCATTCGGCGCAGTAATTGACAAAAACAACCACAGTTGAACTTCTAGAGATAACATGTCATTTTCATTCATATTTATCATCTAAACATTCTGTAATTCCTTCATTTTTCATAACCAAGTTGACTCCAATTTGCCTTGCATGCAAAGCATTGCTGACTTATTAGGTCTCCCGGGGATGCGCCTTTAATACGCTGTATTCTGTATTGGCTTGTCACTAACTATAGTTCTTGAATCGAAAGAAAGGTTCCTGAGAGTCAGCATTGTTGGCTAAAGTAAGTGGAGCTTTTTATGTGGGTTTTCTACTATAGAGATGCGGAGATAATCTTTCACTGGTGTCCTATGAGGAAATGAATTACGTTTAATCAGCCTGCCATTGATGATTGATGTCTTAAGGGACTAAAGGGGTTAGCATGTTTAATTAATTAAGTTATTATTTTTTGAGCTAATGATGATGGAATTCGGAGACTATGGTAAAGAGCTATCATTTGTTATATCGAATCCAATGATCACCGAAGGCACAAAAAAACTCTTGGCTCCGGAGTCCGGACAAAAGCGTATGTGGAAACTATGGGTCTGGCACAAGATTCATGGCCCATTTTCTCAGTCCCTAGACCTAGCCACAGGATTCATGGGTCCACAGGCCAAGCCGAGATTCCCGCCCGAAGAAAGAGGAAGAGCTTTTTCAACTGGAAAAGTCTTTAATTCTGGCACTTTAACCATGTGCCAATGTCTACTTTATCATTCTGTAAAAAGACCCTTTCTTTTTTGGTACGGTAAAAAAAAAAGGACCAAATATTCAATTTCCTTACGAAGGAAATTGAATCAATTTTGTTTTTCAGCGGCCACCAAACCTGAACTCATTTCATAAGATAATAGTGAACTTATCTCACATACATTGCTTGAATTTCAAATCAACAATACTAGCAACCACTACCAGTACAAAGGAGCTGTCAACCACATTTAGCCTAATTTGTCATTCCAGTGTGAATCACTGCTGAGGATACCGGCATGTTCCATAACCTGATCCAAGAAAGAGGAAAAAGAAAAAGAAAAAAAATGAAATATATTATTAATTCAGAGAAACGAGTTAAACCGACTTGAAATTGAACTTAAATATAAAAAAGTTACTAAATTAAAATTAAATAATTATTCAAATTCCTTCTATGAACTTACTTGGGTCACTGAAGGTGACAAGTCCGGTTCCCTTGAAATCACAGTTCCAATAATTCCTCCCGTGCATCTGATAGTAAGCATTCATGGCATAAGATGCATGAGCATGAATCTTGTCAGGCTCAAAACATTTACCACTTTCATAAACTTCCCTGCAGTCCACTCCTCCAGGCCCGCAGCAAAAATTCAGCACAGCTTGAAGCACTTTTTCATCGGCATGTGGCTTAGCCACGCACCAAACTGACGGACCCCTAGCTCCACTCGTTGACATCTTCTCAAATGCACCTCCATTGCTGCAGAATTGGCAGCTCAAGTCCACATCGTATACCTTCGACCCGTCCCCATTAAAAATCCCAAAATTCCTCTCACTGGCACTCCCTTGTTTCTTGTTCTCATTAAACAAAGAGAACACAAAGATCTCTATGTTATCCTTGGGCTTCATGGGCGTCCCTTTATTAGACTGCGCACGTTCAATCAACCTGGTATTATAAGTCTTTGCATTATCCGGAGTAGCTGCAGCGTCTCCGGGATCTCCTTTTGAAGGCCACCCAGATTCTGACACAGTAATCTCTATCGACAGATTACCAAAGCCAACAGCATCGATAGCTGACCTAACAGCATCAATCTGCGCATCCAACATATTATGATACAGGTAACCTTTAGGATCATGGACCCCTGTCGAGTTCCCCAGCAATGCATACTCTAAATCAACTGTGCTGGGATTATCCCTATAAGCAAAATAAGGATAGGCATTGACCATGAAAGGTGCACCAGTATCAGCCAAGAACCCAACTATAGAGCTCATGGTAGGAAGAAGCTTGGTCGCAAAGATTGAAGCTGAGGGTGGAAATGAGGAAGCAAGAACCGCCATGCTATGTGGGGTGGTGACCTTGATCTTGCGGTCTAGACCGCGTTTTAATAACACAGAATGTAAGTTCTGCATGGCTTGGACCAGTGCATCAGGGTCCAGATGTTCATCTGTGGTTAAATACTCGTTGCCTACACAAATGGCTACAATGGAAGTGGCTGGTATAAAGGGCATCACACGAGTCGCGAACCACTCGTCCGTTGCGGCCTCGTCCTTGCTGATGTTTGCGACGTGGTAGTTTTCAACGGCAACAATAAGGTCTATACCAGTGTTGGAAAAGGCTTCAAGGATTTCAGGGTTGGTGTCATAGATTTTAACTTTATCTATGAGCGTGGATTGGAGGAGCTGGGCTACTTTCTTGGGAGAAGGGAGGTTGTTTCCTAGAGTTCCATAGTTAATGCCAACGCTAGAAACGCGAGGTAATGGGGTGAGGAGGAAGAGGAGGAGGGAGAGTGGCAGGACATGATGGAGGCAGAGAGAAGCCATTCGTGGTTCAAGGATCAAGGGAGTGTTGAGTGAGAGTGACTGATTTTGTTGCTATAATGAAGTGAAGATATGTATCGTTTACTGGCATGAAATGCACTTGTTTTCAAAAGAATTACTCACATGATTTACATTACCCGTACTGGTAATTACTTGTTAATACTCAAATTACAAAAATACAATAGCTGGAGCAGGTTTCTTTTTAATTCCCTTTATAAAATCATGTCCCTCCCTCCACAGAAATTTGGGCCATGTCAGATTACGTGGGGACAGAAGAGTAGGCAAATTTCAATGTGTTTGCCACTTTTTCTTTGCCAAATATTACTACCACCAAGCAGTGGGTCCTCACTCGAGTTGATGGCTGATGATGGCTTAGTGTAGTACTTTGGCTTCAATGGGATCCAACTATATCCAGGATAGAAAGCAATGTGTTTCCAGGTATGAAACGCGTCTCAAGATCAAGTTAGAGTTTTCTTTCTAGCGTACAGAAATTCAAAAGAAGAAAAAGGGGGGTGGGGGGGGGGGAGGGGGGCGAGTTCAATTTTTGACCCCTCCATATCTCTCTAAAGTCTGAAGCAACTTCAATTGTCGGACTCGTAATTTTCTATACTTTTGGCTGTCACGCTTTAAAAGAGCCTTTCCTCAGGAAAAAAAATGGAATAAAAATAAGCCTGCGTTTATTTCTCCCAAGTGGAATTTTATCAATCACCCACCCAATTTTCTATACGTTCTAGTTTTATGATAAATAGAAGGTATAAAATGGTGGTTTGTCGGATTAACCCAATGTATATAACCTGCTTCATCACGGGCTGTGAAATCATATGATAGAAGAATCTCTTACAACTTGCCCTTCTTTAACTCCATAAAAAGAAAAAAAAAATACTCCTTCACCCCTTTCCATGCCAAGTCTTCCAGGAGTGGACTTGCACTTTAATTTCTTCCAGCTTATTCTTTTGCTATAACTGGCAGAAAAATCTATCATTAATTGAACGTGAAAAAATGATCGTAGTAGTAATTTAAATCTTGAACCGAATGCAGGGCTCGGTAAGCCTAACTGGATATCATGACTTCAGAAATAAGGTCCCAAATGTACAACAAAATCCACCAAAATCTTTCTGCAGACACAGGAAATGTGCGAGTTTGAATATTCATCCATTACTAAGTTCTTAATATGTTCAGGCTGATGTCTCAATTCTCTCTCTCTCTCTCTCTCTCTCTCTCTCTCTCTCTACGTGTGTGTATATATATATATATATATATAAATATTTCTATTTATATAAATTATATAAGTATATATATTGCCTGAAAGTTAACCCTAAAACTATTAAAACTCTTTGAAGTTAGAAGTCCTTTCCCTCGCCTGCAATAATAGGGTAATTATGCATATTGTTATCCTACGAAAAAAATAGCTACCGACTAAAGTAAACAAAGGAACCACTAGCACCAGGAATCATCCACCTCCAAATTTTCAACATTGCTCACTGCTCTGGTTCGGAGATGCTGCTTAAAAATTACAAAAGACAAAACTACAAAATTAAACTTATGGTTAGACTTAGACAATATAAATTAATCACTGACACATAAAATTTTTGCAACATGATACAATTTCTATTTACAGAAGTTGTAAATATTCTTGTATGAGAAGCACATGAGCCAGCTGGATAGAAACAAATGACAATTAGATTAGATTGCTCTTTATATATTTCTGGAAGAATTTCTCCCCTTTGCAGTGCTTATACAGTACCTTATAAACCTCAATCAAAAGTTTTGGAAATCGACTAGAGAAATAGCCTTCATATCCTTCAGGAACCGGCCCCAATAATTCTTGGATGTCTTGAGGAAGTTCCCTGTAGTGATGTGACTTGTTCCTTATTACCCGTAATAGGTCACGAACACTTTCAAAATTATATCTCCTATACTGACCGATGTTATTAATGAACGCAGTTTCCATCTTTTCATCCCATTTCCCATCCAAAGCTACTGCTGCAATACTTTCTAATGCATTTAATAGTTCTGATTCACTCTTCCTGTCTTCCAATTCAACATGATCACTAGCTTCTTGAAGAAATGAAAGTCTCATCTCGGAACTCCAAAAAAAGGGATGCTGCAAAACTTCCTGCGCCTTTGGCCTACAACATATCACAAGCAATGCAATTAGAGGAGACCTATTTTCTACAATACGAAGTATTTAGCTTGATCGTATTATTAAATACTTAAAACATAACAAACCCACAGGTGTAGACCCCAAGTTTTAAGCTCACAAGAATAGACAACTAATAAACAAGTAACCCCACAAAGGCTATAAGCATATGACCAGCCCAAGTAAGTTCCTGATAAGATAGCTGAAACATTTTCTATCCGTGAGATTTAAGAATGCACTTAATATAACCGTGTATGTGCAGGTGGATAACAAGAGCTGTGCTAAAGTACGAAGCCCTCAATGAATACATAATAGTATGATCATCAAAATTTGGTGCAAACTCAGGAGTGAGGATGATGAATGACCTCATTTCTGGGTTGGGATCCAAGAGATGACAGAAAAGGTCCATTGCTTCTGGTATACTCTCTACTAAGAAGAGGTCCTTTCGGTCATTCACAATATTTACATCACGTTCAATACTATCCCCATAAGGGTGTTTACCACCAGTGATGCAAAAAAATAGAACACAGCCTAAACTAAATAAATCCACAGCACGTGTTTGGCGTCCTTGACGAAGGTGTTCAGGTGCTTGCCAACCTGAACTTCCATAACCTACATATAGCAGCAATATAAAGAATTAAGTCGATCAATCTTTATGCAAGCAATGTATATTGAAAATAAATTAAAGTAGCTGGATCATCATTCAAAATTATCAACATTTCCTAGATAGGTTCATCCAATCCTCAAGCCAAAAAAAAAAAAAAAGAACATGAAAAGTGCATGGTTTAAGTGTTGCTAAATGCTATCAAATATGATTGATAAGCTTACCAGTAGCACTCCGGGTTAAGGAAGACATGTCCCCAATCAAGCGCTTGCTAATGCCCATGTCTGAAAGCTTTGCACATAAGGATCTCTCCTTGATTATCAAAACATTTTGAGGCTTTAGATCTCGATGTATGATGCCAAGTTCATGTAAATGGGCAAGCCCAGAGACAATATCTCTACATAAATGATAACAATGTGAAATTCTGATCAATCTCACACAAACAAAGATACATACATACATACATACATATATATATATATATATATATATATATATAGAGAGAGAGAGAGAGAGAGAGAGAGATAATATATTAAAGGGTATCAAACTTACATCATCAGTTTCAACAAATGGGGCGAAGGACACCCATTAGGCTTCCAAAGTTCAATATCCTTGTTATTTTCCATCTCAGGACGTAATCGAACATTATACTCATTGAAAAGTTTTGAATCTTCATCCTTGTCAATTGCTTGATTTTGAAAAGATTCAGAGTATACATAGATCAGGTCGTTTAAGTTACAGGTACAACGCTCTAGAGAGAGATAAATAAAATCCTGATCAAACTCTACACCATACCAGCGGACAATATTTGGATGTTGATCAGATGCAATAAGGTTCTGAATCTCTTTCAAAGCCACATCGTGATGAGTCTGCACAAGACGTTTAACAGCTACTGGACGGCCATCATAAATCCCCTCAAGCACAATCGTACCATTGCTTCCTTTAGCTATTTCTTTGTTGTAAACATGCAACTTACCAATTCTACATCCATCTAAACGACCATCAACAAGATCTGTAATGGTCAACAATGATTTGCCTTCATTCCCTTCATTATATGGAAGTCTGTTGGTTTTTCCAGCCTCATTCCCCTCTGAAACAAGTTTCTTCCTTTTTTCATTATTGGCACTGTTCTTACTATTCCCAGATCTCTTAGGTTTTTTCTTTTTATGTACTACCTGCAATTTAAATTCCTGATCCTGCTTACTCCCCTTATCCTGTTTTAAGCGGTAAAAGGCTAAGCCAATAATAGTCAACAGGGTAGCAAAGAAAGCAACGAAAGACTGTATGCTGGATCCCGCCATGTGAAACCTCCTTGTGATGTTTATATTAATGTTATCCAGCATAAGAGGATTTTCCATCTCGGAAGCTGGCAGAGCAAGCCGTGCCTTGTCATTAGGAAGAGCCAGTGGTAATATGTCAGCAGGTGGCAAGTGAGGATTTTGAAGTGGTAATATTTCAGCAGGTGGCAAGTGAGGGTTTTGATTTAAAGCTGGCAGAGGGATTATTCCATCTAGCCAGCCAAAGACAGGGAGAGACTCCAATAATTTATGATCACGAATTTGGATAACAACAGGCCTCATCTGACAAGGCAATTGCAAGTCAGAATCGTGCAAGTAGTCTACAGAAAGTTTTTTCTCTGATTCTTGACATCGAAATTCAGCATCAATTTTGGCAAATGCCAAATTCCATAATACTTCAGCAGAGTTTGGAGAATAATACTGCAGCACATAATCTGTCCTCATTATATAGACAAGCTGCTGAACTGTTGTTGAGTTAACAGGACTAGACTCCACCAGTGCTTTAGCATCCTTTGCCCACAGAACTGTTTTTCCTGCATTATTCTGAACATCTATTGTAGAGGGAGGATCATCCAACCGATAAGTTTGTATTATTCTTCCAGAGTTTGCATCAATAAAGTAAACAGTTGTCTTCTTTACTCCCAAAGTGATCCCTCCATCCTCTGCTATGTAGGGTGTTCTTCTAACATATTCTTCAGCGCTCAGTTCAAGTTTTTTCTAGAGTGCAAAAAAATTGAGATAATAAAGAAACTATTGTAATAGATGGAAATAAAAGTATATACACAAGACCTCCATGCGACTCGATCAGCCAAATTCAGTAATACTCATTAGACAACAGAATCAATGACTAAGAAAACCTAAAATTAGTATGGGACATGCAACTTTAAGAAAGAGACATAGGGTGAGTTTTGGTACCAATCTTCCTTGGCGCCAGCTATGGACATAGAGTTGCAAATCATCTCCACAGTCTACATACAAATCAGTGTTTGGTCCAGATGCATTAAGCTTATCATTGTCGCGGTCATGGAAGGCCTGATAAGATGAATAAATTGGCCTACCCGATGCAAGTGACCAGTGAACTTTCCTTGATACTCTGTCCACTAAATGCATCGTTCCGTCCAGAGTAACCACCACAGCTATTCCATCGTTACTAAATAAAAACACCAAAAACAATTGATTAGAATTGGTTTTAGGCTTTTAAGCTAACTCCAGATAGCTTGCTGCAACCATCATACATGGATGGAACCCAATTAACGTACAATTCATAAAAATTCGCAATAAAAAAAAATAAAGATCGGCTTTTTTTTCCTATATATATTAATCCAATAAGAATAGCAAGTTAAAGAGTGCTTTTTGCTACTTACGGGCGGAGCGGCAGAAAATGATTGGAAAGAGAGGCTTGTGAGATCTCTGAGCAGAAGAAGCCGCGTATTGATGGAGAAAATAAGATCGTTAACAGCAAAAGGAATATGAAAGATCGTCTCATCTCTTGTCAGATTGAAAATGAATTATGCTGAAATTTTTTATCTTTCAGTGTAATTTGGAAATGCGAATTTAGGGTTTTCGAATTGGGAGATTTTGCGATCGACGGGTATTAGTCAATTAGGGTTCCCTTGACTTTATTTATTTTACGTCCAATTCATTCACCTCTTCCTCTCTCGATTGTTGGATTTGTCACTTGGGTCTCTGTAGCCAATCATATTGTGACCAGTCAGCATATTCACGACTTGTCCAGCCAACTAGGTGCCGTCATGGGTTTAAAGGGAGAAAAAAAAAAAGGATTGTATTTGCTATTTCTTTTCTTTCGTCAATTAAAATTTTCTGTAAAAGTAACAATAAAATGAAAAACTATGATAATGCTTTTTTTTTTTTTATACTAATTGGTTATTTTCAAAATATATCATCTTAAGTTAACATAAAATTTATTATTTCTAATTTTAACATAAAATTAAAACTCTAAAAATAAAATAATTCAAACTTAATTTTATTTATCAAATAAATGTATTTAGTCAAAGTGTTTTTGTTTTCTTTTTTTTTTTTTTTTTTTCTCAAGAGTAGATCTTAATCCAATCAGATTATACAATCATCTATGGGATTTAGAAAATTTTTAGAATATCAAAGAAACCACCGATGCAATTCATACTGGTCCAAAGCTACGAGTAATTAGATCAAAAGATTATTGCAGCATTTGATAGCTGCATTGAAATGTTATTTGATCATTCTGTTCATGTCACTCAGCTGTCATTACAAAATGAGCATATTTAGTTAACACGAACATTGAAAAACCTTTGCCACTATACCCCCAGCTGGAAATTAAACAAATTAACAAAAGAAATATGAATATTAATTGCAACAAGTTAAGCCTCGTAAACTTTGCATTCCTCGTCAGCTGGGTTTGTCTTGCAGAAATCCTCCAAGGGGTCACCACTTCCTGCTTCAGGCATGCCTGGCCACTTGCTTGCCACCAAGTGTGCCAAATCAACAACCCTTTGGCTGCAAATCACAAATACAATGAACCACATTGTAACAGTTATTAATGTACCCAACGCAAATCCAAGAGATTAAAAACTTGACCATATGTCATGCTTTATTAATTTTCAACTACTTGGATTGCTTGCTTTAAGCTCACCTGTAACCCCATTCATTGTCATACCAGGCCACCACCTTGACCATGTCATCTCCCATGACCATGGTCAATGAAGAGTCGATGGTGGAAGAAACATCAGAGCACCTAAAGTCCACTGAGACAAGAGGAACATCACACACATCCAATACGCCCTTCAATGGCCCCTCAGCTGCTTTTCTGAAGGCAGCGTTCACATCCTCAGCTGTAATACCCTTCTTCTCAACATTCACAACAAGGTCAACAACTGATACATTTGGTGTTGGTACTCTAAGTGCAATGCCATTGAGCTTGCCCTTGAGCTGAGGAAGCACTAGAGAGACAGCCTTTGCAGCACCTGTGCTTGTTGGTACAATGTTCAATGCTGCAGCTCTGGCTCTTCGCAAGTCACGGTGTGAAGCATCCAAGAGCCTCTGGATAATCACATGCAATAATTTTAGTTTTCTACTTTGCTTAAGCAATTAATTTGAAATATAATCTAGCATAAAAATCTAATTGTTGAGAATATGCAACTTCTGAGTGCATCAGTTGAGTGTTTGGTTAACTAGTGTGATCACCTGGTCACCGGTGTAAGAGTGGGTGGTTGTCATTGTACCCTTGACAATGCCTGCACATAGTTTTTGGTAAAGTCAAAGAAAAATAGAAAATCTTAAACTATGATCATATAGGCAATTAAACAACTGAAAAAATTCATCCCCAAATGTTTAAGCTGTGAAATGATATCTGAATATGAACAATGCTTACCAAATTCTTCATCCATGACTTTCACAAAAGGAGCCAAGCAATTTGTGGTGCATGAAGCATTGCTTCAAATACAAAAAGGCAATCAAATTCTAAAGCACTAGAACGATAAAGAAATGGAAAATAATTGTCATGACTGCTTTATTCAGAACCGACCTTATGATGTTTGAGACCTCGTGCTCATAATCCCCTTCATTCACTCCAACAACGTAGGTTGGAATGTCTGCACCTTTAGCTGGAGCGGTTATTATAACTTTCTTGGTACCAGCTTGTATGTGCTTTCCAGCTCCAGGGCCATCTACAAAGACTCCTGTTCCCTGTAAAATATTGCATGTCAAATTATTCAATTATCATTAATACTAAAAGTGGTA
This sequence comes from Durio zibethinus, assembly GCF_047325235.1. Classification (NCBI taxonomy): domain Eukaryota; kingdom Viridiplantae; phylum Streptophyta; class Magnoliopsida; order Malvales; family Malvaceae; genus Durio; species Durio zibethinus. The sequence continues at coordinate 38,374,932 of NC_143162.1, forward strand.
TACTAGATGACAGGAGAGGTATAAAATATAAATTGTATGTTACATCCATGCTTTGAAATTCTATATGGTCACAATACCTATATTTCCCTGGAGGCCAAAATCTCTGAGCATTAAGTGCAAGGACCTACCTCGATAACAATGTCAATGCCAAGTTCAGCCCAAGGAAGCTTGAGAGGGTCCCTGTTAGAGACGACCTTGATGGGCTTACCATCAACACTGATGGTTTCGTTGTCAACTATTTTCACATCAGCTTTGAAAGTTCCCAGCATTGAATCATATTTCAGCAAGTGTGAAGCCTGTGTTTATTTATATATCTAGGTTAATGAATGAAAAGATCCAAACCTCACAGGTTAACTCTTAAAAAGCATGGCAGTCACAGTTACTTACATTCTTGACACCACCGCTGTCATTTAAAACGACGACGTCGAGGGGTGAGTTCTTCCTGCCGTGCCAGCATCGGAGGAAGTTCCTGCCAATGCGTCCGAATCCATTGATTGCAACCTTCAATTTGGCAACTATTTCTCCCCTAAAAGGAGCAGATCCTACATTCTAAATTTCAAAACAATTTCAAGTGATCAGTACCACATAGTAATTAAGAATGAGGTGCTTTGCAGAAAAATAAAATCAATATATAGATCATTTTGGTCTTTCTATTGGTTATCTAATGCTGAACTACCTAACCAAGCTTATTGTTGAAAGTGTTTCAGCAGGGTTTTTTTCCCCTTTTTAAGCGGCCTATGCTTAAGCCCAGGAAACCTGAGGATATAGGAGAAAAAATAAACTTGCTTGGTGAAGCAACGTATTAACTTCAAACTTGGACATATCAAGACTACCAAGAGCCTATGGACCCATAAAGCCATAACTGCTCTATAACGTAGAATATTATCCAATGAAACATTGATTTGCTGTTATGGCGCAAAAACTCAAAAAATAAATGGTGAAACAGTGAATGAACCTTTGGAGTAAGTTGGGCAGCCACCACATCGAAAAAAGATGCTTCTCTAACGTTCTTGGCAAAGGTCACGCTTGACCTGGATCGAAGCCCAGAGAATTCAGCAACTTCCAGTCTCTGCACAAGAAAGCTGAAAGCCTGAAATGAATAGTCCAGAAGCGAAAGAGCAACAAAACTACATACCAAAACCTTAAGAAAGAGAGAGACCTGGGCGGAGCATTGAGTGGGGAAAGAGTGATTTCTCTTAGATGGAAGCCTGGTGCTGGCAGGGATTCTCGAAGGAGCTAGAGCCGCGTGAGTGGCCATGTTTATTGGCTGCAAGTAAACTAAAAGATCAAGCTCCCCAGTATTATTTATACAGTTGAATTTGGTGTGTCAGTTAATATATTATTGTTCAACCTCCTCTAGTTAAAATATTAGCATATAAATTATGGTTGCAAGTGAATTGAAGAAATGAGTGGTGAATTGTGGCCTATGCTGTGATAAGATTGTGTTCGAGAACTCAGCTCATGATCTGAGCCACAGCTCCTTCATCCGTTCTTATTTTTCCTAAAGTGCCCTTGCACTGTTTTAGAATGACTACGTATATGATCGACACAAACAAAATTGCGGGAAATCTAAAATCTGCTTCATCTACGTATCGCACGTAGTGTTTTCTTAATGTAACGTGTAGCTTTTAAACATTCAAGAGAGAAAGGCCTCAGGCTCAATGGGACCAGTGCACCAGATTTTTACAAACAATTTTCTGGCTATGAGGAGATCAATTTGGATGGTGGTGAAGATTCAGAGGAAAATAAATATCTGTCATTCCACGTTTGAAGGATAGTAAAATGTTTTGAGGCTAATAAGACGAATGAATCCCCATGTCTAGATACTTATCCAGCAGAACTAGGTAACTCCATTTCTCCATTTTCTTTTTGATACATACACATGAGAAAGAGAGGGTGACATTCTATTTCCAAACAAAGAGATTGAATTAAAATGAGAGGGCCGGATGAAAAGCCAGTAGCATTGGACTTCTAAGATGGAACATGGAAATGCATTCCTTTATTCTCTTAATCAGTGAACTTTTTGGCACATTTCAGTCTACCAATGTAGAATTTTTCCCAAACACCAAATGATGCATCAATTACAGGAGACAATTGAGAAGGAAGATAATTATTTGAAGTGAGATTGTTCCCAGTAGTACAGTTTTTTTTTTTTTTTTTTTTTTGGGGGGGGGGTGGGGGGTGGTGGTGGTGGGAGGGGAATAAATAGAAGTAGTAGCAAATTAAGTTTTAGAAAACCAACTTTTACAACTAGGAAAGCAATGTTACTCTTTAAAACTTGGCGCTAACCTTGAGCTTCTTTGCCATCATGTCTGGTAAAAGAGTAAGTATTCATTTATTCGTGCAACAACCACCACACATTAAAGAGCTTAAACTGTTTGCCGAGAAAACAGGAAAATTACAATAACACTATTATTTGATTTATTTCTTTAACAAGGATAACAAGACCAGTTAAACCACAATGTGAACGACAAGGCAATTCATATGGAAGCCTCAATTTCATCAGAGTTCACAGCAACTCCATTTGGGGTATCTTCAGATCGAACCTGCACGGAAAAATCATCAATAGCAGAGTTCAGCTGAGCAATCTTCTCAGTCAGTATCTTCCGTGTTTTCTGCAGAACAAAGGCCACATATTATCATTCAGCTTTTAAACCTATAAATTTTAAAGTGCAAATGTTTAATACATAATGCCGGTTCTTGAACTTCAAAGCACACAATAGTCAGGCCATTCCATATTCCTTAGAACTTAGAAGGCAATAATTCTGAACAGAGTAAGTGCTCACCTCCAAAGCTTTTTCTTCATCATATATGAATTTAGGCAGTTTCTTCATTAGATCCTTTCTATCTTCAACTAGAGCCTTGCTGAGCTATAGATGGCAAACAGAAGAAGAATTTTTCAATAGTAAAAAATGACCATCATATAAGTCATAAATAACAGTTCCTAAAACAAATAGCCAAACACATAATAGTTCTCACAGTTCCAGTCTGTACGTTTTAATCATCTAAAAGGGAAAAATCAGGAATGATAAAGTTGTTTAAGAAAGGAACTATAGATGTAGAGTGTAACCATTGATCAACATATGGGGGCATTTTACTTGATCAAAATAACAAACATATATAATGGAGAATCAAGGAGATATTTTAGTACAATCTTACAAGCATTTGCAAAGGTAATATCACCTGAGGAGCAAACACACATCCAAGTGCAGCAACCATGAGTCCTCCCAAAACAAAACCTCCAACAAAGATGCTTGCGCTGCTTGGCCTTGCACCATCACTGTAAGAACATAAGAAGAAGAGGACTTCCTTCGAGTACTTAAGTAATATTACATGTTAATTTTCCCAAGAGATCATCTAAAAACACATAGAAGAGGGAACAGAATACACATACACACACACACACAAAAACTTAAGCATTTAGTTGCTAGTGCTTTTGAAACTAGCTCCCAGTTAGTCAGTTACAGGAATATGAATAAGTACTATGATGCATTCTTGCTCCAAATTGCCTCAAAGATGATACCTGTACGAAGCTTGAACAGTGAGTGGCCTTCCAGAGGTAGAAAGATGCAGTTTCCCTAAACGACTAGAATTGAATGACAAGTTGGCGGGTTTGGCACTCCCAAAGTTTTGGTCTGCTGGCTTTAGAGGAGAGCCTAGCAAAACAAATTCGGCAGAGAAGGTAATGAACAGTCTTTCAAAACTTTTAAAACAAAACGGATGGTACACTTTAAATCGTACAAAATATAGCTTTGTTGTATACATGTAATAGAAATTAGAATTAATGACAGCTTATTTTTGAGTTTGTGTACAACAAAGAGCAAACATAAACAATCTTCTGATTTCAAAGAATGGACATGAACATGATGATGATGATGCTATGATCTAACAAATTCTGAAATTAGAAATTAGAAATACTGTTAAACCCAGATTTTTGCTGCACAAGATCAAAAGTGCTGAACTAAAATGAAAAATAATGAGATTCAAGTCCAACGGTTAATTCCCCAACCAAGGAGCTTTTAGCAAATCCTATTGGCATCTCTCTTTCATCTTTAGCTGACAGCACTTGCAGTCAATTATTTCCTTCAGGTTTAATGACATGCCACACAAAAATTTTTGACAAATATGCTAGTAAGAAATATAAGAAATTGAATTGCAATCAATTTTTATAGATATAAGTGAGTGGCAATCTAAAGTTTCTTTCAGCTACTGCCAGAAAAAAATCCCATGGCTTAAGCAAGAAAAAAAAGGAGATTGTGACGCACGCATACCATAAAGAGAATAAGAAGTTTACATAGCATAATTACAACGAATTAGCAGCACAAAATTGAAAGGAAAGAGAGATCGAGAAACGAAATGTGACGAGGGATTTTTACCAGAAGAGAGTTGGGTTCGATGGTTTGTCGGTAAAACCAAAGAATTTGAAAGGATTGTCATTTTCTAAGAGTGCAAAATACAATACAAGTGAGAGAGACGCTAGAAATGAAACTAAGCAGTGGAGTTCCAGGGAACAAAACAGATCCGATAAGGAGATTGCTACTTCTGAGTTCGGTGCTCGATGATATCTATGCTTGACGACGAAACTTCATCATGGACCCTCTGCTTTCCTTGCCGTTCATTTGTGACGGCGCTTGCTCTTGTGGGCCTAGGCCCAAAATTTTTAGTTGCGGCCCAATTTGTTCTAGAACTATTACTACATGACATGACTACTAAAATCTTTCTTTCAAAAAAAAAACAAAAAAAAAGGAAGCAATGCTATATGCCTAGATGCAGTTTTAAGTGGGTTTTCATTTTCATACTTAATCATTTTTACAGGTTTAACTTTATATTAGTTTGTTGATTAATTGATTTGTCTAAATTAATTAAGTAATATCTAATATATATATATATATATATTATATTACAGGATATAAAGTTATATGATAAAATGTGCTGACATAAACGTTTATGTAGATAATCTTTTTTTTTGACACGTAAGATAATATTTATATTATATTATTTATCAAGTAACTCTATTTAATAAATTATTTAAATTTAATATGTATAGATAATTATATAAATTTAATGTGTTTGGATAATTATTTAAATTCAAATCAAAATCTATAAAATATTAAAAATTTTACATAAATTTTAAATTCAAATATATTAAATTATAAATTATCTTTCTTTTTTAATTTAATCATAATTTCAAATATATATAGGCTTAATAAACTTTTATTTTTTGTCAAATAATTTTATTTAATAAATTATATAAATTAAATATTTTTGGGTAACTATTTAAATTCAAATAAAAATTTATCAAAAATTAGAAATTTTACATAAATTTTGAATTTAAATACACTAAATCATAATTTATCTCTTCTTTTCAAATTTAATAATAACTCTACATATATATATATATATATCTATATCTATATATTATTTGTGTATGTGTAAGCTTAATAAATTTTTATTTGTTAAAATCAAAATTTCAAAATAAAAATAAAGAGTTCATAAAATGAAAGCGTCACTCTCTAACTAATGTTATTTTATTCACTATTATTAAAATTAGAAATTAAAGAAACTAATTTTTTTTATTTGACGATTATCATTTATGAGTTTTGATAGGAATGGATAAAAATTAGAAAGAATAATAATCACATACTACTCATGAACAAGTAAATTCATTTTATGTCTTTACATTTCTTTTATTATTATTCTTTTGGTTTTAAAAATAAGTTTGTAATGGTGTTGGATTGGTTTTTCTTTGTTTTTATAATATTGATTTTTTTTTTTAGATTTCAATAATGAAAGGAAAATGAGTACACTTTTAGATTGGTTTCGGTATAGTTCATTGTTTTTTTCATATTCTATTTATTATTTTTTAATTTTTCCTCTATTTATTTGTTTCTTCCAACATTTTATTTGGTTTTATTTACATTATATGATATATATACATTTAGATTTTATTTATTCTAAAAGAAATCGGTTCATATGATTATATATATATATATATATATAGTGAAACTAGATATTTACTATGCATAAGTATAAAAAATTTAAATTATATATACGTTCTCAATTTGTATATTTGGTCAAATCAATATCTATAAAATATTAAAAATTTTACATAGATTTTAAATTTAAATATATTAAATTATAAATTACCTTTCTTTTTTAATTTAATTATAATTCCAAATATATATAGGCTTAATAAACTTATATTTGTTGTCAAATAATTTTATTTAATAAATTATATAAATTTAATATTTTTGAGTAACTATTTAAATTCAAATCAAACTTTATCAAAAATTAAAAAATTTACATAAATTTTGAATTTAAATATATTAAATCATAATTTATCTTTTTCCTTCTAAATTTAATCATAACTCTATGTATGTATATATATGTGTGTGTGTGTGTGTGTGTGTGAGCTTAATAAATTTTTATTTGCTAAAATCAAAATCTCAAAATAAAAATAAAGAACTCATAAAGTGAGTACATCACTTTCTAACTAATGTTATTTTATTTGTTATTATTAGAATTAGAAATTGAAGAATACAATCTTTTTTTTTTTATTTGACAATTATGGTTTATGGGTTTTGATAGAAATTGACAAAAGCTAGAAAGAATAATAAACACATCATACTCATGAATAAGTAAATTCATTTTATGCCTTTATTATTTTTTTATTTTTATTTTTTCGTTTTAAAAATAAGTTTGTGATGGTGTTGGATTATTTTTCTTTTTATAATATTGATTTTTTTTTAGATTCCAATAATGAAAGGAAAATGAGCGCATATTTAGCTGGGCTTCAACTAGGTAATAGGTATAGTTCATTACTTTTTTTATATTATATTATATTTTTTATTATTTTCCTCAATTGTTTGTTTTTTTAAACTTATTTTTTGGTTTTATTTGCATTATATGATATATGCATCTAGATTTGATTTATTCTAAAATAAATTGGTTCATATGTTTATATATATATATATGTTTAGTTAAACTGGATATTTGCTAGGCCTAAGTACAAGAGATCTAAATTATATATAATTCTCAATTTGTATATTTGGTTTATGTTTTAATAAAAAAAAATTATGTATGTTAAAGTATATATGTAAAAAAATAAGAACTAATAAAAAGCTAATGGTTATGAGCAAATTAGTAATTATGTTTTGTAGTTCAATTATTATTATTATTATTATTATTATTTGACATTTTATTTTTTATTTAACTTTATAAGATTTAATAATTTAAGAATATTTTGCTAATATAAAATTTTATTAAAAGTAGTGAAATGATTATAAATATCCAACTACAATTAAGAGTACAATAAAGCACTGAAAGAATACAAACCTTAAAGAAATTATAATAATATCACGTGAAGAATTCAAAAGCATAGATAACAACATTTCTAACACTATATATATATATATATATATATATATATATATATATATATAAGCCAATAATAAATTCTTGATTATTTAAAATTGAACTTTGCCTTTTCGACCGAACAAGAAAAAATGAGTAGTAAAATTTTGATTGCTTAGTAAATGAACTGAAAAAATAATTTTTATAAAAAAGAAAAATTTTTTATAATTCTTTGAAATTTTACAAAACTTTGACTTTGAAAAAGTATTACAATACGTATAAAGTTTTATTTAATTATACCTTAACATTTATGAAAGTATGATTATATATAATAAATCAATAAATGTTTGCATTTTTTTTATTAAAGTAATATAAAAAATTAAGATTAATAAAAAAATTTTAATTATTAAAAATAAAAAATAATTCCATGCATGGCATGGGTTAAAAACTAGTTTTTAATATATAATATCTGACTAATGATTATAATTTCATAAAAAATATCCATTATAAAAAAGGTTTAACCTTAATTATAAAAGAAATTATTAAAAAATATGTATGATAATAAGAATTGTAAGACAAATGGACAGTAACATGGACAAAAATCAATGAAATTATCCTGAATTGGTTTTGAAGCATTCAATTAGAACACATCAATAAAACTTATTATTCTGACTAAAAGAAAAAAACTTACTAGTCACATGTGAGTACTAGTTTCAACTAAGGATTTTAAATTAACTTGCTCTTCTTTTTTTATTTATATATTTTTTCTGGCGTTAGCAAATCCCTTTGCATTAAAATACTTTACTAATTAGAAGAAAAAAGTTATGCTGTGCGGGTGGACAACAAAAAAAAGAGTGAAAGGAGTCTAATTCTTTTGGCCCATGTCAACTAAGCTGCCCTCTACACTAATGAAAAACTACAAGGTCAGAAAGATCCATAAATATACATATAAAAAAACGTCCTATATATGTTATTGCTGAATTAGCGAAGGTTCCTTAACTAATTATATCAATGGAGAAAACTTTATTAGAAATTACGGCCATCTTAAATTCCCAATTGTTATATAAAATTATGTCTAGAAGTAGACATGTCTACCACATATATACCTACCTACCTACAGCGGAGAAACTACTCAGCTTTGGAGACCAAGAGCTTTCAGTACTCAGTCTTAGACATAGATAGATACAACTCAAATATATCGGATGCTCATGACTAAGTTAATACTAGGGTCACTTCATATATACCCTTCGTCCCAAGATATGTTTCTTTATCATAATATTCTCTTCTTTGGCTGCATTGGCCGGCCTGATTCTATATTGTCCTATGAACAAAGGGGTTGTTGTTTGATATATCCTATTTATACCTTAGACGACTGCATTGACCGGTACAACAATGCTCCTTTTTTTTTTTTTTTATTGCGGGAAAAACCATGCAATATATGACAAAGTTTTGTTTATAGCTAGTGGCAAATGAAAACGCTCTACCACATGGTTTTTCCCTCCTCTCCCCATATATTAATTCTTGTTAATTTCGACCAACTTTTTTCTTCCTATCCTAAGCGTTTTGATTTCTGAAAAATGGCTGCCTCTAAGGGTAGGTCACTGGAGCAAACGCCAACATGGGCTGTTGCAGCTGTGAGTGCAATATTTGTGATTATATCCATACTGATAGAACAAGGAATTCACTCTCTTGGAAAGGTAATTAAGGAGATAGGTTATGGCGGTGTTAATTACTAATGAAGTTTTCATGCTAATAATTATGATTGTAACCTCTTTGTTGATGACGTGCAGTGGTTTCAAAAACGCCACAAGAAAGCCATGATGGAAGCTTTGGAGAAAATAAAAGCTGGTTAGATCGCTCTCTCTCTCTCTCTCTATATATATATATATATATATATATTTGTGCGCTAATTTTTAATTGATGTTATATGTATACTTGTTCAATATTGCATTTGGGCAACAAGGCAATCTGCAGTGATCTGAAGTTAATTGATTAATAACGACTATTCCCTTTTAATTTAATTTGCAGAACTGATGCTACTGGGATTCATATCGTTACTACTTACTGTGGGTACATATTACATTCCAGAAATATGCATCCCTGAAAAGATAGGACATTCGATGCTTCCATGCAAACCAAAGTCTGATTATGCAGGAACGATTGATAAAAGTAAAATTAGCGAGGATAACGACAGAAGAAAGTTACTTTCTTATGCTGAAGATCACATGGTATGGCGTCGAGTGTTGGCCGATTCCGGGGGAAAAGGTTCTTGCGACAAAGTATGCCGGCCTTCTTTTTAGTTTTTTAGTTTTTTTTAATTAGTAGGTTAGCTTTTTATTATCGGTTTAACGAAGACAAAGTAATTAACCAATTTCCCCCTCTTAATTTTTGGATGAAATTATAGGGTAAAGTTGCCCTGATTTCACAAAGTGGGATGCACGACTTGCACATATTTATATTTGTGCTTGCTGTTTTTCATGTTCTTTACAGTGTGGCCACCATTCTACTGGCCAAGGCCAAAGTAAGTTTTTTTTTTTAACCTTAAATTTCCTTTATGTTTGTTTAATTTCCAAAAATAATGCTATTATCAAAGATCAACTGGACTGGATTTCCTAGTTATTTAGTTTTCATAATGTAATTCTGGTGACTGAAATTGATCAGATGAAGAAATGGGAGGCCTGGGAATCAGAAACTTCAACCCTGGAGTATCAATACACAAATGGTAATCCTTTAGAGCTTTCACCTTGCTTTCTTATGGAGTATCTAAATTAAATTTGAAATCCATTGACACCGAAAAGCTGTGTGCCTCGGCCATTAATAAATGTTAAATTCTGAACAAAATTTGTACTAGTCCATCAAAATTGAAGTTCTTCAATTGTGCATATAATCCACAAGCATTTGGCATGCTAATATAGTGCCATCGACATGTTCTTTCAGATCCTGCAAGGTTCAGATTCACCCATCAAACTTCTTTCGTGAAACGTCATTCTGGTTTCTTGACAAGTCCCGGCATAAAATGGATAGTAAGAGGCATTTTTTCAGCTAATTTTAATCAAGTTAAACTAAATCATATTAAAATATGTGTGAGAATAACTAATGAGTTTTACACTATATAAAATGTTGCGACTTAATAATTTGTATATTCAAACATTACGTTATAGGAGGAGGAGGCCCAACATTTTTGAAAACGTCTACTTGTAATTACTGAAAGAGTATTTTTAATAATGAAAAATGTTAAAACAAAAAGCTTCCTAATAAATGGAGGATGAATTTCTTGTGGATAATTTATTCCCTACATTGAAATAGAAATTATCAAAACTTTTGACTTAAATAGTTTTGTTTCTATGGAAAATCTTAGTGTACAAATTTGAATATATGTATTTTGACTTTCTTTCATTTCGCGATTTGAATTGTTTTACGTATGCTCATTATTATGTTTATACATATAGAATATTGTATTTAATATATATATATATTTTATAACTTTTGATAAGATAATAATATGTATAATACAAATGATATGTTAAATAAAATTTGTATGTTATATTTTATTTTAGATTGGGTTCCTAACTTTAAAATTTTGGCTCCATCGTTGTATTGGAAACTTAATTTTGCCTTATAATAAAAGCTTCAGCTTCAGCTTCGTGAGAGTGTGTGCATATATATAATGATTATTTATAACGCCTTTTATTTATTTTTCCATATGTTACTTCATATTTTTTTGTAAGTTAAATTAATTACTGCATATCGTCTTAAATATACATATACAGGTGGCCTTCTTCAGGCAATTCTTTGGTTCGGTGACCAAGGTGGACTATTTGACCATGCGCATTGGTTTTATCAACGTAAGCAGCAGGCATCCTATTTTATTAGGCTTATGAATATTAATTAATTGATGTTAATGGGACACAATGTCTTCGTCTCTCCACTATGACAAGGCCTTCATTTTATCCAACCAATATTAATATTGCAGGCACATTTTGCACCCAACAGCAAATTTGACTTCCATAAATACATAAAAAGATCCATGGAAGACGATTTCAAAGTCGTAGTGGGAATTAGGTCCGTTTAAATTATTCATCTCCGTCCGTCTTTCTTGGATAAATCTAAGAACCTAGCTTCATCTTGCTTGCTGACACTATGTATGCATATATATAATTAATTAATTATCATACTAATTGATATTCGTTGTTGATTTTGCATGCAGCACCCCTCTATGGGCTTTTGCTATCATCTTCTTACTTCTAAACGTTTACAGTTAATCATTCTACCCCTTTCGCTTTAATTACAACATTAATTGTTCAACTCTCATTAATTAATTGGACAATTTATGTATTTGGTGCAGAATGGCAAACTCTCACCTGGTTGTCTTTAGTCCCCCTAACGGTAAGACGCACGTCCTAATTAGCCTTGTAATTAAGTTTACATTATTATTAATAACAATAATGATTGAATTAAAGGTAGAAAAGAAAACATCCCAATCTATCATATCTACTATATTAATGAGAATTCTACTTGATTGATACAGCTAGCCTAATTAATTAGACTGACTTAAAACAAAACTCTTAATTTGTGCAGATACTTCTTTTAGTGGGTACAAAGCTTGAACTTATCATCATGGAATTGGCTCAAGGAATCCAGGATCGGACTACTGTGGTTAGAGGGGCTCCTGTGGTTGAGCCAAATAACAAGTATTTCTGGTTTAATCGACCCCAGTGGATTCTCTTCTTTATACATTATACACTGTTTCAGGTAACCAATTCGTAGCTAATTGCCCAGTTGCCAATGTATATATATATATACATATATATGCAGTAGGATTAGTAATTAATATACATTATAAGCAGTTTAATTTAAATTAAGTAGTTGGGTCATGAGCTTTAAGATTACCCATCTCAATGTGGTTGAGTATTTTATATATAATAATCAGTTAATCATTCAGCCGCAATTACTTTACTATTATATTGCTTGATTCATTAATTTGATGTTTATGCAGAATGCATTCCAAATGGCATATTTTCTTTGGGTAGTGGTAAGTAGAGATTAATTTCTTTTAATTATTTTTAAATTCCATATGGTTAAAAAAAGATTTTTCTTTTCATTTGCTGTTCCAACTGATATGGGAAATAATACTAATTCAATTGCATATATATATATGTATGTATATATGGTCCAATATCGTGCAGTTTAAATACACCATACGCTCTTGTATCCACGAAAAATTGTATTTTGCATTGGGAAGAGTTTTTCTAGGCGATGGGCTTCAAATACTATGCAGCTACATTACCTTTCCTCTGTATGCCTTGGTGACGCAAGTGAGTAGCTGCAGTATCATATCCATATCACTCTCTGTCTCTGTCTGTCTGTCTGTCTGTCTCTCTCTCTCTCTCTCTCTATATATATATATATATATGAATTTGTCCATTAAATTAATTAAGAAAATGGGTACCAATTGATTAAGGAGACAAATTCATATTTTTATATAATTTGGTCTATGTTTATTGAAAATGGATGCAGATGGGATCTCACATGAAAAGGTCCATATTCGAGGAGCAAACAGCCAAAGCTCTAAAGAATTGGCAGAAGGCTGCCAAGAAGAGAAACAAGAAGAAAACAGCAGAGGGAGGATCAGTAGGGAATAGTCATGTGTCTGTGTCTGAGAGCGGGGAAGCCACACCAAGCCAAGGAACATCGCCCTTACACTTGCTACACAATCACACACACAGGTCCAGTACTCATCAGACGGAGCAGTTGCAGGATAGCGTTCTTAATTCCCCAATTTCTAATTACTCTTACCCCTCCGATCCCGATCTCTCTGATATCGAGGATTCCACTCATGCTCCTCCTCCAGATTCAAGACCACTTGATCATCAAGTGAAACCAACAGATCATCATGACATTGATTTTTTCTTCAAGCCTTGATTGATTTTAATAAATATATAAGAAATTTACTAGCTACTATGCATACATTTTTTTATAACAAAAATTAATATTTGTATTTACTTAATTTTGTGAACCGATTAAAATAATGTTTAATTACTATCCAAACAAGAAATTGCTTTGTGAGTATTCATCAATCCAATTAGTTGAAGTTAATTTATATCTATAGTATGTTTATTTTAAAAAAAATTTTAGGGAAATTGACCGAGCAATATAGAATTCAGTGATGTATAATAATAAAAAAAATATTTTTAATGGTGCGGTAGTGTCTGTATAATAATAGGCTTAATAAAAAAGTTTATAAACTAGAAAGAGGGAAGTGGGTGTTCTAATTCCATCGTGAAAAACACTACCATGTGGATGCGGGTTGACTTCTTTGATTGCGACACGATAGCCACGTAACCCAAATATGCAAAACGGAAAAAAAAAAAAAAACAAAAAACAAAGAAGGGTTTCACCGTCAGCGTAGACATCATAGCATGGCCATGCCATACACTCTTTGGTTTTGACAGATCAGAGAGTCCTGGCCGTGGAAAAAAAAAAAAAGGAGTGCCAAATTTCATTTCCAGTCTTTCAGGTTAGGACACTTTGAGTCAACTTTAATCAACAGTATGATTTTACCGCCGCCATAAACACTAGTATATCTCTCTACATTAGTATTAGCACCCAAAATAAATTGAAGGATGACATAAAACGGTGCCGTGCTTGCACATCTGAGTTTTTACTACTTAATTGAAAGCAATAAACGGTGCACTTGTCATCCTCTTTTCTCCTACTCTTCTCCTTCTTCAAGGGCTCTCTGATCGATGCGTTCAACTCTACAAACCCTAAAACCCAAAACTAACTTTATGGGTCATCTCAAAACATCTTTTACTGCTAGGGGCTCAAGATTGAGCAAACAACCCCTTCTTTTTTTTGTTCACCGGATACCGAGATTCTGATGCCAAAAAGAATAAAACGGCTAGACCATTTGTGAAGCAAATGGCTTTGAGATTTCAATTTTAGGGTTTGCAAAGTGGGCTTTTTCAAATGTAGTGGTTCTTTGGAGTGGTTAGTAAGGAGCTCAGAGCAGTTGTTTAAGAACGGTGAGGCGTCACGGATGGGAACTGCCAGCTCACGCATTTCAGGTTCATTTTTTATTTTCATTTTCTTTTTATTATACAGTCACCAATTAATGCTTTTGAAATTGTAGTATTTTTGGTGACTTGTGAATTATCGCTATTAGGGTCTTTGCTTGTTAGGTTATGTACATTAATACTTTGAACAATTTTTCTCAGTTATTGCGTCTGTGTGTATTTTTTAGTCTCACTTATGTACATTATTGTCTTTATCGATGAGTAGGTTTTCCTAATATGCTTTGCATTTAATTACGTCTTTCTATATTTGCAAGGGGGCATATACATATATATATTTATTTCTTTATGAAAACGGGTTAACTAGAATTCAATTGTTTGAGATGCATATTGTTTTTGTTGGCCGTCATCAATTTGTATGGATTTTTTTAGGAACTAAGCGCCATCCTTTTGAGGTGTTTATTTGAGTTTCTTTCATCTAATCCTTTTAAGCATTCACGTTAAGAGGTAATCCAACAAGGGGAAAGTGATATATGTTGAAAATTTTGACTTATTGAAATTTTCATCCGCCTAGAGCATGCATAGTTGGTCAAATTGATGTCTTGCTTTATTTTGGATTTACCAAAGAAATTCAAAACAAGTTGAGATCTTAATCCTAATCTTATAATTTTGAGTAAACAAAATACTAACTATTAGATTATTTGGAAAATTTTATTTTCTATTAAGGTTTGAATTGTAGTTCATAAAGCCATTATCATTCATTTCCCTGGTTATTAAGTTGTTGGCATGGCAAAGGCATGCTGCTTGTAATGAGCATGTAAAATAATTACTATGATTACCAATAAAATAAAGCAGGTTTGGAACCAAGTCATGACTTTAGAAGAGTATCTTAATAGTCTACAAAGCCCTATGTTGTAGACTTGATGTTAAACTTGGGAGTTTTTTGGTTGCCTGAGTAATCATCACATATTGTTGGTTCATTTGCTTCTAAGCTCCAGCCTCTAAGAGGATTCATGGGATTAATTTCTGGTATGTATGTTTTTAAACAACCACTCGTTACCATTTTGTTGTTGTTTGATTTTTAAATGGTGAACAGGTTGTGGCTATTACCGTTTTCTTTTTGCTATCTGTTGCATATTATGCCTTCTTTGCTCCCTTTCTTGGAAAAGATATCTATGAATATGTGGCTATTGGTGTCTACTCTATCATGGTAAGCACAATAATCTTTTTATTTAGTTTTATGAAGTCTTCAAAGCTTCATTAGTTTCTTTCTTAGTTATTATCTTAATGCTTGATTATCATTTAGGCATTCTCTATTCTCATCCTTTATGTCCGATGTACCACTATTGATCCTTCTGATCCTGGAATTCTTCTTGAAGCTGACAAGACATCAGCTTATAAATCGCATAATGAAATGGATCTGTCCGGTAACTTTTTCCATTGCTGTATGGTTTTGTTATTAGATTGCATGATAATTATGAATTAATTGGTTGAAGTTACAATAGTCATTTAAGAATTGTTGTGTGGCTGCCTGTATTAAGATATGAGCTTCTCTGTAGGTCTTTGTTCTTCTCAATTTATCATAGATTTCATGCTGTTTAACCAGGGAATACATCTTCTATTGAAGAGCCTAGCAAGATAGGATTAAAGTATGGGAGACAATCTAATAGGCATGGTTCATGATGGTGTTCTAAACTTGGACGTTTCTTTTGTGCTTGTCTTGTAAGAGAAGATTGCCGCAAAGATGAAGACCTTTTGCAGCAACAATCTGGAGAAGAAGGCGCTTTGTTCTGCACATTGTGTAATGTAGAGGTAGATTCAAACTCTCTCCTAGGATGGCAAAATAACCTGTACTTGACAGGTTCTGACTCGCTCGAAACCCATAGGGATGGATTTTTTTAAAATCACAGGTCAGATTGGAGGCAGTTGGGTATTTTTTTTAAAAATCGGGGTCAGGTTGAAGCTAGGTATTTGGGTAATTTGCCCCAATATATATAAAAATATATTTTTTATTATATATATTAATAAAATTATTATTCAATACTAATTTAAACTATTAATTTAATAAAATTACTATATTTATACATAATTAAGATATAATTTATATTAAAAGTAATATTTTTATGAATATAATACTAAATTAAAATCATTCAATTAATTTGGGTTGGATGCGGGTTATACATATATGTGTTGGTTTGAAGTAGGGTATCAAAAATAATAACCCAATGTTGGCTCTGGTCAGAGTTGGGGGAGGTGCCTTGAAAAAAAGAAAAATTTTCCTTTATTTCCTCTCCCTCTCCTCCCCTTTCACTGAAATACAATAAATGAGTAAGCAAAGCAAAGAAACTTTCATCAAAATTAGCAGTAGGAAAACTCAAAACACTGCAATATCTTGTTTGACTATTAGTCCAAGCCTGTACATTACTGCTCTTATCTATGTGCATGCTTAGACACAAAGCTGTCTTGACATAGCATTTCTTGTTAGATGATTAAAGGACATAACCTTTCAGGTGCTAATTGTTTAGTTGCATTTCTTTGGACACACTCATGTGTTGCATGCAAGAAATATCCTCAGGTTGTATTCATACTAGTCACTAAGAGTTGCCACACTTCTGAAACAACCGGCTAGCACATTTTTTTCTGTTTCTGGATGAAGCCTGTTTCTGATTGCGTGTTATTGATTTATGTTAACTCTCTTCCTCCCCTTCCAACTCACTTTTGCAGGTGTGCAAATTCAGCAAGCATTGCAGAAGTTGTGAAAAATGTGTTGATGGATTTGATCACTACTGTCGAGTGAGTTATTAAATGTTCATTTTTGTCACTTTCCTAAACTCCTGGCTAAATTTCTTGTTTTTTGAGCACTGCTAAGGAATTTGCATAGCTAGAACATGTAAGTTATGTGACTGGACTGAAAATCACCTAGGGCTTATGGTTGACTAATAGATTAATTGTAGTACCTGGACCCTATGCTGTAAGTTTGTTTTTTGCTCTATAATTTGTAATTCCTTAGTAATGCTCTGAAAACAATTTCACCTTTTTATACTGATTTAGATGTTCATACAATATTGGGCATGACTAAATTGTTTTACTGCATTTATCCAGTGGTTGAATAATCGCGTGGGGAGGAAAAATTACATCACTTTTGTATGCTTGATGGCAGCTACCCTTGTTTGGGTAAGTTTTTAGGATATCTTTTGGATAATGGTTCATGTCACTCATTTGTGTCTCCTGACAAGAACTGAGCTTATTCTTATGTGCTTGGGTGTATGCATGTATGTGTTTGTTAGCTTATTGTTGAATTTGGTGTTGGCATTGCCATCCTTGTTTGATGCTTTGTCGATAGAAAAGGTACCGAAAGTGAGATAACTTAGAAGCATGGAGTTGGATTCTCCCGTCCCCCCTTTACTACTGTGGTGGTATGTTTTCTGCATTCTCTGCCTAAGAGTTCAGATTATGTTTGTGGTATTGGAATGTTTGTGACAGAGCAGCCCGGGTTAATTAGGAGGATGTAGCATTGTTGATTTCATCTATTGCCCTGACAAAAGATGCTTGATCATAGCATATTTGCATGAATTTCATTTTCTTGGTAAATAACCCTAAACTTTGTTTGTATGCTTCCCATTTCTCAGAGGTTAAGTTGAAATATTGCTAGTGTTCACTTCTCTAAATGATGAATGTAAACCTTGGTTGCCATGGGTTTTACCGTAACACTTTTACACAAATGATTACAGGTCCTCTGCACAGCAGTTTCTTTTCTTGCCACTGTGGCCCTGGGAGAACTATTCTTTTTCCATATAATTTTGATCAGGAAGGTGTTTCCTTTAAATCTCTCTCTCTCTCTCTCTCTCTCTATATATATATATATATATATATATATTTGTATATATCAGCCTCTCATAATATGTAAATATTGAACCATTGTTGTTTCCAACTGCAGGGCATCACCACATATGAATATGTTGCTGCAATGAGAACTCAAAGCGAACCACCTGGACAGTCTGTAGATGGTGGAGATCAGCAGAGTATGCCATTGTCACCTACCAGTTCTGCTGTGACTGCCAGAAGTGGAAGAAGCTCTCTTTGAAAGAGCTTGCAATACAAAGGTGCTTGGTGTAACCCACCAAGAATCTTCATGGACCACCTGGTACCACCTCTTTTTAACTTACTAGACATGAAACTCTGTCATTTTATGTTGGAGATGAGGTGGATTTATTTAAGTTGCTATAACTGCAATATGGTGATGGTGTTGGCCATAAAAGATGAATAATGAAGATGGCATGCAAATAAATCTATTAAATCTTCAATCATCATAGAGATTTCATGATAATTACTCCTGCAGTTTGCATTTTTCGGAAAAACTTTTGGTTTCATTTCATAACATAAAAAGAGTAATCACAGCTTGCATTGACAAATTGTAACTATAAATATGAATTTAAAATTCTAGTTGTTGTTATTATTATATGGGAACAGCATCTTAAACATGGGTACATGCTTTCTTATGATGATAATCTGTCATGGATTTTCTGTTACACGTTAAAATTGATTATTTATTTTCTCTCAAAGGATGAAATCATTCCACATTTGGAGCGAGGGCGCTTACCATCTACAGTAGATCCAGATGCGGTACAGCCACCAGACAAGGGTAAAAGATTACCCCAATGTCCTGTCCGAATTAGTGCATGGAAACTTGCAAAATTGGATTCTAATGAAGCAGTTAAAGCAGCTGCCAAAGCTAGGGCAACTTCATCTGTCCTTCGTCCAGTAGGCTCTCGACATCATTCATACATTGTTGGTCAACTATCTGATAGTAATGTGAGTGGAAGAAGCAGTCCCATCAGTACTGATCATGGGTTTCAGAGTAAAAATGCTAGAGCAGGGGCATTGAGCTCATATCCTTCAAGTCGTGCTAGCAGAGAAGATGCTGAATCGTGTGGCCACAGTGTCGGCAACATTAGCAGTCCTCATCTTTCCAGCATAACCCCGTCTCCAATGGCACAGCAAGATTCAAATAGAGAAGATTTCAACCCCATGTACCAAATGTCAGCCAATCAATCTCCTTGGTCAACTAACCAAAGTGAAGGGAATGAAAGTGCTGGCCACGAAAATGCTGCTCGATATCCTTTCAGAAGAGATTTGAGTGCTCCAGAAAGCTCGAGAACTTCAGTTTTTTGGGATCCAGAAGCTGGGCGCTTTGTCTCTTCCTCTTCCGGAAATGCTGGGTCTTTGCAGGTTCCTGGAACAGAGGTTTTGTATAGCGGTCAATCGATATTTTTTGGTGGTCCTCTTATGAATGGGCAGCTTAACAGGGGAACAAGGAGTAGTGTTGGCTTGGATAGAGGTTCTACGTCAAGTCATTATCCGCAGGAAAGATCACAGAGAGGTGGTCAGCTACCTGTGTTTGTTCCTAGTGATTCTCAAAAAACGCAGCATCAAAAATAGGGGACAGTAGTATGGTTTTTTGGGATGGCTTGTGTTGGAGGTTAAAATTTTCATTTGATTTGGATTAATTCTTGTGCAGGATTTAGGTTCCAAGCTTTAATGTAATTTAGTTGTCAATTAGTTGTCAATTCAGGGCACTAACTGAATTGGAATTCACAAATAATGGGATATGGGGAAGTTCGCTCTAAACAATTTGGAACCTAGCTTATCACTTTCTCCTTTTTTCAACATATCTTTTTATAGGAAATCGAATAGATTTTTCATTGGCCAAAATAGGAAACCAATAGTTATATGCTAAAAAGCTTATACATAAAAGCTTAAGAATTAAAAAAAAAAAAGTTAGAAAATCTTCTCAAAGCATTATTGTGCAGGCTTAATTAGCTAATTAACCGGTGGGATACATGATGTATGCCTCCTATTTTTTCAAGACAGACGAGAAAAGAAAAGGAATCTCCCATTTTTGAACAAAATGATAGTTTGTCTTTGTGGTCAAATAATGACGTAATTGTAACTAAATGCCTACATGCATGGACTCCCGTTAATCGGATGAAGAGGTGCAAAGTGGAAATTTGAAGGAATGATGAATGAGAAAATCTTGGATAACCAACAGCCACTTTGTTCCCGCTTCAATTCCATTACATTTACAAGAGAAAAAGGAAACCACCTTGTCCCAGACAGACGTGATTGAATTCTCCATGACATTAAATCTTGATTAATTTTAGGATGAAAGTTAGGGCTCTACGATCCTTCCGCCACAAGCTGGGAGACGGACTTTTGTTTTGATGAATGAATTTGTACTGTATTTTGAAGCTACATACCTAGTCATTAATTCTAATAATATAGATAAATAGATAGATAGTATTAATGGGGGGAGGAGGAGCCGAAAGTGGTGCCAGGGAGCTTGATCAGACTCCCACCTGGGCTGTAGCCGTTGTTTGTGCTGTCATCATTATTATATCAATCATTCTGGAAAAGGTTCTTCATGCAATTGGAGAGGTATAGATAATCATTTTTCTCCATTTCATTTTCCTTTTATTAATTGGGGTTGGACATATATAAATGTTCTTTCTTTCTTTCTTTCTTTTATATACTACTAATAATTTCTCTGCTGCACCGATGCAAATGCCCCCCCCCCCCCCCTCCTTTTTTTTTGTAGAAATAAAAGAAGAGAGGCCATTATATTTGTATTCTACTTAATTGTTTATAACTAGTTAACTGATCATTTATGAGATTTCATTCTAGTTGTTCGAAAAAGGAAGAAAGGAGGCTTTATATGAGGCTCTTCAAAAAGTTAAAAACGGTAAAATCAACCCCAGCCCTAACCTCCATTACTACTCAATTTCTCTTCTTCTTCTACAAAACTATGAACTTGCTCATTTACTAGAATATTTTTGATCCTTTGTCAAAAAACAATAAAAAGATTGACCCATTCTCATATATATACACTTTTTTTTTTTCCAGAACTTATGGTTTTGGGATTCATTTCTCTCATCCTTACATTCGGCCAGAGTTATATCTCCAGTATCTGTATTCCAGAAGAGGTTGCGGATACAATGTTATTTTGCCCCAAAAGAGTTGATTCTACCCTTCATAAAACACAGCCTAAGCAAGAATCTGGGGGCGAGGCTACTGGACATCGGAGACTGCTCTTATATGAGCGTAGATTTTTAGCTGGTGGTGGCAAAGCTCGCGGGTGCAAGCCCGTAAGTACTGCATGCATCTTGTTTATGACAACTATTTTAGTGTCACATTTGATGATCTCATTGAGTTACGAACTTATGAAAGCTAATGAGTTTGCCAATAGATTAACACGCACAAGAAAGAGAATGAGGAATTGCTATAATTTTTGGTACAGCCGATCGAGCAGCATGCGTGTATATGCATACCCTTTCTATGTATTTATATTTATGCATGTGCTTTGGGACGTTATATTTTTTATCTGCAGCGGCAGGTAGGAGGAAATGGCTCAGTAAATTGATATCACTATCCCGAATCAACAACTTCCTTTCAACTCATAACTTATTTAAGGACTAACTACCTCTATGTTTATATTGCTCTTGTTATGTTTTGAAATCATTTCTGAAGATTCTAAAGTGAGTTAAAATACAAAATAACAAATGACTGGACATAGGCCTCCTCCTGTTCCAGCTTTTTAACTAAAGCAGTTGTAACTTTGTTGTAGGGGCGCGTGCCACTTATCTCTGTGAATGGATTGCATCAGTTGCACATTTTCATATTCTTCTTAGCAGTTTTTCATGTGTTATATAGCGCCATAACAATGATGCTTGGAAGATTAAAGGTGGCTAAATATCTCTTCAGTTTCTTTTCCCTCTCTGTAATGACTATGCTAAGCCCATTCATAAATGGAGTATACTTTTTCATGAATCTCTTATTTGCAGACACGAGGGTGGAAGGAGTGGGAACGGGAGTGTACCACTACTGTTAATGAATTCAATGGTACATGATTCGGTGTAACAGTTAATCATTAGTTTGTTTTTAACCTTGATGATTGCAGCTGTTATAATTCTAGCTTCATTCATGGTAAATCGTTCCCTTATGTTTCAATTTCTTCACATGCTGACTTGGGTTGCTTGCTAATTTTAGATCCTTCAAGATTTAGGCTCACTCATGAGACATCATTTGTGAGGGACCACACCAGTGCCTGGACAAAAACAAAATTCTCCTTTTACTTTGTAAGACGTCATAAACTATTCACTTTTCAGTTTTCTTTTTTAAATGCTGCAATTGGTGTAGAAGCAATTTTGTAATTTTTTTTTTTCAACTTAATAGTGGAGTGAATTTGCTCACCGGATTCATAAATAGAGTGAAATTAGAAATTAACTTCAACATTTGGTTTGATGAATATTCAGTATCCTATATCAAAGCACTTTTTTTTTTCTAATGGGGTGCTTCATTTATTCTGCATCCATTGTTGTCATATCAAAATGTTTGTTCCAGTTATGCATGTGGCGACAATTCTTCAGGTCTGTTCGCAAGGCTGACTATTTAACAATGCGTCATGGATTCGTCAGTGTGAGTTTCCTATGCGGAAGAATTTTTGTGTTTTCTCCTCGTGCTGTTATCAGCCACAAAATTAACTATAAAGTAATTATTATATTGCGTTTTTATATAGGTTCATTTGGCACCTGGAAGTAAGTTTGACTTTCAAAAATATATCAAAAAATCATTAGAGGATGACTTCAAGGTGGTCGTCGGAATTAGGTGACACTCTGATTATTTGAATTAGCAATTTTGCCACGCTCTAAGGAGAGCCGTTGGAATGCATATTTCCTTTGTTCTACTAACTTTAATACTACTCGTGGTGCTTGCAGTCCGGTATTATGGGCTTCAGCAGTGATCTTTCTCCTTTTGGATGTTAATGGTTATTTCATTTTTTACCTTCTCTTTTACCTTTTCATTTTTTCTTTCTTTTACCCATATATATTTAGTGCTTTTTTTTCCCCGAGTGATTCATATATCCTGGTTTCAGGATGGCATGCTATGTTTTTCCTATCCATTATTCCTTTAGGGGTAAGAGATTGTCCGCGAAAAACTTGCACTAATTGATCATGCGATTTATGTTTTATGTAAAAGGATTAACCTTTCAACGCTTTTTGAAGGTAACATTAGCAGTTGGAACCAAGCTTCAAGCAATTATAGCACAAATGGCAATTGAAATAGTAGAAAAGCATGCTGTAATACAAGGAATGCCTCTTGTACAAGTCTCTGATAGGCATTTTTGGTTTAGTTGGCCACAGTTAATCCTTCATCTTATCCATTTTGTGCTGTTTCAGGTATTTTACAATCTTCTGCCTCTTTTCCTTCATGTAATGATTGTAATTGGCAATGCTTTATGGATTTTTTTTATATATAATTTTAATTTCAGCATGTTACTGTGTTTGCACCAATAGACAACTTTCTTCTTACTTGTAAAACGATGACTGAAGCTTTTATTTCTTCAAAATAATAATAATAGAAAAAAATTACGTGGTATACTCACATAAGTTGAGGGGGGGGGGGGTTCCTCCACTGTTGGAAATTATTTTGACATTCTTTATTACATCTTTGATGTCCAGAATGCATTCGAGATCACTTATTTCTTTTGGATATGGGTAATGATATTGTCCTCTTCTTTCATTGTCTTATTTCTATGTCTAGAAGAAATGGAATGTTTCTAATGCTTCGCTTCCTCCTAATGCAGTATGAGTTCGGCCTAAAGTCATGCTTTCATCAGGATTTAGTTCTTATCTTTATAAGAGTTGTCCTTGGGTAAGCCATACTCTCTTAAAATAGCCCTTTCAACCATCCAACCATAATGAAAAATTTCATAGCTTGTCCTTAATTTCAGTTATGAAAGGGTTTTGGCAGGCACACTAGTTTTTCCTAGAGACAAAATGAAGCAGAACACTTAGCATACAGCTTTTTATATCAATCTGTGTACGTATTGATCTTCTTCTGTTCCACATGATGAAAATTTGACAGGGTAGTGGTCCAATTCATGTGCAGCTACATCACACTTCCACTCTATGCCCTTGTTACTCAGGTTCACTCCATAATTATACTAATTGCTCCTCTGCTCGGTAACCTTTTTATGTTTTCTAGATTTCTCTTGCAAGCTGAAATTTAAAAAAGTAAAGTTCTCTTACCACTGGAAGGAATTACTAGTATTACCTACGAGTGATTAGAGGATCCATAAATAATAATCATAATAATAATAAGGAAAGAGTGATGAGAGGAACGTAGTTTCAGCTTGATTAATTCTTCTATGGCGTTTTCAGATGGGATCAACCATGAAGAGGTCAATCTTTGATGAACAAACTTCCAAGGCCCTAAAGCAGTGGCACAAGAAGGCTGTGATGAAGAAGGGTGAAGGGAAGACAGAAGGTCCTCGTACAAGAACATTGGGGGGAAGCCCTGGTGGTTCCCCTGAGGACTCCCCTCTACATAAACGCTCTGGAGCTGGGAACATGAATCGTTTAGATCATCAGGAAGTCGCTATTGAAGCAGAGACATCAACGCCTGATCAGCATGACCTTCTAAGTGGACCATGAGTATCCGAACTTTTATGATGCATGCTGTGAAAAGGACAGGGCCCTTTTCTACCAAACGTGCTTTGGGCTCATATTGGAAGAAAGAGGGAATTGAACTGCAATGCACTAATTGTGGCTAATGGGTGCAGCTTGTTCTATTGTAATATCCTTCATTACATAGAGTTCTGTACTCCTATATACATTGGTTTACGTCAGAATTAGAGTAAGAGAACTCAATTACTTATAATTATGAAATTCAATTATTATATTTGTCAGTTTTTAAGCACCATGCATGGGTCAGTTTGATGCTTGTTCAAAATTTTTGTAGTGGAATTCAAAGAAAGTTGTAAAAATGATACACAAGTAAATACGGCAGAGACGGCCAGCTTGCTTAAGTCCAACGTGAGTAACGCTTCTTTGGGTGCGTGGGCCAATTTAATTGAGGCAGGACTCAGCCTCAGGTCTCAGGTGTCAATGATTAGCGGTTAAGGGTATACAGGTAAATAGTTAGAGGTCGATGGGATTTCTAACGACCTCAGGCTTTTCCAATTGCAACGGGGAGTCATGGCATCAGTAAGAATTCTACGGAGATGGAGTCTTGGCTGTCGTAAAATCTGCTCAAATGCGGTGCATATCAAACCCAAAACACAAAGCGAGTTGCTTTATCATACCCATTTCAAGAAGGTGCTCCATATTAGTTAGTCTCTTCAGTTCAATGCCCCAATTCTCAGAGGCCAGACAGAGACGCAACAAGAAGACCATCCCATGGAAGACTATCTCACACTGCCCGCTCCATTCCGTTTGCTTTTTGATCGTTTATATGCAATTTGTACGTGTTGTGGGTATCCGATTGATTTGCTTTTCTTCAACAATTTCTCTCTTCTTTTTTTTTTTGTCATATTTTGCTAAGATATTATTACCCGTCATTTCATGTCTCAAATTTTTTTCCTTGCTAATTTCAGCCCATAAATATCAGGCATTATTACGAAATTAGAAAATACTATAAATCATCTACTTCTGTTTTCATGTACATTCATAGATTCATTCATATTTACCCCCTTCCCCTTCCCTGCCTTTTTGTTTGCTTTTCTGGTATATTACTCACTGCTGTTTCAAGTCCAGAGTCTAAAACTTTTACCGCAGTGAAAAAGGCATTTACGTCCCAGTATATCCACTCGTGATCTCTCGCCTTCTTCTTAACTAAGATCGTAATTGTACTTTCCGGCCCTGTCTTAAACAAAGTTTTGCTTTGGGTGGAAATCCAATCTTTCTGTATAGTCCTGTTTATTTTGATGTCCTATCGATAAATTTGATGTCAAAAATCAATGAGGTAGAGCCCAATCATCCCGGCTTCACAGATGAATAGTGGTGAGAGCTTGGCTGTTCGTGATACCAAACCACTATTATCCGGACTTAAATGGGCCATGTCTGTTTGCAGTCTAAGCTCACTCAATCTTGCATTGTGCGTAAAATCCACATAGATTAAGAAACAACGTTCAAGAAAGAAACAAAAGAAAACATTGAAATTGGGGTTGTTAACTCATCTATAATCCTCAAACAAAATTCTGACCCCTACCACTACAAATCGCAAGTTCATTCAGGTTGGAGCTGAAGTTTGGACAAAAGTATTATGCCTACTTTATATTTCATCAATGAACTCAAGAAGATCATCAACTTCCTGCCTCAATGCTACAAGTTTCTGTTGCTGCAAAGCCACCCGGTTCTCAATGTCCCTGGCCCCAGACTTCTTCTCATAGCCGTCCACCACTGTAGTGTGCTTCACCATCACCTTTTCTTGCAATTCTCTCTCCTTAGCCACCAGCTCCTCAACCTATACAGGCATCAAAAACAAATCACTTATACCAACAGTCTGTAAAATGCAAAATAAAAATTGACATAGTATAAATGCTATGCACATAGAGAACAAACAGAATATTTCAGTCATGCACAGTCAAGTTACAATAAAAATAAAAATACCGTCACATATCAAGGCTTAACAAACTTGGCAAAAAACCAATATCAAATTGATCTTAAGTTGAGCAAAAACACCAATAAGTAAAAGACATGTGAACCTTGGGTAATACTTGAGCAGCTGATGGAGAAGATTGCAAGAAGGTCAGCAAGGGTTTCAATTCTTTTGACAGCTCTTTTAACAAACCATCAGCTGCTTTTCGAGCAGCTTTACAAGCTTGTACATCCCCCGTCCTTGAAAGATCACGTAGTGATGCCTCCAGCTTATCATGTGTAGTCAAGCATCGGCCTATAATATTCTGAACCTGCTGAATTGCTGCCTGAACCTGAAATTACAGAGAGCAAAGTCTATAACCAGCGCACTTGTACATGGTGATTTGGGTTGAGCAAAGAAAATAGCATAGCAACATCCTATAGTCCTACTCACCTCTTCCCACTGCTGTTTAGCCAAATAAGAAGCAGAAGACTTGGAGATTGATATGTCAGCATGCATATAAACAATGCAAGCAACAAAAAGGAAGAAAAATCCCGAAACTAACATCAGTGGCTCTCTAAGCATTGATAGTTTGTTGAACTTGTAATAGACCTGAAAGGTCAGGTAAACAAACATCAGAACAAACAGCAAACCTTTAAAGTACATAAGCCTGCGAATATAGGGTTATGATATATCCTAATATCCAATATTCTACGTTTGAAGTTACCTTTGAGAGGCCTCAAACTATATGCTAGAACCAGTGTGCATGTCATTCAGATTGAAAATGGACAAAGAAAGAATACCTGGAAGTATTGATTGTGCTCTGGCACAACATTAGACTTTTCCAGCGCTACTACTGGTCTACCATCAATATCCAAGTGGAAGATTTTGGTCTACATTCAACATACACACGTTGTATATAAAAGACAAAAGCCTTCAGATTCAAAATTCAACATACAAACGAGCCTTAGGTTATAAAATATATGGTCAAATAGAAACAGAAATTTTAAGCCTTCTAATACCTCTTGCCACTGCTTCACGGTAAATGGGGCTGCTAAAGATATTTCACTAGAACCCTCAGGCAACACAACCTGTAAATCAAATTACCAGGTCAAGGTAAGGCTGCCAGGAAAATAACCTTCTTGTTCACCAGACTGCAATTTCTATATCACACATGCATGTATCTTAATTTTAAGGATCATAATAATACTGCAGTATAAGTGCCCATTTGCATACTTAGTGGAAGACATGTCTTATTCATAATAACTAAATAAGAAGAATATTATTATGTCCTAATTGAATAACAGAAGTAATAAGTACTTAAATACACCTTTAAATACAAGTTTTAGGTAAGGATAGGAAGGACACTCCCCATCGTGTCCATCAGACCATCATTCTGTGGCCTAGAGAAAGATATCTAAATCTGAATATTGACATACTACCAACCTTCACAATCAGAGTATCAATAACCAACTCAACTATTGGGCTACTAAAAGTGATGTTAAGAAAGCGTTTCCCCTCTGATTCGTACAAAAAGTCCTTAAGTGGCACACCATATCCAATAGTAAAAGCAGTTCTCCAGCCACCAAACATCGGGTACCTTGGTTCAATCAATAGTTCTGTCTGCAAAGACAAATAGTAATTCAATAAGAATAAAATACCAAGTGATAGATACTCTTTAAATCCTAATCTGTAATATATAACCTTTTTGGTATCACCCCACAGATGAGATGTTGATATATTGCCAATTTCATCCCTGTAATAAACAGAATGAGCCCTTGGTGGCAAATTTGCAACAAGATACCTAAAGGCTGATGCACCTCGAACATTTGGTCTGGCCTGGAAATCAAGTCTGTGGTGTCAAGGCAACAAGTCAGGAACAAACTTCCAACCTTGAGTGGCACCTACCATAATCCGTAAAAAGGAAAACATATGAAATAACCTGGAAAATTCACCCTTGCTCTGAGCACCACCATGGATGAGCTTGTAATGCTCAGTGACCTGCACATTACCCCAATGGGAAATTTCCATCTCTCTCACCAATTCCTGAGCAACAGCAAAGGGTTGATTGCTTTCAAAATGAACTACTATGGGTGAGTAGGAGAATTCAGGGAGATTCTCATAAGGACCATATTTGATTTCTGAACCATGAATCTTTGTGTTCTCCAGTTTTGTGTAGGATTCAATTCTAGAATCAGGCAATTTAACACTTAGAGACTGGACCTTGACAGCATAAGGAGATAGATAGTAGGCACTTTCCTGGTATACTACAAGCTGAATATCAGCTTGAGTGATTTGCTCAGGAATAGGTCGCAAGGCATGGGTAAATACAGCCAAGACATCGAAAATGAAGCTATCACCCTCAGCTAAGCTGTTAGGCAATGATACGGAATAGAATGTTAAAGCAGGAGGCATGTCTTTTGGGTTGGTGACCTCGACAGGGAGAGCAACAACGGAGTTTTTGACTCTCCCTTTCCCTTCATGTGGGGTAGCCATCAAATATGCCATGTTTTTGACTTGAAGCTCAGGAAAAGCCAGCAAAACCTCAGACACCGTCTCAGGACCTGCATTCTCCACCTAGAAGACAATGTGTAAGAGAAGCGAAAGTTAAGAATAAAAAAAGGAGTCAGTGGATTGGATGGTGAGTTGAAGAATGTAGGGAAAAAGAGATAATAGAGTAGAAAGCATTAGTAACTTGATAGTTGAGAGTGAAAAGAAAAGGGAGTATTAGTGAAGCACCTTTAAAGTTGAAGAAATCCGAACAATATGTGATGTCAAATAAATCTGCAAAACCACACGAAACGACATTAGCATAAATAATACAGCTGGCAGCGATCAAAGAGACACAGCTATGATAGCATTTCAGATCAACCCAAGATATGAACTTTTAGAGGCAGGTAAACGAAGCTTAAAATGATAATATCAGGCAGTGAATCAATCAGAGAAACGAACTCTCAAGTAATACTACTACTAACTAATAATAATGTAAACCCTAGAAGCCTTGCGAATAGAATAGAACAGAATACAGGGAAATGGAAATTGAATTGAGAAGAAGATGGAAACTTACGCGTCGATCGACTTTGGAGAGGACCAGATCGGAGAGTGCCGGGGATGCCAGAATTGAAATCGTAAACAAAAGTGCACAAAACCTCGAAATCTCCATTGTCGCCAAAGGTCTCGCTCACCAGATGCACTTCACTTCTTTACGCGTGCTAGACTCCTTTTTTTTTTTTTTTTTTCCCTTTTATAAGTCACAAAATTGGCAGGGCCAGATCTCAGGGAGACTTTAGATTGGGCTTACACTCGCCAGCGGATATCGAACTTAAATATTTACCTATTGATTCTATTAGATGACTGGGTCGGGTAATGTTATAAAATAAGTTTAGTGTTGGCCCACCTAAAATTGGACATCCAATCAATGAGCAGGCAGGCAGGAGGAAGCAATGAAAGAAATACAGTCTTTCATATATCCAAAGCCCAACTACTTTATAGCCCACAACGAGAGCTTTCTGCCGAGAGCCCACAAAAAGAGTTGACAAAATAAAAATAATTACGAATATTATTTTATTTTTGAAAATAAAATAAAATTCACTACTAATTCTTATTCTTAACTATTTTAATAGATTCATATTCTTTCTATCATATTTTATTTTGGGTTTCGACAAATGCCATGCATTGCAATTGCGAACACACCAGATAGAAACAAAAAAAAGAAAGAAAAGATAGAAATGGAGCCTTGGTTGAGATAAAGTGGAGATTCCAAAGATCTAAGACTAGACTAGATGATTCAAGATCAAAACCTCACTCTCTTGTTTCTTTCCAGCTTTTTGGGGATCATTTCTCTGTGTGCTTGCTTAACTTAGCCAGACTGTTAAGTGCCTTTAATTGCGTAACAAAGTGCTAGAATTCCTGCATTTTCTGTGGATTAAATCCGCGATTCAACTTGCAAAATTTTCACCGCTTTGGATAGTTCGTATTTGAGTTTTTAGCGTGAATGCAAGATATTCCTAACAAGAGTTTTTAAGTGACCTCATGCTTTTGTACATGTATACATCTTGAATCTATTTTATTTTAGCAATCTTTATGTCGTTACGGTTTTCTTACTTCTTATGTACCTATACAGTAGGTTCATTGCGAGCTAGACACAAGAACTGGGGCCCAGAGTAACTTTTGTGCAATTATAAGGCACTTTTATCCTGATGTATGTTTGTATGTTATCCCCAATAGTTATGCTCTTGTTTTAACAACATTCTCATGTAAACATAAACTTTTCTTTTCCAAGTTTATTAACATGGCTGATAATTTTCTCTAGTTACTTACAAGCCTTGGTGTAGGACTGCGCTATGATAATCGTTTATAAAGTGCGGTACACGGTGCAGCGAAAAAAATCTTTTCTTGTAACCAACAATGGTTCGGTGAATTTCGTTTTCAGGGGAAGATACGATGTTGACCAAGAATTCAAGGGGTTGGTGCTGCTTTTAAGTTCCCACACTGTTTCTTTTTGGATGCATTTGATATTTGAAGGATAATTCTGCTAATATTTTAATCACTTCTACTCAAAAAAGTCATTTTAAGAATGATGCCCATGACACCATTTTACACACTTGTTTCTTTTTTGTCTTTGAGTGGAACGATGCCATCAATAGGGAGAAAACTGCAGTTATTTATATACAGTTGTAACTTTCCTTTCTTAATACTTTTATGCATGCTACTACCATTGCAGAGGAAGTCAGAAGGAGCTGCTGAATTTACGACCAAGATGTTAACTCTCTAAGATTGACGCTAGTGCATTCTTTTAACATAAAATTGTTTTTGAAGTGGAAAGCATTCAAATTCAATACGAGTAACAAGAATTGTTGAGTCAATTTCTGCTTCGATACTCGAGTGGTTTCCTCCTCCTAGTAATCTATACTTTATGTCCTTTCTTCAGGAACCTCTCCTTTGAAAATTTATTGGTGAAAATTCCTCTTTCAGATTCCATATCTGCAGATCAGGGAAAATAATTGGACCCTTAATGCTGACATGAAGGGTAGATGGAACATGAGATTCGATTTGTGAGAATGTATGAGATTGAGAAAAGTAACTGCTAAAAACATGTATAACAGCTCAATGTCATGGGTCATTAACGATATTCTAACGTTTTGCGGTTTCCTTTTCTTCTGTGGTCAAAATCATTTCAAAATCATTTTGCCCTGCCATGGTGAATGAATAGGTTAGAACTAGAACGTGACGGGCAGAGCACAGAAGGGGTCCAAAGAGACATGAATTACTGTGGCTCTTAGCAGTTAGCGCGTTAGTTCTAAGTATGGTTGAAAAAGACTTTGAATTTTGACATGGATATGTTTGGCTGGAGGCTCCACTGTCATTCCTAAATCTCAACTTGTGTTTGTTCTATACTTCACCATTGATGGTGGTGAAGGATGCATGCTGTCGCTTTGGTCAATAAAGGTCGACTTATCACTGATCCCTTTTTTTTCAACAAATGTATTTAAGATTATTTTAGAACTCACTATCCATAGTGGGAGGTTGACTCCATTTTGTATGATAAAGAAAACTTGGAGGAATATATATATAAATTACTTTTTTATTTAATAATATAAATTTTACTTTAAATTTATCAAAAATAATATATTTGTATTTAAAAAAATATATTTATAAAATAATTACTTAAATGTATAAGATAAAATTTTAAAAAATATTTTATTTTTTTATCTTTTTAAGCCATAATTACGAAAATTATTCATATTTATTAAATATTTATGAAAATAAAAATAAATTTAAAATATTCATTAAATACAAATATAAAAATAAATATAATATAAAAAAATATTCTACATTGACTTCTTTAATAAAATGGAGAAGATCAGTCACGGAAAGTAAACAAAAGAAGGGTGGTAAATTGGTAATAAAGATAACTAATTATATATTTAGTAATAGTAATTAACGCATAAATTAAATTAAATTAAATGTAGAAGATATTTTTGTATAAAACCCCACCGAATATCATTACATACACGGAACAACGTTACAACTAACGCAACACAACACATTCTTGATACATAATTACATTTACTTGAACAAAACACAACTCTCTCTCCCTCCTCACATGACTCGTCCTTTCAGGCTCTTAGGCGCCGCCAACTCCTCGGCCACTAACGAGCAGCCACCTGAACAAGCGGCAACTGTCGACTCCGACTTCGTCGTAATCCTTGCAGCTCTCCTCTGCGCCCTTATCTGCGTGCTCGGTCTCATCGCTGTCGCACGCTGCGCATGGCTTCGCCGCCTCTCCGGTGGCTCTGCCTCCATCCCCTCAGCTTCATCCCGTCCTACTCCTCCTGCAAACAAAGGCCTCAAGAAGAAGATCCTCAAGTCCCTCCCCAAGGCCACCCTCTCAGCTGAATCCTCTGCGAAATTCTCTGATTGCGCGATTTGCCTGACGGAGTTCGTGGTAGGGGATGAAATCAGGGTGCTGCCGCAGTGCGGCCATGGCTTCCACGTCGCCTGCATCGACACCTGGTTGGGGTCTCATTCTTCCTGCCCTTCCTGCCGTCAGATTCTGGTAGTCGCTAGGTGCCACAAGTGTGGGGGTTTGTCCAGTCCGGGGGCTTCAACTTCTGGAACTGAGACTGAGGCCAGATTGAAGGAGCGTGAAGATGATGTCAATAGGTTCTTGCCCTAGCCAGCCCCTCAGTCTCAAGGGTCCTCAATTTTTTCTTTTCAAAATTTCATAGCTTATTAAGTTTGGTTAAATTTAATTAGCTAATTACCTGCTAAATTATCACTACTGCTGCTACTAGCATTTAGGTTTTCATTTATTCGAATTTCTATGCAGTAGTATGTATGTAAAGTTGAAGTATAACTATATATGTATGTATCTTGCATGTTGAATATATATATATATATATATATTTGAATATATATATATATATATATATATTATATACAGAAATCGGAATGTCAGATCCTGCAAGAACAATGATTGTATTACCCACACAAAAAAGAATGGTTCAAGAAGCACCTTTTTTTTGTTCCCTTCCGTTTGTCAATTCAATACTTTTCTGGAACTAAAAACCCAGATGCCAACACCCGAATCATAACCATGATCAAACAAATTGCATATTGGTAATTCATAGATGCTGTCTGAGATGATCCAAGCTATTTTCTGAACTTAAAGTATGGCATGTTGGCTGTTGCTGATATGCTTCGTCTTTTTGTTCTGTTCGTACTTTGGTTCTTCACTTTTCTTTGGTGAAAGTCTGTTTCTTCGCTTTTAGCAGATCACGAATTCCTTTGGCGGTGGTCCTTTCAGAGTAAAGTGTTATTAATGCATGCTCTTAAGTTGTTAGTTATGTCAATCTAAAATTCTCAATTGGTATCTGTATTTCCTTGGAAATTTTACCCGTATTAGAATTACTGGAAATAAAGAAAATAAATACTTAAAAGGTAAAGTGGGCCATGGAATCGGTGAAAAGAAATGGGACCGTTCAAAATGCCAGGAGGGGGGAGGTCCATCTAAGGTGATGAAGAGAAGAGGAGAAGAGAATCTAAAGGTAGCACATGTCGAAACATGGGTGTCGTATCAATCGCAGGCAGCACGTCGCCTGTGAGAGAGGACCGTTGGTCGCTTTTGAGTAGGACGATCCAATCTGAAAGGAAAAGTTTTTGACTTTTGACGCTGATATCAGTCAATCTTTTTTGTTTTTCTTCAGCACTTTTTATACTACCTGATTAGCAATACAAAGGAGGTTGATCAATGTAAACAAGTGGTTTTGCCTTTTATATTATTTTAGGATTGGTGGTTTGGCCCGTGGGTCTGGGTGTTAAGATTCTTGTTGCGCGACCACTTTCTCTTCACTGACTACGGGTTAAAGGCACAAAAATCATTCCTCTTGTTTAACAACTTGGGTTTGATAAATTTTTTAGAATAGAATTACCTGCTTTCTACTTAGTTAACAATAGGTCAAACCAAAAACATGTTTTCTTGCATGTCTAAGCTATGCTGTTATATACTCAGTAAGAAAATAATTAAAGTTATGTAATTATGTGCGGGGCATGTGGAAAGCCAACTTCCCAAGTCAATTGAGTGCAAGAAATAGAGCAAAGGGAAAGCATTACTTAATTAATACCATGATTTAGAAAGAGAAATTTGTTTACATTATTATACGACAAGTAATATATTTTTTTGGCAACTTCTGACTGGAATTCAATATCGAAAGATTGGCAATGCATGAAAATGGAAAACGGGTTGGTTGAATTCATCACTAACGATCAAACTTCTTGTTATTATAAACAGGTGATAGAAACAAAGTGTGTAACCCACTAACTAACTGGGAATTTTTTTTTTTTTTTTAAGGGTGAGTAAATTAATGTGATAAGATATGGTTAATTATTTTAATTAGTAACTAATTTCAAACAACCATATCATCTGTTTGTCTTTTTTGCCTTGACCTAACAAGGATGGTTTGAGTCCGTCCACCATTTTATGCCTACCAGTATAAAATTTGGTTTATTCGTAAACCATAGACTTACTATATAGTATTATATATTCTTTTTCTTTTTTATTTATTATTATTTTCAAGCCGTCCATTAAACTAAGGTGGAAGGTCCACTAGAAAAGAGTACCAGAATAGATAGCCCATCGCCTTGGACTAGGAGTCATGCCTGCCTTTTATGACTAAAGGAGATGCTTAGCCTAGGCACAAGATGTTATAGTACTAGCATGTATAAATAATTTTATTTTTGAGAGAAATGTGTGGTGGGCACGGCAGTGCATTTATCTCTTCATTTCAATTCTTATTATTAGTGGAGTGGTATAGACCACATTCACATGGGAGAAGTTCAAATCGCTTACCAACAATTATGGTACGACTTTGTCTTTTTTTATCAAATACGCTAACTAGTCTTATAATTGGTTTTGTTAGTTTTAAGAAGAGAGAAGGGAAAATAAAAGAAGGGAGAACAGTGGAAATGATGGATCGGAAAATTATTTCATTTGAAGATAGATAGATGAGAATATGTCATATGTTTCAACAAGGTTCATATGTATTTCATAATTAATCATTTAGTGTCCATTCTCAATAGATTATTTAAGCAAATGGTCCAATTCTAGACATTAATGAGGAAAATTATTCTTAGCTAGCTGCTGCTGCTGCTGCTTTATAGTAGAATTAAACAGTACAGTAATGCGTATATCATATAAGACTTCAATTTGCTAGCTGCTACTCTTTGTTGATTCTTTAAGCTAATTGAGCTTAGTCAATGGTCCTGAGTTTGGCACTCGTATATGCTACTCCTAATTAGCACTAGAATCAGGGAAATGCCAAGGGTGGTGTGGCAGGTCATTAGAATTTCAGAGCAATCATTTCCGGTATCTATGCTTTGATTTTTTTTTTCAGAAGATAAACACCGTTCTTTTATTACAAATGGATTGACACCCTAGCTAGTACAAACTGCATCTTTGACCATAGAATAAATTCCACTGCAACTAAAATTTACTAATATTTTCCTTGCTGAATCCTGACTATAATTATTAGTATTTTTTTTTTTCCAAGAGAGAGTTATAATTAAATAAAATTATGAGCGTTAATCGAGAACACAGAGAAAACATTACGGGATTTGAAGCCGACGTGAATCGAACACCGAGAAAACACGAGTGGAGTACGAATCTATGATTAGAGTTAAAAGTTGATTTGAGCCAAAGAATTCTTCTTTTCGGTTTAGATTCTGCCCCGCCTGGGGTGGTGAAATGTGAGGACTGATGAAAGGAGGCTGCTCTGTTGCTGAAATCGCTTTTCAGCGGTAACCCTAATTTACTGCTATTATCAACAAAATGTAAAGGCCAGCGGAAGTAATTCTAATAGCAACCTCACACCCTCTCTTGTTTGTTTTTCAGTATCCTAATGCCATCAATTTGGATTCTTCTTCAATTCCATTCCCTTCCTTTCCAGGTAACTCCCAAACTTTCCTTCGTAACTCTCTCATTGAACTGGGTTTTCTTTTCTTGGTCAATTATTGATGATAGCCTTCAATTTGGGGGTGGAAGCACCGGGTTTCTTCGAATGGAACAACCTTGCTACTAAATCATAGCCTAAGCCAACGACTAAACTGGATTCCGCTAACACCTAATTCGAAGTTTTGCTGAGAGCCATTAATAATTCACTGAGCTCCACTCAGGACCGGCGTGCCCAAGATGGGGTAGTTGATGGAGCAAAACATACTCTGGCGGTACATTCCAATGACCCACTTTCCAAAATTCAGGAATCCATTACATCTTTCCCACCTGTTGTTTTCCTCGTATTTTTCTCTTATCTGTATTCAATTATACACACACACACACACACATATAGATATATATATATATATATATATATATATATATAAAGGCTAATTTTTCTTGGTTATTAAGCAGGTTTTGGTTTCATTACTTGGGGTGCTGAAATGTAATCACTGGCTTAGATATTGAGCCTACATAAGTTTTTCTTGAGTCCATTTACTGCTTATATAGAAGTTTTTAACATTGGCTCCTCTATTGGTGCTAAGGATTCCTCCAGTATTTTTCGTCCTTCGCTTGTGTTGCTAGTCATTGGTATATTTGCTTTTCATTTTCATGTCAGAAAAACCAGTAAAGATGATGTTTGTATGAATTACTTGAAAAAAGGAAAGTTTTATATGAAGAGCCATGTCCATTTCTTTCTTGTCTCGGATGAAAATATGCCCTAGAAACAACTTTACAGTGGGGTTGTGCATTGCAATTGCAATTATGGTTGTTGCTATGAGAGCATACATGGCAAGGAACTCAAGTCGGAGCTATCCTGGTTCTGTAGCTGATCTTGTAAAGCGTGGCTATCTAAGATCAGATAGAAGAGGCATGTCTGATTTCGTTCTGTGATACCTTTTCCTTTGTCTTGTGGCTGCCCCTGCGAAGGATGTAAATTTCATGAATATATTGCTTTAAAGGCCTTCATGCTATATAATGTTACAGGTTAATTATTTATTCTTAAGGGCTAGCATTTCATTGCATGTGCCCTATCAATTTTAATTTCTGCTGCTTTAGGTGATGTGGACTTGCGTCACATTTCACAGCCTTGGCT
This sequence comes from Durio zibethinus, assembly GCF_047325235.1. Classification (NCBI taxonomy): domain Eukaryota; kingdom Viridiplantae; phylum Streptophyta; class Magnoliopsida; order Malvales; family Malvaceae; genus Durio; species Durio zibethinus. The sequence continues at coordinate 38,412,802 of NC_143162.1, forward strand.
CCAATGTGCTTCCCTCGTGCTATTGGTGTAGTTTAATTATAAAATCTGTATTAACAGATCAAGGCTTCTCAAGTATGACGATCCATTTAATAATCCATCGGTGAAGGTTCGTAAGAGCAATTCAACTGTAGAGATGTGTGGAAAGCTTTACCGGTTAGCTCCAGTTACACTTACCAAAGAGCAACGAGCTATCCATCAAAAAAGGATGTCAAGAGCATATCAGTGGAAGAGACCCACAGTGTTCCTTAAAGAGGGGGATTCAATTCCTCCTGATGTTGATCCTGACACAATCAGATGGATTCCTGCAAATCATCCTTTTGCAACCATGGCTAGTGACATTGATGAAGACTTGGCACAAAACAATGTGTACCAAAAACATGGTGCTCCATTCCATATTCAGGCTGAGCATGAGGCATTGCAGAGAAAGCTTGAAGCACTACAAAAAGTAAGTAGTTTTAAAGTTTTGCATCTTTAATGCGATATTAAGTTGCTTGCAGAATAGGTAGCTTATATGTTGATAATTTCTGTAGCCATTACAATTATTTGACTTTGGTTGGCAAAGTCAACATGGTAGCTCCATCAGTAGTTTTGGATGGTAAGCAAAGTGACAAATGCACCAGATTAGTGCCTTATATCAATCAGGAAATTACATTTGTTGCACTATCTTTGGGCAAATGCAACGCGTATGATGAAGGACTATTACTAGAATGGAATTAAGAGTCTTCTTCATGCGTTACTGCTTATCTTAAATTAGTTTTTTTTTTTTTTTTGCATAATGTGTTGGGGATTTACATCTGCTGGCTTATTGATCTATATAACTTTTTATCTACTCAAATTGTTTTTATGGAGCCATATATATTCAAATTCATCTTTGCATATGTAGGATTACTGAATCTCAGTCTTGTAAATGTTGTTACCAGTGTACGCTGCAGTTTGCTGCCTCATTTTTGGAGTTTCCTTTTGAAAACTTGAACGTGTTTGCATGCAGGAGGAAAAATTGAACAACTAATTTATCAAGAGTAGAAATGCTAAAGATTTCCAGAGACCATTCAAATTAAATGCCAGGTCAGATGAACTTGCTGAGGAGGGCCCCAATAACAATCCGACAGCTGACACTAGGCCCCCTAAACTAGAGCGTGCCTCCAATTCGATTGAAAGCAACTTATCTTAAGAGGAAATGCAGAAACCCTGAAATATTGCGTGGCCTTGGTGTCAGTTTATTGAATCTACTATTATCCTGCAAGGAATTCCTGATTTTGTAGTATATGAAAGATAAGATCCTCGTGAATTACCTCTGGAATTGATTTCGAGGTAGCCCAACCTGATCTGGAATTGTAAACGGGAGAGCAGAGTTTGTACATATAGTTGCAGTAATTGATTTGGTCCATTTTATTTAAATGCGGTTTTTTTTTTTTTTTTTTTAATTTTCTAATTTACCTTTAAATCTTTTACATTATTACTTATTAATTTGAAAGAGTATATTATGAACTCTTTCCGTAACCTCGAAATGTAAACTAATTCAAGGGTCAATCAACTTTAAATGCAGTTTTTTCTATGTTAAGATTTTGCATAGCAATTATATGGTCTGTAGCAACGTGAGTATGCATGATTGGTTGCTGCACTTTCATTCATTTTATTTTCATCTTTTCCACTCTCACTGTCTGTATGTAGAGAAAAGATTCACTTTATATTAGTATAATTTTATATTTTTTAAATTAAAATTAAATTTATGATTTATTTGAATTAGAATAATTTTTTTAATTTAATAATTTTTATCCAAAATATTCAAAACAATGTAAAGATTATACTCATATAAATGGAACGATATTCTCTCTCTCTCTCTCTCTCTCTCTCTCTCTCTCTCTCTCTATATATATATATATATATATATATATATATATATATATGTTGCTGTACGAGGAGAGGAGGATCGAAGAAAATCTTGGATTTTAAAAGGTATAGCCATGAGACCTACATCTATTTAATGGGCCGCCCTTCAGATAGATTGGAAGAAGGAATGCCGCTGATTTGATCTTTCCTCCCTTTTCTCCCATTGTTTCTCCTCAGTCCAAGCTCCCATTGCCTTGCTTCTCAGAAGAGGTAGAAGGGGCCGAAAGTTTAACTTATAACAATCTGAAGAAAAACTGGTATTTTGCTTCTAACATCTTTGAAAGGAACTTTTACTAAATTACAAGGCATTACAATTTCTAAGACTACTTCCAAACAAGAAATTTTGACACCTCTGTACTCGCTTGAGAGTAGCTACTCAAGTCTATTCCTACTGATCAAGAACAGCTGTCATGAAACATCCATCTCCACCATGCTCTTTATTAAATTGGTATTACTATAACTCAATTGAAAAGGAAACAAAAAATCATTTTAATCCCTCATTTTCAATGCAACAAGAATGCACAAAAATCTCAGTTGGATGAAAGCTTACAGAGGTATTGTCACCGTTTAAAGCAGTGAGTTACTCATTCTTGGTAGCAGTGGCCTGTCTTGCACCAACAGCAAAGAACTCAGTAATGACTTCAAGTGGCATGCCTTTGGTCTCCGGGACTTTCAAGAAGACAAAGACCCAAGAGATGAGACATACAACAGCATAAATTCCAAAGATGCCGGCAAGGCCTATAGAACTGAGCATCACAGGCAGAGTGTAGGTAATAATGATATCTCCAATCCAGTAAACCAAAGCACAGATGGCAATACAAAGGCCACGGACCCTTGTTGGAAAGATCTCAGAGCAAAGGATATTTGGAATTGGTCCATACCCCATGACAAAGCAACAGAAGTAGATAATAACACATGCAGTTGAGATAGCAGCATTTACTACCGAGCCCATATCCACAATTTCGCTAAAAACTAGAATGATTAGTGACACTATAAGCACAGGAATTGTGGTGAGGAGCAGCCGCCTGCAAAAAATAAAAGTATTAGTTTTTTTTCCCATTTTCTTAAGGGGGGAAAAAGTAAGTGTGAACTGTGAAGGAAGAAAATTAAGGTGATTCTGACTTTTAAAGTCAAGATATTCAAACTAACAGTTATCAGGATAAAAATTTGAATCTTTTTAACAGAAAAACATGAATAAAAAAAGCCATCAAGTCCTATTTACCATATTCAAGGAGATGGCAATGAACTTAGAATAAACAGGTGAACCTGACAAGGCAACTATAAAAATGCAGATTCAGGAACTCCTAGGAAGAAAATATAGGAGACTCGGACTGAAGAATTACAAGTTGAAAAGAATATTTGAGAAAACGAAATCACCTTCTGCCTGATACATCCATCAGCTTCATGGCTACAGCTATACAGGGGAGCATCAGCAAGGTTGTGAATGCACTAATAAGAAATGACGCGGAATCTGAACTAAGGCCCAAGCTTGAAAGAAGCACTTCAACGCCTGCCTCTTCAAGAATTTGAGGAGTGTAATAGAGAACTCCATTTATGCCAGAGAACTGCACATAAAATTAGAAAAATTAGTTTAATTTACCATGACAATTACAGGATAATTAGCTCATCTGACAAATAAAAGGATTCACACTTCTCTATTTAAAGTACAAATCGACGAACATTAATGTGTAACAAGCCCCCACCCCCATTTTTATGTAGCAGAAGCTAAAGAACTATGAGCATGTAAAACAAGATACCTCAGAACCAATTACTACTAGCAAAAATATAGGGTCTAATCTCAAGAATTAATAATAAATCCAACTACAGCTTAGAGGGATGGACCATATTGCTTTTCAAAGCACATTCAAATCTGTAAGCTAATGTATAGAAAATGACAGGATGATTAAAAGGCTAAGGAAGGACTATCCGAAGTGCAAAAATAGAACTGCTGACTACCTGCTGAAGTATCTGAATCCCAATCCCAACTAACAACGCACGCTTCACTCCAGGGTCAAGAAGAGCAGCCCAAACTGGTCCTTTTGAAGCAGTTTCAGATGGATGAACCATTGCTGGTCCAACAGGACTCTGATCCAAAAGCTCCTTGGAATAAAGAGCAGGCTGGCTTACTAGAGCAGCAGCCTGGATAAACTCACCTTCTGCAGTCATATCATTACCAGGAAGTGATACAAGAGACCCACGTCGAGATCCAGGGACTCCCTCCTGGTGCAGATAAATCCTTTTAAACCCTCCTTCCTTCTTTCCATCCTCACCTTCTCGCTCAGACCATTTCCAAGCCAACTGCCAACCACCTCCAATTCCTGTACCACCAACTGATTCTCCAGCATCTTGAACAAGAGTGCTATGGCGTCTCATGCTTAGAACACTGCCATGGGAAGCAGGGGGAACCATGTCCTTTTCCAAGCTTGTTGTCTGACGTGAGATCAACGGGCTATGCAAATTGTCATCAGAGTCCCCCCCTCCAGCATCTGATACATAGTCCTCACCTTCTCTCTGCAAGCTCTCCTCATCCCAATGCTCATTTTTTACATGAGGCTCTGCTGTACTAAACATGCTTCCAAAATTCGGAAAAAGCATACTACGCATGCTCCCTGTCTCAGGAAGCTTTTCATGCACACTGCCAAATAACGTCACAAGGGGGTCCATAAGGGGTACACTTTGGTTCACCATGCTTCCCTGGCGAGAAGCAAGGCCAAGAATGCTTCGTCCAGTGACAGGTCTGGCAACCCAAGACAGGCCCTCTTCAGGTCCATATAATCTGATTTTTTCTTTATCAGCAGTAGGTTCCTGACTATCAGCAAGTTCATCAGCTGGACCTATTATGTACTCCTCTATAAAAGTTTCACCTCCAATGCCAAGGCCCTCAACCAGCAAAGCCATCTCACCTGCAGATCAAAGAAGTCTCAGCAAGATCCACACCCTCAATTGGTCTTAAACTAGTTAAATAAGAGGAAACTACGAAGACACAGGAATTTCTATCATTTTCAATAAAGAAACTAAAAAGCTATGGAGGCTCCTTTGTTGTTCGGTATAAAGATTCTAAGCGATTGAAAGGGCTCAAAAGACAAGAGTAGAGAAAATTTTCTTCTCTTGTCCCCAAAATATACTCCGCACATGATGCCTAACATACCAATACTCATCAAAAGGATGCCAACCAAATTAGGAGACAAGCACGCGAGTACTAGCTTTGCTTTGACATTGAGTCATGCTTATTTGGTAGACACTTACATGCTGGTTTTAAGTTTTTTTCTGCGTAAACAACTGAAATGCTCATGGTCCTCCTTAATTTATAATGATAATGTTTGAAATTATATTGACATTTTTATTAGAACATAGGGCATACTTCAAATTTTAGAAAATACATGGCTTGACAGAGTGCTATAAGTTACTTAGTGTATTATACAGAAAATTTTCAGCTAAACCTTTATGGCAAATATAACTTAGAGTGATTGGAATAATGGGTAATCCAAAAATGATAAAAGCATTTGTGGGTTCAAGGGGGCTGGTGGTATGAAGCATAATAAAGATGTGAACACCCTTGCAAAAAATTCTTAGCAGAGGCAAACTTTCCAAATACAGGTAAAACTGGTAAACTTTCCAATCTCTTGTATAGTCTACCAAAATTGATCAGATTTACTCAAGTTTCTGATGACCTACATGCATCATGCCTTTTTCTTCAGAATAAATTGAATCCTCAGGAATAAAGATCAATCATAAATGGAAATCCCCATCGTAAAATGCATTAGATTTTATCACTTATGCTCATCCATAATTATGTTATGCCTCTCAGTGGCTTCAGCAGAGCATCAAATTATGTTCTTGGCTCTCTGCACAGTATCTAACAATGCAACTTCCAAGTCCCCTACATTTCCAACACATGCACAGAAAGGGAGAGAAAAGAAGGTAAAAAAAAAAAAACAGAATTCAATAAGAAAAATAAAGGAAGCAAAAAATGAACCTGAAACATCTTCCCTGCCACGTAATCTCTGAAGAACTTGTTTTGCCTCAAGCATCTTTCCTTTACTCACAAGCCACCGAGGAGATTCAGGCAAATAAAAAACTGTCAAGGCAAAATAGAGGAGAGAAGGGATCGATAGAACCCCAAGCATCAGCCTCCAACTAGGTGAGTCCATCAATGACATCCCAAAAACCATACAATACGATAAAAACATCCCCCCAGAACCACTGAATTGTGGTAGTGTATTTAACAATCCCCTTATCTCTGATGGGGCAGTCTCAGATATGTAGACTGGGACAAGAGTAACTGCTAAACCAATTCCAAATCCATCTAATAGCCTGGCTATGCATAAAATATAGACATTAGGTGACCACAACATTACCAAACCACTAACAAAATAAAGCATTGAAGAAATTATCAGCATTGGACGCCGACCAAGCCAATCTGATATAGCACCAGAGCATGTTGTAATAGCTGTAGCTCCTATGAGTGACATAGCCACAACGAGGCCTTCAACGCTAGTTCCCAGATTGAGGTCGTTCTTGATGTACACAATTGCTCCTGGATGCACCCCACGAAAAAAAAGATTGCTGAAGTGAATAGACCTTAAGGATTCACAGCAAAGACAGGATTTTGAGCGGCAAATAGAGATGACGGTGGTTTAAGAAACAAGGGAAGCAAAATAAAAAAGCACTAGATATTCTTTGTTGGAAGCTTTGAAACAGTTAAATTGTCAATTCAACGAATCCCAATCAACAGGAAGCACAGAAAAACCATGATGAGAACAAAGAAAAGAATATGCAGTCCATGAATTCTTATTTTAAATTTGAAAATCAGGTTCAAACATTCAGTGAGTCATGCTGAGAAGAAACAAGTAGATAGCAATGTAAATGTGAAAGAAGAAGTACCAGCAATCGTAGCATTATCCCATCCCTGCAAAAAGTTACCAACTGTAGCAGCTATGGCTACAAGAGCAGCACCCCTCATCTCTTCACCCAATGAATCAAACAGCCTGTCCGGAACTACCCCTGTAAGCAGAGAAGAAACCTGATCACAAATCAACCAATTTATCACTAACACAGATCTAATAAGTTAATTGTCACTTGAAAAACACCAAACAGGATTGCATCAATCAACCCACACAAGCACTCTACTCTAACATCAAAACGTTAATCACATTAGCATATCACCCCCAAATACTCAATAAATAAAACAAAACAATTTTACAGGGATTGGTAAAATAAACTAGGAAAGCAATCACCATCGACGACAGCAAAATTTAATACACCCAAGAATTTAGATCTCTCAGGTTGCTGACCTACTTTTAGACCGGCGAAACTTTAGAGACAAAGACAGTGAAATTAAAGCATAGAAGAGGAAGTAGAAGCAAAAAGGGTGTTGCTTTTTGCTAATAAGAGAAGGAGATAAGCAAGTACGAGGTTTGAAAGGTAGAGCTTTGTGCCACAAAGATCTTGCCTTGTGTATACAAGTGAATAAAACCCTCCGGACTGCAAAGCGTATGATTATGATTTATGGAGCAGCTTCTTCGATGGGAATCTCTATGCTTATTAGAGACAAAGATAGTTTCAAAAAGTGATGAGGGGAAAAGTAAGAGCTATTTGTCACTAAAATTATTGCTAGAGAGAGAGAAAGAGAGAAGCGCTTAGAATTAGAAACTACTACCAGAGTGGAGTAGTGGTAAGTGATGTAGTCTGCCTCAACAACCCTTCAACATATTTGTCAAACAGAGGTCACTCAACTAACTCATCTCAATCGTCGAGTTCATTATTATTGACTGAGACAATGAATTCAGGTAATTCTCTGCTCTGGTTAAGACCCAGGCCAGGAGAATTTACCATCACACAAACATTAAATGAAGCGCTATTTGGAACACCAGTTGGCGCTAGCCACTAGTCACGGAGCAGCTGGTTACAAATACTTTCATTATCTTTTAACATGAAAGTTTTGTTTTTCTTGTTTTGAATTCTTTTTATTGTGTATTTATTTATATGATTATTTTGTTGCTTCAAATACAAAATATACATATATATATATATGATTATTGTATTATATATCATTAAAAGTATTATTTTTAAATATATAAAATATTTCAAAGTATTTTCATAATTTTTAATACTTCAAATCTTAATGACTATTTTGATATTAAATAATATGTGCTAATATTTTAATTGAATAAATTTTCAATATATTAATTTATTAATACACTTTTAATATGATTTTTTGTCACCACCGTTTTGCTATTCATACAAATGAAGTTTAATGGGCTGGAGAGACAAGGACGGATCCTTAACTTGGGCACAAGGCCCAATTTTAAGTTGGACTTCAGTAATCCCTAATTGGACTTTATAGAATTAGCCATGAACTATCACTCTATAAAATATGATTTAAGTATATATATATACAATTAAGAAAGAATTATTAATTACCATGCGGTTAAAATGGACAATGAATCTGCCAGCCTTGTCCAAAGAGGAAGAACGTAGGTTAGGAATACAAAGTAGGAATTATTAAGACTATCAGTTACAAAGCAAGATAAAATGCACATGCCACGTGGGGGCATGTTACCCAGTTGCTTCTTTTTTTTTTTTTTTTTTTGCAAAAATTACTTCATCCGTGAACGTGATCCCACCTCTGTGCGTCTGTGCAAGGCCATGTGCCAAGCCAATCCATCATCCCCTTCTTCCCGGCCCTCTCCTAATTTTGTCCAAGACATTTTATACATATACGTGGCTGGCTGTGGGAGATATCATGATGACCAGTTTTGGAATTTAATGGATATTTCATTTGATTCTTCCTTCCCTGCTCTAATTGAACTAACTTTTATTGAAAAATAATAAGGCATACACAGCCACATACAATTAACTTATATATATATATAAATGTTAGTTATCAACTTTAGTACGTACAGCAACTTAATTAATATTCAACAATTAATGACATATATAAATATGCTACTCATCAGTATGTTAATTTTTGCATCACCTATTTCCTTCTCTTGGGCTATGCTATTGCTATTGATTTTGCTTTTGCTTTTGCTTTTCCTTTTCCTATACCTATAGCTATAGCTAACTACAAATTATAAATACAATATTTAAATATTAATTAATTAAGAATAATATATATATATATATATATTAAGCGAATAAAAGTGATTTAAGGAACACATTAATTATATATATTTGTTTATTTCCTTGGAAACTCCAGATAATATTGATATTTGATTTGTCCCCAAAATTAAAAAAATAAAAATAAAAAAGTGATTTTTGTTTTTAGACATATAAAAAATAAATAAATAAAATCAATCTGACAATCAACCATTTGGGCCGAACACAGTGGCCAGCCCAACAAGTCATCAAATACTAAACCATCTTACTATATTAAGTATTCCAATCCAATATTCAATGCAGGCCGCCTGTTAGGCTAAGCTACAAAGCCCAAGAAGGTGGCCTCGGCCCTCTCCCCCTCTCTCTTTCTCTCTCCCTCATATATATTATATGTTTTATTTATTTAGATTTAGACCAGAGTTCGGAGTTTAGTCATAGGCGGTTGGTAAGATTCAGAATATCAAGCATCGGGGAAGAAGAGAAAAAAGAAATGGCCTTGATGAGGGGACAGCCTTTGGTGACAAAGCTAGCAGCTTTGTCCAAGTACGTGCTGCTACCGGCTACCATGGTTGCTGCCCTTATTCACTCTCCTCCCAACTACGCTTCTTCCAAGAAGGACAAATCCCCCACTTAATTTCTCTCTTTCGATTTTCTCCTGGTTCGTCTCTTTCTTTCTTTCTTTCTTTTCTTTTCTTTTCTTTTTTTTTTTATCTGTAGGAAGACAAAGGGTTAAATCAGCTTTGGTTAGGGTTTTGTATTATTACCTGCGTTTCGGTTACTAATTACTACTAGCATTGTTCATCATGTCCTCCCTACCTTTTAATTATTGTCAGAAATGGATCTGATTGTGATTTGATAGGAATTTTTATTCTCCTTACTGCTGCAATTCAATTTGCATATAGCCTTTTCCAGTCTTTTAGCCTTTTAAGAAGTTGGATTCCATAAGTCAGGAAAGGCAAAGTCATCAACTGTGGCTTCCATCCGTGTTGTTGATCACCTGCTTCTAATCTGAAATCTGTAGCCAGCTTTTATAATAGTCAGTGACCATCCAAGAGAGTTATAGTGTACAACTGCATTGACAAGATTGATTTTCCCTGCCTCTTTACTTTTGGTTCACTATTGTTTGGTATGTCATCCTGTCCATCCATGAGGCTTTAATCCGTTTCCTTAGGCATTTAGATAGTCATACATTTCTGCTCCAGCTTGTAGAGCAATAGCTCTTCTCCTTCAAAGACTCTGATATGCCCTATACTATAACACATGTATGCCAGATAACAAATAATAACTGATTTTTTTTTTTTTATGTTTTGTGTATTTCCTCAACTAGGTTTATCAGTACCTTCTAGTAATCTACTTGGTTAAATCATGCAGCAATCCAATTCGCATGCTTCCCTCCACTGATAATTGGATAGGCAGTTTTTAAGATTCTATGAACTATATTTCTTTATACATTGACAACTCATTTTAGCAATGGTTCAATGCATTCATTTCTTTGATTGTTGATGCTTTTAGCCAAATTTGTCTTCTCCTCCCGTGCAACAAGTGTGAGGGTATGAACTAGTAATTATTTGCAAAAGGCTATTTCAGTGAATGTTGGAAATTCGTATTAGCATAATTGTTTTAATAACCAACTTAATGTTTTGATACAGCTTAAAGTTCCATTGGGAGGAAAATTTTGAAGCATGAAGTTTTACTTTTTGCAGGAATACACTTTTAGTTCTTGAATGCTGAGGAACACATGCTGGTTTAAGGAATACACTTTTGGATGCTTTCTAACCATTACTTATTTTTTTTATCAGGGCTATGTGCCTATTTTCAATAATGGGATTTCTTCAAGATTTCAGCATATTGTTTCTAGGTATGTAGAGAGTTGATTGCTTGCCTTCAAAGAACTTTTGAGTTACAATCTTCTCAGACCGTAAAAAAAAAAGAAGGACATTATGCAATGAATATGAAATTGGCCCATTAATTACGCTGTTGAATAATTTGGATTAATATGTTGTTAAATGATCATCAATGCTCTCTATTTTTCTAATTAAGCTTGCCTCAGATTGTTGGGCCCACTTGAACCTAGAAATGTTATAATATGGTCACTTGCAGCTAGAAATTTGGTGGATTAATTGTGTCCCATTGTTACTATTTATTGGGGTGAGAGAGTGAAGGAAATTAGTAAATGTGGTTTCTAGTTTTACCAGCTTTGCATCAATATGAGCTCAGTTGTGAACTGGGTGTGAACAAATTTATAGCAGTTGCATGATTTTGAGTTTAGCTAAGCCTTTGAGACCTGGAGTCAATCCCGAGTAAGTCTTTATAGATAATGTGTTGTCTTCTTAGCTGTGCTTCTCAACCTAGATAGACCATTATTTCGTAACGTAAAACTCTTTACTTTCTGTCTTTGGTCATGTGTTTGGTATATTATGGTGTTTTTATATATCAGGGTCTTGAATTAGTGATGAGTAGCAATAAGCTTGAAATAGTTAAGCAGCTAGCTTGAACTTATTTCTGAGATATTTTAAAGTTTCAATAGTACGATGTTTAACATTGAGTTTCCCAAAGATGATCCTCTCAGTTTTATTATGGTGCCATCTAAAGTTCATTTTGATTTGAATGTCGCTGTCCACTTAAAACATGATAGAATAGTGCAGAAAATAAGTAGTAGGAAAGAAATTTGTATAGTCTCAGGCATCTTTGAGGTTGGACTTTAGACTATAGATTTTGTTGTAGCAGTAAGGCCAAAATTCCTTGATCTTTTTTCTTTTATACTATGTTTGAATTGAGGGGAAGGGAAGGGAAGGGAAGGGAAGGGAAGGGAAGGAAAGGAAAGGAAAGGAAAATAAAGGAAAGTAGTGGAAATAGAAAAACCTTTTCTTTGTTTGGATAAACTTTTAATTTAAATGAAAGAAAAGAGGTGAAAACTCAATAACCTTTGGTTTTCCTTGTAATCTTCACTTTTTTAATATCCCAATTTGAAGGAAAAGCTAAGGAAAGAAAAATTGAAAAATTTTATTTTTATAAAAAGACTATTATATCCATCTTTTTATTAATATTAAAAACCTAATTAAAAAAACCTAACCATATTACAATTTTCTTATAATATTTTCAGAGGCATCTCTTTTTTCAAATAAGTTTCACATGTCTCTTCCAATATAAAATTTTTTTATAATTTTTTGATGATTTGATTTTGATGAATGATTGAACATGAATAGACATATTTTTTGTGTTTATGAGATGTAATATTTTTATCTGATTGCATTTTTTATATTTAATAGCTTTTACATGAATACATTGCCAAAGTGATAGTGTATTGAAATTTTGGCAATGGCTAAAAAATCTATCAATGCATGTTTAGAAATTATCTTTTGGTTTCACATGATTAAAAATCATTGATATAGTAGCAATTGTGAGGTCAACAAGATAGTAAACATATCATGGTCTAGGACTATTTTAAAATTACAGGTAATGAAATGTTATAATTGAAAAAAATTATTATAATGAATCATTTTTTTTTAACTCTTTATCTAAATAATAGGTATTAGAATTCTTTTTTTTTTTTTTATTAATTTTAATTATCCAAATAAGAAGTATGTTGGTTTAAGGTGTGAAATAAAAAGCTCTAGAGGGAAGTGCTTAGTTGGTCGTTTGGCCTTGCTTCTAGAACTATACTCCAAGAAGTTTAAATACAAACATGGTTTAGGAAAATTAGGTAAGTGAGACGCTTTTGTTTTTTTTTTGGGGGGGGGGGGGGGGGGGAGGGGTTGAAAGAGAGATGAAAAGCTAAAGCACCGAAGTGAACTTTTGAATAAAATATATCAAGATAAACACAATTTAATACTAAATTATTTGAGTGGAGAAAATATAGCTTCCGCTGGTGGCATTATTGATTTTCACTGAACAATGTCTAGTTGGGTCAAAAAAGGTTCTGTAATTGAAATTGTTAGTATTAGTAAATACGCTCAAAGTGAGAGTGTCGATGCGGCTCCAAAGATTTCGCAAATAATGGTGGCTGGCCATCATGAATTCAATGGCAACCCCGCTTTAGAGGAACATGTCCCAGTGGTAGGCTTAACCCAGAAAATAGCCGAGGATGGTTGTCCTTTTGTTCGTTCCAAGCCTTATCATATAAAGTGGCAATGCCTGGGGCTGGATCAGACTCTGTTTTCCATAAAGGTCTATACATAGAAAAGTGAGTTCTTTGGGTAAAGTCGATCGACATAGGCAAGAATCCAGACCCTGATTTCGATGTCTCGACGCCGTACCTGTTTTGTCACTACTCTTTGGCGAAGATGGTGCAATGATGAGTTTGGAGATATTCAGTATGCTCAACTTCATGGCCATTCATTGTCATGACTCTTATTGAACGACATTGGTCTCCATCTCAATGATGGTGAAATTAGTAGTTTATTAAAATGTATGCTTGCTTAGTAAATCAAACCAAAAAAGGGAAATTTTCAAACGTCTATTGTTCAAAAAGTATTACGTTGAATAGCCGTTAGGTTTCAGCAAATCTCAATCCGCTTTATTTTCTTTCCTTGCAGCAGAGGAAAAGAGTAAAAAACTAATGTACATGGACAGAGACAAGTCAAGGAGTAGAGAGAATCTATGTGTGGCATGATTATTGCCGAACTAATTGATGATGACATTGTAATCCAATAATGACTTTATTAATGATACATAATAAATGCTTTCCTGGATCGGGATATCCCTGTCTAAACCCCTTGTCTCCCTACGCGAAGCCCCTTCTAACTTAGGTACAAGTCTGGTCACGCATGCAAGGCCCGAAGGAAATTAATTAAGGAAGGGAAAGGGCACCCTACCCCATCATCAAATCAATCATACTTATTGGTGACGTCAAATATTGTAAACGCCTGTAATAAAATCATCCGTGGCGTCACATCAAACTAAAACTTTCGCTGCTCACTGGCCCTTTTTGGCCTTCTTTTCCATTTCCATGCTCTCTCACCTCACACTCCATCCCAATGTTTCATGGCTTTTGCTGAAAATTTTAAAGAGAAGAAATACTTAAAAGGAGTAGGAAGTTCCGTAATATATCAAATACAGATACAAATACAAATGGTAACACAATCGGTTGCTATGTCTTTAATTTGCTGAAGGATTTTCTCCAATCCTAGAAAGATACATGAATGGATTGCCTTTGGAGTTTGGGTAGAAGTAAGCCACTCATTTTACATTTTACCCCAAGAGCACATACAGTTAAAGATTCTATATATAAATAAATACTACGTATACGGAAAATATATAGTCATCATCGAAATAGGGTCCTACCAATACAAGATCTTTTAACAATCTAGCGGCCAAGAATCTCCAGAGGTTCTGATGGGAGGATCCAACGTCATCTGAACGCTGGCCCTATTGAAAGCAATTGAAGTGGACATGTCATGGACGGAAGTGTCCCCAGCAGTAACACCTTCAGAGAACCCCAACACACTATAATCCATCTCAAAAAACAAGGGATTTTGGCATGGGCTTGGATGAATCCTGTCCATCCAGTTCAAGGTGGCACCAGGCAGTTGGAAATGGGAAAAGTTAGAATCTGCCTTGCACTGTTTGGGAATAGCGGCTTGTTCCTTCAAAATGCAATCTTGTTGCGAGAGGAGGGACTTGAAGAGCACCGATGCTGATGGGTCGTTGTTTGTGTTTGTGACACTAGCGTTCTTGTTCGTTGTGCTAGTAATAGTGGAAGTGATTATGGTGGCCGTGGGAGTGGTTGAAAGGGAGGGTTGGAACCCATTAGCCGGAAAGAGTAGGGATTGACAGACAACTGGGTTTAGTAGGCTTTTCAGGTCATTTTCTTGGCGGTGAATAAGAAAAGGGTTCTGGGCCTGCATTGGAGTTTGAGATTGAGATTCTAATAAAAAGGGTGTTGGACCTGTTGGTGTTTCAAGCAGCGGAGGCAAGGAAGTTGTTGGAGATGAAACTTCCAAGATATAGCGTGATCCTTGAGCAAGGGCATTTTTCTTCTCACCTGTTTTGTGAAATATTCTGCAAATCACCCATTCTTCCTGCAAAATAACCGTTGTAGAAGACGTATAAGTATTGACAAAGCGAAAAAGAATTGACTGATGTAAAGTTCTATGAAAGAAAAAGAAATAGGGTTTACAACTTTAGATCCTATAGTTGAGAGTCATGTAGACATTTCAGTGTTGCTTAGCCTTCCTTAAATTTTGTGTACAATCAGTACAGTAATTACTAGTACTAAGGATGACAAGGATACATTGTACTGACTAGACTGGTGCATAGTTATTATTATTATTAAGATAACAATGACCAAAGTAAGAAGGTGCAGAGGATTTGCTGGAATAATTTAAAAAAAAAAAAAAAAAAGCCAGCTGCTGCTGGCAGCCATGGCAGTGGGTGAAATCAAGCCAATCACATCAAAAACTACCCCGGTGGTTAATAATAAGGTGAAAATGGTCAAGTCGGCATGCACACCACACCACTGCAGAGTTTGGTGTTATAAACTGCCAGCAGTTAAAATGTGCAGTGTAATAAGTCAACCCAGAAAGCGACAAAAGAGGAGGGAGGGGTTGGGGTGTGTTGCAGGGTATAGAGCTAGCTTGATTCCCACGGAGCACGTGTGGAGGGTGTGGGGCCCATTACCTTGCACGTGTGGCGGTAGTAGAAGTCACCGTCCAAACGGTACTCATGCATGACCCACTTGGTCTTCTCGCCACGGGGGGCTCTGCCCTTGTAGAATACAAGGGTTTTTTTCATGCCAAGAAGGGCTCCACTTGAGGCACTGTACACTTCCCTATCTTTGCCTGTGGCTTTCCAGTACCCAGCTCCGGTGGCCCTATTTGTTCTCAGTCCAGTTGGGTATTTCCTGTCCCTCAGGCTGAAGAAGTACCACTCCCTTTCCCCCATTTTGGCCACATCTGATCAATCAAAATCTCATTTGTTAATTACTATTACTGCTGCTACTACTGCTACTACTATTTCCCAGCAAGAAAATTAAAGATACAATTATTCAATAATCCTCTCCAAGTCCCACTGTCTCTCAGATAAACATTTATTAGATGAATGATATCTTGCCAGAAATTTATGCTGTTAGAGCTTTTACAGGAATTTTTCTAACCAAAAATACATGGTGTGGAATGGCTCAAAGGGAATGTGTGTACCATACTCAAGTGCTTGACAATGACGAGGTCTTCAAACTTTCCAAGGAAAAATATATTTTTTTAGATAAAAACAATGCAATAAGTGGAGAGATAAGCTACGTGTCTCCAACATTTTGTTGAAATTAAGTGTTGTAAGCTAGGTAGGGCTCTTCCGTCTAAAATGAGTATGCAGAATCATTCCTGCAAATATACTTACTAAACACAATTCAAATCGAGCTTTACCACAGAGCTCTTGGTCTATTTTAAAATTCAAGACTCAGGCTCTGCCATAACCCATAATTGACTGTACTTTTTCAGAAACTCTTTTAAGACCCAGAACCAGGATACAGCTGCAGGAACATTAAGGCATATAAATGAAGATCATAGGTCACTCTAATTTGTAAACTACAGCTTAACTAGTCTACATTGTTGTCTTAACTCGACTCCACTCAGAAAGAAAGCGGCATTAATTTTATGTATTTATCTTGATAAAGAAAGGAAAAACAAAAAGAGTATCTTCACAGCTGAGAGGGTGGGAAAAAAAGAAAAAGGAACACATCTGAGGAATCTACAAGCATGTCGAGCCAGCAACATGCTAGAGAATGCCATGATATAAAGCAGATAGAGAATATTCTCACAGATATTTTCATATAATTATACTGTTAATTATGACTTTGGCGAGAAGCAAGCATATATATACCCGGAAGCTGCCAAGGTTCACATCTGTTAAGATCAACCTCAGCAATCTCCACTCCGCAGAAGCTTCCATTAAATACCTTTGAAGCCAAATAAAAAGTTATCAGTTCTTCATCAGTGGGATGAAATCTAAACCCCGGCGGCAAACCCTGCTCGTTTGCTTCTTCCCCAGTAAGTTCGCTTAAAAGTTCTTCCACTGCTAACATCTTCTCACACAGCTGTAGTGTTTGTCTCGCAATGAGAAATAAGAAAGGGAGGGTAGGATTTGTAACAAAAGGGTACTAGTGATTGTTGTGGCCCAAAAAAAAGGTACTTGTGATTAAATTGTGAATGAATGGGTAGCAAGGGTTAGTAAAATGCAATATATGAAGAGAAGCACTAAAAACTCTAAAACCAAAGAAGAGAAGCCATTTGAGGAGGTTTGGTTTGGGTTCTTTAAAAGGCAGCAAGGGGCCTATATACAAAAGCGCATCTGAAAGGCTTCCAAAACAGGGAAAGAAATTTAAAGTCGTTTTTCGGAAAAACAAGAGAGATTCAGATGTAGTGGTAATAGAGAGGATAGTAGATGCAAAGTTGGTTGCAGAGGGCAGAGATTTATGCGTGCGTTTGTGAGCATATTGAGAGAGAGAAAAGGAGAGATGAGTCAGGTTCTCAGAGATGGATAAGACGAGGGTAGCTTAGCTCACATAACAGTGAGATCATCATGAATTAATTCTTTTTTTTATACAAATAATAATATAATATTAGTTTAGTTGTACAACAAGATTACCAAATCTACGACACCGGGGTAGTTTTTTTCTTTTCTCTTCTTTTAACCTCTTTTTTGGATATATGTAATAAAAATTTTATGTTTCCACACCTTTGCCATTGCCAATTGATGCAGACTGTCCTTCTCCACTGTTAAGTGGGAAAGCTTGCAGATCCACTTTCAAGTTTTAAAGCTCTCTTTCCGAGTCTGTCATATCCTTGGTAATGGCATATGTTGTGTTCCGTTAAGCGAAGTCTTTTGCTTTTACGCTTGGCTGTGTTAAAGTAACGGCAGGTTAAAGTAAAGAAATTTGTTTCTTATCTCATCTTTGCAACAACAGGCGGAAGACAGTCATCGTGCAGATCAAAATAAAAATACTACTACGACTAGTGGTTTGATGAATTAATTTATACAAATAACCCAAGCTCTATTTTTTATTTTGTTAAGATTAAATAAACTCAAATAAATAAATATATATATTTCGGAAGATTCATAAAAAGTTATAAAAAAACGAGATCCTCCCCAGATAACATTTATTGGTTAGCAGCTATTAAGTCAGATGAAGTGGATAAACATTATATATTATAAACCTTACTATACAGTTACGTAGATGAGATGGAGGTTCTGGGAGCCATATATGTCATCGGCAAAGGAGTAATGAACTCATGATTTAGGGGTAAGGAGCATTAATTGGGGGCAGCCCTTGAAATGTCGGCGTTGCACGTGTAGATGACCAGGTAATTAAAAGGTTGTCGTAGGCTGCCGCTCCTCTCTCTATCCTGTAGCAACCAAGCGTCTAGATCTTAGTGAGTCACCCAAGTAAAAGATAACAACAGCCAGGATTCCCTGCACGTCTATGGTAGTAGGTAGTAATAGAATAGCATTTTATTTTCTGATTACTCTCTCTCTCTGTCACACACAGATTTTTCATATTATATATAAATAAATATAGGTTATATAAGCCTATCCATCACCTTCACCTGCCGCTACCCTTAGTCCGTAGCTGTTACGGCTATTTTTTCAATATGTTTTCTTTTTCCTGTTCCTACAACTGTTAGGGCCTCTCTCTAGCTCTGATTATTGAGCACCTTTTTGCATAACGTCTGTGTATGCGCTTCCTTCCCCTCGTGGGGGGAAGAACAGGAAAACAAGGAACACAAAAAAACAAAAAAAAAGAGCACGGCCCCATTTCTACTCACGGGGCCCACAATCAAAAGGAGTGGCCCAGTGAAGTTAGCTTGACCCACCAATATAAGAGTTAAAGAGTCCATCCATACAAAATTAGAGTTTATTTATTTATTTGATGTTAGCTCGGCGCCGCTGCACCCTGCCTGTGCCTGCACAGTACAGGTGGGGTTGGAACTTGGGTGACTCAGTTTAGCTACTTAAAGAGCAATCAGGCAAAAAATTATTTGCAACGTACGGCCTTCAAAAAGTAAGCAAATGCGTTTGCTAATTTCTTCTTTCTCAGTCTTGCCTTGGTTTATAGCAATCTGTGATCTGTGCCAACATTTTTCTTGAAGGGAATATATAGTGAAGAAAGAAATAATTAAGATAGATGATGACAATGTAGGATACAATTGTAGTTTCGCCCTCATTTTTTGGGGTTGTTTCTTTGGATTGGATAGTCTTAGTATATAAAGCCTATAAAAAGATAAGATGACAATTAATAAGTGAAGGACGAGCAGCGGATAGAGAAGGACATGTCCAGGAGAAAAAGGCAACCTCATTATTATTTATTCAATTCAAGAGCGGCTCTTTTGTAGTTTTACTTTCATTTTTATCTTTTTTTTTTTTATTTTTTTATTCTCTCACTCTATATAATAATATATCATCCAATTTTTCTATATGTCAATCATGGAGCTTACTCTTTCTGCCAATGCAAGAGAGAGAAGCTAAAAACACCCGCTTTTTTTTTTCCATTTCCGTACCTTTTTTTTTTTTCATCCAATATTTGGAATTTGCAACAGATGAATTATTGAATAGTGGGGGACCTATATATGATTCTTTCTCTCTCTCTCTCTCTCTCTCTCTTTGTTATTTTTGTTTATTGTGATTCCTTAGGCAGGATGTTCGTGATGCATGCGTATCCACTGATTTTCCTCTCTTTTTTAATCATGTGGATTTACGAAAAAAAAACAAAAAAAAAAAAAAAACACTGAAATATAAACAAGTCCAAGCAGCAATAAAAGCTATTTAATTAACAACGATAATTAAAACTCTACAAGTCTGTTAGTCACCAAAAAAAAAAAAAAAAAATCTCTAAAAGTCTAAGAGTCTACCCCACCCCATCACGGTCTCTTCCTTGAGTTCCGTCCATGCTTTCTCCACTGCACCTATAATCAAAAGTAGTTAATATATATACACACACACAAAAGGAGGATCAATTTGCACATCACTTATTGCGTTTTTTGATCTGATACAAACTTCAACTTATAAAACTCAAAAGAGGGATATTAACTAAATAATAATTTTAAAAATACAAAAATAATTTTAGAAAAATATTAGTGATGCGGAAATATTTTTATAATTTAATGATAAAATATAAATTTATCACACATATTTATTTGAGTTGTTCAAATTTATCATTAATTAATAAAATTTTATTATCATACTTTAATTTTTGGGCAAACTAACCATCATATTTCAAATTTTTAATAATTAAAGAATATTGGGTAAAAGTTTTCATTAGAAGTTGTTTTACAATTCAAAATGTAATTTTGAAAACGATATTTATGGTAAAGAAAAAATAACCATGAAGCTATAATTTATTTTTTTTCTTTTTTTACTAAATATAATATTACATAAATCATAAATTTTCTTCTTTCATAATGGTATTATTTACTAAATATAATATTACATCATACGTTTTAATTGGTTTTGACTTCTTTTCTTCTCATTCTTATTTATAAATAATTTTTAACGAAATTTTTATATAATATATTTTTTAACTTGACTAAATTTATTTTAAAATTAAAAATATGATGACAAATTTGTTCTAAAATTAAAAATAAAATGATATTAATTAAAATATTAATGATAAATTTAAATTATTAACAAATGTTGATGCGCACGTGTGTAATGAAACTAAGAAAATTAAGTAAATTGGTAAAACAAAGGCAGATTTGCGTAAAGACTCCCAAAAAGCAGTCTCTTGCAGATTACACGTGGGACGTTTAGCGAATGGAAGGGCTCCTCTCTGCTCGCTTGTGGTTTTATAATTCTCAGAGATGCCTATTTCTGAAGGGCAGCTGCCAGGCCATGATAAAATACAATCCAATTAAGAACCTATTCCCAATTCCCACCCCTCCTTTCTCCGCAATTGACCAACGCCATCACCTCCGCTTTCCTTTTTGGAAGATATATAAAAACCTCTTTTAATAATAATAATAATAATAATTATTATTATTATTATTATTAGATGTGAACATATTGAGTTACTAGTAATATGTTTTAATTATAAATAATTAGGTACTAGTTTAACACTTGAAACGTTTTTTTTTTTTTTTTTTTTCCTGAATTTTTAATATTGTACCATGTAGACACTGTGATGTACGTATAATTCGTTTATCATGTTAAATATTATTTTTTTTTAGTTATGATTAGATGTATTTTGGTTATTTATAAATTTAGATGTTTATGAATTTAAAATATTTATAAACTTAATTAATTATGAATAAATGTATTTCATCTTTCAATGTTATTTAAATTTTAAATATATAAATTCATATTTATTATTAAACAATTGTGAATCAAATTTAAATAGAGTCAATTTAATTATTCACAAATTTAATCATTTATGATATTCATAAATTTAATTAATTGTTAATAAATATACTTACTATTTAATGTAATTTAAGTTTAAAATACTTATTAAATAATACTAATACACATCAGTGAAATCAACGCATTACATCTATATAGCATCGCACGAAATATCACTTAATACATATATTTTATCTAAAAATAAAAATGAGAAAATTAATATCACTCACCCACTGCAGGCTGCACATGGCACTACAAGCCTAGTCTTTAATTAATTTGCAAAAGTCTTTTTTTTTTCCTCTCTCTAAATAATAGTCTCAGTTAGAGACCTAGACTTGGACTTAGAGCTCTTATATGTCATATACACGTATATGCATTTTAACCCTAAAACCAAATTAAAAAAAAATCCAATAGCTATTCATCTAAGATAAGACAAGGTAGGTGGTCTTCAATTCCTAATAATAATGCGCGTCAAAAGTAGTTATTAGCGTTTTGTTTTATATATATATATATATATATATATGGTTGCCATGAAACCACATTAATTCATGAAATTAACTTTCTCGTTAAATAATTCAATTTGGAGTGGTTTTGTAAAAAATTTTTTTTGGAAAGTGTGTATTTATATATATTATTTCATATATCACAAATTAATAAGACAATGAAATTAATATATGTGATGGGTTGGTAAGTCGCTGCTATTTGCGTGGGATAAATTTGATTACACGCCACCTACCTTGCTAGCCAGGCTTTCAACACTTTTACCACATTCTCATTTTCTAATTGCCATTTGGTACTGAAGTTATTCACTAAAATTTTCCCTTCAATTCTCACCCCCACCAATAATGAATGGTAAAAGGAAAAAAATATAAGGGACAAGTCTTAAAAAACTAACCACTCCATTCATTATAAATTTGCTAGAAATTAAAATAATACTAATGAGTCATTCGACCTCACTTGAGGTTCAATCGAGTTGGAGTTCTGAGGGCATCAAAGATTGACCAGTAGAGTTGTCATGACATGGTGCAAATGTACATTTGAGTGCAGTATATGTGTATTAAGATAGCCAGCAGCACATGATGTCCAAGCTCATAACAACAAGATACAAATGAAATACTGTTTTAGTGTAAGTTTAAGAATATACCATATCGAATAAAAATAGTTAATCACCTATCATTAAATTGAACTATATATAAATAATATATCAAGGAATGAAGAGATCATAGACTTGGATTCAAAGCCAGCTTAATTAGTTACTCAGAATGCAGGAACATTGCTAACGACCCTACTTGGAAGCAATGCACATGAATCATAACCTATATAAATAACTATCCATGTATACTCGTTCGTCTTCAATTAATCCTCTCTATTAATCTGTTTTACCAGATTTTAGCTGAAAATAGCATTCTCCAAGGTCTCCCTTGTATCCTTTTCTTTGGGTCTCTTTGCATATATATTCAGCTTTAGCTCACGATTTTTCAATCGTGGGCTGTTTGCCAGATGATTTGACATCCATGGACAAGCTTATTGATCTATTTGACCCGTGGATGTCAAAGCATGGAAAGGTTTACGAGAGGACGTTTTGTCGTTTTGACATTTTCAAGGATAACCTAATGCACACTGATGAGACTAATAAGAAGGTCCTTAACTACTGGCTTTGACTGAATGACTTGGCGGATTTGAGCCTTGAAGAGTTCAAGAAGATGTGCCTAGAAGCAGAAGGAGAGAGACCGATGAAGAGTTTACTAATTACAGAGATGTTGTGGATTGGAGAAAGAAAGGAGCTGTTAATCGCGTCAAGAACCAAGGTTCATGCGTTTAGCATATCATACAGATGCGCACTCTCTTTAATCACAAAAAACATGCGCAAAACTGATGGTAATTAATTATGTATAATTATATGCAGGTAGTTGCTGGGTATTTTCAACTGTGGCTGCAGTGGAGGGTATAAACCAGATTGTTACCGGAAATTTGACTTCACTTTCTGATCAAGAGCCGATTGATTGTGCTACCACGTACAACAATGAGGTTTTATGGACTATGCATTTGCCTACATTGTCTCCAATGGTGGACTTCACAAGTAAGAAGACTACCAATGCGAGATGAGAAAGGTTATTACTTTGCTGCTATTACGTACGAAGCCCGTCATCAATTTGGGCCTAGGAAAGATCTAGGTCTGCAACGAATTAGCAGCCTGTTCTGATTTCAGACAGTTAGGCCATGTCCCATATATTTTGTTGATCCCTTGAGGCTTTCCAGTCTTCCTCTTCATCCTCATGTAGCCATGAGTTCTTGGATTACATAACCATCAAGAACTCATGGGGATCCAAATGGGGTTAGAAAGGCTACATGAGGATGAAGAGGAACACTGGAAAGCCTCAAGGCCTTTGAGGAATCAACAAAGTGGCCTCTCAAATGTTTAAATTTATTCATTTAATGAAGTAATATTTAATTGACTGATAATGTATGAAATTTGTAGTATCAAATATAACTTTTAAGACTACAAATAATAGATAAGTAGTAATACACATATGCTTGGTACGTTTAATAAAAATCCCCTTACCTTCTGTATATATATACTTCCCTATCATACCATACCATACCATACCATACCATAACAAGATTATTTATAGTATCAAGGTATTTGATGGTTTAAATGGGGAATATCACACGATTTAATAAGCACCACCCCCTACAATCTTTCTACCTTGTTCAACTAGAGGAATTAGATAATGGATCTGTCCATTCGAAAATTCGCTCCACTTGTTCGCATTTTAAAACAGCAGCATGTTTCAATGCAATCCGAACCAAAAAAAAAAACAAGGTAATCATTTTAACAAGAACATTTTCTTTTCATTTTTGCAATGATCTCAAGAAGGTGGAACCCAGGCATCGGTTGAATCACTTGGCCTCCTGTATCTCATGACCACCACTTCCAGAATGCCATCAGGACGGAACCTAGGAGAAAAAAGTCGTGGATCAACTGGTCCGGGCAGATTAAAGGATATGGTGAATGGCCCAGGAGAGCATAATTTCTCAACTCTCATTTGGCATATGCTCGATAATCCTTGCACCAGTCCAGTGCCTTCTGTTACCATGCCCTGTATAAGAACCTTTCCATCACGTTGGATCTCACATTTTACCTTACCTGCTGGAACAATCATTACATACTTAGTGATCTACTCATCTTCATTATATTTTTTGTTCAACAGGATATCAAGGGTTCATACCACACAGCAATTCTGGTTGCATTTATTTAGAGTAACTAGAATAATATGTCATTAGTAGTAATAGGAAGAGAACCGAACAACTATACTGGTGCACAGCATTTTACATGCCATTAATATACATATTTAAAGATAGAAAACTTACTTTGATCGTTCCTGATACCAGGCAATGCAACTCGGAAAAGAAAGGCACTTTGGCTGACACCAATGTCAATAAGACCGATAGTTGGTCCGTTATTACATTCTTTTGCAGATCCATTTAACACAACAGATGGCTTCAATTTTGAATGGCCTGCATAATCTTCAACACCCATGACATCAACTTCCTTTATACACATTGGCCAGAAGATCCGTCTACTGATTTCACAATACAAACACACATGCAGTCAAGCAGATAATACAGCCAATGAAGTAACTGACTTCTAGGTGTGTGCTTGTGCGTGCACGTGTGCACTTCTCATGCATCAAGATACCAGTTGCCACATCCACGAACATATGACTGTTAAAGAGAACAATCTAAATAAGAGGTGTTTTAGGATATCTAAGATATGGCATAAAGTGTTGTTTCTTATTGAACTATCCAGTGGTAGTAAAAGTCACTTTGGTCATGAAAAAATATTATGATTTTAGTTAAAATTCCAGCTTGAAATTGATGATTTGAAATGCAAAAAGTTTCTTTAATTTATTTATTTTCTTTGGTCTATCCTCACAAATAAATAGTAGGATAGATAAAAGTTTATTCCAATTGAACACTATATTTTGAAAAACAATGAGGAGCTCCAAATTAGCAAAACAACTTTATTTAACTAATAGCTACAGGTAATGGAGAATGGCAAGAAATGACATAAATTAATTGTTTAAGAGCTGCGATCTTAATCAAGCCCAGGTTCTGCAAAAGTGCAAATAATTTCTTTAGTAAAAGAATGAGAGATAAAGGGCTAGTTAATGATGGGAGTCTTAACCTTTGAAAAGAAATTTGTCTCCAAAAACATCATAGTGCATTTATAACAGCTATATACTGCTTAAAATCAAGTTAGATCAAGAAACTGCACAGTGTAGAACACAAAAGAAAGGCCTAGCAGAACCAGGAAGCTATCCTACCATCATCAACTCTGATCAAAGTAACCCATATTTCATAAGATAAGCATGCTGAGGCGCGTGTGTGCACACACATATACGTATTGAAAGGAAAAAGAGAAAATTATCTCACATATAGCTCAAATGAGAATTTAGAAAGTGGAGGATTTCCTCTGCTGTCATCCATCTCATTCAGAGTCTAATGAATTATTGCGGTGAGATTCACAAATTGCGGACTGATATATTATGGTATATCAATACGTACAAAAGAGGAAAAAGGTCAACATAATTACTCGCAGCATAATATGAAAATGCAAAGGTCAAAACATTTATGAGTTTCGACTTATGTCCAGCGGTCATCTGATCCATTTGAAAGCCTTTCCGTTAAAAAAAAAATCCATATTCGCAAGAAAGGTTTGCAAAATTCTCCAGTTCAATAATATGGCAAGCTTTACGAGTGAACCATGCCGAAAAGTCTATACAAGTATATGAGAAAAGAAAAGGGATTCCAAAGTAAAACGGAGTATGAAAAGGTTTGATGTTGAAAGACAGATCGTGTGAATGGCTTAGGTTGTTGTGTTAGAAGGAAGGGCGTTTGAGAAAATAGTCAAGGAATGAGCATTAGCATAATAAGAGAGGCAGAGTGAAGAGATCAGTTTGATGCATCTTTGAAAAGATGAAAGAGGCAAAGCTATTTGAGTGCAAGAAGGGGCAACACAACTGGATCAATGGTTAGCGGCAAACAAAGGGAACACAAGAATTGGGGGGTTTAACTTAATCATAAATTGATTGGAAATCAAACAAGGTAAAGGTTTGGAAAGTAAATTTCATAACATCAGAAACGAAAAGAAAACTCAAGCTGAAAGGAGAAAGGCAAGCAGATGGAGATAGTATAACTACATCGATTAAATGCTGAAAGAGATTTTAGAATGAAAAAGAACAACCCAAAAGAAGAAAATGAAATAAAATGCTAGCAGATGGAGGTTTACGACCACAAAGGGTACCTTTTAGAAGCGAACAGCGGAGGGTGATAGGGAGAGGTAGCGCTGCTCGGCGTCGGCTGTCCTCAAATCTATTTGCAGTTTGGCGATTACTATTGGCATTGTAGTAGTGTATATCACCTTTTTTGTTTGTTTGCTTTATTAGTTTTAAGCGTTAACATCATGAATTAAATTATAATAAAATATTTATATAAATTTTAAATATTTTTTTATATATTATTATTTAAATTATAAATATATTAATTAATATGATATTTATTTTTAATAAATAATAAAAAATATATTTTCATATACATTTTAAAATAAATGAAAGCAAAGCGTCATAAATATGTTTTTTAAAAAAAAAAAAAAATTGGAATGTTATGTTGTCATCTATGATATATCGATTTCTTATCAAATTAAAAAATAACTAAAAAGATATTTTTAATAATCATATCAAATGGATCTAATATTAAAAATATTTTAAAATATTTATTAAATAAAAGAGAAAATCTATAAATAGAAAAAAAATTAAAAAGCAAAAGAGAAAAAATCAAAATGTTTGACTTATGACATATTTTTTATATCAAGTGAGTTACTAAAAAAAAAAATCTAAAATATCATTTATTAAATATATAAAAAATTAAAAAAAGCAAAGCCTAAGAAAAAAAATAAAGTACAAAAAAATTTAATTAAATTTTTTTTATAAAAATAAAAAATTTGAATCAAACTAAACAATAAAAGATTATTAAATAATAAACAACTCATAACATTCCTCAGTTTGACCTAGCTAATAGCACTACATTTAATGCACACCTAGGTTTCTTAATTTTAACATTTCCATTATCTTTTCCTAACCATTGTTCTTCAGTTCCATCTTAAACGACCCTCAGTACATTATTGCCTTAAAAATGCCGAAAAGAACAGGGTCTGTTATGTTAACACAGACAAGCTTTTAAGTTTTCACAATCCTTCCTTCTTTCTCCCCTCATTCAACAATAAGCAAAAATCCAGTGTTTCTTTCCTTCCCTCCACCTTATTACCACTCATTACACGCCTCTCTAATGGTGTCATTAAACAGGCAATATTTCCTTTTATGATAAGATTATTAAGAGAAAAACTGCACAATGACTTTTTTTCCCTTTAATTTGAGATATCATGTTACCAAAATACACTTACATGCCGATTTCCACCATCACCGTTTCTTCAACTACCTACATATTCAACTTTTAATCACCATACTAAGACTTGTGTTTAATGACAACAGCTTCAAAAACGCCATCAGATCTGAAGTTTGGTGAGAACAATCTTGGATCAACGGGTCCTGGAAGACTGAATGAAAGTGTAAACGGTCCAGCTGAGCACAATTGCTGGAATGTCCCATGGAAAACACGCGAGCGTTTCCTAATAGTCCCGCCACCAGAGGTTGATCCTTGGAGATGAACCTTTCCATTGGATTCAATCTCACAACTGAACTTACCTATGAAAAAGCAAACATAATGAATTTGTCAATGAACTAAAAGAACGTGCTGTATCTCGGAAGACAAGCAATGCTACTGCATGTTCATTCCAAAAAATAGAGGACAAAGAGAGTTGCTGGAATTATCAGGACAATATGACAAGCCTTCATTGATATACAACCTAAGAGGAGAAAATTCTCATTGCTCTTCCCAGAAATAGGATTTGCTAAAAACTTGTAGGTGGAAACTATGGATCATGAAAAATTACTCATGAAAGTTTTGTACACATATTTGGGTCAAATCCCAGTCCTCAAAATGCTTAAATGGACTCGGCAAACAAATGCCAGCCTCACTGTTTTATTTTCATATTCTCCTATTCTCGGTTGGCAAGAGAGAGGATAGGATATTAGATAAAAAAAGAGTCGTACCAAAGAAGACTTGCTCTCAAATAGGTGGCGGTATCAACATCAGAGCACAGATTGCTTCATCTTTGACCAGCAATAAAAATCCTAATGACTTAGACAATTATATGAACTATAAGCTACAAGAGCACAACATTCCAGTTCTGGTTTCTTAAAAGAATACTTTTTAGTGCACATATAGCACATTAATTATTCTTTTAAGTATTACTAATCAGAATATGCTGGCCCATTGTTAACTTGCTGGGTATCTGATGGACTTGAAAATCAGAAGGTCGAAGCTCCCTATGACCACTATATAGATGTCCAACATGTTGGACAATGAATTGATAAATCTGATGATCAAGGTCCCAAAATAATGGTAAAAAAAAAATGGCTTCTTACCATACATTGGGCAACTTGACAGCATTGCATCAACAAGATAATTCTTATTAAGAAAATGTGGATTCTCTTACCTTGTTCCTGTTCTTCAACATAAATTGACAGCACCTTAAATAAAAGGAGGTGCCATAATGTTTTAGTCTTATAAATAAGGGATATTCATACTATGAACATACCAAAATAATAATAATAATAATAATAAAAATAATAAAAGGACTGGAAAGAAGAGAAACATACAACAATCCTTCCTAAACTCCAGGCTGATCAACTCGGAAGAAGTATGCAACTTTGCTGACACCAATGTCCAAAACACCAATAGGTGGCCCAGCTATTCCCCTTTTAGCAGTCCCATTTAAAATTATGGATGACTCTGAAAAGCATTGGTTGACATTTGGAACGGTGATGAGGGGCATCACAGCAGGTCCATTCCCTTTGCAGGTTCTCTTGGATGCTTCTTCGCAGTGATGATTTAACATAGACATGACAGGGGGGGAATGCTGATGTCGGCAGAGGGTCCAACTGGTGCTTTCTCCTATTGTTTTCTTGAAACTTAGCTGATGCATTACCATTTCCATAGGCAATAGAGCCAGAAATTATCTCCTCGCTGTTTTTCATGCTGTTCTGCTCATCATCTTCTTTACTTTTCTGGTATCCATGTTCATATGATAAAGATTTGATTTTGTCAATCTTCAAATCAGCCAGACCAGATAAATGTTTGAACCTTTCAACATCTTCCTTCATGTGCGATGTAACTGGATCATCAATAAGAACAATTGCTTTGATGATCTCATTTTTTACAGAGTATCTTTTATGCTCATGAATATTTAATGGGAAAAAACTGGTGAACTGCCGATGGTCCTCTAATAACTTTGAGCTTGGCAAAGGCAAGCTCCCTTCTAGATATGAATACAGCATGTTTGGTTGGAGAAACAGGTCGGGATGAGCATACCTCAGGACATAGTAGTACAAACTCTCCAATTAAGAAATGCTAATAAATGAAGCGCCCAGATTTTTTGATGTATATGGTGGCAAACCTTCAGCCAATCTTTGTGAAGCTGAATGCCTTGGGTTATCAGAGTAGACATCAGGGGCCAAGTAAGTGCTCATGATGAAGTTAAGCGAAAAAAGCTGATCACTGGATGGCATTCTAGTAAATGCCTTGGGGTGATTATATTTCCTGACCTGTGGAAATTTATAGTACCAAGCTTAACTTCTGTAGAAACCAAAGCCCTGTTAGAAAGCACCTACACAAGTGAATTTGGTTATAATATCAGCCTATTTTTAATTGTTATATAATAAATGTATAACATCAGCCTATTTAGTTGAAGAAAGACGAAAACTCATACAAGCTATCGGGATTTCTTTCCCAATACAAAAGGAGGGTAAGCAAAGGTATTAGAAAATTTATAGTTATTGTAAGGTAAAATAAAGTGTAATAATACTCATCAATCACCAGTCCTCCTCGGGAAACAGAACATTGCAATTCAGAGTAATACAAAAGCCCAAACAAGAGCTTTCTTTACATGATAGTATAACCATTTGGGCAAGTTCAATTGTTTAAACTGAAGATCAAGCATTGAAGAAGCATGGTAGTGATGGGCGGTGGGCATGCAGATAAAACCCCAAACCTAAACTGATATAGGAGGTAGAAGTAACATTACCTCATCCAAATGTGGAAGCAGAAGATTGATGTGCTGGAAGCAGTTTCCGCTTTGACAACATAGTAAAACAGCCAAAGGGGAGGGCAGGGCAGACAC
The DNA here is from genome assembly GCF_047325235.1 of Durio zibethinus. Classification (NCBI taxonomy): domain Eukaryota; kingdom Viridiplantae; phylum Streptophyta; class Magnoliopsida; order Malvales; family Malvaceae; genus Durio; species Durio zibethinus. Next base: position 38,443,418 of record NC_143162.1, read on the forward strand.
AGAAAGAAATGCAGGAGGCTCTCCGACCACCACACTTAAGAAATGAAAATGGTAGTCATTCAGAACTTGTTATGTCCCGCCTCTTACCTTCTCCTCCTACTTCTTGGGCCAGTTTTTGGCCCATCACCCGTCGGACGTCTTGAATATTCAACTGCTTGCAAGCTTGTTGTTTGAGGTGCCCCACTTTGACCCAAAAATTAAAAAAGAAAAAAAAATGGAGCCTGATATTATAAAATTCCCTTCCCACTGACATTTTAAATGTTTTTTCATTTCTATTTGCAAATAAAATCAACAAAGAAGCGTTGAAAGGGATTTTTTTTATTTTTATTTTTTGTTTCTAAGCTTAAATATAAGAAAACTTTTATTCTTGAGTTTATGCATCAGCAATAACCAAATAGATGCTAGTGATCTTGTTACTTCAAATTGAACATCCAAGTTAGAATCAGATCAATGATTTTGAATTAATGCTTAAAAGAAAAATAATACTATCTTAGTACAAACTTAAACTTTTGGTTACTAAATATGTATGATTGATAAAATGCATGCTCTGTCATTGTATTAATTTGTTAATTGTTGTTTTGTTTTTCTCTTGATAAATATATATAATAAAAAATGGTGTTGCATGCATGGTGGTGATGAACATGAAATGTTTGTGGCTACTAGAATTTCCCCTGAAGCTGTTTTACCATCAATTATATATCTCAAATTCTCAATCCATCCCTGCTTTAGCTTTAAACTGCCTGCTTCCCTTTTTACCGTAACAACGTTTTTCTTCTGAATGATAGGCACCAGATATTATAACTTCAACATGAGATGATGAGAGAGACCAATAACAAAGCAGAAGAAAAGGAAAAATATTGTGAGTTGTGACCAGAGGGCCGGCCTAAAACGATTCAAAAAAGTGGGGCAAGCTATGACCAAATCTGAAAGGTGTGATGATTCTCGATAAATGCAACTCATGTGATGAAAATTCAAGAAATATTTAATTCTTCCAGATTCCAAAGCATCTTGGTTTGAATCTTTAGGGGCTCCATCCATCTCATTGCTTTTGTTATCCCTGCAGGCAGGCGGAACCCACAACTTCGAGCTACGTACTCAGGTATATAAAGCAATTAAGTTATATATATATGCTGAAAACAACCTACTTCAGCAATACTATGTTCTTCTTCTTTCAACGCTCACGCTAGTCAAATGGATAGAAAAGAAAAGAACCAACTTTCATGTGGAGAGCACAATTGGTCCTGTAATTAACCCTCACCATGGCATAAACCATTACTTGTAGTTTTGTAAGTTTGTAACCTGCGCGCTTGGTACACTCTGACGCCGGGGCGCCTGGCTGGGTAGCATCCTCATTTGGAAGCCTTCCCCTTCCTCCATCTGAAATGCTGACTTATGGCTGATTCATTAGAAATCTTACTACTATTAATTAATTAGCAGATACAAGTATACTAAGCGAAAGTTACGCTTCCCGGGAAATACCAAACTTGCAGGAGCATAGTATTTTTTTTTTTTTTTGAGTCCAGCGAGTTTCTCTTCCCTTTTCTTTTTCGCTCTTTTACTTTTTCCGCCCAGCAACTGAAACGAGAATGAATGATACATTGGGGAGATAGATGAACATGAGAAGAAACGAATACATTTTTTTTTTTAATCTCAAATGAAATATATGTGCGGACTTACGGGATGTCTAAGATGCAAGATTAATTCTGATCTGCTTTGGACCCACACCCACTAAGAATTTGATCAAGATCATTACCAAATTGTGGCATAAGTGGACCATGTCAGCTAGCTAGGTTCCTCAAAAGACAATCCTAACTGGCAGTATCATCGATCTCCCAAGAAAAAGCAAAGTTAGATCCGTCAAACCCAATCATTTAAATTGCTTGAGACTCACATTGCTTTGGGCAGACGGGAGTGTACTCTTTGGAGTTGGAGTCTTGAAGCTTGAGCTTACAGGTCATCACACAAAAGCCGCTCTTGATGTAACCGTTTTCTTGTTATCTGGTTTTCAATGCTGGCTATTTGCTTCTCTTTCCAAAAAGTAAACCAAAGCAGATCCTTGCGCCTGGTTTTAGTATGCAGACCCAAGACCCAGAAGCCCTCACTTTAATGTTTATTCAATCTTTTTACTTGTCCCCTCCCCTCCCCTTCCCTCTGCTCTGTATATATATATATATATAACCAACCTGACATTCTCCATTTGTTTCATTCATTCTCAACTCGTCATTCCAATTGTTTGTCATAAATCTTTGTTTTGCTGCATCTTCGAGAAAGCAGAGTTACTCATGGAGGTAGAATATATGATTATTTCTTTTGCTTTCCGTTATTGTGTTCTATATTTTAGTCGTTGCATCTTTCTAGTGGCGTTGGTAATTCTCCTACCACTTTTAGGTAGCAATACGGACCACCTCTCTCTCTCTCTCTCTCTCTCTCTCTCTCTCCCCTCCTAATATCATGGTGAGCCTATACCTCAATAAAGTGATCGAAGAAGGATTTTTCAGGATTTATGAGCACAACTATCTTTTGTTCCCACTTTTGCTTAATAATTCTGATTTTGGTAACTTGAAATCATGAGAAAAGAAGCTGAAAATGGTTCTTTCTTGATCATTTAAAACGGGTGGTTAAATATGTCAATCTGAAAAAAAAGAAGGATCCTTTCCTATATATAGGAAGCTCTCTTATATATTCTCAAAGTGTAGGATATTGTAGGTGTCCATTTTTATATTCGTTTTCCAACAAGCTAACGCCATGCGTGTGATATGGATGTGCAGAGCGTTGAATTGAAGGTGGAGATGGTTGGCTTACATGAGAAAAGACTCAGGAAATGCCTCTCAAAGCTGAAAGGTAACTTCTATGGGTTACTCTGTTAGGGAGAGGGAGGATGTAAATAAATAAATAAATATATATATATACATACATACATACATATATATATATATAGATATAGATATATATATATATATTTTTTTCAAAAGTGCGTTTGATTCTGAATAAATAATAAAGTTGAAGCAATGTTTGTAATGATGGACAGGAATAGAGAAAGTAGAAGTGGATGGGCAGGGCGAGAAGGTAGTGGTGACAGGATATGCACACCGGAACAAAATACTGAAAGCCATCAGGAGAGGTGGTTTAAAAGCAGACTTTTGGTCCGCTCACAACGAGCTTCTTAATGCTTATGCTGTCTCCACTGCAAGTAATTATGGAAACTTGAGATTCAACAACTTCAACATCTTCTAGCAGGCCTCTGCTCTTGTTGTTTTGATAGTTTCTCCTCCCCATAAAATTTTTTCCCTTTCCTCATCTCTTTCCCTTTGTGGGGATTACATTACATCACATATATACCAAGGTTGTGTTTAATCAAGCTTTCCTTTCTCTTTCTTTTTACAAAGGAAGCCTCAAATGTTCAATGATGATAGTTGACACAGCTAAAGCTCCCCGTTTTGAGAAGCTTTGCAATTTACAACAAAAGCTATGCAATTTGTTTGCCTACTGTACCTGGCCTCCGGCTTTTCTTTATTTAGATTGTATCCACCACATTACCCTTAAATATAAAAGAATAAAAAAAAATGAAGATGAATTGATATAGAGTGTTTTTAGCATTTTCTTAATTAATGGAACAAGGAGAATGACATAATAATGTGTTAGTTAAGCAAGTAGTATATGTGCCACATAAAAAGCTAAACCCAGCTCAACTCAACTAGCACCAACATCACCTTGATAGAACAGAGAAACAGATGAATCCCACACTAACTGTAACGGGCAACAAAAGAAGCAACTATAACAAACACAAAAGCGAAGTCAAACTAACTCACCATCTCAGTCTGCATGGCCTTTTTCTCTAAATTCTTACCCAACATAAAAGCGCACATAACCATGTAAAATTTACACACTCCATTCCTCTCAAATAAATGTTCATATTTGACAGATATGCATATTAAAGGAAAAAGCTTGAACCTTCATCCTTTTATATTTAAATTTTACAGTTCTTTTCATAATATTAATATTTAATGGAGTATTAATAATAACGTCAATCAAAAAATATTTATCATTTTCTTAAAGTGGTAGAAATTCTGCGATCATTTTTCGCTAATGTTAAATTCAGATAAACTTTTACTTCCCAATAGTGGTGCTTCTGATTCCTCCTTGTACACTGCAAGATTCTGAAAAGATTGAAACTATATGCAATAAGAAAAGTATTTGTAAGAAAGAATGATGCAGTAATTAAAAATGTAAAATGGTAAAAGAAAATAAACCTGAACAGGGGATGCCGCCATTAGAAGGCCAGCTACACCACCACCTAAAACACAACCATCTGGGTCAGAAAATGACACACTTAACCCTCCAGTTCGGCTCCGCTGACCACCATTTTCTGACAGAAGAAATGAACCAGAAAGTGACAGAATTTCAAATCGCCCCTGCACCATTAATAGGAAAGAAACATAATGCCATTAATATGAGATATTCATAGTAAACCAGTGCTTTCTTTTTACAAGGCTGTGGAATTTATGTAAAATTATATTCTATTGTAGACCAAAATTAATACTAATATATTTGATATAACTGGTTTTCATTATAAAGTTCATGTCAGGCACATCTTTGGTAGTATAACAATGCTTCTGGAAGCAGAATATTCATTGCCCAAAGACATTCCAAGTTCTGCTCTAAGCTAACAATAAATTCACTTTCACATATCGCTTCCCATGGCTGCATACAGCTTAAGCATTATACTTGAAATTGAGATTTATTATTCAAAGACCTTTAAATTTTAATGTGATATAAGAAGCTCTATTCCTGCTATATTTGCATTTAATACAAATCAATTATTCTAACAAGCATCAAACAATTTAATGGTACTTTTTGTTTCATTCTGAAACTTATTTAGCCATTGCCCAATTGGAGTACATCATCTAAATAACAGCACACTTGAGATGCCAATATATTAATGTGTTCTTAGTTTAATGTTTATGGTTTAAACAGGATATGGCCATCCACCTATCAATTTAATACTCCAGATGCCAACATATACCTCCTTCTCAAACAGCCTAAAAATTAATAATGAAAATAAAAAAGCTGTTTTGCCTGTATGAAACTTTCAGAGCTATGCAGTAAAGCTCTCAATACCTAAAGCAGTTTAGAGGTGTAAATTTTAATCCTAAAACAGAAGGCAACAACAATAAGAAGACATTACTTTTTTAGCATATCACAAACCTCATAAGTTACAGTCCCACCGGATGCTGCTGGTTGGCAAAGAGTGACGTTTGATATGGCTCCATTTGCTGAGAGGATGCAAACAGTTCTGGGAAAGTGCTGAGAAAATGACATTATTTTTTATGATACATCCTATAACCAGGCAGAGACATAAAATGTTAGCTTCAGATCGCCTAACCAACTACAAGTACTATATCAAGGAAAGGACAAATACATTAAATATACGTGTTTGTATAAAGAAGCACAGTAAAATTTAGAATGGTGCATAGGCTGCCAGTGCAGCGTAGCAAAGGATTATGATCCTTCATGAGAAAGAAAAAAATTAATAAAAGGAAAGCAATCTCCCCTTTACTATGGTTGTATGCATTAGTAGATTATCAAATTAATGGGAAAGACATATATCTTCGCCGGTTCCTAAAAATCAACAACAAGATCGTGTGGTTCATTCCCACTTTGCACTACTTTATTTTAACTTGCATATACATTCCGACATTGCAAAAGCACAAGCATTATCAAATTTTTGAACTTCATTATTATTATTTTTTTTTGTTGTTGTCATCAACTCCCGTTGTTAGAAAAGGAATTCTGGGAAATGATCCATTTCCCTAATTTGATATTTTATTTTATCAAATCCAACATACAAAGAATCAATATGGTTCTGAACAAAGACAATAATTGGATTACAAGTAAAAATCTATACAAAGAAATAAGTATATAAAAGAAGTCTTAGCAACTCATGACACAAATATTTGAATCAAGCAACTAGATGAACATGTCATTATTAATGAATGGGATGAAAAACAATCTGCTGAATAGTTAAAACTTGCAAAATAAGAATAAAAGCAATAAGAAAAAGTTCTCTACATAAATCAGGAAAAGTGGAAATGAAAAGTTAAAAGGAGAAAGAGAAACCTCTCCCACTTTAACAGTGATAACGTGGGGTGTAAACCCAACTCCTGGTGATCCTGCAAAAAGAAAACTCTCTTGAGAGAAATATGTCACCTTAGTAACACAAATGCAAAGACAGCTGTGGCTTCCAATTTTTTTTAGGTTGATAGAGCCATAGAATGACAAGCTAACTTTTATGCCTCATTTTTTGAAAAAGTAATTTAAGGAGAAAAAGGAAAAGAAGAGAACAAAATCTTGTATTAAGTACTCTGCAATCATAGCTGATTAACTACATAAGAGAGGGAAGATAGAGAAACTGGAAAGGGACAACAGAAAAATGAAGCAAGGGCATATACATAATTTAGTCAAGATAAGAATCTGAAGTCAGATCGAACAGATAGATGCCAAGTTGAAGCAAAGCCGTATTTCCTTTTCTAAGTTATAGACACATTAATATTCCGACGGTTCCCCCTATTTGTTTACTACTTCTACTACTTGGTAAATACTACTATACTAGTAAGAACCATAGTAATTATGTTACTCAGCATAGAGACCATTCCATTCTCTGTTGGAACTTGGAGCCCAAAACTAATACTACCCCCTATAAAATCAACACCAACACCCACACAAAAACCAAAAACCACTATTTGATTATTTTTATCACATTTGACACTTGTTCTCTAAAAAACTAAAACTGGATAAAGAGAGGAAAAAAGAGCAGGAAAATGAAATCCTAATTCCTAGATCCTAAGTGTAGTGGCATTTCAACTTTCAAGACCAAGCTAGGAAACAAGGTTGTAGATTCATTCACATTTCCAATCCAAAGCAAAAGACATTAACTAAATTAAAGGCTAAAAATATTTATCTGAATATCAACTATCAAGAGAAAGAGTACCCAGAGCTTCAAGTTGATGCTTCTTCTCGGAACCAGGAGGTCTCCCCATAGCTTTCTTTGCTGAAGTTGGTGAAAAGGCTGATCCTCCTGAAGGCGGAGGAGGAGATGAAGGGAATCCTCCTCCTCCTCCTCCACTATTAGTATTAGATTGGGCTACGCTGGCAGAGGAAGGAGCTGGTATAAGAGCCAGCGGCATGGTCCCATCCGGTCCATAGTTCCTGGGCCTCCCTCTCTTCCTCTTCAAAGGCTTGTTCCCCGTGCTCATGTTCACAGCATGCCCTTGCCCTTGAGTCACCGTGGGCCCACCTGCAAACCCCTCTGCCCCACCACCACAGGAGGTCCGCTGATATGTGGGTGAGGAGGAACTGATGGGCTTGTACACAGCTGTTCCGTCGGCACTAAAGGCCAAACGAATGTTCTGTATCATTGGCCGTGACGCTACCGGACTCTTCCGTTGCATGCCCAAGCTGTAGGGCTCTCTACTCGTCATCACTCCCGCCTCAGATCCCGACATTGTTGTCCTTTTTTCTGATTGGTGTGTTAAAATTCCATATACCCCACCCCTCACTCTGTCTCTGCCCACCAACAATAATAAAATTATATTACATATGCTGTTTCAATTCCTTTCCTTTGCTCTTATCTAAGTAATTCGTTAGATCATGAAGGAGATAACCAAATCTTTAAATAGGCTAACAACAAAATCTGAAAATATAAAATGTTATACTGATGCAGACTGATAATTGTTATAGTTGAAAAGGAACTCACTGTCTACTGCACTGCAATTGAAGTTGAACTTGAGAAGTGGAGACTTTTGGAAATGAAATGGTTGTATAAATTGAAAAGCACTCTCAATTTTCAACTTGAAAATTGCTGCAATACTTTAATTTTTCTCACAAAGATAGAGCTGCAAATTTCTTTTTTAATTATGGCTTTAAAAACCCATGGAATTTCTGTATTGTACAGACAATTTTTAATTTTTCAAAAATTTAAAGTTTAGATAAAAAAATATTATCCCATAAAAAAAAAAAAAAAAAAAACACAGCAAATTGGGGAAAAACCCAGAAAAAAATAGCAATAACTTACCAATAAATAGGGAAAAATAAGAGACAGAAGAGATGGAAGCGAAGAAAATATAGGGGCTGCGATGGAAAAAAGCAAAGGAGAATTTGTAAAGAAAACTTAAGAAATGTGAATTCCCAGATGTAGTAGTAGTAAAATATTTTGATTTTAAATTTTGGGTTTTTCTTTTTTCGTCCTTAGTTTATTAAAAAAAAAAAAGTTTACATAAGTTTTTACGCAATTATTTTTGGCTATAAAAATATAAATATAGAATTGAATGGATGGATGGGTGATTCGATTTTACATTTTGGTCTCTTAAGTAATTCCAAACTTCTGTGATCCTTTTTGGGTTTGGGTTGGGTATTTCCTTTCTTTTTTTTTTTTTAACCAATCCAAATTTATGGATTAGACACATCTAGCCATGTAGGATGCCTGCCTGAGAGTGCTGGACTTTCTTTCTCTACTTTGATTACTACTTACTTTTTGTTTAACAGGCTTCTTCGAGATTTGGGGCTTCTTTCACCTCTGATTTTCTCTCCAATTTTATTTATTGTCAGATTTTGAACATCACTGAAACCAAAGTTCTATACAAATTAGCAATTTGGCACACCCACAATGTGTGGCTGACAAATAAATGGACAATTTATGTTTTTTAAAGAAAAAAAATATATTTACGTGATGAGTGAGTTAATTTTTTTTCAAAGAAGATATATGATAATTATTTTGTAAATAAAATAAAAAAAATGTAATGTACTCCTATTTTATATTTTAATTATTTTAATTATTATTATTTTTTATTTTTTCTTTGACTAATTAACGATAGTCAGAAACCTTAATTAATTAATTATTATTAATTAGAATCTTTGTCTACGTACAATGCTGGACAAACACCCGACACTAGAGACTACCTATACACCCAAATGCTGGGACTGACTAGACTTACAAAAGAATCATATGTTGATTCCAACATGTATTTTTACACCATTTTATAATATTCCTACATGGTTGCCAGAAACCCCATTCCAGCATCCATCAATCCATGACTGCCGGCCACCCAACCCGAGCACTAGCAGTATATGCGCCTTACACATACGAGGGTAAAAAGGAAGAGCTTTCCCCGCATCCTCCATATTGCTTCTCCACCATCTGGAGCGACTCAGACAACATTGACATCTCTGGTAAGCATGACTACGTATGACCTGCTCAAGATAAACATGGTTAAGGCCATAACTGATAAAATGATATTCAGAAGACTTGTCAGCAATTATGCACTAATCGATAACCCCACACCAGAACCGACCCCTACAATGGGTGTGACTACATTTCATTTGTTTCCTCTCAGTTACCAATTTTCGGTTTTGGATCTGCAGGAAAGGAAAAACTAACAGTACCTGTAGAATGCAAAATTAATAATTTGCAAGGCTAGATCCGAAGCCCGCCACTCAAGTAGCAGTTCCGCTGCTCTTAGTCCTGCTGCAATCTAAGGATACCTGAAATGATGAAAAACTTCAGCCACAGTTAATTCCATAGTAAGATGACCATGACAAACCTAAGAACTTCATTCCCCAAGATGTCACTACTTACCTTGATCAACTCCTCACCCGGTTGTTTGGTCAGAACCACTACCTTGCATAAACTGAGAGGGAGTACTAACAATAAATTGTGGCTGTGCTGGAACAGGTGCTGCTATACCTGATAAATAAACACATTTTGCTCATAAGGTCTTCTATGCCTCGAATTAATCCCATAAAACCACCTTAAAACAACAGGACCTGCTTTAGGATTCTCAAAGCAGGTGCCTTTAGGATTGATCAAGAAATAAAAAACTGGGAAATTCATTCATGATGTTCCATCCCATTCTCTGCATAATTTTTGGTTCACATAAATTCACTAATGGATAACTTCTTACAATGCAAGGCAAATATAACTTTTGATTAAATGAAATATAAAGATAATGATGTACATGTCAAGATATTGGAGTGGGTATAATTCGTTGGCAGACAGAATTAGGAGCAAAAAACAAAGCCAGTAACAGAAGTAAGCACAAAAGGTAACTTTTCAGATTGATATTAACCTCCGGGATATGGTGTTTGGATTGTGGGCATCGGAGAAGTTGTGATTGCATTAGCAGTGGGTCCACGTCCACCAAACTGCACTATTTGATGACTTGGCATTGCATATCCCTGTATGGCTGTATAACCATGTCCGCTAGGAACAGTTTGACCCAATTGTCCATAAGGATAGATAGCTGTGTTCACTGCTCCAGGTACCCCATATATTTGAAGGTACTGCTGAGCTGCATAAGGGTTGTAAAGACTCTGTCCATGGAATGATAGCACACAAAGAAAAAAGAATAAATCAGCATGGGGACACAAGTATCACTTACTCTTATGAAAGTTTAATAAGAATTTTCACAACACTGCACTTTAGAATGCCATTAACCTGAGGATAGACATAATCAGGTCCGTATGTTGCATACCTACACAGATAAACAAGTATCAAAGATTTCAAAAAGGTTAGAATTAAACCAGGGATCAGGCATTAAATTTTAGAGTGTGAATTTATAGCAAGGAGATAAACATGATACTATTCATCACATCAGAACAACCAAGTTTCCCACGTGAAATACCAACATGCTCCTATGCTATCAATGAGACATACCAAGGCCCAAAAACTTCATCAGTAAAATCATAACCTAACTATTCAGCCCATGGGAATAATCAAATCCCCCCTTCTCCCAACATTTCTTCTTCCTTTGGATCCTTATCAAATCACAATCATGATCTTGCCTGTTCAATAAAAATTGAGCTCGGGCACATATCCTCTGCAACTACCACTTTTTGCATTCCTGCAATTACCAATCACACCATGTCATATGACTACTTTGGACTAATTAATCCTGAATTCTAAGGTAAAGACTAATAACTCCTTGACCAATGTTACATGTTGTGATTGGTTTGAACTGCCATGAGACAAGGAGAATAATAAAAAGAAGAGAAAGTAGCTGCAAAAGGAGATGTACCCAACTGAACTCTGACTCGCGAACTTTCCACAGTGATCCAACTGCATTGTAGGTTGATCAGGCATATACAGGACATAACCATATTTATGCTAAGGCTACAGTCTATTCCTCATTAATGATGAAACAACAGATGTTTCTGCACCAACTTTTTATACATGTGGGAAAACATTTCAATCCACACATTACAAAATTTTAAATGAAGAAAAAGCTTAACATAAAGTAGCCTAGAGATCTGCAATGAAAATTTACCAAGACAAAAAGGAGAAAAATGCTTCAACCTAAACTTAACGTGTCCATTCTTTCAATTCCAACTGGAAAATCCCAGGAAATTATCACATTAAAGACACAGACAGAAAAGTGTCAGTCAAGCATTTACATCAAAGTCAGTCGTAGGCAAAATCCCAAAAAATAAATCTAACATAAAATCTCTTAGGCACTTAATAAAACAAGATCAGATAAACTATAAACTATAAATTATGAAAACTAGAATTTGATGCTCAAACAAACCAAGCTGGGTTGAATAAGGATTGGAGAAATCAAAATAATTAGAAACCATTTGAATAAGAATGCAGAACTCACCCATAAGGGTATATCAATCCTTGTTGATAGCTGTAAGAAAGTGGTGGCTGATAGCCAAAGTTTCCAACATAAGCCCCTCGTGTAGCTTGCACACCTCCAATGTACGAAGAAGCTGGTCTCAAACGTCCTATTAGAAAGATAACAAAGGAAAACATAATTAACATGATCATTGAGGTTGATACAAAAGGAAACATGTAAACTAACTGAGACAAATTAAAAAATTAGTTCAACCATAAGTATGGTGCCATCAGCTTACAAGTTAAATGGAAACAAAATACAGCCACCCTACAAATTGCTACTAGGAGCAAAAAGATTTGGGCAGGATAAACTAAATGAGACACACTTTTGGCATAGGAAGACAGTTTTAAAATGAATGTCAACATCTGCCATAGGAAAAATTAAATCATTATTGGTGAGAAGGAAAATGAAAACCAATTTTAAGACAGATGATGACAGATAAAGGAGAAAATGGAATAGCAAATATTTGATACACACAATGTTACATCTTGGAGACAATAATCATTAATCGGCCAGGACGTGTTATATTAAAGGGAAAAAATGGAAACAGCATGAAAGCATCAGCTGTAGGATCAGACTAACCGGAAAAATTAGAGATGATACCGTAAGTAACTGGAGGTCGAGATCGGCCAAGTGAAGCCAAATTACAATTAGCGCGCCTGCCATCAATAATTGGAGTCGGATCCGCACAGGCTCTCCTAGCAGCCTCTGGATCCCGGAAAGTCACCTACACCCTCCATGCAAAGACAAGAGGAAACCAAGTCACTCTAAAGTCAATAAAGCAGACCATTCACTTTACTTAAAACACATTGCTAGAGCATCAAAGGCATGCCGCCTTTGGATTCATACCGGTCTGTCAATATTTACATAAGAATAACAATGATGGCCAAACGCAAAGTAGCATAATATCATCAAGCAGCAGCAGATAAAGAAATCTTAAAAAAGATGAAAAAAATTTAATACTCACAAAACCATATCCTTTTGAACGGCCGGTGTTCTTATCAGTGATGACAACGGCCTCTAGAATGTCACCAAACTGCTCGAAATGACGGCGCATGGTTTCGCTTTGCGTTTCCCAAGCGAGTCCCCCAACAAATACCTTGGTGTATGTTGTATCTCCAAAAGGAGAATTCATGTATTGAAAGCCAGAACTTGAACTCGACCCCGAGCTCGGACCCGGAATCGACTGATACGCCATGAACACAGATGCTCCGATTCTAATCCAGCAATATTAAGGGGTAAAAGAAAGAAAGGGTGTAAGATTGTTTAAGGATGAAAAAGAAAAGGTGATGAATAAATTTAGGAAATAATAAAAATCAAGTGGTAATGAGGTTGACCCCAGAACAGAGGGACTAAAAAGACAAAGCTTTTAATGATAAAACCCTAGAATTGGAGGCAAGAAATATACCCAGAATCCATTGGGATATAAGGGAATCAAACAACAAGGACGAAGGTTGGGTTATTTTTGACAGGAAAGCAAAAGATCGGAAAGCGGAGAGATGGATATAATAATTCTAAGAATCGTATCAAAATAAAACAAGGAAAAAAAAAGTGAAACCCTAGATGGGCCAAGAAGGGGTTGGAGTTGATGGTGGTGGGATTGGATGGAACATGCGCTTGTGGGGGGAGGGGTTGTTTGGGCTTTGGGTTGGGCTCTATACACAGAGACAGAGAGGAAGATGGAAAAGAAAGGGAGAGGATTGAGAGATTGAGGAAAAGCAACCAAAAGTAGAAAACAGAGGATGAAAGTGTAGCGTTAGCAGGGGGATGAGGATTGATCGGTAACAGAGTGCGTCATCAAATGATAATACCAGAAGATCAAACACAAACAGAAAGTGCTAAGGGAAGGGAAATAATAAATTAAATTTATTAATTGAAATTGTTTTGTTGTTGAGAGAAATAGATGGTGGAGGAGGATTAGGGGAATGAGAATAGGGATCATCATGATATTGCAGCCAAACAATGTAAGAAAAGGAAAAGAGGAATAAATGAATAAATAAATAAGCAGCAAAGAGACCCTTTTTGTCTTTGGATTGTTCTCAAACAAAGCAAGACAGACAGCTTGGGAGGTGGAGACATGGGACCTACCACGCCTATCATCTGCGATCCGTTCTCCTCTTAATTGAAACTGCCAACACCAAAATCCAAAACCAAAACCACCCCTATCATAAGCTGGAACTGCTGCCTGCTCATTCCTCTTCTCGGTTCCCATTTCTCTTTTCCTCCTTATCAATCCCAACCACGTCTTTCTTTTTACTCTCATGGTTTTCTATTTTCTGTCATCAGCAAGTATTAAAACTTGACATTTATAAAAGAAATTAAAGGATATTTTGGTTTACTTTATCTGTTTGTGCCACCTCCTTGACGCAAGAAACATGACATTTTCGGCTATCTTCCATTTTTTTATTTTTTATTTTTTCTGGAATTTTTCTTGTCTAAATACCAAAAGCAAAGATAATTTTATTTCGAATTCAGTACACCATCTTAACTGCTTTCTGATGTCATAAATGATAGATGAGCTTAATTAAATTTTAAATACTCACCCTGTGTGAATAAAAATCTTTCAAATTTTTTAATTGAAGGACTACAAATGGAAATGGAGAACATATGAACTTGAGGACCTGAATACCAAATTGTGACCTAATTATTAACACATGTCTATAATCAGCTGAACTTTGCAGGGGCGGCAAAGCTTCGTCTTGGCCTTCAAATAATCAACCAACTGGTGGTGGGATTATTTGGATCCTGAAGAGTAGTATCATCTTTTGTAATTTACGGAGTTAGGAATTTGGATAAAGCTGGAGGAGCTGTCCACGCAAAGTCAAGAAATGGACCCTCAAAATGGATGATGCTGGTTGCGACGTCGACATGCATCATTGTTTTCTTCCAATGAAGCGGTAGGTATCTCCACATGACCTTATTTTATAAGAAATAATCATCCCCAAACACTCTGCCCCATCATCACCTCTGAGAGCTGTGATTGTGAATGGCTGGGAACAGAAATAGTCAAACAAACCTCAGTCACCCTGATTGCGGTATTGACAGTGAGGGTGGGTTGTAAACTTTGATTGCCCTTTTCATCTTGATTCTCGAGACGTGTCCAAACCGGTGGCTAGGGTTTGGGTCCATTTACACCTGTTTTTGGGCCACAATTGCAGGGCTGCAGCACTGACTGTTAATTCAGGGACCACAACCACCTTGGTTTCTCCTGTGGTTGGTTTGTTGGTAATCAGGATTTATAGTTTGATAATTTTACGAATAACAAAAAATTTAATTGAGTTGCCCACAAAGATGACACGGCAATTTAGATCTACTTGGATAGACACAACACATACAAAGGATCTTTCTGTCTCCTTGATGATGTTTCCTTCTGAAGCCAAAGCTTTGTTTGTCTGGAAGCATCTTTAAGCCCTAAAACCATCTCTAGACCCTGGAGTTGTAGCTCCTAAACGGATATCCAACCGTCTTCATAGGTTATCCAAAGCATTCAATTCAACTGATGTCGTGCTTCTGCGAACAAACATTTATGATATTTCTCAACGTAAGTAATTTCTATTATCCCATAAGCTAGTCGCTAAATGGTATCTTGCCCTGGCCAGCATTGCTAATTGAGTGGGGGCATATGATCAGAATAATCTATTATATATAGATATATATATATATATATATATATTTTTTACATTAATTTCACACCGGAAAACTAAGTACATAAAAGATGTTATTTATTGATGCAATAGAAGTAATCGTTGTATAGGATGTTTTCTCTGCACAGCAAAAGTGAAACCAAAAATCAACAAAATTATCGGCGTGAAAAATACATAAATATCAATAATTATGAGTAGGGACGCAAAGGCCAGAATTAGTGCTGGCAAGGATACGATATCAGCTGGAATTCCTTATTTGTGAAAAAATTTTAATTTCTCTTTATGGTATTTGTATCTTGGGATGGCCTACACCTCCATCCTAAATTCTGAAATTCCTCCGAATCAATCCTCATCTCTTTATTCTTAAACTGTCATATGATATATACACTACAAAAGCAATGAAATTTGTAAGGGGACAATAATCACAACAACTACCTGCCTTTTATAAATTTCCAACATATGTGTTCATAATGGATTAGAAAAAGTTCATTAATTAACATTGCATCATTCATTCTTTATATATCTTAGCAAAAAAATTCAAGTGTCTTTTTCTTTTTATTACTATAATTTATAAATTATAAAAACTGAGAAAAATCAGGCTTATGCAAGTGATGGATGATCCAATTATCCATATATTGATTTGTAAATTAAGAAAATGTAGTCAAAGGGTAAGTTTAAATCCTACCCCTTTTCCTTTTGCAATTTCTCTTCCAGCGGCACCCGAACAGTTTGACTGCATTCTCTTTCCTTCACAATAGTGCTTTTGAACTATTTATTATTAAAAAAGAAAAAAAAAGTGCTTTTCCAATTGTTCAACAGGACCAACAAACGAAAAACGCAACTAATTCAACAATACCATGTTTACAGAAATTAGATTTCTCCTCAATGATTAAACTGCCTACACTAAAATTGATTTTGCGCCAAATGACACAAGGTTCAAACCGATCCCTGCTGGAAAGGGACCCGTACAAAGAGTCGACCATGCAAGCTAACAACAGCAGATGTTTGAAGTGGATCAATTCTTGCAGGTAAGGTCACAACCTGTAAACCACATCAAATAATTTCAAGAAATCGTTTACTCCATTTTAATTTCTGCTCCTTCCCTATTGTACTCAGTCGTACGTTTGTTTTCGTGACCCACACAGGGGTGGCCATGTAATACTAAATCCTAACTTTTTCATCTAGAATACCATGATAAACTAACTATAGCCTCAAAGAAACTAGAGAAAATTGAGAATATCAATGCCCCAAAAAGATTGGGTGCCACCTTTTTTTTTTTTTTTTTTTTTTCTATTTTCTTAATATTTTCTGGAGCATATACACTTGCAAACTTGCCAACATGGTCTAGAGATGCTGTGAGCTTTTTGATTTCCCCGGATTAGTAATAAAAAGAAATACCTTCTTAAAGGGCGTGATACCCCAGGGATTGTCAACTTGCTCTGGTTGACCCGTTATAACCAAACGTCCAGCAGGATCTGATTGAACTCGCACCTGGATCCACCAAAAAGCAAGTCCAGTTTTATATCCACCAAGATTCATAGAGACAAAAGCAAGATGGATTGTGAAACTCGAACATATTTTCTAATCACAAGTATATGAAAACTCACAGTTACAAATTTCAAAGGACAAAAAACTTTCCACGTATTTGAAAGTAGGAAAGCAGCTAAAATATTGTTGAGAAAGGACCAAAACCCCCATGAGTAGCCTACTTAATTCTAAATGCCCACGGTAGCTTAGGAAGATAACACAAATGATTACAAAAACAACAGAGACACATGAATTTTTAATATACTTATCTACGAGATCAACCACAAATACTTGGGAGAAAGACTATAGGTTTCAATGCCAACTGTCAACGATCATACCAATTGTTTATTAATTTGTATCAGGTCACTTACAAAGGATTTCAGGACAACTACATACCTCCTCACGCAGGAGCCCAGGGACCAGAGCATATACCTCAAAGCAATCCTTCTGCGCATTTGAAGGACAGCGAAACTACTCAGAACTGAAAATCCTAACACAAGTTACTCTGATACTGGTCATATTTAGCAACCAGTTTTGTCATAGCTTATTCTCTCAGTGTGTGCACTGGGTAGGAAAAAAGGAATACTTACTGTTTCACGCACATTGATCTTCACCCAATCAGCAGGTGATCCAACATCAACAATCTCTGTGATTAGTCTAAAGCATAAAAATTTGCATTGGTCAGCGAATAGAACAAAACAGCAATCAGGTTCTTTTGAGCATGTTTAAGATTTTTTCACTTTTTCCTGGGCCCAACATCCCTCCACTTTCCATTTTATGGTAGAGACATCAAGTATAATTATCATCCCATAACCATGATGGGATAGGGCTAATGTTTGACTATGGCCTTCCTAAAGGATGAGAAACATCCACAAAGAATTAAATGTGTCCAAATTCAGAATGGGTACTTGAACCTTCTACAGCTAAGGAAGAAAAATATTGGTACATTTAAAGTGACTTTGGCCATTTAAATTAGGGGCATGCTTCTATTGATGGGCTTGCACTGACTCATTTTTTCAAGGTGTTCCTAGAAGCAAAGAGTGCAACACGAATATATCAAGAATGTGGTTCTTTTAACTGTTCCAATTATGCCACTGTAAATCATTCATAAATTTATTTTTCAGACAGGAGAATCATTAATAAATTAATTCAACAAAATCTTGTTTGCATCTTCAATTTAAAGTTAAGATTAAGTAGAATGTAAATAAGTTTGGATAGAAGGAAACCCCCAAAAAATTTATCTTATAGCTAAGGGATCGACAAATATTAACTGCTTATCTGGTTCATGTGCAGATTTCTCAGCAAGCTCCATGCTTAGTGTCTTCTGCTTGTGCAAACCTGGCAAAGAAACCAAAAACAATTTCAGAATTCATGGCAGCATAGGTACATGGTAGGGAGAGATCTCTACATATAGCAGCATACCAATGTGTTTGAGATGTTTTTCACGCTTCGAAGTAGAACTCAAGCTCTTATCCTGTCCAGGGGAGTTATTTTTAAATAAAATTAAATCTTGTATCACTTTGAATTTTGCATAAAAAAATGCTCTAAAAACAGGAATACCACAATATAGAAAATTACAGATGATAACAAGGTTTAGATATTCAACAGACCTTAATAATGGGCTCGGTAATCTCACCATATCCAACAGAACGTTGAGCATGCCAACCCTGCATGGCACGGGCTGCAGCATCCCTGCGTGCCCTGCCTGACCCTGAGGCTAGGTAGCCACTTGACTGCATGGGAAACTCAAAAAACATTGAAAGTGAATGCTTTACCACAAATAGTGACAGGAAACAAAAGATTAGTATAAGCATTCAAATGAAAATTAGCTAACTTGTATGAAATTCAGCACAGTTCACATCAGCATATTTAATGGAAGATGAAAATTCATAACAGATACCATCACACTGTTGTAAAATATGAACAAAATCCTACCTCCTTTTCACCACTTGTATGAGGGAACGAAGAAGCAGGAAGTTGAATCTCACCATTCTCCCTCTTATACTTTTCATACTCTAATAGTGCCTGAACAACCATACAAGGATCAGAAATAGGAAACACAGCCTGAAATCACGCAGGTTTTGTTTAAAAAAAAAAAGAGTAAATCAATGAACTTTCCTTTTTATTTATTTATTTGGTGGTGATTATTAAGCATGACAGGAAAAGACTTGTTACGCTATAATGCAGACAAACAGATAATAAGGAGAAATACTGGCACTGCTATCATTTTGCTCATGTTTATATAGTTGTTTGGTTTGGACAAGCATGTCTGGGAAAACACTTGTTTCACCATGATGCTGATTATAAAAAAAAACTACACTAGTTTCATTTTAATGGTTTGAAGATCTGTGCTGGGGAGGGGGCAGGCAGAACAACTGCTCTGCACAACATAGATACAAGAACAGACTCTCTCTGAACAACTGCTCTGCACAACATGGTATTTTAAAAAGCACAAGGCACACATGTAACTTTTACAAAGATAATGCCTCAAATAATCCCCCAATATCATTCCCGGCACTGGAAGAATGTTATAGGTGCAATATATCATTTATTTCTTACACGATTCCAAGTCATGGAAACAGCATCTTCACATAGAAGGGTAAGGTTACATGCATTTGACCCACAGTCCACACAATGTGGAATCCAGTTAATTGTCCCAACTAAACATGCATACCTTCTCATAAAAAATGCGGAAAGTCCAAGAGACAGTTGTGCAGGTCCTGAGAGAAGGAAAGAAAGAGACACCAAGGTCAATCAAGAGACAAAAAAACTTTCATAAAATGCATGCCCCTTTAAAGTACTTTGTATCCATTAAGATTGAGACATAATTTTGCACCCAAAAAAAAAATGAAAAAAACAAAGAACTGTCCATAATTCTCCTTACTTCGGGGGGTGGAAAGACTCTCCCACTTGCCGCCACAACTTCGATGCAGTCACCTATAAGTATTCATAGTGTAAAAATTTTTCATATATTTTGATGGTGGAAAAGCAGGTAATTTACAATTTGACACATAAGAAAACTATCAACACAAGCATTATAAATCTGGTAACACATAAACCCAACTTCATCTTTTGCCAACCTTTAAATATTCACAAATTCATATATCATAGGCCATGACTAAGAATTTAGAGCAAAACATATAACAACCAGGTTATATTGTAAAAAATCAACAAATACATAATACTGACCTAAAAGTAATCCTAAAGGACATAAAACTCTTATATATGGAAACAAGGATTTGGGAGATTAAATATGGATTTGGTTTATCATCAAATTGTGAGGATAAGCATATATATCATATACACAAAGAGTTAATACCTCTCCAGAAGTCAATAATCTACACATATCATTAAATGCTTGCTCATGAATCACAGAATCACTTTATAGAGGATCATAATTAAAGCAGTTTCCTTGCTCTAATATGTTTTAAAACATTAAACTCAGTAAATTACAAATAATACACACTAGCACACAGTAAAAACCCAATAGAATAGAACTACAAAAAAGTGTGATTATACACCATTAAAGTGGGGTTTAGAAGAAAGTGAATTGAAAACACTTCTATCATGCAACATTTTTAAGCTCATATATTACAACATGGATATGACAAATAGGATTCTGCAATTGTGGTAATTTTTTGAAAAATGAGGATATGGCAATAAAAGAAACATGTATGCAATATTTTCCCAATCACTATTTCCTTTTCCCCTTGCCTTCTCTTATTATCAACTACAATAAAACAAAAAACCAAATTCTCAGACTTGGCATCACCAAATAAATTACAAGAGAGAGAGAGAGTCTCTTCATATTCTCTGGTCCTATTGTTGGATTCATGTCATACCTTTCAAACCATGAATACTGACATATTTTGTGGATATAAGAGAAAATCTCATATGTTAAAGAGTAAGATTATATTTTTCAATGGTACCACCTAATTTAACCATATCTATACTACCATTCTTATTTCCTCCTTAATTCAGTAATGGTTTTTAAAAGATGCCCAAAACATGAAAGAAAAGGGCACTTTAATTATTATATGGAATCTTGTTTGGAAAGCATTGAAATCAGATCCTAAAGAATGCATTTGTAGATATAGGAAAAAAGGTGAACTCATCAATTTTGTGCCCAAAATAGAAGCAATTATTTGATAGCAGAAGGGCAACTCCAGATATATTATAACATACATGTTGCCATGTTCATTCAAATTTCCAACTTTGGAGACTTCAATACATGCTGTCCTTCGTTAGCGGAAGAGGGAGAAAGAGAGAGAGAGTAAGCAAAAAAAGAAACCAAACAAATTAAATCCCAAAGTTAGAACATATAGTTTTGTTACTGACAATGCCTTAGCAATTAGTATGTCTTTAATTACAACATACATGTTGCCATGTTCATTCAAATTTCCAACTTGGGAGACTTCAATACGTGTTGTACTTTGTTAGTGGAAGAGAGAGAAAGAGAGAGAGTGAGCAAAAAAAGAAACCGAACAAATTAAATCCCGAAGTTAGAACATATTGTTTTGTTACTGACAATGCCTTAGCAATTAGTATGTCTTTAATTACTAAAACAAGGCTTTGCTAGAATTTATTTAATCTTATTCACCTTCCTAAACAAGTAACAGATCCAAACCACTTTACATGTAAATAAAATCAGATCATTAGTAATCTTTTACTTATTGAGGCCTAATATATGCAAAAGCTGTTAGCTAGGATCATGTATTAGACAAGAAGATTGAACCTCCAAAACAAAAAAAATGAGTGCATTATTATACACATTAATAAAATCAGATTGCATATCACCTCTGACTTGCCAATGGTTGTTACGTGAAAAACATAGTAAATACGAATAGCAAAGGGTGATTTAAGGGTTTAAAGAGAAATTAAAAAACATCTATCAAGGGTTCTAGAATATGCATGCATACCACTTCATAGCCACCCAATTTAATAACAGCTCTCCACAACCTACATCCAATGCCCACACACACACACACACACAAAGAACAAATTAGATTGTGAAAGAAAGCATACTTATAACCTAAGAACCCAAATCAAATGATCACTAAAAACTCACTTAAGGCAGTTTAGTGGTTCTCCATAAAACTTAGGGGGCTTGAATTCCAACGACCTATCCTTATAGAAACTTTCCAGCTCCTTCATGAATGCTGCTTGCTCCTCCTGTGTTCCAGCTTCATCAGACTCCCCCATCTATATCCCAAACAACAAAATATTGAGTTATGAAATGGATAAATAGAATTACAGACGCTTTTATGTCCATGCACAATTGGTTGGATGGATTTTTATGTACCTCAGGATCCAGCAACCAACTCTTTGATTTCTCCACCCTTTTGGGTCCAGATATAGGTGTAAAGGAAGGAAGAGGAGAAGCATCTCCATTGGTTTTCTTCTCTAGTGATTCAGCAGGAGGAGGAGCATCGCAAGAATTTGTATTAGCATCATTGGAAGATTTGTCATAAGGTTTATCCGGCAAAGCTGGATTATGACTCATATTAACATCAGTGGGCAAGGTTAAAGTCTTATCAGCAATTGCTTCATTGGTATTTTTAACCTGGGTGGGGAGCGGCGACAGTTGATGTTGGACGGCAGCATCGACGAGGTTATCTTGGGAAGCCTTTGGTAATTGCTGTTTCAACATTTCGGTATCGTCCATCTTGGTTATACGCAAACTGCAGTCTAAGAAAAAGGTTCTATTAGTGCATATGTTAACAAGAGACGACAGTAAAGGTAGGCGATGTGCGAAAAGATCAGTTGTGAAATCCTGCAGGTTATCTTCTTGAGTATAGCTACTAGAATTTTTGCATATACCCTGGTAAGAAAAAACAAACCCTAGCTCCCAGTTGGCTTAAAAAAAAAAAAAAAAGCAAACAAAAGCACTAATTCAAAAGAGCAACTTTCGTTTTGTTGTGTTTTTTTCCTAGTCCAAAGAGGAGGATTAGATCACATTTTAACGTTTATATATATATATGAAAGAGAAGAAGACATTAAAATGGAAAATGAGTGAAAAAAAAGGGGCGGTTTGAAAAAACGTTAAAAGAAAGAAGAGAGCAATATTAGTGTGCCCTAATAACATTAAAATTAAAGTAAAGCGTCGGTTGAAGAAAAAACTTGCCTGGTGCAGGATGAGGGTGGAAGAGAAGAAGCGGAGGAGCGTTAGGGCTTTGGGTAAGAAAGAGGTAATGAATAGCAATTGCAATAAAAGAGAGCAGCAGCAGCCTCGTCTTATCGGACTAACATAGAAAGTATCGTTCATGGCCGGCACTTACACCTCACCTGACCTCCCTTCCCTGGGATTCCAATTCCCATTTTTTCTGCTCTGCCAGCTAAGCCTCCAAATCCAGTTCTCTTTCCTTTTTTAACGCCGGTGGCTTTTTTTTTTTTTTTCTTCTTAATGAATTATTACTGCAACAAAAATGGTAAAAAATCCAAAGAGAGCAATGCAAATTGCAAAACCCAGGCCGTCTGCTCAAAGTAAAATACGAGTGAAGCTTCAAACTGCAAGTGCAAGGCTTACGCTGCTTGACCCATCTTCTTCCTTTCTTTTTACAATAAGAAAACCTCCCCCACTGCCCACTACCACTCTCTTCTCCAAGCCCATTTTTATATCCCCCCATATGGGCCGCTTCTCTTATCCATCCTGTTTGTTGTTTTTATTATTTCAGGACCAAACCCAACAACAGAAAAACCAAGCCCTTCATGCCAGCAATTGAAGAAATGTTTTTCTGAAGTAGCAAGAAAATATTCAATAAATCGGTGCTTCAATCCATCCCGGCATATGCCATGAATTGCTTCCTTTTTCCCAAGGGACTTTGCAATGAAATAAATAGCTTAATAAGTAAATATTGGATGAAGTGGAACAAGCTGTGTTTATCTAAAGGCAGTGGAGGATTGGGGTTTCGTGATGTTGAGTTTTTCAACTTAGCTGTACTAGGCAAGCAGGGATGGAGGCTGCTGAAAAATAAAGACTCATTTCAATATACGGTGATGCGGGCAAAACACTTTCCCAACTTACCGTTTTTAGATGCCCCCTTGGCTCAAACCCTTCGTTCACATGGCTCGATATGTCCCGTATTCGGGTCTGCGATGACGAATTGACGATCGGAATATGGCTAGGATATGGCTTGATAAATGGCTCTCAAATAATACAATTTTGGCCTCTCCAGTTAACCACAACCAGCCATAACCAGCCACAACTAGTGGCATAGCTGATAGAGCATGGAACCAAGTAGTGGAAAACTGAGTTGATCTATAGTATTTTCACTACTGAAAAAGCGGACCTGATATGTAGTATTCCACTTAGTGTGGAGCAGTGCTGAAAAAAAGGGGACTTACACGGTGAAGAGTGCATACGGAATCCTCCTTAACAGAGAAATAGGAACACAAGGGGATTAAGAACAAGATGAGCAAAATAATGGCATAGCAAGAAACAATATCAGGCC
Source organism: Durio zibethinus (assembly GCF_047325235.1). Classification (NCBI taxonomy): domain Eukaryota; kingdom Viridiplantae; phylum Streptophyta; class Magnoliopsida; order Malvales; family Malvaceae; genus Durio; species Durio zibethinus. The sequence continues at coordinate 38,467,706 of NC_143162.1, forward strand.
AAAGTTTTGGAATGCTGAGATTCAGATACCAAGCAAGGGAAGTTTGGGACGCTGCTGGAATTGACAGGGTATGGACAAGGCAGGAACACGAGACAGACGAGAGATGGCTGGCTAGTATAGTTGGACTAATCGACAAAAACAACTTTGAAAAGGAGTTGCTTGGTGGGCTATCTGGCATAGTAGGAAGTTAAAAACAATGAATGGAGGAATGCTAATACAACAGCAGGTTTGCTATCAGTTATTTGGAGGAATTCCGGGGAGGTCAACAGTCTAAAGAAACACGACCCAGGGAGCAAGGAAAGTGGAAAGCGCCACCATCTGACATGGACAAGGTCAATTTTTTATGGGGCTAACAGAAGCTGTTGGTGGACTATATAGGTGTGGTGATTTGTCAAGAACTGATTTGTAATTGTTAGCATTTAAGCAATGAATACATGTATAAAAAACTGATGTTTCGTTTTTTTTCTTTTTTTCAAAGAAAAACTACAATTGATTCTTATTCACATCAATTTGTAACCGTCTTGGGCCTCAAAATGTTAACGCTATGGATGCCTACTGTTAACAGAGAACGAGAATGAGACCTTCAAAAGTAAATTTCAGCAAACAAAGAATTTGAGGGATAACCGATAAGGTTCCTACATATTTCAGCAAGCAACAAATCACAAAAGTTCACAGAAGACACTAGTACTATGATGCTTGAGAGAAGCAGATAGGTTTCTACAACGCATCTCCCTGTCCCCCGGTGCAGTTCAAAGATAAGCCTTGTTGATATCGGCAAGCAACAAATCACAAAAGCTCACAGAAGACACTACTACTATGATGCTTGAGAGAAGCAGATAGGTTTCTACAACGCATCTCCCTGTCCCCCTGTGCAGTTCAAAGATAAGCCTTGTTGAGATCGGCAAAGTAAGGATGTTCCATAGCTTTTTTGGCTGAAATACGCTTTGAGGGATCATATTGCAACATTTGCTGCAGCAACAGATGATTTCAACTATCATCAGCCGTTGTGAATTAGAGGATGGTTTGAAATAGTTTTATGATATAAGGAGGTAAAAAGCCAGAGTTACCGATAAGAGATGCAGCCCATCGCTATCCAGATCAGGAACAACTGATGACAGACTCTGAGGGCTCCACTGGGGGTACTCATGCCAGTTTGGTAGTGAGCTGACTCCTGGCCACACTTGCTCATTTGGAGTACCCAACAACCTGCACGGATGAAATTATTAAAAATGAAAAATAGAAATGAGTCACCAAAATAGGGGATGTAGCGAGACAGAGAGGCATCATCATAATAGACCTGAAAATATGAAGAAGCTGCTGCAGTTCAGAATCTCCAGGGAATAGGGCTTGTTTGGTGACCAGCTCGGCTAGAATAAAGGGGTTGTTTAGCAGATCAAGTAGTATTAATATGAGAAAAGAAGAAAGAAAAGATAGGTGAATAATCAATGTAGAGATACATAGTAGTACCAAATATGCAGGCCACAGACCACATATCCACAGCAGTTGAGTAATGAGTAGCCCCCAAAAGGACTTCAGGTGCTCTATACCAGAGTGTCAATATCTGAAAAACATTTGCTAATAAAATAAGATTAATAGATAAATGATGCTAGTACCAATACTAGTAGTGATGGCAAAATAAGAGTGTATATGTATAAGTGATGTGAGTAACCTCGTGAGTGTACTTCTTAATGGGAAGAGTAAAAGCACGAGCGAGGCCAAGATCAGCTATTTTAAGCGTCATGGTCTTTCTATCCATGAGGAGATTGTGAGGCTTAAGGTCCCTGAGATTCAAGGGAAAAGAAAGAATTAAATTTCAACATGAAATGAAATGGGATTCATTGGTGTAAAGAAAAGGAAGGGTTAATTAAACCAAACCTGTGTAAAACTCCATGGCCGTGGCAGAAAGCAACACCTTTGCATAGTTGGTACATCAAGCTCTGTTTTTGACATAGATGATTCGCATAAATGGAAAAACAAGAAATTAGATGTCAACTCTGCTTCTAATAGATAGATGGCAATTGTGTGACAGAAAGAAAGAAAAGAAGGGAAAAGATGGGAGACCTTGACAGTGTTAACAGGAATGTGGTCTCCAGATTGGCGAAAAGAGCGGATGAATTTCTTGAGATCAGTGTCCATGTACTCAAAGACCAAGTAGAGAACCGTCTTTCCTTGCTTGTTTTGCCCTTGTTTCACATCCATCAATCTGAACGTGAATACATTAAATTAAATTAAATTAGCAGATGGAATTAAGGAAAAATTACAATTACAAGAAGAAGAAGAAGAAGAAGAAGAAGAAGACCTGACAATATGGGGATCCCGAGAGAGCATGCGCAAGATGGAGACCTCACGGAGAGTGGTGGGAGGAACGCCTTCATCGTCCTCGTGGAGACGAGTCTTCTTTAGGGCCACGATTCTCCCAGTCGCTCTCTCTCTTGCTCTATACACCTTTCCGTACGTTCCCTCTCCCACCTTCTCCAACTTCTCGAATGCCTCCATTGCTGACACTTGCCCTTGCTTCTCCATTTCTTCTTTGATTGATGATGGTTTTCTCAAAATTCAACGTTTCTCTCTACTTCTCTCTTTTTGAGATATCTTTTCTTGTATTATCTCATCACTGACTCAGTTATATTAATATAACCGTCGATCAGGAAATCAAATTAAAATAATAATAATAACAAAGCCGTTGCCCAACGGATCTTTTCTGCTTTTTTGAATTTCAAATTCCTGTATCCGGCGCCCCCACTTTATTTTCCATATTTGCGTCCGGGCCTCTCCTTTATTATCATAGGATGATTCTGATTTTTATTTTTTTGTCATTTTTCGTCTATATATATAAATATATATTTTATTATTTATTTTAATTATATATGTATTACATTAATAAAATTATTATTTAATATTTTAATTTAATAAATTCACATTATATATTTATTTAGTTTTTTATCATTTCTTTTATTTTAAAAAATATATATTAGATAAATTTTATAAAAGAAATAGATTTAGATATAACAAAATAATTTATATCTCATTGTCCAATCTAATATGTACTAATTTTTAAAATATTTGAGCTAGGTTGAGGTTTTTTTTTTTTTTTAATTAGAGTTGAGATAGAGGTAAGTTTAAAGTACTTTACTCTATTTCGATGTATATTTAAAATTATAGTTTTAAATATTTTTACTTTTATATTTATATATGATATATTAATAAAATTATTATTTAATATTTTAATTTAATAAAAATATCATATTTACACATAATTAAAATGTAATATATCTATCTATTATAAAAATTTTACTTATTTTTATTTTGTTTATCCTCATTAAAAGTGTCGTATAGCATTCATATCTCTTTTTTTTTTCCTTTATTTTTTATAACTTTTCAATTTTTTAAGTTTTTATTTTTTTTTAAATTTAGATAAATTTTGTAAAAAAAGAAACTATATATATATATATATATCCATGTGACACCATAATTTAGTTTTTTTTTATTTTTTTAATTAATAAAATCTTGTAACAAAATGAGATAGGAAATAAAGATAGTATCCGATAAATTTTGATACAACCCAGTTCAATAGCAAGAAATTTTTTTTTTTCAACTTTTTTTTATTAGATGAATATTGTAAGAGATAATGTTCAAATAGCACCCCATTTATTTTATTTCTTTTTTTGTTTTTATTTTTTTAAAATTTTTTATTAGATAAATTTTATAACAAAATGAATTAATTTATTATGATGAAAAATTAATCAATATTTGATAAGTTTCGATCCTTCTCCATTTGACACGATCATTTTTATTAAAAATTTATAACGAGTCAAATCAAATTGGTTTTTAATTTAAGAAGGCAATGATGAATTAAAATAGGATTTAGAGAACTTTACTCCAAATCACCTCATGGTATATATAAATATATTATTATCTATTTAATTTTATATTTATATATATTATATTAATAAAATTATTATTTTGTAATTTAATTTAAGATATTAATATTTTAATTTAATTTGGATGTCTATATAACACTTGATGATCTCTTTTCCCTTTTTTTTTCTTTTTTTGGTTTATTTTTTTCCTCATCATTATTTTTACCAAATTTTATTTAATAAATTTATTATTTAATATCTTAATTTAAAAAATTTATATTTTAAACTCAATTTGAATGTTTATGTAGTATTCAAATGAGCTCCATTTTCTCTTTTTTGTTTTTTATTTTTTTATTTTTGTTTTTTATTTTTTTACTTTCCTTTTTTGTTTTAATATTTTTAATTAAATTAATTTTGTGAAAAAAAAAAAGGTAAATGAAAGTGTCTTCGCGGCATATGGCATCCCATTTAACTTTTTTCTTTCGATTTTTATAATTTTCAATTAGATAAATTTTGTAATAAAATATGCTAATTAATCATAAAAATGTTAAAACAATTTTTATTCGACTAGTTTTCATCCATCTCAATTTAATAGAGAATGATGTTTTTAAGTCAAGAAATGAGTCAAAATTTGTTTTAAAGAAACGATATCAAAGTGATAGCAGGTTTAGAATGTCATTTCAAGATATATATATATATATATATATATAAAGGTATATATTTAATTATATATTAATAAAGTTATTTGATACTTTAATTTATAAAATTAATCAATTGATTGTAATTTGAAGATTGACTGATTAAATTTTATTTTGTGAATATACTTTATTCATTTAAAGATTTAATTAAATTAAAATAAAAAATTAAGGGTTTAACTGATTTGATTGTAAAAAAAAAAAATTAAAAAAATTAATAATTATTAAATTATAATTCAATGAAAATTTTAACCCTAAAACCATAAAATAACTACTTATTTCATAAAATTATTATTTATCACAACATTTGTTGCAAACATTTTGTAACAAGAGGTGTTATATTCTTAAAAAAAAAAGACACCGGTAATGTTACATAATAATTCCATTTGTATAGTAATATTTCGATACGATGCACTCGATTCGGCTTGTGTTTCTCATCTCAGGTTGATTGGAATGAACATTTAAGGTATGCTCACCATTTTCATTGCTTAATTTTTAAGCTATCCAAATCAAATCAAGTAAAGTAATTCTCCATAAGTCATAAATTTTATTTGTTTTTTTCGTTATTTAAATACATAAACTTCAAATTGAAAATGCTTAAAGTTTAATTACTATTTCTAAACATGATTTTGGGTTTTATAATAAAATTATGCAATTATATTTATGCTATATTACTTATTCAATTAGTAAGCACATAGATAAAAGGATATATTCTTACTTGTCCTTTATACTTTCTTCTTGTCTTAAATTACCCGTTCCCTCCTTTTCAACTGTAATTAATAGTATCAGTATGGTTTTAACTTTGACGATGATGATGATGATGACGATGAATAATAATAATAATAATAATAATGGAGAGAGAGAGAGAGAGAGAGAGAGAGAGCACTGTGGCCTAGCATGTAACATCTCTACCAAAAAAACATAACACCCAAGATCAAAGATCCTCAGACGCATCGAGTGATGCTATTTTTATGATAATAACCTTTAAGTCTACGAGGCCACAATAAACCATGGTTGCCAATATCTTGCCATATATAATCATTCCCTACACAAAACTGATAAAATTCCGATCATCATCTCTCGGAAACAAGAAAAAGAAAGAGGGAAACTCCATTAGTTTATCACAAAATGTTCACCCCTAAGGCCTAAAGTATAGCATATTTAAAATAATAATAATAATAACAATAATGAGACCACGATTACAATGACCGGTGTATTCGCAACTTGTAGTATCAAAGAGTTGTCTGTCCGGCTGACGAAGATGAAGACATCACAGAGAGAACCTCTGTCACAGAAGCCATTACACTTAAAGCTGCTTTCAGAACTTCCTGAGAACACCCTGGCTTCACAATGGTACGGACCTAAAAATATGCACATATTATGAGGAAGGTACTGCTATAGCAATTGCAATTAATCAGAAACGCACACTAAAAGCAATATATATAACTTCATGCACAAATAATTAAAGATAAATACCTGTTGAATGAAACATGCAAGGCATACAAGTAAAACAACAATTATGACGACTGAATGAATGGCAACAGAAAACTACGCACCTTGTCAAGATATTCCTGTAGTTTCTTGATACGGCCCATGTAATCCTGGTCTTCAACACATAAGGTCACAGCCTTAGCATCAGCACCGGGACCATCAAACTGAAGCGGTCCTGGATTTCTGTAGATATCATCCAGCAGAAACCTCGTTGCATTTTGTCTCAGCATCCTGCAGCCATAGCCATACACATATTAAAATGAGTGCCTGTAAACCTAGAATCCCCACTGCTTCACTTACATCTTAAACAATGACACTTACTCGTATGCTTTGCCTTTCAAATCCACAGTAGCTGGATGAATAGCAGGTTTTCCAATTGATGAGGCATTGGGATTTTGAGACCAGCGCTTCACAGTCATCATTGCCTAAGGTTTACCAAATGCAATCAAAGTCAAGCCTTAAAGAGTATATATGTAAGGAAACAAAATGGGTGGGTGCCTACTGCCTATAAGAAAGCACCAAAGAAAAGCATCATAGGAAAAAAAAAAAAAGAGTAGCATATAAGAGGGAATGGTGCTCCCAGCAAGGGAAAGGAAATGGTGATTAAAAGCTTTCATATTTTGATGCCCATTTCATGGACTATAGTAAACAAAAAAAAAAAACTCAACTGTTATAGGTGCAGCACCACAGCGCCATTTGTTAACTGGATTCTTTAGGTTAGTTACAGTTGCCATGTAACCATTTAAACCAGCAGCAAGAATATGATAGCAGATATGTCCAAGAACCTGTGAAAATGTATCATTAATAATAAAAAGAGAATATAAACATAAGGCAAAGGAGATGTAACATCGCTTTAATGATAACACACATAAGCATAGTCACAGTCAAATTTTGATGGCAAGGATCCACGAGCCTGATAGCCGAAGAAGTGGCAGATAGCATTAAATTTTTTCCCCTTGTAAGTACCTGCTTTCTGCTCACAACAACAGGAACATCAGTGAGTAAAGAAGTGGCAGATAGCATTAAATTTCTTCCCCTTGTAATTGCTAACCCACTAAGGGTACATTTAATTGGTGTTTTTGCTTTTTATAGTAAAAAAATGAAAAATGAACTGAAAACAAGGAACAAATACCAAAAAGCAGAACCAACAATCAAACGAGCACTAAAACGATTAAATGGGGAAGAGTTGTCTGGAAAATGCTGGGAGACAGACAGAAAAAAACTTTTTATCTGGAAAGTGCTCGCTTAGGGATGAGTAATGGTTTTTCTTTTTAGTTCGCTCATTTAATGTTTTCATAAGTTTAGTTCAGTGTCAACAAGAAAAAAGAAAGAGGGGGGGTATAAAACTAAAGGGGAATACTATTGCCTACCTGGCGCTTACTCATGTCATTCTCTACAAGGTGCGCCAGAAGTTTCTCTGTCTCAATCTGGAGTAGAAGGCAGAACAGATATCAGTTATTCGAAAGATTCGATAGATTCTTCTCGTAATAAGAAAGTAATTATGTCGCAAGCTAGTGACCTGCGACAACTGTGCAGAATCATCTGATTCAGGATAGAGTAGAAGCTGCGACATTGAACATGGCATCATCACTCATGACGCTCATTAACTGGTATACACATTTTTAAACACTAAGAAGTAAAGGAAATTAGAACCAGCACCTCTTTCCTTATAAAAGGTGGCAAAAATTCAAACAAAGCAGATGCCCAAGGTGAAAGTTGAGAAGAAATATTTTCAGCAGATACACCTTGCCTGAGCAAACCATGAATTTCCTACAGTAAACATCATCAATATAAGCATAGGTTAATGTGACATTGAGGCTTCAAATAAAAAGAAACCCCTTCCCTTGAGAGTAAGAGGGATGTGAAGGGAATTAGAGAAGAGTCACTGCTTAATATTAGTTACCTTCAACAGTGCATACACTTCAGGAATGCTTTCTATAAGCCCTTCAGGCAGAAGGATGACCCCATGGTTCTTGTCTGGTCCAAACACACAATGTCATGAAACAACAGTGACAAACAAGCTCATGCTAACACGAAATAAAAGCAAATTGAAATATCTGACCTTGCTCTGCCCTGGCTTGAACTGCATCACAAATTTGCTTTGTTATGTCAAAAAGAGTTAGCTTTGATGCAGCCACCTCTTCACCAAGAATTACCTGTTAAATATATATCAAATGTTAAGAAGTGAAAAATAAACATCTTTCCGATGCTATCTGTAACTAAAAATTAGAACTAGCAAACAGACACTGACCATGTTTGGATGAGACTGGAGGGTGCATTCCAGTGCAACGTGCGATGCCTTCCTTCCCATAAGACGGATAAAGTAATAGTACTGAAAAAGAAAAGAAGCTAGGGTAAGGCAACAGAACGCTATAACCAGACTAGTCTACTGCTCTTACCGGTTTCTTTCAGGACTTGAATGCCCTCATGCCAACAGAGATTGATGTGACCACTCACCCAGGAGATACTATCTTAGGATATAAAAAACATACCTTCTCTGCAGAGAGAGCATCAGTGCAGACGTTGCTGATGAGCTGAGAATTGACCTGCATGTAATTGAACAGAATAGGTACAAAACACCATACCAAAATACCACGGAGCACATCAGGCATGGCATAATATAAAAGATAAAAGCAAGACATAAAATAATCCCATATCAATGGCAATAGTGCTCTATGCCGAAGTTACCATTCCCCAATGTGCTCACAGTCATTTCATGCCACATCCATAAACTGCAAATAGCAGAAGTCGATAGTTCTCCGGTTTTCTTCTTTTTCAGTAAAGGTGATGTTTTCTCCTTAAATTTTCTTGAACTACTACTGCAACGTAAACTACTAAACATTTAAGATTGATACCTTGCATATTGTATCAAAGCCAACATTAGTTTCCACAAATTGATTCTTGAGATCTCCATTCAGTGTAACAGGAACACCAACCACCTGCAGAAATTAGATGCGATTCAAGGTACTGTGGCAAACCCCCAATTAAAACAGGTAGAATCACCTAAATAACCATAATGGTAAAGAGAATCTTGTCATGCAAGTTACCTTTGTTGGGCATTTAGCTTCAACAAATGTTTCAGCAAGTTGAGCAGCATCAGCATTTGATGTTACACCTACAAGGCAAACATAACTCTTAATTAGAAACTTCTAGTTATTTACGATAACATGTTTACAATATCTTGATAATTAAATTCACCTCCAATAATGACAAGGCCATCCAACTTCAAATCATTGCATGCAGTAAGTGCAGCATTAACTTGCTCAGTCGTTCTAATTTGATCTTGTGTTCGTCCCAGCAGATCATAACCACCTTGTCAAGCAAACAAATATCAAAGCATGTTAGATTACGGAGCCATATGAAATCCAAACACTTTGACATAATATTGCCTCATGAAAGCACCTACCTTGGTTTTTGTAGGTTGAGAGAACATCATCTGTGATCTCTAGAGTTTTCTGTGCAAATAAACCTTGAGTGCCGCCTGTTAGCAGAACCAGAAAAAGAATCACTTGTCACAGAGTATAGCAAGAAAAAGCATACACTTGTATTCTAATAGAATAATGGACAAAATTAAAAAAAAAAAAAAGCAAAGCACATCACAAGTGGAATATACAAGGAAAATAACCACAATATAGTATCAATATATAATAGAAAGAGTATCTCTTGAACAGATACATATAAGTTCATAGGTCTGCGGCTATTTATTTATAGACGTGTAAGTGTGTAAAATGTATTTATAATTATGTATGTATTTTGAGAGTGTGTACTTGTATGTGCCTTATGGCACCGGTGGTACAACATCTTTAAATAGAGAATGCAGCTTACCCAAAAAGCCAAGCAAAGTGCTGTTAGGGTTGTGGATTTTGAGAGCTTTGTGAAGGCCCCATATGACATTATGCCCACCGGGGGATTGTCTCCCACAAAAGACAAGTCCTACCCTGTTATGCAAGAATGTTTGGGCATTAAACAAACAGGAAATGTTTTTAATAATAAGGCATGCAACCATGAATTAATGCCAATAATTTCACAAAAAGGTGAAAGGAGGAAGAAAATGATGAAACAAGCAGAGACAATTGGTTTTAAAATGTCCCAAAAAGTAGAAGGGAAAAAAATCATGGTGTGATATGATGAGCACCTAATAGCTGGATGCTCTGTTATAATCTGAGCATCAGGTACTTTTGCAGTTGCCCTGAGAAAGTGAGCCAAAGGCTGGCCATAAGTGTGTGGAAAAGCACGGCTAATGGTGTGAGAATCAGTTGGGTCCAAAGCTGTAGTGGCATCACCAAACTCAACTCTGACAGTAGTTCCCTGAAGCATCAAATGAATAGTGAGTCATGTAATCTATGTATATGATATTGAAATTACAGGAAACAAAGCGCAGAGGCAAAGAGAATGAAAGCAAGTGACCGTGTAGACTCTAGCAGCTCAAATGGAGATGCAATGCAAACGAGTATAAGGAAACAGACATGGTAACCCTAAAAGGAATGAATAAAAGTGTTAGTTGGCAGCAAAAGCATGGTAAGTAGTAGTGTTGGTTTTGGTCCCAGAAAGAATTGCATGCGCACGAGTCACGAGGGTCTTCACATTAAGCATCAGTACAGCACAGGTATAATAACTTGAGGGGTATACCAGTAACTGTATAAGTATATGAAATGAAATACTATATGACTTCCATAAAAAAGGAAAAAAAATACTACATGACAATGATATGAATATGAGGGAGAACAGATATTTCAATGGTGGAAATACTAGAAATAATAGATTAGAAAGATGCGATGCGTGAATCGTGATTTCCGATTAGCAAAAGCAATAGCAATAGCAATAGCAATAGCAAAGAAGAGGAGAGTTTTGGCGATATAAACAGAGAACTTTCAACATATATACATATAAGACCAACGATAGATTATAAAGTTGTAAGCAAGCAGCAAAGGAATGACGTGAGGAAATTAAGCAACAGAAGAGGGAGGGAGACCTCAAGGCAAGGAGGGAGTTCTGGCTGGTATTGACATCGGAGCTTCTGAAGATCGGAAAGTTCTCTGGGAATGCCGAAATCAGAGTCCATTTTGTTTCTTTCTTTGTTTTTGGTGATTTGATTTAATCGGTAGCAGCAATAGCAAATAGGGCAGTAGTTTTTACTCTTGCTCTTCTTGGTTTGGTGGGTAAAGAGTAAAGACCAAGGTAGATATGAGTATGAATAGCGTTTGGTTTGGGGTTGTTTTCCTTGGCCTATAAATCTCAGACTATGAGAGAGACTGACAGCGCGAAACCAACTTCTTCAATCTTTTTTCGCCTAGCCCTTTTGATTTTTAATTACGCTACTGCCACCGCTTCTTTCCCCTAATTTGCATCTCTAGAATAAAATAATTAGGAGGCATCAACTGCATACTATTTTTTTCATTATTACTGGTGACAAATTAAGAATTACCATGGGCGGCGGCCGGCCGCAACCCATGACTCCAAAACCTCTATAGGAATTTTTACTTTTCCCTTTACTTACAATAATAATAATAATAAGGTTGGAATTGAGCTCCCACCCATCATCATATTATGAAATCAAATACTACTACTACTAAAATCGAAGTATTTTTACCATTTCATGATTATAGTTTATACAATCCTTTCTGTCAAGACATTGATCTAAACTTTAAAAATGAAGACAGTCAAAAATCTAAATTAATTCGCTTGGAATATGCTTAACAAGTTTTAAGGATATTCTTTATCACAAAACCCAAAATAAAATAAAAGGACATTTTTGTAAATTCTTAGAAGCCCACTGCCTCCCTCGTTCACCAAACGAGGGCCAAGCTACCACACGCCTGTATTTCTCAAGTCTTATCCACCTAACGCCCGCTCCATTGCCAAGTGCCAACTGCAGACATGTTTTCACCTTTTATTTTCCCCCTCTTCACTCTCATTGGCCCTTTTTCTATTTTTAATTGTTGCGTGCCCTGGCCATCTCCTGCAGCCCACAGTGTTACTCACGCATGAATATTAACTAATATTTCCGAGGGTCGAGGCAAATGGTTTTGAGAAATTCCAATGTCTCTACAGCAAAAACCACTGCCTCTTCCAAATAATTCCAACCTAAACCAAGAAAAGGATAAAACCCTCCACGAATCATCATCAGCTAATTTTTAATCTTAGAGCAGACGCCCGCGAGAGGTTAATGACTTGTAAAGTAGACGTACATATCCTCAAGCCAATACCACTTACAAAACTAGATCCTAAATGTACTTTTTATTCATCGCCTCCTGAAACCAGCTATGCCCCAAAACGACATCCGCAAAAATCAGGTGGCCCCATTTGCCATTGCCCAATGACCCTTTCCTGTCTCCATTCTTTATCTATTTCTGCTTGGCAATCCTGTAACTTGTCAGTTCTCACTTCTAGTCAGTGCTCAATCTCTGCCCGCCCGTCGCACGGCAAACCACAAGACCTTATCTCCTCACCTGCTTGTCTACATGTTCTTCCCCGTGCAGCATAATCCTCCACTTCCAATGTTTTTGCGCTCTTACAGCGAACAAGTTCAGTTGAAATTCAACCTTAACATTCCATTTGGGACAAAATGGCTTTGGACTGGACTTCTATAATCATAAAGTAAGAAACTGCGGCAATTCATAAATTAATATTTCTATAGTTCTAACTTATGCAAACACACTAAACGCCAATAGAAGAGTTTTTAAGGCAAAAACAAAGACCAAGAGTGCTTATTGTTTATTCAACTACAGGGTCACAAAATAACTCGATATGAACCACACCAACAGCAATTTTGTATTAAACCTGCTCATCATCCCCCTAACCTAAATCGAGGAGACAAATGAACAAATCCCTTGCTAAAATTCTAACAAGACGAAAGTCTTTCATCTTTGTCCTCGATGCCCTGCATCTCCTTCGCAAAAGAATGTCCCACCAAGCTACTTCCTGCCCCGCTTGGGGCCACTCTTTCTGGACCTATCCTTTCCTCGTCTTCAGGTGGAACTAACTCCAGAAGAGAGTTGGGCAGTATTGGCAGGGTGAACAGGCATATGATGCCCAGGAACCAAAGCAGAGAACACAACAGCAGGGATTCTGCAAAGCAACAAAGATAAAAACTACTAAACATACCTAAAAGATTAAACCATCATACATAGCCACGCTATCATAATAAGCAACAAGAATACAAAAAGCATCAAGATTCTCCAAGGCCAGCGAAGTTCATTAAGCCTTTAATCTTTAATGGATAAGAAGTATATTTGGCCAAAAAACAACTCTCCTTTTGAAATCTATACTTCTCCATTAATAGGTTTATGCACGTAGTAGAAAAAACTTTAAAGTTAAAATGAAACCAATTGTGCGCATTACTTTTTTCGAACTTACAACTATAAGATACAATCATAATAAAAAATTACTTACATCTATAATCATTAAATAATCAAACAAACTAGAATATAACTAGACAATTTCAACCTAAAGTTGAATTAAACACACACAGTGAGATTTGAACTTAAGACCTCAAAGTTCTAAGACCTTCTCCTTGTCACTAAATCAAAGCCTCATGAACAAGTGATTCACTATGCTAGTACTCCTTTTCATTTAGTTTTAGTTCCTTGATTTTTAACGCAAGCATAAAGTACATTGAAATACATCTACGATTAATAAAATAAAATAAAAACTAATCGAGCATCAGCTAACGAGGGAAGGGTGAAAATATCCCAAGCCCATCATGTGTTCGAATTAGAAAATTACACTATATTCGGTAGGAAAGAAGGAAAATGAAAGGCACAGAAAAATGTGACCAAAAAAAAAAGAGGAAAGGAAGTTTTTATTATTTTTTTTCCTGTTGTGTTTGGTACAAAGGATAGAAAATAGAGGAAAAAAAAAAAAGAGATTAGAGATATAACTGTGAACAAAATTGTTAATTTAGGTTGAAGAGTGTTTTTCTCTCACATCAGTAAGAATTGGATTTGGAGAGAAAAGAAAGATACAAATCTACTCATTTTTCTCCATTCTTTCTATTTCTTCCTACCAAACACGGTGTAAACCAGAATACATTTGTGAAGACAAGAAGACTACTTTCTTCTTATTATAATATAAATAGAAGTAAGGTATTGTGAATCGTATCATACCCAACAAGAGCACAGCAGACTCCTGTTTGGCCGAGGATGCATCAAATGCATAACCCTTATACAAAGTAAGACGAAGAGCTTGGTTCTCTGCAATGAAGAACTGGAGCATGCGGACCAGTCTCCTACATTCCACTTCTAAATACCTGCTATTCATCTCCAGATCCCTGACATACATCTTCTTTCTCTCCCTTGATCTTACAGCCGCATCTCTATTTCTCAATTGCCTAAAAAAACCACATCAATTAATATATTATCTTCAATTAGTTAGACTTAGACATACAATAAGAAATGGCAAATAAAAAATATATTACTAATTTAGTTTTTAAAAGAATGGAAATGACATTAATAAACCATATCCATTAGTAAAAGATGATAAATTGGGAAAAGAGCAATAAATACCTTCTCTGTTTCTTAGCAATGGGATCATCATTATCGATGTTGGTGCGGGTAGCAGCAGAATCATCGATGACCTCACCGCTGGCGCTGCCACTAAGAGGTGAATCAACCAGTATATCGGCCAAAAAATCATCAGAGGCAGGTTGAATCTCAAACCTGTCATCAAAATGATCGTCCTCCATCAAAACCTTCTCCATCTCCCCCGATCCAGGAAGACACCACCGCATCTTCATGGGAAGTTGGGGTGGACAAAGGCTGAGACGGTTTTGTTACTGTTTCAGGTTCATTACTAGAATTTTCTAAGATACTGTCAAAATCGGTTAAGTCAAGCTCAAGCAAGAGGCTATCCCAATTGGTTTCCCCGGTCATGTCCAGATCACCCTCCATAATTACCCAAATTAAAAAAAAAAAGAAAGGAAAGTTGAAATCTATTACTGTACTAGCTATTTACCGAGGAAGAGGATTGTTGTTAAAAATTAAAAGCGAAAAAGAGAAAAATCATCATGGATAAAGTCGGAGGAAAAGTACTTGAGTTTGCCTCCAAATTTAATCAACTTCTACTTCTACTAAACTCTGTTTTCTTGATGACGAAGGGACGAACGAGTTTGTCTTCTTCGCCATTTGGGTTTTGGGTATTTATTTTGATTCTTTAGAAGAATGAACACAAAAGTCATGACGTGGACCAATCCTGTTCTTGTCGCGTCAATTTTTTGCGTTCGCGCCATACCACCAATCACAGTGGAGGAACAAACCACGTGGACTGGACTGGAGGACATTCATTTTCCATTTTATTTTCTGGGGTTGGGCCTTTGATTGGATTTTTCCCCACATCTGCACTGTTATGGGACAAATTTCTCACTCCACTTTATCATCAAAATTTTTCAATTAAAACAATTTATCTATATTTCTTATTTAGGAGTAAGTCTATAATTCAAATTTTAGGTCAATTAAAAATATTCATTATAATATTCTATCACAAAATATTTTATAATTCAAAAGAAATTAAACAAAACCAAAATCAATTGAAAAATATAATAGTAATATTATATGTAGAAGAAAATGTCATTATGAAATAAAAATAAAATAAAAAATTAGAATATAATATATGACATTATATTTAATAGAAAATATCATGATATATATTTAAATAAAAAATTTAATTAAATTAACGAATTATTTGAATTAAATATTAAAATATTTAAAATTAACTCATTTGATAATTTAAATTATTTTAATTCAAACTCCACAATAATTAAGTTAAATTAAATTTCTTTAATTTAATTCGAATATTTTATAAATATAAATATTTATTTATAGGTATGGCTGAGCCCCTGCGTGCGTGCCATTTATTTTGATTCAATGAAACATCAAATCATATATATATAATAATTTTTAATTACTTGATCTAATAATCAAAATAAACTTAAAAAACATATCAACATCAGAATTTGAATCTCAACATTTTTTTTTTCTCTTAATGTAAGGTTTTACCCTTTGAATGACAAAAACATATATATATATATAATGGTTAATTAAGTAGAGAATATAAATTGTATTATGGATCAATATTGAATTTTGATATTTTATTTCAATTTTGTTAAATTTAATCATTATACTTCCAATTTCATTTAATTTTATCATTAAAATTCTGTTTTCGTTAATTATTGAAAAAAAAATAATGGAATCAATGATAAAATTTATCCTTACACTTTAAGTTTTATCAATTTTAATAAAAAAATAATGAAATAAAAATCATTTGTATAATTACAAAGAATGATTTTCATTATTTCAAGCTCAAAAATTATAAAATTGACCCATGTTAGATTAGTGGTGGCGTTACTAGTAGTGACTTGTATAAGAAAAGAAAGAGATCGGCAAAAGTTGGCAAAAGTTACAGTGAATGATTGAATCAAATTGAATTAGGTTAATATAATGAGAATTTTGAATTTAAATTTAATTTGAAATTTATTATTAAAAATTTAATTTGAATTTAATGAAATTTTAATTTTTAAATTTAAGTTAATTTTTAAATTAAAACTGAATTATTTGAGTTTATTCAATTAATTAACTTATTGAATAAAAAATAAATTTAATTTTTATATTTGAATTTAAATTTATATATAAATAAAATAATAAAAAAATATATTAAAATATAAAACTTCAATTAAAATAACTTAATAAATTAAACTATTTAATTTTAATAAAAATATTCAATTTAGTTCAAATTTTATGAAATCGAAATCAAATAATTTATAAAAATTGATATATATATATATATATATATATATATATACCCTTATTACAGGTTGCAAAGCGACCAAATGCATTGTACTTATTTACACAACACAGCTGGTTCCCACATGTTCTGTGTCCGGACGATAGCGTCAGCCCACCGCCTCCATTTCCGACAGGACTTTACCCTTTGTGTAATTAATTACTTTAACCAAAATTTCCCTTTTAAGAATCTTCCTTTTCCAATTTGTTACGGTGTATGTTTGGCACCCAATTTTTGTCATCGTTTTTCCCCCTTTTTTTTTTGTTGATAATTCGTCGTTTTTCACCGCGTGCGTTATGGAACGAACATAACTATGTGCAGGCTTGAAATAGGATCGCAAAGCCACTTTTAAGAGTTTTTTTTTTTTTTTTAAGTTGAGAGTTAAAATTAAAGTGTATACTTAATTATTACTAGTATTTATTACTGTCACTAACCAAAAAAAAAAAAAAGGCTTATCTATAATGGGATGTATAAGTTAGTGTAATTTTTTTTTAATTTTATATTTTTTTATTCATATTTTTTAATAAATTTAAAAACATGAGATTAAATTATTTTTTATTTATATTTGTTATTTTTAAATTTATTAAAATCAATTATTAAATATATATATAAAATATAATTTTTTTTTTGTTTAACTTGATATTTTCCCATCTATAATGTATAAACTATAATCATATATATATAATTACAATATGCATAGATACTTGATAAGGTATGTGTTGTAAATATTTACGTGAATAATTTATATTTTTGACATATAAGATAATAATTTAATTTTAATTATATCAAAATAATTTTCTTCAATTTATTACTTAAATTTTAAAATATTTAAAAATTTAAATTAATTTAATTTTTCAACTATTTTATCTAAATTACGAAATTCATATTTTAAAAATATACCGCGTTTATAAAGAATTTAATTTATTGTTTATCACTTGTTATTTTATTGTTTTTAAATTTAATTAAAAAAAATTATCCATACATCTTAATTATCATCCAAAAATTATCTTAATATTTTTAAATGTCTAAATAATATAATATAAATATTTTATTTTTTTAGTTCAAAAGTTAATTTCCTTTTCTTGCCCATATTAGCTATTATAGATTAAATTCTAATACAATTTTGAAATTTAAAAATTTTATCTTATTTGATTTATATATTTTTTTACAGTTAGTTGATTTAGATTTGATTAGCTATGTAGATATATCTCTGTTTAAATTTAAAATTTTCAGATATTTATACTTTCATAAATTTTCTTATGCTAACTAAATTAAGGTAGCAAATTACTTATGCTAAATGGATCTTTAGTGATTATAAATGTAAGGATATTTATCTGAGCTTTTTTATTTTTGTAATTTAGTTTATTAATTAATTATTTACGTATAACCTCTTATGGCCTCTGTGATTTTATATCTGTTGGTGAAGTTTGAACTTGATAACATATTTTGATTGCTTTTTTTATTTTTTATTCTTTAAAATATATGAATTTTATGATTTAAATTTTGTTTTCTTATGCATTAATTTAAATTTTTTTATTGTCAATTCCTTTTATTTTTCCTTTGAGATGTAAGTGGATTTTGAAAAAGATTTTGCATATTAGATTGGTGAATTTTTATAGACATAACGATTCGTATATTCATGTCATGTAAAGTATTAAAATTTATATATTTATATCATATCTTATAAAAAATTAAGTGTTATAATTTATATTAATATGAATATATAAAATATATTTTTATAATTTTATTAAACCTAGATATAATTATTAATAAAATTTTAAGTCATGTCATTTTTATATCATTTATTCGTATCGTATTCATATCGTATCAATGTATTATGTTTTAAATTGTCAAGTCTAAATTTTTAATATGTTTTGAATCATTGATGCTTTACAACAATTATTAACAAAATCAAAATTTTGATCTTTAATTGTTTTCTTTTGTTAATAATTTTCTACATAAATTTATATTCTTAGATATAACTTTTTCTATATGAAGATGTTATGATGGACAAAGTTATAAGTTTTTTTTTTTTTTTTTATTCTTTTATGTTGAAATTCTTATTAAGAGAATTATGCAATTGCTATATGTTTATTGTCTAATTTATGAATTTTTTTAAGTTGAAAAAAGAATTTTATATAGAAATTAATCGATACAACTTTATTTAAGTAATCTAAGTCAACAAAACTATTTTTATTTATTGTTCATAAATGTGTAATTCTATTGTTTTTAGTATAATAGTAAGACGTATATGTTAAGCATAGAACATTATAACCTTAATTAAATAAAGGTATTTTAAGTTTAAAATCCTTTAAATTCTAACCGGTATAAAAATTTGAGAAAGTCACTCACAATCTTTGAATTCAAATTTTTAGAAACAGTTTAAGTATTTAGGTAGTCAAAATAATTAATTCAATAATAGTTTTAAGGATGTTCGAAAATTTTAAAAATATTTAAAAAGGAATATTTCTTATAATATAAAATTTGGATATAATGTACTAAAAGAATTTTATATATTTTAAAATTTTAATTAATGTATTTTTTTCAAAGTGATTTTTTATGTATATATTATATACAAAAAATTATTCTATGCATTGTACGGATAATAAAGTGGTTTATAATCTATAATTATAGATTAAAATTATTTTTTAAGGAATAATATGGTGGTATGTGCCAAAACATATGATAAGTCTTTTGCTTAACACGTGTCATCTTTTTTTCTTTAATTTGTTTAAAATTTTTTTTAAAAAATAGGAGTTAGTATGTTGACATATGACGAGCTTTTAGGTTATCATGTGGCATTTTTAATGTTTCTTAAAGTTTTTCAAAAAATTTTTATTCGCTTAATTGTAATTATAATAAAAATAAAAAATAAAAGGTGAATAGAAAGAGAAGAAAATATTTTTGTCAATTAAAAAGTCTTTTAAATTTTTTGCAAAAAAAAAAAAAAAACTAAACAACTAGATAATAAAAAAGTCTTTAAATATATATATTCAACCAACTAACATATTAAAATATAAAAAATACAATTAAAGTAATAATCAATTGAAAAAAAGCCATAAACAAAAATTAGATAAAAAACTCACAAAAAATTAAAAAATTAAAAATTACCAAATATAGAATTTAAATATCTTTAAAATTAATGTCTCATAAAAAAAGAAAAAAAATAAAAATAGAAAAAACTAAAACATTATAACTGAGATTTTTAATAAATTAAAAAAATAATTAATTACAACTAGTCAACACAAAGATTGATGGGATAGTCTGAAAGATGAAAAAATTTAAAAAAAAGGCAAAACAAAGAAAATAAAAGGTTGTGCAAAGAAAAGATAAAAAGGGAAACACGTGTGAGTATAAAGATCTTTCGAGATCCTTTTTATATACAATGATATAGATAATTAAGTAGTCTTGTGTACGTATATATCTATATAAATGTACGAGGAGGCAATGAATGTCATGTCGGATGGGGTGATAGTGGTAATATAAGAGGCAAATTATGTGGATCTTATGGGTATGAAAATTTGGAGTTAGGATGCTAAGGTGGGTAATTCATAAATAATTGCGTAAAGTCGATGACATCGACCTAGTATGTGCTTCACATCGAAAAATGTTGATCTTTTTTGTTGACAGATGCACCTATCCTGGTGCCATTAAAATATACATGTCAGGTGTTATGGTCAAGTCGTGGTGTGCTTCGATTCTATCATGATTGACTTTGAGTTGAATAGCGGATAAGGCCTTGTGTTCGACCGAGTGGTCTTGGAGCTATGCGTAGATAGTGTAAGCAAGAGAACATGTTATTGATAGTGTGTATAGGTGATGTGAGCCCTAGGCTTCAAGATAAACAAACAAGTGTAAGTCAGTGTGCGAGTACCCTAACGCTAGGTAACCAGTTAGATATTATTAATTGAAGTCATGTGCAGACATTTTCGAGTGGATTGATGAAATAACGAGTAAAATGTCAGAATTGTGGTGGCTAAGAAACAGGTCACTAGGCCTTGAGTTGGTTAAATAAATGCTCTAAGGTGACTAAGGAGAAAAGTATCATCATTTTAGACATTCTTATGGTTTTTGATAGGATGACTAGGAAAGTTTTTACGCTCTCTATAAGAAGATGATTGGTGTCAACTCTCTATCGCCTTTTAGTTAGCAGGCAGGTAGAGGCTTGGCTATTCTAAAGTGAGCTACTCCTAAGCACATGTGGTGTCTAGGTGGACGGACATCACGAGTATAGTACGATATCTTCTCGGATCATGATAAACTCAGAGACAATCGGGATCAGTGGGCCTCATATGCCTTTTAGTTTTCTCTCGAGTTAAAAGGATCATATAATGGTATTTGCGTAAAAGAATACCATCGAGTTTGAGGGATGAACATGCTAGTAAGCAGACACGTTGTTAAACCCTTATGACCAACCGGTAGAGGTGTGCTACAGGTGAATAGCACACCTAAGTTCCCCAAGGTGGGATGGGCATGATATCAAGTGTCCATTATGTGTGTGGGAAATCTAGAATAAGGTTAAAAGCTGAAGCCTTGAGATATGAGTTTCGTGGGATGAGATAAATTTAATGTAACTTTGGGTTAATTACTGACCAGCATTGATGTTATGCCTTTAAGTTTTAGACACGAGAGTTTGCATATGATGCAGGTAAATATGGAGTTGAGTTTTTATCATACTAAAATGAAAAAATATCACAAAAATTGAAATTTTACGCCTTTATGAGTAAAAACGGGTCGATGCTTGAAATTTTGATGCCTACGAATAAATATTAAGTGTTTAGGGCCAACCTAAGAATCATGAACTAAGAATCGTGATGAGAGTTGAATTCCTCTTTATTGAGTTTCGAGAATGTGTGACCCACGAGGTCAGAGTCAAGAAAAACTCACGAGTATTAAAAGATCAATATCAAGCTAACCATGCGAAAATGAACTTATGAATGACTGACCTCGACTATAAATAGTTTTGATGATGCACAGAGCATAATTTTGGTATAAGGAACTTGCGACTCGTGACACTGGGCCTAGACTTTTATTTGTTTATTTATTCCTTCGTTTTTTAAAGTTAATTACTTCTCTTGCTTAA
This sequence comes from Durio zibethinus, assembly GCF_047325235.1. Taxonomy (NCBI): domain Eukaryota; kingdom Viridiplantae; phylum Streptophyta; class Magnoliopsida; order Malvales; family Malvaceae; genus Durio; species Durio zibethinus. The sequence continues at coordinate 38,489,611 of NC_143162.1, forward strand.
TTATCTGTACTAACAAAAAGGCTGTATCCAAGGCCACCTTGATACATATTCTATTTCCAGCATCAAACATATTAATTTAGTATTTATGGTATATATCTTTACATACATATCCAATATAATTTCAATGCCTTTCTAAAAAAAAAAAACTTAATTTCAATACATTTCTTTCACCTTATTCTTTTACCTTCATAATATTATTATTAATCATTCAACTTTTAAATTTTTACAGCCAAATATAAAGAGCTTTGATATATATAAAGAGAGAGAGAAAGAAAATTACCTGCCAAGCAAAATCCACCCTACTTATGATTTGAATTCTAAACCTCATAAAGCATATTGCAAAGGATTCATAACAAATTTACATACTATTCTGTCTACATATATATATGTATATAATTCAGAAATAATTATGTTTATGTAGCTAGCTACAGTATTTTTAAAGATATAAGACAAGCACAAAAATAAGAGAAAATAATCAACAAATGATTGATTTAATTTGTTAAGATTTGATTCGAATATTGTTAGTGATCATTTGTTAAGATCATTTTAAATATATGACTTGCAGTCATTTGTCTTAGACTATTAAATACGATATATTTTATCATAATCTGAAGAATTAGATAATCTATTTACTTCGAATTAAAAAAAAAAAATAGCATGTGAATGTGAAGGATATGCAGTCAAGTGGGAAATAGTACAATTTTCATCATAATTAAGTTGTTTTAGTCAATTTCAAAGTTTCCAACTCCTTCGTTGCACAAATACATGAAAAAGAAAATAAACTTCATGGATTCACACAAACTTTATTGACCAAATTAGATTAGAGTAATTTTCTTTTTTGAATAAGTTATTAGTTAGTATATATATAAATAAAAGTTCAGACGTGTATATATATATTATTGTTGGTTGAAAATGTCAAAACACATGTAATATCAACACATGAAAGCGTACAAGGAAAGGAAGACATTGACTTGTAATGCCACGTTATTATTGATTGATTACTTTGGTGCTTCTCCTTTCCTTCTGGTCCTGGACGGGATGCGCTGGTTTTAGACTGGAAAAATCCATCCCAACTCTAGAACAAGCTAGTCGGCACAAAACAAATTAATATTCTAAATTATAACAGTTTGTAAGAGATAGAAGGGATTTTATAGTTATATATGAACATACAGATTACAAGGGATGGATTGGGAATCTTCAATGCAAGTTAGGTCTCATTGAATTGGATTTAGATGATAGAGAGTGAATATAAGGGAAGATACTAATTTGTAAATTAATTTTATTTGTGTTGTGCGGTAATTAAGTATGTGTGCAGAAGGCCAAAAATGGCGTGATTTGTAACAGCTAATCTAGTAATTACTACTTTATCTATTTACTATTTATATTATCAATGCATCCCTACACATACAAATAATTGTGAACCGCAAGGAGTTTTTTTATTTTTATTTTTATTAGCATTTAGTAGATTTTTTTTGGTTCCAACTTCCAGCTCAAATCTTATAATCTTATAATATGATATAATTTCTTATTTAATCATTCAGTCAAAAGATTATTGAGAGTAACTAGTAGAATTTTTGATTAATTATCACTAATCTTACACATTAGCAAGTATGAATATAAAAAATAAAAAGTCAATAACCACACAACTTACCACCAACAACTAACATTAGTTAATAGGAAGATGTACTGGCTATTTTTTTTAATTTTTAATTTATTTTTAAATTTATTTAATTTATCATTTATCTAATTAAAACCAAAATTAGACATATAAACATTTCGAACTCATAATCTTTAAATAATAATTTTAATAATATATTAATTGATCCAAAATAAAGTCCGCACGTGCTTGCTTTTTGTACTTAAGCTAAATAGTAAATAGTAAATAATTGGAAAAAAAAAAAAAGTAAGGAAGAGTGTTGGATTCTTCGTCGGTCCGTGGGCGGGCCCTAAATACATTAGAAGCTCAATATTTTGCTTCAATTTGTGGTTTATGTCATCACCGAAAGAAAGTACCAAAAAGAACTTTGTTATAAGCCGAGCCGAGCCGAACCAAGCCGAGCCAAGCCAAGCCCACACAAAACTTGAATTAGAAAAATATAATTCTAGCTTACCACTACAAGGTTTTTTTTTCCTTCTTATTCTTTGAGAGAGAAAAGGGCGAGACAAGAAAAAGTAAACCAAAGTTGTGGAGCCAAACCCAAGTTCCCAGTTGTTTCATCATCATCATCATCATCTTCTTCTTCTTCTTCTTCTCCTTCTCGGATCTGATTGCCGCTTCCTTCTCTGTCCTACACTAGATTCCTTTTTTTCTTTTTTGATTGATTTGGTTTTCCTTGAAAATGATTACAAATAGAGAAGAGAGGCGAAGCGAAGGACAAGGGGACAGAGGTGAATTTAGATCTGCGACTGCGATGAAGTAAAAGACCAAAGACGGTGGTTGCTTTCACTTTTTCTTATTTTGAAGAAAGCTGTGAATTTGTTTTCTGAGATTTTGTCAAGGGTATTTTTCAAATCTTATTTATGCGTATATATATATATATAAATATTTAGAATTTACTTGAAGTACTGTATCATTCGTCTATCTATCTATCTCTCGCTCTCTCTCCTTCCTTATGCTCTTTTTTTTTTTTTTAATTTTAATTATATTTTTGTATCCTACTTTACTTGTATACATACATGTCTCAGTAGTTCCCAATCTTTGTGTGATCTGATAATCTGCCGTAAAATTATGGTCTCATCTTAACCCCTTCTAAGTTCTAACAATTCAGCTTTTCTTCTTTTGACCTGGGATGAGATGAACCACATTCTTGTATTGTATGTTCCTAGTTTTTTCTGCAATCCCCCGCATAACTACTTAAAATACACTTTTGTCTTCGTTTCCTTTGTCTAGAGATCATTTGGTGTCGGGAGAACCAAGTTATTTTCAGACACATGGAGGAGGTAGGCGCACAAGTAGCTCCTGCCATTTTTATCCACCAGGCCCTTGCCAGTCGGTTCTGTGAACCTCCTTCCCTGCCCAGGAAACGTGATCTTTCTTATCAAACCCCAAGCTTTCAGTACCAAAACCCTTCCCAACAGCGCCTTGCCAATCCCACGGACAATTGGAACCCTAAGCTATGGGAGTGGGACACTGTAAGATTCATTGCCAAACCCTTGGACACACAGACTCTGCTGCCAGGGACTGCCACAGCAGAGCAAATAAAGAAAGATCTTGTTAATGGAAATGAAAACTCTATAATGTCCAAGAAGACCACTGTGGTAAATGTGGATGATGAGGGCCTGCAACTGAATCTGGCTGGGGGATTGAATTCTATGGCAGAGCCTGTGTCCAGGCCTAATAAAAAGGTCCGCTCTGGATCCCCTGGCAGTACCAACTATCCCATGTGTCAGGTTGATAGTTGCAAGGAAGATCTCTCTAATGCAAAGGACTATCACCGTCGGCATAAAGTGTGTGAGATTCATAGCAAAGCGACTAAAGCACTTGTTGGGAAGCAGATGCAGAGGTTCTGCCAGCAGTGCAGCAGGTTGCCACTTTTCTTCTTTTTTTTTTTTTTTCTTAAAATTTTCACCTGTGGCTTCAAATTTTTTGAATAAATGTTTCGCAAAATTAAAACACAGTCCTTTAAATATTCATTTATTTTATGTTTAGCTATTGTTTGATGCCACATCACCTTGATAACGCTTTTTGTGCAGGTTTCACCCTCTTTCTGAGTTTGATGATGGGAAGAGAAGTTGTAGGCGTAGACTTGCTGGGCATAACCGCCGAAGAAGGAAAACACAACCTGAAGATTTGACCTCAAGGCTTTTACTCCCTGTAAACAGGGATAATGCTGGGAATGGAAATTTAGATATTGTCAACTTGCTGACTGCCTTGGCTCGGACACAAGGTAAGAAATTTATTCTATATGAGTGGCTCTTTCAAATTGTTCTTTTAATTTGAAGCTGATGTTTGTGTGCTTATAAATATAGGCAAAAATGAGGACAAAAGCATTAATTACTCATCAGTAACAAATAGAGATCAACTCATTCAGATTCTTAGTAAGATTAATTCATTACATTTGCCAATGGACCTGGCTGCAAAGTTGCCCAACGTTGGAGTTTTGAACAGGAAGAACCAGGACCAGCCTTTGGTAGGACAGCAAAACCAATTGAATGAAAAAAAGACATCTTCTCCATCTACCGTGGATTTACTCGCTGCCCTTTCAGCCACATTGACATCATCTTCTTCTGATGCCTTTGCAATTTTATCTCAAAGAAGCAGCCAGAACAGTGATAGCGAGAAGACCAAGTCAACCTGTCCTGATAATGTGGCTGCTCCCCGGACACGAAACAGAGCTCCTCTGGAGTTTACTTCAGTTGGAGGAGAAAGTAGTACCAGTTATCAGTCTCCCGTTGAAGATTCAGAATGCCAGATTCAAGAAACTCGAGCTCATTTACCATTGCAGCTATTTAGCTCCTCGCCTGAGGATGACAGCCCACCAAAACTGGCATCTTCTGGGAAGTATTTCTCTTCTGACAGTAGCAACCCAATGGAGGAAAGATCCCCATCTTCATCTCCAATTGTGCAAAAATTGTTCCCTATGCATAGCACAGCAGAGGCCGTGAAATATGAGAAAATGCAAATTGGCAGAGACACTAATATAAATGCTGAAGGAAGCAGGACTCATGTTTCTATTCTGCCTCTTGAGCTCTTTAGTGGGTCAAAAAAAGAAACTGGACATAGTTCATTTCAACACTTCCCTTCTCAAGCTGGGTACACGTCTTCTGGGTCGGATCATTCCCCCTCTAGCTTGAACTCTGATGCTCAGGTAGCGTATAAGTAGTACCTATGCATGTGCCTCTGTATGTGTCTTACATTAACATTTCTAATGGCTGAATGGTTCCTGAGCAGGATCGCACTGGGCGAATAATTTTTAAGCTGTTTGACAAGGACCCCAGCCATTTCCCTGGGACACTGCGGACCCAGGTGAGGAGTTATTTGCCAATTTTGGATTTTTTGTTACCTATAACTGGAAGTGGAAACTCCATAACAGTCTTTCTTGAATATAATGATGATTCTAACCACTCATTTTACAGATCTATAATTGGCTTTCCAATAGTCCATCTGAAATGGAGAGCTATATAAGGCCTGGTTGTGTGGTTCTGTCACTCTATGTATCAATGTCATCTGTTGCATGGGAGCAAGTGAGTGTGCTACTACATTCTGCTTTACAACTTTCCCTTTGTGCAACATTGAGCTGACCATTTGCAGGGTGTTTGTGATTTTTTTAGCTTGAAGGAAACCTGCTTCAGTATGTCAATTGTTTGTTGCAAGACTCAGATTCAGATTTTTGGAGAAAGGCAAGGTTTTTAGTTTATACTGGCCGGCAGTTTGCGTCACATAAAGATGGTGAGTCTAATGGAAATTATGGTGTTATTGCTCAGCGTCAAACTGTTTTACATATTATAAACATCATAATTTATTTATTTATATACTTCTGGGGAGTATGTTTATTATCACTGACTAGGTTGAGATGACTTCAAAGTTATTCACTGTTTGTTGATTGATTTGAAGTGCAGTTAAATTTCACTGCTTTGATTATAAACTGTTTTGATAGTTCTTAATTTTTTTTGGTTTGTTTTTTAGGAAAGATTCGTCTCTGCAAATCCTGGAGATCATGGAGTTCCCCAGAGTTGATCTCAGTGTCTCCTTTGGCCATTGTGGGTGGGCAGGAATCCTCTCTTTTAGTGAGGGGTAGAAATCTGACTAATCCTGGCACCCAGTAAGCAAAATGTGCATTTATGTGAAAACTTTTTCATCTGTTCCTTCTGTTTCTGCATTTCAGAAATTTTAAATTGAAAACTGTGCAGGATTCGTTGTGCGTACATGGGTGGATACTCGTCAATGCAAATTAGTGGGTCAGCGTATCAGGGAAGTCCATATGATGAGGTAAACATGGTGGGTGGTTTTAAGATTCATGCTTCATCAACGAGCGCTCTAGGTCGTTGTTTCATTGAGGTAAGACTTTTAAGTAAAACAATTACTCTAACTCTCTGGATCATATTCAGAATTATTTTGAAGAATTCTCAAGTTTCCCAAAAAAATTTTGAGCAGGTGGAGAATGGATTCAAGGGCAACAGTTTTCCCATTATAATAGCTGATGCTACCATTTGTAAAGAATTGAGACTTCTGGAATCTGAATTTGACATAGAAGCTAAAGCATCTAGCATTATTTCTGAAGAGCATGCTTATGATAGTCGTCATCCAAGGTCAATGGAGGAAGTCCTGCACTTTCTGAATGAACTTGGATGGCTATTCCAAAGGAGAAGCACTTGTCCCTTGCCCAAGAGTTCTGATTATTCCCTTTGCCGGTTCAAATTTTTGCTCATATTCTCTGTTGAGAGAGACTACTGTGCTTTGGTCAAGGTACTCCTTGACATATTGGTGGAAAGCAACTTGGATATGGATGGGCTATCTAGGGAGTCACTAGCGATGCTGTCTGAGATTCAGCTCTTGTGCCGGGCAGTAAAAAGAAGGTGTAGAAAGATGGCTGACCTGCTCATACATTATTCTGTTAGTAGCAGTGATGGAAATTCAAAAAAGTATATCTTCCCACCAAATCTTGAAGGTGCTGGTGGAATCACACCTTTACATCTGGCTGCATGTACATCTAGTTCAGAGCATATGGTCGACGCGTTGACAAATGATCCACAGGAGGTATGAGTTTTACAGCATCATAACTGTGATTATTATTGAAACTTCTCCATGATTATCTTTATCAGACCATTCATTTCGGGCATCCTAGATTAAAAGTTTTTTTCCTCTCGACCGAAACAATTCTCATCTTCATCATATCCTGAATATAAATGATATATCCATGTTTATGCCTTCCTCTCAATTTGTGAAAAGAGGGGAAGGTGGTGGGCACATTATTTCTATATATACTAGGTTGAATGCCTCAATTTCATTTATTTGTAAGCTAGTGTTTAAATTTTCAACTCTCTTTTGTAGATTGGATTGTCCTGCTGGAATTCCCTTCTGGATGCAAATGGGCAGTCTCCATATACCTATGCTATGATGAGAAACAACCATACTTACAACAAGTTGGTGGCTGGCAAATTTGCTGATAGAAGGAATGGTCAAGTTTCTGTGAGGATTGGTATTGAGGATGAGCTGTTAGGATTGACTGCAGTGAACTTGCACGAGATAGGTTCACAGTTCAAACAAGGGCGTAGTTCTTGTGCCAAGTGTGCAGTTGTGGCAGCAAAGTTTAACAAGAGGTTTCCAAGTTCACAAGGTTTGCTTCAACGTCCTTATGTTCATTCAATGCTTGCCATTGCTGCTGTCTGTGTTTGTGTCTGCTTATTCCTGCGGGGCTTGCCTGACATTGGATCTGTTGCTCCCTTTAAGTGGGAAAATTTGGATTTTGGCACAATTTAGTTGTTGTGGCAAATCATTTGAAGCAAGTAACAATCTAGGGGCGGATTGTGCGATGGTTTTTGGAATGGAAAATTGATTTGAGCAAAAATACTTGGTAAAGGGGAAGTTTACAAATAGGACAGGCTGTGCATGGGCAGACTCCATTTGCTGCTGATTGCTTCTGAGCAAACAAGGGTTTTGGGATCCTTCAGGCAATGCCCTTCTTTTGGCTTTTTGTCTATATTGGATTGTTGTAATTCTACAGATCCTAAGACCTGACAGGCATACGACATTTAATGGATGTGATGAGAGGTAAGGTGATTAACGTAGGGGAGAAGGTTGAAGGAATGTTAGTGCAAAAGTTTTGGAATGGAATAGTCAAAAGACCCAGATTGACAGAGAAGATGCAAGGAATCATAGAATTATGAGAAACAAGTTTTAACGTGTTATGTGCTTGTAAATTTCGCCTGACTCCTCAATTCATAGAATCTACCAAGTCTGAAGTATGACTGACTTTGTATTAGTTTCATGATCAACCATCTGTTCAGTAGGATTGATTATACAGCTACATATTCAATACCAAATAAATGTTCAATCAAGTATTATCTAAAAATCATAGAGGCATCTCTCATCTCCCCTCCCATTTTCTAAACAAAGAGATTTGGGTATGTAAAAACGCAGTTGCACGTAAATGAAAATGAGAAGCTGGTAGTAATTGCATCAATTAATGGTCCGTATCCGTTATTGATAAGGATAAAAAAATAAGACTGAATTATTTTCCATGAAGCGTGAACTAGTGAATTATCGCGCAGAAATCCATATTCCATACCTTTGGTCCAAAGGGCCCAAGTAAAACCGTCAATGTCTAACATATTAATTTTGCTCGTGTACGATGAGCGTGAAAGGCCTTGTGTCAACTTCAAAAAAATTTCATTTTTGTCCTTTTTTTTTAATTTTTTTTAATATTTAACAAATATTTTTAAAATTATAAAATATATATGTTTAGAATATTTTATTTTTATATGTGGAATTTATTTATACTATTTTTTTTTTTTTTTTTTTTACTTTTTACCAATTTTTAAGCTTTTGTAGTATGTAACAATTTTGTATATTATATTTTATTAATAAATCTACTTTATACTAATGATATGTCACGAGTATTTTTAATTTTTAAACTTTTTGTTCATGTATGGTGGGCGTAGAGAGATGCATGTCAAGCTAAAAAATCTCTTTTTTGGCTCTTTTAATTTGTTTTTTAATTTATTTTTTTAATATTTAATAAATATTTTTTAAAATTATAAAATATATATTTTAAAATATTTTACTTTTATGCGTAGAATTCATTTATATCAAACTTAATTTTTTTAATCATTATTTTAACTTCTTTTTTAAAATGCAATTAATTTATTTTAGATTTTATTTTTTTATACGGAATTTACTTGATACTAATAATATATTATGAATATTTTGATTTTTTATATATTTAATAAATGATTTTTTATATTTTAATTTTTTAGATCCACTTAATATCAAAAGTATACTACTTTTGAAGTCATTAAACTTTTTTTTTTTTTTTTTGTATATTTTCTCCTTATGGGAACTGCTTCATTTTTCACCAAACAAATGAAATGAAATGATTGAATGGTTAGATTTTTTTTTAAAAAAAATGAATAGTTAGATTTTAATCGACATGTTTATATATTCAATTAATAAATAAATGAATAACCATTTTTTGGCTAAAATGTAAATATAGATTGAGAAACATCTATTTATATGAAATTTAGAGTTTAGAACACCTTTAAAACACTAGTTACTTAATTTGTATAATTATATATATATCGCGGGAGAGTTGAAAAACAAGTAGAGTCCTAAAATAACGGCTGCGGTGGTTGTACTTGTACACCAAGTCACCTCCTTCGCACTCCAAACCAATCAGCAACCAAAAAGAAGAGAGATGGACGAGTAGAGAAGAACATTCGCAGTCGTGATTGGACGCGCACACCGCGTCATTGCTGAGTTAGGAGTGACGAGGGCTCGGCTTTTTTTTTTTTTTTTGTCTGTTTGGTTCCCGTAATATGATTCAGTTAATTGACACTTGAATTAGTAGTTTTATGAATTTGAGGAGTAGAAGAAGTTATCGAAGTCCAAAATTAACGGTTAATTTAAAAGCCCAAGTAAGTAGGTCAGCATCTGTCAGCTGCATCCTTGTTTGAAAAGTACAACAACCGTGACTTCCAACGGTATTTCGTCTCCCCGCGTGATGGCGTCGCTTACGTCGCCCTTAATTAACCTCGTTCACATTCATTCAGTCCTTTTTTCGTTGGTTTATTCATTCATTCATCATTTTCTTCTACTCTTTTATAATTATATCCCTCTCTTTCAAATTTCTTTCATTTTCTTTTCTGCTTTTCTCCAACCTTCAACCCTAACAGCAATTAAGCAAAACCATATTAAGGCTTAATTAACCTGCCAATTCCTTTCCTCCGTCCATGGGCACCTGCTTCTCTTCTCAAATTCCACTACTGTCTGAATCTGCGCCGTCCCCAACTGCTCAAGTTGTTTCCCTCAACGGTGATCTCCACAAATATAACCTCCCTGTGTTCGTCTCTCAGGTTCTCCAGGCCGAAGCTTCTTCTTCTTCTTCTTCTCTGCCTTCCTCTGCCATCTTCCTTTGCAACTCTGATCGCTTGTATTACGACGATTACATTCCGGCCTTGGATTTCGACCACCAGCTTCAAGCCAATCAAATATACTTCGTGCTTCCCATTTCCAAGCTTCGGCAGCGCTTGTCCTCCAGGGATATGGCCGCTTTAGCGGTCAAAGCCAGCGTTGCTATCCAAAATGCCTCTAAAAACGATTCTCATCGCCGCAAGCAGGCCCGGATTTCTCCTGTTTTGATCGTAGCCCAATCTGTTTCTGTTCCAGTTGCTGACAAAGGTCACGACGCACCTACAGCGGCAGCCTCCGGCACCAAGTCCTTCGCCGAGCCTCAGCCTCGCCCTGGGTTTTCAAGATCTGCTTCCATCCGAAAATTACAGAAATACACCTCTAGACGAGCCAAGTTGGCCGTTCGTTCTTTTAAGCTAAGGTTGTCCACTATTTACGAAGGGTCTGTTTTGTAAACGGTACAAAGATGAGCCCCAAAAACCTTGTCCAAAAGGACGGATTTTTGTAACAATATATATATATATATATGTATGTATATATATGCAAACTTTTCCTGTACAGAAACTGAGATGAGATGAGAGTGTCATTTTGTTAAATTTGAGGTTCAATTAATGCCGTATTAATTAATTTTTCAGGTTCTTCTACTTTAACTTCTTTTCCTCGCTCTGTTGAAATTAATTATCAATTTTCCCAACTGACAAATATATACTAATGTTCTTGATTTTTTATGTTAATCGTTGTTTCCGTTCCTTTTTTTATTATATATATATATGTATATATATATATATATAGAGAGAGAGAGAGAGAGAGAGAGAGAGAGAGAAAGAGAGAGAGAGAGAGAGAAGTTGTGTTTTAATTTGAAGAACAATATGGTTTTGAATCGGTTTTTGGTTTTTAAAATTTTTTTTCTTACCTTAAGACGAATTACTTAGGTTCAGGTTGGTATTTTGTATTTTTTTGCTATTTATATTTTGGTTTTAGTTTATTTATTTATTTATTTTTCATTTTGTATTGAAAAAAGCAAAAAAACAAAAGTCTGAATCAAGAATAAACGTTGCGCATAAACCAGGCGCATGCAAATAAACTGAAGTGTTAAAGGTTTGATTGAAGGAAGTTTCATTGCACTTGAGGACTAATGGTAAGTAGACGTATCCCTTTCAAAATTTGGAACCCAAATCTCCTTCAGAAAGAAAAGAAAAGAAAAAAAAAACTGTTACAGTTTTTATTTCTGATTAGGAAACTATTGAAATAACCTGGTATCAGTCGAATAGGGTGCTGATAATACTGTTAGTATTATTTTTATGAAATATAATTTTTGTTTTTAGACGGTGAGAGTATTAAGAAACTTTTTAAGATCGTTATGTCAGTCTCGTCCCATCTCTAAGATCAAGTGGTGATGAGACATATTAGATTTGTCCAATTTTCGCTCATACGGAACTGAAAAGGCCCGAATTATCATTAATGAACAGCCTGACATACTCCAGGGGCCAAGGCCATGGGGAATTTATTGCCTTGTTTAGTAGGAAGGAATGGACACTACTACAAATAACTGGATTTTGATGCGATGCGAGTTCTTATGGCAGTATCTTAAATAGATGGAGTACAATGAGGAAAGCCTTGAAAGGCGGGGGGGGGGGGGGGGATGATGGATAACATAAATCATAGTAGTTTCAATAAAAGTTCTATTTACAGAACTGAAAGAAAAAATTGAAGCATCCTTTCAAAGTAAATTAATAAAATTAACAAATAAAGAATGAAGAAACAGAGATGGTTGTCGGTTGGTTGTAAAGACTTGGGTGGTTAATGTGAAATTGAAACGCATGTGGGATGGGAAGAAGGGAATGAATCACTGCATCATGACAGTAAACTCGTCAAAGCTGAGGACACCGTCCCCGTTGAGGTCAAAGGCACGAATCATGGCCTTGCAATCGTTGATAGACTTGGACTCACCCAGCCGACTGAGCATCCTCCTCAAACTGGCAGGGGTTATGCATCCTGAACCCTCTAAAACATACATCCCAAAAGCCTCCCTCAGCTCCTTGTTCCTCTCCTCCTCAGTTGAGCCTCCACCCTCCATCAGCGCCTGAAATTCATGGAACCCCAGCATCCCGTCTCCGTCCAAGTCTGACGACTTAACAGCTGCTTCGGCTTCGTCCATGGAAAGATGTCCTCCTGCTGTTCTTATACACCTCTGCAATTCTTGTGCTGAGATTTTTCCATCACCATTTTCGTCAAGGAAATCAAACACCATTTGGAGGTCGGAGTTGGCCTCGCTGCTGTTACTGCTGCAGCTGTTGCATCTTCTTTCATCTTTAGAATCTGACTTGGTTCTTGAGGATAGTTTCCTCCGCAATCTAGCAAGTAATGATTTTGGCTGAGAGTCGCCGCTAGCACTTGTACTAGTTGTAGGAATGAAACCACAATTAGATTTCATGGTGAAAGCGTCCATGAGTTGATCTGTCTCTCTGGGGTTTTGTTTCATCTTGTAGGTGAGTTGGTGAAAGGCAAAAAGGGATAGGTCGTAACTTGTAAGCGTGGTAGTTAGCACTTAAAAGATTGTGAATTGGTGTGGCAGCTGGGAGGAATGAAAGGGAATATATAGCTTTGGACTTGGATATGTTTGGAATATAGAAGAAACAAAGATGAAGATACCTTTATCCATTTAATATTTTCATTGTAAATTCTGATAAGAGACAGAGTATGTATACACGGTGGAAGCTTTTGGGAGATTGGATATCAGATATGGTTGACAGGTTGAGACTCTAGAGAGAACAGAACACGGTTTTGAATTCCTTCCTCGTGGCACTAGTACTATAAAATACCGGTAAAAGTAGTAACGGGTCTATATGTTTGCATTTCGTTTACACTTTTTAGTTAGCTTCCGCCAGTTGTTTCCGCGGTTGCAGAAGCGGTACATTAGCGGGTGTAGAGAAGCTTCCTTGGGCCCGGGGCATTGAGTTCTGTCTTCAGAGTCAGACAGCGACTTCTGACTTGTCTCTTATTTTGGGCAATTTTGTAAATCTTTCTTTTCCCTCTCTCAGTTGCAAAATTAAACCGACAGGTGGCAGATTGACGATCTAGTGATTTCTTTCGTCACACTGAAGTGTTTGCTTATTTCACTACTTTCTCGCATAATACCCCGAAATTTTTTAAAAATATTTTTTGGTAAGAAAAAAATTTAGAGTTAAATAAATTATTTAATTTTTTAAATTAAAATAAGATATATTATATTTAATAATTCAAGATAAATGATTATAAATTTTATATTTAAAATAATTTAATAAATGATCATCGATAAAATTTAAACTTAAAATTTTTTTATTAAAAAAAATAAACGTTAATTAATTGAACCAATAATTTATTAAATATATATTTTTTAATTTTGCAACTAAAAGTTGTTACGTATTGATAAGTTGCTTCTTTCATTTATTTTTTTAATTTTTAATTAGTAACATTTTTAAATTTTATATCATAATATTTATTTTATTTAAAAAATATTATGTCTATAATTTTTTTTAATTCATAATCTCCTAATACTAATTTTAAGAATATATTAATTGATAAAAAATTAATAATTTGTTAATTTTTAAAGTTATAATTTTTTTACATTTATTTATTTTATCAAATCACTTTATGTCGAAAATGATCACGCTTATCAACTAAATCAATTATTCGTTATTAAAAAATTATATTATTTTAGTACATATGAAGAGAAGAGAAAATTTGAATTTCAAAATCTATATAAAGAAAAAAGAAACAAATGCAAAATCAAACCTAAATTAGTGTTGTGCCTGCACGTTGCTGTGGGTTTTTTTTTCAAGTAGTCAAAGCAAATATAATATAATACTAAAAAATATTAAATATATAATTGGTGATATAAAATGTAAAGCAGTTGAAGATAAATGTTAATAATTGTTTTGAGAAAAAAAAAAGGAGTGACCATGAATGTTTTTTAAAAAAAAGTTGAAAAAAATGAAAAAAATTAAAGAAAGAAAAAGTCAAATTTGTAGGGATAACAGGATGAATGTAGAAAAATACAATTTTAAATGTACAATTAAATTTAAAAAGGCAAAAGAGAAGATAAACAAATTGTGAATTTATTTTTAAACTTTAGGATTATAACATGGAAAAAAAACAAATAAAAGTATGATAAATGGAGGTTGTTCTTATAGATTGTTGCTACTTCTGCCGTGTAAAGAATTGTAATCAACCATACTTTTTGTTGTGGTTGATGAATTATAATGGAGATATTCGTATGGCTTTGTAGCTTGAAGGTTTTTATTTATTTATTTATTTAAATGGATGGGTGGTAGGTATACAATCAAGAGAATAGGTTATTTTACAAAAACTACATCTTCTACATTAAATCGTAGTGTATAAAATTTATATAAGACATTAATGTTTGAAAGCTTTAATTAAAAACTATGTTTCTCATATTAAAAATGTGGTGTTTGCATTGTTAAAACATTATTAGAAATTTTTTAACAAAAACTCTGATTCTACATACGCAAACATAGTTTTAATATTTTTTTCAATGAAAAACTATGTATAATCTTTCTTGTAAGACTTTTTTGGAAAAAAGTTTGTTGCAAAAACTGCAGGAATTGATTTTTACTGAAGAAAAATAAATTGAATAGAATGATAGCATGCTAAATATCATAGCTACTTAAAGACGCTATTATAAATAGATTAACATGCAATTAAAACAGTAGGTGTAAGCCATTGTAGAACAATAAAAACACAATGGCTTAAAACTAACATCAGAGTTTAGACAAAATGTCAAGCAGTATATGTTAAGTTTTACATATTTAATTCCAATTAATGAGAACATATAATAGGCCTTTTTCAATCATTTGAAAGAAACATCGCTCATCAGGGTTCAAATGATTATCTGTAACAAATTTTCTCCAACCACCTAAAAAAGTTTTATTTTTAGATGAATACCTGAATTGAACAGGCCAGCGTATGTGTTTCTTTAGGACCATTAGGATGACATCAACGTTATGTGCCGAAAGATATTGTTTGTGAAATACGGCAGTGACATGCCAAATTTTAAAAATCGTTTAACAAACAATGGTTAACAATAATTAATATATGTATTATTTAAAAAATTTAAATTATTTAAATGTAATAGAACTTATATAAAAGTAATTTATATACGTTGCGTTACCAAAACACATGATGATTGAATATTTGTTTTTGTCATGATGAGTTCAAAAGAGGATAGTAAGAACCATTGTTAGATTCAATTTCACCATCTTCATCAGCTTTAATTTTCTCATGTTCTTCTAACTCAGAAGTTGTATCATCAAGATAAATAACTTTGTTTGTCATTTTTTTCAGCAATTGACTCATTATACTTTTCTTTTTTGATCTTTGAAGAATATGCTTCTATTACTTATTTTTTTCTCATCTATGAAGATAAAAAAAAAAAAGAATCTTAAAAAAAAAAAATCATAAATAATTACATTGTTTATAAATGAAAAATATTTAAAATTAAGGTCTTATCTATTCTTATTCGAAAAATGTCTCATGTGATAATAATACTACTTCCAACATATAGAAAAGCATGAAAAAACAGATAATTGCTGTATTTCAAGGGGAGTGCATCAGTAGATTGCAAACAGTGTGTATCAACAAAAGCTTTCCAACCATTTTGAAAACATAGTTGACAGTTGATCTTAACCAAATACATTTTTGAATCGAGTAGGGAGAAAACTTTTAAAAGACATAGTTAGCAGAGTTTTAACATATTGAAGATGTGTCTTTATACAATCCATTAGAAATCTCTGCAACCATAATATTTATTTCAAAGGATTTGTCAACATAAATTTAAACACAGTTGCGTATGCGTTGTTAATTAAAATTAACTTATTTTTTTACATTAATCATTATAGAAAAACAAATCAGTAATATAAATCATACATATAAAACATCTAAAGAAGATTGTTATTTTATTTAATAAGTATTGACAAACTTAAAATATACATAATTAAATTGTAAAACATGAAAACAACAAATTAGAGAATAAAAATTAATGAATAGTAATTAAATACTTATATTGATAGGAAAGAATATATATATATATATATATATATATATATATGCTAACATAAAAAAGCAAGAATTTGACTAATTTTTCTCGATGGGTTTCTATGTAAATGACGAAAAAAAAAGATTTTGATTATATTTTTAATAGATCTAAATTATGTAAAAAAATATGTATCTCATGAATGTAATTAGAATTTTAAAAAAGAAGTGATTCTTTTCACAAAACCTAAAATAGTTTTTTGCATTTTAACCAAAAGGAAAATATGTAGATGAAAATCATAATAAATAATAGCAAAAGAAGTATATAGTGAAGCATTCAGATATGTGTTTTATTTGATATCTATGATCTAAGATGGTAACAAAAAATAAAAAGGGAGATCATTATAAAACAATTTGGTTATTGTCAAATCTTCCAAGATATCTTCTTCATGTAAAATCTTTAAAATTTGTGGAATGTGGTCCAAATTCGCAATGAATTCTAGCTGGTCATCTTTTAGGTTTATCATTTTCCTTAGAATTTGTGGTTTCCTTTAAGAGGTTCAAAGATTCGTTGCTAGAGTTTATACAGTTTGCAAGAAGCAATTTAACTAAACTTGTATGAGTCTTGGAATTCTAATCGGTTAAAAAGTTAAAGTCGAATAATTTTAAAGAAAAAAAAAGTCAACCATTATGTTTAATTAGAAATGCAAATAATACGATTTCTAAGCTTAAACGTAGCTTTTAATAAGGAAAATAATTTTTCAAATATGACATTTTTTAAAGTATAAACATATTTGACTTAAATAAAATAATTTAAGCACTACATTTTACATATCAGAAATGGAGTATTTACGCATTATGTTTTTTATACAAGAAACGAACTATGTAAGTGATATATGTAAATTTATTTTTGGGAATATGACATTAGTAAATCACTTTAGAAACAAATATGAAAAAATTAAAAGTAAAAGTGTAGACACCCCAATCTATTTGGGGGTCTATTTGGATTAATTCTATTAATAAAAAGATAAAAAAAAGTAATAACAAAATGAAAAATGGCGTTGAGTTTGTGTGAAATTGTGTAAGGAGTTTGAGTTGGATTAAAATTTGGAGTTAAAACTTAGAAAGGACTAAAATCCTTTATGATTTAGGGTTTTCAGATTTGAAACCCTATAAATATATGCTCACACAAAAGCTTGAGGGACACAGAGCAAAAAATAGATAAGAGATCAGAAAAATTAGAGAAAGCACGTAAAAGGTAGCCAAAAATTTTTTTTGAGATTTTTTTGAATTTTTTTGGTAAAGTTTTTGGAAAATTTCTAGATTTCGATGAAATTTTTCGATGAAATTTAAATTTTTTAGTGATTTTTCGATGAGCTTCCCAGATTTCAGTAAGTTTCCCAGTTTTCGACGACACATTTTCAGAAACCGATGAACTTTCGACCAACTTTTGATAAACAACCTAGATTTCGGTAACATTTTTTAGAATCCGATGAATATTCAACCGAAATTCATTTAGGTTTCTAGAGAGAGAGGGAGAGAAAATGGGGAAGAGAAAGAGGGGAAGAGAAAATTTGGTGAAAAAAGATTGAATTCAAGTTTTAAAACGATCCCAAGATCCGTGTGTATTTCATTTGGGTGACCCGACCTGATCGTAACCCACTCCGCCAGTCCGCATTTCAGCCAATTCCTTTAACCGAGCTGAGTCGAGCTGACTTGCACCCTTTGAGCTGTATTTTCGAGCCGTTATTTGTGCTTTTAGCCTAGCCGTTTCTATTTTTTAACTTATTTTATCTAGTATTTTATTTATATGTTTTTTTTTAAAGTATTATTGCAAGATTAAATTTGGAAAAAAATAAAAAAAATAAAATATTTTTTTGAGAATAAGTATTAATTATCCAATGATGAAATTTATAAAAATTTCAAATGGTAAATTTCTATAAAATTTTTGGGTGAGAAATTTTGTTTAAATTTATCTCGAATAGTGGAATAATTTAGATAAAATTTTAATAACAATAATTAATATTTATTTTCAAATAAAAAATAAAAAATATTAATAAAAATTTTGCAATTAAATACAAATTATTCAAGGATGAGATTCTTAGAAATTTCAAATGGTAAATTTCTAAGAAATCTATAAGTGAAAAATTTTCTATCTCAAATGGTGGAATAATTTAGATGAAATTTTAATAAAAGTAATTATATTCTTTTCCAAATTTGGTTAAAAATATGTGACAATTATCCAAGGATAAGATTCTTAGAAATTTCAAATGGTATATTTTCTAATAAATCTTTAGGTGAAATTTTTTTTTAAATTTATCCCAAATGGTGGAAGAATTTAAATGAAATTTCAATAAAAAATAGTTGTCATATTATTTTCTTTCCAAAAAAGAGAAATAAAAAGAATTTTTAAATAGGCTCAAATGGTGGAGAATTTAGAAATTCAACAGAGAATATAATTTTAATTTGACCCAAATGATGGAATAATTAGATATATTTTTGATAAAAACCAAAAATAAAACTAAAAAATAATCTTTCTGACGATGAAGGCTCTTCAAGAAATCAAATAGGATTTTTGAATACTTTTGAGGTGAGAAAATATTTTTAAGAGTTCTACTAGATTGATGGAGAGTCTTAAGAATCAAGACCTTGGGATAAATTTAAAATAAAATGATACCTTCCTTCGGATGGGCATGTGGGGGTGGTATAACCTTTCTCATATGTAACCGAACTTTCGAACTTTATTTTGGTTAGTAGACTAGAATCTATTCTTTTAGGGACCCTTAGTCAAGCTTAGGAATTCCTTAAAAGGATAGATTCCTTAGGTGGCCAATCACACTTAATAAAAAAAAGATTGGTGGAGACTACATTTGTTAAGTTTAGCTATAGATTTTTGGATTTATATGTTATGACAGTTTGGTGACTCCGCTGGGGACACATTTTTAGAAATCAATGAACTTTCGATCAACTTCTGACGAATAACCCAGATTTCGACAACATTTTTCAAAATTCAATGAATTTTTAATCAGAGTTCATCTGGGTTTCTAGAGAGAGAGGGAGAAAAAAGGGAGAAGAGAGAGAGAAAGGAGAAGAGGAAATTTGATGAAAAAAGATTGAATTCAGGCTTTTATACTGGTCCTAAAATGAGGTCGTTTTCACCTTAAATAGTCTCAGGATCTGTGTTTTTCATTCGGGCGACCAGATTTGATCGTAACCCACTCCGTTGACCCACGTTTCAACCAATTCCTTCAGCTGAGTTAAGCTGAGCCCTACCCCCTGAGTCATATTTTTTAGTTGTTATTTATGCCTTTAGCTGAACCATTTTTTTGGGAATTTTTTATTTATTTTATTTTGTATTTTATTTATATGTTTATTTTTTTAAGTATTATTGCATGATTAAATTTAAAAAAAATAAAAAAATAAAGTATTTTTTTAAGAATAAGTATTAATTATCCAATGTAGACACCATTTTATTATTATTTTTATTTATTTTTTTTATTTTTTTTCATTTTTTTTCTGGCAGTGGCTCTGACAACCTCCTATAGTTGCGCTGCCAGTAGCCTTGACAGCCACCGACAGCCGGTGGCCACCCTAATCCTAGGCCACCAAAATCTCAAATTTTTAGGATTTTGGTTTTCTTTTCGCTTTATAAATAGAGCAATGAATCTGAAGAAAAAAAAAAGGAAGGAGACCTTGCCAAAAAAAAAATCTTTTTTCGAATTAAAAAAAGAAAATTTCTTTCTGCCTAAAAAAAAAAATCAAAATAAAAAAACATAGTCCTCATCGTAGGGAAGAGCTTTAGCGCCAAAAGCCACCTACACCAAAGAAAAAAAAGATAGTCAGTGTGGGTTTTCAAAAATTATAAAAGAAAAGAGAGAAAACTTACGATCTTTAAACCCTGATCTATGCCCATCGGGGCGATTTCTCACAAAAGGGAGGTCGGATCTAGAATGAGGAGGTCAAGTAAAATTTTTTAGGTTTTTTTTTTATGTTCTTTTATCATCGGCCACCACCGGTAGTGACTGCCAGCAGTGACTACAGGCGACAGTTGACGGGGCAGTCTGGCACCGAATTTTGGCAAGGCCAAAGAGTGTTTTTTTTTTAGTTGGGAATTTTTTTTGGAAGAAGGTTGAAATGAATTAAAAAAAAAGTTGACTTTATATAAAAAGCCAAAGCTTAAAACAACACTGTTTTGGACCAGAAAGGATCTGCGCATAGACCTGAATTCGATCTGAGATCTACGTAACCCGACCTGCTACCTGTTTCTGCCTCAGCCTAAGATTAGTGTAGTTGAACCGATATCGAGTTGCTAGTGAACCAGTTCAAACCAGTTAGAATCGCTGAACCGTCGAACCAACTGGACCCGTATTGACTGGATTGTTGATTGATTCGATTCAAATAAATTTTTTTTTTAATTTTTATATATTAATTTTTGAATATTTATGCATATTAAAATATTTATATTTGTTAGATTAAATGATAAAATATGTAGTTAGATTTTTTTTATAATTTTGTTAATTTAAAAATAAACTTTAAAAAATTAAAAATAATATAAATGAACTTTCTAATAATATAAATTAATAAAAAGTGTCAGAAAAGGGAATTTTTATCCGAGGATGAGATTCGTAAGTATTTCGAGTAGTGATATCTATGAAATCTCTAGGTGAATTTTTTTTTTAAATACTACCAGTGTATTTGAGTATTTATAAAAAAAATTTCAATACAATAAATGTAAACACCCAATTTGGTCTAGTCCTGGATCAATTGGACCTGATCCAAATGGGTAGGCCCACTTTGTTTTTTGTATTTTATATTTTATTATTTTTATTGTATATTTTATTTTTTTTCCTTCTTTTATATCCTATGTATTTATTATTTATTTGTTTGTTATTACTATTTATTAATATATATTTAGTTATTTATTTATTTATTTGTTTATGTTAATATATATATTTATTATTACTTAACTATTTATTTATTATTATATATACATATTTATTATTATTTATCTATTTATATATTATAATTTATCTATTATTTATTTTTATTTATCTGTTAATGTTTTCATTTATCTGATTATTTTCTTTTAATTATCTATTAATATTTTTTATTTGATTTTTGTTTTCCTTTTTCTGTTTTTTTCAATTGAGATTGGAACATTTTTTGGGACTCCTACCGTGAATGGAGATTCAATCAGAGTCCATATTGGATTCAATGATTGAATCCTAATCCAATGAGGAGTTGAGATTGATAAAATTTTTTTCTGATCAATCCCTATAAATAGACCCACGGATCAAAAGACTAAAGACAGATAAAAAAGTAGATGCTGGCTGAAAAAGAGTATACAGTGAAGAAACAGAAGCTTAAAAGGGTTTTGGTACGTTAGAATAGCTCTAGGAATCGATGAGAAATTTTTGAAGAATTTTTTACGAATTTTTTCTAAAAATTTTTGGAAAATTTCCAGATTTCGATTGAATTTTTTGATGAAGTGAATTTTTCGGTGACTATTTTGGCCAAGTTTGAATTTTTTGGTCAACTTCCCAATTTTCGACAACCATTTCCAGAAATCGATTAGTTTTTCGATGAACTTCTGGTGAAAAGTCCAGGTTTCGGAGAAAATTTCCAGAATTCGACGGGCATTCAACTAGAGTTCTTCGGGGTTTAGAGAGGGGAGAGAAAAAGAAGGGAAGAGAGAGAAGAGGAGAAGGGATTATGAGAAAAAAATTGACTTTCAGCCTTATATACCCTTTTCAAAGCGACATCGTTTTTGCGTTAGTAACCCAGAGGCTCCACGCATTTTGTTAAGATCCGACTCGACTCGAGCGTCGACCCGCATATGACCTACCTGCGACCCGTGTCTCTGAGCCGTTAGTCGAGCCAAGCTGACACCCCAAGCCGCGTCTTCGAGCCGTTTTTCTTCTTTAAGCCGAGCCGAGCCGTTAAGCCGAGCCGTTCCTAGGTTATTTATTTATTTATTTATTATTATTATTATTTATTGATTAGATTAGATTTGTTTAATACTTTTTATTTTTATTTTATTTTATTTTCCTTTATTTTTATTTTATTTTTTTATTTTATTTTCTTTAAATAAAATTCAAAAAAAAATATTTTTGAGGAAAAGTTGAAAGTATCAATTTTTCTTGAAAATAAGTTTTCTAAAAAATATTTTTGAGGAAAAGTTGAAAGTATCAATTTTTCTTGAAAATAAGCTTTCTAAAAAAAATATTTTTGGGAAAAAGTTGAAAGTATCAATTTTTCTTGAAAATAAATTCTCAAAAAGGGATTTTGAGGAAAAGTTGAAAGTATCAATTTTCTTCGAAATTAAAGTTTCTAAAAAATATTTTGGGGAAAAGTTGAAAGTATTAATTTTTTCTACACAAAAGCAATCATTTTCTTTTTCTTTTTTATTTCCTTGAATTTCTTTTAATGTTAAATAATCTGACGATAGAGCCTTTGCAAGTAAAACAGTAGTTTTCTTGCATACTCTTGAAGTGAGGGAATTTTTTCAATTTTTTGCTAAAAGTATTAGAGTCAATTGAGAATAATTTCCAATAATTAATTACTTGATAAATTTTTAAGGCTTATTGGATAACATAAAATTAAGCTGGTACCATATTTTGATGGGCGTTGTGAGGGTGCTATAACCTTCCTCACACGTAACCGAACTCCCAAACCCTATTCTGGCAAGTAGACCTGAACCTATTCTTTTAGGAACCCTTCAACTTAGGTGTTCCCTAAAAGGGCAGATTTCTTAGGTGGCCAATCGCACCTAGATAAAAAAAGATTGGTGGTGACTCCTTCAAGTCAATGTCTAGCGATAGATCCCCGGATCTAGACGTTATGATAGCTTGGTGACTCCACTGGGGACACTCTGAGAGTCAGGCCAGCAAATAAATTTGTGTTATCCAAAAGCCTAATAAAATTGAACCTTTTTTGTATATATTTTATTTATTCATTCATGTTTATTTACTTTATTAATTATGTCATTCATATGTATGTGCATAACATGAGCTCTATACACGAGCTCCGTCCCTCTAAGAGGGAGTAAAGTACCTATTGCTTTCGTGAGGTCTAATGCGTTTGCAGTGGCTAGCGAAATACTCCCACTCAAATTGAACATTTTTTGCTTGTAGCCTGTAATGGGTGAGGATTAGGGTGCCTTACTAGTCTGTGATGGACAATGATGTAAGGAGCAATTTGGGAACCTTTAGACTTTAACCTTAAACCACATATAGTGAACTTTAAGAGTGCCTAACCTATAGATAGAGCCATCACTCTTCCCTTTTAGAATTGACCAAAAGCGTAGGATTCATTCCTCTTATTCTATGTGATGTTTAAATTTACTTAGTTATTTATTTATTTCTTTTTTTTTGGGCATACTAACCTTTTCCCTTATTCTTTTGCATTGGTTCATGCTCATATAATAAAGTTTCATAAAGAACATTTGCTTGAAAGACGGTCTTCAACAAAATTTTTTTCATGGACTCCACTGAATGACTAGTTTGTTCTTCATCTGTATTAGCACCTTGTGAGGCACCCAATGAAGTAAGAACCTAGTAAAAAAAGATTCAACTGAAGATGGGAGATTGTTTACCAATCGGATATGATTCTACTTTATCTCAAGAAGCATCTATCCTCCTCAAACAAAATAATTTAGAGGATTTGGTTGACATATGAAAGAAGATGAGTCCGTCAAGACAAGAGCAGTTTTGCCAGAGACATGATCATATAGCACACCTTCTAGCAGTAGTTATCGATGATCAACTAATTAGAGTTACAATAAAATTCTGAGATCCTGTATACAAGTGTTTCATCTTTAATGAAGCTAATATGACTCCAACCATCGAAGAATATTCGATTTTATTGGGTTTACACCTCAAGGCCCCTGACAAGATATATGTCAAAAAACACAAGTCAAAATTTCGTAAGGATCTGGCTCAACTCATGGGGATAGACAAGGAAATTGTGGATTTTCATACAAAGAAGAAACAAGAACAGGTTTATCTACTTTGAAAGTTCTTTCATGAGTTTCTAGTGCAACATGCTAATGAAGAACGAGGGTTAGATATATTTGCTTTAGTCATATACGGAACGGTGATCTTTTCAAAGGTTTTGGGTTATATTGAGAGAGCGATGGTTGACTTCTTTGAGAGTATGATCAATGGCTGTAATCCTTCAACGATAATATTAGCAGAGACTATCAGATCTTTAAGTTACTATCGTCGAAATGGAGGGCGCTTTATAGGTTGTATATAGTTATTATACCTATGAATGAAAAGCCATTTTGAATAGAGAAATTATGCTTTCTCAAAGCTTTATATCCGTAATCGAGCTTCGATCAAGAAATTCTGTGAAAGTGGGTAGTTAGAATGAAAGTCTAAAAAGGAATGGATAACTTTCCTACAAAAGTTGACTAGTGTCGATGTAAGATGGTTGGCCCCATGGATGAATCGTGAGCTTATGTTGTATCAATATAGAGATAATACAGTGATCCCACTTTTGGGTTTATGGGGAGTGACAAATTATGCACCACTCCTAGTGAGAAGGCAGTTTGGGGGAGAACAGTTCATTCCTATGACTTATAGGCTTCATCAGTTAGATTTCTCTTACAGTGAGCCTAAAGCATTTCAGAGGATGAATGAGATGATTAAAGCATAAAAAAATCCTCGAAGAGTGAGTCTTGAACCTTTTATTGATAAAGTCACTCCAGAGTATTTGGTTTGGAGAGCAAAACGAAGATAAGAAATTGTATTTACTTATGAAAGCTTTTGACCGCCAACAAAAGAAAAACTTGAAGAGACACCATTAGAATTAGAACTGACAACAAAAGAATTTGAGTCTGAAAAGGGTAAGTTAAAGCAAGAAATCCAGAAGCTTCAAGAAAAAAAAGATCAGTAGAAAGATACAGCTAAAAGTCATGAAGCTAGAGTTCACAAGATTGCTAGAGAGCGTGATATAGCTGTTAAAGACTTAGCAGAGCTACACCAAAAGCATAAAAGGTTATGTATGAGAGAAAGGGCCAAAGAAATAACCATTGTTGAGCTAACTGAGGAGAATGTGAAATTGAAGCAAGAGTATGCTAAATTAGAAGAAAAAAGTACCCAAGTACAGACAGAGAATAACATGCTAAATAGTTATCTGAGCAAGTTAAGATAAAAGTTGAATGAATAAGAAGGCCACATTGCTGTATTGGTTAAGGAGCATAGAGAGTTATCATACCAAGTCTGATGTGGTAAAAGAGAAAACTTAGGAAGACAAAAATATATTGAGCACTTAATGACCCAAATTTATAGAGGGGTATGCAAAGCAAGAGAGATGGTGGAGGAAGCAGAGGCATTGAAACAAATGGTGGCTCCAGTAAGAGAACATGGACAGCGTCTATTGAACTTCATCGAAGAAGCCAAGGCCCAGTATGAACTGATCAAACAATTTTATGGTTATAATTCTAGGATGATAAACTCAATGTAAATAAAATTTTTTTGGAATAAATGAAATCTTTTAGTTGAATATCATCTTTAAAGTAAATGTTCTTTGCATACATGTATTTTTCATTCATTGCATTCTCATTCATTACACTTAACAAAGTAACCATATGATAGTCATGCAAATTTACTAATTCTAAGATATGGTACTCAAGGTTCAAGGATAGCTCCATCTAGCGAGAACTCTCTTCATCGATACAACACAAGATCCAGAGCTAGACAAATGGAGCAAAAAAATTTTCACAGATTTGAGAAGTTAGAAAAAGTACAAGAGAAGATTGAAAATGAGTTGAGCAAGATTCTGGATGCTCTCAATAAGTTGAATAAGGGAAAAAGAGTTAAAAAAAATACAAGCCAACAAGTTCCCCCATTACAAGAAGTGGCTGACCCTTTGTACCTTCCAGGTTTTGGTCCACTTCAAGCCCAGTCTGCATCAAAAGTTCCACCGTAACACTTCGCATATCTACATATCCTAGAATGCCATCAGCTTCTAATCCAAGGTATTATCATAGCTATGTAAATCTTATCTTTACTGAAAAAGTAGTAAAACTGATTTTTGATCTAGATGATTTGAAAGAGAAAGAGAAAAAAAAGATAAGAGTGGAAACTCAAGAAAACTCTAAAATTAGTATACTAGAACAAAGGCTACGGGCTGTGGAAGAAATTGGTTTCTATGGTTCAGTTGATGCTACTGGGCTTTACTTAGTCCCTGATGTGGTCATTCCTTCTAAGTTTAAATTACTAGAATTTAAAAAATATGATGATACCAAGTGCCCAAAAACTCATATCACCATGTATTGTCAGAAGATGGCAGTCTATGCTCATGATGAAAAACTTTTGATACATGTTTTTCAAGATAACCTTACAGGTTCTACTGTCAGATGGTATGTTCAGTTGGACAGAACCCGCATCTGTACTTGGAGTGATATGGCTCATGACTTCATCAGTCAATATCGAT
This sequence comes from Durio zibethinus, assembly GCF_047325235.1. Taxonomy (NCBI): domain Eukaryota; kingdom Viridiplantae; phylum Streptophyta; class Magnoliopsida; order Malvales; family Malvaceae; genus Durio; species Durio zibethinus. The sequence goes on from NC_143162.1 coordinate 38,516,147, forward strand.
ATATTATCGATTTAACTCCTGATCGTTTATCTTTACAGAACCTGAAAAAAAAGGCAAACGAGATTTTTAAAGAGTATGTCCAGAGGTGGAGGGATATTGCTTCTCAAGTACAGCCTTCTCTGACTGAGAAAGTGACTACAGTGCTATTTGTTAGCATTTTGAAACCTCTCTATTATGAAAAGATGATAGGGAATGCAACAAAAAATTTTACTGATATGGTAATTTCAAGAGAAATTATCGAAAGTGCCATCAAGAATGGTAAGCTGGAAGGAAGTGAAGCATCTAACAAGAGAGTCTCGAAAAAGAAAGAGACTGAAACTCAGGCTGTGAGCTTTGATAGACAGCAATTTAGGGGTTATTAACCCTACTCACCATAAGGATACTTTCCATATTATCCTACTGTAAATAACACTTCCCATTATCCATACCAACCATTTGTACAGTCACCTTATCTCCAAACAGATCAACCTCCTTTTAGGCCTTAGAACACCACATATAGTCCTAACATTCAGCTTATCCCAAGACCCTAAACTCGTCTAACTAACCCAATGGATGGTTCGTAAGAGCAACAAACTACTCGCGAAAAACCTGTATTTGACCCAATCCCGATGACTTATACAGAACTATATAGGGAGCTTTACAACAGTCATTTGATTACTCATAGTAAGCTAGAACCCCTTAAGCCACCTTACCCCAAATGGTACGATCCCACAGCCCATTGTGACTACCATTATGGGATTGCTGGTCACTCCACCAAAAATTGCACTACCCTGAAACACAAAGTGTAACGATTAATCAAGGATGGAATGATTAACTTTGATACAGAAGGGGTGATTGCACTAAATGTTAGTGGCAATCCCTTGCCTAATCATAATGTGAATGCCTTAAGTGAAGAACAGGAGTACCATCTGAAGAAAAAAGTGGTAGAGATTAAGATGCCTTTTAGTCAACTGTTTAATATCTTATGAAAAGTTGACATGATACAACTAGTGAGTCCACACAGTTATCATAGAGTATTTATAGTCGATACTAGTTGTAAATATCATAGTGGAGTCATAAGCCACTTCATTGAAACTTGTGAACAGTTTCACCAAGAGGTACAAAAACTTTTAGATTCATACCAGATGAAGGTCTATGAAAGAAGAGAAGACTTAGAAAGTATTGAGGTGTCTATGACTGATAAGCCTACAAAGCTGTTTCCAAAGCCAATGATAATTCATTGTGGGAACAAGCCAAAGTCAATCATAAACAAACTCATTCCCAGGCTGGTAACTTTTAAAGTTTTGACTTTTTTTTCATACAAGAATGATAAAGTTGTACCCTGAAAATATGATTGTGATATAGTAGTTCAGGGGCAAGAAGAGGATGTCTCCAAAGCTGACGCTTTCAATATAATTGGTGTAAGAGGTATTACCCGAAGTGAAATGTACTACACTTTAAAAATGTTAGAGAATGCTAGGAGAGAGAAGGCCAAAGAAGAAGAAGGATAAAATAATCTTAAAGTAGAACTCAAGGAAGATCACCCGAAATCGGTATCAGAAAAAGAGGTTTGTGAATTTTTGAAGCTGGTAAAACATAATGAGTATTCAGTTGTTGAACAGTTGAGTAAAATGCCAACTCGAATCTCATTACTATCACTGTTGCTAAACTTAGAGCCACACCGAAATACCCTACTGAAAGTGTTGAATCAGGCATACATGGTACATAATGTATCTGTTGAATATATGAACACTTGACTGAAAATCTAGTCATGTCGAATCACATTTCATTCAACGATGATGAAATTCCCTTGGAGGGAAAAAAATGCCAAGACTTTACATATCATGGTCAAGTGCAAGAGTCACATCATAACCAAAGTCCTTATTGATAATGGCTCTATTATCAATGTCATGCCCATGTCAACTTTGACGAGACTACCCATGGACTACTCTCATATGAAAAACAGTCAGATGATTGTGAAAGCTTTTGATGGGACCAGAAGAGAAGTCCTAGGAGATATCGAGATACCCTTACAAATTGGACCATGCACTTTTAATGTAAAGTTTCAAGTGATGGATATCTCTCCATCTTATAGCTGTCTATTTGAAAGGTTATGGATTCACATGGCAGGAGCTATGCCCTCTATCTTGCACCAAAAGATCAAGTTTAATGTAGAAGGTCAACTAGTAGTGGTAGTTAGAGAAGAAGACATGCTAGTGACCTAACCATTGAATACTCTGTATGTAGAGGTTGTCGAAAAAGTATTAGAATGCTTCTACCGATCTTTTGAGCTAGTTAATTTTGTAGGTGAAGGACTTAAAAATTAACTTTTTTCAAGGATAGTGATGAGCCAAGTCATCAATAAGGGCTGGTATCTAGGATCAGGGCTCAATTAACCATTAATGCTATTGAAAATGAAGTTGGGCTTGATCAAGAAGGGTGGATTCACCTTTGTCCGCCAGATTATGAGCTAAATAATTGGAGTGCCATTGAAATGCCTGTGACTTTTGAAACTAATACAATGTAATTGTAACATCCCAAATAGCCATTACCCAAGGCATTAGGGTGATCTTTCTTGTTTGGGCCATTTATCTTTTATTATTTTTAATAAAAATTAGGAAGGATGCATTTTCATTCACTTCTTCTTGTGTCTTCATTATTTTCATCTTTCCAAACACATATTGCCAACATATCACATTTCATCCAATTTCAGGTCTTTAAATGAACATGAGATAATTATGATAACAATCAAGAGGTTAGTTTTGAGAATTCAATTAACACTGATGAATTTGACAATGAAGAGAATTTTGAAGAATATGTTATGCCTCCAGACCTAATGAGATTGATCAAACAAGAAAATAAGCCAATTGAGTCTCATTAGGAGATAGTTGACTTAGTGAATCTGAGAGATGAAGAGAATAAGAAAGATGTCAGAATTGGCACTTCACTTTCATCAAGAGATAGACAACGATTGGCAGACCTACTTTGAGAATTCGTAAATGTATTTACTTAGTCTTACCAGGATATGTCAGGGCTGAGCACGGAGATAGTGGAGCACAGATTGCTCTTAAAGCTAGAATGTAAGCCAGTTTAACAGAAACTGAGACGAATGAAGCCTGAAATGCTATTAAAGATAAAAAAAAAAATAAAAAAATAATTTGATGCAGGTTTTTTACAAATGGTTAAATATCCAGAGTGGGTAGCCAATATAGTACTAGTTTCTAAGAAAGATAAAAAGGTACAAATATGTGTAGACTATCGTGATTTGAATAAGGTTAGTCTAAAGGATAACTTTTCTTTACCTCATATCGATACACTGGTAGATAACATGGCTAGGCATTCAATTTTATCCTTTATGGATGGTTTTTCAAGGTATAATCAGATAAAAATAGCTATAAATGATATGGAAAAGACCACTTTCGTGACTATGTGAGGAACCTTTTGTTACAAGATCATACTTTTTGGGTTAAAGAATGTCGGGGTAACATATCAAAGGGCCATGGTAACACTCTTTCATGACATGATGCATAAAAAGATCGAGGTATATGTAGATGATATGATTGCAGAATCTTATGAGAATGAAGATCATGTCACCAGCCTCAGAAAGTTATTTGAGAGATTAAGAAGGTTCCAACTCAAGTTAAACCCAGCGAAGTACACCTTTGGGGTAAAGTCAGGGAAGTTACTAAGCTTTGTGGTCAGTGAAAGAGGAATTAAAGTCAATCCGGATAAGATACGGGCTATTCAAAATTTGTCACCTTCAAGTACACCAAAGGAAGTTTGAGATTTTCTGGAAAGATTGAATTACATTTCTTGATTTATCTCTCAACTTACCTACAAATGTGATACCATATTTAAGCTTTTTCGTAAGAATAATCCTGAAAAATGGAATGAAGAATGTCAAGAGGCTTTTGATAAAATTAAGCAATACTTGTCAAACCCTCCAGTGTTAGTGCCACCTGTTCCATTTTATATTTAACAGTATGTGAAAATTTAATGAAATGTGTGTTGGGGCAGCAAAATGAGTCTAGCCGAAAGGAGAGAGTTATTTACTATTTGAGTACAAAGTTTACAGAGTACGAATCGAAGTATTCTTCATTGGAGAAAATGTGTTGTGCATTAGCATGGATTGCCAAAAGACTCAGACAGTATATGCCTTATCATACCACATGGTTATAGCAAAACTAGATTCAATTAAATATATATTTGATAAACCTTCTTTGTTTGGAAAAATTGCTAGATGGTAAGTAATGCTCTCAGAGTATGATATTATATATGTGAGCCAAAAAGTAATAAAAAAAGGTGTTATAACGGAGTTCCTTACAGATCGTGCTACTGAAGAGTATGAACCAATGAGGTTGGAATTCTCTGATGAAGACCTAATGACTATTTTCCAACTAGAGAAAAGAGAGCATGAAGAAAAATATTGGAGAATGTATTTTGATGGAGCTGTCAATGCCTTAGAACATGAAATTGAGGCAATTTTGATCTCTCCAGAGGAACAATACTGCCCTATAACAACAAGGTTAAATTTCAATTGCACAAACAACATCGCTGAATATGAGGCATGTATCATGGGTTTACAAGCTACTATAGATAGAAGAGTGAAAGCATTAAAAGTGTTCACGGACTCAACTCTAGTTATATATCAATTGAAAGGGGAATGAGAGACGAGAGATTCAAAACTCATTCTATATCATAAGTATATTCTAGAGTTGATAAAATAATTTGAAGATGTCCAATTTGATCATTTAACTCGAGAAAAAAATCTGATTGTTGATGTATTGGCTACTCTGGCTGTAACGATTTGAATTAATGACAATATTAACATTCAGCCCAGTAGGCTAGATGTTAAGGATATGCCAGCTTATTGCTCTAATATAAAAGAAGAAGAAGATGGGAAGCCTGGTATTATGATATCCTACAGTATATTAGGGATCAACAATATCCAGTTTAAGCAACAAAAAATGATAAAAGGGTCATTTAAAGATTGACTATGATCTTTTTTCTGGATGAAGATGTTCTGTATAAAAGAAGTTGAGATCAAGTATTACTGAGGTGCATGAGTCAGGCTGAAGCGAGAAAAATCATTGAAAAGGTGTATGACAGAATTTATGGGGCACATACCAGTGAACATATGATGACGAGACAGATCATGAGAATAGGGTATTACTGGTTGACAATGAAGAGTGATTGCATTGACTATGCTCGTAAGTGTCATAAATGCCAAATATATGTTGATAAGATCCATGCTCCGCCATTTACTTTACATATTATGGCACCACCTTGGCCATTCTCAATGTGGGGCATGGATGTCATTGGTCCTATCACCTCAAAGGCTTCTAATGGGCATAGATTTATTTTTGTGATGATAGATTACTTCATAAAATGGATGAAAATAGCATCATATGTAAATGTAATACGATCTGTGGTTTGTAAGTTCATAAAGAGAGAGATCATTTGTAGATATAGACTTTCAGAGAGAATTATTTTAGATAATGCCAAGAATCTAAATAGCAAGATGATGCAAGAAATATGTGCTCGATACAAGATTAAGCATCATAACTCGGTGTCATACCATCCGAAAATGAATGGGACAGTTGAGGCAACCAACAAGAACATAAAAAGGATTCTAAAGAAGATGATCGAGACTTATAAAGATTGGCATGAGAAGTTATCATTTGCACTGCACGTATATCGAACATCAATACGTACCTCTATTGGGGCAACCTTATTTTCTTTGGTTTATGGGATGGAAGCTGTACTATCAGTGGAAGTGGAGATCCCCTCCTTGAGGGTTTCAAAAGAAGTTGAGTTAGAAGAAGCTGAATGGATTCGAGAATGCCATGAACAATTAAATTTCATAGAAGAAAAGAGATTGACTGCATTGTGCCATGGTCAGCTATATCAAAGAAGAATGATGAGGGCTCATGATAAAAAGATTCAATCCTGTTATTTTCAAGAATGAGAGTTAATCTTGAAGAGAATCCTCTCAATCCAACAAGATAGTACAAAAAAATGGACTCCAAATTGAGAAGGGCCATATGTGGTGAGACGAGCTTTTTCGGGTGAAGCGTTGATACTAACTGAGGTGGATGAAAATGATTTACCCCATCCTATAAATTCTGATACTGTGAAGAAATACTATGCTTGAAATAAAAAAAAATGAAAATGAAAAAAGAAAAAAAATGAAAAAAAATGAAAAGAAAAAAAAAGTGAATGAAAAAGAAAGACTCAAGGTGAAAACCCTAAAAGGGCGGTTTGAGTCATAAGGGGTTTGTCTAAGTTGAAAACCTGAAAAGGTAGCTTAGATAAAGAGAATACAGCATCGAATTTGAAAATTTGTTGACATGGAGACTAGCAAATTTGGAAGAGCTCCAAGTTGTTAAATACATCAGATGGTTGGGTTTTCAAAAAAACTTTGAGATATGTTATCATGATTATCTGATTGTTCATTTTTGGGCTTTGTCCCCATACTTATCCTTTTAATTTTTTCTTGGCCAAAGTTTGCCAACATTTTGCTAATAAAAGACATTCTATTTCACTCTTTATGTCTTTTTTTTCTGGTGACTGTTTCTCAACCATTCTTATTCTTTTCTTCTTAATACCCTACAATGGAAGAAATGTGCAAATGCATTCTTACTTTTTGAGTTTGAAATAATGATTGATGAATGAATAATAGCATGAAATATTTTTACATTACATTAAAAAAGTCAAGAGTAATAAAAGCAGAATCGAGATGTTCAGTTCTTAATAAGGTCATTGAATTTGGAAAGAGATTTCACACAAGAAGAATGTAAGTGGAAAAGATGATTGAGAGCTACACTGGCTCGATCTTAGAAGAGTAGCGTAATTGGGTTTTTGAAGAATCAAGGGTTCGAGACCCAAGAAAAGAGCTTGAGAAATTGAGTACCATAATTGAATCGAAATCAAGTAACCAACATTCGCATAGCATGCATGGTATGTTACATGCATTGCATTGCATATACTACATTTAAAAAAATATAGTGCATAAATTCAAGAAGCAGGGGTATTCCAAAACCCCTCATAGAGAAGACAGATGTGAAGACATTTTCAAATTTGAGAAAAAACTTGTTAGGTAAGTTTCTAATCCTTGAAATAGGATGTCTTTTGGTATCAGGGTTGATTTATGAGACCTTTGGGCCTAATCTCCTAAAATTTCTTCAAACACAATTTTCAACTCCTTTGGACATGATTGTCAAGGAGCAATTTATTTTTCAAAGTTATGATGCCTCTGATTAGATGAGCCATTTATTCTTTAAAGTCGTTGAGCCTCTGATTAGAGGAGCCATTTATTCTTTAAAGTCGTTGAGCCTCTGATTAGAGGAGCCATTTATTTTTCAAAAGTCATTGAGCCTCTGATTAGAGGAGCCATTTATTTTTCAAAGTCGTTGAGCTTCTAATTAGTAGAGCCTTTTATTTTTCAAAAGTCGTTGAGCCACTGATTAGAGGAGCCTTTTATTTTTCAAAAGTCGTTAAGCCTTTGATTAGAGGAGCCATTTATTTTCCAAATTCATTGTGCCTCTGTTTAGAGGAGCTTTATTCGTTTTCAAAGTCGTTGAGCCTCTAAGTAGAGGAGCTTTATTTATTTTTCAAAGTCGTTGAGCCTCTGATTAGAGGAGCTTTATTCATTTTCAAAGTCGTTGAGCCTCTGATTAGAGGAGCATTGTTTATGTTTTTCAAAGTCGTTGAGCCTCTGCTTAGAGGAGTTTTGATCAAATCTTAAACACAAAAAAATAAAAAAAAAGGTCGAGTTGAGTCTTGAATGGGTGTCTACGTCTTTGCGCAATTTCTGTTTCACAAAAAATGTGTAAAGAGGGACAGCTGTAGATACCCAATTTTGTCCAGGCTAGGATCAATTGGGCCTGGTCCAAATGGGTAGGCCCATTTTGTTTTTTTGTATTTTATATTTTATTATTTTTATTTTATATTTTATATTTTTTTCCTTTCTTTATTTCTTATGTATTTATTATTTATTTATTATTACTATTTATTAATATATATTTAGTTATTATTATTTCTATGTTAATATATATTTATTATTACTTAACTATTTATATATTATTATACATACATATTTATTATTATTTATCTATTTATATATTATAATTTATCTATTATTTATTTTTATTTATCTATTAATATTTTCATTTATCTGATTATTTTCTTTTAATTATCTATTAATATTTTTTATTTGATTTTTATTTGTATTTTTTTGTTTTTTTCGGCTGAGATTGGAACATTTTTTGGGACTCTTACCATGAATGGAGATTCAATCAGAGTCCATATTGGATTCAATAATTGAATCCCAATCCAAGGAGGAGTTGGGATTGATCAGAAACTCTTCTGATCAATCCTTATAAATAGACCCACGGATCAAAGGACTAAAGACAAAAAAAAAAAGCAGACACTGGCTGAGAAAGAGTATACAGTGAAGAAACAGAAGCTTAAAAGGGTTTTGATACGTTAGAATAGCTCTAGGAATCGGTAGGGAATTTTTAGAAAATTTTTTATTAATTTTTTTTGGAAATTTTTAGAAAATTTCCAGATTTCGGTTGAATTTTTCCTCGAAGATTGAATTTTTCGACGAAGATTAAATTTTTCAACGACTATTTTGATCAAGTTTGAATTTTTCGACCAACTTTCCAATTTTCAACAACCATTTCCAGAAATCAATCAGTTTTTCGATGAACTTTCGATGAAAACCCCTGATTCCAGAGAAAATTTCTAGAATCCGACTGGCATCCAACCGGAGTTCTTCGGGGTTTAGAGAGATGGGAGAGGAAAAAAAGAGAAGAGAGAGAAGAAGAGAAGGGGTTCTGAGAAAAAATTGACCTTCAGCCTTATATACCCTCCTTAAAATGACGTCATTTTTGCGTTAGTAACCCAGAGGATTCGTGCGTTTTGTCAAGATCCGACCTGACCCGAGCACTGACCCGCGTGCGACCTGTGTCTCTGAACCATTAGTCGAGTCGAGCCGACACCCCGTACCGCGTCTCCAAGCCATTTTTTTTCCTCAAGCTGAGCCGAGCTGAGCCGAGCCGATAAACCGAACCGTTCCCATGTTTTTTTTTCATTTTTTATTATTTTATTATTTTATAATTATTTTAATTATTATTATTATTTATTGATTAGATTAGATTTGTTTAATACTTTTTATTTTATTTTATTTTCCTTTATTTTTATATTTATTTATTTTTTATTTTATTTTCTTTAAATAAAATTCAAAAAAAAAATTTTTGAGGAAAAGTTGAAAGTATCAATTTTCCTTGAAAATAAGTTTTCTAAAAAATTATTTTTGAGGAAAAGTTGAAAGTATCAATTTTTCTTGAAAATAAGTTCTCAAAAAGTAATTTTTGAGGAAAAATTGAAAGTATCAATTTTTTTCGAAATTACAGTTTCTAAAAAATATTTTGGAGAAATGTTGAAAGTATTAATTTTCCCGGCACAAAAGCAATCATTTTTTTTCCTTTTTATTTCCTTGAATTTCTTTTAATGTTAAATAATCCGACGATGGAGCCTCTGCAAGTAAAACAGTAGTTTTCTTGCATACTCTTGAGGTGATGAAATTTTCTCAATTTTTTGCTAAAAATATTAGAGTTAATTGAAAATAATTTTCAATAATTAATTACTTGGTAAATTTTTAAGGCTTATTGGATAACATAAAATTAAGCTGGTACCATCTTTTGATAGGCGTTGTGAGGGTGCTATAACCTTCCTCACACGTAACCAACTCCCAGACCATGTTCTGGCTAGTAGACCCGAACCTATTCTTTTAGGGACCCTTTAACATAGGTGTTCTCTGAAAGGACAGATTCTTTGGTGGTTAATTGCACCTAGATAAAAAAAAATTGATGGCGACTCTTTTAAGTCAATGTCTAGCGATAGATCCCCGGATCTAGACGTTATGACAATAAAAATTCTCTTTTTCTTGGTAAAAAATTAAATAATAAAAATTAACTAATAAATTAAGAATAAGTAATAAAAAATGAGAAAAAAGTTTTATCTGATGATGGTATTTTAAAATATTTCGAGTAGCGATGCTTTATGAAATTCCTAAGTAATAAGATTTTTTAAAATATTACCAGTGTATTGGAATATTTATAAAAAAACTTCAATAAAATAAAAAATTTTTTTTTTTCAAAAATTTAACTAAAAAAGAAATCAATTAATAAAATTTCTAAACAAAAATAAAATGTTTGTGTTAAAGTATTATCATTTGTATTCCATGCATTGCATAGTTCTTTTGCAAAAAATAAATTTGAGCCTCTGAAGATGAGATTCTAAGGTATTCCGAGAAGCGATGCCTAAGAAATCTATAGGTGAAAAAGAGTTCTAATGTTACCAATGTACTGGAACATTTGAAGAATTATTTTAATAAAAAGGTTCTAATTTATTTTTCTTGAATAATATTTAAATATAAAAACCAATTCCCAAAAAATGAAAAAAAATCAAAAAAATTATTTTCAAACACCGAAAATAAGACTGTTTTTTATCAAAATCAAATGATAACACGTAGTTAGGTGGTACTGTTTTTAAACGGGGATTGTGGGGGTGCTAATTCTTCTCTACATGTAATTGACTCTCAAACCTAGATCGTTGCGCAAACCCTAAAATTATCTTCTTAATAAATTTTAGTTAAATTTAAGATTTCATTAAAATGATATATTTTAATAGGTGGCCAATCGCACCTAACCAAAAAATATTGGTGGCGACTCTGTTATTTTTTATTTCGTTTCTAAATTCATCGGACGGATACAAAATCGTTACGACAGCTTGGCAACTCCACTGGGGATGCCATTTGTTTTCGAGAGTCGGGCTAAAATTATTTACTTGTTATCTTTAAATTTTGATTTAAACAGTTCTAATCAGTTTCTTAAATTTTTATTTTTCACTTTCAATAAAAAAATGGTCAAAAACAAAACAAATAAAAAACAGAAAGAAAAAATTCACACACATTTCTTTTACTATGCCTCTTATGCTTTATTTTTTCGTATATATTACTCTTGATAGATTAGAAAACATGTACACACACAATGACATGATGCACCTCAATGCATGAGCTCTATACCCGGGTTTCGTCCCTTATAGGAGGAAGTAAAATACCTATGCCATTGTGAAGTGATAACCTCCAAAATGGCAAGCGAAATACTTCCACTCAAATTGAACCCTTTTCGTTCGTAGCCTATAATGGGTGAGGATCAGGGTGCTTTACTAGTTTAGCGTGAATGACAGTAAAGAATAATTTGGAAACCTTTAGATGCATGACAGCCTTAACCAAGCATGTAATAAGCCTAGAAAGATAACCTTAGGTAGAGCCTCACCCACCCAAAATGTGTAGGAATAAAAGTTGTGTGTAAGAAAAAACACAAAAAAAAAACATAATAAAAACAAAACAAAACAAAAAAAAAATCTCAAAAATTTTTTCCAATCTCAAACCACATCCTCACACTAACTCAATTTTATTTTCCTTTCTTTTTTCTTTTTACATAAATCATATCATATAGTTTTGCATCGAGGTATTTGTTCTAGGACATCTTTCTCTCGAGAAGTTCTTCATAGATCCCATAGAATGATAGATTTGCTCAAATCTCATGTAACAAAAGTTGTATGAATCAATGAAAGTTTTTAGTGCTGGAATTTATCCAAGAGCAAATATCTCCCACTTGCATTCATGCATCATGTGCATCATTGTTTTTAAAAAATTAAAAATCAAATAATAAATTTTTTAACGCATGGCATTCTAATTTTAAAAATTTATGATAATAAAGGTTCAAAAATAGCTCACCTCCAAAATTTTGACTCAACCTACCTGCCATTCATGCAACACTAGAGCTCGAACAAGAATCATAGAACAAGAACAAGCTAGTCGATTTAAGAGGATGGAGACAGGTCAAGAAGAACTAAAAGAGGATATTGATAAGATAATGGACATGCTCAAGAAGGTTGATAAAGGAAAAGTGGTGGAAAGAAATTTCAGCTTTCAAGAGTAATTGCCAGACATGGTGGATCCTATAAATCCTTCAGAGTTTGAGTTATGACCAACCCTATCTTCTCAAAGAACTAAAGTGTAAATTTTTTCTCCCGAAGGATATTTCAATCTTTATCCTGGAATGACATCCACACTTGCTCCAAGATAATTTCAAAATTTTATCAATCCTGTTATGATGGAAAAACCATCCGAGCCAATCTTGGTTCCTGATTTGGATGATCCTAAGAGAGAGAAAAGACAGGGATAAAGATACTTGAGAAAGTGAAAGATAGCAGTGCCCGAAAAAAGATAAAGTTATTGGAATAAAGGCGTAGGGTCATAGAGGGAATGAATATTTATTGCTCTATAGATGCAGTCGACTTTTGTTTGGTCCCAGATGTAGTCATTCCACTGAAATTTAAAGTCTCTGAATTTAAAAAATATGATGGCACAAAATACCCAATGACTCATGTCACTATGTATTGTCGTAAAATTATGACACATACTCGTGACGAGAAGCTATTGATGCATGTATTTCAGGACAGCCTTGCAGGATCTACAGCTATATGGTATGTTCAACTAGATAGGACTCATATTTATTCCTGACAAAAGCTTACAAGGACATTCCTTACATAATATTGACATATCATGGATCTAGCTCCAGATCGTCTGTCTCTACAGAACATGAAAAAGAAAGCAACAGAAACTTTCAAAGAGTATGCACAGAGATGGAGAGATATGGCTGTACAAGTACAACCTTCTTTCACTAAAAAAAAGCTAACTATCTTGTTTGTGAACACTCTAAAATATCGTACTATGAGAGATTGATAGGCAATGCAACCAAAAACTTTACAGACATGGTGATATCTGGTAAGATTATTGAAAACACCATAAAGAATGGCAAGCTCGATGCAGGAGAGACAAGTGAAGCAAAGAAAGGTGAAGCCCTCAAAAAAAAAAAAAATGAAGCCCAAGTAGTGAACTATGTGGGGTAACAATTCGAAAGTTTCACCTCATATCCGATACTAGTGTACCAAATCCATTACCCTCCCATAAATAATGTTACATCCATCCCTTATCCTTGTTAACCGTATCAGCCATTAAAACAATCAACTTATCCATCATATTGCCAGCCATCTTTTCAAACACCCAGCTATTCGTACAACTATCCTGCTGCACCTACCAAATCAAAATGAAGATCCAATCCAAGTAGTGGTTTGACAGCTAAAAAAATACTAAAAAAAGAATCACTTTCAATCCTATTCTCATATCTTACACAAAATTGTTACCTCAACTTATCCAGAATCAGCTTTTGGAGCCGTGCATCTAGAACCCTTTCAACCTCTTTACCCAAAATGGTATGATCCTAATGTAAAATGTGATTACCATAGTGGAAATCAGGGCCACTTGACAGAAAACTATCTCACACTGAAATATAAGGTTAGAGATCTCATTAAAGCTGAAAAAATAAAATTTAAAATTAATGGTGATCATTGTGTTCTTGATATATTGGAAAAGAGGTGAACCGATGGTGTTAAAGCATTGATATGAATAATTTGGATGCAATGGACAGATGAAGAATTGGAGAATGGTTCTGTGGGTTTTCTAAAAATATTATGGTTCATTGGGTGTTGTAAAAACGTGGATTGATTTAAAAAGTAAGCTGCTTTTGTTTTCTTTTTCACATATGTATCAGACATGTGTATGAACTTCTTGACTTGTATAAAAGTTGAATTTGAATGCTAATTGAGAGAGTTTTTTTTTTTTGCTCAAGTATTTAAAAAATAAAAAAAATATTTTCTCTTCATAATAAAAGTCTAAAAAAAATTAGTGGTCGTTATTATGAATCTACCTGAATAAAATATTCTCGTGTCCTTTTCATGTCCCAAAATCACTTGAAAAACCTTAATGCTCCAAAGGATACAAGTTTGAACTTTGTGATACCTCTCGTCAAGGTAACAAACACTGAAATGATCAATTTGGAAAAACCTTTTAAGTTCCTTGAACATCAGACTAATATTCTATTTTTTTTATCTAGATGTTAGTGAGTTGATAGGTGTCAAGACTATGCTTCAAACAAAAAGTAATCTAGATAGCCACAAATACACAAATGCACCTTTTTATCTACGGGCATGTTGACAGAAGAGAATGATTTCCAATCACCCTAAAAATTATCCAGTTCATGCCACTATTCAATTTGGTGATGATGTGCATAATCAAGACCTAAATAAACCCTTTCAACCTGATTTTTGTTGTCACATAAACCCTGTTGACTTACCAATATAGGACAAAGATTTGTTGTCAGATGAGTTATGAAGAAAAAATGAAAAAATAAAAAAATGTTGATGGTTATATCGTGCACTTTAGACATTCAAACGATCCAAAAAAAAAAAGAAAAAAATGATAAAAAAAAGAGGTGATAAAAATAAAATTTTGATTTTTCAAGGAATCACTTTTCAGCATAAGTGACCAAGCTTGAGATGATGAATGACCATCTTTTTTTCATCCTTTCACAAATAAGAAATTATCCATTTGCTACCCCTTTGAGCCTAGTGAATTCTTTCTAAATGAACCCTGATCAAGGATCACCTGTCACAAAGAAAGATATATTTGATGAAGTCATGCTTTGACAACAAAGAAAGAATGCCTTAAGTTGTAAAAGCAAATGTCAGACAAATTGAGTGTTAGAACATATTTTTGTAAATGTTGAAATATGCAAGAAAAAGCAAAAATGAAAGCAAAAAAATAAAAAGAAAGAGAAAGGAAAAAAGAAATGATTGGATGTTACGACTAAAGGAATAAAAAATAAATATCTAAAAGAAAGTCCTTCACATGGTATGACATGATCCTTGGTCCAATCACCTTCAAACACATGTTTTGGGTCTATTTATCCATTCTTTTAGAACCTCAAACCCTGGCTTATGTTACATACCTTGAAAAGTCCATTTTGATCAAACATGGATACTTGAACTGAAGAATTTATTCTTTGCAGAATCCTCGTGACCAGCTTCACGTTTGTCTATTTTTTTTGTAAGATTTTTTTCTTTCATAAGAGTACTTGAGTGCACGATGAAATCATAAAAAAAAAAGAAAGAAAAAAAAGAAAGAAAGAAAAAATAAGAGAAAAATGAACAATAAAGCTCTAGGGTAAAAACAAAAAGAAAGAGGGGGCAGTCTAGAGCAAGAATGAGATTGCAACATGAAAGCTCATTACAACTAATGATTGAGATAGAAAATCGTCGCCTTTCCCAATATGACCTTGAATTTATCATAGCTAGTCTTGACATCTATTAAAAAATCACATTGTGATACTAAAAGGTTGTCAAATCTGATTTAACCATAAAAGAACCTTAAAAAAGAATTTGTTGTTGAGCCTAGATAAAAATTCAATTTTCTATATCAAGTTGCAGACCTCAATTTGACAATTAATCATCCAAGCCATTTGAAAAGATGAAATTGCCATTCTGTTAAGATATCTACATAATAATGATCACCATTTTTTAGAGACTTAAGAGTCACATTGTTTCATAAAGGTTGACTAAGGTAATTTTTTGTAAGAATTTTGTTATTAAAATAAAATATTTTTAAGGAAAAGAAAAAAAACTTTGAGAAAAATAAAGGGCACTATAGGAAGCACTTTTTAATACAAAAGTATGTTTAATCAGTTGAGTTTTACCACAATTCGATGGCTTATTTTCTTTAATTCCCTTTCATCAAGTTCGAATTGGTCATATACATGTTTGATTTGAAGATGAAAAATGGAAAGAAAAGTCAAAAAATCCAAATTGTGAAGAAAGAAAGCAAAATTGATGAAAAGTGAGCAGCAAATAAAGAGATTTGGAATTGAGTTGAAAGATCGAGATTGAAAGAAATTGTAAAACAAAAGATTTTAGGTAGTTGTGTATCTTGACTTGGGTTTTTTGATAAAAGAAAATTTTGAGCATTTGAACCTTTTGACATTGTATTTGCATCATTAGCTTGTCCTTCATGGATAAAGCATGTGTGCATTAGTTTTTTTGCAAAATACATTTGCATGTGCATCTTTTTAAGAAAAGACATTTGCATCTCATAAGTATCATTTAAGAAAAGACATTTGCATTTCATTTATCTAATAATGGTGTTCACCAATTTTGGAAACATTAAAGAAGAAAAAAAAGGGGCAAAAACATATTCAAGAGATAAAATTTTTTTAAGAATTTTAGTGAAATGGCATAAAATGGGAGCTTTAAGACCAATCTAGCTAGCAAAAAAGTTGTTAACTTAGTGAAATTGGCAATGTTCAAGAAAAATATTATGATAAATTATTTTCATTCTTCTTGGTGGTGATATCCAAGTATTAAAGTATGAATTTCATTGATGGTGATATTCAAGACATTTTCAAAATTACCCGTTGGTGATATCCGAGTTTAAAGTTTGAATTTTCATTTGTATTTTCTCGGTGGTGATATCCGTACATTAAAAAAATCATTTATATTTTTTCAGAGGTGATATCCGAGTATCAAAGTTTGCATTACATTTTCTCGATGGTAATATTCGAGTGTCAAAGTATCATTTACATATTCTCGGTGGTGATATTCGAGTATCAAGATTTGAATTACATTTTTTCAGTGGTGATATCCAAGTGTCAATGTTTGAATTGCATTTTCTTGGTGGTAATAACTGAAGTCATTTACCTTTTCTCGATGGTGATATCCGAGTGTCAAGGTTTGAATTATATTTTTTCGGTGGTGATATCCGAAGTCATTTACATATTCTCGGTGGTGATATTCAAGTGTCAAAGTTTGAATTGTTTTTTCTCGGTGGTGATATTTGAAGTCATTTGCATATTCTCGATGGTGATATCCGAAGTCATTTGCATATTCTCGGTGGTGATATCTGAGTGTTAAAGCTTGAATTACATTTTTTCAATGATGATATCCGAGTATATTTCGGTGACGGTATTCGAAGTCATTTACATCTTTTCGGTGGTGATATCCGAGTGTTAAAAAATTATTTGTGTTTTCTTCGATGGTGATATCTGAAGTCATTAACATCTTTTCAGTGGTGATTAAGTCCCTTTGTATGGTAAAATTCGAAGTTATTTTTTAATAGTTTAATTTTAAAGTTGTTGAGCCTCTACTTTGAGGAGCTTTTTTAAGATGAAAATTTTAAAGTTGTTAAGCCTCTGCTTAGAGGAGTTTTTTCAAAATAAAAATTTAAAGTTGTTAAGCCTCTGCTTAGAGGAGTTTTTTCAAAATAAAAATTAAAGTTGTTAAGCCTCTGCTTAGATGAGCTTTTTCAATATGAATTTTAAAGTTGTTAAGCCTCTGCTTAGAGAAACATTTTCAAAAATTTTTAAAATTGTTGAACCTCTACTTAAATGAGCTTTTTCAAGATGAATTTTTAAAAGTTGTTAAACCTCTACTGAGAGGAGCTTTTTTCAAAATGAGATTTTAAAGTTATTGAGCCTCTGCTTAGATGAGCTTTTTTTAAGATGAATTTTTAAAGTTATTGAGCTTCTACTTAGAAGAGATTTTTCCAAGATGAATTTTTAAAATTATTGAGCTTCTGCTTAGAGTAGCTTTTTTTCAAGATGAACTTTTAAAGTTGTTAAGCCTCTAATTATAGGGGCTTTTTAAATTAAAAAAAAAAAAGGGTTTTATGCTTAATGTTTCTTCTTTTTGAATAAAATAATTGTCTATTTATCTTTACCTTATTCTTGATTCTCAGAAATAGACAAAGAGGGGCAGCTGTAGACACCATTTTGTTATTTTATTATTTATTTTATCTTTTTTTTTGGCAACGACTCTGACAACTGTCTATAGCTGCGTTGCCAGCAGCCCTAACAGCCATCGATAACCATTCTGATAGCCGATGGCCACCCTAATCCTAGGCCACCAAAATCTCATATTTCTAGGATTTTGGTTTTCTTTTCGCTCTATAAATAGAGCAATGAATCTGAAGAACAAAAAAGAAGAGGAGACTCTGCCAAAAAACAAGTTTCTCGAATCAAAAAAAAATTTTTTTGCCCTAAAAAAAACCAAAATACAAAAACATAGTTTTCCTCGTAAGGAGGAGCCTCAGCACAAAAAGCCACCTGCACCAAAAGAAAAAAAGATAGTCAGTGTGAGTTTCCAAAAATTATAAAAAAAAAGAGAGTTCAAGATCTTTAAATCCTGATCTACATCGAATGGGGCGGTTTCTCACAAAAGGGAGATCGGATCTAGAATGAGGACATCGAGTAGAGTTTTTGAGATTTTTTTTTACATTTTCTGATCATGACGACCACCAACAACGACGCCGATGGTGACCACAGGCAATGGCCTACGGGACAGTTTGTCCCTGGATTCTAACAAGGCTAGAGAGTGTTTTTTTTTTTTTTGAGTTGGGAATTTTTTTTGGAAGAAGGCTGAAATGAATTAAAAAAAAAGTTGACCTTATATGAAAAGCCAAAGCCCAAAACGACACCGTTTTGGACAAAAAAGGATCAACACATGGGCCCGAATCTGACTCAAGATTTGTGTAACCTGACCTGTTTCTGCCTCAACCTAAGACCAGTCTAGTTGAACTGGTATCGAGCCGCTAGTGAACCAGTTCAGATCGGTTAGAACCGTCGAACCGTCGAATCGTCGAACTAACTAGACTTACGTTGATCGAACCGTTGACCGATCCGGTTCAGGTAAAAAATTTTTTTTTTTGAATTTTTATATATTATTTTATTAATATTTATGCATATTAAAATATTTATATTTATTAGATTAAATGATGAAATATGTAGTTAAATTTTTTTTATAATTTTGTTAATTTTAAAATAAACTTAAAAAATATTAAAAATAATAAAAATGAACTTTCTAATAATATAAATTAATAAAAAAGTGTCAGAAAAGGAAATTTTTATCCGACGATGAAATTAGTAAGTATTTCGAGTAATGATACCTATGAAATCTCTAGGTGATAAATTTTTTTTAAATACTACTAGGGTATTTGAGTATTTATAAAAAAGTTTTCAATACAATAAAAATTCTCTTTTTCTTGCTAAAAAATTAAATAATAAATTAAGAGTAAGTAACAAAAAATGAGAAAAAATGAAATTTTATCCGCAGACAATATTCTAAAAGTATTCCGAGTAACGATGCTTTACGAAATCTTTAGGTGAAAATATTTTTTTTTAAATATCACCAATGTATTGGAATATTTATAAAAAAACTTCAATAAAATAAAAATTAGTTAAATTTTTCTTCAAAAATTTAACTAAAAAGGAAATCAATTAATAAAATGTTTGTATTAACATATTATCATTTGTATTGCATGCATTGTATAGTTCTTTTATGAAAAATAAATTTAAGCCTCCGAAGATGAGATTCTAAGATATTTCAAGAAGCGATGCCTAAGAAATCTCTAGGTGAGAAAGAGTTCTTCTAATGTTACCAATGTACTAAAACATTTTAAGAATTATTTTAATAAAATGATTCTAATTTATTTTTCTTGAATAATTTTTGAATATAAAAACCAAATCCCAATAAATGAAAAAAAATCAAAAAAAATATTTTCAAACACCGAAAATAATACTATTTTTTAAATCAAAATCAAAGGATAACACGTAGTTAAGTGGTACCATTTTTAAACAAGTGCTGTGGGGGTGCTAATCATTCTCCACACTTAATCGACTCCCGAACCCAGATCGTTGCGCTGACCCTAAAATTATCTTTTTAATAAATTTTAATTAATTTTAAGATTTCATTAAAATGATATGTTTTAATAGGTGGCCAATCGCTCCTAGCCAAAAAAGATTGGTGGATACAAATTTGTCGGATGGATACAAAATCGTTACGATGGATGGATACAAATTATTTTTTTTCCAAATTTGTCGGATGGATACAAAATCGTTACGACATCAAATAATAAAATTTATAAAAATTTCAAATGGTAAATTTTTATAAAATTCCTAGGTGAGAAATTTTGTCTAAATTTGTCCCAAATGGTAAAATAATTTAGATAAAATTTTAATAACAATAATTAATATTTATTTTCAAACAAAAAAATAATAAAATAAAAAATATTAATAAAAATTTTGGAATTAAATACAAATTACCTAAAGATGAGATTCTTAAAAATTTCAAATGGTAAATTTCTAAGAAATCTTTAGGTGAGAAATTTTGTCTAAATTTATCTCAAATGGTGGAATAATTTAGATGAAATTTCAATAAATGTAATTGTATTCTTTTCCAAATTTGGTTAAAAATGTGTGACAATTATCCAAGGATGAGATTCTTAGAAATTTCAAATGGTATATTTTCTAAGAAATCTCTAGGTGAGAAATTTCTTTAAATTTGTCCCAAACGGTGAAAGAATTTAAATAAAATTTCAATAAAAAATAGTTGTCATATTATTTTCTTTCCAAAATAAAAAGAAATAAAAAATTTTTTTAAATAAGCCCAAATGATGGAGAATTTAGAAATTCAAAAGAAAAGATATTTCTAATTTGACCCAAATGGTGGAATAATTAGATATATTTTCGACAAAAATAAAAAATAAAACTAAAAAGAAATCTTTTCGATGACAGAGCCTTTTTAAGAAATCAAATGAGATTTTTTAATACTCTTGCGGTGAGAAATATTTTTAAGAGTTCTACTAGATCGATGGAGAATCTTAAGAATTATTTTCAATATTCAACATAAAAAGTTAAAACCATTAGAATCAAGACCTTAGGATAAATTTAAAATAGAATGTGAGGGTACTATAATATTTTCTATATGTAACTGAACTCCCGAACCTTGTTCTGGTTAGTAAATTAGAACCTATTCTTTTAGAGACCCTTAGTCAAGCTTAAAAATTTCTTAAAAGGATAGATTTCTTAGGTGGTCAATCACACCTAGTAAAAAAAATTGGTGGAGACTCATTTTTTTAAGTCTAGCTATAGATTTTTTGATCTATATTTTATGATAGTTTGACGACTCCGCTGGGGACACATTTTCATAAATCAATGAACTTTCGATTAACTTCTGACGAATAACCCAGATTCTGACAACATTTTTCAAAATTCAGTGAATATTCAATTGGAGTTCATCTGAGTTTCTAAAGAGAGAAAAATGGGTAGAGAGAGAAGAAAAGGGGAAATTTGATGAAAAAAATCAAATTCAGGCTTTTATATTGATCCCAAAATGACGTCATTTTTGCCTTAAACGATCCTAGGATCCATGTGTTTTTCATTCGGGTGACCCGACCTTATCGTAACTCGCTCCATTGACCCACATTTCAATCAATTTCTTCAGTCGAGCCGAGCTGAGCCATGCCCCTTGAGCCGCATCTTCGAGCTATTATTTTTGCCTTTAGCAGAGCCTTTCAGTCGCTTCAGCTGAGCCGTTTCTATTTTTTGGTATTTTTTATTTATTTTATTTAGTATTTTATTTATGTGTTTTTTTAAGTATTATTCCATGATTAAATTTGGAAAAAAATAAAAAAAATAATTTTTTTTTAAGAATAAGTATTAATTATCTAATGATCGAATTTATAAAAATTTCAAATGATAAATTTCTATAAAATTTTTAGGTGAGAAATTTTGTCTAAATTTATCCCAAATGGTGAAATAATTTAGATAAAATTTTAATAACAATAATTAATATTTATTTTCAAACAAAAAAATAAAAAATTAAAAATATTGGAATTAAATACAAATTACCCAAGGATGAAATTCTTAGAAATTTCGAATGGTAAATTTCTAAGAAATCTCTAGGTGAGAAATTTTTTCTAAATTTGTCTCAAATGGTGGAATAATTTAAATGAAATTTTAATAAAAGCAATTGTATTCTTTTCCAAATTTGGTTGAAAATATGTGACAATTATCCAAGGATGAGATTCTTAGAAATTTCAAATGGTATATTTTTTAAGAAATCTCTAGGTGAGAAATTTCTTTAAATTTGTCCCAAATAGTGAAAGAATTTAAATAAAATTTCAATAAAAAATAGTTGTCATATTATTTTCTTTAAAAAAAAAAGAAATAAAAAAAATTTCTAAATAGGCCCAAATGGTGGAGAATTTAGAAATTCAAAAGAGAAGATATTTCTAATTTGGTCTAAATGGTGAAATAATTAAATATATTTTCAACAAAACCAAAAATAAAACTAAAAAAAAAATCTTTCTTATGACGGAGCCTCTTCAAAAAATCAAATGAGATTTTTGAATACTCTTAAGGTGAAAAAATATTTTTAAGAATTTTACTAGATCGATGGAGAGTCTTAATAAAAACTTAAAACCATTATAATCAAAACCTTAGGATAAATTTAAAATAAAATTGTACCATCCTTCGGATGGGTATGCGAGGGTGCTATAACCTTTTTCATATGTAATCGAACTCTCAAACCCTGTTCTGATTAGTAGACTATAACCTATTCTTTTAGGGACCCTTAGTCAAGCTTAGGAATTTCTTAAAAGAATAGATTCCTTAGGTGGCCAATCACACCTAGTAAAAAAAAGATTGGTGGAGTTTCATTTGTTAAGTCTAGCTATAGATTTTTGGATCTATATATTATGACAGTTTGACGACTCCACTGGGGGCACATTTTCAGAAATCAATGAACTTTTGATCAACTTTCGACAAACAACCTAGATTCGATAACTTTTTTCAGAATCTGGTGAATATTCAATCGAAATTCATCTAGGTTTCTAGAGAGAGAGGGAGAGAAAAAGGGGAAGAAAGAGAGAGGAGAAGAGAAAATATGATGAAAAAAAAATTGAATTTAGGCTTTTATACTAATCTCAAAACGAGGTCGTTTTCGCCTTAAACGATCCTAGGATCTGTGTTTTTCATGTGAGTGACCCCATCCGATCGTAACTTGCTCTACTGATCCGCATTTTATGTCAATTCCTTAAACTGAGTCGAGTTGAGTCACACCTCTTGAGCCATTATTTGTGCGTTTAGTCGAACTGTTTCAGCTGCTCCAACTAAGCTATTCTATTTTTTGGTTTTTTTATTTATTTTATTTAATATTTTATTTATGTGTTTATTTTTTAAAAGAAGTATTATTCCACGATTAAATTTGGAAAAAAATAAAAAAATATTTTTTTGAGAATAAATATTAATTACCAATGATGAAATTTATAGTAATTTCAAATGGTAAATTTTTATAAAATTCATAGGTGAGAAATTTTGTCTAAATTTGTCCCAAATGGTGGAATAATTTAGATAAAATTTTGATAACAATAATAATATTTATTTTCAAACAAAAAAATAAAAAAATAAAAAATATTAATAAAAATTTTGAAATTAAAAACAAATTACCCAAGGATGAGATTCTTAGAAATTTCAAATGGTAAATTTCTAAGAAATCTCTAGGTGAGAAATTTTCTCTAAATTTATCCCAAATTATGGAATAATTTAGATGAAATTTCAATAAAAGTAATTGTATTCTTTTCCAAATTTGGTTGAAAATATGTGACAATTATCCAAGGATGAAATTTTTAAAAATTTCAAATGGTATATTTTCTAATAAATCTCTAGGTGAGAAATTTCTTTAAATTTGTCCCAAATGGTGAAAGAATTTAAATAAAATTTCAATAAAAAATAGTTGTCATATTATTTTTTTTCCAAAAAAAAAAATAAATAGAATTTCTAAATAGGCCCAAGTGGTGGAGAATTTAGAAATTCAAAAGAAAAGATATTTCTAATTTGGTCCAAATGGTGGAAAAATTAGATATATTTTTGACAAAAACCAAAAATGAAACTAAAAAAAAAATCTTTCCGATGACGGAGCCTTTTTCAATAAATTAAATGGGATTTTTGAATACTCTTGAGGTGAGAAAATATTTTTAAAAGTTCTACTAAATCAATGGAGAATCTTAAGAATTATTTCCAATATTCAACATAAAAACTTAAAACCATTAAAATCAAGACCTTAGGATAAATTTAAAATAAAAGGGTACCATCTTTCGGATTGGCATGTGGGGGTGCTATAACCTTTTCTATATGTAACCAAAGTCTCGAACCCTGTTTTGGTTAGTAGACTAAAACCTATTCTTTTAAAGACCCTTAGTTAAGCTTAGGAATTCTTTAAAATGATAGATTCCTTAGGTAGCCAATCACACTTAGTAAAACAAAGATTGGTGGAGACTCTATTTGTTAAGTCTAGCAATAGATTTTTTATCTATATGTTATGACAATTTGGCGACTCTGTCGGGGACACATTTTCAGAAATCAATGAACTTTCGATCAACTTTCGGTGAACAACCCAGATTTTGACAACATTTTTTAGAATTCGATAAATATTCAACTGAAGTTCATCTAGGTTTCTAGAGAGAAAGGGAGAGAAAAAGGGGAAGAGAAATATAGGAAAAGAGGAAATCTGGTGAAAAAATACTAAATTTAGGCTTTTACACTGGTCCCAAAATGAGGTTGTTTTCGCCTTAAACGATCCCAGGATCCGTTTATTTTTCATTCAAGCGACTTAACCTGATTGTAACACGCTCTGCTGAGCCGCATTTCAGCCAATTCCTTCAGTCGAGCTGAGCTGAGTTGCACCCCCTGAACCGTATCTTCGAGCTGTTATTTGTGTTTTTAGTCGAGCCGTTTTAGCCGCTCCAGTCGAGCTGTTTCTATTTTCTAGTTTTTTATTTTATTTAGTATTTTATTTATGTGTTTTTTTTAAAGTATTATTGCATGATTAAATTTGGAAAAAAATTAAAAATATATATTCTTTTGAGAATAAGTATTAATTATCCAATGTGGAATTTATAAAAATTTCAAATGATAAATTTCTATAAAATTTATAGGTGAGAAATTTTGTTTAAATTTGTTCCAAATGGTGGAATAATATAGATAAAATTTTAATAACAATAATTAATATTTATTTTCAAACAAAAAATAAAAATATTAATAAAAATTTTAGAATTAAATACAAATTACCTAAGGATGAGATTCTTAGAAATTTTAAATGTTAAATTTTTACGAAATCTCTAGGTGATAAATTTTCTCTAAATTTATCTCAAATGGTGGAATAATTTAGATGAAATTTTAATAAAAATAATTGTATTCTTTTCCAAATTTGGTTGAAAATATGTAACAATTATCCAAGGATGAGATTCTTGGAAATTTCAAATGGTATATTTTCTAAGAAATCTCTAGGTAAGAAATTTTTTAAAATTTGTCCCAAATGGTGAAAGAATTTAAATGAAATTTCAATAAAAAAATAGTTGTCATATTATTTTCTTTAAAAATAAAAATAAAAAAATTTTCTAAATAGGCCTAAATGGTGAAGAATTTAGAAATTCAAAAGGGAAGATATTTTTAATTTGGCTCAAACGGTGGAATAATTAGAAATATTTTTTACAAAAACCAAAAATAAAACGAAAAATAAATCTTTCCAATGACAGAGCCTCTTCAAGAAATCAAATGAGATTTTTGAATATTCTTGAAGTGAGAAAATGTTTTTAAGTGTTCTATTAAATCTATGGAGAGTATTAAGAATTATTTCCAATATTCAACATAAAAACTTAAAACCATTAGAATTAAAACCTTAGGATAAATTTAAAATAAAATGGTACCATCCTTCGGATAGGCATGTGGGGGTGCTATAACATTCTTCATATGTAATCGAACTTCTGAATCCTATTCTGGTTAGTAAATTAGAACCTATTCTTTTAGAGGCTCTTAGTCAAGCTTAGGAATTCCTTAAAAGGATAGATTCTTTAGGTGGCCAATCACCCCTCGTAAAAAAAAGATTGGTGGCAACTTTATTTATTAAGTTTAGCTATAGATTTTCAAATCTATATGTTATGACAAAAAGTTTTTTTTTTTTTTGAATTGAAACAATAAGTTTATAGGTTTTGTTTTTGTAGAGAAAACATCAGTAAAAGAAAATAGTAATCACTACATTTATGATACTATAACCAGAGTATATATTTTAAATTATGATCATGACTTTTTTGAAAAAGAAAACGTGGTATTTAATAAAAAAAATAAAACTCCTAAGATTTTTAAACAGAATTATAGTTTTGAATTGGGATAAAATATTTTAAATTTTTTATTTTTTAAAGTAAAAACATATTTTACTTAAATATTTATTATTTATTATTTTGATGTTATCTTATTATATATTATTAAGTATAAATGGTTTGTATTGTAAATATTAATTGAAATGTTAAAATTAATATAACAGTATCCATAATTTATGTTTTTAATCATAAGATTCGATGATTGAAAAAATCGAATTTACAAAGATTATTTTTGTTAAATTTCATACATAGTCCTTGATTAAATAAAAAATTATAAATACTATGTTTGTATGTGCACAAACGGAGTATTTAGGTGGGATAAATTTTATAAGCATAGCTTTTTTTAAAGTGATAATGCATTGGTTAATTTGGAGATTGTTAATACTCCATTTTAAAGCAAAAACATAGTCCTTAATTAGGAAAAACTAAATTAGATAAACAAAATGTTTTAGGTATAAATGCACTATTTAGTTGATGTATTAAGAATAATAGGTGTACTACTTTTACTTAATTAGAAAACATAAATTTTATTATGGAACAAAAAAAATTAGGGAGACACAATTTTTTCCAATATAAACATACTATTTAACTGACGTATTAAAAATAATAGGTGTAGTTAATGATCTTATTTTCGATTGATTTTTTAGGCTTTTTTTGTATATATTATTTAAACATTGTTAAAGAATATAAAGAAAAAAAAAAACAAAATTTAGAAATATAAAGACAAAAGTTATATTTACTTCAAAGGAAAAAGAAATAAAACTTATATTTAAAACTATTTATACAATTAGAGAATTTAATAGAATATTTGAACAAATAAATAAAAAAACGTTGCTCAAATTAAGATGAACATCTTAAGTTCACCTTGTCGTTTTAAATTTAAGTAATATAATCAATAACAATTGTATCACATTGATGAATTTTGTTTAGATAACCTACTTTTGCATTTTGTCAAAATGATGAAGCAGCAGAAATCTGATCTTATGAATTATAAATCTTGAACTTTGCTTCTTTATCATATTTAAAGGTATTATAGCATATTAAACATTGGATATCATTAATTTTAATTCAGAATTCTAGATTTTTTTTGGCTAATATTTATGTTTGGTAAGTAATGTTGGGAATGAATTTTCTACAAGTTCTACTGAGTGATGCAAATGATGTTCTAGTTAAATATACATTCAAGAATGTTAATGAAAAGCTTAAAGTGTATCTTGTGCTTCATGGAATTTTAAATGCAGAAACAGAACGAGAAAAGATCAAGAATAAAAGTGCATTATCTCAAAATGATAAAGCACAAAAAATCATCATATCTTATGAATTATAGATCTTGAACCTTGTTTTTTTATCATCTTTAAAGGTATTGTAGCATATTAAACATTAGATATCATCAGTTCCAATTTAGAATTTAAGATTATTTTTTAGTTAATATTTATGTTTGATATTTAATGTTGGAAACAAATTTTTCATAGGTTCTACTGAGTGATGTAAATGATGTTATAATTGAGTATGTATTCAAGAATGTAATGAAAAGCTTAAATTTTATCTTATGCTTCATAGGATTCTAAATGCAAAAATAGAGTGTGAAAATATCAAGAATAAAAATACATTCTTTCAAAATGATTAAGCAACTAAAACTATTAGATCTTGTGAATTATAAATTTTGAACCTTACTCTTTATCTTCTTTAAAGATATTCTAGCATATTAAACATTGAATATCATCAGTTCCAATTCAGAATTCTAGATTATTATTTGTTAATAACTATGTTTGATATTTAATGTTTGAAACAAAGTTCCACAAGTTCTACTGAATGATGTAGATGATGGTCTAGTTCAATATGCATTCGAAAATGTTAATGAAAAGCTTAAAGTGTATTTTATGCTTAATGAAACTCTAAATGCAAAAGTAGAGGGTGAAAAGCTGGAGAATAAAAATGCATTCTATGAACATGATACAGAAACAGAAGTCATAAGATGTTATGAATTAAAGGTCTGTTTACATATTAAAATGAAAATTATAATATAAATATAAAGTTCAAAGTGGATTAATAACTGTAAGAACAAAATAATAAAATAATAAATCAATTATTTACAAATTTAGATTGTTATAAATGGTCATTCATAATCATGATAAATAATAACTTTAAAAGTAAATTGGTTGATGTTTCCATAAAGAAAAAGACACCAGATTTCAAGTCATTATCAACAACAAATTTTTTCCTTCTCGTTGTGAACACTTTGTTTTCATTACTGCATTTGCATCACATAGTCCAAATCTTATTCGATGAAAGAATCAATAAAGTCATAGATGTGGTGTGGTTTGGCAGATAATAATGGTATTTGGATGGAATTTTCTATTATAAAGAAATTATTGCAAAAGTTATCAATGAAAGTCACAAAAAAAAATTGATAAAATGTATTGATACATAGTTATTTATAAGGTGTCAATGATAAATATATTGATGTACAATTAACTTAAAAATTAGTAACAAAGAAATAATAGTATAGTGCATAAAAAGAGTATATATGTAGTTCATCACCAAAATGTAAAATCTTTAAACATTTGTCTCTTTCATCGAGCAGTAAAGCATTGGCCTATCATCATCAACAGATTCATCATATCCAAATGTGTCATGATGATAACTTTGATATTGGTCATTTGATTCATTATTTGAATCTTCAGCATCAATGATTTGAATAAGATTTGGTTGATTAACCAAAAAAGAACTTGCATAATTGATTTCATTTTGATTCACTGTAACAAAGGAAATATATACAATATAAATATACAGAACAATAATGGATTCAATTAGTTAACAATTTATTTGATGCCATCAATAAACTTGGTCTAGTAAGAAGGAAACCCTAAAAAATCATACTCTTATTATATCTAAAATTCAATAAATCTCTAGGTTTGAGAGAATGGATGCCAACAAAGTGTTTCCATCCATTTTGTAACTATAGTTGGCCTTTAATTTTGGTTAACTCCATTTGGAATAAATTTGAAGTAGAATCCTTGAGATACGTAAATGATGGAATTCCAATGATTGATAAATTTGTACAATTAAATCCTTTAGGAAGTTTTTAAAATGCAATTTTGTGAAAATTTATTAGAAAAAACTAATTAAAAAATAATAATAGGTATATCTATAAATCCTTCAAGTACATCTAAAGTCATTAACAATAACAAATTAACAAATAAAGAGCATAATATTTGAATCATTATAGTTACAAAATAGGTGAACATCAAATATAAAATTGTGGTTAACTAAATTGTTAATAAAGTATTAAAAATTTATGTGTTTGGAGAAAAGTTAATCGTTTATAATCATATGGTGGTTCAACTACTTATAAAAGACTCCAAATTCATGGTAACAATAAGTGAATCTAAAAAAAATACATCTACATACAAAATATAATCTAAAATTACAAATGTAACAAAAATGGGTTAAAATAAGATTATAATATAAATTGTTTCTTAAAAGTAAATCTATTTAATTATAATATGATAAAAAGGGAATAAAAAATTAAAAAAAATACTTGTGTTTAGATGACTTTTATCACAATATCTTGAGTAATATTCTTTTCGACCAAGATGATAAAAAACTGAGGGATTTCATTGATAGTTCAATATTTGCCAAAATGACGGGCAACCATTTGTGTTGATAGAAAGAAGTTTATTTATTTATTTATTTATGTGGTTTAAGTATAATGAAACAGAATGGGGTGTGGTATTTTCAATGATGCAAGGAGGTTGTTTAGTTTTTATGTATGAATTCAGTTTTCATATATAAGTTTAATAGGGTTGGCAATCGAATGTTAAAGCATTTTTGAGGAGTTAAACTTGCACTTAATGTATAATTAATTTATCAAAAATTGTTTAAATAAATTAGGTGGTGATTCATTTACATGAATTTAATGTTGATTTCAATTTTCACAACCAAAATTTGAGGAATGGCAAAAGTTGGAATTAAAAAGGTTGGTATAAATTAGGTTTGTAATTAATTTTTATGTAAGTTTTTTTTTTTTAATTTTGTTAGGAATAATTTAGAAGAATGATAACATTTGGATTTAAATGATTGCCAAATTGAAATTTAATAATTTTAAGATAACTTTGAATATAATATTTCTTATTGAAAAATGAGTTGGTATTTATGTATATATATATGTGTGTGTGTGTGTGTGTGTGTGCGCGCGTGCATGTGTGTGTGTGTGTATAAATTAAAAAATAAAGATATTTTATTTATAATTTGATTTTGAATTGTGAAAAATATAAATACAAGGGTAAAAACTTTATTTTTTATATCTCTTTGTATACGTGAGTATAACATTGCAGATTCCATTGGAATATAACCATAAAAATGAATAAAAGAATAACAAGGGTTCTTTTTAAAGATAAAAGAATAAAAGAAATATATATTTGCAATTTGCCTAAGTAAATTTGAATAGTAGAGAAATCTATTAAAAGTAAAAATAATATATATATAATTATAGATTTTATATATAAAAATTTAATAATTGCATCAATGAGAAGAATAAATGTTACTTTTGAAGATATTTTGTTATAATAAAATTGATTCAGCCATATTTAACAAAAAATTCCAAAACTTGTAAAAAAAAATTATATTTATATGATTACAAATTTATCTATCAATAGAAAATTATAAATCTATCTAAAACAAATAGTAGCAAAAAACACAAATTTACAATCAGAATAAAAGAAAAAAAATAAAAAATTTAGAATAAGATGCCATGAAAATAAATCATGTAATGAAAAACTTAAAATACATATAAATGTTGTAATATTGAAGGACAAAGTAGAATATAATAGATATCAAATACAAAAAAAAAAAAAAATTGTATTGATCATTTGTTCACCAAAAAATCTTGAGAGACATGCTTTCGAAATAAAGAGAGATAAAATTTTGGTGCATGATCAACATTTTTTACGTTCTCCATTGGTGAAATTTATTGTTTGTTTTTTTTTTTTTAGTGGGAGCAAATAAGTGTTTATATGCAAGGAATATAATTTTAAAGTGGTGAAAGAATTTTTTAAGAATTCTCTAAAAAGAGATCTTAGATGTTCAAATGGGTTTTATTTTAATAGATTTTAACTAGTTAGGTTTTATGTTATGATGGGAAGCAAGAATCCCATACATTTCTATGATTGTAAAATTCTAGCCTTTACATTTATAAATTTATAAACATGGTATTTATTATTTGAAAAGCACATTTCTAACATCGAAAAACAAAGTAAAAATAATTTCTACTTTTTTATTCATTATCAACCACATTTCTAAATAAAACAAGTGCTATCGGATTATTATCAAATATGTTTTGGAATTAATAAACGTGATATTTGCAAGCAAATTGTACAGTTAGAAGTACCATTATTTTTTGAAATAATATCAATTGCTACGTTATCCACATATAAACATGGTTGATATTAAAACATCTATATTAGGATACTACCATATGACAAATCAAACTCAACAAAGCATGGATCAAATGATTCATTACGTTTTAAAAAATGAAAATGTTATTTTTTTTAAAAAAAAAGAGTAATAAAAACATAGAATTGCAATAATTCACCTTGTTTATACCTAAATCAGTGTTAAAAAAGATACAGAGATAATTTTATCAATATAGATTTATCACCTAAACCTTTTACCAACCCCTCCCTCACTTTTACTTTAGTTAAATCAAAGAAAAACTACCCCTCTTTTACTTTGATCTTTTTTAGAAAATATAAAAAAAATCCAAAAAGTAAAAAGAAAGAAGAACAACAAAATAACCATGCTGCACTTTAAAAAATAAAAGAAAAAGCAAAAAAGAAAGGAGTAGCATTAAACAACCATGTGACATTCCTAAAGAAGAATCCTATGTTCCCAAAAATGATATCAATAATTTATATTTTTTTAACCACAATGTTTCTTATTGTGTAAATGTGGTATTAAATTCTTTGAACACCATGTTTCTACCACAGCGAATGCAATAAAAGCAATTCTTATATCTAACCTTTTTTTTTCCTTTTTAACCATGTTTCAAAACAAAAAAAGATGTGATTTTGGACAATCGTTAAAGACATTTTTCAATTAATAAATGTAGTATTTGTAACCAAATGCTAAACTTTTAACCACCATTAAATTTTTTTAAAATTACATTACTTGTTATGTTACCCATCTTTATAAATGTGGTTGATATAAAAACATCTATATTGGCAGACTACCCTGTAGCAAATCAAAGTCTATGTTTAAAAAAAATAAAAGTAGTTTTCTATAAATAAAAAATAATTAAAAAAATGGAATTACAATCATCCACTATCTTTGTATCCAAGTCAGTATTCAAAAAGTTAAAAGGAAAATTTTATCAATAAAGATTTACCACCCAAATCTTACATAAAAATAATAAAAAATTTTCAATAAAAAATAATTACAAAAGAAACATTTAATAAAATTAATAATATAATTTAAGAAAAAACCAAGAGTAAAATGATTGTTAAAATTTGTAATTAAGATATCCAAAAAAAATGATCATAAGATAATTGTTTATATTAAATAGTTGAAAAAATATTACAGAATACATGAA
Source organism: Durio zibethinus (assembly GCF_047325235.1). Taxonomy (NCBI): domain Eukaryota; kingdom Viridiplantae; phylum Streptophyta; class Magnoliopsida; order Malvales; family Malvaceae; genus Durio; species Durio zibethinus. Next base: position 38,548,672 of record NC_143162.1, read on the forward strand.
AAAAACTACTCAATATTCTTAGTTATAAGTCTGTAAATTGAATAAAAATAAAAATAATAATGATTTAATTGATCATCAATTTTTTTACATCAATCAAAATAACAATTTGTTTACTGTGGTTACATCTAAATTATATCATTCAACATTGTTTTGATCAATAATGATTTCCCTAATAATATTACATCTGGTATCTCTTATGAACAAAATGTTTTCCTTTTGAACATAAATGTTATTTCACTAGCCATTAAAGAATTGATTTGTATCTATGACTAACTTATCACAAAGCAAAAAGGTAAGAAAAAAAAATATCATGATGATATACTAAACAAAATGATGGCATTATGTGCTTGGTATTCCTCATAATGTATGATAAAAAATTATTTTATCAAAAAGTTATAACAAATCCCTTCAATCTTTATTTTTCTCTTATCCCCATAAATATAAAAGAAAATTAAAAATAAAAGACTTAACTTCTATGTTTAATTAAGAATAATATATGTTGATGAAAGATATGATCATATTTACAGAAAAGATCATCTTGAAAGCATTTTTGTCATTCATAAAATATTGATATCAGTAATTGAATACATTAGAACTCTACAAAATAAATAAAATATGAAAAAAACTTGGATTTAAGTTTTTTCAAAGGTTGTTCATTGATGTTCTCTTATTCAATATCTGCTTCAACAATTGATCTAAAAACCCTTTTTTTCTATATTACAATTTTAAGTAAACAAAAATAGATTACTAAAATGTACAACATGTGAATATAAATTTATTAATAAAATTCACAAAAAAAATTATAATTCAATTTTATTTATGGCTAAAAATTTAATAGGAAAAACATACCTTCTTAAAGAAATATCTTTCAATGCATCTTCTTATTAGGCAATCGTAAAAATTGATTTTTTTATACTGTAAAATAGAATTTTAATTCTTTTATAACTACTAAGCATATATACATACTACAATGCAAATATATAAATATTGAATCATGTGATACAATAAGCATTTTTCATTTAGGAAAATATAAGATGAACACCTGATTCTTTTTGCCTTGACAAGCAACTCCACTAGAAAAAAATTAGTTAGAATAGTGATGGGGCGTTATGAAACAACTTGTTGTTCTTCAATGGTTAACTCAGGTTGAACCATTTCTTCAGATGGGATAACAATTGTTGAAGAAGATGTTGCACCAATTCCCTGACCAATTTCTTATTGTTTAACAAAAAAAGTTTTACTAACAGCAAATGCTTAAACACCTGTTTTAATCGCATGTTTAGTAAGATTAATTTTCAAAATCCTTTCTTGATTGATCAAATTCTTTAAAGCACCAGGCAAAATCATTTTATCCATAATCTTCTCAGTAGCAATTTCTCTTATAGTTTTCTAAATGAGTTTTTTAGCAACTAAACCAAGAGAAATCAATTCAATTGCACTAGTTGCATCTTCAATTGTCATGTAAATCTTGCAACTAATGTAAGAAAAAAATAAATCAAAATCTTTTGAAGTTAATTATGTAGAATTGTCCATGTATACATAAAATTTTACATAGAAAAACTTATGGAAGATTAATTGTTCTTACAAAGGTTTAGGAGTTTGTTCTCCATGTTGAATATTTGGACAATAAAACCTACCATTCATAAATTTCAAACTCTTTGCACATTGATTACAATTATTATAAAACCAATCATCAGAGGTATCAATCTCTATGATTTTAGCTTGACAAGTTAAAAAGAGATCTTACACAAAATAAAAAATCCATGTTAAAATAACTATACATGCATTGAATGTTTTCATAACTAAACCAATCAAAAAGAATATTTAAGACTAAAAATATCTACAATGTAACCTTAGATTTCAATATATATATCTTCATCAATTCCTTAATAGTCCTTCTATTTTCATCAATAGCATTTGTAGCTATTGGTAGATTTTGACCATCATGCTCAAACAACTGAAGAAATACTAGTACACCTTAATATCTATATCATAGTAGTAATTAGAACAAAAAAAGTAAAATTTATTATATATATGAAAGAAATAACTATTTAATAAAAAATAAACCTTTTTCTTAAGCATTTTAGAATCAATGATAGGTAGGTCAATATATATTTTTGTTGTTGAATAACTATACAAATTTATCTTTTTTGCAATATTTTTTGAAGTAATTTGTTAATATGAATAAGATATAAATAATGAATTAAAATGTTAAAATAAAAAATTACTAACTTTGAATAAATTGAACATAAAGATTCCATTAATGTATATCTATATTGCATATATAAATAGAGGCAAAACATATAAAGATAAATAGCAATAAAACTTATTAAATAAAATATAACCATAAAACATTCACATTTATTGTATAAAAAATATAAATAGAGAGACGTAAAGATAAATAATCGTTAAGACCGCACTTCAAAATAATATATTGGTTGGATTAAGCTGTTCACGCAATAAAAGAAAAAAATATTAGTATAAAATTATCAACCTTTTAATTAAAAGGTTAAAATAAAAAATTACTAACTTTGAAATTATCAACCACTACATTGATAACATTGAGACAATCTTGTAATAAATTTTGCTTTATAACTTTTGTATTATGAGCCAGCAATATAACAGTAAGTTCATTATTACTAGTATAAGTAAAACATATCAAAATCAATTTCTCGATATTATTTTAATAACATAAAAAAATAGTTCATTTAATATTTACTTTGTATCTTTAAGAAGCAAATTCAGCCTATCAACAATATTTGTTTTATCTTTGCCATGACCTTTAACAATATCTCTAATTCCTATTAAGATTTCACTCATATCTATAATAAAACTTAAATTAAATTATTAAATAACAACAAAAAAAAAGATTTTAAAACAAATGTAAACATAAAAAAAAATTAATGAGATTGTTGAAATGGAAATAATGAACTCATTAATACTGTATCACTAAAAACACATTGGGGAAGAGAAGAAAAAGACTGAAACTCAAAATAATAAATAGGACATAATGGTTTATTATGAGTAATTTCTATAATCTTTATTGTGTGAATAAAGTTGATGATGTATTCAGCTACAATGCAATTATATGTTAATTTTTTTGGCCCAACAAAGAAATCAACAATTTTATACCTTTAGTTTAGGCTTGAAAAATTTTGCATCATTTTTTTTTATGCAAGCTTACATTGCATTTCCCTACAACGATGAAAGACAATATAATTATCATTCATATATTCATAAGTTAAAAAAAAATAAAGAAACTAAATTATTAATAGATATTATTTCATCCACAACCAACAAATCAATGCTAATAAATTTCTTGTTAGCACCAGAAAGAATAGAAATCCAAATTCTGATTGCACGCACTCTAATTCTTTGAGAATGCTCATGATATTTCAATTGGTTTAAAAGTTGGTAACTTATTGGAGCTACACAGTGATAAATAATTATGTTATGATGAAATAAAAAAACCAACCATATAAATTTTATAAAAATAATATTAATAATCACTTTGAATAAATTGAACATAAAGATTCCATTAATGTATATCTATATTGCATATATAAATAGAGGCAAAACATATAAAGATAAATAGCAATAAAACTTATTAAATAAAATATAACCATAAAACATTCACATTTATTGCATAAAAAATATAAATAGAGAGACGTAAAGATAAATAATCGTTAAGACCGCACTTCAAAATAATATATTGGTTGGATTAAGCTGTTCACGCAATAAAAGAAAAAAATATTAGTATAAAATATATCTGACAATAAATCATTATAAATTTGACATAAATGATAAAAAAATTATTTGATTGGGAATAATCTAACCCATAAACCACAATAAGCACAAAACAAAGAAAAAGGGGAATTTCTATAGAAACCATTAAAATGATTTGAAGATCACCTCAAGCATCAATAGTAGAACACACACTTATATACCACATTGTTCCTCGGCATTTAGATATAACCGAAATGACTTAATATATCACCAAGAGTGGAATCCACTTGTAATAAGTCATTCATCCATTCATCCAATCGAATGTTTGTAGGCAACATAGAAGATATATGTAAAATCAGATTTGAACCATGATTACCCCTATGACATCTAAGTATATTTAATCTATTAAACTTACTAATTCTCCATATCTCACAATTTTTAACCCATAATTCAAATAAAACAATAATAAAGAAACTATTAATCAAATATATAAAAAACAAAAAATCAACTAAACACAAAAATAACAAACATAAAAAATATAAGCGATAATAAAATTAATAAAAAAATCCCAAAATAAACAATCAATAATAAGGTATAAACAACGAAGAAAGAAAACCTCAAACAAAAGAAAGCAAATAAAAATAACACTATAATTTACATAATTAGTAAAGAAAACATAGCTAAATACAGTAAAGAAACATATAGAGAAACATTAAATTAAAACATACCACATAAACAAACCAATACAACAAACACTCTTGGTCAGACTACAAAAGAAAAACAGAAACAAATGAAAAAAAATACTAACATAACTGTAATAATAAACATGACAAAACAAAACAAAAAACACAAGCTCATTTTTTTATATACTGACATAACAATCATAAAATAATGAAAATCATCATGAAATAAAAACAGAAAATAAAAAATAGAATCACAAAGTTATCCATGCAAATATAACAACATGATTCACCTAAAAATTAAAAAAAAAAAAAACACAATGAATTTCAAAAGATAAAGAACTATTTGTAAAATTGAAAAGAAAAAGCCCAAAAAAATCATCAAATTAAAAATCAAGTAGCATTTACAGAAATGACTTTGAAATTATTTCATATATGGTTTTTGTTCCATGAATTTTTTTACAATTATTTAATCATATTAATCTAGAATGTTACTAAATAAATACTCACATAAACAACAAAAAAAACTTAAAAGCTAAAAAAGTCTAACTAATCATACATATAAATCAGATTTTAAAAATAAAATAAAACATTCAACATTGATTGTTATGAGTAAATGCATAACAAACAATCAAAATCAAACCATAAATGCTCAAATCAATTCAAGTGTATTAATGAAGCTAACAAACAAATAGAAAGAAAACAAAATGTACATACTTAGTAAATTAATCGAATAACAAATTGAATAATGTAGTAAACGGAGGACCAAAAAAATACAACAGCAAAGACACCACTTGCAATCTCAACAAAAAAAAAATGAAACCAATCAATAGAAAGAAATAGAAACAAAAATTAAAGGAAGTAAGTAATAAAGTTTTAATAACCTTATAGTATACAACATCAAGTACAATATGAATTATAGTTTAAAAAAATATATTGTCAAGAAAAAATGATTTCAAAACAATCACAAAAAAGCATGCAAATCATACCAACCTTAATTTACTTTTAAATCGCAAATACATAAATGATACTAAAAACCAATGACCACAAATAAACAATCCAGTGAATCACCTAATCTCTCGTGAAAAAACAAATGAGTGAAAAATAATAAAATCACTTGAAACAAAAGTTATCAATATCAATGACAATAAAGTCATCTCAAAATAAAGAAATAGGTAATAACCCAATAAACCAAGAAGAAAATAGAAGACACAAATAACAAATAATCCAAAAAAAAATGAGAAAAATGAAATGAATCAAGAGAGATATTCGTGAAAAAAAAAAACCAATACAAAAATAAAATTTTCATTCAAAATAGATAATTGTTCAAATAGTGATAATTATTTGAACTTATTCAATAAATGGATTGGTGTTTTTAAATATCTTACTTGTTAATTTTTGCAATATTAATTATTAATATTTTTTTATTTCAAATAAACTTGTATGAATAGAAAGAATTATTTTATTACTGAATAACTGTTATAACGATTTGAAATAAATAAATTTTTATATATTCATAACTATTTAAATTTATTCGATAAAAAAATTCATAACTATTTGAATTTATTTGGAACATTAATAAATTTATTTTATTTTATTTCAAATAAATTTGTTTAAATAAAAATAATTATTTTATGGCAAAATAAAATATCATAATAACTTGAAATAAATAAGTATTCAAATAATCATACAAACTCATACAATCTTGATTCTACCAAAATTGTGCCGCAATATAAATGTATTATGCCCAAGTCATCAACAACGTCTAAAAATAAAAATGATTATTTTAACATTTTCACATGTAATTTTTTTTATTATACGTTTATAATTATTTATTTATAATAATAATGAATTTCATATAATATTTTAATATACCTTATCTAAATCTAAATTCTTATTGACTAATTATAATATAATTATTATAAAAAAAACTTGCTCTCATGCGGTTCTCATGCCGTCCATTTACAATCGTCGGATTTCGCATTATAGTCTTCACCACCATGAAACGACGGGCACTAAGATTTGATAACTTCAAATTAATGCCATCCCAGTATCATTATATCCAATGAAGTATGAACTACTAGATCTAGTCTTTTATCAGATAAAACGTTTCATTATCATTTTGAATTAAAAGATGGTTCATGCACACTTTATTAAAAGGTAATATTTAAAAAGTTAAAGTTTAAATTTTAACATTTTCAATTCTTTTCTTTATTTGTAAATTATAGTGTTTAAAAAAAAAATCTTAGTACGAAAATTAATACGTGTAAATTTAAATAAATTATGGTCCGTAAACAATGATTTGTATACTATTTTTAATTCATATACTTTTAAAAGTCATTTTATAATCTTTCTACTTTTAAGTTTCAATGTTGTAACGATATAGTATTTTTATTAATAATTTTATTAAATTTGATGTTAAGTGTTAGTTGACACCATGATTAGAAACCAGCGGGGATGCGGGGATTAGAACCCTAACACATGCTAACGGCTAACCTTTCCAAGAGAACCCAAATTTCTACCCTTTGGTGAATTTGGTATTTTCTTTGCTACCCTCAGTTGGCTGTGTTTGGACAATACTCCCACCTAAGATTTTGATTAAACAAGAAGAGTGCAGGGACATACCGGAAGCATAAATAGACCTACGCCAGAGAGGTGTTATTCAACCCTGCAACCAGCAGAATTACGGTGAAAAGAAAAAGGAAAAACGATGCCAAGGGAACTTATCAATATGGTACTGGAATAGGTGAAGGACAAGCGTCCCCATGATGCTGGTCCTTTGAAGACGGAAGGATCAAGTTAGATTTGCATACTCCAATTCACCGTTTGCGAGCACAAACATCAATTCGTTAACAATATTACATTGATCTTTGATTCAATTCTCCAGCTATTACCTGGAGTCATAGTCTCCAAACTCTTACAAGTTAACAAATAATGACCTACCGCCAGCAGGCATGCAGAATATTTCACACAAAATAACCTATTATTTTCATCCTCTTATCCCCTCCTTATCATTGTTTCAAATTCGAACTTTGACATATTTCTATGTAACTAAACTTATTACAGTCTAATGAAGGGATCCCATAAACATAAGTCATTGCAAATATTTCAATTGAAGACCGATAATTCAGGTTCAGACTTCGTATATATAGCTTATGATAGATGGGTCTAAATAAAATCCGTGTAAAATTTGGTAGCTTCTCAATGGATGTGTAGGGTTAAAATTTCCACCTCTCAATTCGTTTAAACAAAACGAATGTCTACGGTTGAGAGCACAAAAATTCCAGTAACCATCTTAACATAACCAAATGGGTATACAAATGACAAATATGGAATAAATTAATAAATAAAGCATGTTTGTACAAAAACTTAATATTCCAACTTCCAACATGTCAAGAGGCAAGAAATCAATAAACTGATTACAGATTCTAAGTGGAGTAACTCATCTGCAACAGTGTTGTATACAACAACGACGAACAGGGAAGTAATTCATCTTCCAGATGTAGGCAAAACACTTGATGCAAAATTACCACATCATCCACTCCTATTTGATAACTTTGCCAATTGCCCATTACCTGAAACATTCATCAATGTTCACAATTCATGGCAAATATTAGTCATTGGTTTCTAATTACTGCGATTGCATATTAAAGAGGACGCACCAGGTTCGGAATAACCCAAAGGCGAATCTTTTAAAACTCTGCACTTGAGACAACGGTGTAAGGACTCAACATAAGGGAGACTCCAACTTCAAGTAGATTTGAAAGAAAGTAAAGGCAATTTTAAAATCATTGTCCTAAAGATGAAGCTCAAAATCCCTTCACCATCGGAACCTAATCAAGGATGAAATAAATTGCAGTCATGCAGGTATGATTTTCGTCATTTTTATCAAAGATAGATTAAATGCCACAAGCTATAGGTGTAACACTAAAACAGTATGTATATAAAAAGATATAATCAAGATGTCAAATTTGAAGCTTTAGATCACCCAAAACTCTCAACCTCAACGACAGGCCAATCAACTATGGAACTAATTAAGCATCTCATGCCCATTAAGTATGGAACCAATATCTAATAGTTGATTGTTATAAATTAAAATGTAAACTGGCTGTCAAATAAATCTAAATTTAGTAAATAGTTTGATAATTAGAGAAACAATTGCCAATACACCCTGTCAAAGTACTCCGCCCAAACTCATCTTGGTACATTTCGCTACCAAAACTTTCTACTTGCACTCCACCGAGAGGCATTGACAATCTTTAAGAGGACTCATTCCAAGCTCATCTACCTTTGAGCATGTCAAGCTACAGTTAATCAAGAATGAAGGACATGAAGTAACTTGTAAGTTGAAATAACAAGAACAAATATACAAGTCGATCAATGGATAACTAAAAATAAATAAATAATTCCTTGTTAAATAAAAGACAAAAATATTTGTCTACACCCCTTTCGTCAAACTATGTTGCTTTGCCTTAGGGATAAGTATTGGGATTGGGCATGTGCCCCATACAGCTACTTTTTTTAGACTCTTCATATATTTCGAGGAGGGTTGAATTTCCATATCCATGTCCCTCAGATATGTTTTGTGAAAATAAAAGGTCCAGCAATAGCCTCCAAAATATCCCAAAAAGAAGACCGGGTAGAAGTGGCATTTTTATCAAACGAATACGTCTTTCAGCTATCATGTCCATCAGCCATCGGCCACCAACCATCATCAGGTATGTTATAACAATACATCCAGTATTACTGTGCATAATCCAAATGTTAAAAATTGGCAATCACTCCATATATTTGATGGGAATGTTCAAATAATTTCCTCTACTTATTCTTTAACATGTAGTCAATTTGTCAATCAATTATGAAAAACAGTAAAAACCATTTCACGTGAACCAATAACTTTGTTGACATGTCTTATTAGCACAATTATTGACATGGAAAAACTTTAGCTCAAGATGCAGTAACATATATACAAAAATTGAAACTAATAAATTAATAAAACCATTTTCTTTTATTTTTATGTTTTATTAATGCTTTCCTTCTTTCATTTTTTACATAACCAAGTCTTACATACAGATCCCCCCCATCCCTCTCTCTATCTAGGGAGTCTTGTAAATACAGCAGTATCTCTCCTCCAACCAATAGGTTCGCAAGGTTTTCTTTCTTATTACTCTGTAACGTTAGCAATGTGTCCTAGCCTCGTCCCAGATGTTTGGCTTCATATATTCTTTTTCTTTTTTCTTTTTTTTTCATACTCTTTGTGCAATGAGGTAAAAACCGTGGGCTTCATAGGTTAGGTCCTATCAGAATATGACTTAAAAGGCACCTTACCAGACAGAACAGAAACTCTATAAAACCCAAACTTCGCAACAATTGAAATCTCAGTGAATAATCTTGCTGCATAAATTTAAGACTGTTTTTCCCCCATTCTAGTACTTTCTTCTGTTCTACGTCTATAGACCTTTATTAGTACTTCCGGTATACTTTCTGTTGGTTCTTGTACCATTTAACCTTTGTGTGGCTGTTTAGCAGGTACTTCCCTGTTTCTTTGGATTAATAAAATCGTACTAAGAAAACGCATATACAACAACACTAAGACAATTACATACCCTGTGGCATCAATTGTTGCTGACTTTTCAAAACAAGAAACAAATCAATGGGATTGCCTACAAAATAAATACAATAGATAAGAAAACAGAAATCTGAATCAAATTAAGCACATACAAATGTCAGTAACACAACTCAAGGAACAATTTTCATCCACGTACATATTGGAAGTATGCATGCTAATTTAAAGATCCACGACACCTGTACAAAAGCAAGAACAGTTAGAAAAAAAGTGAGCTGGGAATAGCAAGTAGTGTGTCTAATTCCTTTTTAATCGGAGCTATGAAATGAATAATCATAGATAAGTTTTCTTTATGAAGCATCAAAATCAATGGAAATAAAATGCATTGCCACAAATCACATTGCATCTTACTTCTTTGAACCACAGTTGCAAGGAATTTTTTTCTCCTCCAAAGGAAACTTGTAGTTGTAAGTTATTTCTTCACCCGCAGCTATGTGCCGTTTTGCATAAATGAAAATCTTCTTTTGGCCTTCAACACTAATAACTTTTGTGTAACAGTTAGGCTGCAGTTCAAGTATTCTAATTAGCAGCACAATCAATCATATAAGTGGCAACTAATCAACAAAGCTACATCTTCACATACCTCACAAGAATGGTTTATAAATCTAGCAATCCCACCACGCTTAGTAGCATCAACCTACACATCCATGAAGAAAAATGTGAAGTCAAAAGATTGCCTCCAAAAACAAGGAAACTCACACCACAATTCTGCTCAAATCCACACCCATGCATTAAAAATTCGATATACTTACCACATATCCATCATCAAGTCTAAATAGATAACTACTACCAATTCCCATCTTCTCATAATAGCATTCACGTATATCAGATATCTATAAAAGGAAGCCTAATCAGTGGTCATCCATGAAAAGAGGAGGAATTGCAAAAAATTAGACTACAAAGGAAAACATACAAGTCTCTAAACAAGTCAAACTTACCCTTGGACGAATCAACTCTCCAACATATTCAATGACAAAGTCCTCAGCCTCAATTGGCTCAAGCGCAACAAGACCCCAGTCATGTATCTTGCTTCGCTGAAAACGTAGTCGTTTTTTCCTTGCCTAAAAAACAAAATTAAGTAATTTAAAAGCGACAAGGTCACATCAAGACATTTCAAACCAAAGATATTCAAATAACAAACATCATGTTAAAACCACCTTCAACTGTGTAGCTTTTAAGAGATCAGCACCCTCTGCAGCAGCAAGAAGATTGCGCAGCTTTACTCTGTTAGTTCTTGCAGAAAGACCTTTACTGTTCGACCACTGTGTCATACTATTAACCTCAGAACCTGAATACTTCATGTGAAGACATTGAATTCCTCTAACACAAGCTCTTTCAGCTGGACTTGCATTGAGTGACCATTTATGCCACTCCCAGCCATTAATTGAAGATCGTGCACATCCATCAGATCCAGGGCAGCAATTTGCTGTCCTGGATCTAATTGTGGGTATCTTTCGATCTGCTACCCCTCCAGAAGAAGAATGCTTGCTACCACAATTCACTACTTTCTGTACCTTGGTTGAAAGCAAAGGCGGCTCATCATTATTTAATTGCTTTCTTTTTACCCTTGATACCTTTGTTGCTGAAGACAATAACAGAAAATAAAGATTTAAAATAATGCAATTATTTAAGATAAAACATTGAGAATAAAAGAAAAGGAAAAAAAAAAAAAAAACCTTTTAGTGTTTTCTTGGAGGAATCATTAGTAAGCTCTCCTTCACTTCCAACAATATGGTTACGCTTGTCAACAATCTTCTCAACATCACATTTCAAAAAGGTTGATGCTCTTTCCCTGGAGACTTTAACAGCTCCTTCTCCAACCAACTTTTCTGCATAACATAGTTAATAACCATTAGCATTGCTAAGTTTGTTATCATCTTGTGCAATACCAAGAACTTATCAGATGAAAAGATGGCATACTTTGAATGGCAGCGGTACCTTTGTTTGTTGTTCGGCCACTTGCACTCTCAGATAATGAGTGATCATTAAGCAAACTATTCCTAGCTATGGTTTTCGATGACCTAGAAATACTAGATGACTGAGACAGACTTTTATTTATCCCAACCTTTCTAGAAATGGCTGCAGTTGGTTCTGGATCTGCATGATCCAACATATTTCCGGGAGCCTCTTTTTTTCTACACCTTTCAACAGGTTGATTCTGTGACCCATTGATAATAATGGACAGAGAAGATCCAATCTTCTTATGAACCAACTTTTTCTTGCGGTAATATGTACATTTACCAGTCACCAAAGATAATTCTGAGGAACCTGAACTCAGAGACTTCCTTGACCCCTCCCTGAGCTTATCTCGTAGGGCAGAAGAACCAGCAGGAGTTTCTCTATCTGCACTGAATGCCCTTTCCTGTAGCAAATTAAAAGTGTCAACGGAAATATTCAACCTAGTATCAAAATTTATGAGTAAGTTGCAGGAATAGAAGGTATAAAGCAGCAATCAATACCTCTTTGCCGTCAGCCTCACAGTGTTTCTTCAAACCACACCATGATACAAGAAACTGATAAAGACTAGCATCAACGAAAGATGATTTCCACTCTCTTAGTACATCATCATGGAGCTTCTGCCGACACATTGCCATGGCAACATATTCCCCAATCTTAGGGCTACGCCCATCCAATATTGAAGGTCGAAATTTACAAATTTGTGATGAAACAAGAGTCCCAGCATTATCCTCAAGCCCAGGAGGTGCTGGCTCATTAACTTCTTGTTCATTAATCACATCCCCTACATGTGCAAACAATCTCTTAAATGCCCCAGCCATAAAAGTATCCTGCCTTGTAGCATAAACATTTTCAGATACAGACTGACAAACTCGTTTCCATGATTGTAATTGGTTCTGTAGATTGCCAGATAAATCAGACATTTTGTTTGAACCAATCTTTTTCTCTTCACAACTGACTGAAATATCAAGCTCTGATGCAAGATGGCATTGACTGGAAGATCCAACAGTGTCTTGAAGCTGTAAAAAAAAATGTTTGTTTAAACTTTGGAAAGATATAATCCTTGTGCGCTATGCATAAGCACATATTGTGCTGTAATCTGAAAGGGAGAACCTACTCTCACTACAACTTTTTTAAAAAAATAGAAATAAAATGAAGAACCAACAGGATGAACCTTTTGTAACTCTTTCAATTCATCACCTATTGACAAACTAACCGATTTCACTGCTTGCTCTTCATCAAAATTTTCCTTCAAATTTTCATCATTTTCCAAACCAATTACTTCTCTCGCTCCACTTTTAACAAGATTGTCAACATACTTTGCCATAAACACCTTTGCAGAAAAATGGAGCTCATTTTCAACACCTTCCAGGATGCGTTTTATGCCATCATACAGGCCATTATAGCACAATGGAACGTTCTGTTTGGATAAAATTTCCTGCACAGAAGACGAAGATACATATGCCTTTTCTGCATAGTTATCTACAGCAACTGTTGCCAGTTCATAATCAGGCGGACAATCAACATCAGGAGCCATCAATTTCATCCCAGATAAGACCTGCAAAACCATTAAAGTATTAGTCCTAGGACATTACATAGTGTTTGCACACAGAGAATTGCATATAGGCTTTTCTTACAGATTTAGTTGTTACAGTTTCAGTCTCCTTCCCATGATCCATGGCCTCACTAGCAGACAACATAACATTAGCCTGACCAAACCAAAGTTTTCCCCTTCTCCAGGCAGAGGAATATTCAGCTATAATATCATAAAAGACAGCATTCCACATAACTTGCGTGCAATACTCAAAAAGCATCTTACAAACAACTGTATAAGAACCCCAAAAATTTTCAATGCTTCCAACAGATTTTATACTTGCAGGAAAATTTATATATTCTTGAATGCAAGAGTGGTTAGATACATTGTCGGAGCCTGCTGTACCGAACTTGGGAGTGCAATGAATACTTATTCCAGGGCCATTTTTAATCTGTATGACAAAAGAATTTGAGATTTTAAGATAAATAAACATCAGAATATTTTTTCTTTTTTTTTTGGGTGATTGCATACATTACCAGTTTGCCATCAGGAGAACTTTTAGCATCCTGGTTGAATGATTCAACCAGATATCTCTGAGATTTTTTTGCAGCAACAAACTCTGAGATCATATTGCTGATTATTTCATCTAGCATAACTCTACGAGCTACTTTCATAATCCCAGAATGTAGCTCAGAAGAAACTTCTTCAGAAATTTCCGATATGAAGTTCACTGATAACTCCGGTTCATTTTCAGCAAAATACTGACTACCTTTCCAAGCATTTAAAACAGACAACAATTTAGTGGGGCGAAACCTGTCTTCAGCATGATAAATCTGCAAAATGATAAATTAAAGCAAAAGAGATAAGAAGCAATACACCAAGTAAATACATCATGCCTACCACGATACATAAATCAAGTTTGCTAGAGTTCATAGGATCTGACAGTTGATACAAATGAACAGCTCATGCGGTTATCATTTGGCACTCACATCATCAGTCATAACTTTAGGATATCCAGGCTTACCATAACAGAATCTGCAAGATACCCATTGCAATGCCAAGAATACAGTTGTAGAAGGGAATGAGGCCCATGCTTCCTACACTCATCATCCTCAAACAACCAACGTGCATCTTCACCTGACTGGAACAAAAAGTGAAAATCATTCAAAAGAAGTTTTAGGGAAAAGAGAGAGAGAGAGAGAGTGAGAGAGAGAAAAACAAAGAGGTTGAAGTAGAAAAAAAAAATAATACCTGCAACTCAAATCTAAATGCTTGAGAACTTGAAATGAGGTGATCGGATGCATCAAAACCATTGCAGTTAAATTGTGATTGGGCAAGCGTGTGTTGGAAATTTGTAAGGGAAGATTTTAAATAATTGGAAGCTGTGGTTGAAGTGAGATACACAAATCCAGTTGCAACATGATCAGGGAACTGCCTAAAGTATTTTAAGGGAACAGGATTGATCAAAGTCCCATTGACTACAGGATAAACAGGGAGCTCATCAGGCAGGAAACCAGTACACAAACCCTCGTATAATTGCTGCTGGATGTAAGGACCACACAACTTCCCATGTTCATTTAGATACATCCATTCACTCACAAAAGAAGAAGAAGAAGAAGAAGAAGATGGTGCATAGCTGGAGTAACTCTTGTCTACGCATGGAGCTCCACCGCCATTACATGATTGTGGAATACCACTGCTATTGCCATTAGATTGGCAACTCATCTCCGTTGCAGATTGTTCATCACTGCCAAATCATGAATACGATTTGTTTAAAAAAAAAGACCTAAGAATAAAGGTTCAAGCAGAATCAACCAAAAAGTATGTTAATAATAATACCCGCGAATTGAAGACGCAAAATCTGCAGAGAGGCCTCGGATATCTGAAATTTTAAGCCGCTTTCTGGAAAAATATGAGTGATCATGACCGTGATCATATTCGTCAAGCGGTGATGTTGAGGAAACCATGGGTGGCCTGAATCAAATTCAAATCTAACTATCCTCGATTGGCATGTATGTATTTACTATTACAAAGATCAAAAGGCGATAACGGTGTAATGCGCAATACACATTCAATTAACCAGACAAGATTTACATCAGCATCTACAAATAGGATTACCCGAAATTCCAAGAAAAAAATTAAAACAAGCATGTGGCCATATCATAATCTCTTACCTGTACACACAGTTGAAAAAGCATCAACCATTGAACACTGTTTCTCACCCTTCCAATCCTTGCCGCAATCTGCACAACTCCAATGATTGGTTCCAATAAATTACTACGATTTTGCTAGAAATTTTCCAAACTCGGGGAAAATCATTGTCACCGGCGGGTCTTCGTAAACCCTATTCACGACTGATTGGCTTATTGTTAATTACGGAGGAGAGGAAATAAAATTCTGTCCTCCGACTTCTGACCTGGTCAGGCTTTTATCATTCACTTGTCTCGGCTACAACTGGCATTCGGATTTCAGGCCATCTTTTATGAACTTTTATTTCAGGCCTTTTTTCCTTCTATGAAATTTGGACTCTCGTTTCTTCGGTTCTCTTTTCCTGCGATTTTGGGCCAATATTTTTAACTCATTTCTCTAAACCCAATTTTCTTAGGCCTTCAAGTCATACCCTCCAAAGTCTAAATCAATATTATTGCTAATCATATATATATATATATATATATATATATTACGTTATACATAAACACCTTATAAATTTTGTTGTATAGATACTTATATGAACAATTCTTTTTAAAAACACACAAGTAGTTTTTAAAAGAGTAAGAGATTTTTTTAATTATTAATTAAATAATTTTAAATTTATTTAAATATCAAAATTATTTAATTATAATGAAAAATCAAATTAATCTAAAAATATATTTTTTAAATTAAAAATATGAAATATGGACTTTATCTTCTTAATAAATAGTTTTTGTTGTTTATTAAATAATCTTATTTAAAAAATTATTTAATTATCAAAATCTTTCAAATATATTCAAAGTTTACCAAAATTAAATTTATTTAAATTTTTCAACAAATTTCTTTTTCTCTTAATTTAAATTAATAAAAAAAATATCTTTTCAAAAATTTAGGTAAAATATTAAAAATTTAAATAACTTTACGTAAGATATTAAAAATTGAAACAATTTTTTTATATTAAATCTTTAAATAATAAAATCATCGAAAGAATTATATCCATCTTAACTCTTAAATTTTTATTTTAAATATATGCAAAAAAAATTGATTTCATGTTTATCCCTTATTATATTGATTTTAAATTTAAAAAATTAATTTATAAATTATCAATTTAATCCTAATTGCCACTAAATAAATTTTTTACAAATTTAAGACTATAAATATAATGAGTTATATCAATTTTTTATTTGTCCAGTTTGTAACTTTTTTTCAAGGTATTTTATATTAATATTATAATTTATTTTTATTTACAAATTTTTTCAAGATATATTTATTGCTATTGCAATTTTTTCTTACAAAAAGTAATATTTTTCAATTTATTTTTTTACGTATTTTTTAATATTTTTCATATGCTGTACAATAATTCAGACAAAATTACAAAAGTGAAAATATATTAATATTTTTATTATTTAATTCATCATTCAATAATATATATTTTAAAATATATATATATACCGTAATCTTATAATATATTCAATACGTACAAATACTCATAATGTTAAAGCATATGAAATTGATAGACGCAATCATCTTTTGATCTACCAACAAATATAATCTCACATTATATAAATATTACTATAGATAAGAATGATCAAAAGGGAATACGACATTTTCTTCTTACTGTTTTCAAAAATTTTATTTTTTAATAATAAATTAGTATATATGAATTTTAAATATGTTATAAAATTTAAAATTTTAAATATAATTTTGAAAAAAAAAAATTTATATGTATATACTCATATTAAATAAAAAATTATTTCATATATTGCATAGATCATAATCCAATTATTAATATATTAAATTGAAGAAAAAAAACATACAGCTTGTATATTAGACAATAGCACACCCGCTATACGGGTGAAGAAAAAATCAGTATTAATTCAAATGGTACGCATGATTACACTTTTGAAGGTTATAGGTTAATTCAAATGGCATATATAAAGATTTAAATATATTTTCTTTAAGTGAGTTAAGTAAACAGGAAGACAAAAAAAATTAAAATTTTGAAAAAATTTTAAAATGAAAGTGTTTTATCAATTCACAGTATTAATATTTATAATTATATTGTTTGGATAAATATTTTTAAAGGTTTAAATATTTAAATTTGACTAGATAAAAATAATTATAATATTAAAAATGGAATAATAAAAAAATTGAAAAAAATACAATATCGATGTTATATATTTTTAAAAATATATAAATATTACTAATTACGTAAAAAATAAAAAAGTTAAATAATTTTTTATTAAAAAAAATTACTTGAAAACACAAAATAAATATTTGTATCTTATTAAAAACTAAAAATTGTACAAATTTCACCTCTTCTATTTTTTTAAAAATTGTAGTTTTTATTTACCACTAAAATAATTTTATTTTAAAATTTTAAAAAGTTGTCTACAAATAAAATTCCTGATCAACGGAATCGATACCCTCCTTCTAAATTTCTTTTTAGATCAATTGAATGCCTTTTGGGCTTTGGCTTTGTATTTGTCTTTCCTTGTCCTTTCGGCTCCCGCACTCCCAAATCGCAATCTCCTCTATTCTACATTCCTTATCTTTCCTTGTCCTTACGAGTGGATAAGTGCGATAATTAATTAATTGCATTAATTGTAATTGTATTACAATAACTGATAGTAATAGTATCGAATATTATTTAATTATTTAATGATGGTATTGATTGATAGTGGTATTATTATTGTCGATGTTTCTGTTTCTCTTGGTCCTCTCGTGTCCTGAGAATTAGTAGAGAGAGAGAAGTGGTTGAGCTTAACAAATCACAATCGCAGGTCACGGAGGTTTTTACAATGGCGACTAGCGACAGCTTATAAGTGTCAAAGACAAAACCGCATTTCTTCATACACAGTTACACTAAGTTACTAACTAACTACTACGATACGGAGTAATACTTGTAAGTAATAGATTAATTATCGATATATGCTCCTCCGTCTTGTCCAAATGTTGTGAAATAAATGTCATGAATGCTGGATTTGGCTTCCTCAAACTTCTTCGTCTGTTCATTTAACTTTCTCATATTATTTTTTATGTGTATATACAAATCTTCCTAATTCGGAAAGAAAGAAACGGCCACCATGGGCTCCGAGCAGAACAGGTTCCCTCAGCTAGAACGGGTACATTTTTTACTTCACCTCATTCTTTAGATCTGTTCCTTTTGCCTTCCATTTTGTCTCAGATCTGATTTTTTTTCATTTTTCGCTACTGCTAAAATGGTCAGATTTGCTTGTGAGTTGTTATATGGTGGTGTTGTTTTTCTTTTTCTTTTTCTTTTTTTTCTTTAAAAAAATAATAAACCAATTAGACAAGAGAAGATGAAGAAGAAAGAATTGATCTGAGCTGGGCCCGTCTGACCAAGCATTAGCTCCGATGAGATGCTGGATTTCTTGGTGTGTTTTGTTGACTTGTCAATTTCAAGTTTCAACATCAGTCATCAGATTTTTAATTGCTTTCTTTTTTCTTTTTTTTTATATATATGTACTTAGCTTATTGCGCTCTTCAAGTCTTCATCTATAGATCCAACTACTTCCTCCTGAGAACTTTGCTTGTTCGATTCTGTTTACCAAAGAATTTTTGTCTTCTTCTATTTAATACCACTTGAGATCATTTCCCTTGAACTTGATTCACCTTATCTGTCTTTTCATTTCCCTTTCTTTACTTGTTCTGCAGTTTCAAACCTTTTCTCAAATTTTCTATCCATTCGCTGCTAGTCAGCCCACCTACACAAACGATCTTAAAATCCCAACATCTAACAGCATCTCAACTCCAGTAGTCAATCTGACCCTAACAACAGCGCCAACTTGGAAGTACAGCATTCCAAATTTTGTAACGGCACTGCTTAACCATGCCTAAGTTTAGGGCTGCATTCTTCTTGACGTTCATTTTCTTTTATATAAAATTCCTATTCTGTTTTTCCACAACCCTGTAGTTATTAGATGGAAATACGTGGGTTTGGATTATCATTACACTTTCGTAATATTATTATCTTTACGTTTACCCGCACACGCTAAGTTAACAGGACACACCGTTGGTCTCTCATTTCTGTAATCATTTACTCCCTCTCTTTCTGCACGTGTGTTTATGTGAGATGTGTCTGTATATGGAAAATTTTTTAACACATACATCTACAAAAAAATCGGTATGTGATCTGTTTGTTTATGACATGTACGCATTATACATTTATGCTTGAATGGTGCTTTCTTGTGCATGTTATAAAAATGTTATTTCCTGAGCAAATTATTACTTCTTGATTGATTCTGAAGAATCTGGGTATTTGTCATCTTCACTGGCTTTTAATGTTGCAGTAGCTCTAGAGATATATGTACTATTTAGTGCTCATTTATGTGTTTCAGAATTAATCTGGCTTTGTGGAAATTATGAGAAAGCTTAATCATCTTACTAATTGGAAATTATATCTTGAGGATTACTGGTTTTAATTTGTTTAATTTCAGATTTCCTTTCTACTAAGTGATCTGACTGAAACTTGCAATGTTTAATCTTGTTGTTAGCGAAAGAGATGGGGAGGATGTTGGGGGGCATTTTCCTGTTTTGGTACACAGAAAGGTGGTAAGCGCATTGTACCTGCATCTCGTATTCCTGAGGGCAATGTATCAGCTACCCAGCCAAATGGTCCTCAGGCTGTTGGGTTGACCAACCAGGCTACTACATTAGCTCCCTCACTTCTAGCACCTCCTTCTTCTCCTGCATCCTTTACAAATTCTGCACTCCCTTCAACAGCTCAATCACCAAGTTGCTTTTTGTCATTATCAGCTAACTCACCAGGAGGGCCATCAAGCACAATGTTTGCCACTGGACCATATGCCCATGAAACACAATTAGTTTCTCCTCCTGTTTTCTCAACCTTTACAACTGAGCCTTCTACTGCTCCATTCACTCCCCCTCCCGAGTTGGCCCACGTGACTACCCCCTCTTCACCCGATGTCCCTTTTGCGCGGTTCTTGACATCTTCTGCAGATCTTAAAAGTGCTGATAAGAATAATTATAATGCTGCAAATGATCTTCAATCTACATATTCACTTTACCCCGGGAGTCCTGCCAGTAGCCTCATCTCACCAATCTCTAGGACCTCAGGTGATTGTTTGTCATTATCCTTTACTGAACGGGAGTTTCGTCTGCAGTGGGATCCTTCAATTTCTCCTCAGAATGGCAAACATTCAAAGATTGGTTCTGGCGGGCTATTTGGGCATGATGTAACTGGTTCCTCCATAGGGTCTCAAGATACAAATTTCTTCTGTCCTGCTACATTTGCACAATTCTATCTGGATCATAATCCACTTCCTCATGCTGGTGGTAGATTAAGTGTTTCCAAGGATTCAGATGTTTATCCTACCAGTTCCAGTGGGCATCAGAATAGGCAGAGTAAATGTCCTAAGCAAGATGTGGAAGAACTTGAAGCTTACAGAGCTTCCTTTGGATTTAGTGCAGACGAAATAATCACTACTACTCAATATGTGGAGATTACTGATGTTACAGAGGACTCGTTTAGCATGACACCTTTTCCTACAGATAAACCCACTTTTGAAGTAAGTATGGACCTTGCATCGAGTGGCGAAGGGGCAAAGACAGATAGAATACTGGAAAACTTGCTGGCTGAGAAGAAACGGAAATCAAAACCTGATCTTGTCAATTGGGTTGTACACCATGATGCGCAAGTGTCATGCAATGGATATGAAGGTGAAGTGTCCTCTACTTGATCTGAAATGCATTATTACTCTGTCGGTTTCAGTTGTCAGTTGTCAAGAAATCATGGGGAGGAAATTTTAAAGAAACTGAAACATCCTTCGTAACTTCAACATTAACCTTCTAATCATCCAGAATATCATCTATTGCGTAATTTCTAAATGATAAATATGACGTAGATTATATCTTGTAAATTTTGTCTACTTTCAGTTTTTCCACCTCATGCAGTAAAGATTTCAGTTAATGGTATCTTGTATTGATGAAAAAGAAAAGAAAAGGAGAGAAATGTTATGTGAGAAGTGAAGGAAAGTGAAATTAAGTTTCTAAATGAGAATAATGAGATAATTTTACAACACTGAAAGTTTTTAACCATGTTTTATACTTAAATTAATGCAGGAGATTTCTAATAGTGTGTATCATTGTTTTTATTTTTTGTTCTTTTGAAATCCCTCGAACAGTGTGGTAAAGATTATGAAGGTTAAGTTTTCTTTACTTCTTTTATGCTTCTCTTTTGATCATGCTATCTGAATGACTCTATGCTTCATTTCTCTCAAGAAGATAGCACGAGTGGTAATTAATGTTTTGTGCATCCAGTGTAATTTCTTAAGGGAAAATCTATGCATCCAATAAGATCAACTGCTTTGAAGAATTTCTGAGTGATAATTTGTGGTATTGGTTTTCCTACTTTACCCTATGCTAGGTTAAAATTATCTGGTAAGACATGCGTGCACAATTAAACTTAAAGGTGCATATTCTGAACTTTCACAGTGAAAGGAGTAATAGACAATAGGCATGAATAACATTGTGATAGAATTGGAGGCCGTGATGAATCAAAAAAGCCATTACTCAAGAAAATTTAAGTTCTAGAGCACCTGAACTGCTTCAGGACTATATTTCTCTAAAATGTGTCTAATCCATCTTAATAGGATTCTCATCCATCTATGTTATTGTGGCTTGTTGCCTGAAAATCAATAAGGTTCTCTCCTTATATGATGCAGATCTCAAATCAATGAGGCAGGTGATTGATGTCACTGGATTAAGTACTCCTGTCAACCATACCCTGACTGATGAAGAGGATGTGTTTTTGAAGAAGGGTTCATCAAGGAGCAGGAAATATCATCTGGGCTTGTCAAGTTCTGATGCAGAGATTGACTATAGGAGAGGAAGAAGCTTAAGAGAAGGCAAAGGAGATTTTTCATGCCACGACTAAGAACCAAATCTAGAAACAAGGCATTAGCTGCTTCCCTATGTAGTAAACTGCAGTTTTCTCTTGCTATAACTTGTGTTAATGGTTCTTTACGATAGGTGGAATGATGTTAACTTGTGATCTAACCAGCTGTTACTCTACTTTGTTGTCCATCTCGCAGTTAGGTGTGGGACCAGATCTCCCTCACTATGAGTGTGTTCTGTTATCTGTGACCTAGCTTCCTGCTTCACTATAACTCACATATGTGATGCATGTAATTTTATATGTTATTTTGCTTTTGTAAAATGCAATTTTACTAGAGTGAATTCTATTTTAGAACACATCATTAGGACTGTTGAATGCTGCTTCTAGGAACTTCGTTGGCTATGGCCTTTAATTAATTGTCACGAGGCAAAAGACAGAAGGCCCGGGCCTCTCTGTGTGTGTGGAAGCGGGGAAGGGAATTCCAGAGTGGGGGAATGGAGTTAAATCCTTGTTTGGATCATTTTGGTTTTAAGTGCGGCCTTGCGGGTAGGTTTGTAATTAGGGGTTGGAGGAGGGCGTGGCTTAGTATATTATATTCATGTTTGGATTCATATCTGTGTACTATAATGTGATAAGACAGGAGAGCAAAAATTTAAAGATTAGAAACGAACACGCGTTTTTTAAAATGACATCAAATTTGAAATGTTAACTCCCAAATATTATTGCAAAAAATTGCTACTACCAAACTGCCTTTAATTTCCTAATAACTAGACAAGCCATTGGAATGCCCAACCAGAGATGTTCGCCGATTCTGACTCCCAAAATTTGGAGCCTTTAAAGACAATCGGCTTCACTTGCAAGAAAAATAGTCTTCTCTGAACAGATTTTGCTTCTTCAATGACATAGATATCTTAGTGGAACTTCTGGCCGGATTTGTCTACAATAAGATTGCGATCTTAGTTTAAGATAATGAGATATCATGATATCTCATGATTTATCATGATAAATTATAAGAATAATATAATTAAGAAAAAAATTTTAGATTAACAGGTAAACATTAAAAAATATATACATAATTTTATTTAATTTATTAATTTAATAAATAAAAATAATATATTTTTTAACTTTCTAATATCAATTTATTATACAAAATCAACTTAATTAATTACGTTTAATAATATATTTTTATACTTTTTTTATCATTACATTTAGAATTATTAAAATTTTTTTGAAGATAAAACATTTCAAACTCATTTTACATCTAATGATATGAATTTTACAATTATTTTCATTTTTTTTATTAACAACTTTTTTATTTAGAATTCTTTTAATTTAAAAATATCAATTTTTTTACATTGTCAAGTTAATTAATTATTTTAATTTTTTGTTACACTTGTTCTTACTTTTTGTTTCATTTAGAATTATTGTAACTTTTTTTTAAGGTATTATGACGTCAAATGATATCAATTTTACAATTATTTTTACGTTTTTTTACTTTATTACTTTAACACTTTTTTTTTTTGAAAATTTTTTTATTTATAATAATAATTTTTTACTTTGCCAATTTAATTATTTACGTTATAATAATATGTTTTGACACTTATCTTTATATTTTATTATATTTAGAGTTATCACAACTTTTTTCTTAAGGTGTTACAACACTTCTAATACATTTTATGCTAAATGATATAAATTTTATGATTATTCTCACATTTTTACGTAAACACTTATTTTTTGATTGAATTATTTTTTATTTATAATAATAATTATTTTATATTATCAATTTAATTATTTACATTAAATGCTTATTCCTATATTTCATTACGTTTAGAATTATTACAACTTTTTTTTAGGGTATTATAATAGTTTTAACCTATTTTATACCACATGATATTAATTTTATGACTACTATCACATTTTTACTTACGAGACTTTTAACACATTTTTATATTAAATTATACAAATTAAAATGTAAATTATACTAATTTTACGATTATTCTCACATTTTTATGTTAACACTTATTTTTAGATTTAGAATTATTTTTTATTTATAATAATAATTTTTTATGTTGTCAATTTAATTATTTACGTTACAATAATATCAGTTACATTTGTTCTTACATTTTATTATATTAAAAATTATCATAATTTTTTCATAAGTATTACGACACTTCAAATATGTTTTATGTCAAATTATATCAAATTTATGATTATTCTCACTTTTTTACTTGAATACTTATTTTTTTATTTAGAATTATTTTTGTTTGTAATATTAATTTTTTTACCTTACAAATTTATTACATTTCAATAATATCTTTTTACATTTGTTGTTACTTTTCATTACATTTAAAATTATTACAATTTTTTTGTTAAGGTGCAACGATATTTCAAACAACTTTACGTAAAATAATATCAATTTTATGATTATTCTCACCATCTTATGTTAACTCTTTTTTTTTGTTTAAATTATTTTTTATCTGTAATAATAATTTTTTTACACTATAAACTTAATTATTTATGTTATAATGATATTTTTTTGCACTTATTATTATCTTTCATTACGTTTAAGAATATCATAACTTTTTCTTAAAGGTATTACGATATTTATAATAATTTTACTTCAAATGATATCAATTTTACGATTACTTTCATTTTTTTATATTAACACTTATTTTTTGGTTTATAATTATTATTTATGTATAATAATAATTCTTTTACATTGCCAAAAATATTATTTAAGTTATAATATTATTTTTTATACTTGTTCTTATTTTTTATTATGTTTAAAATTATCATAACTTTTTATTAAGCTGTTAGGACACTTTTAATCTATTTTACGTCAAATGACACTAATTTTACGATTATTCTTATCTTTTTATGCCATAACATTGTAATATATTTTACACCAAATGATTTCAATTTTTCAATTATTTTCACATATATTTTTGTTTAGAATTATTTTTTATTTATAATAATAATTTTTTTATGTTATCAATTTATATTTACGTTACAATGAAATTTATTACACTTATTATTATATTTTATTATGTTTAAAATTATCACAATTTTTTTTAAGGTATTACGATACTTCTAATATATTTTACGTCAAATGATATTAATTTTACGATTATTCTCACATTTTTACGTAAACACATATTTTTTAATTAAATTATTTTTTATTTATAATACTAATTTTTTTACGCTATCAATTTAGTACGTTTTAATAATATCTTTTTATGTTTGTTGTTATTTTTCATTGCGTTTAGAATTATTATAATTTTTTTTTTTAAAGTGTAACGATACTTCTAACTATTTTACATTAAATAATACAAATTTTACGATTATTCTCACTATTTTGTATTAACTCTTAACTTTCAATTTAAAATTATTATTTTGTTTGTAATAATAGTTATTTTATATTGCCTACTTAATTTTTATGTTGTAATAATATATTTTTTTTTTTACGTTTATCATTATCTTTTATTACGTTTAAAATTTTCACAACTCTTTTTTATGGAGTTACGACAATTATAATTCAATTTTATACCAAAGTGACACCAATTTTATAACTATTCTTACCTTTTTATGTTACAACATTTCTAATATACTTTATTCCAAATTATTCCAATTTTATACTTACTCTCACTTTTTTACATTAACATTTTTTTTTTGCTTAGAGTTATTTTTTATTTATAATTAATTTTTTTTATATTGTCAACTTAATTATTATTTTATAATAATATCTTTTACGCTTCTTTTTATCTTTTAATACGTTTAAAATTATTAAAACTTTTTTCTTAAAGTGTTATGACATTTTTAACATATTTTACGCTAAAATATATCAATTTTATGATTATTCTTATCTTTTAAGTTAACATTTATTTTTTAGTGTAAGATTATTTTTTATTTATAATACTAATTTTTTTCATTACCAATTTAATTATTTACATTTTAATAATCCTTTTTTTACATTTGTTATTATTTTTTATTACGTTTAGAATTATTACAATATTTTATTAAGGTGTAATATACTTATAACTATTTTACGTCAAATAATACTAATTTTATGACTATTTTCAATTTTTTACATTAACTTTTATTTTTTTGTTTAAAATTATTTTTTATTTGTAATAATATTTCTTTTACATTACCAACTTAATTATTTTTATTACAATAATATTTTTTTATGTATGTTGTTATTTTTCACTACGTTTATAATTATCATAACTCTTTGTTAGTATGTTACGATACTTTTAAATTATTTTACGTCAAATGATACTAGTTTTATGATTTTTTTTTTACTTTTTTACATTAACACTTATTAATTATTTAGAATTATTCTTTGAGTTTAAGATAATAATTCTTTTATATTGTCAACTTCATTATTTACGTTACAATAATATTTTTTTATGTTTATTCTTACCTTCATTACATTTAGAGTTATTACAACTCTCTCTTAAAATATTATAACACTTTTAATATATTTTATATCAAATGATACCAATTTTACGATAATTCTCACATTTTTATATTTCATTTAACTTGTTTATGGCACTAATATATTTTTAAGTTTTAGTTATTTTTCTTATATGTTTAAAAAATAAATAATTAAAAATTTAAATTGACAACTTAATTATTTACATTACAATGATTTCTTTTTATGATTGTTCTTACATTTAATTATATTTAGAATTATAATAGCTATTTTTTAATATATTACAATATTTTTTATCCATTTCATATCAAATGATACATACAAAACAATTAATCAAAATTTTATATTATCATCATAATTATTTACATTACAATAATGTATTTTTACGTTTATTCTTACTTTTCAATAAGTTTAAAATTATCATAATTTTTTCTTAATATGTTATTACATTTCTTACATATTTTACGTCAAATGATACGGATGTTACGTTTCTTCTCACCTATATATGTTATCTATTTTTTTATTTATTAAATATTTTTATATATTTAGAGGAATAATAATTAATTAAAATTTTACATTATTAATTTAATTATTTAAATTTTAATAATATTTTTTCATGATTGTTTTTACATTTTATTATGTTTAAAATTGTCATAACTTTTTCTTATATATTATAATACTTCTAATATATTTTATAACAAATGATATAATTTTTATAGTTCCTTTTACCTACTTACGTTATTAAATTTTTTATTAATTTTTAATTCTAAAATATTATTTCTTTTATATATTTTTTTATCCTTGAAAGTATTTTAACTATTTTTTTTATATATTTATAAGAAAAATTATTAATTTAAATTCTCATTATTAACTTAATTATTTATGTTAAATAATTCTTCTAATGCTTTTTTCTTATTTAATTATGTTTAAGATTTTTCATAATTCATTTTTTAGCATGTTACATACTTTTAACTTATTTTACATAAATTAGCATAAATTTTATTATTTTTCTCATCTATTATGTTAATAATTATGTTATTTTATTTTAAATATAAATTCTTTTAGATTAATTATTTTCTTTTATGTTAATATTTTTTAATTTCTTTAGAATTATTTTTTTTATTTTATAATACTTTTTAACTATTTTAGAAGATACCAATTACATTAAAATTTTTAAAAAACAAGAATATTTTTAATTATTATTTTTATTTTTAAGAAATTTCATAAATATGTAATAAAATAAACAATAAAAATTATTTAAATTGTGTATAAAATTTTATAAAATTTGTTCTTTAATTTCATTGTCTGATAAATAAGTTTTACCCTTCTCAACTTTAAAATTTAACCGATAATTGATATTTAACTATATAAATCTAACAGTTATTTCTTACTGACTTTATTATAAGACTAAAAAACTTAATATAAAAGTCCCCATTTCTGGCCTTAAAAAGGAGATAACCCCATCCTGCATGCACCATTTCCTACTTCTAAGATCACAGGTAGGTCAGCACACTTGATTCTCACCGCCATATTAGATATGAGCAGAAATGATACATTCAATTTAGCCAAAACCATGTTTTCCAAATCCTACTTCAGCCTATTACCATTCTTATTTATGAACAGAAATAAGTTGGCCTGATAATCCAATTTAACTCACCAACGTTGAAAAGTAGCGTATAATCAACAATAACAAGACAAAGAAGCGTATAACAACATCCCATAATTAACAAATTGGCGGAACTCGCGTCAATGATTGAAACTGTAAATCAGTATGTAGTATACGAGTCACTGTATTGCAAGCAGAAAGCCACACCAAATAATTCTTGTATAAAACGGCAATGTGAAAGAGGGGGCTTCAGTGCAAAAAGAGCTTTAAAATAAGGCACATCAAATTCAATCAATTTCCATTTAAAAAAGAGGTTAAAAGGAGGACAAGGAGCACCATTTAATTGCGCTTAATTCAGCCAAAATTGCCAAAAACCACATTTTTATACCATGCACTGAATACTATCTCTGAAATTCCCACTGAACACAAGTATATATTAGTATCAAAATCATGTAATGCCATGAATCTGGCTTTTCAACAGATTGTATTTAGTGTGACATTGACATAGCATCTCCATGATTGATAGATTTGCTACGACTTTGTTGCTTTGCCCTTCAAATAATCCTGAACACTTCCACCAAACTAGAAGCTGGCAAATTAAGAAATAAGTCTGAACTGCATACCTATTAAGAGGAGGAAATGGGATGCTGAACGACGATAAGAAGAGACTTCCTGGTGTGTTTTAAACCAACCTTCAGCTTCGCACCTTTTCACCAACAGCAAATGGCATCAAAGAGGTTCATGTTGTTGGCCTTGTCATAGTAGATAAACCACGCCCAACAGGAATAACTCCCTGAAAGCCTTCATTTGATTCCTCCTCTTCTAAGGAAGCTGCACAGAAATTTATAAGAGAAAACAAACCTCTTCTAAGAAACCAGGATAAAGACATAGTCCTTAAAACTTAAAATAATTAAGGCTTCGTTTGTTTCATGTTTTTGCTATTTGCTATTTGCTTTTCTTGTAAAAATGAATAAAAAGAAAATAGCAAAAAATAAATAATGAAGAGAAAAGTAAAGAAAAGAAAAGACAAGTAACAAAAAACAAAAAGAGCCTTAAAGTTTGTGGTTTGGGTTTAGTATAAAACTAACTTAAGAAATTGTGATAACAAAATGTTTTTTAAGTGAAATTTATATATTTTGAGAAATTGTTGTGCATATTGTCTATATCTTTATTAAAAACTAATCAAATTATATATTAAATATAAATATATAACATATTTTTATGTTATTGTATTCCCTGTTTCCATGTCCTAACTTTAAATATTTTCATATCACGATATCCATTTTGTCTCATACCTGTGTCTCGTGTCTGTGTCTATGCTTCCTATCAAGTTTCCAGAAACTAGTTGTGATAACTCTATAAAACAGAGTTATTTAAACTTGTTTTCAATGCTTAAATAAAAGAATTTTGCTTAGTTTTTGGTAAAATAAGATGCTTTTTACTCCTAAAATGCTTAATTTGATGATGTGTAGGTAATCTTGAGAAAAAGGAATTCTTGTTAATTTTGGAGATTTCTTGACCAATTCTTAAATTGGAAAAAATCAATTTGCCATTAGTTTTCCTACTTGAAGAAGGATTTCCCATTTTTTACTTGGATTCCTAGTTTGACTAGGATATCCCGTTTTAACTTGGAATTCCTACCTTGACTAATAGATCTAATTGGTGAAGCTGACCGGGGAAGGTTTTCCTAGGTTGACTTGGTATTCCTAACTAGAGTAGGATTGCATGAGGTAGACAGGTATGGGCGACACTAAAGAAGAAGTATGAAACCCAAGTAGCAAGATAAGCCCAATTCGGTGTCTAAGACAAGCCCAATCAAAGAGGTGGTCCAAACAGAGCCCAAAATACTATAAGGGTAAAGTTTGGCAGGCTGTTAACAAAATGGGCCACCCAATTCTCTTTTATTCAAGAAATCCTAATCCTAGTCCAAGAAGCGCTTAAAAGATGCAAGGCCTAATCCTAGTTGAAGTTAGAAGGTTGCCAAGAGTTTAAAAGTAATTTCAAGACATTACTTTCTCTTGAAAAAAACCTAACCACATACCATTCTTCAATTTAAGAGATTTAAAGTTCAAGAAGAGTTAAGCAGCTGCAACATTCAAGATTCTTTAAGCAGCATTAAGACTTAACTGTACAAGACTTTTTTCCAAAAAAAGAAGGTTGCAAGCAGCTCAAGGTCTTGACTTTGAGAGCTGTTTGAGACAGTTTAAAGGAGAACAAGTCTCTTCTCGATTCAAGTTAAAGGCTGCCACAACTCCCTACTTGTCCCTTTAGGGTTTCTATGTAATCTTTTTCTACAAATAGCTAACTTAGGTATTAGGGAAAATCATGGACTTGGGGTGACAGACCAGTCCTTAATCTTATATTTTCTTTCATTGCTCTTTAGATTTTCTTTAACTGCTTTAAGTTTTCTTTAAACAGTTTTGCTTCTGCAATTTAATTTTCAAGTTCAGTTTGTTAATTTTTAATTCTAGTTTTAAGTTCTTTAATTACTTGTTCGAACTCTTTAAGTTTTGACTTCAATTACTGTTCTTGCAAAATTTTCTGCTTCAATTCAAGTTGATAATCTTCATTAAAAATTCTAGTTTCTAGTTTTTAATTAGAATTTAAGTTTTAGTTTTCAGTTTTCAAAAGTTAACTGCATTCTGTTATTGTTTAATTTACAGCTTTAAATTTCTGCACTAGTTTATTTTTTGTTTTACCATACAAACTTTTAAATTCTGTTTTACATTTAGTTACTGCATTAGTTGTTTAATTTATTTATGCATATACTGTTTAACTATTGCATTAGGTTTAAATTTACTGCATCATATTTAAACTCTGTTTCTACATTTCTGAATAGTTTAAATTTTCCATTTTACATAGTAATTCTTTTACTGTTTTGATTATTAATTTCTAGCTTTTGGTTTCAATTAATTTTAGGTAGTTGTTGCTTTAATTGGTTTGCATGTTTAGATTAATTTGGTTACTGCATTTGATTAGTTTGGCTTAGTTATTAAATTTTTGGTTTGCATAGTAATATAGTTAATTGCTTATTTTTTATTTGTCTAAATATAATTAGAGTGTTTTAATTTCGGTACTTAGTATTAACTCCATTTACAATCTCTGTTAAAATGATACTCTACTCATTCTATATTGCTTGTTATGATCCGTGCACATGTGGTATCAATCAAGTTGATTGGTTTAGACATTGACCACAGTTTTCAGATTGATCAGGTTCACTAAAAAGGCAGTTAAACAGTACTAATAAAATGCTAAAGAACATCAAGGTATGCCCTCACCCACAGTGCCTTCACCAGCATGAGCCCCTGCAATCCCAATACACGAATATAAAGAATCTTCATCCACCTTCAGCTGGTCATAAGCAAGGTAGATGTCTTCGATAGAAGCAGCCTCATATAGAGAAGTAAGCTCTTTGACGCATGAAATGCCCTGAATTCCAAATAAAGAAATAGGGAATTAATTACCATGAGACTAGTAATAAGAAATTAAACAAAAAAGTAGAAGTGACAAATTTTGGTATATCTGTTTCACACTAAAGTAAGTTTCAAACATAAAAAAGAATGATGTATTGAAAAATAAGACTATAATAACACAATGTAAAGACTGAACCATCAGATTTCAATGCACCTTTCTTGGAACAGAGGAAGCTTGTAAGTGAGCCAACAATCCAAGCCAATAGGCATTTGACTTAATTTCTGCTTCATGTCTCATTAAAAGTGTCCGCTTTGCCTGCAGATGTAAGGATTGCATTTATAAACTTCAACAATTGAAAACTAGCTTCTGTAAATTATGCTTTTTTTCACCTGAACCACATACTTGCACACCAATTTAAATTACATGGTAACATAAAAAAACATGTAATAGTTGTATAAGAACTACCCTATCCAGTTCCCGTGGGGCAATCTTGTTGGTATGCAAACCTCTAAGAACGTTCTTGCAAGCATCAACAGCTTTATATACCTGGAAGTTAATCAGCCAAAAATTGATGATGTCAAAGAGACAAATAATAATAAGAACCAGAAAACAACAAAAGAATGCAGATGTATCTTGATTGACCACCCACCTTGCTTGGAGTTGATGTTACAGATATCACATACCATCCAAGCTTAAGTCGATCAAAGAGGTTCAATTCAAATGATACATCATATGTTAATCCAAGAGAATCCCGGACTGTTGTAAAAAGCCTGTGTCACGTATGGGACAATTTGCATCAGGTAATTGCCAAAAACATATATGAATCTGTAAAGGATACTCTCAAAAGGGGTAAAAATGTTAAACTCTTAGAAGATGAACAAAAATTTGAACTAATAGCTGCAGGAGGAACAAGCCTAAAACTCCTGATTGTAATTTCACAGTTCAGGACTTGTGTCATCTAACAGCGAAACAAGGAACAAGTTGCTGAAAAACCTAGAGTTGAACACTTGGCAGCAACTAACAAATGCATTTTGGATTAATTCTGCTTCACTTGCTCACTACATGCAGTTGGCTAAGAAGAATTACCTAGAATTTATAACCTCAGCCAGAAGCCCCATTGTTATACCAAAGAAAAGTGGATGGCCGCGAAGCTCTCTTCGCAGATCCTTCTGAACATCTTTTCCCTCAGAATCGGGTTGTGCATCTGCAAAGCAATTGAGCCATAAGATATGAAAAGAACATTAGTTTAAATTTCAAGGAAAATACACCTCATTTTACATAAATATCACAGATAATTTATTTGAAAATATATCATATATAATTTTTTTTTCATTTAAAAATTATTTAACTCATGTTCTGCTATATAGACAGATCCATCTGCTCATACCTAAATG
Organism: Durio zibethinus; assembly: GCF_047325235.1. Lineage (NCBI taxonomy): Eukaryota > Viridiplantae > Streptophyta > Magnoliopsida > Malvales > Malvaceae > Durio > Durio zibethinus. Next base: position 38,582,113 of record NC_143162.1, read on the forward strand.
AACACCCTTCTGACTCACGAGGAAACCCAAAACATTGGAGATGAGAGGAAGGGAAAGACAAAGCAACTCTTATAACACTGACTTAACGCCACCAGTTCAACCACCATTGACCTAGCAACTTATAAAGCCTAAACCATGTTAACCTCCAAAGGCTGAGCTCAAGTTGTTAGTAGTGATTGACTAGAAACCTTTTATGGGTCTCATAATTCACATCCATATCCATTGTTTGGTGGCTGGTGGGCTATTACAAGTCATACATCCTACATTTTCATCCACTCAACAGCCAGGTTGATTGCATAGCTTTGAAGTTAGAAACTCTTCAAACCTTCTAACCATTCATATATTAGTATTAAGATTGGAGACTAAGCAACTTTGCACTCCCTAGCAGTCCAGGGAGATAAAGACTTGAGATGGAGAAATAATATTCAGTTCTACACATCATTGGGGAACTCACCATCAGCAATTGGAACATCACCAACTGACTCCAATAGGTCTTTTCCATCAACGGTAAAACCCCAACGATTTGGTGCAGGGCCTGCAATATATGCACATGCCCTTTCATCGGTATCCTTCAAGAATACCTATTTGAAAAAAAATAAACACATTAGGTTGAATAAAACAATTCAGAACTTCTCAGAAGAAACCAAACGGGCTGCATGGGTAAATGCACAGATGAATTGCTGACATTTGTTTCCAACATATCGCAAATACATGTAACTACAAGTTCAGCAATGATCTCACTTGTTGAAACTGCAAGTCAGATGGAGAAGGTCGAAACAAGATTGGACTAAATCCATGCTCTCTCTCAGCGTCTCTTGATGCTCTAACTGTTCCCAGATAATCAAGAATACAAGACTCAATCTCCTCCTCTGAGAAGTCCCCTACAATACTTACCTGAAAGATGAAGACAAACAGATTTAGATCGAAAAGAACTCTCATGTTGAGTATCAGCTTCAGTAAAAAGATTTGAGAGTGAAAATATTTACCTCCATATTATCACCAATAAACTGATTCATCACAGCATCTTTTACAGATTTGAGTGTTAAATTTTGTAATGATTTTGGAGTAGGTTCAACAAAGCGCTCATCACCATTCATCATTGCTAACATGAGTTTGTGAGCAGTTGAGCGTTCCAAACTCTTCGGAATGGACCGGTAGTACGACAAATACAATTGTCTAGCTCTATCAAATGCATCTTCAAGCCAGACACTATGCTGCAAATTAGAAGCCAACATCATATAATTACAAGACAGTAAGTATCATTACATCTGAATTTTATGATGAAAATTAAGTATTCCATACAAGAGATGACTCTTTCCCAGCATTAATATTTGTTGTACCACTAGATAACTTGTAAATAAAAAGGAAATATCGAGCGTATATAGATATAATTATCAACATGGTGATACCTCAAGCACCATATGAAGTAACTGGAAAGCAGCATGCATCCCGTTATCTCTCAGAGTAAAACGGAACTCCATTGAAATGAATTCCTCAGTAGACTCCAAGGAGCAATTTATCAGGTGATTCACACAAAAAAGTTCTACCTGGGGAATCACATCAAACACATGAGATACATAATGGAGCGGAATTAAAATGCTGAGAATTTTTAATGGGATTATAACAGCATGCCAATAGTAGCAATCAGAATGGTTACAAGTCCAATTATAATTAGTCACTATTGACAGAGCTGAGAGAATAAAAGATATGATCATCAAAAAAGGACGAGGGCAAACAATAGGCAGTTTTCCTCAACTTTTTATTTTAGTAAAAGAAACAAAATAGCCATAGTTAATCATCATGGCATTTCCATCTTTTTTTTTTTTCTTCTGTCAACCATTATTTTAACCGGTTAAATTAAACTCAAAGAAAGGTACAAAGCCAGGAAAATAATTATTCTCACAGTTTTTCAAAAAATATCTGTTTAAGATGTGATAAGAACAGGATAAAAATGACCTGTTCCCTTGAAAAGTTGCCAACACGACCACTCTCACTGAGAGTTCGGACTCCTAGAATTACAGCTCCTTTTGCATCAGAAGTTTCAGCTGCTCGTCCCCCGCCGACTATGAGCCGCATTACACCTCCCCGGGCTTCATTTTTTGAAATCTAAACAGGGACAAAGGTTTAATATGGATATATTTATAAACAATCCCTTGTGAGAGAAATACATGTCCAATTGACCAGACACATATTATTGGTTTTAAATACGATTAACACATCCATAAAACAGAATAATTGGATACCAAATATCATCAGCCAATCAAATAGTAACTAGTTGAGGTAGTTATGCAAAGATACATATTCTGAATTTGAGATCCGTAAATAAATATCGTCTAAATTTAACAGTCCAAAAATCTACCTGCCTTGACAATAAATTAGTGTCAAGGAAAAAGGAAAATTTAATGAATACCCAAGGATAAGACATCTCAACAATTAAATTTAAAAACACACAAACAATGTACACACATTAAGCAAAAACTGAATATCTATTTGCCTGACCAGGACTTAATCTTCTGGAAACAACTACTACATGGAAATACAAAATACTCAAATCCACTCATATCAGATGGTACTATTAAACAACAAACAACCATTATTCCTTTTTAATTGGTCAAACAGTAACTAAAAGCAACATATGCAAGGCATACCTTATAATTTACAGGAATTCCATTAGAAAGACGGCGTTGAGTGATCCCTGTTTCCTTGTCTTGAACTTTTGCGACATTTATTTCGGGACTAAGTGGGATAAAAGAAGGCCTCCGCTGCATCCTTAACTCTTGCAACTGCACTGGAGACATTAATTCTTTTGGCACCTCAAGCTGCAGAAAAGAAAAAACACTTTGCAGTAATGTTACTTGAATATACAACTTCTGCAAAGATAATCTAAGCAAACAAAGTTCAGAGTGGCACTTAAAAAAGATATAGAAGAAGACCTCAGGCTCAGCTTCAATGGTTTCTTCCAATCCTGACTTTATAGCAGCCGTTATCTCGCTTGAAGTTATCTTAAATTCAGTTTCACCAATGCCATCAACATGAACTTTCTTTGGAACACATGCAACAACAGCTGCTGGAAGAGGTGCAGTAGGTTTTCCAAAATCAGAGATAAATTCTAATACCTGTGCACCAATAGAGTTTACCTAAACAGAATGGTAAAAAAAATGTTTGTAAGGACCTTTTTTTTTTTTTTAATAAAAATGTCAAATTGTGACATAAAGTGCTAAGTAAAAAGCTAAATCACGTAATGGAGGTTACAACAGTTTAATTGCACTAGTATTACATGAAAAATCCACATCTATAAACCATAGCAACTAGCTCTGTCATGGTATGAAGGAGACACAAGCCCAGGGCATCACAGGCAAATGGCAATAATAACTGAAAGCCATGGTGTAATTTGTCAGTATATGTTGAAGATGAACAATTTTCACAAAGACAGTAAACTTTTTTGCTTAACTGTTTCAAAATATCCTATCACCAGACTTCAACCAACAATAGTTTCACAGCCGTAGATCATACGCTCAACCAAGGACAGATCTACATAGGAGGAAGTGGGAGCAGCCCCACTATAATCTTAAAATTCTCTATGTTATTATAAAAAAAGCTCTCAAAAGTTTTAAAATATTAAAGCTTTGCCCCCACTAAATTAAGGCTCATATAAGAAAACTTTTTATTATTTATCTAGTAAACATACATACATATAAACTTTGAAGAAAAAACATACATAAGTAAATCACTTTTAGAATTCATATAGATAACATATAAAGCACGAATTAATAAAAATAAAAAACCATCCTTAACTAACAGAGAATTATGTTTTCAGTCTTCTTTTCATTGTATATAAGAAAGTAGCATTTGTTATTCTGTAATGAATAAGAAATGAAATATATTTGCATTAAAAGTAAATAATCAAACAAGACATATTGATTTTTATTTTTATTTTTTCAAATATTATATCCATCTTTAAGAATTCTATAAGTAAAATTCTATTAAATTAATACACACACACATATTATGTATGTGTGTCAAAAGATGATTTATCTAAAGTATAATAGTGTTTATGCAATATTTGTCAATAACCATATAATTAATTTTAGCTATGCAATATTGTTTCTATTACAAAAAAAAAAAAAAATTGCTTTTTTATATACAGAAAAAAATTTGTCATAAGTGTTAACCTTGTTTAAAATTTTTTTATATTAATTTGTATTTCAATGAAAAATTGTCTAAATTAACTTAAAATATTTGCCCCCACTGACCACAAATCCTGTATCTGTCCCTGCTAAACTATATAGTGCAGATATTCCTTATTAAAACAAAGAAAAATCGAAATGTTAATGTAGAGAATAGAAAGCATGAAGAGCAGTCCACTGCCAGAGAGTAGAATTATTATCAGTGAACTTACTTCATCAAGAGTAACTGTTCCAGCAACAGCCATCAAACTCTCATGTCCTTGTCTCTGATCCATAACTGTATGGCCTAGTGCATCACTTTCCATAATAAAATCCAAATTGTCAACTGATGACACATTATCAATCATTGCTGCCAGCTGTTCACTATCTTTTAACAGTGCATCCATATAGCGAGTCAATTCTCCCTTAGTAACACCAAATTCCTTGAGCCTTCGAACCTGTGACCAACAAAATATATTAGGATTTAAAGCCATTTGATGTGAATCCATCAAAATAATAATCTAGCATCACCCCAACAATAACAAATAAAGAAGGAAAAGTAGAACGTAACAAGAGGACAAGGTTGTGTTATTTATCCCATAGCCAATAAGAGAATCACAATGATTACCCAACTGCATCATTCACCAATGAAGCAATCAGGTAAGATCAACAGAAGAAAATAGAAGACTGTGAATGATAAAGAAACACAAACCTCCTGAACAGCAACCTTAATTGCACTCTGCCAATTCTTGGGCTCTGCCGTGACTGTAAGAGTTGTGACAGTGCATCCTTCCCTTCCTGAATCACTATGGTCCAATTCAACTGAAGTAAACGGTGGATTTGAACTCTGGCAACTTCCATAAATTAGCCAAAATTTTCAAAAGCAAAGTTTATGTGTTCTTGACTTGGAAGTGGGAAGGGTGGAGGGTGGCAATACAAAAAACAGGCAAGTCAACTTTTATGTTATATTGCTTTAGGAGGTGATCAGCTGCTAATGATTCACCACTCAAAATGCCTTCCAAAAGAAGATAAGAGAAACAAAAGGCTGAAATTCTAGAAAAAGTGCAGAAAATAGAGTACAAATAGATTTATAAAGCAACTTAACTTGATCCGATTTCAGAAAAAAAAAAATCACTGTAATTTGCCACACTGTTTAACCTTTGAGTAAAACTTTCTTCAAAATTAGTAATTCACCCCCTGCGTACTTAATACTTCCCTTATAACCCCCACCAGTTAATAAGAGCCCATTTGGCATTACGATTGGAGTTACAGTTCATTGCAATTGTAAACACGATGCCCAAAAAGAAAAATTGAGATGAAAATCCAGACTTTATGGAATGTGTTCTCAGTTGCAAAAGCAGATAGGGAATAGCAATTTCATGCCGAATTGGGACTAAACAAAGCTTTACTTGGGCAACTTAAAGCTGACATGATAAGAGTAATTTCAGAATTAATCAACCATATCATGGCATTTAAAAAATAAGGCAAATTCTCTGGGTAATAAAGACTAGAAGGGGTGAAAGGAGCTTGGAGAATCAGCACACCTTGTATCTTGTATTAATCCGAAAATGCAAGGAAGACAAAAATATTCTTTTCATCAGAACATTTCTCAGGTCCCCAAAAGTGCGGACCTTGTTCACAGGAATCTGCAGGAAGATTCACAACACAATATCTGAGACAAATGCCAGGAAATAGGTCTAGTTGTTCAAGTGTCAATGGGAATGGATAACAATACAATTTAATAAGGGAGAAGATAGACTATCATACAAAAATGAAGTGATGACAATGCACTAGGAGAACACCATACAACTACTAATGAATACTATGAAGATTTTAACATAAAAAAAACAGACAAAAACACTCACAAAACAAGCAAAATTTTCCAAACCTTGCAGAACATGTTAATTGAAAAATTCTGAAGCAACTCATGCTGAAATATCTGCGGAGGCTTCATGTCTGTATTATGTCCAGGGAGAGACCAATTGTGCTTTACAGGAGGACGAACAGCATGCCTTTCATTTTTAACAATCTTAGATTGATCTGCAGAATTAAATGAACTTTCATGAGATAAACTTCCAGCAAACCCAGCTGAGAGCTTGGGAACGAGAAATTTAGCCATGGCACCAAATGCACTAGAAGTAGGTGGTGAGGCTGTCTGATTTTTAAGGCCAGTTTGTTCAAAAACAGCCTGCATGGAATCAAAAGATTGCAGTCAAGAACCAGGATACTGCTTCTTAAGACAAAGGACACAAGTAATAATAACTAAACAGCTTGTGCCATACTTCAATCTGGTAAATTGTCTCTGAGATATTATCAATGTCCCCCACAATGTACAAAGTCGCATTAGCAGGGAAATACCACCGTTCATGAAATTTTCTTATTTTATCTGCATCCCATTTCTTAATTTGCTCTTCTAATCCAATTGGAAATCTTTTGCTCAGCTTGTTTTCAGAATGCAGATGTTGTAATAACTGCATTCAACAGAAAGACATAATGCTAGATATAGAAATTTGAGAAAACATGGAATAATAAGCAGCTAAACCATAGCAGCACCCTGATTAGCACCTGACAGTCAACACGGTACTCTATTGTATTCATCATCTGTAATTCTGAAAGTATAGCCCGCCTCTCCTTTTCAACCCGAGAAGAAAGGAATTTTGGGTGGAAAGCTATCTGTAAGCATCAAATGTAAAAGATAACCGCCATGTTTTCAGTGTCATTAAGAGATTTTTTTAGGGAAGGGTGGGAGTGGGGTGGGAAATGGGAAGGGAGAAGAAGAAATCCAGTCCAGCTGTGATCACAAAAGCTCTAAGTCCTTATCATTCAATTTGGCCAAATTATCTTCCAAAAAAAGGTTTTGATGTAGCTGAGTTTCATACCTCATTCAACGCATCCAGAACAAGTGGAAGCAAATCTTCATCAGAGTCCTGGTAACAGCAAGCCAATCACCATCAAATATTAAAAAAAAAAAAGAAAAAAAAAACATATTGTACGTATAAACCAACCCCTTCAACCAACATGCAGTTTGAAAATATCATCAGATAGCTCTTCCATTAATCATTTCACAGATTGTCAGGCAAATGCAGAAAGGTAAAATAGCTATGCTGAAGCAAATATTATATTTGTTTAACTTCTTCTGTTGGCCCATGGCAAAAGAAGAAATTATAGAACAGAGAGAAGAAAATCAGGCGTTAGAAATATAAACCAAGATAAAGCGCATGACAAAGACTTAAATAAATATACATACAAAGAGTGGCAAATTACAATATCTTAAATCCCTGAGGGAAGAGACAAGCAAAGACAATACAATTGAATCAGAAAGCCAATGTTGATGAGCAAACATATAGAAAAGGAAAAGGACAAACCTTGGTACAAGTTGGTGAATGGATGTGAAAAACTGTATGGAGGAAATCAGTGTAAGCATTTGAACGAGCGCCGGTACCAAGAAGTTTCTCACGTTTCTTGCTTCCAAGGAATGCGACATGTTCGATCATATGTGCAATTCCTTGCTCATCATCTTCCTCATCAATTGATCCCACATGAACCTCCATATGTGCTTCAAACCTAAAGTTGTTTTAAAATATTATTATGTAAATGCAAGAGAGACAGAGAATATGACATTATTCAATAGTCAAATTTGAAGTTTTTGGATATTTAAACACATGCCAATTATCATGCTTTTAACATCATAAAAACCGTTAAAATGTAAAAGAAGCTGATTTTGAAACTCAAGATTATTCTGAATTGTGATTACAATCTGTCTATGCCTAATAAGAGAAGAAAGCTTGAAAATTATGCTCATGGTATTCAATGATTTAACACCCAAGAAGAAAGGGAAAATAAATATTGTTTCATGCACTAATAAATGCCAATCAAGATGGGGTATGAATTCATCTCAAAATTATTTTATATCCTTAAAAACATGTGGTTGCAAATGTTGAGAGGGTATTATACCTGTTTGGTGGGACTTTATTTGGCAAAATAAGGTAGCGAAGGCCATTTTTCAATTGTCCTCGATGTAACATTGGGTGGGAAGGAAGTTCGGTAGACAAAAACCCCTCTAATTCAGTTGTTTGTAATTGAGGATATAATGAATCAAAATCTTGTTTCTCCAGAAGACCATCTGGCCAGGTAGTACTCGCTGCATGTGGTTCATCTGGACCAACAGTAGCACATGGAGCACAAATACGGTTGCCCTGAAAATCATTATTAATAAGATTAAAGAATTGAGTAAAATGACACTCAGGGAATTGAAAGCAGCAAAAGTAACAAATACTTACAGAAGCGGTGTTGAGTTTGTGTATGGAGAGAGGAAAGCAAGATTTATCGAGAAAGAATGTTGGCGCAGATCTTGTGAGAGGAAAGGAAGTTGTCTTCTGGTAGCAGTTGCGGCTAAGGTGGGAGCAGTAGGGAATCCACTGTTTGAACTGCTGTGAGTGTGAGACAGGGGGATTCCATTTCCGTGCTTTGGGTTCGCTCTTCTTCTTTCTAATACTATTATTATTCTTATTCTGGAACGCCAATCCAATAGTATTTCTATTTCTAACTTCACCTTTCCACCTTCATCCGCCAAAATATCCCAATTTTAGATAAGGGTTCGTTGACTTGAGAATTGAGATAGTATTTTTACTTAAATTAAGAAATCTGATACATGAAAACTACTAATATTAACTACAATTATACATAATAAATATACCACTAAAAAAGAAATTAGTGTTGTGAAAAAAATTCACAGATTAGTGATTGCGGAGTACTTGGCAATGCAAATTAAATTCGAATTTAAAAGTAAAAAAGACTTTACCTGACAGCTGCAGGGGTTAGACTCGGGGGGAGATGGAAACGGGTGAAAGGCAGAGAAGCGGCTGGAACAGGAATGTTAACCCTAACTATGCTTCTACGCCCTCTGGAACTGGAAGAGTCCCATCGTTTTATGGACACCACTGATGAGCTAGACGACGATGCCATCGCTCGCCCCCTGCTGCGGTAACTGCGATTGGCAATTTATATTATCTGGGAATTCAAGATGATTAACGAATTTGAGAGATTTTGCAACAATAAATAAAATACTGCTACTAAATCCTTTTTCGGTTTTTCTATAAACGAGACGACGTCGAAGAGACTGATGGCCTTAGAATATAGATGGTACCACATACGTTCCACGTTCTCATGTTTTCAACCAAAAAAAGTTTTTCCAGCGAAGCAGCGGATGCCATACATATTTTAGGCAAGGAAAAATCATGCCTGACGTCACAATCCGGGTGGCCCATCATTTACAAAACTACAATCCATAACATAAATTCTGTAAATATACTAAGAATAGAACTTTTCACTAGGGGTTTCTGTTTTTTTCTTTTTTTTGAGTTTTTGCTTTTTTGACAGTTTTTTATTCTTTATTAGGGTTCCACGTGATTGTTTCTTAATTTTCTTTAGTTTTTTATTTTTTCAATAATTTTTTTTATTTTGTAAACATACCTTAAAAAAATGCGGAATTAATTAATTTTTTATTTAACTTAAGTTAGAATAAGAGAGAGGTTGATCGAAATTTTAGATGATAAATTTTATGTTAATAAAGTTATACCGGTAACCTTTTTAAAATTGATTTAGGGATAAACGTTGTGAATGATTATAATTTAATATTTTTTTATTCTTTATTTGTAAAAAACATTGCATTTTTAATCTTTGAAATATAATCGATAATTTGATCCATATTGTGTTAAGTTTGATTTGCCACGTTGTAATTTATATAAATTGCATTTATGATGTAAGGAATGTAGTAATTAGTGAAATTAAAAAAAAATTATTTATGATCATTAGAAGTGTAGCATTTAGGGTATGAAATCCATGTTTATTAACTTGTAAACATCTTTGATGATTTATCCCAAACCACGTCTTTTTCTTTCCAAACGTGGTTGACAATGAATAAAAGGTTAGATATAAAATTTGTTTACTGCATTCCCTATGTTAGAAACATAATGTTTAGAGATTAAATACCATGTTTTTATAATAATAAACATTGTTGTTAGAATATGATCTACAAGACTTTGCATTGGAGGTGTTACAAGACTTTAAGTTTTCACTTTTTGGCTTCTTTTTTTTTTTTTTTTTTTCTCTAATTCTTTGTTGGGTTTTCCACGTGGTTGTTTATTAGTTCTCCTTAATTTTTTGCTTTTTTGGCATTTTTTATTTTTTAAAATATTTGACAAAAATATAGGTGTAATTCTTTTTTTTATTTAACTTAAGTCATAATCTGACATATGTTGGTGGAAGCTTTAGGTGATAAATCTATATATAAGATAAATTTTGTATTAATAAAGTTGTACTGGTACCCTTTTGAAAACTGATTTGGGGATGAACGTTGTGGATGATTGTAATTCAATATGTTTTTAATTGATTTTATAAAAAAAACTATGTTTGTGTTCTTTAAAATGTGGTGGATTGTTGATTCATACTGTGTTGAGTTTTATTTGCCATGTTGTAGTTATATTAACCACATTTATAATGTGGTTAACATGGTGATTAATGGAGTTTTATAAAAAAATGCTTATAATATTTAAAACTATTGTGTTTAGGGTACGAAATTCAAGTTTATTAATTCGAAAATGTCTTTATTGATTTCTCTAAGATTATGTCTTTTTCTTTCCAAATGTGGTTGATAATGAATAAAATGTTAGATGTAAGAATTTTGGTGTTGCAGTTATCCAAAGTAAGGGACTATTTATCCAAAGTAAGGGCCTATTTATTAAGTCTGCCACATAGTTGTTCTGTAGTTCTCATTTTTTTTTTTGCTTTTAGTTTTTTTATTTTTTAAGTGTTGTATGTTCATTTCATGGATGTCATTTCTTTTTTTTTCTTTTTGGCTTTTTTTTTAATTTGAGAAAAAAGAAAGATGGTTCTTGTTTGATTTAATTAAATTGAGAATAAAAGAGAGGTTAGTAGAAGGTTTAGGTGGTAAATCTATGTTGATAAAATTGTGTTCATAGCCTTTTGAATAGTCATTTGAAGAGAAACGTGGTGGGTAATTGTAATTCTATGTTTATTTAATTTTTTTTATTAAAAAAATTACATTTTTGTTCTCTTAACGTACTCGATTATTTGATTTATACTTTGTTGAGCTTGATTTGCTATGTGGTATTCTCTCATTATAAGGTTTTCCACATCAACCATATTTATAATGTTAGTAATGAAGTAATTGATTTTATTTTAAAAAAATTATTTACGATACTTGAAAACTATTACAAACACCGCGTTTATTAATTAAAATATGCCTGTGATGCTTATTCAAGATTACGTATTTTTTTTGGAAACGTAATTGATAATGAATAAAAAATGTTAAATATAGGAATTGTTATAAAACAATTGTTTCCATTTATTCAAGCTTACTCAGAATAAAATAATAGTGATTTATTAATATTTCAAAAATTATAGAATAGGAGATTTAAAGAATAAATATGTTTACTAAATAAGTTCAAATAGCTATAACTATTTAAATAATTATATATTGAAATTGTTATGACATTTGCTTAGTCATAAAATAATTATTTCTATTCATACAAGATTATTCAAAATAAAATAACAATAATTTATTAATATTTTAAAAATTAATAAGAAATTTAAAAAATATTCTAATTTATCGAAATAATTCAAATAATTATGACAATTTGAAAAATTAACTACTTCTAATCATATTGACATTTTGTTTTGTCATAAAAACAATTATTTTTATTCATAAAAACTTATTTGGAATAAAATAATACTAATTTATAAATATTCCAAAAATTAATAAGTAAGAAATTAAAAAAATAAATCTGTTTATCAAATAAGTTCAAATAGTTAAGAATATTTAAACAATTATCTATTTCAAATCGTTATGATATTTGTTTAATAATAAAATAATTATTCCATTAAAATAAATTTATTTAAAAAATATTAATCTATTAATATTTAGAAAATTAATAAGTAAGATATTTACAAAATAAAAATATTTACTGAACAAGTTTAAGTAGTTATTATCATTAGAACAATAAGTTATTTCAAATCGTTCTAACTTTTTTTGCTCATAAAACAAGTGTTTCTGTTCACACAATTTTATTTAGAATAAAATAATATTTATTTATTAATATTTTAAAAATTAATAAGTAAGAGATTTAAAAAATAGATCTATTTATCGAACAAGTTTAAATAGTTATAACTATTTAAAAATATATCTATTTCAAATTGTTATAACCTTTGTTTAGTTATAAAATAATTGTTTCTATTCATACAAGTTTATTCAGGTTCCAAAAATTGATAAGATATTTAAAAAATAAATTTATTTACCAAACAAGTTCTAATTGCTATGACTATTTGAATATTAACTATTTTAAATCGTTATGATCTTTGCTTGGTCATAAAACAATGTTTCTACTCAAATAAGTTTATTCAAAATAAAATAATAGTTATTTATTAATATTCTAAAAATTAAGAAGTAAGTGTTTTACAAAATATACTAATTTATTGAAACAATTCAAATAATTATGACAATTTGAACAATTATTCATTTTAAATTATTATGACCTTTTTGTTTTGTTATAAAATAATTGTTTTTATTCGTACATGCTTATTAAAAAAAAATATTACTAATTATTCTAAAAATTAATAAGAGATTTAAAAAATAAATTTGTTTACAGAAACAGTTTAAATAGTTATGACTATTTGTACAATTAACTACTATAAATTGCTATGACTTTTTGGTTCGTCATAAAATAATTGTTTTTTTTTCATACACACTTATTTGGAAAAAAATAATACTAATTTATTAAAATTCTAAAAATTAATAAGTAAAAAATTTAAAAAATAAATCTATTTACCTAACTAATTTAAATAGCTATGATTATTTGAATAAATTTTTATTTCAAATTGTTATGACCTTCGTTTAGTCCTAAAACAATTATTTTTATTCATATAAGTTTCTTCGAAATGAAATAATACTAATCTATTAATATTCTAAAAATTAATAAGTAAGATAATTTAAAAATAAATCTATTTACCGAACAAGTTAATATAGTTATAATTACTTAAAAAATTATCTATTTTAAATCGTTATGACCATTACAAAACAATTGTTTCTGTTTACACAACTTTATTCGAATTAAACTAATATTAATTTATTTTTTTTTGAAAAATTAATAAGTAAGAGATTTAAAATATAAATATGTTTTTTGAACCTATTTAAATAATTATGACTTTTTTGAATAATTATTTATTTTAAATCATTATGACATTTTATTTCGTTATAAAACAATTATTTCTATTTACACAAGTTTATCCAAATTTTAAGCTCAGTATTTATAAATAATTATAATTATTTGAATTGTTTGGGTAAATTATTATTTTTAAAATCTTTTACTCCTTAATTTTTGAAATATTAATAAATTAGTATTATTTTATTTCTAATAAGCTTTTATGAACAAAAACAATTTTTTTTTAACTAAATAAAGGTCATAACAATATAATTATTGTTCAAACCATATATATTATTTAGAATTAATAAGAGATTTAAAAAATGAATTTATTTACCTAATATGTTCAAATCGTTATGACCTTTTGTTTTGTTATAAAATAATTATTTATGTTCTAATAAGCTTATTTGGAAAAAATAATGTATTAATATTCAAAAAATTGATAAGAAAGAGATTTAAAAAATGAATATGTTTACCAAACTAATTTAAAATAGTTATGATTATTTGAACAATTATCTATTTCAAATCGTTATAATCTTTGTTTAGTCATAAAACAATTGTTTCTATTCGTACAAGTCTATTAGGAATAAAATAATATTAATCCATTAATATTTAAAAAATTAATAAGTAAGATATTTAAAGAAGAATTTTGTTTACTAAATAACTTAATGGTTATGACTATTTGAATAATTATTTATTTGAACAATTCAAATACTTATGACTATTTGAATAATTATCTATTTCAAATATTTATCAAAATAGTTTAAATAGTCATGACTATTTGAATAATTATTTATTTGAACAATTCAAATACTTATGATTATTTGAACAATTATCTATTTCAAATATTTACCTAAACAGTTCAAATGCTTATGACTATTGGAACAATTACCTATTTCAAATCGTTATGACATTTTTCTTTGTCATAAAACAATTATTTTTTTTTCATACAACCTTATTCAGAATAAAATAATACTTCTTTATTAATTTTCTAAAAATTAAAAAGTAATAGTTTTAAAAAATAAATATAGTTTTCAAACTAGTTTAAATAGTTATAATTATTTGAACAATTATCTATTTCAAATCGTTATGACTTCTTGTTTTTTCAAAAAATAATTGTTTATTTTCATACAAGCTTATTGAAAATAAAATAATATTTCTTTATTAACATTTTGAAAATTAATAAGTAAGAGATTTAAAAAATAAATATGTTTTTTGAACCAGTTCAAGTAATTATGACTTTTTGAAACAATTATTTATTTTAAATCATTATGATATTTTGTTTCATCATAAAATAATTGTTTTTATTTACACAAGCTTATCCAGGTTTTAAGCTCAGTATTTATAAATAATTATAATTATTTGAATTATTTCGGTAAATTTGTATTTTAAAAATTTTTTACTCATTAATTTTTGAAATATTAAAAATTAATATTATTTTATTCCTAATAAGCTTGTATGAATAGAAACAATTTTTTTTTACTAAACAAAGGTCATAACAATATAATTATTGTTCAAACCATTTATATTATTTAGAATTAATAAAAAATTTAAAAATGAATCTATTTATCTAATAAGTTCAAATCATTATAATCTTTTGTTTTGTTATAAAACAATTGCTTTTGTTCTAATAAGCTTATTTGGAAAAAAAAACTAATGTATTAATATTCATAAAATTAATAAGTAAATAATTTAAAAAATGAATCTATTTACCGAACAAATTTAAATAGTTATAACTATTTGAACAATTATCTATTTCAAATTGTTATGGCCTTTGTTTAGTCATAAAACAATTGTTTCTATTTGTATAAGCCTATTCGAAATAAAATAATACTAATTCATTAATATTTCAAAAATAAATAAGTAAGATATTCAAAAAAGAAATTTGTTTACCGAACAACTTTTAATGGTTATAATTATTTGAATAATTATTTATTTAAACAATTCAAATAATTATGACTATTTGAACAATTATCTATTTCAAATACTTATCGAAACAGTTTAACTACTTATGACTATTGGAATAATTATCTATTTCAAATCGTTATGACCTTTTGCTTTATCATAAAACAATTGTTTCTTTTCATACAACCTTATTTAGAATAAAATAATACTTCTTTATTAATTTTTTAGAAATTAAAAGGTAATAAATTTAAAAAAGAAATATTTTTTCTGAGCTAGTTCAAATAGTTATAACTATTTGAATAATTATCTATTTCCAATCGTTATGAATTTTTATTTTATCATTAAACAATTGTTTCTATTTACATATGCATATCCATAATAAAATAATACTAATTATTAGTATACCAAAATTAATAAATAGGAGATTTAAAAATGACTTGTTTATCGAAGAAATTCAAATAGTTATAACTATTTGAAAAATATCTATTTCAAATCGTTATGACTTTTTGTTTTGTAATAAACAATTTTCTCTGTTCATATAAGTTTATTTGGAATAAAATAATGTTAATTTATCAATATTCTGAAAATTAATAAGTAAGATATTTAAAAAATTAATCTGTTTATCAAAACAGTTCAAATAATTATGACTATTTGAATAATTAACTATTTTAAATCATAATTATCTTTTTTTTATTTAATTATAAAATAATTATTTTAGTTCATACAAGTTTATTCGAAATATAATAATACTAATTTATTAACATTCAAAAAATTAATAAGAGATTTTAAAAAATAAATCTGTTTACCGAATGAGTTCAAATAATTATGACTATTTGAATAATTATCTATTTAAAATCGTTACGACTTTTTATTTTTTCATAAAACAATTGTTTCAATTCATAAAAGTTTATCTAAAATAAAACAATACTACTTTATTAATATTTTAAAAATTAATAAATAAGATATTTAAAACTAAAACCATTTTTCGAACCAGTTCAAATAGTTATGACTATTTGAACAGTTATCAATCTTAAATTGTTATGATTTTTCTTTTGTCATAAAATAATTGTTTCTGATCATAAAAACTTATTCGGATAGAAATAATACTAATTTAATAATATTTTGAAAATTAATAAATAAGAGATTTGTTGGCCTTGAATTGATCCTTATTTTGAAATGACAAAACATTAAGCTAAATAAGCTTGATCAAGATTTTGAAAAAGATTTATTTAGTACATATTCTTAAGTTTTATTATTTTGGTACTAAACAAATAATATGATTTTCAAAGTTTAAACAAACCTTTCTTCATGTGTTCTTATTTCTCAAATTAAAGGTATCTTTAAAAATTATTTATTTGCCTTTAAAGTGAACTTATTCATTTTTGGACCCAATACAATCTTGATAATAATGGTTTTGAGAAATAGATTAACTTAAGAAAGTTGTTTTAAAAGAATAAAGTTTTCCAACATTGAATTTGTTTTATTTTTTTGTATTAATTCACAAAGTTTTAATATTTAAATTTTATATGGTTGGAAAGCTCTTTGAGTCTACTTTCTAATGGATCAAACAAAATCAAAATCCAAATTTTTTAAGAAAGGATTTTAAATTTTTGCTAGACACTTTGCCATTATCTAAAAATTGCACAAAATGTAGATTTAAAAATTCACAATAATTCGTATACAATAAATTAGGTGATGAATTTTATATGGATAGAAAGCCCTTTAAGTCTAGTTTCTAAATCTTTAAACGATTTTTTGTTTGGAATTGTATAACTCAAGATATGATCAAATTAATGAGTGGAGTATAAAACATGAGACAACCACCTAGCTTGATCGGATCAATCCCCTTCCTGTAGGGATCAATTGGTTAGGGTTTCAAAGTGACCCAATTGATCCCACCCTTTAAGGGATCGATCCATTTTTTATACGGAAAGAATTTGAGGTTAAAAACTTATAGAAGGGATTAATCCCCTTACATAAGAGATCGATCACCTAGGTAAGGGATCGATCATGTCCCTAAAATGATCAATGGGTAGCCTTTGTTTGGTATGAATATTGGTCTTGTTTTAATTGACCCAATCGATCCCCTATATGAAGGGATCTATCCCCTTTTGTTTAGAATGCTTGAATGAATATTTTCAACTCCAAACCATCCCCAAAAGGCTAGTTCCTCATTTTCTCTATATTTTGGGCATTCCCACACACCAAGGAGGTTGATGAATCAAGATAGTAAGATTAAATAAGCCATATATTCATTCTCTCAAAGAAATCAAGAGTTTTGGAGCTTTAAAGTCTATATCTTTGTATTTATTGTATCTAAATCATATTTGTTGTTTATTCATCATTTCCTTGTACTTAAACTTAGCAAACACCTAGCCTTAAAGAGGTTGTTTTATTATTTGCAAAATTACTTTTGATCTATAAAGGTGGAAGAGAACAAAATGTGAAGTATCTTCTTGAGAGTTTTATACTAAGATTGGGTAAAATACTGCAAAAGGTAGAGATTTCTATTTTAAGTCTTAGAGAGAAAAAAGTATGGTTGTATTTTCAATTCAAGATTAGTGGATTGAAGTCTTGGGGTGGACAACCAAGAA
The DNA here is from genome assembly GCF_047325235.1 of Durio zibethinus. Lineage (NCBI taxonomy): Eukaryota > Viridiplantae > Streptophyta > Magnoliopsida > Malvales > Malvaceae > Durio > Durio zibethinus. Next base: position 38,599,996 of record NC_143162.1, read on the forward strand.
GAAATGATGTAGGTACCTTATGGAAAAGGACCGAACCTCTATAAATTTTTGCATTTGATTTCTCTATCCCTATCTCTTTATTTTTATTGTTTATTATACATACTTCTAGATATATCAATTATTGTCATTTGTATCATATTTTGATATGAATTTTAATTTTTCATTCAATTATTTTGAAATCATTATTTTGGAAGAACTTGGACAAATCCAATTCACCCTCTATTTGATGACCATCTCAACTAAAAAGCTAACAAGATTTAAAAACTAAATATATTTGTCAAACCAGTTTAAATAGTTATAACTATTAGAATAATTATCTATTTTAAATCATTCTGACATTTTGTTTAGTTATAAAATAATTTTTTTAGTCCATACAAAATTAATTCAAAATAAAATAATACTAATTTATTAGCATTCAAAAAATAATAAGCAAGAGATTTTAAAAATAAATTTGTTTACCGAACAAGTTTAAATAGTTATGACTATTTGAATAATTATCTATTTAAAATTATTATAACCTTTTGTTTTGTCATAAAAGAATTGTTTCAGTTCATAAAAGCTTATCCAAAATAAAATAATACTACTTTGTTAATATTTCAAAAATTAAAAAGTAAGATATTTAAAAAATAAAGCAATTTACTGAATCAGTTCAAATAATTATGGTAATTTAAATAATTATCTATTTCAAATAATTATTACCTTTTGTTTTATCATAAAATACTTATTTTTTTATCATACATGCTTATTCAAAATAAAATAATACTAATTTATTAATATTTCAAAAATTAATAAGAGATTTAAAAAATAATTTTGTTTACAGAACTAACTTAAATAGTTATGACTATTTGAACAATTATCGATCTTAAATCGTTGTGATCTTTGTTTTGTCATAAAATAATGATTTTTTATCATAAGAGTTTATACAAAATAAAATAATACTAATTTAGTAATATTATGAAAATTAATAACTAAGATATTTAAAAAATAAATCCATTTGTCGAACTAGTTTAAACAATTAAGAATATATGAATAATTATCTATTTCTAATCATTATGACCTTTTGTTTTGTCCTAAAACAATTATTTCAGTTCATTCAAACTTATTCCGAATAAAGTAAAACTAATTTATTAATATTTCAAAAGTTTATATGTAAGAGATTTAAAAATTAATTTTATTTACTGAATAAATTCAAATAATTATAACTATTTAAACAATTATCTATTTCAAATTGTTATTGCCTTTTTGTTTTGTCATAAAACAATTGTTTTTATTCATGCAAGTTCATTGGAAATAAAATAATACTAATTTATTAATATTTAAAAAATTAATAAGTAAGAGATTTAAAAAGTAATTATGCTTACCTAACCATTTCAAATAGTTTTGACTATTTGAATAATTATCTATTTCGAATCATTATAACATTTGGTTTTGTAATTAAACAATTATTTCTATTCATATTATTTTATTCGAAATAAAATAATACTAAATTAATAATATTTTGAAACTTAATAACTTAAAAAAATTAAAAAATAAATCTGATTATCGAATCAGTTGAAATAGTTAAGACTACATGAACGATTTTCTATTTCTAGTTGTTATGACCTTTTAATTTGTCATAAAACAATTGTTTTGTTCATACAAACTTATTTGCATTAAAATAATTCTAATTTAATAATATTTCAAAAATTAATAAGTAAGAGATTTAAAAAATAAATTTGTTTACTAAACTAGTTCAAATAGTTACGACTATTAGAATAATTATCTATTTCAAAACGTTATGACATTTTGTATAGTCATAAAATAATTGTTTCAATTCATACAAGCTTATTTGGAATTGAATAATACTAGTTTATTAACACTTAAAAATCAATAAATAAGAGATTTAAAAAAATAAATTTGTTTACCAAACAAGTTCAAATTACTATGACTATTTAAACAATTATCTAGTTAAAATCGTTATGACCTTTTGTTTTATCCAAAAATAATTATTTCAGGTAATACAAGCTTATTTGAAATAAAAAAAATACTAATTTATTAATATTTTTAAAATTAATAAGAGATTTAAAAAAATAAATATGTTTATTGAATTAGTTAAAATAATTATGGCCATTTGGACAATTATCTATTTCAAATAGTTATGGCTTTTTGTTTTGTCATAAAACATTCATTTTTGATCATATAAGCTTATTTGAAATAAATAATACTAATTTATTAATATTTTCAAAAATTAATAAGACATTTAAAAAATAAATTTGTTTACCAAATTAGTTCAAATAGTTATAGTTAATTTAACAATTATATATTTCAAATCGTTATAATGTTTTCTTCTCTCATAAAGCAATTATTTCTCTTCATACAAGTTTATGTGGAATAAAATAATAGTAATCCAACAATATTTTGAAAATTAATAAGTAAGAGATTTAAAAAATAAAATTTATTTGTCAAACTAGTTTAAATAGTTAAGATTATATGAATAATTCAAATCATTATAATATTTTATTTTGTCATAAATTTTTTTTTAGTTCATACTAGCTTATTTGGAATAAAGTAAAATTAATTTATTAATATTTCAAAAATTAATAAGTAAGAGATTTGAAAAACAATTATACTTACCAAATCAATTTAAATAATTATAACTATTTGAACAATTATTAATTTCAAATCTTTGACAATTTGTTTTACCATAAAACAAATGTTTTTCTTCATATAAATTTGTTTGGAATAAAATGATAATAATTTATTAATATTTCAAAAATTAATCAATAAGAAATTTAAACAATAAATCTTTTTACCAAACCAGTTCAATTAGTTATAATTATTTGAATAATTATTTTATTTTAAATCGTCACGACCATTTGTTTTGTTATAATACAAATGTTTCTGTTCATATAGTTTTATTCAGAATAAAGTAATGTTAATTTATTAATATTCTAAAAATTAATAAATAATATATTTAAAAAATGAATCTGTTAGCTCAACCAGGGCAAATAGTTATAACTATTTGAATAATTGTCTATGTTAAATTATTGTGACTTTTTGTTTTGTCATAAACCAATTGTTTCTGTTCATAGAAGCTGATTTGAAATAAAATAATAATAATTTATTAATATTTTAAAAATTAAAAAGTAAAAGATTTAAAAGGTAAATCTATTTACCAAACAAGTTCAAATAGTTAAGATTATTTGAACAATTATTTATTTCAAATAGTTATGATATTTTGTTTTGTTATAAAATAATTGTTTCTATTCATATAAGTTCATTTAGAATTAAACAATATTAATTCATTAATATTCCAAAAATTAATACATAGGAGATTTAAAAAATAAATATGTTTATTTTAATAGTTTAAATAGTGAAGACTATTTGAAAATTATCTATTTCAAATCGTTATGATTTTTTGTTTTGTCATAAAACAATTGCTTCTATTCATAAAAAATTATTCAGAATAAAATAATATCAATTTATTAATATTTTAAAAATTAATACGAGATTTAAAAACTAAATTTGTTCATTGAATTGATTTAAATAGTTATGACTATTTGAATAATTATCTATCTCAAATAATTATGATCTTTGTTTTGTCATAAAACAATTATTTCTTTTCATACAAGCTTATTTGGAATAAAATAATACTAATTTCATAATATTCCAAAAATTAATAGGTAGGAAATTTAAAAAATAAATGTGCTTGCCAAACTAATTCAAATAGTTAAGACTATTAAAATAATTATCTATTTGAAATCGTTACAACCTTTTGTTTAGTTATAAAACAATTATTTTAGTTCATACAAGCTTATTCGAAATAAAAATAATACTAATTTATTAACATTAGGAAAATTAATATGCAAGAGATTTAAAGAAATAAATCTGTTTACCGAACAAGTTCAAATTGTTATGACTATTTGGATAATTATCTATTTAAAATTATTATGACCTTTTGATTTATCATAAAATAATTGTTTCAGTTCATAAAAACTTTTTCAAAATAAAACAATACTACTTTATTAGTATTTCAAAAATTAATAAGTAAGAAATTTAAAAACTAAAACTGTTTTTAAAATCAGTTTAAATAGTTATGACTATTTATATCTATTTAAACAATTATCAGTATCAAATTGTTATGATCTTTGTTTTGTCATAAAACAATTGTTTATGATAATACAAGCTTATTCGGATAAAAATAATACTAATTTAATAATATTAAAAAAATTAATAAATAAGAGATTTAAAAAATAAATTTGTTTATCAAATCAGTTCAAATAGTTAAGACTATTAGAATAATTATCTATTTTAAATTGTTCTAACCTTTTGTTTAGTCATAAAATAATTGTTTCAGTTCGTACAAGCTTATTTGAAATAAAATAATACTAATTTATTAACATTCAAAAAATTAGTAAAGCAAAAGATTTGAAAAAATAAATCTATTTACCGAATAAGTACAAATAGTTATGACTATTTAAACAAGTATTTATTTAAAATCATTATGATCTTTTGTTTTGTCATAAAATAATTGTTTCAGTTTATAAAAATTTATCCAAAATAAAATAATACTACCTTATTAATATTTTAAATATTAAAAAGCAAAACATTTAAAAAATAAATCAATTATACCAAATTAGTTCAAATAATTATTGCCATTCAAAAAATTATCTATTCCAAATAATTATTACCTTTTGTGTTTGTCATAAAACAATTGTTTTTGACCATACAAACTTACTCGAAATAAAATAATACTATTTTATTAATACTTCAGAAATTAATATGTAAGAGATTTAAAAGATAAATATATTTACCAAATCAATTCAAATAGTTATGACTATTTAAACAATTATCAATCTCAGATTGTTATGATCTTTGTTTTGTCATAAAACAATTGTTTTTTATCATACAAGTTTATCATAATAAAATAATGCTAATTTAATAATATTCTAAAAATTAATAACTAAGAGATTTAAAAAATAAATCTGTTTGCTGAATCAATTCAAACAGTTAAGACTTTATGAAAAATTATCTATTTCAAATCGTTATGACTTTTTATTTTTTCATAAAACAGTTATTTCAGTTCACACAAGCTTATTTGGAATAAAATAATACTAATTTATTAACATTCAAAAAATTAATAAGGAGGAGATTTATTCAAAAAATTAATAAGGAGGAGATTTATTCAAAAAATTAATAAGCAAGAGATTTAAAAAAATAAATCTGTTTACGAAACAAGTTTAAATAGTTATAACTATTTTAACAATTTAAAATCATTATAACCCTTTGTTTTGCCATAAAACAATTTTTCCAGTTTAATTTAAGCTCATTTAGAATAAAAAACTAATTTATTAATATTTCTAAAATTAATAAGAGATTTAAAAAATAAATCTAGTTATCGAATCGATTTAAATAATTATGGCAATCTAACCATTGATCGATTTTAAATCTTATGACATTATGATTTGTCATTAAACAATTATTTTTGATCATCCAAGCTTATTCAAAATAAAATAATACTAATTTATTAATATTTCAAAATTTAATAAGTAAGTGATTTGAAAAATAAATCTGTCTATCGAATCTGTTCAAATAGTTATGACTATTTGAAAAATTATATATTTCAAATTGTTATAACCTTTTGTTCTGTTATAAAACAATTATTTCTATTTACACAAGCTTATTCGTAATAAAATAATACTAATCTAATATTATTTTGAAAATTAATAAATAAGAGATTAAAAAATAAATTTGTTTACTAAACTAGTTCTAATAGTTTAAACTATATGAATAATTATCAAATTCAAATCATTATAACCTTTTGTTTTGTCATAATTTTCTTTTAGTTCATACTAGCTTATTTGGAATAAAATAAAACTAATTTATTAATATTTCAAAAATGGATAAGTAAGAGGTTTGAAAAATAATTTGTTTTCTAAACCAGTTTAAATAAGTATGACTATTTGAGCAATTATCTAGTTCAAATCTTGACATTTTGTTTTATCATAAAACAAATACTTTTGTTTATATAAGTTTGTTTACTTTTGTTTATATAAGTTTGTTTAGAATAAAATAATAGTAATTTATTAATATTTCAAAATTTAATAAGTCAGAGATTTAAGAAATAAATATATTTACCGAATCAGTTAAATTAGTTATAACTATTTGAACAATTATTTATTTTAAATTATTACGACCATTTGTTTTATCATAAAACAATTTTTCTATTCATACAATCTTATTCGAAATAAAGTAAAGCTAATTTATTAATATTCTAAAAATTAATAAGTAACAGATTTAAAAAGATGAGTTTGTTAGTCCAACAAGTGTAAATAGTTATAACTATTTAAACAATTATCTTTTTCAAATTATTATAACATTTTATTTTATCAAAAAAACATTTGTTTCTATTCGTGCAACCTTATTTGGAATAATATAATATAAATTTATTATTATTTTAAAAAATTAATAAGTAAAAGATTTAAAAACTGAATCTGTTTACCGAATATATTCAAATAGTTATGACTATTTGAAGAATTATCTATTTCAAATTGCTCTAACCTTTTGTTTTATTATAAAATAATTTTTTTTGTTAAAACATGTTTATTTCAAATAAAATAATATAAATTTATTAATATTCAGACAATTTGAGCAATTATTTATTTCAAATTATTATCACTTTTTTTTTGTCATAAAACATTTGTTTTTATTCATACAAGCTTATTTGGATTAAAATAATATTAATTTATTAATATTTTGATGATTAATAAATAAAAGATTTTAAAAATAAATATATTTACCGAACAAATTCAAAAAGTCATAACTATTTGAGTAATTATCTATTTCAAATCATTATAACCTTTTATGTTGTCATAAGAAATTGTATCAGTTCATATAGCCATATTCGAAATAACATAATACTAATTTATTAATATTTCAAAAATTAATTATAAGGGATTTAAAAAATGAATCTATTTAACAAATAAGTTTAAATAGTTATGATTATTTGAAAAAATATCTATTTCAATTTGCTCTAACATTTTGTTTTATCATAAAATAATTTTTTCTATTCATACAAGTTTATTTCAAATAAAATAATACAAAAATTAATAATATTCAGACAATTAATAAGTAAAACATTTAAAAAATAAATCTACTTACCGAATAAGTTCAAATAATTATGACTATTTGAGTAATTATTTATTTTAAATCGTTATGACTTTTGTTTTGTCATAAAACAATTGTTTTTATTCATATAAGCTTATTTAGGTTACAATAATATTAATTTATTAATGTTTTGACAATTAATAAGTAAAAGATTTTAAAAATAAATATATTTATCGAACAAGTTCAAATAGTTACAACGATTTGAAATAAATAGTTATAACTATTTGAATAATTATCTATTTCAAATCATTATAACCTTTAGTTTCATCATAAAACAATTGTATCAATTCATATCAGTTTACTTGAAATAAAATAATACTAATTTATTAATATTTTAAAAATTAATGAGTAAAAGATTTAAAAAATAAATTTGTTTACCAAATAAGTTCAAATAGTGATGACTATTTGAACAATTATTTATTTCAAATTGTTTTTACTTTTTCTTTTGTCATAAAACAATTGTTTTTGTTCATACGAGCTTATTTTGAATAAAATAATATAAATTTATTAATATTCCAAAAATTAATAAGTAAAAATCTAAAAAATAAATCTATTTTCTAAGCAAGTTCAAATAGTTATGACTAATTGAATAATTATGTATTTCAAATTATTATAGCCTTTTGTTTTGTTATAAACCAATTGTTTCTGTTGATATAAGTTTATTTAGAATAAAATAATACTAATTATTAATATTCCAAAAATTAAAATGTAAAATATTTAAAAAATAAATCTGTTTACTGAGTAAGGTCAAATAATTATGACTGTTTGAACAATTATTTATTTCAAATAGCTATGATATTTTGTTTTGTCATAAAATAATTGTTTCTATTCATACAAATTTATTTGGAATAAAATAATACTAATTTATTAATATTCTAAAATTTAATAGGTAGAAGATTTTAAAAAATATATCTATTTACTGAACAAGTTCAAATAGTCATGATCATTTGAATAATTATCTATTTCAAATCATTATGACCTTTGGTTTTATCATAAAACAATTGTTTCTATTCATACAAAATTATTTAGAAGGAAATAGTACTAATTTATTAATATTTTGAAAATTAATAAGAGATTTAGAAACTAAATCCGTTTACCAAACCAGTTCAAATAGTTATAACTATTTGAATAATTATCTATATCAAATCGTTATGATATTTATTTTGTCATAAAACAATTATTTCTTTTCATACAAGCTTATTTGGATTAAAATAAAACTAATTTAATAATATTCCAAAAATTAATAAGTAGGAGATTTAAAAAATAAATGTGTTTGCCAAACTAGCTCAAATAGTTAAGACTATTAGAACAATTATTTATTTCAAATCATTCTAATCTTTTTGTGTAGTCATAAAATAATTATTTTAGTTCATACAAACTTATTCAAAATAAAATAATATTAATTTATTAACATTTGTAAATTTAATAGGTAGGAGATTTAAAAAATATATCTGTTTACTGAATAAGTTCAAATAGTTGTGATTATTTGAATAATTATCTATTTCAAATCGTTATGACATTTTGTTTTATCATAAAACCATTGTTTTTGTTCATACAAAATTATTCAAAATAAAATAGTATTGATTTATTAATATTTTGAAAATTAATAAGAGATTTAGAAACTAAATTTGCTTACCAAATCGTTCAAATAGTTATAACTATTTGAATTATTATCTATCTCAAATCGTTATGATCTTTGTTTTATCATAAAATAATTGTTTCTTTTTATACAAGCTTATTTGGATTAAAATAAAACTAATTTAATAATATTTCAAAAATTAATAAGTAGGAGATTTAAAAAATAAATATGTTTGCCAAACCAGCTTAAATAATTAAGACTATTAAAATAATTATTTATTTCAAATTGTTCTAACTTTTTGTTTAGTCATAAAACAATTATTTTACTTCATACAAGCTTATTTGAAATAAAATAATATTAATTTATTAACTTTCAAAAAATTAATAAGCAAGAGATTTAAAAAAATAAATATGTTTACCAAATAAATTCAAATAGTTATGATTATTTGAATAATTATTTATTTAAAATCATTATGACCTTTTGTTTTGTTATAGAACAATTGTTTCAATTCATAAAGACTTATTGAAAATAAAAACAATACTACCTTATTAATATTTCAAAAAGTAATAAGCAAGAAATTTAAAAACTAAAGCTATTTTTTGAATCAGTTTAACTATTTAAACAATTATCTATCTCAAATCTTATGATCTTTGTTTTGGCATAAAAGCAATTATTTTTTATTATACAAGCTTATTCGGATAAAAATAATACTAATTGAATAATATTTCAAAAATTAATAAATAAGAGATTTGAAAATTAAATGCGTTTGTTGAACCAATTTAAATAGTTAAGACTATATGAATAATTATATATTTCAAATTGTTTTGACCTTTTGTCTAGTTGTAAAATAATTATTTCAGTTCATACAAGTTTATTTGGAATAAAATGATACTAATTTATTAACATTAAGAGAATTAATAAGCAAGATATTTGAAAAAATAAATATGTTTACAAAATAAGTTCAAATAGTTATTACTATTTGAACAATTATCTTCTTAAAATCGTTATGACCTTTTGTTTTATCATAAAACATTTGTTTCAATTCATAAAAACTTAGCCAAAATAAAATAATACTACATTATTAATATTTCAAAAATTAATAGGTAAGAGATTTAAAAAATAAATTAGTTTACCGAATTAGTTCAAATAATTATGGCCATTTGAACAATTATCTATTTCAAATCGTTATTTCCTTTTGTTTTGTCATAAAACAATTATTTTTCAACATAAAAGCTTATTCAAAATAAAATAATACTAATTTATTAATATTCAATAATTAATAAATAAGATATTTAAAAAATAAATTTGTTTATTGAACCAGTTCAAATAGTTATTACTATTTGAACAATTCTTTATTTGAAATTGTTATAACCTTTTTTTCTATCATGAAATAGTTATATCTATTCATACAAGTTTATTTGGAATAAAATAATACTAATTTAATAATATTATAAAAATTAATAATTTAATGATTTAAAAAATAAATTTGTTTATTGAACCAGACAATTAAGACTATATGAATATTTATTTATTTCAAATCATTATGGCCTTTTTTTGTGATAAAACAATTGTTTTAGTTCATACAAACTTATTTGGAATAAATAAAACTAATTTATTAATATTTCAAAATTTTATAAGTTAGTGATTTAAAAAAATATTATATTTACTGAACCAATTTAAGTAATTATAATTATTTAAACAATTATCTATTTTAAATCATTATTACTTTTTGTTTTATCATAAAACAATTGTTTTTGTTCGTATAAGATTTTTTGGAAAAAAATAACATTAATTTGTTAATATTTAAAAAATTAATAAGTAAGAGATCAAAAAAGTAAATATGTTTACCAAATTATTTCAAATAATTTTGACAATTTGAATAATTATTTATTTCAAATCGTTATAATTTTTTGTTTTATCATAAAACAATTGTTTCTATTCATACTATTTTATTCAAAATAAAATAGTACTAATTTAATAATAATTTGAAGCTTAATAACCAAAAAATTTAAAAAATAAATTTGATTGCCAAACCAGTTCAAAAAGTTAAGACTATACAAACAATTATCTATTTTAAATCATTATGACCTTTTGTTTTATCATAAAATAATTGTTGTGTTCGTACAAGTTTATTTGGATTGAAAGAAAGCTAATTTAATAATATTTTATAAATTAATAAGTAAGATATTTAAAAAATAAATTTGTTTGCCTAACCAATTCAAATGGTTAAGACTATTAGAATAATTATCTATTTCAAATTGTCCTGACCTTTTGTTTAGTCATAAAATAATTATTTCAACTCATAAAAGCTTAAAAGATTAATTTGTTTATTGAAAAAGTTAAAATAGTTATGACTGTTTAATCAATTATCTATTTAAAATAATTATAATATTTTGTTTTGTCATAAATCAGCTATTTCTAATCATACAAGTTTATTTGGAATAAAATAATATTATTTCATTAATATTATAAAAATTAATAAGTAAAAGATGAAAGGATAAATCTAATTATCGAACAAGTTTAAATAGCTTTAACTATTAGACTAATTATCTATTTCAAATAATTATGACATTTGGTTTTATTATAAAATAGCTGCTTTTGTTCATCCAAGCTTATTTGAAATAAAATATTATTAATTTATTAATATTTTAAAAATTAATAAGTAAAAAAATTAAAATATAAATTTATTTATTAAACAAGTTCAAATAGTTGTGACTATTTGAACAAATTTATATTTTGAATAATTATGACCTTTTATTTGTCATAGAATAATTATTTTTGTTCATACAAGTTTTTTTGAAACAAAATAATATTAATTTAATAGTATTCTAAAAATTAATAACTAAATGATTTAAATGATGAATTTATTTATTGAACTTGTTTAAATAGTTGTGACTATTTGAACAATTATCTATTTAAAATAATAATGATCTTTTGTTTTCTTTTAGAAAAATTATTTTCGTTCATACAAACTTATTCGAAATAAAATAATATTAATTTATTAATCTTTTAAAAATTAATAAGTAAAAAGTTTAAAAGATAAATCTGTTTATCAATCAAGTTCAAATAATTATGACTATTTGGACAATTATCAATTTCAAATAGTTATGATATTTTGTTTTGTTATAAAATAACTGTTTCTACATATAAAAGCTTTTTTAGAATAAAATAATATTCATATGTTATTGTTCCAAAAATTAATAAGCAAAAGATTTAGAAGATAAATCTATTTACCAAAAAAGGTCAAATATTTATTACTATTGAAAAATTATCTATTTCAAATAATTATAGCATGTTGTTTTATCATAAAATATTTGTTTTTGTTCATACAAACTTTTTCAGAATGAGAAAATATTAGTTTATTAATATTACAAAAATTAATTAATAGCAAATTTAAAAGATAAATTTGTTTACCGAACAAGTTCAAATTGTTACGATTATTTGAATAATTATCAATTTCAAATAACTATAACATTTTTTTTGTTATAGATCAAATATTTCTATTTATACAAGCTTGTTCAAAATATAATAATATTAATTTATTAATATTCCAAAATTTAATAACTAAGAGATTTAAAAAATAAATTTATTAATCGATTAAGTCAGATAATTATGATTATTGGAACAATTATCTATTTCAAAAAATTGTAACATTTTGTTTTGTCATAAAGCAATTGTTTTTGTTCATACAAGCTTATTCGGATAAAAAAAATTAAATCATTAATATTTTGAAAATTAATAGGTAAAAAATTTAAAAGATAAATCTGTTTAGTGAACAAGTTCAAATAGTTTTAAGTATTTGTCTAATTATCTATTTTAAATAATTATGATGTTTGGTTTTATCTTAGAACAATTGTTTCTATTCATACAAGCTTATTTGGATAAAAAAATTAAATCATTAATATTTTGAAAATTAATAAGTAAAAAATTTAAAAGATAAATCTGTTTAGTGAACAAGTTCAAATAGTTTTAAGTATTTGTCTAATTATCTATTTTAAATAATTATGACATTTGATTTTATCTTAGAACAATTGTTTCTATTCATTCAAGCTTATTCAAAATAAAATAACATTAATTTATTAATATTTCACATATTATTAATTAAAGATTTAAACGATAAATCTGTTTATCAAACAAGCTCAAATAGTTGTGATTATTTGAATAATTATCTATTTCAAAAAATTATGAGCTTTTGTTTTATCATATAACAATTGTTTATGTTCATAAAAGCTTATTGGGAATAAGGTATTATTAATTTAATAATATTTCAATAATTAATAAGTAAAAGATTTAAAATATAAATCTATTTACTGGATAAGTTCAAATAGTTATCAATATTTAAATAATTATTTATTTCAAATAATTTTGACATTTTGTTTTGTCATAGAATAATTTTTTCTATTCATACAAATTTATTCAAAATAAAGTAATATTAATTTATTAATATTTTGAAAATAATAAGTAAAAAATTTAAACAATAAATCTATTTACCAAATAAGATCAAATAGTTATAACTATTTGAATAGAACAATTATCTATTTCAAATTATTATCATCTTTTATTTTGTCATAAAATAATTGTTTCTATTTATAAAAGCTTATTATGAAAAAAAATATTTATTTATTAATATTCCAAAAATTAATAAGTAAAAGATTTTAAAGATAAATCGTGTACCAAACAAGGTTAAATAGTTATTACTATTTGAATAATTATTTATTTCAAATAATTATAACATTTTGTTTTGTCATAAAATAATTGTTTTTGTTCGTACAAACTTATTCGAAATAAAATAATATTGATTTATTAATATTTCAATAATTAATAAGTAACGTATTTAAAAAATAAATTTGTTTACCGAACAAGTTCAAATAGTTATGAATATCTGAATAATTAACTATTTCAAATAATTTCGACCTGTGTTTTGTCACAGAATAATTGTTTCTATCCATACAAGCTTATTCAAAAGAAAATAATTTTAATACACTAATATTTCAAAAATTAATAAGTAAATTATTTAAAAGATAAACTATTTATCGAACAAGTTCAAATAGTTATAACTATTTGAACAATTATTTATTTCAAATAATCATGATTTTTTGTTTTGTCATAAAACAATTGTTTTTATTTATACAAATTTATTTCAAATAAAAATAATACTATTTTAGTAATATTTTAAAAATTAATAACTAAAAAATTTAGAAGATAAATTTGTTTACTGAACAAAGTCAAGTTGTTACTACTATTTGAGCAATTATATATTTCAAATAATTATGACGTTTTGTTTTGTCATAAAACTATATTTCTGTTCATACAAACTTAGTAAAAAAAAATAATATTAATTTTTTAATATTTTAAAAATTAAAAAATAGATTTAAAAGATAAATCTGTTTACCGAATAATTTCAAATAACTAAGAATATTTTAACAATTATCTATTTCAAATAATTATGATCTTTTGTTTATTCATAGAACAAATGTTTCTATTAATGCAAACTTATTTAGAATATAATAGTATTAATTTAATAATATTCTGAAAATTAATAAGAAAAAGTTTTAAAAGATGTATATATTTACCATACAAGTTCAAATAGTTATGACTATTAAAATAATTATCTATTTTAAATAATTACGACTTTTTATTTTGTCATAGAACAATTATTTTTGTCCTTTGAAGTTTATTTAGAAAATATAATATTAATTTATGAATATTTAAAAAAATTAATAAGTAAAAGGTTTAAAAGATAAATCTATATACTGAACATGTTTAAATAGTTATGACTATTTGAATAATTATCTATTTTAAATAATTACAAACTTTTGTAAAATAATTGTTTCTATTCATGTAAGTTTATTCATATTAATTGTTCAAATAGTTATAATTATTTGACTTGGTTTGATAAACAGATCTAGTTTTTAAGCCTCTTATTAATTTTAAAATATTAATAAATCAGTATTATTTTATTATGAATAATTTTGTATGAATAGAAATAATTATTTTACGGCAAAACAAAAGGTAATAATGATTTAAAATAGATAATTGTTCAAATAGTCATGATTATTTGAACTTATTTGGTAAACATATTTATTTTTTAAATCCCATACGCAATAATTTTTAGAATAGTAATAAATTAGTATTATTTTATTTCAAATAAACTTGTATGAATATAAACAATTGCTTTATGACAAAACAAAATATCATAAATTTTGGAAATAAATAATTATTAAAATAGTCAAAATTATTTAAACCTACTTGGTAAACATATTTATTTTTTAAAATCTTTTACTTATTAATTTTTTGAATATCTAAATTAGTATTATTTTATTCTGAATAAGCTTTTATGAATAGAAACAATTGGTTTATGATAAGATAAAAGGTTATAACAACTTGAAATAAATAATTATTCAAATAGTTATCACTATTTGAATGTGTTTACAAAAGGTAATAATGATTTAAAATAGATAATTGTTCAAATAGTCATGACTATTTGAACTTATTTGGTAAATATATTTATTTTTTAAATCCCATACGCAATAATTTTTAGAATAGTAATAAATTATTATTATTTTATTTCAAATAAACTTGTATGAATATAAACAATTGCTTTATGACAAAACAAAATATCATAATTTTTGGAAATGAATAATTATTAAAATAGTCAAAATTATTTAAACCTACTTGGTAAACATATTTATTTTTTAAAATCGTTTACTTATTAATTTTTTGAATATCTAAATTAGTATTATTTTATTCTGAATAAGCTTTTATGAATAGAAACAATTGGTTTATGATAAGATAAAAGGTTATAACAACTTGAAATAAATAATTATTCAAATAGTTATCACTATTTGAATGTGTTTAGAAAGCAGATTTATTTTTAAAAATTTTACATATTAATTTTTGGAATATTCCATATAAACTTGTATGAATAGAAACAAATATTTTATGACAAAACAATAGATCATAATGATTTGAAATAAATAATTAGTCAAATAAATAGATTTATTTTTTAAAATTTTTACTTATTAATTGTCTGAATATTAATAATTTTTTATTTTTTTATTCGAAATAAGCTTGTATAAATAGAAAAAAAATTATTTTATGACAGAACAAAATGTTAAAGCGATTTGAAATAAATAATTATTTAAATAGTATAACTATTTGAACTAGTTTAGTAAATAAATTCATTTTTTAAATTTCTTACTTATTAATTTTTGAAATATTAATTAGTATTATGTTATTTGAAATAAGCTTGTACGAATAAAAACAAATTTTTTTGGATAAAACAAAAGGTCATAACAATTTGAAATAGATAATTATTCAATCGATCATAATTATTTGCATGCTCGAGCCAATGGATTCATTTTTTAAATAAATTATTTATTAATTTTTAAAATATTAATAAATTAGCATTACTTTATTCCAAATAAGACTGTAGAATAGAAACAATTGTTTTATGATAAAACAAATAGTTCTAACGATTAGAAATAAATAATCATTCAAATAGTTATAACTAGTTAAAATGATTTGATAAAGAAATTTATTTTGTAAATATCTTATTTATTAAATTTTGACATATTATTAAATTACTATTATTTTATTTCAAACAAATTTATATAAACAAAAACATTTATTTTATGACAAAACAAAGGGTCATAATGATTTGAAATCGATAATTGCTCAAATAGTCATATTTATTTGAACTAGTTTGGAAAACAAAATTATTTTTCATATCTCTTACTTATTAGTTTTTGAAATATTAATAAATTAGTTTTGTTTTATTCCAAATAAGCTAGTATGAACTAAAATAATTTTTTATGGCAAAATAAAAGGTCATAACGATGTGAATTAGATAATTGTTCATATAGTCTTAATTGTTTAAACTAATTCGGCAAACAAATCTATCTTTTAAATCTTTCACTTGTTAATTTTCAGAATATTATTGGATTAGTATTATTTTATTCTGAATTAGTTTTTATGAACATAAATAATTATTTTATGATAGAATAAAAGGTTATAACAATTTGAAATATGTAATTGTTCAAATATAATTATTTAAAATAGTTCAGTCAACATATTTATTTTTTAAATTTTTTATTAATTTTTGAAAATTTAATAAATTAACATTATTTTATTTCAAATAAGCTTGTATGATTTAAAACAATAGTTTTATGATAAAACAAAATGTCATAACAATTTGAAATAGATAATTATTCAAATGGCTATAATTATTTTAACTGTTTCGATAAATAGATTTATTTTTAAATCTCTTACTTATTAATTTTAGAAATATTAATAAACTAGTATTATTTTATTCTGAATAACCTTGTATTAATTGAAACAATTATTTTATGACAAAACAAAAGGTCACAATTATTTTAAATAGAAAATTGTTCAAATAGTCATAACTATTTGAACTTGTTTGGTAAATAGATTTATATTTTTAAATCCTTGCATATTAATTTTTTGAATGTTAATAAATTTGTATTATTTTATTCTGAATAAACTTGTATGATCTAAAACGATGTTTTATGACTAAAGAAAATATCAAAACGATTTGAAATAGATAATTATTCTAAAAGTCTCCCTATCAATTAGTTTAGTAAACAAATTTATTTTTTAAATCTCTTATTAATTTTTGAACTATTATTAAATTAATATTATTTTATTTCGAATAAAATAGTATGAACATAAACAATTGCTTTATGACAAAAGAGAAGCTTATAACAATTTGAAATAAATAATTGTTCAAATAGTCAAAACTATTTGAAATAGTTTAATAAATAGATTTACTTTTTAAATCTTTTATTTATTAATTTTCTAAATATTAATAAATTAATATTATTTTTTTCGAACAAATGTATATAAATAAAAAAAATTGCTTTATGACAAAACAAAAAGTAATAATAATTTGAAATAGATAATTGTTTAAATAGTTATAATTATTTGAACCAGTTTGGCAAATAGAATTATTTTTTAAATCTTTTACTTATAAAATTTTGAAATATTAATGCATTAGTTTTATTTTATTCTAAATAAACTTGTATGAACTAAAACAATTGTTTAATGATAAAGCAAAAGGTCATAATGATTTGAAATAGATAATTATTCATATAGTCTTTACTGTTTGAACTAGTTCAACAAATGGATTTATTTTTTAAATCTCTTAGTTATTAATTTTTGAAATATTATTAAATTAGTATTATTTTATTATGAATAAATTTGTATGATCAAAAACATTTTTTTTAAGACAAGACAAAGATTATAATGATTTGTGATTGATAATTATTCAGATAGTCATAACTATATGAACTGGTTCGGTAAACAAATTTTTTTAAAACTTCTTACTTATTAATTTTTGAAATATTAATAAAATAGCATTATTTTATTTTGGATAAACTTTTATGAACTAAAACAATTGTTTTATGACAAAACAAAAAGTTATAACGATTTTAAATAGATATTGTTCACATAGTCATAACTATTTGAAATTGTTTCGTAATCAAATTTATTTTTTTAAATCTCTTGCTTATTAATATTCTTAATATTAATAAATTAGTATTATTTTATTTCTAATAAAATTGTATGAACTAAAACAATTATCCTTTGACTAAACAAAATGTCAGAATGATTTAAAATAGATAATTATTCTAATAGTCTTAACTATTTAAATTGGTTCAACAAACACATTTATTTTTTAAATTTCTTACTTATTAATTTTTGAAATATTATTAAATTAGAATTATTTTTATCCAAGTAAGCTTTTATGATCATAAACAATTATATTATGACGAAACAAAGAACATAATGATTTGAGATTGATAATTGTTCAAATAGTCATAACTATTTGAACTGGTTCAAAAAATAGTTTCAAATAGTTATAACTATTTGAATTGGTTCAGAAAATAGCTTTAGTTTTTAAATTTCTTACTTATCAATTTTTGAAATATTATTAAAATAGTATTGTTTTATTTCCGATAAACTTTTATGAACTGAAATTATTATTTTATGGTAAAAAAAAGGTCATAATGATTTTAAATAAATAATTGTTCAAATAGTCATAACTATTTGAACTTGTTCGGTAAATGGATTTATTTTTTTTAAATCTCTTGCTTATTAATTTTTTGAATGTTAATAAATTAGTATTATTGTATTCCAAATATGGTTGCATGAATTGAAATAATTGTTTTATAACTAAAAAAAATGTTAGAACGATTTGAAATGGATAATTGTTGTAATAATCTTAACTATTTGAACTAGTTTAGCAAAAAAAATTATTTTTTAAAATCTCTGGCTTATTAATTTTTTGAATGTCAATAAATTACTATTATTTTATTTTGAATAAGCTTGTATGAACTGAAACAATTATTTTGTCACAAAACAAAAGGTTAGAACATTTGAAATCGATAATTGTTCGAATAGTCTTAACCATTAAAACTAGTTCGATAAATAAATTTATTTTTTAAATCTTTTGCTTATTAATTTTTTAAAAAATTATTAAATTAGTATTATTTTAATTTGATTAAGATTTTACAAACAAAATAATTGTTTTATGACAAAAAAAGGTCATAATAATTTAAAATAGATAATCGTTAATATAGTCTTAACTATTTAAACTAGTTTGGTAATCAGATTTAGTTTTTAAATATCTTACTTATTAATTGTTGAAATATTAATACATTAGTATGATTTTATTCCAAATAAGCTTGTATGTTGAAGAATAATTTTTTTATGACAAAATAAAAGGTAATAATGATTTGAAATAGATAATTATTCAAAATGATAATAATTATTTGAACTACTTCGGTAAACTGATTTATTTTTTTAAATCTATTACTTATTAATTTTTAAAATATTAATTAAGTAGTATTATTTTATTCTGGACAAGTTTTCATAAATTGAAACAATTGTTTTATGACAAAACAAAAGGTCATAACGATTTTAAATAGATAATTATTCAAATAATCACAACTATTTGAACTTGTTCGGTAAACAGATTTAATTTTTCAAAATTTTTGCCTATTAATTTTTTTACTATTAATAAATTAATATTATTTTATTTCGAATAAGCTTGTATGAATTGAAACAATTATTTTATGACTAAACAAAAGGCAAAATGATTTGAAATAAATAATTATTCTAATAGTCTTAATTATTTGAACTGGTTCAACAAACTTATTTATTTTTTAAGTCCCTTATTAATTTTTTTAAATGTTATTAAATTAGTATTATTTTTATGCGAATAGGTTTGTATGATAAAAAAAAATTATTTTATGTCAAAACAAAGATTATAACGATTTGATATTGATAATTGTTTAAATAGTCATAACTATTTGAACTGGTTCGAAAAACAACTTTAATTTTAAAACTTTAATTTATTAATTTTTAAAATATTAATAAATTTATATTATTTTATTCAAAATGAACTTGTATGAATAAAAACAGTTATTTTATGATAAAACAAAAGATCATAATGATTTGAGATTAATTATTATTTAAATAGTCATAACTATTTGAACGTATTCAGAAAATAGATTTATAATTTAAAATTTTACGTATTAATTTTTAGAATATTAATAAATTTATATTATTTTATTTGAAATAGGCTTATATGAATAAAAACAATTATTTTATGATAAAACAAAAAGATATAACAATTTGAAATAGATAATTGTTCAAATGGTCATAACTTTTTGAATTTGTTTGGTAAACATAGTCATTTTTTAAATTTCTTACTCAATAATTTTTAAAATATTAATAAATTAGTATTTTTTATTTCAAATAAGCTTATATGAACTAATACAATTGTTTTATGACGAAAACAATGTCATAACAATTTGAAATAAATAATTATTCAAATAGTTATGACTCTTTGAATTTGTTAGGTAAACTTATTTATTTGTAAAATCTTTTCCCTATTAATTATTAAAATATTAATAAATTAATATTATTTCAATCTAAATAAGCTTGTATGAAGAAAAACAATTATTTTATAATAAAACAAAAAGTTATAATGATTTGAAATAGGTAACTGCTCAAATAGTCATAGATATTTGAACTTATTTAGTAAACAAATTTATTTCTTGAATCTTTCACTTATTAATTGTCTAAATATTAATAAATTTGTATTATTTTATTTGGAATAAGCTTGTATGAATGAAAAAAATTATTTTATGACAAAATAAAAGGTTAAAGCGAGTTGAAACAAATAATTCTTCAAATGTTATAACTATTTGAACTTGTTCAGTAAACAAATTTATTTTTTAAATCTCTTATTAATTTTTGAAATATTAATAAATTAGTATTATGTTATTCCAAACAAGTTTGTATGAAAGGAAACAATTATTTTTTGACAAAACAAAATGTCATAACAATTTGAAATAAATAATTGATCAAACAATCATAACTTTTTGCTTCGATCGGGCCAACAAATTTAGTTTTTAAATCTGTTACTTATTAATTTTCAAAAAATTAGTAAATTAGCATTATTTTATTCTAAATAAAATTGTATCAATAGAAACAATTGTTTTATGACAAAATAAATTTTTATAACGATTTGAAATAAATCATTATTCAAATAGTTTTAACTCATCGATTTGGTTTGATAAACAGATTTATTTTTTAAATATCTTATTTATTAATTTTTGAAATATTAATAAATTACTATTATTTTATTTCGAACAAACTTAAATGAACAAAAATAATTATTTTATGAGAAAACAAATTGTTGTAATGATTTGAAATAGATAATTGCTCAAATAGTTATAACTAATTAAATTGATTCAGTAAACATATTTATTTTTTTAATTATTTTACTTATTAATTTTTCAATTTTGAATAAATTACTATTATTTTATTTTGAAAAAACTTATATGAATAGAAATAATTGTTTTATGACAAAACAAAAGGTTAGAATGATTTGAAATTGATAATTATTCAAATGTTTATGATTATATGAACTTGTTTCGTAAACAAATTTATTTTTTAAATCTCCTACTTATTTATTTTTAGAATATTAATATATTGGAATTATTTTATTCCAAATAAACCTGTATGAATAGAAACAATTGTTTTATAACAAAACAAATGGTCATAACGATTAGAAATAAATAATTGTTCAAATAGTCATAACTATTTGAACTTGCTAGGTAAATAGATTTATGTTTAAATCTTTTACTTATTAATTTTTAGAATATTAATAAATTAGTATTATTTTATTTGGAATAAGGTTATACGAACAAAACAATTGGTTTATGAAAAAAAAGGTCAGAATGATTTGACATAGATAATTGTTAAAATAGTCTTAACTATTTGAACATGTTCTGAAAACATATTTATTTTTTAAACTTTTACTTATTAATTTTTAGAATATTAGTAAATATATATATTTTTTAGAATAAGATTGTATGAAAAGAAACAATTATTTTATGACAAAACAAAAGGTTATAACGATTTGAAATAGATAACTGTTTAGATAGCCATAACTATTTGAACTTATTCGGTAAACAGATTCATTTTTTAATTATCTTACTCATTAATTTTTAGAATATTAATAAATTTGTATTATTTTATTTTTATGAACCGAAACAATTATTTTATGACAAAATAAAAAGTCATAACGTTTTAAAATCGATAATTATTCAAATAGTCATGATTATTTGAACTTATTTGGTAAATATATTTATTTTTTAAATCTATTACTTATTAATTGTCAAAATATTAACAAATTAATATATTTTTAATCCAAATAAGCTTGTATGAATAGAGACAATTATTTTATGATAAAACAAAAAGTCATAATGATTTAAAATAAATAATTGTTCAAATAGTCATAATTATTTAAACTAGTTTAGTAAATAGATTTATTTTTTTAAATCTCATATTTATTAATTTTTGAAATATTAATAAATTAGTGTTATTTTATTCGAAATAGGCTTGCATGGGAAAAACAATTGTTTTATGACCAAAAAAGTTTATAACAATTAGAAATAGATAATTACTCAAATGACCATAATTATTTGAATTGATTCGATAAACGGATTTATTTTTTAAATCTCTAATTTATCAACTTTTGAAATATTAATAAAGTAGTATTATTTTATTTCAGATAAGCTTTTATAAACTAAAACAATTGTTTTATGATGAAACATAAGGTTATAACAATTTTACATAGATAATTGTTCAAATAGTCATAACTATTTGAACTTGTTCACTAAACATATTTATTGTTTTAAATTCTTGATTATTAATAATTATCTATGAGTTGAAATAATTATTTTATGACTAAACAAAATGTCAGAACAATTTGAAATAGTTAATTATGCTAATAGTCTAAATTATTTGAACTAGTTTGGCAAACATATTTATTTTTTAAATCTCTTATTAATTTTTAGAATAGTATTCAATTAGCATTAATTTAATTCGAATAAGCTTGTACGAAGAGAAACAATTGTTTTATGATAAAACAAAGATCATAACAATTTGAAATAGATAATTATTGAAATAATCATAACTATTTAATCTGGTTCAATAAACAATGTTAATTTTTAAATCTCTTATTAATTTCAAAATATGAATAAATTAGTATTATTTTACTTTAAATAATTTTGTATGAATAGTAACAATTGTTTTTTATAAAACAAAAGATCATAACGATTCAAAATAGATAATTATTCAAATAGTCATGATTATTTGAACTTATTCGGTAAACAAATTTATTTTTTAAATCTTCTACTTATTAATTTTTAGAATATAAATAAATTAGTATTATTTTATTTCAAATAAACTTGTATGTATAGAACAATTGTTTTATAAGAAAATAAAAGATAATAATGATTTAAAATAAATAATTATTTAAATCATCATAACTATTTCAACTTGTTAGGTAAATTTTATAAATATTTTACTTATTAATTTTTGAAATATTAATAAATTAGTATTATTTTATTTTGAATAAGTTTGTGTGAACAAAAATAATTGGTTTATGACAAAACAAATCGTCATAATGATTTGAAATAGATAATTATTTAAATAGTCATAACTATTCAACTTGTTCGGTAAACATATTTATTTTTTAAAATCGTTTTGCTTATTAATTGTCAAAATATTAATAAATTAATATTATTTTAATTTGAATAAGAATGTATGAATAGAGACAATTGTTTTATGACAAAACAAAAAGTGATAACATTTTAAAATAAATAATTGTTCAAATAGTCATAACTATTTGAACTTGTTCGATAAATAGATTTATTTTTTTAAATCTTTTACTATTAATTGTTTGAATTTTAATAAATTTATAGTATTTTATTTGGAATAAGCTTGTATGAATAGAAAAAAATTGTGTTATGATAAAACAAAAGGTTGTAGCTATTTAAAATAGATAATTGTTCAAATAGTCATAACTATTTGAACTTGTTTGTTAAACAGATTCATTTTTTAAATCTTTTACTTATTAATTTTTAGAATATTAATAAATTAGTGTTATGTTATTCTGAATAAGCTTGTATAAACAGAAATAATTGTTTAGTGACAAAACAAAAGATAATAACGATTTGAAATAGATAATTATTCAAACAGATATAACTATTTACATTGGTTTGGCCAACATATTCATTTTTTTAACTTGTTACTTATTAATTTTTTAGAATATTAATAAATTTATATTACTTTTTTTTAAATAAGATTGAATGACCGAAATATTTGTTTAATAATAAAACAAAAGGTCATAACAATTTAAAATAAATAATTGTTCAAATAGTTATTTATAATTGAACTGGTTTGGTAAATAGATTTATTTTTTAAAATTTTTTATTAATTTTTGAAATATTAGTAAATTATTATTATTTTATTTCGAACAAAATTATATAAATGAAAATTTTGTTTTATAACAAAACAAAATATCATAATAATTTGAAAAAGGTGATTGTTCAAATAGTCATAAATATTTAAACTAGTTTAATAAACAGAATTATTTTTTTAAATCTTTTACTTATTAATTTTCAAAATATTATTAGATTAGTATTATTTTATTCTAAATAAGTTTGTATGAGTAGAAATAATTGTTTTATGACAGAACAACATGTTATAATGATTCGATATATATAATTGTTCAAATAGTCATAACTATTTGAATTAGTTCGATAAATAGGTTTATTTTTTAAATCTCTTAGTTATTAAATTTTAAAATATTAATAAATTAGTATTACTTTATTCCAAATAAATTCATTTTATTCTATTTCAAATAAGCTTGTTTGAACTGAAACAATTGATTTATGAGAAAACAAAAGGTTATAACAATTTGAAATTTATAATTGTTTATATAGTCTTAACTGTTTGAATTGGTTCAACAAACCAATTTATTTTTTAATTCTCTTACTTATTAATTTTTGAAATATTATTAAATTTGTATTATTTTATTTCAAATAAGCTTATATGAGTAGAAACAATTGTTTTATGATAAAACAAAAGTTATAACAATTTGAAATAGATAATTGTTCAAACACTCATAATTTTTTGAATTGGATCGACAAACAGATTTATTTTTGAAATCTCTTACTTAATAATTTTTTAAATATTAATATATTAGTATTATTTTATTCCGATTAAGCTTGTATGATAAAAAATAATTATTTTATGACAAAACAAAATGTCATAATGATTTCAAATAGATAATTATTTAAATGACCATAATTATTTGAACTAATGTAGTAAATAATTAATTTTTTTAAAATCTCTTACTTATTATTTTTTTGAATGTTAATAAATCAGTATTATTTTATTTTGAATAAGCTTGCATGAACTGAAATAATTGTTTTATGACTAAACAAAAGGTTAGAACGATTTGAAAGAGATAATTGTTCTAATAGTCTTAGCTATTTGAAATGGTTTAGGAAACACATTTATTTTTTAAATCTCTTGCATATGAATTTTTGGAATATTATTAAATTTGTAATATTTTAATCCAAGTAAGCTTACATGAATAGAAACAATTGTTTTATGTCAAAACAAAGATCATAACGATTTGAGATAGATAGTTGTTCAAATAGTCATAACTATTTGAACTTGTTAGGTAAATAGATTTAAGGTTTAAATCTTTTACTAATTTTATTTTGAATAATTTGGTATGAACAGAAACATATGTTTTATGACAAAACAAAGGCTATAATGATTTAAAATCGATAAATGTTCAAATGGACATGACTATTTGAACTTGATCAGTAAATAGATTTATTTTTTAAATTACCTATTAATTTTTGAAATATTAATAAATTAGTATTATTTTATTTCAAATAAAATTGTATGAATAGAAACAATTGTTTTATGACAAAAAAAAGATCATAATGATTTGAAATAAATAATTGCTCAAATAGTCATAACTATTTGAACTTGCTCAGCAAATAGATTTATTTTTAAAATCTTTTACTTATTAATTTTTGAAATATTAATAAATTAGTATTATTTTACTCTGAATAAACTTGTATGAATAGAAACAAAAGGTTTATGGCAAAACAATAGGTCATAATGATTTGATAAAGATAATTTTTAAATAGTCATAACTATTTGAACGTATTTAGAAAATATATTTATTTTTTAAATTTTTACTTATTAATTTTTTGAATATTAATAAATTTATGTTTTATGTTATTTGAAATAAGCTTGTATGAACAGAACCAATTGTTTTATGACAAAACAAAAGGTCATAATGATTTGAATTAGATAATTGTTCAGATAGTTATAACTATTTAAACTTGTTCGGTAAATAGATTTAGATTTTAATTATCTTACTCATTAATTTTGAAATATTAATAAATTAGAATTATTTTATTTCAAATAAACTTTTATGAACTGAAACAAATTGTTTTATTGCAAAACAAAATGTTATCATGATTTGAAATAGATAATTATTCAATTAGTCATGACTATTTGAACTTATTCGACAAACATATCTATTTTTTAAATCTTTTACTTATTAATTATCGAAATATTAATAAATTAATATTATTTTAATATAAATAAGTTTGTATGAACAGAAATAATTATTTTATGACAAAACAAAAAGTTATAACGATTTGAAATAAATAATTATTCAAATAGTCATAATGATTTGAATTTATTCGATAAAAAAATTTATTTTATAAATCTTTTACTAATTAATTGTCTTAATATTAATAAATTTATATTATTTTATTCGAAATAAGCTTGCATGAATAAAAAAAATTATTTTATGATAAAACAAAAGGTTATTGCGATTTCAAATTTATAATTATTCAAATAGTTATAATTATTTAAACTTATTCAATAAACATATTCATTTTTTAAATCTCTTAACTATTAATTTTTGGAATATTATTAAATTAGTATTATTTTATTTTGGATAAACTTAAATGAACTAAAACAATTCTTTTATGATAAAACAAAAGGTCATAAGGATTTAAAATAGATAGTTATTCAAATAGTCATGATCATTTGATCTAGTTCGGTAAACATATTTATTTTTTAAAAATTTTTTCTTATTAATTATTTAAATATTAATAAATTAATATTATTTTAATCCAAATAAACTTATATGGACAGAAACAATTATATTATAACAAAACAAAAAGTCACAATGATTTGAAATAAATAATCGTTCAAATAGTCATAACTATTTGAACTGATTTAGTAAACAGATTTATTTTTTAAATCACTAATTAATTTTTTAAATATTCTTTTTTTATTTTGAACAAACTTATATGAACAAAAACTTTTGTTTTATGACAAAACAAAAGGTCATAACAAATTGAAATAAATAATTATTCAAATAGTCATAATTATTTGAACTGGGTTGGTAAACAAAATTATTTTTTAATACTCTTATTAATTTTTGAAATATTGATAAATTTCTTTTATTTTATTTTGAATAAGCTAATATAAATTGAAAAAATTATTTTATTACAAAATAAAAGGTCATAACATTTGAAATATATAATTGTTCATATAGTCTTAACTATATGAACAAGTTTGGCAAATAAATTTTTTTTTTAAATCTCTTAGTTATTAATTTTTGAAATATTATTAGATTAGTATTATTTTATTTTGAATAAGCTTATATGAATAGGAAAAATTGTTTTATTGTAGAACAAAATGTTATAATGATTTGAAATATACAATTGTTTAAATAGTTATAATTATTTAAACTGATTCGATAAACATATTTATTTTTTAAATATCTTATTAATAAATCTCTCATTAATTTTTGAAAGATTAAAAAATTAGTATTATTTTATTTTGAATAAATTTGTATCATAAAAAAACAGTTGTTTTGTGACCAAACAAAAGGTAATAACGATTTGAAATAGATAATTGTTCAAAGGGCCATAATTATTTGAAATGATTTGGTAAACAAATTCATTTTTTAAATCACTTACTTATTAATTTTTAAAATATTGGTATTATTTTATTTTGAATAAGTTTGTATAAATTGAAATAAATTTTTTTTTTACTAAATGAAAAGTCATAATGATTTTAAAAAGATAACTGTTTAAATAGTTATAACTATTTTTTAAATCTCTTACTTATTAATTTTCAGAATATTAATAAAGTAGTATTATTTTATTTTGGATAAACTTTTATCAACTAAAACAATTATTTTATGATAAAATAAAAGGTCATAACGATTTTAAATAGATAATAATTCAAATAGTTATAACTATTTAAACCTATTCGGTAAACAGATTTAGTTTTTTTTTTCAATTTCTTACCTATTAATTTTCCTAATGTTAATAAATTACTATTATTTTATTCTAAAAAAGGTTTGTATAAACTAAAACAATTATTTTATTACTAAATAAAAGGTCAAAATGATTTGAAATAGATAATTGTTTTAATAGTCTTAACTATTTGAATTGGTTCAGAAATTGCATTTATTTTTAAAATTTTTTTCTTATTAATTTTTGGAATATTCTTAAATTATTATTATTTTTTAATTCGAATAAGCTTGTATGAACATACACAATTGTTTGATGACAAAACAAAGATCAATAACAATTTAAGATAGATAATTATTTAAATAGTCATAACTATTTAAATTGGTTTGATAAACAGATTTAGTTTTTAAATCTCTTATTGATTTTTGAAATATTAATAAATTAGTATTATTTTATTTTGAATAATTTTGTATGAATAGAAATAATTGTTTTATGACAAAACAAAATGTTGTAACAATTTGAAATAGATAACTTTTCAAAACGTCAATACTATTTGAACTTGTTCGGTAAATAAATTTATTTCTTAAATCTCCTACTTATTAATTTTTTAAATATTAATAAATTAGTATTATTTGATTAAAGGCAAATTTGTATAAATAGAAATAATTGTCTTATGACAAAACAAAAGATTATAATGATTTGAAATAAATAATTATCTAAATAGTCATAACTATTTAAACTTACTTAGTAAACAAATTTCTTTTTTAAATCTTTTACTTATTAATTTTTGAAATATTAATAAATTTGTACTATTTTATTCCAAATAAGTTTGTATGAATAGAAATAATTAGTTTTTGACAAAATAAAAGGCCATAATGATTTGAAATAAATAATTATTCAAATAATAATTACTATTTGAATGTGTGCAGAAAACATATTTACTTTTTAAATTTTGACTTATTAGTTTTTGGAATATTATTAAATTTATATTGTTTTATTCGGAACAAGCTTTTATGAATAGAAACAATTGTTTTATGACAAAGAAAATGTCATAACATTTAAAATAGATAATTGTTCAGATAGTCATAACTATTTAAACTTGTTCAATAAATAGATTCATTTGTAAGTTCTCTTATTAATTTTTGAAATATTAATAAAATAGTATTATTTTATTTCAAACAAACTTATATGAATTGAAACAATTATTTTATGACAAGACAAAAGGTCATAATGATTTGAAATAGATAATTATTCAAATAGTCATGACTATTTGAACTTGTTGGGTAAACATATTTCTTTCTTAAATCTCTTAATTATTAATTATGCAAATATTAAAAAACTAATATTATTTTAATCCAAAACAGTTTGTATGAACAGAAATAATTGTTTTATGGCTAAACAAAAAGTCATAATAATATGAAATAAATAATTGTTCAAATAGTCATAACTATTTGAACTTATTCGGTAAACAAATTTATTTTGTAAATCTTTTACATACTAACTATCTTAATAATAATAAATTTGTATTATTTTATTCAAAATAAGTTTGTATGAACAGAAAAAATTGTTTTATGACAAAACAAGAGGTAATAGCAATTTGAAATAGATAATTGTTCAAATAGTCATAACTATTTGAACTGATTCGGTAAACATATTCATTTTTTAAATCTCTTACTTATTAATTTTTGAAATATTAATAAATTAGTATTATTTTATTTTGAATAAACTTATATGAACTGAAACAATTGTTTTATGACAAAACCAAAGATCAAAATGATTTAAAATAGATAATTAATTCAAATAGTTATGATTATTTGAACTAATTTGGTAAAAATATTTATTTTTTAAATATTTTACTCATTAATTGTTGAAATATTAATAAATTAGTATTATTTTGGTTCAAATAAGCTTGTATGAGTAGAAGTAATTATTTTATGATATAACTAAATGTTATAATGATTTGATAGAAATAATTGTTCAAATAGTCATAAATATTTGAACTGATTGAGTAAGAAAATTTATTTTTTAAATCTTTTACATATTAATTGTCTAAATATTAATAAATTTGTATTACTTTATTTGGAATAAGCTTGTATAAATAGAAAAAAAATTTTATGACAAAACAAAAGGTTATAACATTTTAAAATAGATAATTGTTCAAATAGTCAGAACTATTTGAATTTGTTTGGTAAACCGATTCATTTTTTAAATCTCTTACTTTTTAATTTTTAGAATATTAATAAATTAATATTATTTTATTTCGAATAAGCTTATATGAATAGAAATAATTGTTTTGCAATAAAACAAAAGGGCAAAACAATTTGAAATAAATAATTATTCAAATATTTGTAATTATTTAAACTGATTTGGTAAACAAATTTATTTTTTTAAATCTCTTAATTATTAATTTTTAGAATATTATTAAATTAGTATAATTTTAATTCAAGTAAGTTCATATGAATAGAAACAATTGTTTTATAAGAAAATAAAAGGTCATAACAATTTGACATAGATAATTATTCAAATAGTCATAACTATTTGAACTTATTCGGTAAACATATTTATTTTTTAAATCTTTTGCTTGCTAAGTTTTGAAATATCAATAAACTAGTATTACTTTATTCCAAATAAGCTTGTTCGAACAAAAACAATTGTTTTATAACAAAACAAAACATAATAATGATTTAAATTAGATAAATGTTCAATAGGTCATAATTATTTGAACTCGTTCGATAAACAAATTTATTTTTTAAGTCTCCTACTTATTAACCTTTGAAATATTAATAAATTAGTATTATTTTATTTTGAATAAGTTTGTATGAATAGAAACAATTATTTTATGACAAAACAAAAGTTCATAATGTTTAGAAATAGATAATTATTCAAATAGTCATAACTATTTGAACTGGTTTGGTAAACAAATTTATTTTTTAAATCTCTTGCTTATAAATTTTTGAAATATTCATAAATTAGTATTATTTCATTTTGAGTAAGCTTGTATGAATAGAAACAATTGTTTTATGATAAAACAAAAGGTTATAACGATTTGAGATAGATAATTATTCAAATAATCATAAGTATTTGAGTTGGTTCAGTAAATAAATTTATTTTTTAAATCTCTTATTAATTTTTAAATATTATTAAATTAGTATCATTTTATTCTAAATAGGTTTGTATAAATAGAAACAACTGTTTTATGACAAAACAGAATTATTCTGAATAATTTTGTATGAATAGAAACAATTATTTTACAATAAAACAAAATAAAATAATGATTTGAAATAGCTAATAGTTCGAATAGACTTGACTATTTGAATTTGTTTAGTGAACAGATTTATTTTATAAATCTCCAACTTATTAATTTTTAGAATATTAATAAATTAGTATTATTCTATTTTGAATAAATTTGTATAAGTAGAAATAATTGTTTTATAAGAGGACAAAAGATCATAACGATTTGAAATAAATAATTGTTCAAATAGTCATAACTATTCGAACCCGCTCATTAAACATATTTTATTTTTTTAAATCTTTTACTTATTAATTTTTGAAATTTTAATAAATTAGTATCATTTTATAGAAAATAAGCTTTTATGAACAAAAACAATTGGTTTATGACAAAACAAAAAATCATAACAATTTGAAATGGGTAATTGTTCAAATAGATATAATTATTTGAACGTGTGTAGAAAATAGATTTATTTTTTAAATTTTTACATATTAATTTTTGTAATATTAATCAATTTATATTATTTTATTTGAAATAAGCTTGCATGAACAGAATCAATTGTTTTATGACAAAACAAAAGTTCATAATGTTTTAAAATAGATAACTATTTAGATAATCATAGCTATTTGAGCTTATTCGATAAACAAATTTATTTTTAAGTCTCTTACTCATTAATTTAAGAAATATTAATAAATTAGTATTATTTTATTTCAAATAAGCTTATTTGAATTGAAACCGTTGTTTTATTACAAAACAAAAGGTCATAATGATTTGAAATAGTTAATTATTCAAATAATCATGATTATTTTAATTTGTTCGGTAAACATATTTATTTTTTTAAATCTTTTACTTATTAATTGTCAAAATATTAATAATTAGTATTATTTTAATCCGAATAACCTTGTATGAATATAAACAATTATTTTATGACAAAACAAAGAGTCATAACAATTTGAAATAAACAATTGTGCAAATAGTCATAACATTTGAACTTGTTTGTTAAACAGATTTATTTTTTAAATCTTTTACATATTAATTGTCTTAATATTAATAATTTTGTATTATTTTATTCAAAATAAGCTTGTATGAATAGAAAAAATTATTTTATGTCAAAACAAAATGTTATAGCGATTTCAAATAAATAATTATTTAAATAGTCATAATCATTTAAAGTTATTCGATAAACAATTTTTTTTTAAAATCTCTTAATTGTTAATTTTTGGAATATTAATAAACTTGTATTATTTTATTTCGAATAAACTTATATGAATCGAAACAAATCTTTTATGACAAAAGAAAAGGTCATAACAATTTAAAATAGATAATTATTCAAATAATCATGACCATTTGATCTAGTTCAATAAACATATTTATTTTTTAAAATTTTTACTTATTAATTGTTGAAATATTAATAAATTAATATTATTTTAATGTGAATAAGCATGTATGAACAGAAACAAATGTTTTATAACAAGACAAAAAGTCAGAACGATTTGAAATAAATAATTTGTCAAATAGTCATAACTATTTGAACTGGTTTGATAAATAGATTTATTTTTTAAATCTCTTATTAATTTTTGAAATATTAGTAGATTAGTATTACTTTATTATGAACAAATTTATATGAACAAAAACATTTGTTTTATGACAAAACAAAAGGTTATAATAATTTGATATAGATAATTGTTCAAATAGTCATAATTATTTGAATTGGTCAAGCAAACAGAAATATTTTTTTAAATATCTTACTTATTAATTTTTGCAATATTAATAAATTCATTTTATTTTATTTCAAATCAGCTAGTATGAATTGAAAATTTGTTGTATGACAAAGCAAAAGGTCATAACATTTTAAAATAGATAATTGTTCATATAGTCTTAAATATTTGAACTAGTTTGTCAAACAAATTTATTTTTAATTCTCTTAGTTATTAATTTTTAGAATATTATTATATTTGTATTATTTTATTCCAAATAAGCTTGTATGAATAGAAATAATTGTTTTGTGACAAAACAAAAGGTTATAATGATTTGAAGTATACAATTGTTTAAATAGTCATAATTATTTGAACTAGTTTGATGAACAGATTTATATTTTAAATCGCTTACTTATTAATTTTTGAAAGATTAATAAATTAGTATTATTGTATTCTGAATAAGCTTGAATGATAAAAAACACTTGTTATATGACCAAACAAAAGGTAATAATGGTTTGAAATAGATAAATGTTGAAATGGCCATAATTATTTGAAATGATTCAGTAAATAGATTCACTTTTTAAATCACTGATTAATTTTTGGAATGTTAATAAATTTGTATTATTTTATTTCAAATAAGCTTGCATGAACTAAAATGATTGTTTTATGACAAAACAAAATTTCATAACGATTTGAAATAGATAATTATTCGTATTGCCTTAACTATTTAAATTGCTTCAAAAAACAAATTTATTTTTTAAATCCCTTAGTTATTAATTTTCATAATATTATTAAATTAGTATTATTTTATTTCAAATAAGCTTGTATGAACTAAAACAATTATTTAGAATAGAATAAAAAGTTATAATGATTTGAAATAGGTAATTATTCAAATAAGAACTACTTCGATAAATAGATTTATTTTTTAAATCTTTTACTTATTAATTTTTGAAATATTAATAAATTAGTATTATTTTATTTCAAACAGGCTTGTATGATGAAAAACAATTATTTTATGGCAAAACAATGTTCATAATGATTTGCAATAGATAATTGTTGAAATAGTCATAATTATTTGATTTGATTTGGTAAACAGATTCACTTTTTTAATCACTTACTTATTAATTTTTGAAATATTAATAAATTATTATTATTTTATTTCAAATAGCTTTAATGAATTGAAATAATTTTTTTATGATAAAACAAAATATCATAATGATTTTAAATATACAATTGTTCAAATAGTCACAACTATTTGAATTTATTCATAAAACACATTTATTTTTTAAATCTCTTGCTTATTAATTTTTGAAATATTAAAAAATTGGTATTATTTTATTTTGGATAACCTTTTATGAACTAAAGCAATTGCTTTATGACAAAACAAAAGATCATAATGATTTTAAATATTAATCTTTCAAATAGTCATAACTACTTGAGCTTATTTCGGTAAACAAATTTATTTTTTCAAATCTCTTGCTTATTGATTTTTCAAATGTTAATATATTAGGATTATTTTGTTCTAAATAAGCTTGTATGATATGAAACAAATATTTTATGACTAAAAATAGGTTAGAACAATTTAAAATAGATAATTATTCTTATAGTTTTAACTATTTGAATTAGTTTGACAAACACATTTATTTTTTAAATCTCTTACTTATTAATTTTTGAAATATTAATAAATTAGTATTATTTTATTTCAAATAAGCTTGTATGATAAAAAAACAATTGTTTTATTACAAAACAAATGGTTATAGCAATTTGAAATAGATAATTATTCAAATTGCCATAATTATTTAACTAATTCGATAAACAAATTTATTTTTTAAATCTCTTACTTATTAATAAATTTGTATTATTTTATTCTGTATAAACTTGT
Source organism: Durio zibethinus (assembly GCF_047325235.1). Classification (NCBI taxonomy): domain Eukaryota; kingdom Viridiplantae; phylum Streptophyta; class Magnoliopsida; order Malvales; family Malvaceae; genus Durio; species Durio zibethinus. The sequence continues at coordinate 38,635,214 of NC_143162.1, forward strand.
ATTAACTGAAACAATTGTTTTATGAAAAAACAAAAGGTCATAGCAATTTTAAATAGACAATTGTTCAAATAGTTATAACTATTTGAACCTTTTCGGTAAATAGATTTATTTTCTTAAATCTCTTTCTTCTTAATTTTTTGAATGTTAATAAATTAGTATTAATTTATTTTGAGTAAGCTTGTATAAACTGAAACAATTGCTTTTATGACAAAACAAAAGATCAAAACAATTTGAAATAGATAATTATTCTAATAGTATTAATCATATAAACTAGTTCGATAAACAATTTTTTTTTGATCTCTTACTTATTAATTTTGAAATATTATTAAATTTGTATTATTTTAATTTGAATAAGCTTGTATGAATAAAAAAATTGTTTTATGACAAAACAAATGGTGATAACTATTTGAAATAGATAATTATTCATATAGTCTTAACTATTTGAACTCGTTCGACAATTATATTTATCTTTTAATTTTCTTGGTTATTAAGTTTCGAAATATTATTAAATTAGTATTATTTTATTTCAAATAAAATAGTATGAACAGAACCAATTGTTTAATGACAAAACAAAAAGTTATAATGATTTGAAATATATAATTATTCATATAGTCAAAACTATTTGAAATGGTTTAATAAACAAATTTATTTTTTAAATCTCTTACTGATTAATTTTCTAAATATTAATAAATTAGTATTATTTTATTTCAAACAAAATTATATGAACAAAAACAATTGTTTTATGACAAAACAAAAAGTAATAACAATTTGAAATAAATAATTGTTCAAATAGTTATAATTATTTTATAATTAATTTAACTGATTCGGTAAATAGTATTATTTTTTAAATCTCTTACTTATAAAATTTTGAAATATTAAAAAGTTAGTTTTATTTTATTCTAAATAAACTTGTATGAGCTGAAAATAATTGTTTTATGACAAAACAAAATGTCATAATGATTTGAAATAGATAATTGTTTATATAGTCTTAACTATTTGAATTGGTTTAACAAACGGATTTATTTTTTAAATCTCTTAGTTATGAATTTTTAGAATATTATTAAATTAGTATTATTTTATTCTAAATAAACTTGTATAAACAAAAATAATTGTTTTATGACAAAACAAATGGTTATAACAATTTGAAATACATAGTTGTTCAAATAGTCAGAACTATTTATTTTTAGATCTCTTAGTAATTCTTGAAATATTAATAAATTAGTATTATTTTATTTCAAATAAGCTTGTATGTTGAAAAATAATTGTTTTATTATAAAACAAAAGGTAATAACAATTTATAATTTATAATTGTTCAAATGACCATAATTATTTGAACTGATTCGATAAACTAATTTATTTTTTAAACCTATTACTTATTAATTTTTGAAATATTAATAAGATAGAATTAGTTTATTTTGGATAAGCTTTTATGAACTGACACAATTGTTTTATGATAAAACAAAAGTTCATAATAATTTTAAGTAGATAATTGTTCAAATAATAATAACTATTTGAGCTTGTTTGGTAAACATATTTATTTTTTCAAATCTCTTGCTTATTAATTTTTTGAATGTTAATAAATTAGTATTACTTTATTCTAAATAAGCTTGTATGAACTGAAATAATTATTTTATGACTAAATAAAAGGCTAGAATGATTTGAAATAGATAATTATTCTAATAGTCTTAACCACTTGAAATGATTTGGCAAACACATTTATTTTTTAAATCTTTTACTTAATAATTTTTGAAATATTATTAAATTAGTATTATTTTAATCCGAATAAGCTTATATGATAAGAAATAGTTTTTTTATGACAAAACAAAGATCATAGCGATTTGAGATTGATATTTGTTCAAACAATCATAACTATTTGAACTAGTTTGGAAAATAGCTTTAGTTTTTAAATTTCTTGCTTAATAATTTTTGAAATATTAACGAAGTAGTATTATTTTATTTTGGATAAATTTTTATGAACTGAAACAATTATTTTATGACAAAACAAAAGGTCATAACGATTTTAAATAGATAATTGTTCAAATGGTTATATCTATTTAAACTTGTTAGGTAAACATATTAATTTTTTTAAATCTCTTGCTTATTAATTTTTTGAATATTAATAAATTAGTATTATTTTATTTCAAATAAGCTTGTATGAACTGAAATAATTGTTTTATGACTAAACAAAAGTTCATAATGATTTGAAATAGATAATTATTCTAATAGTCTTAACTATTTGAACTAGATCGGCAAAACACATTTATTTCTTATTATTAAATTAGTATTATCTTAATTGAAATAAGCTTACATGAAAAGAAACAATTATTTTATGACAAAATAATGATCATAATGATTTGAGATAGATAATTGTTCAAGTAGTCATAATTATTTAAACTAATTCAGTAAACAAATTTAGTTTTTAAATCTCTAATTAATTTTTAAAACATTAATAAATTAGTATTATTTTATTCTAAATAAATTTGTATGAAGAGAAACAATTGTTTTATGACAAAACAAAATGTCATAATGACTTGAAATAGATAATTATTCAAAGGGACATAACTATTTGAACTTGTTTAGTAAATAGATTTATTTTTTAAATCTCCAACCTATTAATTTTTAGAATATTAATAAATTAGTATTATTTTATTTCAAATAAAATTGTATGAATAGAAATAATTATTTTATGACAAAACAAAATATCATAACTATTTGAAATAAATAATTATTCAAATAGTCATAACTATTTGAGTTTGCTTAATAAACAGATTTATGTTTTAAATACTTTACTTATTAATTTTTGGAATACTAATAAATTAGTATTATTTTGTTTCGAATAAGCTTGTATGAATAGAAACAATTGGTTTTTGACAAAACAAAAGGTCATAACTATTTGAAATAAATAATTGTTCAAATAGTCAAAACTATTTGAACGTGTTTAGAAAATAGATTTTTTTTAAAAAAATTTACTTATTAATTTTTGAAATATTAATAAATTTATATTATTTTATTTGGAATAACCATGTATGAACAGAAACAGTTGTTTTATGACAAAACAGAAGGTCAAAACAATTTGAAATAGATAATTGTTCAAATAGTAAGAACTATTTAAACTTGTTCGGTAAACTAATTAATTTTTTAAATCTCTTACTCATTAATTTTAGGAATACTAATAAATTAGTATTATTTTATTTCGAATAACTTATATGAACTGATGCAATTATTTTAAAATCAAACAAAAGATCATAACAATTTGAAATAGATAATTATTCAAATAGTTATGGCTATTTGGACTTTTTAGGTAAACATATTTATTTTTAAAATCTTTTACTTATTATTTGAGGAAATATTAATAAATTAATATTATTTTAATATGAATATGCTTGTATGAACAAAACAATTTTTTATAAAAAAAAAGTCGTAATGATTTAAAATAAATAATTATTCAAATAGTCATAACTATTTAAACTTATTCGATAAATATATTTATTTTTTAAATATTTTATTTTTTTTAATTGTTTAAATATTAATAAATTTGTGTTATTTTATTTGAAATAAGCTTGTATGAATAGCAAAATTTGTTTTATGACAAAACAAAAGGTTATAGCGATTTGAAATAGATAATTGATAAATAATTATAACTATTTTAACTTGTTCAACAAATAGATTCATTTTTTAAATCTCTTACTTATTAATTTTTGGAATATTAATAAGCTAGAATTATGTTATTTCAAATAAACTTGTATGAGTGGAAATAATTGATTTGTGATAACATAAAAGATTATAATGATTTGAAATAGATAATTATTCAAATAATCATAAATATTTGCACTGGGCAAGCTAACAAATTCATTTTTGAAATTCATCAGTTATTAATTTTTAGAATATTAATAAATTAGCATTATTTTATTTTGAATAAGACAGTATGACTAGAAATAATTATTTTATGATAAAATAAATGGTCATAATAATTTGAAATAAATAATTGTTCAAATAGTTAAACTAATTAAACTGGTTTAATAAACAAATATATATTTTTTAACTCTCTTACTTATTAATTTTCAAAATATTAATAAATTAATATTATTTTATTTTGAACAAACTTATTTGAAAAAAAAAAATTGTTTTATGACAAAACAAAAGGTCATAACGATATGAAATCAATAATTATTTAAATGTCATAATTTTTTGAACTAGTTCGACAAACAAAATTATTTTTTAAATCTCTTGCTGATTATTTTTAAAATATTAATAGATTTGTTTTATTTTATTTTGAATAAGTTACTAAGAACTAAAAAAATTATTTTACGATAAAACAAAAGGTCATAACGATTTGAAATAAAGAATTGTTCATATAGCCTTAACTATTTGAACTGGTTCAAATAAATTTATTGAAATCTCTTAGTTATTAATTTTTATAATATTATTACATTACTATTATTTTATTTTGAATAAGCTTGTACGAATAGAAATAATTATTTTATGATAGAACACAAGGTTACAACAATTTGAAATATATGATTCCTCAAATAGCCATAACCTTTTGAACTGATTTGGTAAAAAAATTTATTTTTAAATCTCTTACTTATTAATTTTTGAAATATTAATAAATTACTATTATTTTATTTTGAATAGGTTTGTATGGTAAAAAACAATTGTTTTATGAAAAAACAAAAGTTCATAACATTTAAAATAGATAATTATTCAAATGGCCATAATTATTTGAACTGATTCGATAAATTGATTTATTTTTTAAATCTCCAACTTATCAATTTTTAAAATATTAATAAAATAATATTATTTTGTTTTGGATAAGCTTTTATAAGCTAAAACAATTGTTTTATGATAAAATAAAAGGTCATAACAGTTTTAAATAGATAATTGTTTATATAGTCATAACTATTTGAACTTGTTTGATAGATAGATTTATTTTTTTAATTTCTTGCTTATTAATTTTTTGAATGTTAATAAGATAGTATTATTTTATTTTGAATAAGCATATATGAATTGAAATAATTATTTTATAACTAAACGAAAGGTCAGAATAATTTGAAACAGATAATTGTTCGAGTAGTCTTAACTATTTGAACTGTTCGACAGACACATCTAATTTTTAAATCCTTATTAACTTTTAGAATACTATTAATTTAGTAGTATTTTACTTTGAACAAGCTTCTATGAATATAAATAAATGTTTTAGGATAAAACAAAGATCATACCAATTTCAGATAAATAATTGTTTAAATAGTTATAACTATTTGAACTAATTCGGTAAAGAGATTTAGTTATAAAATAATTAGTATTATTAATTTTTGAAATAGTAATAAATTAGTATTATTTTTTTATGAATAATTTTGTATGAATAAAAATAATTGTTTTACGACAAAATAAAAATATCATAGCAATTTCAAATAGATAGTATTATTTTTTTATGAATAATTTTGTATGAATAAAAATAATTGTTTTACGACAAAATAAAAATATCATAGCAATTTCAAATAGATAATAGTTCAAATAGACATGACTATTTGAACTTGTTCAGTAAATAGATTAATTTTTTAAATCTTCAACTTACTAATTTTTAGAACATTAATAAATTAGTATTATTATATTCTGAATAAACTTGTATGAATAGAAACAATTGTTTTATGACAAAACAAAAGAGCATAATGATTTGAAATAAATAATTGTTTAAATAGTCATAACAATTTAAACTCACTCGGTAAACAAATTTATTTTTAAATGTTTTACTTATTGTTAGCTCAAAGATTTGAAATAAACCAAGAGGGGGATGAATTACTTTTAATAAATTTTTAAAAAACAATATTCAATAAGCACAAATTTTGTTAAACAATTAAACACAATAATTGAAGTAAATGAGAGATAGGGATAGAGAATATAACACCAAGATTTATAGAGGTTTGGTCTTTTCTTAGGCACCTATGTCATCTCCCTTAGCCTCTCTTGCCAAAGAGTTCAATCTACTATAAGTGTTGAAGATTACAACCAAGCTTCTCTAAGCTTTTCAACTCAACACAATATACTTTTAAGGGTTATCCTCCCTCTTAAGCTCACAAACTCACAATACAAAGATATGAAGTGTTTTGCAAACTCTAAGAACCTTTCAAAGGTTGGGTGTTTGCTAATTTGAAGTACACAGTGGTATAGACAACAAAATAGAGAAAAATTGATATGAATTCTGCAATTTTCTAACTTCGAACAGCTTTGAATGCTTGAGCAATTGGTAGGTGAATGGCAATAAGTTTCCTTGGCTCTTGTTACTCTTGGTCTGTAGTGGAATGCTTGATTTATAGTTAAGAAGTAGTTAAGAGCAGTTGGATTGCATTTAATGCTTCAAACTTATAAAAATTCAGACAAAAAATAGTCGTTGGGAGTTGTTAGCCTTCAGGGGATCGATCAATTGGTTCATATTGGAAAAGGCTCAATTTTGTGCTTGATTTGCCTTACCCAATTGATCCCTTTAAAAGGGGGATCGATCCCTTTTCTGGGTTTTCAAACTGGAGAACATTTTGTCTGAGCAATCGATCGATCCTTTTTAAGAGGGTATCGATCTCTTTTTTGGGTTTTCAAACTTAGGAAACATTCTATCTGAGTAACCGATCAATCTCTTGCCTTAGGTGATTGATCTTCTATATGATGGGATCAATCCATTTTCTGGAAAATTACACGATACAAACATTTTGTATGAAAAAATGATGATCCATTGAATAAAGGGATCGATCCATTCAGCTTTAAAATCCCAACCAATCGATCTTTACAAGGAGGGGATCAATCGATTTTTGCCAAATCTTGAGAATTTTCGATTTTGGTTGAAAACAGGATCGATCTTTTTTGGTAGGGGATCGAACCCTTCTATCAAAACTTACATAAATCATGTTTTGTTCCAAGAATTTGAGTTGTTTTGGTTCTCAAATGAATTTTGGCAAGATAGAAGGGTGGAAAAATGTTCAATTTAAGCTTAGACAAGATTGAAACAAGTTTGGCAAAATTTTATTTTGTCAAATCAAAACTCTTAATCAATTTAAGGCCAACAATCTCCCCCTTTTTAATATGACAAAACCAAGTGAAAAATTTGCTTAAAAACATTTTTCCTTTTGAAAAACAAGCTCCCCCTTAATCTATGGAAAACCAACTCCCCTTGAAGAATATAACTTCCTCTAAATTTAAGGATTAGTTATAAGCCAACTAAGCAAACTCAATATCACCAAACCAATATCATTAGAGTCATTAAAGTAATTTTTCATACAATATTTCTCCCTTTTTTTGTCATAGCAAAAAGGATGAAATAAAGCAAAATGAAACCAAATGAGAGAAAATCAATTCAAGGCCACTTAATCATCAATCATTAAACAACACAACAATAGCACACAACAATAGAATGAAAGATGAATTTTATTGATATAAAGATCAAGTGCCAATATTTACAAACCAAAATGCAAGGTTAGATTTACAAAATATAATAATGTGGGAAAAACATAAGGGATGACACTAGTGAAGTTCATTGTGGTGGAGGTGGAGAATGAGAAGACTGATGAGGATAAGGAAAGTGAAAAGATGGCTACCCTATGTGCGAGTTTGTAGACCTCATGTGCTCAACATCAGCTTGAAGATGGCAAACTTGTGTTACCAGCTCATGTTGAGTTTCTTCTATAGTCTCTAATTTAGTGTTTATGTTGCCAACCATTGAATGCAAGCTATTTATCTGAAGCAAAACCATTTCTAAGGTTTCTTGAGTGTGGGATGGTTGGGTAGGGGGTTCATCTTGTTGTTCAGGCATAGCCATAGGTTCTTGCTCTTCCCCATTTTCTTGTGCAGCTCCAATGTCACCCTTTTTGACCCACAATCTAGCTATATTTTGAATATATCCCATGCTATACAGTGTAGGAGCTCCAAGAATACTAAAGGGGTTATTGAAGGTCATTTGCTTGTCTCCTCTAGTATTTACCTCTAAATGCCTCAACAAATTACTGATTGCATACTTATATACCAAAGTGTAATCTTTGTTCTGCATTACCCTCATCATATCATGAAAAATGAAGTGCACCAAATTTGGTTTCTGTCCATTCTTAATCTTATACATCCACCAATAATCTTGCTTCCTAATGGTGGAGTACTGTGTCCCAAAAGATGATAGAACATGAGTAACAATGAGGTGCTGTAACTGATCATGCATGGATAACTTAGAGGCTTGAGTGGGAGCTACTTGTAGATTGTGATTGCTAAAGATGTCTTGAGCAAGTTGCACTGCATCACATCTAGTGTTTGTTTGCCCCTCATTATCCAACCTAAAGGCTTTAGCTAGCACTTGTTTAGTGACTAAAATTTCCTTTCCCATCACATAAGTTCTTAACCTATCAAGATAATGCCTATTTGTTCCTTCAATCTGAATATAGCTTGCATTATTATAGAAAACTCTTACTAAGTTCTCAAATAACAGGTTTTCCATACACAAGTAATATAACCAACCAAATGCCTCAAAGATATGCAGGTAAAGAAAGTCTATGGATCAGAAGAAATCTAGGGAAATTACCTTTTCGTTCTTGACTTCCTGATGGGCAAAGTTCATCTCGTACTGATCCTTGGCCTTTGGATTGTTGAAGTTTTGATTGAAAGAGGGCTTCATTGTAGAGCTTGAAGCCTCTTTTAGGGGGTTCCTTCATCCGATAGTAACTTTGATTTTTGGGGCCATTTTAAGGTGAAATTGATGGGTTTCAAGGAGGAATTTCGACAAGAGGTCAAGGTGGAGTGGAGGAATTGGTAAAAGATGAAGCTAGGAATGAGCAATTTTTGGTGAGAAATGTTTAGGGGTTGAAGAGGATGAGAGAGGAAATCTGAAATGATCGATCAAATGGGGGAGACCCGACTTTATTACTCTCAAAAAGCACGACCCGATCAATTGATTGAAGTAGGAGATCGATTGATTTTGCTTATTTCAGACTTCTTATAGCTACTGGTTGAATACCCGATTGATCTTGTCCTAAAGAGAGATCGATCGATTTTTGGGTTGAATAAAAATTGGCTACTGCCTACTCATCCGATCGATCCTTTACCAAGGGGATTGATCGATTCCCTATGTTTTCCCTTTAATATGGCTACTAGGTAAAGAACCAATCGATCCATTCCAAAAGAGGATCGATTGGATTGAGCTATAGCATTTTTTTTAATAAAAAGATTTGAGAAATATGCATTATGATCATTCAAGCATACAATCATGCACAAATTATAAAAAAAAATTTAGATAAACACACATTAGATCAATCAAAAGTGCACTATTTATCATAACATCAAGAAATCCACTTTAAAGAACATTCATCATGCCAAGTTCACCTCTAATTGCATAAAATCTATCATTATCAAGAGGTTTTGTGAAGATATCAGCCAGTTGATGCAAGGTATCCATATACTCAAGCACAATATCACCCTTTTGAACATGATCTCTAATAAAATGATCCCTAATTTCAATATGTTTGGTTTTAGAGTGTTGAATTGGATTTTTGATGAGATTAACGACACTAGTATTGTCACATTTAATGGGAATATGATCCATGGTTATGCCAAAATCCTCCAATTATTGCTTAATCCATAAAACTTGGGCATAACAACTTCCGACTGCCACATATTCGGCTTCGATTGTAGATTGAGCAACACTATTTTGTTTCTTAGAAAACCATGATATGAGCACATTTCCAAACAATTGACAAGTACCAGAAGTGCTTTTTCTATCAATTTTGCACCCAGCAAAATAGCATCGAAATAGGCATGTTAAGCAAAAGATAAACATTTTGGATACCATAATTCTAAATTAAGGGTGTCCTTAAGGTACTTAAATATTCTTTTGACAGCAAATAAATGTGATTCTCTAGGTGAAGATTGAAATCTAGCACTTAAACATACACTAAACATAATATCAGGTTTACTTGCAGTGAGATATAGCAATAAACTAATCATAGACCTATATAGTTTAAAGTCAACACATTTACCTCCTTCATCCTTATCAAGTTTTGCTAAAATGCTCATTGGTGTTAAGCAAGGCTTTGATTCTTCCAATCTAAACCTTATAATCCTTGATGTATTTAGCTTGATTAATGAAGGTGCTATCTTTTGTTTGCTTTACTTGTAGTCCTAAGAAGAATGTGAGTTCTCTCATCATGTTCATTTCAAATTCACCTTGCATAATCTTAGCAAATTCTTGACAAAGAGTTTCATTAGTAGCACCAAATATAATATCATTAACATAAATTTGCACTATGAGAATGTTCTTTCTTTTTGTTTTAATAAAAAGTGTAGTATCAACCTTCCCTCTATTAAAACCATTTTCTACCAAAAAATTTGACAATCTTTCATACCAAGCTCTAAGAGCTTGTTTTAAACCATATAATGCTTTTTTCAATTTATATACATGATTTGGAAATTTTGGATTTTCAAAACTCGGAGGTTGCTCTACATACACTTCTTCCTTTATAAAACCATTAAAAAATGCACTCTTGACATCTATTTGAAAAGGCTTAAAATTTTTAAAACATGCAAATGCAAGCAACATTCTTATGGCCTCTAACCTAGCAATCGGGGCATAGCTTTCATCATAATCAATTTTTTTTCTTGACTATACCCTTAAGCTACCAATCTAGCTTTGTTTCTAATAACATTCCCATGTTCATCCATTTTATTCCTAAAAACCCATTTTGTGCCTATGGTAGGATGATCATTAGGCCTAGGTAAAAGATTTAATACTTGGCTTCTTTCAAATTGGTTCAATTCCTCTTGCATGGCCGATATCCAATGATCATCTCCTAAGGCTTCATCTATATTTTTAGGTTCAAAATGAGATAGGAAAGCAACATAATAGCATACATTATAAGTCGATCTAGTTCTTACCTATTGAGTTGGATCACCAATGATTTTATTGTCTTTGACATACCTCCTTTCTTTATGATGATTTGGCTTTCTCTCTATGTGTTATGGCTCTTCTAAAAACTTATCATCTTTCTTTTGATTGTTCTCATTAATGTCATGAGGTGCATCATTGATTCTTTCTTGAAGTATACCTATATCATCATCATCAAGAAGTACCTTTCTCAAAAATGGGTTAAACTCATAAAAAATAACATGTATAGATTCTTCAACCATTAATGTTCGTTTATTAAAAACTCTATAAGCTTTTGAATTCAAAGAATATCCTAGAAAAATCTCTTCATCACTTTTTGCATCAAATTTACCAAGACCATCTTTTTCATTGTTCAAAATAAAACATTTGCAACCAAAAGAATGAAAATATTAGGCCTTTTTCCTTTAAAAAGCTCATATGGAGTTTTCTTCAAAATTGGCCTAATCATAGCTCTATTTATAATGTAACAAGAAGTATTTATGGTTTTCACCCAAAAATATCTAGGCAAATAATTTTCATAAAGCATGGTTCTAGCCATTTCTTCTAGAGTTCTATTTCTCCTTTCCACTACCCCATTTTGTTAAAGAGTTCTAGAAGCAAAAAAATTATGGCTAATACCATTTTCACTACAAAATACATTAAAGCCAAGATTTTCAAATTCCTTTCCATGATCACTCTAATACTAGTAATTGAATAACCTTTTTCATTTTGTATTTGTTTGCTAAAAGTGATAAATTTTTCCAAAGCCTCATTCTTTGAATGCAAAAAGAAAACCCATGTGAATCTAGTAAAATCATCAACAATAACAAACCCATATTATTTTTCACTAAGACTCATTGTTCTAGTAGGGCCAAAAAGATCAATATGGAGTAGTTGAAGAGGTCTAGTAGTTGAAATGCAATTCTTAGGTTTGAAAGAAGTTCTTCTATGTTTTTCTTGAGCACATGCATCACAAACCTTGTCATTTTCATATTTCAACTTTGGCAAACCAACAACCAAATCATTTTGAGAAAGTTTTGAAATTACATGCATACTTGCATGTCCAAGCCTTCTATGCCAAATCCCACTCTCATTTCCTTTTTAAGCAATAAAACAAACATTTTTAGAAGATAGGTCATTTAGATGCACTACATAAATATTTCCTTGATGACGTCCAACAAAAACAAGTTTGTTAGTTTTGATATCAATTACTTGATAACACATGGATTCAAACACAACCCTAAATCATTTATCACACAATTGACTAATGCTAAGCAAGTTATGCTTGAGTCCTTTCACAAGTAAAACATTTTTAATAGTAGTAGAGGAATTGTTACCAATTGAGCCAATCCCTTCAATTTGGCCTTTAGAGTTGTCACCAAATGTAACATCTCCTCCACTTTTAGCTTTCAAGTCCTTAAAAAGAGTTTTATCCCCGGTCATTTGTTTTGAACATCCACTATCAAGGTACCATGGATTGTTTTTGCTTGAATTGGCTTTGTAGCAATGCTCATCCACCTATAAAAACACAATTAAAATTTTATCTTGGGTACCCAAATTTTTTTAGGTCCTTGAGTGTTAGTACTAACAATTTTTATGCCTTTTGGAATCCACTTCATTTTAGTAATCTCATCTTAAGATGTGCTAACTCTTTTTGGAATCCAAACTCTTATAATAAGCTTACCTCTATAAGTGATTTTCTTCAAGGGACAATATTGTATTGAATGATCCAATTTATGACAATGTGCACATATGCTGGATGAATCATTTGGCTTAACAAGAAAATTCTTTAAATGAGTTTCTTTGTTGCCACCATTATAACCTAGTCCATCTTTGTCAAAGAAAGCTCTTTGTGTTTCAATCATGTCATTGAGCTTTTGATGTCCCATATAAAATCTAAAAAAATGAATTGTGTAAATTTTCATTTTTCTTAGTCAAGTCATTGACATTCAATTTCAAGAACTCAACTTCTTTTTCTAAGTCTTCTTTTGCTTTACTCAATGATTCATTTTCTAGTTTCAATTTGGAGACCATTTTCTTATATTTTATGCTCATGTTCTCAAATTCTATAGCTAACTCATCATAGACATCTTGTAGTTCATCAAATGTGTATGAATTTAAATTACATGAACTAGAGGTTACCTTGGACTCATCATGAGCCATGAGATATAGATTAGCTACTTCCCTTTTATTTGATTCATCATCGGAGAAGTCACTATCACTCTATGTTACTGCCATAACTTTCTTCTTTGGCTTTGTCATATTTTACTTTTTTCATAAAGGATAATCAAGTTTAATGTGACCTGGTTTATTACATTCATAGCAAATAATTTGGTCCTTTTTTTTTCTACTTAATTCTCTTTTAGTCTTCTCTCTTTGTGATCTTCTTCTGTTGGAAAACTTGTTCATCTTCATGAACTTCTTGAATCTTTTTGCAAACATGACCATCTCTTCATCTTCATCATCTTCTTCTTGTCTAAAATTTTTTTTTCTTCTTGAAAGGTAGATTTGAGAGCAATGCCACCTCTCTTGATTGACTCTTATCCCTTTTTAATCTGTATTTCATGGGTGAGGAAAGAGCCCTTCAATTTATCCAAAGAGAGTGTGTGAGGATCTTTGGACTCTTCAATGGCTGTCACTTTGGCTTCCCAGCTCTTAGGTAGACTATTGAGAATTCTTTTCACCATTTCCACATTTGAGTATGTCTTGCCAAAAGTCTTTAAACCATTAATGATGTCGGTGAAGCGGTTTGACATCTCACTAATGGTTTCATCTGGTTTCATCTTGAATAGCTTATAATCATGAGTGAGCATGCCAATTTTTATCTCTTTCACTTGATTGGCACCTTCATGAGTAATAGCTAGCTTATCCTAAATTTCTTTTGCATTTTCACACAAGGAAACTCTATTGTACTCACTTGGCCCCAATTCACAAAAGAGTGTATGCATTGCTTTGGCATTGAGTTGAGCCATCTTCATGTCATTGACATCCTATTCACTTTCTAGCTTGATCACCTTCCTACCATCCACCATCTTCATTAAAATTTAAAGACCATTAAAAATGACCCTCCAGACTTCATAATTATTAGCTTAAATGAACAACCTCATCCTAGTCTTCCAATAAGAGTAATTGTCACTAGCAAAGAAAGGGGGTCTTACAATTGAATGCCCTTCACTTCCAAGAGATGTTGTAACTATTTCATTTGCCATGAGACACACCTCTTGTAGGTCAGTATAGTTGTTGTAGCTTGATGATGGTTCTTTCATATTGATTACCATATTTCTTTGAGCCATTTTTAGGATCATTCTTGGGCTATTAAAACTACAAAAAAGAGTACTAGCTCTGATATTAATTGTTAGCTCAAAGATTTGTAATAAACTAAAAGGGGATGAATTGGTTTTAATAAATTTTTGAAAAACAATATTCAATAAGCATAAATTTTGCTAAACAATTAAACACAATAATTGAAAGTGAATGAGAGATAGGGACAGAGAATATAACACCAAGATTTATAGAAGTTCAGTCCTTTCTTAAGCACCTACGTCCTTCCCCTTAGCCTCTCTTGCCAAGGAGTTCAATCCACTATAAGTGTTGAAGATTACAACCAAGCTTCTCTAAGCTTCACAAACTCAACACAATATATTCTTAAGGGTTATCCTCCCCCTTAAGCTCACAAACTCACAATATAAAGATATGAAGTATTTTGCAAACTCTAAGAACCTCTAAAAGGTTGGGTGTTTGCTAATTTAAAGTACATAGTGGTATAGACAACAAAATAGAGAAAAACTTATATGAATTCTACACTTTTCTAACTTGAAACAGCTTTGAATGCTTAAGCAAATTGGTAGGTGAATGGCAATAAGTTTCCTTGGCTCTTGTTACTCTTAGTTTGCAGTAGAATGCTTGATTTATAGTTAGGAAGTAGTAAGAGCCATTGGATTGCATTTAATGCTTCAAACCTACAAAAATTCAGAAAAAAAAAGTCGTTGGGAGTTGTTAGCCTTCAGGGGATCGATCCCTTGTCATAGGGGATCAATTGGTTCATATTGGAGAGGGCTCGATTTTGTGCATGATTTACCTTACCCAATCGATCACTTTAAAAGGGGATCGATCCCTTTTCTGGGTTTTCAAACTGGGGAACATTTTGTCTGAGCAACTTATTGATCCCTTTTTTGGGTTTTTGAACTTGGAAAACATTCTGTCTGAACAATCGATCGATCCCTTGCCTTAGGTGATTGATCCTCTATATGATGGGATCAATCCATTTTTTGGAAAATTGCACAATACAAACATTGTGTATGAAAAAGTGATCAATCTCTTGAATGAGGGGATCGATCGGTTTTTGTTAAATCTTGAGAACTTTCAATTCTGGTTGAAAACATGATCGATCCCTTTTGGTAGGGGATCAATCTCTTCTATCAAAACTTGCATAAATCATGATTTGTTCTGAGAATTTGAGTTGTTTTGGTTCTTAAATGAATTTTGGTAAGATAGAAGGGTAAATAAATGTTCAATTTAAGCTTAGACAAGATTGAAACAAGTTTGGCAAATTTTTATTTTGTCAAATCAAAACTCTTAATCAATTCAAGGCCAACACTTATTAATTTTGGAATATTAATAAATTAGTATTATTTTATTCGAAATAACCTTGTTTAAAAAGAAATAATTCATTTATGACAAAACAAATGGTCATAACGATTTGAAATAGATAATTATTCAAACAATCATAATTATTTAAACATGTTCAAAAAATTGATTTATTTTTAAAATTTTTAATTATTAATTTTTGGAATATTAATAAATTTATATTATTTTATTTGAAATAAGCTTGCATGAACAAAACTAATTGTTTTACGACAAAACAAAATGTCATAATATTTTAAAATAGATAATTGTTCAAATAGTCATAACTATTTGAACTTATTTAGTAAATGGATTCATTTTTTTAGTTCTCTTACTCTTTAATTTTTGAAATATTAATAAATTAGTAGTATTTTATTTAAAATAAGTTAATATGAACTGAAACAATTATTTTATTACAAAACAAAAAGTCACAATGATTTGAAATCGATAATTATTCAAATAATCATGACTATTTGAACTTCTTTGGTAAACATATTTATTTTTTAAATCTTTTACTTATTATTTGTGGAAATATTAATAAATTCATATTATTTTAATCCAAATAAACTTGTATGAACAAAAACAATTGTTTTATGACAAAACAAAAATATCACAACAATTTGAAATAAATAATTGTTCAAATAGTCATAACAATTTGAATTTGTTCGGTAAATAGATTTATTTTTTAAATCTTTTACTTATTAATTGTTTCAATATTAATAAATTTATATTATTTTATTCAAAATAAGCTTGTATGAACAGAAAAAGTCATTTTATAATAAAACAAAAAGTTATAGTGATTCCAAATAGATAATTGTTTAGATAGTCATAATTATTTAAACTTGTTCGATAAACAGATTCATTTTTGAAATTTCTTAATTATTAATTTTCATAATATTAATAACATAATATTATTTTATTTCAAATAAGTTTATATGAACTGAAATAATTTTTTTTTGACAAAACAAAAGGTTATAATGATTTAAAATAGATAATTATTCAAATAGTCATTACAATTTGATGTAGTTCGGTAAACATATTTATTTTTTAAGATTTTTACTTATTAATTTTTAAAATTTTAATAAATTAATATTATTTTAATCTGAATAAGCTTGTATGAATAGAAACTATTGTTTTATAGCAAAACAAAAATCTAATGATTTGAAATAAATAATTGTTTAGATAGTCATAAATATTTGAATTGCTTTGATAAACAAATTTATTTTTTAAATCTCTTATTAATTTTTGAAATATTAATAGATTAGTATTATTTTATTCTGAACAAACTTATTGAACATAAACCTTTGTTTTATGACAAAATAAAAGTTTATAACAATTTGAAATAGATAATTGTTCACATAGTCACAATTATTTGAACTGATTAGGTAAATAGAATTAGTTTTTAATCTCTTACTTATTAATTTTTTAAATATTAATAAATTCATTTTATTTTATTCTTAATAAGCTAGTATGAATTAAAAATTATTGTTTTATGACAAGAAAAAAGGTCATAACAATTTGAAATAGATAATTGTTCATATAGTGTTAACTATTTAATGGGTTCGGTAAACAAATTTATTTTTTAAATCTCTAAGTTATTAATTTTTGGAATATTATTAGATTAGTATTATTTTATTTTGTATAAGCTTGTATGAATATAAATAATTGTTTTATGACAGAACAAAAGGTTATAACGATTTGAAGTATACAATTATTCAAATAATCATAACTATTTGAATTGGTTCGATAAACATATTTATTTTTTAAATCTCTTATTAAATTTTGAAAGATTAATAAATTAGTATTATTTTATTCAGAATAAGCTTGTATGATAAAAAAACAATTGTTATATGACCAAACAAAAGGTAATAACAATTTGGAATGGATAATTGTTAAAATGGCCATAATTATTTAAACTAATTTTATAAATAGATTTGCTTTTTAAATCACTTATTAATTTTTGGAATATTAATAAATTAGCATTATTTATTTCAAGTAAGCTTATATGAACTAAAACAATTGTTTTATGACAAAATAAAAGGAATAACAATTTTAAATAGATAATTGTTCAAATAGTCATAACTATTTGAATTTGTTCGGTACACAAATTTATTTTTTTAAACTCTTATTAATTTTTTAAATATTAAGAACTTAGTATTCTTTTAATTTGGATAAGCTTTAATGAACTGGAATAATTGTTTTATGTCAAAACAAAAGGTCATAACAATTTTAAATAAATAATTGTCCAAATAGTTATAACTATTTGAACTTATTCGGTAAGCAGATTTTTTTTTCAAATCTTTTGCTTACTAATTTTTTGAATGTCAATAAATTTAAATTATTTTATTCCAAATAAGCTTGTAAGATATAAAACAAATATTTTATGACTAAACAAAAGGTTAAAATAATTTGAAATAAATAATTATTCTAATAGTTTTAACTATTTGAACTGGTTTGGCAAACACATTTATTTTTTAAATATCTTACTTATTAATTTTTGAAATATTATTAAATTAGTTTTATTTTTAACCAAATAAGCTTCTATGATTAGAAACAACTGTTTTATGACAAAATAAAGGTTTCAATGATTTGAGATTGACAATTGTTCAAATAGTCATAACTATTTAAATCGATTCGGTAAATAGATTTATTGTTTAAATCTGTTACTTATTAATTTTTGAAATATTAATCAATTAGTATTATTTTATTTTGAATAAGCTTGTATGATAAAAAAAAACAATTGTTTTATGACAAAACAAAAGGTCATAATAATTTGAAATAGATAATCATTCAAATGGCCATAATTATTTTAACTAATTCGGTAAACTGATTTATTTTTTAAATTTCTTACTTATTAATTTAGGAAATGTTAATAAATTAGTATTATTTTATTCTATCTAAGCTTGTATTAATTGAAACAATTTTTTTATGACAAATCAAAAAGTTATAATGATTTTAAATAGATAATTCTTAAAAAATAATAATTATTTTAACTTGTTCAGCAAATAGATTTATTTTTTTAATCTCTTTCTTATTAATTTTCCAAATGTTAATAAATTAGTATTAATTTATTCTAAATAAGCTTCTATGAACTGAAACAATTGTTTTGACTCAATAAAAGGTCAAAACGATTTGAAATAGATAATTATTTTAATAGTCTTAACCAATTGAACTAATTCGATAAACAAGTTTATTTTTAAATCTCGTACTTAATAATTTTTAAAATATTTTTAAATTAGTATTATTTTAATTTGAATAAGCTTGTACAAACAAAACAATTGTTTTATGACAAAAGAAAAGGTCATAATGATTTGAAATAGATAATCGTTCATATAGTCTTAACTATTTGAACTGGTTGGGCAATTAGATTTATTTTTTAATTTTCTTGGTTATTAAGTTTCGAAATATTATTAAATTAGTATTATTTTATTTCGAATAAAATAGTATAAATAGAACTAATTGTTTGCTGACAAAATAAAAGGTTATAATGATTTGAAATAGATAATTATTCAAATAGTCAAAACTATTTGAAATAGTTTAGCAAGCAGATTTACTTAAATCTCTTACTGATTAATTTTTTAAATATTAATAAATTAGTACAATTTTATTTCAAACAGATTTATATTAACAAAAACAATTATTTTATGACAAAACAAAAAAGTAATAACGATTTGAAATAGATAATTGTTAAAATAGTTATAATTATTTGAACTAGTTCAGTAAATAGAATTATTTTCTAAATCTCTTATAAATTTTAGAAATAGTAATAAATTAATTTTATTCCATTTCAAATTAGCTTGTATGAGTTGAAATAATTATTTTATGACAAAACAAAAGGTTATAACAATTTGAAATAAATAATTGTTTATATAGTCTTAGCTATTTGAACTGGTTTGACAAACGTATTCATTTTTTAAATCTTAGTTATTAATTTTTAGAATATTATTAAATTAGTATTATTTTATTATGAATAAGCTTTTATGAATAGAAACAAATTTTTATAATATAAAAAAAGTTATAACAATTTGAAATAGATAATTGTACAAATAGTCATAACTATTTAAATTAATTTAGCAAACATATTTATTTTTTAAATGTCTTATTAATTCTTGAAATATTAATAAATTAGTATTATTTTATTTCAAAAAAGCTTGTATGTTGAAATAAATAATTGCTCAAATAGGTATAACTATTTAAACTAGTTTGATAAATAGATTTAATTTTTAAATCACTTATTAATTTTTGAAATATTAATATGTTAGTATTACTTTATTCTGAACAAACTTATATGAACAAAAACATTTGTTTTATGACAAAATAAAAGTTAATAATGATTTGAAATAGATAATTATTCAATTAGTCATAATTATTTGAATTGGTTACGTAAATAGAATTATTTTTTAAATCTTTTACTTATTAATTTTTGAAATATTAATAAATTTATTTTATTTTATTCCAAATAATCTAGTATGAATTAAAAAAAATTATTTTATGACAAAACAAAAGGTCATAATGATTTGAAATAGATAATTATTCTATAGTCTTAAATATTTGAACTAGTTCAACAAAGAAATTTATTTTTTAATTCTCTTAGTTATTAATTTTCAGAATATTATTAGATCAGTGTTATTTTATTCCAAATAAACTTGTATGAATAAAAATAATTATTTTATGACAAAACAAAATGTTATAATGATTTCAAGTTTATAATTGTTCAAATAGTCAAAACTATTTAAACTAAGTCAGTAAACAGATTTATTTTTTAAATCTCTTACTTATTAATTTTTGAAAGATTAGTAAATTAGTATTATTTTATTCTAAATAAGATTGGACTTTCAAATAAAATTGTTATATGATGAAGCAAAAGGTAATAATGATTTGAAATAGATAATTATTAACATGGCCATAATTATTTGAATAGATTCGACAAACTGATTCACTTTTTAAATCACTTACTTATTAAATTTTGAAATATTAATAAATTAATTTTATTTTATTTCAAATAAGCTTGTACGAACTGAAACGATTGTTCTATGACAAAACAAAAGGTCATAACGATTTGAAACAAATAATTGTTCATATAGTCTTAACTGTTAGAACTACTTCAGCAAACAAATTTATTTTTTAAATTTTTTAGTTATTAATTTTTAGAATATTATTAAATTAGTATTAATTTGTTTTGAATATGCTTATATAAACTAAAACATTATTTTATAACATAACAATAGGTTATAGCAATTGAAATAGATAATTGTTCAAATAGAAACCGATTTAGTAAACGAATTTATTTTTTAAATCTCTTATTTATTAATTTTTGAAATATTAAAAATTAGTATTATTTTATCCCGAATAGGCCTATATGATGAAAAACAATTGTTTTATGACAAAAGAAAAGTTCATAATGATTTGAAATAGATAATTATTCAAATGACTACAATTATTTGAATCGATTTGATAAATTGACTTAATTTTTAAATATCTAACTCATCAATTTTTGAAATTTTAATAAAATAATATTATTTTATCTCGAATAAGCTTTTTCAAATTGAAACAATTTTTTTGTGATAAAACAAAAGGTTATATTTATTTTAAATAGATAATTGTTTTAAATCGTCATAACTATTTAAACTTGTTTGGTAAACAAATTTATTTTTTAAAACTTCTTATGTATTGATGTTCTACATGTTAATAAATTAATATCATTTTATTTCAAATAAGCATGTATGAGCTAAAAAAAATTATTTTATGACTAAACAAAAGGTTAGAATGGTTTGAAATAGATAATTGTTCCAATAGTCTTAACTATTTAACTGGTTCTATAAGAATATTTATTTTTTAAATATATTATTAATTTTTAGAATATTATTAATTTAGCAATATTTTACTCCGAATAAGCTAGTGTAAATAGAAACAATTTTTTTATGACAAAATGAAGATCATAATGATTTGAGATAGATAGTTCAAATACTTATAACTATTTGAATTGGTTCGATAAATAGATTTTGTTTTTAAATCTCTTATTAATTCTTGAAATATTAATAAATTAGTATTATTTTATTATGAATAGTTTTGTATGAATAGAAACAATTGTTTGATGATAAAACAATGTATCATAACTATTTGAAATAGATAATAGTTCAAATGGATACGACCATTTGAACTTGTTTTGTGAACAAATTTATTTTTTAAATCTCCAACTTATTAATTTTTAGAATATTAATAAATTAGTATTATTTTATTTCAAATAAATTTGTATGAATGGAAACAACTGTTTTATGACAAAACAAAATATCATAACAATTTGAAATAAATAATTATTCAAATAATCATAACTATTTGAACTCCTAGGTAAACAGATTTATTTTTTAAATCTTTTACTTATTAATTTTGGTCTTTTAAGAAATTAGTATTATTTTATTCCGAATAAGTTTTTATGAATAGAAACAATTGATTTATGATAAAACAGAAGGACATAA
The DNA here is from genome assembly GCF_047325235.1 of Durio zibethinus. Classification (NCBI taxonomy): domain Eukaryota; kingdom Viridiplantae; phylum Streptophyta; class Magnoliopsida; order Malvales; family Malvaceae; genus Durio; species Durio zibethinus. The sequence goes on from NC_143162.1 coordinate 38,657,198, forward strand.
CAATTTGAAGTAGATAATTGTTCAAATAGTCATAACTATTTGAACGTGTTCAAAAAACATACTTATTTTTTTAAATTTTTACTTATTAATTTTGAAATATTGATAAATTTATATTATTTTATTTGAAATAAGCTTGCATGAACGGAGCCAATTGTTTTATGACAAAACAAAAGGCCATAATGTTTTGAAATAGATAATTTTTCAAATAGTCATAACTATTTAAACATGTTTGGTAAACATATTCATTTTTTAATTCTCTTACTCATTAATTTTGGAATATTAATAAATTAGTATTATTTTATTTCAAATAAGCTTATATAAGTTGAAAACAATTGTTTTACTACAAAACAAAAGGTCACAATAATTTAAAATAAATAATTATTCAAATAGTCACGACTATCTGAATTTTTTCAGAAAACATTTTTATTTTTTAAATCTTTTACTTATTAATTGTTGAAATATTAATAAATTAATATTATTTTAATCTGAATAAGCTTGTATAAATAGAAACAATTATTTTATGACAAAAAGAAAGTCATAACAATTTGAAATAAATAATTATTCAAATAGTTATAAAGATTTGAACTTGTTCGACGAACATATTTATTTTTTAAATCTTTTCCTTATTAATTGTCTTAATATTAATAAATTTGTATTATTTTATTAGAAATAAGCTTGTATGAACAGAAAAAATCATTTTATGACAGAATAAAAGGTTATAGCAATTTCAAATAGATAATTGTTAAAATAGTCACAATTATTTAAACTTGTTCAGTAAATATATTCATTTTTTAAATCTCTTAATTATTAATCTTTGAAATATTAATAACTTAGTATTATTTTATTTTGAATAAGCTTATATGACCTAAAATAATTTTTTTATGACAAAACCAAAGGTCATAACAATTTCAAATAGATATTTATTCAAATAATCATGACTATTTAATCTAGGTCAATAAACATATTTACTTTTGAAAATGTTTACTTATTAATTGTTGAAATATTAATAAATTAGTATTATTTTAATTTGAATAAGTTTGTATGAATAGAAACTATTATTTTATAACAGAAAAAAATCATAATAATTTGAAATAAATAATTGCTCGAATAATCATAACTATTTGAATTGTTTTGGTAAATAAATTTATTTTTTAAATCTCTTATTAATTTTTGAAATATTAATAGATTAGTATTTTTTTTATTCTGAACAAACTTATATAAACAAAAATATTAATTTTATGACAAAATAAAAGGTCATAATGATTTGAAATAGATAATTGTTCAAATAGTCATAATTATTTGAACTGATTAGGTAAACAAAATTATTTTTTAAATCTCTTACATATTAAATTTTGAAATATTAATAAATTCATTTTATTTTATTCCGAATAAGCTAGTATGAATTGAAAAAATTGTTTTATGACAAAACAAAAACAATTTGAAATAGATAATTGTTAATATAGTCTTAATTATTAGAACTAGTTTAACAAACAAATTTATATTTTAAATCTCTTAGTTATTAATTTTCAAAATATTATTATACTAGTATTATTTTATTTCAAATAAGCTTGTATGAACAGAAATAATTGTTTTATGATAGAACAAAAGGTTATAATGATTTAAAGTATACAATTGTTTAAATAATCATAATTATTTAAATTGGTTCAGTAAGCATCTTTTATTAATTTTTGAAAGATTAATAAATTAGTATTATTTTATTCCAAATAAATTGGTATGATCAAAAACAATTGTTATATAACCAAACAAAAGGTAATAATGATTGAAATACATAATTATTGAAATGGCCATAATTATTTAAACTGATATGGTAAATAGATTCACTTTTTAAATCTCTTATTAATTTTTGGAATATTAATAAATTAGTATCATTTTATGTTGAATAAGCTTGTATGAATTGAAACAATTATTTTGTAACAAAACAAAAGGTCATAACGATTTTCAATAGACAATTGTTTAAATGTCATAACTATTTGAATTTGTTTGGTAAAAAAATTTATTTTTTTAAACTCTTATTAATTTTTGAAATATTAAGAAATTAGTACTATTTTATTTTAGATAAGCTTTTATGAACTGAAACAATTGTTTTATATTAAAACAAAATGTCATAATGATTTTAAATTAATAATTATTCAAATAGTCATAACTATTTAAACTTGTTCAGTAAATAGATTTATTTTTTCAAACCTTTAGCTTATTAATTTTTTGAATGTTAATAAATTTGGATTATTTTAGGCTGAATAAGCTTGTAAGATATGAAACAAATATTTTATGACTAAACAAAAGGTAAAAAATGATTTGAAATAGATAATTATTCTAATAACATTAACTATTTGAACTGGTTTAGCCAATACATTTATATTATAAATCTCTTAATAATTTTTGAAATATTATTAAATTAGCATTATATTTAATTGAATAACCTTCTATGATCAAAATCAATTATTTTATTACAAAACAAAGATCTTAACGATTTGATATTGATAATTTTCTTGGTTATTAAGTTTCAAAATATTATTAAATTAGTATTATTTTATTCCAAATAAAATAGTATGAACATAACCAATTGTTTGATGACAAAATAAAGGGTTATAACGATTTGAAATAGATAATTATCCAAATAGTCAAAACTATTTGAAATGGTTTGGTAAATAGATTCACTTTTTAAATTTCTTAGTAATTAATTTTTTAAATATTAATAAATTAGTATTATTTTATTTCGAACAAACTTATATTAACAAAAACAATTGTTTTATGACCAAAAAAAAGTATTAATGATTTGAAATAGATAATTGTTCAAATAGTTATAATTATCTGAACTAGTTTTGTAATAGAATTATTTTCTAAATCTCTTACTTATAAATTTTTGAAATATTAATAAATTAGTTTGATTCTATTTCAAATGCACTTGTATGAGCTAAAATAAAAGTCATAACACTTTGAATAAATAATTGTTCATATAGTCTTAACTATTTGAACAAAAAGTTATAACAATTTGAAATAAATAAATGTTAATAAATTAGTATTATTTTATTTTGAATAAGTTTGTATGAACTGAAACAATTATTATATGATTAAACAAATGGTTAAAATGATTTGAAATAGATAATTATTCTAATAGTCTTAATTATTCGAACTAGTTCGGCAAACATATTTATTTTTTAAATCTCTTATTAATTTTTAGAATATTATTAAATTATTATTATTTTATCCAAATAAGCATGATCAGAAACAATTATTTTAAGAGAAACAAAGATCATAATGATTTGAGAATGATATTTGTTTAAATAGTCATAACTATTTAAATTGATTCGAAAAATAGTTTTAGTTTTTAAATCTCTTACTTATTAATTTTTGAAATATTATTCAAGTAGTATTATTTTATTTCAAATAAGTTTCTATGAGCTGAAACAATTATTTTATGATCGAAGAAAAGGTCATAATGGCTTTAAATAGTTAGATTGATTGTTCAAATAGTCAAATCTATTTAAACTTGTTCGATAAATAGATTTATCTTTTAAATCTCTTGCTTATTAATTTTTTGAATGTTAATAAATTAGTATTATTTTGCTTTGAATAAACTTGTATGAATTGAAATAATTGCTTTATGATTAAACAAAAGGTCAGAACAATTTGAAATAGATGATTGTTCTAATAATGTTAACTATTTGAATTGGTTCAACAAACATATTTATTTTTTAAATCTTTTACTTATTAATTTTTGTAATATTATTAAATTAGTATTATTTTAATTTGAATAAGGTTGTATTAAAAGAAACAATTGTTTTATAAAAAAAATAAAGATCATAACGATTTGAGATAGATAATAGTTCAAATAGTCATAACTATTTGAATTGTTTCAAAAAATAGATTTAGTTTTAAATCTCTTATTAATTTTCAAAATATTAATAGATAAATATTATTTTATTCTAAATAATTTTGCATAAATAGAAACAATTGTTTTATAACAAAACAAAAGGTCATAACAACTTGAAATAGATAATTGTTCAAATGGACCTGACTATTTGAACTTGTTTGATAAACAAATTTATTTTTTAAATCTCTTACCAATTAATTTTTAGAATATTAATAAATTAGTATTCTTTTATTCCAAATAAACTTGTATGAATAGAAATAATTGTTTTATGACAAAACAAAAGATCATAACTATTTGAAACAAATACTTGTTTATCCTATCATAACTATTTGAACTTGCTCAGTAAATAGATTTATTTTTTTAAAATCTTTTACTTATTAATTTTTGGAATATGAATAAACTAGCATTATTTTATTTCGAATAGACATGTTTGAACAGAAACAATTGGTTTATGACAAAACAAAAGGTCGTAACTATTTGAAATAAATAATTGTTTAACTAATAATAATATTTGAATGTGTTTTATGACAGAATAGTCTTAACTATTTGAGCTAGTTTAGCAAACGCATTTATTTTTTAAATCTCTTACTTATTAATTTTTGAAATATTATTAAATTAGTATTATTTTAATCTAAACAAGCTGGTGCGAAAAGAAACAATTGTTTTATGACAAAATAAAAAACATAACGATTTAAGATAGATAATTATTGAAATAGTCATAATTATTTGAACTGTTTCAGTAAATATATTTAGTTTTTAAATCTCTTATTAATTTTCAAAATATTAGTATATTAGTATTATTTTATTTTGAATAATTTTGCATGAACAGAAACAATTGTTTTATGACAAAACAGAAGATCATAATGTTTTGAAACAGATAATTATTCAAATGGACGTGATTATTTGAATTTGTTCGGTAAGCAAATTTATTTTTTAAATCTCCTACCTATTAATTTTTAGAATATTAATAAATTAGTATTTTTTTATTTTGAATAAACTTATGTGAATAGAAACAATTGCTTTATGACAAAACAAAAGTTCATAACTATTTGAAATAAATGATTGTTCAAATAGTTATAACTATTTGAACTTACGCGATAAACAAATTTATTTTTAAAATATTTTACTTATTAATTTTTAGAATATTAATAAAATAGTATTATTTTATTTCAAATACGCTTTTATGAACAAAAACAATTGGTTTATGATAAAACAAAAGGTCATGACTATTTGAAATAGATAATTGTTCAAACAGTCATAACTATTTGAACGTGTTTAGAAAATGGACTTATTTTTTAAATTTTTACTTATTAATTTTTGGAATATTAATAAATTTATATTATTTTATTCAATATAAGCTTGTATGAACAAAAAAAATTATTTTATGACAAAACAAAAGGTCATAATGATTTGAATAGATAATTTTTCAAATAGTCATAACTATTTGAACTTGTTCGGTAAATAGATTTATTTTTTAAATCTCTGTCTCATTAATTTTTAGAGTATTAATAAATTAGTATTATTTTATTTTAAATAAGCCTATATGAAATGATACAATTGTTTATGATGAAACAAAAGGTCATAGCAATTTGAAATAGATTATTATTCAAATAATTATAACTATTTAAACTTGTTCAGTAAATCTATTTATTTTTAAAATCTTATACTTATTAACTCTCAAAATATTAATAAACTAATATTATTTTAATCCGAATAAGCTTGTATGAACAAAAACAATTATTTTATGACAAAACAAAAGGTCGTAATGATTTGAAATAAATATTTATTCAAATAGTCATAACTATTTGAACTTATTTGGTCAACAGATTTATTTTTCAAATCTTTTGCTTATTAATTGTCTGAATGATAATAACTTTGTATTATTTTAATTGAAATAAGCTTATAAGAATAGAAAAAATTATTTTATGATAAAATAAAAGGTTATGGCGATTTGAAATAGGTAATTGTTCAAATAGTCATAACTATTTAAACTTGTTCGATAAACAAATTTAGTTTTTAAATCTCTTATTTATTAATTTTTAGAATATTAATAAATTAGAATTATGTTATTCTAAATAAGCTTATATGAATAGAAACAGTTGTTTTGTGACAAAATAAAAGGTCATAATGATTTGAAATAGATAATTATTCAAACAGTCATAATTATTTGCACTGGTCAGGCCAACAGATTCATTATTTAAATCTGTTACATATTAATTTTTAGAATATTAATAAATTAGCATTACTTTATTCCAAATAAGACTGTATCAATAGAAATAATTGTTTTATGACAAAACAAATGGTCATAACGATATGAAATAAATAATTGTTTAAATTGTTATAACTAATTGAACTAGTTTGGTAAACAAATTTATTTTTTAAATCTCTTATTAATTTTTAAAATATTAATAAATTAATATTATTTTATTCTAAACAAACTTATATGAAAAAAAACATTGGTTTTACGACAAAACAAAAGTACATAATTATTTGAAATGGATAATTATTCATATAGCTTTAACTATTTGAACTGGTTCAACAAACAAATTTATTTTCAAATATGATAATTATTAATTTTCATAATATTATTAGATTAATATTATTTTATTTCGAATAAGCTTGTATGAACATAAAAAATTATTTTATGACAAAACAAAAGGATATAACGACTTGAAATATATAATTGTTCAAATAGTCATAATTATTTGAACTAGTTTAGTAAACAAATAATCTCCTACTTATTAATTTTTGAAATATTAATAAATTAGTATTTTTTTTATTCTAAATAGGCTTGTATGATGAAAAACAATTGTTTTATGACAAAACAAAAGTTCAAAATGATTTGAAATAGATAATTGTTCAAATGGTCATAACTATTTGAATTGATTAAACAAATTGATTTATGTTTTAAATTTCCAAATTTTCAATTTTTGAAATATTAATAAAGTAATATTATTTTATTTTAGATAAGCTTTTATGAAATGAAACAATTATTTTATGATAAAACAAAAGGTCATAATGATTTTTAAATGATAATTATTCAAATAGTCATAATTATTTAAACTTGTTTGGTTAACAGATTTATGTTTTTAAATTGCTTGCTTATTAATTTTCTGAATGTTAATAAAATAATATTATTTTATTTCGAATAAGTATGTATGAATTGGAACAATTATTTTATAACTAAACAAAAGGTCAGAATAATTTAAAATAGATAATTGTTCTAATAGTCTTAACTATTTGAATTGATTTGATAAATATATTTATTTTTTAAATCTCTTACTTATAAAATTTTAAAATATTATTAGTTTAGCAATATTTTACTTCGAATAAGTTTGTATAGATAAAAACAATTATTTAATGACAAAACAAAGATCATACCAATTGAGATAGATAATTATTCACATACTCATAACTATATGAATTGTCTAGTAAACAGATTTAGTTTTTAAATCTCTTATTAATTTTCAAAATATTAATAAATTAGTATTATTTTATTCTGAATAATTTTGTATGAATAGAAACAATTGTTTTATGACAAAACAAAAGATCATAACGATTTAAAATAAATAATTATTTAAATATTCATAACTATTTGAACTCACTAGGTAAACAAATTTATTTTTTAATCTTTTACTTAATAATTTTTGAAATTTTAATAAATTATTATTTTATTCTGATAAGCTTTTACAAATAAAAATAATTGTTTTATGACAAAACAAAAAGTCATCACGATTTGAAATAGATAATTATTCAAATAGCCATAACTATTTAAATGTGTTCAAAAAATATATTTATTTTTTATATTTTTACTTATTAATCTGTGGAATATTAGTAAATTCATATTATTTTATTCGAAATAAGTTTGTATGAACAGAAACAATTATTTTATGGCAAAACAAAAGGTCATAATGATTTGAAATAGATAATTGTTCAAATAGTCATAATTATTGAACTTGTTTAGTAAACAGATTCATTTTTTAAATCTCTTACTCATTAATTTTTGAAATAGTAATAAGTTAGTATTATTTTATTTCAAATAAGCCTATATGAATTGATACAATTATTTTATGATGAAACAAAAGGTCATAATGATTTGAAATAGATAATTATTCAAATAGTTATTACTATTTGAACTTGTTCGGTAAACATATTTATTTTTTTATATCTTTTACTTATTAATTTTCAAAGTATTAACAAATTAATATTATTTTAATTTGAATAAGCTAGTATGAACAAAAATAATTGTTTTATGACAAAACAAAAGGTCATAACAATTTGAAATAAATAATTGTTCAAATAATCATAACTATTTGAAATTATTCAATAAATAGATTTGAGATAAGCTTGTATGAATAGAAAATTTTGTTTTATGGCAATACAAAAGGTTATAGCAAATTGAAATAGATAATTGTTTAAATAGCCATAACTATTTGAACTTGTTCAATCAACAGATTCATTTTTTAAATCTCTTATTAATTTTTGGAATATTAATAAATTCGAATAATGTTATTCCAAATAAGTTTGTATGAACAGAAACAATTATTTTGTGACAAAACAAAAGGTCATTATGATTTGAAATAGATAATTGTTCAAACAATCATAATTATTTGCACTGGTCAGGCCAACAGATACATTTTCTAAATCTGTTACTTATTAAATTTTAAAATATTAATAAATTAGCATTACTTTATTTGAATAAGACTATATGAACAAAAATAATTGTTTTATGATAAAACAAATGATCATAACAATTTGAAATAAATAATTATTCAAATAGTTATAACTAATTGAACTGGTTTGACAAGCAAATTTATTTTTTAAATCTCTTACATATTAATTTTTAAAATATTAATAAATTAATATTATTTTATTTTGAACAAATTTATATGAACAAAAACATTTGTCTTATGACAAAACAAAGGGTAATAACGATTTGAAATAGATAATTGTTCAAATAGTCATAATTATTTGAAATAGTTCTACAAACAGAATTGCTATGACTTTTTGTTTTGTCATAAAACAATTTTTTTGTTCATACAAACTTATTCAGATTAAAATAATATTAATTTATTAATATTTTGACAATTAATAAGTAAAAGATTTAAAAAATAAATATGTTTGCTGAACAAGTTCAAATAGTCATGACTATTTAAATAATTATCTATTTCAAATCATTTTAACGTTTTATTTTGTATAAAACAATTGTTTTAGTTAATATAAGCATGAGTAAGAGAATTAAAAAATATGAATTTGTTTATCGAAAAATTTCAGTTAGTTATGACTATCAAAATAATTATCTATTTCAAAACAATATGACCATTTGTTTTGTCATAAAATAATTGGTTTTGTTCATGCAAGCTTATTTCGAATAAAATAATATAAATTTATTAAAATTCTAAAAATTAATAAGTAAAAATTTAAAACATAAATACATTTTCTAAACACGTTCAAATAGTTATGACTATTTGAATAATTATTTATTTCAAATTGTTAAAACAATTTATTTTGTTATAAACCAATTGTTTCTATTCATACAAGCTTATTTAGAATAAAATAATGCTAATTTATTAATATTTCTAAAATTAATAAATAAAAGATTTAAATAATAAATCTATTTATATAGCAAGTTCAAATAGTTATGACTATTTGAATACTTATATATTTTAAATCGTTATGATCTTTTGTTTTATCATAAAATAATTGTTTCTATTCATACAAGTTTATGTGGAATAAAATAATACTAATTTATTATTATTCTAAAAATTAATAAGTTAGAGATTTAAAAAAATAAATTTATTTATCAAACAAGTTCAAATAGTTATGTCCATTTGAACTGTTGTCTATTTCAAATTGATATGACATTTCGTTTTGTTGTAAAATAATTTTTTCTATTCATACAAAATTATTCAGAATAAAATAATACCAATTTATTACTATTTTGAAAATCAATGGGGATTTAAAAATAAATGTGCTTTCCAAACCATTTCAAATAGATAAGACTATTAGAACAATTATCTATTCCAAATTGTTTTGATCTTTTGTTTAGTCACAAAATAATTGTTTCAATTCATACATGCTTATTCAAAATATAATAATACTAATTTATTAACATTAAGAAAATTAATAAGAAATTTTAAAAAAATTATTTATCGAATAAGTTCAAATAGTTAAGACTATTTAAATAATTATCTATTTAAAATCGTTATGACATTTTATTTTATCATAAAATAACTATTTCAGTACACAAAAGTTTATCTGATATAAAATAATATTACTTTATTAATATTTCAAAAATCGATAAGTTAGAGATTTAAAAAGTAAATAAGTTTATCAAATTAGTTTAAATAATTATGGCCATTTGAACAATTATCTATTTCAAATCATTAAGAACTTTTGTTTTGTCATAAAATAGTTGTTTTTCATCATACAAGCTTATTCAAAATAAAATAATACTAATTTACTAATATTTCAAAAATTAATAAGTAAGAGATTTAAAAAGTTAATCTGTTTATCGAACCAATTTAAATAGTTATGACTATTTGAATAATTATATATTTCAAATTGTTATAACCTTTTTGTTATCTCATAAAATGATTATTTCTATTCACACAAGTTCATTCGAAATAAAATAATACTAATGTAATAATATTCTGAAAATTAATAACTAAGAGACTTAAAAAATAAATTTGTTTGCTAAACTAGTTCAAATAGTTAAAGCTATATGAACATTTCTTTATTTCAAATCATTATGACCTTTTATTTTGTCGTAAAATTTTTTTTTCAATTCTTAGTAATTTATTCAAAACAAAATAAAATAATTTATTAATATTTCAAATCTCAATAGGTAAGAGATTTAAAAAACAATTATGTTTGCCTAACTAGTTCAAATAATTATGACTATTTAAACAATTATCTATTTCAAATCTTTATGACCTTTTGATTTGTCATAAAACAAATGTTTTTGTTCATATAAGTTTATTTGGAAAGAAATAATATTAATTTATTAATATTTTGTAAATTAAGAAGTGAGAAATTTAAAAAATAAATCTGTTTACTAAACCAGTTTAATTAGTTATAACTATTTTAACAATTATTTATTTCGAATCATTATGACCATTTGTTTCATGATAAAACAATTATTTCTGTTTATGTAGTCTTATTAGAAATAAAGTAATGCTAATTTATTAATATTTTGAAAACTAATAAGTAACGGATTTGAATAATGAAATTGTTGGCTTGACCAATGCAAATAGTTATGACTATTTGAACAATTATCTATTTTAAATCATTATAACCTTTTGTTTTATCACAAAACAATTGATTCTATTCGTACAAGCTTATTTGAATAACATAATTCTATTTTATTAATATTCTAAAAATTAATAAGTAAGAGATTTAAAAAATGAATTTGTTTACCGAACAAGTATAAATAATTATGACTATTTGAATAATTATCTATATCAAATCGCTATAACCTTTTGTTTTGTCATAAAACAAAAATTTTTATTCAGACAAGCTTATTTCAAATAAAATTACATAAATTTATTAATATGTAGACACATAATAAGTAACAGATTTAAAAAATAAATTTGTTTATCAAATAAGTTCAAATAGTTTGACTGTTTGAACAATTATTTTATTTCAAATAGTTATGACTTTTTGTTGTCATGAAACAATTGTTTTTCTTCATACAAGCCTATTCGAATTAAAATAATATTAATTTATTAATATTTTAAAAATTAATAAGTAAAAGATTTTAAAATAAATATGTTTACTAAACAAGTTCAAATAGTCATAACTATTTGAATAATTATCTATTTCAAATTATTATGACCTTTTTTTGTCATAAAATAATTGTATCAATTCATAAGGCCTATTTGAAATAAAATATCACTAAATATTTTGAAAAATGAATCTGTTTACTGAACAAGTTCAAATCGTTATGACTATTTGAATAATTATCTATTTCAAATTGCTATGACCTTTTGTTTTGTCATAAGATAATTTTTTGTTTATACAAGCTTATTTCGAATAAAATAATTAAATCTATCAATATTCCAAAATTTAATAAGTAAAAATTTAAAAAATAAATTTATTTTCTGAACACATTCAAATAGTTCTACCTATTTGAATAATTATCTATTTCAAATAGTTATGACTTTTTGTTCATGATAAACCAATTGTTTCTATCCATACAAGCTTATTTGAAATAAAATAATACTAATTTATTAAACTTCCAAATATTACTAAGTAAAAGATTTAAAAAATAAATCTATTTATTGAGTAAGCTCAAATAGGTATTATTGTTTAAACAATTTTTTATTTCAAATAGTTATGATCTTTCGTTTTGTCATAAAGCAATTGTTTCTATTCATACAAGTTTATTCAAAATAAAATAATACTACTTTATTAATATTTTGCAAATTAATAGGTAGGAGATTTAAAAAATAAATCTATTTACCAAACAACTTTAAATAGTCATGTCCATTTGAATAATTATCTATTTCAAATCGTTATGACCTTTTATTTTGTCATAAAACAATTATTTTTGTTCATACAAAATTATTCAAAATAAAATAATACTGATTTATTAATATTTTGAAAATTAATAAGAGATTTAAAAACTAAATCTGTTTATTGAACCAATTCATATAGTTATGACTATTTGAACAATTATCTATCTCAAATCGTAATTATCTTTATTTTGTCATGCAACAATTGTTTCTTTTCACTTAAGCTTATTCAATTAAAATGATACTAATTTAATAATTTTTGAAAATTAATAAGTAAGAGATTTAAAAAATAAATATGTTTATCAAACTAGTTCAAATAGTTAAGACTATTAGAACAATTATCTATTTCAAATCATTTTAACCTTTTTTTAGTCATAAAATAATTATTTCAATTCATACAAGCTTATTTAAAATAAATAATACTATATTAACATTCAAAAAATTAATAAAGCAATAGATTTTAAAAAAATAAATCTATTTATTGAACAATTTCAATTAGATATGACTATTTGAATAATTATCTATATAAAATTGTTTTGACCTTTTATTTTATCATAAAACAATGTATTTGCTAAACCAATCAAATAGTTAAGATTGTTAGAATAATTATCTATTTCAAATCGTTTTAATCTTTTGTTTAGTCATAAAATAATTGTTTTAGTTCATACATATTTATTTGAAATAAAATAATAATATTTTATTAATGTTTAGAAATTTAATAAGCAAGGAATTTACAAAAATAAATTTGTTTACTGAATAAGCTCAAATAATTATGACTATTTGAATAATTATCTATTTAAAATCATTATGACCTTTTGTTTTATCATAAAACAATTGTTTCATTTCTTAAAAGTTTATTAAAAATAAAATAATATTACTTTATTAATATTTCAACAATTGAGAAGTTAGAGATTTAAAAAATAAACTAGTTTATTGAATTAGTTGAAATAGTTATGGCCATTTAAACAATTATCTATTTCAAATCATTATGAACTTTTTTTCTATCATAAAACAATTATTTTTCATGATACAAGCCAATTCAAAATAAAATAATAGTAATTATTAATATTTCAAAAATTAATAAGTAGAAGATTATTTGTTTATCGAACCAATTCAAATAATTATGACTATTTGAACAATTATATATTTCAAGTTGTTAAAACCTTTTGTTTTGTTATAAAACAATTATTTATGTTCATACAAGCTTATTCAAAATAAAATAATGCTAATCTAATAATATCATGAAAATCAATAACTTAGAGATTTAAAAAATAAATTTGTTTGTCTAACTAGTTCAAATAGTTAAGGCTATATAAATAATTATTTATTTCAAATCATTATGTTCTTTCGTTTTGTCATAATCTATTAATATTTCAAAATTAATATGAGATTTAAAAATTAAATATGTTTATAAAACTAGTTTAAATAGTTATGACTATTTGAGTAATTATTTATTTTAAATTGTTATGACTTTTTGTTCTATTATAAAACAATAGTTTATCTTCATATAAGCTCATTTGGATTAAAATTATACTAATTTATTAAAATTTCAGTAGTTAATAAATAAAAAATTTTAAAAATAAATATGTTTACCAAACTAGATCAAATAGTTATGACTTTTTGAATAAATATCTATTTCAAATCATTATGACCTTTTGTTTTGTCATAAAAAAATTATTTCAGTTAATATAAAATTATTCAAAATAAAATAATACTAAGCTATTAATATTCTAAAAATTAATAATTAAGAGATTTAAAAATGAATCTGTTTACCAAACAAGTTTAAATAATTATGACTATTTGAACAATTATCGATTTGAAATTGCTATAACCTTTTGTTTTGTCGATAAATGATTTTTGGTTCATGCAAGCTTATTTTGATTAAAATAATATAAATATATTAATATTAAGACAATTGATAAGTAAAGGATTTAAAAAATAAATATTTTTATCAAATAAGTTCAAATCTTTATGACTATTTGAATAATTATTTATTTTAAATTGTTATGACTTTTTATTTTGTCATAAAGCAATTGTTTCTATTCAAACAAGCTTATTCAGATTAAAATAATATTAATTGATTAATATTTCTATAAATAATGAGTAAAGTTTACTAAACAAGTTCAAATAGTCATGACTATTTGAATAATTATCTATTTCAAATCATTGTGACCTTTTGTTTTGTAATAAAACAATTGTTTTTGTTCATATAAGCTTATTTGAAATAAAATAATACTAATTTATTAATATTCTGAAAATTAATGAGTAAGAGAATTAAAAAATGAATCTATTTACCAAGTATGTTCAAATAGTTATGACTATCTGAACAATTATCTATTTCAAAACATTATGACCTTTTCTTTTGTCATAAAACAATTGGTTCTATTTATACAAGCTTATTTCAAATAAAATAATATAAATTTATTAATATTCCAAAAATTAATAAGTAAAAATTTAAAAAATAAATATGTTTTTTGAACACGTTCAAATAGTTATGACTATTTGAAAAATTATATATTTTAGATCGTTATGACCTTTTGTTTTGTCATAAACCAATTGTTTCTATTCATAACAACATATTTGGAATAAAATAATAGTAATTTATTAAAATTCCAAAAATTAATAAGTAAAATATTTAAAAAATAAATCTATTTACTGAGCGAGTTCAAATAGTTTTAATTATTTGAATAATTATTTATGTCAAATCGTTATGATCTTTTGTTTGTTCATAAAACAATTGTTTCTATTAATACAATTTTATTCAAAATAAAATAATACTAACTTATTAATATTAAAAAAATTAATAAGTTGGAGATTTAAAAAATAAATCTATTTACCAAACAAGTTCCAATAGTCATGTCCATTTGAACTATTATCTATTTCAAATCGTTATGACTTTTTGTTTTGTCATAAAATAATTGTTTCTGTTGATGCAAAATTATTCATAATAAAATAATATTGATCTATTAATATTTTAAAAATTAATAAGACATTTAAAAACTAAATCTATTTTTTAAAACAGTTCAAATAGTTATAACCATTTGAATAATTATCTATCTCAAAATGTTATGATCTTTATTTCATCATAAAACAATTGGTCCTTTTCATACAAGTTTATTCAGATTAAAATAATACCAATTTAATAATATTCCAAAAATTAATAAGTAAGAGATTTAAAAAATAAATGTGTTTGCCGAGCTAGTTCAAATAGTTAAGACTGTTGAACAATTATTTATTTCAAATCGTTCTAATATTTTGTTTAGATATAAAACAATTATTTCAGTTAATACAAGCTTATTCAAAATAAAATAATACTAATTTATTAACATTTGAAACATTAATGAGTAAGAGATTTAAAAGAATAAATCTATTTATTGAAAAAGTTAAAAAAGATTTGACTTTTTAAACAATTATTCTAATTACTTAAAGTCGTTATGAGCTTCATTTTGTCATAAAACAATTGTTTCAGTTCATAAAAACTTATCTGAAATAAAAAATGTTACTTTATTAATATTTTGAAAATTAAGAAGTAAGAGATTTAAAAACTATAACTGTTTTTCGAACCAATTCAAATAGTTATGACTATTTGAACAATTATCAATATCTAATCATTATGATCTTTGTTTTCTCATAAAATAATTGTTTTTGATCGTCCAAGCTTATGTAGATAAAAATAATACTAATTTAATAATATTTCAAAAATTAATAGGAGATTTTAAAAAAAAATGTGTTTGTTGAACCAGTTCAAATAATTAAGAGTATTAGAATAATTATCTATTTCAAATCATTCTGACCTATTATTTATTCATATAATAATTGTTTTAGTTCATACAAGTTTATTCGAAATAAAATAATACTAATTTATTAACATTTATTTATTTAAAATTGTTTTGACATTTTGTTCAAACAATTAAGACTATATGAACAATTATTTATTTCAAATTGTTAAGACCTTTTGTTTTGGCATAAAACAATTGTTTTGGTTAAGATAAGTTTATTCAAAATAAAATAATAATAATTTATTAATATTTAGAAAATTAATTCATAAGAGATTTAAAAAATAAATCTGTTTACTAAATCATGTCAATAAGTTTTGACTATTTGAATAATTATCTATTTCAAATCGTTATAACTTTTTATTTTGTAATCAAACAATTGGTCCTATTAATACTATTTTATTTGAAATAAAATAATGCTAATTTGATAATATTCTAAAACTTAATAACCAAGAAAATTTAAAAAAAATCTAATTGTCAAACCAGTTCAAATAGTTAAGACTATATAAACGATTATCTATTTTAAATTGTTATAACCTTTTCTTTTATTGTAAAATAATTATTTTGTTTGTATAAGCTTATTCTGATTAAAATAATACTAATTTAATAATTTTTAAAAATTAATAAGTAAAAGATTTAAAAAATAAATTTGTTATTGAATTGGTTCAAATGGTTAAGACTATTAGAACAATTATCTATTTGAAATCGTTTTGACCTTTTGTTTAGTCATAAAACAATTATTCCAGTTCATTCATGCTTATTCAAAATAAATTAATAATAATTTATTAGCATCCAAAAAATTAATGAGAAAGATATTTAAAAAAATAAGTCTGTTTACCATTTGAACAATTATCTATTTAAAATTGTTATAACTTTTTGATTTGTCATAAAATAATTGTTTAAGTTAATACAAGCTTAGTTGAAATAAAATAATAGTAATTTATTAATATCTCCTAAAATAATAATAAAAAATTTAAAAAACAAATTTGTTTACCGAATCAATTAAAGTAATTATGGTCATTTGAATGATTATCTATTTCAAATCGTTATGACCTTTTTTTTGTCATAAAATAATTGTTTTTGACCAAACAAGCTTATTCAAAATAAAATAATACTAATTTATTAATATTTCAAAAATTAGTAAGTAAGAGATTTAAAAAATAAATATGTTTATCAAACAATTCAAATAGTTATGACTATTTGAACAATTATTAGTCTCAAATTGTTAAGATCTTTGTTTTTTCATAAAACAATTATTTCTGATCATAGAAGCTTATTTGGTTAAAAATAATATTAATTTAATATTATTTCAAAAATTAATAAGAGATTTAAAAAAGAAATTTATTTGCCAAACCAGTTCAAATAGTTAAAACTATTAGAATAATTACCTATTTTAAATCATTCTAACCTTTTGTTTAGTCATAAAATATTTGTTTCATATCTTACATGCTTATTTGGAATAAAATAATCTCAATTTATTAAAATTTGAAAAATTAATAAACAAAATATTTGGAAAAATAAATCCATTTATCGGACAAATTCAAATAGTTATGACTATTTGAAGAATTAATTATTTAAAATTATTATGACCTTTTGTTTTAACATAAAACAATTGTTTCAGTTCATAATAGCTTATCCAAAATAAAATAATACTAATTTCTTAATATTTCAAAAATTAATAAACAAGAGTTTAAAAAAATAAATTTTTTTACCAAACAAATTCAAATAGTTATGACTATTTAAATAATTGTCTATCAAAAATCGTTCTGACCTTTTGTTTTGTCACAAAACAATTGTTTCAGTTCATACAAGTTTATTCAAAATAAAATAATACTAATTTATTAATATTTCAAAAACTAATAATTAAGTGATTTAAAAAGTCAATATGTTTACCAAGTTAGTTCAAATAATTATGGCCATTTCAATAATTATCTATTTCAAATCATTATTACCTTTTGTTTGGTCGTATAATAATTGTTTTGATTGTATAAGTTTATTCAGAATAAAATAATACTAATTTATTAATCTTTCAAAAGTTAATAAGTAAGAGATTTACAAAATAAATTCGTTTACCAAATTAGTTAAAATAGTTATGACTATTTGAACAATTGTATACTTCAAATCATTATAACCTTTTGTTCTGTAATAAAACAATTATTTTTGTTCATCCAAGCTGTTTTGAAATAAAATAATACTAATATAATAATATTCCAAAAATTAATAACTAAGAGATTTAAAAAATAAATTTATCTACCAAACTAGTTCAAATAGTTTAGACTATATGAACAATTATCTATTTTAAATTATTTTTGTTTTGCCATAAAACAATTTTTTCAATTCATAATAGCTTATTTAGAATAAAATAAAATGAATTTATTAATATTTCAAAAATTAATATGTAAGAGATTTAAAAAGTAATTTTGTTTACCTAACTAGATTAAATAATTATGACTATTTGAACAATTATCTATTTCAAATCCTTATGACCTTTTGTTTTGTTGTAAAATAAATATTTTTGTTTATATAAGTTTGTTCAAAATAAAAAAAATGCTAATCTATTAATATTTCAAAAATTAATAAGAGATTTAAAAAATAAATTTATTTATCTAACCAGTTTAAATAGTTGTAACTATTTGAGGAATTATTTATTTCAAATTGTTATGACTTTTTATCTATCATAAAATAATAGTTTCTATTCATACAACCTTATTTGGATTAAAATAATACTAATTTATTAATATTTTGACAATTAATAAGTAAAAATTTTTTAAAATAAATATATTTACCAAACTTGATCAAATAGTCATGACTATTTGAATAAATATCTATTTCAAACTGTTATGATCTTTTCTTTTGTCATAAAAAAATATATTTCAATTCATATAAAATTATTCAAAATAAAGTAATACTATGTTATTAATATTTTGAAAATTAATAATTAAGAGATTTAAAAAATGAATATATTTATCGAACAAGTCTAAATAATTATAACTATTTCAACAATTATCTATTTGAAATCGCTATAACCTTTTGTTCTGTCATAAAACGATTTTTTTATATTTATACAAGCTTATTTCAAATAAAATAATACAAAATTACAATTAATAAGTAAAAGATTTAAAAAATAAATCTGTTTATCGAACAAATTCAAATCTTTATGACTATTTGAACAATTTTTTATTTAAAACTATTATGACTTTTTGTTTTGTCATAAAACAATTGTTTTTGATTATATAAGCTTATATAGATTAAAATAATAGTAATTTATTAATATTTCAATAAATAATCAGTAAAAGATTTAAAAAATAAATATGCTTACTGAACAAGTTCAAATAATTATCTATTTTAAATCATTGTGACCTTTTTGTTTCAATTTATATAAGTTTATTCAAAATAAAATAATACTAATTTATTAATATTCCAAAAATTAATGAGTAAGAGAATTAAAAAATGAATATGTTTACCGAACATGTTCAAATAGTTATGACTATCTAAACAATTATCTATTTCAAAATATTATGAACTTTTGTTTTGTGATACAACAATTGGTTTTGTTCATGCAAGCTTATTTGAAATAAAATAATATAAATTTATTAATATTTCAAAAATTAATAAGTAAAAATTTAAAAAATAAATATGTTTTCTAAACACGTTCGAATAGTTATAACTATTTGAAGAATTATCTATTTCAAGTCATTATGACCTTTTTGTTTTGTCATAAATTAATTGTTTCTATTCGTAAAAGCTTATTCAGAATAAAAATAATACTAATTTATTAAAATTCCAAAAATTATTAAAGAAAAGATTTAAAAAATAAATTTATTTACCGAGCAAGTTTAAATAGTTATGACTATTTGAACAATTATTTATTTCAAATTGTTATTATCTTTTGTTTGGTCATAAAACAATTGTTCTATTCATACAATTTTATTCGAAACAAAATAATACTAATATATTAATATTCTAAAAATTAATAAGTTGGAGATTTAAAAAATAAATTTGTTGATCGAACAAGTTCAAAT
The DNA here is from genome assembly GCF_047325235.1 of Durio zibethinus. Taxonomy (NCBI): domain Eukaryota; kingdom Viridiplantae; phylum Streptophyta; class Magnoliopsida; order Malvales; family Malvaceae; genus Durio; species Durio zibethinus. Next base: position 38,677,407 of record NC_143162.1, read on the forward strand.
AGTCATGTTTATTTGAACTATCACCTATTTCAAATTGTTATGACTTTTTGTTTTGTTATAAAACAATTGTTTCTATTCATACAAAATTATTAAGAATAAAATAATACTAATTTTTTAATATTTCAAAAATTAATAGGAGATTTAAAAACTAAATCTGTTTATCGAACCAGTTCAAATCGTTAAGATTTTTGTTTTGTCATAAAACAGTTATTTTTGTTCATACAAGCTCATTTGGAGTAAATAAATATGTTTGTCGAACTAAATATGTTTGTCGAACTAATTCAAATAGTTAAGATTATTAGAGCAATTATCTATTTTAAATCATTATGACCTTTTGTTTAGTCATAAAATAATTTTTTTAGTTCATACAAGCTTATTTGAAATAAAATAATACTGATTTATTAACAGTCAAAAAAGTAATACACAAGAAATTTTAAAAAATAAATCTATTTACGGAGTAAGTTTAAATTGTTATGACTTTTTAAATAATTATCTATTTAAAATAAATATACCTTTTGTTTTATCATAAAATAATTGTTTCTGTTCATAGAAGTTTATCTGAAATAAAATAATACTACTTTATTAATAGTTCAAAAATTGATAAGTTGGAAATTTAAAAAATAAGTCAATTTATCAAATCGATTCAAATAACTATTGCCTTTCAAATAATTATCTATTTCAAATCATTACAAACTTTTGTTTGTCATAAAACAATTAGTTTTCATCATATAAGCCTATTCAGAATAAAATAACACTAATTTATTAATATTCAAAAAGTAATTTGTAAAAGATTTAAAAAGTAAATATTTTTACTATATTAGTTCCTATTTGAACATTATCTATTTCAAATCGTTAAAACCTCTTATTCTATTATAAAATAATTTTTTAGTTCATATAAGCATATTCAGAATAAAATAATACTAATTTAATAATATTTCAAAAATTAATAGCTAAGAGATTTAAAAAATAAATTTATTTGTCGAAGCAGTTTAAACAATTAAGACTATATGAATAATTATCTATTTCAAATCATTATGACTTTTTGTTTTGTCATAAAACAATTGTTTCAGTTCATACAAGCTTGTTCAAAATTAAATAATACTAATTATTAATATTCTAAAAATTAATAAGTAAGTGATTTAAAAAATAAATCTGTTTACCAAATCAATTCAAATAATTATGGCCATTTCAACAATTATTTATTTCAAAAATGGTTATTACGTTTTGTTTGTTATGTAACAATTATTTTTTTATCATACAAGTTTATTTAGAATAAAATAATACTAATTTATTAATCTTTAAAAATTTAATAAGTATAAGATTTGACAAATAAATCTATTTATCAAATCAGTTTAAATAATTATAACTATTTGAATAATTGTATACTTTAAATCATTCTAACCTTGTGTTCTATCATAAAACAATTAGTTTTATTCATACAAGTTTATTCAAATAAAATAATACTAATATAATAATATTCTAAAAATTAATAACTAAGAGATTTAAAAAATAAATTTGTTTGCCGAACTAATTTCAATAGTTAAGACTATATGAACAATTATCTATTTCAAATCACTTTTATTTTTTCATAAAACAAATTTCAATTCATACTAGCTTATCTAGAATAAAATAAAATGAATTTATTAATATTTTAGAAATTAATATGTAAAGGATTTAAAAAATAATTTTGTTTACTTAACTAGTTCAAATAATTATGAATATTTGAACAATTATCTATTTCAAATCATTATGACCTTTTGTTTTGTTATAAAACAAATGTTTTATTCATATAAGTTTGTTTTGAAAAAAATACAAATCTACTAAAATTCAAAAATTAATAAGAGGTTTAAAGAAATAAAGCTGTTTATCGAACCACTTCAAATAGTTATGACAATTTGAGCAATTATTTCTTTCAAATTGTTATGACTTTTTTATATATAAAATAATAGTTTTTATTCAAACAAGCTTGTTTGGATTAAAATAATACTAATTTATTAATATTTAATAATTAATAACTAAAAAATTTTAAAAATAAACAGTAATACATATTTATTTCAAATCATTATGACCTTTTGTTTTGTCATAAAAAAATTATTTCAGTTCATATAAGCTTATTCAAAATAAAATAATATTAAGATATTAATATTCCAAAAATTAATAATTAAGAGATTTAAAAAATGAATTGTTTACTGAACAAGTCTAAATAATTATAACTATTTCAACAATTTATCTATTTGAAACTACTATAACTATTTGTTTTGTTGTAAAATGATTTTTTCTGTTCATAGAAGCTTATTTCAAATAAAATAATTCTAATTTATTAATATTAAGACAATTAATAAGCAAAAGATTTAAAAAATAAATATGTTTACCAAACAAGTTCAAATCTTTATGACTATTTGAACAATTATTTATTTCAAATTGTTATGACTCTTTGTTTTGTCATAAAATAATTGTTTTTGTTCATACAAGCTTATTTGAAATAAAATAATATTAATTTACTAATATTTCAACAATTAATAAGTAAAAGATTCTAAAAATAAATATATTTTTTGAACAAGTTCAAATAGTCATGACTATTTGAATAATTATGTATTTCAAATCATTGTAACCTTTTGTTTTATAATAAAACAATTGTTTCAGTTCATATAAGTTTATTTGAAATAAAATAATACTAATTTGTAAATATTCCAAAAATTAATGAGTAAGAGAATTAAAAAATGAATTTATTTATCGAATGTGTTCAAATAGTTATGACTATCTGAACAATTATCTATTGCAAAACGTTATTACCTTTTGTTTTTCCATAAAATAATTGGTTATGTTCATGCAAGCTTATTTTGAATAAAATAATATAAATTTATTAATATTTCAAAAATTAATAAGTAAAAATTTTAAAAATAAATATGTTTTCTGAACAGGTTCAAATAATTATGACTATTTGAAGAATTATCTATTTCAAATCATTATGACCTTTTGTTTTGTCATAAATCAATTGTTTTTGTTCATAAAAGCTTATTCGGAAGAAAATTATACCAATTTATTAAAATTCCAAAAATTATTAAATAAAAGATTTAAAAAATAAATTTGTTTACTGAGAGAGTTTAAATAGTTATGACTATTTGAATAATTATTTATTTCAAATCGTTATAATCTTTTGTTTTGTCATAAAACAATTGTTTCTACTCATACAATTTTATTTGAAATAAAATAATACTAATTTATTGATATTCTAAAAATTAATAAGTTGGAGATTGAAAAATAAATCTGTTAATCGAATAAGTTCAAATAGTCATATTCATTTGAACTATCATTTGTTTCAAATTGTTATGACATTTTGTTTTGTCATAACAATTGTTGATTCATACAAAATTATTCAAAATAAAATAATGCTAATTTTTTAATATTTCAAAATTTAATAAGAGATTCAAAAACTAATCTGTTTATTGAACCAATTCAAATTATTATGATCTTGTTTTGTCATAAAGCAATGTTTCTATTCATACAAGCTTATTCGGAGTAAAATATTAGTAAATTAATAATATTTTAAAAATTAATAAGAGATTTAAACTATAAATGTGTTTGACAAACCAATTCAAATAGTTAAGACTATCATAACAATTATCTATTTCAAATTGTTCTAATCTTTTATTTAATCATAAAATAATTTTTTCAGTTCATATATGCTTATTTGAAATAAAATAATACTAATAGAAAATTAATACAGAAGAATTTAAAAAAATAAATATGTTTATCGAACAAGTTCAAATAGTTATGATTGTTTGAACAATTATCTATTTAAAATAAATATGACCTTTTGTTTTATCATAAAACCATTATTCCAATTCATAAAAGCTTATTTGAAATAAAATAATATTACTTTATTAATATTTCAAAAACAGTCAATTTATTAAATTGGTTCAAATAATTATTAATCTCTACTTTATTAATCTCTAACTTATTTTGTAAATAATTATTAATCTCTACTTTATTAATCTCTAATTTCAAATCATAATGACATATTGTTTTGTCGTAAAATAATTGTTTCTATTCATGCAAAATTATTCAAAATAAAATAATACTTATATATTAAGGTTTTGATAATTAAAAAGAGATTTAAAAACAAAATCTATTTACCAAAACAATTCAAATATTTATGACTATTTGAACAATTATCTATCTCAAATCTTTATAATCCTTATTTTGTCAAAAAACAATTTTTTCCTTTCATACAAGCTTATTTGGATTAAAATAATACTAATTAAATAATATTCCAAAAATTAGTAAGTAAGAAATTTAAAAAATAAATGTATTTGTCAAACTAGTTCAAGTAGTTAAAACTATTATAATAATGATCTATTTCAAATCATTTTAACTTTTTGTTTAGTCATAAAACAATTATTTCAGTTCATACAAGCTTATTCAAAATAAAATAATATTAATTTATTAACATTAAAAAAAGTAATGAGCAATACATTTAAAAAAAATAAATCTGTTTGCCAAACAAGTTGAAATAGATTTGACTATTTGAACAATTATTTGTTTAAAGTCATTATGACCTTTTGTTTTGTCATAAAATAATTGTTTAAGTTCATAAAAACTTATCTGAAATAAAATAATATTACTTTATTAATATTTCAAAAGTAATAAGCAAGAGATTAAAAAACTAAAGTTGTTTTTTGAACCACTTCAAATAGTTGTGACTATTTGAATAAATATCAATCTCAAATCATTATGATCTTTCTTTTTTCTCATAAAACAATTGTTTTTTATCATACAAGCTTATTCAAATAAAAATAATACTAATTTAATAATATTCTAAAATTAATAAGAGATTTAAAAAATAAATGTGTTTGCCAAATCAGTTCAAATAGTTATGACTATTAGAATAGTTATCTATTTCAAAACATTTTGACCTTTTTAGTTATATAATAATCATTTCAATTCATACAAGTTTATTCAGAATAAAATAATACTAATTTATTAACATTCAAAAAATTAATAGGCATGAGATTTGAGAAAATAAATCTGTTTACCAAACAAGTTTAAATAGTTATGACTATTTCAATAATTATCTATTTAAAATCATTATGACCATTTGTTTTATCATAAAACAATTGTTTTAGTTCATAAAAGCTTATCCAAAATAAAATAATATTATTTTATTAATATTTCAAAAATTAATAAGCAAGAAATTTTATAAAAAAATTAATTTATTGAATCAGTTCAAATAATCATGGCCATTTAAATAACTATCTATTTTAAATCATTATTACCTTTTGTTTTATCATAAAAAAATTGTTTTCAACATACAAGCTTTTTCTAAATAAAATAATAATAATTTATTACTATTTCAAGAATTAATAAGAAATTTAAAAAACAAATCAATTTGTTAAACCAATTTAAATAGTTATGACTATTTGAACAATTATCTATTTCAAATTTTTATAACCTTTGATCTATCATAAAACAATTTTTCTGCTTATACAAGCTTATTCGGAATAAAATAATAATAATTTAGTAATATTCTAAAAATTAATAACTATAAGATTTAAAAAATAAATTCATTTATCGATCCAATTTAAACAGTTAAGACTATATGAACAATTATTTATTTCAAATTGTTATAAACTTTTGTTTGTCATAAAATAATTATTTCAGCCATACAAGCTTATTCGGAATAGAATAAAATTAATTTATTAATATTTCAAAAATTTATAAGGGATTTAGAAAATAATTCTATTTACAAAACTAGTTCAAATAATTATAACTATTTGCACAATTATTTATTTCAAATCGTTATTATTTTTTGTTTTGTCATAAAACAATTGCTTTTGTTAATATAAGTTTGTTCAAAATAAAATAATACTAATTTATTAATATTTAAAAAATTAATCAGTAAGAGATTTAAAAAGTAAATCTACTTGCCAAATAATTTCAAATAGTTTTTACTATTTAAATAATTATCTATTTCAAATCATTATAACCTTTTATTTTGTCATTAAACAATTGGGTCTATTTATACTATTTCATTCGAAATAAAATAATGCAAATTTAATAATATTTCAAAACTTAATAACCAAGAAAATTAAAAAATAAATCTAATTACCAAACCAATTCAAATATTAAGACTATATGAGTGATTATCTATTTCAAATCGTTATGACCTCTTCTTTTGTCGTAAAACAATTATTTTGTTTGTACAAGCTTATTTGGATTAAAATAATACTAATTTCATAATATTTCAACTAATAAGTAAGAGATTTAAAAAATAAATTTGTTTATAGAATCATTTCAAATAGTTAAGACTATTAGAATAATTATATACTTCAAATCGTTTTGACTTTTTGTTTAGTCATAAAACAATTGTTTCATTTCATACAAGCTTATTCAGAATAAATTAATACTAATTTATTAACATTTAAAAAATTAATAAGAAAGAGATTTAAAAAATAAATTTGTTTGCTGAGCAAGTTCAAATAGGTATTGTTATTATTTGAACAATTATCTATTTAAAAGCGTTATAACATTTTAATTTGTCATAAAATAATTGTTTCAATTAATACAAGCTTAAATGGAATAAAATAATATTAATTTATTAATATTTCCTTAATTAATAAGAAATTTAAAAAATAAATCTGTTTACCAAATTAGTTAAAATAATTATGGCCATTTGAATAATTATCTATTTCAAATCATTATGACCTTTTATTTTGTCATAAAACAATTGTTTTTGATCATACAAGCTTATTCAAAATAAAATAATACTAATTGATTAATATTTCAAAAATTAATAGGTCACAGATTTAAACAATAAATCTGTTTATCGAACCAATTCAGATAGTTATGACTAGTTAAATAATTATCAATCTCAAATTGTTAAAATCTTTGTTTTGTCATAAAACAATTGTTTCTAATCATAGAACTTTATTCGGTTAAAAATAATACTAATTTAATAATATTCCAAAAATTAATAAGAGATTAAAAAAATGTATTTGTTGAACCAGTTCAAATAGTTAAAACTATTAAATAATTATCTATTTCAAATCGTTCAAACCTTTTGTTTAGTCACAAAATATTTGTTTCATGTCTTACAAGCTTATTCGGAATAAAATAATCCAAATTTATAAACATTTGGAAAATTAATAAGCAAAAGATTTAAAAAAATTAATCTGTTTATTGAATAAGCACTACAACAAATTTGGTCATTAATGGTGCATCAAATAAGGTCACTAAATATTTGTTTTTCGTCACCCTATATATTTCATGATAAAAAATTAAACGTCATGACGTTCATCACGTTTGCATCGTTGTTAAAGGTCTAATATGAGGAAAGCAAAATATCATCACCTATTGTGAATCTACCGTGACAATAAAATAAAATGTCACCCTTTTTTTTTTTTATGTTAGTTTTCATCAGCTATTTATGAAAAAAAAAGTCATTAAAGGCTATATTTGTCATAGAAAAATGAGAAAACCTAATATATTATTGACAAAAGGTAAATCGTCACAGTATTAGTGACAAAATTATCACTATCAATGATTGTAAGATAATGTCTATTGTGACAATAAAATCAAACGTCACCTTATGCCTTAATTTTTGTGACATTAGTTTTCATCAACTATTTATAAACAAAAACGTCATTAAAGGCTATAATTGTCACAAAATAAATGATAAAATTTGATATGTTTATGATGAAAGGTAAATCATTATAGTATTGTGACATAATTATCATCACCAATGATTATAAGATATTGTCAAATGTGACAATAAAATTACACATCACCTTATGCTTTTTTTATGACGTTAGTTTTTGTTAGTTAGTTATGAAGAAAAACATCATTGAAGGCTATAACCATCACAAAATAATGATAAAATCTAATATATTAGTGGCAAAAGATAAATCGTCACAATATTGGTGACACAATTATTGTCACAAATTATTGTAAGATAATGTCAAATGTCACAATAAAATCAAATGTCACCTTATGCTTTTTTTGTGACATTAGATTCATTAGCTATATATAAAAAAAAGTCATTAAATGATTTAATCATCACTAAATAATTAATAAAATTATATTAGCAATGAAAGATAAATCATCACAGTATTAGTGACACAATTAACATCATTAAATCTTATATATAAAATAAAATTGTCATAGTCATTTTGGTAGAATAATCTAATGTAGTGTTCTTACAAATCCACCAAATATTTGAATTAGTTTTTAAATGTAGTGCATTCTCTAAAGTCTACCCTAAAATTTTATAGAAATAATATTGTTTAAAAACCAAAAAGTATCAAAACTATGAAATAGGTAGTCATCGTAATCTTATCTTCAAGCTCTCAGTCCAAATCTTGTGTTGAATGTGATTGTGTTGATGGTGAATTTGGGTCACTTGAAGCTACAATAATAAATAACTAATAGCAAATATCAAAACAAACCATAATATACACAATAAGATCAAAACAAATATAAAAAACAAACTAATCCATTTTATGCATATCAAATTTTTAAATGAGGCCCTACCTTATATTAAAGAATCGGCCTTGTCAAGAAATTGACAAGTAAACTTCATAAAGCTTAGTAAATAAAGTACAAATTCTCACTTTTGAATTAGGTATTAAACAAAATGTAGATAAAGATCATAACGATTTGAGATGAATAATTGTTTAAATAGTCATAACTATTTGAACCATTTCCATAAACAAATTTATTTTTTTAAATCTCTTATTAATTTTTAAAATATTAATAAATCAGTATCATTTTATTCTGAAAAATTTTTCACAAACAGAAAAAATTGTTTATTGAAAACAGAAAATGTTATAACGATTTCAAATAAATAATTGTTCAAATGGACATAACTATTTGAACTTGTTCAGTAAACAGATTTATTTTTTAAATCTCCTACCTAATAATTTTTAAAATATTAATAAAATAGTATTTTTTTATTCCAAATAAACTTGTTTGAATAGAAGCAATTGTTTTAGGACAAAACAAAATATCATAACTATTTTAAAAAAATAAACGTTCAAACAATCATAACTATTTGAACTTGCTTGGTAAATAGATTTATTTTTTAAATCTTTTACTTATCGATTTTTGGAATATTAATAAACTAGTATTATTTTATTTCAAATATGCTTGTATGAATAGAAACAATTTGTTTATGGCAAAACAAAAGGTCATAACTATTTGAAATAGATAATTGACCAAATAGTCATAACTATTTGAATGTGCTCAAAATTTGTTTTTTAAAATTTTTACTTATTAATTTTTGGAATATTAACAAATTTGTATTATTTTATTTAAAATAAGCTTGTATGAATAAAAAAATTGTTTTATGACAAAACAAAAAGTTATAGTAATTTGGTATAGATACTTGTTCAAATAGTCATAACTATTTGAACTTGTTCGGTAAACAAATTCATTTTTTAAATCTCTTACTTATTAATTTTTGGAATATTAATAAATTAGAATTATCTTATTTTAGATAAGCTTGTATGAGTAGAAACAATTGTTTTGTGATAAAACCAAAGGTCATAATGATTTAAAATAGATAATTATTCAAACAGTCATAACTATTTGCACTTGTCTAACAAATTCATTTTTTAAATCTGTTACTTATTAATTTTTAGAATGTTAATAAAGTAGCATTACTTTATTCTGAATAAGATTGTATGAATAGAAACAATTCTTTTAGACAAAATAAATGGTCATCACAATTTAAAGTAAATAATGGTTCAAATATTTATAACTAATTGAATTGGTTTAGTAAACAAATTTATATTTTAAATCTCTTATTTCTTTATTTTCAAAATATTAATAAATTAATATTATTTTACTTCAAATAAACTTATATAAACAAAAACATTTGTTTTAATAATGATTTGAAATAGAAAATTGTTCAAATAGTCATAATTATTTGAACTAATTTGGTAAACAAAGTTATTTTTTAAATCCCTTACTTACTAATTTTTGAAATATTAATAAGTTTGTTTTATTTTATTCTGAATAAGTTACTAAGAACTAAAAAAATTATTTTACGACAAAACAAAAGGTAATAACGATTTAAACTAAAGGATTGTTCATATAGTCTTAGCTATTTAAACTGGTTTGGCAAATACATTTATTTTTTAAACCTCTTAGTTATTAATTTTTAGAATATTATTACAGTACTATTATTTTATTTCCAATAAACTTGTATGAACAGAAATAATTGTTCTATAACATAACAAAAGGTTATAATAATTTGAAATATATAATTATTCAAATAGTCATAACTATTTGAACTAGTTTAGTAAACATATTTATTTTTTACATCTCTTGCTTATTAGTTTTTAAAATATTAGTAAATTAGTATTATAAAATTTTATATCGAATAGGCTTGTATAATGAAAAATAGTTATTTTATGACAAAACAAAAGTTCATAATGATTTGAAATAGATAATTATTCAAATGACCATAATTTTTTGAACTAATTTGATAAACTAGTTTATTTTTTAAATCTCTAACTTATCAAATTTTGAAATATGAATAAGTAATATTATTTTATTTTGGGTACATTTTACGGTAAAAATAAAGTCATAATAATTTGAAATAGATAATTGTTCAAACAGTCATAAATATATGAACTTGTTCAGTAAATATATTTATTTTTTTATTTCTTACTTATTAATTTTTTGAATGTTAATAAATCAGTATTATTTTATTTTGTTCTAATCTTTTGTTTAGTTATATAGTATTAGTTTCAATTCATATATGCTTATTCGAAATAAAATAATACTGATTTATTAACATTCAAAAAATTACTAAGCAAGAGATTTGAAAAAATAAATTTATTTACCGAACAAGTTCAAATGTTTATGAATATTTGAACAATTATTTATTTAAAATTGTTATAACTTTTTGTTTTGTCATAAAACAATTTTTTTAGTTTATAAAAGCTTATCCAAAATAAAATAATGCTACTTTATTAATTTTTAAAAGTTAATAAGAGATTTAAAAAATAAATCAGTTTATCAAATCAGTTCAAATGATTATGGCCATTTGAGCAACTATCTATTTCAAATCGTTATTATTTTTTGTTTTGTCATATAACAATTGTTATTATAACAATTATCTATTTCAAATCGTTATGACCCTTTGTTTTGTCATAAAACAATTATTATGTACGTACAAGCTTATTCAGATTAAACTAATAATAATTTAATAATATTTTAAAAATTAATAAGTAAGAGATCTAAAAAATAAATTTGATTATTGAATCAGTTCAAATGGTTAAGACTATTAGAACAATTATCTATTTCAAATCATTTTGACCTTTTGTTTAGTCATAAAATAATTCTTTTAGTTCATACATGCTTATTTAGAATAAATTAATACTAATTTATTAACATTCAAAAAATTATAAGAAAGAGATTTAAAAAATAAATCTGTTTATCGAACAAATTCAATTGGTTATTACTATGTGAACAATTGTTTATTTAGAATCGTTATAACTTTTTGATTTGTCATAAAATAATTGTTTCAGTTAATACTAGCTTAGATGGAATAAAATAATACTAATTTATTAATATTTTCTAAATTAATAAGTAAAAAATTTTAAAAAATAAATATGTTTATTGAATTAGTTAATATAATTATGGCCATTTGAACGATTATCGATTTCAAATCATTATGACCTTTTGTTTTGTCATAAAACTATTATTTTTTATCATACAAGTTTATTCGAAATAAAATAATACTAATTTATTAATATTTCAAAAATTAATAAGTAAGAGATTTAAAAAATAAAATCTATTTTCCAAACCAGTTCAAATAGTTATGACTATTTGAACAATTATCAATCTTAAATTGTTAAGATCTTTGTTTTGTCAAAAAAACAATTGTTTTTGGTCTTAGAAGCTTATTTGATTAAAAATAATACTAATTTAATAATATTTCAAAAATTAATTAGAGATTTAAAACATAATTGTGTTTGTCGAATCAGTTCAAATAGTTAAAACTATTGGAATAATTATCTATTTCAAATCATTTTGACCTTTTATTTAGTCATAAAATATTTGTTTCATATCTTACAAGCTTATCTAGAATAAAATAATCCAAATTTATTAGCTTTAAAAAATTAATAAGCAAAAAATTTGAAAAAAAATAAATATGTTTATCAAGCAAGTTAAATAGTTATGACTATTTGAACAATTATTTATTTAAAATTATTATAACCTTTTGTTTTGATATAAAACAATTGTTTCAGTTCATAAAATCTTATCCAAAATAAAATAATACTAATTTCTTAATATTTCAAAAATCAATAAGGAAGAGTTTTAAACAATAAATTTGTTTACCAAATAAATTCAAATAGTTTGACTATTTGAACAATTATCTATTTAAAATTGTTATGACATTTTCTTTGGTCATAAAACATTTGTATCAATTCGTACAAGCTTATTCAAAATAAAATAATACTAATTTATTAATATTTTGAAAATTAATAAGTAAATGATTTAAAAAGTGAATATGTTTACCGAATCAGCTCAAATAATTATGGCCATTTCAGTAATTATCTATTTCAAATCGTTATGAGCTTTTGTTTGGTCATATAACAATTGTATTTTATCACACAAGTTTAATCAAAATAAAATAATACTAATTTATTAATCTTTTAAAAATTAATAAGTAAGAGATTTAAAAAAATAAAATTGGTTACCATACCAATTTAAATAGTTTTGACTATTTAAACAATTGTATACTTGAAATCGTTATAACTTTGTGTTTTGTCATAAAACAATTATTTTTGTTCATACTAGCTTATTCAAAATAAAATAATACTAATCTAATAATATTCCAAAAACTAATAACTAAAAGATTTAAAAAATAAATTTTTTTGCCAAACCAATTCAAATAATTAAGACTATATGACCAATTATCTATTTCAAATCGTTATGACCTTTTGTTTTGATATAAAACAATTTTCTCAATTTATACTAGCTTATTTGGAATAAAATAAAATGAATTTATTAATATTTCAAAAATTAATAATTAAGAGATTTAAGAAATAATTTCGTTTACCTAACCAGTTCAAATAATTATGATTATTTGAACAATTATCTATTTAAAATTATTATGACTTTCTGTTTTGTCATAAAACAAATGTTTTTGTTCATATAAGTTTTGTTCGGAATAAAATAATACTAATTTATTAATATTCTGAAAATTAATAGGTAGGAGATTTAAAAAATAAATCTATTTACTGAACAAGTTCAAATAGTTATGCATGTTTGAAAAATTATCTATTTGAAATCATCATGACCTTTTGTGTTGTCATAAAACAAACTGATCATTGAAAATTATTTAGAATAAAATAATACTAATATATTAATAGTTTGAAAATTAATATGAGATTTAAAAACTAAATATGTTCAAGAAAACATTTCAAATAGTTATGACTATTTGAATAATTATCTCTCTCAAATCGTTATGATCTTTATTTTGTCATAAAACAATTGTTTCTTTTCATACAAGCTTATTTAGATTAAAACAATACTAATTTAATAATATTTCAAAATTTAATAAGCAAGGGATTTAAAATAATAAATGTGTTTGCCAAACTAATTCAAATAGTTAAGACTATTAGAACAATTATCAATTTCAAATCATTCTGGCCTTTTGTTTAGGCATAAAATAATTATTTTAGTTCATACAAGCTTATTTTTTTAAAAAGTAATACTAATTTATTAACATTTGAAAAATTAATGAGCAAAAGATTTAAAAAAATAAATTTATTTACTGAAGAACAAATAGATTTGAGTATTTGGACAATTATCTATTTAAAGTTGTTATAACATTTTGTTTTGTCATAAAACAATTGTTTTAGCTCATAAAAACTTATCCGAAATAAAATAATACTACTTTACTAATATTTCAAAAATTAATAAGCAGGAGATTTAAAAACTAAATCTATTTACTAGACCAATTCAAATTGTTATGACTATTTGAACAATTATCTATCTCAAATGATTTTGATCTTTGTTTTGCCATAAAACAATTGCTTCTATTCATACAAGCATATTTGGAGTAAAATATTGCTAAACTAATAATATTCTAAAATTAATAAGTAAGAGTTTTAAAAAATAAATATGTTTGCCGAACTAATTCAAATAGGAAGACTATTAGAACAATTATCTATTTAAAATCGTTCTAACTTTTTGTTTAGTCATAAAACAATTGTTTCAGTTCATACATGTTTATTTGAAATAAAATAATATTATTTTATTAATATTAAAAAATTAATAAGAAAAAAATTTTAAAAAATAAATTTGTTTATCGAATAAATTCAAATAGTTAAGACTATTTGAACAATTATCTATTTAAAATCGTTGTGACATTTTGTTTTATAATAACATAATTGTTTCAGTTCATAAAAGCTTATATAAAATGAAATAATATTAATTTATTAATATTTTAAAAATTAAAAAGTTCGAGATTGAAAAAATAAATCAATTTATCGAAGCAGTTTAAATCATTATGGCAATTTGAACAATTATCTATTTCAAATTGTTATGAACATTTGTTTTGTCATAAAACAATTGTTTTTCATCATATAAGCTTATTAGGAATAAAATAATACTAATTTATTAATATTTCAAAAATTATTGAGTAGGAGATTTAAAAAATAAATCTGTTTATTGAATTAGTTCAAATAGTTATGATTATTTGAACAATTATATATTTCAAATTTTTATAACCTTTTGTTTTGTCATAAAACAATTATTTATGTTCATACAAACTTATTCAAAATAAAATAATACTAATCTAACAATATTATGAAAATTAATAACTAAGAGATTTAAAAAGTAAATTTGTTTGCCAAACCAATTCAATTAGTAAAGGCTATATGAATAATTATCTATTTCAAATGGTTATGACCTTTTTGTTTTGTAGTAAAACAAATGTTTTTGTTCATATAAGTTTGTTCATAATAAAATAATATTAATTTATTAATATTTTGAAAATTAATAAGAGATTTAAAAAATAAATTAATTTACCAAATCAGTTCAATTAGTTATAACAATTTGAACAATTACTTATTTCTAACGTTATGACTATTTGTTTTGTCATAAAACAATTTTTTCTATTGATACAATCTTATTCAGAATAAAGTAATGTTAATTTATTAATATTCTAAAAATTAATAAGTAATGGACTTAAAAAATTAATCTATTGGCTTGACTAATACAAATAGTTTTGACTATTTGAACAAATATCTATTTCAAATCATTATGACCTTTTGTTTTGTGACAAAGCAATTGTTTCTATTCCTACAAGCTTATTTGGAATAACTTAATTTTAATTTATTAATATTCCAAAAATTAATAAGTAAAAGATTTAAAAACTGAATCTGTTTATTGAATAAATTCATATACTTATGACTATTTAAGCAATTACCTATTTCAAATTGCTATAATCTTTTGTTTTGTCATAAAATAATTCTTTTTATTCATACAAGCTTATTTCAATTAAAATAATACAAATTTATTAATATTCAAACAATTAATAAGTAAAAGATTTAAAAAACAACTCTATTTACCGAATAAATTCAAATAGTTATGACTATTTGAACAATTATTTATTTTAAATCGTTATGACTCTTTGTTTTGTCATAAAATAGTTTTTGTTCATAAAAGCTTATTTGGATTACAGTAATATTAATTTATTAATATTTCAACAATTAATAAGTAAAAGATTTCAAAAACAAATATGTTTACCTAATAAGTTCAAATAGTCATAACTATTTGAATAATTATCTATTTCAAATCGTTATGACCTTTTGTTTCATCATAAAACAATTGTATCAATTCATATAGGCTTATTCAAAATAAAATAATACTTATTTATTAATATTCCAAAAATTAATGGGCAAGAGATTTAAAAAATAAATTTATTTATTGAACAAGTTCGAATTGTTATGATTATTTGAACAATTTTCTATTTCAAATCGTTATGACATTTGTTTTGTCATAAAATAATTGTTTCTGTTCATACAAGCTTATTTCAAATAAAATAATATTAATTTATTAATATTCCAAAAAATTAATAAAAAAAATTTTAAAAATAAATCTATTTTCTAAACATGTTCAAATAGTTACGACTATTTGAACAATTATGTATTTCAAATAGTTTTGACCTTTTGTTTTGTCATGAACCAATTGTTTCTATTCAAACAAGCGTATTCAAAATAAAATAATACTAGTTTATTAATATTTCAAAAATTAATAAGATTTAAAAAAATAAATCTATTTACTAAGTAAGTTTAATAGTTATTATACCTATTTGAACAATTATTTTTGCAAATAGTTATGATATTTTGTTTTGTCGTAAAACAATTATTTTTATTCATACAAGTTTATTCAAAATAAAATAATACTATTTTATTAATATTTTGAAAATTAATAGGTAGGAGATTTAAAAATAAAATCTATTTACCAAACAAGTTCAAAAAGTCATATCCATTTGAACAATTATCTATTTCAAATCGTTATGACCTTTTATTTTTTAATAAAACAATTATTTTTGTTCATGCAAAATTATTCAAAATAAAATAATACTAATATATTAATATTTTGAAAATTAATAAGAGATTTAAAAACTAAATTTGTTTACAAAAACAATTTAAATGGTTTTGACTATGTGAAGAATTATCTATCTCAAATCATTATGATCTTTATTTCATCATAAAACAATTGTTTCCTTTATACAAACTTATTTAGATTAAAATAATACTAATTTGATAATATTCCAAAAATTAAAAAGTAAGAGATTAAAAAAAAATGTGTTTGCTTATAGTTGTACCACATTAGCTATCTCAATCTTCAATCCTCTAAGATACCAGGCAATAGTCTACTTTTCCTGTCCCACCAATTCACATTTTAACATAAGGTGATCAAACTCAGCTTTAAACTCCTCCACTGAAAGATCTCTTTGCTTCAAGTTATAGAGCCTAAGTAAGACATCTTGCCAAAAGTCATATGGGAGATAATTTCTCTTTAACTCTCTTTTCATCTTCTCCTAAGTTGCAAATTTTCTCTTACCTTCTCTTTCCCTTTACTTCTTCAAAATATTCCACCAAAAGGATGCATGCTTTCTAAGTTTGATGGCTACTAGCTTCACTTTGTGATGTTCAGAGGCATCATGGTATTGAAATATGCATTCATTATGTGTAGCTAATCTAAGAATTATTTAGGTTTCATCTTTCCCTTGAACTAAGGAATCTCTATCTTCGAATTGAATATGCTAGGTTGAAGTTGGTTTCTATGTAGATAGTCTCTGACTTACTATGTGTGAGGTGGGGTGCTATTATTAGAATCACTGTTGTTTCCATGGTATGGATTGGCCTTTCCTTCATCTTCTTCGTTTCTCCTTCTTCGCCTCTTTATCTCCTTTCTTTTTTCTTGTATATGCAGTTATTATTGTAGTTGAAGAATTTGTTGCTGTATTTCCTCTATGAGGGCATCCCTTGGGTGAACATTTGTAGTTGCTACAACATTAGTGTTAGTTTCAACATCTTCTACTGGTGCTTGATGATGATGATCTACCATAACTCTCTAATACCAATTTAATGCTGAGAATTGATGGTTGAGATGTTGAAGAGTAACTACAAATAGAAAAAGCTCACAAAGAAGAAAACTCACAAGAATTTGAATAATGGTAGAATATGATTATTGGATTGAAAGGAATAAAAGTTCACCACCAAGACTAGACACCAAGGGATACAAAAATACCACCGTAAGAATTCTAATCAAGGATACAGAACAATAGAAGTTCACCACTCTAAGAAATCCACCTAAGAGATATAAAGCTTGAAAACCAATCTAAAAGATTACTTAAGGATAAAGAAAACTCTATTCTACCTTCTACTAAAGAATAATAGAAAATAAATAAGCTAGGAACATCCCTCCAAGCATGGGAACTTTCAAATTGAATTGCTAAAATTGTGCCTAAAATCAAGGAATTTGCATGTGAACCTATTTACTCTTATAGATTATATAATAATGAATCTGACCATAATCCCATTCATCTTCATGCTCTTCTTTTCTAGCTAGTGTGAACATAATCTCCTTATTCCAACCCACCTTATTTTTGCATTTATTTAGTGGATTTGGACCAAGGATAGGCCCATCTTATTTTTGGATAAGTCTTCCTTAGTCTCAGCCCAAGTTGTAAGTTGTGTTGACACTCTGGTGTCATAATGATTTGAAATAGATAATTGTCCAAATAGTTATAATTATTTGAACTAGTTCGGTAAATAAAATTATTTTCTAAATCTTTTATAAAATTTTGAAATATTAATAAATTATTTCTACTCTATTTTGAATAAGCTTGTATCAGCTAAAGCAATTATTTTATGATAAAACAAACGGTCATAAAAATTTGAGTTAAATAATTGTTCATATAGTCATAATTGTTTGAATTGGTTTGACAAATGAATTTATTTTTTAAATCCCTTAGTTATTAATTTTTAGAATATTACTAAATTAGTATTATTTTATTTTGAATAAGCTTGTATAAATAGAAATAATTGTTTTATTATAGAATAAAATGTTATAACAATTTGAAATAGATAATTGTTCAAATAGTCATAACTATTTGATTTGGTTTGGTAAACAAATTTATTTTTTAAACCTCTTATTAAATTTTGAAATATTTGTAAATTAGTATTATTTTATTTGAATAAGCTTGTATGTTGAAAAACAATTGTTTTATTACAAAACAAAAGGTAATAACAATATGAAATAGATAGATGTTTAAATGGCCATAATTATTTGAACTTATTCAGTAAACTGATTTATTTTTTAAATCTCTTACTTATTAACTTTCGAAATAATAATAAACTAGCACTATTTTCTTTTGAATAAGCTTTTGTGAACTAAAATAATTGTTTTATGACAAAACAAAAGGTCATAACGATTTTAAATCGATAATCGTTCAAATAGTAATAACTCTTTGAACTTGTTTAGTAAACAAATTTATATTTTCAAATCTCTTATTAATTTTTGGAATGTTAATAAATTAGTATTATTTTATTCCAAATAAGCTTGTATGAACTGAAACAATTATTATAGGACTAAACAAAAGGTTAGAATGATTTGAAATATATAATTATTCTAATAGTCTTAGCTATTTAAACTGGTTTGGCAAATACATTTATTTTTAAAATCTTTCACTAATTGTTGGAATATTATTAAATTAGTATTATTTTTATCCAAATAAGCTTGTATGATTAGAAACAATTATTTTATGAGAAAACAAAGATCATAATGATTTGAGATTGATATTTGTTCAAATAGTCATAACTATTTGAACTAGTTCAGAAAACAACTTTAGTTTTAAATCTCTTGCTTATTAATTTTTGAAATGTTAATAAAGTAGTATTATTTTATTTTGAATAAGATTTTATGAAATGAAACAATTGTTTTATGACAAAATAAAATGTCATAACGACTTTAAATAGATAATTGTTCAAATAGTCAAATATATTTGAACTTGTATGATAAATAGATTTATTTTATTTAAATCTCTTGCTCATTAATTTTTTGAAAGTTAATAAATTACTATTATTTTATTTTGAATAATCTTGTATGAACTGAAATAATTTTTTTATGACTAAATAAAAGGTAAGAATGATTTAAAATAGATAATTGTTCTAATAGTCTTAACTATTTGAATTGGTTTGGTAAACTCATTTATTTTTTAAATCACTTTCTTATTATTTTTTAGAATATTATTAATTTAGTAATATTTTACTTTGAATAAGCTTGTATGAACAAAAGCAATTGTTTTATTACAAAACAAAAATCATAATGATTTGAGATAGATAATTATTCAAATAGTCATAAGTATTTGAATTGGTTTGATAAACATATTTAATTCTTAAATCTCTTATTAATTTACAAAATATTAATAAATTAGTATTATTTTATTCTGAATAATTTTGTATTAATAGAAACAATCGTTTTACGGTAAAACAAAATGTTATAATGATTTGAAATTGATAATAATTCAAATAGGCATGACTATTTAAACTTGTTCGGTAGACAGATTTATTTTTTCAAAATCTCCAACTTATTAATTTTTAGAATATTCATAAATTAGTATTATTTTATTTCAAATAAAATTGTATGAATAGAAGCGATTGTTTTATGACAAAACAAAAGATCAAAATGATTTGAAATAAATAATTATTTGAAGGGTCATAACTATTCAAACTCGCTCGATAAATAGATTTATTTTTGAAATCTTTTACTTCTCAATTTTTGAAATATTAATAAAGTAATATTATTTTATTTTTTATAAGCTTTTATTTATGGACATAATTGTTAAATTATAAAACAAAAGATCATTATGATTTTAAAATGGTCATAATTATTAGAACTAGTTAGGTAAACAAATTATATTTTAAATCTCTTACTTATTAATTTTTGAAATATTAATAAATTCATTTTATTTTATTTCAAATAAGCAAGTATGAATTGAAAAAAAATGTTTTATGACAAAACAAAAGGTCGTAACAATTTAAAATAAATAATTGTTCATAACGATTTGAAATAAATAATTATTCAAATAGTTATAACTAATTAAATTGGTTTGGCAAGCATATTTATTTTTTAAATCTCTTACGTATTAATTATTGAAATATTAATAAATTAATATTATTTTATTTCGAACAAACTTAGATGAACAAAAATATTTGTTTTATGACAAAACAAAGGGTAATAATGATTTGAAATAGATAATTGTTCAAATAGTCATAATTATTTGAAATAGTTCTGCCACCAAAATTGTTCTGACTTTTTGTTTTGTTATAAAAATATTGTTTTTGTTCATACAAGCTTATTTGGATTAAAATAATATTAATTTATTAATATTTTGACAATTAATAAGTAAAAGACTTGAAAAAAATATGTTTACCGAACAAGTTCAAATAATCATGACTATTTGAATAATTATCTATTTTAAATCATTGTGACCTTTTGTTTTGTATAAAACAAATGTTTCAGTTAATATAAGCTTATTTGAAATAAAATAATTCTAATTTATTAACGTACTAAAAATTAATGAGTGAGAGAATTAAAAATATGAATCTGTTTGCCAAACAAGTTCAATTAGTTATGACCATCTAAATAGTTATCTATTTTAAAACATTATGACCATTTGTTTTGTCATAAAATAATTGGTTTTGTTCATGCAAGCTTATTTAGAATAAAATAATATAAATTTATTAAAATTCCAAAAATAATAAGTAAAAATTTAAAAAATAAATATGTTTTCTGAACACATTTAAATAGTTATGATTATTTGAACAATTATCTATTTCAAATCGTTATGACAATTTTTTTGTCATAAACCAATTGTTTCTGTTCATACAAGCTTATTTGGAATAAAATAATACTAATTTATTAATATTTCTAAAATTAATAAGTAAAAGATTTAAATAATAAATCTGTTTACCGAGCAAATTTGAATAGTTATGACTATTTGAATAGTTATATATTTTAAATCGTTATGATATTTTATTTTGTCATAAAATAGTTATTTCTATTCATACAAGTTTATTTGGAATAAAATAACATTAATTTATTATTATTCTAAAAATTAATAAGTTAGAGATTTAAAAAATAAATATGTTTACCGAACAAGTTCAAATAGTCATGTCCATTTGAACTATTATTAATTTCAAATCGTTATGACATTTTGTTTTTTCATAAAATAACTGTTTCTATTCATAAAAATTATTTAGAATAAAATAATACCAATTTATTACTATTTTGAAAATTAATAAGGATTTAAAAATAAATGTATTTTTCGAACCAATTTAAATAGTTAAGACTGTTATAACGATTATCTATTCCAAATTGTTTTGATCTTCTGTTTAGTAAAAAAATAATTGTTTCAGTTCATACATACTTATTTGAAATATAATAATACTAATTTATTAAAATTTTAAAAATTAATAAGAAATTTAAAAAAATTATTTACTGAATAAGTTCAAATAGTTATGACTGTTCGAACAATTATCTATTTAAAATTGTTATGATAGTTTATTTTATCATAAAACAACTATTTCAGTATATAAAAGTTTATTCAAAATTAAATAATATTACTTTATTAATATTTCAATAATTGATAAGTTAGAGATTTAAAAAATAAATCAGTTTATCAAATTAATTCAAATAATTATGGCCATTTGAACAATTATCCACTTTAAATCGTTATGAACTTTTGTTTTATCATAAAACAATTGTTTTTCATCATACAAGTCTCTTCGAAATAAAATAATATTAATTTTTTAATATTTCAAAAATTAATAAGTAAGAGATTTAAAAAGTTAATCTGTTTACTGAACCAATTCAAATAGTTATAACTATTTGAACAATTATATATTTCAAATTGTTATAACCTTTTGTTATCTCATAAAATAATTATTTCTGTTCACACAAGTTTATTCGAAATAAAATAATACTAATGCAATATTATTATGAAAATTAAAAACTAAGAGATTTAAAAAATAAAATTGTTTGCTGAACTAGTTTAAATAGTTAAGGGTATATGAACATTTTTTATTTCAAATCATTATAACATTTTGTTTTGTCGTAAAACAATTATTTTAGTTCTTAGTAGCATATTCAGAATAAAATAAAACAAATTTATTAATATTTCAAAACTTAATAAGTAAGAGATTTAAAAAACAATTATGTTTGCCTAACTAGTTCAAATGATTATGATTATTTGAATAATTATCTATTTCAAATCATTATGACCTTTTCGTTAGTCATAAAACAAATGTTTTTGTTCATATAAGTTTGTTCAAAATAAAATAATAATAATTTATTAATATTTTAAAAATTAAGAAGTAAGAAATTTAAAAATAAATTTGTTTACTAAACCAGTTTAATTAGTTATAACTATTTGAACAATCATTTATTTCAAATTGTTACGACCATTTGTTTTGTCATAAAACAATTATTCTGTTCATATAGTCTTATTTGGAATAAAGTAATGCTAATTTATTAATTTTTGAAAACTAATAAGTAACAAATTTAAAGAATGAAACGAGTTATGACTATTTGAACAATTATTTATTTCAAATTATTATGACCTTTTGTTTTATCACAAAATAATTGTTTCTATTTGTATAAGCTTATTTGAATAACATAATTCTATTTTAGTAACATTCTGAAAATCAATAACTAAGAGATTTAAAAAATAAATCTATTTATTGAACAAGTACAAATAATTATGACTATTTAAACAATTATCTATTTTAAATCGCTATAACCTTTTGTTTTGTTATAAAACAAAAATTTCTATTCATAAAAGCTTATTTCAAATAAAATTACATAAATTTATTAATATTTAGACACATAATAAGTAAAAGATTTTAAAAAAATTTGTTTATCAAATAAATTCAAATAGTTATGACTATTTGAACAATTAGTTATTTCAAATCATTAAGACTTTTTATTTTGTCATGACACAACTGTTTTTCTTCATACAATCCTATTTGGATTATAATAATATTAATTTATTAATATTTTAAAAGTTAATAAGTAAAAGATTTTAAAATAAATATATTTATCAAACAAGTTTAAAGAGTCATAACTATTTGAATAATAATCTATTTCAAATCGTTATGACCTTTTATTTTGTCATAAAACAATTGTATCAATTCATATAGGCTTATTCGGAACAAAATATCATTAATTTATTAATATTTTGAAAATTA
Organism: Durio zibethinus; assembly: GCF_047325235.1. Lineage (NCBI taxonomy): Eukaryota > Viridiplantae > Streptophyta > Magnoliopsida > Malvales > Malvaceae > Durio > Durio zibethinus. The sequence goes on from NC_143162.1 coordinate 38,701,190, forward strand.
ATGAGTAAGAGATTTAAAAAAATGAATTTGTTTACTAAACAAGTTCAAATAGTTATGACTATTTGAACAATTATCTATTTAAAATTGTTATAACCTTTTGTTTTGTCATAAAATAATTGTTTCTATTCATACAGGCTTATTCCAAATAAAATAATTAAATTTATTAATATTCCAAATTTAATAAGTAAAAATTTAAAAAATAAATTTTTTTGAACACATTCAACTTTTAACTATTTGAACAATCATCTATTTCAAATAGTTATGACCTTTTGTTTTGTGGTAAACCAATTGTTTCTATCCATACAAACTTATTCGAAATAAAATAATACTAATTTATTAATATTCCAAAAATTAACAAGTAAAAGATTTAAAAAATAAATCTGTTTACTAAGTAAGCTCAAATAGTTATGACTGTTTAAGCAATTTTTTATTTCAAATAGTCATGATCTTTTGTTTTGTCATAAAACAATTGTTTCTATTCATACAAGTTTATTCGAAATAAAATAATACTATTTTATTAAGATTTTGCAAATTAATAGGTAGGAGATTTAAAAAATAAATTTGTTTACCAAACAAGTTCAAATAGTCATATTCATTTGAACAATTATCTATTTCAAATCGTTATGACCTTTTGTTTTGTAGTAAAACAATTGTTTCTGTACATACACAATTATTCAAAATAAAATAATATTGATTTATTAGTATTTTGAAAATTAATAAGAGATTTAAAAACTAAATCTATGCCAAACTAGTTCAAATAGTTATGACTATTTGAATAATTATCTATCACAAATCGTAATGATCTTTATTTTGTCATACAACAATTGTTTCTTTTCACAAGCTTATTTGATTAAAATGATACTAATTTAATAATATTTTGAAAATTAATAAGTAAAAAGTTTAAAAAATAAATATGTTTGTCAAACTAGTTCAAATAGTTAAGACTATTAGAACAATTATCTATTTCAAATCATTCTAAGCTTTTGTTTAGTCATTAAACAATTATTTCAATTCATACAAGGTTATTTGGAATAAAATAATACTAATTTATTAACATTTGAAAAATTAATAAGCAAGAGATTTAAAAAAAAATCTGTTTACTGAACAATTTCAATTAGATATGACTATTTGAACAATTATTTATTTAAAATTGTTTTAACCTTTTATTTTGTCACAAAACAATTGTTTTAGTTAATAAAAACTTATTGAAATAAAATAATACTACTTTATTAATATTTCAAAAATTATTAAGCAAGACTAAAGCTATTTTTTGAAGCAATTCTAGTAGTTAACAAATATCAATCTCAAATCGTTATGATCTTTATTTTGTCATAAAACAATTGTTTTTAATAATATAAGCTAATTCGAGTAAAAATAAAACTAATTTAATAATATTTGAAAAATTAATAAGTAAGAGATTTAAAAAATAAATGTGTTTGCAAAATCAATTCAAATAGTTAAGATTATTAGAATAATTATCTATTTCAAATCATTTTGATCTTTGTTTAGTCATAACATAATTGTTTTAATTCATACAAGCTATTTGAAAGAAAATAATACTAATTTATTAACTTTCAAAAAATTAATAAGCAAGAGATTTGAAAAAATAAATTTGTTTACTGAACAAGTTCAAATAGCTATAACTATTTGAATAATTATCTATTTAAAACCATTATGAACTTTTGTTTTGTCATAAAACAATTATTTCAGTTCACAAAAGTTTATCCAAAATAAAATAATACTACTTTATTAATATTTTAAAAATTAATAAGAGATTTAAAAAATAAATCAGTTTACTGAATCAGTTTAAATAATTATGGATATTTAAATAATTATTTATTTCAAATCATTATTACCTTTCATTTTGTCATAAAAAAATTGTTTTTCAACATGCAAGCTTATTTGAAATAAAATTGTTAGTACTTTTCATTTTGTCATAAAACAATAATTTTTGAACATACAAGTTTATTTGAAATAAAACAATACTAATTTATTAATATTTCAAGAATTAGTACGAGATTCAAAAAGTAAATCTGATTACTGAATATGTTCAAATAGTTATAACTATTGGAATAATTATCTATTTTAAATTATTATAACTTTTTATTCTGTCATAAAATAATTATTTCTGTTCATATAAATTTATTCGAAATAAAATAATACTAAATTAATAACATTCTAAAAATTCATAACTAAGAGATTTAAAAAATAAATTTATTTTTTGAATAAGTTCAAATAGTTAAAACTATATGAATAATTATTTATTATTTCAAATTGTTATAACATTTTGTTTTGTTATAAAACATTTATTTCAGCTCATTCAAGTTTACTCGTAATAAAATAAAATTAATTTATTAATATTTCAAATATTTATAGAGATTTAAAAAATAATATTACTTATCGAACCAGTTTAAATAATTATAACTATTTGAACAATTATATATTTCAATTTGTTATAACCTTTTATTTTTTCATAAAATAATTATTTCTATTCATACAAGCTTATTTATAATAAAATAATACTAATCTAATAATATTTTGACCATTAATAACTAAGAGATTTAAAAAATAAATTTATTTAACTATTTGTATTGGTCAGGCCAATAGATTCATTTTTTAAATCTGTTACTTATTAATTTTTTGAACATCAATAAATTAGCATTACTTTATTCCAAATAAGACTGTATCACTAGAAACAATTGTTTTATGACAAAACAAATGGTCATAATGATTTGAAATAAATAATTATTCAAATTGTTATAACTACTTGAATTAGTTTGGTAAACAAATTTATTTTTTTAAATCTCTTATTAATTTTTAAAATATTAATAAATTAATATTATTTTATTTAGAACAAACTTATATGAACAAAAATATTTTTTTATGACAAAATAAAAGGTCATAACGGATCACAATAGATAATTACTCATATAGCCTGAACTATTTGAATTGGTTCAACAAAAAAATTTATTTTTTAAATCTCTTAGTTATTGATTTTCATAATATTATTAGATTAGTATTATTTTATTCCAAATAAGCTTGTATGAACATAAATAATTTTTTTATGACAAACAAAAAGATTATAACGATTTGAAATATATAATTATTCAAATAGTAATAACTATTTAAACTAGTTCGATAACTATATTTATTTTTTAATTCTCCTACTTATTAATTTTTGAAATATTAATAAATTAGTATTATTTTATTCTGAATAAACTTCTATGATGAAAAACAATTGTTTTATAACAAAACAAAAGTTCATAACGATTTGAAACAGATAATTATTCAAATGGCTATAATTATTTGAACTAATTCAAGAAACTGATTTATTTTTTAAATCTCCAACTTTTCAATTTTTGAAATAGTAATAAAGTAATATTATTTTATTTTGGATAAGTTTTATTGAACTGAAACAATTGTTTTATGATAAAACAAAAGGTCATAATGATTTTAAATAGATAATTGTTCAAATAGTCATAACTATTTGAACTTGTTTGATAAATAGATTTATTTTTTTAAATTTCTTGGTTATTAATTTTCTGAATGTTAATAAAATTATATTATTTTATTTCAAATTAGCTTGTATGAACTGAAAAAAAAATTTTTATGACAAAAAAAAGGTGAGAATGTTTTGAAATAGATAATTATTCTAATAGTCTTAACATTATAACTGATTTGGCAAATACATTTATTTTTAAATCTCTTACTTATTAATTTTTATAATATTATTAGTTTAGTATTATTTTACTTTGAACAAGCTTGCATGAATAGAAATAAATGTTTTATGACAAAATGAAGATCACACTATTTGAGATAAATAATTATTGAAATAGTCATAACTATTTAAACTCGTTTGGTAAAAAGATTTAGTTTTTAAATCTCTTATTAATTTTTGAAATATTAATAAATTAATATTATTTTATTTTGAATAATTTTGTAAGAATAAAACAATTGTTTTACAACAAAATAAAATGTCATAATAATTTGAAATAGATTATAGTTGAAATGGACATGGCTATTTGAACTTGTTCGGTAAATATATTTATTTTTTAAATCTTCAACTTATTAATTTTTAGAATATTAATAAATTAATATTATTTTATTTCAAATAAACTTGTATGAATAGAAACAATTATTTTATGACAAAACAAAAGATCATAACAATTTGAAATAAATAATTGTTCAAATAGTCATAACTATTTGAACTTGCTCGTTAAACAGATTTATTTTTTAAATCTTTTACTTAGTAATTTTTAGAATTTTAATAAATTAGTATTATTTTTATTCCGAATAAGTTTTTATGAACAAAAACAATTAGTTTATGACAAAACAAAAAATCATATAATTTGAAATAGATAATTATTTAAATAGTCATAACTATTTGAACGTGTTCAGAAAATATTTTTTTCTTATTAATTTCTAGAATATTAATAAATTTAAATTATTTTATTCAAAATAAGCTTGCATGAACAAAACCAATTGTTTTGCGGCAAAACAAAATGTCATAATATTTTAAAATAGATAATTGTTCAGATAGTCATAACTATTTGAACTTATTCGATAAACATATTCTTTTTCTAGTTCTCTTAGTTATTAATTTGTGGAATATTAATAAATTAATAATATTTTACTTCAAATAAGCTTATATGAACTGAAACAATTGTTTTATGACAAAACAAAAAGGCATAACAAGTTGAAATAAATAATTGCATAAATAGTCATAAAAATTTGAACTTGTTTGGTAAACAAATTAATTTTTTAAATCTTTTACATTTTTAACTGTCTTAATATTAACAAATTTGATTTATATTATTTGAAATAAGATTGTATGAATAGATAAAATTCTTTTATGAGAAAACAAAAGGTTATAGCGATTTCAAATAGATAATTGTTCAAACAATCATAATTATTTAAACTTTTTTAGCAAACAGATTCATATATTTAAATTTCTTTATTATTAATTTTTGGATTACTAATAAATTAGCATTATTTTATTTCGAATAAGCTTATATGAACTGAAACATTTCTTTTATGATAAAACAAAAGGTCATAACGATTTGAAATAGATAATTATTCAAAAAATCATGATTATTTGATCTAGTTTAATAAACATATTTATTTTTTTAATTTTACTTATCAATTGCTGAAATATTAATAAATTAGTATTATTTTAATCTGAGTAAGCATATATGAACAATTGTTTTATAACAGAACAAAAAGTTGTAACGATTTGAAATAAATAATTGCTTAAATAGTTAAACTATTTGAACAAGTTTGATAAATAAATTTATTTTTTAAATCTCTTATTAATATTTGAAATATTAATAGATTAGTATTACTTTATTCTAAACAAACTTATATGAACAAAAACATTTGTTTTATGACAAAACAAAAGGTCATAATGATTTGAAATAGATATTTGTTCAAATAATCATAATTATTTAAACTAGTTAAGTAAATAGAATTATTTTTTAAATCTCTTATGTATTAATTTCTGAAATATTAATAAATTTATTTTATTTTATTCCAAATAAGCTATTATGAATTAAAAAAAAAACTTATTTTATGATAAAACAAAAGGTCATAACGATTGGAAATAGATAATTGTTCATATAGTTTTAAAAATTTGAACTAGTTTGGCAAATAAATTTATTTTTTAATTCTTTTAGTTATTAATTTTTGAACTATTATTAAATTAGTATTATTTTATTTCAAATAAGCTTGTATGAATAAAAATAATTGTTTATGACAAACAAAAGATTATAACAATTTGAAGTTTACAATTGTTCAAATAGTTATTGCTATTTGAACTAGATCAGTAAACAAATTTATTTTTTAAATCTCTTATTAATTTTTGAAAGATTAATAAATTAGTATTATTTTATGTCAAATAAAACTGAATGTTCAAACACAATTGTTATATAACAAAACAAAAGGTAATAACAATTTGAAATAGATAATTATTGACATAGCCATAATTATTTGAACTGATTCGATAAATAGATTCACTTATTAAATAACTTATTAATTTCTAGAATATTAATAAATTAGTATTATTTTATTTGAATAAACTTCTATGAACTGAAACAATTATTTTATGATAAAACAAATGGTCATAACAATTTTAAAGAGATAATTATTCATATAGTCTTAACTGTTTGAACTACTTTGGCAAACAGATTTATTTTTTAAATCTCTTAGTTATTAGTTTTTGGAATATTATTAAATTCGTATTATTTTATTCCAAATAAGCTTATATGAACTGAAATAATAATTTTACAATAGAACAAAAGGTTATAACAATTTAAAATAGATAATTATCCAAATAGGAACCGATTCAGTAAACAAATTTATTTTTTAAATGTTCATCTTATTAATTTTTGAAATTTTAATAAATTAATATTATTTTATTCCAAATAGGCTTGTATGATGAAAAACAATTGTTTTATGAAAAACCAAAAGCTTGTAATGATTTGAAATATATAATTGTTCAAATGGCCATAATTATTTGAACGAATTCGATGTATTTTTTAAATCTCTAATATATCAAAATTTGAAGTATTAATAAAGTAATATTATTTTATTCTAGATAAGCTTTTATGAATTGAAACAATTGTTTTATGATAAAACAAAAGGTCATATTTATTTTAAATAGATAATTGTTCAAATACTCATAACTATTTGAACTTGTTCAAAAAACAAATTTATTTTTTAAAATTTGTTGTTTATTAATTTTCTAAATGCTAATAAATTAGTATTATTTTATTTTGAATAAGTATGTATGAACCGAAAATACTATTTTATGACAAGCAAAAGGTCAAAACAATTTGAAATAAATAATTATTCTAATATTCTTAACTATTTGAATTGGTTTGGCAAACACATTTATTTTTTAAATCTCTTATTAATTTTTAGAATATTATTAATTTATTAATATTTTACTCCAAATAAGCTTGTATGAACAAAAGCAATTGCTTTATGACAAAACAAATATCATAACGATTTGAGATAGATAATTGTTCCAAAAAATCATAATTATTTGAATTGGTTTAATATACAAATTAAGTTTTTAAATCTTTTATTAATTTTTGAAATACTAATAAATTAGAATTATTTTATTCTGAATAATTTTGTATGAATAGAAATAATTATTTTACGACAAAACAAAATGTCATAACAATTTGATAGAGATAATAGTTCAAATGGATATGATTATTTGAGCTTGTTCGGTAAACAAATTTATTTTTTAAATCTCCAACTTATTAATTTTTAGAATATTAATAAATTAGTATTATTTTATTTCAAATAAACTTGTATGAATAGAAACAATTGTTTTATAATAAAACAAAAGATTATAACGATTTGAAATAAATAATTGTTCAAATAGTCATAACTATTTGACTGCGCTCAATAAACAGAATCTTTTACTTATTAATTTTTGGAATTTTAATAAGTTAGTATTATTTTATTTTAAATAAGCTTTTATGAATAGAAACGATTGGTTTATGACCAAACAAAAGGTCATAACAATTTGAAATAGATAATTATTCAAATAGTCATAACTATTTGAAAGTGTTCAAAAAATATATTTATTTTTAAATTTTTACTCATTAATTTTTGAAATATTAATAAATTTTTATTATTTTATTCGAAATAAGCTTGCATGAGTAGAACTAGATGTTTTATGAGAAAACAAAATGTCATAATTTTTTAAAATAGATAATTGTTCAGATAGTCATAACTATTTGAACATGTTCGATAACAAGATTCATTTTATAATTCTCTTTCTCATTAATTTCTAGAATATTAATAAATTAGTATTATTTTATTTTAAATAAGCTTATATGAACTAAAACAATTTTTTATTACAAAACAAAAGGTCACAATGATTTGAAATAGATAATAATTCATATAGTCATAACTATTTGAACATGTTCAATAACAAGATTCCTTTTTTAATTCTCTTTCTAGTTAAACTTGTTTGGAAAACATATTAATTTTTTAAATGTTCTACTATTAATTGTCGAAATATTAAAAAATAAATATTTTGCGAATCGAAATAAACATGTATGATAGAAATAATTATTTTATGACAAAACAAAAAGTCATACCAATTTCAAATAAATAATTTTTCAAATAGTCATAAAGATTTGAAATTGTTCGATAAATATATTTATTTTTTAAATCTTTTACTTATTAATTTTCTTAATATTAATAAATTTGTATTATTTTATTCAAAATAAACTTGTATGAACAGAAAAATCATTTTATGACAAAACAAAAGGTTATAGTAATTTCGAATAGATAATTATCGAAATAGTCAAAATTATTTAAACTTGTTCGACAAATAAATTCATTTTTTAAATATCTTAATTATTAATTTTCATAATATTAATAACTTAATATTATTTTATTTTGAATAAACTTACATGAACTGAGATAATTTTTTAAGACAAAACAAATGTCATAATGATTTAAAATAGATAATTATTCCAAATAGCCATGACTATTTGATCTAGTTCATTAAACATATCTACTTTTTAAATTAATTACTTATCAATTGTCGAAATATTAATAAACTAGTATTATTTTAACTCGAATAAGCTTGTATGAATAGAAACAATTGTTTTATAACAGAACAAAAAGTCATAATGATTTGAATAAATAATTGCTCAAATAGTCAAAACTATTTGAACTTGTTTGATAAATAGATTTATTTTTTAAATCTCTTATTAATTTTTGAGATATTAATAGATTAATATTACTTTCTTCTGAACACACTTATATGAACAAAAACATTTATTTTATGACAAAACAAAAGGTCATAATGATTTGAAATAGATAATTGTTCAAATAATCATAATTATTTGAACCGGTTAGGTAAACAAATTTTTTTTTTAAAATCTCTTACTTATTAATTTTTGAAATATTAATAAATTCATTTTTTTAAATTTCAAATAAGCTAGTATGAATTCAAAAATTTATTTTTATGACAAAACAAAAGGTCATAATGATTTGAAATAGATAATTATTCATATAGTCTTTAAATATTTAAACTAGTTCAGCAAACAATTTTATTTTTTAATTTTATTAGTTATTAATTTTTGGAATATTATTAGATTAGTATTATTTTATTCTGAATAAACTTGTATGAACAAAAATAATTGTTTTATGATAGAACAAAAGGTTATAATGATTTGAAGTTACAATTGTTCAAATAGTCATATATTTAAACTAGTTCAGTAAACAAATTTATTTTTTAAATCTCTTGTTAATTTTTGAAAGATTAATAAATTAGTATTATTTTATTCTAAATAAGCTAGAATGATGAAAAGCAATTGTTATATGACTAAACAAAAGGCCATAATTTTTAGTAAACAAATAATTGTTCATATAATCTTAATTGTTTGAATTGTTTTAGCAAATAGGTTTATTTTTTTGAATCTCCTTGTTATCAATTTTCAAAATAATATTAAATTAGTATTATTTTATTCCAAATAAGCTTATATGAACTAAAATAATATTTTATAATAGAACAAAAAGTTATAACAATTTGAAATAGATAATTGTTCAAATAGAAACTAGTTCAGTAAACAAAATTATTTTTTAAACCTCTTACTTATTAATTTTTGAAATATTAATAAATTAGTATTGTTTTTATTTTGAATAGGCTTGTATGATGAAAAATAATTGTTTTATGACAAAACAAAAGTTTGTAACAATTTGAAATAGATAATTATTCAAGTGACCATAATGATTTAAACCAATTTGATAAACTGACTTATTTTTTAAATCTTTAACTTATTGGTTTTTGAAATATTAATAAAATAATATTATTTTATTTCAAATAAGCTTTTATGAACTAAGACAATTATTTTATGATAAAACAAAAGGTCATATTTATTCTAAATAGATAATTGTTTAAATAGTTATGACAATTTGAAATTGTTCAATAAACATATTTATTTTTTTAAATTTCTTGTTTATTAATTTTCTGAATGTTACTAAATTAGTATTATTTTATTTTGAATAAGCATGTATGAACTAAAACAATTATTTTATAACTAAACAAAAGATAAGAACGATTTGAAATAGATAATTGTTATAATAGTCTTAACTATTTGAATTAGTTCGGTAAACAAATTTACTTTTTAAATCTCTTTCTTTTTTTTAGAATATTATTAATTTAGCAATATTTTACTCTGAATAAGTTTGTATGAACAGAAGCAGTTGTTTTATTACAAAATAAAGATCATAATGATTTGAGATAGATAATTGTTCAAATAGCCATAAGTATTTGAACTGGTTCAATAAATAGATTTAATTCTTAAATCTCTTATTAATTTTTGAAATATTAATAAATTAGTATTATTTTATTCTTAATAATTTTGTATGAATAGAAACAATCATTTTACGACAAACAAAATGTCATAATGATTTGAAATAGATAACAATTCAAATAGACATAACTATTTGAACTTGTTCAGTAAGTAGATTTATTTTTTAAATATCCAACTTATTAATTTTAGAATATTAATAAATTAGTATCATTTTATTACAAATAAATTGTATGAATAGAAACAATTGTTTTATGACAAAACAAAAGATCAAAATGATTTGAAATAAATAATTATTCGAATGGTCATAACTATTCGAACTTGCTCAGTAAACAGATTTATTTTTTAAATCTTTTACTTATTATTTTTTGAAATTTTAATAAATTAGTATTGTTTTATTCTGAATAAGCTTTTATGAATAGAAATAATTGGTTTATGACAAAACAAAAGGTCATAACAATTTGAAATAGATAATTGTTTAAATAGTCATAACTATTTGAATGTGTTCAGAAAATATATTTATTTTTTAAATTTTTACTTATTAAGTTTTGAAATATAAATAAATTTATATTATTTTATTCGAAATAAGCTTGCATGAATAGAACCAATTGTTTTATGACAAAATAAAAAGTCATAATGTTTTGAAATAGATAATTATTTAGATAGCATAACTATTTGAACATGTTTGGTAAATAGATTAATTTTTTAATTCTCTTATTAATTTTTAGAATATTAATAAATTAGTATTATTTTATTTCAAATAAGCTTATATGAACTAAAACAATTGTTTTATTACAAGAAAAAAGTTCACATTGATTTGAAATAATTAATTATTCAAATAGTCATGACCATTTGAACTTGTTCGATAAATATATTTATTTTTTAAATCTTTTACTTATTATTTGTCGAAATATTAATAAATTAATATTTTTTTAATTCGAATAAGCTTGTATGAATAGAAACAATTGCTTTATGACAAAACAAAAGGTCATAACAATTAGAAATAAATAGTTGTTCAAATAGTCATAAAGATTTGAACTTGTTTGGTAAATAGATTTATTTGTTTGATCTTTTACTTATTAATTGTCTTAATATTAATAAATTTGTATTATTTTATTCAAAATAAGCTTGTATGAATAGAAAAAAAATCATTTTATGACAAAACAAAAAGTTATAATGATTTCAAATATATAATTGTTCAAATAGTCAAAATAATTTTAAATTTATTCATTAAATAGATTCATTTTTTAAATCTCTTAATTATTAATTTTTAAAATATTGATAACTTAGTATTATTTTATTTTGAATAAGCTTATATGAATCGAAATGATTTTTTAATGACAAAATAAAAGGTCATAACAATTTGAATAGATAATTATTCAAATAGTCATGACTATTTGATCTAGTTCGATAAGCATATTTATATTTTAAATATTTTACTTATTAATTGTTGAAATATTAATAAATTAGTGTTATTTTAACACGAATAAGCTTGCATGAACAAAAACTATTGCTTTATAATAGAACAAAAAGTCATAACAATTTAAAATAAATAATTGCTCAAATAGTATAACTATTTGAACTAGTTTGATAAATATTAATAAATTAGTACTATTTTATTTTGAACAAACTTATATTAACAAACAATATTTTTTTATTACAAAAAAAAAAAACTAACTATTATTTGAAATATATAATTGTTTAAACAGATATAATTATTTGAACTAGTTCAGTAAATAAAATTATTTTCTAAATCTCTTATAAATTTTACAAATATTAATAAATTAGTTTTACTATATTTCGAATGAGCTTCTATGAGCTAAAATAATTGTTTTATGACAAAACAAAAGGTCAGAACAATTTAAGATAAATAATTGTTTATATAGTCTTAACTGTTTGAATTGGTTCGGTAAATGGATTTATTTTCTATATCTATTAGTTATTAATTTTTAGAATATTACTAAATTAGTATTATTTTATTCTAAATAAGCTTGTATGGATAGAAACAATTGTTTTATTATAAAATAAAATGTTATAACAATTTGAAATAGATAATTGTTCAAATAGTCATAACTATTTGAACTGGTTTAGTAAACAAATTTATTTTTTGAAAAATAATGGCTTTATGATAGACAAAAGGTAATAATAATTTGAAATAAATATTTGGTCAAATGGCCATAATTATTTGAACTTATTTAGTAAACTAATTTATTTTTTAAATCTCTTAATTATTAACTTTCGAAATAATAATAAAGTAGTATTATTTTCTTTTGAATAAGCTTTTCTGAACTAAAACAATCATTTTATGAAAAAACAAAAGGTCTTAACAATTTTAAATCGATAATTGTTCAAATAGTCATAACTCTTTGAACTTGTTCGGTAAACACGTTTATCTTTTCAAACCTCTTGCTTATTAATTTTTGGAATGTTAATAAATTAGTATTATTTTATTTTGAGTAAGCATTTATGAATTGAAACAATTATTATAAGACTAAACAAAAGTTTAGAACTATTTTAAATAGATAACTATTCTAATAGTCCTAATTATTTGAACTGGATCGACAAAATTATTTATTTTTTAAATCTTTCACTAAGTTTTGGAGTATTATTAAATTAGTATTATTTTTGTCCAAATAAGCTTGTATGATCATAAATGATTGCTTTATGAGGAAACAAATATCATAATGATTTGAGATTGATATTTGTTCCAATAGTCCTAACTATTTAAATTAGTTTAGAAAACAACTTTAGTTTTAAATCTCTTGTTTATTAATTTTTGAAATATTAATAAAGTAGTGTTATTTTATTTCTAATAAGTTTTTATGAAATGAAACAATTATTTTCTAACAAAACAAAAGATCATAATGACTTTAAATAGATAATTATTCAAATAGTCAAATCTATTTGAACATATTTGATAAATAGATTTATATTTTTTAAATCTTTTGCTCATTAATTTTTTGAATGCTAATAAATTACTATTATTTTATTCTGAATAAAATTGTATGAACTAAAATAATTGTTTTATAACTAAACAAAAGGTCATAACAATTTGAAGTAGATAATTATTATAATAGTATTAACTATTTAAATTGGTTTAGCAAACACATTTATTTTTCAAAGCTCTTACTAATTTTTGGAATATTATTAAATTAGTATTATTTTAATTCGAATAAGCTTGTATGAAAAGAAATAATTGTTTTATAACAAAATAAATATGATAACGATTTTAGATAGATAATTATTCAAATAATAATAACTATTTAAATTGTTTCAATAAACAGATTTAGTTTTTAAATCTCTTATTAATTTTCAAAATATTAATAAATTGGTATTATTTTATTTTGAATAATTTTGCATGAATAGAAACAATTATTTTATAACAAAACAAAAGGTCATAACGATTTGAAATAGATAATTATTCATATAGACATGACTATTTAAACTTGTTCAGTAAACAAATTTATCTTTTAAATCTCTTACATATTAATTTTTAGAATATTAATAAATTATTATTATTTTATTCTAAATAAACTTGCATGAATAGAAATAATTGTTTTATGATAAAACAAAGGATCATAACTATTTGAAATAAATAATTGTTCAAACAAGCATAATTATTTGAACTTGCTTGGTAAATAGATTTATTTTTTAAATCTTTTACATATTAATTTTTGGAATATTAATAAATTAGTAATATTTATTTTGAATATGCTTGTATGAACAGAAACAATTGGTTTATGATAAAACAAAATATCATAATTATTTGAGATAGATAATTATTCAGATAGTCATAACTATTTGAACTTGTTTGGTAAATACATTTATTTTTTAAATCTCTTACTCATTAATTTTTGGAATATTAATAAAATAGTATTATTTTCTTTCGAATAAGCCTATTTGAACTGATACAATTGTTTTATGATGAAATAAAAGATTATAACAATTTGAAATAGATAATTATTTAAATAGTTATGACTATTTAAACTTGTTTAATAAACATATTTATTTTTTAAATCTTTTACTTATTAATTGTCAAAATGTTAATAAATTAATATTATTTTAATTTGAATAAGCTTGTATGAACAAAAACAATTGTTTTATGACAAAACAAAAAGTCATAACAATTTGAAATAAATATTTTTTTAAATAGTCACAACTAGTTGAATTTATTTGGTAAATGTAGTTATTTTTTAAATCTTTTATTTATTAATTGTATCAATATTAATAAATTTGTATTATTTTAATTGAAATAAGCTTGCATGAATAGAAAAAATTATTTTATGACAAAACAAAATGTTATAGCAATTTGAAACAGGTAATCATTCAAATAATCGTAATTATTTGAACTTGTTCGATAAATAGATTTAGTTTTTAAATCTCTTACTTATAAATTTTTGAAATATTAATAAATTAGAATTATGTTACTCCAAATAAGCCTGTACGAATAGAAACAATTGTCTTGTGACAAAACAAAAGGTCATAACGATTTGAAATAGATAATTGTTCAAATAGTTACAACTATTTGCACTGGTCAAGCCAATAGATTCATTTTTTAAATTTGTTACTTATTAATTTTTAGAATATTAATAAACTAGCATTATTTTATTTCAAATAAAACTATATCAATAGAAACAATTGTTTTATGACAAAACAAATGGTTATAACGATTTGAAATAAATAATTATTCAAATTGTTATAACTATTTGAACTAGTTTGGTAAATATATTTATATTTTAAATCTCTTAATGTTAGCCTTGAATTGATCCTTATTTTGAAATGATAAAACATTAAGCTAAATAAGCTTGATCAAAATTTTGAAAAAGATTTATTTAGTACATTTTCTTAAGTTTTATATTTTGGTACTAAATAAATAATATGATTTTCAACGCTTAAATAAACCTTTCTTTGTTTTCATATTTCTCAAACCAAATCTACCTTTAAAGATTGTTTATTTGAGCTTAAATGAAAGTCCAATTGTTGGTTTTAAAGTTAATATTTGAATTTTATATGGTTGCAAAGCTCTTTGAGTCTACTTTCTAATGGATCAAACAAAATCAAAATCCAAATTTTCTAAGAAAAGATTTTGAATTTTTACTAGACATTCTGTAGTTGTCTAAAAACTGCACAATGGGTAAATTTAAAAATTCACTATAATTCGTACACAGTGAATTAGGTGATGAACTTTATATGGATAGAAAGCACTTTAATATAGTTTCTAAATCTTCAAACGGTTTGTAATTGGGATTTGTATAACTTAAGATATGATCAAATTAGTGAGTAGAAGGCAAAATAAGAGACAACAACCCAGCCATTGACAGGATCGATCCCCTCATGGAAGGGATCAATCAGGTCATGCTTTTTAAGCATGAAATGGCATAAAACTTGAACCAATCAATCCCCTTAAGGAAAAGATCGATTGGTCTGGGCAGAATCACACCAACGGCTATTTTTTCATGCTTTCAACGGCTATTTTCTTCTCCCAAGCATCCCCAATGGCTACTCCTTCAATTTCTTTATAAATTGGGCACTCCAACACACCTAGAAGAATGATGAATCAAGAGATCAAGAGCCAATAAGCCATATTTTCATTCTTTCAAAGAATCAAGAGTTTTTAGAGCTTCAAAGTCCATATCTTTGTATTTATTGTATCCAAATTATATTTGTTGTTCATTCATCATTTTCTTGTACTTAAACTTAGCAAACACTTAGCCTTAGAGAGGTTGTTCTATTGTTTACAAAACTACCTTTGATATACAAGGGTGAAAGAGAATAGGAGATGAGGTATCATCTTAAGAGCTTTGTAGTGAGATTGGGTAAAATACTACAAAAGGTAGAGATTTCTATCTTAAGCCTTAGAAAGAAAAAGATAGGTTGTATTTTTAATTCAAGAATAGTGGATTGAAGCCTTGGTATGGACAACCAAAAAGAGATGATGTAGGTGCCTTGTGGAGAAAGATTGAACCTCTATAAATCATTATGTTTGATTTCTCTATTCCTATCTCTTTGCAATTTATTGTTGTTTATATTTGATTTTAGGTTCATTAATTGTTATTGTTTGCATTATATTTTCATCAAAAGTGCTTATTTTTTTAATTTCCATTAAACTATATTGAAATCATAGTTTGGGAAGAATTTGGAGAAATCTAATTCACCCCCTCTTGGATCACCATTTCACCTAAAAAGCTAACAATTGGTATTAGAGCTTTGGTCTCTTTTTTGTAGGTTTAACCACCTTGAGTAAAGATCCTATGGCTCAACTTAGGTTTCAAGATGGTGAGGAAGTCCTCAAAGCTCCTATGTTTGATAAATTTGAATTTTGTGAATGGAGAAAGAGGATGAAGATGTTCATAATGGCCCAAGATTTTATAGCTTGAAATGTGGTTGAAAAAGGGCTTGGAATTCTTTCAAATGATGCAAACTGCATGAGGCAAGTGATGGATGATGTCAAGGCCAAGTGCTTACTATATGGAGCTCTTGACTCCCACAAATTCAACTTGGTATCAAAGTGTCCAATCTCAAATGAGATATGGGAGAAATTGGATGAAATACATGAAAGACAACAATCTAATCGAAATGTATCATGTTTCATGGCTCTTGAAGATTTTGAGGTAACCTCTAATTCTATTCATTCAAATTCATATGCTTTTGATGAATTGCAAGATGCTTATAATGAGTTATATCTTGAATATGAATCAATGAAGAGGAAATATAAGAAAATGATTTCAAAGTTGAATGTAGAGAATGAATTTTTAATGAATGCAAAAAATGTTTTGGAAAAAGAAAATGAAAAATTGAAAATAGATTTTGAAACCTCTTAAAATAGGTATAAAATTTTAGAAAAAGGAAATTTTGATTTGAAAAAGAAATTTGATGTTTGATGAATGAAAAACAAGAGTCTTTAGATAAGAGTTTAAGTGCTACAATGATTAAATGTAATTTTTGTAATTTTCATGGTTATACTATACATACTTGTCCTATTAAAAGAAAAGTTCCATTTAGAATTAGGTAAGTATGGGTTCCTAAAGGAACAAGAGACTTGCTCACTAACTCTCAAGGACCCAAAGCAATTTGGGTACCAAAAATCAAATGAGATTGTCTCTTGTAGGTGTGCTAGAGCAAAGAGCCACAATGTGAGATTGAAGATTGAATACTCTAGACACACAATGGAGATGGGTAACCTCTAAACTTTATTTGAAGAGAATTTGAATTTAGTTACCTATTCTTGATGAAATTTGAATGCTCAAAATTTGGTTGACATTGACAACAAGACATATGTTACATAATCTTATAAAAAAAATGTGAGCTTGAATTGAATATGCAATTATTTTGCTCTTAAGTATGTTTGAGTTGCTTGTTGAAATTAATTGTGATATAAAACTTTTCTAAATGGTTGAAAAACTTAAATGTGTGTTTATACATATTTGCTTTTCTTAATAGCCTTTTTAGAGGAAATATACGGATTAAGAGTTGACTTTTTTATTTCCTTGTTTCTAATGCCAAATGGCCACTTGAACAACTTTGTTTTGTCATTTGAAATTTTTTGGAATGGTTCAAGTTGGTTAAAAATGAGCTTGACTAGTTTTGAGATTTATTAAGGTATTTTTCAAGCAAAAATGAGTTTTAAAGTGTAAAAATCAAAATCCTAAACCTATTAAGCTTTGAATGACTTATCCTATGGTATTTTGCATAAATATACTTGTTTGAATGATTTTAGCATGATGGAAATGATTTTTGTGACTTTTATGTATATTGATTTGTAATTGTTGAACATGCTTATATATGACCATGTTGATTAAAATTACTCAATTTGTTCTCAATGCTTGGATAGTGTGAAAATTTTTTTATATTTTAAATTGTTATAACTCTTGATTTGTGAATTGATGAACATCTTGTGCTTACGTGATATATATATTGATTCTTTGTTCATCTATTTTTTTGATCAAGGTATGTGCTCGTACGATGATTGATTCAACTTGACCTTAATACTTGTGATTTGAAAGTGTTTAAATTGTTTGTTTCTTAATTTGTGAAATACCTTTGTAATGTGCTTGCTCTTGTGCTTAAATCTTAAATATTGTTGTTTGATTGTTCATCTTTTAATTTTTTTTTATAGTCTTGAAATATGCTTTAATTTTTTATCCTTATTAATTCAAGATTTATTTTTTCTCTTGTGTTGATGAATTGATGAACATTATGTGCTTAAATGGAATATATTGATTCTTGGTTCATCTCTAGTCTTGGTCAAGATATATGCTTGTATGATCATTAATTCAATTTGACCTTAATGCTTGTGATTTAAAATGCTTGAATTGTTTATCTCTTGATTGTGAAAGATATTTTGTGAAATATGCTTATTTTTGTGCTAAATGTTTTATTAATTTTGTGAAATATTTTGGATCTTGTGCTCAATTGATATATCTCTTGATTTGTGATTTTAAATATGATGAACTAGGTGCTTGTAAATGATATGTGTTATTGGTTCATCTATTGTTCTTGTCAAGTGTGTGTATACATGATAAATGTGGTTTTTCTTGACTTGACATTGTTGCAACATGACTTAAGTAAATGAATTTATTATGATGCTTATTTTTTTGCTTAAGTCATTGTTGATTATCGCCTATAATTTGTGTAGACATATTTATGCTATTGTGCTAAAATTTTCTTGATTTTTTTTTTATAAATATGTCTTCCTTGAGCTTTTAGTTTTTATATGACCTAAAATTTTTTTTTGACATATTCTTTGGTGATTTATTGAGTATATATGAATATTGAATATGTCTATTTTGTGTTCATGAATGATCTAAAAGGTTTGATTTTTTCAGATTACATGAGAACTTTTGTTTTAGTGCCATTCTTATGCTATTTAATGCTTAAATTGATATATGGCTTCTAGCTTAAGTATATATCTCCATTGCAATTGGCAACTTATGCTTAGTGAATAAATGTTCTTTTGCCTATAATGACTTAGAATATGGAATTGTTTCCTAACAATTGGTATAATTTTGATCAACTGATATTCTTGATGCTATTAATGAACATTTCTTTGTCAAGAATATTTTCTAAGTCTATGCCATGAGAACTTGAAGTGAGTATGAATGAGCCTACAATTTTGGAATTTCAAGTATAGTGAGAGAAGCATGTCATCCTCATCAATCAAGCCTAGATTTGCTCAAATGAAGTGGATTGGAGAATTAAAAGTCAAATGAGCACAACAACAAAGCTTAACATGGATGGAGGTAAATGTATCAACTTTATGATATGATGTATGAGTTTGAGTACATATACATACTTGCTTTAATATGTGCAAATATATGATTTGTGAACACTATAGATATTGTTCTAATATTTTTTGAAAGCTTAGATTGATTAATTCACCTTCATTGATATTCATGCCTAGTTCTTAATTGTTTTGATGAGATTGATAGTTTCAATGCATGAATATTTGGTCAATGCATGAATCCTTGAACATAGATATGAGTTAAATTGATTGATATCTTTATACATGTTCATTGATTGAATCCATTGAGATAGCATGTACCGTATTGTGTCTAAAGGTTTGCATTTTTTTGGGTATATTACTATACATGTTTTGAAATGTTCTTGCATATGCTTGTGTGATTTTGTTTGAAATAAATATATGTTTGATTACTTGCATATGCTTAGATTAAATACATTGCTATACATTAAAATAATTTGGATTATAATTGAATAATTATGCTTTCATTATTTCTTTGCTATAGCATATGTGCTCATCATGTTTAAAAAAAAAAATCATGTTTATATAAACTTTGTTAGGACATGATGATTGAACATCATTGCTCATTAGTACTTATGACTTATTATATACATGTGAGCTTTTGGTTCTTATTTGGATAGGATAACTTATGAAAGATTACTATTATCATTTATGTATGTATTGAATTAATCTTTCATATGCTTAAAGTATGTTTGTTTTATGAAAGTTATTGAATAAAATTGCTAACAATTGATATCAAAACTGCTAAAGATTTTTTTAAACTTTCATAGATGCTTATTTATGTGCCTATCCTTGATATAGCTTGTATCTTTCATGCAAAATTGTGTGTGCCTTATATTGATTAGTCCTTATTTTGAAAATGAGGAGAAATTTTAGAATACAATTTTGTTTGATTTATTTTATGATAACAATTCGTATGCTTTATCATTACATATCTTTAACAACTAGTATCCATAACAATTGGTATGAGCTTGTATGCATTTGCTTGAATTTATGCTTAATTGCTATTGATGTTTTAGGTTCTAAGCACATCTTATGCTAACATGATTTATGAGTAGATTGCATATCATTCATTATCCTTTGCTCATAAATTTCCTGTAGTAAATTTAATGAATTGTGCTAAAATGCTAAAATTGGATACACTTATGCTTTTGTGCTTGAATACATGTATGTGAACTTGATTGTGCATATTACACTTGATTACATGCATTCAAAATACTCTTGATATTATTGGTATCAAGCATTTTATCCCATGCCTTGAATTTATCTTTCTTTCTTTTGAAATGACAAAAAGGGGGAGAGAGTTTAGAGATATTTCTTTTTTGTATGCTTATTACAATTAATATAGGAGTTTAAAGAGCATAAACAAAAATGAGGAGAAATATTTCATGAATATATTTGTTAATGATGCCTTTTGTGTTTATTTGCTCATTAATATGCTCATACTTTTTTGCTATGACAAAAAGGGGGAGAAATATCATATGGACAAATTTGCTTGTGCTTGACATGCATATGTTTGATTGTGCTTATTTGATATATATGCTCTAACATATGTTTGGTGAGTTGTGTTGGATTAGGATGTATAAATTAATGGGGAGTTTTGCCATGCATTGTTTAAGGGAGAGTTTTCCAAAATGTCTTTCAAAATCTTAAATGTTTCAAAGAAAGTTTTTCATCAAGAAAATTTATCTTTAAGTTTTGTCATATCAAAAAGGGGAGATTGTTAGCCTTGAATTGATCCTTATTTTGAAATGACAAAACATTAAGCTAAAAATGCTTGATCAAGATTTTGAAAAAGATTTATTTAGTACATGTTCTTAAGTTTTATATTTTGGTACTAACTAAATAATATGATTTTCAAAGCTTAAACAAACCTTTCTTTGTTTACATATTTCTCAAACCAAATCTACCTTTAAAGATTATTTATTTGAGCTTAAATGAAAGTCCAATTGTTGTTTTTAAAGTGAATTTATTCATTTTGGACTTCATACAATTTTATTAATATTGGTTTTGAGAAATAGATTAACTCAAGAAAGTTGTTTTACAAGAACAAAGTTTTCCAACATTGAGTTTGTTTCATTTTTCTGTATTAATTCACGAAGTTTTAATATTTGAATTTTATATGGTTGGAAAGCTCTTTGAGTCTACTTTCTAATGGATCAAACAAAATCCAAATCCAAATCTTTTAAGAAAAGATTTTGAATTTTTACTAGACATTCTGTAGTTGTCTAAAAACTGCACAAGGGTAAATTTGAAAATTCACTATAATTCGTACAAAGTGAATTAGGTGATGAACTTTATATGGATAGAAAGCCCTTTAATATAGTTTCTAAATCTTCAAATGGTTTTGTAATTTGGATTTGTATAACTCAAGATATGATCAAATTAGTAAGTAGAGTGCAAAACAGGAGACAACCACCTAGACATTGACAGGATCAATCCCCTTATGGAAGGGATCGATTGGGTCATGCTTTTTAAGCATGAAATGGCATAAAACTTAAACCAATCAATCCCCTCAAGGAAGGCATCGATCGGATATAGGTAGAATCACACCAACGGTTATTTTTTCATGCTTTCAACGGCTATTTTCTTCTCCCAAGCATCCCCAATGCTACTCCTTCAATTTCTCTATAAATTGGGCACTCCAACACACCTAGAAGAATGATGAATCAAGAGAGCAAGAGCCAATAAGCCATATTTTCATTCTTTCAAAGAAGCAAGAGTTTTTAGAGCTTCAAAGTCCATATCTTTGTATTTACTATATCCAAATTATATTTGTTGTTCATTCATCATTTTCTTATACTTAAACTTAGCAAACACTTAGCCTTAGAGAGGTTGTTCTATTGTTTGCAAAATTACCTTTAATATACAAGGGTGGAAGAGAACAAGAGGTGAGGTATCATCTTGAGAGCTTTGTAGTGAGATTGGGTAAAATTCTACAAAGGATTTTCAATTCAAGAATAATGGATTAAAGCCTTGGTGTGGACAACCAAGAAGAGATGATGTAGGTGCCTTGTGGAGAAGGACCGAACCTCTATAAATCATTGTGTTTGATTTCTCTATCCCAATCTCCTTACAATTTATTGTTGTTTATATTTGATTTTAGGTTCATTAATTGTTATTGCTTGCATTATATTTTCATCAAAAGTGCTTATTGTTTTAATTTCCATTCAACTATATTGAAATCATTGTTTGGGAAGAATTTAGAGAAATCCAATTCAGCCCCCTTCTTGGATCACAATCTCACCTAAAAAGCTAACACTTAATAATTTTCAAAATATTAATAAATTCATGTTATTTTATTCCGAACAAACTTATATGAACAAAAGCATTTATTTTATGACAAAACAAAGGTCATAACAATTTGAAATAGATAATTATTCATACAGCCTTTACTATTTGAACAGAATTGGCAAACAAATTTATTTTTTGAATCTCTTAGTTATTAATTTTCATAATATTATTAGATTAGTATTATTTTATTTCTAATAAGCTTGTATGAATATAAATAAATGTTTTATGACAAAACAAAAGGTTATAATGATTTGAAATATATAATTGTTCAAATAGTCATAACTATTTGAACTAGTTTGCTAAACAGATTTATTTTTTAAATCTCTTACTCATTAGTTTTTGAAATATTATTAAATTAGTATCATTTTATTTCGAATAGGCTTATATGATGAAAAAAATTGTTTTATGACAAAATAAAAGTTCATAACAATTTAAAATAGTTAATTGTTCAAATGGCCACAATTTGAATTGATTCAATAAATTTATTTATTTTTTAAATCTCCAACTTTTTAATTTTTAAAATATTAATAAAGTAATATTATTTTATTTTGAATAAGCTTTTATGAACTAAAACATTTGTTTTATTATAAAACAAAAGGTCATAATGATTTTAAATAGATAATTGTTCAAATGGTCATAACTATTTGAATTTGTTCGGTAAGCATATTTATTTTTTTTAAATTTCTTGCTTATTAGTTTTTTTAATGTTAATAAAATAATATTATTTTATTTCAAATAAGCATTCACAAACTGAAACATTATTTTATAACTAAACAAAAAGTTAAAATGATTTGAAATAGATAATTGTTCTAATATTATTAACTATTTGAACTAGTTTGACAAACACATTTACTTTTTAAATCTATTACTTATTAATTTTAGAATATTATTAGTTTAGCAATATTTTTCTTCGAATAAGCTTGTATGAATAGAAACAATTATTTTATGACAAAACAAAGATCATAATGATTTGAGATAGATAATTGTTCAAATAGTCATAACAATTTGAACTAGTTTGGTCAATAGATTTAGTTTTTAAAATCTCTTATTAATTTTTGAAATATTAATAAATTAGTATTATTTTATTTTGAATAATTTTTTATGAATAAAAATAATTTTTTTATGATAAAACAAAATGTTATAACGATTTGAAATAGATAATAATTCAAATGGATGTGACTATTTGAACTTATTTGGTAAATAGATTAATTTCTTAAGTCTCCAACTCATTAATTTTATTATATTAATAAATTAGTATTATTTTATTCCAAATAAACTTGTATGAATGAATCAACTATTTTATGACAAAAACAAAAAGTTTATAATGATTTGAAATAAATAACTGTTCAAATAGTTATAACTTTTTAAACTCCCTCAGTAAATAGATTTATTTTTTAAATCTTTTACTTATTAAGTTTTGAAATTTTAATAAATTAGTATTATTTTATTACGAATAAGCTTGTATGAATAGAAACAATTGGTTTATGACAAACAAAAGGTCAGAATGATTTGAAATAGATAATTATTTAAATAGTTCTAAAATTTTGAACAAATTAAGAAAATAGATTTATTTTTTAAATTTTAACTTATTAATTTTTGAAATATTAATAAATTTATATTATTTTTATTTGAAATAAGCTTACATGAACAAAACCAATTGTTTTAAGATAAACAAAAGGTCATAATGTTTTGAAATAGATAATTGTTTCGATAGTCATAATTATTTAAACTTATTCGGTAAAGAGATTTCTTTTTCAGTTTTCCTACTCATTAATTTTTGAAATATTAATAAATTAGTATTATTTTACTCTAAATAAGCTCATATGAACTGAAACAATTGTTTTATTACAAAAGAAAAAGGTCATAATGATTTGAAATAGATAATTATTCAAACAGTCATGACTATTTGAACTTGTTTGGCAAACATATTTATTTTTTAAATCTTTTACTTATTAATTTTCGAAATATTAATAAATTTATATTATTTTATTCAAAATAAGCTTATATTAATTGAAACAATTATTTTATAATAAGTTAAAAGGTTTTAAAGCTTCTAAATAGACAATTGTTCAAATTGTAATAGCTATTTGAACTTGTTCGATAAACAAATTTATTTTTTTAAATCTCTTTCTTATTAATTTTTTGAATGTTAATAAATTAGTATTGATTGATTCTGAGTAGGCTTGTATTAACTAAAATAATTGTTTTATGACTAAACAAAAGGTCAAAACGATTTGAAATAGATAATTATTCTAATAGTCTTAACCATTTGAACTAATTTCGTAAACAAATTTAATTTTTAAATCTCTTATTTATTTTTGAACTATTATTAAATTGGTATTATTTTAATTCGAATAAGCTTGTACGAACAAAACAATTATTTTACGAGAAAATAAAAGGTCATAACGATTTAAAATAAATAATTGTTCATATAGTCTTAACTATTTGAACTTGTTTGGCTATTAGATTTATTTTTTAATTTTCTTGGTTATTAAGTTTCAAAATATTATTAAATTAGTATTATTTTATTTTGAATAAATTAGTATCAATAGAACCAATTGTTTGATGACAAAATAAAAGGTTATAATGATTTGAAACTAGATAATTATACAAATAGTCAAAACTATTTGAAATGGTTTGGTAAATAGATTTACTTTTTAAATCTCTTATTGATTAATTTTTAAAATATTAATAAATTAGTAATAATAATTTGAAATTGATAATTGTTCAAATAGTTATAATTATTTAAATTGGTTCGATAAATATAATTATTTTCTAAATCCCTTACTCATAAATTTTGAAATATTAATAAATTAGTTTTATTCTATTCTGAATAAGCGTGTATAAGCTGAAATAATTATTTTATCATAAAACAAAAGCTTATAACAATTTGAAATAAATAATTATTTATATGGTCTTAACTGTTTGAATTAGTTCAACAAACAGATTTATTTTTTAAAATTTCTTAGTTATTAACTTTTAGAATACTACTAAATTAGTATTATTTTATTTTGAAGAAGCCTGTATGAATAGAAATAATTGTTTTACGATAGAACAAAATGTTATAACAATTTAAATAGATAATTGTTCAAATAGTCATAACTATTTGGACTAGTTTGGTAAACATATTTACTTTTTAAATATCTTATTAATTCTTGAAATATTAATAAATTAGTTTTATTTTATTTCGAATAAGCTTGTATATTGAAAAACAATTGTTTTAAGACAAAACAAAAAGTAATAAAAAATTGAAATAGGTAATTGTTCAAATGGTCATACTTATTTGAACTATTTCGGTAAATTAATTTATTTTTTAAATCCCTTATTAACTTTTGAAATATTAATAAAGTAATATTTTTTTTTTGGCGATAAGCTTATATGAGTTGAAATAATTGTTTTATGATAAAGGAAAAGGTCATAAAAATTTGAAATAAAAATTTGTTCATATAATCATAATTGTTTAAACTGATTTGGCAAACAAATTTATTTTTAAATCTCTTAATTATTAATTTTTGGAATATTACTAATTTAGTATTATTTTGTTTTGAATTAGCCTGTATAAATAGAAATAATTATTTTATGATAGAACAAAAGGTTATAACAATTTGAAATAGATAATTATTCAAATAGTCATAACTATTTGAACTGATTTGGTAAATAAATTTATTTTTTAAATCTCTTATTAATTCTTGAAATATTAATAAAATTAATATTATTTTTATTTCGAATAAGCCTGTATGTTGAAAAACAATTGTTTTAAGACAAAACAAAAAGTACTAACGATTTGAGATAGGTAGCTGTTCAAAAAGCCATAATTATTTGAACTATTTTGGTAAATTGATTTATTTTTTAAATCTCTTACTTATTAAATTGGAATAAAATAATATCAATTTATTAACATTCAAAAAATTAATAAGCAAGAGATTTGAAAAATTAAATCTATTTACTGAATAAATTCAAATAGTTATGACTATTTGAATAATTATCTATTTAAAATTCTTATGACCTTTTGTTTTGTCATAAAACCATTGTTTTAGTTCATAAAAGCTTAACCAAAATAAAATAAAATAAGTTCTCTTAGCTCTTGTTACTCTTGATTTATAGTGGAATGCATTATTTATAGGTAGGAAGAAGTTGAGAGCTGTTGCCTTACATTTAATACTTTAAACCTATAAAAATTTTAGATAAAAAATAGCCGTTGGGAGTTTCTAAGGGCTTTAGGGGATTGATCCCCTCCTTTAAGGGATCGATTGGGTCAACTTTAAAAGAGCCAAAATCATGCTTGAAATGCCTTACCCGATCGATCAGGTAATGCACCTGATCAATCTGTTCTTTAGGTGATTGATCCCCTATGTTGGGGTATTGATCCCTTTTGCTTGTTTATGAGTAAGAAAAGCTTTTTGTTTTAGAACCACTCAATCCCTTTAATGGGGGGATCAATCCTTTACCTAGGTGATCAATCCCTTTTCTGAAAAATTGAGCGAGAAGATCATTTTGTATGAAAAAGTGATGGATCCCTTGAATGAAGGGATCGATCTGGTCAGCTTGAAACCCTATCCAATCGATCCTTACAGGGAGGGGATCAATTGGTTTTTGTAAAAACTTGATGAATTTCGATTCTTGAAGAAAACAGGATCGATCCCTTTTGCTAGGGGATCAATCTAGTAAGAAGGAGATCCCTTCTATCAAAACATGCACTAATCAAGTTTTGTTCTAAGAATTTGACTTGTTTTGGTTCTTAAATGGATTTTGGCTAGATAAAAGAGTGGGAAAATGTTCAATTTAAGCTTAGAAAAGATTGATTCAAGTTAGGCAAATTTTTGTTTTGTCAAATCAAAACTCTTAATCAATTCAAGGCCAACAATCTCCCTATTTTTTATATGACAAAACTAAGTGAAAAATTTGCTTAAAAACATTTTTCCTTTTGAAAAACAAGCTCCCCATGAATTTATGAAAAACAAACTCCCTCTGAATAACAATATAGCTCCCCTTGAATTTACGCATAAGTTTTAAGGCAACTAAGCAAAACCAATATCACCAAAACCATCAATATCATTAAAATCATCAAAGCAATTTTTCATACCATTATTTCTCCCCCTTTTTGTCATAGCAAAAAGGATGAAGTAAAGCCAAATGAGAGAACAATCAATTCAAGGCCACTTAAGTTCATATCAATCATCAAACAACACATCAATGTCACATGCCACAATGCCGTAAGCCATATGAGAATGAAAGATAAATTTCATTAATATAAAATCAAGTACTAAAGTTTACAAACCATAATGCAAAGATAGATTTACAATATACAAAGATGTGGGAAAACATAAGGAATGGCACTAGTAAAGCTCATTGAGGTGGAGGTGGAAGTGAAGAATGAGAAAATTGATGAAGATGAGGAGAGTGAGGGAAAAGTTACCCCATGTGCTGATATGTAGACCTTATTTGCTCAATGTCAGCTCTAAGATGGTAAACTTGTGCTACCAACTCATTTTGAGTTTCCTCTATAGTTTCCAATTGAGTTTTCACTTTTCCAACCACTGAATGCAAGTTGGTTATTTGAAGCAAAAGCATCTCTACGGCTCCTTAAGTATTGAATGGTGGGGTAGAGGGTTTTTTTTTAGATTCAGGCATATCTAAAGGTTCTTGCTCTTCCCTCTTTTCTTGTACAACCCTAATATCACCCTTTTTAACCTATAGTCTAACTGCATTTTGAACATACCCCATGCTATGCAATGTAGGAGCCCCAAGAACACTAAATTGATCATTGAATACCATCTCCTTGTCTCTCTAGTATTCATATCCAAATGCCTCAAAAGATTACTTATGGCATACCCATATACCAAGGTATAATTCTATTCTGAACTATCCGCATCATATCATTAAAAATGAAGTGCACCAAATTTGGTTTCTATTCATGCTTGATCTTATACATCCACCAATAGTCTTGCTTCCTAATGGTGGAGTATTGTGTCTCAAAAGGTGTTAACACATGAGTAACAATGAAGTGTAGCAACCTATCATGCATGGATAACCTAGAAGCTTGAGTGGAAGCAAGTTATAGATTATGATTTCTAAAGATGTCTTGAGCATGTTGCACCATGTCACATCTAGTATTTGTTTCACCTTCATCATCTAATATAAAAGCTTCAACTAGCACATGTTTGGTAACTAATATTTCCTTTCCTATCACATATGTTCTGAATCTATCAAAGTAATACCTATTTAATCCTTCAATTTGAACACAGCTATCATTGCTATAAAAAACTCTTACTAGATTCTTAAATAATAGACCATCCATGCACAAATAATGTAGCCATCCAAATTTTTCAAAAGCATGCAAGTAAGGGATTTCTATTGATTAGAGGAAATATTACCCTTCCATGCTTCACTTTCCAATGTGTAAAATGGATCTCATGCCATTCCTTGGCATCTGGATTGTTGAAATTTTGATTGAAGGAAGGTTTCATTGATGAACTTGAAGCCTCTCTTAGAGGATTCCTCCTTTCAGCATTGACTTTGGTTTTTAGGGCCATGTTGAAGTGAAATTGATGAGTGAATTGGTGATAGTAGATGATGAAGAGTAAGTTATATGTGAGAGATGTAAGAAGGATGAGTGAGTGTTGTAAATCAACTTTCTAGAGTGAGAAAAGATAGGTATCAATTTTTGTGTGATTTGATTGGTTTCCAGGAGGAATTTTGGCAAGAAATCAAGTTGAAGTAAAGGAATTTGCAAAAGATGTAGCTAAGAGGGATCAATTTTGGGTAAAAAATAAATGAGAGTGTTTAAAGTTTGGAGAGGATGAGTTTAGGAAGAAGATGAATAGGAGAAGAAAGCTAAAATGATCAGCCAAACTAGAAGAAGACCTGATTTTATCATGCCAATACGACATGAATAATGCCAAAAAAACATGAACCGATCGATCGACTAAGATGTGGGATCGATCGATTATAGTTCTTCCATGGAACCGATCGATTGGTTTTGAAGGGGATCGATTGGTTTTGCACGTTTTCAACCTAATTTAGCTACTAGTTGCACACCCGATCGATCCTGTTGAAAAGGGGATCGATTGATCCTATATGTTTTCCCTTTTATTTAGCTATGGAGTGAGTAACCAATCAATCCATTCCAAAGGGGATCGATTGGCTTTTGTTGTAGCATTTTTTTTAATAAAAGGATTTAAAAATTATGTAATATAAGCATTTAAGCATGCATCATACAATCATATACAAGTTAAAAAAAATTTAGAAAATCATACATTTGATTAATCAAAAGTTCATTCATCATAACATCAAGAGATTCACTTCAAGGAACATTCATCATACCAAGTTCACTTCTAATTGCATAAAATCTATCCTTATCAAGAGGTTTTGTGAACATATCAGCTAGTTGATGCAAGGCATCAACATATTCAAGCACAATATCACCCTTTTAAACATGATCTCTAACAAAATGATGCCTAATTTCAATATGTTTGGTTCTAGAGTGTTGAATTAGATTTTTAGTGAGATTGATGGCACTAGTGTTGTCACATTTGATGGGAATATGATCCATGGTTATTCTAAAATCCTTCAATTGTTGCTTAATCTACAAAACATGAGCATAACAACTTTCAACCGCCATATATTTGGCTTCGGTTATAGATTGAGCAACATTATTTTATTTCTTAAAAAACCATGATACGAGCATATTTCCAAATAATTGACAAGTATCAGAAGTGCTTTTTCTATCAACTTTACACCCACCAAAATCTACATCAGAATAGGCATGTAAAGCAAAAGATGAACCTTTTGGATATCATAATCCTAAATTAGGGTTTCCTTAAGGTACCTAAAAATTTTTTTGACAGCAGATAAATGTGATTCTCTATGTGAAGATTAAAATCTAACACATAAACATACACTAAGCATAATATCAGGTCTACTTGCAGTAAGATATAGCAATGAACTAATCATAGAGCTATATAATTTAGAGTCAACACATTTACCTTTTTCATCCTTGTCAAGTTTTGTTGAAGTGCTCATAGGTGTGAAGTAAGGCTTTGATTCTCCCGATCCAAAATTTGGCTTGATTGATGAAGGTGCCATCTTTTATTTACTTTACTTGTAGTCCTAAGAAGAATGTGAGTTCTCCTATAATGCTTATTTCAAATTCACCTTGCATAATCCTATCAAATTCTTGACAAAAAACTTCATTAGTAGCACCAAATATGATATCATCAACATAAATTTGCACTATGAGAATGTCCTTACCTTTTGTTTTAATAAAAAGTGTAGTATCAATCTTCCCTCTATTAAAACTATTTTCTATCAAAAAATTTGACAATCTTTCATACCAAGCTCTAGGAGCTTGTTTTAAACCATATAATGCTTTTGTCAATTTATAAACA
This sequence comes from Durio zibethinus, assembly GCF_047325235.1. Taxonomy (NCBI): domain Eukaryota; kingdom Viridiplantae; phylum Streptophyta; class Magnoliopsida; order Malvales; family Malvaceae; genus Durio; species Durio zibethinus. Next base: position 38,732,470 of record NC_143162.1, read on the forward strand.
TGATTTGGAAATTTTGGGTTTTCAAAACCAAAGGTTGCTTTACATACACTTCTTCATTTATAAAACCATTAAGAAATGCACTCTTGACATCCATTTGAAAAAGCTTGAAATTTTTAAAACATGCAAATGCAAGCAACATTCTTATGGCCTCTAGCCTTGCAACTGAGGCATAGGTTTCATCATAATCAATTCCCTCTTCTTGACTATACCCTTAAGCTACCAATCTAGCTTTGTTTCTAATAACATTCCTATGCTCATCCATTTTATTTCTAAAAAACCATTTTGTGCCAATAGTAGGATGATCACTAGGCCTAGGTACAAGATTCCATACTTGGCTTCTTTTAAATTGGATCAATTCCTCTTGCATGGCCAATATCCAATGATCGTCTCCTAAGGCTTCATCTATATTTTTAGGTTCAATATGAGATAGGAAAGCAACATAATTACATATATTATAAGATCTAATTCTTACCTTTTGAGTTAGGTCACCAATAATTTCATTATCTTTGACATACCTCATTTTCTTTAGGATGATTTGGCTCTCTCTCTATGTGTTGTGGCTTCTCTAAAAATTTATCATCTTCCTTTTGATTGTTCTCTTCAATGTCATGAGGTGCATCATTGATCCATTCTTGAAGTATACCTATAACATCATCATCAAAAGGCACCTTTCTCGGAGGTGGGTTAGACTCATAAAAAATAACATGTATAGATTTTTCAACCACTAATGTTCATTTATTAAAAACTCTATAAGCTTTTGAATTAAAAGAATATCCTAGGAAAATCCCTTCATCACTTTTTACATCAAATTTACCAAGATCATCTTTTCCATTATTCAAAATAAAACATTTGCAACCAAAAGGATGAAAATAACTTATGTTGGCCTTTTTCCTTTAAAAAGCTCGTAAGGAGTTTTCTTCAAAATTGGCCTAATCATAGCTCTATTTATAATATAACAAGAAGTATTTATGGCTTCCACCCAAAAATATCTAGGTAAACTATTTTCACAAAGCATGGTTCTAGCCATTTCTTCTAAAGTTTTATTTCTCCTTTCTACTACCCCATTTTGTTGAGGAGTTCTAGGAGTAGAAAAATTATGGCTAATACCATTTTCACTACAAAATACATTAAAGCCAAGATTTTCAAATTCCTTTCCATTATCACTTCTAATACTAGTAATTGAATAACCTTTTTTATTTTGTATTTGTTTTCTAAAAGTGATGAATTTTTCCAAAGCCTCATTCTTTGAATGCAAAAAGAGAGCCTATGTGAATCTAGTAAAATCATCAACAATAACAAACCCATATTGTTTTCCACCAAGACTCATTGTTCTAGCAGGGCCAAAAAGATCAATATGAAGTAGTTGAAGAAGTCTAGTAATTGAAATGTAATTTTTAGGTTTGAAAGAAATTCTTCTATGTTTTCCTTGAGCACATGCATTATAAACCTTGTCATTTTCATATTTCAACTTTGGCAAACCAACAACCAAATCATTTTAAGAAAGTTTTGAAATTACATGATTACTTGTATGTCTAAGCCTTCTATGCCAAATCCAAGTCTCATTTTCTTTTTGAGCCATAAAACAAATATTTTTAGAGAATAGGTCATCTAGATGCACTACATAAATATTTCCTTAACGATGTCTAACAAAAATAAGTTTGTTAGTTTTGATATTAATCACTTGGCAGCACATGGATTCAAATGCAACTCTAGTCCTTTATCACATAGTTCACTAATATTAAGAAGTTATGCTTGAGACCTTTTACAAGTAAAACATTTTCAATAATAGTAAAGAAATTGTTACCAACAAAGCCAATCCCTTCAATTTGGCCTTTAGAGTTGTCACCAAATGTAACATCTCCTCCACTTTTAGCTTTCAAGTCCTTAAAGAGAGTTTTATCTCCAGTTATGTGCTTTAAGCACCTACTATCAAGGTACCATGGATTGTTCTTGCTTGAATTGGCTTTGTAGCAATGCTCATCCACCTACAAAAACACAATTAAATTTTTGTTTTGGGTACCCAAATTTTTTGAGGTCCTTAAGTGTTAGTACTAACAATTTTTGTGCCTTTTGGAAACCACTTCATTTTAGTTATCTCATCTTGAGATGTGCTAACTCCTTTTGGAATCCACACTCTCCTAATGAGTTTACCTCTATAAGTGACTTTCTTCAAGGAACAATATTGTACAGAATGACCCAATTTATGACAATGTGCATATATGCTAGATGAATCATTTAGTTTAACAAGGAAAATTTTCTAATAAGTCTCTTTGTTGCCACCATTATAGCCTAGTCCATCTTTATCAAAGAATGTTTTTTGTGTTTCAAGCATGTCATTGAGCTTTTGATGTCCCATATAAAATCTAGAAAATGAATTATGTAAATTTTCATTTTTCTTAGTTAAGTCATTGGCATTTGACTTTAAAAGCTCAACTTCCTTTTCTAAGTCTTCTTTTGCTTTAGTCAAGGATTCATTTTCTAGTTTTAACTTAGAGACCATTTTCCTATACTTCACGCTCATGTTTTCAAATTCTATGGCTAATTCAACATATGTATCTTGTAGTTTATCAAATGTGTATGAATTTAAATTACATGGATTAAAGGTTACCTTGGGCTCATCAAGAGCCATGAGACATAGATTGGCTACTTTCTCCTCATTTGATTCATCATCAGAGAAGTCGCTATCATTTCATGTTGCTACCATTGCTTTCTTATTTGGCTTTGTCATGTTTTGCTTCTTTCACAAAAGATAATCAAATTTAATATGACCTGGTTTGTTGCATTCATAGCAAATAATTTAATCTTTTTCTTTTTTACTTTACTCTCCTTTAGTCATCTCCCTTTGTGGTCTTCTTTTACTTGAGAACTTGTTCATCCTTATGAACTTCTTGAATCTCTTTGCAAATATGGCCATCTTTTCATTTTCATCATCTTTTTCTTGTCTAAAATTTTTTTTATCTTCTTGAAAGGTAGATTTGAGAGCAATGCCACATTTCTTGATTGGTTCTTATCCCCTTTTGATCTTCATTTCATAGGTGAGGAAAAAACCCATTAGTTCATCCAAAAAAAGTATGTGAGGATTTTTGGACTCTTTAATGGTTGTCACTTTAGCTTTCCAGCTCTTTGGTAGACTATTAAGAAGTTTTTTCACCATCTCTACATTTGAGTAAGTCTTTCCAAGAGCCTTTAAACCATTAATGATGTTGGTGAAGCGGTTTGACATCTCACTAATGGTTTCATCTGGTTTCATCTTGAATAACTCATAATCATGAGTAAGCATGCCAATTTTTGTCTTTTTCACTTGATTTGTACCTTCATGAGTGATAGCTAACTTATCCCAAATTTCCTTTGCATTTTCACACAAAAAAACTCTATTGTACTCACTTGGCCCCAATGCACAAAAAAATGTATGCGTTGCTTTGGTATTGAGTTGAGCCATATTCATATCATTGACATCCTATTCACTTTCTAGCTTGATCATCTCTTTACCATCCACCATCTTCATTGGAATTTGAGGACCATTTACAATGACCCTCCAAACTTCATAATCATTAGCTTAAATGAACAACCTCATCTTAGTCTTCCAATAGGAGTAGTTATCACCAACAAAAAGAGAGGGTCTTATAATTGAATGCCCTTCACTTCCAAAAGATATTGCAACTATTTCATTTGTTAGGAGACACACTTTTTGTTGGCCACTATAGTTGTTGTAGCTTGAGGATGGTTCTTCCACATTGATTACGATATTTCTTTGAGCCATTTTTAGGATCACTCTTGGGTTGTTAAACCTACAAAAAAGAGTACTAGCTCTGATACTAGTTTTTAGCTCAAAGACTTGGAATAAACCAAGAGGGGGGTGAATAGGTTTTAATAAAATTTTCAAAAAAAAATTCAATAAGCACAAGTTTAGCTAAACAAATTATCTAAGCAAATAAGTATAATAATTGAAAGTAAACAAGATATAGGGTTAAAGAATTTGACACCAAGACTTATAGAGGTTTGGTCCTTCCTTAGGCACCTATGTCTTTTCCCTTAGCCTCTTTTGCCAAGGAATTTAATCCATTATGTGTTGAAGATTACAACCAAGCTTCTCAAAGCTTTACAAACTCAACACTACACACTCTTGAGGGTTATCCTCCCCCTTAAGCTTACAAACTCACAATATAGAATTTTTAAAGTGTTTTGCAAACTCTAAGAATCTATCAAAGGTTGGGTGTTTGCTAATTTGAAGTACACAATAGTATTGACAAGAAAATATAGAAAAACTTATATAAATTCTACAATTTTCTCTTTAAACAACTTTGAATGCTTGAGCAAATTGGTAGGTGAATAGCAATAAGTTTTCTTGGGTCTTGTTACTTTTGATCTGCAGTGGAATGCTTTATTTATAGGTAGGAAGAAGTTGAGAGTCGTTGCCTTGCATTTAATGCTTCAAACTTACAAAAATTTCAAACAAAAAATAGTCGTTGGGAGTTTCTGGGCTTTAGGGGATCGATTGGGTCAGCTTTAATAGAGCCAAAATTGTGCTTGAAATGCCTTACCCAATTGACCAGGTAATGCACCTAATCGATCTGTTCTTTAGGTGATCGATCCCATATGTGGGGGGATCGATCCCTTTTCTCAAAAATTGAGCAAAAAGATCACTCTGTGTGAAAAAGTGATCGATCCCTTAAATGAGGGGATTGATCTGGTCAGCTTGAAACCCCAACCAATCGATCCCTACAGGGAGCAGATCGATTGGTTTTTGTAAAAACTTGATGAATTTCAATTCTGGAAGAAAACAGGATCGATTCCTTTTGCTAGGGGATCGATATGGTAAAGAGGGGATCGATCCCTTCTCTTAGGGGATCGATCCCTTCTATCAAAACATGCACTAATTAGGTTTTTTTCTAAGAAATTGTCTTGTTTTGGTTTCAAATGGATTATGGCAAGATAGAAGGGTGGAAAATGTTCAATTTAAGCTTAGAAAAGATTGATTCAAGTTGGGCAATTTTTGTTTTGTCAAATCAAAACTCTTAATCAATTTAAGGCCAACAAGTTTAAATTGTTATGACTATTTGAACAATTATCTATTTCAAATTGTTATGACTTTTTGTTTTGTCATAAAACAATTGTTTATGTTCATGCAAGCCTATTCGAATTAAAATAATATTATTTTATTAATATTTTGACAATTAATAAGTAAGAGATTTAAAAAATAAATATGTTTATCAAACAAGTTCAAATAGTCAGGACTATTTGAATTATTATCTATTTCGAATCATCATGACCTTCTATTTTGTAATAAAATAATTGTTTCAGTTAATATAAGCTTATTTGAAATAAAATAATAATAATTTAATGAGTAAAAGAATTAAAAAAATGAATCTATTTACCGAACAAGTTCAAATAATTATAACTATCTGAACAATTATCTATCTCAAAACATTATGATCTTTTGTTTTGTCATAAAACAATTGATTTTGTTCATGGAAGTTTATTTTAAATAAAATAATATAAATTTATTAATATTCCAAAAATTAATAAGTAAAAATTTTAAAAATAAATATATTTTATGAACATGTTCAAATGATTATAACTATTTGAACAATTATCTATTTCAAATCATTATGACCATTTGTTTTGTCATAAACCAATTGTTTCTATTCATACAAGCTTATTCAGAATAAAATAACACTAATTTATTAATATTCCAAAAATTAATAAGTAAAATATTTAAAAAATAAATTTGTTTACCTAGCGAGTTCAAATAGTTATGACTATTTATATAATTATTTATTTCCAATCATTGTGATCGTTTATTTTATCACAAAACAATTGTTTCTATTTAAGCAAGTTTATTCGAAATGAAATAATACTAATTTATTAATATTATAAAAGTTAATAAGTTTGAAAGTAAATCTATTTACTGAACAAGTTCAAATAGTCATGTCCATTTGAATTATTACCTATTTCAAATCATTATGACATTATGTTTTATCGTAAAACAATTATTTCTATTCATACAAAATTATTCAGAGTAAAATAATACCAATGTATCACTATTTCAAAAATTAATAAGGATTTAAGAAAATAAATATGTTTGCCAAATCAGTTCAAATAATTAAGACTATTAGAACCATTATCTATTTTAAATCATTCTGACCTTTTGTTTAGTTATAAAATAATTGTTTTAGTTCATACATGCTTATTCAAAATATAATAATACTAATTTATTAACATTTAGAAAATTAATAAGTAAGAAATTAAAAAAAAATTGCTAACCAAATAAGTTCAAATAGTTATGACTTTTTGAACAATTATCTATTTAAAATCATTATGACCTTTTTATTTTATCATAAAACAATTGTTTTAGTGCATAAAAACTTATCCAAAATAAAATAATATTACTTTAGTAATATTTCAAAAATTGATAAGTTAGACATTTCAAAAATAAATTAGTTTATTGAATCAGTTCAAATAATTATAGCCATTTGAATAATTATCTATTTCAAATCATTATGAACTTTTGTTTTGTCATAAAACAATTGTTTTTCATCATACAAGCCTATTTGGAATAAAATAATTCTAATTTACTAATATTTCAAAAATTAATAAGTAGGAGATTTAAAAAACAAATCCATTTACCAAACCAGTTCAAATAGTAATGAATATTTGAACAATTATATATTTCAAATTGTTATAACCTTTTATTATGTCATAAAACAATTATTTTTGTTTATACAAGTTTATTTGAAATAAAATAATACTAATGTAACAATATTCTAAAAATTAATAACTAAAAGATTTAAAAAATAAATTTATTTGTCAAACAGGTTCAAATAGTTAAGGTTATATGAACAATTCTTTATTTCAAATCATTATGACCTTTTGTTTTGTTGTAAAACAATTTTTGGATAATTAATAAGTAAAAGATTTTAAAATAAATATGTTTACCGAACAAGTTAAATAGTCATAACTATTTGAATAATTATTTATTTCAAATTGTTATGACATTTTGTTTTGTCATAAAAGAATTGTATCAGTTCATATAGGTTTATTCAAAATAAAATAATACTAATTTTTTAATATTCTAACAATTAATAAACAAAAGATTTAAAAAAATGAATCTGTTTGTTGAATAAGTTCAAATAGTTATCACTATTTGAACAATTATCTATTTTAAATCGTTATGACTTTTTGTTTTGTCATAAAATAATTATTTTTGTTCATAAAAGTTTATTTTGATTAAAATAATATAAATTTATTAATATTCTAAAACTTAATAAGTAAAAATTTAAAAAATACATCTGCTTTCTAAACACCTTCAAATAGTTATGACTATTTGAACAATTATTTACTTTAAATAGTTATGACCTTTTATTTTGTCACAAACCCATTGTTTCTATTCATATAAGTTTATTTGAAAGAAAATAATACTAGTTTATTAATATTTCAAAAATTAATAAGTAAAAGATTTAAAAACTAAATCTATTTGCCAAGTAAATTTGTCATAAAATAATTGTTTCTTCATATTTATTTTGAATAATATAATACTAATTTATTAAATTCTGCAAATTAATAGGTAGCATTTTTAAAAAATAAATCTATTTATCGAATAAGTTAAAATAGTCATTTTCATTTGAACAATTATCTATTTCTAATCATTATGACATTTTGTTTTGTCGTAAAACAATTGTTTTTGTTCATATAGAATTATTCAAAATAAAATAATACTGATTTATTAACATTTTGAAAATTAATAAGAGATTTAAAAACTAAATTTGTTTACCAAGCTAGTTCAAATAGTTATAACTATTTGAACAATTATCTATCTTAAATCGTTATGATATTTATTTTTTCATAGAACAATTGTTTTTTTCTATACTAGTGTATTCATATTCAAATAATTGTAATTTAATAATATTCTAAAAATTAATAAGTAAGAGATTTAAAAAATAAATATGTTTGCCTAACCAGTTCAAATAGTTAAGACTATTAAAACAATTATCTATTTCAAATTGTTCGGACCTTTTGTTTAGTCAAAAAACAGTTATTTCGGTTTATACAAGCTTATTTGGAATAAAATAAACTAATTTATTAACATTCAAAAATTTAATAAGCAAGAGATTTAAAAAAATAATTCTGTTTGCTGAACTAGCTCAAATAATTATGACTATTTGAACAATTATCTATTTCAAATTGTTATTACTTTTTGTTTTGTCAAAAAACAAAAGTTTTTATTCATATAAGTTTGTTTAGGATAAAATAATACCAATTTGTTTATATTTTAAAATTAATAAGAGATTTAAAAAATAAATCTATTTACCAAACTAGTTCAATTAGTTATAACTATCTGAACAATTATTTATTTGAAGTCATTATAACCATCTATTTTGTCATAAAACAATTGTTTTTGCTCATATAGTCTTATTCAGAATAATGTAATGCTAATTTATTAATATTTTAAAAAATAATAAGTAACAGTTTACAAAATGTATTTGTTGGCTTGACCAGTGCAAACAATTATGACTGTTTGAACAATTATCTTTTTCAAATTATTATAACCATTTGTTTTGTCACAAAATGATTGTTTCTATTTGTACAAGCTTTTTGGAATAACATAATTATAATTTATTACTATTCCAAAAATTAATAAGCAAGAGATTTAAAAAATGAATCTGTTTACTGAACAAGTTCAAATAGTTATGACTATTCGAACAATTATCTATTTCAAATTGTAATAGCCTTTTCTTTTGTCGTTAAACAAATTTTTTCATTCATACAAGCCTATTTCAAGTTCGTTTACCGAATAAGTTCAAACAGTTATGACTATTTAAATAATTATTTATTTCAAATCATTATGACTTTTTGTTTTGTTATAAGACAATTTTTTTTGCTTATACAAACTTATTCGAATTAAAATAATATTAATTTATTAATATTTTGACAATTAATAAGTAAAAGATTTGAAAAATAAATATGCTTATTGAACAAGTTTAAATAGCAATAACTATCTGAATAATTATCTATTTCAAATCATTATGACCTTTTGTTTCATCATAAAATAATTGTATCAGTTCATATACGCTTATTCAAAATAAAATAATACTAACTTATTAATATTCCAAAAATTAATTAGTAAGAGATTTAAAAAATGAATCTGCTTACTAAACAAGTTTAAATAGTTATCACAACTTGAGCAATTATCTATTTTGAATCATTATGACCTTTTGTTTTGTCACAAAACAATTGTTTCTATTCATACAAGCTTATTCTGAATAAAATAATATAAATTTACTAATATTCCAAAAATTAATAAGTAAAAATTAAATAAATCTATTTTCTGAACACATTCAAATAGTTATGACTATTTGAACAACTATCTATTTCAAATCATTATGACCTTTTGTTTTATCATAAACCAATTATTTTGTTAATAAAAGCTTATTCGAAATAAAATAATAGTAGTTTATTAAAATTCTAAAAATTAATAAGTAAATTATTTAAAAAATAAATCTGTTTCCTGAGCAAGTTCAAATATTTTTTGACTATTTAAACAATTATTTTATTTCAAATTGTTATGATCTTTTTTTTGTCATAAAATAATTGTTTCTGTTCATACAAGTTTGTTCAAAATAAAATAATACTAATGTTTTAATATTCTAAAAATTAATAAGTTTAAGATTTAAAAAATAAATCTGTTTACTGAACAAGTTTAAATAGTCATGTCCATTTGAGCTATTATTTACTTTAAATCATTATGACATTTTGTTTTGTCATAAAACAATTATTTCTATTCATACAAAATTATTTAGAATAAACTAATACTAATTTATTAATATTTCACAAATTAATAAGAGATTTAAAAAATAAATCTGTTTACCAAACTACTTCAAATAGTTATGACTATTTGAATGATTATATATCTCAAATCGATAAGATCTTTATTTTGTCATAAAACAATTGTTTCTGTTCATACATACTTATTTAGAGAAAAATATTGCTAAACTAATAACATTTTAAAAATTAATAAGTAAGAAATTTAAAAAATAAATGTGTTTGCCGAACCAGTTCAAATATTGAAGGCTATTAGAACAATTATCTATTTCAAATCATTCTGACCTTCTATTTAGTCATAAAATAATTGTTTCAGCTCGTACATTTATATTCGAAATAAAATAATACTATTTTATTAACATTCAAAAAATTAATAAGCAAGGAATTTAAAAAAATAAATTTGTTTATTGAATAAGTTCAAATAGTTATAACCATTTGAACAATTATCTACATAAAATCGTTATGACCTTTGTTTTATCATAAAACAATTGTTTTACTTTATAAAAGCTTATCCAAAATAAAATAATATTAATTTATTAATATTTCAAAAGTCGAGAAGTTGGAGATTTAAAAAATAAATCAATTTATCAAATTAGTTTAAATAGTTATGGCCATTTGAACAATTATCTATTTAAAATTGTTATGAAGTTTGCTTAGCCATAAAACAATTGTTTTTCATCATACAAGCCTATTCAGAATAAACTAATACCAAGTTTTTTGATATTTCTATTAGCTTTATAGGTTAGATGGTGATCTAAGAGGGGGGTGAATTAGATTTCTCCAAATTCTTCCCAAACAAATGATTTCAATATAGTTGAATGGAAATTAAAACAATAAGCACTTTTGATGAAAATATAATGCAAACAATAATAATTAATGAATCTAAAATCAAATATAAACAATAATAAATTGTAAGGAGATACGGATAGAGAAATCAAACACAATGATTTATAGAGGTTCGATCCTTCTCTACAAGGCACCTATGTCCTCTCTTCTTGGTTGTCCACAACAAGGCTTCAATACACTGTTCTTGAATTGAAAATACACGCTATCTTTTTCTTTCTAAGGCTTAAGATAGAAACCTCTACCCTTTGTAGTATTTACCCAATCTCACTGCAAAGCTCTTAAGAGGATACCTCACCTCTTGTTCTCTTCCACCCTTGTATATCAAAGGTAATTTTGCAAACAATAGAACAACATCTCTAAGGCTAAGTGTTTGCTAAGTTTAAGTAGAAGAAAATGATGAATGAACAACAAATAAAAATTGGATACAATAAATACAAAGATATGGACTTTGAAGCTCTAAAATTTGAGAGAATGAAAATATGGCTTGTTGTCTCTTGCTCTCTTGATTTATCTATCTTCTTGGTGTGTTGGAGTGCCCAATTTATAGAGAAATTGAAGAGGTAGCCGTTGGAAGTGTTTGGGAGAAGAAAATAGCCATTGGAAGCACCAAAAAGTAGCCGTTGGAGTGTTTTCACCCAGAACCGATCGATCCTTTGCTTGAGGGGATCGATTGGTTCATGTTTTGAGCCATTTTTCACTTGAAAATCATGACCCAATTGATCCTTTCCATGAGGAGATCGATCCTGTTAGTGGCTGGATGGTTATCTCTTGTTTTGCACTCTACTCACTAATTTAATCATATATTGAGTTATATAAATCCAAATTACAAATTGTTTGAAGATTTAGAAACTAGACTTAAAAGGCTTTCTATCCATATAAAATTCATCACCTAATTCACTGATTACGAATTATAATGAATTTTCAAAATTACACCTTGTGCAGTTTTTCTGACAACTGCAGAGTGTCTAGTAAAAATTGAAAATCTTTTCTTAGAAAATTTGGATTTGGATTTTGTTTAATCCATTAGAAAGTAGATTCAAAGAGCTTTCCAACCACATAAAATTCAAATATTAAGACTTTGTGAATTAATACAAAAAAATAAAACAAGTTCAATGTTGGAAAACTTTGTTATTGTAAAATAGCTTTCTTAAGTTTAATCTATTTCTCAAAACCAGTATTATTAAAATTGTATTAAGTCCAAAATGAATAAGTTCACTTTAAAAATAACAATTGGACTTTCATTTAAGCTCAAATAAATAATCTTTAAAGATAGATTTGGTTTGAGAAATATGAAAACAAAGAAAGATTTGTTTAAGCTTTGAAAATTATATTATTTATTTAGTACCAAAATATAAAACTTAAGAACATGTACTAAATAAATCCTTTTTCAAAATCTTAATCAAGTTTATTTAGCTTTAATGTTTTTTCATTTCAAAATAAGGATCAATTCAAGGCTAACAATCTCCCTCTTTTTGATATGACAAAACTTAAAGATAAATTTGCTTGATGAAAAACTTTCTTTGAAACATTTAGGATTTTGAAAAAACATTTTGGAAAACTCCCCCTTAAACAATACATGGCAAAACTCCTCCTTAATTTGTGCATCCTAATCCAATGGCAAGACTCCCCCTCAATTTATGCATCTTAATCCAACACAACTTAACAAACATATGTTAGAGCATATATAGCAATTAAGTACACATAAACATATGTATATCAAGCAGAAGCAAATTTGTCTATATGATATTTCTCCCCCTTTTTATCATAGCAAAAAGGCATGAGCATATTAATAAGCAAATAAACACAAAGAGGCATCATTAACAAATATATTCATGAAACATTTCTAATCCTTTTGTTTATGCTTTTTATACCAAATGTTTAAACTCCTATATCAATTGCAATAAGCATACAAGAAGAAATATCTCTAAACTCTCTTCCCCTTTTTGTCATTTTAAAAGAAAGAGAGATCAATTCAAGGCATAAGACAAAATGCTTGATACCAATAATATCAAGAGTATTTTGAATGCATGTAATCAAGTGTAATATGCACAATAAAGTTCATATACATGTATTCAAGCACAAAAGTATAAGTGTATCCAAATTTGGCATTTTAGCACAAGTCATCAAATTTACTACATGAAATTTATGAGCAAAGGATAATGAATGATATGCAATCTACTCATAAATCATGCTATCATAAGATGTGCTTAGAACCTCATACATCAATAACAATTAAGCATAAATTCAAGCACATGCATACAAGCTCATACCAATTGTTATGGATACCAATAGTTAAAGATATGTCATCAAGAAGCTTACCAATTGTTATCACAAAACAAATTAAGTAAAATTGTATTCTAAAATTTCTCCTCAATTTCAAAATAAGGATTAATCAATATAAGGCACACACAATTTTGCATGAGAGGTATAAGCTATATCAAGGATAGGCACATAAATAAGCATATATGAAAGTTAAAAAATCTTTAGCAATTTTGATACCAATTGTTACCAATTGTTAGCAATTTTATTCAACTTTCACAAAACAAGCATACTTTAAACATTAGAAAGATTCATTCAATACATGCATAAATGATAATAGTAACCTTTCATAAGCTATCCTATCCAAACAAGAACCAAAAGCTCATATGTATATAATAAATCATAAGTACTAATGAGCAATGAGGTTCAATTATCATCATGTCATAACAAAAATTATATAAGCATGATTTTCCAAACATGATGAGCACATATGCTATAGCAAAGAAATAATGAAAGCATAATTTTTCAATTATAATCCAAATTATTTCAATGCATAACAATGTACTTAATCTAAGCATATGTAAGTAATCAAACATATATTTATTTCAAACAAAATCACACAAGCATATGCGAGAACATTTCAAAACATGTCTAGCAATATACCAAAAAAAAAATGCAAACCTTTAACATAATATCGTACATGCTATCTCAATGGATTCAATCAATAAACATGTTCAAAAAAATCAATCTATTTAACTCATATCCATGTCCAAAGATTCAAACGAATATTTATGCAATTAAGAACTAGGCATGAATATTAATGAAGGTGAATTAATCAATCTAAGCCTTAAAAAAATTAGAACAATATCTACCAAGTGGCTTGGTGATTAATTTGTGCAATGTGTTCATATATTCAAACACAAAATCATATATTTGCACATATTAAAACAAGCATGTATATGTATTCAAACTCATATATCATATCATAAAGTTGATACATTTACCTCCATCCATATCAAGCTTTGTTGTTGTGCTCATTTGGCTTTGAATTCTCCAATCCACATCATTTGAGCTAAGTCTTTGATATACTTGGGCTTGATAGATGAAGATGACATGCTTTGCTTGCTATACTTGAAATTTTAAAAATGTAGGCTCATCCATGCTCATTTCAAGTTCTCTTAGCATAGACTTAGAAAAATTTCTTAACAAAGGATTTTCATTAGAAGCATTAAGAAAATCAATTGATCAAAATTATACCAATTGTTAGAAAATAATTCCATATTCTAAGTCCTTATATGCAAGAGAAAATTTATTCACTAAGCATAAGTTGCCAATTGCAAGGGAGATATATACTTAAGCTAGAGGCCATATATCAATTTAAACATTAAATAGCACAAGAATGGCACTAAAGCACAAGTTCTCATGTAATGTGCAAAAATCAAACCTTTCTAGATCATTTAGAAATATTGAACACAAAGAAGACATATTCAATATTCATATATATTCAATATATCACCAAAGAATATGCCAAAATAAATTTTAGGCCATATGAAAACTAGAAACTTAAGGAAGACATATTTATCATCAAAAACATATTCAAGAAAATTTTAGCACAAAAGCATAAATATGTCTACACAAATTATAGGCCATAATCAACAATGACTTAAGCTAAAAATAAGCATCATAAGAAAATCACTCACTTAAGTCATGTTGCAAGCATGTCTAGTCAAGAGAAATCACATTTATCATATATGCACACACTTGACAAGAACAATAGATGAACCAATAACACATATCATTTACAAGTAAATAGTTCATCATATTTAAAATCACAAATAAGAAATATATCAATTGAGCACAAGATCCAAAATATTTCACAAAATTAATAAAACATTTTAAGCACAAAAATAAGCATATTTCACAAAATATCTTTCACAATCAAGAGATAAACAATTCAAGCATTTTAACCATAAGCATTAAGGTCAAATTGAATTAATGATCATACAAGCATATATCTTGACCAAGACTAGAGACGAACCTAGAATCAATATATTCCATTTAAGCACATAATGTTCATCAATTTGTCAACACAAGAGAAGAAATAAATCTTGAATTAATAAGGATAAATAATTAAAGCATATTTCAAGACTATTTCATAAGAAATCAAAAGATGAACAATCAAACAACAATATTTATAGTTTAAGCACAAGATGTTCATAAATTCATAATTGAAGAGTTATAACAATTTAGAATATAGCAATCAAGTTTAAATAATATTTCACAAGATCCAAGCACTATAAAGAAATTGAGCAATTTTTAAACATAATGGTCATTCATGCTAAAATCATTCTAACAAATATATTTATGCAAAATAAATGCATGTTCAATTCAAGCTCACATTTTCTCAAGTAAAATTGGTATATTCAAGATATATCAATAAAGCATATACTAATATCCATTAAGCATCCTATGTATAACAAGAATAGGCAAACAAATTTTCCATAATCAATCAAGCATCCAAATTTCATCAAGAATAGGTAACCAAATTCAAATCTTCTTCAAATAAAAGTTTAGAGGTTACCCATCTCCATTGTGTGTCTAGAGTATTCAATCTTCATTCCCACATTATGGCTCCTTGCTCTAGCACACCTACAAGAGACAATCTCATTTGATTTTTGGTACCCAAATTGTTTTGGGTCCTTGAGAGTTAGTCACCAAGTCTCTTGTTCCTTTTGGAACCCATGCTTGTCTAATTCTAAATAGGACTTTTCTTCTAATAGGACAAGTATGTGTAGTATGACCATGAAAATTATAAAAATTGCATTTAATCATTTTAGTACTAAATGAATTCTCTAAAAGATTTTGTTTTTCATTCATCAAGTCATCAAATTTCTTTTTCAAATCAAAATTTTCTTTTTCTAAAAATTCATTTCTACTTAGAGAGGTGTTTAAATCTATTTTCAACTTTTCATTTTCTTTTTCTAAAACATTTTTTGCATTCATCAAAAGATCATTTTCAACTTTCAATTTTGAAATTTGTTTCTTATGTTTCAAATGCATATTTTCAAACTTAATTACTAAATCATTATAAGTATCTTGTAACTCATCAAAAGTATAAAAGTTTGAATCACAAGAGTTAGAGGTTACCTTTGGTTCCTCAATAGCCATGAGACATGTTGAATGTTGGTTGGAAATTGGTCTTTCATGTAGCTTATCCAACTTTCTCCATATCTCATTTGAGGTTGAGCATTTTGAGAGCAAGTTGAAGGTGTAATCATCTAAAGCTCCATAGAGAATGCACTTGGCCTTTGCATCATCCATCACTTGCCTCATATAGTTTGCATCATTTAAAAGAGTTCCAAGCCCTTTTTCTATCATTAACCAAACTTCAAAATCTTGGGCCATTGTGAACATCTTCATCCTTCTTCTCCATTCACAAAATTTAAATTTATCAACCATAGGAACTTTGAGAACTTCCTCACCATCTTGGAACCAAAATTGAGCCATAGGATCTTTTCTCAAGGTGGTTAAACCTACAAAAAAAAGACCAAAGTTCTGATACCAATTGTTAGCTTTATAGGTTAGATGGTGATCCAAGAGGGGGGATGAATTAGATTTCTCCAAATTCTTCCCAAACAAATGATTTCAATATAGTTGAATGGAAATTAAAACAATAAGCACTTTTGATGAAAATATAATGTAAACAATAACAATTAATGAATCTAAAATCAAATATAAACAATAATAAATTGTAAGGAGATATGGATAGAGAAATCAAACACAATGATTTATAGAGGTTTGATCTTTCTCCACAAGGCACCTATGTTCTCTCTTCTTGGTTGTCCACACCAAAGCTTCAATCCACTATTCTTGAATTGAAAATACAACCTATCTTTTTCTTTCTAAGACTTAAGATAGAAACCTCTACCCTTTTGTAGTATTTTACCCAATCTCACTACAAAGCTCTCAAGAGGATACCTCACCCCTTATTCTCTTCTACCCTTGTATATCAAAGGTAATTTTGCAAACAATAGAATAACCTCTCTAAGGCTAAGTGTTTGCTAAGTTTAAGTAAAAGAAAATGATGAATGAACAACAAATAAAAATTGGATACAATAAATATAAAGATATAGACTTTGAAGCTCTAAAAGCTCTTAATTATTTGAGAGAATGAAAATATGACTTGTTGTCTCTTGCTTTCTTGATTCATCTATCTTCTTGGTGTGTTGGAGTGCCCAATTTATAGAGAATTTGAAGAGGTAGCTGTTGGAAGTGTTTAAGAGAAGAAAATAGTCGTTAGAGTGTTTTCACCTAGAACCGATCGATCCCTTACTTGAGGGGATTGATTGGTTCATGTTTTGAACCATTTTTCTCTTGAAAATCATGACCCAATCGATCCTTTCCATGAGGGGATCGATCCTGTTAGTGTGTGGGTGGTTATCTCTTAATTTGCACTCTACTCACTAATTTAATCATATGTTGAGTTATATAAATCCAAATTACAAATTGTTTGAAGATTTAGAAACTAGACTTAAAGGGCTTTCTATCTGTATAAAATTAATCACCTAATTCATTGATTACGAATTATAGTGAATTTTCAAAGTTACACCTTGTGCAATTTTTCTGACAACTGCAGAGTGTCTAGTAAAAATTCAAAATCTTTTCTTAGAAAATTTGGATTTGGATTTTGTTTGATCCATTAAAAAGTAGACTTAAAGATTTTTCCAACATATAAACTTCAAATATTAAGACTTTGTGAATTAATACAAAAAAATAAAACAAGTTCAATGTTGGAAAACTTTGTTCTTGTAAAACGGCTTTTTTAAGTTAATCTATTTCTCAAAACCAATATTATTAAAATTGTATTAAGTTCAAAATGAATAAGTTCACTTTATAAATAACAATTGGACTTTTATTTAAGCTCAAATAAATAATCTCTATAGATAGATTTGGTTTGAGAAATATGAAAACAAAGAAAGGTTTGTACTAAATAAATCCTTTTTCAAAATCTTGATCAAGTTTATTTAGCTTTAATGTTTTGTCATTTCAAAATAAGGATCAATTCAGGGCTAACAATTTCAAAAATTAATAAGTAAGAGATTATCTCTCTACTGAACCAGTTCAAATTGTTATGACTATTTGAGCAATTAGATATTTCAAATTATTATAACTTTTTGTATTGTCATAAAACAATTATTTATGTTCATACAAGCTTATTCAAAATAAAATAATACTAATATAATAATATTATGAAATTTAATAACTAAGAGATTTAAAAAAATAAATTTGTTTGCCAAACCAGTTCAAATAGTTAAGGTTATATGAATAATTATCTATTTCAAATCGTTATAACCTTTTGTTTTGTCGTAAAACAAATGTTTTTGTTCATATAAGTTTGTTTGGAATAAAATAATATTAATTTATTAATATTTTAGAAATTAATAAGAGATTTAAAAAATAAATTTATTTACTAAACCAGTTTAATTAGTTATAACAATTTGAACAATTATTTATTTCAAATAGCTATGACCTTTTTTTGTCATAAAATAATTGTTTCCATTGATATAGTCTTATTTAAAATTAAGTAATGCTAATTTATTAATACTCTAAAAATTAATAAGTAATGGATTTAAAAAATGAATTTATTAGCCTAACCAATGCAATAATTATTATTGTTTGAACAATAATTTATTTCAAATCATTATGACCTTTTGTTTTATCACAAAATAATTGTTTCTATTCATACAAGCCTAATCGAAATAACATAATTCTAATTTATTAATATTCCAAAAATTAATAACTAAGATATTTAAAAATTGAATATGTTTATTGAACAAGGTCAAATAGCTATGACTATTTTAACAATTACCTATTTCAAATTGCTATAACCTTTTGTTTTGTCATAAAATAATTTTTTCTATTCATACAAGCTTATTTCAATTAAAATAATGCAAATTCATTAATATTCAAACAATTAATAAGTAAAAGATTTAAACAATAAATTTGTTTACCAAATAAATTCAAATAGTTATGACTATTTGAACAATTATTTATTTCAAATCATTATGACTTTTAGTTTTGTCATAAAACAATTGTTTTTGTTCATACAAGCATATTCAGGTTAAAATAATATTAATTTATTAATATTTTGATAATTAATAAGTAAAAGATTTTAAAAATAAATATGTTTATCGAACTAGTTCAAATAGTCATAACTATTTGAATAATTATCTATTTCAAATCGTTATGACCTTTTGTTTTGTCCTAAAATAATTGTATCAGTTCATATAGGTTTATTAAAAATAAAATAATACTAATTTATTAATATTCCAAAAATTAATGAGTAAGAGATTTAAAAAATGAATCTATTTATCGAACAAGTTCAAATAATTATGACTATTTAAACAATTATCTATTTCAGATCATTTTGACGTTTTGTTTTATCATAAAACAATAATTTCTGTTTTTAAAAGCTTATTTTGCATAAAATAATATAAATTTCTTAATATTTCAAAAATGAATAAGTAAAAATTTAAAAAAGAGATATTTTTTGAACATGTTCAAATAGTTATGACTATTTAAATAATTATCTATTTCAAATAGTTATGACCCTTTGTTTTGTCATAAACCAATTGTTTCTATTCATACAAGCATATTTGAAATAAAATAATACTAATTTATTAATATTTCAAAAATTAATAAGTAAAAGATTTAAAAAATAAATCTATTTACTGAGCAAATTTAAATAGTTATGACAGTTTGAACAATTATTTATTACAAATAGTTATGATCTTTTGTTTTGTCATAAAACAATTGTTTCTATTCATAGAAGTTTATTCAGAATAAAATAATGCTAATTTATTAATATGCTAAACATTAATAGATGAGAGATTTAAAAAATAAATCTTTTTACTAAACAAGTTCAAATAGTCATCTCCATTTGAATAATTATCTATTTCAAATCATTGTGACATTCTGTTTTGTCATAAAATAATTGTTTTTGTTCATGAAAATTTATTCAAAATAAATTATTACTGATCTATTAATATTTTGAAAATTAATAAGAGACTTGAAAATTAATAAGAGATTTAAAAATTAAATCTATTTACTGCAATAGTTCAAATAGATATGATTATTTGAACAATTATCTATCTCACATTGCTATGATTTTGTCATAAAATGGTTTTTGCTTTTCATACAAGCTTATTTGGGTTAAAATAATACTAATTTAATAATATTCTAAATAGTAATAAGTAAGATATTTAAAAAACAAATGTGTTGCCAAGCCAATTCAAATAGTTAAGACTATTAAAACAATTATATATTTCAAATCATTTTAACCTTTTGTTTAGTCATAAAACAATTATTGTAGTTGATACAAGCTTATTCAGAAAAAATAATACTATTTATTAACATCTGAGAAATTAATGAGCAAAAGATTTTAAAAAATAAATCTATTTACCCAAAAAGTTTAAATAAATTTTACTATTTGGACAAGTATCTATTTAAAGCATTATGACCTTTTGTTTTGTCATAAAACAATTGTTTCCGTTCATAAAAACTTATTTGAAATAAAATAATACTACTTTATTAATATTTTAAAAATTAATAAGTAAGAGATTTAAAAACTAAAACTATTTTCCTAACCAGCTCAAATAGTTATGACTATTTGAACAAATATCAATCTCAAATCATTGTGATCTTTGTTTTCTCATAAAACAATTGTTTTGGATCATACAAGCTTATTCGAATAAAAAATTACTAATTTTAAAATATTTCAAAAATAATAAGGGATTTAAAAAATAACTATATTTGCCAAACCGATTTGAATAGTTAGACTATTAGAATAATTATCTATTTGAAATCATTCTAACCTTTTGTTTAATCATAGAATAATTGTTTCAGTTCATATGAGCTTATTTGGAATAAATAATATTAATTTATTAACATTTGAAAAGTTAATAAGCAAGAGATTTGAAAAACTAAATTTGTTTACTGAATAAATTAAAATAGTTATGACTATTTGAACAATTATCTATTTAAAATCATTATGAACTTTTGTTTTGTCATAAAATAATTGTTTTAGTTCATAAAAGCTTATCAAAAATAAAATAGTACTACTTTATTAATATTTCAAAAATTAATAAGAGATTTAAAAAATAAATTAGTTTACTGAATCAATTCATATAATTATGGCCATTTAAACAACTATCTATTTCAAATTATTATTACCTTTTGATATCTTAAAACAATTATTTTTTAACATACAAGCTTATTTGAAATAAAATAATAATAATTTATTAACATTTCACGAATTAATAAGAGATTCAAAAAAAATTTATTTACCAAACTAGTTCAAATAGTCATAACTATTTGAACAATTTTCTATTTCAAATTGTTATAACTTGATGCTCTACCATAAAACAATTGTTTCTGTTCATATAAGCTTATTTGGAATAAAATAATACTAATTTAGTAAAATTCTAAAAATTAATAATTAAGAGATTTAAAAAATAAGTCCATTTGCCGAACTAGTTGAAACAGTTAAGACTATATAAACAATTATTTTATTTCAAATTATTATGATCTTTTGTTTTGTCATAAAACAATTATTTCAGCTTATACAAGCTTATTCGTAATAGAATAAAACTAATTTATTAATATTTCAAAAATTTATAAGTGAGAGATTTAGAAAATAATTTTATTTATCGAATCAGTTCAAATAATTAAAACTATTTCAATCATTATGACCTTTTCTCTTGTAATAAAATAATCATTTCAAGTCCTATAAGCTTGTTTGAAGTAAAATAATACTAATTTATTAATATTCCAAGAATTAATGAGTAAGAGAATTTAAAAAAAAGAATCTATTTATTGAATAAGTTCAAATAGTTATGATTATCTAAATAATTATCTATTTCAAAATATTATGACCTTTCATTTTGTCATAAAATAATTGATTATGTTCATGCAAGTTTATTTAGAATAAAATAATATAAATTTATTAATGTTCCAAAAATTAATAAGTAAAAATTTTAAAAATAAATCTATTTTCTGAACACATTCAAAAAGTTATGACTATTTGAACAATTATCTATTTCAAATCATTATGACCTTTTGTTTTGTCATAAACCAGTTGTTTTAATTCATACAATCTTATTCAGAATAAAATAATACTAATTTATTTATTCCAAAATTAATATGTAAGAGATTTAAAATTTAAATTTGTTTACAAAGTGAGTTCAAACAATTATGACTATTTGAACAATTATTTATTTCAAATTGTTATTATCTTTTGTTTTGTCATAAAACAATTGTTTCTATTCATACAAATTTATTAGAAATAAAATAATACTAATTTATTAATATTATAAAATTGATGAGTTGGAGATTTAAAAAATAAAGTTATTTATTGAACAAGTTCAAATAGTCATGTCTATTTAAACTATTATCTATTTCAAATCGTTATGACATTTTCTTCTATCGCAAAACAATTGTTTTTGTTCATAAAAAATTGTTCAAAATAAAATAATACTAGTTTATTAATATTTCAAAAATTAATAAGAGATTTAAAATCAAAATTTGTTTACTGAACCAGTTCAAATAGTTATGACTATTTGAACAATAAGCTATCTCAAATCGTTATGATCTTGTTTTGTTATAAAACAATTATTTTTGTTCCTACAAGCTTATTCAGAGTAAAATATTGCTAAACTAATAATATTCTAAAAATTAATAAGTAAGAGGTTTAAGAAATAAATATGTTTGCTAAATCAATTCAAA
Organism: Durio zibethinus; assembly: GCF_047325235.1. NCBI lineage: Eukaryota > Viridiplantae > Streptophyta > Magnoliopsida > Malvales > Malvaceae > Durio > Durio zibethinus. Next base: position 38,755,177 of record NC_143162.1, read on the forward strand.
TAGTTAAGACTATTAGAATAATTATCTATTTCAAATTGTTCTGACCTTTTGCTTAGTCATAAAATAATTGTTTTAGTTCATACATGCATATTTGAAATAAAATAATACTATTTTATTAACATTCATAAAATTGATAAGCAAAAAATTTTAAAAAATAAATCTGTTTACCAAACAAGTTTAAATGTTATGACTATTTGAACAATTTTCTATTTAAAATCGTTATGACCTTTTGTTTTATCAATATATAATTGTTCCAAAATTACTTTATTAATATTTTAAAAATTGAGAAGTTGGAGATTTAAAAGATAAATTAGTTTGTCGAATCAATTTAAATAATTATGGCCATTCGAACAATTATCCATTTCAAGTTGTTATGAACTTTTTTTATCATAAAACAATTATTTTCATCATACATGCCTATTCAAAATAAAATAATACTAATTTATTTATATTTCAAAACTTAATAAGTAGGAGATTTTTCAAAAAAATCTGTTTACTGAACTAGTTTAAATAAGTATGACTATTTGAACAATTATATATTTCAAATCTTTATAGCCTTTTATTTTGTCATAAAACAATTATTTATGTTCATACATGCTTATTCAGAATAAACTAATACTAATCTAATAATATTATGAAAATTAATAACTAAGAGATTTTAAAAAATAAATTTATTTACTGAACCAGTTCAAATTGTTAAGGCTGTATGAATATTTATCTATTTCAAATCGTTATGACCTTTTGTTTTGTAGTAAAACAAATGTTTTCTGTTTATATAAATTTGTTTCAAATAAAATAATATTAATTTATTAATATTTTAAATATTAATAAGAAATTTAAAAAATAAATCTATTTGCCAAATCAGTTTAATTGGCTATAACAATTTGAACAATTATTTATTTCAAAATGTTATAACTATTTGTTTTGTCATAAGGCAATTGTTTCTATTGATACAATCTTTTTTGGAATAAAGAAATCCTAATTTATTAATATTCTAGCAATTAATAAGTAACAAATTTAAAAAATGAATCTATTGACCTAACCAATGTAAATTGTTATGATCGTTTGAACAATTGTCTACTTTAAATCGTTATGACCTTTTGTTCAGTCATAAAATAATTATTTTTTTCATACAGGCTTATATGGAATAGCATAATTCCAATTTATTAATATTCCCAAAATTAATAAGTAAGACATTTAAAAATTGAATTTGTTTATCAAACAATTTCAAATAGTAATGACTATTTGAACAATTACCTATTTCAAATCGCTATAACCTTTTGTTTTGTCATAAAATAATTTTTTCTCTTCATACAAGATTATTTCAATTAAAATTATAGATATTTATTAATATTCAGACACTTAATAAGTAAAATATTTCAAAAATAAATTTGTTTACTGAATAAGTTCAAATAGTTGTGACTATTTGAATAATTATCTATTTCAAATCATTATCACTTTTTGTGTTGTCATAAAAAAATTATTTTGGTTCGTTTAAGCTTATTTGAAATAAAATAATTCTAATTTATTAATATTCCTAAAATTAATAACTAAGAGATTTAAAAAATGAATCTATTTATCGAATAAGTTCAAATAGTTATTGCTCTTTGAACAATTATCTATTTCCAATTGCTAGAACCTTTTGTTTCATCCTAAAACAATTTTTTCTTTTCATACAAGCTTATTTCAAACAAAACAAAATAAATTTATTAATATTTAGACAATTAATAAGTAAAAGATTAAAAAAATAAATCTATTTTTTGAACAAGTTCAAATAGTTATGACTATTTGAACATTTATCTATTTCAAATGTTATGACCTTTTTTTGTCATAAAACAATTGTTTCTATTCATATAAGTTTATTTTGAATAAAATAATATAAATTTATTAATATTCCAAAAATAAATAAGTAAAAATTAAAAAAAAAGTCTATTTATAAAACATGATCATTTATGATTGTTTGAACAATTATTTATTTCAAATAGTTAGACCTTTTGTTTTGTCATAAACCAATTGTTTCTAGTCATACAAGCTTATTTGAAACAAAATAATACTAATTTATTAATATTCCAAAATTAATAAGTAAAAGATTTAGAAAATAAACCTATTTACTGAGCAAGCTCAAATAGTTATGACTGTTCGAACAATTATTTAGTTCAAATAGTTATGATCTTTTGTTTTGTCATAAAACGATTATTTCTATTCATACAAGCCTATTCATAGTAAAATAGTACTAATTTATTCATATTCTAAAAATTAATAGGTGAGACATTCAAAAAATAAATCCGTTTACAGAACAAGTTCAAATAGTCATGTCCATTTGAATAATTATATATATCAAATCATTATGACCTTTTGTTTTGTCATAAAACTATTGTTTTGTTCATACAAAATTATTTAGAATTAAAATAATACTGATTTATTAATATTTTAAAAATTAATAAGAGATTTAAAAGCTAAATTTGTTGTTTATCGAGCCAATTCAAACAGTTATGACTATTTGAATAGTTATTTGTCTCAAATCATTATGATCTTTATTTTGTCATAGAACAATTGTTTCTTTTCATATAGGCTTATTCGAATTAAAATAATACTAATTTAATAATAGTCAAAAAATTAATACGTAAGAGATTTAAAAAATAAATGTGTTAATCAGTTCAAATAGTTAAGACTAATAGAATAATTATCTATTTCAAGTTGTTTTGAGCTTTTGTTTAGTCATAAAAAAATTATTTCAATTCACACAAACTTATTCGAAATAAAATAATACTAATTTATTAAAATTCAAAAAATTAATAAGGAAGCAATTTGAAAAAATAAATCTGTTTATCGAATAAGTTCAAATAGATATGAATATTTAAACAATTATCTATTTAAAATTATTTTAACCTTTTGTTTTGTCAAAAACAATTGTTTTAGTTCATAAAAACTTATTCAAAACAAAATAATACTATTTTATTAATATTTAAAAAATTATTAAGCAAGAGATTTAAAAACTAAACTATTTTCTAAACCAATTCAAATAGTTATGACTATTTGAACAAATGTCAAGCTTAAATCGTTATGATCTTTGTTTTGTCATAAAATAATTGTTTTTGATCATACAAGCTTATTTAGATAAAAATAGTACTAATTTAATAATATTTAAAAAATGAATAAGCAAAAAGTTTAAAAATATAAATGTGTTTGCCAAATTAGTTTAAATAGTTAAGATTGTTAAAATAATTATCTATTTCAAATCATTTTAACCTTTTGTTTTGTTATAAAGTAATTATTTCAATTCATACAAGCTTATTCAAAATAAAATAATACTAATTTATTAACATTCAAAAAATTAATAAGTAGAAGATTTGAAAAAATTAATCTATTTATTGAACAAGTTAAAATAGTTATGATTATTTGAATAATTATCTATTTAAAATCATTATGATCTGTTGTTTTCTAATAAAATAATTGTTTTAGTTAATAAAAGCTTATCGAAAATAAAAATAACACAACTTTATTAATATTTCAAAAATTAATAAGTAAGAGGTTTAAAAATAAATCAATTTACCGAATTAGTTCAAATAATTATGGCCATTTGAATAGTTATCTATTTCAAATCACAATTACTTTTATTTTTTTCATAAAACAATTATTTTTTAGCATACAAGCTTCTTTGAAATAAAATCATTATTACCTTTTGTTTTGTCATAAAATAATTATTTTTCAACATACAAACTTATTTGAAATAAAATAATACTAATTTATTAATATTTCAAGTAGCAAGAGATTTGAAAAATAAATCTATTTGCTAAACTAGTTCAAATAGTTATGACTATTTGAGCAATTATCTATTTCAAATTGTTATAACCTTTTGTTATGCCATAAAGCAATTATTTTTGTTCATACAAGTTTTTTCAGAATAAAATAATACTAATTTAATAATATTCTGAAAATTCATAACTAAGAGATTTAAAAAATAAATTTGTTTCCTAAACTAGTTCAAATAGTTAAGACTATATGAACAATTATCTATTTCAAATTGTTATGACCTTTTATTTTGTCATAAAACAATTATTTCAACTCATAAAAGTTTATTTGAAATAAAATAAAACTAATTTATTAATATTACAAAAATTTATAAGAGATTTAAAAAATAATTTTAATTACTGAACATGTTCAAATAATTATAACTATTTGAACAATTATTTATTTCAAATAATTATTACCTTTTGTTTTGTCATAAAACAATTATTTCAGCTCATAAAAGTTTATTCAAAATAAAATAAAACTAATTTATTAATATTACAAAAATTTATAAGTAAGAATTTAAAAAATAATTCTATTTACTGAATCAGTTCAAATAATTATAACTATTTGAATAATTATTTATTTCAAATCATTATTACTTTATGTTTTGTCATAAAACAATTGGTTTTGTTTATATAAGTTTGTTCGAAATAAAAAATACTAATTTATTAATATTTAAAAAATTAATAAGTAAGAGATTTAAAAAATAAATCTGTTGATCGAACCATTTTAAATAGTTTTGACTATTTGAATAATTATCTATTTCAAATCATTATAACCTTTTTTTTGTCATCAAACAATTGGTTTTATTGATACTATTTTATTCAAAATAAAATAATACTAATTTAATAACCAAGAAAATTAAAAAATAAATCTAATTGTCAATCCAGTTCAAATAATTAAGACTATATAAGCAATTATCAATTTCAAATCGTCATGACCTTTTTGTTTTGTCATAAAACAATTAGTTTGTTTGTACAAGCTTATTCGGACTAAAATAATACAAATTTAATAATATTTTAAAAATGAATAAGTAAGAGATTTTAAAAAACAAATTTGTTTATCGAACCAGTTCAAATGGTTAAAATTATTAGAACAATTATCTATTTCAAATCGTTTTGACCTTTTGCTTTGGCATAAAACATTTGTTTCAGTTTATACAAGCTTATTTGGAATAAATTAATACTAATTTATTAACATTAAAACAAATAAGAAAGAGATTTTAAAAAAATCTATTTACTAAACAAATGCAAATAGTTATTACTATTTGAAAATTGTCTATATAAAATTGTTTTGACATTTTGTTTTGTCATAAAACATTTTTTTAGTTAATACAAGCATATATGAAATAAAATAATATTAATTTATTAATATTTATAAAATTAATAAGTAAGAGATTTAAAAAATAAAATTGTTTACTGAATTAGGTGAAGTAATTATGGCCATTTGAACAATTATCTATTTCAAATCATTATGACCTTTTGTTTAGTTATAAAACCATTGTTTTTTATCATACAAGTTTATTCAAAATAAAATAATACTAATTTATTAATATTTTGACAATTAATAAGTAAGATATCTAAAAAATAAATCTATTTATCAAACCGGTTTGAATAGTTTGACTATTTGAACAATTATCAATCTTAAATCATTATGATCCTTGTTTTGTCATATAACAATTGTTTCTGATCGTAGAAGCTTATTTAGTTAAAAATAATGCTAATTTAATAATATTTTAAAAATTAATAAGTAAGAGATTTAAAAAATAAATGTGATTGTCAAACCAATTCAAATATTTAAAATTATTAGAACAATTATCTATTTCAAATCATTCTTACTAGTTATAAAATATTTGCTTCATATCATACAAACTTTTCAAAATAAAATAATCCTAATATATTAACATTCAGAAAATTCGTAGGCAATAGATTTGAAAGAATAAATATGTTTATCAAACAAGTTTAAATAGCTATAACTATTCGAACAATTACTTATTAAAATCATTATGACCTTTTATTTAACATAAAACAATTGTTTCAATTCATAAAAGCTTATCCAAAATAAAATAATACTAATTTATTAATATTTCAAAAATTAATAACCAATAGATTTAAAAAATAAATATATTTTTTGAATAAATTCAAATAGTTACAACTATTTGAACAATTGTATATTTAAAATCATTATGATCTTTTGTTTTGTATTAAAACAATTGTTTCAATTCATACAAGCTTATTGAAAATGAAAAAAAATAATTTATGAATATTCTAAAAATTAATAAGTAAGTGAGTTAAAAAGTGAATATGTTTACTGAATTAGTTCAGATAATTATGGCCATTTCAATAACTATCTATTTCAAATTGTTATAAACTTTTGTTTTGTAATAAAATAATTGTTTTTTTATTATACAAGCCTATTCGAAATAAAATAAAACTAATGTATTAATATTTCAAAAATTAATAAGTAGAAGATTTAAAAAATAAATCTATTTACCGAACTAGTTCCTATCTGAATAATTACTTATTTCAAATCATTATAACCTTTCGTTCTATTATAAAATAATTGTTTAAGTTCATATAAGCTTATTTGAAATAAAATAATACTAATTTAATAATATTCCAAAATTAATAACTAAAAGATTTAAAAAATAAATCTGTTTGCTAAAGCAGTTCAAGCAATTAAAACTATATGAACAATTAACTATTTCAAATCATTATGACCTTTTTGTTTTGTCATAAAACAATTATTCAGTTCACATAAGCTTATCTGAAATAAAATAATACAAATTTATTAATATTTCAAATAATACATGATTTAAAAAGTGAATCTACTTATCAAATGATTTCAAATAATTATGGCTATTACAATGATTATCTATTTTAAATTGTTATTAACCTTTTGTTTGGTCATATAACAAATGTTTTTGATCATTCAAGCTTATTCAGAATAAAATAATCTTTAAAAAATTAGTAAGTAAGAGATTTAAAGAATAAATCTATTTATCGAACTAGTTCAAATAGTTATGACTATTTGAACAATTGTATTCTTCAAATCGTAATAACCTTTTTTTCTATCATAAAACAATTATTTCTATTCATATAAGCATATTCGGAATAAAATAATACTAATCTAATAATATTTCAAAAATTATTAACTAAGAGAATTAAAAAAATAAATTTGTTTGCCAAACTAGTTCAAATATTTAAGACTATATGAGCAATTATGTATTTCAAAATGTTATGACCTTTTGTTTTGTCATAAAACAATTTATTCAATTCATACTAGCTTATTTAGAGTAAAATAAAGTGAATTTATTAATATTTCAAAAATTAATAAGTAAGAGATTTAAAAAATAATTTTGTTTACCTAACCAGTTCAAATAATTATACCTATTTAAACAATTATCTATTTCGAGTCATTATGACCCTTTGTTTTGTCATTCAACAAATGTTTTTGTTCATATAAGTTTGTTTAGAATAAAGTAATACTAATTTATTAATATTTGAAAAATTAATAGGAGATTTAAAAAATAAATATGTTTATCAAACAGTTCAAATAGTTATGACTATTTGAGAAATTATTTATTTCAAATCGTTATGACTCTTTGTTAATTATAAAACAATTGTTTCTATTCATACAAGCTTATTTGGTTTAAAATAATACTAATTTTTTAATATTTTGATAATTAATAAATAAAAAATTTTAAAAATAAATATGTTTACAAAACTAGATCAAATAGTCATATTTGAATAATTATTTATTTCAAATTGTTATGACCTTTTGTTTTGTCATAAAAGAGTTGTTTCAGTTCATATAAAGCCTATTCGAAATAAAATAATACCAATTTATTAATATTCCAAAAATTAATAATTTAGAGATTTAAAAAATGAACCTGTTTACAAAACAAATTTAAATAATCATGACTATTTGAACAATTATCTATTTGAAATTGCTATAACCTTTAGTTTTGTCATAAAATAATTTTTTCTATTCATACAAGTTTATTTCAAATAAAATAATACAAATTTATTAATATTAAGACAACTAATAAGTAAAATATTTAAAAAATAAATCTATTTATTGAACATATTCAAATCATTATGGCTATTTAAACAATTATTTATTTCAAATTGTTACGACTTTTTGTTTTGTCATAAAACAATTATTTCTATTCATACAAGGTTTTTTGGATTAAAATAATATTATTTTATTAATATTTTGACCATTAAAAAGTAAAAGATTTAAAAGATAAATATGTTTACCGAACAAGTTCAAATAGTCATGACTATTTGAATGATTATCTATTTCAAATCATTATGACATTTTGTCTTGTAATAAAATAATTGTTTTAGTTCAAATATGCTTATGTGAAAAAAAAAAAAAACCAATTTATTAATATTCCTAAAATTAATGAGTTAGAGAATTAAAAAATGAATCGGTTTATCAAACATGCTCAAATAGTTTTGACTATTTGAACAATTATCTATTTCAAAAATATTATAACATTTTGTTTTGTCATAAAACAATTGATTATATTCATGCAAGCTTATTTTGAAGAAAATAATATAAATTTCTTAATATTCTAAAAATTAATAAGTGAAAATTTTAAAAATAAATGTTTTCTTAACATTCAAATAGTTATGACTATTTGAACAATAATCTATCTCAAATTATTATCATCTTTGTTTTATCATAAAACAATTATTTTTGTTCATACAAGCATATTTAGAGTAAAATATTGCTAAAGTAATAATATTCTAAAAATTAATAAGTAAGAGATTTAAAAAATAAATGTTTTTGCCAAACCAATTCAAATAGTTAAAACTATTAGAAAAATTATCTATATCAAATCATTTTGACCTTTTGTTTAGTCATACAATAATTGTTTCAATACATACATGCTTATTAGAAATAAAATAATACTAATTTATTAACATTCAAACAATTAATAAACAAGGAATTTTAAAAAAAATTTGTTTATCGAACAAGTTCAAATAGTTATGACTATTTGTACAATTATCTATTTAAAATAAATATGAACTTTTGTTTTATCATAAAAAAATTGTTTCAGTTCATAATAGCTTATCCAAAATAAAATAATATTACTTTATTAATATTTTCAAAATTGATAAGTTAAAGATTTAAAAAATAAATCAATTTATTGAATCGGTTCAAATAATTTTAGCCATTTGAACAATTATCTATTTTAAATCATTATGAACATTTGTTTTGTCATAAAACAATTGTTTTTCATCATCCAAGGCTATTGGAATAAACTAATACTAATTTATTAATATTTCAAAAAATAATAAGTAGAAGATTTAAAATAATAAATATATTTACCAAACCATTTACTATTTGAATAATTATCTATTTCAAGTAATTATAACATTTCATTTTGTTATAAAATAATTGTTTTACTTCATATAAGCTTATTTGGAATAAAACAATACTAATTTAATAATATTCCAAAAATTAATAACTAGGAGATTTAAAAAATAAATCTATTTGTCGAAGCAATTCAAACAGTTAGGATTATATGAACAGTTATCTATTTCAAATCATAATGACCTTTTGTTTTGTCATAAAGCAATTGTTTTAGTTCATTCAAGCTTATTCAAAATAAAATAATACTAATTTGTTAATATTTTGAAAATTAATAAGTAAGTGATTTAAAAAGTAAATCTATTTACTGAATCAATTCAAATAATTATAGCCATGTCAATAGTTATCTATTTCAAATCGTTTGGTCATATAACAATTGTTTTTGATCAATCAAGCATGTTCAAAATAAAATAATACTAATTTATTAGTCTTTCAAAAATTAATAAGTAAGAGATTTAAAAAATAAATTGGTTTACCAAATTAGTTCAAATAGTTATGACTATTTAAATATTGTTTACTTCAAATCGTTATAACTTTTTGTTTTGTCATAAAACAATTATTTTTGTTCAAAAAAGCTTATTCGGAATAAAATACTACTAATTTAATAATATTCCAAAAATTAATAACTAAGAGAATTAAAAAATAAATTTGTTTGCCTAACCATTTCAAATATTTAAGACTATAAGAACAATTATCTATGTCAAATCTTTATGACCTTTTTTTTTGTCATAAAATAACTTTTTCAATTCATACTAGCTTATTTGGAGTAAAATAAAATGTATTTATTAATATTTCAAAAATTAATAAGTAAGAGATTTAAAAAATAATTTTGTTTAGCTAACCAGTTCAAAAAATTATGACTATTTGAATAATTATCCATTTCAATCATTATGACCTTTTGTTTTGTCATAAAACATATGTTTTTGCTCATATAAGTTTGTTTGGAATAAAATAATATTAATCTATTAACTTTTCAAAAATTAATAAAAGATTTAAAAATAATCTATTTCTCAAACTAGTTAAAATAGTTATGACTATTTAAGCAATTATTTATTTTAAATTGTTATGACTTTTTGTTCTATTATAACACAATCATTTTTTTTTCATACAAACTTATTCAGATTAAGATAATACTAATTTATGAATATTTCAACAATTAATAAGTGAAATATTTAAAAATAAATATGTTTACCGAACTAGATCAAATAATCATGACTATTTGAATAATTATCTATTTTAAATCATTATGACCTTTTGTTTTGTCATAAAAGAATTGTTTTAGTTCATATAAGCTTATTCCAAATAAAATTATTCTAATTTATTAATAATCCAAAAATTAAAATTAAAGAGATTTAAAAATGAATTTGTTTATTGAATAAATTTTAATAATTATGACTTTCTAAACAATTATCTATTTGAAATTGCTATAACCTTTTTTTTTTGTCATAAAATAATTTTTTCTATTCATACAAGCTAATTTCGAATAAAATAATACAAATTTAGTAATATTAAGATAATTAAAAAATAAATCTATTACTGAACAAGTTCAAAATCGTTATGACTATTTGAATAATTATTTATTTCAACTTGTTATGACTTTTTATTTTGTCATAAAACAATTATTTCTATTCATACAAGCTTATTCGGATTAAAATAATATTAATTTATTAATATTTAGACAATTATTAAGTAAAAAATTTTAAAAGTAAGTATGTTTATCGAACAAGATCAAATAGTCATGAATATTTGAATAATTATCTATTTTGAATCATTATGACCTTTTGTTTTGTAATAAAACAATTGGTTTAGCTCATATAAGCTTATTTGAAGTAACATAATATTAATTTATTAATATTCCAAAAATTAACGAGTAAGAGAATTAAAAAAAGAATTTGTTTACCGAGTAAGTTCAAATAGTTATGACTATCTAAACAGTTATCTATTTCAAAACATTATGATACTTTATTTTGTCATAAAATAATTGGTTCTATTCATGCGAGCTTATTTCAAAGAAAATAATATAAATTTATTAATATTCCAAAAATTAATAAGTAAAAATTTAAAAAATAAATATGTTTTCTTAATACATTTAAATAGTTATGACTATTTCAATAATTATCTATTTTAAATTGTTATGACTTTTTGTTTTATCATAAACCATTTCTTTTTATTCATACAAGTTTATTCGGAATAAAATAATACTAATTTATTAAAATTTTAAAAATTAATAAGAAAAAGGTTTAAAAAATAAATCTATTTACCAAGCAAGTTGAAATACTTATGACTATTTGAATAATTATTTAATTCAAATCATTATGATCTTTTGTTTTCTCATAAAACAATTGTTTCTATTTATAAAAGTTTATTCAAAATAAAATAGTGCTAATTTATTAATATTATAAAATTAATGTGTTGGAGATTTAAATAGCATCTTTCCATTTATACTATCTTAGAAGGTATGTATAGGTAAAGGAAGCAATCTAGGACTGAAAAGTGCTTGGTTAGCGAGAGTAAGAGAGGGTTTCAAAGCTTTTTTTTAAAATCTGTTTGGTAAACTAATTTATTTTTTAAAGTCGCTTGCTCATTAATTTTTTGAATGTTAATAAATTAGTATTCTTTTATTCTAAATAAGGTTGTATGAACTGAAATAATTATTTTATGACTAAACAAAAAGTCAAAATAATTTGAAATAGATAATTGTTCTAATAGTCTTAAATATTTGAACTAGTTCGGCAAACATATTTATTTTTTAAATCTCTTACTTATTAATTTTTTGAATATTATTAAATTAGTATTATTTTAATTCGATAGGCTAATAATTTTTGAAATATTAATAAGTATTATTATTTTATTTCATGTAAGTTCTTATGAACTTAAACAATTGTTTTATGACAAAACAAAACGTCAAAAGAATTTTAAATTGATAATTGTTCAAATATTCATATCTATGTGAACTTGTTCGATAAACAAATTTATTTTTTCAAATCTCTTGCTTATTAATTTTTTGAATGTTAATAAATTAGTATTATTTTACTTTGAATAAGTTTGTATGAACTAAAATACTTGTTTTATGACTAACAAAAGGTTAGAACGATTTGAAGCAGATAATTGTTCTAATAGTCTTAACTATTTGAACTGGTTCGACAAACACCTATATTTTTTAAATTTTTTACCTATTAATTTTTTGAATATTATTAAATTAATATTATTTTAATCTGAATAAGTTTGTATGAAAAGAAATAATTGTTCTATGACAAAATAACGATCATTATAATTTGATATAGATAATTGTTCAAATAGTCATAACTATTTGAACTGGTTTGATAGACATATTTATTTTTTAAATCTCTTATTAATTTTTAAAATATTAATAAATCAATAATATTTTAATTCTAAATAATTCTTTATGAATAGAAACAATTTTTTAATGCCAAAACGAAATGTCATAATGATTTGAAATAGATAACTATTCAAATGGACATGACTATTTGAATTTGTTTGGTAAATAAATTTATTTTTCAAATCTCTTACCTATTAATTTTCAGAATATTAATAAGTTAGCACTGTGTTATTCCGAATAAACTTGTATGAATAGAAACAATTGTTTTAAGACAAAACAAAAGATCATAACTATTTGAAATAAATAATTGTTTAGATAGTCATAATTATTTATGCTTGCTTGGTAAATAGATTATTTTTTAAATCTTTTACTTATTAATTTTTGGAATATTAATATATTAGTTTTTTTTTTATTTTCAATAAACTTGTATGAACAAAAACAATTGGTTAAAGACAAAATAAAAGGTCATAGCTTTTTAAAATAGATAATTTTTCAAATAGTCAAACTATTGAATGTGTTCGTAAAATTGATTAATTTTTTAAATTTTTAGTTATTAATTTTTGAAATATTAATAAATTTATTTTATTTTATTCAAAATAAGCTTGTATGAACAAAAATAATTATTTTATGACAAAACAAAATGTCATAATGTTTTGAAATAGATAATTGTTTAAATAGTCATAACTATTTGAACTTATTCGGTAAACAAATTCATTTTTTAAATCTCTTACTCAATAATTTTCAAAATATTAATAAATTAGTATTAGTTTATTTTGAATAAGCCTATATGAACTGATACAATTGTTTTATGATGAAACAATAGGTCATAACGATTTGAAATATATAATTATTCAAATAGTTATGACTATTTAAACTTGTTAGATAAACATATTTATTTTTAAAATCTTTTACTTATTAATTGTCAAAATATGAAGAAACTAATATTATTTTAATCCAAATAAGCTTGTATGAACAAAAACAATTGTTTCATGACAAAACAAAAAATCAACAATTTGAAATAAATAATTATCCAAATAGTCATAACTATTTGAATTTATTTCGTAAAAAGATTTATTTTTAAATATTTTACTTATTAATTGTCTAAATATTAATAAATTTGCATTTTTGCATTTGAAATAAACTTGTATAAATAGAAAAAAATATTTTATGGTAAAATAAAAGCTTAGTGATTTGAAATAAATAATTATTCAAATAGTCATAACTATTTAAACTTTTTCGGTAAATAGATTTGTTTTTTAAATTTCTTATTAATTTTTAGAATATTAATAAATTAGAATTATGTTATTTTTAATAAGTTTGTATGAATAAAAACAATTTTTTTATGATAAAACAAAAGATCATAATGATTTGAAATAAATAATTATTTAAACAGTTATAACTATTTGTACTGGTCAAGCCAACAGTTTTATTTTTTAAATCCATAATAAATTAGCATTATTTTTATTCCAAATAAGATAGTATGAATAGAAAACAATTATTTTATGACAAAACAAATGATCATAATGATTTGAAATAAATAATTGTTTACATAGTTATAAATAATTGAACTAGTTTAGTAAATAGATTTATTTTTTAAATCTCTTACTTATTAATTTTCAAAATATTAATAAATTAATATTATCTTATTTCAAACAATCTTATATGAATAAAAACATTTGTTTTATGACAAAAAAGAAGGTCATAACAATTTGAAATAGATAATTGTTCAAATAGTCATAATTATTTGAATTGGTTCAACAAATAGAATTAATTTTTAAATCTCCTACTTATTGATTTTTGAAATATTAATATTTTTTTATTTTATTTTGAATAACTTAGTAAGAACTGAAAAAAATTATTTTACAACAAAATAGAAAGTCATAAAGATTTGAAATAAAGAAATGTTCATATAGCCTTAACTATTTGAACTAGTTCGGCAAACAAATTTATTTTTTAAATCTCTTAGTTATTAATTTCCAAAATATTATTACATTAGTATTATTTTATTTTGAATAAGCTTATATGGACAAAAATATAATTGTTTTATGATAAAACAAAATGTTATAACAGTTTGAAATATATAATTGAGCAAATAGTAATAACTATTTGAACTGGTTCGATAAACAAATTTATTTTTTAGATCTCCTACTTATTAATTTTTGAAATATTAATAAATTAGTATTATTTATTTTGAATAGCCTTGTATGATGAAAAACAATTATTTTATTACAAAATAAAAGTTCATAACGATTTGAAATGGATAATTGGTCAAATGGCCATAATTATTTGAACTAATTCAATAAACTGATTTATTTTTTAAATCTCTAACTTATCAATTTTTGAAATATTAATAAAGTAATATTATTTTATTTTTGATAAGCTTTTATGAATTGAAATAATTATTTTATGATGAAATAAAAAGTTATAATGATTTTAAATAGATAATTGTTTAAATAGTCAAAACTATTTGAACTTGTTCGGATACTGATTTATTTTTTTAATTTCTTCCTTATTAATTTTTTGAATGTTAATAAATTAGTATTATCTTATTTCAAATAAGCATTTATGAATGGAAACAATTATTTTATGACTAAGCAAAAAGGTCAAAATGATTTGAAATTTGTTCAGTAAATAGATTTATTTTTTAAAATCTCTTTCTTATTAATTTTATGAATGTTAATAAATTAGTATTAATTTATTCTTAATAAGCTTGTATGAACTGAAACAATTGTTTTATGACTAAACAAAATGTCAAAATGATTTGAAATAGATAATTGTTCTAATAGTCTTAACCAATTGAACTAATTCAATAAAAAAATTTGTTTTTTAAATCTCTTACTTATTAATTTTTGAAATATTATTAAATTAGTATTATTTTAATCAGAATAAGCTTATACAAACCAAACAATTTCTTTACGACAAAAGAAAAGGTAATAATGATTTGAAATAGATAACCGTTCATAGAGTCTTAAGTATTTGAACTGGTTTGACAATTAGATTTATTTTTTAATTTTCTTGGTTATTATGTTTTGGAATATTATTAAATTAGTATTATTTTATTTCAAATAAAATAGTATAAATAGAACAAATTATTTGATGACAAAATAAAATTTTATAATGATTTGAAATAAATAATTATTTAAATAGTTAAAACTATTTGAAATGGTTCGATAAACATATTTACTTTTTAAATCTCTTACTAATTAATTTTCTAGATATTAATAAATTAGTATTATTTTATTTCAAACAAACTTATATTAACAAAAGCAATTGTTTTATGACAAAACAAAAAGTAATAACAATTTGAAATAGATAATTGTTCAAATAGTTATAATTATTTGAACTGATTCAATAAATAGAATTATTTTCTAAATCTCTTACTTATAAATTTTTGAAATATTTATAAATTAGTTTTATTCTATTCCAAATAGCCTTGTATGAGCTTAAATAATTGTTTTATGATAAAACAAAAGGTCACAACAATTTGAAATAAATAATTGTTCATATAATTTTAACTGTTGGAACTGTTAGGCAAACAGATTTATTTTTTAAATCTCTTAGTTTTTATTTTCAGAATATTACTAAATTAGTATTATTTTATTTTGAATAAGCTTGTATGAATAGAAACAATTGTTTTATGACAAAACAAAAGGTTATAGTAATTTGAAATAAATAATTGTTCAAATAGTCATAACTATTTGACCTAGTACAGTAAACAAATTTTTTTTTTAAATTCTTATTAATAATGATTTGAAATAGATAGTTGTTCAAATAGCCATAATTATTTGAACTGCTTTATTTTTTAAATCTCTTACCTATTAACTTTCAAAATATTAATAAAGTAGTATTATTTTATTTTGGATAAGCTTTTATAAACTAAAACAATTGTTTTGTGACAAAACAAAAGGTCATAGTGATTTTAAGTTGATAATTGTTCAAATAGTCATAACTATTTGAACTTGTTTGATAAACAAATTTATTTTTTCAAACCTCTTACTTATTATTTTTTCAAATGGTAATAAATTAGTATTATTTTATTTCGAATAAGCTTGTATGAACTGAAACAATTATTATATGACTAAACAAAAGGTCAAAACAATTTGAAATAAATAATTATTCTAATAGTCTCAACTATTTTAACTAGTTTGGCAAACACTTTTCTTTTTTAAATCTCTTATTAATTTTTGGAATATTATTAAATTAGTATTATTTTTATTCAAATGAGCTTATATAATCAGAAACAATTGTTTTATAAGAAAACAAATATCATAACAATTTAAGATTGATATTTGTTTAAATAGTCATAACTATTTGAACTAGTTCAAAAAGCAGCTTTAGTTTTTAAATCTTTTACTTATTAATTTTGAAATATTAATAAAGTAGTATTTCGAAAGAGTTTTATGAACTAAAACAATTGTTTTATGTCAAAACGAAAAGTCATAATGACTTCAAATAGATAATTGTTCAAATAGTCAAATCTATTTAAGTTCCATAAATAGATTTATTTTTTTAAATCACTTGCTCACGAATTTTTTGAATGTTAATAAATTAGTATTAATTTATTCTGAATAAGCTTGTATAAACTGAAATAATTGTTTTATGACTAAACAAAAGGTTGGAACAATTTGAACTAGATAATTGTTATAATAGTCTTACTATTTGAATTGGTCCGACAAACATATTTATTTTTTAAATCTCTTTCTGATTAATTTTTGGAATATTATTAAATTAGTATTATTTTAATTTGAATAAACTTATATGGAAAGAAATAATTGTTTTATGACAAAATAAAGATCTTAATAATTTATGATAGATAATTGTTCAAATAGTCATAACTATTTGAACTGTTCAATAAACAGATATAGTATTTAAATCTCTTATTAATTTTCAAAATATTAATAGATTAGTATTATTTTATTTTGAATAATTTTGCATGAACAAAAATAATTTTTTTATGATAAACAAAAGGTCATAACAATTTGAAATAGATAGTTATTTAAATGGACATGATTATTTGAACTTATTTAGTAAATAGATTTATTTTTTAAGTCTCCTACCTATTAGTTTTTAGAATTTTAATAAATTAGTATTATTTTATTATGAATAAACTTGTATGAATAGAAACAATTATTTTATGATAAAACAAAAGATCATAACTATTTGAAACAAATAATTGTTTAAACAATCATAAGTATTTGAACTTGCTTGGTAAACAAATTTATTTTTTAAATCTTTTACCTATTAATTTTTGGAATATTAATAAATTAGTATTATTTTATTTTAAATATGCTTGTATGAACAGAAACAATTAGTTTATGACAAAACAAAATGTCATAACTATTTGAACGTGTTCAAAAAATAGATTTATTTTTAAAATTTTTTCTTAGTAATTTTTGAAATATTAATAAATTTATATTATTTTATTTGGAATAAGCTTGTATGAACAAAATTAATTGTTTTATGACAAAACAAAATGTCATAATGATTTGAAATAGAAAATTGTTCAAATAGTCATAACTATTTGAACTTGTTTGGTAAATAGATTCAGTTTTTAAATCTCTTACTCAATAATTTTCAAAATATTAATAAATTAGTATTATTTTACTTTGAATAACCTACATGAATTGATACAATTGTTTTATACGAAACAAACAGTCATAACGATTTAAAATAATAATTATTCAAATAGTTATTATTATTTGAACTTGCTTGGTAAACATATTTATTTTTAAAATCTTTTATTTATTAATTGTTGAAATATTAATAAATTAATAATATTTTAATCCGAATAAGCTTATATGAATAGAAACAATTATTTTATGGCTAAACAAAAAGTCATAACAGTTTGAAATAAATAATTGTTCAAATAATCATAATGATATGAACTTGTTCAATAAACAGATTTATTTTTTAAATCTTTTACTTATTAATTATTTTAATATTAATAAATTTATTTTATTTTATTCAAAATAGGCTTGTATGAATAGAAAATTTTATTTTATAACAAAAAAAAGGATATAGCAATTTCAAATAGATAATTGTTCAAATTGTCATAATTATTTAAACTTGTTTGATAAATAAATCATTTTTTAAATCTCTTAATTATTAATTTTCAGAATATTAATAAATTGGTCTTATTTTATTTCAACAAACTTATATGAACTGAAACAATTCTTTAATGATAAAACAAAAGGTCATAATGATTTGAAATGGATAATTATTCATATAGCCATGACTAATTGATCTAGTTTGGTAAATATATTTATTTTAAAATTTTTTTACTTATTAATTGCAAAAATATTAATAAATTAGTATTATTTGAATTGAATAAGCTTGTATGAATAGCAGCAATTGTTTTATAATAAAACAAAAAATCATAACAATTTGAAATAAATAATTTGTCAAATAGTTATAATTATTTAAACTGGTTTGATAAATAGATTTATATTTTAAATTTTTTATTAGTTTTTGAAATATTAATTGATTAGTTTTATCTTATTTCGACCAAACTTATATAAACAAAAACATTTTTTTTATGACAAAACAAAAGGTCATAATGATTTGAAATAGATAATTGTTCAAATAGCCATAATTATTTACATTGGTTAGGTAAATAGAATTTTTTTTAAAAATCTCTTAATCATTAATTTTTGAAATATTAATAAATTCATTTTATTTTATTCCAAATAAGCTAGTATGAATTGAAATTTTTGTTCTATGACAAACAAAAGATCATAATGTTTTAAAATAGATAACTATTATTATAGTCTAAAATATTTGAATTGGTTCAACAAACAAATTTATTAGATTAGTATTATTTTATTTTGGGTGAGCTTGTATGAATAGAAATAATTGTTTTATGATAGAACAAAAGGTTATAACAATTTGAAGTATGCAACTGTTTAAATAGTCATAACTATTTGAATTGGTTCAATAAACAAATTTATTTTTTTTAAATCTCTTACTTATTAATTTTTGATAAATTAAAAAATTAGTATCATTTTATTCCGAGTAAGCTTGAATGATTAAAAACATTTGTTATATGACCATACAAAAGGTAATAATGATTTGAAATAGATAATTATTGAAATGGCCATAATTATTTGAAACGATTTGGTAAATAGATTCACTTTTTAAATCTCTTACTAATTTTTGAAGTATTAATAAATTTGTATCATTTTTTTAATATACTTGTATGAACTGAAATGATTGTTTTATGGAAAAACAAAAGGTCGTAATAATATGAAATAGATAATTGTTCATGTAGTTAAAACTGTTTGAACTGTTTCAGTAAACAAATTTATTTTTTAAATCTTTTAGTTATTAATTTTTAAAAAATTATTAAATTAGTATTATTTTATTTTGAATAAGCTTGTATAAATTGAAACAATTATTTTATAATAGAACAAAAGGTTATAACGATTTGAAATAGGTAATTACTCAAATAAGATCGGGTTCAGTAAATAGATTTATTTTTTAAATCTCCTACTTATTAATTTTTGACATATTAATAAATTAGTATTATTTTATTTCGAATAAGCTTGTATGATGAAAAAACAATTGTTTTATGACAAAAAAAAGTTCATAATGATTTGAAATAGATAATTATTGAAATAGCCATAAGTATTTAAACTGATTCAGTAAATAGATTCACTTTTTAAATTACTTATTAATTTTTAGAATATTAATAAATTATTATTATTTTATTTCAAATAAGTTTGTATGAATTGAAGTAATTATTTTAAGACAAAACAAAAGGTCATAATGATTTTAGATATACAATTGTTCAAATAATTATAACTATTTGAATTTGTTTAGAAAATAGATTTATTTTTTAATATCTCTTACTTATTAATTTTGAAATATTAATAAATTATTATTATTTTATTTTGGATAAGCTTTTATGAATCGAAACGATTGTTTTATGACAAAACAAAGATCATAACAATTTTAAATAAGTAATTATACATATAGTCATAACTATTTGAGCTTGTTCGAAAAACAAATTTATTTTTTCAAATCTTTTGCTTATTAATTTTTCAAATATTAATTTATTAGGATTATTTTATTTTGAATAAGCTTGTATGATATGAAACAAATATTTTATGACTAAAGAAAGGTCAAAACAATTTGAAATAGATAATTATTCTAATAGTTTTAACTATTTGAACTAGTTTGATAAACACATTTATTTTTTAAATCTCTTACTTATTAATTTTTAGAATATTATTAATTTAGTATTATTTTTAACCAAATAAGCTTCTATGATAAGAAACAATTGTTTTATGACAAAACAAAGATCATAATGATTTGAGATTAATAATTGTTCAAATAGTCATAACTATTCGAATTGATTTGATAAACAGATTTATTTTTTAAATCTTTTACTTATTAATTTTTGAAATATTAATAAATTAGTATTATTTTATTTCGAATAAGCTTGTATGATCAAAAACAATTGTTTTATAATAAAACAAAGGTCATAATGATTTGAAATAGATAATTGTTCAGATGGCCATAATTATTTTAATTGATTAGATAAACAAATTTATTTTTTAAACCTCTTATTGATTTTGGAAATATCAATAAAATAGTATTATTTTATTTCGTATAAGCTTGTACTTATTGAAATAATTGTTTTACAACAAAACAAAAGGTCATAACCATTTTAAATAGACAACTGTTCAAATAGTAATAACAATTTGAACTTGTTCGATAAATAAATTTTTTTTTTAAAATCTCTTTTTTATTAATTTTTTGAATGTTATTAAATTAGTATTAATTTATTTTGATTAAGCTTGTATGAACTTAAACAATTGTTTTATGACTAAACAAAATGTCAGAACAATTTGAAATAGATAATTATTATAATAATTTTAACCGTATAAACTAGTTTGTTAAATAAATTTATTTTTCAAATCTCTTACTTATTAATTTTTGAAATATTATTAAATTTGTATTATTTTAATCTGAATAAGCTAGTACGAACAAAAAAAATTATTGTATGACAAAACAAATGGTCTTAACGATTTGAAATTGATAATCATTCATATAGTTTTAACTATTTGAACTAGTTCAACAATTAGATTTATTTTTTATTTTCTTGGTTGCTAAGTTTTAGAATATTATTAAATTAGTATTATTTTATTATGAATAAAATAGTATGGATAGAACCAACTGTTTGATGACAAAACAAAAGACTATAATGATTTGAAATAGATAATTATTCAAATAGCCAAAACTATTTGAAATGGTTTAGTAAATAGATTTACTTTTTAAATCACTTACTGATTAATTTTTTAAATATTAATAAATTAGTATTGTTTTATTTCAAACAAACTTATATGAACAAAAACAATTGTTTTATGACAAAACAAAAAGTAATAATGATTTGAAATAGATAATTGTTTAAATAGTTATACTTATTTGCACTAGTTTGGTAGATAGAATTATTTTTTAAATCTCTTATAAAATTTGAAAATATTAACAATTTAGTTTTATTTTATTTCGAATAAACTTGTTTGAGCTGAAAATAATTATTTTATGACAAAATAAAAGGTCATAATGATTTGAAATAGATAATTGTTCATATAGTCTTAACTGTTTGAACTGGTTCGACAAATGAATTTATTTTTTAAATCTCTTAGTTATCAATTTTCAAAATATTATTAAATTAGTATTATTTTATTTCAAATAAACTTGTATGAATAAAAATAATTATTTTATTATAGAATAAAAGGTTATAACATTTTGAAATAGATAATTATTCAAATAGTCATAACTATTTGAACTAGTTTAACATTTTGAAATAGATAATTATTCAAATAGTCATAACTATTTGAACTAGTTTAGTAAACAGATTTATTTTTTAAATCTCTTACTAATTCTTAAAATATTAATAAATTAGAATTATTTTATTTTAAATAAGCTTGTAGGTTAGAAAACAATTATTTTATGACAAAACAAAAGAAAATAACAATTTATTTCAAATAAGCTTGTCTGTTGAAAAACAATTGTTTTATGATAAAATGAAAGGTAATAATGATTTAAAATAGATTATTGTTCAAATGACAATAAGTCTTTGAACTAATTTGGCAAACGGATTTATTTTTTAAATCCCTTATTAATTTTTAAAATATTAAGAAAGTAGTACTATTTTATTTTGGATAAGCTTTTATGAACTGAAACAATTGTTTTATGACAAATCAAAACTTCATAATGATTTTAAATAGATAATTGTTGAAATAATCATAACTATTTGAACATGTTCGATA
This sequence comes from Durio zibethinus, assembly GCF_047325235.1. Taxonomy (NCBI): domain Eukaryota; kingdom Viridiplantae; phylum Streptophyta; class Magnoliopsida; order Malvales; family Malvaceae; genus Durio; species Durio zibethinus. The sequence continues at coordinate 38,777,968 of NC_143162.1, forward strand.
AACAAATTTATTTTTTCAAGTCTCTTGCTTATTAATTTTTTGAATGTTAATAAATTAGTATTATTTTATTTCAAATAAGCTTGTATGAATTGAAACAATTATTTTAGGACTAAACAAAAAGGTTAGAACAATTTGAAATAGATAATTGTTTCAATAGTCTTAACCATTTGAATTGATTCAACAAACACATTTATTTTTAAAACTTTTACTTATTAATTTTTAAAATATTATTAAATTAGTATTATTTTTATCCAAATAAATTTGTATGATCAAAAATAACTTTTTTATGACAAAACAAAGATCATAACAATTTTAGATTGATAATTATTCAAATAGTTGTAACTATTTGAACTGGTTTGAAAAACAGCTTTAGTTTTTAAATCTCTTGCTTAATAATCTTTGAAATATTAATAAAGTAGTATTATTTTATTTCAGATAAGTTTTTATAAACTAAAACAATTGTTTTATGACAAAACAAAATGTCATAAGGATTTTAAATAGATAATTGTTCAATGGTAATATCTATTTGAGTTTGTTCAGTAAACAGATTTATTTTTTCTAAATCTCTTATTAATTTTTCTAATGTTATAAATAAGTATTATTTTACTCCGCATAAACTTGTATGAATTGAAATAATTGTTTTATGACTAAACAAAAGGTTAGAACAATTTAAAATAAATAATTGTTCTAATAGTCTTAACAATTTGAACTAGTTTGGCAAACAAATTTACTTTTATTATTAAATTAGTATTATTTTAATTTGAATAAGCTTATATGAAAAAAAAACAGTTGTTTTATGACAAAATAAAGATCATAATGATTTGAGATAGATAATTATTCAAATAGTCATAACTATTTAAATTAGTTTGGTAAACAGATTTAGTTTTTAAATCTCTTATTAATTTTTAAAATATTAATAAATCAATATTTTTTTATTCTGAATAATTTTGTATGAATAGAAACAATTATTTTATGACAAAACAAAAAGTCTTAACAATTTGAAATAGATAATTGTTCAGATGGACATGACTATTTGAACTTGTTTGGTAAATAGATTTACTTTTTAAATCTCCTACCTATTAATTTTCAAAATATTAATAAATTAGTATTATTTTATTACAAATAAACTTATATGAATAAAAACAATTGTTTTATGACAAAATAAGAGATCATAACTATTTGTAATAAATAATTGTTCAGGCAATCATAACTATTTAAGCTTGCTCTATAAATAAATTTATTTTTTAAATCTTTTACTTATTAATTTTTAAAATATTAATAAACTAATATTATTTTATTTCAAATAAGCTTCTATGAATAGAAAAAATTGGTTTATGACAAAACAAAAGGTCATAGCTATTTGAAATAGATAATTGTTCAAATAGTCATAACTATTTGAACTTGTTCAGAAAATAAATTTATTTTTTAAATTTCTACTTATTAATTTTTGGAATATTAATAAATTTATATTATTTTATTTGGAATAAGCTTGCATGAAAGAAACAATTGTTTTATGACAAAACAAAAGGCCATAATGATTTCAAATAGATAATTGTTCAAATATTCATAACTATTTAAACTTGTTTGGTAAATAGATTCATTTTTAAGTCTCTTACGTATTAATTTTCAGAATATTAATAGATTTGTTTTATTTTATTTCAAATAAGCCTATATGAATTGGTACAATTATTTTATAATGAAACAAAAGTTCATAACTATTTGAAATAGATAATTATTGAAATAGTTATGACTATTTGGACTTGTTCAATAAACATATTTATTTTTAAATTATTTATTTATTAATTGTCTAAATATTAATAAATTAATATTATTTTAATTCGCATAAGCTCATATAGACAGAAACAATTGTTTTATGACAAAATAAAAAGTCATAATGATTTAATATAAATAATTGTTCATAATTATTTGAACTTATTCGATAAACAAATTTATTTTTAAAATTTTTTACTTTTTAATTGTTTGAATATTAAGAAATTTGTATTATTTTATTTAAAATAAGCCTGTATGAATAGAAAAAATTATTTTATGACAAAACAAAAAGTTATAGCAATTTGAAATAAATAATTGTTCAAATAGTCATAACTATTTAAATTTATTTAGTGAACAGATTCATTTTTTAAATCTCTTACTTATTAATTTTTGAAATATTAATAAATTAAAATTATGTTATTATAAATAAGCTTGTACAAGTAGAAACAATTGTTTTATGATAAAACAAAAGGTTATAATAATTTGAAATAGATAATTGTTCAAACAGTCACAACTATTTGCATTGGTCTTGCCAACAGATTCATTTTTTAAATCCATTACTTATTAATTTTTAGAATATTAATAAATTGGCATTACTTTATTCCGAATAAGATTGTATTAACAAAAACAATTGTTTTATGACAAAACAAATTATCATAACGATTTGAAATAAAAAATTGTTCAAATAGTTATAACTAATTGAACTGGTTTAGTAAGTAGATTTATTTTTTAATTCTCTTGCTTATTAATTTTTAAAATATTAATAAACTAATATTATTTAATTTCAAACAAGCTTATTTGAACAAAAACATTTGCTTTATGACAAAACAAAAGGTCATAATAACTTGAAATAGATAATTATTCAAATAGTCATAATTATTTGAACTAGTTTGGCAAACAAAATTATTTTTTAAATCTCTTATAGATTATTTTTTGAAATATTAATAAATTTTTTTTATTCTATTCTGAATAAGTTAGTAAGAACTAAAAAAATTATTTTATGATAAAACAAAATGTCATAGCAATTTAAAATAAAAAATTGTTCATATAGCCTTAACTATTTGAACTAGTTCAACAAACAAATTTATTTTTTAAATCCCTTAGTTATTAATTTTTGGAATATTATTATATTAGTATTATTTTATTTTGAATAAAATTTTATGAATAGAAATAATTGTTTCATGATAGAACAAAAAGTTATAAGAAATTGAAATATATAATTGTTTAAATAATCATAACTATTTAAACTTGTTCAGTAAAAAAATTATTTTTTAAATCTCCTACTTATTGATTTTTGAAATATTAATAAATTAGTATTATTATTTTGGATAGGCTAGTATGATGAAAAACAAGTTTTATTGTAAAACAAAAGTTCATAATGATTCGAAATAAATAATTATTCAAATGGCCATAGTTATTTGAATTGATTTGATAAACTAATTTATTATTTTATTACAAACAAGCTTTTATAAACTAAAACAATTATTTTATGATAAAATAAAAGGTTATAAGGATTTTAAATAGATAATTATTCAAATAGTCATAAATATTTGATCTTGTTTGGTAAACAAATTTATTTTTTTAAAAATTTCTTGCTTATTAATTTTTTGAATGTTAATAAATTAGTATTATTTTATTTTGAATAAGAATATATGAACTGAAACAATTATTTTATAACCAAAGGTCAAAATGATTTGAAATAGATAATTGTTCTAATAAACTTAACATTTTGAACTGGATTGGCAAACACATTTATTTTTTAAATCTTTATTAATTTTTAGAATATTATTAATTTAGTAATTTTTTACTCCAAATAAGCTTGTATGAATAGAAACAAATGTTTTTGGACAAAACACAGATCATAACAATGAGAGATAGATAATTTGTTTAAATATTCATAACTATTTAAACTGATTTGATAAAGAGATTTAGTTTTTAAATCTCTTATTAATTTTTGAAATAGTAATAAATTAGCATTATTTTATTCTAAATAATTTAGCATGAATAGTAACAGTTATTTTATGATGAAACAAAATGTCATAACAATTTGAAATAGATAATAGTTCAAATAGACATGATTATTTGAACTTATTTTGTAAACAGATTAATTTTTTAAATCTTCAACTTATTAATTTTTAGAATAATAATAAATTAGTATTATTTTATTCCAAATAAACTTGTATGAATAGAAACAACTATTTTATGACAAAACAAAATATCATAATGATTTCAAATAAATAATTGTACAAATAATCATAACTATTTGAACTCACTCAGTAAACTAATTTATTCTTTAAAACTTTTTAATTTAGGAATATTAATAAATTAATATTATTTTATTTCGAATAAGCTTGCTTGAACAGAAACAATTGGTTTATGATAAAATAAATGGTCACAATGATTTGCAATAGATAATTGTTTAGATAGTCATAACTATTTGAATATGTTCAGAAAATAGCTTTATTTTCTAAAATTTTACGTATTAATTTTTGAAATATTAATAAATTTATATTATTTTATTCAAAATAAGCTTCCATGAATAGAACCAATTGTTTTATGACAAAACAAAAGGTCATAATCTTTTGAAATAGATAATTGTTCAAATAGTCATAACTATTTGAACTTGTTCAGTTTGCATATTCATTTTTTTTAAATTCTTTTACTCTTTAATTTTTTGAATATTAATAAATTATTATTATTTTATTTCAAATAAGGTTATATGAACTGAAACAATTGTTTTATTACAAAACAAAAAGGTCACAATGATTTGAAATAGATAATTATTTCAAAAATTAATAAACAAGAGTTTAAAAAAATAAATATTTTTACTGAACAAATTCAAATAGTTATAACTACTTGAACAATTGTCTATTGGAAATTGTTATGACCTTTTGCTTAGTCACAAAAGAATTGTTTCAATTCATACAAGCTAATTCAAAATAAAATAATACTAACTTATTAATATTTCAAAAATTAATAAGTGATTTAAAAAATGAATTTGTTTAGCAAATTAGTTCAAATAATTATGGCCATTTTAACAATTATCTATTTCAAATCATCATTACCTTTTGGTTGGTCATATAACAATTGTTTTTGATTATACAAGTTTATTCAGAATAAAATAAAATAAATTTTTTAATATTTCAAAAATTAATATGTAAAAGATTTAAAAAATAATTTTGTTTACCTAACCAATTCAAATAATTATGACTATTTGAACAATTATCTATTTCAAATCATTATTACCTTTTTCTTTGTCATAAAACAAATGTTTTTATTCATATAAGTTTGTTCAAAATAAAAAATGCTAATATATTAATATTTCAAAAATTAATAAGAGATTTAGAAAATAAATCTATTTATCAAACTAGTTCAAATAGTTATGACCATTTAAGCAATTATTTATTTCAAATTGTTATGACTTTTTGTTCTATTATAAAACAATATTTTATGTTCATACATGTTTATTCGGATTAAAATAATACTAATTTATTAATATTCGACAACTAATAAGTAAAAATTTAAAAAATAAATATGTTTACCGAACTAGATCAAATAGTCATGACTTTTTGAAAAAAATATATTTCAAATTGTTATGACCTTTTGTTTGTCATAAAAAAATTATTTCAGGTCATAAAAAATTATTCAAAATAAAATAATATTAAGTTATTAATATTCTAAAAATTAATAACTAAGAGATTTAAAAAATGAATCTATTTATCGAACAAGTTTAAATAATTATGACTATTTTAATGATTATCTATTTGAAATTTCTATAACCTTTTGTTTTGTTAAAAAAATGATTTTTTCTATTCATAGAAGCTTATTTCGAATAAAATAATACAAATTTATTAATATTAAGACAATTAATAAGTAAAAGATTTAAAAAATAAATCTATTTATCGAACAAGTTCAAATCTTTATGACTATTTGAACAATTATGTTAGTTTTTTAGGTGAGATGGTGATCCAAGATGAGGGTAAATTGGATTTCTCCAAAATCTTCCCAAACAATGATTTCAAAATAATTGAATGAGGAATTAAAACAATAAGCACTTTTGATGAAAATATAATGCAAACAATAACAATTAATAAACCTAAAATAAAATATAAACAACAATAAATTGTAAGGAGATAGGGATAGAGAAATCAGACACAATGATTTATAGACGTTTGGTCCTTCTCCACAAGGCACCTACGTCCTCTTTACTTGGTTGTCCACACCAAGGCTTCAATCCACTATTCTTGAATTGAAATTACAAACCTATCTTTTTCTCTCTAAGGTTTAATATAAAAACCTTACACTCTTTACTTTCTAAGCTAAGTAACAGCCTCTTAATCCTACAAATTCAAGAAGATACCTTAGCTTTTGATTACAAAGTCACTTAATAAAAATGCAAACTTAAAACACCACTCAATGGCTAAGTATTTGCCTAATGAAGTACAAAGAAATATGATGAATGAACAACACAATATAGCTTGGATACAACAAATACAAAAGATATGGATTTTAAGCTTTAACAACTCTTGATTCTTTGAAAGAATGAAAATATAGCTTGTTGACTCTTGCTTTCTTTCTTCATCAATCTTCTTAGTGTGTTGGAGTGGCCAATATATAGAGAAATTGAAGAGTTAACCATTGGGCATGCTTGGGAGAAGAAAATAGCCATTGAAAGCTTGAGAAACTAGCCATTGGTGTTGTTTCAAGGATACCTGATTGATCCCTTCCATGAGGAATCAATTGGTTCACAGGCCATTTCATGCTTGAAAAACAAGACCCAATCGATCCCTTCCATAAACGGATCAATTCACTTTGGGAAGCCAAATCATGCCTTGCAAGCACTACTCGATCGATCCCTTCCTTTAGGGGATTGATTGGTTCAAAGGGGTGATCAATCCCCAACATAGGGTGATCGATCCCTTCTTCAACCAGAAGCACATTTTATGTAAAAATTCAATCAATTCCTTCTTGAGGGGATCAATCCTATCCATGGCTGGGTGGTTGTCTTTTGTTTTACACTCTACTCACTAATTTGATCATATATTGAGTTATACAAATCCAAATCACAAACTGTTTAAAGATTTAGAAACTAGACTTAAATAGCTTTCTATCCATTGAAATGTATCACCTAATTCATTGTATGCTTATGGTGAATTTTCAAAACTATCCCTTATGCAGTTTTTAGACAACTATAAAAATGTCTAGTAAAAATTCAAAATCTTTTCTTAGAAAATTTTGTTTTTGATTTTGTTTAATCCATTAGAAACTAGACTCAAAGAGCTTTCCAATATATAAAATTCAAATATTAAAACTTTGTGAATTAATACAGAAAATTAAAATAATTTCAATGTTGAAAAACTTTATTCTTGTAAAACAACTTTTTTAAGTTAATCTATTTCTCAAAATCAATATTATCAAAATTGTATTGAGTCCCAAATGAATAAGTTCACTTTAAAAACAACAATTGGACTTTCATTTAAGCTCAAATAAATAATGTTTAAAGATAGTTTTGATTTGAGAAATATGAAAACAAAGAAAGGTTTATTTAAGCTTTGAAAATCATATTATTTATTTAGTACAAAAATACAAAACTTAAGAACACATACTAAATAAATCTTTTTCAAAATCTTGATCAAGCTTATTTAGCTTATAGTTTTGTCATTCCAAAATAAGAATCAATTCAAGGCTAACAAATTATTTATTTCAAATTGTTATGACCTTTTGTTTTATCATAAAATAATTATTTCTGTTCATACAAGTTTATTCGGATTAAAATAATATTAATTTATTAATATTTTGACAAATAATAAGTAAAAGATTTAAGAAATAAATATGTTTACTGAGCAAGTTAAAATTGTCGTAACTATTTGAATAATAATTATCTATTTCAAATTATTGTGACCTTTTGCTTTGTAATAAAACAATTATTTTAGTTCATATAAGCTTATTCGAAATAACATAATACTAATTTCTTAATATTAAGAAAATTAATGAGAAAGAGAACTAAAAAATGAATCTATTTACTAAACATATTCAAATAGTTATGACTATCTAAACAATTATTTATTTCAAAACATTATGACTTTTTGTTTTGTCTTAAACAATTGGTTCTATTCATGCAAGCATATTTCAAATAAAATAATATAAATTTATTAATATTCCAAAAATTAATAAGTAAAAATTTAAAAAATAAATATGTTTTCTAAACATGTTCAAATAGTTATGACTATTTGAATAACTACCTATCTCAAATCATTATGACCTTTTTGTCTTGTCATAAACTAATTGTTTCTGTTCATAAAAACTTATTTTGAATAAAATAATACTAATTTATTAAAATTTCAAAAATTAATAAGTAAAAGATTTAAAAAATAAATTTGTTTATTGAGTGAGTTCAAATAGTTATGACTATTTGAACAATTATTTATTTCATATCATTATGATCTTTTGTTTTTTCATAAAACAATTATTTCTATTCATACAATTTTATTTGAAATAAAATAATACTAATTTATTAATATTCTAAAAATTAATAAGTAGGAGATTTAAAAAATAAATTTGTTTGTCGAACAAGTTCAAACAGTTATGTCCATTTGAACTATTATCTATTTTAAATCATTATCACATTTTGTTTTGTTATAAAACAATTGTTTCTATTCATACAAAATTATTCATAATAAAATAATACTAATTTATTAATATTTCAAAAATTAATAAGAGATTTAAGAACTAAATCTATTTATCGAACTAGTTCAAATAGTTATGACTTTTTAAACAATTTTCCATCTCAAATTGTTGTGATCTTTGTTTTGCCATAAAATAATTATTACTATTTTTATATGCTTGTTAGAAATCAAATATTGCTAAATTAATAATGTTATAAAAATTAATAAGAGATTTAAAAAATAAATGTGTTTGTGAAACCTGTTCAAATATTTAAGACTATTAGAATAATTATCTATTTCAAATCATTCTAACCTTTTGTTTAGTCATAAAATAATTGTTTCAGTTCATACAAGCTCATTTGAAATAAAATAATACTAATTTATAAACATTTAGAAAATTAATAAATGAAAATTTAGAAAAATAAATATGTTTAGCAATAAGTTCAAATAGTTGTGACTATTTGAACAATTATCTATTTCAAATAGTTATTCAAAATAAATTAATATTATTTTATTAATGTTTCAAAATTTGATAAGTTAGAGATTTAAAAAAATAAGTTAATTTATCGAATACATTCAAATAATTAAGGCCATTTGAACAATTATCCATATCAAATCATTAGAAACTTTTGTTTTCTCATAAAACAATTGTTTTCATCATACAAGCCTATTCAGAATAAAATAATACTAATTCATTAATATTCAAAGATTAATAAATAGGAGATTTAAAAGATAAATCTATTTACCGAACTAGTTTCTATTTGAACAATTATCTATTTCAAATCATTATAACCATTTATTCTATTATAAAATAATTGTTTTAGTTCATATAAGCTTATTCAGAATAAAAGAATACTAATTTATTAATATTAAAAAATAATAAGAGATTTAAAAAATAAATCTATTTATCAAACTAGTTCCTATTTGAACAATTATCTATTTCAAATCATTATAACCTTTTGTTCTATTATAAAATAAGTGTTGGCTTATTCAAAATAAAATAATACTAATTTAATAATATTTCAAAAATTAATAACTAAGAGATTTAAAAAATAAATCTATTTACTAAAGCAGTTTAAATAGCTAAGACTATATGAACAATTATCTATTTCAAATCGTTATGACATTTTGTTCTGTCATAAAATAATTGTTTTAGTTCATTCAAGCTTGTTTGAAATAAAACAACACTAATTTATTAATAATCCAAAAGTTAATAAGTAAGTGATTTAAAAAGTGAATCTGTTTACCGAATCAATTCAAATAATTATGGTCATTTCAACAATTATTTATTTCAAATTGTTATTGCTTTTTGTTTGGTCATATAACAATTATTTTTTCTCATACAAGTTTATTTAGAGTAAAATAATACTAATTTATTAATCTTTAAAAATTAATAAGAGTTTTAAAGAATAAATCTATTTACTGAACTAGTTTGAATAGTTTAAATATTTGAATAATTGTATACTTCAAATCATTATAACTTTTTGTTCTATCATAAAACAATTATTTTTGTTCATATAAGCTTATTTAAAATAAAATAATATTAATATAATAATATTAAAAAAATTAATAATTAAGAGATTTAAAAACTAAATTTGTTTGTAGAACTAATTCCAATAGTTAAGACTATATGAACAATTATATATTTCAAATCATTTTTGTCTTATCATAAAACAATTTTTTCCATTCATACTAGCTTATTTAGAATAAAATAAAATGAATTTATTAATATTTCAAAAATTAATATGTAAGAGATTCAAAAAATAATTTAGTTTACCTACCTAATTCAAATAATTATGACTATTTGAATAGTTATCTATTTCAAATCAATATGACCCTTTCTTTTGTCATAAAACAATGTTTTTGTTTATATAAGTTTGTTTGGAATAAAAAATACTAAACAATTAATATTTCAAAATTTAATAAGAGATTTGAAAAATAAATTTGTTTATCAAACTAGTTCAAATAGTTATGACTATTCGAGTAATTATTTCTTTAAATTGTAATGACTTTTTGTTTTGTTATAAAGCAACAGTTTTTGCTAATACAAGTTTATTCAGATTAAAATAATATGCATTTATTAATATTTTGATAATTAATAAGTAAAAAATTTTAAAAATAAATATGTTTACCAAACTAGATCAAATAGTCATGACTATTTGAACAAATATCTATTTTAGTTCATATAAGCTTTTGTCATAAAAAAAATTTTTAGTTCATATAAGCTTATTCAAAATAAAATAATATTAAGTTATTAATAGTCTAAAAATTAATAACCAAGAGATTAAAAAATGAATCTATTTACCGAACAAGTTTAAATAATTATGACTATTTCAATAATTATCTATTTGAAATCACTAAACCTTTTGTTTTGTCATTAAATGAATGTTTTCTATTCATACAATCTTATTTCAAATAAGATAAGACAAATTTATTAATATTAAGACAATTAATAAGTAAAATATTTAGAAAATGAATCTATTTACCAAACAAGTTCAAATCTTTATGACTATTTGAACAATTATTTATTTGAAATTGTCATGACTTTTTGTTTTGTCATAAAACAATTGTTTCTGTTCATACAAGTTTATTCGAATTAAAATAATATTAATTTATTAATATTTTGACAAATAATAAGTAAAAGATTTAAGAAATAAATATGTTTACAGAACAAGTTCAAATAGTTATGACTATTTGAACAATTATCTAATTAAAATAAATATGACCTTTTGTTTTATCATAAAATAATTGTTTCACTTTATGAAAACTTATCCAAAATAAAATAATATTACTTTATTAATATTTCAAAAATTGATTAGTTAGAGATTTAAAAAATAACTTTATGGAATTGGTTCAAATAATTATAGCCATTTGAACAATTATGTATTTTAAATCATTAGGAACTTTTGTTTTGTCATAAAACAATTGTTTTTCACCATACAAGCCTATTTGGAATAAAATAATACTAATTTATCAATATTTCAAAAATTAGTTAATAAGAGACTTGAAAACAAATCTATTTATTGAACCAGTTCCTACTTGAATAATTATCTATTTAAAATTGTTATAACCTTTTGTTCTGTTATAAATAATTGTTTTAGTTCATACAAGCTTATTTGGAATAAAATAATACTAATTAATAATATTTCAAAAATTAATAATTAAGAGATTTAAAAATAAACCTATTTGCTAAGGCATTTCAAACAGTTAAGACTATATGAAAAATTATATATCTCAAATCATTATGACCTTTTGTTTTATTATAAAATAATTATTTCAGTTCATATAAGCTTATTTGAAATAAAATAAAACTAATTTATTAATATTTTGAAATTTAATAAGTAAGTGATTTAAAAAGTGAATCTGTTTACCAAATTAGTTTAAATAATTATGGCCATGTCAACAATTATCTATTTCAAATCGTTATTACCTTTTGTTTGGTCATATAACAATTGTATTTGAACATTCAAACTTATTTGAAATAAAATAATACTCATTTATTAAGCTTTCAAAAATTAATAAGTAAGAGATTTAAAAAATAAATTTGTTTATCGAACTAATTCAAATAGTTATGACTATTTGAACAATTGTAAACTTCAAATCGTTATAACATTTTTTCTATCATAAACCAATTATTTTGGTTCATACAAGGTTATTTAGAATAAAATAATACTAATCTAATAATATTAAAAAAATTAACAACTAAGAGAGTTAAAAAATAAATTTGCTTATCGAACCAATTCAAATATTTAAGACTATATGAACAATTATTTATTCCAGATCATTATAACCTTTTGTTTTGTCATTAAATAAGCTTTTTTGAATTTATACAAACTTATTCAAAATAAAATAAAATAAAATTATTAATATTTCAAAAATTAATATGTAAGAGATTTAAAAAATAATTCTATTTACCTAACCAATTCAAATAATTATGACTATTTGAATAATTATCTATTTTAAATCGTTATGACCTTTTTTGTTTTGTCATAAAACAAATGTTTTTGTTCATATAAGTTTGTTCGAAATAACAAATACTAATCTATTAATATTTCAAAAATTAATAAGAGATTTTAAAAAATAAATTTATTTATCGAACCATTTCAAATAGTTAAGATTATGAACAATGATCTATTTTAAATCATTATGACCTTTTGTTTTGTCATAAAACAATTTTTTCAATTCATACTAGCCTATTCAGAAAAAAATAAAATGAATTTGTTAATATTTCAAAAATTAATGAGTAAGAGATTTGCAAAATAATTCTATTTACCAAACCAGTTCAAATAATTATAACTATTTAAACAATTATCTATTTCTAATTGTTATTATTTTTTGTTTTGTCATAAAATAATTGTTTTTGTTAATATAAGTTTGTTTGAAATAAAATAATACTAATATATTAATATTTAGATAATTAATTAGTAGGAGATTTAAAAGTAAATGTACTTACCAAACCAGTTCAAATAGTTTTGACTATTTGAATAATTTTCTATTTCAAGTAGTTATAACCTTTTACTTTGTCATAAAAGAATTGGTTCTATTCATACTATTTTAAATGAAATAAAATAATACTAATTTAATAATATTTTGAAACTTAATAACCAAGAAAATTAAAAAATAAATCTAATTGCCAAACTAGTTTAAATAGTTAAGATTATATCAATGATTATATATTTCAAATTGTTATAACCTTTTCTTTTTCTATAAAACAATTGTTTTGGTCATGCAAACTTATTCGGATTAAAATAATACTGATTAATAATATTTCAAAAATTAATAAGCAAGAAATTTAAAAAATAAATTTGTCTGAATCAATTCAAATGGTTAAGACTATTAAAATAATTTATCTATTTCAAATCATTCTAACCTTTTGTCGAGTTATAAAACAATTGTTTTAGTTCATACAAGCTTATTCAGAATAAATTAATATTAATTTATTAACATTCAAAAATTTGATAAGGAAGAGATTTAAAAAAATAAATCTGTTTACCAAATAAATCAAATAGTTATTATTATTTGAACAATAGTCTATTTCAAATCATTATAACCTTTTGATTGTTCATAAAACAATTGTTTCAGTTAATACAAGCTTAGATGGAATACAATAATACTAATTTATTAATATTTCCTAAATTAATAAGTGAAAAATTTAAAAAAATAAATCTGTTTACTGAATCAGTTAAAATAATTATGGCTATTTGAAAGATTATCAATTTCAAATCATTATGATTTTTTCTTTTGTCATAAAATAATTGCTTTTTATTATACAAGCTTATTCAAAATAAAATAATACTAATTTATTAATATTTAAAAAATTATTACATAACATATTTAAAAAATAAATCTGTTTACTGAACTAGTTTAAATAGTTATGACTATTTAAGCAATTATCATTATCAAATTGTTAAAATTTTTGTTTTATCATAAAACAATTATTTTTTTTATCATAGAGGGTTATTCGATTAAAAATAATACTAATTTAATACCATTTCAAAAATTAATTAGTAAGAGATTTAAAAAATAAATATGTTCGTCAAACTAATTTAAATATTTAAAACTATTAGATCTATTTCAAATCGTTTTGACCTTTTGTTTAGTCATAAATTATTTGTTTCATATCTTACCAGGTTATTCATAATAAAATAATCTAAACTTATTAACATTTAGAAAAATTAATAAGTAAAATATTTGAAAAAAATAAATCTGTTTACCAAACAAGTTCAAATAGTTATGACTATTTAAACAATTATTTTATTTAAATCTTTATAACCTTTTGTTTTAACATAAAACAATTGTTTCAGTTCATTAAAGCTTATCCAAAATAAGGTAATGCTAATTTCTTAATATTTCAAAAAAAAAAGAAGCAAGAGTTTAAAAAAATAAAATTGTTCACCAAATAAATTGAAAAAGTTACAACTATTTCAACAATAGTTATTTAAAATCGTTATGACATTTTGTTTTGTCATAAAATAATTATTTCAGATCATACAAGCTTATTTGAATAAAATAATACTAATTTATTTATATTTTGAAAATTAATAAGTGATTTAAAAAGTGAATCTGTTTACCAAATTAGTTCAAATAATTATGGCTATTTCAACAATTATCTATTTTGAATCATTATTACCATTTGTTTTGTCACATAACAATTGTTTTGTCACATAACAATTGTTTTTATCATACAAGCTTATTTGAAATAAAATAATACTGATTTATTAATCTTTAAAAAATTAATAAGTAAGTGATTTAAAAAATAAACCTGCTTATCGAACTAGTTCAAATAGTTATGACTATTTGAAAAATTATATACTTCAAATCGTTATAACCTTTTGTTTTGTCATAAAACAATTATTTCTATTCATACAAGTTTATTCAAAATAAAGTAATACTAATCCAATAAAATTTCAAAAATTAATAACTAAAAGGTTTTAAATATAAATTTATTTGCCAAACCATTTCAAATAGTTAAGACTATATGAACAATTATCTATTTCAAATTGTGATGACCTTTTGTTTTGTCATAAGACAATTTTTTCAATTCACTAGCTTATTCAAAAAAAAATAAAACAAATTGTTTAATATTCCAAAAATTAATAAGTAAGAGATTTAAAAAATAATTTTATTTACCTAACCAGTTCACATAATTATGACTATTTGAATAATTATCTATTTCAAATTGTTTTGACCTTTTGTTTTGTTATAAAACAAATGTTTTTGTTCATATAAATTTGTTTGAAATAAAATAGTACTAAATCTATTAATATTAAAAAAATTAATAAGAGATTTTAAAAATAAATTGTTTATCAAATTAGTTCAAATAGTTATGACTATTTAAGCAATTATTTATTTTAAATCATTATGAGCTTATTCGGATTAAAATAATACTAATTTACTAATATTTCAACAATTAATAAGTAAAAAATTAAAAAAAATAAATATATTTGCTGAACTACATCAAATAGTCATGACTATTTGAACAATTATATATTTCAAGTCACTATGACCTTTTGTTTTGTTAAAAAAAAAATTTCAATTGATATAAGCTTATTTGAAATAAAATAATACTAAGTTATTAATATTTCTAAAATAAATAATTAAAAGATTTTAAAAATGAATATGTTTATCGAACAGGTTTAAATAATTATGACTATTTGAACAATTATCTATTTGAAATCACTATAACCCTTTTGTTTTGGACATAAAATAATTTTGTTCTGTATATACAAGCTTATTTCGAATAAAATAATACAAATTTATTAATATTAAGACAATTAATAAGTAAAGGATTTAAAAAATAAATCTATTTACTAAATAAGTTCAAATTGTTATGACTATTTGAACAATTATTTATTTCAAATTGTTATGACTTTGTGTTTTGTCATAAAATAATTGTTTCTGTTCATACAAGCTTATATAGATTAAAATAATATTAATTTATTAATATTTGGATAATTAATAAGTAAAAGATTTAAGAAATAAATATGTTTATCAGACAAGTTCAAATAATCGTGACTTAATTATCCTTTTCAAATCATTGTGACCTTTTGTTTTGTAATAAAACAATTGTTTCAATTCATATAAGATTATTTGAAATAAAATAATACTAATTTATTAATATTTCAAAAATTAAAAAGTAAGAAAATTAGAAAAATAAATTTGTTTACCAAACAAATTCAAATAGTTACAACTATATAAAAAATTATCTATTTTAAAATATTATGACCTTTTGTTTTGTCATAAAAAAATTGGTTCTATCGATGCAAGCTTATTTTGAATAAAATAATATAAATTTATTAATATTTCAAAAATTAATAAGTAAAAATTTTAAAAATAAATCTATTTTCCAAACACAATCAAATAGTTATGACTATTTGAACAATTATCTATTTCAAATCATTATGACCATTTGTTTTGTCATAAACCAATTTGTTCTATTCAAATATGCTTATTTGGAATAAAATAATTTTAATTTATTAATATTCCAAAACTAATAAGTAAAAAATTTAAAAAATAAATATATTTACCGAGCGAGTTCAAATAGTTATGACTATTTGAACAATTATATATTTCATGTCATTATGATCGTTTGTTTTATCATAAAAACAATTGTTTCTATTCATAAAAGTTTATTCATAATAAAATAATAATAATTTATTAATATTCTAAAAATTAATAAGTTGAAGATTTAAAAATTTAATTTGTTTACTGAACAAGTTCAAATAGTTATCTCCATTTGAACTATTATCTATTTTAAATCGTTATGACATTTTGTTTTATCATAAGACAATTATCTCTATTCATACAAAATTATTTAGAATAAAATAATACTAATATATTACTATTTTGAAAATTAGTAAGACATTTAAAAACTAAATCTCTTTACTGAATCAGTTCAAATAATTATGATTATTTGAACAATTATCTATCTCAAATCATTATGACCTTTATTTTGTCCTAAAACATTTATTTCTATTCATACAAGCTTATTTGGAGTAAAATATTGCTAAATTAAAAATATTCTAAAAATTAATAAGTGTGGATTTAAAAAATAAATGTGTTTGCTGAATCAGTTCAAATAGTTAAGACTATTAGAACAATTATCTATTTCGAATCATTTTGGCCTTTTGTTTAGTCATACATAATTATTTCAGTTCATATATGCTTATTCAAAATAAAATAATACTAATTTATTAACATTCAAAAAATTAATAAGTAAAAAATTTTTTAAAAATAAAAATGTTTACCGAGCATGTTCAAATAATTATGACTATTTAAACAATTATCTATTTAAAATCATTCTGACCTTTTATTTTATCATAAAACAATTGTTTTAGTTCATAAAAGCTTATCAAAATAAAATAATATTACTTTTGTAATATTTAAAAAATTGATAAGTTAGAGATTTAAAACATAAATCAGTTTATCGAATCAGTTCAAATAATTATAGCCATTTGAACAATTTTCTATTTCTAATCGTTATGAAATTTTGTATTGTCATAAAACAATTGTTTTTCATCATACAAGCCTATCAGGAGTAAAACTAATACTAATTTATTAATATTTCAATAATTAACAAGTAGGAGATTTAAAAAATAAATATATTTACCAAATCAATTCAAATAGTTATGACTATTTGGACAATTATATATTTCAAATTGTTATAACATTTTGTTCTGTTATAAAACAACTATTTTTCTTCATCAAGCTTATTCGGAATAAAATAATACTAATGAAATAATATTCTAAAAATTAGTAACTAAGAGATTTAAAAAATATATTTGTTTGCCGAACCAGTTTAAATAGTTAAGATTATATGAATAATTCTTTGTTTCAAGTCATTATAACCTTTTGTTTTGCCGTAAAACAATTTTTTCAATTCTTACTAACTTATTTGGAATAAAATAAAATAAACTTATAAATATTTCAAAAATTAATCAGTAAGAAATTTAAAAAATAATCCTATTGGTCGAACAAATTAAAATAATTATGATTATTTGAACAATTATCTATTTCAAATTATTATAACTTTTTACTTTGTCATAAAACAAATGTTTTTATTCAAATAATTTTGTTCGAAGTAAAATAATATTAATTTATTAATATTTTGAAAATTAATAAGTAAGAGAATTAAAAATAAATTTGTTTACTAAACTAGTTTAATTAGTTATAAGTATCTGAACAATTATTTATTTTAAATCGCTATGACCATTTATTTTATCATAAAAAAATTGTTTCTATTCATATAGTCTTATTCGGAATAAAGTAATGCTAATTTATTAATACTCAAAAAATTAATAAGTAACAAATTTAAAAAATGAATCTATTGGCTTGACCAGTGTAAATAGTTATGACTATTTCAACAATTATCTATTTCAAATCATTATAACCTTTTATTTTATTACAAAACAATTTTTTCTGTTTGTACAAACTTATTTAAAATAACATAATTTTAATTTATTAAAATTTTGAAAGTTAATAAGTAATAGATTAAAAAACTAAATTTGTTTATCGAACAAGTTCAAATAGTTATGACTATTTGAACAATTATCTATTCGAAATCATTATAACCTTTTGTTTTGTCATAAAACAATTTTTTCTATTCATACAAGCTTATTTCAAATAATGTAATACAAATTTGTTAATATTAAAAGAATTAATAAGTAAATGATTTAAAAAATAAATTTGCTTATCGAGTAAGTTCAAATAGTTATGACTATTTGAACAATTATTTATGTTAAATCATTGTGACTTTTTGTTTTGTTATAAAACAATTGTTTTTGTTGATACAAGCTTATTCGGATTGAAATAATATTATATTTTAAAAATAAATATGTTTATTGAACAAGTTCAAATAGTTCTAACTATTTGAATAATTATCTATTTCAAATTGTTATGATCTTTTGTTTCATCATAAAACAATTGTATCAATTCATATAGGCTTATTCGAAATAAAATAATTTAAAGTTATTAATATTTTGAAAATTAATGAGTAAGAGATTTAAAAAATGAATCAGTTTACCGTAACTAAGAGATTTAAAAAATAAATTTGTTTATTGAAGTAGTTCAAATAATTAGGACTACATGAACAATTATCCATTTCAAATCATTAAGACTTTTTGTTTTGTCATAAAATAATCATTTTAGTTCATACAAGCTTATTCAAAATAAAATAATACAAATTTATTAATATTCCAAAAATTAATAAGTAAATGACTTAAAAAGTGAAATTGTTTACGAAATCATTTTAAATAATTATGGCCATTTCAACAATTATCTATTTCAAATTGTTATTACCTTTTGTTTGGTCATATAACAAATGTTTTTAATCATCCAAGATTATATAAAATAAAATAATACTAATTTATTAATTTTTTAAAAATTAATATGTAAGAGATTTAAAAAATAAATCTATTTACCAAACCAGTTCAAATAGTTATGATTATATGAATAATAGAACAATTGTATACTTCAAATTGTTATAACCTTTTGTTCTATCATAAAACAATTATTTCTATTCATACAAGCTTATTTGGAATAAAATAATACTAAACTAATAATATTTCAAAAATTAATAACTAAGAGAATAAAAATTAAATTTGTTTGCCTAACCAGTTCAAATATTTAAGACTATATAAACAATTATCTATTTCAAAACGTTATGACATTTTGTTTTGTCATACAACAAGTTTTTTCAATTCATACTAGCTTATTCAAAATAAAATAAAATGAATTTATTAATATTTCAAAAATTAATAAGTAACCGATTTAAAGAAATAAATTTGTTTACCTAACTAGTTAAATCATTATGACCTTTTGTTTTGTCATAAAACAAATGTTTTTGTTCATATAAGTTTATTTGGAATAAAGTAACTAATTTATTAATATTTCAAAAATTAATTACATATTTGAAAAATAAATCTATTTACAAAAATCAATTCAAATAGTTATGACTAATTGAAAAATTATTTATCTTAAATCATTATTACATTTTGTTATGTTATAAAACAATTGTTTCTATTCATATAAGCTTATTCGGATTAAAATAATACTAATTTATTAGTATTTCAACAATTAATAAGTAAAAAATTTTAAAAATAAATATGTTTACCAAACTTGATCAAATAGCCATGACTATTTGAATAATTATCTATTTGAAATCGTTATGACATTTTGTTTTGTTATAAAAGAATTGTTTCAGTTCATATAAGTTTATTCGAAATAAAAAAAATGCCAAATTATTAAAATTTTAAAAATTAATAATTAACAGATTTAAAAAATGAATCTATTTACTAAACAAGTTTAAACAATTATGACTATTTGAATAATTATCTATTTGAAATCGCTATAACCTTTTGTTTTGTCATAAAATAAATTTTTTTGTTCATACAAGCTTATTTTGAATAAAATAAAATAAAATAATTATTAAGATAATTAATAAGTAAAAGACTTAAAAAATAAATCTATTTATCGAACAAATTCAAATCATTATGACATTTGAACTATTATCTATTTCAAATCATTATGGTATTTTGTTTTGTCATAAAATAATTGTTTCTATTCATACAAAATTATTAAGAATAAAAAATACTAATTTATTAATATTTCAAAAATTAATAAGAGATTTAAAAACTAACTTTGTTTATTAAACCAGTTCAAATAGTTATGACTATTTAAACAATTATCCATCTCAAATAGTTATGATCTTTGTTTAATCATAAAATAATTGTTTTTGTTCATACAAGCTTATTCAGACTAAAATATTGCTAAATTAATAATATTCTAAAAATTAATAACTAAGAGATTTAAAAAAATGTGTTTGTTAAACTAGTTCAAGTAGTTAAGACTATTAGAACAATTATCTATTTCAGATCATTCTATTCATACATGCTTATTCTAAATAAAATAATACTAATTTATTAACATTCAAAAAATTAATAAATAAGAAATTTTAAAAAATAAATCTATTTATTGAACAAGTTCAAATAGTTATGATTATTTGAACAATTATCTATTTACAATAAATATGACCTTTTGTTATCATAAAACAATTGTTTTCAATTCATAATAGCTTATCAAAATAAAATAACATTACTTTAATAATATTTCAAAAATTGATAAGTTGAGATTTAAAAAATAGGTCAAGTTATCGAATTGTTTCAAATAATTATAGCCATTTGAGCAACTATCTATTTCAAATTGTGATGAACTTTTATTTTGTCATAAAACAATTGTTTTTCACCATACAAGCCTATTTGAAATAAAATAATATTAATTTATTAATATTTCAAAAATTAATAAGTAGGGGATTTAAAAAATAAATCTGTTTACCAAACCAGTTCTAGTTTGAATAATTATCTCTTTCAAACTGTTATAACCTTTAGTTCTGTTATAAAATAATTGTTTCAATTCACATAAGTTTATTCAAAATAAAATAATACTAATTTAATAATATTTCAAAAATTAATAACTAAGAGATTTAAAAAATAAATCTATTTGCCAAAGCAGTTTAAACAGTTAAAACTATATAAATAATTATATATTTCAAATTGTTACAACCTTTTGTTTTGTCATAAAATAATTGTTTAAGTTCATACAAGCTTATTGAAATAAAATAATATTAATTTATTAATATTTCAAAAATTAATAAGTAAGTGATTTAAAAAGTGAATCTGTTTACTGAATCAGTTTAAATAATTATAGCAATGTCAATAATTATCTATTTCAAACTGTTATTACCTCTTGTTTGGCCATATAACAATTGTTTTTGAACAATCAAGCCTATTTGGAATAAAATAATACTAATTTCTTAATCCTTCAAAAATTAATAAATGATTTAAAAAATAAATCTGTTTACCGAACTAGTTTAAATAGTTCACTATTTGAACAATTGTAAACTTCAAATTGTTATAACATTTTGTTTTGTCATAAAATAATTATTTTTGTTCATACAAGCTTATTCAGAATAAAATAATATTAATCTAATAATATTATGAAAACTAATAATTAAGATAATTAAAAAATAAATTTGTTTGCCAAACCAGTTCAAATATTTAAGACTATATGAACAATTATCTATTTCAAATTGTTATGACCTTTTGTTTTATTGTAAAATAAGTTTTTCCTTTTAAGTTCATACTAGCTTATTTGGAATAAAATAAAATGAATTTATCAATATTTCAAAAACTAGTAAGTAAGAGATTTAAAAAATAATTTTGTTTACCTAACCAGTTCAAATAGTTATGACTATTTAAATAATTTTCTATTTCAAATCGTTATGACCTTTTGTTTTGTTCTAAAACAAATGCTTTTGTTCATATCAATTTGTTTAGGAATAAAGTAATACTAATCTATTAATATTTCAAAAATTACTAAGAGATTTAAAAAATAAATCTATTTATCAAACTAGTTCAAATAGTTATTACTATTTCAGCAATTATTTATTTCAAATTGTTATGACTATTATAAAACAATTATTTCTATTCATACAAGCTTATTTTGATGAAACTAATACTAATTTATTAATATATCAAGAATTCATAAATAAAAAAATTTTAAAAATAAATATGTATATTGAAATAGATCAAATAATCATGACTATTTGATTAATTATTTATTTCAAATCATTATGACCTTTTGTTTTATCATAAAAGAATTGTTTCAGTTCATAGAAGCTTATTCAAAATAAAATAATCTATTCATACAAGCTTATTAGGATTAAAGAAATACTAATTTATTAATATATCGACAATTAATAAGTAAAAAATTTAAAAAATAAATATGTTTACCGAACTAGATCACATAATCATGACTGTTTGAATAATTATCTATTTCAAATCGTTATGAACATTTTGTTTTATCATAAAAGAATTGTTTTAGTTCAAATAAGCTTATTCGAAATAAAATAATACTAATCTATTAATAATCTAAAAATTAATAATAAAGAGATTTAAAAGATGAATCTGTTTACTGAACAAGTTTAAATAATTATGATTGTTTGAACAATTATCTATTTGACATTGCTATAACCTTTTGTTTTGTCATAAAATAATTTTTTCTATTCATACAAGCTTATTTTGAAAAAATAATACAAATTTATTAATATTAAGACAATTAATAAGTAAAAGATTTAAAAAATAAATCTGTTTATTGAATAAGTTCTAATCATTATAACTATTTGAGCAATTATTTACTTCAACTTGTTATGACTTTTTGTTTTGTCATAAAACAATTGTTTCTGTTCATACAAATTTATTTGGATTAAAATAATATTAATTTATTAATATTTTAATAAGTAAAAGATTTAAAAAATAAATATGTTTACAAGCAACTTCAAATGGTCATGACTATTTGAATAATTATCTATTTCAAATTATTGTGACATTTTCTTATGTAATAAAAGAATTATTTCAGTTCATGTATGCTTATTTGAAGTAAAATAATATTAATTTATTAATATTCCAAAAATTAATGAACAAGAATTAAAAAAAGAATCTATTTATCAAGTAAGTTCAAATAGTTATGATTATCTGAATAATTATCTATCACAAAACATTATGACCTTATGTTTTATCATAAAACAATTGATTTTATTCATGCAAGTTTATTTTGAATAAAATAATTTAAATTTACTAATATTCCAAAAATTAATAAGTAAAAATTTCAAAAATAAATCTGTTTTCTGAACACATTCAAATAGTTATGACTATTTGAACAATTATCTATTTCAAATCATTATTACCTTTGTTTTATCATAAACCAATTGTTTCTGTACATAAAAACTTATTTGAAATAAGATAATACTAATTTATTAAAATTTTAAAAATTAATAAGTAAAAGATTTACAAAATAAATTTGTTTACCGAGCAAATTCAAATAGTTATAACTATTTAAATAATTATTTATTTCAAATCATTATGATCTTTGTTTTGTCATAAAACATATGTTTCTATTTGTACAAGTTTATTCGAAATAAAATAATACTAACAAACTAATATTTTAAAAATTAATAAGTTGGAGATTTAAAAAAAAATTTGTTTACCGAACAAGTTTAAATAGTCATGTCCATTTAAACTATTATCTATTTCAAATATTATGACATTTTGGTTTTTCGTAAAACAATTGTTTCAATTCAAACAAGCTTATTTCGAATAAAATAATATTAATTTGTTAATATTTCAATATTAATAAGTAAAAATTTAAGAAATAAATTGTTTTCTGAACACGTTCAAATAGTTATGACTCTTTAAACAATTATCTATTTCAAATAGTTATGACCATTTATTTTGTCATAAACCCATTCTTTCTATTCATACAAGCATATTCAAAATAAAATAATACTAATTTATTAATATTCCAAAAATTAATAAGTAAAAAATTTTAAAAATAAATCTATTTATCGAGCTAGTTCAAACCGTTATGACTGTTTGAATAATTATTTATTTCAAATAGTTACGATCTTTTGTTTTGTCCTAAAACAATATTTTCTATTCATACAAGTTTATTTGGAACAAAATAATACTAATTGATTAATACTTTAAAAATTAGTAGGTAGTAGATTTAAAAAATAAATCTATTTATCAAACAAGTTCAAATAATCATGTCCATTTGAATAATTATCTATTTCAAATCGTTGTGACATTTTATTTTCTCATAAAACAATTGTTTCTGTTCATGCAAAATTATTCAGAATAAAATAATATTGATCTATTAATATTTTGAAAATTAATAAGAGATTTAAAAACTAAATTTGTTTACTGGAACAGTTCAAATAGTTATGACTAATTGAACAATTATCTATATCAAATTGTTATGCTCTTTATTTTGTCATAAAACAATTGTTTCTTTTCATACAAGCTTATTCATATTAAAATAATATTAATTTAATAATATTCCAAAAATTAGTAAGTAAGAGATTAAAAAAATAAATGTGTTTATTGAACCAATTCAAATAGCTAAGTTTTGTCATAAAACATATGTTTCTATTCATACAAGATTATTCGAAATAAAATAATACTAATCAATTAATTTCTAAAAATTAATAGGTTGGAGATTTGAAAAAAAAATCTGTTTATTGAATAAATTTAAATAGTCAGGTCCATTTGAATTATTATCTATTTCAAATCGTTATAACATTTTATTTTGTCATAAAACATTTGTTTCTATTCAAACAAGCTTATTTCGAATAAAATAATATAAATTTATTAATATTTCAAAAATTAATAAGTAAAAAATTTTAAAAGTAAATCTATTTACCAAGCTAGTTTCAAATCGTTATGACTGTTTGAATAATTATTTATTTCAAATAATTATGATATTTTGTTGTGTCCTAAAACAATTGTTTCTATTCATAAAGTTTATTTGAAATAAAATAATATTAATTGATTAATAAACCTGTTTACTAAACAAGTTCAAATAGTCATGTCTATTTGAATAATTATCTATTTCAAATCATTATGACCTTTTATTTTGTCATAAAACAATTGTTTTGGTTCATGCAAAATTATTCAAAATAAAATAATATTGATCTATTAATATTTTGAAAGTTAATAAGAGATTTAAAAACTAAATCCGTTTACTGAAATAGTTCAAATAGTTATGACTATTTGAACACTTATCTATATCAAATTATTATGATCTTTATTTTGTCATAAAACAATTGTTTCTTTTCATACAAGCTTATTCATATTAAAATAACTCTTAATTTAATAATATTCCAAAAAAGAGTAACTAAGAGATTTAAAAAAAATATGTTTGCCAAACTTATTCAAATAGTTAAGACTATTAGAATAATTACCTATTTCAGATCGTTTTGACCTTTTGCTTAGTCATAAAATAATTATTTTAGTCTATACAATCTTATTCAAAATAAATTAATACTAATTTATAAACATTTGAAAAATTAATGAGCATGAGATTTAAAAGAGTAAGTTTGTTTATTGAACAATATAAAATAGATTTGAATATTTGAAAATTAATGATTTAAAGTCATTATGACCTTTTGTTTTGTCATAAAATAATTTTTTTAGTTCATAAAAACTTATCCGAAATAAAATAATACTACTTTATTAATATTTAAAAAATTAATAAGCAAGATTTTTAAAAACTAACACTCTTTTCCAAACCAATTCAAATTGTTATGACTATTTGAATAAATATCAATCTCAAATTGTTTTGATCTTTGTTTTCTTATAAAATAATTGTTTTTTATCATAAAAGCTTATTCACATAAAAATAATACTAATTTAATAATATTCCAAAAATTAATAAAAGATTCAAAAAATAAATATATTTGTCGAACTAGTTTAAATAGTTAAGACTATTAGAATAATTATCAATTTCAAATCGATGTAACCTTTTCTTTAGTCATATAATAATTGTTCAATTCATACAAACTTATTCAGAAGAAAAAAACTAATTTATTAACATTTAAAAAATTAATAAGCATGAGATTCGAAAAAATAAATCTGTTTACCGAGTAAGTTTAAATAGTTATGACTATTTGAATAATTATCTATTTAAAATTATTTTGACCATTTGTTTTGTCATAAAACAATTGTTTTAGTTCATAAAAGCTTATCCAACATAAGATATACTACTCTAGTAATATTTCAAAAATTAATAAGTAATAGATTTAAAAAAATAAATCAGTTTACCGAATCGGTTCAAATAATTATGGCCATTTAAACAACTATCTATTTCAAATTGTTATTATCTTTTATTTTGTCATAAAATAATTGTTTTTCAACATACAAATTTATTCAAAATAAAATAATACTAATTTATTAATATTTCAAGAATTAATAAGAGATTTAAAAAATAAATTAGTTTATTGAACTAGTTTAAATGGTTATGACTATTTGAATAATTAACTATTTCAAATTGTTATAACCTTTTATTCTATCATAAAACAATTGTTTCTGCTCATACAAGCTTATTCAAAATAAATAATACTAATTTAGTAATATTCTAAAAATGAATAACTAAGAGATTTAAAGAATAAATCCATTTGTTGAACCAATTCAAACATTTAAGTCTATATGAAATTTATTTATTTCAAATTGTTGTGACCTTTTGTTTTGTCATAGAATAATTATTTTAGCTTATACAAGCTTGTTCGGAATAGAATGAAACTAATTTATTAATATTTCAAAAATTTATAAGTAAGAGATTTAGAAAATAATTTTATTTATTTTACTAGTTCAAATAATTATAACTAATTGAACAATTATCTATTTTAAATCATTATTACTTTTGGTTTTGTCATAAAATAATTGTTTTTGTTAATATAAGTTTGTGCGAAATAAAAGAATACTAATTTATTAATATTTAGAAAATTAATCAATAAGAGATTTAAAAAGTAAATTTGCTTATCAAACTATTTCAAATAGTTTTAACTATGTGAATAATTATTTATTTCAAATCATTATAACCTTTTATTTTGTCAACAAACAATTGGTTTTGTTTATATTATTTTATTTGAAATAAAATAATACTAATTTAATAATATTCTAAAACTTAATAACCAAGAAATTACAAAATTAATTTAATTATCGACGTAGTTCAAATAATTAAGACTATATAAATGATTATCTATTTCAAATCATTATGATTGTTCCTTTTGTTGTAAAACAATTATTTTGTTCATACAAGCTTATTCGGATTAAAATAATACTAATTTAATAATATTTCAAAAATTAATAAGTAATAGATTTAAAATATAAATTTGTTTACCAAATCAGTTCAATTGGTTAAGACTATTAGAATAATTATCTATTTCAAATCGTTTTGACCTTTGATTTAGTTATAAAATAATTGTTTCAATTCATACAAGCTTATTTAGAATAAATTAATACTAATTTAGTAACATTTAAAAAATTAATAGAAAAGAGATTTAAAAAAATAAATCTGTTTACTGAACAAGTACAAATAGTTATTACTATTTGAACAATTGTTTATTTTAAATCATTATAACCTTTTGATTTGTTATAAAACAATTGTTTCAATTGATACAAGCTTAGATAGAATAAAATAATATTAATTTATTAATATTTCCTAAATCAATAAGTAAGAAATTTAAAAAATAAATATGTTTACCAAATCATTTAAAATAATTATGACCATTTGAATGGTTCAAGTTGTTATGACCTTCAAATTGTTTTTTATCATAATTATGTCCAAATTTATTAACATTTGAAAAATTAATAAACAAAAGATTTGAAAAAATAAATCTATTTACTGAACAAGTTCAAATAGTTATAACTATTTGAATAATTATTTATTTAAAATCATTATGACCTTTTGTTTTAATATAAAACAATTGTTTCAGTTCTTAAAAACTTATCCAAAATAAAATAATACTAATTTCTTAATATTTGAAGAATTAATAAGCAAAATTCTAAAAAAATTAAATTGTTTACCAAACAAATTTAAATAGTTATGACTATTTGAACAATTATCTGCTTAAAATCATTATGACCTTTGGTTTAGTCATAAAACAATTGTTTTAGTTCATACAAGCTTATTTGAAATAAAATAATAGTAATTTATTAATATTTCAAAAATTAATAAGTGATTTAAAAATAATTTTATTTATTGAATCAGTTCAAATAATTATGGCCATTTCAACAATTATTAATTTGAAATCAATATTACCTTTTGTTTTGTCATATAATAATTATTTTTTATCATACAAGCTTATTTAGAATAAAATAATACTAATTTATTAATCTTTCAAAAGTTAATAAGTAAGAAATTTAAAAAATAAATCTATTTACCGAACCTATTAAATAGTTATGACTATTTGAACAAATGTATAGTTTAAATCAGTTGTTTAAAAAATATACATTTTGTTCTGTCATAAAACAATTATTCATGTATATACAAGCTTATTCAAAATAAAATAATACTTATAATAATACTCCAAAAATTAATAAATAAAAGATTTAAAAAATAAATTTGTTTGCCAAACCAATTCAAATAATTAAGACTATATGAACAACTATCTATTTCAAATCATTATAACCTTGTGTTTTGTCATAAAACAATTTTTTCAATTCATTCTAGCTTATTTGGAATAAAATAAAATGAATTTATTAATATTGAAAATTAATAAGTAAGAGATTTAAAAAATAATTCTACCTAACCAATTCAAATAATTATTATTATTTGAACAATTATCTATTTCAAATCATTATGACCTTTTGTTTTGTCATAAAACAAATGTTTTTGTCCATTTAAGTTTGTTCGGAATAAATTAATACTACTCTATTAATATTTTGAAAATTAATAATAGATCTAAAAAATAAATCTTTTTATCAGACGAGTTGAAATAGTTATGACTATTTCAATAATTATTTATTTCAAATTGTTATGACTTTTGTTCTTTTATAAAATAATAGTTTTTATTCATACAAGTTTATTAGGATTAAATAATACTAATTTATTAATATTTCAATAATTAATAAGTAAAAAATTAAAAAAAGATATGTTTACCAAACTAGATCAAATAGTCATGACTATTTCAATAATTATCCATTTCAAATTATTATGACTTTTCTTTTATCATAAAAAAATTATTTCAGTTCATATAAGCTTATTCGAAATAAAATAATACTAAGTTATTAATATTCCAAAAATTAATAATTAAGAGATTTAAAAAATGAACTTATTTGCTAAACCAATTTAAATAACTATGACTATTTGAATAATTATCTATTTGAAATGGCTATAACCTTTTCTTTTGTCATAAAATGATTTCCTCTATTCATACAAGCTTATTTTGAATAAAATAATATAAATTTATTAATATTAAGGCAATTAATAAATAAAAGATTTAAAAAATAAATCTATTTACCAAACAAGTTTAAATTGTTATGACTATTTGAACAATTATCTATTTCAAAATTTTATGACTTTTTGCTTTGTCATAAAAACAATTTTTTCTGTTCATACAAGCTTATCCGGATAAAAATAATATTATTTAATTAAGATTTTAATAATTAATAAGTAAAATATTTAAAAACTAAATATGTTTATCGAACATGTTTAAATAGTCATGACTATTTAAATAATTATCTATTTCAAATCATCATGACCTTTTGTTTTGTAATAAAATAATTGTTTCAATTAATATAAGCGTATTTGCAATAAAATAATAATAATTTAATGAGTAAAAGAATTTAAAAAATGAATCTATTTACTGAGCAAGTTCAAATAGTTATGACTATGTAAACAATTATCTATTTCAAAATATTATGATCTTTTGTTTTGTCATAAAATAGTTGATTCTATTTATGCAAGCTTATTTCAAATAAAATAAAATAAAATAATTAATATTCCAAAAATTAATAAGTAAAAATTTTTAAAATAAATATATTTTATAAACATGTTCAAATAGTTATCACTATCTGAACAATTATCTATTTCAAATCATTATAACCATTTGTTTTGTCATAAACCAATTGTTTCTATTCATACAAGCTTATTAGAATAAAATAACATTAATTTATTAATATTCTAAAAATTAATAAGTAAAATATTAAAAAAATAAATTTATTTACCAAGCAAGTTCAAATAGTTATGACTATTTGAACAATTATTTATTTCAAATCATTATGATCTTTTATTTTATCATAAAATAATTGTTTCTATTCAAGCAAGTTTATTAAGAATACAATAATACTAATTTATTAGTATTCTAAAATTAATAAGTTTGAAAGTAAATCTATTTATCGAACAAGTTCAAAAAGACATATCAATTTGAACTATAATCTATTTCAAATTGTTACGATATTATGTTTTATCGTAAAACAATTATTTATATTCATACAAAATTATTCAAAGTAAAATAATACCAATTTATCACTATTTCAAAAATTAATAAGGATTTAAAAATAAATGTGTACACTAAACTGGTTCAAATAGTTAAAATTATTAGAACAATTATCTATTTCAAATCATTTTTGACCTTTGTTAGTCATAAAATAATTGTTTTAGCTCATACATGCTTATTCGAAGTATAATAACACTAATTTATTAACATTTAGAAAATTAATAAGAAATTAAAAAAATAAGTTATGACTATTTGAACAATTATCTATTTAGAATCATTATGACCTTTTATTTTATCATAAAACAATTGTTTAATTGCATAAAACCTTATACAAAATAAAATAATATCACTTTATTAATATTACAAAAATTGATAAGTTAAACATTTCAAAAATAAATCAGTTTATAGAATCAATTCAAATAATTATGGCAATTTGAACAGTTATCTATTTCAATTCGTTATGAACTTTTGTTTTGTCATAAAACAATTGTTTTTCGTCATTCAAGCCTATTCGAAATAAAATAATTCTAATTTACTAATATTTCATAAATTAATAAGTGAGAGATTTGAAAAACAAATCTGCTTATTGAACTAGTTCAAATAGTTATGACTATTTCACTAATTATATATTTCAAATTGTTATAACCTTTTATTATGTCATAAAACAATTATTTTTCTTCATATAAGTTTGTTTGGAATAAAATAATACTAATGTAATAATATTCTAAAAATTAATAACTAAGAGATTTAAAAAATAAATTTGTTTATTGAATCAATTCAAATAGTTATGACCTTTTTATTTTGTTGAAATAATAATTGTTGAATAAAATAACACTAATGTGATGATATTCTAAAAATTAATAAAAGGTCATAACAATTTGAAATAAATAATTGAAAAACCTTTTATTTTGTCGTAAAACAAATTTTCAATAATTAATAAGTAAAAGATTTTAAAATAAACATGTTTACCGAACAAGTTAAATAGTCATAACTATTTGAATAATTATCTATTTTAGTTCATTATAACCTTTGTTTCATCATAAAAGAATTGTATCAGTTCATATAGTTTTATTCAAAATAAAATAATACTAATTTTTTAATATTCCAAAAATTAATAAGTAAGAGATTTAAAAAAACGAATCTGTTTATTGCACAAGTTCAAATAGTTATGACTATTTGAATAATTATCTATTTCAAATTGTTATGACAGTTTGTTTTATCATAAAACAATTGTTTTTGTTCATATAAGTTTATTTTGATTAAAATAATATAAATTTATTAATATTTCCAAAAATTAATATGTAAAAATTTAAAAAATAAATATGTTTTTTGAACATCTTCAAATAGTTATCACTATTTAAACAATTATCTACTTTAAATAGTCATGACCTTTTTTTTTTGTCATAAACCAATTGTTTCTGTTCATATAAGCTTATTCAAAATAAAATAATACTAGTTTATTAATATTCTAAAAATTAATAAGTAAAAGATTTTAAAAAATAAATCTGTTTACTAAGTAAATTTGCCATAAAACAATTGTTTCTATTCATATTTATTTTGAATAAAATAATACTAATTTATTAATATTATACAAAATAATAAGTAGTATATTTAAAAAATAAATCTATTTACTGAACAAGTTAAAATAGTCATGTCCATTTCAACAATTATTTATTTCTAATCATTATGACTTTTTGTTTTGTTGTAAACCAATTATTTCTGTTCATACAAAATTATTCAAAATAAAATAATACTGATTTATTAATATTTTGAAAATTAATAAGAGATTTAAAAACTAAATCTATTAACAAAACTAGTTCAAATAGTTATGACTATTTGAACAATTATCTATCTCAAATCGTTATGATATTTATTTTGTCATAAGACAATTGTTTCTTTTCATACTAGTGTATTTAGATTAAAATAATTCTAATTTAATAATATTTCAAAAATTAATAAGTAAGAATTTACAAAATAAATATATTTGCCTAACTAATTCAAATAGTTAAGACTATTAGAACAATTATTTATTTCAAATCATTCTAACCTTTTGTTTAGTCATAAAACAACTATTTCAATTCATACAAGCTTATTTGGAATAAAATAATACTAATTCTTTAACATTTGAAATTTAATAAGCAAGAGATTTAAAAACATAATTCCATTTGTTGAATTATCTCAAATAATTATGACTATTTGAATAATTATCTATTTCAAATCGTTATTACTTTTTTTTGTCACAAAACAAATGTTTTTGTTCCTATAAGTTTGTTCAAAATAAAATAATATTAATTTATTAATATTTTAAAATTAATAAGAGATTTAAAAAATAAATTTGTTTACCAAATCAGTTCAATTAGTTATATCTATTCGAACAATTATTTATTTCAAGTTGTTATGACCATTTGTTTTGTCATAAAACAATTGTTTTTGTTCATATAGTCTTATACGGAATAAAGTAATGCTAATTTATTAATATTCTAAAAATTAATAAGTAACATGTTTAGAAAATGTATTTGTCAGCATGATGAATGCAAACAATTATGATTGTTTGAACAATTATCTATTTCAAATTGTTATAACATTTTTTTTGTCACAAAATAATTGTTTCTATTTGTACAAGCTTATTCAAAATAACATAATTCTAATTTATTAATATTTCAAAAATTAATGAGTAAGAGATTTAAAAAATGAATCTGTTTACTAAACAAGTTCAAATAGTTGTGACTATTTGAAAAGTTATCTATTTCAAATTGCAATAACCTTTTCTTTTGTCATAAAATAATTTTTTATTCATACAAGCTTATTTCAAATGTGTTTACCAAATAAGTTCAAATAGTTATGACTATTTGAACAATTATTTATTTCAAATCGTTATGACTTTTTGTTTTGTCATAAGACAATTTTTTTTTCTCATACAAACTTATTCATATTAAAATAATATTAATTTATTAATATTTTGACAATTAATAAGTAAAAGATTTAAAAAATAAATATGTTTACTAAACAAGTTCAAATAGTAATAACTATTTGAATAATAATCTATTTCAAATCATTATGACATTTTGTTTCATCATAAAACAATTGTATCGGTTTATATACACTTATTTGAAATAAAATAATACTAACTTATTAATATTCCAAAAATTAATGAGTAAGAGATTTAGAATATGAATCTGTTTACTAAACAAGTTCAAATATTTATCACTATTAACTATTTGAAGCAATTATCTATTTCAAATCATTATGACCTTTTTTTTTTGCCACAAAACAATTGTTTCTATTCATACAAGCTTATTCTGAATAAAACAATATAAATTTACTAATATTCCAAAATTAATAAGTAAAAGTTTAAAAAATAAATCTTTTTTTTAAACACATTCAAATAGTTATGAATATTTGATCAATTATCTATTTCAAATCATTATGACATTTTGTTTTATCATAAACCAATTGTTTCTGTTAATAAAAGCTTATTCAAAATAAAATAATACTACTTTATTAAAATTCAAAAATTAATAAGTAAATGATTTAAAAAATAAATATGTTTTCTAAGCAAGTTCAAATAGTTAGGACTCTTTAAACAATTATTTATTTCAAATTGCTATGATCTTTTGTTTTGTCACAAAATAATTGTTTCTATTCATACAAGTTTGTTCAAAATAAAATAATACTAATTTATTAATATTCTAAAAATTAATAAGTTTAAGATTTAAAAAATAAATCTATTTATTGAACAAGTTCAAATAGTTAAGTCCATTTGAACTATTATCTACTTTAAATCATTATGACATTTTTTTGTCATAAAAAATTATTTCTATTCATTCAAAATTATTTAGAATAAAATAATACTAATTTATTAATATTTCATAAATTAATAAGAGATTTAAAAACTAAATATGTTTACCGGACCAATTCAAATAGTTATAACTATTTGAAAGATTATCTATGTCAAATCGATGAGATCTTTGTTTTATCATAAAATAATTGTTTCTATTCATAAAACTTATTCAGAGAAAAATATTGCTAAATAATAATATTCTAAAAATTAATAAGTAAGAGATTTAAAAAATAAATGTGTTTGCTAAACCAGTTCAAATAGTGAAGACTATTAGAACAATTATCTATTTCAAATCATTCTAACCTTTTGTTTAGTCATAAAATAATTGTTTCAATTAGTACATTCTTATTCAAAATAAAATAATACTATTTTATTAACATTTAGAAAATTAGTAAGCAAGGAATTTAAAAAAAAAATTTGTTTACCGAACAAGTTCAAATAGTTATAACTATTTGAATAATTATCTATTTAAAATTGTTATGACCTTTTATTGTATCATAAAATAATGGTTTCAGTTTAAAAAAGCTTATCCAAAATAAAATAATATTAATTTATTAATATTTCAAAAATTGAGAAGTTGAAGATTTAAAAAAAATTAGTTTATCAAATTAGTTCAAATAGTTATAGCTATTTGAACAATTATCTCTTTAAAATCGTTATGAAGTTTTGTTTTGTCATAAAACAATTGTTTTTCATCATACAAGCCTATTAGGAATAAAATAATACTAATTTTTTAATATTTAAAAAATTAAGAAGTAGGAAATTATCTGTTTATTGAACAATTCAAACAGTTATGACTATTTGAATAATCATATATTTCAAATTGTTATAACTTTTTGTTTTGTCATAAAACAATTATTTATGTTCATACAAGCTTATTCAAAATAAAATAATACTAATATAAAAATATTTTGAAAATTAAATAACTAAGAGATTTAAAAATAAATTTGTTTGCCAAACCAGTTCAAATAGTTAAGGCTATATGAATAATTATCTATTTCAAATCATTATAATCTTTTGTTTTGTCGTAAAACAAATGTTTTTGTTCATATAAGTTTGCTTGGAATAAAATAATATTAATTTATTAATATTTTAAAAATTATTAAGAGATTTAAAAAATAAATTTGTTTACCAAACTAGTTTAATTAGTTATAACAATTTGAACAATTATTTATTTCAAATAGTTATGACCATTTGTTTTGTCATAAAATAATTGTTTCTATTGACATGTCTTATTTCGAATAAAATAATGCTAATTTATTAATGTTCTAAAAATTAATAAGTAACGAATTTAAAAAATTAATTTGTTAGCCTAACCAATGCAAATAGTTATTATTGTTTGAACAATAATTTATTTCAAATTGTTATGACATTTTATTTTGTCACAAAATAATTGTTTCTGTTCGTACAAGCTTAATCAGAATAACATAATTCTAATTTATTAATATTCCAAAAATTAATAACAAAGATATTTAAAAACCAAATATGTTTATTGAACAAGTTTCAATAGTTATGATTATTTGTACAATTACCTATTTCAAATCACTAGAACCTTTTGTTTTGTCATAAAATAATATTTTCTATTCATATAAGCTTATTTCAATTAAAATAATGCAAATTTATCAATATTTAGACAATTAATAAGTAAAAGATTTTAAAAAATAAATTTATTTACCGAATTAGTTCAAATAGTTTGACTATTTGAATAGTTATTTATTTCAAATAATTGTGACTTTTTTTTTTCATAAAAAAATTGTTTTTGTTCATACAAATGTATTCGAGTTAAAATAATATTAGTTTATTAATATTTTGATAATTAATAAGTAAAAGATTTTAAAAATAAATATATTTACTGAACAAGTTCAAATAGTCATAACTATTTGAATAATTATCTATTTCAAATCGTTATGACCTTTTGTTTTGTCATAAAACAATTGTATTAGTTCATATAGGCTTATTAAAAGTAAAATAATACTAATTTATTAATATTCCAAAAATTAATGAGGAAGAGATTTAAAAATGAATCTATTTACCAAACAAGTTCAAATAGTTATGACTATTTGAACAATTATCTATTTCAAATCATTATGAAATTTTGTTTTATCATAAAACAATCATTTCTATGCATACAAGCTTATTTTGCATAAAATAATATAAATTTATTAATATTTCAAAAAATGAATAAGTAAAATTTTAAAAATTAGATCTATTTTCTAAACATGTTCAAATAGTTATGACTATTTAAACAATTATCTATTTAAAATAGTTATGACCCTTTGTTTTGTCATAAATCAATTGTTTCTATTCATACAAGCATATTTGAAATAAAATAATACTATATTATTAATATTCCAAAAATTAATAAGTAAAAGATTTAAAAAATAAATCTATTTACCGAGTAAGTTCAAATAGTTATGATTGTTTGAACAATTATTTATTTCAAATACTTATGATCTTTTGTTTTTTCATAAAATAATTCTTTCTACTTATACAAGTTTATTCAAAATAAAATAATGCTAATTTATTAATATTCTAAAAATTAATAGGTAAGAGATTTAAAAAATAAATTTGTTTACCAAACAAGTTCAAATAGTTATATCCATTTGAACAATTATCTATTTTAAATCATTATGACCTTCTATTTTGTCATAAAATAATTATTTCTTTTCATGCAAATTATTCAAAATAAAATATTACTGATCTATTAATATTTTGAAAATTAATAAGATGTTTAAAAACTAAATCTGTTTACTGCAACAGTTCATATGGTTATAATTATTTGAACAATTATCTATCTCATATCACTATGATTAGGTCATAAAATGATTGTTTCTTTTCATACAAGCTTATTTGGTTTAAAATAATACTAATTTAATAATATTCAAAAAATTAATAAGTAAAAGATTTAAAAAATAAATGTGTTGCCAAGCCAGTTCAATAGTTAAGACTATTAAAACAATTATATTTTCAAATCATTCTGACTTTCTATTTAGTCATAAAATAATTATTTTAGCTCAACAAGCTTATTTAGAAAAAATAATACTTATTTATTAACATTCGAGAAAATAATGAGCAAGAGATTTAAAAAAATAAATTTGTTTACCAAACAAGTTTAAATAGATTTTACTATTTGTATAATTATTTATTTAAAATTGTTAAGACCTTTTATTTTGTCATAAAACAATTGTTTTTGTTCATAAAAACTTATCCAAAGTAAAATAAAACTACTTTATTGATATTTTAAAAATTAATAATCAAGAGATTTAAAAACTAAAATTGTTTTCCTAACCAGCTCAAATATCAATCTTAAATTGTTATGATCTTTATTTTCTCATAAAATAATTGTTTTGGATCATACAAGCCTATTTAGATAAAAATAATACTATTTTTAAAATATTTCAAAAATAATAAGAGATTTAAAAAATAAATATGTTTGCCGAACTAGTTCAAATAGTTAAGACTATTAGAATAATTATCTATTTGAAATCATTTTGACATTTTGTTTAATCATAGAATAATTGTTTTAGTTCATATAGGCTTATTTGGAATAAAATAATACTAATTTATTAACATTCAAAAAATTAATAAGCAAGAGATTTGAAAAAATAAAATTGTTTACCGAATTAATTAAAATAGTTATGACTATTTGAACAATTATCTATTAAATTCATTATTTATTTTGTCATAAAATAATTGTTTTAGTTGATAAAAGCTTATCCAAAATAAAATAATACTATTGTATTAATATTTCAAAAATTAATAAGAGATTTAAAAAATAAATTAGTTAACTGAATTAGTTCATATAATTATGGCCATTTAAACAACTATCTATTTCAAATTCTTATTACCTTTTGATATCATAAAACAATTATTTTTCAACATACAAGTTTATTTGAGATAAAATAATACTAATTTATTAATATTTCATGAATTAATAAGAGATTCAAAAAATAAATATATTTACCAAACTAGTTCAAATAGCCATAACTATTTGAACAATTATCTATTTCAAATTGTTATAACTTTTTGTTCTATCGTAAAACAATTATTTTTGTTCATACAAGCTTATTCAGAATAAAATAATACTAATTTAGTAAATTTTTTAAAATTAATAACCAAGAGATTTAAAAAATAAGTCCATTTATCAAACCAGTTGAAACAATTAAGATTATATGAATAATTATTTATTTCAAATTATTATGACCTTTTGTTTTGTCATAAAATAATTATTTCGGCTTATACAAATTTATTCGGAATAGAATAAAACCAATTTATTACTATTTCAAAAATTTATAAGTAAGATATTTAAAAAATAATTATATTTACCAAACCATTTCAAATCATTATGACCTTTTCTTTTGTAATAAAATAATCGTTTCAATTCCTATAAGCTTATTTGAAGTAAAATAAAACTAATTTATTAATATTCCAAGAATTAATAAGTAAGAGAATTAATAAAAGAATATGTTTATTGAATAAGTTCAAATAGTTATAACTATTTAAATAATTATCTATTTCAAAATATTATGACCTTTCATTTTGTCATAAAATAATTGATTTTGTTCATGCAAGTTTTATTTCGAATAAAATAATATAAATTTATTAATGTTTCAAAAATTAATAAGTAAAAATTTAAAAAATAAATCTATTTTCTAAACAGGTTCAAATAGTTATGACTATTTGAAAAATTATTTATTTCAAATTGTTATGACCTTTTGTTTTGTCATAAACCAATTGTTTCTATTCATACAATCTTATTCAAAATAAAATAATACTAATTTATTTATTCCAAAAATTAATAAATGAAAGATTTAAAATTTGAATCTATTTACTGAGTGAGTTTAAATAGTTATGACTATCTGAACAATTATTTATTTCAAATAGTTATTATCTTTTGGTTTGTTATAAAATAATTATTTCTATTCACACAAGTTTAATCAGAATAAAATAATCCTAATTTATTATTATTATAAAATTGATGAGTTGGAGATTTAAAAAGTAAAGTTCTTTACTGAATAAGTTCAAATAGTCATGTCCATTTGAACTATTATCTATTTCAAATCATTATGATACTTTGTTTTGTCATAAAACAGTTGTTTTTATTCATATAAAATTGTTCAGAATAAAGTAATACTAGTTTATTAATATTTCAAAAATTAATAAGAGATTTAAAAACTAAATCTGTTTACTGAACTAGTTCAAATAGTTATAATTATTTAAATAATAAGCTATCTCAAATCGTTATGATCTTGTTTTGTCATAAAATAATTGTTTCTATTCATACAAGCTTATTCAAAGTAAAATATTGCTAAACTAATAATATTCTAAAAATTAATATGTAAGAGATTTAAGAAATAAATTTATTTACCGAACCAGTTCAAATAGTTAAGACTATTAGAACAATTATCTATTTTAAATCATTCTAAACTTTTGTTTAGTCATTAAATAATTGTTTTAGTTCATACATGCTTATTCAAAATAAAATAATACTATTTTATTAACATTCATAAAATTAATAAGCAAGAAATTTAAAAAATAAATCTATTTACCAAACCAGTTCAAATAGTTATGACTATTTGAATAGTTTTTTATTTAAAATTGTTATGACCTTGTGTTTTATCAATATATAATTGTTCCAAAATAAAATAATATTACTTTATAAATATTTCAAAAATTGAGAAGTTGGAGGTTTAAAAGATAAATCAGTTTATCGAATCAATTTAAATAATTATGGCCATTCAAACAATTATCTATTTTAAATTGTTATGAACTTTTTTTGTCATAAAACAATTGTTTTTCATCATACAAGCCTATTCAAACTAAAATAATAATAATTTATTAATATTTCAAAATTTAATAAGTAGAAGATTTAAAAAATAAATTTGTTTATTGAACTAGTTCAAATAAGTATGACTATTTGAACAATTATATATTTCAAATCTTTAGAGCCTTTTTATTTTGTCATAAAATAATTATTTATGTTCATACAAGCTTATTTGGAATAAAATAATACTAATCTAACAATATTATGAAAATTAATAACTAAAAGATTTTAAAAAATAAAATTGTTTACTGAACTAGTTTAAGTAGTTAAGGCTATATGAATAATTATATATTTCAAATCGTTTTGACCTTTTATTTTATTGTAAAACAAATGCTTTTGTTCATGTAAATTTGCTTGGAATAAAATAATATTAATTTATTAATATTTTGAACATTAATAAGACATTTAAAAATAAATCTATTTACCAAACCAGTTCAATTAGTTATAACAATTTGAACAATTATTTATTTCAAATCATTATGACCATTTGTTTTGTCATAAGGCAATTGTTTCTATTGATACAATTTTATTTGATATAAAGTAATCCTAATTTATTAATATTCTGACAATTAATAAGTAACAAGTTTAGAAAATGAATCTATTGGCATGACTAGTGCAAATAGTTATGATTGTTTGAACAATTGTTTATTTGAAATTATTATGACCTTTTGTCTTGTCATAAAACAATTATTTCTATTCATACAACTTTCTATTCATAAGACATTTAAAAGGTGCATTTGTTTATCAAACAAGTTTAAATAGTTATGACTATTTGAACAATTACCTATTTCAAATTTTATAATCTTTTGTTTTGTCATAAAATAATTTTTTCTCTTCATACAAGCTTATTTCAATTAAAATTATAGAAATTTAGTAATATTCAGACACTTAATGAGTAAAAGATTTAAAAAATAAATCTGTTTACTGAATAACTTCAAATAGTTATGACTATTTGAATAATTATCTATTTCAAATTGTTATGACATTTTATGGTGTCATAAAAAGTTATTTTAGTTCATTTAAGCTTATTCGAAATAAAATAATTGTAATTTATTAATATTTCAAAAATTAATAACTAAGATATTTAAAAAATAAATCTATTTACTGAATAAGTTCAAATAATTATGGCTATTTGAACAATTATCTATTTCAAATTGCTAGAACCTTTTGTTTTGTCCTAAAACAATTTTTTTCTATTCATACAAGCTTATTTCAAATAAAATAATACAAATTTATTAACATTCAGACAATTAATGAGTAAAAGATTTAAGAAATGAATCTGTTTATCAAACAAGGATAAATAGTTTATGACTATTTGAATATTTATCTATTTCAAATCATTATGATTTTTTTTCATAAAATAATTGTTTCTATTCA
Organism: Durio zibethinus; assembly: GCF_047325235.1. NCBI lineage: Eukaryota > Viridiplantae > Streptophyta > Magnoliopsida > Malvales > Malvaceae > Durio > Durio zibethinus. The sequence continues at coordinate 38,819,778 of NC_143162.1, forward strand.
TACAAGCTTATTTTGAATACAATAATATAAATTTGTTAATATTCCAAAAATTAAAAAAATAAATCTGTTTATAGAACATGATCAGTTATGACTATTTGGCCGTTTATCTATTTCAAATAGTTAGACATTTTGTTTCATCATAAACCAATTGTTTCTGGTTATACAAACTTATTCGAAACAAAATAATACTACTATATTAATATTCCAAAATTAATAAGTAAAATATTTAAAAAATAAATCTATTTACTGAGCAAGCTCAAAGAGTTATGACTGTTTGAACAACTATTTAGTTCAAATAGTTATGATCTTTTGTTTTATCATAAAATAATTGTTTCTATTCATACAAGCTTATTCGTAATAAAATAGTACTAATTTGTTAATATTCTAAAAATTAATAGGTATGAGATTTAAAAAATAAATATGTTTACTGAACAAATTCAAATAGTCATGTCCATTTGAATAATTAACTATTTTAAGTCATTATGACCTTTTGTAACGTCGTAAAATAATTCTTTCTGTTCATACAAATTTATTTAGAATTAGAATAATACTGATTTATTGATGTTTTGAAAATTAGTAAGAGATTTAAAACTAAATTAGTTTACTGAGCCAATTCAAATAGTTATGACTGTTTGAATAATTATTTATCTCAAATTGTTATGAGCTTTATTTTGTCATAGAATAATTGTTTTCTTTCATAAAATCTTATTTGGATTAAAATAATACTAATTTAATAATATTCTAAAAATTAATACATAAGAGATTTAAAAAATAAATATGTTTGCCCAATCAGTTCAAATAGTTAAGACTAATAGAACAATTATCTATTTCAAATCATTTTGACCTTTTGTTTAGTCATAAAACAATTATTTCAATTCATACAAAGTTATTCAAAATAAAAAGATACCATTTTATTAACAATAAAAAAACTAATAAGGAGGCAATTTGAAAAAATAAATCTGTTTATCGAATAAGTTCAAATAGACATGAATATTTGAATAATTATCTATTTAAAATTGTTTTGACCTTTTTTTTGTCAAAAAATAATTGTTTCAATTCATAAAAACTTAACTGAAGTAAAATAATACTATTTTATTAATATTTAAAAAATCATTAAGCAAGAGATTTCAAAAGTAATGTTGTTTTTTGAACCAGTTCAAATAGTTATGACTATTTGAACAAATATCAAGCTCAAATTGTTATAATCTTTGTTTTATCATAAAACAATTGTTTCTGATCATACAAACTTATTCAGATAAAAATAATACTAATTCAATAATATTTAAAAAATTAATAAGTAAGAAGTTTAAAAAATAAATATGTTTACTGAATTAGTTCAAATAGTTAAGACTATTAGAATAATTATCTATTTCAAATTGTTTTGACCTATTGTTTAGTTATAAAATAATTGTTTCAATTTATACAAGCTTATTTAGAATAAAATAATACTAATTTATTAACATTCAAAAAATGAATAATCAGAAGATTTCAAAAAATTAATCTATTTACAGAAAAAGTTAAAATAGTTACGATTATTTAAACAATTATCTATTTAAAATCATTAGGAACTTTTTTTTTTGATAAAATAATTGTTTTAGTTAATAAAGCTTATCCAAAATAAAATAACACTACTTTATTGATATTTTAAAAATTAATAGGTAAAAGGTTTAAAAAATAAATCAATTTATTGAATCAGTTCAAATAATTATAGCCATTTGAACAATTATCTATTTCAAATCGTAATTACCTCTATTTTTGTCATAGAACAATTATTTTTTAGCATGCAAGCTTTTTTGAAATAAAATCATTATTACCTTTTGTTTTGTCATAAAATAATTATTTTTCAACATACAAACTTATTTGAAATCAAATAATACTAATTTATTAATATTTTAAGAATTAACAAGAGATTTTAAAATAAATCTGTTTACTGAACTAGTTCAAATAGTTATGACTATTTGAACAATTATCTATTTCAAATGGTTATAACCTTCTGTTCTGTCATAAAGCAATTATTTTTGTTCATACAAGTTTATTCGAAATCAAATAATACTAATTTAATAATATTCTAAAAATTCATAACTAAGAGATTTAAAAAATAAATCCATTTGCCAAATTGGTTCAAATAGTTAAGACTATATAAACAATTACAATTTTCTATTTCAAATTGTTATGACCTTTTGTTTTGTCATAAAACAATTATTTTAGCTCATACAAGTTTATTTGGAATAAAATAAAACTAATTTATTAATATTATAAAAATTTATAAGAGATTTAAAAAAAAATTTATTTATCAAAACAGTTCAAATAATTATAAAAATTTGAAACAATCATTTATTTCAAATCATTATTATTTTCTGTTTTGTCAAAAAACAATTGTTTTTGTTCGTATAAGTTTGTTCAAAAATAAAATAATAATAATTTATTAATATTTAAAAAATTAATCAATAAGGGATTTAAACAGTAAATTTATTAATAAAACCATTTTAAATATTTTTGACTATTTGGATAATTATCTATTTCAAATTGTTATAACCTTTGTTTTGTCATTAAACAATTAGTTCTATTCATACTATTTTATTTGAAATAAAATAATACTAATTTAATAGCCAAGAAAATTAAAAAATAAATCTAATTGTCAAACCAGTTCAAATAGTTAAGACTATAACAATGATTATCAATTTCAAATCGTTATGACCTTTTGTTTTGTCATAAAATAATTATTTTGTCCGTACAAGCTTATTCAAATTAAAATAATATAAATTTAATAATATTTCAAAAATTAATAAGAGATTTAAAAAAATAAATTTATTTATCAAACCAGTTCAAATGGTTAAGACTGTTAGAAAGTTTTTTATTTCAAATCGTTTTTACCTTTTATTTAGTCATAAAACAATTGTTTCAGTTCATACAAGTTTATTCAGAATAAATTAATACTAATTTATCAGCATTCAAAAAATTAATAAGAAATAGATTTTTTAAAAACTCTATTTACTAAACAAATGTAAATAGTTATTACTATTTGAACAATTGTCTATTTAAAATCATTTTGACTTCTTGTTTTGTCATAAAATAATTTATTTAGTTGATACAAGCATATAAGAAATAAAATAATACTAATTTATTAATATTTCTAAAATTAATAAGTGGGAGATTTACAAAATAAATTTGTTTATTGAAACAGTTAAAATAATTATGGCCATTTGAATAATTATCTATTTCAAATTGTCATGACCTTTTGTTTTGTTATAAAACAATTGTTTTTTATCATACAAGTTTATTTGAAATAAAATAATACTAATTTATTAATATTTTAACAATTAATAAGTAAAACATCTAAAAAATAAATCTGTTTGCCGAATCAATTTGAAAAGTTATGACCACTAGAATAATTATCAATCTCAAATCATTATGATCTTTGTTTTGTCATATAACAATTGTTTCTAATCATAAAAGCTTATTTGCTTAAAAATAATACTAATTTAATAATATTTTGAAAATTAATAAGTAAAATATTTAAAAAATTATTTATTTGTTGAATCAGCTCAAATAGTTAAAACTATTAGAATAGTTATCTATTTCAAATCATTTTGACTAGTCATAAAATATTTGTTTCATATCATACAAGCTTATTCAAAATAAAATAATATTAATATATTAACATTTGAAAAATTCATAGGCAAGAGATTTGAAAAAATAAATTTGTTTATCAAACAAGTTTAAATAGTTATGACTATTTGAACAATTACTTATTTAAAATCATTATGACCTTTTAATTTGACATAAAAGAATTGTTTCAATTCATAAAAGCTTATCCAAAATAAAATAATACTAATTTATTAATATTTCAAAAATTAATAACCAATATATTTTAAAAAATAAATATATGTTCTAAATAAATTCAAATAGTTACAACTATTTGAACAATTGTATATTTAAAATCATTATCATCTTTTGTTTTGTACTAAGATAATTGTTTCAATTCATACAAGCTTATTCAAAATGAAAAAAAATAATTTATTAATATTCCAAAAATTAATAAGTGAGTTAAAAAGTGATTTTGTTTACTGAATCAGTTCAAATAATTATGGCCATTTCAACAATTATCTATTTCAAATCGTTATGAACTTTTGTTTTGTCATAAAATAATTGTTTTTTTTATCATACAAGCCTAGTCGAAATAAAATAATACTAATTTATCAATATTTCAAAAATTAATAAGTAGGAGATTTAAAAAATAAATCTATTTATCGAACTAGTTCCTATTTGAATAATTATGTATTTCAAATCACTATAACCTTTTGTGCTCTATTATAAAATAATTGTTTTAGTTCACATAAGCTTATTTGAAATAAAATAATACTAATTTAATAATATTCCAAAAGTTAATAACTAAGAGATTTAAAAAATAAATCTGTTTGCTGAAGTAGTTCAAATAGTTAAGACTATATGAATAATTACCAACTTCAAATCATTATGACATTTTTTTTTTTGTTATAAAACAATCGTTTCAGTTCATACAAGCTTATTTGAAATAAAATAATGCAAACTTATTAATATTCCAAAAACTAATAAGTGATTTAAAAAGTAAATCTATTTACTGAATCATTTTAAATCATTATTAACATTTTATTTGATCATATAAAAAATGTTTTTGATCATTCAAGCTTATTTAGAATAAAATAATCTTTCAAAAATTAATAAGTAAGAGATTTAAAATATAAATCTATTTATCGAACTAGTCAAATAGTTATGACTATTTGAACAATTGTATTCTTAAAATTGTAATAACCTTTTGTTCTATCATAAAACAATTATTTCTATTCATATAGGCTTATTCAAAATAAAATACTACTAATCTAATAATATTTCAAAAAGTAATAACTAAGAGAATTAAAATATAAATTTGTTTGTTGAACTAGTTCAAATATTTAAGACTATATTAGCAATTATCTATTATCTATTTCAAAATGTTATGACCTTTAGTTTGTTCAGAAAACAATTTTTTCAATTCATACTAGCTTATTCAAAATAAAATAAGTGACTTTATTAATATTTTAAAAATTAATAAGTAAAAGATTTAAAAAATAATTTTGTTTACCTAACCAGTTTAAATAATTATACCTATTTGAACAATTATCTATTTCAAGTTGCTATGTTTTGTCATTAAAGAAATATTTTTGTTCATATAAGTTTGTTTGGAATAAAGTAATGCTAATTTATTAATATTTCAAAAATTAATAAGGGATTTACAAAATAAATCTGTTTATTAAACCAGTTTAAATAGTTATGACTATTTGACAAATTATTTATTTCAAATTGTTATGACTTTTTGTTCTATTATAAAACAATTGTTTCTATTCATACATGCTTATTTGGATTAAAATAATACTAATTTATTAATATTTCAATAACTAATAAATAAAAAATTTTAAAAATGAATACATTTATCGAAATAGATCACATAGTCATGACTATTTGAATAATTATTTATTTCAAATTGTTATGACCTTTTGTTTTGTCTTAAAAGAATTGTTTCAGTTCATATAAGTTTATTCAAAATAAAATAATACCAATTTATTAATATTCCAAAAATTAATAATTTAGAGATTTAAAAAATGAATCTATTTACAAAACAACTTTAAATTATTATGACTATTTGAACAATTATGTATTTGAAATTGCTATAACCTTTTATTTTGTCATAAAATAATTTTTTCTATTCATACAAGCTTATTTCGAATAAATTAATACAAATTTATTAATATTAAGATAATTAATAAGTAAAGATTTAAAAGATAAATCTGTTTATCGAACACATTAAAATCATTATGGCTATTTAAACAATTATTTATTTCAAATTGTTATGATTTTTTGTTTTGTCATAAAAACAATTCTTTTTGTTCGTACAAGGTTTTTTAGATTAAAATGATATTAGTTTATTAATATTTTGACAATTAATAAGTAAAAGATTTAAAAGATAAATATGTGTATCGAACAAGTTCAAATAGTCATGACTATTTGAATAATTATCTATTTCAAATCATTATGACATTTTGTCTTATAATAAAAAAATTGTTTTAGTTCATATATGCTTATTTGAAATAAAATACTAATTTATTAATATTCCTAAAATTAATGAGTGAGATAATTAAAAAATGAATCTGTTTACCAAACATGTTCAAATAGTTATCATTATCTGAACAATTATCTAAACAATTATCTATTTCAAAATATTATAACATTTTGTTTTGTCATAAAACAATTGGTTATGTTCATGCAAGCTTATTTTGAAGAAAATAATATAAATTTATTAATATTCCAAAAATTAATAAGTAAAAATCTAAAAAAATATATGTTTTCTTAACATGTTCAAATAGTTATGACTATTTGAATAATAATCTATCTCAAATCGTTATCACCTTTGTTTTGTCATAACATAATTGTTTTTATTTATACTAGCTTATTCAGAGTAAAATATTGCTAAAGTGATAATATTCTAAAATTTAATAAGTAAGAGATTTAAAAAATAAATGTTTTTCCCAAACCAATTTAAATAGTTAAGACTATTAGAACAATTATATATTTCAAATCATTTTGACCTTTTGTTTAGTCATAAAATAATTGTTTCAGTTCATACATACTTATTCGAAATAAAATAATACTAATTTATTAACATTCAAAAAATTAATAAACAAGAAATTTTAAAAAAATAAATCTGTTTATCGCACAAGTTCAAATAGGTATGACTATTTGAGCAATTATATATTTAAAATAGATATGACCTTTGTTTTATCATAAAACAATTGTTTTAGTTCGTAAAAACTTATCCAAAATAAAATAATATTACTTTATTAATATTTCCAAAATTGATAAGTTAGAGATTTAAAAAAAAAATCAGTTTATCGAATCAGTTCAAATAATTATAGCCATTTGAACAATTATCTCTTTCAAATCATTATGAACTTTTGTTATGTCATAAAACAATTGTTTGTTTTTTGTCATACAAGCCTATTGGAGTAAAATAATACTAATTTCTTAATATTTCAAAAAACATAAGTAGAAGATTTAAAAAAATAAATCTGTTTACCAAACCATTCACTATTTGAACTAATATCTATTTCAAATAATTATAACCTTTTGTTCTATTATAAAATAATTGTTTCAGTTCATGTAAGCTTATTCAGAATAAAATAATACTAATTTAATAATATTCCAAAAATTAATAACTAGGAGATTTAAAAAATATATTTATTTGTCAAAGCAATTCAAATAGTTAAGACTATAAGAACAGTTATCTATTTCAAATCATTATGACATTTTATTTTGTCATAAAACAATTGTTTCAATTCATACAAGCTTATTCAAAATAAAATAATACTAATTTATTAATATTCCAAAAATTAATAAGTGATTTCAAAAGTAAATTTGTTTAAGGAAATTAGTTCAAATAATTATGGTTGTGTCAACAATTATCTATTTCAAATCATTTGGTCATATAACAATCGTTTTTTGATTAGTCAAGTATATTAAGATTAAAATAACACTAATTTATTAATCTTTCAAAAATTAATAAGCAAGAGATTTAAAAAAATAAATTGGTTTACCGAATTAGTTTAAATAGTTATGACTATTTGATCAATTGTGTACTTCAAATCGTTATAACCTTTTGTTTTGTCATAAAACAATTATTTTTGTTCAAACAAGCTTATTAGGAATAAAATAATACTAATTTAATAATATTCCAAAAATTAATAACTAAGAGAATTAAAAAATATATTTGTTTGCCTAACTAGTTCAAATATTTAAGACTATGTGAACAACTATCTATGTCAAATCTTTATGACCTTTTATTTTCTCATAAAATAACTTTTTCAATTCATACTAGCTTATTTGGAGTAAAATAAAATGAATTTATTAATATTTCAAAAATTAATAAGTAAGAGATTTAAAAAATAATTTTATTTAGCTAACCACTTTAAATAATTATGACTATTTAAATAATTATCTATTTCAAATCATTATGACCTTTTTTTTTTGTCATAAAACAAATATTTTTGCTCATATAAGTTTGTTTGGAATAAAATAATACTAATCTATTAACTTTTCAAAAATTAATATGAGATTTAAAAATAAATCTATTTCTCAAACTAGTTAAAATAGCTATGACTATTTGAGCAATTATTTATTTTAAATTGGTATGCTTTTTATTCTATTATAAAACAATTATTTATGTTCATACAAGCTTATTCAGATTAATATAATGCTAATTTATGAATATTTTAACTATTAATAAGTGAAATATTTAAAAAATAAATATGTTTACCAAACTAGATCAAATAATCATGACTATTTCAATAATTATCTATTTTAAATTGTTATGAACTTTTGTTTTGTCATAAAAGAATTGTTTTAGTTCATATAAGCTTATTCAAAATAAAATAATACTAATTTATTAATAATCCAAAAATTAATAATAAAGAGATTTAAAAAATGAATCTATTTATTGAATAAGTTTAAATAATTATGACTGTTTGAATAATTATGTATTTGAAATCGCTATAACCTTTTATTTTGTCATAAAATAATTTTTTCTATTCATACAAGCTTATTTCAAATAAAATAATACAAATTTATTAATATTAAGACAATTAATAAGTAAAAGATTTAAAATATAAATTTGTTACCAAACAAGTTCAAATTGTTATGACTATTTGTATAATTATTTATTTCAACTTGTTATGACTTTTTGTTTTGTCATAAAACAATTGTTTCTATTCATACAACCTTATTTGGATTAAAATAATTTTAATTTATTAATATTTAGATAATTAATAAGTAAAAAATTTTAAAAATAAATATGTTTACCGAACAACTTTAAATAATCATGACTATTTGAATAATTACCTATTTCAAATCATTATGACCTTTTTTTTTATAACAAAACAATCGGTTCAACTCATATAAGCTTATTTGAAGTAACATAATACTAATTTATTAATATTCCAAAAATTAATGAGTAAGAGAATTAAAAAAAGAATTTGTTTATCAAATAAGTTCAAATAGTTATGATTATCTAAACAATTATCTATTTCAAAACATTATAATATTTTGTTTTTCATAAAATAATTGGTTCTGTTCATGCAAGCTTATTTTAAAGAAAATAATATAAATTTATTAATATTCCAAAAATTAATAAGTAAAAATTAAAAAAATAAATATGTTTTCTTAACATGTTCAAATAGATATGACTATTTGAATAATTATTTATTTCAAATCGTTATAACCTTTTGTTTTGTCATAAACCATTTATTTCTGTTCATACAAGCTTATTCAAAATAAAATAATAGTAATTTATTAAAATTTCAAAAATTAATAAGTAAAAGGTTTAAAAAATAAATTTGTTTATCGAGTGAGTTGAAATAGTTATGACTATTTAAAAAATTATTTATTTAAAATCGTTATGATCTTTTGTTTTCTCATAAAATAATTGTTTCTATTCATACACGTTTATTCATAATAAACTAGTACTAATTTATTAATATAATAAAATTAATGAGTTAGAGATTTAAAAAATAAATCTATTTATCGAACAAGTTCAAATAGTCATGTTCATTTGAACTATTATCTATTTCAAATCGTTATAATATTTTGTTTAAATTGTCCATTTAAACTTTTGTTCTCTCTATTTGAGCCAGTTGCCTGCCTTTTTCATTTTGTCTTTGACTCTTAGTAATATGCTCCTACTAGGCCTTTTCTTTGCGAGACTCTTTTTTCCTAGTGGGAGTGATCTTATATGAAGTTGGATTTGGATAGTTGGTAATATGATCCAACCAAGGGTCAAAAATTTTTGATCCCAACCCTAATGGTCTTTCAAATAGCGTCTTTCCTCTTATACTATCCCTGAAGGTATGGACAGGTAAAGGAAGCAATCTAGGACTGAAAAGTGCTTAGTTAACGAGAGCAAGGGAGGGTTTCAAAGCTTTATTTTTTAAATATATTCGAGAAATAGATTTGTTTTTTTAAATCTCTTGCTCATTAATTTTTTGAATGTAAATAAATTAGTATTATTTTATTATAAATAAGGTTGTATGAACTAAAATAATTGTTTTATGACTAAACAAAAAGTCAAAACAATTTGAAATAGATAATTATTCTAATAGTCTTAAATATTTGAACTAGTTCGACAAACATATTTATGTTTTAAATCTCTTACTTATTAATTTTTAAAATATTATTAAATTAGTATTATTTTAATCTAATAGGTTAATAATTTTTGAAATATTAATGAAGTAGTATTATTTTATTTCTGATAAGTTCCTATGAACTTAAACAATTGTTTTATGACAAAACAAAAGGTCAAAATGATTTTAAATCAATAATTGTTCAAATATTCATATCTATTTGAACTTGTTCGGTAAACAAATTTATTTTTTCAAATCTCTTGCATATTAATTTTTTAAATGTTAATAAATTAGTATTATTTTATTTTGAATAAGTTTGTATGAACTAAAATAATTGTTTCATGACTAAACAAAATAATTGTATAAACAAATTTGAAACAATAATTGTTCTAGTAGTCATAACTATTTGAACTAGTTTGACAAACACATATTTTTTAAATTTCTCACTTATTAATCTTTGGAATATTATTAAATTAGCATTATTTTAATCCAATAAGCTTGTATGAAAAGAAACAATTGTTCTATGACAAAATAACGATCATAACAATTTAAGATAGATAATTGTTCAAATATTCATAACTATTTGAACTTGTTCTATAAACAGATTTATTTTTTAAATCTATTATTAATTTTTAAAATATTAATAAATCAGTATTATTTTAATTTTGAATAATTCTTTATGAATAGAAACAATTGTTTATTGACAAAACAAAAGGTCATAATGATTTGAAATAGATAACTATTCAAATGGACATAACTATTTGAATTTGTTCGATAAACAAATTTATTTTTTAAATCTCCTACCTATTAATTTTTAGAATATTAATACGTTAGTACTATTTTATTTCGAATAAACTTGTATGAGTAGAAATAATTATTTTATGACAAAACAAAAAATCATAACTATTTGAAATAAATAATTGTTCAAAGAATCTAACAATTTGTGCTTACTTGCTAGACTGATTTATTTTTTAAATCTTTTACTTATTAATTTTTGGAATATTAAAAAATTAGTATTATTTTGTTTTGAATAAGCTTGTATGAATAGAAACAATTGGTATATAATAAAATAATAGGTCATAACTTTTTGAAATAGATAATTGTTTAAATAGTCAAAACTATTTGAATGTGTTCAGGAAATAGATTTATTTTTTAAATTTTTACTTATGAATTTTTAGAATATTAATAAATTTATTTTATTTTATTCAAAATAAGCTTTTATGAACATAAACAATCATTTTATAACAAAAAAAAAGGTCATAATTATTTGAAATAGATAATTATTCAAATAGTCATAACTATTTGAACTTTTCGATAAACATATTTATTTTTTCAAATCTCTTGCTTATTAATTTTTTGAATGTTAATAAATTAATATTATTTTATTTCAAATAACTTTTTATGAACTAAAATAATTGTTTTATGACTAAACAAAATAATTGTATAAACATATTTGAAACAATAATTATTCTAGTAGTCTTAACTATTTGAACTAGTTTGACAAACACATATATTTTTTAAATTTCTTACTTATTAATTTTTGGAATATTATTAAATAGCATTATTTTAATCCAATAAGCTTGTATAAAAAGAAACAATTGTTCTATGACTAAATAACGATCATAATAATTTGAGATATATAACTATTCAAATAGTCATAACTATTTAAACTCATTAGATAAACAGATTTATTTTTTAAATCTCTTATTAATTTTTAAAATATTAATAAATTAGTATTATTTTAATTCTAAATAATTCTTTATTAATAGAAACAATTGTTTAACGACAAAACAAAAGGTCATAATGATTTGAAATAGATAATTGTTCAAATGGATATGACTATTTGAATTTGTTAAGTAAACATATTTATTTTTTAAATCTCCTACCTATTAATTTTTAGAATATTAATAAGTTAGTACTATTTTATTTCAAATAAACTTGTATGAGTAGAAACAATTGTTTTATGACAAAACAAAAAATTATAACTATTTGAAATAAATAATTATTCAAACAGTTATAACTATTTACACTTACCTTGTAAACAAATTTTATTTTTTAAATCTTTTACTTATTAATTTTTGGAATATTAAAAAATTAGTATTATTTTGTTTTGAATAAGCTTGTATGAACAAAAACAATTGGTATATAATAAACTAACAGGTCATAACATTTTGAAATAGATAATTGTTCAAATAGTCAAAATTATTTGAACGTGTTTAGAAAATATATTTATTTTTTAAATTTTTACTTATTAATTTTTGGAATATTAATAAATTTAAGTTATTTTATTCAAAATAAGCTTGTATGAACAAAAACAATTGTTTTATGACAAAACAAAAGGTCATAACGATTTGAAATAGATAATTATTCAAATAGTGATAATTATTTGAACTTGTTCGGTAAACAAATTCATTTTTTAAATCTTTTACTTAATAATTTTCAGAATATTAATAAATTAATATTATTTTATTTCAAATAATCCTATATAAACTGATACAATTGTTTTATGACAAAACAAAAGGTCATAACAGTTTGAAATAGATAATTATTTAAATAGTTATGACTATTTAAACTTGTTCAATAAACAAATTTATTTTTAAAATCTTTTACTTATTAATTGTCAAAATATGAAGAAATTAATATTATTTTAATTTGAATAAGGTTGTATGAACAAAAACAATTATTTCATGACAAAACAAAAAGTCATAACAATTTGAAATAAATAATTGTTCAAATAGTCATAACTATTTGAATTTGTTTTGTAAATAGATTTATTTTTAAATCTTTTACTTATTAATTGTTTGAATATTAATAAATTTGCATTGTTTTATTTGAAATAAGTTTGTATAAATAGAAAAAATTATTTTATGACAAAACAAAAAGTTATAGTGATTTGAAATATATAATTGTTCAAATAATCATAAATATTTAAACTTGTTTGGAAACAGATTCATTTTTTAAATCTCTTATTAATTTTTGGAATATTAATAAATTAGAATTATGTTATTTTGAATAAGTTTGTATGAATAGAAACGATTGTTTTATGATAAAAATAAAAGATCATAATGATTTGAAAAAGATAATTGTTCAAACAATTATAACTATTTGCACTGGTGAAGCCAACAGTTTCATTTTTTAAATCTATTACTTATTAATTTCTAAAATATTAATAAATTAGCATTATTTTTATTCCAAATAAGAGTGTGAACAGAAACAATTATTTTATGACAAAACGAATGATCATAACAATTTAAAATAAATAATTGTTCAAATAGTTATAAGTAATTGAACTAGTTTAGTAAATAGATTTATTTTTTAAATCTCTTAGTTATTAATTTTTAAAATATTAATAAATTAATATTATTTTATTACGAACAATCTTATATGAACAAAAACAAAAGGTCATAACAATTTGAAATATTAATTATTCAAATAGTCATAATTATTTGAACTGGTTTGGCAAACATAATTAATTTTTAAATCTCTTACTTATTGAATATTAATAAATTTGTTTTATTTTATTTCAAATAACTTAGTAAGAACTGAAAAAATTATTTTACGACAAAATAAAAGGTCATATGAACAATTGTTTTATGATAGAACAAAAGGTTATAACAATTTGAAATATATAATTATGCAAATAGTAATAACTATTTGAACTAGTTCGATAAACAAATTTATTTTTTAGATCTTCTACTTATTAGTTTTTGAAATATTAATAAATTAGTATTTTTTATTTTCAATAGGCTTGTGTGATGAAAAAAAATTGTTTTATGACAAAAAAAAGTTCATAATGATTTGAAATGGATAATTGTTTAAATGACCATAATTATTTGAACTAATTCGATAAACTAATTTATTTTTTAAATCTATAATTGATCAAATTTTGAAATATTAATAAAGTAATATTATTTTATTTTTGATAAGCTTTTAAGAATTGGAATAATTGTTTTATGATAAAATAAAAAGTCAAAACGATTTTAAATAGATAATTGTTCGAATAGTCATAAATATTTGAACTTGTTCGATATATTGAATTTTTTTAATTTTTTGCTTATTAATTTTTTAAATGTTAATAAATTAGTATTATTTTATTTTGAATAAACATGTACGAATTGAAACAATTATTTTATGACTAAACAAAATGTCAAAATGATTTGAAATTTTTTCAGTAAATAGATTTATTTTTCAAAATCTCTTTCTTATTAATTTTCTAAATGTTAATAAATTAGTATTAATTTATTCTGAATAAGTTTATATGAATTGAAACAATTGTTTTATGACTAAACAAAAGGTTAAAATGATTTGAAATCGATAATTGTTATAATAGTTTTAACCAATTGAACTGATTTCGTAAACAAATTTATTTTTTAAATCTCTTACTTATTAATTTTTGAAATAGTATTAAATTAGTATTATTTTAATCAAAATAAGCTTTTACAAACAAAACAATTGTTTTATGATAAGAAAAGGTCAAACAATTTGAAATAGATAATCGTTTATAGAGTCTTAACTATTTGAACTACTTTGGCAATTAGATTTATTTATTAATTTTCTTTGTTAGTATGTTACAAAATATTATTAAATTAGTATTATTTTATTCTGAATAAAATAGTATAAACAAAACCAATTGTTTGATGACAAAATAAGAGGTTATAATGATTTGAAATAGATAATTATTCAAATAGTCAAAACTATTTGAAATGGTTTGGTAAACAGATTTACTTTTTAAATCACTTACTGATTAATTTTCTAAATATTAATAAATTAATATTATTTTATTTTGAACAAACTTATATTAACAAAAGCAATTGTTTTATGACAAAACAAAAAGTAATAATAATTTGAAATAGATAATTGTTCAAATAGTTATAATTAATTGAACTGGTTCAATAAAGAGAATTATTTTCTAAATCTCTTACTTATAAATTTTTGAAATATTTATAGATTAGTTTATTCTATTTCAGATAACCTTGTATGAGTTGAAATAATTATTTTATGACAAAACAAAAGGTCATAACAATTTGAAATAAATAATTATTCATATAGTTTTAACTAGTGGAACTGTTCGGCAAATGGATTTATTTTTTAAATCTTTTAGTTTTTAATTTTCAAAATATTACTAAATTAGTATTACTTTATTTTGAATAAGCTTGTATCAATAGAAACAATTGTTTTATGATAAAACAAAATGTTATAACAATTTGAAATAGATAATTATTCAAATAGTCATAACTATTTAAACTAGAACGGTAAATATATTTATTTTTTAAATCTCTTATTAGTTCTTGAAATATTAATAAATTAGTATTATTTTATTTCAAATAGGCTTGTATGTTGAAAAAAAATTGTTTTATGACAAAACAAAAGGTAATAACGATTTGAAATAGATAATTGTTCAAATGGCCATAATTATTTGAACTGATTCAGTGAACTAATTTATTTTTTAAATCTCTTACTTATTAACTTTCAAAATATTAATAAAGTAGTATTATTTTATTTTGGATAAGCTTTTATAAACTAAAACAATTTTTTTATGACAAAACAAAAGGTCATAACAATTTGAACTTGTTTGGTAAAGAAATTTATTTTTTCAAATCTCTTACTTATTAATTTTTCAAATGTTAATAAATTAGTATTATTTTATTTTGAATAAGTTTGTATGAATTGAAACAATTATATATGACTAAACATAAGGTCAAAATGATTTGAAATAGATAATTATTCTAATAGTCTTAACTATTTGAACTAGTTTGGCAAAAACTTTTCTTTTTTAAATCTCCTATTGACTTTTGGAATATTATTAAATTAGTATTATTTTTATCCGAATGAGCTTGTATAATCAGAAAGAATTGTTTTATGAGAAAACAAAGATCATAACAATTTGAGATTGATATTTGTTCAAATAGTCATAACTATTTAAACTGGTTTGAAAAATAGCTTTTGTTTTTAAATCTCTTGCCTATTAATTTTGAAATATTAATAAAGTAGTATTTCGAAAGTGTTTTTATGAACTGCAACAATCGTTTTATAAAAAAATCAAAAGGTTATAATGACTTCAAATAGCCAATTGTTCAAATAGCCAAATCTATTTGAGTTCGGTAAATAGATTTATTTTTTAAAATGTCTTGCTCACTAATTTTTTGAATGTTAATAAATTAGTATTATTTTATTCTGAATAAGCTTGTATAAACTGAAATAATTATTTTATGACTAAACAAAAGGTCAAAACAGTTTGAACTAGATAATTTTTAGCAAAAACATTTATTTTTTTAAATCTCTTTCTGATTAATTTTTTGAATATTATTAAATTAGTATTATTTTAATTTGAATATGCTTATATGGAAATAAACAATTTTTTTTATGATAAAACAAATATCTTAATGATTTGTGATAAATAATTGTTTAAATAGTCATAACTATTTGAATTGTTTTGGTAACAAATTTAGTTTTTACATCTCTTATTAATTTTCAAAATATTAATATATTAGTATTATTTTATTCTGAATAATTTTGAATGAACAGAAACAATTTTTTTATGACAAAACAAAAGGTCATAACAATTTGAAATGGATAATTGTTCAAATGGACATGATTATTTGAACTTGTTTGGTAAACAAATTTATTTTTTAAATCTCCTACCTATTAGTTTTTAGAATTTTAATAAATTAGTATTATTTTATTCTAAATAAACTTGTACGAATAGAAACAATTGTTTTATGACAAAACAAAAGATCATAACTATTTGAAATAAATAATTGTTTAAATAGTCATAATTATTTGAACTTGTTCGGTAAACAGATTTATTTTTTAAATCTTTTACTTATTAATTTTTGGAATATTAATAAATTAGTATTATTTTATTTCGAATATGCTTGTATGAACAGAAACAATTGGTTTGTGACAAAACAAAAGGTCATAACTATTTGAACATGTTTAGAAGGTAGATTTATTTTTTTGAAATTTTTATTTACTAATTTTTGAAATATTAATAAATTTATATTATTTTATTTGAAATAAGCTTATACGAACAAAAATAATTATTTTATGACAAAACAAAATGTCACAATGATTCGAAATAGAAAATTGTTTAAATAGTCTTAACTATTTAAACTTGTTTGATAAATAGTTTCATTTTTTAAATCTCTTACTCAATAATTTTTGGAATATTAATAAATTAGTATTATTTTATTTCAAATAACCTATATGAATTTATATAGTTATTTTTTATGAAACAAAAAGTCATAACGATTTGAAATAGATAATTATTCAAATAGTTTGACTATTTGAACTTGTTCGGTAAACATATTTATTTTTAAAATCTTTTACTTATTAATTGTTGAAATGTTAATAAATTAATATTATTTTAATCCAAATAAGCTTGTATGAATAGAAATAATTGTTTTATGGCTAAACAAAAAGTCATAATAGTTTGAAATAAAATAATAATGTCATAACGATGTGAACTTGTTTGATAAACAAATTTATTTTTTAAAATCTTTTACTTATTAATTATTTTAATAAGTATAAAGTTATATTATTTTATTTGAAATAGGCTTGTATAAATAGAAAAAATTATTTTATGACAAAACAAAATGTTATAGCAATTTTAAATAGATAATTGTTCAAATTGTCATAACTATTTAAACTTGTTCAGTAAACAAATCATTTTTTAAATCTCTTAATTATTAATTTTTAGAATATTAATAAATTAGTATTATTTTATTTTAATAAACTTATATGAAAGAAACAATTCTTTAATAACAAAACAAAAGGTCATAATGATTTGAAATAGGCAAATTATTCATATAGTCATGACTAATTGGTCTATTTCAATAAATATATTTATTTTTAAAATATTTATTAATTGTCAAAATATTAATAAATTAGTATTAATCCAAATAAGCTTTTATGAACAAAAACAATTGTTTTATAATAGAACAAAAAGCCATAATGATTTGAAATAAATAATTTATCAAATAGTCATAATTATTTGAACTGGTTTGATAAATAGATTTTATTTTTTAAATCTCTTATTAGTTTTTGAAATGTTAATAAATTTGTATTACCTTATTCTGAACAAACTTATATGAACAAAAACATTTTTTTATGACAAAACAAAAAGTCATAATAATTTGAAATACATAATTGTTCAAATAGTCATAATTATTTAAATTGGTTAGGTAAATAGAATTATTTTTTTAATCTCTTATTAATTTTTGCAATATTAATAAATTTGTTTTATTTTATCATGAATAAGCTAGTATGAATTGAAAATTTTGTTTTATGACAAAACAAAATGTCATAACGTTTTGAAATAGATAATTGTTATTATAGTCTTAAATATTTTGAGCTGGTTTAACAAACAAATTTATTTTTAATTCTCTTAGTTATTAATTTTTAGAATATTATTAGATTAGTATTATTTTATTTCAAATAAGCTTGTGTGAACAGAAATAATTTTTTTATGATAGAACAAAAGGTTATAACAATTTGAAGTATACAATTGTTCAAATAGTCATAACTATTTAAACTGATTCAGTAAACAAATTTATTTTTTAAATCTCTTACTTATTAATTTTTGAAAAATTAATAAATTGGTATCATTTTATTCTGAATAAGCTTGAATGATAAAAAATGTTTATTATATGACCAAACAAAAGGTAATAATGATTTGAAATAGATAATTGTTGAAATGGCAATAATTATTTGAAACGATTTGTTTAACATATTCACATTTTAAATCACTTATTAATTTTTGGAATATTAATAAATTTGTGTCATTTTATTTTGAATAAGCTTGTATAAGTTGAAATGATTGTTTTATGACAAAACAAAAGGTATAACAATTTGAAATAGATAATTGTTCATGTAGTCTTAATTGTTTGAATTGTTTCAGCAAACAAATTTATTTTTTAAATCTTTTAGTTATTAATTTTTAAAATATTATTAAATTAGTATTATTTTATTCTAAATAAGCTTGTATAAACTGAAACAATTATTTTATAACAAAACAAAAAGGTTGTAATGATTTGAAATAGGTAATTATTCAAATAAGAGTTGGTTCAGTAAACAGATTTATTTTCTAAATCTCCTACTCATTAATTTTTGACATATTAATAAATTAGTATGATTTTATTCCGAATAAGCTTGTATGATGAAAAACAATTGTTTTATGACAAAACAAAAGTTCATAACGATTTAAAATAGATAGTTGTTGACATAGCCATAAGTATTTGAGCTAATTCGGTAAATAGATTCACTTTAAATTACTTACTTATTAATTTTTAGAATATTAACAAATTATTATTATTTTATTTCAAATAAGCTTGTATGAATTGAAGCAATTATTTTATGTCAAAACGAAAGGTCATAATAGTTTTAAATATACAATTGTTCAAATAGTCATAACTATTTGAATTTGTTTAGAAAATATGATTTATTTTTTTAAATCTATTGCTTATTAATTTTTGAAATATTAATAAATTAGTATTATTTTATTTTGGATAAGCTTTTATGAACTGAAATGATTGTTTTATGACAAAACAAAGGTCATAACAATTTTAAATAAGTAATTGTTCAAATAGTCATAACTATTTGAGCTTGTTCGATAAACAAATGTATCTTTTCAAATCTTTTGCTTATTAAGTTTTTGAAAGTTAATTTATTAGGATTATTTTATTCCAAATAAGCTTGTATGATATTAAACAAATATTTTATAACTAAAAAAAGGTCAAAACGATTTGAAATAGATAATTATTGTAATAGTTTTAACTATTTAAACTAGTTTGTTAAACACATTTATTTTTTAAATCTCTTACTTATTAATTTTCTAAATATTATTAAATTAGTATTATTTTTAATCGATTAAGCTTCTATGATAAGAAACAATTCTTTTATGGCAAAACAAAGATCATAACAAATTGAGATTGATAATCATTTAAATTGTCATAACTATTTAAACTGGTTTGATAAATAGATTTATTTTTCAAATCTTTTATTTATTAATTTTTGAAATATTAATAAATTAGTATTATTTTACTTCGACTAAGCTTGTATGATAAAAAACAATTGTTTTATAACAAAATAAAGGTCATAATGATTTGAAATAGATAATTGTTCAAATAGCCATAATTATTTTAACTGATTTGGTAAACAAATTTATTTATTAAATCTCTTACTTATTGATTTTAGAAATATTAATAAATAGTATTATTTTATTCCTTATAAGCTTGTATTAATTGAAACAATTGTTTTATGACAAAAGAAAAGGTCATAATGATTTTAAATAGACAGTTGTTCATATAGTAATAAGTATTTGAACTTGTTCAATAAATAGATTTATTTTTTAAAATCTCTTTCTTATTAATTTTTTGAATGTTATTAAATTAGTATTAATTTATTTTGATTAAGCTTGTATGAAGTTAAACAATTGTTTTATGACTAAACAAAAGATGAAAATGATTTGAAATAGATAATTGTTATAATAGTGTTAACCATATGAACTGGTTCAGTAAACAAATTTATTTTTCAAATCTCTTACTTATTAATTTTTGAAATATTATTAAATTTGTATTATTTTAATTTGAATAAGCTTATATGAACAAAAAAATTGTTTTATAACAAAACAAAATATCATAACGATTAGAAATTGATAATCATTCATATAATCTTAACTATTTGAATTGGTTCAACAATTAGGTTTATTTTTTATTTTCTTGGTTCTTAAGTTTCAAAATATTATTAAATTAGTATTATTTTATTCTGAATAAAATGGTATGGATAGAACCAACTGTTTGATGACATGATAGAAGATTATAATGATTTGAAATAGATAATTATTCAAATAGCCAAAACTATTTGAAATGGTTTGGTAAATAGATTTACTTTTTAAATGTCTCACTGATTAATTTTCTAAATATTAATAAATTATTATTATTTTATTTCAAATAGACTTTATATGCACAAAAACAACCATTTTATGACAAAAACAAAAAGTAATAATAATTTAAAATACATAATTGTTCAAATAGTTATACTTATTTGAACCGGTTTAGTAGAAAGAATTATTTTTTAAATCTCTTACAAAATTTTGAAATGTTAACAAATTAGTTTTATTTTATTTTGAATAAACTTATATGAGCTGAAATAATTATTTTATAACAAAACAAATGGTTATACCGATTTGAAATAGGTAATTGTTCACATAGTCTTAACTATATGAACTGCTTCAACAAACAAACTTATTTTTTAAATCTCTTAGTTATCAATTTTCAAAATATTATTAAATTAGTATTATTTTATTTTGAATAAACGTGTATGAACAAAAATAATTGTTTTATGATAGAACAAAAGGTTATAACATTTTGAAATAGATAATTATTCAAATAGTCATAACTATTTGAACTAGTTTAGTAAATAAATTTATTTTTTAAATCTCTTACTAATTCTTGAAAATTAATAAATTAGCATTTTGTATTTCAAATAAGCTTGTAGGTTGAAAAAAATTTGTTTTATGACAAAACAAAAGGAAATAATGATTTAAAATAGATAATTGTTCAAACGACCAAAGTATTTGAACCAATTCGGTAAAATGATTTATTTTTTAAATTTCTTATTAATTTTCAAAATATTAATAACGTAATCCTATTTTATTTTGGATAAGCTTTTATGAACTAAAAAAATTGTTTTATGACAAATCAAAAGTTCATACCGATTTTATATAGATAATTGTTGAAATAATCATAACTATTTGAACATGTTTAGTAAACAGGTTTATTTTTTTAAATCTCTTGCTTATTAATTTTTTGAATGTTAATAAATTAGTATTAGTTTATTCCAAATAAGCTTGTATGAACTAAAACAATTATTTTAAGACTAAACAAAAGGTTAAAACAATTTGAAATAGATAATTATTCCAATCGTCTTAACCATTTAAACTGATTCAACAAACACGTTTATTTTTTTAAACTTTTACTTATTAATTTTCAAAATATTATTAAATTAGTATTATTTTTATCTAAATAAGCTTGTATGATTAGAAACAATTTTTTTATGACAAAACAAAGATCATAACAATTTAAAATTGATATTTGTTCAAATAGTTATAACTATTTGAATTGGTTCAAAAAATAGCTCTAGTTTTTAAATCTTTTGCTTAATAATCTTTGAAATATTAATAAAGTAATATTATTTTATTTCAGATAAGTTTTTATGAACTGAAACAATTGTTTTATTACAAAACAAAAGGTCATAATGATTTTAAATAGATAATTGTTCAAATAGTCATATCTATTTGAGCTTATTCGGTAAACAGATTTATTTTTTTAAATCTCTTATTAATTTTTGTAATGTTAATAAATAAGTATTATTTTATTCTATAGAAGCTTGTATGAATTGAAATAATTATTTTATGACCAAACAAAAGGTTCGAACACTTTGAAATAAATAATGATTCTAATAGTCTTAACTATTTGAACTGGTTAGACAAAACACATTTATTTTTTTATTATAAATTAGTATTATCTTAATCTAAATAAGTTTTTATGAAAAAAAAAACAACTGTTCTATGACAAAAATAAAGATCATAACGATTTGAGATTGATAATTGTTCAAATAGTCATAACTATTTAAACTGGTTTGATAAACAGATTTAGTTTTTAAATCTCTCATTGATTTTTAAAATATTAATAAATCAGTATCATTTTATTTTGAATAATTATGTATGAATAGAAACAATTGTTTTACAACAAAAAGAAAAGATCTTAATTATTTGAAATAGATAATTATTCAAATGAACATGACTATTTGAACTTGTTTGGTAAATAGATTTGTTTTTTAAATCTCCTACCTATTAATTTTCAAAATATTAATAAATTAGTATTATTTTATTTGGAAAGAAACAATTGTTTTATGGCAATATAAAAGATCCATAACTATTTGAAATAAAATTGTTCAAGCAATCATAACTATTTGAGCTTGCTAGATAAATAAATTATTTTTTTAAATCTTTTACTTATTGATTTTTGAAATATTAATAAATTAATATTATTTTATTTTGAATAAGTTTCTATGAACAGAAACAATTGGTTTATGACAAAAAAAAAAAGGTCATAACTATTTGAAATAGATAATTGTTCAAATAGCCATAACTACTTGAACGTGCTCAGAAAACAAATTTATTTTTTAAATTTCTACTTATTAATTTTTGAAATATTAATAAATTTATATTATTTTTTTTGGAAAAATCTTATATGAAAGAAACAATTGTTTTATGACAAAACAAAATGTCATAACAATTTGAAATAGATAATTGTTCAAATGCTCATAACTATTTGAACTTGTTCAATAAATAGATTCATTTTTTAAATCTCTTACTCCTTAACTTTTAGAATATTAATAGATATATATTATTTTATTCCGAATAAGCCTATAAAACTAGTACAATTGTTTTATAATGAAACAAAAGTTCATAACTATTTGAAATAGATAAGTATTCAAATAGTTATGACTATTTGGACTTGTTCGATAAACATATTTATTTTTAAAATATTTTACTTATTAATTGTCTAAATATTAATAAATTAATATTTTTTTAATCTGAATAAGCTTGTATGAACAGAAAACAATTGTTTTATGACAAAACAAAAAGTCATAAAATTTAAAATAAATAATTATTCAAATAGTCATAATTATTTGAACTTATTTTGTAAACAGATTTATTTTTTAAATTTTTTACTTATTAATTGTTTGAATATTAACAAATTTGTATTATTTTATATAAAATAAGCTTGTATGAATAGAAACAATTGTTTTATGACAAAAAAAAAGGTTATAGTGATTTGAAATAGATAATTGTTCAAATAGTAATAAACTATTTGAACTTGTTTGGTGAACCGGTTCATTTTTTAAATCTCTTACTTATTAATTTTTGAAATAATAATAAATTAGAATTATGTTTTTATGAATAAGCTTGTACAAACAGAAACAATTGTTTTGTGATAAAACAAAATGTTATAATGATTTGAAATAAATAATTGTTCAAACAGTCACAACTATTTGTATTGGTCATACCAACAAATTCATTTTTTAAATCCATTACTTATTAATTTTTAGAATATTAATAAATTAATATTATTTTATTCTGAATAAGACTATATGAACAAAAACAATTGTTTTATGACAAAAAAAATGATCATAACAATTTGAAATAAATAATTATTCAAAGAGGTATAAATAATTGACCTAGTTTAGTAAGCAGATCTAGTTTTTAATTCTCTTGCTTATTAATTTTTAAAATATTAATAAATTAATATTACTTTATTTTGAATAAACTTATTTAAACAAAAACATTTATTTTATGACAAAACAAAAGGTCATAATGACTTGAAATAGATAATTGTTCAAATAGTCATAATTATTTCAACTAATTTGGCAAACAAAATTATTTTTTAAATCTCTTACAAATTAATTTTTGAAATATTAATAAATTTGTTTTATTTTGTTTTGAATAAGGTAGAATTATGTTTTTATGAATAAGCTTGTACGAACAGAAACAATTGTTTTGTGATAAAACAAAATGGTATAATGATTTGAAATAGATAATTGTTCAAACAGTCACAACTATTTGCATTGGTCATACCAACAAATTCATTTTTTAAATCCATTACTTATTAATTTTTAGAATATTAATAAATTAACATTACTTTATTCTGAATAAAACTATATGAAAAAAAACAATTATTTTATGACAAAACAAATGGTCATAACAATTTGAAATAAATAATTATTCAAATAGTTATAAATAATTGACCTAGTTTAGTAAGCAGATTTATTTTTTAATTCTCTTACTTATTAATTTTTAAAATATTAATAAATTAATATTACTTTATTTCGAATAAACTTATTTAAACAAAAACATTTATTTTATGACAAAACAAAAGATCATAATGACTTGAAATAGATAATTGTTCAAATAGTCATAATTATTTCAACTAATTTGGCAAACAAAATTTTTTTTAAATCTCTTACAAATTAATTTTTGAAATATTAATAAATTTGTTTTATTTTGTTTTGAATAAGGTAGTAAGAACTGAAAAAATTATTTTATGACAAAAAAAAATATCAAAACAATTTAAAATAAAGAATTGTTTATATAGCCTTAACTATTTGAACTGGATCAACAAAAAAATTTATTTTTTAATTCTCTTGGTTATTAATTTTTAGAATATTATTACATTAGTATTATTTTATTTCAATAAAACTTCTATGAACAAAAATAATTGTTTTATGAAAAAACAAAAAGTTATAAGAAATTGAAATATATAATTGTTCAAATAGTCATAACTATTTAAATTAGTTTGGTAAATAAACTTTTTTTAAATCTCCTATTTATTAATTTTTAAAATATTAATAAATTGGTATTATTTTATTTTGAGTAGGCTAGTATGATGAAAAATAATTGTTTTATTGCAAAACAAAAGTTCATAACGATTTGAAATAGATAATTTTCAAATGGCCATAATTATTTGAATTGATTCGATAAACTGATTTATGTTTTAAATCTCTAATTTATCAATTTTTAAAATATTAATAAAGTAATATTATTTTATTTCAAATAAGCTTTTATGAACTAAAACAATTATTTTATGATAAAATAAAAAGGTTATAATGATTTTAAATAGATAATTATTCAAATAGTCATAACTATTTGAACTTGTTTAGTAAACAAATTTATTTTTTTAAAATTTCTTGCTTATTAATTTTTTGAATGTTAATAAATTAGTATTATTTTATTTTGAATTAGTATATGTGAACTGAAACAATTATTTTATGACTAAACAAAAGGTTGAAACGATTTGAAATAGATAATTATTCTAATAGTCTTAACTTTTTGAACTAGATTGGTAGATACATTTATTTTTTAAGTCCTTACTTATTAATTTTTAGAATATTATTAATTTAACAATATTGTACTCCAAATAGGCTTTTATGAATAGAAACAAATGTTTTAGGACAAAACAAAGATCATAATGATTTGAGATAAGTAATTGTTTAAATAGTCATAACTATTTGAACTAGTTCAGTAAAGAGATTTAGTTTTTAAATCTCTTATTAATTTTTGAAATAGTAATAAATTAGCATTATTTTATTCTAAATAATTTTGCATGAATAGAAACAATTGTTTTACAACAAAACAAAATGTCATAACGATTTGAAATAGATAATAGTTCAAATGGACATGACTATTTGAACTTGTTAGGTAAACAGATTAATTTTTTAAATCTTCAACTTATTAGAGTATTAATAAATTAGTATTATTTTATTCCAAAGAAACTTTTATGAATAGAAACAATTATTTTATGACAAAACAAAAGAACATAATGATTTGAAATAAATAATTATACAAATAGTCATAACTATTTGAACTCGCTTGATAAACAAATTTATTCTTTAAATATTTTTAATTTTGGAATATTAATAAATTAGTATTATTTTATTCTGAATAAGCTTGTTGGAATAGAAATATTTAGTTTATGACAAAACAAATAGTCACAATGATTTGAAATAGATATAGTTATAACTATTTGAATATGTTCAGAAAATAGTTTTATTTTCTAAAATTTTACTTATTAATTTTTGAAATATTAATAAATTTATATTATTTTATTCAATATAAGCTTGCATGAATAGAACCAATTGTTTTATGTCAAAACAAAAGGTCATAATGTTTTGAAATAGATAATTATTCAGATTCTCATAACTATTGGAACTTGTTCGATAAGCAAATTCATTTTTTTAATTCTTTTACTCTTTAATTTGTTAAATATTAATAAATTAGTATTATTTTATTTCAAATAAGGTTATATGAACTAAAACAATTGTTTTGTTACAAAACAAAAGGTCAAAATGATTTCAAATAGATAATTATTCAAATAGTCATGACTAGTTGAACTTGTTCGATAAACATATTTATTTTTTAAATCTTTTACTTATAAATTGTCAAAATATTAATAAATTAATATTATTTTAATTTGAATAAACTTATATGAATAGAAATAATTATTTTATGGAAAAAATCATAACAATTTGAAATAAATAATTGTTTAAATAATCATAGCAATTTGAACTTGTTCGGTAAACATATTTATGTTTTAAATCTTTTACTTATTAATTGTCTTAATATTAATAAATTTGTATTATTTTATTCAAAATAATCTTGTATGAACAAAAAAAAATCATTTTTTGACAAAGCAAAAGGTTATAGTGATTTCAAATAGATAATTTTTCAAAAAGTTATAATTATTTAAACTCGATCAATAACATATTCATTTTTTAAATCTCTAAATTATCAATTTTCAAAATATTAATAACTTACTGTTATTTTATTTTGAATAAGCTTATCTGAATTGAAATAATTATTTTTATGACAAAAGAAAAGGTCATAACAATTTGACAAAAGAAAAATATAATTATAACTTACCAAACCAGTTCAAATAATTATAACTATTTGACTAATTATCTATTTCAAATCATTGCTACTTTTTGTTTTCTCATAAAATAATTATTTTTATTAATATAAGTTTGTTCGAAATAAAATAATACTAATTTATTAATATTTAGAAAATTAATCAGTAAGAGATTTAAAATGTAAATCTATTTAACAAATCATTTCAAATAGTTACGACTATTTGAATAATTATCTAATTTAAATTATCATAATCTTTATTTTGTCATCAAACAGCTGGTTTTGTTCATACTATTTTATTCAAAATAAAATAATACTAATTTAATAAAATTTCAAAAATTAAAAAGTAAGAGATTTAAAAAATAAATTGTTTACCATATCAATTCCAATGGTTAAGACTATCAGAATAATTATCTATGTCAAATCGTTCTAACCTTTTGTTTAGTCATAAAACAATTGTTTCAGTTCATACAAGCCTATTCAGAATAAATTAATACTAATTTATTAACATTCAAAAAATTAATAAAAATGAGATTTAAAAACTAAATATGTTTACCGAACAAGTTCAAATAGTTATTACTATTTGAACAATTGTTTATTTAAAATCATTATAACCTTTTGATTTGCCATAAAACAATTGTTTTAGTTAATACAAGCTTAGACAGAATAAAATAATACTAATGTATTAATATTTCCTAAATTAATAAGTAAGAAATTTAAAAAATAAAATATGGCCATTTAAATGATTATCTATTTCAAATTGTTATGACCTTTTGTTTTGTCATAAAACAATTATTTTTTATCATATAAGTTTATTCAAAATAAAATAATACTAATTTATTAATATTTCAAAAATAAATAAGAGATTTAAGAAATAAATCTGTTTATCGAACCAGATCAAATAGTTATGACCATTTGAATAATTATCAATCTCAAATCATTAAGATCTTTGTTTTGTCATAAAATAATTGTTCTTGGTCATAAAAGCTTATTTGGTTAAAAATAATACTAATTTAATAATATCCAAAAATTAATAAGTAAGAGATTTAAAAAATAAATGTATTTGTTAACCTAGTTCAAATAGTTAAAACTATTAGAATAATTATGTATTTCAAATTGTCCTAACCTTTTGTTTAGTCAAAAATATTTGTTTCATATCTTACAAGCTTATTTATAATAAAATAATCCAAATTTATTAACATCCAAAAAACTAATAAGCAAAAGATTTGAAAAAACAAATCTCTTTGTCAAACAAGTTCAAATAGTTATTACTATTTGAACAATTTATTTAAAATTATTATGACCTTTTGTTTTGACATCAAAAAATTGTTTCAATTTATAAAAGCTTATCCAAAATAAAATAATACTAATTTCTTAATATTTACAAAATTATTAAGCAAGAGTTTAAAAAAATAAGTTTATTTATTGAACAAATTCAAATAGTTATGACTATTCGAATAATTGTTTTTTTAAAATCGTTATGACATTTTGTTTTGTCATAAAATAATTATTTTAGTTCATACAAGCTTGTTCAAAATAAAATAATACTAATTTATTAATATTCCAAAAATTAATAAGTGATTTAAAAAGTTAATTTGTTTACCAAATCAGTTTAAATAGTCATGTCCATTTGAAGAATTATCTATTTCAAATCATTATGACATTTTGTTTGTCATAAAACAATTGTTTCTATTCATGAAAAAATATTCAGAATAAATAATACTGATTTATTAACATTCTGAAAATTAATAAGCTAGAGATTTGAAAAAATAAATCTGTTTATCGAACAAGTTCAAATAGTTTTGATTATTTGAACAATTATCTATTTAAAATTGTTATGAACTTTTGTTTTGTCATAAAACAATTGTTTTAGGTCATAAAAGCTTATCCAAAATAAAATAATACTACTTTATTAATATTTTTAAAATTAATAAGAAATTTAAAAAATAAATTAGTTTACTAAATCAAATCAAATAATTATGGCCATTTGAACAATTATCTATTTCAAATCATTATTACCTTTCATTTGTCATAAAATAATTGTTTTTCAACATACAAGCTTATTGAAAATAAACTAATACTAATTTATTAATATTTCAAGAATTAGTAAGAGATTTAAAAAATAAATTTGTTTATCGAATTAGTTAAAATGGTTATGACTATTTGAGCAATTATCCATTTTAAATTGTTCTAACCTTTTGTTTTGTTGTAAAACAATTATTTCTGTTTATACAATTTTATTCGAAATAAATAATACTAATTTAATAATATTCTAAAAATTCATAACTAGGAGATTTAAAAATTAAAATATGCTTGTGAATTAGTTCAAACAATTAAGACTATGTGAACAATTAACTATTTCAAATGTTATGACCTTTTGTTTTATCATAAAGCAATTATTTCAGCTCGTACAAGTTTTTTTGGAACAAAATAAAACTAATTTGTCAATATTTCAAAATTTTATATGGAAGAGATTTAAAAAAAATTCTATTTACCAAACTAGTTTAAATAATTTAACTATTTGAACAATTATCCATTTCAAATGTTATTACTTTTTGTTTTGTCATAAAACAATTGTTTTTGTTCATATAAGTTTGTTTGAAATAAAATAATACTAATTTATTAATATTTAGAAAATTAATTAGTAAGAGATTTAAAAAGTAATCTGTTTACCAAACATTTTCAAATAGTTTTGACTATTTGAATAATTATCTATTTCAAATTATTATAACCTTTTGTTTTGTCATTAAAAAATTGATCTGTTCATACTATTTTATTTAGAATAATATAATACTAATTTAATAATATTTCAAAACTTAATAACCAAGAAAATTTAAAAAATAAATCTAATTGCCGAATCCATTCAAATAGTCAATACTATTGAATGATTATCAATTTCAAATTGTTATAACCTTTTGTTTTGTCATTAAGCAATTGGTTTTAGAATATAATAATGCTAATTTAATAATATTTTGAAACTTAATAACCAGGAAAATTATAAAAAATCTAATTGCTGAACTAGTTCAAATAGTCAATATTATATGAATGATTATCAATTTCAAATCATTATGACCTTTTGTTTTATCATAAAATAATATTTTGTTCATACAAGCTTATTCAAACTAAAATAATACAAATTTAATGTTATTTTGAAAATTAATAAGAGATTTAAAAAATAAATTTGTTTACTAAACCAATTCATATGGTTAAGACTATTAGAACAATTATCTATTTCAAATTGTTTTAACCTTTTGTTTAGTCATCAGATAATTATTTGAGTTCATACAAGCTTATTTGGAATAAAATTAATACTAATTTATTAACATTCAAAAAATTAATAAGAGATTTTAAAAAATAAATCAATTTACCGAACAAGTTCAAATAGTTAGTCCTATTTGAACAATTGTCTATTTAAAATTGTTATGACCTTTTGTTTTGTCATAAAAACATTGTTTTAGTTAACACAAGCTTATACAAAATAAAATAATACAAAATTATTAATATGTCTAAAATTAATAAGTAAGAGATTTAAAAATATATATTTGTTTACCGAATCAATTAAAATAATTATGGCCATTCAAACAATTATTTATTTTAAATCATTATGACCATTTATTTTATTATAAAACAATTGTTTTTATCATACAAGCTTATTTGAATAGTTATGACTATTTGAACAATTATAATAATACAAATTTATTAATATTCAAACAATTAATAAGTAAAAGATTTAAAAAAGAAATATGTTTACCAAATAAGTTCAAATAGTTATGACTATTTGAACAATTATTTATTTCAAATCGTTATGACTTTTTGTTTTATCATAAAACAATTATTTTTGTTTATACAAGCTTATTCGGGTTTAAATAATTTTAATTTATTAATATTGTGACAATTAATAAGTAAAAGATTTTAAAAATAAATATGTTTACCAAAAAAGTTCAAATAATCATAACTATTTGAATAATTATCTATTTCAAATCATTATGACATTTTGTTTTGTCATAAAATAATTGTATCAATTTATATAGGCTTATTCGAAATAAAATAATAGTAATTAATTAATATTTCAAAAATTATTAAGTAAGAGATTTAAAATATGATCTATTTACCGAATAAGTTGAAATTGTTATGACTATTCGAACAATTATCTATTTCAAATTGTTATGACTCTTTGTTTTGTCATAAAATAACTGTTTATATTCATACAAGCTTCTTTCAAATAAAATAATATAAATTTATTAATATTTCAAAAATTAATTTGTTTTTTGAACATGTTCAAATAGTTATGATGATTTCAACAATTATTTATTTCAAATACTCATGACTTTTTGTTTTGTCATTAACCAATTATTTCTATTCATACAAGCATATTCAAAATAAAATAATACTAATTTATTAATATTTCAAAAATTAATAAGTAAAAAATTAAAAAAATAAATTGTTTATCAAGCAAGTTCAAATAGTTATGACTATTTGAACAATTATTTATTTCACATAGTATGATCTTTTGTTTCATCATAAAATAATTGTTTATATTCACACAAGTTTATTTGGAATAAATAATACTAATTTATTAATATTCTAAAAATCAATAGTAGGAGATTTAAAAAATAAATATGTTTACTGAACAAATTCAAATAGTCATGTCCATTTGAATAATTTTCTATTTTTGAATCATTATAACATTTTGTTTTATCATAAACTAACTGTTTTTATTCATGCAAAATTATCCAAAATAAAATAATCCTAATATATTATTATTTTAAAAATTAATAAGATTTTTAAAAACTAAATTTGTTTACCAAAACAGTTTAAATAGTTATTACTATTTGAACAGTTATCTATCTCAAATTATTATGATCTTTATTTTGTCATAAAACGACTGTTTCTTTTCATACAAGCTTATTTGGATTAAAATAATACTAATTTAAGATAATTCCAAAAATTATTAAGTAAGAGATTTAAAAAAATAAAATGTGTTTATTGATTCAGTTCAAATAGTTAAGACTATTAGAACAATTATCTATTTTAAATCATTCTGATCTTTTGTTTAGTCATAAAACAATATTTCATTTCATATAAGCTTATTCAGAATAAAAAATACTAATTTATTAACATTCAAAAATTTAATGATAAAAAATTTTAAAAAATAAATCTATTTACTGAACAAGTTTGAATGGATTTGACTATTGAACAATTATCTATTTAAAATCGTTATGACCTTTTGGTTCTGTTAGAAAACAATTGTTTCAGTTTATAAAAACTTATCCAAAATAAAATAATACTACTCTATTAATATTTCAAAAATTAATAAGCAGGGCTGTTTTCTGAACTAGTTCAAATAGTTATGAATATTTCAACAAATATCAATCTCAAATTGTTATGATCTTTGTTTTCTCATAAAACAACTGTCTAATCATACAAGCCTATTCAAGTAAAAATAATATTAATTTAATAATATTCCAAAAATTAATGAGAGACTTAAAAAATAAATATGTTTGCTAAACCAATTCAAATAGTTAAGACTATTAGAATAATTATCTATTTCAAATCATTTTGACCTTTCGTTTAGTCATATAATAATGGTTTCAGTTTATATAGGCTTATTCGAAATTAAATAATACTAATTTATTAATATTCAAAAAATTAATAAGAATGAGATTTGAAAAAAAAAATCTATTTATCAAAAAAGTTTAAATAGTAATGACTATTTAAACAATTATCTATATAAAATCGTTATTACCTTTTATTTGGCCATAAAACAATTGTTTTAGTTAATAAAAGCTTAACAAAAAAATGCTACTTTATTAATATTTAAAAAATTAATGAGTAAAAGATTTAAAAAATAAATGAGTTTATTAAATCCATTTAAATAATTATGGCCATTTGAACAACTATCTATTTCAAATCGTTATTACCTTTTGTTTTGTCATAAATTAATTGTTTTTCAACATACAAGCTTATTCGTAATAAAATAATTATAATTTATTAACATTTCAAGAATTAATAAGAGATTTAAAAAATAAATCTGTTTACTTAACTATTTCAAGTAGTTATGATAATTTGAATAATTATCTATTTCAAATTGTTATAACTTTTTGTTCTATCATAAAACAATTGTTTCTATTCATACAAGCTTATCCATAATAAAATAACACTAATTTAGTAAAATTCTAAAAGTTAATAACTAAGAGATTTAAAAAATAAATCTATTTGCCAAACCAATTTAAATAATTAAGACTATATAAACAATTATTTATTTCAAATTGTTATGACCTTTTATTTTGTTATAAAACAATTATTTTAGCTCATACAAGCTTAATTGGAATAGAATAAAACTAATTTATTAATATTTCAAAAATTTATAAGTGGAAGATTTAGAAAATAATTCTATTTATTGAACCATTTCAAATAATTATAACTATTTGAACAATTATCTATTTTTAAATCATTATTACTTTTCATTTTGTCATAAAACAATTGTTTGTATTAATATAAGTTTGCCATAAAACAATTATTTTTGTTAATATAAGTTGGTTCGAAATAAAATAACACTAATTTATTAATATTTATAAAATTAACCAGTAAGAGATTTAAAAAGTAAATCTGCTTATCAAACCATTTCAAATAATTTTGACTATTTGAATAAAAGAATAATTAACTGTTTTAAAACATTATAACATTTTATTTTATCATCAAACAATTAATTTTCTTTATGCTATTTAATTTGAAATAGAATAATACTAATTTAATAATATTCCAAAACTTAATAACCAAAAAAAATAAAAAATAAATCTAATTACCGAACCAGTTCAAATAGTTAAGACTATTAAACGATAATCAATTTCAAATCATTATGACTTTTTCTTTTGTCATAAAACAATTGTTTTGTCCGTACAAGCTTATTTGAATTCAAATAATACTAATTTAATAATATTTCAAAAAATATAAATTCATTTATTGAATTAGTTCAAATGGTTAAGACTATTAGAATTATCTATTTGAAATCATTATGACCTTTTATTTAGTTATAAAATAATTGTTTTAGTTCATACAAGCTTATTTAAAATAAAGTAATGCTAATTATTAATATTGAAAAAATTAATAAGAGAGATTTAAAAAAAAATTTATTTACCAAACAATTTTAAATAGTTAATATTAGTTGAACAATTGTCTATTTAAAATCGTTATAAACTTTTGATTTGTCATAAAATAATTGTTTCAGCTAATACAAGCTTAGATGGAATAAAATAATACTAATTTAATAATATTTCCTAAATTATTAAGTAAAAAATTTTAAAAAATAAGTCTATTTACCGACTCAGTTAAAATGATTATAACCATTTGAATGATTATCTATTTCAAATCGTTAGGGCCTTTTGTTTTTGTCATAAAACAATTGTTTCTAGTCATAGAAGCTTATTTGGTTAAAAATAATTCTAATTTAATAATATTCTAAAAATTAATAAGTAAAAGATTTAAAAAATAAAGGTATTTGCCAAACCAGTTCAAATAGTTAAAACTCTTAGAATAATTTTCTATTTCAAATCATTATAAACTTTTGTTTAGTCGTAAAATATTTGTTTCATATCTTACAAGCTTATTTGAAATAAAATAATCCAAATTTATTAACATTCAAAAAATTAATAAGCAAAAAAAAAAAAGAAAAAATAAATTTGTTTATTGAACAAGTTTAAATAGTTATGACTATATGAATAATTATTTATTTAAAATTGTTATGACCTTTTGTTTTGACATAAAACAATTGTTTCAGTTCATAAAAGCATATCCAAAATAAAATAATACTAATTTCTTAATATTCTAAAAATTAATAAGCAATAGTTTAAAAAAATAAATTTGTTTATAGAACAAATTCAAATAGTTATGACTATTGGAACAATTGTCTATTTAAAATCGTTATGACCTTTTGTTTTATCGTAAAACAATTATTTTAGTTCATACAAGCTTATTTGAAATAAAATAATACTGATTTCTTAATATTTCAAAAATTAATAAGTAAGTGATTTAAAAAAGTGAATCTATTTTGTGAATCAGTTCAAATAATTATGGCTATTTCAACAACTATCTATTTCAAATCATTATTACCTTTTGTTTGGTTATATAATAATTGGTTTTTTATCATACAAGCTTATTCAAAATAAAATAATACTAATTTATTAATTTTTCAAAAATTAATAAGATATTTAAAAAATAAATCTTTTTACCGAACTAATTTGAATAGTTATAACTATTTGAACAATTGTATACTTCAAATTGTTATAATATTTTGTTCTATCATAAAAAAATTATTTCTATTCATATAAGCTTATTTGAAATAAAAATAATACTAATCTAATAATATTTCAAAAATTAATAACTAAGAGATTTAAAAAATAAATTTGTTTGTTGAACCAGTTTAAATAGTTAAGACTATATGAACAATTATCTATTTTAAATTGCTATGACCTTTTGTTTTGTCATAAAACAAAATTTTCAATTCATACTATCTTATTAGGAATAACATAAAATGAATCTATTAATGTTTGAAAAATTAATAAGTAAAAGATTTAAAAAATAATTTTGTTTACCTAACCAGTTCAAATAATTATGACTATTTGAATTATTATCTATTTCAAATTATTATGACCTTTTGTTTTGTCATAAAACAAATGTTTTTGTTTATATAAGTTTGTTCAAAATAAAATAATACTAATCTACTGATATTTTAAAAATTAATAAGAGATTTTAAAAATAAATTTATTTATCAAACAAGTTCTAATAGTTATAACTATTTGAGCAATTATTTATTTCAAATCGTTATGACTTTTTGTTCTATTATAAAACAATAGTTTTTGTTCATACAAGCATATTCAGATTAAAATAATATTAATTTATTAATATTTGATAATTAATAAGTGAAAGATTTAAAAAATAACTATGTTTACTAAACAAGTTCAAATAATCATGACTATTTGAGTAATTTTCTATTTAAATTGTTTTGACCTTTTCTATTATAGTAAAACAATTGGTTCAATTCATACAAGCTTATTTGATGTAAAATAATACTAATTTATTAATATTCCAAAAACTAACATGTAAGAGAATTAATAAAAGAATCGATTTACTGAATAAGTTCAAATAGTTATGATTATCTAGACAATTATCCATTTCAAAACATAATGACCTTTTGTTTTGTCATAAAACAGTTGGTTCTATTCATGCAAGCTTATTTCAAATAAAATAATATAAATTTATTAATTTTCCAAAAATTAATAAGTAAAAGATTTAAAAAAATAAATTTACTACCAAGTGAGTTCAAATAGTTATGACTATTTGAACAATTATTTATTCCAAATCATAATGACATTTTGTTTTATCATAAAATAATTGTTTTTATTTATACAAAATTATCCAGAATAAAATAATACTAATTTATTAATATTTCAAAAATTAATAAAAGATTTACAAACTAAATCTATTTACTTGACCAATTCAAATAGTTATGACTATTTGAATAATTATCTATCTCAAATCAATATGACCTTTGTCTTATTATAAAACAATTGTTTCTGTTCATACAAGTTTATTCAGAGTAAAATATTGTTAAACTAATAATATTCTAAAATTAATAAGTAATAGATTTAAAAGATAATCTGTCAAACCAATTCATATAGTTAAGATTATTAGAACAATTATCTATTTCAAATCATTTTGACCTTTTGTTTACTCATAAAATAATTGTTTCAATCTTACATGCTTATTTGAAATAAAATAATACTATTTCATGAACATTCAAAAAATTAATAAGCAAGAAATTAAAAAAAAATGTTTACCAAACAAATTCAAATAGTCAAGACTATTTGAACATTTGAACAATTATCTATTTAAAATTGTTATGACCTTTTGTTATATAATAAAACAATTTTTTCAATTCATAAAAACTTATCCAAAATAAAATAATATTACTTTATTAATATTTCAAAAGTTGAGAAGTTGGAGATTTAAAAAAATAAATCAATTTATTGAATCAGTACAAATAATTTTGGCCATTTGAACAATTATCTATTCCAAATCATTATGAACTTTTGTTTGGTCATAAAACAATTATCATTCATCGTATAAGCCTATTTGGAATAAAATAATACTAATTTTAATATTTCAAAAATTAATGAGTAGGAAATTTAAAAAATAAAATCGTTTACCGAACTAGTTCAAATAGTTATGACTATTTGAATAATTATATATTTCAAATGGTTATAACCTTTTGTTTTGTCATAAAACAATTATTTATGTTCATTCAAGCTTATTCAAAATAAAATAATACTAATCTAATAATATTAAGAAAATTAATAACTAAGAGATTTAAAAAATAAATTTGTTTGCCAAACCAATTCAAATAGTCAAGGCTATATGAATAATTATCTATTTTCAATCATTATGACCTTTTGTTTTGTCGTCAAAAAATGTTTTGTTCATATAAGTTTGTTCAGAATAAAATAATATTAATTTATTAATATTTTAAAAATTAAAAAGAGATTTAAAAAATAAATCTATTTACTAAACCAATTCAACTAGTTATAACAATTTGAACAATTTTTTATTTCAAATTGTTATGACCATTTTTTTGTCATAAAACAATTTTTTCTTTTCATGTAGTCTTATTTAGAATAAAGTGATGCTAATTTATTAATATTATTAAAATTAATAAGTAATGGATTTAAAAAATGAATCTGTTGGTTTGACCAATGCAAATAGTTATGGTTGTTTCAACAATTATCTATTTCAAATTGTTATGACCTTTGGTTTTGTCAAAAAATAATTGTTTCTGTTCATACAAGCTTATTCAAAATAACATAATTCTAATTTATTAGTATTTCAAAAATTAATAAGATATTTAAAAACTAAATCTGTTTATCAAACAAGTTCAAATAGTTATAGCTATTTGAATAATTACCTATTTCAAATCACTATAACCTTTTGTTTTGTTATAAAATAATTTTTTCTATTCATACAACCTTATTTCAATTAAAATAAAACAAATTTATTAATATTCAAACAATTAATATATAAAAGATTGAAAAAAAATTTGTTTACCGAATAAGTTTAAATAGTTATGATTATTTGAAAAATTATTTATTTTAAATTGTTATGATTTTTTGTTTTGTCATAAAACAATTATTTTTATTCATACAAGCTTAATCAGATTAAAATAATATTAATTTATTAATATTTTGACAATTAATAAGCAAAAGATTCTAAAAATAAATATGTTTGCCAAACAAGTTCAAATAGTTATAACTATTTGAATAATTATCTATTTCAAATCTTGATGACATTTTGTTTCATCATAAAGCAATTGTATCAATTCATATAGGCTTATTCAAAATAAAATAATACTAATTTATTAATATTTCAAAAATTAATTAGTAAAAGATTTTAAAAATGAATCTATTTACTGAACAAGTTCATATAGTTATGATTGTTTGAATAATTTTATATTTCAAATTGTTGTGGCATTTTGTTTTATTATAAAATAATTGTTTCTGTTACAAGCTTATTCCAAATAAAATAATATAAATTTATTAATATTCCAAAAATTAATAAGTAATATTTAAAAAATAAATCTTTTTTTTAACATGTTCAAATAGTTATGACAATTTGAACAATTATCTAATTAAAAGAGTTATGACCTTTTGGTTTGGTTTATTCTTTTGGTTTGTCATAAACCAATTGTTTCTGTTCATACACCCATATTTGAAATAAAATAATACTAGTTTATCAATATTCCAAAAATTAATAAGTAAAAGACTTAAAAAATAAATCTGTTTATCGAGCAAGTTCAAATAGTTATGACTGTTTGAATAATTATTTATTTCAAATAGTTATGATATTTTATTTTGTCATAAAATAATTGTTTCTATTCATACAAGTTTATTCAGAATAAGATAATACTAATTTATTAATATTGTGAAAATTAATAGGTAGGAGTTTAAAAAATAAATCAATTCACCAAACAAGTTCATATAATCATTTCCATTAGAACAATTATCTATTTCAAATCATTATGACCTTTTGTTTTATTGTAAAATAACAATTTATGTTCATGCAAAATTATTCAAAAAAAATAATATTGTTCTATCAATATTTTGAAAACTAATAAGAGATTTAAAAACTAAATTTGTTTACCAAAATAGTTCAAATGATTATGACTATTTGAACAATTATCTATCTCAAATCATTATGATCATTATTTTATCATAAAACAATTGTTTCTATTCATACAAGTTTATTCATATTACAATAATATTAATTTAATAGTATTAATAGGTAAGCGATTTAAAAAATAAATGTGTTTGTCAAACTAGTTCAAATAGCTAAGACTATTAGAACAATTATCTATTTCAAATAATTCTAACCTTCTCTTTAGTCACAAGACAATTATTTCTGTTCATACAAGCTTGTTTAGAATAACTTAATATTTTCAAAAAATTAATGAGCAAGAGATTTAAAAAAATAAATCTGTCTAGTAAACAAGTTCATAAAGATTTGAATATTTGAACAATTATCTATTTAAAGTCATTATGACCTTTTGTTTTATCATAAAACAATTATTTTAGTTCATAAAAACTTATTCGAAATAAAATAATACTACTTTACTAATATTTCAAAAATTAATAAGCAAGAGATTTAAAAACTAAAGTTATTTCTAAACCAATTCAATGGTTATTATTATTTGAACAAATATCAATCCGAAATCGTTATGATCTTTGTTTTGTCATAAAACAATTGTTTTTGATCATACAAGCTTATTTGGATAAAAATAATACTAATTTAATAATATTCTAAAAATTAATAAAAGATTTGAAAAATGAATGTTTTTGCCCAACCAATTCAAATAGTTAGACTATTAGAAGAATTATCTATTTCAAATTGTTTTGACCTTTTGTTTACTCATATAATAATTGTTTTAGTTCATATATG
The DNA here is from genome assembly GCF_047325235.1 of Durio zibethinus. NCBI lineage: Eukaryota > Viridiplantae > Streptophyta > Magnoliopsida > Malvales > Malvaceae > Durio > Durio zibethinus. Next base: position 38,860,413 of record NC_143162.1, read on the forward strand.
CTTATTTGGAATGAAATAATACTAATTTAATAACATTCAAAAAATTAATAAGCTTTGAAAAGATAAATATGTTTGCCAAACAAATTTAAATAGTTATGACTATTTGAACAATTATATTTTTAAAATCATTATGACCTTTGTTTTGTCATAACACAATTGTTTTAGTTCATAAAAGCTTTTCAAAAAACATAATACACCTTTATTAATATTTTGAAAGTTAATAAGTAAGAGATTTAAAAAATAAATCTATTTACTGAATCAGTTCAAATAATTATGGCCATTTGAACAACTATCTATTTCAAATCATTATTACCTTTTGTTTTATCATAAAACAATTGTTTTTCAACATACATGCTTATTTGAAATAAAACAATACTAATTTACTAATATTGCAAGAATTGATAAGAGATTTAAAAATTAAATCTATTTATCGAACCAATTCAAATAGTTATGACTATTTGAATAATTATTTATTTCAAATTGTTATAACCTTTTGTTCTATCATAAAACAATTATTTCTAGTCATACAATTTTATTCGAAATAAAATAATACTAATTTAGTAATATTCTAAAAATTAATAACTAAGAGATTTAAAAAATTAATCCATTTGTTGAACTAGTTCAAACAGTTAAGACTATATAAACAATTATTTATTTTAAATTGTTATGACCTTTTGCTTTGTCATAAAACAATTATTTCAACTTAGACATGCTTATTCAGAATAGAAAAAAACTAATTTATTATTATTTCAAAAATTTATAAGTAAGAGATTTAGAAAATAATTTTATTTATCAAACTAGTACAAATAATTATAACTACTTAAAAAATTGTCTATTCCAAATCTTTGTTACTTTTTGTTTTGTCATGAAACAATTGTTTTTGTTAATATAAGTTTGTTCAAAATAAATTAATGCTAATTTATTAATATTTAGAAAATTAATCAGTAAGAGATTTAAAAAGTAAATTTGTTTACCAAACCATTTCAAATAGTTTTGACTATTTGAATAATTATTTATTTCAAATCATTATAACCTTTTATTTTGTCATCGAACAATTGGTTATGTTCATACTATTTTATTCGAAATAAAATAAACTAATTTAATAATATTTCGAAACTTAATAACTAAGAAAATTAAAAAAAATAAATGCAATTGCCTAACCAATTCAAATAGCTAAGCTATATGAACAATTATCTATTGCAAATCATTTTGACTTTTTCTTTTGTTGTAAGGCAATTGTTTTGTTTGTAAAAGCTTATTCTGATTAAAATAATACCAATTTAATAATATTTCAAAAAATAATAAGTAAGAGATCAAAAAAATAAATTTGTTTATCGAATTAGTTCAATTGGTTAAAACTATTAGAATAATTATCTATTACAAATCATTATGACTTTTTGATTATTCATAAAACAATTGTTTCAGTTTATATAAGCTTATTTAGAATAAATTAATACTATTTTATTAACATTTAAAAAATTAATAAGAAAGAGATTTAAAAAGATAAATCTATTTACTAAACAAATTAAAATAGTTATTACTATTTGAACAATTGTCTATTTAAAATCGTTATAACCTTTTGATTTGTCATAAAACAATTGTTTTAGTTAATACGAGCTTAGATGAAATAAAATAATACTAATTTATTAATATTTCCTAAATTAATAAGTAAAAAATTTTAAAAATAAATCTGTTTACCGAATCAATTAAAATAATTATGGCCATTTGAATGGATTATCTATTTTCAAATTGTTATGACCATTTGTTTTGTCATAAAACAACTATTTTTTTATCATACAAGCTTATTTGAAAGAAAATAATATTAATTTATTAATATTTCAAAAATTAATGAGTAAGAGATTTAAAAAATAAATCCGTTTACTAAACCAGTTTAAATAGTTATGACTATTTGAACAACTATCAATCTCAAATCGTTAAGAGCTTTATTTTGTCATAAAACAATTGTTTTTGTTCATAGAAGCTTATTCGATTAAAAATAATACTAATTTTATAATATTATGAAATTTAGTAAGTAAGAGATTTAAAAAGTAAATGTGTTTGCCGAACTAATTCAAAAGAATAGTTATCTATTGTCAATTGTTCAGACCTTTTGTTTAGTCATAAAATATTTGTTTCATATCTTAGATGTTTATTCGGAGTAAAATTTATTAACATTCAAAAAATTAATAAACAAAAGATTTGAAGAAATAGTAATGACTATTTGAATAATTATTTATTTAAAATAATTATGACCTTTTGTTTTGACATAAAGTAATTGTTTTAGTTCATAAAAGCTTATCCTAAATAAATTAATACTAATTTCTTAATATTTTAAAAATTAATAAGCAAGAATTAAAAGAAATAAATTTGTTTGCTGAATAAATTCAAAAAGTTACGACTATTTTAATAATTATCTATTTAAAATTGTTATGACCTTCTGTTTTGTCATAAAACAATTGTTTCAGTTTATACAAGCTTATTTAAAATAAAATAATAGTAATTTAATAATATTTTTAAAATTAATAAGTAAGTAATTTAAAAAGTAAATTTATTTATCGAATCATTTCAAATAACTATGGCCATTTCAACAATTATCTATTTTAAATCACTATTACCTTTTGTTTGGTCATATAGCAATTGTTTTTGATCATTCAAGTTTATAATGAATAAAATAATACTAATTTATTAATCTTTCAAAAATTAATAAGTAAGAGATTTAAAAAATAAATCTATTTACCGAATTAATTCAAATAGTTATGACTATGTGAACAATTTTAAACTTTAAATCATTATAACCTTTTGTTCTATGATAAAACAATTATTTTTTATTGTACAAGCTTATTCGAAATAAAATAATACTAATATAATAATATTCCAAAAACTAATAACTAAGAAATTAAAAAATAAATTTGTTTGTCGAACCAGTTCAAATATTTAAGACTATAAGAACAATTATTTATTTCAAGTCATTTTTTTTGTCATAAAACAAAAATTTCAATTCACACTAGCTTAATTAGAATAAAATAAAATGAATTTATTAATATTTCAAAAATTAATATGTAAGAGATTTAAAAAATAATTTTGTTTACCCAACCAGTTCAAATAATTATGGCTATTTGAGCAATTATCTATTTCAAATCATTATAACCCTTTGTTTTGTCATAAAAAAATTATTTCAGTTCATCTAAGTTTATTCAAAATAAAATAATACTAAGTTATTAATATTTTGAAATTTAATAATTAAGAGATTTAAAAAATGAATCTGTTTACCAAACAATTTTAAATAATTATGACTATTTAAACAATTATCTATTTGAAATTGCTATAACCTTTTATTTTGTCATAAAATGATTTTTTTTTGTTCATACAAGCTTATTTCGATTAAAATAATGCAAATTTAGTAATATTAAGGTAATTAATAATTAAAAGATTTAAAAAATAAATCTGTTTACTGAACAAAGTTCAAATCTTTATGACTATTTGAACAATTATTTATTTCAAATTGTTATGACTATTTGTTTTGTCATTAAATAATTGTTTCTGTTCATACAAGCTTATTCGAATTAAAATAAAGTTAATTTATTAATGTTTTGACAATTAATATGTAAAAGATTTAAAAAATAAATATCTTTATCATGACTATTTAACTATTTATTTATTTCAAATCATTATGACCTTTTATTTTGTAATAAAATAATTGTTTTAGTTATATAAATTTATTTGAAATAAAATAATAGTAATTTAATAATATTCTAAAAATTAATGAGTAAGAGAATTAAAAAATGAATATGTTCATAGAACATATTTAAATAGTTATGACTTTCCAAACAATTATCTATTTCAAAACATTATAACCTTTTGTTTTGTCATAAAGTAATTAGTTCTATTCATGGAAGCTTATTTCAAACAAAATAATATAAATTTACTTGTAGACACCCAATCAGGTCCGGGCCCGGATCAATTGGGCCTGACCCGGATCAATTGGGCCTGACCCAGATCATTTGGGCCTGGCCCAAATGGGCAAGGCCCAATTGAATTTTTACCCGTATTTTTTATTTTTTATTTTTTATTTTTATTTTATTTTTTTTTCTCTCTCTTGTGTATTTTATTATTTATTATTATGTATTAATATATGTATATATATATATATATATATTTTCATTAGAATAGATTTATATGTATATAGTTATATATTTATTATTATTATATTATTATTCTTATCTTTTTTTTTAAATTATCTGTTCTGATTTTTTTCTGATTTTCAGATATTATTTGAAAATTTTTTATCTTTTGATTTATCTTTCCAATTATCTAGATTTTTTTTAATTTTATTTTAATTTTTATTTTGGAGGGCTAGGATTCAAAGTTGAAGACTCCCACTCTGAAGGGGAATTCAATCAGAAGAGTCCAATTGGATTCAAAGACTGAATTCCCGTCCAAAGAGGAATTGGGATTGATCAGAAACTCCTGATCAATCCCTATAAAAGGGACCCCCCTGGAACAGTCAAGACAGAGAAAACAGAAGCAAAAGCTACTGATTGAGAGAATAGGGGTGTTTAGAGAGCTAAGGAAAAGTTTAGGAGTGTTCTGGCAGTGAGAAAAATTTTTTAGAAAAATTTGGCGAAAAAATTTTCTGGAAATTTCTGGGAAATTTCCAGATTCCGACGAAAATTCCGGCGACTTTTGAATTTTCCGGCCACAATTTCGGCTAACTTTGAAGTTTCCGGCGACAGACCCAGTTTCCGGCGGAGAATCCCAGAAATCGGCGACCATTCGGCCAACTTTCGGCCAATTTCCGGCGAAATTCCCAGATTCCGACGAATTTTCCAGAATCCGGCACCGGCGTTCTTCAAATTCTAGAGAGAAGGCAGAGAAGAAGGGAAGAAGAGAGAGAGAGGGGAGGAACGGTCTGCTGAAAAACGGAGGAAGGTGCCTTTTATACCCTCCCAAAACGACGTCGTTTTGGCTTTAAGTTAATAAGAGGATCCGCGCGTTTTGCCGAACCCGATCCGACCCGAAGCGTCGACCCGCTTTCTGACCCGCGCGTTTCAGCCCCTCCGAGCCGAGCCGAGCCGCACCAAGCCGAGCCGCGATCCGAGCCGCTCCAGGTTTTTTTTTTTTTTTTTTTTTTTGTTTTTTTGTTTTTTTGTTTTTTTTTTTTTTTGAATTTTTTTTTGAATTTTTTGAATTTTTTTTTATTTGACTTTGATTTTGATCTTGATTTTTTTTTCTTTATTCTTTAATTAATCCGACGACGGAGCCTCTACAAGTAAAAACAGTAGTTTTTCTTGCATACTCCTGAGGTGAGGGAATTTTCTCAATTTTCTGCTAAAAGTATTAGAGTCAATTGAGAATAATTTCCGATAATTAATTACTTGGCTGATTTTGATTTTTTTTTCTTTAATTAATCCGACGACGGAGCCTCTGCAAGTGAAACAGTAGTTTTTCTTGCATACTCCTGAGGTGAGGGAATTTTCTCAATTTTCTGCTAAAAGTATTAGAGTCAATTGAGAATAATTTTCGATAATTAATTAATTGGTTGATCTTGATTTTTCTTTAAATAATCCGACGACGGAGCCTCTGCAAGTGAAACAGTAGTTTTTCTTGCATACTCTTGAGGTGAGGGAATTTTTTCAATTTTCTGCTAAAAGTATTAGAGTCAATTGAGAATAATTTTCAACAACTAACTACTTGGTAAAATTTTAAGGCTTTTGGATAACACAAATTCAAGCTGGTACCATCTTTTGATGGGCGTTGTGAGGGTGCTATAACCTTCCTCACACGTAACCGAACTCCCGAACTCTGTTCTGGTTAAGCAGACCCGAACCTATTCTTTTAGGGACCCTTAAGCTTAGGTGTTCCCTAAAAGGGCAGATTCCTTAGGTGGCCAATCACACCTGGATAAAAAAAGATTGGTGGCGACTCCCTAAAGTCAATGTCTGGCGATAGATCCCCGGATCTAGACGTTATGACAGCTTGGCGACTCCGCTGGGGACCTTGAGAGTCAGGCCAGCAAATAATTTGTGTTATCCAAAAGCCTAATAAAATTGAACCTTTTTGTATATATGTATTATTATTCATTCATGTCTGTTAATTATGTCATTCATATGCATGTGCATAACATGAGCTCTACACCCGAGCTCCGTCCCTTTAGGAGGGAGTAAAGTACCTATTGCTTTCGTGAGGTCTAATGCCTCCGCAGTGGCTAGCGAAATACTCCCACTCAAATTGAACCTTTTCCGCTTGTAGCCTGTAATGGGTGAGGATTAGGGTGCCTTACTAGTCTGTGATGGACAAGGATGTAAGGAACAATTTGAGGACCTTTAGACTTTGACCCTAAAACCGCATATAGTGAACTTTAAGAGTGCCTAACCCATAGATAGAGCCATCACCCTTCCCTGTTAGAATTGACCAAAAGCATAGGATTCATCCTTTTTACTTTGTGTGATGTTTAAATTTATTTAGTTATTTATTCTTTTTCTGGGTATACTAACCTTTTTTTTTTTCTTTTGCATTGGTTCATGTGCACATCATAAAGTTGCATAAAGAACATTTGCCTGAAAAACGGTCTTCAACAAATTTTTTTTCATGGACACCAATGAACGCCTAGTTTGTTCTTCATCAGTATTAGCACCCTGTGGGACACCTAATGAGGTAAGGGCCTTGTCAGAAAAGACCCAACTGAAGATGGGAGATTGCTTGCCAATTGGGTATGAGTCTACTCTGTCTCAAGAAACATCTATCCTCCTCAAACAGAACAATTTAGAAGATTTGGTTGACATCTGGAAGAAGATGAGTCCGTCAAGACAAGAGCAGTTTTGTCAGAAACATGGGCATATAGCACACCTTCTAGCAGTGGCTGTTGATGATCAACTAATTAGAGCTGCAACACAATTCTGGGATCCTACATACAGGTGTTTCATCTTTAATGAAGTTGATATGACTCCCACCATAGAAGAATATTCGGTCTTGTTGGGTTTGTATCTCAAGACTCCTGACAAGATATATGTCAAAAAGCATAAGTCAGGATTTCGTAAAAGTCTGGCTCAACTCATGGGGATAAACAAGGAAGTTGTGGATTCTCATACAAAGAAGAAACAGGAACAGGTCTGCCTACCTTGGAAGTTCTTTCATAAGTTTCTGATGCAACATGCCAATGAAGAACGGGGGTTGGACATATTTGCCTTGGCTATATACGGACTGGTAATCTTTCCAAAGGTTTTGGGACATATTGAGATAGAGGTAGTTGATTTCTTCGAGAGTGTGATCAATGGCTGTAATCCCTCAACGGTGATATTAGCAGAGACTATCAGATCCTTGAGTTATTGTCGTCGGAATGGAGGGCGCTTCATAGGATGCATACAGTTATTGTATGTGTTGATGAAAAGCCATTTCGAACATGGAAATGGTGCTTTCTCGAAGATTTATATCCGTAATCGCTTTCCGATCAAAGAGTTCTGTGAAAGTGGGTGGTCAAAGCAGAAGTCTAAACAAGAATGGATAACTTTCTTGCAAAAGTTGGAAGGTGCCAGAGTGAGATGGTTAGTCCCATGGATGAATCGAGAGCCTATGTTATACCAATGTGGAGATAGTACAGTGGTTCCACTTCTGGGTTTATGGGGAGTGACGAATTATGCACCGCTCTTAGTGAGGAGACAATTAGGGGGAGAACAGTTTATTCCTATGACTTATGGGCTTCATCAGTTAGATTTCTCTTATAGTGAGCCTAAAGCATTTCAGAGGATGAATGGGATGATCAAAGCATGGAAAAATCCCCAAAGAGTGAGTCCTGGACCATTCACTGAAAAAGTCACTCCAAGTTACTTGGTTTGGAGAACAAAGAGAAGACAGGAAATGGTATTCACTTATGAAGTCTCTCAACCACCGACAGAAGAAAAGCTTGAAGAGATACCATCAGAGTTAGAGCTGGCAACAAAAGAGTTTGAATTTAAAAAGATCAAGTTAAAGAAAGAGATTCAAGAACTTCAAGAAGAAAAAGCCCAGTGGAAAGGTAGAGCTGAAAATTATGAAGTTAAAGTTCATAAGATTGCTAGAGAACGTGATGCAGCTACTGAAGATCTAGCAAGGTTACACCAGGAGCATAAGAGGCTATGTGTGAGAGAAAGGGCCAAAGGGATAACCATTGTCGAGCTGACTGAGGAAAACACAAGACTGAAGCAAGAGTATGCCGAATTAGAAGAAGAAAGTACTGAAACACAGGCAGAAATTAACATGCTAAACAGTTATTTGAGCGGGCTAAGTCAAAGGTTGGATGAACAAGGAGACCACATTGCTGCATTGGTTAGAGAACATAGAGAATTATCATACCAAGTCTGGTGTGGTAAAAGAGAGAACCTAGGGAGGTAGAAATACATTGAGCACTTAACAGCCCAAATTCATAAAGGGGTGCGTAAGGCAAGAGAGATGGTGGAAGAGGCAGAGGCATTAAGACAAGTGGTGGCCCCAGTAGGAGAACATGGACAGCATCTCTTGAACTTCATAGAAGAGGCCAAGGCCCAGTATGAACAGATCAAACAATTTTATGGCTATAATGCTAGGATGATAAACCCAATGTAGACCAAAGTTTTTTGGAATAAATGAAATTTTTTAGTTGAATACCGTTTTGAGGCAAATGTTCTTTGCATACATGCATTTCTCATTCATTACATTCTCATTCATTGCATTCTCATTCATTACACTTACAAAATAACCATGTGATGATCATGCCAATTTACTGATTCTAAGATATGGTACTCAAGGTTCCAGGATAGCTCCGTCTAGCGAAAATCCTACTCATCGATTCAACACCAGATTCAGAGTAAGGCAAATGGAGCAGGAAAATTCCCAAAGATTTGAAAAGATAGAGAAAGCCCAAGAGAAGATTGAGGGTGAGCTAAGCAAGATTCTGGAGGCTCTTAATAATATGAATAAAGGAAAAGGAGTTGAAGGAAGTACAAGCCAACAAATTCCCCCATTACAAGAAGTGGCTGACCCTTTGTACCCTCCAGGTTTTGGCCCGCCTCAAGCTCCGTCTGCCCAAGAGGTCCCACCACAACATTTCGCATATCCAACATATCCTGGAATGCCATCAACTTTCAACCCAGGGCAGTATAACAGTTATATAAATCCTGTCTTCACTGAAAAGGCAGTAGAACCAATTCCTGATCTAGATGACTTAAAAGAGAAGGAAAAGGAAAAGATGAAGGTAGAAGCTGAGGAAAGTTCCAAGATTAGCATGCTAGAGCAAAGGCTAAGGGCTGTAGAAGGATTTAGCTTTTATGGGTCAGTTGATGCTGCTGGGCTTTGCCTGGTTCCTGATGTGGTTATCCCCCATAAGTTCAAAGTACCGAAATTTGAAAAATATGACGGTACAAAGTGTCCCAAAACCCACATCACCATGTACTGTAGGAAAATGGCAGCTCATGCGCATGATGAAAAGCTATTGATGCATGTTTTTCAAGACAGTCTTACTGGTTCTGCGGCCAGATGGTATGTTCAGCTGGACAGAACTCGTATTCGCTCTTGGAGCGATATGGCGCATGACTTTATCAGTCAATATCGACATATCATCGATTTGGCCCCAGATCGTTTGTCTTTGCAGAACCTGGAGAAGAAGTCAAACGAATCTTTTAAAGAGTATGCCCAGAGATGGAGGGACGTTGCTTCTCAGGTACAGCCTCCTTTGACTGAGAAAGAAACTACAGCGCTATTTGTTAGCACTTTAAAACCTCCCTATTATGAAAAGATGATAGGGAATGCAACAAAAAATTTCGCTGATATGGTAATCTCGGGAGAGATCATTGAGAGTGCCATCAAAAATGGCAAGCTAGAAGGAAGTGAAGCATCTAGCAAAAGAGTCCCGAAGAAAAAAGAAACTGAAACTCAGGCTGTGAGCTTTGATAGACAGCAGGTTAGAGGTTATTCACCCTACCCACCACCAGAATACTTGCCATATCACCCTGCTGTAAATAACACTTCTTTTCACCCATACCAACCATTTACACAACCACCACACCCCCAAACCTATCAAACCCCTCATAGACCCCAAAACACCATGTACAGTACTAACATCCCACCTACCTCAAGACCACAAATTCGCCCAACTAACCCTGTTAGTGGTTCGCGGGAGCAACGAACCACTCGTGAAAAACCTACTTTTGACCCAATTCCAATGACATATACGGAGTTATACAAGGAGCTCTACAACAGTCACTTGATTGCTCCAAGTAAATTGGAACCCCTTAAGCCACCTTACCCTAAGTGGTATGATCCCACTGCCCACTGTGACTACCATTATGGGATCGCCGGTCATTCTACCGAGAATTGCACTACCCTGAAACACAAAGTGCAACGGTTGATCAAAGATGGGATGATCTGCTTTGACACTGGAGGGACGGCTGCGCCTAATGTTAGTGGAAATCCTCTACCGAATCATAATGTGAATGCTACAGGAGAAGAACAGGAGCGCCATGTGAAGAAAGAAGTGGCAGATATCAAGACACCTCTCAACCAACTGTTCAACGTTTTACAAAAAGCAGACATGATACAACTGGTAAGTCCACACAGCTATCATGGAGTATATATAGCTGGTACCAGTTGTAAGTATCATAGTGGGGGAATGGGCCATTCCCTTGAAACCTGTGAGCAGTTTCACCAGGAGGTGCAAAGACTCTTGGATTCACACCAAATGGAAGTCTATGAAGAAAAAGAAGGCCTAAAGAATGCCGAGGTATACATGACTAATAAGCCTGTAAAGTTGTTTCCAAAACCAGTGACAATTCAGTATGGAAACAAACCAAAGTCAGTCATAGATAAACTCCTTCCCAGACCGGTAACTTTTAGAGTCCCAACTCCTTTTCCATATAAGGATGATAAAGCTGTACCCTGGAAATATGGCTGTGACACTGTAATTCAGGGGCAAAAAGAAGAGGTCTCCAAAGCTGATGCTTCCAATATAACTGGTGTAGGAGGCATTACTCGAAGTGGGAGATGTTACACTCCAGAAATGCTAGAGAGAGCCAGAAGAGAGAAGGTTAAAGAAGGAGAAAAGCGAAATAATCCGGAGATAGAGCCTGAAGAAGATCAACCAAAGCCAGTATCAGAAAAGGAGGTTTGTGAATTCCTGAAGCTGATAAAACATAGTGAGTATTCAGTTGTGGAACAGTTGAACAAAATGCCAGCTCGAATCTCATTATTATCACTGCTGCTGAACTCAGAGCCACACCGAAATGCCTTGCTGAAAGTGTTGAATCAGGCATACGTGGCACATAACGTGTCTGTTGAATATGTGAACCACTTAGCTGGAAATCTAGTTATGCCAAATCACATTTCATTCAGTGATGATGAGATTTCTTTGGAGGGAAAGAGAAGTGCCAAGGCTCTGCATATCACAGTCAAGTGCAAGAGCCATATCATAGCCAAAGTCCTTGTCGATAATGGTTCTGCCATCAATGTCATGCCTATGTCAACTTTGGCAAGATTACCCATTGATTACTCTTATATGAAGGACAGTCAAATGATTGTGAGAGCCTTTGATGAGACCAGAAAAGAAGTCCTGGGGGATATTGAGATGCCCTTACAAATTGGGCCATGCACTTTTAATGTAAAATTTCAAGTGATGGATATATCTCCGTCCTACAGCTGTTTGTTAGGAAGGCCATGGATTCACATGGCAGGAGCTGTTCCCTCTACTTTGCATCAGAAGATCAAGTTCAATGTGGAAGGTCAATTAGTAGTGATAGTTGGAGAAGAAGATATGCTAGTGACCCAACCACTGAACACTCCATATGTAGAGGCTGCTGAAGAAGCTTTGGAATGCTCCTATCGATCTTTTGAATTGGTCAATACTGTAGGCGAAGGATTTCAAAATCAGCCTTTTTCAAAAATAGTGGTGAGCCAAGTCATCAACAAAGGCTGGCGTCCAGGACTTGGGCTAGGCAAAAATTTACAGGGAATTAAAGAACCTCCGACAATAGCGGACAATAGCGACAGGGCAGGCTTAGGATACGAGATGGCAGAGTGGGAAGTCAAAAGAAGGCCATCAAGAAAGACAGCAAGACTGATGTTTATCCCACAATTGTACGAAACCTTCAGACCTGGAGGATTTATGAACCCAGATGCAAAGAAAAGTGTGGAAGAGGACTTTGCCCAGTTAGCCATTAATGCTGTTGAAGATGAAGTGGGGCTCAACAAAGAAGAATGGGTTCGCCTTTGTCCACAAGACTATGAGCTGAACAATTGGAGTGCCATTGAAATGCCTCTGACTTTTGATTTTGATTCAATGTAATTGTAACATCTCAATAGCTTTTGCCCAAGGCTATGGGGTGATCCTTTTTGTTTGGGCCATTCATCATTTATTATTTTTAATAAAAAATAGGGAGGATGCATTTACATTCATTTCTTCTCATGCCTTCATTATTTTCACCTTTCAAACACATCTTGCCAACATATCCCATTTCATTCAATTTCAGGTCTTTAAATGAACAAGAAGATAATCATGATAACCATCAAGAGGTTAACTTTGAGAATTCAATTAATACTGATGAACTTGACAATGAAGAGAATTCTGAAGAATATGTTATGTCTCCGGACCTAATGAGGATGATTGAACAAGAGAATAAGCCAATTGAGCCTTATCAGGAGGTAGTGGACTTAGTGAATCTGGGAGATGAAGAAAATAAGAAAGAGGTTAGAATGGGCACTTCACTTCCATCTGGAGATAGGCGACGGTTGGCAGACCTACTTCGAGAATTTATAGATATATTCGCTTGGTCTTACCAGGATATGCCAGGACTGAGCACAGAGATAGTGGAGCACAGATTGCCCCTAAAGTCAGAATGTAAGCCCGTTCAGCAGAAACTGAGACGGATGAAGCCCGAAATGCTGCTAAAGATTAAAGAGGAGGTGAAGAAACAATTTGATGCAGGTTTTCTGCAAGTGGCCAAGTATCCAGAATGGGTAGCCAATATAGTCCCAGTTCCTAAGAAAGATGGAAAAGTACGAATGTGTGTAGACTATCGGGATTTGAATAAGGCTAGCCCAAAGGATAACTTTCCTTTACCTCATATCGACACACTGGTAGATAACACAGCTAAGCATTCGATTTTCTCCTTTATGGATGGTTTCTCGGGGTATAATCAGATAAAAATGGCTGCAGATGATATGGAAAAGACTACTTTTGTGACCATGTGGGGAACTTTCTGCTACAAAGTCATGCCTTTTGGGTTAAAGAATGCTGGGGCAACATATCAAAGGGCTATGGTAACACTCTTTCATGACATGATGCATAAAGAGATTGAGGTGTATGTAGACGATATGATTGCAAAGTCTTGTGAGGGTGAAGATCATGTTACTAGCCTCAGAAAGTTATTTGAGAGGTTAAGGAAATTTCAGCTCAAATTAAACCCAGCCAAGTGCACCTTTGGGGTAAAGTCAGGGAAGTTGCTAGGCTTTGTGGTCAGTGAAAGAGGAATTGAAGTTGATCCCGATAAGATACAGGCCATCCAAAATTTGTCACCTCCCAGCACGCCAAGAGAAGTTCGAGGTTTTCTGGGGAGATTGAACTACATCTCTCGGTTTATCTCTCAGCTTACTTACAAATGTGATCCCATATTTAAGCTTCTCCGTAAGAATAATCCTGGGAAATGGAACGAAGAATGTCAAGAGGCATTTGATAAAATTAAGCAGTATTTATCGAACCCTCCAATATTGGTGCCACCTGTTCCAGGAAGACCTTTAATTCTGTACCTAACTGTAAATGAAAATTCAATGGGATGTGTGCTGGGGCAGCAAGATGAAGCTAGCCGAAAGGAGAGAGCTACTTACTATCTGAGTAAAAAGTTCACGGAATATGAATCCAAGTATTCTTCATTGGAGAAAATGTGTTGTGCATTAGCGTGGACTGCCAAAAGACTCAGACAGTATATGCTTTATCACACTACATGGCTCATAGCAAAATTGGATCCAATTAAGTATATCTTCGAGAAGCCTTCTTTGTCAGGAAGAATCGCTAGATGGCAAGTAATGCTCTCAGAATATGACATTATATATGTGAGCCAAAAAGCAATAAAAGGAGGCGCTATAGCAGAATTTCTTGCAGATCGTGCTACTGAAGAGTATGAGCCGATGAAGCTGGAATTCCCTGACGAAGACTTAATGACTATTTCCCGACTGGAGGAAAGGGAGCATATGGAAAGATGTTGGAGAATGTACTTTGATGGAGCTGCTAACGCCTTGGGGCATGAAATTGGGGTAATTTTGATTTCTCCAGAAGAACAATACTATCCTGTAACAGCGAGGTTAAATTTTAATTGCACAAATAACATCGCTGAGTATGAGGCATGTGTCATGGGCCTGCAAGCTGCTATAAAAAGAAGAGTGAAAGTACTGAAAGTATTTGGAGACTCAGCTCTAGTCATATACCAGTTGAAAGGAGAATGGGAGACGAGAGATTCAAAACTCGTTCCGTATCATAAGTATATTCTAGAGCTGACAAAACAATTTGAAGATGTCCAGTTCGATCACTTACCCCGGGAAGAGAATGTGATTGCTGATGCATTGGCTACTCTGGCCGCGATGATTCGAATTAATCATAATACGGACATTCAGCCCATCAAGTTAGATGTTAAGGATATACCAGCGTATTGTTCTAATGTAGAGGGGGAAAGAGATGGAAAACCCTGGTATTATGACATCTTACAGTATGTCAAGGATCAGCAGTATCCAGTTCATGCAACAGAAAATGATAAAAGGGTCATCCGAAGATTGGCTATGAGCTTTTTCCTGGATGGGGATGTCCTGTACAAAAGAAGTAAAGATCAAGTATTATTGAGGTGTGTAGATGAGACTGAAGCGAAGAAAATCATTAAAGAGGTGCATGAGGGAATATGTGGGGCACATGCTAGTGGACATATGATGGCAAGACAGATCATGAGAGCGGGATATTACTGGTTGACGATGGAGAATGATTGCATCGACTATGCTCGTAAATGTCATAAATGCCAGATATATGCTGATAAGATCCTTGCTCCACCATCTGCTTTACATGTTATGGCACCATCATGGCCATTTTCAATGTGGGGCATGGATGTCATTGGTCCAATCACTCCAAAAGCTTCTAACCGGCACAGATTCATTTTTGTGATGATAGATTACTTCACAAAGTGGGTGGAAGCAGCATCATATGCAAACGTGACACACTCCGTGGTTTGCAAGTTCATAAAAAAGGAGATTATCTGTAGATATGGACTTCCGGAGAAAATCATTTCAGACAATGCCAAGAATCTAAATAGTAAGATGATGCAAGAAATATGTGCTCAATACAAGATCAAGCATCATAACTCGACACCTTATCGTCCGAAAATGAATGGGGCAGTTGAGGCAGCCAATAAGAACATAAAGAGGATTCTGGAGAAGATGACCGAGACTTACAAAGATTGGCATGAGAAGTTGCCATTTGCCTTGCTTGCATATCGAACGTCAGTTCGCACCTCTACTGGGGCAACCCCATTTTCTTTGGTTTATGGGATGGAAGCTGTACTACCAGTGGAAGTAGAGATCCCCTCTTTGAGAGTCTTAAAAGAAGTTGAGTTGGAAGAGGCTGAATGGATTCGAGAACGTTATGAGCAGTTAAATTTCATAGAAGAAAAAAGATTGACTGCGTTGTGCCATGGTCAGCTATATCAAAGAAGAATGATGAGGGCTCATGATAAGAAGATTCGACCCCGTTGCTTTCGAGAAGGAGAGTTGGTTTTGAAAAGAATTCTCCCAATCCAGCACGATGGTAGAGGAAAATGGACTCCGAATTGGGAAGGGCCGTATGTGGTAAAACGGGCTTTTTCGGGTGGAGCATTGATACTGACTGAGATGGATGGAAATGATTTACCCCATCCTGTAAATTCTGATGCTGTGAAGAAATACTATGCTTGAAAAAAAATAAAAAAATAAAAATGAGAAAAAATGAAAAAAATGGAAAAAATGAAAAAATGAAAAATGATGAAAAAATGAAAAAATGGAAAAAAGAAAAAGTGAATGAAAAAGGAGGACTCAAGGCGAAAACCCAAAAAGGGCGGTTTGAGTCATAGGGGGTTTGTCTAAGTTGAAAACCTGAAAAGGCAGCTTAGATAAGGAGGATACAGCATTGAATTTAAAAGTCTGCTGATATGGGGGCCAACAAGTTCGGAAGAGTTCCAAGTTGTTAAATACATCAAAGGGTTGAGTTTTCAGAAAAGACTTTGAGATGTGTTATCATGATTATCTGATTGTTCATTTTGGGCTTTGTCCCCATACCTATCCTTGTAATTCTTTCTTAATCAAAGTTTGCCAACATTTTGCTAATAAGAGACATTCTATTCCATTCTTTGTGTCTTTTTTTCTTATGACTGTTTCTCAACATTCAGATTCTTTTCTTCTTAATACCCCACCATTGAAGAAATGTGCAAATGCATTCTTACTTTTTGAATTTGAAATAATGATTGATGAATGAATAACAACAGGAAAGATTTTTACATTACATTGAATGAGTCAAGAGTGAAAAAGGCAGAATCGACATGTTCAGTTCCTAATTAGGAAATTGAATCTAGGAAGAGATTTCTTACAAGAAGAATGTGAGTGAAAGAGACAATTGAGAGCTACACTGGTTCGATCTTAGAAGAGCAGTGCAATTGGATCCTTGATGAATCCAAGGGCTTGACACCCAAGAAAGAAAAAAGAGCTTGAGAAACTTGAGTACCATACATTGAACAGGAATTAATTGACCAACATTTGCATAGCATGCATTGAAATTCATATGCATTTGCATAGCATACACTACTTTCAGGAAAGTATAGTGTACAAATTCAAGAAGCAGGGGTGTTCCAACATCCCACATGAAAAAGACAGATATAAAAAGACTTTGCAAGTTTGAGAAGAAACTTGTCAGGTAAGTTCCTAATCCTCAAAATAGGATGTCTCTTGGTATCAGGGTTGATTTATAAGACCTTTGGGCATAATCTCCTGAAATCCCTTCAAACACAACTTTCAACTCCTTCGGACATGATTGTCTAGGAGCAATTTACTTTTCAAAGTCGTGGTACCTCTGTTTAGAGGAGCAATTTATTTTTCCGAAGTCGTGGTACCTCTGTTGAGAGGAGCAATTTACTTTTCAAAGTCGTGGTACCTCTGTTTAGAGGAGCAATTTATTTTTCCAAAGTCGTGGTACCTCTGTTGAGAGGAGCAATTTACTTTCCAAAGTTCGTTGCCTCTGTTTAGAGGAGCAATTTACTTTCCAAAGTTCGTTGCCTCTGTTTAGAGGAGCAATTTATCTTTCCAAAGTCGTGGTGCCTCTGTTTAGAGGAGCAATTTATTTTTCAAAGTCGTAGAGCCTCTGTCAAGAGGAGCTAAAAAAAAAAAAAAAAAAAAAAAAAAAGGTTGAGTCGGGTCTTGACTGGGTGTCTACGTCTTTGCGCAATTTCTGTTTCACAGAAAATACGCAAAGAGGGGCAGCTGTAGACACCCAATCAGGTCCGGGCCCGGATCAATTGGGCCTGACCCGGATCAATTGGGCCTGACCCAGATCATTTGGGCCTGGCCTAAATGGGCAAGGCCCAATTGAATTTTTACCCGTATTTTTTATTTTTTATTTTTTATTTTTATTTTATTTTTTTTTCTCTCTCTTGTGTATTTTATTATTTATTATTATGTATTAATATATGTATATATATATATATATTTTTTTTTTTTTCATTAGAATAGATTTATATGTATATAGTTATATATTTATTATTATTATATTATTATTCTTATCTTTTTTTTTAAATTATCTGTTCTGATTTTTTTCTGATTTTCAGATATTATTTGAAAATTTTTTATCTTTTGATTTATCTTTCCAATTATCTAGATTTTTTTTTAATTTTATTTTAATTTTTATTTTGGAGGGCTAGGATTCAAAGTTGAAGACTCCCACTCTGAAGGGGAATTCAATCAGAAGAGTCCAATTGGATTCAAAGACTGAATTCCCGTCAAAAGAGGAATTGGGATTGATCAGAAACTCCTGATCAATCCCTATAAAAGGGACCCCCCTGGAACAGTCAAGACAGAGAAAAAGAAGCAAAAGCTACTGATTGAGAGAATAGGGGTGTTTAGAGAGCTAAGGAAAAGTTTAGGAGTGTTCTGGCAGTGAGAAAAATTTTTTAGAAAAATTTGGCGAAAAAATTTTTTGGAAATTTCTGGGAAATTTCCAGATTTCAGCGAAAATTCCGGCGACTTTTGAATTTTTCGGCGACAATTCCGGCTAACTTTGAAGTTTCCGGCGACAGACCCAGTTTCCGGCGGAGAATCCCAGAAATCGGCGACCATTCGGCCAACTTTCGGCCAATTTCCGGCGAAATTCCCAGATTCCGGCGAATTTTCCAGAATCCGGCACCGGCGTTCTTCAAATTCTAGAGAGAAGGCAGAGAAGAAGGGAAGAAGAGAGAGAGAGGGGAGGAACGGTCTGCTGAAAAACGGAGGAAGGTGCCTTTTATACCCTCCCAAAACGACGTCGTTTTGGCTTTAAGTTAATAAGAGGATCCGCGCGTTTTGCCGAACCCGACCCGACCCGAAGCGTCGACCCGCTTTCTGACCCGCGCGTTTCAGCCCCTCCGAGCCGAGCCGAGCCGAGTCGAGCCGAGCCGAGCCGCACCAAGCCGAGCCGCGATCCGAGCTGCTCCAGGTTTTTTTTTTTTTTTTTTTGTTTTTTTGTTTTTTTTTTTTTTTGAATTTTTTGAATTTTTTTTTTATTTGACTTTGATTTTGATCTTGATTTTTTTTTCTTTATTCTTTAATTAATCCGACGACGGAGCCTCTACAAGTAAAAACAGTAGTTTTTCTTGCATACTCCTGAGGTGAGGGAATTTTCTCAATTTTCTGCTAAAAGTATTAGAGTCAATTGAGAATAATTTCCGATAATTAATTACTTGGCTGATTTTGATTTTTTTTTCTTTAATTAATCCGACGACGGAGCCTCTGCAAGTGAAACAGTAGTTTTTCTTGCATACTCCTGAGGTGAGGGAATTTTCTCAATTTTCTGCTAAAAGTATTAGAGTCAATTGAGAATAATTTTCGATAATTAATTAATTGGTTGATCTTGATTTTTCTTTAAATAATCCGACGACGGAGCCTCTGCAAGTGAAACAGTAGTTTTTCTTGCATACTCTTGAGGTGAGGGAATTTTCTCAATTTTCTGCTAAAAGTATTAGAGTCAATTGAGAATAATTTTCAACAACTAACTACTTGGTAAAATTTTAAGGCTTTTGGATAACACAAATTCAAGCTGGTACCATCTTTTGATGGGCGTTGTGAGGGTGCTATAACCTTCCTCACACGTAACCGAACTCCCGAACTCTGTTCTGGTTAAGCAGACCCGAACCTATTCTTTTAGGGACCCTTAAGCTTAGGTGTTCCCTAAAAGGGCAGATTCCTTAGGTGGCCAATCACACCTGGATAAAAAAAGATTGGTGGCGACTCCCTAAAGTCAATGTCTGGCGATAGATCCCCGGATCTAGACGTTATGACATTACTAATTTTTCAAAAATTAATAAATAAAAATTTTAAAAATAAATATGTTTTCTAAACATGTTCAAATAGTTATGACTATTTGAACAATTATCTATTTCAAATCATTTTGACTTTTTGTTTTGTCATAAACCAATTGTTTCTATTTATTAAAGCTTATTCAGAGCAAAGTAATTCTAATTTATTAAAATTCCAAAAATTAATAAGTAAAAGATTTAAAAAATAAATCTATTTATCGAGAAAGTTTAGATAGTTATAACTATTTGAATAATAATTTATTTCAAATCATTATTATCTTTTGTTTTGTCATAAAACAATTGTTTCTATTCATACAAGTTTATTCGAAATAAAATAATACTAATTTATTAATATTTTAAACATTAGTAAGTTGAAGATTTAAAAAATAAATCTATTTATTGAACAAGTTCAAAAAATCATGTCCATTTGAACTATTATCTATTTCAAATAGTTATGATATTTTGTTTTGTCATAAAACAATTGTGTCTATTCATACAAAAATTATTCAGGATAAAATAAAACTGATCTATTAATATTTTGAAAATTAATAAGAGATTTAAAAACTAAATCTATTTATTAGACCAGTTCAAATAGTTATGACTATTTGAGCAATTATCTATCTTAAATCGTTATGAACTTTTTTTTTTCATAAAACAATTGTTTCTGCTCATACTAGCATATTCGAAGTAAAATATTCCTAAATTAATAATATTCTAAAAATTAACATGTAAGAGATTTAAAAAATAAATGTCTTTGCTAAGCCAGTTCAAATAGTTAAGACTATTAGAACAATTATCTATTTCAAATTATTCTGACCTTTTGTTTAGTCATGCTTAT
Organism: Durio zibethinus; assembly: GCF_047325235.1. Classification (NCBI taxonomy): domain Eukaryota; kingdom Viridiplantae; phylum Streptophyta; class Magnoliopsida; order Malvales; family Malvaceae; genus Durio; species Durio zibethinus. The sequence continues at coordinate 38,880,798 of NC_143162.1, forward strand.
TTGAAATAAAATAACACTAATTAATTAAGACTCAAAAAATTAATAAACAAGAAATTAAAAAAAATAATTTTGTTTACTGAACAAGTTCAAATAGTTATGACTATTTGAACAATTATCTATTTAAAGTAAATATGACCTTTTGTTTTATCATAAAACAATTGTTTTAGTTCATAAAAGCTTATCCGAAATAAAATAATATTACTTTATTAATATTTCAAAAATTGATAAGTTAGAGATTTAAAAATAAATTAATTTATCGAATTTGTTCAAACAATTATGGCCATTTGAGCAATTATGTATTTCAAATCATTATGAACTTTTGTTATGCCATAAAACAATTGCTTTTCATCATACAAGCCTATTCGAAATAAAATAATATAAATTTATTAATATTTCAGAAATTAATAAGAGATTTAAAAAAAAAATTGCTTACAGATCCAATTCCTATTTGAATGATTATCTATTTCAAATCATTATAACATTTTATTCTATTATAAAATAATTATTTCAATTCATATAAGCTTATTCAGAATATAATACTAATTTAATAACATTCCAAAAATTAATAACTAAGAGATTTAAAAAATAAATCTGTTTGCTGAAGCAGTTCAAACAATTAAGACTATATGAACAATTATCTATTTTCAAATCATTATGACCTTTTGTTTTGTCATAAAACAATTGTTTTAGTTCATACAAGTTTATTCGAAATAAAATAATACTAATTTATTAATATTTCTAAAATTAAAAAGCAAGTGATTTAAAAAGTGAATCTATTTATTGAATCAGGTCAAAATAATTATAGCCATGTCAATAATTATCCATTTCAAATCGTTATTATTACCTTTTGTTTGGTCATATAATAATTGTTTTTGAACATTCAAGCTTATTCAGAATAAAATAATACTAATTTATTAATCTTTGAAAAATTAATAAGTAAGAGATTTAAAAATAAATCTATTTATTAAACTAGTTCAGATAGTTATAGCTATTTGGACAATTGCAAATTTCAAATCATTATAACATTTTATTTTGTCATAAAACAATTATTTTGTTCATACAAGCTTATTCGAAAAAAATAATACTAATCTAATAATATTCCAAAAATTAATAACTAAGAGAATTAAAAAATAATTTTCTTTGCCGAACTAGTTTAAATATTTAAGACTATATGAATAATTATCTATTTCAAATCATTATGACCTTCTGTTTTGTCATAAAATAAGTTTTTTTAAATTCATACTAGCTAATTTGGAATAAAATAAATGAATTTATTAATATTTCAAAAATTAATAAGTAATAGATTTAAAAAATAATTCTATTTACCTAACTAGTTCAAATAATTATGACTATTTAAACAATTATCTACTTTAAATCATTATAGCCTTTTGTTTTGTCATAAAAAAAATGCTTTTGTTCATATAAGTTTGTTCAGAAAAAGGTAAAACTAATCTATTAATATTTTAAAAATTAATAAGAGATTTAAAAAATAAATCTCTTTATCAATCTAGTTCAAATAGTTATGACTATTTGAGCAATTATTTATTTCAAATTGTAATGATTTTTTGTCTTATTTTAAAACAATTGTTTCTATTTATACAAGCATATTTGGATGAAAATAATATTAATTTTTAATATTTCGACAATTAATAAGTAGAAAATTTAAAACATAAATATGTTTACTGAACTAGATCAAATAATCATGGCTATTTGAATAATTATCTATTTCAAATAATTATGATCTTTTTTTTTTATAAAAAAATTGTTTCAGTTCATATAAGCTTATTAAAAATAAAATAATACTAATTTACTAATAATTTTAAAATTAATAATAAAGAGATTTAAAAAATGAATCTATTTATCGAATAAGTTTAAATAATTATGACTATTTGAACAATTATCTATTTAAAATTGCTATAACCTTTTGTTTGGTCATAAAATATTTCTTTTTTGTTCATAAAAGCTTATTTCAAATAAAATAATACAAATTTATTAATATTAAGACAGTTAATAAGTAAAAGATTTAAAAAAATAAATCTGTTTACCAAACAAATTTAAATCATTATAACTATTTGAGCAATTATTTTATTTCAATTTGTGATGATTTTTTTGTTTTGACATAAAAAAATTGTTTCTGTTCATACAAGGTTATTTGGATTAAAATAATATTAATTTATTAATATTTTGACAATTAATAAGCAAAAGATTTAAAAATTTCATATGTTTACTAAACAAGTTCAAATAGTCATGATTATTTGAATAATTATTTATTTCAAATCATTATGACCTTTTCTTTTGTAATTAAAACAATTGTTTTAGTTTATATAATATTATTTGAAGTAAAATATTATTAGTTTATTAATATTTCAAAAATTAATGAGTAATAGAATTAAAAAAATATGTTCATAGAATAAGTTAAAATAGTTATGACTACCTGAATAATTATTTATTTCAAAACATTAGGACCCTTCGTTTTGTCATAAAACAATTGGTTCTATTCATGCAAGTTTAATTTGAATAAATTAATTTAAATTTATTAATATTTCAAAAATTAATAAGTAAAAATTTTAAAAATAAATCTATTTTCTAATCATGTTTAAATAGTTATGACTATTTGAACAATTATCTATTTCAAATCATTATGACCTTTTGTTTTGTCATAAACCAATTGTTTCTGTTCATAAAAGCTTATTTGGAATAAAATAATACTAATTTATTAAAATTCTAAAAATTAATAAGTAAAAGATATAAAAAATAAATATATTTACTGAGTGAGTTCAGATAGTTATGACAATTTGAATAATTTTTTATTTCAAACTATTATGACCTTTTGTTTTGTCATAAAACAATTGTTTCTATTCATACAAGTTTATTAAAAATAGAATAATACTAACTTATTAATATTTTAAAAATTAATAAGTTGGAGATTTAAAAAATATATCTATTTGTCAAACCAGTTGAAATAGTTAAAACTATTAGAACAATTGTTTTGACCTTTCGTTTAGTCATAAAATAATTGTTTCAGTTCATAGATGCTTATTCAAAATAAAATAATACCAATTTATTAACATTAAAAAAATTAATAAACAAGAAATTTTAAAAAATAATTTTGTTTATCAAACAATTTCAAATGGTTATGACTATTTGAACAATTATCTATTTAAAATAAATATGACCTTTTGTTTTATCATAAAACAATTGTTTCAGTTCATAAAAGCTTACCTGAAATAAAATAATCATAATTTATTAATATTCCAAAAATTAATAAGTAGGAGATTTAAAAAAAAATCTATTTATCGAACTAGTTCTTATTTGAACAATTATCTCTTTCAAATTGTTATAATCTTTTGTTTTGTTATAAAATAATTGTTTCAATTCATATAAGATTATTTGAAATAAAATAATACTAATTTAATAATATTCAAAAAATTAATAACTAAGAGATTAGAGAAATAAATCTGTTTGTCGAAGCAATTCAAATAGTTAAGACTATATGAACAATTATCTATTTCAAATTATCATTACTTTTTGTTTGGTCATATAACAATTGTTTTTGAACATTCAAGCTTATTTGGAATAAAAAAATACTAATTTATTAATCTTTCAAAAATTAATAAGTAAGAGATTTAAAAAATAAATTTGTTTACTGAACTAGTTTAATAATTATGACCTTGTCAACAATTATCTATTTCAAATTGTTATTACCTTTTGTTTCGTCATATAACAATTGTTTTTAAATATTCAAACTTATTTGGAATAAAATAATACTAATTTATTAATCTTTCAAAAATTAATAAGTAAAAAATTTTTAAAAAAATCTATTGACTGAATTAGTTCAAATAGTTATGACTATTTCAACAATTGTAAACTTCAAATCGTTATGATCTTTTGTTTTGTCATAAAACAATTATTTTTGTTTATACAAGCTTATTCGGAATAAAATAATACTAGTCTAATAATACTTTAAAAATTAATAACTAAGAGAATTAAAAAAAAATTTGTTTGTTGAACCAGTTCAAATATTTAAGACCATATGAACAATTATCTATTTCAAATCATTATGATTATTTGAACAATTATCCATTTCAAATCATTATGACCTTTCATTTTTTCTAAAATAATTGTTTATGTTCATACAAGTTATTTTGAATAAAATAATATAAATTTATTAATATTTCAAAAATTAATAAGAAAAAATTTTAAAAATAAATCTGCTTTCTAAACACGTTTAAATAGCTGACTATTTGAACAATTAACAATTTCAAATAGTTATGACCTTTTGTTTTGTCATAAAACCAATTGTTTCTATTCATACAAGCGTATTTGAAATAAAATAATGCTGATTTATTAAGATTTAAAAATTAATATGTAAAAATTTTCAAAATAAATATGTTTATAAAAAAAGTTCAAATACTTATGACTATTTGAATAATTATTTATTTCAAATAGTTATGATCTTTGGTTTTGTCATAAAATAATTGTTTCTATTCATACAAGTTTTATTCATAATAAAATAATACTAATTTATTAATATTCTAAAAATTAATAGGTAGGAGATTTAAAAAATAAATCTATTTACTGAACAAGTTCAACTAGCATGTCCATTTAAACAATTATCTTTTTCAAATCATTATGACCTTTTATTTTGTCATAAAACAATTGTTTTTGTTCATGCAAAATTATTCAAAATAAATAATACTAATCTATTAATATCTTGAAATTTAATAAAAAAATTTTTAAAAATAAATCTATTCACCAAAATAGTTCAAATAGTTATGACATTTAGGCAAATATCTATCTCAAATCATTATGATTTTTTTTTTGCCATGAAACAATTGTTTCTTTTCATACAAACTTATTCGGATTAAAATAATATTAATTTAATAATATTTCAAAAATTAGTAAGTAAGAGATTTAAAAAATAAATGTGTTTGCTAAAATAGTTCAAATAATTAAGACTATTAGAACAATTATCTATTTCAAATTGTTCTAACCTTATGTTTAGTCATAAAACAATTATTTCATTTTATACAAGTTTATTCAAAATAAAATAATACTAGTTTATTAGCATTCAAAAAATTAAAGAGTAAAAGATTTAAAAGAATAAATCTATTTACTACACAAGCTCAAATAGATTTGATTATTTGAACAATTATCTATTTTAAAGTCGTTATGACCTTTTTGTTTTATCATAAAACAATTGTTTTAGTTCATAAAAACTTATCCAAAATAAAATAATACTACTTTATTAATATTTCAAAAATTAATAAGTAAGAGATTTAAAAACTAAAGCTGTTTTTGGAACCAATGCCAATAGTTATGACTATTTCAACAAATATCAATGTCAAATTGTTATGATCTTTGTTTTCTCATAAAACAATTGTTTTTTATCATAAAAGCTTAATTAGATAAAAATAATACTAATTTAATATTATTTCAAAAATTAATAAGAGATTTAAAAAATAAATGTGTTTGCCGAAGCAGTTTGAATATTTGAGACTATTAGAATAATTATCTATTTCAAATCATTCTAACCTTTTGTTTAGTCATATAATAATCGTTTCAGTTCATAAAAGTTTATTTGGAATAAAATAATACTAATTTATGAACATTTGAAAAATTAATAAGCATGAGATTTGGAAAAATCAATCTACCTACCGAATAAGTTCAAATTAATTTTTAGAATATTAATAAATTAGTATTATTTTATTCTAAAAAAGCTTGTATGAATAGAAACAATTATTTTGTGATAAAACAAAAAAAATTATAACTGTTTGAAATAAATAATTATTCAACCAATCATAACTATTTGAACTTGCTCAGTAAATAGATTTATTTTTTAAATCTTTTACGTATTAATTTTTGGAATATGAGTAAACTAGTATTATTTTATTTTGAATACGCATGTAAGAATAGAAACAATTGGTTTATGACAAGACCGAAAGTCATAACAATTGGAATAAATAATTGTTTAAATAGTCATAACTATTTGAACGTGTTTTATGACAAAATAGTCTTAACTATTTGAATTGGTTTAGCAAACACATTTATTTTTTTAAATCTTTTACTTATTAATTTTTGGAATATTATTAAATTAGTATTTTTTTAATCCAAATAAGCTTGTATGAAAGGAAGCAATTGTTTTATGACAAAATAAAGATCTTAATGATTTAAGATAGAAAATTATTCAAATAGTTAATAGTCATAACTATTTGAACTCTTTTAGTAAATAGATTTAGTTTTTAAATCTCTTATTAATTTTTAAAATATTAATAGATCAGTAAAATTTTACTTTGAATAATTTTGCATGAACAGAAACAATTATTTTATGACAAAACAAAAGGTCATAATGATTTGAAATAGATAATTGTTTAAATGGACATGATTATTTGAACTTGTTCGGTAAGCAAATTTATTTTTTAAATCTCCTACCTATTAATTTTTAGAATATTAATAAATTAGTATTATTTTATTCTAAATAAACTTGTGTGAATAGAAACAATTGCTTTATGACATAACAAAAGATCATAACTATTTGAAATGAATAATTATTCAAACAGTTATAATTATTTGAACTTACTCAATGAACAGATTTATTTTTTAAATCTTTTACTTATGAATTTTTGAAATATTAATAAAATAGTATTATTTTATTTTGAATACACTTGTATGAACAAAAACAATTGGATTATGACAAAACAAAAGGTCATAACTATTTAAAATAGATAATTGTTCAAATAGTCATAACTATTTGAACGTATTCAGAAAATAGATTTATTTTTAAAATTTTTATTTATTAATTTTTGGAATATTAATAAATTTATATTATTTTATTCAAAATAAACTTGTATGAATAGAAACAATTGTTTTATGACAAAACCAAAAATCATAACGATTTGAAATGGATGATTATTCAAATAGTTATAACTATTTGAAATTACTCGATAAATAGATTCATTTTTTAAATCTCTTACTCATTAATTTTTAGATAGTAATAAATTAGTATTATTTTATTTTGAATATGCCTTTTATGAACTGATACAATTGTTTTATGATGAAACAAAAGGTCATAACAATTTGAAATAGATAATTATTTAAATAGTTATGACTATTTGAACTTGTTCGGTAAACATATTTATTTTTAAAATCTTCTACTTATTAACCATTGAAATATTAATAAAACTAATATTATTTTAATCTAAATAAGCTTCTATGAGTAAAAATAATTGTTTTATGACAAAATAAAAAGTCATAACAATTTGAAATAAATATTTGTTCAAATAGTTATAACTATTTGAACTTATTTGATAAACATATTTATTTTTTAAATCTTTTACTTATTAATTGTATGAATGATAATAAATTTGTATTATTTTAATTGAAATAAGCTTGTAGGAATAGAAAAAATTATTTTATGACAAAACAAAAAGTTATGGCGATTTGAAATAGGTAATTGTTTAAATAGTCATAACTATATAAACTTATTCAATAAACAAATTCAATTTTTAAATCTTTTATTTATTAATTTTTGGAATATTAATAAATTAGAATTATGTTATTTCAAATAAGCTTCTATGAACGTAAACAATTGTTTTGTGACAAAACAAAAGGTCATAATGATTTGAAATAGATAATTGTTCAAACAATCATAACTATTTTTACTAGCCATGCCAATCTATTCAATTTTTAAATCTATTACTTATTAATTTTTAGAATATTAATAAACTAGCATTACTTTATTTCGAATAAGACTATACCAATAGAAATAATTGTTTGATCACAAAACAAATGATCATAACTTTATGAAATAAATAATTATTTAAATTGTTATAACTAATTGAACTAGTTTGGTAAACAAATTTATTTTTTAAATCTCATATTAATTTTCAAAATATTAATAAATTAATATTCTTTTATTCCAAACAAACTTATATGAACAAAAAAATTTATTTTACGACAAAAGAAAATGAAATATTGATTTGAAATAAATAATTATTCATATAGCCTTAACTATTTGAACTAATTCAACAAACAAATTTATTTTTCAAATCTCTTATTTATTAATTTTCATAATATTATTAGATTAGTATTATTTTATTTCAAATAAGCTCATATGAACATAAATATTGTTTTATGACAAAACAAAAGGTTTTAACGACTTGAAATATATAATTGTTCAAATAGTCATAATTATTTGAATTGGTTTGGTAAATAGATAATCTCCTAGTTATTAATTTTTGAAATAATAATAAATTAGTATTATTTTATTATGAATAGGTTGTATGATGAAAAACAATTGTTTTATGACAAAACAAAACTTAAAATGGTTTGAAATAAATAATTGTCTGAATGGCCATAAATATTTGAACTAATTCGATAAACTAATTTATGTTTTAAATCTCCAACTTCTTAATTTTTGAAATATTAATAAAGTAATATTATTTTATTTTGATAATCTTTTATGAAATGAAACAATTATTTTATAATAAAACAAAAGGTCATAACGATTTTAAATAAATAATTGTTCAAATAGTCATAACTATTTGAACTTGTTTGGTAAATAGTTTTTTTTTTCAATTCTTTACTTATTGTTTTCTGAATGTTAATAAAATAGTATTATTTTATTTCAAATAAGCATGTATGAACTGAAACAATTATTTTATGACTAAACAAAAGGTCAGAATGATTTGAAATAGATAATTGCTCAAATAGTCTTAACTATTTGAATTGGTTTAATAAATACATTTATTTTTTAAATCTCTTACTTATAAATTTTTAGAATATTATTAGTTTAGTAATATTTTACTTTGAATAAGTTTGTATGGACAGAAACAACTATTTTATGACAAAACAAAGATTATACCAATTTGAGATAGATAATTGTTCAAATAGTGATAACTATTTAAACTGGTTCGATAAACAGATTTAGTTTTTAAATCTTTTATTAATTTTCAAAATATTAATAAATTAGTATTATTTTATTCTAAATAATTTTGTATGAATAGAAAAAATTATTTTATGACAAAACAAAAAATGTAATGATTTTAAAATAAATAATTATTTAAATAGTCATAACTATTTGAACTCACTCGATAAACAAATTTATTTTTTAAATCTTTTACTTATTACGTTTTGGAATTTTAATAATTTAGTATTATTTTATTTTGAATAAGCTTTTATGATTAAAAATGCTGGTTTATGACAAAACCAAAAGTTATAACGATTTGAAATAGATATTGTTCAAATAGTCATAACGATTTGAAATAATTAATTATTCAAATAGTCATAACGATTTGAATGTGTTCAAAAAAACATATTTATTATTAAAAATTATATTTATTAATCTTTGGAATATTAGTAAATTGATATTATTTTATTCGAAATAAGCTTGTATGAACAGAAACTATTTTTTTTTATGCAAAACAAAAGGTCATAACGATTTTAAATAGATAATTGTTCAAATAGTCATAATTGTTTCACCTTGTTCAGTAAACAGATTCATTTTTTAAATCTCTTACTCATTAATTTTTGAAAAAGTAATAAGTTAGTATTATTTTATTTCGAATAAGCCTATATGAATTGATACAATTGTTTTATGATGAAATAAAGGTCATAACAATTTGAAATAGATAATTATTCAAATAGTAATTGCTATTTGAACTTGTTTGGTACATATATTTATTTTTTAAATCTTTTACTTATTAATTGTCGAAATATTAATAAATTAATATTATTGTAATCCAAATAAGCTAGTATGAACAAAAATAATTGTTTTATGATAAAACAAAAGGTCATAACAATTTGAAATAAATAATTGTTCAAATAGTCATAAATATTTGAAATTATTTGGTAAACAGATTTGAAATAAGCTTGTATGAATAGAAAAAGCTATTTTATGATAATACAAAAGGTTATAGCAATTTGAAATAGCTAATTGTTTAAGTAGCCATAACTATTTAAACTTCTTCAATAAACAGATTCAATTTTTAAATCTCTTACTCATTAATTTTTGGAATATTAATAAATTAGAATTATGTTATTTCAAATAAGCTTGTATGAAGAGAAACAATTGTTTTGGGGCAAAACAAAATGTCATAACGATTTGAAATAGATATTGATTCAAACAGTCATAATTGTTCGCACTAGTCAGGCCAATAGATACATTTTCTGAATCTGTTACTTATTAATTTTCAGAATATTAATAAATTAGCATTACTTTATTTCGAGTAAGACTGTATGAAGAAAAACAATTGTTCTATGACAAAACAAAAGAAAATAATGATTTGAAATCGATAATTATTCAAATAGTCATAATTATTTGAAATAGTTTTGCAAACAGAATTGTTATGACTTTTTGTTTTCTCATAAAATAATTGTTGCTATTCATACAAGCTTATTCAGATTAAAATAATATTAATTTATTAATATTTCGACAATTAATAAGTAAAAGATTTAAAAAATAATACGTTTACTGAACAAGTTGAAATAGTCATGACTATTTCAATAATTATCTATTTTAAATCATTATGACCTTCTGTTTTGTAATAAAATAATTGTTTTAGTTAATATATGCTTATTTGAAATAAAATAATACTAATTTATTAATATACCAAAAATTAATTAGTAAGAGAATTAAAAAAATGAATTTGTTTGCTGAACAAGTTCAAATGGTTATGATTATTTGAACTTTTATCTATTTCAAATCATTATGACAATTTGTTTTTGTCACAAACCAATTCTTTCTGTTCATACAAGCTTATTTGGAATAAAATAATACTAATTTATTAATATTTCTAAAATTAATAAGTAAAAGATTTAAATAATAAATTTGTTTACCGAACAAGTTCAAATAGTTTGACTATTTGAACAATTATTTATTTCAAATCATCATGATCTTTTGTTTTGTCATAAAACAATTGTTTCTAGTATACAAGTTTATTTGGAATAAAATAATATGAGTTTATTATTATTCTAAAAATTAATAAGTTAGAGATTTAAAAAATAAATATGTTTACTAAACAAGTTCAAATAGTCATGTCCATTTGAACTATTATCTATTTCAAATCATTATGACATTTTATTTGCCGTAAAACAATTTTTTCTATTCATACAAAATTATTCAGAATAAAATAATATCAATTTATTAGTATTTTGAAAATTAATAAGGATTTAAAAAATAAAATGTATTTTCTGAGCCAGTTCAAATAGTTAAGACTATTAGACCAATTATCTATTCCAAATCATTTTGATCTTTTGTTTAGTCAAAAAATAATTGTTTCAGTTCATACATCTTTATTCAAAATATAATAATAATAATTTATTAACATTCAAAAAATTAATAAGTAAGGAATTTTAAAAAAATAAATCTATTTACTGAACAAGTTCAAATAGTTATGACTATTTGAACAATTATCAATTTTAAGTCATTATGACCTTTTATTTTATCATAAAACAACTGTTTTAGTACTTAAAAGTTTATTCGTAATAAAATAATATTATTTTATTAATATTTCAAAATTTGATAAGTTAGAGATTTAAAAAATAAATCAATTTATCAAATTAGTTCAAATAATTAAGGTCATTTGAACAATTACCATTATGAACTTTTGTTTTGTCATAAAAAAATTATTTTTCATCATACAAGCCTATTCAAAATAAAATAATACTAATTTACTAATATTTAAAAAATTAATAAGTAAGAGAATTAAAAAGTTAATTTGTTTACAGAACTGATTCAAATAGTTATGACTATTTAAACAATTATATATTTGAAATTGTTATAACCTTTTGTTATCTCATAAAATAGTTATTTTTGTTCACACAAGTTTATTCAGAGTAAAATAATACTAATGTAATAATATTCTAAAAATTAATAACTAAGAGATTTAAAAAATAAATTTGTTTGTTGAACTAGTTCAAATAGTTAAGGCTATATGAACAATTCTTTATTTCAAATTGTTATGACCTTTTGTTTTGTCGTACAATAATTTTTTAATTCTTAGAAACATATTTAGAATAAAATAAAACAAATTTATTAATATTTCAAAACTTAATAAGTAAGAGATTTAAAAAAACAATTATGTTTGCTGGACCTGTTCAAATAATTATGGCTATTTGAACAATTATCACTTATACTTCTATATTATTTTATTGAATTTTGAATTTGAATATGTCTCAAAATCTGAAAAATTCATGGGAGGGGTCATTTTTGGATCCAGAATGGATAGATTCAAGAAATAAGAGAATTAAGGATACCCACTAGAAAAACTAATCCTATCCATAAAGATGTACAAGAAAATACAATATTTTTGTTACTCAACCAACCATCAGGAGAAGCGAATACAATAGGTATACTAATCCAATAAGATTGATGAAGTAGCAATTAATGCAAAAACAGCCAATTGGAAAGCAATAGTCATGTTTCTAATCCTCCAAGCTACCAACAAAAGAACTATACCATTTCAAATCGTTATGACTTTTTGTTTTGTCATAAAACTAATGTTTTTGTTCATATAAATTTGTTTGAAATAAAATAATATTAATTTATTAATATTTTGAAATTTAAGAAGTAAGAAATTAAAAAAAAAGTTTTTTTACTAAACCAGTTCAATTAGTTAAACTATTTGAGCAATTGTTTATTTCAAATCATTATGACCATTTGTTTTGTCATAAAACAATTATTTCTATTCATACAGTCTTATTTGGAATAAAGTAATGCTAATTTATTAATATTCTAAAAATTAATAAGTAACTAATTTATAACATGAATCGTTAACCTGGCCAATGCAAATAATTATGACTATTTAAACAATTATCTATTTTAAATCGTTATGACCTTTTGTTTTATCATAAAACAATTGTTTCTATTTGTACAAGCTTTTTTAAAATGACATAATTTTATTTTATTAATATTATAAAAATTAATAAATAAGAGATTTAAAAAATGAATCTGTTTATTGAACAAGTACAAATAGTTATGACTATTTGAGCAATCATCTATTTCAAATCACTATAACCTTTTGTTTTATCATAAAAATATTTTTCTATTCATACAAGCTAATTTCAAATAAAATTATATAAATTTATTAATATTCAGACAACTAATAAGTAAAAGATTTAAAAAATAAATCTATTTACTAAATAAGTTCAAATAGTTATGACTATTTGAATAATTATTTATTTCAAATCGTTATGACCTTTTGTTTTGTCATGACACAATTGTTTTTCTTCATACAAGCCTATTTGGATTAAAATAATATTAATTTATTAATATTTCAAAACTTAATAAGTAAAATATTTTAAATAAATATGTTTACTAAAAAATTTTAAATAGTCATAACTATTTGAATAATTATCTATTTCAAACCATTATGACCTGTTGTTTTATCATAAAACAATTGTATCAGTTCATATAGGCTTATTTGAAATAAAATATCACTAATTTATTAATATTCTAAAAATTAATGAGTAAGAGATTTTAAAAAATGAATCTGTTTACTGAACAAATTCAAATAGTTATGACTATTTGAACAATTATCTATTTCAAATTGTTATGACCTTTTGTTTTGTCATAAAACAATTGTTTCTGTTCATACAAGCTTATTTTGAATAAAATAATTAAATTTATAAGTATTCCAAAATTTAATAAGTAAAAATTTAAAAAATAAATTTGTTTTCTGAACACATTAAAATAGTTATGACTGTTTGAACAATTATCTATTTCATATAGCTATGACCTTTTGTTTAGTGATAAACAGATTGTTTCTATCCATATAAGTTTATTTGAAATAAATTAATACTAATTTATTAATATTACAAAATTAATAAGTAAAAGATTTAGAAAAATAAATCTACTATCGAATAAGCTTAAATAGTTATGGCTGTTTGAGCAATTTGTTATTTCAAATATTCATACAAGTTTATTCAGAATAAAATAATACTACTTTATTAATATTATGCTAATTAATAGGTAGGAGATTTAAAAAATAAATCTATTTACCAAATAAATTCAAATAGTCACATCCATTTGAACAATTATCTATTTCAAATCATTATGACCTTTTGTTTTTGTCATAAAACAATTGTTTCTGTTCATACAAAATTATTCAAAATAAAATAATACTGATTTATTAATATTTTGAAAAGCAATAAGAGATTTAAAAACCAAATCTATTTACCAAACTAGAACAATTATCTATCTCAAATTGTAATGATCTTTATTTTGTCATACAACAATTGTTTCTTTTCAAACAAGCTTATTTGGATTAAAATGATACTAAGTTAATAATATTCCAAAAATTAATAAGAGATTTAAAAAATAAATATGTTTGCTGAACTAGTTCAAATAGTTAAGACTATTAGAACAATTATCTATTTCAAATTGTTCTAACCTTTTGTTTAGTCATTAAACAATTATTTCAATTCATACAAGCTTATTTAGAAAAAAAAATAATACTAATTTATTAACATTTGAAAAATTAATAAGCAAGAGATTTAAAAAAATAAATCCATTTACTGAACAAGTTCAAATAGATATGACTATTTGAACAATTATCTATTTAAAATTGTTTTGACCTTTTGTTTTGTCATAAAACAATTGTCTCAGTTAATAAAAACTTATCCGAAATAAAATAATACTACTTTATTAATATTTTAAAAATTATTAACCAAACTAAAACTATTTTTTGAAGCAATTCTAATAGTTAGACTAATTGAACAAATATCAATCTCAAATTGTTATGTCTTTGTTTTGTCATAAAACAATTGTTTCTTATCATACAAGTTGATTCAAATAAAAATAATACTAATTTAATAATATTTTTAAAATTAATAAGAGATTTAAAAAATAAATGTGTTTGTTGAATCAATTCAAATAGTTAAGACTATTAGAATAATTATCTATTTCAAATTATTCTAACCTTTTGTTTAGTCATAAAATAATTGTTTTAGTTCATACAAGCTTATTCAAAAGAAAATAATACTAATTTATTAACTTTCTAAAAATTAATAAGCAAGAGATTTGAAAAAATAAATTTGTTTACTAAACAAGTTCAAATACTTATGACTATTTGAACAATTATTTATTTAAAATTATTATGAACTTTTGTTTTGTCATAAAACAATTGTTTTAGTTCACAACAGTTTATCAAAAATAAAATAATAATACTTTATTAATATTTTAAAAATTAATAAGTAAGAGATTTAAAAAATAAATCAATTTACTAAATCAGTTTCAATAATTATATCCATTTAAACAATTATCTATTTCAAATCGTTATTAGCTTTCATTTTGTGATAAAACAATTGTTTTTCAACATACAAGCTTATTTGAAATAAAATTGTTAGTACCTTTCATTTTGTCATAAAACAATTATTTTTGAACATACAAGTTTATTTGAAATAAAACAATACTAATTTGTTAATATTTCAAGAATTAGTACGAGATTAAAAACATAAATCTATTTACTGAATAAGTTTACATAGTTATGACTATTTGAATAATTATTTATTTCAAATTGTTATGATCTTTTGTTCTGTCACAAAACAATTATTTCTATTTAAATAAGTTTATTAGGAATAAAATGATACTAAATTAATAATAATCTAAAAATTCATAACTAAGAGATTTAAAAAATAAATTTGTTTTGTTGAACCAATCCAAACAGTTAAGACTATTTGAAGAATTATCTATTTCAAATTGTTATGACCTTTTGTTTTGTTATAAAGTAATTATTTCAGCTCATCCAAGTTTATTCATAATAAAATAAACTAATTTATTAATATTTCAAAATTTATAAGTAAGAGATTTAAGAAATAATTTTATTTATTGAACCAATTCAAATAATTATAATTATTTGAACAATTATATATTTCAAATTGTTATAAATATTTTTGCTATCATAAAATAATTATTTCTGTTCATACATGCTTATTCAAAATAAAATAATAGTAATCTAACAATATTTTGACAATTAATAACTAAGAGATTTAAAAAATAGATTTATTTGCAAAACCTCTTCAAATAATTAAGGCTATATGAACAATTATCTATTTCAAATCATAATGACATTTTATTATGTTGTAAAACAATTTTTTTAGCTTTTACTAACTTATTCAAAATAAAATAAATTGAATTTATTAATATTTCAAAAATTAATAAGTAAGAGATTTAAAAAATAATTCTATTAGTTGAACAAATTCAAATAATTATGACTATTTGTATAATTATCTATTTTAAATCATTATCACCTTTGTTTTGTCATAAAACAAATGCTTTTGTTCATATAAGTTTGTTTAGAATAAAATAATATTAATTTATTAATATTTTGAAAATTAATAAGTAAGAGATTTTAAAAATAAATCTATTTGCCAAACTAGTTCAATTAGTTATAACTATTTAAATAATTATTTATTTCAAATTGTTATGACCATTTTTTTTACCATAACACAATTGTTTTCGTTCATACAGTCTTATTTGGAAAAATGTAATGCTAATTTAAATTAATAAGTAACGAATTTAGAAAATGTCTCTATTGGCCTGACTAGTGCAAGCAGTTATGATTGTTTGAACAATTATCTACTTTAAATCATTATGACCTTTTGTTTTATCACAAAACAATTGTTTCTATTCGTACAAGTTTATTCAAAATAACATAATTTTAATTTATTAATATTCTAAAAATTAACAAGCAAGAAATTTAAGAAATGATTCTATTTATTGAACAAGTTCAAATAATTATGGCTATTTGAACAATTATATATTTCAAATTGCTATAACCTTTTGTTTTGCCATAAAACAAAATTTTCTATTCATACAAACTTATTTCAAATCTATTTACCGAATAAGTTCAAATAATTATGACTATTTGAACAATTATTTATTTCAAATTATTATGACCTTTTGTTTTGTTATAAAAATATTTTTTTGTTTATAAAAGCCTATTTAGATTAAAATAATATTAATTTATTAATATTTTGACAATTAATAAGTAAAAGATTTAAAAAAATAAATATGTTTATCAAACAAGTTCAAATAGCAATAACTATTTAAATAATTATCTATTTCAAATCATTATGACCTTTTGTTTTGTCATAAAAAATTGTATCAATTCATATAGGCTTATTCGAAATAAAATAATACCAACTTATTAATATTCCAAAAATTAATGAGTAAGAGATTTTTTCAAATAGTTATGACTATTTGAATAATTATCTATTTTAAATCGTTATGACCTTTTGTTTAGTCATAAAACAATTGTTTATGTTCATACAAGCTTATTTTGAATAAAATAATATAAATTTACTAATATTCCAAAGATCAATAAATAAAAATTTAAAAAATAAATACGTTAAATAGTTATGACTATTTAAACAATTATTTATTTTAAATCATTATGACCTTTTTTTTGTCATAAACTAATTGTTTCTGTTCATAAAAGCTTATTTAGAGTAAAATAATACTAATTTATTAAAATTCTAAAAATTAATAACTAAAAGATTTAAAAAATAAATCTGTTTACCGAGTGAGTTCAAATAGTTATGACTATTTAAATAATTATTTATTTCAAATCATTATAATCTTTTGTTTTGTCATAAAACAATAGTTTCTATTCATGCAAGTTTATTCTAAATAAGATAATACTAATTTATTAATATTCTAAAAATTAATAAGTTTGGAATTTAAAAAATAAATATGTTTACCGACTATTAATATAATTATCTATTTGAAATCATTCTGATATTTTGTTTAGTCATATAATAATTGTTTCAGTTCATACAAGCTTATTTGGAAGAAAATAATATTAATTTAATAACATTCAAAAAATTAATAAGAGATTTGAATAAATAAATCTGTTTACCTAACAAGTTTAAATAATTATGACTACTTGAACAATTATCTATTTAAAATCATTATGACTTTTTGTTTTGTCATAAAACAATTATTTTATTTCATAAACGTTTATCCAAAATAAAATAATACTGCTTTATTAATATATTGAAAATTAATAAGTAAGAGATTTCAAAGACAAATCAGTTTGCTGAATCAATTCAAATAATTATGGCCATTTAAACAACAATCTATTTCAAATCATTATTATCTTTTGTTTTATCATAAAACATTTGTTTTTCAACATGCAAGCTTATTTGAAATAAAATAATATGAATTTATTAAAATTTCAAGAATTAATAAAAGATTTAAAAAATAAATCTATTTATTGAACTAGTTCAAATAGTTATGACTATTTGAACAATTATTTATTTTAAATTGTTTTAACCTTTTGTTTTATCATAAAACAATTGTTTCTATTCATACAAGCTTATTTCGAATAAAATAATACTAATTTAGTAAATTTATAAAAATTAATAACTAAGAGATTTAAAAAATAAATCTATTTGTCAAACCAGTTCAAATGGCTAAGACTATATGAATAATTATTTATTTCAAATTGTTATGACCTTTTGTTTTGTCATAAAACAATTATTTCAGCTTATACAAGCTTATTTAGAATAGAATAAAACTAATTTATTAATATTTCAAAAATTTATAAGTAAGAGATTTAGAAAGTAATTCTATTTACCAAACCAGTTCAAATAATTATAACTATTTCAAATCATTATGACCATTTCTTTTGTAATAAAACAATGCTTTATTTAATATAAGGTTATTTGAAGTAAATAAATACTAATTTATTAATATTCCAAGAATTAATGAGTAAGAGAATTAAAAAAAGAATATGTTTACTAAATAAGTTTAAATAATTATGACTATCTGAATAATTATTTATTTCAAAAATTATGACCTTTTGTTTTGTCATAAAATAATTGGTTCTGTTCATGCAAGCTTATTTTGAATAAAATAATATAAATTTATTAGTATTCAAAATTTTAATAAGCAAAAATTTAAAAAATAAATTTGTTTTTTGAACATGTTCAAAAAGTTATAACTATTTGAATAATTATCTATTTCAAATAGTTATGACCTTTTTTTTTGTCATAAACAAATTGTTTTTGTTCACACAAACATATTCGAAATAAAATACTATTAGTTTATTCATATTCCAAAAATTAATAAATAAAAGATTTAAAAAACAAATCTGTTTACCGAATGAGTTAAAATAAGTTATGACTATTTTAACAATTATTTATTTCAAATCATTATGATCTTTTATTTTGTCAAAAAACAATTATTTCTATTCATACAAGGTTATTCGAAATAAAATAATACTAATTTAGTAATATTATAAAATTAATGAGTTGGAGATTTAAAAAATAAAACTGTTTACTAAATAAGTTCAAATAGTCATGTCCATTTGAACTATTACCTATTTCAAATTATTATATTTTTTATCATAAAACAATTGTTTTTATTCATACAAAATTATTAAAAATAAAATAATACTAATTTATTAATATTTTAAAAATTAATAACAAATTTAAAAACTAAATATGTTTATCGAACTAATTTAAATAGTTATGACTATTTGAACAATTATCTATCCCAAATCATTATGATCTTTATTTTATAAAAAAAAATAATTATTTCTTTTCTTACAAGCTTATTTGGATTAAAATAATACTAATTTAATAATATTCTAAAATTTAATAAGTAAGAGGTTTAAAAAAATGTGTTTGCTAAACCAGTTCAAATAGTTAAGACTATTAGAACACTTATCTATTTCACATCATTCTAACCTTTTGGTTAGTTATAAAACAATTATTTCAGTTCATACAAGCTTCTTTAGAATAAAATAATACTAATTTATTAACATTTGAAAAATTAATGAGCAAGTCATTTAAAAAAATAAATCTATTTACCAAACAAGTTCAAATAGATTTTACTATTTGAACAATTGTTCTGACTATTTAAAGTTGTTATGACCTTTTGTTTTGTCATAAAATAATTGTTTCAGTTCATAAAATCTTATCTGAAATAAAATAATACTACTTTATTAATATTTTAAAAATTAATAAGCAAGAGATTTTAACACTAAAATTGTTTATTTTTCAAACTAATTAAATAGCTATGAATATTTGAACAAATATCAATCTTAAATCATTATGATCTTTATTTTCTCATAAAGCAATTGTTTCTGATCATCCAAGTTTATTTGGATAAAAATAATACTAATTTAATAATATTTTAAAAACTAATAAGAGATTTAAAAAATAAATGTGTTTGTCAAACCAATTCAAATAGTTAAGACTATTTGAATAATTTTCTATTTCAAATCATTCTGACCTTTTATATAGTCATTTAATAATTGTTTCAATTCATACAAGCTTATTCAAAATAAAATAATAGTAATTTATTAACATTTATTTATTTCAAATTGTTGTGACCTTTTGTTCAAACAGTTAGGACTATATGAACAATTATTTATTTCAAATTGTTATGACCTTTTGTTTTGTCATAAAACAATTATTTTAGCTCATACAAGCATATTCAAAATAGAATAAAACTAATTTATCAATATTTCAAAAATTTATAAGTAAGAAATTTAGAAAATAATTTTATTTACCGAATTAGTTTAAATAATTATAACTATTTAAATAATTATCTATTTCAAATCATTATTACTTTTTGTTTTGTCATAAAATGATTGTTTTTGTTAATATAAGTTTGTTTGAAATAAAATAACACTAATTTATTAATATTTGAAAAATTAATCAGTAAGAGATTTAAAAAGTAAATCGGGTTACCAAACCATTTCAAATAGTTTTGACTATTTGAATAATTATTTATTTTAAATCATTATAACCTTTTATTTTGTCATCAAACAATTAATTCTATTCATACTTTTTTATTTGAAATAAAATAATACTAATTTAATAATATTCTTAACTTAATAACTAAGAAAATTAAAAAATAAATCTAATTCTCGAACCAATTCTAAAAGTTAAGACTATATGAATAATTATCTATTTCAAAACATTATGACCTTTTCTTTTGTCATAAAATATTTGTTTTTTTTGTACAACTTATGCTTATTAAAATAATACAAATTTAATAATATTTTAAAAATTAATAAGTAAGAGATTGAGATTTAAAAAATAAATTTGTTTACCGAATCAGTTCAAATGGTTAAGACTATTAAAACAATTACTATTTGAAATTGTTTGACCTTTTGTTTAGTCATATAACAATTGTTTCAATTCATACAAGCTTATTTAGAATAAATTAATACTAATTTATTAACATTCAAAAAATTAATAAGAAAGAGATTTAAAAAATGAATCTGTTTACTGAACAAGTTCAAACAGTTATTAACATTTGAAAATTACCTATTTAAAATAGTTATAACCTTTTGATTTGTCATAACACAATTGTTTTAGTTAATACAAGCTTAGATGGAATAAAATAATACTAATTTGTTAAATTTCCTAAAATAATAATTAAAAAATTTTAAAAATAAATTTGTTTACCAAATCAGTTAAAATAATTATGGCCATTTAAATGATTATCTATTTCAAATCATTATGACCTTTTGTTTTGTCATAAAATAATTATTTTTTTTATCATAAAAGTTTATTCTAAATAAAATAATATTAATTTATTAATATTTCAAAAATTAATAAGAGATTTAAAAAATAAATCTATTTGCCAAACTAGTTCAAATAGTTATGACTATTTGATCAATCTCAAATCATTAAGATCTTTATTTTTGTCATAAAAAATTGTTTCTGATCATAGAAGCTTATTTGATTAAAAATAATCCTAATTTAATAACATTTTGAAAATTAATAAGTAAGAGATTTAAAAAATAAATGTGTTTGTCAAACCAATTAAAATAATTAAAACTATTAGAATATTATCTATTTCAAATCATTTTAACCTTTTGTGTAGTCATAAATATTTGTTTCATATCTTACAAGCTTATTCAAATAAAATAATCTAAATTTATGAACATTCAAAAAATTAATAAGCAAAAGATTTGAAAAAATAAATCTATTTACCGAACAAATTCAAATAATTATCACTATTTGAATAATAATTTATTTAAAATCATTATGACCTTTTGTTTTGACAAAAAATAATTGTTTCAGTTCATAAAAGCTTATCCAAAATAAAATAATACTAATTTCTTAATATTTCAAAAAGTAATAAGCAAAAGTTAAAAAAAAAATTTTTTTTTTATTGAACAAATTTAAATAATTACGACTAGTTGAACAATTATCTATTAAAAATCTTTACGACCTTTTATTTTTCCACAAAACAATTGTTTGAGTTCATAAAAGCTTATTCAAAATAAAATAACATTAATTTATTAATATTCCAAAAATTAATTAGTGGGTGATTTAAAAATGAATCTGTTTACCAAATCAATTCAAATAATTATGACCATTTCAATAATTATCTATTTTAAATCATTATTACCTTTTTTTAGTCATACAACTATTTGTTAGCTTTATAGGTTAGATGGTGATCCAAAAGGGGGGGTGAATTGGATCTCTCCAAATTCTTCCCAAATAATGATTCAATATAGTTGAATGGAAATTAAGATAACAAGCCCTTTTGATGAAAATATAATGAAAACAATAACAATTAATGAACTTAAAATCCAATATGAACAATAATAAATTATAAGGAGATAGGGATAAAGAAATCAAACATAATGATTTATAGAGGTTCAGTCCTTCTTCACAAGGCACCTACGTCCTCTCTTTAGGTTGTCTACACCAAGGCTCCAATCCACTATGTGTTGAAG
The DNA here is from genome assembly GCF_047325235.1 of Durio zibethinus. Taxonomy (NCBI): domain Eukaryota; kingdom Viridiplantae; phylum Streptophyta; class Magnoliopsida; order Malvales; family Malvaceae; genus Durio; species Durio zibethinus. The sequence continues at coordinate 38,903,504 of NC_143162.1, forward strand.
ATTACAAACAAGCTTCTCAAAGCTTTACAAACTCAACACTACACACTCTTAAGGGTTATCCTCCCCCTTATGCTTACAAGCACACAATACAAAATTCTGAAGTGTTTTGCAAACTCTAAGAACCTCTCAAAGGTTAGGTGTTTGCTAATTTGAAGTATAGAATGGTATAGACAAGAAAATGATGAATGAACAACAAAAATAATTTGGATACAATAAATGCAAAGATATAGACTTTGAAGCTCTAAAAACTCTTGATTATTTTAGAGAATGAAAATATTGCTTGTTGGCTCTTGCTCTTTTGATTCATCATACTTCTTGGTGTGTTGGAGTGCCCAATTTATAGAGAAATTGAAGATGTAGCTGTTGGAAGTGTTTGGGAAGTGAAAGTAGCCATTGAATCCTTGATAAAATAGCCATTGGAGTGATTTTGGCCTTTAGGGGATTGATCCCCTCCTTTAGGGGATCGATTGGTTCATGTTTTGAACCAATTTCCCTTTGAAAATAGCCTAACCGATCGATCCCTTTTCTGGATTTTGGGTCCTGGCAGCATTCTGTTTGAAAACCAATTGATCCTTTTTAGAGGGGATCGATCCTATCCATGCCGGGTGGTAGTTTCACGTTTTGCACTCTACTTACTAATTTGATCATAACTTGAGTTATACAAGTCCAAATCACAAACCGTTTAAGATTTAGAAACTAGACTTAAAGAGCTTTCTATGCATGTAAAGTTCCTCACCTAATTCACTATTTACGAATTATACTGAATTTTCAAAGTTACACCTTGTGCAGTTTTTCTGACAACTGCAGAGTGTCTAGTAAAAATTCAAAATCTTTTCTTAAAAAATTTGGATTTTGATTTTGCTTAATCCATTAGAAAGTAGACTCAAAGAGTTTTCCAATCATATAAAATTCAAATATTAAGACTTTGTGAATTAATACAGAAAAATAAAATAAGTTCGATGTTGTAAAACTTTATTCTTGTAAAACAGCTTTCTTAAGTTAATCTATTTCTCAAAACCATTATTATCAAAATTGTATTAAGTCTAAAATGAATAAGTTCACTTTAAAGACAACAATTGGACTTTCATTTAAGCTCAAATAAATAATCTTTAAAGATAGATTTGGTTTGAGAAATATGAAAACAAAGAAAGGTTTGTTTAAGCTTTGAAAATCATATTATTTATTTAGTACCAAAATATAAAACTTAAGAACATGTACTAAATAAATCTTTTTCAAAATCTTGATCAAGTTTATTTAACTTTAATGTTTTTTTATTTCAAAAATAAGGATCAATTCAAGGCTAACACTATTTTTTTTATCATACAAGTTTATTTAGAATAAAATAACACTAATTTATTTAAAAAATTATTAAGAGATTTAAAAAATAAATCTGTTTACTAAACTAGTTTAAATAGTTATGACTATTTGAACAATTGTATACTTCAAACCGTTATAACATTTTATTCTATCATAAGACAAATATTTTTATTCAAATATGCTTATCCGAAATAAAATAATACTAATATGATAATATTCCAAAAATTAATAATTAAGAGAGTTAAAAAAAATAAATTTCTTTGTCAAACTAGTTCAAATAGTTAAGACTATACGAATAATTATCTATTTCAAATCATTTTTGTTTTGTCATTTGAAATTGCTCGGTAAACAAAATTATATTTTAAATTTTTTAATTATTCATTTTTGGAATATTAACAAATTAGTATCATTTATTTCAAATAAGCTTCTATGAACAGAAATAATTGGCTTACGACAAAATAAAAGGTCATAATTATTTGAAAAGATAATTGTTTAAATAATCATAACTATTTGAACGTATTAAAAAAATATTTATTTTTTAAATATTTATAATTAATTTTTCAAATATTAATAAAGTTATATTATTTTATTCAAAGTAAGCTTGTATGAACAGAAACAATTGTTTTACAACAAAACAAAAGGTCATAACAATTTGAAATACATAATTGTTCAAATAATCATAACTATTTAAACTTGTTTGGTAAATAGATTAATTTTTTAAATCTCTTACTCATTAATTTTTGTAATATTAATAAATTAGTATTATTTTATTTTGAATAAGCCTATATGCACTGATACAATTGTTTTATGACAAAACAAAAAGTCATATCGTTTTGAAATAGATAATTATTTAAATAGTTATGTTTATTTGAAATTGTTTGGTAAGCATATTTATTTTTAAAATCTTTTACTTATTAATTTTTGAATAATAATAAATTTATATTATTTTAATTGAAATAAGCTTGTATGAATAGAAAAAATTATTTTATGACAAAACAGAATGTTATAGCAATTTGAAATAGGTAATTGTTCAAATAGTCATAATTATTTGAACTTGTTCGATAAATAGATTTAGGTTTTAAATCTCTTATTTATTAATTTTCAGAATATTAATAAATTAGAATTATGTTATTTCGAATAAGCTTGTATGAATAGAAACAATTGTTTTGTGACAAAACAAAAGGTTATGACGATTTAAAATAAATAATTGTTCAAAAAATTATAACTAGTTGCACTGATCAGGCCAACATATTTATTTTTTAAATCCGTTACATATTAATTTTTAGAATACTAATAAATATGCATTACTTTATTTCTAATATCAATTTCAAATCATTTTTGTTTTGTCATTTGAACTTGCTCGGTAAACAAAATTATATTTTAAATTTTTTAATTATTCATTTTTGGAATATTAACAAATTAGTATCATTTATTTCAAATAAGTTTATATGAATAGAAATAATTGGCTTATGACAAAATAAAAGGTCATAATTATTTGAAAAGATAATTGTTTATTTAATCATAACTATTTAAACATATTAAAAAACATATTTATCTTTTAATTTTTCAAATATTAATAAGGTTATATTATTTTATTCAAAATAAGCTTCTACGAATAGAAACAATTACTTTACAGCAAAACAAAACGTCATAACAATTTGAAATAGATAATTGTTCGAATAATCATAACTATTTAAACTTGTTCGATAAATAGATTAATTTTTTAAATCTCTTACTCATTAATTTTCATAATATTAATAAATTAGTATTATTTTATTTTGAATAAGCCTATATCAACTGATACAATTTTTTTATGACAAAACAAAAAGTCATATCGATTTGAAATAGATAATTATTCAAGTAGTTAAGTTTATTTGAACCTGTTTGGTAAGCATATTTCTTTTTAAAATCTTTTACTTATTAATTTTTGAATAATAATAAATTTATATTATTTTAATTGAAATAAGCTTGTATGAATAGAAAATATTATTTTATGACAAAACAGAATGTTATAGCAATTTGAAATAAGTAATTGTTCAAATAGTCATAATTATTTGAACTTGCTCGATAAATACATTTAGGTTTTAAATCTCTTATTTATTAATTTTTAGAATATTAATAAATTAGAATTATGTTATTTCGAATAAGCTTGTACGAATAGAAACAATTGTTTTGTGACAAAACAAAATGTTATAACGATTTAAAATAAATAATTGTTCAAACAATCATAACTATTTGCACCATTCACGCCAACATATTTATTTTTTAAATCCGTTACTTATTAATTTTTAGAATACTAATAAATATGCATTACTTTATTTCTAATATCTATTTCAAATCTTTTTCGTTTTGTCATTTGAACTTGCTCGATAAACAAAATTATATTTAAAATTTTTTAATTATTCATTATTGGAATATTAACAAATTAGTATCATTTTTTTCAAATAAGCTTATATGAACAAAAATAATTGGCTTATGACAAAATAAAAGGTCATAACTATTTGAAAAGATAATTGTTTATATAATCATAACTATTTGAACATATTAAAAAACATATTTATCTTTCAATTTTTCAAATATTATTAAAGTTATATTATTTTATTCAAAATAAGCTCGTACGAACAGAAACAATTATTTTACAGCAAAACAAAAGGTCATAACAATTTGAAATACATAATTGTTCAAATAATCATAACTATTTAAACTTGTTCGATAAATAGATTAATTTTTTAAATCTCTTACTCATTAATTTTCATAATATTAATAAATTAGTATTATTTTATTTTGAATAAGCCTATATGAACCGATACAATTGTTTTATGACAAAACAAAAAGTCATATCGATTTGAAATAGATAATTATTCAAATAGTTATGTTTATTTGAAATTGTTTGGTAAGCATATTTATTTTTAAAATCTTTTACTTATTAATTTTTGAATAATAATAAATTTATATTATTTTAATTGAAATAAGCTTGCATGAGTAGAAAAAATTATTTTATGACAAAACAGAATGTTATAGCGATTTGAAATAAGTAATTTTTCAAATAGTCATAATTATTTAAACTTGTTCGATAAATAGATTTAGGTTTTAAATCTTTTATTTATTAATTTTCAGAATATTAATAAATTAGAATTATGTTATTTCGAATAAGCTTGTACGAATAGAAACAATTGTTTTGTGACAAAACAAAAGGTTATGACGATTTAAAATAAATAATTGTTCAAAAAATTATAACTATTGCACTGATCAAGCCAACATATTTATTTTTTAAATTCGTTACTTATTAATTTTTAGAATACAAATAAATATGCATTACTATTATTTCTAATATCTATTTCAAATCTTTTTTGTTTTGTCATTTGAACTTGCTCGGTAAACAAAATTATATTTTAAAATTTTTAATTATTCATTTTTGGAATATTAACAAATTAGTATTATTTATTTCAAATAAGCTTATATGAACAGAAATAATTGGCTTATGACAAAATAAAAGGTCATAATTATTTGAAAAGATAATTTTTTAAATAATCATAACTATTTGAACATATTAAAAAACATATTTATCTTTTAATTTTACAAATATTAATAAAGTTATATTATTTTATTCAAAATAAGCTTGTACGAACAGAAACAATTGTTTTATAGTAAAACAAAAGGTCATAACAATTTGAAATAGATAATTGTTCAAATAATCACAACTATTTAAACTTGTTCGGTAAATAGATTAATTTTTTAAATCTCTTACTCATTAATTTTCATAAAATTAATAAATTAGTATTATTTTATTTTGAATATGCCTATATGAACCGATACAATTGTTTTATGACAAAACAAAAAGTCATATCAATTTGAAATAGATAATTATTCAAATAGTTATGATTATTTGAACTTGTTTGGTAAGCATATTTTTTTTTTAAATCTTTTACTTATTAATTTTTGAATAATAATAAATTTATATTATTTTAATTGAAATAAGCTTGTATGAATAGAAAATATTATTTTATGACAAAACAGAATGTTATAGCAATTTGAAATAGGTAATTGTTCAAATAGTCATAATTATTTGAACTTGTTCGATAAATAGATTTAGGTTTTAAATCTCTTATTTATTAATTTTCAAAATATTAATAAATTAGAATTATGTTATTTCGAATAAGCTTGTACGAATAGAAACAATTCTTTATGACAAAACAAAATGTTATAATGATTTAAAATAAATAATTGTTCAAACAATCATAACTATTTGCACTAATCAGGCCAACAAATTTATTTTTTAAATCCGTTACTTATTCATTTTTAGAATACTAATAAATATGCATTACTTTATTTTAATATCTATTTCAAATCTTTTTTGTTTTGTCATTTGAACTTGCTCAGTAAACAAAATTATATTTTAAATTTTTTAATTATTTATTTTTGGAATATTAACAAATTAGTATCATTTTTTTCAAATAAGCTTATATGAACAGAAATAATTGGCTTATGACAAAATAAAATGTCATAATTATTTGAAAAGATAATTGTTTAAATAATCATAACTATTTGAACATATTAAAAAACATATTTATCTTTTAATTTTTTAAATATTAATAAAGTTATATTATTTTATTCAAAATAAGCTCGTACGAACAGAAACAATTGTTTTACAGCAAAACAAAAGGTCATAACAATTTGAAATACATAATTGTTCAAATAATCATAACTATTTAAACTTGTTCGGTAAATAGATTAATTTTTTAAATCTCTTACTCATTAATTGTCATAATATTAACAAATTAGTATTATTTTATTTTGAATAAGCCTATATGAACTGATACAATTGTTTTATGACAAAACAAAAAGTCATATCGATTTGAAATAGATAATTATTCAAATAGTTATGTTTATTTGAAATTGTTTGGTAAGCATATTTATTTTTAAAATCTTTTACTTATTAATTTTTGAATAATAATAAATTTATATTATTTTAATTGAAATAAGCTTGTATGAATAGAAAATATTATTTTATGACAAAATAGAATGTTATAGCGATTTGAAATAGATAATTGTTTAAATAGTCATAATTATTTGAATTGTTCGATAAATAGATTTAGGTTTTAAAACTGTTATTTATTAATTTTCAGAATATTAATAAATTAGAATTATGCTATTTCAAATAAGCTTGTACGAATAGAAACAATTGTTTTGTGACAAAACAAAAGGTTATGACGATTTAAAATAAATAATTATTCAAAAAATTATAATTATTTGCATTGATCTGGCCAACATATTTATTTTTTAAATCCGTTACTTATTCATGTTTAGAATACTAATAAATATGCATTACTTTTATTTCTAATATCTATTTCAAATCATTTTTGTTTTGTCATTTGAACTTGCTTGGTAAACAAAATTATATTTTAAATTTTTTAATTATTCATTTTTGGAATATTAACAAATTAGTATCATTTATTTCAAATAAGCTTATATGAACAAAAATAATTGGCTTATGACAAAATAAAAAGGTCATAATTATTTGAAAAGATAATTGTTTAAATAATCATAACTATTTGAACATATTAAAAAACATATTTATCTTTTAATTTTTCAAATATTAATAAAGTTATATTATTTTATTCAAAATAAGCTTGTACGAATAGAAACAATTGTTTTATAGCAAAACAAAAGGTCATAACAATTTGAAATAGTAATTATTCAAATAATCATAACTATTTAAACTTGTTCGATAAATAGATTAATTTTTTAAATCTCTTACTCATTAATTTTCATAATATTAATAAATTAGTATTATTTTATTTTGAATAAGCCTATATGAACCGATACAATTGTTTTATGACAAAACAAAAAGTCATATTGATTTGAAATAGATAATTATTCAAATAGTTATGATTATTTGAACTTGTTTGGTAAGCATATTTTTTTAAAAATCTTTTACTTATTAATTTTTGAATAATAATAAATTTATATTATTTTAATTGAAATAAGCTTCTATGAATAGAAAAAATTATTTTATGACAAAACAGAATGTTATAGTGATTTGAAATAGTAATTGTTCAAATAGTCATAATTATTTAAACTTGTTCGATAAAGAGATTTAGGTTTTAAATCTCTTATTTATTAATTTTTAGAATATAAATAAATTAGAATTATGTTATTTCGAATAAGCTTGTACGAATAGAAATAATTGTTTTGTGACAAAATAAAAGATTATAGTGATTTCAAATAAATAATTGTTCAAACAATCATAACTATTTGCACTGATCAGGCCAACTTATTTATTTTTAAATCCGTTACTTATTAATTTTTAGAATACTAATAAATATGCATTACTTTATTTCTAATATCTATTTCAAATCATTTTTGTTTTGTCATTTAAACTTGCTCGGTAAACAAAATTATATTTTAAAATTTTTAATTATTCATTTTTGGAATATTAACAAATTAGTATCATTTATTTCAAATAAGCTTGTATGAATAGAAATAATTGGCTTATGACAAAATAAAAGATCATAATTATTTGGAAAGATAATTGTTTAAATAATCATAACTGTAGACACCCAATTTGGTCCAAGCCCAAATCAATTGGGCCTTTTCTAAATGGGTAGGCCCATTTTTGTTTTTTTAAATTATTTTTGTTATTTTTTTTTCTAAATTTTTATTATTTATTATTACTATTATTATTTATTAATATACATATATATTTATTTATTTATTAACATATATTATATATTTTTTTCTTATTTATTTTTATTACTATTTATCTATTATTATTATTATTTATCTATTATTTTTATTTTTATTTTTTATTTTTTTATTTTTCTTTTTCTTCTTATTTGGCTTGGATTAGGATAAAAATTTAGAGTTTCTACCATGAATTTAGGATTCAATCAGAGTCCAGATTGGATTTAAGAATTGAATCCCAATCTAAGAGGGTAGCAGGATTGATCAGAAACTCTTTTGATCAATCCCTATAAATAGGTACTGGAAAAGAACAGAAAGGACACTGACGGAGAGAGAGTGAAAAGAGAAAGGAAAAAGTCATGCAGAAAGGTCAAAAGCAATTTTAGGATTTTTTGGAGAATTTTAGGTGAATTTTTTCTAGAAATTTTTGGAAAATTTCTAGATTTCGGTTGAATTTTTTGGCAAAGTTTGAATTTTTCGGCCAAATACCCAATTTCCAGCAACTATTTCCAGAAACCAACTAACTTTTCGATAAACTTTCGATGAAAAACCCAGATTCTGATGACATTTTCCAAAATTCGATGAGATTCAGTCGGAGTTTTTCGTTCGTTTAGAGAGAAGAAGGAGAAAAGAAGGAAAAGAGAGAGAGAAAGAAGGAACCGTTTGCTGAAAATAGAAGTTAGAGCCTTTTATACCCTGTTAAAATGACGTCATTTTGCGCTTAAGAAAAACCTAGGATCCGCGCATTTCCATTCGGGTGACCCGACCCATAGCGCACTCGATCCAACGACCCATTTCTCCACCTGGGTTCGAGCCGAGCCAAGTCGAGCCGCGTACTCCTGAACCGTACCTTCGAGTCATTTTCTTCCTCAAGTCAAGTCGAGCCGAGCCGCTAAGCCGAGCCGTTCTAATTTATTTATTTATTATTATTATTTTTATCATTATTTTTATTATTTATTAGATAAGAATTATTTTGTATTTTTTATTTAATTTAATTTAATTTTTATCTTTATTTTTATTTTTTTTTATTTTTTTATTTTTTTAAATAAAATTCCAAAAAAAATATTCTTAAGGAAAAGTTGAAAGTATCAATTTTTCTTGAGAATAAGTCTTCAAAAAAAATGTTTTTAAGGAAAAATTGAAAGTATCAATTTTCCTTGAAAATAAGTTTTTCTAAAAAATATTTTCGAGGAAAAGTTGAAGGTATCAATTTTTTAAAAAAATAAGTTTTCAAAAAACGGGTTTTTTTTTAGGAAAAGTTGAAAGTATCAATTTTTCTTGTACAAAAGCAATGAATTTTTGAAGAGAAAAAGATTTATATCTAAAACTAAATCATTTTTTTCCTTTTTCCTTTTATTTCTTTTCCTTTTTGTTTTCTTGAATTTTCTTTAATGTTAAATAATCTGACGATTGAGCCTTTACAAGTGAAACAGTAGTCTCATTGCATACCCTTGAGGTGAGAGAATTTTCTCAATTTTCTGCTAAAAGTATTAGAGTCAATTGAGAATAATTTCCAATAATTAGTTACTTGGTAAATTTTTAAGGCTTATTGGATAACACAAAATTAAGCTGGTACCATCTTTCGATGGGCATTGTGAAGGTGCCATAACCTTCCTCACATGTAACCAAACTCTGAACCCTGTTCTGGTTAATAGACCTAAACCTATTCTTTTAGGGACCCTTAAGCTTAGGTGTTCCTTGAAAGGATAGATTCCTTAGGTGGCCAATCGCACCTAGATAAAAAAGATTGGTGGTGACTCTTTTAAGTCAATGTCTAGCGATAGATCCCTAGATCTAGACATTATGACAGTTTGGTGACTCCACTTGGGAAGTCTAAGAGTTAGGCTAGCAAATAAATTTGTGTTATCCAAAAGCCTAATAAAATTGAACCTTTTGTGTAGATTTTTTATTCATTCATGTTTATTTACTGTATTAATTATGTCATTCATATGCATATGCATAACATGAGCTCTATACCTGAGCTCCGTCCCTCTAGGAGGGAGTAAAGTACTTATTGCTTTCGTAAGGTTTAATGCCTCCACAATAGCTAGCAAAATATTCCCACTCAAATTGAACCTTTTCTGTTTGTAGCCTGTAATGGGTGAGGATTAGGGTGCCTTACTAGTCTATGATGGACAATGATGTAAAGAGTAATTTAGGAACCTTTAGACTTTAACCTCAAACCACATATAGTGAACCTTAAGAGTGCCTAACCTATAGATAGAGCCATCATTCTTCCCTTTTAGAATTAACCAGAAGCATAGGGTTCATTCCTCTTATTTTGTGTGATGTTTTAATTTACTTGGTTATTTATTTATTTCTTTTTTTTTTCTGGGCATTCTAAACTTTTCTCTCATTCTTTTGCATTGGTTCATGCTCATATCATAAAGTTGCATAAAGAATATTTGCTTGAAAGACAATCTTCAACAAAAATTTTTCATGGACTCCATAGAACGACTAGTTTGTTCTTCATCTGTATTAGCACCTTGTGAGTCACCCAATGAACTAAGGGTCCAGTCAAAAAAGATTCAACTAAAAATAAGGGATTGTTTACCAATCGGATATGATTCTACTTTGTCTCAAGAAACATCTATCTTCTTTAAACAAAATAATCTAGAGGATTTGGTTGATATACGAAAGAAGATGAATCCGTCAAGACAAGAGCAGTTTTGCCAAAGACACAGGCATATAGCACACCTTCTTGCAATAGTTGTCGACGATTAACTAATCAAAGCTGTAGTGTAATTCTGAGATCCTACATACAAGTGTTTCATCTTTAATGAGTTGATATGACTCCAATCATCGAAGAATATTCAATTTTATTAGGTTTACACCTCAAGGCTCTTAATAAGATATATGTCAAAAAACACAAGTCAAGATTTCGTAAGGGTTTGGCTCAACTCATGGGGATAGACAAAGAAGTTGTGGATTCTCATACAAAGAAGAAACAAGAACAAGTTTGCCTACCTTTGAAGTTCTTTCATAAGTTTCTAGTGCAACATGCCAACAAAAAATGGGGGTTAGATATATTTGCCTTAGCCATATACAGAATGGTAATATTTTTGAAGGTTTTAGGTTACATTGAAATAACAGTGGTTGACTTCTTCAAGAGTATGATCAATAGTTGTAATCCTTCAATGGTAAAATTAGCAGAGACTATCAGATCTTTGAATTATTATCGTCAGAATGGAAGGCGCTTTATAGTAATTCATTTTCTCACTCATTCATTCATTGCATTCTCACTCATTACACTTAACAAAGTAACCATAAGATAGTCATATATATTTGCTAATTCTAAGATATGGTATTCAAGGTTCAAGGATAGCTCCATCTAACGAGAACACTGTCCATCAATACAACACAAAGCCAGAGCCAAACAAATGAAGCAAGAAAATTCTCACAGATTTGAAAAGTTAAAGAAAGCACAGGAGAAGATTGAGAATGAGTTGAGCAAGATTCTAGATGCTCTCAATAAGCTGAACAAGGGAAAAAGAATACAACAAAATACAAGCCAACAAGGACCCTCATCACAAGAAGTGGTCGACCTTTTATATCCTCTAGGTTTTGGTCCACTTCAAGCCCAGTCTACACAAGAGGTTCCACCATAACACTTTGCATATCCTACATATCCTTAAACTATTTTTATTTTTATTTATTTTCTAAATTTTTATTATTTATTATTACTATTATTATTTATTAATATACATATATATATTTATTAACATATATTATATATTTTTTTCTTATTTATTTTTATTACTATTTATCTATTATTATTATTATTTATCTATTATATTATTTTTATTTTTTCTTTTTCTTCTTATTCGACTGAGATTAAGAGGAAAATTTAGAGTTTCTACTATGAATTTGGGATTCAATCAAAGTCCAGATTGGATTCAAGGATTGAATCCTAATCCAAAAGGGAATTAAGATTGATCAGATCCCTATAAATAGGTGCTGGAATAGAACAGAAAGGGCACTGATGGAGAGAGAGTGAAAAGAGAAAGGAAAAAGCCGTTTAGAAAGGTCAGAAGCAATTTCAATATTTTTTAGAGAATTTTAGGTGAATTTTTTTTGGAAATTTTTGGAAAATTTCCAGATTTCGGTTGAATTTTTCGGTGAAATTTGAATTTTTTGATGAGTTTTTCATTATCAATTGAATTTTTCGACCAAATACCCAATTTTCGGTAACTATTTCCAGAAATCAACCAACTTTTTGGTGAACTTCCGATGAAAAACCTAGATTTTAGTGACATTTTCCAGAATCCGACGAGATTCAACCGGAGTTCTTCGTTCATTTAGAAAGAATAAGGAGAAAAAAAAGGAAAGGAGAGAGAGAAGGAAGAAACCATCTACTGAAAAACAGAGGTTAGAGTCTTTTATACCTTGTTAAAATGATGTCGTTTTGCGCTTAAGAAAAATCCAGGATCCGCGCGTTTCCATTCTGGCGACCCGACCTGTAGCGCACCTGATCCAGCGACCCATTTCTCCACCTTGGTTTGAGCCGAGCCGAAGTGAGCCAAGCCTAGCCGCGTATTCCCGGGCCGTACCTCCGAGCCATTTTCTTCCTCAAGTCGAGCCGAGCCGAGCCGTTCCAAGGTTTTTTTTTCATTATTTATTTATTTATTATTATTATTATCATTATTATTATTATTTATTTATTAGATTAGAATTATTTAGTATTTCTTATTTTATTTTATTCTAATTTTATCTTTATTTTTATTTTTATTTAATTTTTATTTTCTTTAAATAAAATTCCAAAAAAAAATATTCTTAAGGAAAAGTTGAAAGTATCAATTTTCCTTGAAAATAAGTTTCCAAAAAAATATTTTTAAGGAAAAGTTGAAAGTATCAATTTTCTTTGAAAATAAGTTTCCTAAAAAAATATTTTTAAGGAAAAGTTGAAAGTATCAATTTTTCTTGAAAATAAGTTTTCTAAAATATTTTTTGAGGAAAAGTTGAAAGTATCAATTTTCCTTGAAAATAAGTTTTTTCTAAAAAATATTTTCGAGGAAAAGTTGAAGGTATCAATTTTCTTTAAAAATAAGTTTTCAAAAAAAGGGTTTTTTTTTAGGAAAAGTTGAAAGTATCGATTTTTCTTGTACAAAAGCATTGAATTTTTGAAGAGAAAAAGATTTATATCTAAAACGGAATCATTTTTTTTCCTTTTTCCTTTTATTTCTTTTCCATTTTGTTTTCTTGAATTTTCTTTAATGTTAAATAATCCGATAATGGAGCTTCTGCAAGTGAAACAGTAGTCTCCTTGCATACGCTTGAGGTGAGGGAATTTTCTCAATTTTCTACTAAAAGTATTAGAGTCAATTGAGAATAATTTCCAATAATTAATTACTTGGTAAATTTTTAAGGCTTATTGGATAACACAAAATTAAGCTGGTACCATCTTTCGATGGGCGTTGTGAGGGTGCCATAACCTTCCTCACATATAACCGAACTATCGAACCCTATTCTGGTTAGTAGACCTGAACCTATTCTTTTAGGGACCCTTGAGCTTAGGTGTTCCTTGAAAGGATAGATTCCTTAGGTGGCCAATCGCACCAAGATAAAAAAGATTGGTCGCGATTACTTTAAGTTAATGTGTAGCGATAGATCCCCGAATCTAGACGTTATGACAATAACTATTTGAACGTATTCAAAAAATATATTTATCTTTTAAATTTTACTTATTAATTTTTCAAATATTAATAAAGTTATATTATTTTATTCAAAATAACCTTGTATAAATAGAAACAATTGTTTTACAACAAAACAAAAGGTCATAACAATTTGAAATAAATAATTGTTCAAATAATCATAACTATTTTATCTTGTTCAGTAAATAGATTAATTTTTTAAATCTCTTACTCATTAATTTTCATAATATTAACAAATTAGTATTATTTTATTTTGAATAAGCCTATATGAACTGATACAATTGTTTTACGACAAAACAAAAAGTCATATCGATTTGAAATAGATAATTATTCAAATAGTTATGATTATTTAAACTTGTTTGGTAAGCATATTTATTTTTAAAATCTTTTGCTTATTAATTTTTGAATAATAATAAATTTATATTATTTTAATTGAAATAAGCTTGTATGAATTGAAAAAATTATTTTATGACAAAACAGAATGTTATAGCGATTTGAAATAGGTAATTGTTCAAATAGTCATAATTATTTGAACTTGTTCGATAAATAGATTTAGGTTTTAAATATCTTATTTATTAATTTTCAGAATATTAATAAATTAGAATTATGTTATTTCGAATAAGCTTGTACGAATAGAAACAATTGTTTTGTGGCAAAACAAAATGTTATAATAATTTCAAAAAAATAATTGTTCAAACAATTATAACTATTTGCACTGATTAGGCCAACATATTTATTTTTTAATCTGTTACTTATTAATTTTTAGCATACTAATAAATATGCATTACTTTATTTCTAATATCTATTTCAAATCATTTTTGTTTTGTCATTTGAACTTGCTCGGTAAACAAAATTATATTTTAAATTTTTTATTACGCATTTTTTGAATATTAACAAATTAGTATCATTTATTTCAAATAAGCTTGTATGAACAAAAATAATTGGCTTATGACAAAATAAAAGGTCAAAATTATTTTAAAAGATAATTGTTTAAATAATCATAACTATTTGAACGTATTCAAAAAACATATTTATCTTTCAAATTTTTACTTATTAATTTTGCAAATATTAATGAAGTTATATTATTTTATTCAAAATAAGCTTGTATGAACATAAACAATTGTTTCACAACAAAACAAAAGGTTATAACAATTTGAAATAGATAATTGTTCAAATAATCATAACTATTTAAACTTGTTCGATAAATAGATTAATTTTTTAAATCTCTTACTCATTAATTTTCATAACATTAATAAATTAGTATTATTTTATTTTGAATAAGCCTATACGAACTGATACAATTGTTTTATGACAAAACAAAAAGTCATATCGATTTGAAATAGATAATTATTCAAATAGCTATGATTATTTGAACTTGTTTGGTAAGCATATTTATTTTTAAAATCTTTTACTTATTAACTTTTGAACAATAATAAATTTATATTATTTTAATTCAAATAAGCTTGTATGAATAGAAAAAAAAATATTTTATGACAAAATAGAATGTTATAGTGATTTGAAATAGGTAATTGTTCAAATAGTCATAATTATTTGAACTTGTTCGATAAATAGGTTTAGGTTTTAAATCTCTTATTTATTATTTTTTAGAATATTAATAAATTAGAATTATGTTATTTCAGATAAGCTTGTACGAATAGAAACAATTGTTTTATGACAAAACAAAAGGTTATAATGATTTAAAATAAACAATTGTTCAAACAATCAAAACTATTTGCATTGATCAGGACAACATATTTATTTTTTAATTCTATTACTTATTAATTTTTAGAATACTAATAAATATGCAATACTTTATTTCTAATAGCTATTTCAAATCATTTTTGTTTTGTCATCTGAACTTGCTCGAAAAACAAAATTATATTTTAAATTTTTTAATTATTCAATTTTGGAATATTAACAAATTAGTATTATTTATTTCAAATAAGCATGTAAGAATAGAAATAATTGGCTTATGACAAAATAAAATGTCATAATTATTTAAACTTTTTCGATAAATAGATTTAGGTTTTAAATCTCTTATTTATTAATTTTTAGAATATTAATAAATTAGAATTATGTTATTTTGAATAAGCTTGTATGAATAGAAACAATTGTTTTGTGACAAAACAAAAGGTTATAACGATTTAAAATAAATAATTGTTCAAACAATCATAACTATTTGCACTGATCAGGCCAACATATTTAGTTTTTAAATCCGTTACTTACTAATTTTTAGAATACTAATAAATATGCATTACTTTATTTCTAATATCTATTTCAAATCATTTTTGTTTTGCCATTTGAACTTGCTCGGTAAACAAAATTATATTTTAAAATTTTTCATTATTCATTTTTGGAATATTAAACAATTAGTATCATTTATTTCAGATAAGCTTGTATGAACATAAATAATTGGCTTATGACAGACTAAAAGGTCATAACTATTTGAAAAGATAATTGTTTAAATAATCATAACTATTTGAACGTATTCAAAAAACATATTTATCTTTTAAATTTTACTTATTAATTTTTCAAATATTAATAAAGTTATATTATTTTATTCAAAATGAGCTTGTATGAACAGAAACAATTGTTTTACAATAAAACAAAAGGTCATAATAATTTGAAATAGATAATTGTTCAAATAATCATAACTATTTAAACTTGTTCGGTAAATAGATTAATTTTTTAAATCTCTTACTCATTAATTTTCATAACATTAATAAATGAGTGTTATTTTATTTTGAATAAGTCTATATGAACTGATAAAATTGTTTCATGACAAAACAAAAAGTCATATCTATTTGAAATAGATAATTATTCAAATAGTTATGATTATTTGAACTTGTTTGGTAAGCATATTTATTTTTAAAATTTTTTACTTATTACTTTTTGAATAATAATAAATTTATATTATTTTAATTAAAATAAGCTTGTATGAATTGAAAAAAATTTTTTATAACAAAACAGAATATTATTGCGATTTGAAATAGGTTATTGTTCAAATAGTTATAATTATTTGAACTGGCTCGATAAATTGATTTAGGTTTTAAATCTCTTATTTATTAATTTTTAAAATATTAATAAATTAGAATTATGTTATTTCGAATAAGCTTCTATGAATAGAAACAATTGTTTTCTGACAAAACAACAGGTTATAAGGATTTAAAATAAATAATTGTTCAAACAATCATAACTATTTGCACTGATCAGGCCAACATATTTAGTTTTTAAATCCGTTACTTATTAATTTTTAGAATGCTAATAAATATGCATTACTTTATTTCTAATATCTATTTCAAATCATTTTTGTTTTGTCATTTGAACTTGCTCGGTGAACAAAATTATATTTTAAGTTTTATAATTATTCATTTTTGGAATATTAACAAATTAGTATCACTTATTTCATATAAGGTTGTATGAACATAAAAAATTGGCTTATGACAAAATAAAAGGTCATAATTATTTGAAAAGATAATTGTTTAAATAATCCTAACTATTTGAACGTATTCAAAAAACATATTTATCTTTTAAAATTTTACTTATTAATTTTTCAAATATTAATAAAGTTATATTATTTTATTCGAAATAAGTTGTATGAACAGAAACAATTGTTTTACAATTAAACAAAAGGTCATAATAATTTGAAATAGATAATTGTTCAAATAATCATAACTATTTAAACTTGTTCGGTAAATAGATTATTTTTTTAAATCTCTTTCTGATTAATTTTCACAACATTAATAAATTAGTGTTATTTTATTTTGAATAAGCCTATATGAACTGATAGAATTGTTTTATGACAAAACAAAAAGTCATATCGATTTGAAATAGATAATTATTCAAATAGTTATGATTATTTGAACTTGTTTGGAAAGCATATTTATTTTTAAAATCTTTTACTTATTAATTTTTGAATAATAACAAATTTATATTATTTTAATTGAAATAAGCTTGTATGAAATAAAAAAATTATTTTATGACAAAACAGAATGTTATAGCGATTTGAAATAGGTTATTGTTCAAATAGTAATAATTAGTTGATTTGTTCGATAAAAAGATTTAGGTTTTAAATCTCTTATTTATTAATTTTCAGAATATTAATAAATTAGAATTATGTTATGTCGAATAAGCTTGTACGAATAGAAACAAATGTTTTGTGACAAAACAAAAGGTTATAACGATTTAAAATAAATAATTGTTCAAACAATCATAACTATTTGCACTGATCAGGCCAACATATTTAGTTTTTAAATCTGTTACTTATTAATTTTTAGAATACTAATAAATATACATTACTTTATTTCTAATATCTATTTCAAATCATTTTTGTTTTGTCATTTGAACTTGCTCGGTAAACAAAATTATATTTTAAATTTTATAACTATTCATTTCTGGAATATTAACAAATTAGTATAATTTATATTAAATAAGCTTGTATGAACAGAAATAATTGGCTTATGACAAAATAAAAGGTCATAATTATTTGAAAAGATAATTGTTTAAATAATTATAACTATTTGAACGTATTCAAAAAACATAGTTATCTTTTAAATTTTTACTTATTAATTTTTCAAATATTAATAAGGTTATATTATTTTATTCGAAATAAGCTTGTATGAATAGAAACAATTGTTTTACAACAAAACAAAAGGTCATAACAATTTGAAATAGATAATTGTTCAAATAATCATAACTATTTAAACTTCTTCGGTAAATAGATTAATTTTTTAAATCTCTTACTGATTAATTTTCATAACTTTAATAAATTAGTGTTATTTTATTTTGAATAAGCCTATATGAACTGATATAATTGTTTTATGACAAAGCAAAAAGTCATATCGATTTGAAATAGATAATTATTCAAATAGTTATGATTATTTGAACTTGTTTGGTAAGCATATTTATTTTTAAAATCTTTTACTTATTAATTTTTTAATAATAATAAATTTATATTATTTTAATTGAAATAAGCTTGTATGAATTGAAAAAATTATTTTATGACGAAGCAGAATGTTATAGCGATTTGAAATAAGTTATTGTTCAAATAGTCATAATTATTTGAATTTGTTCGATAAATAGATTTAGGTTTTAAATCTCTTATTTATTAATTTTTAGAAAATTAATAAATTAGAATTATATTATTTCGAATAAGCTTGTGCGAATAGAAACAATTGTTTTGTGACAAAACAAAAGGTTATAATGATTTAAAATAAGTAATTGTTCAAATAATCATAACTATTTGCACTGATCAGGCCAACATATTTAGTTTTTAAATCTATTACTTATTAATTTTTAGAATACTAATAAATATGCATTACCTTATTTCTAATATCTATTTCAAATCATTTTTGTTTTATCATTTGAACTTGCTCGGTAAACAAAATTATATTTTAAAATTTTCAATTATCCATTTTTGGAACATTAACAAATTAGTATCATTTATTTCAGATAAGCTTGTATGAACAGAAATAATTGGCTTATCACAAAATAAAAGGTCATAATTATTTGAAAAGAAAATTGTTTAAATAATCATAACTATTTGAACGTATTCAAAAAACATATTTATCTTTTAAATTTTTACTTATTAATTTTTCAAATATTAATAAAGTTATATTATTTTATTCAAAACAAGCTTGTATGAACAGAAACAATTGTTTTACAACAAAACAAAAGGTCATAACATTTTGAAAAAGATAATTGTTCAAATAATCATAACTATTTAAACTTGTTCAGTAAATAGATTAATTTTTTAAATCTCTTACTCATTAATTTTCATATCTTTAATAAATTAGTATTATTTTATTTTGAATAAGCCTATATGAACCGATATAATTGTTTTATGATAAAACAAAAAGTCATATCGATTTGAATTAGATAATTATTCAAATAGATATGATTATTTGAACTTGTTTGGTACGCATATTTATTTTTAAAAACTTTTACTTATTAATTTTTGAATAATAATAAATGTATATTATTTTAATTGAAATAAGCTTGTATGAACTGAAAAAATTATTTTATGACAAAACAGAATGTTATAGCGATTTGAAATAAGTTATTGTTCAAATAGTCATAATTATTTGAACTTGTTCGATAAATAGATTTAGGTTTTAAATCTCTTATTTATTAATTCTTAGAACATTAATAAATTAGAATTATGTTATTTCGAATAAGCCTGTACGAATAGAAACAATTGTTTTGTGAGAAAACAAAATGTTATAACGATTTAAAATAAATAATTATTCAAACAATCATAACTATTTGCACTGATCAGGCTAACATATTTAGTTTTTAAATCCACTAATTTTTAAATTTTAGAATATTAATAAATATGCATTACTTTATTTCTAATATCTATTCCAAATCATTTTTGTTTTGTCATTTGAACTTGCTCGGTAAAAAACATTATATTTTAAATTTTTTAATTATTCATTTTTGGAATATTAACAAATTAGTATCATTTACTTCAGATAAGCTTGTATGAACAGAAATAATTGGCTTATGACAAAAGAAAAGGTCATAATTATTTGAAAAGAAAATTTTTTAAATAATCTTAACTATTTGAACGTATTCAAAAAACGTATTTATCTTTTAAATTTTTACTTATTAATTTTTCAAATATTAATAAAGTTATATTATTTTATTCGAAATAAGCGTGTATGAATAGAAACAATTGTTTTAGAACAAAACAAAAGGTCATAACAATTTGAAATAGATAATTGTTCAAATAATCATAACTATTTAAATTTGTTCGGTAAATAGATTAATTTTTTAAATCTCTTACTGATTAATTTTCATAACTTTAATAAATTAGTGTTATTTTATTTTGACTAAGCCTATATGAACTGAAATAATTGTTTTATGACAAAACAAAAAGTCATATCGATTTGAAATAGATAATTATTCAAATAGTTATGATTATTTGAACTTGTTTGGTAATTATATTTATTTTAAAAATCTTTTACTTATTAATTTTCGAATAATAATATATTTATATTATTTTAATTGAAATAAGCTTGTATGAATTGAAAAAATTATTTTATGACAAAACAGAAGGTTATAGCGGTTTGAAATAGGTTATTGTTCCAATAGTCATAATTATTTGAACTTGTTCGATAAATAGATTTAGGTTTTAAATCTCTTATTTATTAATTTTCAGAATATTAATAAATCAGAATTATGTTATGTCCAATAAGCTTGTACGAATAGAAACAATTGTTTTGTGACAAAACAAAAGGCTATAACGATTTAAAATAAATAATTGTTCAAACAATCATAACTATTTGCACTGATCAGGCCAACATATTTAATTTTTAAATCCGTTACTTATTACTTTTTAGAATACTAATAAATATGCATTACTTTATTTGTAATAGCTATTTCAAATCATTTTTGTTTTGTCGTTTGAACTTGCTCGGTAAACAAAATTATATTTTAAATTTTTTAATTATTCATTTTTGGAATTTTAACAAATTAGTATCATTTATTTCAGATAAGCTTGTATGAACAGAAATGATTGGCTTATGACAAAATAAAAGGTCATAATTATTTGAAAAGATAATTGTTTAAATAATCATAACTATTTGAACGCATTCAGAAAACATATTTATCTTTTAAGTTTTTACTTATTAATTTTTCAAATATTAACAAAGCTATATTATTTTATTCGAAATAAGCTTGTATGAACAGAAACAATTGTTTTACAACAAAAAAAAAGGGCATAAGAATTTGAAATAGATAATTGTTCAAATAATCATAACTATTTAAACTTGTTCGGTAAATAGATTAATTTTTTAAATCTCTTACTCATTAATTTCCATAACATTAATAAATTAGTATTATTTTATTTTGAATAAGCCTATATGAACTGATTGAATTGTTTTATGATAAAACAAAAAGTAATATCGATTTGAAATAAATAATTATTCAAATAGTTATGATTATTTGAACTTGTTTGGTAAGCATATTTATTTTTAAAATCTTTTACTTATTAACTTTTGAATAATAATAAATTTATATTATTTTAATTCAAATAAGCTTGTATGAATAGAAAAAAAATATTTTATGACAAAACAGAAGGTTATAGCGATTTGAAAAAGGTTATTATGCAAATAGTCATAATTATTTGAACTTGTTCGATAAATAGATTTAGGTTTTAAATCTCTTATTTTTTAATTTTCAGAATATTAATAAATTAGAATTATGTTATTTCGAATAAGCTTGTACGAATAGAAACAATTGTTTTGTGACAAAGCAAAAGGTTATAACGATTTAAAATAAATAATTGTTCAAACAATCATAACTATTTGCACTGATCAGGCCAACATATTTAGTTTTTAAATCCATTACTTATTAATTTTTAGAATACTAATAAATATGCATTACTTTATTTCTATATGTATTTCAAATCATTTTTGTTTTGTCATTTGAACTTGCTCGGTAAACAAAATTATATTTTAAAATTTTTAATTATTCATTTTTGGAATATTAACAAATTAGTATCATTTATTTTAGATAAACTTGTATGAACATAAATAATTGGCTTATGACAAAATAAAAGGTCATAATTGTTTGAAAAGATAATTGTTTAAATAATCATAACTATTTGAACGTATTCGAAAAACATATTTCTCTTTTAAATTTTTACTTATTAAATTTTCAAATATTAATAAAGTTATATTATTTTATTCGAAATAGGCTTGTATGAACATAAACAATTGTTTTACAACAAAACAAAAGGTCACAACATTTTGAAATAGATAATTGTTCAAATAATCATAACTATTTAAACTTGTTCGGTAAATAGATTAATTTTTTAAATCTCTTACTCATTAATTTTCATAACTTTAATAAATTAGTGTTATTTTATTTTGAATAAGCCTATATGAACTGATATAATTGTTTTATGACAAAAAAAAAGTCATATCGATTTGAAATAGATATGACTATTTGAACTTGTTTGGTACGCATATTTATTTTTAAAATCTTTTACTTTTTAATTTTTGAATAATAATAAATGTATATTATTTTAATTGAAATAAGCTTGTATGAATTGAAAAAATTATTTTGGACAAAACAGAATGTTATCGGGATTTGAAATAGGTTATTGTTCAAATAGTCAGAATTATTTAAACTTATTCGATAAAGAGATTTAGGTTTTAAATCTCTTATTTTTTAATTTTCAGAATATTAATCAATTAGAATTATGTTATTTCGAATAAGCTTGTACGAATAGAAACAATTGTTTTGTGACAAAACAGAAGGTTATAACGGTTTAAAATAAATAATTGTTCAAACAATCATAACTATTTGCACTGATCAGGCCAACATATTTAGTTTTTAAATCTGTTACCTATTAAATTTTAGAATACTAATAAATATGCATTACTTTATTTCTAATATCTATTTCAAATCATTTTTGTTTTGTCATTTGAACTTGCTTGGTAAACAAAATTATATTTTAAATTTTTTAATTATTCATTTTTGAAATATTAACAAATTAGTATCATTTATTTCAGATAAGCTTGTATGAACATAAATAATTGGCTTATGACAAAATAAAAAGGTCATAATTATTTGAAAAGAAAATTTTTTAAATAATCATAACTATTTGAACGTATTCAAAAAACTTATTTATCTTTTAAATTTTTACTTATTAATTTTTCAAATATTAATAAAGTTATATTATTTTATTCGGAATAAGCTTGTACGAATAGAAACAATTGTTTTACAACAAAACAAAAGGTCATAACAATTTGAAATAGATAATTGTTAAAATAATCATAACTATTTAAACTTGTTCGGTAAATAGATTAATGTTTTAAATCTCTTACTGATTAATTTTCATAACTTTAATAAATTAGTGTTATTTTATTTTGAATAAGCCTATATGAACTGATATAATGGTTTTATGACAAATCAAAAAGTCATATCGATTTGAAATAGATCATTATTCAAATAGTTATGATTATTTGAACTTGTTTGGTACGCATATTTATTTTTAAAATCTTTTACTTATTAATTTTTTAATAATAATAAATTTATGTTATTTTAATTGAAATAAGCTTGTATGAATTGAAAAAATTATTTTATGACAAAACAGAATTTTACAGCAATTTGAAATAGGTTATTGTTCAAATAGTCATAATTATTTGAACTTGTTCGATAAATAGATTTTGGTTTTAAATCTCTTATTTATTAATTTTTAGAATATTAATAAATTAGAATTATGTTATTTTGAATAAGCTTGTGCGAATAGAAACAATTGTTTGGTGACAAAATGAAAGGTTATAATGATTTAAAATAAATAATTGTTCAAACAATCATAACTATTTGTACTGATCAGGCCAACATATTTAGTTTTTAAATCCGTTACTTATTAATTTTAGAATACTAATAAATATGCATTACTTTATTTCAAATATCTATTTAAAATCATTTTTGTTCTGTCATTTGAACTTGCTCGGTAAACAAAATTATATTTTAAAATTTTCAATTATTCATTTTTGGAATATTAACAAATTAGTATAATTTATTTCAGATAAGCTTGTATGAATAGAAATAATTGGCTTATGACAAAATAAAAGGTCATAATTATTTGAAAAAAATTGTTTAAATAATCATAACTATTTGAACGTATTCAAAAAACATATTTAACTTTTAAATTTTTACTTATTAATTTTTCAATTATTAATAAAGTTATATTATTTTATTTGAAATAAGCTTGTATGAACAGAAATAATTGTTTTACAACAAAACAAAAGGTCATAACATTTTGAAATAGATAATTGTTCAAATAATCATAACTATTTAA
The DNA here is from genome assembly GCF_047325235.1 of Durio zibethinus. NCBI lineage: Eukaryota > Viridiplantae > Streptophyta > Magnoliopsida > Malvales > Malvaceae > Durio > Durio zibethinus. Next base: position 38,927,972 of record NC_143162.1, read on the forward strand.
ACTTGTTCAGTAAATAAATTAATTTTTTAAATTTCTTACTGATTAATTTTCATAACTTTAATAGATCAGGGTTATTTTATTTTGAATAAGCCTATATGAACTGATATAATTGTTTTATGACAAGACAAAAAGTCATATCGATTTGAAATAGATAATTATTCAAATAGTTATGATTATTTGAACTTGTTTGGTAAGCATATTTATTTTTAAAATCTTTTACATATTAATTTTGAATAATAATAAATTTATATTATTTTAATTGAAATAAGCTTGTATGAATTGAAAAAATTATTTTATGACAAAACAGAATGCTATAGCGATTTGAAATAGGTTATTGTTCAAATAGTTATAATTATTTGAACTTGTTCGATAAATAGATTTAGGTTTTAAATCTCTTAGTTATTAATTTTCAGAATATTAATAAATTAGAATTATGTTATTTCGAATAAGCTTGTGCGAATAGAAACAATTGTTTGGTGACAAAACAAAAGGTTATAACGATTTAAAATAAATAATTGTTCAAACAATCGTAACTATTCGTACTGATCAGGCCAACATATTTAGTTTTTAAATCTGTTACTTATTAATTTTTAGAATACTAATAAATATGCATTACCTTATTTCTAATATCTATTTCAAATCATTTTTGTTTTGTCATTTGAACTTGCTCGGTAAACAAAATTATATTTTAAAATTTTCAACTATTCATTTTTGGAATATTAACAAATTAGTATCATTTATTTCAGATAAACTTGTATGAACAGAAATAATTGGCTTATGACAAAATAAAAGGTCATAATTATTTGAAAAGAAAATTGTTTAAATAATCATAACTATTTGAACGTATTCAAAAAACATATTTCTCTTTTAAATTTTTACTTATTAATTTTTCAAATATTAATAAAGTTATATTATTTTATTCCAAATAAGCTTGTATGAACAGAAACAATTGTTTTACAACAAAACAAAAGGTCATAACATTTTGAAAAAGATAATTGTTCAAATAATCATAACTATTTAAACTTGTTCGGTAAATAGATTAATTTTTTAAATCTCTTACTGATTAATTTTCATAACTTTAACAAATTACTGTTATTTTATTTTGAATAAGCCTATATGAACTGATATAATTGTTTTATGACAAAACACAAAGTCATATCGATTTGAAATAGATAATTATTCAAATAGTTATGATTATTTGAACTTGTTTGGCAAGCATATTTATTTTTAAAATCTTTTACTTATTAATTTTTGAATAATAATAAATTTATATTATTTTAATTGAAATAAGCTTGTATGAACTGAAAAAATTATTTTATGACAAAATAGAATGTTATAGTGATTTGAAATAGGTTATTGTTCAAATAGTCATAATTATTTGAACTTGTTCGATAAATAGATTTAGGTTTTAAATCTCTTAGTTATTAATTTTCAAAATATTAATAAATTAGAATTATGTTATTTTGAATAAGCTTGTACGAATAGAAACAACTGTTTTGTGACAAAACAAACGGTTATAATGATTTAAAATAAATAATTGTTCAAACAATCATAACTATTTGCACTGATCAGGCCAACATATTTAGTTTTTAAATCCGTTACTTATTACTTTTTAGAATACTAATAAATATGCATTACTTTATTTGTAATAGCTATTTCAAATCATTTTTGTTTTGTCGTTTGAACTTGCTCAGTAAACAAAATTATATTTTAAATTTTTTAATTATTCATTTTTGGAATTTTAACAAATTAGTATCATTTATTTCAGATAAGCTTGTATGAACAAAAATGATTGGCTTATGACAAAATAAAAGGTCATAATTATTTGAAAAGATAATTGTTTAAATAATCATAACTATTCGAACGCATTCAAAAAACATATTTATCTTTTAAATTTTTACTTATTAATTTTTCAAACATTAATAAAGTTATCTTATTTTATTCGAAATAAGCTTGTATGAACAGAGACAATTGTTTTACAACAAAATAAAAGGTCATAACAATTTGAAATAGATAATTGTTCAAATAATCATAACTATTTAAACTTGTTCGGTAAATAGATTAATTTTTTTAAATCTCTTACTCATTAATTTTCATAATATTAATATATTAGTTTTATTTTATTTTGAATAAGCCTATATGAACTGATGCAATTGTTTTATGAGAAAACAAAAAGTCATATCGATTTGAAAGATATAATTATTCAAATAGTTATGATTATTTGAACCTGTTTGGTAAGCATATTTATTTTTAAAATCTTTTTCTTTTTAATTTTTTAATAATAATAATTTTATATTATTTTAATTGAAATAAGCTTGTATGAATAAAAAAAATTATTTTATGAAAAGGTAGAATGTTATAGCGATTTGAAATAGGTAATTGTTCAAATAGTCGTAATTATTTGAACTTGTTCGATAAATAGATTTAGGTTTTAAATATTTTTTTTATTAATTTTTAGAATATTAATAAATTAGAATTATATTATTTCGAATAAGCTTATGTGAATAGAAACAATTGTTTTGTGACAAAACAAAAGGTTATAATGATTTAAAATAAATAATTGTTCAAATAATCATAACTATTTACATTGATCAGGCCAACATATTTAGTTTTTAAATCCGTTACTTATTACTTTTTAGAATACTAATAAATATGCATTACTTTATTTGTAATAGCTATTTCAAATCATTTTTGTTTTGTCATTTGAACTTGCTCGGTAAACAAAATTATATTTTAAATTTTTTAATTATTCATTTTTGGAATATTAACAAATTAGTATCATTTATTTCAGATAAACTTGTATGAACAGAAATAATTGGCTTATGACAAAATAAAAGGTCATAATTATTTGAAAAGATAATTGTTTAAATAATCATAACCATTTGAACATATTAGGAAAACATATTTATTTTTTAATTTGTTACTTATTAATTTTTCAAATATTAACAAAGTTATATTATTTTATTCGAAATAAGCTTGTATGAACAGAAACAATTGTTTTACAACAAAACAAACGGTCATAAAAATTTGAAATAGATAATTGTTCAAATAATCATAACTATTTAAACTTGTTCGGTAAATAGATTATTTTTTTAAATCTCTTACTAATTAATTTTCATAACATTAATAAATTAGTATTATTTTATTTTGAATAAGCCTATACAACTGATACAATTGTTTTATGACAAAACAAAAAGTCATATCGATTTGAAATAGATAATTATTCAAATAGTTATGATTATTTGAACTTGTTTGGAAAGCATATTTATTTTTAAAATCTTTTACTTGTTAACTTTTGAATAATATTAAATTAATATTTTTTTAATTGAAATAAGCTTTTATGAATAGAAAAAAATTATTTTATGACAAAGCAGAATGTTATAGCGATTTGAAAAAGGTTATTATGTAAATAGTCATAATTATTTGAACTTGTTCGATAAATAGATTTAGGTTTTAAATCTCTTATTTATTAATTTTTAGAACATTACCAAATTAGAATTATGTTATTTCAAATAAGCTTGTACGAAAAGAAACAACTGTTTTGTGACAAAACAAAAGGTTATAATGATTTAAAATAAATAATTGTTCAAACAATCATAACTATTTGCACTGATCAGGCCAACATATTTATTTTTTAATCCGTTACTTATTAATTTTTAGAATACTAATAAATATGCAATACTTTGTTTCTAATATCTATTTCAAATCATTTTTGTTTTGTCATTTGAACTTGCTCGGTAAACAACATTATATTTTAAATTTTTTATTATTCATTTTTGGAATATTAACAAATTAGTATCATTTATTTCAAATAAGCTAGTATAAACAGAAATAATTGGCTTACGACAAAATAAAAGGTCATAATTCTTTGAAAAGATAATTGTTTAAATAATCATAACTATTTGAACGTATTCAAAAAACATATTTATGTTTTAAATTTTTACTTATTAATTTTTCAAATATTAATAAAGTTATATTATTTTATTCGAAATAAGCTTATATAAACAGAAACAATTGTTTTACAAAAAAACAAAAGGTCATAACATTTTGAAATAGATAATTGTTCAAATAATCATAACTATTTAAACTTGTTCGGTAAATAGATTAATTTTTTAAATCTCTTACTGATTAATTTTCATAACATTAATAAATTAGTGTTATTTCATTTTGAATAAGCCTATATGAACTGATATAATTGTTTTATGACAAAACACAAAGTCATATCGATTTGAAATAGATAATTATTCAAATAGTTATGATTATTTGAACTTGTTTGGTAAACACATTTATTTTTAAAATCTTTTACTTATTAATTTTTGAATAATAATAAATTTATATTATTTTAATTGAAATAAGCTTGTATGAATTGAAAAAATTATTTTATGACAAAATAGAATGTTATAGTGATTTGAAATAAGTTATTGTTCGAATAGTCATAATTATTTGAACTTGGTCTATAAATAGATTTAGGTTTTAAATCTCTTATTTTTTAATTTTCAGAATATTAATAAATTAGAATTATGATATTTCGAATAAGCTTGTACGAATAGAAACAATTGTTTTGTGACAAAATAAAAGGTTATAATGATTTAACGTAAATAATTGTTCAAACAATCATAACTATTTGTACTGATCAGACCAACATTTTTAGTTTTTAAATCCGTTACTTATTAATTTTTAGAATACTAATAAATATCCATTACTTTATTTCTAATATCTATTTCAAATCATTTTTGTTTTGTCATTAGAACTTGCTCAGTAAACAAAATTATATTTTGAATTTTTTAATTATTCATTTTTGGAATATTAACAAATTAGTATCAATTAATTCAGATAAGCTTGTATGAACAGAAATAATTGGCTTATGACAAAATAAAAGGTCATAATTATTTGAAAAGATAATTGTTTAAATAATCATAACTATTTGAACGTATTCAAAAAACATATTTATCTTTTAAATTTTTACTTAGTTATTTTTCAAATATTAATAAAGCTATATTATTTTATTCGAAATAAGCTTGTATGAACAAAAACAATTGTTTTACAACAAAACAAAAGGTCATAACAATTTGAAATAGATAATTGCTCAAATAATCATAACTATTTAAACTTGTTCAGCAAATAGATTAATTTTTTAAGTCTCTTACTCATTAATTTTCATAATATTAAGAAATTAGTTTTATTTTATTTTGAATAAGCCTATATGAACTGATGCAATTGTTTTATGAGAAAACAAAAAGTCATATCGACTTGAAATAGATAATTATTCAAATAGTTATGATTATTTGAACCTGTTTGGTAAGCATATTTATTTTTAAAATCTTTTTCTTATTAATTTTTTAATAATAATAAATTTATATTATTTTATTTAAAATAAGCTTGTATGAATAAAAAAAATTATTTTATGACAAAACAGAAGGTTATAGCGGTTTGAAATAGGTTATTGTTCAAATAGTCATAATTATTTGAACTTGTTCGATAAATAGATTTAGGTTTTAAATCTCATATTTATTAATTTTCAGAATATTAATAAATTAGAATTATGATATTTCGAATAAGCTTGTACGAATAGAAACAATTGTTTTGTGATAAAACGAAGGTTATAATGATTAAAAATAAATAATTGTTCAAACAATCATAATTATTTGCACTGATCAGACTAATATATTTAGTTTTCAAATCCGTTACTTATTAATTTTTAGAATACTAATAAATATGCATTACTTTATTTCTAATATCTATTTCAAATCATTTTTTATTTGTCATTTGAACTTGCTCGGTAAACAAAATTATATTTTAAATCTTTTAATTATTCATTTTTGGAATATTAACAAATTAGTATCATTTTATTTCAGATAAGCTTGTGTGAACAAAAATAATTGGGTTATGACAAAATAAAAGGTCATAATTGTTTGGAAAGATAATTGTTTAAATAATCATAATTATTTGAACGTATTCAAAAAACTTATTTATCTTTTAAATTTTTACTTATTAATTTTTCAAATATTAATAAAGTTATATTATTTTATTCGAAATAAGCTTGTTTGAACAGAAACAATTGTTTTACAACAAAACAAAACGTCATAACAATTTCAAGTAGATAATTGTTCAAATAATCATAACTATTTAAACTTGTTCGGTAAATAGATTAATTTTTTAAATCTCTTACTTATTAATTTTCACAATATTAATAAATTAGTATTATTTTATTTTGAAAAACCCTATATGAACTGATATAACTGTTTTATGACAAAAGAAAAAGTCATATCATTTGAAATAGATAATTATTCAAATAGTTATGATTATTTGAACTTGTTTGATAAGCATATTTATTTTTAAAATCTTTTACTTATTAATTTTTGAATAACAATAAATTTATATTATTTTAACTGAAATAAGCTTGTATGAATTAAAAAAATTATTTTATGACAAAACAGAATGTTATAGCGATTTGAAATAAGTTATTGTTCAAATAGTCATAATTATTTGAACTTGTTCGATAAATAGATTTAGGTTTTAAATCTCTTATTTATTAATTTTTAGAATATTACCAAATTAGAATTATGTTATTTCGAATAAGCTTGTACGAATAGAAACAATTGTTTTGTGACAAAACAAAAGGTTATAACGATTTAAAATAAATAATTGTTCAAACAACAATAGCTATTTGCATTGATCAGGCCAACATATTTATTTTTTAAATCCGTTACTTATTAATTTTTAGAATACTAACAAATATGCATTACTTTATTTCTAATAGCTATTTCAAATCATTTTTGTTTTGTCATTTGAACTTGCTCAGTAAACAAAATTATATTTTAAATTTTTTAATTATTCATTTTTGGAATATTAACAAATTAGTATCATTTATTTCAAATAAGCTTGTATGAACAGAAATAATTGGCTTATGACAAAATAAAAGGTCATAATTATTTGAAAAGATAATTGTTTAAATAATCATAACTATTTGAACGTATTAAAAAAACGTAGTTATCTTTTAAATTTTTACTTATTAATTTTTCAAATATTAATAAAGTTATATTATTTTGTTCGAAATAAGCTTGTATGAACAGAAACAATTGTTTTACAACAAAACAAAGGGTCATAGCAATTTGAAATAGATAATTGTTCAAATAATCGTAACTATTTAAACTTTTTTGGTAAATAGATTAATTTTTTAAATCTCTTACTTATTAATTTTCATAATATTAATAAATTAGTATTATTTTATTTTGAATAAGCCTATATGAATTGATCGAATTGTTTTATGAGAAAACAAAATGTCATATCGATTTGAAAAAGATAATTATTCAAATAGTTATGATTATTTCAACTTCTTTGGTAAGCATATTTACTTTTAAAATCTTTTACTTACTAATTTTTTAATAATAATAAATTTATATTATTTTAGTTGAAATAAGCTTGTATGAATAAAAAAATTTATTTTATGACAAAACAAAATGTTATAGCGATTGGAAATAGGTAATTGTTCAAATAGTCATAATTATTTGAACTTGTTCGATTAATAGATTTAGTTTTTAAGTCTCTTATTTATTAATTTTTAGAATATTAATAAAGTAGAATTATGTTATTTCGAATAAGCTTGTACGAATAGAAACAATTGTTTTGTGATAAAACAAAAGGTTATAATGATTTAAAATAAATAATTGTTCAAATAATCATAACTATTTGCACTGATCAGGCCAACATATTTTTTTTTTAAATCCGTTACTTATTAATTTTTAGAATACTAGTAAATATGCATTACTCTATTTCTAATAGCTAATTCAGATAATTTTTGTTTTGTCATTTGAAATTGCTCGGTAAACAAAATTATATTTTAAATTTTTTAATTATTCATTTTTGGAATATTAACAAATTAGTATCATTTATTTCAGATAAGCTTGTATGAACAAAAATAATTGGCTTATGACAAAATAAAAGGTCATAATTATTTGAAAAGATAATTGTTTAAATAATCATAACTATTTGAACGTATTCAAAAAACATATTTATCTTTCAAATTTTTACTTATATATTTTTCAAATATTAATAAGGTTATATTATTTTATTCGAAATAAGCTTGTATGAACAAAAACAATTATTTTACAACAAAACAAAAGGTCATAACAATTTGAAATAGATAATTGTTCAAATAATCATAACTATTTAAACTTGTTCGGTAAATAGATTAATTTTTTAAATCTCTTACTCATTAATTTTCATAATATTAATAAATTAGTATTATTTTATTTTGAATAAGCCTATTGAACTGATATAATTGTTTTATTACAAAACAAAAAGTCATATCGATTTGAGATAGATAATTATTCAAATAGTTATGATTATTTGAACTTGTTTGGGAAGCATATTTGTTTTTAAAATCTTTTACTTATTAATTTTTGAATAATAATAAATTTATATTATTTTAATTGAAATAAGCTTGTATGAATTGAAAAAATTATTTTATGACAAAACAGAATGTTATAGCGATTTGAAATAGGTTATTGTTCAAATAGTCATAATTATTTGAACTTGTTCGATAAATAGATTTAGGTTTTAAATCTCTTATTTATTAATTTTCAAAATTTTACCAAATTAGAATTATGTTATTTCGAATAACCTTGTATGAATAGAAACAATTGTTTTGTGACAAAACAAAAGGTTATAACGATTTGAAATAAATAATTGTTCAAATAATGATAACTATTTGCCTTGATCAGGCCAACATATTTATTTTTTAAATCTGTCACTTATTAATTTTTAGAATACTAATAAATATGCATCACTTTATTTCTAATAGCTATTTCAAATCATTTTTGTTTTGTCATTTGAACTTGCTCGGTAAACAAAATTATATTTTAAATTTTTTAATTATTCATTTTTGGAATATTAACAAATTAGTATCATTTATTTCAGATAAGCTTGTCTGAACATAAATAATTGGCTTATGACAAAATAAAAGGTCATAATTATTTGAAAAGATGATTGTTTAAATAATCATAACTATTTGAACGTATTCAAAAAACATATTTATCTTTTAAATTTTTACTTATTAATTTTTCTAATATTAATAAAGTTATATTATTTTATTCGAAATAAGCTTGTATGAATAGAAACAATTGTTTTACAACAAAACAAAAGGTCAAAACAATTTGAAATAGATAATTGTTCAAATAATCATAACTAATTAAACTTGTTCGGTGAATAGATTAATTTTTCAAATCTCTTACTCATTAATTTTCGTAATATTAATAAATTAGTATTATTTTATTTTGAAAAAGCCTATATGAACTGATACAATTGTTTTATGAGAAAACAAAAAGTCATATCAATTTGGAAAAGATAATTATTCAAATAGTTATGATTATTTGAATTTCTTTGCTGAGCATATTTATTTTTAAAATCTTTTACTTATTAATTTTTTAATAATAATAAATTTATATTATTTTAATTAAAATAAGCTTATATGAATAAAAAATTATTTTATGACAAAACAGAATGTTATAGCGATTTGAAATAGGTAATTGTTCAAATAGTCATAATTATTTGAACTTGTTCGATAAATAGATTTAGGTTTTAAGTCTCTTATTTATTAATTTTCAGAATATTAGTAAATTAGAATTATGTTATTTCAAATAAGCTTGTACAAATAGAAACAATTGTTTTGTGACAAAACAAAAGGTTATAACGATTTAAAATAAATAATTGTTCAAATAATCATAACTATTTGCGTTGATTAGGACAATATATTTATTTTTTAAATCCGTTACTTATTAATTTTTAGAATACTAGTAAATATGCATTACTCTATTTCTAATAGCTAATTCAGATAATTTTTGTTTTGTCATTTGAACTTGCTCGGTAAAAAAAATTATATTTTAAAATTTTTAATTATTCATTTTTGAAATATTAACAGATTAGTATCATTTATTTCAGATAAGCTTGTATGAATAGAAATAATTGGCTTATGACAAAATAAAAGGTCTTAATTATTTGGAAAGATAATTGTTTAAATAATCATAACTATTTGAACGTATTTAAAAAACATATTTATCTTTTAAATTTTTACTTATTAATTTTTCAAATATTAATAAAGTTATATTATTTTATTCGAAATAAGCTTGTATAAACAGAAACAATTGTTTTACAACAAAACAAAAGGTCATAACAATTTGAAATAAATAATTGTTCAAATAATCATAACTATTTAAACTTGTTCGGTAAATAGATTAATTTTTTAAATCTCTTACTCATTAATTTTCATAATATTAATAAATTAGTATTATTTTATTTTGAATAAGCCTATTGAACTGATATAATTGTTTTATTACAAAACAAAAAGTCATATCTATTTGAAATAGATAATTATTCAAATAGTTATGATTATTTGAACTTGTTTGGTAAGCATATTTGTTTTTAAATTCTTTTACTTATTAATTTTTGAATAATAATAAATTTATATTATTTTAATTGAAATAAGCTTGTATGAATTGAAAAAATTATTTTATGACAAAACAGAATGTTATAGCGATTTGAAATAGGTTATTGTTCAAATAGTCATAATTATTTGAACTTGTTCGATAAAATAGATTTAGGTTTTAAATCTCTTATTTATTAATTTTCAGAATTTTATCAAATTAGAATTATGTTATTTCGAATAAGCTTGTACGAATAGAAACAATTGTTTTATGACAAAACAAAAGGTTATAACGATTTGAAATAAATAATTGTTCAAATAATGATAACTATTTGCCTTGATCAGGCCAACATATTTATTTTTTAAATCTGTTACTTATTAATTTTTAGAATACTAATAAATATGCATTACTTTATTTCTAATAGCTATTTCAAATCATTTTTGTTTTGTCATTTGAACTTGCTCGGTAAACAAAATTATATTTTAAATTTTTTAATTATTCATTTTTGGAATATTAACAAATTAGTATCATTTATTTCAAATAAGCTTGTATGAACAGAAATAATTGGCTTATGACAAAATAAAATGTTATAATTATTTGAAAAGATAATTGTTTAAATAATCATAACTATTTGAACGTATTCAAAAAACATATTTATCTTTTAAATTTTTACTTATTAATTTTTCAAATATTAATAAAATTATAATATTTTATTCGAAATAAACTTGTATGAATAGAAACAATTGTTTTACAGCAAAACAAAAGGTGATAATAATTTGAAATAGATAATTGTTCAAATAATCATAACTATTTAAACTTGTTCAGTAAATAGATTAATTTTTTAAATCTCTTACTCATTAATTTTCATAATATTAATAAATTAGTATTATTTTATTTTGAATAAGCCTGTATGAAGTGATACAATTGTTTTATGACAAAACAAAAAGTCATATCGTTTTGAAATAGATAATTATTCAAATAGTTATGATTATTTGAACTTGTTTGGTAAGCATATTTATTTTTAAAATCTTTTACTTATTAATTTTTTAATAATAATAAATTTATATTATTTTAATTGAAATAAGTTTGTATGAATTGAAAAAATTATTTTGTGACAAAACAGAATGTTATAGCGATTTGAGATAGGTTATTGTTCAAATAGGCATAATTATTTGAACTTGTTCGACAAATAGATTTAGGTTTTAAATCTCTTATTTGTTAATTTTCAGAATATTAATAAATTAGAATTATGTTATTTCGAATAAGCTTGCACGAATAGAAACAATTATTTTGTGACAAAACAAAAGGTTATAACGATTTAAAATAAATAATTGTTCAAACAATCATAACTATTTGCACTGATCAAGCCAACATATTTAGTTTTTAAATCCGTTACTTATTAATTTTAGAATACTATTAAATATGCATTACTTTATTTCTAATATCTATTTCAAATCATTTTTGTTTTGTCATTTAAACTTGCTCGGTAAACAAAATTATATTTTAAATTTTTTAATTATTCATTTTTGGAATATTAACAAAGTGGTATCATTTATTTGAAATAAGTTTGTATGAACAGATAATAATTGGCTTATGACAAAATAAAAGGTCATAATTAGTTGAAAAGATAATTGTTTAAATAATCATAACTATTTGAACGTATTCAAAAAACTTATTTATCTTTTAAATTTTTACTTATTAATTTTTCAAATATTAATAAAGTTATATTATTTTATTCGGAATAAGCTTGTATGAATAGAGACAATTGTTTTACAACAAAACAAAAGGTCATAACAATTTGAAATAGATAATTGTTCAAATTATCATAAGTATTTAAACTTGTTCGGTAAATAGATTAATTTTTGAAATCTCTTACTGATTAATTTTCGTAACTTTAATAAATTAGTGTTATTTTATTTTGAATAAGCCTATATGAACTGATATAATTGTTTTATGACAAAACAAAAAGTCATATCGATTTGAAATAGATAAATATTCAAATAGTTATGATTATTTGAACTTGTTTGGTAAGCATATTTATTTTTAAAATCTTTTACTTATTAATTTTTGAATAGTAATAATTTATATTATTTTAATTGAAATAAGCTTTTATGAATAGAAAATTTTATTTTATGACAAAACAGAATGTTATAGCGATTTGAAATAGGTAATTGTTCAAATAGTTATAATTATTTGAACTTGTTCGATTAAGAGATTTAGGTTTTAAGTCTCTTATTTATTAATTTTCAGAATATTACTAAATTAGAATTATGTTATTTCGAATAAACTTGTATGAATAGAAACAATTGTTTTGTGACAAAAAAAGGTTGTAATGATTTAAAATAAATAATTGTTCAAACAATCATAACTATTTGCACTGATCAGGCCAACATATTTATTTTTTAAATCCGTTACTTATTAATTTCTAGAATATTAATAAATATGCATTACTTTATTTCAAATAAGGTTGTATCAATAGAAACCATTGTTTTAAAACGAAAAAAATGGTCATAACGATTTGAAGTAAATAATTGTTCAAATTGTTATAACTAGTTGAATTGGTTTAGTAAATAAATTTATTTTTAATTCTCTTATTAATTTTTAAAATATTAATAAATTAAAAATATTTTATTCTGAACAAACTTATATGAACAAAAACATTTGTTTTATGACAAAATAAAGGGTCATAAAGATTTGAAATAGATAATTTTTCGGATAGCCTTAACTATTTGAATTGGTTCAACAAACAAATTTATTTTTAATTCTCTTAGTTATTAATTTTCATAATATTATTAAATTAGTATTATTTTATTCTGAATAAGTTTATATTAACATAAATAATTGTTTTATGACAAAACCAAAGGTTATAACGATTTGAAATATACGATTGTTTAAACAATCATAATTATTTGAATTGGTTCATTAAACAAATAATCTCCTGCTTATTAATTTTTGAAATATTAATTAATTAATTACTATTATTTTATTCCATATAGGCTTGTATGATGTAAAACAATTGTTTTATGACAAAACAAAAGTTTAAATCAATCTGAAATAGATAATTATTTAAATGGCCATAACTATTTAAATTGACCTGATAAACTGATTTAATTTTTAAATCTTCAACTTCTCGATTTTTGAAATATTAATAAAGTAGTATTATTTTATTTTGGATAAGCTTTTATGAATTGAAACAATTATTTTATGATAATACAAAAGGTCATATTGATTTTAAATAGATCATTGTTCAAATAGTCATAACTATTGAAACTTGTTCAATAAATAGATTTATTTTTTTAAATTCCATGCATATTAAGTTTCTGAATGTTAATAAAATAGTATTATTTTATTTTGAATAAGCGTGAATAAACTGAAACAATTATTTTATGACTAAACAAAAGGTCAAAACAATTTCAAATAGATAATTATTCTAATAGTCTTAACTATTTGAACTAGTTCGGCAAACACATTTACTTTTTAAATATCTTACTTATTAATTTTCAGGATATTATTAAATGTGTATTATTTTAATCCAAATAAGCTTGTTTGAAAAAAGACAACTATTTTATAACAAAACAAAGATCATATAATTTGAGATAAATAATTATTCAAATAGTCATAACTATTTGAATTGGTCCGGTAAACAGATTTAGTTTTTAAATCTCATATTAATTTTTGAAATATTAATAAATTAGTATTATTTTATTCTAAATAATTTTGCATGAAGAGAAACCATTGTTTTACGACAAAATAAAATGTCATAACGATTTGAAATAGATAATAGTTCAAATGGACATGACTATTTGAAGTTATTTGGTAACATATTTATTTTTTAAATCTCCAATTTATTAATTTTTTTAATATTATTAAATTAGTATTATTTTATTTCGAACAAACTTATATGAATAGAAACAATTGTTTTTTGATAAAACAGAAGATCATAATGATTTGAAGTAGTAGTTAAACAATTTTCTGTTGCAAACCGCTATAATCTTTTGTTTTCTCATGAAACAATTTTTTCTATTCATACAAGCTTATTTCAAATAAAATAATATAAATTTGTTAATATTCAAACAATTAATAAGTAAAAGATTAAAAAATAAATTTGTTTACCGAATAAGTTCAAATAGGTATGAACATTTGAATAATTATTTATTTTAAATCATTAGGCCTTTTTATTTTGTCATAAAACAATAGTTTTTTCTTTCAAATAAGCTTACATGAACTGAATAACTTTTTGAAAGAAATTTAAAAAATATTTCCTAAAATAATAAGTAAGAAATAACAAAACAAAAAGGTCATAATAATTTGAAATAAATAATTGCTCAAATAGTCATAACTATTTGAACTGGTTTGATAAGCAGATTTATTTTTTAAATCTCTTATTAATTTTTGAAATATTAATAGAATAGTATTAATTTATTTTGAAAAAACTTATATGAACAAAAACATTTATTTTATGACAAAACGAAAGGTCATAACAATTTGAAATAGATAATTGTTCAAATAGTCATAATTATTTAAACTGGTTAGGTAAATAAAATTATTTTTTAAATCTTTTACATATTAATTTTTTAAATATTAATAAATTCATTTTATTTTATTTTGAATAAGTTAGTATGAATTGAAAAAATTGTTTTATGACAAAACAAAAATGATTTGAAATAGATAATTGTTCATATAGTCTTAACTATTTGAATTAGTTCAGCAAACAAATTTATTTTTTAAATCTCTTAGTTATTAATTTTTGGAATATTATTATATTAGTATTATTTTCGAATAAACTTATATGAACACAAATAATTGTGTTGTGATAGAATGAAAGGTTATAACGATTTGAAGTATACAATTGTTCAAATAGTCAAACTATTTAAATTGGTTTAGTAAACAAATTTATTTTTTAAATCTCTTACTTATTAGTTTTTAAAAGATTAATAAATTAGTATTATTTCATTACGAATAAACTTTTATGATAAAAAACAATTGTTATATGACCAAACAAAAGGTAATAACGATTTCAACTAGATAATTCTTGAAATAACCATAATTATTTGAACTGTTTCGGTAAATGATTCATTTTTTAAATCACTTACTAATTTTTAGAATATTAATAAATTAATAATATTTAATTTTGAATAAGCTTGTATGAACTCAAATAATTGTTTTAGGACAAAACAAAAGGTCATAATGATTTTAAATAGACATTTATTCAAATAGTCGTAACTATTTGAATTTGTTCGATCAACAAATTTATTTTTTAAAACTCTTACTTATTAATTTTTGAAATATTAAGAAATTAATATTATTTTATTTTGGATAAGCTTTTATGAACTGAAACAATTGTTTTATGTCAAAATAAAAGGTTATAATGATTTTAAATAAATAATAGTTTAAATAGTCATAGTTGTTTCAACTTGTTTGGTAAACTGATTATTTTTTCAAATCTTTTGCTTATTAGTTTTTTTATGTTAATAAATTTGAATTATTTTATTTCAAATAAGCTTGTAAGATATAAAACAAATATTTTATGGTTAAATAAAATGTCAAAACAATTTGAAATAGATAATTATTATAATCGTTTTAACTATCTGAACTAGTTCAACAAACACATTTATTTTTTAAATCTCTTACTTATTAATTTATAGAATATTATTAAATTAGTATTATTTTTAACCAAATAAGCTTCTATGATAAGAAACAATTGTTTTTATGACAAAACAAAGATCTTAATGATTTGAGATTGATAATTCTTTAAATAGTCATAACTATTTAAATCAGTTTCATAAACTGATTTTTTTTAAATCTCTTACATATTAATTTTTGAAATATTAATAAATTAGTATTATTTTATTCTAAATAAGCTTGTATAACAAAAAAGAATTGTTTTATAACAAAACAAAAGGTCATAATGATTTGAAATAGATAACCATTCAAATGGGCATAATTATTTTAACTGATTCAATAAACATATTTATTTTTTAAATTTCTTATTTATTATTTTACCAAAATATTAATAAATTAGCGTTATTTTATTGCATCTATGCTTGTATTAACTGAAACAATTGTTTTAGAATAAATCAAAAGGTTATAACGATTTCAAATAGATAATTACTAAAATAGTAAAAACTATTTGAACTTGTTTGGCAAACAAATTTATTTTTTTAAATCTCTTTCTTATTAATTTTTTGAATCTTAATTAGTATTAATTTATTCTGAATAAGCTTGTATGAACTGAAACAATTGTTTTATGACTAAATAAAAGGTCAGAATGATTTCAAATAGATAATTGTTTTAATGGTCTTAACAATTTGAACTGCTTCAGCAAAGAAATTTATTTTTTAAATCTATTACTTATTAATTTTTGAAACATTATTAAATTAGTATTATTTTAATCAGAATAAGCTTGTACGAACAAAACAATTGTTTTATGACAATTGTTTTGAAATAGATAATTTTTCATATAGTCTTAACTATTTAAACTAGTTTGGCAATTAAATTTATTTTTTAATTTTCTTGGTTATTAAGTTTCAGAATATTATTAAATTAGTATTATTTTATTTTGAATAAAATAGTATGAATAGAACCAATTGTTTGATGACAAAGTAAAAGGTTATAACTATTTGAAATAGATAATTATTCAAATAGTCAAAACTATTTGAAAAGTTTAGTAAACAGATGTACTTTTTAAATCTCTTACTGATTAATTTGGTAAATATTAATAAATTAGTATTATTATTTCAAACAAATTTATATTAAAAAAATAATTATTTTATGACAAAATAAAAAGTAATAACGATTTTAAATAGATAATTATTCTAAATAGATAATTATTCAAATAGTTATAATTATTTGAATTGCTTTGGTAAATAGAATTATTTTCTAAATCTTTTACTTATAAACTTTTAAAATATTAATAAATTAGTTTTATTCTATTTTAAATAAGCTTGTATAAGCTGAAATAATTATTTTATGACAAAACAAAAGGTCATAACGATTTGAAAAAAATAATTGTTCATATAGTCTTAACTATTTGAAATGGTTCGGGAAATGGATTTATTTTTTAAACCTCTTAGTTATTAATTTTCATAATATTTCTAAATTAGTATTACTTTATTCCAAATATGCTTGTATGAACAAAAACAATTGTTTTATGGTAGAACAAAAGGTTATAGCAAATTGAAATAGATAATTGTTCAAATAGTCATAACTATTTCAACTGGTTCAGTAAGCAGATTTATCTTTTAAATCTTTTATTAATTTTTTAAATATTAGTAAATTAGTATTATTTTATTTTGAATAAGCTTCTATGTTGAAAAACAATTGTTTTATGACAAAACAAAAGGTTTTGAAATAGATAGATGTTAAAATGGCCATAATTATTTGAGCTGATTTAGTAAACTGATTTTTTTTTTAAATCTCTTACTTATTAACTTTTGAAATATTAATAAAATAGTGTTATTTTATTTTGGATAAGCTTTTATGAACTAAAACAATTATTTTATGATAGAACAAAAGGCCATAATGATTTTAAATAGATAATTGTTCAAATAGTCATAACTATTTGAACTTATTCAGTAAACAAATTTATTTTGTCAAATATCTTGCTTATTAATTTTTTGAAATGTTAATAAATTATTTTTATTTTATTCTGAATAAGCTTGTATGAACTGAAACAATTGTTATATGACTAAACAAAAGGTTAATATAATTTGAAATAGATAATTATTTTAGTAGTCTTAACTATTTAAACTGGTTTGGCAAACATATTTATTTTCTAAATCTCTTATTAATTTTTGAAATATTATTAAATTATATTATTTTTATCCAAATAAGCTTGTATGATCAGAAACAATTATTTTATGAGAAAAGAAAGATCATAATGATTTAAGATTGATATTTGTTCAAATAGTCATAACTATTTGAAGTAGTTTGAAAAATAGTTTTAGTTTTTAAATCTTTTGCTTATTAATTTTTGAAATATTAATAAAGTAGTATTATTTTATTTTAGATAAGTTTTTATGAACTGAAACAATTGTTTTATAGCAAAACAAAAATTCATAATGACTTTAAATAGATAATTGTTCAAATAATCAAATCTATTTTAACTTGTTCGGTAAACAAATTTATTTTTTTAAATCTCTTGCTCATTAATTTTTCAAATGTTAATAATTTAGTATTATTTTATTCTGAATAAGGTTGTATGAACTAAAATAATTATTTTATAACTAAACAAAAAGACAAAATGATTTGAAATAGATAATTATTCTAATAGTTTTAACTATTTGAAATGGTTCGGCAAACACATTTATTTTTTAAATTTCTTACTTATTAATTTTTTGAATATTATTAAATTAATATTATTTTAATCTGAATAAGCTTGTATGAAAAGAAATAACTGTTTTATGACAAAGTAAAGATCGTAACAATTTGAGATAGATAATTCTTCAAATAGTCATAACTATTTGAACTATTTTAGTAAACATATTTAGTTTTTAAGTCTCTTATTAACTTTCAAAATATTAATAGATTTGTATTATTTTATTCTGAATAATTTTGCATGAATAGAAACAATTGTTTTATGAGAAAACAAAAAGTCATAATTATTTAAAATAGATAATTGTTCAGATAGATATGACTATTTAAACTTGTTTGATAAATAGATTTATTTTTTAAATCTCCTACCTATTAATTTTTAGAATATTAATAAATTAGTATTATTTTATTCTAAATAAACTTGTATGCATAGAAACAATTGTTTTATGACAAAACAAAACATCATAAATATTTGAAATAAATATTTGTTCAAATAGTCATAATTATTTGAATTTGCTCGATAAATAGATTTCTTTTTTAAATCTTTTACTTATTAATTTTTGGAATAGTAATAAACGAGTAATATTTTATTTCAAATACACTTGTATGAACAGAAACAATTGGTTTATGGCCAAACAAAAGGAAACTATTTGAAATAGATAATTGATAAAATAGTTAGAACAATTTGAACCTGTTTAGAAAAAATATTTATTTTTTAAATTTTTACTTATTAATTTTTAAAATATTAGCAAATTTATATTATTTTATTTGGAATAAGCTTGCACGAATAGAAACAATTGTTTTATGACAAAACAAAATATCATAACAATTTGAAATAGAAAATTGTTCAAATAGTCATAACTATTTGAACTTTTTAGTAAATAGATTCATTTTTTAAATCTTTTGCTCATTAATTTTTAGAATATTAATAAATTAGTATTATTTTATTTCAAATAAGCCTATATGAATCGATACAATTGTTATATGATAAAACAAAAGGTCATAATGATTTGAAATAGATAAGTATTCAAAAAATTATGACTATTTGAACATATTCGGTAAATATATTTATTTTTAAAATCTTTTAATTATTAATTGTCAAAATATTAATAAATTAACATTATTTTAAGTTGAATAAGCTTGTATGAATAAAAACAATTGTTTTATGACAAAACAAAAAGTCATAATGATTTCAAATAAATAATTGTTCAAATAGTCAAAACTATTTGAACTTATTTGGTAAACATAGTTATTTTTAAAATTTTTTACTTACTAATTGTCTGACTATTAATAAATTTGTATTATTTTTTTAAATAAGCTTGTATGAATAGAAAAAATTATTTTATGGCAAAACAAAAAGTTATAGCAATTTGAAATAAATAATTTTTCAAATAGTCATAACTATTGAACTTGTTACGTAAATAGATTTATTTTTTAAATCTCTTACTTATTAATTTTTGGAATATTGATAAATTAGAATTATGTTATTTCAAATAAGCTTGTACGGATAGAAATAATTATTTTGTGATAAAACAAAAAATCATAACAATTTGAAACAAATAATTGTTCAAACAGTTATAACTATTTGCACTGGTTAGGCCAATAGTTTAATTTTTTAAATCCATTACT
The DNA here is from genome assembly GCF_047325235.1 of Durio zibethinus. Lineage (NCBI taxonomy): Eukaryota > Viridiplantae > Streptophyta > Magnoliopsida > Malvales > Malvaceae > Durio > Durio zibethinus. The sequence continues at coordinate 38,948,335 of NC_143162.1, forward strand.
TATTAATTTTTAGAATATTAATAAATTAGCATTATTTTATTCCAAATAAGACAATATGAATAAAAATAATTGTTTTATGACAAAATAAATGATTATAACAATTTGAAACAAATAATTGTTTAAATAGTTATAAGTAATTGAACTAGTTTAGCAAATAGATTTATTTTTTAAATCTCTTACTTATTAATTTTCAAAATATTAATAAATTAATATTATTTTATTCCAACCAATCTTATATGAACAAAAACATATGTTTTATGACAAAACAAAAGGTCATAATGATTTAAAATAGATAATTGTTCAAATAGTCATAATTATTTGAACTAGTTCGATAAACATAATTATTTTTTAAATCTCTTACTTATTAATTTTTGAAATATTAATAAATTTGTTTAATTTTATTTTGAATAACATAGTAAGAACTAAAAAAATTTTTTTATGATAAAACAAAAGGTCATAATGATTTGAAATAAAAAATTGTTTGTTAGCTTTAACTATTTGAATTGGTTTAGCAAACAAATTTATCTTTTAAATCTCTTAGTTATTAATTTTTAGAATATTATTACATTAGTATTAATTTATTCTGAATAAGCTTATATGGACGGAAATAATTGTTTTATGATAGAACAAATGTTATGACAATTTGAAATATATAATTCTTTAAATAGTAATAACTATTTGAACTAGTTTGGTAAATAAATTTATTTTTTAAATCTCCTACTTATTAATTTTTGAAATATTAATAAATTAGTATTATTTTATTCCGAATAGGCTTGTATGATGAAAAAAAATTGTTTTATGACAAAACAAAAGTTCAAAACAATTTGAAATAGATAATTATTCAAATGGCCATAATTATTTGAACTAATTCGATAAATTGATTTATTTTTTAAATCTCTAACTTATCAGTTTTTGAAATATTAATAAAGTAATATTATTTTATTTTTATAAGCTTTTATGAATTGAAATAATTATTTTATGATAAAATAAAAAGTCATAATGATTTTAAATAGATAATTGTTTGAATAGTCATAACTATTTGAACTTGTTCAATATATTGATTTATTTTTTTAATTTCTTACTTATTAATTTTTTGAATGTTAATGAATTAGAATTATTTTATTTTGAATAAGCATGTATGAATTGAAACAATTATTTTATGCCTAAACAAAATGTCTGAATGATTTCAAATTTGTTCAGTAAATAGATTTATTTTTTTAAATCTCTTTTTTATTATTTTTTTGAATGTTAATAAATTAGTATTAATTTATTCTGAATAATCTTATATGAATTGAAACAATTGTTTTATGACTAAACAAAAGGTCAAAATGATTTGAAATAGATAATTGTTCTAATAATCTTAACCGATTGAATTAATTCAGTAAACAAATTTATTTTTTAAATCTCTTACTTATTAATTTGTGAAATATTATTAAATTAATATTATTTTAATCAAAATAGGCTCGTACGAACAAAACAATTATTTTACATAAAAAGAAAAGGCCATAATGATTTGAAATAGATAATCATTCATATAGTCTTAACTAATTGAACTGGTTCAGCTATTAGATTTATTTTTTAATTTTCTTAGTTATTATGTTTCAAAATATTATTAAATTAGTATTATTTTATTTTGAATAAAATAGTATGAACAGAACCAATTGTTTGATGACAAAATAAAATGTTATAATGATTTGAAATAGATAATTATTCAGATAATCAAAACTATTTGAAATGATTTGGTAAACAAATTTACTTTTTAAATCTCATACTAGTTAATTTTTTAAATATTAATAAATTAGTGTTATTTTATTTCAAATAAACTTATTTTAAGAAAACAATTGTTTTATGACAAAACAAAAAGTAAAAATGATTTGAAATAGATAATTGTTCAAATGGTTATAATTATTTTAAACTAGTTCAGTAAATAGAATTATTTTCTAAATCTCTTACTTATAAATTTTGGAAATATTTATAAATTAGTTTTATTCTATTTTGAATAACTTTGTATGAGCTGAAATAATTGTTTTATGACAAAACAAAAGGTCATAACAATTTGAAATAAATAATTGTTGATATAGTCTTAACTGTTTGAAATGATTAAACAAACGAATTTATTTTTTAAACTCTTAGTTATTAATTTTCAAAATATTATTAAATTAGTATTATTTTATTCCAAATAAGCTTGTATGAATAGAAACAATTGTTTTATGATAGAACAAAAGGTTATAACAATTTGAAATAGATAATTATTCAAATAATAGTCATAACTATTTGAACTAGTACTATAAACAAATTTCTTTTTTAAATCTCTTATTAATTCTTTAAATATTGTTAAATTTGTATTATTTTATTTTGAATAAGCTTGTATGTTGAAATCAATTTTTTTATGGAAAAACAAAAGGTAATAACAATTTTAAATATATAGTTATTTAAATGGCCATAATTATTTCAACTAATTCAGTAAATTGATTTTATTTTTTAAATCTCTTACTTATTAACTTTCAAAATATTATTAAAGTCATATTATTTTATTTTGGATAAGCTTTTATAAACTAAAACAATTGTTTTATAACAAAACAAAAGGTCAAAACAATTTTAAATAGATAATTATTTAAATAGTCATAACTATTTGAACTTGTTCAGTAAACAAATTTATTTTTTTAAATCTCTTACTTGTTAATTTTTCAAATGTTAATAAATTAATATTATTTTATTTTGAATAAGGTTGTATGAACTAAAACAATTATTATATGACTAAACAAAAGATCAAAACGATTTGAAATAGATAATTATTCTAATAGTCTTAACTATTTGAATTGGTTTGGAAAACACTTTTCTTTTTTAAATCTCTTATTGATTTTTAAAATATTATTAAATTAGTATTATTTTTATTCGAATAAGCTTGTATAATAAAAAATAATTGTTTTATGAGAAAATAAAGATCATAACGATTTGAGATTAATATTTGTTCAAATAGTCATAAATATTTGAACTAGTTCGAAAAACATCTTTAGTTTTTTAATCTCTTGCTCATTAATTTTTAAAATATTAATAAAGTAGTATTTCAAAAAAGATTTTATGAATTAAAAAAATTGTTTTATGACAAAACAAATGGTTGTAACAATTTTAAATAGATAATTGTTGAAATAGTCATAACTATTTGAACTTGTTTGGTAAACAAATTTATTTTTTCAAATCTCTTGCTTATTAATTTTTCCAATGTTAATAAATTAGTATTATTTTATTCCAAATAAGCTTGTATAAACTAAAATAATGATTTTATGACTAAACAAAATGTCAGAATGATTTGAAATAGGTAATTTTTATAATAATCTTAACTATTTGAACTAGATCGGTAAACACATTTATTTTTAAATCTCTTACTGACTAATTTTTTGAATAATAGTAAATTAGTATTATTTTAATTCGAATAAGCTTATATTAAAAGAAACAATTTTTTTATGACACAATAAAGATCTTAATAATTTGCAATAGTTAATTATACAAAATAGTCATAACTATTTAAACTGTTTCAATAAACAAATTTAGTTTTTAAATCTCTTATTAATTTTCAAAATATTAATAAATCAGTATTATTTTATTATAAATAATTTTGCATGAATAGAAACATTTGTTTTATGACAAAACAAAAGGTCATAACAATTTGAAATACATAATTGTTCAAATGGACATCATTGTTTAAACTCTTTTGGTAAACAAATTTATTTTTTAAATCTCCTACATATTATTTTTCAAAATTTTAATAAATTAGTATTATTTTATTTCAAATAAACTAATGAATAGAAACAATTCTTTTATAACAAAACAAAAGATCATAACTATTTGAAATAAATAATTATTCAAATAGTCATAACTATTTAAGCTTACTCGGTAAGCATATCTATTTTTTAAATATTTTACTAATTAATTTTTTAAATATTAATAAACTAGTATTATTTTATTTCGAATATGCTTGCATGAATAGAAACAATTGGTTTATGACAAAACAAAAAGTCATAATTATTTGAACAAGTTCAAAAAACATATTTATTTTTAAAATTTTTTACTTATTAATTTTTAAAATATTAATATATTTATATTATTTTATTTGGAATAAGCTTGTATGAACAGAAATAATTGTTTTATGACAAAACAAAATGTCATAAGGATTTGAAATAGAAAATTGTTCAAATAGTCATAACTATTTGAATTTGTTCAGTAAATAGATTCATTTTTTAAATCTCTTACTCAATAATTTTTAGAATATTAATAAATTAGTATTATTTATTTTGAATAAACCTATATGAGCTAATACAATTATTTTATATGAAACAAAAGGTCATAACAATTTGAAATAGATAATTATTCAAATAGTTATGACTATTTAGACTTGTTCGATAAACATATTTATTTTAAAAATCTTGTTACTTATTAATTGTTGAAATATTAATAAATTAATATTATTTTAATACAAATAAGCTTGTATGAATTGAAACAATTATTTTATGGCAAAACAAAAAGTCATAACAGTTTGAAATAAAAAATTGTTCAAACAGTCATAATGATGTGAACTTGTTCAATAAATATATTTATTTTTAAAATTTTTTACTTATTAATTGTCTTAATATTAATTGATTTATATTATTTTATTTGAAATATGCTTGTATGAATAGAAAAAGTAATTTTATTACAAAACAAAAGGTTATAGTGATTTCAAATTTTTATTCTATTATAAAATAATTGTTTCAGCTCATACAGGCTTATTTGGAATAAAATAATACTTATTTAATAATATTTCAAAAATTAATAATGAAGAGATTTAAAAAATAAATATGTTTGCTGAAGCAGTTCAAACAGCTAAGACTACATGAAACAATTATCTATTTCAAATCGTTTTAACCTTTTGTTTTGTCATAAAATAATCGTTTCAGTTTATGCAAGCTTATTCAAAATAAATAATAGAAATGTATTAATATTCCAAAAATTAAAAAGTGATTTAAAAAGTGAATCTGTTTACTAAATCATTTCAAATAATTATGGCTATTTTAACAATTATCTATTTCAAATCGTTATTAACTTTTGTTTGGTCATATAACAAATGTTTTTGATTATTCAAGCTTATTTGGAATAAAAATAATGCTAATTTATTAACATTTCAAAAATTAATAAGTAAGGGATTTAAAAAATAAATTTATTTATTAAACCAGTTCAAATAGTTGACTATTTGAACAATTATATATTTCAAATTATTATAACCTTTTGTTATGTCATAAAACAATAATTTCTATCCATACAAGTTTATTTGGAATAAAATAATACTAATGTAATAATATTCTAAAAATTATTAACCAAGAGATTTAAAAAATAAATTTGTTTGCCAAACCAATTCAAATAGTTAAGGCTATATGAATAATTCTTTATTTCAAATCGTTATGAACTTTTGTTTTATCGTAGAACAACTTTTTTAATTCTTAGTAACATATCTGGAATAAAATAAAACAATTTTATTAATATTTCAAAATTAATAAGCAAGAGATTAGAAAAATAATTCAATTTGTTAAACCAGTTTAAAAAATTATGACTGTTTGAACAATTATCTATTTCAAATCATTATGACCTTTTGTTTTGTCATAAAACAAAATATTTTGTTCATATAATTTTGTTCAAAATAAAATAAGATTAATTTATTAATATTTTGAAAATTAAGAAGTAAGAGATTTAAAAAATAAAATCTATTACTAAACCAATTCAATTAGTTATAACTATTTGAATAACTATTTATTTCAAATTATTATGACAATTTGTTTTGTCATAAAATAACTGTTTTTATTCATACAGTCTTATTTGGAAAAAATAATAAGTAACAGATTTAAAAAAAATGAATCTATTGCCTGACTAGTGCAAATAGTTAAGACAATTCGAATAATTATCTATTTCAAATCATTATGACCTTTTGTTTTATCACAAAACAACTGTTTCTATTCATACAAGCTTATTCAAAATAACATAATTCTAATTTGTTAATATTTCAAAAATTAATAAGAGATTTAAAAAAATAATTTGTTTACTAAACAAGTTCAAATAGTTATGATTATTTGAACAATTATTTATTTCATATCACTATAACCTTTTATTTTGTCATAAAACTATTTTTTCTATTCATACAAGCTTATTTCAAATAAAATTATACAAATTTATTAATATTCAGACAATTAATAAGTAAAATATTTTAAAAAATAAATCTATTTACGAAATAAGTTCAAATAGTTATAATTATTTGAAGAATTATTTATCTTAAGTCATTATGACTTTTTGTTTTATCATAAAACAATTGTTTTTCTTTATACAAGCTTATTCAGATTAAAATATTATAAATTTATTAATATTTTGCCAATTAATAGGTAAAAGATTTTAAAATAGATATGTTTACTGAACAAGTTCAAATAGTCATAAATATTTGAATAATTATCTATTTCAAGTCATTTTGACCTTTTGTTTCATCATAGAATAATTGTATTAGTTCATATAGGCTTGTTCTAAATAAAATAATACTATTTATTAATATTCTAAAATTTAACGAGTAAGAGATTTAAGAAAATGAATTTGTTTACCGACCAAATTCAATTAGTTAGGATTATTTGAACAATTATCTATTTTAAATCGTTATGACTTTTTATTTTGTCATAAAAAAATTGTTTCTGTTCATACAAGCTTATTCTGAATAAAATAGTTAAATTTATTAATATTCCAAAACTTAATAAGAAAAAATTAAAAAAATAAATCTATTTTCTAAACCTATTCAAATAGTTATGACTTTTTATTTTGTCATAAACCAATTGTTTCTATTCATGCGAGCTTATTCGAAGTAAAATAATACTAATTTATTAATATTTCAAAAATTAATAAGTAAAATATTTTTAAAAAATAACTATTTATGAGCAAGTTCAAATAGTTATGACTGTTTGAACAATTATTTATTTCAAATAGTTATGCTCTTTTGTTTTGTTATAAACAATTGTTTCTATTTATACAAGTTTATTCTGAATAAAATCATACTAATTTATTAATATTATGCAAATTAATAGTCAAGAGATTTAAATAATAAATCTATTTACCAAATAAGTTCAAATAGTTATGTTCACTTGAACAATTATCTGTTTCAAATTGGTATGACCTTTTGTTTTGTCGTAAAAAAATTGTTTTGTTCATACAAAATTTTTTAAAATAAAATAATACTAATTTATTAATATTTTGAAAATTAATAAGAGATTTAAAAACTAAATCTATTTCTCAAACCAATTCAAATAGTTATGACTATTTGAATAATTATCTCAAATCGTTATGATCTTTATTATGCCATAAAACAATTGTTTTTTTTTCGTACACACATGTTCAGATTAAAATAAGGCTAATTTAATAATATTCCAAAAATTAGTCAGTAAAAGATTTAAAAAATAAATATGTTTGCTGAATCAATTCAAATAGTTAGGACTATCAGAATAATTATTTATTTCAAATTGTTCTGACCTTTTGTTTAATCATAAAACAATTATTTCAGTTCATACAAGTTTATTAGGAATAAAATAATACTAATTTATTAACTTTCCAAAAATTAATAAGAAATTAAAAAAAATAAATATGTTTACTAAACAAGTTTAAAAAGATATGACTATTTGAACAATTATTTATTTAAAATCATTATGACCTATTGTTTTGTAATAAAGCAATTGTTTCAATTCATAAAAACTTATCCGAAATAAAATAATACTACTATATTAATATTTCAAAAATTATTAAGCAAGAGATTTAAAAATTAAAGCTATTTTTTGAACCAGTTCAAATAATTATGACTATTTAAACAAATATCAATCTCAAATCGTTATGATCTTTGTTTTGTTATAAAATAATCGTTTCTAATCATACAAGCTAATTTGGATAAAGATAATACTAATTTAATAATATTTCAAAAATTAATAAGTAAGAGATTTAAAAGATAAATGTGTTTACCGAATCAGTTTGAATAGTTAAGACTATTAGAATAATTATCTATTTCAAATCATTCTAACCTTTTGTTTAGTCATAAAATAATTGTTTCAGTTTATACAAGCTTATTTGGAAGAAAATAATACTAATTTATTAACTTTTGAAAAATTAATAAGTAAGAGATTTGAAAGAATAAATTTGTTTAACGAACAGGATCAAATAGTTATGACAATTTGAATAATTATCTACTCAAATCATTATGATCTTTATTTTATTATAGAACAATTATTTCTTTTCATTCAAGCATATTTAGATTAAAATAATACTAATTTAATAATATTTCAAAAATTAATAAGAGATTTAAAAATAAATGTGTTTGTCTAACTAGTTCAAATAGTTAGGATTACTAGAACAATTATCTATTTCAAATCATTCTAACCTTTTGTTTGGTCATAAAACAATTATTTCAATTCATACAAGCTTAGTCAAAATAAAATAATACTAATTTATTAACTTTCAAAAAGTTAACAAGCAAGAAATTTAAAAAAAAATAAATTTGCTTACTAAATAAGTTCAAATAGATATGACTATTTGAACAATTATCTATTTAAAATCGTTATGACCTTTTGTTTTGTCATAAAACAATTGTTTCAATTCATAAAAACTTATCCAAAATAAAATAATAATACTTTATTAATATTTCAAAAATTATTAAGCAAGAGATTTAAAAACTAAAGCTACTTTTTGAACTAGTTCAAATAGCTATGACTATTTAAATAACTATCAATCTCAAATAATTATAATCTTTGCTTTGTCATAAAATAATTGTTCTAATCATACAAGCTGATTCAGATAAAAATAATACTAATTTAATAATATTTCAAAAATTAATACGTAAGATATTTAAAAAATAATGTGTGTAAGAGATTTAAAAAAAATGTGTTTACCGAATCAATTCAAATAGTTCAGACTATTAAAATAATGATCTATTTCAAATCATTCTAACCTTTTGTTTAGTCATAAAATTTTTGTTTTAGTTCGTACAAGCTTATTTGGAAGAAAATAATACTAATTTATTAACTATTGAAAAATTAATAAGCAAGAGATTTGAAAAAATAAATTTGTTTGTTAAATAGGTTCAAATAGTTTTGACTATTTAAACAATTATCTATTTAAAATTATCATGAGCTTTTGTTTTGTCATAAAACAATTGTGTTGGTTCATAAAAGTTTATCCTAAATAAAATAATATTACTTTATTAATATTTTGAAAATCAATAAGTAAGAGATGTAAAAAATAAATCAATTTATTAAATCACTTCAAATAATTATTGCCATTTGAACAATTGTCTATTTTAAATCGTTATTGCCTTTCATTTTGTCATAAAACAATTGTTTTTGAACATAAAAGCTTATTTTAAATAAAATAATATTAATTTATTAATATTTCAAGAATTAGAATGAGATTAAAAAAATAAATCTATTTACTGAATCAGTTTAAATAGTTTTGACTATTTGAACAATTATCTATTTCAAATTGTTATAACCTTTTGTTATGTCATAAAACAATTATTTCTGTTCATATAAGTTTATTCAGAATATAATAACACAAAATTAATAATATTCTAAAAATTTATAACAAAGAGACTTAAAAAATAAATCTGTTTGCCGAGTTAGTTCAAATAATTAAGACTATATGAAGAATTATCTATTTAAAATCATTATTCCCTTTTGTTTAGTCATAAAGAAATTATTTTAGCTCATCCAAGTTTATTCATAATAAAATAAAACTTATTTCTTAATATTTCAAAAATTTAAAAGTAAGAGATTTAAAAAATAATTCTATTTACCTAACTAGTTCAAATAATTATAGCTATTTGAATAATTATATATTTCAAGTTTATATAACCTTTTGTTCTATCATAAAATAATTATTTTTATTTATACAAGCTTATTCAGAATAAAATAATACTGATCTAATGAGATTCTAACAATTAATAACTAAAAGATTTAAAAAATAAATTTGTTTACCAAACCACTTCAAATGGTTAAAGATGTATAAAGAATTATCTATTTGAAATCATTATGGCATTTTATTTTGTCATAAAACAATTTTTCAGTTCTTACTATCTTATTTGGAATAAAATAAAATAAATTTATTAATATTTCAAAAATTAGTAGGAGATTCAAAAAATGATTTTGTTTATCAAACCGGTTTAAATAATTATGACTATTTAAACAATTATCTATTTCAAATTGTTATTACCTTTTGTTTTGTCATAAAACAAATGTTTTGGTTCATATAAGTTTGTTTGGAATAAAATAATATTAATTTATTAATATTTTAAAAATTAATAAGAGATTTAAAAAATAAATCTATTTACTAAACCAATTTAATTAGTTATAACTATTAGAACAATTATTTATTTCAAATTGTTATGACCATTTGTTTTGTCATAAAACAATTGTTTCTATTCATACAGTCTTATTCGGAAAAAAGTAATGCTAATTATTAATATTTGAAAATTAATAAGTAACAGATTTAGAAAATGTATCTGTTGGCCTGACCAATGCAAGCAGTTATGACTATTTGAACAATTATCTATTTCAAATCGTTATGACCTTTTGTTTTGTCGCAAAACAATTGTTTTTATTCGTACAAGCCTATTAAGAATAATATAATTCTAATTTATTAATATTTCAAAAATTAATAAGTAATAAATTTAAAAAATGAATCTCTTTATTGAACAAATTCAAATAGTTATGACTATTTGAATAATTATTTATTTCAAAATGCTATAACTTTTTGTTTTGTCATAAAATAATTTTTTCTATTCAAACAAGTTTATTTCAAATCTGTTTACCAAATAAGTTCAAATAATTATGACTATTTGAACAATTATTTCTTTCAAATCGTTATGACTTTTTGTTTTGTTATAAAACAATTGTTTTTGTTCATACAAGCTTATTCAGATTCAAATAATATTAATTTATTAATATTTTGACAATTAATAAGTAAAAGATTTAAAAAATAAATATGTTGACTGAACAAGTTCAAATAGTAATAACTATTTGAATAATTATCTATTTCAAATTGTTATGACCTTTTGTTTTGTCATAAAACAATTGCATAAGTTCATATAGGCTTATTCAAAATAAAATAACTTATTGATATTCAAAAAATTAATGAGTAAGAGATTTAAAAAATGAATCTGTTTACGAAATAAGTTCAAATAATTATGACTATTTAAACAATTATCTATTTCAAATCATTATGACTTTTTGTTTAGTCATAAAACAATTGTTTCTATACATGCAAGCTTATTATGAATAAAATAATATAAATTGGCTAGTATTTCAAAAATTAATAAGCAAAAATTTAAAAATAAATATATTTTTGGACACGTTTAAATAGTTCTGACTATTTGAACAATTATCTATTTCAAATTGTTATGACCCTTTGTTTTGTTATAAAGCAATTGTTTTTGTTCATAAAAGCTTATTCAAAATAAAATAATACTAATTTATTAAAATTTAAAAAATTAATAAGTAAACGATTTAAAAAATAAATCTATTTACTGAGCAAGTTCAAATAGTTATGACTATTTAAACAATTATTTATTTCAAATCATAACGAACTTTTGTTTTATCATAAAACAATTATTTCTATTCATACAAGTCTATTTGAAATAAAATAATACTAATTTATTAATATTATAAAAATTAGTGGAAAATTTAAAAAATAAATCTATTTACTGAACAAGTTCAAATAGTCATGTCCATTTGAAGTATTATCTATTTCGAATCATTATGTCATTTTGTTTTGTCATAAAACAGTTGTTTCTATTCATACAAAATTGTTTAGAGTAAAATAATACTAATTTATTAATATTTCTAAAGTTAATAAGAGATTTGAAAACTAAATCTGTTTACTAGACTGGTTCAAATAATTATAACTATTTGAACAATTATCTATCTCAAATCAGTATGAACTTTATTTTGTCATAAACCAGTTGTCTCTATTCATATAAACTTATTTTGGAGTAAATATTGCTAAACTAATAATATTCTAAAAATTAATAAGTAAGAGATTTAAAAATAAACGTGTTTACCAAACCAATTCAAATAGTTAAGACTATTACAACAATTATCTATTTCAAATCATTCTAAGTTTTTGTTTGGGCATAAAATAATTTTTTCAGTTCATACATGCTTATTCAAAATAAACAATACTATTTTATTAACATTAAAAAAATAAGGAATTTTTAAAAAAACTACTTACCTAATAAGTTTAAATAGTTATGACTATTCGAACAATTATCTATTTAAAATCGTTATGGCCTTTTGCTTATCATAAAACAATTGTTTCAGTTAATAAAAGCTTATCCAAAATTAAATTATATTACTTTATTAATATTTCAAAAATTGAGAAATTTGAGATTTAAAAAATAAATTAGTTTATCAAATCAACTCAAATAGTTATGGCCATTTGAATAGTTATCTAATTCTAATCATTATGAATTTGTCTTTTGTCATCAAGCAATTGTTTTTTAACAAATAATCCTATTTGGAATAAAATAATACTAATTTATTAATATTTCAAAACTTAATAAGTAGAAGATTACTGTTTATCAAACCAGTTCAAATATTTATAACAATTTGAACAATTATATATTTCAAATCATTATAAACTTTTGTTTTGTTATAAAATAATTATTTATGTTCATTCAAGCTTATTCATAATAAAATAATACTAATGTACTAATATTATGAAAATTAATAACTAAGAGATTTAAAAAATAAATTTGTTTGCCGAACCATTTCAAATAGTTAAGGCTATTTTAATAATTATCTATTTCAAATTGTTATGACCTTTTGTTTTGTCATAAAACAAAATTTTTGTTCATATAAGTTTGTCCGAAATAAAATAATTTTAATTTACTAATATTTTGAAAATTAATAAGAGATTTAAAAACTAAATTTATTTACCAAACCAATTCAATTAGTTATAACAATTTGAACAATTATTTATTTTAAATCATTATGACCATTTATTTTGTCGTAAAACAATTGTTTCTATTGATGCAATCTTATTCGAAATAAAGTAATGCTAATTTATTAATATTCTCAAAATTAATAAGACTTGACTTGTGAAAATAGTTACAACTATTTGAACAATCATTTGTTTCAAATCATTATGATCTTTTGTTTTGCCATAAAACAATTGTTTCTATTCATATTAGCTTATTCGGAATAACATAATTTTAATTTATTAATATTCAAAAAATTAATAAATAAGAGATTTAAAAACTAAATCTATTTATCGAACAAGTTGAAATAATTATGACTATTTGAACAATTTCCTATTTCAAATCACTATAACCTTTTGTTTTGTCATAAAATTATTTTTTCTATTCATGCTAGCTTATTTCAATTAAAATAATACAAATTTATTAATATTCAGACAATTAATAAGTAAAAGATTTAAAAATAAATCTATTTATCAAATACGTTTAAATAGTTATAACTATTTGAAAAATTATTTATTTCAAATTGTTATGACTTTTTATTTTGTTATAAAACAATTATTTTTGTTCATACAAGCTTATTTGGATTAAAATAATATTAATTTATTAATATTTTGACAACTAATAAGTAAAAGATTTTAAAAATAAATATGTTTACTAAAAAAGTTCAAATAGGCTTATTCAAAATAAAATAATACTAATTTATTAATATTCTAAAAATTAATGAGTAAGAGATTTAAAAAATGATTCTATTTTTTGAACAAGTTCAAATGGTTATGACTATTTGGATAATTATCTATTTTAAATTGTTATGACCTTTTGTTTTTGTCATAAAATTATTGTTTTTGTTCATGCGAGCTTTATTTTGAATAAAATAACATAAATTTATTAATATTCCAAAAATTAATAAGTAAAAATTTTAAAAATAAATATATTTTTTGAACACATTCAAATAGTTTTGACTATTTGGACAATTATATATTTCAAATAGTTATGACCTTTTGTTTTGTCATAATCTAATTGTTTCTATTCATGCAAGCGTATTTGAAAGAAAATAATACTAATTTATTAATATTCCAAAAATTAATAAGTAAAAAATTTTAAAAATAAATTTATTTACCGAGCAAGTTCAAATAGTTATGACTATTTAAACAATTATTTATTTCAAATAGTTATTATCTTTTGATTTGTCATAAATAATTGTTTCTATTCATAAAAGTTTATTTAGAATTGTTTTTATTCATACAAGTTTATTTAGAATCAAATAATACTAATTTATAAATATTCTAAAAATTAATAGGTAGGAGATTTAAAAAATTAATTTGTTTACCGAACAAGTTCAAATAGCTATGTCCATTTGAACAATTATCTATTTCAAATCATTATGACCTCTTGTTTTGTCATAAAACAATTGTTTCTGTTCAAGCAAAATTATTTACAATGAAATAATATTAATCTATTAATTTTTTGAAATTAATAAGAGATTTAAAAACTAAATCCGTTTAATGAAATATGTCAAATGGTTATGATCATTTTATACAAGCTTATTTGGATTAAAATAATACTAATTTAATAATATTTCAAAAATTAATAAGTAAGAAATTTGAAAAATAAATGTATTTGCTGAACTAGTTGAAATAGTTAAGACTATTAGAATAATTTTCTATTTCAAATCGTTTTTACCATTTGCTTAGATATAAAACAATTATTTTATTTTATAGAAGCTTATTCATAATAAAATTATACTAATTATTAATGAGCAAGAGATTTAAAAAAATAAATTTATTTACCAAACAAGTTCAAATAGATTTTACTATTTGAACAATTATCTATATAAGGTCATTATGCCCTTTTGTTTTGTCACAAAACAATTGTTTTAGTTCATTAAAACTTATAAGAAATAAAATAATACTACTTTATTAATATTTCAAAAATTAATAAGCAAGAGATTTAAAAACTAAAGCTATTTTCTAAACTAATTCAAATAGTTATGATTATTTGAACAATTATCTATATCAAATTGTTATGATCTTTATTTTGTCATAAAACAATTGTTTCTTTTCATACAAGCTTATTTAGATTAAAATAGTACTAATTTAATAATATTTAAAAAATTAATAAGCAAGAGATTTAAAAAATAAATGTGTTGCTGAACCACTTGAAATACTTAAGACTATTAGAATAATTTTTTATTTCAAATCATTTTGACCTTTTGTTTGTCATAAAACAATTATTTCAGTTTATACAAGCTTATTTAGAATAAAATAATACTAATTTATTAACACTCAAAAAATTAATGAGTAAGAGATTTGAAAAAATAAATCTGTTTATCAAACAAGTTCTAATAGATTTTACTATTTGAACAATTATCTATATAAAGTCATTATGACCTTTTGTTTTGTCACAAAACAATTGTTTTAGTTCATAAAAACTTATATGAAATAAAATAATACTACTTTATTAATATTTAAAAAATTAATAAGCAAGAGATTTAAAAACTAAAGCAATTTTTTGAACCAGTTCAAATCTTTATGACTATTTTAACAAATATCAATCTTAAATCGTTATGATCTTTGTTTTCTCATAAAACAATGGTTTCTAATCATACCAACATATTGGGATGAAAATAATACAAATTTTATAATATTTTAAAAATTAATAAGAGATTTAAAAAATAAATGTGTTTGCCAAACCAATTCAAATAGTTAAGACTATTAGAATAGTTATCTAATTGAAATCATTCAAACTTTTTGTTTAGTTATATAATAATTGTTTCAATTCATACAAGCTTATTTGGAATAAAATAACACTAATTTATTAACACTCAAAAAATTAATAAGTAAGAGATTTGAAAAAATAAATCTATTTACTTAACAAGTTCAAATAGTTATGACTATCTGAACAATTATCTATTTAAAATCATTATGACATTTTGTTTTGTCATAAAACAATCGTTTTAGTTCATAAAAGCTTATCCAAATAAATCTATTTATCAAACCAGTTCAAATAGTTATGACTATTTGAACAATTATCTTTTTCAAATTATTATAACCTTTTTATTCTATCATAAAATAATTGTTTCTGTTCATACAAGCTTATTTGAAATAAAATAATATTGATTTAGTAAAATTCTAAAAATTAATAAGTAAGAGATTTTAAAAATAAATCCATTTATTGAACTAGTTTAAATAGTTAAGACTATATAAACAATTATTTATTTTAAATTGTTATGACTTTTTGTTTTGCCATAAAACAATTATTTTAGCTCATACAAGCTAATTTGGAATAGAATAAAACTAATTTATTAACACTTCAAAATTTTATAAGTAAGAGATTTAGAAAATAATTCTATTTATTGAATCATTTCAAATAATCATAACTATTTCAAATCATTATGACCTTTTCTTTTGTAATAAAACAATCGTTTTAGATCATTCAGGCCTATTTAAAGTAAAATAATACTAATTTATTAATATTTCGAGAATTAATGAGTAAAAGAATGAAAAAAAAATCTATTTACCGAATAAGTAAAAGTTATAATTATTTGAACAATTATTTATTTTAGAACATTATAACCTTTTGTTTTATCATAAAACAATTGGTTCTATTCATGCAAGTTTATTTTGAATAAAATAATATAAATTTATTAATATTCTAAAAATTAATAATTAATAATTAAAAAATAAAATTATTTTCTGAACCTGTTAAAATAGTTATGATTATTTGAATAATTATACATATCAAATTGTTATGATCTTTTATTTTGTTATAAACTAATTGTTTCTGTTCATACAACCTTATTTGAAATAAAATAATGCTAATTTATTTATTTAAAAAATTAAGAAGTAAAAGATTTAAAAAATAAATCTATTTATCAAATGAGTTCAAATAGTTATGACTATTTGAACAATTATTTATTTCAAATCGTTATGATCTTTTGTTTTGTAATAAAAGAATTATTTTTGTTCATACAAGTTTATTCAAAATAAAATAATACTAATTTATTAATATTATAAAATAATGAGTTGGAGATTTAAAAAATAAAGCAATTTACTGAACAAGTTCAAATAGTTATGTCCATTTGAACTAATATCTATTTCAAATTGCTATGAAATTTTGTTTTGTCATAAAATAATTGTTTTTGTTCATACAAAATTATTCAAAATAAAATAATACTAATTTATTATTATTTCAAAAATTAATAAGATATTTAAAAACTAAATTTGTTCATCGAAACAATTTAAATAATTATGACTATTTGAACAATTACCTATCCCAAATCGTTATGATCTTTGTTGTCATAAAACAATTGTTTCTATTCATACATGCTTATTTGAAGTAAAATATTCCTGAACTAATAATATTGTAAAAATTAATAAGAGATTTAAAAAATAAATGTGTTTACTAAACTAGTTCAAATAGTTAAGACTATTAGAACAATTATCTATTTCAAATTGTCATGATCTTTAGTTTAATCATAAAATAATTGTTTCAATTCAAACATACTTATTTGAATAAAGTAATACTATTTTATTAACACTTAGAAAATTAATAAGTAAGAAATTTAAAAATATAAATCTGTTTACCAAACAAGTTTAAATAGTTATGATTATTTAAACAATTATCTATTTAAAATTATTTTGACTTTTTGTTTTATCATAAAATAATTATTTCAGTTCATAAAAGCTTATACAAAATAAAATAATATTACTTTATTAATATTTTAAAAATTAAGAAATTAGTTTATGGAATCAATTCAAATAATTATGGTCATTCAAACAATTATCTATTTCAAATCGTTATGAACTTTTATTTTGCCATAAAAGAATTATTTTTCATCATACAAGCCTATTCAGAATAAAATAATACTAATTTATTAATATTTCAAAAATTAATAAGTAGGAGATTTAAGAAACAAATCTATTTATCGAACAAGTTCAAATAATTATGACTATTTGAATAATTTTATATTTTAAATCGTCATAGCCTTTTATTTTGTCATAAAACAATTATTTATGTTCGTACAAGTTTATTCGAAATAAAATAATACTAATCTAATAATGTTATGAAAATTAATAACTAAGAGATTTAGAAAATAAATTTGTTTGTCGAACCAGTTCAAATAGTTAAGGCTATATGAATAATTATCTATTTCAAATCATTATGACATTTTGTTTTGTTGTAAAATAAATGTTTTTGTTTATATAAGTTAGTTCAGAATAAAATAATATTAATTTATTAATATTTTGAAAATTAATAAGAGATTTAAAAAATAAATCTCTTTACCAAACTAGGTCAACTAGTTATAATAATTTGAACAATTATTTATTTCAAATTATTATGACAATTTATTTTTTCATAGAAAATTGTTTCTACTGATACAATCTGATTTGAAATAAAGTAATACTAAATTATTAATATTCTTAAAATTAATAAGTAATGAAATTAAAAAATGAATCTATTGGCCTGACCAATGCAAATAGCTATGACTATTTGAACAATTATCTATTTCAAATCATTGTGACATTTTGTTTTAACACAAAAACAATTGTTTCTATTCGTACAAGCTTCTTCGAAATAACATAATTCTAATTTATTAATATTTCAAAAATTAATAAATAAGAGATTTAAAAACTAAATCTGTTTATCGAACAAGTTCAAATAGTTATGACAATTTGAACAATTACCTATTTCAAATTACTATAACCTTTTATTTTGTCATAAAATAATTTTTTCTCTTCATACAAGCTTATTGCAATTAAAATAATACAAATTTATCAATATTCAGACATTTAATAAGTAAAAGATTTAAAAAATAGTTACCAAATAAGTTCAAATAGTTAATCATTATGACTTTTTGTTTTGTTATAAAATAATTGTTTTTGTTCATACAAGCTTATTCGAATTAAAATAATATTAATTTATTAAGATTTTGACAATTACTAAGTAAAAGATTTTAAAAATAAATATGTTTACCGAACAAGTTCAAATTGTTATAACTATTTGAATAATTATCTATTTTCAATTGTTATCACCTTTTGTTTTGTCATAAAACAATTTTATCAGTTTGTATAAGCTTATTTGAAATAAAATAATACTAATTTATTAATACTCAAAAAATTAATGAGTTAAAAAATTTAAAAGTGAATCTATTTACCGAACAAGTTCAAATAGTTATGCTTATTTGAATAATTATCTATTTTAAATCGTTATGACCTTTTGTTATGTCATAAAACAATTATTTCTGTTCATACAAGCTTATTTCAAATAAAAATAATATAAATTTATTAATTCCAAAATTAATAAGTAGAAATTTAAAAAATAAATATATTTTCTGAACATGTTCAAATAGTTATGACTATTTGAACAATTACCTATTTCAAATAGTTATGACCTTTTGTTTTGTCACAAACCAATTGTTTTTGTTCATACAAGCTTATTTAAAATAAAATAAAACTAATTTATTAATATTTCAAAAATTATTAAGTAAAAATTTAAAAAATAATTCTGTTTACTGAAGGAGTTTAAATAAATTTGACTATTTAAACAATTATCTATTTAAAGTCATTCTAACCTGTTTCTCTATCATAAAATGATTGTTTTAGTTCATAAATACTTATCCGAAATAAAATAATAATACTTTCATAATATTTTAAAAATTAATAAGCATAAGATTTAAAAACTAAAGCTATTTTCCAAACTAGTTCAAATATTTATGATTATTTGAACAAATATGAATCTTAAACTGTTATGATCTTTGTTTTGTCATAGAACAATTGTTTCTTATCATAGAAGCTTATTCGGATACATATGATACTAATTTAATAATATTCCAAAAATTAATGAGAGATTTAAAAAATAAATTTATTTACCAAATCATTTTAAATGGTTAAGACTATTACAATAATTATCTATTTCAAATCATTTGACCTTTTGTTTAGTCATATAATAATTGTTTCAGTTCATACAAACTTATCAAGAAGAAAATAATACTAATTTATTAATATTCAAAAAATTAATAAGCAAGTGATTTGAAAAAATAAATCTATTTACTAAAAAAGTTCAAATAATTTTGACTATTTAAATAATTATCTATTTAAAATCACTATTACCTTTTGTTTTTCCATAAAACAATTGTTTTAGTTCATAGAAAGCTTACAAAAAATAAAATAATACTACCTTATTAATATTTCAAAAATTAATAACTAAGAGATTTGAAAAATAAATCAGTTTACGGAATCAATTCAAATAATTATGGCCATTTGAATAATTATCAATTTCAAATTATTATTACCTTTTGTTTTGTCGTAAAATAATTGTTTTTGAACATACAAGCTTATTTGAATAAAATAATATTAATTTATTAATATTTCAAGAATTAATAAGATATTTAAAAAATAAATCTATTTACGGAACCAGTTCAAATAGTTATGACTATTTGGACAATTATCTGTTTCAAATTGTTATACCTTGTTGTTCTATCATTAAACAATTGTTTCCATTTATACAAACTTATTCAAAATAAAATATACTAATTTAGTAATATTCTGAAAATTAATAACTAAGATATTTAAAAAATAAATATGTTTATCGATCTAGTTCAAACAGTTAAAACTATAGGAACAATTATTTATTTCAAACCGTTATAACCTCTTGTTTTGTCATAAAACAATTATTTCAACTCATACAAGCTTATTCAAAATGGAATAAAACAAATTTTTTACTATTTCTAAAATTTATAAGTAGAAAATTTAGAAAATAATTCTATTTATCGAACCAATTCAAATAATTATAACGATTTAAACAATTATCTTTTTGAAATCACTATTACTTTTTGTTTTGTCATAAAACAATTGTTTTTGTTAATATAAGTTTGTTTAAAATAAAATAATACAAATTTATTAATATTTAGAAAACTAATCAGCAAGGGATTTTAAAAGTAAATCTATTTACCAAACCATTTGAAATAGTTTTGACTATTTGAATAATTATCTATTTCAAATCATTATAACCTTTTATTTTGTCATCAAACAATTGGTTCTATCATACTATTTTATTAGGAATAAAATAAACTAATTTAATTAAATTCTGAAACTTAATAACCAAGAAAATTAAAAAATAAATCTAATTGTTGTACCAATTCAAATAGTTAAAACCATATGAACGATTAACTATTTCAAATCATTATACCCAATTGTTCTATCATAAAATAATTGTTTTGTTTATACAAGCTTATTCTAATTAAAATAACACTAATTTAATATTTCAAAATTTAATAAGTAAGAGAATTAAAAAATAAATTTGTTTACCGAAGCAATTCAAATGGTTAAGACTATTAGAACAATTATCTATTTCAAACTGTTCTTACCTTTTGTTTAGTCATAAAACAATTGTTTCAGTTCATACAGGCTTATTTAGGATAAATTAATACTAATTTATTCACATTAAAAAAATTAATAAGAAAGAGATTTAAAAAATAAATCTGTTTAGCAAACAAGTTCAAATACTTATTACTATTTGAACAATTGTCTATTTCAAATCATTATAATCTTTTGATTTGTCATGAAATATTAGTTTCATATCTGACAAACTTATTCGGAATAAAATAATCTAAATTTATTAACATTCAAAAAATTAGTAAGCAAAAGATTTGAAAAAATAAATCTCTTTACCAAACAAGTTTAAATAGTTATGACTATTTGAATAATTATATATTTAAAATCATTATGACCTTTTGTTTTGACATAAAAAGATTTGTTTCAGTTTATATAAGCTTATCCAAATTAAAATAATACTGATTTCTTAATATTTCCAAAATTAATAAGTAAGAGTTTAAACAAATAAATTTGTTTACCAAACAAATTCAAATAGTTATGACTATTTGAACAATTGTCTAAATTATTTGAACAATTGTCTATTTAAAATCATTATGACCTTTTATTTTGTCATAAAACAATTATTTCAGTTCATACAAGTTTATTCGAAATAAAATAATACTAATTTAATAATTTATTAATTTAATAAGTAAGTGGTTTAAAGAGTTAATTTGTTTACCGAATCAATTCAAATAGTCATGTCCATTTGAAAAATTATCTATTTCAAATCATTATGATCTTTTATTTTGTCATAAAACAATTGTTTCTATTCATGCAAAATTATTCAAAATAAAATAATATTGACTTATTAACATTCTTAAAATTAATAAACAAGAGATTTGAAAAAATAATTCTATTTACTGAACAATTTCAAATAGTTATGATTATTTAAACAATTATCTATTTAAAATCACTATGAACTTTTATTTTATAATAAGATAATTGTTTCAGTTCCTAAAAGCTTATCCAAAATAAAATAATACTACTTTATTAATATTTCAAAAATTAATAAGAGATTTAAAAAATAAATTAATTTACCAAATCAGATAAAATAATTATGGCAATTCGAACATATCTATTTCAAATTGTTATTACATTTCGTTTTGTCATAAACTAATTGTTTTTCAACATACAAGATTATTTGAAATAAAATAATACTAATTTATTAATATTTCTAGAATTAGTAAGAGATTTAAAAAATTAATATATTTACCAAACCAGTTCAAATAGTTATGACTATTTGAATAATTATCTATTTGAAATTGTTACAGCTTTTTGTTCTATCATAAAATAATTATTTATGTTCATACAAGTTTATTCAAAATAAAATAATACTAATTTAATAATATTCTAAAAATTCATAACTAAAAGATTTAAAAAATAAATTCGTTTTCTGAACCAATTCAAACAGTTAAGATTATATGAATAATTATCTATTTCAAATCTTTATTATCTTTTGTTTTATCATAAAACAATTATTTCAACTCATACAAGTTTATTTGAAATAAAATGAAAGTAATTTGTTAATATTTCCAAATTGTATAAGTAAGAGATTTAAAAAATAGTTTATTTACCAAACCAATTCAAATAATTATAACTATTTGAACAACTATCTATTTCAAAACTTATTACTTTTTTTTTTGTTTTAAAACAATTGTTTTTGTTCATATAAGTTTGTTCAAAATAAAATAAAACTAATTTATTAATATTTAGAAAATTAATCAATAAGAGATTTAAAAAGTAAATTTATTTAGCAAATCATTTCAAAAAATTTTGACTATTTGAATAATTATCTATTTCAAATCATTATAATCTTTTCTTTTGTCATCAAACAATTGGTTCTATTCATATTATTTCATTAAAAATAAAATAATACTAATTTAGTAATATTCCAAAACTTAATAACCAAGAAAATTAAAAAATAAATCTAATTGTTGAACCAGTTCAAATAGTTAAGACTAAAAGAATGATTATCAATTTCAAATCATTATGAGCTTTTATTTTGTTATAAAATAATTTTTTTGTTCATACAAGCTTATTTGAATTAGAAGAATACAAATTAAATAATATTTTAAAAATTAATAAGAGATTTAAAAAATAAATTTGTTTATTGAACTAGTTCATACGGTTAAGACTACTAGAATAATTACCTATTTCAAATCGTTTTGACTTTTGTTTAGTCATAAGACAATTATTTCAGTTCTTACAAGCTTATTCGAAATAAATTAATACTAATTTATTAACATTTGAAAAATCAATAAAATATATTTAAATAAATAAATCTATTTACCAAACAAGTTCAAATAGTTATTACTATTTGAATAATTGTCTATTTAAAATCATTATGACCTTTTGTTTTGTCATAAAACAATTGTTTTAGTTAATATAAGCTTATACAAAATAAAATAATACAAATTTATTAATATTTCTAAGTAAGAGATTTAAAAAATAAATTTGTTTATCGAATTAGTTAAAATAATTGTTGCTATTTGAACAACTATCTATTTCAAATTGTTATGACCTTTTGTTTTGTTATAAAACAATTGCTTTTGATTATACAAACTTATTCTAAATAAAATAATATTAATTTATTAACAATTCAAAAATTAATAAGGGATTTAAAAAATAAGTCTATTCACCGAACCGATTCGAATAGTTGTAACTATTTGAGCAGTTATCAATCTCAAATCGCTATGATCTTTATTTTGTCATAAAATAATTATTTTTGATCATAGAGGCTTGTTTGGTTAAAAATAATACTAATTCAAGAATATTCCAAAAGTTAATAAGAGATTTAAAAATTAAATGTGTTCGGGGTTGGGGGTTGGGGTTGGGGGTTTGGGGTTGGGGGTTGGGGTTTGGGGTTTGGGGTTTGGGGTTTGGGGTTTGGGGTTTGGGGTTTGGGGTTTGGGGTTTGGGGTTTGGGGTTTGGGGTTTTGGGTTTGAGGGTTTAGGGTTTAGGGTTTGGGGTTTGGGGTTTGGGGTTTGGGGTTTAGGGTTTGGGGTTTGGGGTTTGGGGGTTTAGGGTTTAGGGTTTAGGGTTTAGGGTTTAGGGTTTAGGGTTTTAGGGTTTAGGGTTTTAGGGTTTAGGGTTTAGGGTTTAGGGTTTAGGGTTTAGGGTTTAGGGTTTTTTTAGGGTTTAGGGTTTAGGGTTTAGGGTTTAGGGTTTAGGGTTTTAGGGTTTAGGGTTTAGGGTTTAGGGTTTAGGGTTTAGGGTTTAGGGTTTAGGGTTTAGGGTTTAGGGTTTAGGGTTTAGGGTTTAGGGTTTAGGGTTTAGGGTTTAGGGTTTAGGGTTAGGGTTTAGGGTTTAGGGTTTAGGGTTTAGGGTTTAGGGTTTAGGGTTTAGGGTTTAGGGTTTAGGGTTTAGGGTTTAGGGTTTAGGGTTTAGGGTTTAGGGTTTAGGGTTTAGGGTTTAGGGTTTAGGGTTTAGGGTTTAGGGTTTAGGGTTTAGGGTTTAGGGTTTAGGGTTTAGGGTTTAGGGTTTAGGGTTTAGGGTTTAGGGTTTAGGGTTTAGGGTTTAGGGTTTAGGGTTTAGGGTTTAGGGTTTAGGGTTTAGGGTTTAGGGTTTAGGGTTTAGGGTTTAGGGTTTAGGGTTTAGGGTTTAGGGTTTAGGGTTTAGGGTTTAGGGTTTAGGGTTTAGGGTTTAGGGTTTAGGGTTTAGGGTTTAGGGTTTAGGGTTTAGGGTTTAGGGTTTAGGGTTTAGGGTTTAGGGTTTAGGGTTTAGGGTTTAGGGTTTAGGGTTTAGGGTTTAGGGTTTAGGGTTTAGGGTTTAGGGTTTAGGGTTTAGGGTTTAGGGTTTAGGGTTTAGGGTTTAGGGTTTAGGGTTTAGGGTTTAGGGTTTAGGGTTTAGGGTTTAGGGTTTAGGGTTTAGGGTTTAGGGTTTAGGGTTTAGGGTTTAGGGTTTAGGGTTTAGGGTTTAGGGTTTAGGGTTTAGGGTTTAGGGTTTAGGGTTTAGGGTTTAGGGTTTAGGGTTTAGGGTTTAGGGTTTAGGGTTTAGGGTTTAGGGTTTAGGGTTTAGGGTTTAGGGTTTAGGGTTTAGGGTTTAGGGTTTAGGGTTTAGGGTTTAGGGTTTAGGGTTTAGGGTTTAGGGTTTAGGGTTTAGGGTTTAGGGTTTAGGGTTTAGGGTTTAGGGTTTAGGGTTTAGGGTTTAGGGTTTAGGGTTTAGGGTTTAGGGTTTAGGGTTTAGGGTTTAGGGTTTAGGGTTTAGGGTTTAGGGTTTAGGGTTTAGGGTTTAGGGTTTAGGGTTTAGGGTTTAGGGTTTAGGGTTTAGGGTTTAGGGTTTAGGGTTTAGGGTTTAGGGTTTAGGGTTTAGGGTTTAGGGTTTAGGGTTTAGGGTTTAGGGTTTAGGGTTTAGGGTTTAGGGTTTAGGGTTTAGGGTTTAGGGTTTAGGGTTTAGGGTTTAGGGTTTAGGGTTTAGGGTTTAGGGTTTAGGGTTTAGGGTTTAGGGTTTAGGGTTTAGGGTTTAGGGTTTAGGGTTTAGGGTTTAGGGTTTAGGGTTTAGGGTTTAGGGTTTAGGGTTTAGGGTTTAGGGTTTAGGGTTTAGGGTTTAGGGTTTAGGGTTTAGGGTTTAGGGTTTAGGGTTTAGGGTTTAGGGTTTAGGGTTTAGGGTTTAGGGTTTAGGGTTTAGGGTTTAGGGTTTAGGGTTTAGGGTTTAGGGTTTAGGGTTTAGGGTTTAGGGTTTAGGGTTTAGGGTTTAGGGTTTAGGGTTTAGGGTTTAGGGTTTAGGGTTTAGGGTTTAGGGTTTAGGGTTTAGGGTTTAGGGTTTAGGGTTTAGGGTTTAGGGTTTAGGGTTTAGGGTTTAGGGTTTAGGGTTTAGGGTTTAGGGTTTAGGGTTTAGGGTTTAGGGTTTAGGGTTTAGGGTTTAGGGTTTAGGGTTTAGGGTTTAGGGTTTAGGGTTTAGGGTTTAGGGTTTAGGGTTTAGGGTTTAGGGTTTAGGGTTTAGGGTTTAGGGTTTAGGGTTTAGGGTTTAGGGTTTAGGGTTTAGGGTTTAGGGTTTAGGGTTTAGGGTTTAGGGTTTAGGGTTTAGGGTTTAGGGTTTAGGGTTTAGGGTTTAGGGTTTAGGGTTTAGGGTTTAGGGTTTAGGGTTTAGGGTTTAGGGTTTAGGGTTTAGGGTTTAGGGTTTAGGGTTTAGGGTTTAGGGTTTAGGGTTTAGGGTTTAGGGTTTAGGGTTTAGGGTTTAGGGTTTAGGGTTTAGGGTTTAGGGTTTAGGGTTTAGGGTTTAGGGTTTAGGGTTTAGGGTTTAGGGTTTAGGGTTTAGGGTTTAGGGTTTAGGGTTTAGGGTTTAGGGTTTAGGGTTTAGGGTTTAGGGTTTAGGGTTTAGGGTTTAGGGTTTAGGGTTTAGGGTTTAGGGTTTAGGGTTTAGGGTTTAGGGTTTAGGGTTTAGGGTTTAGGGTTTAGGGTTTAGGGTTTAGGGTTTAGGGTTTAGGGTTTAGGGTTTAGGGTTTAGGGTTTAGGGTTTAGGGTTTAGGGTTTAGGGTTTAGGGTTTAGGGTTTAGGGTTTAGGGTTTAGGGTTTAGGGTTTAGGGTTTAGGGTTTAGGGTTTAGGGTTTAGGGTTTAGGGTTTAGGGTTTAGGGTTTAGGGTTTAGGGTTTAGGGTTTAGGGTTTAGGGTTTAGGGTTTAGGGTTTAGGGTTTAGGGTTTAGGGTTTAGGGTTTAGGGTTTAGGGTTTAGGGTTTAGGGTTTAGGGTTTAGGGTTTAGGGTTTAGGGTTTAGGGTTTAGGGTTTAGGGTTTAGGGTTTAGGGTTTAGGGTTTAGGGTTTAGGGTTTAGGGTTTAGGGTTTAGGGTTTAGGGTTTAGGGTTTAGGGTTTAGGGTTTAGGGTTTAGGGTTTAGGGTTTAGGGTTTAGGGTTTAGGGTTTAGGGTTTAGGGTTTAGGGTTTAGGGTTTAGGGTTTAGGGTTTAGGGTTTAGGGTTTAGGGTTTAGGGTTTAGGGTTTAGGGTTTAGGGTTTAGGGTTTAGGGTTTAGGGTTTAGGGTTTAGGGTTTAGGGTTTAGGGTTTAGGGTTTAGGGTTTAGGGTTTAGGGTTTAGGGTTTAGGGTTTAGGGTTTAGGGTTTAGGGTTTAGGGTTTAGGGTTTAGGGTTTAGGGTTTAGGGTTTAGGGTTTAGGGTTTAGGGTTTAGGGTTTAGGGTTTAGGGTTTAGGGTTTAGGGTTTAGGGTTTAGGGTTTAGGGTTTAGGGTTTAGGGTTTAGGGTTTAGGGTTTAGGGTTTAGGGTTTAGGGTTTAGGGTTTAGGGTTTAGGGTTTAGGGTTTAGGGTTTAGGGTTTAGGGTTTAGGGTTTAGGGTTTAGGGTTTAGGGTTTAGGGTTTAGGGTTTAGGGTTTAGGGTTTAGGGTTTAGGGTTTAGGGTTTAGGGTTTAGGGTTTAGGGTTTAGGGTTTAGGGTTTAGGGTTTAGGGTTTAGGGTTTAGGGTTTAGGGTTTAGGGTTTAGGGTTTAGGGTTTAGGGTTTAGGGTTTAGGGTTTAGGGTTTAGGGTTTAGGGTTTAGGGTTTAGGGTTTAGGGTTTAGGGTTTAGGGTTTAGGGTTTAGGGTTTAGGGTTTAGGGTTTAGGGTTTAGGGTTTAGGGTTTAGGGTTTAGGGTTTAGGGTTTAGGGTTTAGGGTTTAGGGTTTAGGGTTTAGGGTTTAGGGTTTAGGGTTTAGGGTTTAGGGTTTAGGGTTTAGGGTTTAGGGTTTAGGGTTTAGGGTTTAGGGTTTAGGGTTTAGGGTTTAGGGTTTAGGGTTTAGGGTTTAGGGTTTAGGGTTTAGGGTTTAGGGTTTAGGGTTTAGGGTTTAGGGTTTAGGGTTTAGGGTTTAGGGTTTAGGGTTTAGGGTTTAGGGTTTAGGGTTTAGGGTTTAGGGTTTAGGGTTTAGGGTTTAGGGTTTAGGGTTTAGGGTTTAGGGTTTAGGGTTTAGGGTTTAGGGTTTAGGGTTTAGGGTTTAGGGTTTAGGGTTTAGGGTTTAGGGTTTAGGGTTTAGGGTTTAGGGTTTAGGGTTTAGGGTTTAGGGTTTAGGGTTTAGGGTTTAGGGTTTAGGGTTTAGGGTTTAGGGTTTAGGGTTTAGGGTTTAGGGTTTAGGGTTTAGGGTTTAGGGTTTAGGGTTTAGGGTTTAGGGTTTAGGGTTTAGGGTTTAGGGTTTAGGGTTTAGGGTTTAGGGTTTAGGGTTTAGGGTTTAGGGTTTAGGGTTTAGGGTTTAGGGTTTAGGGTTTAGGGTTTAGGGTTTAGGGTTTAGGGTTTAGGGTTTAGGGTTTAGGGTTTAGGGTTTAGGGTTTAGGGTTTAGGGTTTAGGGTTTAGGGTTTAGGGTTTAGGGTTTAGGGTTTAGGGTTTAGGGTTTAGGGTTTAGGGTTTAGGGTTTAGGGTTTAGGGTTTAGGGTTTAGGGTTTAGGGTTTAGGGTTTAGGGTTTAGGGTTTAGGGTTTAGGGTTTAGGGTTTAGGGTTTAGGGTTTAGGGTTTAGGGTTTAGGGTTTAGGGTTTAGGGTTTAGGGTTTAGGGTTTAGGGTTTAGGGTTTAGGGTTTAGGGTTTAGGGTTTAGGGTTTAGGGTTTAGGGTTTAGGGTTTAGGGTTTAGGGTTTAGGGTTTAGGGTTTAGGGTTTAGGGTTTAGGGTTTAGGGTTTAGGGTTTAGGGTTTAGGGTTTAGGGTTTAGGGTTTAGGGTTTAGGGTTTAGGGTTTAGGGTTTAGGGTTTAGGGTTTAGGGTTTAGGGTTTAGGGTTTAGGGTTTAGGGTTTAGGGTTTAGGGTTTAGGGTTTAGGGTTTAGGGTTTAGGGTTTAGGGTTTAGGGTTTAGGGTTTAGGGTTTAGGGTTTAGGG